>NC_137150.1:48423943-50856832 GCF_951394435.1 Stenella coeruleoalba
AAGAACTAGCGGCCCTTTCTAAATGTAATGATTTTTGTTTTTCAACAATTTTAGAAAAAGTTCAGCAATTACTATTTTAAATACTGCCACTCCTTCAGTCTCTCAACTTGTTCTTTCTTGCTCTCTGATTAGACACTTTTGTGCTATCTTCCATGTTTCTTTGCCTTACTTTCTTAAATTCTCTTTATCTCTCTGTGCTTAATTCTGAATAATTTCCTCAGTTCTATATTCAAGTTCTTTAATTCTCTCTTTAGCTGTGTCTAATTAGCTATTTAACCTGTCGTTATTTTTTCCATCTCAATTATCTTTTAAATTTCTATCATTTATATGGGTTCTCTCCAAATATGTGCCCATTATCTTTTCACACTGCCTTGTTGTCTTCTTATTTTCAATCTCAAGGTTAAGTTTTTAAACATTTTAAGTATAATTTCTTTTATCTGAAGTTTCTGGAGATCTAATACTGCTGTTTGCTGTATCTACTCACCTTTGCTCAGATAAATTGTTTTCCTATATTTTAGAATTTTAGATTGTTAGTTCACCTTCAGCAAGACTTCATCTGTGGGAATCATGTTTAAAATTACTTGAAGTCTTATCTTTCCAGAAATAAGACTGTTTATATTTGCTTTATCAGATACCCCAGGGGTATAATCAATTTTAAAATTTATTTACCAGCCTGGGGTTTTCCAAACCATAGAGGAAGTGTAATTAGAACCAGAGACATAAGTGATAGTGGGCTTGTTGGGAAGAATTGTCAGGGGAGACTTTTTTCTTTTAAACCCAGAGGCAAGATGAGACAGAAACTTCCTTGATTTTCTAGACCAGACTTTCTAGAGTGGTATAGCGGTATAACTCTCTGAGTGGTATAACTCTGTGGTATAACTCTCTGAGACTCAGCTTCATGTACAGGTATCAGTTCTAACTCCCCAACTTATGTTGGATAGAACTTTATGTCCTGATTCCATGAAGGTTTTGAAACTTAAGCCCTGAGTTCTCAAAGTTATCGGCTCCCCATCCCCCAACACAGACTGCCAGAATTTTATTCACTCTTATGTTCAGCCCCAAGGATTTCCCTTCCTTTCTTTCAAGAACATTTATTAGTTATTAAGCCAAAAGCTTCAGTGATTTAGGAAGGGAGGAATTGCAGATTATTTAGTCCATAAAAATACTGGAATGTCTAGACTTGAAAATACTTGTGGTGGTTTGCTGTTAGTGAATTTTAGTTTTAATATCTTTTCTCGAATTCTCCTTTTCAAAAGAAATTTCTGGGTCCCCAAACAAATGTAGAGCCAAAACATCACTTATAATTAGAATAATTAGAATCACAAAAACAGCCTTTACACATGTTTTTGATCAGTCTAAAATCTCTCTTACCACCTTCTTTATCTGGCCATCGAAATCATGTTCACCCTTCAAATGTCATCTCAGATTCAGCCTTCTTTCTAATGCTTTCATAATTATAGTAATAATAATTACAAAACAGTAACAACCATTTCTTAAGCGATTACTCTGTGTTAAGCAGTACACTGACTCTGCATATGTCATCTTACTTTTCTAAAAAACCCTATGACATTTTTAACCTCGTTGTTCGAGTGAAGACACTGATGTTCCTAAAAGTTAAGTGACTTGTTCAAGGTGACCTAGCTAGAATTAGGTTGAACCACATGAAATTGCTGATACTCAACTGTTTTTTAGCCCACAGTGCCCCCCCCCCAAAAAGCATTTTTACATGGTTCAATCTAAGAAAGGGGGAAGGTAGGATTCAAATTCAGGTCTGACTAATTTCTAATTTCATTTTATTCCCCCTGGACAGCACAGCGTCTCTACTATACTAACTCCTTCCTCTAGGCTACTGCAGCTCTCATACCATCTGTCTTGATTCACTTTCCTTACTTGACCTTCAGTTACAATAATGTACTTTCATCTGTCTTCTCCAGTGAATGTAAACTCCTTAAGGGCTGTGCCTTCGCTTTCTATCCCCAGTGCTTAGCACAGTACTTGGTATATTACAAGTCTTCAATATTTTTTTATTTAAATAAACTAAACGGGTATTCAAGCATTGGTCCGTATTTGTGTGCAGTTGATTTGCTTCTGAGCTTTTCCCTTTCTCTCATTTTCTCTTAGTGGAAGTTTTAAAATATTGTCCCCGATTTTTTGACACTCTTTCCATCAAGAGGTGGTGTCTGTGTCTCCTTTCCATGAAGCTAGGCAGGCCTGTGACTGCTTCAACCAACAGAGGAGAACAGAAGTGCGTTCCAAGGCTGAACTGTAACAGCCCATACAGCATCTGCCCAGGTGTCTTGGAACATTTGCTCTCTGAAAGCTCTCAGGTGGGTGCTCTACCCCAGAATCCAGTGGCCACACTGTGAGAAACACAATCCACATAGGTTCTCCGCCCAACAGTCCCAGCTGAGATAAGCCTTTGACTTACCCCAGCCCAGGTGCCGGGCAAGTGAGTAAGTCCCCAGATGATTCCAGCCCCCAGCTGTTTGGGTCGCCTCCAGGCATTTGGGTCTTACCAGCTGAGGTCCAGATACTGTGAAGCAGAGACAAGCCATCCCTCTCCGTCCCACCTGAATTCCTGACCCACACACTCAGTGAACATAATAAAATAATTATTACTCCACACCACTACATTTGGGGTGGTTTGTTGTACAGCAGTAAATAACTAGAGCATTGCCTTCATCTGGCTTGTCAGCTAAGAATAGCTATAGCCTGGTCAGTTCTGAACCCTCCAGCAGTTGGGCTGTAGTAAGGGAGTTCCTTTCCCCCAATAAGCAGGGTCTGGTGGTGGGCGGCTGCTCCCATGTCCAGAATCAAAAGTGTACTTTGTGTCTGTATATTCATATATATACAGAATAAAACATCAATCAGAATAAAACATCAATCAGAACTTTTAAGATATCAGCACTTCTCATTGCTACTTTATTTACAATAGCCAAGATATGGAAACAACTTAAGTGCCCATCAACAGGTGAATGGATAAAGAAGATGTGGTATATATAGTGGAATACTACTCAGCCATAAAGTGAAAAGTTGAAATCTTACCATCTGCGACACCATGGATAGACTTAGAGAGTATTATGCTTACTGAAATAAATCAGATGGAGAAAGACAAATACCACATGATTTCACTCAAATTTAAAATATAAAAAAACAAATAAAATAAATGAACAAACTAAACCAAACAAAAGCAAACACTTAGATACAGAGAACAGGGCAGTGGTTACCAGAAGGGATGGGGCAGGAAGAGGGCAAAATGGGTAAAGGGGATCAACTTTATAGTGAGGGATGGAAACTAAATTTTTGGTGGTGAACACACTGTAGTGTATACAGAAGTAGAAGTATAATGTACACAAGAAACTTATGTATTGTTATAAACCTATGTTACCATAATAAAAAATAAATTAAAAAAATTTTTTTAACTGGGAAACAGAAAGTGTCCTTCAACTGGATTTTGGCTTTCGGACATGTTTTGGGCATTTGGCTCTCACCCTGTGTCTTGAGTCTGTCTTACTGACCTTCTGTCTGGCCCAGGCCTGAACCCAACCTGGCTGGCTGAGAGCAGTGACCTCCCAACTCATCGGTGCCACTCCCCTTTCTTGGGGCTGGACCTTGCCTCTGCCATCCCTCCTATTGACTCTGATAGGCTTACCTAACCTACGCCAGCCAAGCCACTCACCAGAAGCTGAGCCCTGTTGCTGCCTGGAAGCCCTGGTGCCCATTCTACCTTCTGGTTCAGGACCGCTCAAGGACAGATTCCAGTCCAGGCCACCAGCCAAGCTTTGCCTTCGTGGACTTGGTAATTTGGATTCTGGCCCCTTCTTAGAAGGGGATAGCTCTTTCCTCAAGCCCAGCCATTTTACCCAATATGCCTCTTCTCCTTACCAGTTCTTAGGGAACATCAAGGCTAGACCCACCCTGTTCATTGCAATTAGTATCGCTCAGATCTTTGCCTACAGAGACACGCAGGCAGAGTGAGCAATGTCAGGCAGTGGTCACTAGGGGGCAGTTGGCTCTCCAGGCAATCCCAGAGGCAGAGGCATCGAGAACTCCTGGGGCAGTTCTGGCATCTGGTCCCATGCATCAAGCTGAGAAGCAAGGAGGGACAGCCACATGCTTTGCTAGGTTAGTCCTGTGCTGTGAGAGGACATTTCTTCTAGTTGTTATGTAAAGCATCCAAGCCTGCTTCCCTGCTCCTCCCAGAGATGAACTGCCTAGTATCTTTCTTTTCTTTTTTTAATTGAAGTGTAGTTGATTTATGTTAGTTTCAGGTATACAGCATAGTAATTTGATATTTTTATGGAATATACTTTACACATACTTATTATAAAATATTGACTATATTCTCTGTGTTGTACATTACATCCTTGTAACTTATTTTTTACCTAGTAATTTGTACCTCTTAACCCTCTTCCCCTATCTTTCACTTACCCCTACCTCTCTCCCCTCTGGTAGCCACTAGTTTGTTCTCTGTATCTGTGAGTCTCTTTCTGTTTTGTTATATTTGTTCATTTGTTTTATTTTTTAGATTCCACATTAAGTGAAAACATGATATTTGTCTTTCTCTGTCTGACATTTCATTTAGCCTAATACCCTCCAGGTCCATCCATGTGTTCGCAAATGGCAAAATTTCGTTCTTTTTTATGGCTGAGTAATACCTACATCTTCTTTATCCATTCGTCTGTTGATAGACACTTAGGTTGTGATTAATATTCAGAAATCTGTTGCAATCCTATATACTAATAATGAACAATCAGAAAGAGAAAACAAGAAAACAATCCCATTCACAATCGAATCAAAAAGAGTAAAATACCTAGGAATAAATTTAACCAAGGAAGTGAAAGCCCTGTACTCTGAAAACTGTAAGATGTCGATGAAGGAAATTGAAGATAATACAAATAAATGGAAAGATATCCCACATTCATGGATTGGAAGAATTAGTATTGTTAATCTGTTCATACTACCCAAACCAATCTATAGATTTAATACTATCTTTCTATAAAACATTTTTTGCTTAAATTAGCCAGAGTGGATTATTTTGTCTGGAATTAAGAACATCGAATTCACCATCTTCCAACTTCTTGTGATCTTTGAATCATTCAGAAAATCCTAGAGAGACTTCCCTGGTGGCACAGTAGTTAAGAATCCGCCTGCCAATGCACGGGACACAGGTTCAATCTTCCTGGTCCAGGAAGATCCCACATGCTGCAGAGTAACTAAGCCCATGGGCCACAACTACTGAAGCCTGCACACCTAGAGCCCGTGTCCGCAACAAGAGAAGCCACCGCGATGAGAAGCCTGCGCACCCCAAAGAAGAATAGCCCCCGCTCACTGCAACTAGAGAAAGTCCGCACAGAGCACCGAAGACCCAACACAGCCACAAATAAATAAATAAATTTATAAAAGAAAATCCTAGAGCCATAGATTGTTTATTTAATTTTTGTTTGTAGATCCTGACAGAGAGTACTATTAGTATTAAAGATCTACCATGAGCTCTACTGTAGTAGTAAAAAATTAGCAAGTACCATGCAATAATGTTAAAAACGGTGACCAACCAATCAGATATGACATACTCATATTTACTTTCACTAAAAGCTTTAGTGTTAATATTGATAATGTTAAATAATAAAAGTATCATTATTGATGATGAAAGGCTTTAACTGTTAAAAAACAAATTTATGATTTACTTTAAAATTTCATCTTTGTTTCCCTTCTGACGTTTACATTTGGGGAGAAATGTTTTATAAGGGATATATTTTACAGTAATACACATATGTAATTTTTGTTTGGGGGGGGTTGTTTTGTTTTCTTTTGTTTGGGGCTGCACCATGCAGTTTTCAGGGATCTTAGTTCTCCCACCAGGGTTGCACCCTCGGCAGTGAAAGCACAGAGCCCTAACCATTGGACAGCCAGGGAATTCCCAATTTTTTAATACTTATTTTGGAAGTACATGGCAAGATATTTTTACTGATTAGTATGCATGATAAAAAAATTTGCAAACCGTTGCAGTGAATTTAACGTATTCATTCTTTTGTCTTTTTTTTTTTTTGCTTTTGCCTTTTGTTTTTGATAAAATTTGTTTTCATTTTTTTTAATTGAAGTATAGCTGATTTACAATGTCGTGTTAGTTTCAGGTGTACAGCAAAGTGATTCAGATTCTTTTTCATTTTAGGTGAATATAGTTCCCTGTGCTATACAGTGGGTCCTTGTTGTTTATTTTATATATAGTAGTGTATATATGTTCATCACAAACTCCTAATTTATCCCTCCCCCTCACCTCAACGTATTCATTCTTAAAGAGACCTTAAAAAATATCGAATCTAGTAGTTTATGAAATGTTTTGGTGGCAGAAATCTTTCACTGAAGAAAGCCCCAATACCTAAAACAAACAATATTCTTGGGCTTCCCTGGTGGCGCAGTGGTTGAGAGTCCGCCTGCCGATACAGGGGATGCGGGTTCGTGCCCCGGTCCGAGAAGATCCCACATGCCGCGGAGCAGCTGGGCCCGTGAGCCATAGCCGCTGAGCCTGAGCGTCCGGAGCCTGTGCTCCGCAACGGGAGAGGCCACAACAGTGAGAGGCCCACGTACCGCAAAAAGAAAAAACAAAAACAAAAAAAACACATTATTCTTGATAGGGTTCCCCATCTGCTCCTTTCCTAAAGGGGTCAGAAAAGCACTATTTGCAGACCATGATATGCTAGACCTCTCTCTTTTTACAGATTCGGAAACCGAGGTCCGGAAAGGAAATGTCTTGGCCAAGATGACTTTTCTATTTGATGACTGAACTGGAGCTCAACCTACATTTCCTGAATCTCTTTTTGGCCAAAAGTCTTTCCACCACATTACATTATTTCATTGAAATGCTAGATTTGAGAGAGTTTCATGACACTTTCTAATTTGTGTTTCTTTTATGGTTCTGAAATGTTGAGATGTTTGCCAGAGTCCTGGGAGTATCTGAGAAGCTAGAGGGAAGTGCTGAAGAGCGTCACCCACCACACAACCCTCACTTGCACTTCCTGGCAAGGCTTATCATATAAAAAACAGTTTTAATAAGTTCACGGTGCATTTTGTTTCTGCTTCTTTTTGCCTGTTGGCTTTAGTCAAAAGAATCTGGATTGGAAACTCAGCCAAACACTTTCAAAGGATCTGATCACAGTCACACTGTCATCAGATAGAAACACAGCATCACCCAAACCTCTGGGTCTCTTGTTCACACATGTGGATTCTAACTAGCAGAGGAATAAGCTGTAGCAACTACAAGCAAATATCTCTGAACTTCACTGAGATTGATAACAATGGTAATAAAATTAGTCTTTTCCATGACGAACACTACCAGTAAGTCAAGTGTTAAAAAGGGATAGTTGTAACAGTAACCAATGCATTAGCTCTTGTCAATGAGATTCCTTTTGGCAGTAATATATTCTGGGGGATTAAGTTAAACCAAATGTTTGTAACAATGAAAATGTAGTCATGTTAACAGTTAAGATTATCATCTTGGTGAATATTTACTGCAGTTACCTTCAGATTTACTCTTTATCTCTCTGGACACTGATCACTCTCATCTCTTTCTGATAAATTCCATTTTAGATTAAAACCAACAGAAAGCATCCTTTCACATTTTAAAAGCCTTGCCATTTATTTTCTTTTAAAATGTTTATGCTTTTTTTTTCCTTTGAGCTGCTGCTCACCCTGCCACCTGCACAGTGATGGGGTTAAGCAGTGAAAGCCCTGATTGAGAAAGTTCTGTGAGTACTTTGGCCACATTTGACTTTACTTGGTGCTCATAACTTTCAGGCCGAGCAATAGGTAAACACTACGTGCACCTTTCCTGATTTCCCTTTGATTTTCACATCTGTTTCCTGCCACTTGGTTACTTCATGGCCGCACAGGTAAGAGGCCCAGTGTTGACTCTGTAACCTAGGCGCTTATCTCTCTGGTTCCTGTGCTTAGAGGGAGCCTCTGAAGAAAGGTCCATCCATACATGACCTCACAGGAAGCTAGCCTTCTGCTGTCTCCTGATGTGACCCTGGGCAACTCCTGGGTGCAGAATTCAACAAGACGAGGAACTAAAGGTGTGTATCACAAAAGCACTTTGTTATTTATAGGACTGTTTTCTGAAATTGTTCTGTCATAATATTTTTGTTGATTAGTATTTTATTTATTTATTTTTTGCGGTACGCGGGCCTCTCACTGCTGTGGCCTCTCCCGTTGCGGAGCACAGGCTCCAGACACGCAGGCTCAGCGGCCATGGCTCACGGGCCCAGCTGCTCCGCGGCATGTGGGATCTTCCCGGACTGGGGCACGAACCCGTGTCCCCTGCATCGGCAGGCGGACTCTCAACCACTGCGCCACCAGGAAAGCCCTGTTGATTAGTATTTTTTAAATTCTTTCTATCTCATTAGGCCATAAGTGACACCTTCCTATGTTTTTAATCGGTAAAATGGGTGGAGGAGGGTGATAGGGAATTTGCACTTTGAGTGGCTTTGCTGTTATTTTCTTTCGTCACTTTTGATCATATACACACAGGGTGGCATTTATTCCTCCACCTGGAAAGAGAGGAGAGAGGCCACATGAACCACCTGAGAACACCTGTGACCCGGATGCTTTGAGAGGCCCTCCCAGAGCTGTGCCATGCTGGTGGGCGCGACCTTCACTCTCTCAGGCCACCATACCACAGTGAGCTTGGAGAGCCCCGTGACAAATGTTTGCAACAATGGCAATGCCCTCACGTTAACAGTTGGGATTATTGTCCCAGTTAATATTTCCTGTACTTACATTCAAATTTACCCTTTTGGACACTGTTTGTTCAGGAGAGGAGGAAACCCTTGTTCCTTCCCAGGTCGCTCCAAGGCCACCATATAACCACCAATTGTTCAGTGGCCCACTCCTTCCACTAACCACTTGGTCCTCAAGCGTGAACTGACAGTCCATCTTCCTGTGACACGATGGTTCTTAACCAGAATTGCACCTAAATCACCTATGAAGTTCTTTGGGAATTCCAGGGCAGTCCAGGGGTTAGGACTCCGAGGTTCCACTACAGGGGCCTGGGTTCGATCCCTGATCGGGGAACTAAGATCCTGCAAGCCAAGAGGCACGACCAAACAACAAACAAACAAACAAACAAGTAAATCACCTATGAAGCTCTTTTAGAACTGTTGCTGAAGTTCCAATCCCGAACAACTAAATGAGAACATTTAGAAGTGGGGCATGAACAACCTTATGTGTTAATAGCTCCCCAGATGATCTCCCCTTACTTACTCAAGTACCCTCTTCACAGTAAGTCTTTGACCTCATAGAGATCTTTGATCCATTGGCCAGATTGCTTTTCCACAATTCATCATTTGGTCATGTCCTGGTACCCAGGTTCCCATAGTCCATAATTTTAATTCTGTGCCAACACTCAGTCTCTCCCCATGGTTATATTCCCCCGGTGACGTCACCTAACACCATTAAACTCACTGCCACAGCTACTCCACATCTGGGCCAGACCTCCAGAAGATTCCTAGGGAAAAACACGTCACCAACCACGTTGGTTGTCTTTAACTCCATGATCACAAATCTGATTTGGGCACACTACACAGCTCAAAAACCATTATGTTTTCAGATTTTCAGTTTACCTCACCTACACCTATTCTTTCCCCCAAATCTCCTGTTTTCCCTTCCCCTTCCCACCATTCTTGACTGATGGCATTGCCTCATAATTCATTGGGAAAATACAGGTATCAGAGGGAATTCTTCGTTTTCCCACCACCAAATCTATAAAACCATCCACATCTATATTCACACTCTTTGCCCTCCCTCTACTGGCTATGGATGAAGTGTCCCTGCTCCTATCAAAGTTCAGGCCTCCCTGTTTGCTCTTGATCTCTCCTCCTCCTGCCTTTTGAGGGACTTCATTCTTTCCTTCAGAGAAATGCATTGCCAGCTTCTTCCCACAGTTTACAAATATGCTTCAGTATCTTGCATCTTAAAACAAATCTTCCTTAACTCCACATTGATCTTGGCTATCACACCACATCTCTGCTTCTCTTCACTTTAAAACTTCTTTAAAAGAGTTCTCTTTAGTGTCTCTCCCCACTTCCTCAATACTCCAGTGAAAACCTGATTATCAAATCCAGCTTCACTTTCCAAAACTTTCTGAGGTATCTAAAAGGAACCTCAAACTTAATACATCCACAATTTTTTTCCCCAACTCCACAAAATAATCTGGTCTTTCTCCAGTCTTCCCCTTTCATTCAATGGCAACATCATCCACTCAGTTCAAGCCTTGATTCTTCTCTTTCTCTCAACCCTATGCATAAGTCATCAACGTTTTGTTGGTTGTTCTTCCAAAATACACCTGAATCCATTCACTTCTCTCCATTTCCTACCACTCCAGGCCAATCACCATCACTCTTCACTGGGACTTGGCCAACAGCCTCCGGACGGTCCCCCATTTCCACTCTTACCTCACAACATCCATTTTCTATACAACATATTTGTCTTTTAAAAACACAGATGAGATCAGGTCAGGTCCAACAGCTTCCTGCTTAGAATAAATTCTTGTTCCTAAGGCCTGTCTGATCCAGTCCTTCCCTCCTCATCAAACCTCATCTCAGATCACTCCTCTCACCCACTCCTGCCTTTGCTCCAGCACTGGGGACTCCTGTACATTCCCTCATCACTCTGTACTCCAGAATAATCTCAAAGTCTTCACTTCTTCTGGGTCTGCCTCAAAGGTTTACCTCCTAGAACTTCTGTTGTCCAGCTCCTTCTTAGCTCAGCTCAAAAGTCACTTCCTCTCCCTGAACATTCGTTCCAAAGCAGCCACCATCCAACCCATCACTTTTTATTACATTACTAGGTTTTCTTTCTTCAACAAATGAAGTTATTTCATTCTTCAATAGTCAACAGTTGACATCTCAAGAGTAGGTAGAGCTGCTTTTAAAGATAATCTCCAGGGATTCGTTCAATAAGGAAAAGCCTTTGGGTAAGATAAATTCTGAGGACATCTAAAAAAAATACCTCACCTTTAAGGGTAGTACCTAGGTTGCACAGCTAAGTATTATTGGCTTTCTCAAATGGCTTTTGGAGAAGTTAGGAATTTTGTGAGTATAATCACTAATTCAGCTCTAGCTCTAACATCTGGGCTCTTTGACTAAATCACATGGCCCAAAGAATGTTGGATAATATATTCTACGTTCCTCTAACTCAACAAAAAGCCACCAACTCAGGGGACTTCTTTCTTCCTTTTGCAAATGTTCAATCTGTCATCATCTATGACTTGGAGTGATTTTAGTGATGCTCTAAGCACTCTGGTCCTTACTTCTCAAAGTGTAAAAGCCCTTCTACGGTTAACTTAAGAGGGGACTATTTTCCCACTAAACTTTTTAAGAAAAGGACATTAATGTTGCCACATTCTGAGTGATAACACCACCTGTGCTTTCAGAAACTAACTGGGAGATAGATACCCATTTTGAATTCTTTGATACTCTTGACGAATGAGAAATATACATGTATAATTCTCCTTTACTGTTGATGGGAGTTAACACATGTCTTATGGAATAAAGTTCTCTTCCTTGCTATAATAATAGCTGGGTTTCAGAGGGTTGTTTTTTTTTTTTTTTTTCCTTTTGACTTCAGAAATTTTGGAATCAGTGTTCGGCCAACAGTAATTACTGCTCATTACAATAATCATCACCATCAGCCTGATCGGTCCCCTGGGGCACAAGTCAGGGACTGAGGAAATGCGTTTTTATCTAGGAGGATGATGAATTTTACCTGAGGCCCAGGGCGGCCTCTCAAGGAGCCAGATTTGATGACTGACACTGGCAGCTGTTAATATACTGAATTCCTAAGTCAGAATTATTGTTTTAAGTATTTTCTGAGTGAAACCATATTCAAAGGAATCTGAAATTTCAATCTCATGTTGAAAAGTCTTTGCAGGTCCTGTATATGAAATGGAAACAAGAAAAATGTGGGGGAAAAAATGTTAGAAGCAACATTAAGCAAGGAAGGTAATTTCAGCAGTAACCCATATTACAGAGAAGTGGAGACCAACCTCTGCTTCTCGGTTTGGGGGTTCCCTTTAAAATAACATGCAGTAGAATGGCTGGGGAGAAAGGTAAATGCTGGAGTGAGAGCAGACACCATAAGTGGTTTACAGAATAAAACCATAAAATCTCAGGATTGAAATGGACCTGAGACCTGAATGCCATTTTTAAGCATTAGAGCGAACCTTTACTATGTACTAAGCACTAGGTATATTCAGGGTTCAGAAGTAAGGGCCTAGGATCTATCTTTGAGGATGCAGTTCTATCAGGATGGCATTTAGCTACAACCAAATAAAAAATCTATTCACAGTGGCTAAACTAAAGAGGGTGGTGTTCCTCCAAAGTTAGATCCCGAGATGGGCAATTCAGAGTCATCCAGGCTCTAGCTCCCAATATCCCTACCATCACTAACATAGGGCTGGTCATTCAAGGCTGCCAGGTAGCAGCTTTACCTCCAGCCTCATGCCTCCTGCCAGGACGAAGGAAGAAGAATGAAGAGGAGGGAAATAAAGCTGCTTAAATCAAGAAAAAAAAAAGGTTCTCCCGGAAATCTCAGGTTGACATTTGTTTATGTCTCCTGGCCAGAATTGTTCAGCAAGGCCACCCCTACCTGCAAAGTGGTCTGGAAAGACAAGTATTTAAGCTAGGCATATTGCCATTCCAAATAAAACAGGGATTCTGTTGTAAGGAAAAAGAGAGAATGGGGGTTGGTTGGTGATAAGTAGTGCCTGCCATAGACTTAACGAATATGTTGACAATTACACTATAGTGTGGTTTGTACACAATAAAGTTTTGCGGAACACAGGACTATCTACCCTCTTGTTAGGGAAGATGTTGTGCAGGGCTTCTCTGAGGAAGTAACATTTATGCTGAGTTTCAAAGAAAAAATGAAATTGTTAGAGTAGACAAAAGCAAAGACTGCTTCAAGAGAGGGACTAAGGGTTATGTGGGCGTGGAAAAGTGATTATTTATCAGAACATTTTCAGTTGCCACTGACAGAAAGGCAACTTGAACCAAAAAGTGCATAGGTAAGGTCTCAGGTATGGCTGGCTCCAGTAGCCCAGATGATGTCACCAAGATTCAATATCTCTTTTTTTCTTCTCTTTGACTCTGCAGGTCAATAAGCAGCTCCAGGTTTATGTCGCATCCTATGAGCAGCCCCAGAAGTTCCAATGAAGTTATGAATATGCATCTCATTGGAAGAACTTGGGACATGTGTCCATCACTCTGACCTATCACTGTGGACAGGAAAATAAGACATGCTGATTGGACAAGGCTGGGTTCCATGTCCACCTCTGGAGCCCTACCTGAACCACTTGAACTAAGAGTGGGAAAGAAGCTTCTCAAAAGGAAAACTGGGGGCTTCCCTGGTGGCGAGGTGGTTGAGAGTCCGCCTGCCGATGCAGGGGACACGGGTTCGTGCCCCGGTCCGGGAAGATCCCACATGCCGCGGAGCGGCTGGGCCCGTGAGTCATGGCCGCTGAGCCTGCGCGTCCGGAGCCTGTGCTCCACAACGGGAGAGGCCACAGCAGTGAGAGGCCCGCATACCGCAAAAAAAAAAAAAAAAAAGGGAAAACTGGGAGTAAATGAAGCAGGCCAAAGGAACAAATGTCTCTTACAGAGAGCAAATTATGTTAGTGATATTTACAAGGTGTAAGGCACAAGACATGAGAGAACAATTGGCTTATTTTGGTGAAGGGCAGGAAAGACTCTGAAATAACACTCTAATTCATGCTTGAGTGGCTGGGTATGAGGTTAGCGCTAAGCAAGCTGGTGACTATACATGCATGACCAGGTTGGAGATGGGAGGGGGGCTGAGAAGTTTAGAAGTAATAATAACAACTATATTTCCTGGCAAGCCAAGGAAAAGGAGCATTAAGGAGCAGGAAATACGGATCTAACATTTAGAACAGACCACTGGACTGGAGACACTGAGTTTTTACATCTTCAGGCTCATTTTTGTTTACATGAGCATTGAAAAATATATTTACTTTAATATGCAAAGCACTCTGGTTTTGAAATTTTCCAAACCACATCCTACCTCAGTTGTCTTTATTACACTTTCAGTTCTACAGTGTTTCCTTTCCTCTTCCCCTGAGATAATTAATGCCTTCAAAACACCAGAACAAAGGGTTAAATGAGCCACACTTTGAGATGAGTAGAGATTGGAACCTGCAGCCATAATGAAAAATAACATTTAAATTTTTGAACCTACAAGAAGCCAATAAGCTGTCTATAAGTCAAGTTTAATTAACGTGTAGCATTTGTCTACTCCAACACTATGAATAAATCTTCAAAGCCAAATTAGTATTTTAAAATACGAGTTGGCCAATACGAGTCAGCATATAAGCAGAAATATTTCCATTCTGAATCAACATAAAGATTTACAAACTTTAAACAACATTTCTAGTACACAGATTTGGTCTTTCTTCCAACTGCAACCATTATAACAGAGATTTAGTGACCCGGTTTCAAAAGAACAAGAAACGTTTTTAAAAATATCTTTTAAATCTACATTAGTTGTATTAATCCCTTAAACTGGAAGTAACTTTATTTTGAAGATACCTCTGGAGGTAAATGTGGTTGTCAGCAGTTCAATAAAACCACCGTTACATATTGATAGAAATATTACTCAAAATGGATAAGAAATCCAATTTTTATATATGTTAATAACAGATTATTCTGAAAGTAGACATGATGAACAAGGTCTGTAATAAACATTGTGAGATGTCTAGCCAATGACCATTCTTCCGTTTTCTCTTTTCTTATAGAACCTGGGTTGCTTACAGGTATGTGCTTTTCTTCCCAGGCCTTCTGCACTGGGGGAGGTTGGTCCTGCCTCAGCCCCAGAAGATGAATCTTGATTGGTCTAAAACCATGATGATGGTCCCGTTCCCCTCACAATGATTGATTCAGACATGTGCTTGTGTGATTTGAGGGGAAGTCTGCTGGGAAGCAGCTGGCAAGAGTTTCCTCGCTTTTACAAAGAGGCACAAGGGAGAGACCATTTACTCCCTCCTGTAACCACCTTGCTACCAGGAGGTAAGACAGCCCTAAGCCAGCCAACATGCTGAGACCAGCAGAGTGGAAAGATGGAGAGAACCTCAGTCTGAGACACTGTTGAGCCACTGAAGAAGTCAATCTTGAAGCCACCATACTGGGAGATTTTACATAAAATAACATTCTCTCTTTTTTTTTCTTAATAATTGGGAGCTGGGTTTTCTGTTACTTCCTGCCAAAGGATCCTGTTATATAATTTTATTGTTTTTTTTAACTAATAAAATATTGAGACGTTAAGAAAAATAATAGCAAAAAGTTACATGATTTAAAAAAAGCAAAATACATTTCACTTCTAGGAATTGACCTTCAGAAACACTCATGTCCCATGCAGAGAGATATATTAAGGTTCAGGGTTGTTCACTGAAGCGTTGTTTGTACTAGCAAAAGAGCGAAAATGTAAATGTCCTTAAATAAGAAAGTGTCTAGGGAATTCCCTGACTGTCCAGTGGTTAGGACTCAGCACTTTCACTGCCGTGGGCCCAGGTTCAATCCCTGGTCGCGGAACTAAGATACCGTGGCATGGCCAAAAGAAAAAGTGGCTAAATAAAAAAGAATGAAATAATGTCATTTGCAACAACATGAATGGACCTAGAGATTATCGTACTAAGTGAAGTAAGTCAGACACAGAAAGACAAATATTATATGACATCACTTATACATGGAATCTAAAAAAAAATGATACAAATGAATTTATTTACAAAACAGAGATAGACTCACAGACATAGAAAACAAACTTATATAAATCTTATATATCTCTGAATCACTTTGCTATACACCTGAAACTAACACAACATTGTAAATCAACTATACTTCAATTTATATGTATCTATTTTTTGGTGGGGGGATGGGCCACACCACGTGACTTGCGGGATCTTAGTTCACTGACCAAGGATTGAACCCAGGCCCATGTCAGTGAAAGTGCCAAGTCCTAACCACTGGACCACCAGACAATTCCCAATATATACTTCAATTTTTAAAAAGGCAAAATAGATATAAGATATTTACCATAAATAAATAAAAAGGCAGTATCCCCCACAATAAATAATGTAAATAAATGGTTAAATTTTTTATAGTATAACATACTGTTGCCTCACTGTTCCACTTCTACTACCCCTCAGTGGGCCCAATCCTCCTGGAAGAACAGATGGCTATCCAAGCAGTAGTTGCCTCAAATGCCACAATCCTGAGCCACTTTACACAGATCACCAAGAGAGCCACCACTTTCTAGCGCAAGGCCCATCCCTGACTGCAATGTCCATCATGATGACCAGGTGGACATGGCTTAATATCTTCACTGACTTCGACCAAAGTCTGTTGCTAAGCAAATCCTCCTAAGATCCTAAACCAGTCCTCCTAAGAATATTGCAAACATGTAGGGTCAATTTGACCCTTTTATACATCCTTCGATTTCTTTCCTGTTTCACTCCATTTTTGTCTCAGCAAAACCACCACTACCCAGCTCCACCCTAGATTTTTTCTCCAGATAAAGCTGGCTAGAACAGGGCATGATAGACCTCTAATGTATTTTTACTTCATTCTTATGTGGTTGTTCTTATTATAATAGAGATGGGTACAAATTACCAGCACTGAACCAGGAATGACGCATATATAGTTTGCGTTTACCAAAACCTTAACTCTCTTTGGTCAAACTCTTGCTTTTGTAAATATTTTGAAGTTCCCTTCTCCTTGTTTCCTATTTCAACACAGCATCCTGGTAACATCACATGTCCCCTTGATTTCACTAACTTCACACATTATATTTCTCATAATATATCAGTTAGGGTAGACTAATTGACATGACAAATAGACCAAAGCATGTACTGGCTCCAACAATAGAATATTTATTCTTGCATCTAAAACAGTCCTGGTAGGGAATTCAGGCTAGTGCCTTGGCTCTCCTACACATGGTAATTCAGGGACCCAAGCTTCTTCCATACTGTGGCTCTGTCATTCTTTAGGGCATTACCATTACCTGCATCCGGCCTGAGGAAAAGGAAAGAGCAAAGAGGAACTTGGGTGGGAGTGTTTTCTCTGCTCAATGTCATCTCTTCAGAAAGGTGGCTACACTCCACAGATCAAATTCTGGATCAACCTCTTGTTTGGTAAACAAAGATATAAACCATCAAATTCATTGTTGCAAATCAAGTGTTCACATCAATGTGTTTTCTGTTCCACATCACATCTAATCAAGGGAAGTAATAATCTGTCTAGAACTGCCTCCTAAGGACTTATTTTACATGTTTAAGAGCACAAACTTCTCAGGATAGATATTTAAGGCCAATAACATAATTGTGAACTTAAACCGCGGATTTTATTTGGACATTCTTCAGTTTGCACAGAGTTAAGTGAAGAGAAGCACATATTACTACCCTAAAACAATTATCCATTTAATTTTCTCTTGGGGGAGGGGGATCAAAAAAGTGATCAACAACAGTTAGGTGGGCCAGAATCATTGTACCTTAAAAAGAAGGAAAATAGAAGGTGTTGACATAAGAAAACCAGCTGGCTGGTTACCTAACAGGTGGGCATTACCACAGTACTCAAAGGTATGTATGGTCCTTGGCTTTACAGATTCAAAAATTTGACCTCCACGGTGCACCAGAGTTATCAGACTCAGGGAGACTACTTCATGACAATCAAACACACAGGGGACTGATATGTAAATCACATGCAATTTGTTCATTTAAATAAGAAATATGACCATGACACACAAAAGAATGCTCATTTTGGCATGGCCTGTACTTTCCCTGCAGGCAGATAATATTTAAATCATATGATAACCAGAAAGTTGCTTGGTGAGCAGCGAGGAATTTGAACTAAGAGAGCTATTTGTATGATTCAAATATCTGATGGCCCTGTATTTTGATAGTCTAATTCTGTCAATTTCTATTTTTATGTTATTAGTAGGAGGATGCATTTTCAGGATAAAGTCTTACAAGGAACACATACATAGATATGCAGGTATATAGATACCTCTGCCCCTCTCGCTCTCTGCTCTGATTGAAATTCTGGTAGTCTACTCAGAGCCCCACGTACTCAGCTACTCCATAGTCTGGAAGGAGCCAGAAGAGGACCTGGGAGAAGCATTCCGATGAGGGAGCCAGCATTTGCAGAGATGCAGAATCATGAAAGAATGTGGCACATTCTGTGAAGTGCAAGTGGTTCAATAAGAATGGAATATAGGGGCTTCCCTGGTGGCGCAGTGGTTGAGGGTCCACCTGCAGATGCAGGGGATGCCCCGGTCCGGGAAGATCCCACATGCTGCGGAACGGCTAGGCCTGTGAGCCACGGCCGCTGAGCCTGCGCATCCGGAGCCTGTGCTCCGCAACGGGAGAGGCCACAGCAGTGAGAGGCCCGCGTCCCGCAAAAAAAAAAAAAAAAAAAAAAAAGAATGGAATATAGTATCTGTGAGAGGAAAGAAAGAGGAATTAGTAAGGGATCAGGCTGAAGAAATAAGCAAGAGACAAACGAAGGAAAAGGCTTGCACGCCTTGCTAAATTATTAGATCTTATATAGAAAGCTATGGAAAACCTTAAAAGGATTTTCAGCGGGGCCATGCCATGATCAGATTGCAATTTTGAAATATCACTCTGGTTGAGAAACAGATAATTGGGTTAGTGGGAGGGGCACAATATATGCCAGGAAGATAGTTAGAGGCCCGTATCACATGCCACCAGCGCCTCACCCTTGGGACTTCGCTGCACACCGTCAGTCCTCCAACTGCCAGCACTTGCATTTCTACACCTGAGAGCTTTCTCTTGCTGCTGGAGCTCGCTTTGTTGCCCATGGCAGGCTTCGAGGGTCAGAGAATTCATGCTCCTGTCACACCCTCAACCGAGGGTTGAGGTGGGCTGGCACCTAAATCTGGTGCATGTGTTCCACCCCAGTGGGATTGAGCCCCAGTTACCCGCAGTGGGAGCTGGCTTGATAACAGACCTTTTGGCTGCTTTCTCTTCCTTGTTTCACATCCTGTTCCCCTATCCTGTGTACTTCACCTCTCAGATAAATTACTTGTACTCAAATCTTTATTTTGGTATCTGCTTCTGGGGAAACCCAGACTAAGACAAGGCCACTGTAGGTGAAGGATGACAAGCATCTGAATCAGGCAGGGAACACAGAGACAAAGGAAGTGGATTAGAGGTGCATTCAAAAGATGTTAAAACTAAATATGGAAGATACCAGGGAATTCCAGGATGGCCTCCAGGTTTCTGATTTGAGCTCCTGGGGGATGGCAATGCCATTCACTAAGTAAAGGAATAGAGGCGAAGAGAGAGGATTGATGAAAGATGATAGGCTCAGAGTTGAATATGCCAAGTCTGAAGCACCTGAGGAACAGCCTAGTGGAGGTGAGAAGGAGGATGTTGGACGTACCGGTTGGAGCTCAGAAGACTGGCTTGCTATAGAGGTAGATACTTGATATATACAAAAATGGTGAACTTTTACCGTTTTTGTGCTCAGTATCTAAATCTCCTTCCAATTTGGGGAAAATATAAAATCAATGGAGGGAGCCCCCCCTGCCCCCACCCCCATCAGAGTAATCAGCAAGGGAGCAGATTTCCTCTCCCAGCTGGGGCACAGTCATGTGACCTAGGCTTGGCCAATCAAATGCCCTGACCCAGGATTTTTACCCATTGAGGGCATGATACACAGAGCCAAGGGCAGTCTGACTGTTCAGGTGGATGGGGCAGAATTGAGAGTCCAATGTTTCTGGAAGTGATGGCAGCCACAATGAGGTCCTCACTTCTAAAGTTTCTGCCAGGTGACTTTATGGGAGGGAGCGAAGAATGTGTGTTAGTTTACCATCATGGTAGGAACTGCAAGTCAAATTCCATTCTTTGTTTTTTGAAAAAAGATCCATTTTTTTTCTTAAGATGGGAGGAAGGTACACGAATGCTTGTTTTATTTTTTTGGTTGTTTTATTTTAAGCATTCCTAAGTATTTTAAACACGCCTTTGTATATATATTTCACAATAAATTTTTCAAACAAACAGAGAAACATGGTTTTTGAACAGAAGTGGCAATGTAGAAATTACGTTAAAGGATGAAAAGGATATAATGTCTGGGATTTGCTTTGAAATAAGGAAGAAAAATGAAGATTCACAAAACGTTAATAACTGTTGATTCACAAAATATTGATAATTGTTGAAGCTGAGAGATGGGTATGGTGGTCTCTGGAACATTCTCTTTATATTTTTATATGCTTAAAAATCTGCCTAATTATGAAATGGAAGTATTTTGGACAGTATGATGGGGTCTGGAAGACACATGAGAAGAGGGGAGAGATGAGACAGAAGGGTACCCAGGGCCCACAGAAGCGGAGGAGGAACAACGCTCAGGAATGACAACTCCTCCTTCACGGAGGAGGAACAACCCTCAGGAATAATCCGGGGAAAACCCAATGCCTCACACATTAAAAATGACCAACACTCATGTGTGGATTGATCGCAATCTTGAAACCTGGCAACTGACGAAACTTTGCTGAATCAGAAAGCTAAAGTCTTCAGAATGTCTGAAGACTTGAGTCACCAACCGCCCCCAGTTCATTTCCTAGAAATTCAGACTCCCCAGATCTCAAATTCCCCACTCACCTGTGTGCCCCCGGTGACTCACAGTTTTCTTTGGTAAACTACAGCTATTTCCCCCCTCCTCGGTAGCTGGTGTCACTCTGGATATTATTAACTCTACTTTTCTTCACCCAAAGCTGAGAAAAACTGTTTTCCTCAAATGGACTTCTGATCTTATTTGCCAACCCTGGACCGCCAGGGCTTTGAGATGCC
The DNA here is from genome assembly GCF_951394435.1 of Stenella coeruleoalba. NCBI lineage: Eukaryota > Metazoa > Chordata > Mammalia > Artiodactyla > Delphinidae > Stenella > Stenella coeruleoalba. The sequence continues at coordinate 48,444,813 of NC_137150.1, forward strand.
ACTTGTTTTCTTGCTCTTTACGCTGTACAGAGCCATGCCCACCACCACTATCCCTAAGAAGAGAAACTTGGAATGCGTTTTCTAAGGGCTGTCTGGAGGGTATTTGAGTGACACCATCCTGGGCCACTAAAAAAGAACCAGCTCCCAGGGGTGAAATGAAATCTCTGCTTTTCCAGGATTCCTCCCCTCCTATGGAGTCTCAAACGTCTGGGACATAATGCATTTCCAGCTTTATTCACCGTTTTATCCTGGTGTCCTAAAGGGAGTTTGATCAAAAGAGAATCTCAGAATATAAACCAGCCTCACCTGCAAATTTTATTACGAGTATGTTGTTTGTTTGATTCAGATGGGGGAAGGATGGTGGAAAATCAAGCACTATGGGAAGACGACGGTCCTCACAGCTCAGCTCCTCCACTGCGGGCTGCTTTCCAGTTGGTGCAACAGGAGATCTGGGGCCTATGTTTGCTTTTCTTGGCATTCACAGAGGTGGTGTCTGTAGCTGAAGACACTAGGGCTGTTGCCAGAAGCCCTGCTGGAGCTAAGACTGTGTGATTCCAGGTTCCAAGATCTCATCTGCTCGCAGAGATGGGGAACATTTTGATCTTGGCAAATGCTCTCATGCCAGCACTCTATGTCCACCCGACTCTTCTCCCTACTTCTCTGACCCCCAGCAGAGCAGCAGAGTGACCTCTGGACACACACCACTTATGTGTGTGTCCACACAGCTTGGCAGCCCCGCCGTCTCTGGAATTCCTGTATCTCCCTGGGGAGCTCACCACAGTGGACACAAACACGCTTACAAACTGCTAGTGACATGGCAGCGCATTAACCACAGGTCCCGAGAGGAGAAAGCAGAGTGAGCTGTCCTTCCCTGGTAGCTGCCTCAAGACCCTGCAGACCCCCAAGGTGGATGCTTACTTCAGACACTGAATGTTTCTGCCATGTAGATTAGCACAGCCTCAGCAAAGTTAGAAAAACAAAATACACTCCCTTTGTATGAGAGATGGGATCCCCTTCTGTAGGCTATTCCTGGTCAGTAACATGAGGGTGGTGTTCTCTATCAGTGCCTGAGCCAGAGCCCCGGCTGTCATTGTGATCCCTTTGAAACTCTGGATGTGGTCAGTCTATAAAGTCTTCCAACACTCAGGCTCCCCGTTTATCACCCCAGCCTCTGCCTCCCACTTGCACGACCCTCCGGCCCACTTCCTGAAGTGTTACCTCTCTGCCCCACACTGCAGGAGCCCTTCCCATGCTCTCACACCCATGCACCATCCTCTCCCATATTCAAAGACAGTGGTCCACTCCTCCTGCCTCTCCAGAGGCTCTGAGCTGGTGTTTCTTGACAATCCATAGACAGAAGAGACAAAATCAAGCCCCATATATTCATTCTCTCTCCCTGTTCTCACCTCCACAGGAACAGCATTTTCAGCTCTTTTATCCCAATCCCTTAGCCTTTTTCCTGGATACAAAACAGATAGGTTACAGTTTGGGGTCAACAGAGTGATTTTAGTTGAGAAACAGGCTCCAGTCATCTGATTTAATCTTTTAAAGTAATAGTTAATGAGTTTGGGGGCCTCCCTGGTGGTGCAGTGGTTAAGAATCCACCTGCCAATGCAGGGGACACGGGTACAAGTGCTGGTCCAGGAAGATCCCACATGCTGCGGAGCAACTAAGCCCGTGCGCCACAACTACTGAAACCCATGTACCTAGAGCCTGTGCTCCGCAACAAGAGAAGCCACCACAATGAGAAGCCCACGTGCCGCAAGGAAGAGTAGCCCCCGCTCGCCACAACTAGAGAAAGCCCGTGTGCAGCAATGAAGCCCCAACACAGCCAAAAATAAATAAATAAAATAAACAAATTTATTTTTAAAAAAACAATAATAATTATTGAGTTTTACTATGTACTAAGTATCTGATAAATACTATCTGATTCAGTCCTTATAACCACCATTTTGCAGATGAAGAAATTGTGGTCCAGAGAGATTCAGTTGCCAAAAGTGATATAACTCTCAAATGGTAGAGCCAGAGTTTGAACTTCAGCATTGTGAGCCCAGAGCCCATGCTTTTAATAACACTGTATATTGTTTCTCAGCCCCCAGAAGCACGCCTCTTTTAAAATTTCTTGTCCTCTCTTTACAGTACCCCTGGCCCAGATCACCATGGTCTACTACTTCAAGGAAAGTTTGCCACCCTGAAATGGAGCAGGACTTTATGGTCCTTCCCCACCATGTCCTCAGTCTGCCATTTTCTGTGGAAAAACTTTAGCCAAAGAATAAGTTTAATCAGAGAATCAGAGAAGTGAGAAAATGCAGAAGCAAAGAAAAGCAGTCAAACAGGACAAAACAATAATAGTCTAGTCAGTAAGCAAGGTCAAGGACCTTTAGTTCCTTCTCAAGGGCTGTAGATAATATTCTGAGCCACGGCCTTTGAGCCGTCTTATAGATACTGAAACCCCCAGCAGGTGGAAGAAGTCAACTACATGGTGACCAGACCATAGCCATGACATAAGCTGCCACAATTCTGAGAACTGGCCTCAAGGAAATGGGAACAAACTGACCCTGGAAGTGAAGACTAACTCTACTTAAAACAATCAAGATGACGCTGGTCAGACCACTGATGACCAATTTCAAGATGACTGTCAGAGCTGGCTGTGCTGTTTCTGCATGTGGCCCCCTCCGTCTGCCTATAAAAGCTCTTGCCCCCTGATCATCAGTGGGGGGTGGGGGGTGGAGGCGGCCTTTAGACAGAAGTTCGCCCTCCCCCTTCCCCCTTCCCCGTTGCAGCATCCAGAATAAAGCAAAGTTTCCTTTCCACCAACCTGGCCTCTTTATTGGCTTCTGAGCAGCCAATAAAGGAAGGGAAGCCACCAGGGAAGCCCTATAATAGGAATTTTTAAGGGTGGACGAGACTGGGGCTGCATGATTGAGCAGTGCAACAATGCAATCAGGGATCCAAGGACCAAGGTTCTTTCTATCTCCTCACTCTGTAAACCCCATCCAAAGGCTCCCCTCAAGAGTTTAGGGAGGCTGCCAGGAGTAACTGCCACCATAGTCTTGCTGTTGTCCCAGGGCCAGTGAGGGTGGGAACTCTCCTCCAATCATATCTGATTGGATAAATTTAGATCATATTCCCACCCCGGACCAATAACAGGGGAACACACAAAGTAACTGGTTGAAACCCAGATTCCTGAGCCAATCCCTAGCAAAGAGGACCCCTGAGCCAATCCTCCAGCTGTCAGATCTTTCAGAGTCTGCCTCAGCTTTCTAGGGGAGTTCATGCTCTTTTCCACTTGGCCCAAAGCCAATGACTAAGTAAGATGGTCGTTCAAGGGCCCAGCCATTCCCATTAAACACAGGGCTTCTCGGGGCTTCCCTGGTGGCATAGTGGTTGAGAGTCCGCCTGCCGATGCAGGGGACACGGGTTCGTGCCCCGGTCCGGGAAGATCCCACACGCCGCGGAGCGACTGGGCCCGTGAGCCATGGCCGCTGAGCCTGCGCGTCCGGAGCCTGTGCTCCGCAACGGGAGAGGCCACAACAGTGAGAGGCACGCATACCGCAAAAATAAATAAATAAAATAAAATAAAAAAACACAGGGCTTCTCTAATGGGCACCCCTTGTCCTGGAGCTCCGGGTCAGGAAGACAAAGGGTTCGTCAGGTCTGTGTCATGATCTGATGGCTCTCTCTGGCCATTCCTTCTCTCCTCTTTCTCCATTCACTGGTGTTAACTCCTCAATAAGCCTTTTGTACTCCTCACTCCATCTCAGCACCTGCTCTCCAGAGAACCCTCCCTGCAAAGGTACCCTGATAGCTAGCTGTGACTCTGTCTACATCTTCTGTCTCGACTTTACCCACATATCTTGCACCTCTAGGAAACTTGTCCTTCATCATCTACACTCCACTGCTCCTGCTGAGACTGCTTTTTATCCGCCTATGACCTTCAGTCCTTTGAGCCTCCCCTATTCTTAGTCCACCAGCCGCCATCTAGTTTCCCTTTCCTCACACCTCGGCCTGGACCCCATCTTAACCATGACTTTGCTAGCACCTGACTTCTCCCCACCCTTAGGCCAATCCCCAACCCTGGGAAAGCTACAGTAAAATGTCCTTTCTTCCCTTCTGCTATGAGTCTACTGAAACCAGGTTTAATGTCTTAATGACAAATCCACACTATCTAACTTTAAACGGCCCTCAGTGCTGCTCAATGATTATTTTACTAATCTCTACAGACTCCCACTGCATTGATGCCAAATGTTTTCCTCTCCATTTACTTCCTAATGTCCTTTCCTCCTAATTTCTCCTTGCACCCTGAGGATGAATTGTTAACCCTTTTCTTTTCATGTTGATCCGGTTTGTAGTCCCCAAACTTCCCCTTACAGTGGGTACCCATTGCTTTTACCTGCCCCCAAGATCCCGTACACCCAAATCTTCCTTGAAGAAACAGCCCCTCTCCCATCCCCAGTCCTTGCAGCTCTAGTGGCCGGCTCCCATCTCCTCCAAAGTTGGCAACGTGACTCAGGCCTGGCTGCCCAGGACATAGTAAACAAATCAAGGATGGGCATGGGAACCACAATGAAACCCTTGTCGGATTTATTTAGGGGAAATAACTTTCTTCTGCTTTGGGAATTGCTAATCTGTAAAGAAACAAGCCCAGTACTGTAAACCCCCGTCTTTCCCCAGAAGGGAAGAGCCTACCAAAGAAAAAGCCAGAGGAAAGAAGATCTGGTCCTGATGGCAACCTAGAGCTCCTCAATCCACCTATCTTGAAGTCATCATACCACAGGATGTTTCAATTATATGAGCCAATAAATTCTCTTTTTTATTTAAGCCAGTTTGAATCACATTTCTGTACTCGCCATCAAGGATCTTGACCTTTAGCATGCTCTCAATCTTCAGATTTATTTATATCTTTGCCTGTTCTGCCTTTATCTATTTCTGACAGAGGTACCATTCTCGCTGGTATGGTTTTCTTGCTATGCCTTATTTTACGTTGGGACCTTTTTTAATCTGTTTCTCTTCTCCATTGACTTCTCCTCCATTGCCCATATCCATAACTAGTATTGGCTAAATAAATATTATCAAACTATTTCAAAAGTATAGTCTTTGATGAGGACAGAAGGAATTTCTGAAAGTATAAGAATGGCTCTTTGAGATTGACCTGTTCTGGAGTAGGCAGGGGAGGGTCATTTCAAAGGAGGGAGGGAGAGGGGTTCTCTGGTGGCACAGTGGTTGAGAATCCACCTGCCGATGCAGGGAACACGGGTTCGTGCCCTGGTTCCAGGAAGATCCCACATGCCGCGGAGCGGCTGGGCCCGTGAGCCATGGCCGCTGAGCCTGCGCATCCGCATCCGGAGCCTGTGCTCCGCAACGGGAGAGGCCACAACAGTGAGAGGCCTGCATACCGCAAAGATATCCCAGTACTACAGATTTAATCTGTGATTTTCTTTTTGTGAGTGAGATTAAGCAACTTAAGTTGAAGGGAAATTTATATTTCTTTTTCTATGAACTGTCTATTCTTGTTCTTTACCTATTTTTCTGCTAAGTTGTTGGACTTCTCTCAATTTCTATAAGTTCTTCCAGAATTTAGCTTTTTTCTGTGTTCTGAGCGGGAAATACTTTCACTGTCTTTTTTTTTTTTTTACTTTCACTGTCTTTTGACTTCTTATGTTGTTTGTGCTACAAAGTCATGTTTTACATATGTAGTTTATATAAGTAGTTGAATTTGTCACATCTTTCCTTTTATGGTCTCTGAATTTTGAATCATAGAAAGGCTTTCCCCATTCAGTGTTTATAAAGGAACCCATCATGTTTTTCCTTGTACTAGCATAATTTTTTACATTTAAGTCATTGATCCACTTAGAGTTTACCCTATTATATGTTTAAGGTATTAATCCAGCATCATCTTTTTCAAGTGTCTTCCAGATCAATAATTGTTCAATCATCAGGAAAACTGAGGAGTAAAAGTCACCAGAAACCAAGGTCAAAGAGAAAAAAGCTATCCTAAAATGCTTAATTGCAGGTTTTCTCGAGGCTGTGATAATGGGAAGTAGCACAACTTAATTATCTGGCCAGGTATGCAATGCCAACTGCCAGACACCTTTAATGAGCTGAACTTGAAGAACATTGAAACTATGTAGACTGTGGTGAGAGTATGAGGATAAATCATTGATCTCAAAGTAATAACTTGTGTACTTCTTATGCTTGAGTTGATGAAGCATCCCCTTCTCAACAAATGCTACAAAACTTCAAAGTCTTAATCTACTCATTTTTTTCCTTTTAAATTCAATTATTTATAAAAGTCCTTAAAGTACTCTGGGTTTCAAATTTACATACAGTAAAATTCACTGTTTTTGGTGTACAGTCTATAGGGAATAGAGTATGCCTACCTACCTACCCTTTAATCATCCATTTAGAGTTAATATTAGCACTTTAAGTAAAATGTAGAAGACGCCTTACAATTACCTAAGTCTCTTTAGCTTTCCCCCTTTTTGTGTTGTAGTCGCCATTTATGATATCTACATACATTGAAACCTCCACTAATCTTATATTTTTGCTGTCAATAGTCATATATATTTTAAAGAGTTTATGAGGGAAAACTATGCTATTACATTTACCCAAACACGTTTGGTCTTCCTTCATTCCCAGTGTTTCAATTTTCCCTCTTGAATCATTTCCCTTTAGCTTGAAGAACTTCCTTTATCATTTCTTTTAGAAGGTCTGCTGGCAATGAATTTTCTTAGTTTTCTTCCTCTGAGAATATCTTTATTTCCCCATCACTCCTGAAGGATATTTTCACTAGATGTACAATTCTCGGTTAACAAACTCTTTTCTTTAAGCACTTTAAAGATGTTTTTCCACTGCCTTCTAGGCTCTGTGTAATGTGTTATTTTTTCTGGCTGCTTTCAAGGTTTTTTTTCTTTACCTTTGGTTTTCAGCAGTTTGATTATAATGTGTCTGGTGTGGTTTTCTTCGAGTTTATTTTGTAACCTTACGTGTTTCACTAAATTGGAAAGTTTTCAGCCATTATTTCTCAAATATTTTTTCTGCACCAATCTCCTTCCTTCTCGCTCTGGGACTGCAATGACATACATATTATATCTTAAAATATTTTCCCATAGGTACTGATGATCTCATTTTTTTTTAATCTTTTCTCTCTTAGTTTTTTACATTGGGTGATTTCTATTGGTCAGTCTTCAGATTCACTGACTCCTTTCTCCATCATCTCAGTTCTGCCATGGAGCCCATCCAGTGAATTTTTGTTTTTTCATTCGTATTTTTCAGCTCTGAAATCTCAGTGTGGCACTTTTGTTTATAGTTTCTACTTCTCTCCTCGAATTTTCCACCTTTCATTCATTTCATATGTGTTCAATTTCACTTCATGGAGAAGGATTACATATAATCACTGCTTTAAAGTCTAATAATCCCAACTTCTGGGTCATCTCTTGGTTGGAATCTGTTGATTGTATTTTCACTGGGGAATTGGTCATGTTTTCCTGCTCGTTTGTATTTGAGTAATTTTGGATAGTATTCTGGACATTCTGAATATGTATTATATTTGGAAACTCCAGATCCTATTAAAACCCTGTGTAGAATGTTGACTTTTTAAAATTTTGACAGTCAAATAACATGGTTAGATTCAGACTATGAGTTCTGTCTCTCCTTCAGTCAATTAGTTTCAATGTCAATTCTATTCTCAAATCTTTCACTGCGCTGCTTTGTTCTCTACCACACGTGAGCTTCTCAGGGATTAGTCTCTGAATTGTTTAGTAATTTATGTCATAGATCACTTTTCAATACCTTTGTTATGCAGCTTTGGACTTTTTTTGTGCATACAAATCTTAGGCTTGACACATGAGATTCCAATACGGTATTTCCTTCCATCAAGTCTAAGAACTATATGGGTGTTATCATACAGTCATAAAGTATATATTTTTTTCCATTACTGTACCTTATGCCATACCAGATCAACTTAATAGTGATTTATATTTGAATCACAAAACTACTAAAATTAATTTTCTGCTCACTGTTGTTAAAATAATTTTGTTTTAAAATTTTGTTTGTTTTTCTTAATACCAGAAGCCAATACAGATGAAGGGCATTCTTCCCCATTTTAGTCTGATTTCAAGCCAATTTTCCCTCTCAGCCTCAATTTATCTCACTTTTGCAAAGAGTCTTCTTGCCATTCCATCTCCTCTGAGGACAGCAGATGGATCTATGTTTGAGTCTTTCATTCACCAAGCATTTATCAAGTGCCTGTCATGTGCTAGATACTATTCTAGACACTGTTCAATTAAAAAAATAACTACTGACACTGGACTGCATATGTTACCAGAGAAATTATTCCTCTGGAATTTTTAAGATAATCGATTTATCTATTCAAGATTGTTAACTAGAGGATGGCTTAAGGTGGGGAATGGACGTCTCTTCTCAGTGTTCTGAGTTCAGTGAACTCTCAAGACTGAAGTAAGAGGGAGACACCATCAAACAAACCTAAAGCATCTCTAAGAGAAACCGAATTGTTTATAAGCTAGTGTCTCTCAAATTTTAGTGCTTACCTACCGTTACAATTATACATGTTCCTACTTCTCATACTTCTCCCCAGGGCCCCACAAGTTTTGAAAGGAGAATAAAAGCTATGAACTCTGAGAAGTACTACAAGCTAATGGCCACAGTCCAAATATCCCACCTTGTTGTCTTTGGGGGAAATGCTTCATATTCAGATTGCTCCCATATTTCCCACACTGGTAAAGACAATGGGAAAAATATATAGTGAGCTAACTGGGTAGGAAAAGAATTTTATTGTTCTATGGACTAATCCCCAGTAAGTGTGATTAGCATAAACATTTTTCACATCAAGTAGAATGATGCTTCACTAATGAGATGAGCATAATACACATCTGATAAAATACCAACTGCTTTTTATAAATACATAATAAAAGGGATGTAAGGAGGGAATATAATTAGCTTGCATGATTCAGCATGGATTTATTCCCACTTACTCTTTATGTGATCTTGGGTAAATTATTTAACCTCTCCAAGTCCCTCTTTTCTCAACTATAAAATTCAGAAAACAATAGCTGTTATGGTTTGTTGGAATTCAATGCCTAACACAGTAGATAATTAACATTAGGTGATTATGAATCCGAAGTCAGTAAAACTTCTGGAAGAAAACATATGCATTTCTCTGAAAAGTGTCCTTGGGAGAATTTATCCCAACAACTTATATATCTTATAAATTGAATAAAGTAGAAGAATTTCTTAAACATTATCATCTAGGGCAGAAGAACAAATCTTCCCTTTTAATAAATGTATCCTTACTTCGATATCCAATTCAATTAGATTAGCCTGGATGTATTTGGAAGGGACCTGACTACAATAATGCATAAAATTTTGTCTAATAGCTGGCCATGAGCTTTTGCTGACACTTAATGAAATCTGTTTAATTACTCTAGCAGCCCCTATATTGGCTGCTGTGCTGGGGTCATTGGAGAACTCGACCCTATAGTACTTGGGATACAAGAACATCTTCTGCTGATTGAAGCCTGTACCCTGTGGAAATGTTTTAATGTGATCCTTGAAGCATGTCCTAAGAAATGCTGTCAACACATATTCTTCTTTGTCAGGCCTTTATTTGGTCAGGAATACTCAAGAGCTCTGTCTTTCTGCCTGTGGTTTACCACATTGTCTCCATTTGCTTTCAAATATGGTTTAGCTGTGTTCAATGAAGCAGAGGTAGCCGAATTAGAAAGACATCATCAACACTGCTCCTCCAGAGAAAATTTCTCATCAGATAAAGCACTAAACCAGTTACCAGGTTTTTTTGTTTTGTTTTAGCCACCATGTTTTGATGCACAGAAGCCACATCCTTGCACCCTATTCATTCACTTGCAGATAAACACATTCTCAACATGGTGAGCCAAGGGACATGCCCAACAGACCATGAGGAAAGCTGGGGTTGATCACAAATCCCCAGTACAAAGAATTTCAAAAGAAGGAGGAAGAGGCAGCAATAAAAGACAACTTATTTGTAACTCATACTATCACAAGTGTTTTTTTAATAACAAAAGTTCTTTGGCAACTACTGCTTAATATAAACCGAAAGGTATGGCATAATCCTTAAAAATCTATAGCTGCTTATATAAACATTGTTGTATAGTATGAATTGAGACATTAGGGCGAAGAGGTATTGACAAACATAAGAATTTGCCATATCCAAAAGTGTGTTGTTGTTTTTATTTGTTTTTAATGAATAGGAATTTCCAAGGAGTAAGAAATTGCTTTAACTGTGATCATCTGACCAATTAAAAATCATAATGTCATGGGTTTTTCACTAGCCCTCAGAATGGGGAATGTCCCAGTGCACAGTGCTGCCCCAAACAGCTGGTATTTAGAGTGAAAGTAGGGCTTGCATTTCTTTGAATAAGGGGTAGATTTCTTAGAAATGTGGTAATTGGAGAAAATCTTGATTTCATTAAAATTATTCTAGTTTTACAGTCTATATTAATCCAAAGAAAAACTTGAGAACCACTAACTTAACACATTTTAACCCACCTGGAGTAAACTGGAATGCCTGTACTGCATTTACAATCAATTTTAGGCATGGATTAGTCCTTCCATATTAGGGAAGGATACTGTTAGAATTGGAAATTTCCCTCCAAATCGTAGACTGTTACAAGGGAATGAAACTCCTCAACTTGATAAATAAGAGCCATGTTGGCCTTTCCCTTTTATTCTTCTTCAGCCACCAATGGCTATATGGGGCAGGATAGTCCTTCCCCCCAAAAGTTCAGAACAGTTAAAGAGTGATGGACCCACATAACAGAACACTCGGACACTGAACTTGAGAGAGATGAAAAGATATTTCTGGACCAAAAAAAAAAAAGTCACAGCAAAAATCCATAAAACACCTAGAACACCTAGAAATAAGCATAACAAGAAATGTTCAAGACCCCTGTAAACACAACAATAAAGCTAACAAACAAAAACAATAAATTAAGTTTTAAAACCTAAGACAGACCTTATTCCTAGATAGGAAAAAGCAATTCTGAAAATTTTTCAAGTGATAAACTAATCTATATATTCATTCAGAACTCAAAACTGTTAATTGTGGTTACCTCCAAGGAGTCAGGCTGGGGAAAATATTTGCAATACGTATGATAGACAAATCTCCTGAATAGTATTGATAAGAAAAAGATAATAATAACTCCATAGGAAAATATGGACAAAATATGTGATAGATAGGTCATAGAGGAGGAAATACAAGTTGGTCTTAAATATATAAAAAGAAGCTTAGCCTCATTCACAGTAAGAAAATATAAAATAATACACATCTAAGATACCATTTTTAAATTACCAAATTGGCAAAAAACAAAGTTTGCTAGCACCCTTTTGGCATGGCTGTAGGGAAATAGAAACTCCTGTACATTAGTTGAATATTATGACATTGCTTGTATATTATAAATTAGTTACATTTCTATGGAGGGCAATTGCATAATATCTATTAAAATTATAAATGCATGTATTCTTTGATCCAACAATGCCACTTTCTACAGATATACTCACATACATGCAAAATGACACAAAGTTAATAGCCGAAACATTGTTTAAAAGGGTAAAAGATTGAAAACAGCCAAATATTCTTTGATTGGGGACTGAGTAAATAATGTATGGTGGATCTATACAACTGAATATTATTCAACTGAAAAGAAAAGGAAAAAAATCTTTATGTACATGCTGACATGGAAAAAGTTCCATGACATATTATTAAGTAAAGAAAGCAAAGTACATGAGAGTGTTTAAATATGCAAATATTTATGAGTAAGAGGGAGAAATATGAATATATATTCAAACGCATAAGAATATAACAATGGTTACTTGGAAAATAAGGTATTGGTTGCAGGAAATACAAGGGAAGACCAGAGGTGAGAAGAATTTTCGCTATATACCTTTTCTTAACTTTAGATTTTTGAACAATACGAATGCATTACCTACTGAGAAAATTTAAACTAAATTTTAATTGAACACTTTTTCTTTATGAATTATTTGGAAATAAACCTTTTTATACCATGAAGTGACTTTGTAAATGTATTTATGACAATCCCTATTTTTTTAGGAGAACCATATTAAAGGCAATTATATTTCATTTAAAAATGGTAATTGCTTTCTCATACTTAATTTTAACATAAAGTTTATCACATTACTGTAATTTGGCAAACAAAAAATTTCCCAATATCTTGAATATACCAATCCCTCTTGATATTGAGGCAGGTACAGGAAGATAAAGGGGAAAATAGATTTTATATTATATTGTGTATACATACACAACACATATTTATAAAGAAATGGAGGTTAATTTTTAGACAGTATTGCACTATCTCAATCCCTTATCATTGGTTTAAATTCGTCACACGGCCAACATATGCCACAACAAATTGATTCTTGTTCACATACAAAGAAGTAGTGTGCGTTTAAATAACGCTGTATTTACTGACTAGGGAAAAAAAAAAAACAGCACATTGAAGTCAATGGACTTCTGACCTTGAAGAAATGTAATGAACTTGTGTATAGAGAAAAGTTCCATGGTGCCTAGTGGTGAAGGGCACAGGATTTTGGAGTAAGACCCATCTAGATTGAATCCACTGCCTATGTGACCTTGGGTGAGTTACTTCAAAGGGGACTGTTTCCTATCACACAGGTTCCTCATAGGGTTTTTATTAAATAAAATAATGCATATAAATAGGTTAGCATAGACACCTACTTAAACTCCATCTTCATCATGAACTCTGTTCTTTAAATGTCTCCACATTCCTTCCTATGCTTGCAGAGAAAAAAGAACACAAGACAGGTAGAAAAATGGAGAAATCAGTGGCCTCTCTGATCCAATTTGTGGGGTTTAAAATGGTTCTCCTATTCAGACACATCTCACCGAAGGGGCCCACAAGTAGTCTGAGAAGTCAGTCAATTCCTCAAGTTAATCCCTTGCGAACATGCAAATATCTCTAGAAGGGGAATAATCCTATAACTATTAATATTTAGCATAGCACATTAAACAAATATTACTTTAACAGCTAATATCAGAAGACATCTTAGAGAATAGTCTCTGACGAAATACAGAGTCCTGATGTGTCATTTCGGCTGTGGAATGAGTCTTTGGGGCACAGCTTGAATGAGGCAGGAATAAGACCAAGGAGCAAAACCGTTCTGCATAAGAACAGACAGGAATTTGTGGGGTTTGGAAGCACGCATAAGTCAAAGAAAAAGAGCAGACTTTGAAGTAGGGAGAAAGGGAACTCTGGGTCCTCCTCCTAGCCCAGAAGACTGCGACTGCCCAGAGGCAGCATGGTCAAAGGCTTTTGAGAACAGAAATATCTGAAATTTAATTGTTTTGCATGGCTTCATGGCCCCAAACCTTTCATAACATCTCAGGCACAACCCTGAGTTGTCAGGACTTTCAGCAGAAGGATTTGAGTGCTATCCAGGAAGAAGACATATGGAAAAGCAGGCAGAAAATACAGAGAGTAGGATAAATGTACTGTGGAGAAGATTTCCGGAAGTGGAAAGCAAAAATCAAAGGGCCTTGGTCTGGAACATAGCTCCCCGCACCCCTCACTGCCCCAAGAATCCTCAGACATGGTGGGAATGGGGGTGGGGCTCAGGGATGCCTCCTTTCCCTCCACATGTGGGGTTAGGGGCTGAGTCCATTTCATTAAGTCTTGAAGGATGGAGTGACCCAGCTGCATGTCGGTTGCACTAGCTCTTTTTCCTTCCTGCTCTCTAACAGCTGGGGAAAAGCTAAAAGCAGAATCCAGAGGGCCTAGAAACCAGGACTGACAGGAGAAGGGTAGCACAATCCGAGGTTAGAGGAGAAAGCTTGGGAGGGATAATAAGTAAAGGGCATCAAATGGGGACACCTCAACAGGAGATAGTTGCTCTGAATAGAGAGGGCTCCGGTGGCTTGAGTAAGCCCTGAACAGATTACAAATTAACGTTTCAAATATTATTCACCTAAAGTTAAATTTGGTGTGTGCTATGTGGGTAAGTGACCAAATACCAGATTACTGTGATAAATTACTGAGAGGAAACTACTAAGTCTGTAACATGGCAAATACAATGGGAAAAAACCTGGATCAAACAAACAAACAAACATGAAAATGGTACTTTTTCTTCCCAGCTGTCTATTTAAAAGAGTTAAATTAAGCCATGAAACGATCATATCAGCCTTAATTCTTTCTGTTATTAATTGAACACCTTCTTGGAAATATGCAGATAAAAGTCCCACTTTGGAGAATTTGAGATAAGAGTGAATGGAAAAGAAGTAAAATTAACAGGCTTTCTTTCCCAGTTCACACTCATAACCATCATGCTTTGTTTGTTCAAAGCTGCCTACAAAGGCATATTAAATCAAAACTTTAATGTATTCTGACGTGGGGGAGCTTACAATCCTAAGGCCTGTTCTTAGGTTCACACTTTTCTTTGTACATAGTAGGGGCCATAAAACCAAGTGAACAGCAGAAGGCTATTGTGAAATAAGATAGATGAGAGTTCTTTGTGTTATAAGGAAATTCAAGCTGCTTCCTGTGATGAAAACAACATAGATACACATATATAGTGTAGACAGTCCTCAGCTAAATATAGTAGATCCTATAATGCATTAGTTTACAGGCATATTAATATGATAAAAGAAATGATGAAATTTAGGTTTTTGCCTGAAGGAAGACTTGTCATAAATAACAAAACTGGCCAGATGTCCTGTGATCCTAAAAATAAGTAGGCTTCTGCTGTGAAACCCATCACTTCACAGGAAATAAAGTGAGAAGCACAGCGGCACTCTATGGAAAAGATCCACCAAGAAATAGCCAAGATGATTTCCTTCATTTGACCATAAACCCATCAAAACTTCATGGAATGTGGTCACTTTATTTATGCAGGAACTGTGTTCAGTTAACCACACATGCCATAACTTTCTTAAATAATGAGAGAGACAGACAACCATGGGACCTGTTCTCTAATAGGAGTTCAAGTATCAATGTAAATCGCCAGAATCCTAAGGAATTTTCTACTGAAATCAACAGTCACCCACACAGACTGACTTAGAAATAGATTATATCTTATGCTTCCTTGCCTCCTCAAAACATTTATTCTTAAAATCTAGCTACTTAAAGCGAACCATTTTAAAAAAAGAATCCAAAAGTACTATAATCAGCTATATTGCTTCTGAGAGGCTGATCGTCAATCATAGGAACAAGGAAGTCATTTTTTTTTAATGAAAATTGGCCCAATATTAATGTGGGCCATAAAAACATTTGAAGCCTTGATCAGTATGATGTCATGGAAGCTAGGCCTATTTGACACCAGGTATGCACCAACTTTTGTTTTCTTTGTATGTTATATACGGCTTGATGGTTGGTGGTGGTAGACCCTTGCCATGCTTCCCAACAGTCCTATCTGAAAACAGCTGTCTTCCCAACCACAGTCCTCCAAAGAGCAAATTCTCAATGGAACTATTTTGACAAAAGGCCAACTTATTTTAAACTACAAAACAAAAAGTTATAGGGAATTCCCTGGCGGTCCAGTGGTTAGGACTCCGCACTTCCACTGCAGGGGGCACAGGTTCAATCCCTGGCTGAGGAACTAAGATCCCATATGCCGCATGGCACGGCCAAAAAAAAAAAAAAAACCCATAAAGTTATAACCAATAAGCAATCAAATTAGTACCAAATGTTACTTATCAAAGATAGACTTTAATGCAGATAACACTCATTATGGAAATTCCTAAAGTAAAAGCTAGAGAGTATGCCAACGTGTTTCTCTCATCACAGTGCACAGCACTATAACATTAGCATTTCCAAAGGCATAGATGATGTTAGATTCTAGGGAGGATACAACTGCATATTATCTCTGTCTTTAAGAAAGCTTGTCTAGGGTCTTCTCTGGTGGCCCAGTGGTTAACACTCTGCACTCCCAGTGCAGGGGGCCCCGGGTTCGATCCCTGGTCAGGGAACTAGATCCTGCATGCTGCAAGATCCAGAGTGCGGCATATCCCGACTGCAGCAGATCCCACGTGTGACAGATCCCGCATGCTGCAACTAAGACCTGGCGCAACCAGATGAACAAACAGATATTACACAAAAAAGAAAGCAAGCTTGTCTATTGCTTGTCACAGAGGTAAAACTGTGGAACCTATAAGACAGCTATTCTGTTAGGCCATCAGTTGTCATTTTTGAAATTTTTGAAGCTGTGGGGCCATTTCCTCAAATCAATTTTAGAAATCCACTTTACAAGAAATGCGTTGGTTGAGAGGATCAGAGGAGGGTCAGATCTAAAGGAAACCTCTCCAAAATCCTGGTCTCAATCCCCCAACCCGCTTTCTTCCTGGAGAAGGAACATGTAAGTGTGGGCCTTGGGTACAAAACTGGCATTTTTTAATTTCTTTATTTCTTACTTTATTCCTCAAAAACATAAATGTATGAAGTTTAAAATTTTCTAGGCAAACCACACGTTGAAATTTTAAAAAATAAGCAAAAAACCTTCATGGGTATGTAACAAGATCTGAGCATAAATTTTAACAGAACTAGCTAAAAACTGTTAGCTTAACCTCTCTAATTCTCGCCTCAGACTGTCTACCTCTCCGTTCTCTTTGTTCACTGCATCCAGCAGCCTTTTCTTGGAGCCGCCTGCCTTTCTACCCTGGAGTCAAAGAAGGCATAGTTTTCATCTACTCATATACTTTTGTACCCCTTCAACCAAAATTTTAAAAGTAAAATTATACTGACATGCAAACTGTTTCTGTCTTCAGTTTTACAATTTTAAATAGACTGATTTCACTCTACAGGGTGGGAGGGAAAAAAAATCTAAGTCTGTAGTCATTACTGCGATTGAGGTTTTTGCTACAGGTGAACAGATATTGCCATCTACTGTTGAGAAAAAATAAAATGGTTAAGCCAAAAGCTTTCAGCCTTAAGGTTCTGACAGATCATAAATTTAAAACAGAAAAAAAAAAAAATGGTTTTGGGACTCCCCTGGTGGCGCAGTGGTTAAGAATCCGCCTGCCAATACAGGCAACCCGGATTCGAGCCCTGGTCCAGGAAGATCCCACATGTTGCGGAGCAACTAAGCCCGTGCGCCAAAACTGCTGAGCCTGTGCTCTAGAGCCCGTGAGCCACAGCTACTGAAGCCTGCATGCCTAGAGCCCGTGCTCTGCAACAAGAGAAGCCACCGCAATAAGCCCGCGCACCGCAATGAAGAGTAGCTCCCGCTCGCCGCAACTAGAGAAAGCGCGCGTGTAGCAATGAAGACCCAACGCAGCCAAAAATAAATAAATAAATTTATTTTTTAAAAAAATGGTTTTATGAAAGTAGGATTTAGTATTCATAAGTAGTTTGAAAACTAAAGAGGATAGAAAATATAACAAACAAAACTTTCTTTCCTAAAATCAGAAAAATTGTTATGTGCAATTATTCCTACTTTTGATTAAAAGTTGAAAGCAAATCATTGCTTTATCGGTTTCTATTTGGCTCACCATTTTAGATACTACAGTGAAGAAGAAATATAAATAAATCATCCCTTTTTAATTATCTTACTTCATTTCAAAATTTAACTTAAGGTATATATTAACTTATTTTCTTTGTTTTCTCATA
The DNA here is from genome assembly GCF_951394435.1 of Stenella coeruleoalba. Classification (NCBI taxonomy): domain Eukaryota; kingdom Metazoa; phylum Chordata; class Mammalia; order Artiodactyla; family Delphinidae; genus Stenella; species Stenella coeruleoalba. The sequence continues at coordinate 48,462,443 of NC_137150.1, forward strand.
AAGCCACTAGAAGTGCTTATCAGTTTTTAACTTTAGATTTAGCTAGAAATAAATTTTCTTTAGAAAAATAGGGTAGTTAACACAGCCTTCTTTGGGGTCTCTAATAGTACATAGTTAAGCTCAAATATAGAGAAAGCCCCTTTAGGGCAAAAGGCTACCACGAAAGCAGTGCATCTCAGTCAGAAAATCCAGGCACATTAAAACTCTCCTACTAGTAACAATCAACGTGAAGAATGACCTGTCATTTTTCTGATGGCTGGTGATGAGCTGGAGGAAATGATTTGGTGGCTGAAATTCAGTTGTTTTTACGCATAAGAAAGTATTTTTCCCTTTAAAGAGTATTTATTTAACTCTATCAACAGTCGAGCACCCCGCGACGTCCTGTGTCAACTATCTCATGCTGGAGAGAAGTGGATGTGAAGCGTGATGTGTGGATGGTACCATGCAAGCCCCAATGTGAATGTCTATGTAAAGAAAGGAAAGAAACCTTTCATCTTTGTAGAGTGTTAACCCAAGTATAAAAGCTGACTACCCACCATGCACCGTGTATGGTGTGTACGTACGTATATTTGTGTGTGTGCGTGTCTGTAAAGGACTTAAAGTTTTTAAAAATTGGTAATTGACTTTGCTATATCAGCATTTCTGGTTCCAACTATTATGGCTTATTACGCTGGATGCTTTAAAGGATTTTCATCATATCTAACACTGGTAGAGCATTGACTGTTTTCAAGGGGCCCTCACTCAAGTCAGTTTATTTGCTCATTTAACAAATGTGTACTGAACACCAGCCATGTGCATGGCTCTCACAAGCGTCAGAAATACAAAGCTGGAAGACAGACCAGCCTATCCTTCAAAGAATCTCGAAGTCTAAGGGAGGGGAGAAAGAAGCAACCTCGCAACTGGGTTTACAGAACACTGTTAGAAGTTCCCTGGCAGGGGAATGAAGGAGCACCAGGTAAAATGAAAAATAACAGATCTGTTTCTGCTTGGGGAGTACGGCAGGAATTGGGAAAGTGCAGGTGATAGAAACCTGTATAGTACACGAACCAGCAGAGAGGACACTTTTTGAGAACCACAGGTCATTACTGGATGCCACAGCAGGTATCAGCAGGTATCAGCAGGTGAGTCTAGGGAGGAAATGTCATGCAAAGAAGTCCCAGGTATATATGCCTAGTGTCGTATATGCAGGGAAGATAAAACGGTTATAGGAGAAGCTTATGAGCAGAGAAGTGGCGGAGTGTCTGTAATCCCTTGAACTCTCATTATAATTATAGATGCACAAGAATTTGCAAACATAGTACGGAGAAGTCCCATACACCCTTCACCCAGTTTCCCCTAATGAGACCATCTTACACAGCTATAGCACAATATCGAAACCAGGAAAATGACATTGGTACAATATATGTGTATAGTTCTTTTTCATTTTATCAAATATGATTTGTGTAGCCACCAATACAATTCTGAACTATTTCACGAAGATGTTCCTCATGCTACCCACTTACAGATACTTCCTCACCTACTTCCCTCCATCATCCCTATTTCTGGCAACCACGATCTCCCTGTCTATAATTTTTTCATTTTTAGAATGTCATGTAAGTGGAATCACATTTATATGACCTTGTGTGACTGACTTCTCTCACTCAGTGTAATTCCTGAGATGTATCCACGTTGTTGCAAGTATCAATGGTTCCTTTTTAGGGACTTCCCTGGTGGCACAGTGGTTAAGAATCCACCTGCCAATGCAGGGGACACAGGTTCGATCCCTGGTCCTGGAAGACCCCACATGCCGCGGAGCAACCAAGCCCGTGCGCCACAACAAAGAGTAGCCCTGGCTCACCGCAACTACAGAAAGCCCGCACGCAGCAGCGAAGACCCACTGCAGCCAACAACAAAAATAAAAATAATTTTTAAAAATCATTAAGAAAATTCAAACAATAGTAGCTACAATACAGTTTTGTACTAATAAAATAAGCATTTTAAAGTATTCAGTGAAGGGTTATTTGAGTATTAGAAGAATGAAGGAACCCTTGCAGGTGACCTAGGCTCTAACTTCATGTGGAGGGGTGGGACTGAAAGTTTCAACCCCTAATCACCTGGTTGATTCCCCTAGCAACCAGCCCCTCAACCTTAGGTACTTTCCAAAAGTCACCTTATTAACATCAACTCAGGTGTAGCTGAAAGGAGTTTGTCATGAATATCAAGACATCTTTCTCACTCTTACCACTTAGGGAATTCCAAGGGTTTTTAAATTTTATTTTATTTTATTTTGCGGTACACGGGCCTCTCACTGTTGTGGCCTCTCCCGTTGCGGAGCCCAGGCTCCGGACGTGCAGGCTCAGCGGCCATGGCTCACGGGCCCAGCCGCTCCGCAGCATGTGGGATCTTCCCGGACCGGGGCACGAACCCGTGTCCCCTGCATCGGCATGCGGACTCTCAACCACTGCGCCACTAGGGAAGCCTGTAATTCCAAGGGTTTTAAGAGTTCTGTGCCAGAAAAGGGGAGGAAGACCAAATAGATATTTCTTTTTATAATATCACGCCTCCCTAATCCACTAAAACTAATATTACCAATACATAAGATGACCGTGTAACACATTGTATAAACCAAAATTTTTGAGAATGAAAGGGACATTTTTAATCACTACACTGGATGATAGGCATAAACAGGGACTGTCCTACACACAAACTAGAACTAATGGCAACTGTATAATATTTCCATTTGGATGTTTCACATCTCACTCAACATAAAAACGCTGAATCATTGGCGTTCCTACAAAATCTATTTTTCCTCATATTATTAAGTCCCTGTATCCATCCCATTTGCTCGAGCCAGAAACCTAGGAATTATGACCGATTCCCCCTTCCCCTCTCTCACATGCATTTCATAAATCTCTATCATAGATCTATCTACAAAGTATAATCCGAATATATACACCTCCCTCCTCCTCCATCTACCACCTAAGTCCTCCTCTCCCATCCATTGTATTCCAGCACAACACCCTGTTCATTTCCTTTACACTCTGTAATTATATATTTATTAGTTTATTTGTCACTGTCTGTCTTCTCTAGTTTACTGCCAAGGACCCTGAGCCTTGGTCACCCAGTGCCTGGCATTCCTAGCACCTAGCATAATGCTGACACATAGCAGGTACTCAATAAATGTTTATTGGGTGAATGAATACGTGAATAAAAGATGGAAAAATATAAGCAAATAGCTGTGGAGCACTCTCAAGAAATACTAGCATAAACAGTGTGAAATTGAGAATAATATAGCTGAGTCCTTGTGCCCTATTAAAAAATCAGCATCTGAATCTCTGAGACAAAGACCAAACAACCAAGTAAGTGGGGAAAGACAAAAATGAAGACAAGAGAGGAGAAAAGTAGAAAGAACTGGTGAATTCAAACCATTCCCTCTACTTAATATGATAATCTCTAGGTCCATCCATGTTTCTGCAAATGGCATTTTCCTTCTTTTTTATGGCTGAGTAATATTCCACCATATATATACCACATCTTCTTTATCCATTCATCTGTCAGTGGACACTTAGGTTGCTTCCATGTCTTGGCTACTGTAAATAGTGCTGCAATGAACACTGGGGTACATGTAACTTTTCGAATTAGTGTTTTCTCCAGATATATGCCTGGGAGTGGGATTGCAGGATCATATGTATTTTTTGTTTTTTAAGTTTAAAAAAAAATTTTCTGTAGTCCTCTCCTTTGCCCTCTATATACAGTAACTGTTTTAATTCCATATCTTGCACTAGCAGAGAAAATTACATTACTGAACATGTAAGAACAATCTTTCTGGAACAGCATTCTGTCAGACAGAGAAGGGGAGACCTGTTGATATGGAAGTCAACCCTTCAGAAGCATTATCATCAGCAGTGCTATTCTTTGCTAGAGTCAGCTTGTTGCAATGAATACCAAAGGAAGATTTGTTCTGTACCAGGAATAACACATTAGACAGTCATCCAATAACATGTATTAACTCTTTTTAAATGTTAACTTTAAGACAAAAATTAAAGTAGATGGATATTCTCACTTCAGTTATAACATTATTCATATGAATTTCCCTGTAATAAACAACCAACCACATAAGGTGAGGGCCTGTTCTAGGGAAAGGAAAGTATGGGAGTGGGAGATGGAGAAGGGCAGAACTTCAAGTTTTCATTATTGTATACCTCATTATTGAAAAGCTACACATCAATACCCCCCCCCGCCCACACACACACACACACACACACACACACACACAGAAGAAAAGATTCTTTCTTCTCTTAGGATAAGCATTCCAAGCACACTCTGTGGTTTCAACTTCCTAGCCTTTGGGCCTATATCCTGAATAGCATAGGTCTATTGTCAAGATTGGTTCTGCCTCAACATTACAGCCCCTGTGCCTCTGCTGTTTGATATTATAAATAATCACAAGCCACATCCATGGCATTTGATAGCTACAAAGCATCTCTAATAGGATAAAATTTACTTGCAAATATAGTATCTGAAAGTTGTAAGTCCTGTCTTTAGAAAGGGCAATGCTGGGACTTCCCTGGTGGCCCAGTGGTTAAGACGCTGTACTTCCAATGCAGGGGGTGTGGGTTCGATCCCTTGTTCTTGGGAACTAAGATCCCACATGCCGCCTGGTGCCGTTAAAAAAAAAAAAAAAAGGCAAAGCCACTTATCATTGGGGGTCCAGGGTATGGGAGTTTAAAGTGGCAGAAGAGCAGATCCCAGAGGTCTCTGAGGCAGGCTTCCTATCTTACGGAGAACATTTCCTTCTAGGACAGAAGCCATCTTAACCCCTCTTTTAGGACAGGACCACTGTACTATTCCTTGGCAAGGTAGCAGTAAAACTGGCAGTCATGCCAGTCCTTCTGCATTGTTAACGTAATTTTAGTAGAAGCAACAAGAACCTCGACTCCAACTGGATTAAGTAATCAAGGTGATCTATCAGTTCATGTATTTGAAAAGTCCAGAAGTAGAGCAAGATTTTCAGTACAGTACATTAAGGATTCCACCTCTCTCTCTGTGTTTCTCTGGATTCAGCCTTTCTTTATGTGTTGACTCTGTCCTCAGAATAGCTTCCCTCCTAGTTGCTAATAGCAGCAACATTGGTTTCTAGTTTCTTCATTCCCATCTGAAGAGAGAGACCCTTACTTCACTCAACCATTAAACTGAAGTGCTGGACTTGTTTCACCTGGACCATCCCAAAACAATCACAATGGCAAGGGAGATGGGATTAGAACCATTCCGGAAATAGGTAAGGGTCAATCCATCCCACCTACAATGCCTGGCTGCAACTGAATGCAAGAGGAGGGTGTGATGTAGGAGAGGCACCATTATGTCCATGTTCAGCCTCTGCACCGATATGCTTTGTCCCTGTAACTCAGAACCACAAAGCTGCCCAAGAAATAGACTCACTCCGTTTTTAGCCATTCTCTCTCTCTCTCCCCTTTTTCTTCTCTCTTTCTCTCTCTCTCATTCCCCCTGTCATCTTTACCTTCTGCTTTGTTAAAACTGACTGGCTGTGAAAGCAAGGTAGGAAAGAGGATGAGGAATAAGACAGGAAAGATATAATATGTTCTTATATATATAATGTGTCCTTCATTTTAGTAGAAGAACTCTAGAAAACTCTAGACTCTAGAAAACTTCTAGACTCTAGAAAACTTCTAGACTCTAGAAATCAATGATTAAATCTACACAGTTACCCAAAGTCTGAAGCTGTGGCCAGAACTAGTGCTCTAGATTAGCAGATGTATGTGCTAATCCAGAAAAAATTTTATTTTGGGAAATTTTAGAAGAGAAAGCAAAATAGGTAGATTACCCAGACGTACTATACAAGTCTGGACAATTCTCCTTCAAACCAATACTATCCCTTGTGTTAGTCATGCACTCTTAGTAATTAAATAAATGAATGATCTAAAAATATGGCAGGGAGTTCCCTGGTGGCCTAGTGGTTAGGATTCTGGGCTTTCACTCCTGTGGCCGGGGTTCAATCCCTGGTGGGGGAACTGAGATCCCGCAGGCCGCTCAATGTGGGCAAAAATAAAAATAAATTAAAATATGGCAAATGTTGTGCATAATACTTATTCACAGTAGCAGGAAAATAATTGAAATTAACTTAAATATCCATCAGTAGGCAAAGTGTTATCTAGATTATTGTACAATCATTCAATGGAACATTAAGTAATAGTATTAAATAATGGTTCTGAAGGATCTGTAATATCAAAAAGTAATGCCTATGATTTACTACCAAGGGTAAAAAGCAGAATTTGAAAATTAATTACATTTAATGTACATATCAGTTATAATTATATAAAATATACATACAAAAAGGAAATAGAAATATACCAATGGTACTTGAGTTTTACTGAAATGTGATTGTTTTCTACTTCTCAACTTTTTTGTGGTACTGTTACATTCATTTTATAACTGAAAAAAAATTAGAAAGCATTATTACTTAGCAGATATCTATTTAGCACTTTGCCTCTGTGCTGCTAAAATAGCAGTTACGATTAGGTGGTCTGTCCTCTGTCCCAATAGCACTCATTCATTTACTTGACAAATCATTATTCAGTACCTACTATGTACTAGGCACCAGGGATATTTCACTGAGGTAAATGACTTGGTCCCTGCCTCTATCCTTACAGCCCAGTGAGGAAGACAGACAATAAGCAAATCATTTATTACAAATCAGGAGAACATGGTATGAAGGTAACCAACATAATGTCATACTAGGAAGGGGAAGCTGCTTTAAAAGGGGGCCAGAGAGGCTTCCAAGGAAATGGTATCGAAATTGAGATGACGATGAGAAGGTGCCCAAAACTGCAAGTGCCAGGGCAGAGCAGTTTAAGCAGGGGAGCTAAGGTGAGAAAGATCTTAGCAAGTCCTGGGAACCGAAAGGAGGAGGCCCCGGGTGGCTGGAGCACAGTGCGAGAGGAGAAGAGGAGTTAAAATGAGGTTGGAGACGTAAGGAGGGACCAGATCATGCAAAACCTTGATCAGAATTTTGGATTTTATTCCCAGTGCAATGTGAAACTACTGAAGAGAAAAAATACGGTTCAGTTAGTTTTTTTTTTTTTTTTTGCGGTACGTGGGCCTCTCACTGCTGTGGCCTCTCCCGTTGCGGAGCACAGGCTCCGGACGGGCAGGCTCAGCGGCCATGGCTCACGGGCCCAGCGGCTCCGCGACATGTGGGATCTTCCCGGACCGGGGCACGAACCCGTGTCCCCTGCATCGGCAGGCGGGCTCTCAACCGCTGCGCCACCAGGGAAGCCCGGGTCGGTTCAGTTAGTATTTTAATAAGCTCACTCAGGCTACTTTGTGAAGAATGACTTGGTGGTGAGTAGAGGACATGACAAGAAGCAGAGAACTAGTCAGAAGGTCTATGAAGGACATGATAGTGAACTGGAGTAAGGTGGTGGCAATGGAATGAATTAGAGAAAGACCAGAGGATATGATGAGGTGAGGGGAGAATGAGGCAAGGGTGATGCCCAGATTACTGGTTTGAGCAATTGAGTGTATGGCAACGGTGCTTACTGAGATGGGAAAAGTGAGGAAGACTTTGGGGAATAAAATGAAGAATTTACTTAAATTTAAAGAACCCTGAACTGCAATTTACAATCTGCTTATATAATCTTACTCTCCAGGAAGACCTTTAAGGATGGGGAATATGTTTTTCACCTTTGAAGTCTCAACAATGCAACATGTTACAGACTAGGCATTTAGTAAGTGTTTGTTAAATGAATGTCACAGCTTTGCAAATATTTCATTCCTTCCAGTGTAATAAGAGTCTACTTATTGTGCAAAGCCTGATTTTAGACAGTTTTCCTTACCAAGGCAAACAAGGACAAAATGATTGACCATTAATTATTCTCTAACTGAAAAGGAGAAAGAAAAAGTATGAGATGCTTATTTTTTAAATGCTTTGTTTAGTTTTCTGCAGTTAAACTAAAATGGGAGTTCAAAGCTTTAATGTGTATGTTTAAATTCTTGGGCCCGCTACTGACCTTCTTCAAGTGATTTTACCTCCCAGTGTCTTAGTTTCTCCATTTACAAGATGGAGATAATGGTAGTTGCCTTATCTCACAAGGATGTCATGAAAATAAGTCAGATAAATTGCTTTGCCCTCCTTAGAGAGGGGCTCTAGAAAGTAAGCATTATTAGATATGATGATGAATACCCACAACTTCAAAGATATTTTTAAATTGCCCCCCAAGTCTTTGAACATGTTAAGCCTATGAATAGCACCGTGTTAGGTGTTTATACATTTCTGGCAAGCTTTCACCTCTTGTTAAAGCAGTAAATGGTCTTTGAACAAATGTATTTCTCATTCTTTGATAACTGTGCTTCCTTGTTTGTACACTTGAAAGATGATTATCATCTGGCGTATGAGGTCGACTTGAACTCCTTGGTGCCATTACAGTTCAATTGCAGCTTTAATTGAGTTTTTCTCCCAAGGTTGAAAATAAGTCACTTGGTTCACTTTAGTAAGCTACTTACTTTCTAAATAATGGTGAGATGAATTCAACTATTTTCTGCAAATGATATGTATAAATAATGCTTTTCGTTTTAGCTATAATATCCTCATTCAAAAATTGACATAAAACTTCAGTATTTTTATTTCTTCATTGCTGTATTTTTTTTCTGATGGGTTTTCCTAGAATTGCTTTAAATATCTATATTTATTCATTTTAACATTTCTAACATAGACAGCCATGGTACACACATAAATATCACCAAAGTAAACACCTACAACTCTCAAGACAAAATATAGGATAGTGAACATCATCTAGAACAACTTTATTATTTTTTTTGGCCAGCCGTGAAGCATGCTGGATCTCAGTTCCTTAATCAGGGATTGAACCCGTGCCCCCTGAAGTGGAAGCATGGAATTTTAACCACTGGATCACCATGGAAGTCCCTAGAACAACATGTCTTATTGCAGATGCGCATCAAGTTCATAATCAGTGTTATATAAAAAACTTGACATTAGCACTTCCACCCTTATCCACACATCCTTTACCTGTATACCCAACACAAATCAAAACCACTTTCTGTTGGAGTAGCCACAATGCTCTTATCAGATTGCTGTAAAATCATTCCTTGCAAACTATGAGAATAAGACCTACCTCTCCTCTTTAATAAAGCCATTAGAGGAGCTTCCGGGAAGATGGCGGAAGAGTAAGACGCGGAGATCACCTTCCTCCCCACAGATACACCAGAAATACATCTACACGTGGAACAACTCCTACAGAACACCTACTGAACGCTGGTAGAAGACCTCAGACCTCCCAAAAGGCAAGAAACCCCCCACGTACCTGGGTAGGGCAAAAGAAAAAAGAATAAACAGAGACAACAGGATAGGGACGGGACCTGCACCAGTGGGAAGGAGCTGTGAAGGAGGAAAGGTTCCCACACAGTAGAAGCCCCTTCGCGGGCGGAGACTGCGGGTGGCGGAGGGGGAAAGCTTCGGGGCCGCGGAGGAGAGCACAGCAAAAGGGGTGCAGTGGACAAAGCGGGGAGATTGCCGCACAGAGGATCAGGGCCGACCGGCACTCACCAGCTCGAGAGGCTTGTCTGCTCACCCGCTGGGGCGGGCGGGGCAGGGAGTTGAGGCTTGGGCTTCGGTCTGTCGGAGCGCCGGGAGAGGACTGGGGTTGGCGGCGTGAACACAGCCTTCAGGGGTTGGTGCACCACGGCTAGCCGGGAGGGAGTCCGGGGAAAAGTCTGGAGCTGCCGAAGAGGCAAGAGACTTTTTTCTTCCTTCTTTGTTTCCTGGTGCGCGAGAAGAAGGGATTAAGAGCGCTGCTTAAAGGAGCTCCAGAGACGGGCGCGAGCCACGGCTAAAAGCACGGACCCCAGCGACGGGCATAAGACCCTAAGGCTGTTGCTGCCGCCACCAAGAAGCCTGTGTGCGAGCACAGGTCACTCTCCACACCGCCCTTCCGGGGAGCCTGTGCAGCCCGCCACTGCCAGGGTCCCGGGATCCAGGGACAACTCCCCCGGGAGAACGCACGGCGCGCCTTAGGCTGGTGCAACGTCACACCAGGCTCTGCCGCCGCAGGCTCGTCCCGCACTCCGTGCCCCTCCCTCCCCCCCCCCCCCCCCGGCCTGAGTGAGCCAGAGCCCCCGCATCAGCGGCTCCTTTAACCCCGTCCTGTCTGAGCGAAGAACAGACGCCCTCTGGCGGCCTACACGCAGAGGCGGGGCCAAATCCAAAGATGAGCCCCTGGGAGCTGTGAGAACAAAGAAGAGAAAGGGAAATCTCTCCCAGCAGCCTCAGAAGCAGCGGATTAAAGCTCCACAATCAACTTGATGTACCCTGCGTCTGTGGAATCCATGAATAGACAGCGAATCATCCTGAATTGAGGAGGTGGACTTTGAGAGCAAGATTTATGATTTTTTCCGCTTTTCCTCTTTTTGTGAGTGTGTATGTGTATGCTTCTATGTGAGATTTTGTCTGTATAGCTTTGCTTCCACCATTTGTCCTAGGGTTCTATCCGTCCGGGTTTTTTTGTTTGTTTTGTTTTTCTTAATAATTTTTTTATTTTAATAACTTTATTATATTTTATCTTACTTTATTTTATTTTACTTTATCTTCTTTCTTTCTTTTTTTCCTTTCTTCCCTCCTTCCTTCCTTCCTTCCTCCCTCCCTCCCTCCCTCCGTTCTTTCTTGCTTTCCTTCTTTCCTTCTACTTCTACTAATTCTTTCTTTCTACTTTTTCTGCCTTTTATTCTGAGCCATGTGGATGAAAGGCTCTTGGTGCTGCAGTCAGGAGTCAGTGCTGTGCCTCTGAGGTGGGAGAGCCAACTTCAGGACACTGGTCCACAAAAGACGTCCCAGCTCCACATAATATCAAACGGCGAAAATCTCCCAGAGATCTCCATCTCAACACCAGCACCCAGCTTCACTCAACGACCAGCAAGCTACAGTGCTGGACATCCTATGCCAAACAACTAGCAAGACAGGAACACAACCCCACACATTAGCAGAGAGGCTGCCTAAAATCATAATAAGTCCACAGACACCCCAAAACACACCACCAGACGTGGACCTGCCCACCAGAAAGACAAGATCCAGCCTCATCCACCAGAACACAGGCACTAGTACCCTCCACCAGGAAGCCTACACAACCCACTGAACCAACCTTAGCCACTGGGGACAGACACCAAAATCAACGGGAACTACGAACCTGCAGCCTGCAAAAGGAGACCCCAAATACAGTAAGATAAGCAAAATGAGAAGACAGGAAAACACACAGCAGATGAAGGAGCAAGATAAAACCCCACCAGACCTAACAAATGAAGAGGAAATAGGCACTCTACCTGAAAAAGAATTCAGAATAATGATAGTAAAGATGATCCAAAATCTTGGAAATAGAATAGAGAAAATGCAAGAAACATTTAACAAGGACCTAGAAGAACTAAAGATGAAGCAAACAAAGATGAACAACACAATAAATGAAATTAAAAATACTCTAGATGGGATCAATAGCAGAATAACTGAGGCAGAAGAACGGATAAGTGACCTGGAAGATAAAATAGTGGAAATAACTACTGCAGAGCAGAATAAAGAAAAAAGAATGAGAAGAACTGAAGACAGTCTCAGAGACCTCTGGGACAACATTAAACGCATCAACATTCGAATTATAGGGGTTCCAGAAGAAGAAGAGAAAAAGAAAGGGACTGAGAAAATATTTGAAGAGATTATAGTTGAAAACTTCCCTAATATGGGAAAGGAAATAGTTAACCAAGTCCAGGAAGCACAGAGAGTCCCATACAGGATAAATCCAAGGAGAAATACGGCAAGACACATATTAATCAAACTGTCAAAAATTAAATACAAAGAAAACATATTAAAAGCAGCAAGGGAAAAACAACAAATAACACACAAGGGAATCCCCATAAGGTTAACAGCTGATCTTTCAGCAGAAACTCTGCAAGCCAGAAGGGAGTGGCAGGACATATTGAAAGTGTTGAAGGAGAAAAACCTGCAACCAAGATTACTCTACCCAGCAAGGATCTCATTCAGATTTGATGGAGAAATTAAAACCTTTACAGACAAGCAAAAGCTGAGAGAGTTCAGCACCACCAAACCAGCTTTACAACAGCTGCTAAAGAAACTTCTCTAGGCAAGAAACACAAGAGAAGGAAAAGACCTATAACAACGAACCCAAAACAATTAAGAAAATGGGAATAGGAACATACACATCGATAATTACCTTAAATGTAAATGGACTAAATGCTCCCACCAAAAGACACAGATTGGCTGAATGGATGCAAAAACAAGACCCATATATTTGCTGTCTACAAGAGACCCACTTCAGACCTAGAGACACATACAGACTGAAAGTAAGGGGATGGAAAAAGATATTTCATGCAAATGGAAACCAAAAGAAAGCTGGAGTAGCAATTCTCGTATCAGACAAAATAGACTTTAAAATAAAGACTATTAGAAGAGACAAAGAAGGACACTACATAATGATCAAGGGATCGATCCAAGAAGAAGATATAACAATTGTATATATTTATGCACCCAACATAAGAGCACCTCAATACATAAGGCAAATACTAACAGCCGTAAAAGGGGAAATCGACAGTAACACATTCATAGTAGGGGACTTTAACACCCCACTTTCACCAATGGACAGATCATGCAAAATGAAAATAAATAAGGAAACACAAGCATTAAATGATACATTAAACAAGATGGACTTAATTGATATTTATAGGACATTCCATCCAAAAACAACAGAATACACATTTTTCTCAAGTGCTCATGGAACATTCTCCAGGATAGATCATATCTTGGGTCACAAGTCAAGCCTTGGTAAATTTAAGAAAATTGAAATTGTATCAAGTATCTTTTCCGACCACAACGCTATGAGACTAGATATCAATTACAGGAAAAGATCTGTAAAAAATACAAACACATGGAGGCTAAACAATACACTACTTAATAACGAAGTGATCACTGAAGAAATCAAAGAGGAAATAAAAAAATAAGGGTAGGGTAAGCTGTGACAAAGCGAGAGAGAGAGGCATGGACATATATACACTACCAAACATAAGGTAGATAGCTGGTGGGAAGCAGCCGCATAGCACAGGGAGATCAGCTTGGTGTTTTGTGACCGCCTGGAGGGGTGGGATAGGGAGGGTGGGAGGGAGGGAGACGCAAGAGGGAAGAGATATGGGAACATATGTATATGTATAACTGATTCACTTTGTTATAAAGCAGAAACTAACATACCATTGTAAAGCAATTATACTCCAATAAAGATGTAAAAAAAACCATTAAAGGTAAGTCTTAGTATATCCATTTAATAAATGTGGAATCTGAAGTTGGGAGACTTATACTAGATTCTTTTGGCCAGGTCAGAACCCAGGTTAAAATCGTTTGACCTTTTCTTCCTGTTTCCTTTTTCTCTCAAGGAAGAAATGAGAATTTGAAGATACTGTTATCAAACAAAGTTTGTGTGCATGATGCAGAGTGAGGACAAATAAACCAAAACGTCAGAGTTTGGAGCAGAGGAAGGTTTATTGCAGGGCCAAGCAAAGAGAACTGGTGGCTTGTGCTCAGAAAACCTGAACTCCCCATTGGTTTTTGGGGAAGAGTTTTTATAGGCAAAATTTGGGGCGAGGGCTGCAGGGTGTATGACTTTCTTCTGATTGGCTGGTGGTGAGGTAACCCAGGGTGGTGCTCCAGGAATCTTGTGCTCAGCCTGAACTTGCCATCCTCTATCTGGGTGGGGACCTTAGTTCTGCCGAAGAACTCAAAGATATTGTTATAAATATTCCTTGAGGAGGGACTGGGACCCTGCCCCAAGGCTACACTATTGCTTCTTGACTGCTCCTCCCTTCTTTCTGCATTCTCTCTCCTCCCTGATTAGCAACTGTTTGAACCTGCCCTTTGAAGCTCAGGGAAGTTCATGGAGGCTAAGTGAAGCCTATTTCCTACAAACTATTGGGTTGGCTAAAAAATGTGTTGGGGTTTTTCCATAAGATGTTATGGAAGGCACAGTGGTTAAGAATCTGCCTGCCAATGCAGGGGACATGGGTTCGATCCCTGGTCCGGGAAGATCTCACATGCCGCGGAGCAACTAAGCCTGTGCAACTAATGAGCCTGCGCTCTAGAGCCCACAAGCCACAACTACTGAGCCCACATGCTGCAACTACTGAAGCCTGTGTGCCTAGAGCCTGTGTTCCACAACAGTAGAACCCACTGCAATGAGAAGCCCGCAACGAAGAGTAGCCCCTACTCGCCACAACTAGAGAAAGCCCATGCTCATCAACGAAGACGCAATGCAGACAAAAAAAAAAAAATGTTATGGCCAACCTAATAGAAATGGGCGACACAGAAAGGATTTGTACCCAGGAGCCCCACAGGGTCCTGCTTGGTTTCAATACTGCACACTGTGATGACTTTCTAAGAAGGGAGATCTAAACCAAGGTGGAGGAAGGGTATGGGAGAAATGTCCTCAATTCCACCAGGTGATGGTACAAGCCTCCTCATGTTACCAAGTCCAAGCTCGCTCTGCTTGCTGCATGACAGGCCAATGAGTCGGGAGATGAGGTGTTGAGATAAGGAATACAACTTTATTTGGAAAGTTGGCAGACCAAGAAGATGGCAGACTAGTGTCTCTGAAAAACCATCTTACTGGGGTTTGGATGCCAGTTTCTTTTGTAGAACAGAGAAGGGGAGGAAGTAAAGTAAGAAGGCCATAAGATTCACATATGTCCCCTGGAATGGACAGTCTCGAGGAGGGGATATGTTAATTTCTTCTTTCTTCAGCTATCTACAGGTGGACAGGGTCAGGATGTTTCCCTGAACAAAGGCACTTTTGTTAAACATTCAGGCAGAGGGGCAGTGTTCCCTGAGGCAGGCCATTGTGTATAGACAGTATCCTTTTAGAGAACAAAAGCAACGGGAAGCAAAGGTTAAAGTAAAAGAAACAGATCCAGCTTGTAGTCAGATTTCGCTCTCCCATGTTACACTCACAGCCCCACCAGGATCTGACAGAATAGACACTGAAGGACAGGCCTATGCCTCAGGCTGATTCATAGAGCAAATATCGTAGGTGTCCTAAATGTGGGGGAGGAGTTCCAGTTCTATTTTCAGAATATTATTAAAGTTTTATTTTGAAATTTCTGTCTTTAGTGATATTCCCAGGGGCCTATAAAAGATGCTAAGGGCATAGCCTCCTTTCACATACAATTACCTTGCATAGGCCTTTAACTGGTGGGATGGCCCAAACTCCCATACTTCTGGGAAAATCATTCCTGACTTCTAGTATCATTGAATTTGCGTAGGCCAAAGGTCACAGATTAGTAGCTATGATGGGCCAGACTTTTCCTCAAAAGGTTTTTTGAGTGGCCCATTGCAATGACTTCTGACACCAACACCCAAGTTAGGCCAAACTTCACAGGTTAAGGGCGCAGTTCTCCACAAGACTGCCCTTACTTCAGACACCAGCTTAAAGTCTGGGGTTCCCCAATCCATCCCCACTTCTGACCAGCTGGCTACAATTCAGCTGGCTAACCCTCAGGTTAGATAATTCACTGGAATGACTTGCAGAACTCAGAAAAGTGCTATACTTACGATTACAGTTTTATTATAGAAAAAGGATTCAAATCCAGACCAGCCAAAGAGAGAGATGTATAGGGTGAGGTCTGGGAGGGCCCCCAATGTGAAGCTTTCTCACCCAAGCTTCAAAGTGTCCAGAGTTTTGACTGGGACTTCATTACATCAGCATGATTTGTTGAGTCATTAGGCAGTCTCTAGCCCCACTCCTCTCCTAGGAGGTCTGGCTGATAAGGACATGTTTGGTCTTGTTGATGTGACCAGTCCCATCTAGGTCATCCCATAAGCTATTAGGTGTTGTCTGAGGGGCCCACCAGGAATAAGAAAGGCACTCCTACCAATCAGGAAATTCCAAGGATATGGAAGCTACTTCTCAGGACTCAGGAATAAAAGCCATCCAAGTTCTTTATTATACACACACACAATATGTAATTTTATTTTAAATTTACTATCAACATTTTAAAATCAGTCTTCACGTAAACTAAACTTTTTGTCTCCCCCTGAAATATTTCCAATTTTAGGCCTCCGTTCCCACAAGGCTGCTTCCCCTTTAAAAAGGATATTTCCCCACCATCTCCACAGTCTTATTCTTGGTGTGATTCACTCCTTTTGTTTCCTTCTGGTGCACTGCAGACATTTAAATTTGCAAACCTTGGCCTAAGCCTTGGGTGTTTTTGCTGTTTTTACTTCCATCACACATTATTACCTTAAAAGAATAAATGGGGAAGGAATGACAATTACCTTTTGTCATTTCATTCTCACCTTAGTTTAATTTAAAACTACTTTTCCTCTACACTTTGTGTGAGTGAGGGTGCAGGTGTCTTCTATTTGTCTCTTATGTCTTGAGCCAGGCCAACATGGAATTTTTAACCGCAGAACCAGGACAAACTAAATTAAAACTCACATCATCCTCAGAATCAAAAACTACAGCCAACCCAGGACCTTGGAAAATAAGCCTCTCTTTCTAAAGACAAAAACAAAACCCATGTTTCTCAATATTTTTAAAGCTGTAATTTCCTTCACAAGCATTAAATTCTCACATTCTCCTTTATTATTTGAAATTCATCATAAGTAACTAAAAATAAATAAATGAGACAAATAGTTATTTTCAAATTTCATTTACCCCTTCCCCCATTAAAACCCTTTGCAAATCACTGTTTAAATAATCTTAAAGGCATGAAATAAGCCCCAAGTACTTCAGGGGCCATGTGGATACATGCAGTCTCTCTCAGGTACAGGGGTTGCACAGACCTTGAAGTATAGGCAATCCTCAATATTTGCAGATTCCATATTTGTAAATCCACCTACTAAAATTTATTTGTAACCCCAAAATCAATAGCTAAAGCGTTTTTACAGTCATTCATGGACACATGCTGAGCAGTGAAAAATTTGAGTCACTTGACACAAAGTTTCCCTACTGAGGTCCAACAAGGTGACACGCTGCCTACTTATTCCAAAAAGAACACTGTAAACAAGTGCCCTTTTTATGATCTATTTAGTGGAACTTTTTTTTTTTTCATTTTTGTGCTTATTGATGATTTTGCTGTTTAAAATGACCCCAGGTATAGTGCTGAAGTGCTGTCTGGTGTTCCTAAGTGAAAGAAGGCTGTGATATGCCTACAGAAAATATATGTGTAGATAAGCTCATATACAGGCAAGAGCTATATATAGAGTCGTTGAATATGAGTTCAATGATAATGAATCAATAGTATATATTAAATAAGGTGTCTTTAAATAGAAACACACATAAAACAAGATTAT
This sequence comes from Stenella coeruleoalba, assembly GCF_951394435.1. Lineage (NCBI taxonomy): Eukaryota > Metazoa > Chordata > Mammalia > Artiodactyla > Delphinidae > Stenella > Stenella coeruleoalba. The sequence goes on from NC_137150.1 coordinate 48,479,784, forward strand.
TCATTGATCAGTTGATGAAAATGATGTGACTAGAGGCTCTCAGGAACCTAATCTTGTATTTCCCCTAGGAGAAATGGTTTCGTATTCACTAATTCAGTGTTACGGTGACTTTATAGAACGAACTACCACAAATAACAAGAATAAACTGTACTTGTAAACTAGTGAAACACACAATGGACTTTCCAGCACAAAATCCTATCAAAGAAGGTTGTGGAGGGAAGAGAGCAGGGGATGAAAACTAAGCTCACAGGCAAGTAACCTTTAAAGATGTTATTTTATTTTAAACCAGAAAATGGTGGTGGAGCTAACACTAATCATCTTTCCCAGACAAGCCAATGCAGCATTAAGGTGCCACAGAGTAAATAGAACACTGGACTTTAAAGTTCAGGGGGCTAATTGCTGGTTCCAACTCCGCAAAAAATTAACTTAGCCAAGGGAGTTTCTTCATCTGGTAAAGGGACTCAAATCTTGTAGCAATAAGAAGTCACATTTGTCATAATTATTATCTCCAAAATGTTATCATGTAAATTATCTCATTGGTTGAACTCTATGGCCCCTTCTTGCTCCAAAATTATATAATTTAAGGAAGAGAATCATTCTGCCAAAACAGAAAAAAATATATCAGATGTTCATAATACTGAGAATTTTCCTTTGGAATGTTTATAAGACATTTGTCAAGGAGAGGATTTCAAGTATAAGAACTAGAAAACGGCTGTGGTCTTTTAAATTGTATTTATTAAATCACTACTTTCTTTTTTAAAAATGAGAGAGAGAGGGACTTCCCCGGCAGTCCAGTGGTTAAGACTCTGGGCTTCCACTGCAGGGGGCATGTGTTTGGGAAACCCTGCAGGCCTCAGGAGGCCGAAAGAAAAAAAGAAAAAAAAAAAAAGAGCTTTGTCCCCAGTAGGTGGCCATCCTTGCCTCAGGGCAGACTCCATCACAAATTTTGTACATGTGGAGAAGCAAAAGTACCACTAGATGGAGCAGGAACAAAAGACATCTATTTATTTCTAGTTCAAGGAACCCTGGCAGTCTTCAAAAGCGATCTTAAAAAGTCACTTTCTGAGTAAATGGAAGCTTAGTGAAGCTAGCTGAGTTACCTGAAAAACCAAGAAAAATCTTTGGCAAAATCAGAACGAGAACGTCATTCACTAACTTACCCCATGTTCTTTCCACAAAACCATGCTGATGGGAAAACTTTTTCCTTCTTAGAGAACATTACCAGAAACAGTGCAGTCCAGGTTTTTCACATTTCTTAACTGAAAGCTAAGAATTGTATTAGACGACACTGAGGGACCTACTTCAGGCAACAGGATGAAATGCTAGACATGTTCATGTAGATACTGACATGGTCCTGATTTTTCTTTTCCATTGTCGGGTCCAGCTCCAGGCTGGATATCACACTGATAATTTGCCTTTACAATTCAGGCTGCAGGGTACTCTCTGTCCCAGCAATTGCCGCCAGAAGAGCTGTCTCAAGGAAGTGAAGGCACTGACTTCAATTCCCACATAAACCTGGAAGTTAGATTTCGGAGACGAATGGGCAGAATGACCTGTTGATTGTTTCCTAATGGGCCTTTTTCTTCCCCCCCCCCCTTGGCAAAGAAACCTCACCCAATTCTTGGGGGGGGTGGGGGTGGGATATATATTTCTTCGTACACTTTTCCGTCACCACTTAATACTTTGCACCCAAAGACGGAGACAAAGATGAAAAGCAACGACCATTAAGGAACAGAATTTCCACTGTTTTAAGAACAGACTAGATCGTCCAGTTAACAAATATTAAGTGTTTAATAATCTCACAAAAAAACACTTCTCTTCCATACCCGATTGTCGGGACTGATCGGGATATACTTTGGAAGAGGCAAAAACCTCGACAAAATCCGCAGAGCAGGAACTGCGTTGTGATACTATGATAAAGGGCAACAAAACCAGAGGAGAGGGAGGACAAAAAAGCCCTACACAGGAACGGCCAGCTGGCTATTCGTCTCACTGCCCATTCACTGGGACCAATTTTGGAGGTGCCTCCACGTGTCCTTCTGACAGTTGATTTGCACGCACTGTGGTCCAATCTGCAAGTTTGGAGGCCCACAGGCCCACCACTGACGGCGAGGGAAGACGGACGCGCACCAACGGAGTCCCTCCCAGGGAGAAAACAGACTGCCCGCGCCCCACCCCCGCAGCTCCTCCGGCTGCAAGTGTCTGAGCCGAGTCCCGGGTGCACGTCCCACAGCTCAGGGAAGCGCACCGCGCGCGGGGACCGGCTCCGTTCCTTTCCCTGCGGTAAGAGCCTCGCCTCGGCCCCCCAAGCGACCCGCGGCTGACAGAGCCCAACTCTTCGCGGCGGCAGTGGGCGCCTCCGGAGAAGCCCCGGCCGACCGCGGCCTCAGGCGGGGCGCGGGGCCTGGGCGGGCGAGCCACGCAGGTTCCCGGGAGAGGTGAGCGAGCCAGCGGCTGACATTTTTTGTTTGCTTCGGTCTGGATTGTGGATAGCGGTAGGCCGAGGCTTTTCCGCCCGCTGAAAGTCAGCGAGAAAAACAGCGCGCGGGGAGCAAAAGCGCAGCGCCTACGCCAGTCTCAGTTAGGGTTAGACACGAAATGGCAGCCACCACTCCCGGGCCCACCCTCCGCAACCCACAGCGCCTCCTCCAGCGTCTCCTTATAAAGGGAGTGGCCGCCGCCTGCGCGGATTGGCTGGGGCCAGCCCGCCGCGGCTCTCGCGAGAACCGGTCTCGCAAAATTTTTTTTTTTCAAAAGTTCTGTTTCCCGCCATGAGGACAATCGCCGCCCCACCCACATGTTCCTTACGGGAAGATTGGATCTTTTCTTCAGACGTATTAACTTGTAATTTGAAAACTAACTTGAATGCTTTTTAGCGCTGTTTTCCATCTCTTACAGACCAGGCGAGGTGCACGTTACTATCTTAAAGAAATGGAGTTCATACAAAAATTGTAGGGCCAAATTCTCAGTTCGGATCATCACGTTTGTTAGAGAACTTTACCAAAATAGATTCCCGAACAGAATCTTGGCTTGGCTCATTGGGCTGCCTCCGCGATCCTGACCTGTTCCCTTCCTGAGCAGAGGTTGTTTTATTACGTATAACTACTCTCTTCTCGATCTCAACATTGAGGACTGAATCTCCCTTTTATTAGGAAATAAAGGCTTTTCAGTCATTGACTTTGCTTTAATGTTGTGTCGTGATAGTGTTAAAAAAGAACAATGCACCATAAATTGTAGCAGGTTTTTATATTGGCCGGTACATGCTGTTTTTCATATAACTGGCTCATCTTAAAAGTTGAACTCTTCAATTGGGTGAACTTCATGGAGTTGTCGCTAGCGGCACCGCGATCTGAAAGAAAAGTAAAATGTTAAGGGGATTGGTTCGATATGGTTTAAGATAGGGGAAAATATAACTAAACGCAAATTTCACATTTTATTTCCTTTCCCTAGATTACCTGAAAAGGATCATCCATGACCCCAATGAAGAGGCTAGAGTCTGTACAGAATATTCCAGGCTAGTTGTTGGGTTAACTGCCTAAGAAACCACAGTTAAGGACCATGCCCCTGCCTAATCTAGCAAGCTACTTTGGAGAACACTTTAAATTTACATCTCTTAACCTCTTTACATCTCAACTTCTTAATTTGTAAATGGAAATACTATTTGTCTTGCCCATCTCTCTGGGATGTTGAAGTTTAAATTAGATAAATGTATCTAAACAGGTTAGCCGAAACTTCTTTTAGGAAAAAAGCACTTTAAGAATTCTAAAGTGAGGGGGTTGGGATCATTCTGTTAGGGGAACCACTGACTGAAACCGCCTGCCCTGGCCAGGTACCATAGTAACCACTTGCAAGAGCTATCTTAAGCAGGAGGTCCTGGTAAGGAATGCGGAACTAATAAGCTACCACCAACCGGAAGAATTTGGGGAAGATCAAAAGGAGAGAGGAGGGCTTCCTTGGTGGCGCAGTGGCTGAGAGTCCGCCTGCCGATGCAGGGGACGCGGGTTCGTGTCCCGGTCCGCGAAGATCCAACATGCCGCGGAGCGACTGGGCCCGTGAGCTATGGCCGCTGAGCCTGCGCGTCCGGAGCCTGTGCTCCGCAACGGGAGAGGCCACAACAGTGAGAGGCCCGCAAACCACCCGCCCCCCCAAAAAAAGGAGAGAGGAGACTCCAGTCCATGTGTTGTACCAACTTCCCAGAATCCTTCTCGCTAGAATCCATCTTGGCTGAGTGATGCGTGTGCCACCAGGAAGGATCCTGAGTCAGAGTGAGTGGCCAGAGACAACACAGAAATCAACCCAATTACCATAAAACCCGAGACTGCGAGCCACGTGGCAGCGCAGTTCTCCTGTGTTCCCTTACCCTGCTGCTCTCTGCCCCGCCGCCCCTTCCCAATAAAGCCTCTTGCTTTGTCAGCATGTGTGTCTCCTCGGACTATTCATTTCCGAGTGTTAGACAAGAGCCCACTCTCGGGCCCTGGAAGAAGGGGTCCCCCTTCCTGCAACAATTCTCTCTACAGTGCTTGTGACTCTAGTGAGTACGGCATCGACTCTTCAAACTGCTCTCAGATAATCATTTTCTACACCTTATCCAATCTAGTAGTTTTGCTTACAATCACTAAAATGATAAACACATGTCAAAAAATGAAATGCACCTCTTCACAAATGCTTCAGGCCAAACTGAATTACTTCCTGCTGCTTGTACATGCCCATGATTTTTACACCTTGGAGGCTTTGCCCTCATGTTCCCTCTGCCATCAGTGTGCTTCTGGTCAATTCTATATAACTGCATATCTACTGGGAGTGCACCACAGAAGTCATCAGGGAAGGGGACAGAGATGAAAAGAGAAAGCCCACAATCCCTGTCCTCTAAGAACATATCTAGTAAGGGAGAAAGACAAGCAAACCAAAAGATAAGGCTGCATAAATTAAATGGTCAATAAAAGTACAAGTAATATAATGTGCTGAAGGATACAAATAATCGATTTTGACTATGGAGGAAGTAGCATGAGCTGGACCTATAAATAGTCTAATTCTATAAGCAAAAAATAACATTGTGAAAGTTCCCATAGAGACATTATCTCATTTGTATTTCATAAGGACCCTGTGAGACAGATAGGGATTAGGATTAGCAACCCCACTTATCAATGAGGAAATTGATCTTCAAAATATTTAAACAATTTGTTTAAATCATGCAGCGGGTAGGTGGCAGGGCCTGGACCTGAACCCACATATACTGCCCCTAAATTCAGAAGGACGGGCACTCTATTAGGTTTAAATTTCAGCTTCAAGCCCAGTCCCCAAAAGCCTTCCCTGAGCCTTCAAGTTGTTTTCCCTCCTGTAAGTCCCCTTTTTTTTTTTTTTTTTTTTGCACGGGCTTACTCACTGTTGTGGTCTCTCCCATTGCGGAGCACGGGCTCCGCGGCCATGGCTCACAGGCCCAGCCGCTCCGCTCCGCGGCATGTGGGATCCTCCTGGACCGGGTCAACGAACCCGTGTCCCCTGCATCGGCAGGCGGACTCTCAACCACTGCGCCACCAGGGAAGTCCTGTAAGTCCCATTTTATATTTCTCTTAGAACACTAAATCACTTTCCACCTTATATTATTGCAATTAAAGTATGAATTTCACCTCTCACACTGGACTGCTGTCTTCTTAAGGACACAATCTGACTCCTGATTTAGCACTTACTGCACTTAGCACAGTGCTTTCCATAGAGCAGATACTACATACTTTGAGTTATGTCAACATTGCCATCATTCTCTCAGCTACCTTCGTCATTTCAGACCCTTCTTTCCCCTTCATAACTAATTAGGCACCAAGACTTGTCAGTTTTTCATAATTTCTTCTTTTTAATTCCTATTGCTTATAATCTTGAGTATAAGACTTGACTACTTTATATCTACACTAACAACTTTCTAATTGATCACTGAATCTCCAGGGCCTTTCGCAGTCCAATTTAGCCTCCAAACTACTACCACATTCATCTTAATTTCCTTATGTCTCCTCTTTTCAAATCTTTAAAGGCTCCTTTTTGCCTATAGGACATTTAAAACAAAGCCTTCCAGTCTCTGGCCTTAATTTACCTTCCTAGTCATTGCTCTTAGTCTGCTCGATATGAGCTCTTCATTTTTAACAAAACCAGTGTATTAAACATGCCTTGAGTATGCTTTGTTCATCCTATCTAGCTTCTTGCTCATTTCCACTATGCTCTTCTGAATATCTGCCCTCTTTTATTATGCTCCCACACCCATCCTAATACCACCCTATTCATGATGGCATACCTCTGCTATGAAATCTTCCCTTATAGCAAACTTCCTTCCATAAACTTCAACAACCTTCAATCTGTATCACTCATTTGGCACATATCTTGTTGTACCACAAATTGCTCTCTCCCTCCAAAGGAAGTGTAAGATCTCCAAGGTAAAGAATAACATCTTCTCAGGACTTCTCTGGTGGTGCAGTTGTTAAGACTCCATGCTCCCATGTTAGGTGGCCCGGCTTCCATCCCTGGTCAGGGAGCTAGATCCCAGATGCATGCTGCAACTAAGGAGCCCACCTGCTACAACTAAGACCCGGCACAGCCAAAGAAATAAAACTAAAAGAGTAATGTCTCCTCTAGCATTTAATTTGGTTCTACTCAATAAATATGTTATTTGACTGCTTCATCATTATTTTCCCCCATTATAGAAATGCAACAGAGACATGGACCTTCCAATAACTGAAATATTTTGTTCTCCCAGAAACATATAATATCCAAAGTTTTCTGTCACATGTACTCAAAACATTTTCTTCTAACCATTTTATCTGTATTCAGAAGCATCTTTGGTGTACTATGTTGGGTCCGACTTCTTTAAATTCTGCAGCGGTGATCCACATGTGCTGGAAGGCAGAGAGGGATGCAAGAATAGAGCCTCCCACCCACACTGATATTTTCCTTTCTGGGGGAGCAATAACCTGCACAGGGGTGTTGGCAGGCACCACCTTTGCTATATCTTTAACTAGCCGCTTATCTAAACCAGGGAAAGAGGTTGATCCCCCAGCAAGGATAATATTGGAGAAAAAGGAATTCCTCAGATCTGTATCACATTTCATTATGCTGCTGAAGCACATCTTATCAATGCCAGGGGTCTCAAGATGCAGGAGACTTGGAGAGAAGAGGGCCTCTGGACAATGAAAGAGCTGGTCATGGAGTTTGATTGTCTTCCCATCAGGTAGTTGGTAAACCTTCTCTATACAATCAGCTTTCTTGGCCTTTTCCTCTTCAAAGTTCATTGCCACATAACAATAGGTTTCCTTAATGTCTGTGACAATCTTTCTGTCTGAAGCACTAAGCAGCATGATGCCGTGCTCCTTCAACAGCATCATGAGGTAGTTGGTAAGGTCAAGACCTGCCAGATCTAGCTGCTGGACACTATGAGGCAGACAGTAACCCTCAAAGATGGGTACACACTGGGTAACCCCAGCACCTGAATTCAGCACAAAGCCAGTTGTGAGGCCAGTAGCAAAGAGAGCTAGCACCCCCTGGATGGACATATAGAAGGCAGGAACCTCCAGATGCTCAAAAAACACTTCAGTGACCCGTTGCCGGTTGGCCAGTGAGTTCAGTGCTGACTCTGTAATCAAGACTGGGCCATCACAGGGCTTTAGCTTCAGGTTATCGTCGTAGATATGCTTCCACATGATCTCCATGTCCCCCCAGCAAGTAATGAGACCACGCTCCACTGGGTAGCTGTAGGAAAAGCAATAAGATAAATGGCAGCTTTAAATTTTTCCAGTGTCTACTCTCTTCAAACATGGGTTAATCCCCATATTTATTACCAGTAGCACTTTATGGGCAGTGCCCGCCAGAGCCTCTCAGAGATGGTAACTGCCAGCAAAAGATAGCCCAGCTACCTTCCTCTGCAATTTTTGTTGCTTTCCATCTTCCCTGCCTCTTTGGAATACCCCTTTTGACTTTAAATATATATATAGGGAAATCTTCACAGTTTTAATATCAGTTAGTTGAAAACAAATAGCCCGGAAGACAAAGGTACCTTGAATTAACATTCCTAAATGAACTTGTATTTTATGAACGATAACTGTGTTTGTACGTTTGAATACATTTGAATAGATACAGCGAGCAAGCAATGTTCACTCTTTAGGTATGTGGTACCCTCAGAGATTTGCGGCTCGAGCGTTTGCAATAATGATAGCTGGCAGAGACTTTCCTGTTCCTCACTTCTTATCCTTTCTCTCAGTGTTGGGCCTCTCCTCTGGGATCCCCCTACTTTGCCTCCACGCGGGTCCTGCCCGCCGGGAGAAGGCGGTACCTGATGGAAAGTGCGCTTCTCCGCTGCTGAGCTTGGTCTCCCACGCACACTTCCTGCGCGCCCTCTGCCCCCCGGGTCTGGCCTTTGGCGCGGCCTATAAAGTTCGGGTAGACAAACTGGGGCTCCCGGGACCCAGCCAGGCCCGCCTTGATCACTCCTGAGCCGTTGTCGATCACCACCGGTAGCTGGTAGTAGCTCATGACGCCGCCGCCTCCTGTCGCCCGGCCGCTCGGGCTGCCCTGGCTGCGGGCTAGGCGGGGAGCGCGGAAAGTGATGTGCCGGTCAGACGACCTGGAACGCCGCGTCATAGAGACCCCGGCACGGCCCCGCGGGGCCTGAGCCGGGCTGGAGGGAGCCGGGGGCTGGCGGGGAGGCGGGGGGGAGTCCCAGGCCGGGGACTCGATGGATGCAAGGTGCACTCTAAAGTGCCACCCACGATTGCGTCTCACCCGGGTTGGGCCACTCCTCACCCCCTTGGAATCCGGGAATACCAATATCAGGAAAACCTGACTTTCTTCCCAGAAAGCTAGATACAAATCTAACCCTTCACAAGAGGCTTTCTCTAATACCTCGATGAGCCATAAAAACAGTTTTCTTTCTCAACGTCATTACATTCTGGTTCGTAGATATCTGTCCAAGGGCCTGCGGGAAGCTCTGAAATGCGCCCTCGAAACTGGAAAAAGGTGGAGAGATTTGACAGGGTAAAGTGTCGTAGCGGGGGAGGTACGGTTCATGCTTCTGAACTTCTAAAAAGAGAATTTCGTCAACTTGTAAAAAGAGAAAGGGAAAAAGTGCTAGGACTTAAAGTGGGTTTTAAATACTTTTATTATTATTTCTATATATTCTGGGCAGTACTTTGTTGTGTTTCTTTCCCCGTGTTTTCTAAGCAAAATGTACTCAAAACCAAAAAAGTATAATCTCACTTTTAAATTTTTTAAGAAATCCCATCAGGTTACCCACCCCACGCCCCCGCCCTCGGTGTAATATGGAAGCTCATTCTCATTCCCTAAAAATTCTTGATTTTTAGGCATAAGGATGTGTCTGTCTCTTTGCAGGAAAAACGATATTCCTTAGGTCATATGAAGCTCAGGCTTAGAAAAATTTATTCATGTTGCGTGCCAAAAAGGTGCATCTCGATGTCTGATTTTCTTTTTTAACCTCTTCAATTTTGCACACCCTGTAGAAGATTTTAAAACAAGTGCCGTCTAAAACAAGTACAGAGCAGAGGAAATTCAAAAGTCCCTCCACCAGAGGCTGAAAGGATCGCTTTCTCGCTAGCTAAGTAACAGCTAGGGAGTTTGGTGCTGCGCGGAGCTGCGCCCCGCTGCGGGAGCCGGGACTCCGGGATTCGCGTGCGGCCAGCCCTTCCTAGCCCGCCAAAGCCCTGAAACTCATCCGGTACTCTCAACAGAGTAACGCAAAATATAACACTTCTTTTCCGTAGAAGAAAGTAAACCGCAAAAAAGTGCAACCAACGGGTGCCCGATTTCTAACTAGGGGCTTTGCAAAAAGTGTATGCAAATTCCAACTTTTGAAATGGTAATACTGTTCAACTGGACATACGGTTATTTTTCCTTTTTTTTGGTTTCATTGTTCTTTCTATTAAAAGTTACGCTAACCCTACCTTTAAGCGCTCGTGAATTGCACGTTACAACAGCGATATCAAGGACTTTCTCAGCCATTGCTGACAGGCGGGTTTCCGTAGTGTAGTGGTTATCACGTTCGCCTAACACGCGAAAGGTCCCCGGTTCGAAACCGGGCGGAAACAGTGTTCTTATTTTTCCCCTGTTTACGTCCACTTACTTAACAGAGTCTTAGGATGCTCCTTATGTTTGCCCACTTACTTAACAGGGTCTTGTGATGATCCTTACGTTTGCTTTTTATTTTATTTTTCTTTACTCCTTTTCCCCCTGTTTACGTCCACTTAAACAGGGTCTTGTGGTATTCCTTATGTTTGCTTTTTATTTTTTTTAACATCTTTATTGGACTATAAGTGCTTTACAATGTTGTGTTAGCTTCTGCTGTATAATAAAGTGAATCAACTATATGCATACGTACATCCCCACATCCCCTCCCTCTTGCGTCTCCCTCCCACCCTCCCTATCCCACCCCTCTAGGTGGTCACAAAGCACTGAGCTGATCTCCCTGTGCTATGCAGCTGCTTCCCACTTGCTATCTACTTTACTTTTGGGAGTGTGTATATGTCATATGTATATGTCTCTCAATTCGTCCCAGCTTACCCTTCCCCCATCCCGTGTCCTCAAGTCCATTCTCTATGTCTGCGTGTTTATTTCTGTGCTGCCCCTAGGTTCATCAGACCTTTTTTTTTTTTTTAGATTCCATATGTGTTAGCATACGGTATTTGTTTTTCTTTCTGACTTACTTCACTCTGTATGACAGACTCTAGGTCCATCCACCTCACTGCAAACAACTCAATTTTGTTTCTTTTTATGGCCGAATAATATTCCATTGTATATATGTGCCACATCTTCTTTATCCATTCATCTGTCAATGAACACCTAGGTTGCTTCCATGTCCTGGCTATTGTAAGTAGTGCTGCAATGAACATTGTGGTACATGACTCTTTTTGAATTACGGTTTTCTCAGGGTATATGCCCAGTAGTGGGATTGCTCGGTCATATGGTAGTTCTATTTTTAGTTTTTTAAGGAACCTCCATATTGTTCTCTATAGTGGCTGTATCAATTTACATTCCCACCAACAGTGAAAGAGGGTTCCCTTTTGTCCATACCCTCTACAGCATTTGTAGATTTTTTGATGATGGCCATTCTCACTTGTGTGAGGTGATACCTAATTGTAGTTTTGATTTGCATTTCTCTAATGATTAGTGATGTTGATGAGCATCCTTTCATGTGTTTGTTGGCAATCTGTATATCTTTGGAGAAATGTCTGTTTAGGTCTTCTGCCCATTTTTGGATTGGGTTATGTTGGCTTTTTAAAAAACATAATCCTGATAGTAATTTGCACTACCTTGGGAATTTGAACTTTCAACTTGGATGTTATTTTGCTTGTTCACCAAATGTTTTTTTATTAACGGCTTGCACATGGAAGAAGTGTTTCAGACTTTAAAAAAGTTTTTAAAACTCACAACCTGATACTGAAAAAATAATATAATGTACATCCTAATAAGAGTAATCAAACACCGCGTAAAAAATAAGCTCTGTTGCCCCCAGCACTCTTTGTATTACAAGTCATTTGGTTTTCCATTAGTTTTCCCCCTGAGATTGCTGATTTCTCTAAACGCCAGAGACCATGTTTTATGCTTTTTCCATATTCTTAGTATCTGACACCTAGTAGAGACAAATATTTCTGAATTAATAAATTACTGAAAAGGATTCTGACAAAAATAAAGTGGAATCAGAAAAAAATTATATTCATAAAAATGAAATCAAGAACGAACCAGCCTCATTTTTTTTTTCTTATAAACCTAACGGTTGTGGGTTTTTTCACAAACATGATTCTTACCGGGAAGAAAGAATTTACAAAGAGAGCAAACAATCTAGTTGTAAAAAATCTCAAGAGAGAAGAAAAGAATAAATTCAAGTTGAGACTGTCCTTTAATATAAAATCACGAGTAAATTTCCTGTGGTCCTGACACAACTTTTTTTTTTAGTTGGAGTATAGTTGCTTTACAATGCTTTGTTAGTTTCTGCAGTACAGCGAAGTGAATCAGCTACATGAATCAGGATATATACATATATTCCCCCCTCCCTTGGACCTCCCTCCCACCCCACCCCGCAATCCCACCCATCTAGGTCATCACAGAGCACCAAGCTGAGCTCCCTGTGCTACAACTTTTTTTTTTTTACATCTTTATTGGAGTATAATTGCTTTACAATGGTGTGTTAGTTTCCGCTCCATAACAAAGTGAATCAGCTATACACATACACACGTTCCCACATCTCCTTCCTCTTGCGTCTCCCTCCCTCCCACCCTCCCTATCCCACCCTCCCAGGCGGTCACAAAGCACCGAGCTGATGTCCCTGTGCCATGCAGCTGCCTCCCACCAGCTATCTATTTTGTGCTACAACTTTTAACAAGAAAAAATGTTGACGTTTTGGTTTTCTTAGATTATGTTGTCCGCCGGTAGTACGAAAGAATTCACCCTAACATATCAGCACGACTTATCTTACCGTTTCTGCGTCTTTTTATATTACGCAGATAACTGGCACCCCTTTCCCTCACTGTACAAAATCTGTAAATAATTGTATTAAAAATTTTCTAGTCCAGACGCAAAAGAACCCTTTCCGGTACAAAGCCCACCTTTCCCCATGCGCATGCCCAGTGTACCCTACTGCTTTGCTCCGCTTTCATGCAGCTCAGACTGCAATCACCACGTAAGGGTATCCTGGAAACTGGGCTCCAGTTGGCTGATGCAAACAAGACTCGTGGGTTCCCAAGAGCTTTCGGGTACGTAAACTAAAAAGGGGTGATCAGTTTCAGCTCAAAAATTCCCATGGCCCAGAGCCCGAGTACACGCAGCAGCTGCTCCTACTCGTGGGGCCACAAGGAAGGGGAGGATGATGGGAGAAGACGAGCAACTAACTACAAGCCCCAGCATGCAATGCGCTATTTGGCTCCTGGAAAGAGGCCCGCGGTGCAGCGCGGTTCAGCCTCGGCCCAGAACGCGGGCGGAGCCCAAGATGCCGACTGTCCTCCAACCAGAATGCTCAGAATGAGGAAGACAGGTGTGGCGCTGTGAGCGAGCCCTTAGATCTCGTATCCAAGACTCTCCCTGTTTCTCCCTAGCTCCTGGCATGCTAGGTAGCGGTGTCTCTGTACGCCAGACTATTCCCCACAGGCCGGCATCGGCCCTCCGATGTTGCGTACGGTGTTGCCACGGAACGCCCGGAGCCGGATGTGACGTCGCCGTGGAGGAAGAAGGGAGAGGTGGAGCGTGGCGCGGTGACGTCCTTCCAACATGGCGGAGAGAGAGTGAAGAAACTGTGTTCCCCTTTGGGTTACTATAGGTGAGTTCTGTCTTCGCCCTCAGCCTGCTGTCCCCGCTCTCTCCAGACCCAGGGGCACTGGAGGGCAGGCTCCTTGGAGTTCGCGCTCAGGTCGGAGTGAAGGTGTTAGTGTGGAAAGCTTGGGCGAGGCAGCCCCCGTGTTGGCCTTGGCCACAACCTCTGCTGTGGGAATTCGCGGGAGTGGGAGCTCGGCGAAGGGAAGGGAGGCGGAAGCCAGGAGAGACCGGCTTTCGCAGTCACTCTCCGATGCCACCTCGAGTGGAGGCGGGGTAGGGAGGGGTGTGGCCTCCTGGGGCGAGTGACCTAACCTTTGACAACTCTTGGCCCTGCTGGTTCTCCGCCCCCTGGGCGCCCACCTTGCGTTTGAAGCCACTATGCTCCGAGGAAGCTAACAGGTTTCAGTGATTTGAGAGTTTTACATTTGATCTTAGCCAAAAGGCCGAGAAGCGATTGAGAGCAATTTTAAAGAACTCATACCGTGTCCTTTACCCCTTTGTCCCAAGAAATCATTTCTTAGTGGTTTATTAATTTTTTTCGTAATATACGTGTGCCTGCTGAGCTTGAAAGTCTGAAGGTTCAACTGATGCAAAAGCGTGAAATTTTGCGGTGCTTTTTGTTTTTCCACTTTGTGGAAAATGTTTTCGCACATCGCCATTTATTGACGTGTCCAAAGGATTGTGTTAGTTTACCAAGCTAAAATAAAAGCTAGAAAGACATTTATCCCTTCGGCAGTTTTATCCATATCTGTTTGATAAGAATTTTCTGGGGATATAAAATGAGAACAGACTTTATTCTAGTTCATGTTCTGTGTCTCTTCACTCACCAATTGCTTGGGTGAAAAGTTTGATGAAAACTTAGGGTTACTGATTTACTATTTCTTTTTGTTTTTTAGAGCAAGGGTAAAATTCGATTCTGATATCAAAATGCAGTATTCGCACCACTGTGAGCACCTTTTAGAGAGACTGAACAAACAACGGGAAGCAGGTTTTCTTTGTGACTGCACCATAGTAATTGGGGAATTCCAGTTTAAAGCTCATAGGAATGTGCTTGCCTCGTTTAGTGAGTATTTTGGTGCGATCTACAGAAGCACTTCAGAGAACAATGTCTTTCTTGATCAGAGTCAGGTGAAGGCTGATGGATTTCAGAAACTGTTGGAATTTATATACACAGGAACTTTAAATCTTGACAGGTAAGGTACACATTTTATTTCCACTTATAAAAGCTGGTCAATAGTCTTTAGAGCTAAAGCAGATTAGTTTTTTTCCATTTAGTCCCTGAACTCTGAGTCTTCAAACATTGATGTGCACAGTATTGTTTTTAATAAAGAAGTCAGTGTCTCTGATTTGAGATAAACAGACCACATTTCATAAGCACAAAAAGTATAGATGTTAATACGATTAAAGTATGGTTTTTGATACATTTGATTTATCTACTGAAACAAAGCTTGTGATTTCAGTTTTGTAAAGTTAAAGATCAAAATATGATGAATTTTAATTGAATTCCAATTTCCCCTTGCTTTTTGGTCTTTATGTTCCTCTGGTCTTCTCTCTCACTCTCTATCCCCTACCTCTTAAGGTGTTAGGGGTGGGGAGGTATAGGTGGAGAAAGAAGGAAGAATCTCTGTTCATTTAATAGTGCTCCCATTTCCAGCTGTAAATAGCAACCTGCAGGACCTCTTCCTGATCTTGATTTAGGAAAATAACTTCATTGGCGTGTTAATGGCCATGACTCCTGTTGCCTGGTAGAGCTATCAGTGCTAATGCTTAAGTCTGGTCTAAGATGCTAGGATGCTTCTCTGAGATGCTTAATGCTGTCACTGCACTGACAAGAAGTAGGTTCTGAGGAATCTGATAATGCAGGCATTTTGTGTCTTTCATACGTGATGAACTGTATAATTAGATTAATACTAATATGTTTACTCGTTGTTGAGGGAAAGGTGGTGGGGATAAAAGGAAAGAGAAACCAATCAACTTACTCCTGTCTTCTTTTCTCCATCTTTTATGAAAGTGTAAACATGAATAGATCATCATCTGACATAGAAAGATTATGGGCTTTAGAATTAGATCTTGCCTGTCAAGTCACCATGTCTCTGAGCAAGCTATAGCCTCTCTGGACCTCAGTTTCTCCATTTGTAAAAATGAGATGATAACTACATTGGTTGTTACTGTGAAGATTTAGGATTTACTACCTCCCAATGAACATTACTTTCCTTCCTTTATTTCCTCTTCTCTATCCTACTCTACAAGCCCATTAATTCTGCATTTATTGGAGAAAAATTAGGGAAAAAACAAAAAAGGAAACACCTGAAATTCTGCCACCCACTGATAACCACTCTTAACACTTCGGTAAATATTCTTTCCTTGTTTTCCAGATGATCTCTATAGATACATGCATGTACACATTAAGCAAAGTTCTTCCCTCTCTTTACACTGCAGCTGATCGTGGAAATATACTTATTGAAAAGCTGGAATTAGGATGTTCCTTAATCCTATTGAAAAGGAACCATTCATGCTGTTTGGAATTGCTTTTAAATTTTGATGTAATGAAATTTTTGAGTCAGTTCCGTGTAAGTTGATTAAAGGAATAAAGCAGTGTCATAGATAAATGTCATATGATGTTATTTAAATTTACTGAATATTTGGCTATACAAGTGCCTCTGATCTAAAAATTTAGAATACATAATATAAAATAATCACAAAACCAGTGAATTTTGGTTGATCTTCAATTTAGTGGTTTCCCTTTTTCAAATAACTTTACCAAAAATCTTTTTTTTTTTTTTTTTTTGCGGTACGTGGGCCTCTCACTGCTGTGGTCTCTCCCGTTGCGGAGCACAAGGCTCCGGACGCACAGGCTCAGCGGCCATGGCTCATGGGCCCAGCCGCTCTGCGGCATGTGGGATGCGGGATCTTCCCAGACCGGGGCACGAACCCGTGTCCCCTGCATCGGCAGGCGGACTCTCAACCACTGCGCCACCAGGGAAGCCCCAAAAATCTTGAACTAATTGGAACACAATGAAGAGCGCCTTACTTTGACCCTTCATGCAAAAAACCAATGTGAAGAAGAGCCAGATGTTTGGCTCAATCTTCTTTTTTTTGATGTGGACCATTTTTAATGTCTTTATTGAATTTGTTACAACATTGCTTCTTTTTATGTTTTGTTTTTTTGGCCCCAAGGCATGTGGGATCTTAGCTCCCTGACCAGGAAATAAACCCGCACACCCTGCATGAGAAGGTGAAGTCTTAACCACTGGACTGCCAGGGAAGTCCCTGGCTCAGTCTTTTTTGATACATGTCTTTCCTGGGGAGCTGGGGAGCTAATTGTTTGAGCTCAGACACAAATGCAAGAGAAGACATATACCAAAAATAGAAAGTCTGTACAATTTAGTGATTAAGAAAACAGTAATAAAGAATTAAGTGGACTCAGGAGCTAGATTACCTTGGTCAAATCTTAGTTCTAACACTCTGTGATCTTGGACAAGTTACTTAACTTCTTTGGACCTCTGATCCTTCATTTGTATGTAAAATGGGGATTATAATTGCTCATATAAAGCAGTTAGCCATATACCTGGCAATATGTAATTAAATGACTTTCAGTGACTATTCAAAAAGTGAAAGCAAGTTTGCAGGCACTTTAACTTCATGCTTATAAACAAAAGCAGATCAGTTATTGACATAAACAAATGCTGATTCTCTTAACTGTAACTGAGATTATAGGCTATCTGTGAAATAGACAAATAATTTGTATGAATTACTGTTTCAGTACTGAACAGTTAGTGTGTGACTCAATACTAGTTTGTATTGGTCTTAAAGGCTATCTCACCTTGTTGGTGATTCATTTTATGAAGCACTAAGCACAATTATAATTTGAGACCTAAGTATAATAAGTGATGGAGTAAATTTGGTTTTCATTCTAATAGTTTCTCTCATTTATTGTAACTTAATAATAGACTGTGTAACAGAATCAATAAAAATGCTTAAGAAATGTAATGTTTTTAGAGAGTGACAGTGCTATATACATGCAAAAAACATTTTGTATGGAAGATGAATAAGATTGTATTTATGTTTGGGGCATTCATGCTATATCTTTGCAAACAGGGAGTTAACTTGATTACAAAGATCATTCGTTATTTGCTCCAGAATTATAGCCAAAGGCCATAAGAAAAGACTATTGTAAGTAATGTTTTCTTAGCTAAGGGAGTCAGTTTACAAACAGATTGTTTTCCAAAAGTTTATTTGTAGTATGTTTAGGAACTTGGGATGGATTTTCCCAGAGAATAAAATGTTCACTAAAAGTGGTGATTAGGTTTCCAAACTAGCCTATAAATCTACTTAATTTTTCTGAAGAATTAAATAATATCTGGGGAAAATGACAACTAGGAAGGTTACTTGAGGGTGTGTGTGTGTGTATATATGTGTATGTTTATGTATGTATCCATTGTCAGATAATTAAAAGGGCATATTTTTAGTGTTAATACCAACTCAGCTCTCTGACTTTACAGCTAAGAAAATTGAAGCACCCAAAGATGCTGATTTATTCTAATTAATTCAGCTAGTGATCCAGAGCCATTGCTAGTGTAACTGAACAGCCAGCCTTTCACTACATTGTAAACTTCTGGAGGGCAGAGACTATTTGATATTTCTTAATATCGCTCTCAGTACCACACATGGTAAATGCTCAGTAAATTTTTTTTTCTTTTTCTTTTCTTTTTTTTTCATATTTTATTCAATACATATAACAATACATATTAAAAGATTTAACAGTAAGGAGATTTTTAATTTTTTGCTTTTATAAATTGCTTTTCTTTTTAAAAAATTTTTTTAAAAAGTAAGCTGCAGGCTTTGGCTTTGGCTTGGAAAATACCAGGGGAGTGGGGGGCATAAACCTGAGGCTGCTGCCCCTTATCTGCCTTCACAGTACTGTCCCCTTCTCCCAGCTCCTCCCTGACTGTGTGAGCCAGGCCTCAGACCTTCCAGCTAACCACTTCCCATGAGCCACTACTCTGATGTCAGCCTATAGCCAAAGGAGCTGGGTGTCTGGGCCTGGTGACCAACGCTTTGCCACCCACTCAGTCAGGGTGCTCCCCACCTGCAGGCAGGCGGCAACACCCTATCTGCTACCATCAGCCCCTTCCACAGCCCACTGCCCCACCCCTCCCTGTCTAGCCCAGCCACATGTAGCTCTGCCCCATCCAGGGATGCTCTCCTCAGAGATGGGCCAGCAGGGCCGCCACAGCCCCTCTGGTAGGCAAAGACTCTGGAAACTTCTGGGGTCCTGTGTTCAGCCATGTGATCCCAGGGGTGCACATGGGCCCCTTGGGTATCTGAACAGAAGGGCAGGGGAGGGAGGGCCGCACCCCTGCAGTCCTGCTCTGCTGGTCTAATGGGCAGCTGCCCACCCTACCCCACCCCGCACTGCAGGCTCCTGAGTTGGCAGATTAAGCATTTTATAAAGTGAAATGCTCAGTAAATATTGATTCGAATGTTGAACATTAATTTTTTCTATATAACTCTAATATGACAAACTCTCTAGCTAATTTGGATTGGGGATCATACACAAAAAAAGCTGAGAAGGTTGCTAGAGAGAGCTTAATGCATTCTAAAACCTTGTTCTTCCAAACGTGATCCATGGACCAGCAGCATTGGCATCACCAGGGCGTATGTTAGAAATGCAGATGCTCAGGCCCAAAGCAGACCTGCTGAATCAGAATCTACATTTAACAAATCCCTGGGTGACTCACATGCACAGGAAAGTTTGAGAAGTGCAGTTGAAGTTCTTCACAGGGGAGCAGAGGAAGATAATAATTTCTTTAGACTCTTCTTGTTGCCAGTCCAGAAAAGTTGGTTGGTATCTGAAGAGGCCTCAGGAGAAATGGGAGGAGGCAGTAAATTGCTAACAGCCACTTTCGTGTTCCAGCTGTTTTCTTAACAAGTAGAAATTTTAACATTTTGTTTTTCCATGGTTGTACATATGAATAATCCATTACTTTTCATCTTTTCAAGTTCTGTAAAACTGGAGATTTTTGCCTAAACATTCTGAGTGAATAAATTTTTTATAAATTTGTTCTCTTAGGCCTTTTGTATCATTCTACTTCATTAGGTCTTTAAAAGACAGAAATATTTGTGTAGCTCTGTTTCAAAAACGTTTTTTCTTTGATCAGAACATTGTCATTTAGCCTTGTTTCCTTACAGTTGGAATGTTAAAGAAATCCATCAGGCTGCTGACTATCTCAAAGTGGAAGAGGTGGTCACTAAATGTAAAATAAAGATGGAAGATTTTGCTTTTATTGCTAATCCCTCTTCTACAGAGATATCTAGTATTACCGGAAACATTGAATTGAATCAACAGACTTGTCTCCTTACTCTACGAGATTATAACAGTCGGGAGAAATCAGAAGGGTCTACAGATTTAGTTCAGGCAAATCCTAAACAAGGGGCTTTAGCAAAGAAGTCATCTCAAAGTAAAAAGAAGAAGAAGGCCTTCAACTCCCAGAAAACAGGGCAGAATAAAACAGTGCAATATCCCAGTGACATTTTAGAGAATGCATCAGTTGAAGTATATCTAGATGCAAATAAATTGTCCACACCTGTAATAGAACAAGTTGCACAAAGAAATAATTCAGAACTTGAGTTGACATCAGTTGTGGAAAATACTTTTCCAGCACAAGATATTGTGCAAACTGTCACAGTGAAACGGAAACGTGGAAAATCACAGCCAAACTGTGCTCTGAAAGAACACTCTATGTCTAATATAGCCAGTGTCAAGAACTCTTACGAGCTGGAGAGCTCCGGGGAAGAGCTGGATCAGAGGTATTCCAAGGCCAAACCAATGTGTAACACGTGTGGGAAAGTGTTTTCAGAAGCCAGCAGCTTGCGAAGGCACATGAGAATACATAAAGGAGTCAAACCTTATGTCTGCCACTTGTGTGGAAAGGCATTTACCCAATGTAACCAGCTGAAAACGCATGTAAGAACTCATACAGGTAAGACTGGTTTGTGGAAAGTATAATTGTTTTTATATTGTGACCGGAATAATATTTTTATAAACATATTAACATACAGTGTTGACTGTGATCAAAATTTGGTATATACTTGTATTCATAAAAGTATTGAGCATGTTAGACTTGAAAATGTCTTTGTAATTGTGACCAAGTATTTAATGGCTATTTGTTTTGTTGTAACTGATACTCTGAAGTCCCAGTGTGTGAACTCTTTAAACCATTTTCCCTCACAATTAAAATAAGCATAAATTTAGTTCTACCTTGCTAAATATTTAACAGACAATATATTAAAACTGATAAAAAGTAATTACAACTCAGGCTGATTCTCAGATTTTACCAACACATCTCACCACCTGTTTCTTTGTCGAACTTCTGAACATAAATTATATATACATTCCTTCCTCAGCCTCTATATTTACCTTTATTGGTACACTTAGATTTGTGCTTTTTAAGATGCATTATGTATTTCTCTGATTGATAACTTTTCACTATTATGGACTAAGAAACACTAATTTCTTTTAACTCTACTGGTGGTTTCAGTAATCAATCTGGAAAAATATCCTATTTGCTTTTTTACTTCTAGAGTTAATATTTTCTGAATACTGAAACTAGTACTGGTTGATGAACTCTTTTGAAAGCTTGTATGGCTTAAGCAACTAAAACAATATTTCCTTCTAAATATAAATTTTATTTACTTTTCTTTTAGGTGAGAAGCCATACAAATGTGAATTGTGTGATAAAGGATTTGCTCAGAAATGCCAGCTAGTCTTCCATAGTCGCATGCATCATGGTGAGGAAAAACCCTATAAATGTGATGTATGCAATTTACAATTTGCAACTTCTAGCAATCTCAAGATTCATGCAAGGTAAAAATAAAAACAAAAAAACAGATGTTTGATCTTTGAGTCTGTCATTCACTATAGCCTTAAATAGACTATTGTATGAGAATTCAGGACAGTAGAGTTCTAATTGTGGTACCACCACACAGTATTCTTTTTTTTTTTTTTTTTTTTTTACACAGTATTCTTAGTACAGTGAAGGAACCGCAAGGGAGCCATGGTGCCTGGAGGGGAATAGTGAGGGAGGGAAATAAGATCAGAATGGTGTTAGGGTGTCCAGATGGTGAAGGTTTTGTAGGTCATTATAAAGCTTTTACTCTTGAGAATGAGAAGTAAGTGATGTAATCTTGCTTGTATTGTAAGAGGATCACTGTGGATGCTATGTTAAGCAAAAGATTGTAGGATTGCAAGAGTGAAAGCAAAGTTACCAGTTAGGAAGCTATAGATAAAACCCAAGTGAGAGTGACAGTGTTCAGGTCCGAGAGATAGCAGTGGAAGAGATAAGTGGTAGTCAGATTCTGGATGTATTTTAAAGGTACAACAAACAGAATTTGCTGCACACTGGATGTGGGGTATGAAAGAAAAAAAGAAGAGTAGAATTAAAAATGATTCTCAGGTTTTGAGCCTGAGCATCTGAAAAGATAGAATTACCATTAACTGAAGTGGAGATTTGTGGACAAAGCAGTTGAAGTAGGAGTACAGGAGTTGAGTAGAGTTCTGATCATGTTAAATTTGAGATGACTATTAGACATCTGAATGGAAACGTGCATTAGATAGTTGGTTATCTAAGTCTGGAAGTCAGGACTGGTTTGAGTAGATAGTATTTAAAGTCATAACATTAGATGAGGTCACCAAGAGAATGAAGATGGATAAAAAAGAGATCAAAGGATGGAGTCATAAGGCACACTAACTAAGAGTTCTGGGAGATGGGCAAGTCACTATAAGTGACTAGGAAGGACCAACCAATATAGGGGCAAACCAGAAGATTGGGCTGTCTTGGAATCCAGGTGGAGGAAATGATTTCAGAGGGAGTAATCATTGTGTCAAATTCTGATAGGGAGATTAAGAGTGAGAATTGACTATTGGATTTGGCAAAGTGAGAGGTTAGCAGTGGTTTTGACAAAAGCAGTGTTAGCAGAGGCTAGTAGAGAAGAAATGAAAGTAGAACCATTGGAGACTCAAGATTTTACTAAAGGGGAACAGAAAATAGAGGAGCAGGTAAGGTCAGGGGTCTTTTTTTTTTTTTAAGATGGGAGATATTTCAGTATATTTGTATGCTACGATCCAAAGGGGAGGTGAAACTAGATGATATAGGATGGAGGAAATTGCAAGAGTGATCACTGAGTAGGCAAGGAGGATAGTATCTTAAGTATATAAACTGGAGTACTTGGATTCAGAAGAACTGTCATTCTCATATTAGAGTTAAGAAAAGCAAACCCTATAGATACAGATGCCTATAGGTGGAGATTTGTGTGGTAGAAATTTACTTCTGATTCCTTAAATTTTTCTCAGTGAAACAGGAAGCAAGGACATCAGCTGAGAGTGAGGATGGGTGAGGAGGTGCTGAAGGTTTGAGGAAAGAGTTTTGAAGATTGAGTGAATGGACAGACAAAAATAATTGCCTGCAGTATTATGGGCACACTTGACTACCACATAAGGCTGATGGCAAAACTTTGAACTAGTCTCAGAACTAATGTTTTGAAAACCAAAACATTTATTCTTGACAGTATACATTGAAAACTGTTGATTTTAAATACATATTGTTGATCTGTTAAGATGAAATGAAATAAGATACTGCATGAAGAATTTGTATGAAAAATGTTTGCTGTGTGGCATGATCCTTAGATTGTTTTACTTGCCAGCATGTATCTTTATATTTATTTACTAACAGGAAGCATAGTGGAGAGAAGCCATATGTATGTGATAGGTGCGGACAGCGATTTGCCCAAGCCAGCACATTGACCTATCATGTTCGAAGGCATACGGGAGAAAAGCCTTATGTGTGTGACACCTGTGGGAAGGCATTTGCTGTCTCTAGTTCTCTTATTACTCATTCTCGAAAACATACCGGTAAGGATTTGACACAGAGGTGGCTTAAAACAAGGAAAGTTGTAAATAAAAGAAAAAGGGAAATTGAGCCTTTACAAAAAGTAGGTTATAGGCTTTGTAGTTATATCTGTTGTGTCTGTGCTTCTTGAAGCTTTTTGTGTTTCTGATTTTCACATAAATATTAGATATAAAAGCAGACTTATTTTCTAGAATAATACACAGTGGGTGAAATTTTTTATCATGTAACTTATATACATTAAAATCAGATAATTTTGACAATATATAAACTTGAGTTAATAAGACATTTTTTATGACCTTAGAAGAACTCCTTAGGGTCTTGAAGCTTCATTTCCCTTGGATAAAACTGTAAAGTTAAGGGGTTGGGGTGAATTTGGGTAGAACGTTGATTTAATAACTTCTTAGGACTTTTTCTACAGACATTGTAAGATTTGCAAATTAAATAGATACTTCAAACCCAAAGTATCAATTTTGAAGCAAAACCTGTTGTTCAAAAATTTTCATTTTTTTGTAGGGTAATTTTTTAATAGATCTTTCCTAAATGATTTTATTCCCCTTTAATAATCTTACAGATAGCAAAAATTGAAATATGGATTGATGAATTTTCATGTTTTTAATTATATAAAAATCAGACTTTTTGCCCACCTCTAGTCTACTAGAAGGATATTTGGAGAAAGTTTTATTATATGAAAAGCATCAGGTTACATGCACAGTGTAAAGTAATTACTAATGTTCATTTAAGTTGGATCACATTGAAAATACCTCTGAAATACAATACAAAGAGGTTTTAATTTAAATAATATTTTAGAACAGCTTACTTTAGATTATTGTAATTGATAAATATTATATTGGTATAGTACACCACTTCGCTATCTTTTATTTTCCATCTAGGTGAAAAACCATACATATGTGGTATTTGTGGGAAAAGTTTTATTTCCTCAGGAGAGCTCAACAAACACTTTCGATCCCATACAGGTCTGTGTTTAGGGAGAACGTATTATTTTTTGTTCTCTCTAATTTCTTTTTATGTAAACCTTGACTTTAAACCATTATGGACTAGATGGTATCTAATCATACTCTAACTGTAGCTATATTTTAATGTATGAATATCAACTTTTTATTTGTTTATTTTTGTTTTTTTAGTTGTTTGGATTATGGATTAAATTTGGTCAAGAATTGTGTAGATTTTCTAAGAACTGTGCCAGATAATCAATGGTTTTTAAATGATTTGGATAAAATTACACAGATAATACCAAAAAATGAAAAGGAATAGATAATACCAAGATAATATCAGATTTTCTTATTAAACAATGTTCAGTATGCACGTTTTAGGAATATATTTTAATATTGACATGGTTATTGTAAAAGGTAGTATATAAGTAGTATGAAGAAAATATGAAATACACACAAAAATTTTTAAAACAAAGGAGAACACCACTTTGAAAATGTACTGTACTTTTTCTTTCTAAAAGTTATTTCTTGTAATCCCTATCTAGTATTGTGTGAGCACCTAGTAGTAAACAGTTAATAAGTTTACTGGCAACTTCTATATCCTCAGTTCCTTACTTTTGCATTATAAAGCAATGAACAGTTCTCATTTCAAAAGAATTATAATTTTGTAGTATTTTTATTCTGTGAGTATTTTTAAAGGATTTTCTAATTTATACGCTACCTGAGAGCAGAAACCATAATTACGCATTTTTCCTCCAGCTACATCTCTTAGCCAGAGTCTGGCATATAATTGGCACTCACTAAATGTCTGATAGAAATAAAAAAGTAAGTTTTTTTTAGTTTGAAGGTTCTGTTAGTGAAAATGCTCGATTTTTCCTTGAAATAGGTACACTTTGTATTATAAAGGAATGGAGTGCCTATGCGTATAGAAGTTTTCATTTCACTATATTAGAACCAAGAGATTAAAATGGTAACTTGAAACTAAATTTAAACAATATAATGTTTGCATTGTGTTCGTGAACATTGATATTTTTGCCTTAGTAGCTTCTGAAATACTGAGATTTTAATTTTTTAACTTGTTTTTCAGGAGAAAGACCATTTATCTGTGAATTATGTGGAAATTCTTACACAGATATTAAAAATTTAAAGAAGCACAAAACGAAAGTCCATTCTGGTAAATGCTTCTGTTTTTTAAAAATTTGGTGCTCTCATATTTGTACTATTCCTTAAAATGTTGAGATACACATTGTAACAGTTTATATTAGATATATATTTTTAAAAACTAGGTGCACACGTATGAGGAAGGTAGCTTTATAATGTGCAGATGAGTTCACTCTGAATTTCTTTCCATATTGACCTTGTAATAAACATTGCTTGAAATACTTCCTCCTTTAAAAACCTGATATATATATATATATATATAAAGCAATTAAACTCCAATAAAGATGTTAATAAATAACCTGATATATGAACGATTGCAAGAATGAGAGAATACATAAACAACTATATATCACTCTTTCCCATACTAGAATCTAGGTTAACTGGGGTTTACTGTAGTTATGCGAAGAAAGGAGCATCATGAACGCTAGTCCAAAAATGTATAAGAGGAAATAGGGAAACAGGTATCCCCAAATTGTTACGATGCATGAAATGGAAAGCCAGACTACACAATTTTTAGTCTGTTATTTAAAATGAATCCTTGAGAAAGTTTCACTGTGCTTACCATTCTGTCATGATTAGAAACAAAACACTAGTCTTCTTCACTGTGTAGAGATGATAGTCTTTGATAGTAAATATAAACATCGTAAGGATTGAGGTAGTGATGTCTGAAAACTTCAGTGAGTCATTAATTCAACAGGCATTTATTAAATACCTCTAAAGTACACATAACTATGCAGGGTACATGAAGTTGAGCAAGGCATAGTCCTAGTCCTCAGAGAGCTTACCATCTGGTGTGGGAGACCAGAAATCTACATAAATAACTGATTACAACACAAAATACAGGATATAATAGAGATGCAAGAATACTGAAGAAGAGATTAAGTCCTTCTGAGGTGAGTATTGGAAAGGCTTAATTCTAGGGAAACTGAAAGGTGGAGAAGAGTTCAAAGGGTGGAGATGGGAAAGGGAATGTTCATCCCAGGCAGAGAGAATATTGTGAAGAGAGTCATCGCAACAAGAGAGCGCAGGTTGTATTCTTGGCTGGCTGAACTGAAGAATAGTCTGGCAAAAACAGAATCATAACTTTAAAAAAGCAAATATGCAGTTTTGTCTAACAAGGTTAGTGAGATTCAAATCACGTCAGTACTTGGAAGTGAGAAGAGCGTGCGTGGTAAAGCTAGTGGAAAATTTGAAGGGAAAAATGTATCTTTAGTCAGTGGGGTAATTACTCCCTTGAGTAACACAGAATTTCTTCTGAAAATAAATGAAAGTGCCATACCTCTGAACTTGAACTCACAGAATAATATGAACTATTCATTAATACATTCACTGAATAAACTGGGTACTTACTATGTGTGTAGCACTATAAGGTACTTTGAAGGAATCAGAGAAGTATAATTAGACATTTACTTTGAAGGAATTTATAGTCTGTTGAGCATTCAAGGCACACCTAAGTAGAATGTTACATACCAGTAAGATAGACAGATGTCACAAGGTGGTATATGAAAAACTGACAAATGAGTGATAGATAGGAAACAGCTTACCCTGGTCTAGCACAGTTAAGTCCATTTTTATAATGGTGCTTAAACCTAATCTTGAGGCCCCGTAATGGATTTGTATAGATAATGCTAAGGGCAAATCAGCAAAAAGGAAACTGTGTGACTAAAGCTGTGGGGCTGAAATGCAAGTTCTGGGGGTGGTAAATAGATTGAGTCTTCCTCATGGTTTTTGTTTTGTTTTTAAAGATGGTGAATTTTTTTATCTTCCATTTCAGGTACAGATAAAATTCTAGATTCCAGTATAGAGGATCATCCCTTGAGTGAACAAGATTCCATACAAAAAAGTCCTTTATCAGAAACTTTGGATGTGAAGCCTTCTGATATGACTTTACCACTAACTCTTCCACTTGGGACTGAGGACCACCACATGCTTCTGCCTGTTACAGATAATCAGTCTCCTACATCAGATACATTGTTGAGGTCAACTGTGAACGGGTATTCAGAACCACAATTGATTTTTTTACAACAATTATACTGACTTTGTGAGGAATATGGAATTGCTAAATCGTCTCTGGTAGTAAACATAAACATCTCTGGTAAGGTGCATATATTCATATTAAATTAACCCTTCATTTGAGTTGTGGCCATTATTTTTCATTCACTGAAGTAAAAGCACCTGATGCTGCATCATAACTGTGCAATGCTTATTTTGATATTTGGCTTTTATGTCTACATTATACACACAGCTTTTAAAGGAATGAATTATACTACAGTAGCACTATTTGGGGTGGATAAGTTTTACTGTCTTTTAGAGCTGCCTTAATTCCATATTTATTTTCATTTTAGAATTGCCTTTCATTTACTCAAGTGGAATCTATCAGTTTATGATTCACTTATGACCTGTGGGATGTGTTTATTTTCTTCCCCTCAAAATTTAAACAAAATCCATAATAGTATCAGCCCAAGAGTGGTGCTGTTACTAAGCGCCACAGACCAGTACATAAACTATGGGGGAAAAAAATTCGTATCTCTGCCTAAGACAATTTAGGTACTGAGTAAGAATTGTGCTATTTCTCTATTAATATAGTCCATTGGAGGTAACTTTTCTAATGAAACAAAAAGTGCTTCTCTTAAAAACTAGAAAACTATGTATAAATTTTGTTCATTTAGAACTCAGTATTCTGGATAAAACCAATGGTCAGTACTTTTGATTTGAATTATCTGAGACTACATTTTCAAAGTGAATTTTAAATAGATATTTGGTGTTTTTATCTTATTAAAGACAGTTTCAGATTTGATGCAGATTGTTTTAATAGGTTTCTAGATTACTGGAGATGAGGAAAATATACTGAGTTTTGATAATTTTTGATAAGCCTCTCATATTCTTATGCACTTTTTAAAATATAAAATCCTAAGAAGAATTTTCTAAATAGAAACTTAATGCATAGTATAAAACACTTGTCTTCTGAATTTGTAATTATATTCATAAATAGTTAAGAAATTAACTTCAGTTATAAGTGAACATTTGAGTTATCAGAAAGCCAGTTTATTAAACATTTTATACTTGAGTTTTCTGTAAGTTTCGAGTTTTACATTTTTATAGATTAAACCACAACAGTTCATGGTGGTCGCAGTTTCACAGTAGTCCTTTTCCTTCCTAATGAACTTAGAAAATTCAGATTTATTCTGATATTTACTACCACTCTTCCCCCTCCCATTTTTCCCACATATTGATTTATTTCACTGCCTAATCTTTGGACAGTAAATTATCAGTTCCTCAAAGTCAGTTCCTATACTGCTGATCAGACACCATGGTGACATTATTTCTTATTTCTGCCGTGCATCATTTGTTTTCTGCTTTTAAACTATACCTGTAACAAAATTAATGTATTTTCTATTGGTATTGATTTCTTTAGTTGTATTTTCTCTGGGGTTCCTAGTCATAGGAACCAAGTAGAAGACTTAGTAAAACTAAATTCTTCTAAACTGTAGAGATCATCACCATTTTACAGCACATGCAGCATTTTTACAATAAATTGCCACCAGTGGGATTGACTTAATTAAATAGAGTTTGAAATACTGCCTTTGTATAACATACATCAAACTTAGTATTTAATTTATCTAAGAAATCTAATTATGCATATGTATTAATTTAATATACTGGGTTTAAATACAATTTATAAAGTTATAAAAATGTTCAACTAATCTATTCTGGCTTAAATTCAATAGGAATTTATTGGAATGTGAAGAAATTAAAGAAAATTAAGACTCAGCCTTTTTAAGAAGTCTGCTGAAATGGAGAGGCTATATTTAATTCACATCTTCATTAATCCAAGCATCTAATGAACAAAATTTCTTTTTAAAAGCTGCTGTAGTGATGTCATACTTCTGTAAGGGTAGTAGTTACCAAATTTCCTCTAACATGATGATAATTAGCATTTGCCTTTACATAAATTAGTCTTTAAATTTATTATATTTAGGATTATTGGAGTGACTGAAGTTGATCTATTCTCTTCATCACATTATCTGCTTCTTAGCTAAAATAATTTTATTTTAAATTGACATGGCTTGACGCTCTTCCAGAATGACATGTAAAGAAAGCTTGAAGACTGAGTATCTTTGTCTTGTCATTCTTCTCATAATGCTGTATTATTCTTTATCATAATATGCATGTATTTTAGTTGTATCTGCTATCATTGTAACACTCACAATTATCAGTTAAGTTCATCTTTAAATATATTTGCTACAATGCAGTGTTTTGGGAAAGTTCTATTCTTAATTATGTAAGTATTACTAAGTTTTTTGAAAGTCTTTTTAGGATGCTGAACATCTTATTGAGAAATTATTTTCTAAGTTAATTTTGTTTTGTATTTGTATTAGATTATTCTTTCTGTATCGTTAGGTTTTAGGCTTTTTAAAAAACCATAGATTATATATAAATGATTTTTTGCTGGTATTTGTTTTATGTTTAATTTCATAGAATGATTTTGATAGACAGATTTTAGAAAATTGTTTTATTTTTTTCAAAAGAAAAGGTTCTGTCATTTCTCTTGCAACAATAGTGTGTCACTTTTCTGTATGTTTCATTTCTACAGCAATTGTACAAACGAGAGTAGTTGAAATGTGCTTATATAAAGACAATCTACATGTACTCATTTTTTTAAATATCCTAGAACAGTAACTGACATTTGATGCATATGAGAAACATAGCTTAAAAATAGTGGTGTCCAAGCCCCACCCCACCTTAGGCTCTCTGAATCAGACGATCTCCAGAACATGCTGAAAAGCTCCATAGGTAATCTTAATGCATACCAAACACTGAGAACTATTATCCTAAACATTTCTTGGTGTTCTTCCTTTGGGCTCTTGATACGTGATATGTAGGCTCTATTTTTTTTTTCTTTTGGCCGCGCCACGCGGCTTGCAGGGATCTTAGTTCCCCGACCAGGGATTGAACCCGGGCCCTCGGCAGTGAAAGTGCAGAGTCCTAACCACTGCACTGCCACGGAAGTCTCTCTGTGGGCTCTTGATAAATGAAGCTCTTGATATAACTTTTCACTTTTTACTCA
Source organism: Stenella coeruleoalba (assembly GCF_951394435.1). Taxonomy (NCBI): domain Eukaryota; kingdom Metazoa; phylum Chordata; class Mammalia; order Artiodactyla; family Delphinidae; genus Stenella; species Stenella coeruleoalba. The sequence goes on from NC_137150.1 coordinate 48,510,164, forward strand.
GAGATTTTGAGTCTTTAGAACTTGGCTAGAAATACCACCAAATAAAAAGAAATTGTACTTTAATGCAATTTCTGTAAATTCTACATTTTTACTCATTATGTATGAACAATACCGATATTTAGTTATTGGAGCATTTCTTGAGACAGTGATATGGTCTACTCGCCTGTCCTCTACAACCCCTGCCCCCCCTTCACTGAACAGAGATTTGGTGTATTTGCTTAAGGAATTTAGATAATTATCATGTAAACACAGTAATCATTCAGAAATAGGGTATTTAATTTCAAGAATATACTGAAATAAACACCATGGATGTGAATCAGATATTTGGATTAAAATATCTGGCCATTATTTCAAATGCTGGAAAATTATTGAAATCAGAATACATACAGCTGTAAAGATGAATAAAATGATCTCCTCTTTTAAGTTTACAGTCAAGTGGGAAAGACAAGCCTGAATGCCAAGTGTTATAGTGGAGGAAGGAAAGAAAGGAAATGCTGAGCAGTCAATGGAAGTTGAGTGGACAGAGAAAGGGCTGTTACTCCCCTGGATAGGCAAACAAGAGGAGATTGCTAATGGGAGGAATTTGTACACAGCTGACTGAGGTAGGGAGAATGGAGAGAAAGTCTGAAAGGTGGTGGCAGAGATAGGAATCAAAGACACATCTAGCACTATCTATACCACCTTGAAATAGTCCTCTACCTTTAGCCTGTGCTGAAAGAGTGGGATTAGATAGCCATGTTTATAATCCAGGATCTCACACACTCAACTACAGTTGACTGCTGAAGGGCAGGGATTAGACAGCCACACTTGTAACATATGATTCTATACTTGTGACCACAGCTGACGAACAGCTTACCAGGGAGAAACAAGTCTTAGCCAAACGGAGCGACTTTCTTAAGAATTTGAGCTATGAAATTCAGAGACTTCCTAGGTATTGGTGTACATGGAAAAGATCATTTAGATCTGGTCCAGAGTCACTGAAGCAAGCCAAAGTCTAAAAGAAATAGTGAAGAAGCAGAGAAAGCTGACCTGTAGAGCGAAGCAAGGGGATGAAGTAGGTTTGCAGAACCAAGCGACTGAGGCCCTGTGAGAGAAGTGGCTTGGTTTCTGGCTTTGCAGACCTTTCTTGAGGTCACACAGCTATGCTTCATTTCCTTGTTCTGCATGCCAGTGATTTTTGCCTATTAAATTCTTACAGTAAAGCCCCCTTTCCTTTTTCTTCTCTCTCTTTTTTTTTTTTTTTTGCCGTGCCGCGCGGCCTGCAGCATCTTACTTCCCCAGCCAGGGACTGAACCCGCAAATTCCCTAAATCCACCTTTTCTTAAGCAGGCTTGAGTCAGTTTCTGTTGCATGTAGTTAGGCAGTTTCAATTTAGAATCCTAAGTTCTGATCCTCAGCGATTGAGTATATGGAGGTGCCATTAACTGCTAGGCAAGATAAGGGGGAGGTTTATGGAAGAGAAGACTTTATTTTGTATGTGCTGAATTTGATCAGTGGTGAGATACCTATGTGAAAATGTCTAGCAGTAGTTGGAAATGGGGACTGAAACCCAGCAGAGTTTAAAGCTAGAGAAACAGATCTTGCAGCATAAGGCTAATAATTATTGTGATAGAAATGATTTAGGCAACCCTGGGAGATGGTAAAGAAGAACAAAAGATGAGGACAAAATCTTGGGGGAAATGCATTGTAAGAATGAGCAAAAGACAGAAAAGGCGATGGAAAGTGATAATAGGAAGAAAACCAGGGTGATGCAAGTTTCACGAAGACAAAAGTGGCTTTGTACTGATCACGTGGTACAGAGAAATTAGATAGGATGCAAATCAAAGACAACATTGGGTTGAGTAATTGGGTTGGGTAATTGGAGCATGATGATTCCCTGAGAAAGGCAGCTGCAGTAATAATAGTGGGAGTAGAACCCAGGTTGATATGGTTTGAGTAGCAGATAAGACATAATGAATACTACCATTTAGTTTGAAAAGCAGAGTGCGTACAGCAAACAAGATCATTTTATCAAATATCTAAAAGGTACAAACCACTTTATTTCTTGCTTTTTTGCTTCAAACTTGAAACTTTGTTAAATGATGAGCATAATAGAGTCTGTAACACTGTAATTTGAGCTGGATCTTAAAGGATGATTGCTAAGAGGAAAATGGAAGGAAATGTATAACATGTATATGATTGCAGATTTGCTCGTTACAATTCAGATGTGCAGAAGAAGGGGAATTTTCCTACAGAACTCTTGCACCCAGTGGGAAGTCTAGAAAAAAATTAACTTTTAGTCCTAGGCACTTTAAAACCTAATCTGATACAAAGCAGCTAGAATTTATAATATCTTAAGGTAGTGCTTAAACATTTTGAAAATTGCTGTCTTATTTCTACCCTTTGTCTTCTAAAATGCTGTCCACATATATGGGGAGGAGAGGAGGCTTGCATGACAAAATGGCATCAGGGAAGACACTGTCTTCACTCTACTCTCTGAGCATCCTGCTGGCCTCTCATGCAATAGGCAACAGCTTGTAAAATATGTCATCAGGTTTTCCTTAGCCTGGTCAGAGCCCAGTAATTCTTGGCTGACCTGGCTTCACCTTAGTTCTCTTGGATGTGGAGAAGAGAGCTCTGAGACTTCTGCAAAGATGTCTCAAGCAGTCCCGTGTAAGTCAGGTTGCAGGTTTAGCACATGCCACTCCACTGCAGGCTCCAGATAAGCCTACTTCCCATTTACCTATTTGCTTCCCACTCAGCTACCTTGTCAGTCTCCCCTTGGGAGAATAGAGGAACTTGTGGGTCCCCTCTGTAGTACAGAGGAACAGAGAGTAGCTTGGGAAAGCAAACTGCATTAGGAAGGTTTACTTTGATATGGCTGTGTCCTAGCCTGGGAGTATCTCTTCCAGAATCCTGTGGACTCCTCTACTACCCAGCATATTATGGAATACTTCAAAACAATGAAAGCTGAATAGACACTGCTACATTAAACAACATGAACGACTTGTACTAATATAATGTACAAAAAAGTCTGACACAAAGCGTATATATACTGTATGATTCCATTTATATAAAATTCCAAAACATGCAGAACTACTCTGTGATGTTAGACATCATGATAGTGGTTGTCTATTGGAAAATGGTTGGAGGTGGTTCTGGGGAAGCTTATGGCATTTACTATCTTTATCTGGGTCCTGGTTAACACAGATGGGTTAGCTTTGTGATAATTCATCTCGCTATTCACTTAGATACTTCCATTTAAAAGAAGTATATATTAAAGAAACTAATTTAAAGAAAGAAAACCAGAGCATTGGTTTTCAAACTTCAGTGAGATTAAAGATGACCTGGATTGAAAAACTGCGGATTCCCCAGACTGTCCTCAGAAATTCTGATTCAGTAGCTCTCACTCTAAGAATCTGTATTTTTAACATTTGCCCCAGGTGATTCTGATGCTCCATACTTTAAAAAATGCTGATTTAGTATCTTCAGTTTGAACTGTCTTTTCTCTTTGGACAGATGTTCAAGTGTCTGTGACAGAAGTCTGTCATAGTGTTTCTCAAGTCTGAGTTTATTGGCTATCTAATTGCTAGGAGTAGCATTTCCTCACCAGCTTAATGTTTTCCAAATGTAATGACAGTTGTTAGAAATGTTTGTATTTTTTCCTACACCATGGTTTTCTTGCACTCATTGAATTCTGCAGTTTTTCAAATTTGATCAAAAGACAAAATTTTTTTAAATTTCCTATTGCATTTTTAACACTATAGACATGACTTTCCTCGGACACACAACTTTTTTTTAGATACAGTTAATTATTTCTAGCTATATTCAGCATGTAATAATGTAAAAGAACTTGGTAAAAAACAGCTAGTCTCTATATCTGCAGAGGAGAGATCTTAAAGTGGAAAGAAAGTAAGATCTGAAACATGTAGAGAACACTGGAAACTAAAGTTTGATAAAAGCTAATAACTAAGTAAAATAAGATTCATCTCTCTGAAAGCATGAGAATGGATTTGGTAAGGCATTTAGGTCTTTTCTGGCTCAGCAGCTCTAGAACATTAAATGTAAATCATGGCTCATATAATTTATTCAGATGTTCTTCCCATTTCATAACCACCACCACCATCTGTGCCACCCCTTCATCACCACCACCCCAGTTTCCCCAGGGAGTATGGAAGTGTGGTATGAGGTGCTGAATATAAGGAAAAACCTGTTAAACTTTAAGAATCATTAAGTAGTGAGTAGGGCATATTTAATTCTTTAATCTATTAAAGGAATGGACAATGACAGATGTGGGGGTTTTCTGTAATGTTAAATTTTTTGAATAAATACAGCTGTGATTTGAGGAATTCCCAGTACTTTAAGTGAAGGCCAATACTTTGACAACTGTAAAGCTATCACCTTTATTCCTCTCAACATTTAGAGACAGATGGTTTTTCCATTTAGACTGCAGAACTTCAAGTAACCTCTTTAAATTGTTCACATAAAATTTTTTTTCTCACACTTTGCCAGCTTTAGCAGTAATAAATCATTCAGATTAAACAGTTAAGTGGTATGTATGAATTAATTTGTGAACATGGGTGTGTAATCAAAGGATCGTGGTGTCTGTTGCCTCTTCATAGAAATTTTAATTTGAAAACAGGATTGACCACAGACAACAGTAATTGTTTGCCATCAAATCATGAAAATGTTATTGGCATCCTCCAAAAGAGAGAATTATCTTTTTTAAAAGTTCACTGGCAGCACTGACTTGTTTGGAAAGTATACATTTATATGTATTTGTATATGTATATATATATTTGCCTGTATTTGTGAAATTGTATCAATACCCATTTGTAAAATACCTAAAATACTTTTTCAACCTCTAAACCCCTTGACAGTCCCTGGAATCTGCCACCTGAAACCTTTTTACCACTTCATGACAACTTTCAGTTAGGATACCTCTAATGACCTTTCCTTGTATGCTACTTTACTCTTTGGGTATATTTTCTTTATAAAAAGAAATTAGTTCCTTGATTTCCTTCTCCAGGTGTTCAAATTTTAGTCCTCTTTTGCTAAATTTCTTTGAAAAAATTACACTACTCAGTTTTTCACAATGGACAGTTACTCACAGTTTAGTATCTCTTTTCATTGTTCTAATTTATGAAAGAAAATTTAATAGACAATAAAATGTCATCTCCGTGAAGAGTAATAAGACAAATATATGAAAATTAAAGCTTGTTTTTCATAGATATTGACCTACTGGTACAAGAGTAAGACCTGCATTAGATGATAGGCTGCAAGCTTCTCCATAACCTGGTGTCCAGTAATAATGCCTTTTAAGGCCATTGGAGACTTCTGCAAGGTACACGTGTCCATCCACCACATATGGCTCCACATCTGTATTGTCTGATTTTAGACGGCCCATGTGAATTAAATCTGAATATGCCTAGGATTTTTAAGAAAAACTGTATCATTAAGAAAACAGTTTATTCATTTTACAGTGCTTAAACAAATATCAACATTCAAATTAAATGTGATAATTTATAGTTTAAAATATTCTGTATAACACTGCTGAATTTTATTTTCCAGGCATTGTAGTTTTTATTAATTCCACACAATGTAATTACAATCTTGCAAAACTTATTTCTACATTTTAACGTTATTAGGCATGTTTTGTTGTTTCATGACTCCCCGAGATAACAATTCTACGTATTACCAATTTTGTGGACCAGAGGTCTCATGGTCAAAATTTTCAAGTCCTAAGGTGACTGACTCATAAATAAGGATGGAGGGCTGTTGTATATGCCCTTGAAGATCCGATGACAGCCAGGGATCCATTTTTCAGCAAAATAAACAATCACAGATTTTGGCATACAACTGTATGGAGTTCATGGACCCTCTGAAGATAATCTATAGATTTAGGCTTAGACTAGAGACCATAACCATAGTATGAGATGCTGGCCTGGCTGGCCACTAATTATTTCTTCATTGTAGAGTTTTCTTTGTATATCTCTTATGGATCATTGATATCTACATCAAAGTGTCGTACAAACATGTTAAACTAGTTTGTCAGTAAGGTTGCGATTATAGAGAAAGGCAGAAATTAGACAGTAAAAGATTCAAAAGTCTAGTTGCTTTCTGCTGTAGCTTGTCATTAGTAGTTCCAACTCAGCTCAGCCTCTAGTGTATAGAATGTGGATATGATGTTTTTCTGAAATCAAGGGTTTTTTTTTTCTTTTTTTCTTTTTTTTTGCAGTACACAGGCCTCTCACTGTTGTGGCCTCTCCCGTTGCGGAGCACAGGCTCTGGATGCACAGGCTCAGTGGCCATGGCTCACGGGCCCAGCTGCTCCGCGGCCTGTGGGGTCTTCCCGGACCGGGGCACGAACCCGTGTCCCCTGCATTGGCAGGTGGACTCTCAACCACTGTGCCACCAGGGAAGCCCAAGGATTTTTTTTTTTAATAGTGTACATTTTATTAGCCTTTTTAGTGATAGAATTCTGGTTAGTCTTTTGGCAATTTTTGAGAATTCGAACATATATATATATATTTTTTTGGCTGTCTTGGGTCTTTGTTGCTGCGCGTGGGCTCAGTAGTTGTGGCTCACCGGCTCTAGAGCGCACGGGCTCAGTATCTGTGGCACACGGGCTTAGCTACTCCGCGACATGTGGGATCTTCCCAGACCAGGGCTTGAACCCATGTCCTCTGCAGTGGCAGGTGGACCCTTAACCACTGTGCCACCAGGGAAGTCCCCTAACATCTTGTTTTTCTTTCTCTTCTTTCCAAATGAAAACTATTTGTTACTATGCTTTTTGTGTGTGTTGAAAGCAGTATCAAGGGTTCTCTGTATTTACATAAGCAACACACCAAATATTTTGACAGCTTTTACTATATCTCTCTAAATTCTGTGTCTTGGTTTAATTATTGGGTAGCAGATTGGAGATTGTGCCACAGCAAATTTAAAATAAATCAACAATTGTGATTTAAAAAAACTTTGGAGAAATTGGGACTGTGTAATTCAGTGACCTTTATACTAATATGTAGTATTTGATATCTTTTCCTATTTCAACCACAAAACTTTCCAATAGCTAATTTTTAGGACTTAACATTAAAATTTATCAAAACTGCAGTGTCTCATTATACTTTGTAATCACGTCTAAGGCATCTGTATATAACATCTGACGTTATAGGGAAAACCCCAGAAAAAGCCTCAGTGAAGAAAAAAACTTACCACACATGTAGCTTCATCAAATTTGTTTCCCCACAGGTAGATATTAGAGAGTGTGGGATTTGTTTTCATTGATTGTGAAAGTGCAACAAGTCCTTCTCCCTTTATGTTGTTGCTTACCACTGACAACCTTTGGAAAACCAAAAAGTAATAACCCTGGAAACCAACAGTTCCACAAAGAGAATGCGTAAGCTAGCAACAGCATTTATTACACACATTTTTTTGTGTTAAGTCTTAGCATTAAATACATTTAATGTATAATCAAAATATTGACCTAATAATTCCTAAAATCCAAGAAACTTAGTTTTCTAATTGGATACTTCATGTACCTAAGTAGAGCTACCTACATTTTGGAAATAAACAGCCTATTGTTTTCTATTTATTATTCAGTAAAGGTTTGGGGTGGATTACAGATATATTTTTCAAGGTAAAGTCATCCAAGTAATATTTTCTTTGATTCATTCTTATTTTAGAGTCTTGATCATATTGAATGATTATAATTTTTCTGTTAGAATTCAGGATAAAATAAGAGTTTTCTCATTAATTTTAAGCAGTCATAACTAGAATCAATCTAATTTTTAAGATTACTTTTGAAAAATAGAAGAAATTGAAATGTTTCCTGTAACTTAATATGTCAGTTTAGAAACTGAGTTTTCATATTTCACCATGAATCTTAAGAGGTAAGAGGTTTAAGGTTAATATTCTAAAAAATTTAAGGTTTTCTTTGTTATTTTGGTTAAGTATAAAACCATACTAACGCTTTAAGAGTCCTGTTGTGTGAAGCAAGAGTGTCACTGAGATAGTTTGCTCCTGCATTTTCTATTCTGTTAAAAGAAAGATCTATTACTTCCAGGGTAGTATTCTTTTTCAGTACATCGGCCAAACACACCATTCCATCCTGAGTTATTTTATTGCTGGGAAAGGAAAAATATGTAGTTATATTTGGAAATATGAAGTATTCTTTTATTCATAGAGATAGCATGCTTGAAAACTTATATAGTAATAAGTACTTTCTATTTTAGTTAAGATTTATTTTAATCACTCAATTTCCAAAAAGTTAATAAAAAGTTGCCATAAAATGTTGCTTCTATTCTGGTTTACATATTTAAATTGCTCTCAAGTTATTATATCGGTATAAGCCGAATAAATACTAAGGCTCAAGATAAAAAGTTGACAACAATGGCTGCATTTTCTAATTTCTGGAATTAGTGTCTAACAAAGAATCTTATCTACAGTGAATATTTACAGAGATTATTCCCATGATTTAACTCCTGAATTAATATATAAGTTATCACTTACCAGCTTACATCAAGGTAGCGCAGGCTTCTGTTCAGATACAGTGCATCACATAACTGTTTCATACCACAGTTTTTTATGTCATGCTTACACAGGTGTAGTTCAACAAGGCACTGATTTTCTTTCAACATGTGGCCTAGATGAACTGTGGACTCTTCCTAAAAATAGACAGTCTTTTTTCTAGAATATAATTTTGAAGCAGTACATGTTTATTCCAAACATGCAAAGTTATTTAAATTAGCTTTTTAAAAAGATTTTATCAGTTAAGACTATTATTAGTCTACGATTTGCAATTTGTTTGGCATGGCTTTTTAAAAAAATCATTTTGCCACAAATATCTTTACTGTCTTAGAAACAGGCAGCAGGCACTAGTAAAGTGCAGTGACTAAGTGATTTAAGAGATGCTGGTTAAAAAAAATCATTACTAAAAAAGCAACAATCATCTCAGCAGGAAAAATAAATCAAAATAATTGGTCCCATGATTGAGCATGAGGGAATTCCCTGGTGGTCCAGCGGTTAGGACTTGGAGCTTTCACTGCTGGAACTCAGGTTCAATCCCTGGTCAGGGAACTGAGATCCCACAAGCTGCATGGTGTGGCCAAAAAAAAAAAAAAAAAATTGAGCATGAAAGCTCCTTTACTGCTGTCCACTCAAGACAAGGTGTTCTTGCCCCTTACAGATGTTTCTAAACTTTGCTCTTGATCTCCACTCTTTGTAGTTTTTAGACTCCCTCCCTCCCTCCCTCCCTCCCTCCCTTCCTTCCTTCTTCCCTTCCTCTGCTGCTTCCAGGCAAAAGGTATATAACCTCAGTGAGAATCGGAACACCAAGCACTTTAAATTTTTAACAGAATCAGAGCATGTCTTAAAATGAATGGGCCAAAGTATTTTATGATAAGAAGTCCTGATGCATTATTGCTGTTTTTATAAGTTTTATAGTCACTGGAAATGCTGATCATGGATAGCCATATATGCTCGAATTATCTAAAAGTACTTTGAGAAAAAATAAAAGTTAAATAAAATCATATAGCAATAGCAGATTGTATATGAGCTTTAAAATAAAACTGTCCAAATGCTAGCTTTACCTTGTACTAACTTTATCACTTTGGGCTAATTATTTCATCTAGCTGAGTCCCAGTTCCCTTTTCTATATAAAATAGGTAAAATTTTACTTCCCTCACAGAAGTAAATAAATTAACAGAAGTACCTGGCACAAAATTGGTGTTCTATAGAAAACCACAACGCATTTATTATTGTTCAATATTCTATAATACGGTATCTGATTTAAGTTATTGCTTTGACACTGAAAATACATATGCAGAGGGAAGCTGTAGTCTGAAATCTTAAATGAAAACTGACCACTTACGAGGTCCAGTATTGCTCTGCATAGTGCTGGAGCAGAGGATATACTCAATACAGATATGATGTATGTCTCGACTGCATTTTTAGGTCAAGAAATTTGAAAGAGGGACCATCCTTATTAAGAAAGGGAACTAGTATCACAAATAGTAAAGGGTTTTTGTTTTTTGGTGTTTTTTTTTAGCTCCACTCAGTTTGTGGCTTAGTTTGGCCTAGGGTGGCACCTAGCATCAGCGTTTTTCTAAGCTCCCCGGATAATGAACAGTAAAACCCTTAAATGAAATAGGTTTGCTGGCTTGTATTTGGGAACAGCAGGTATGAGGAAGCACAAGAGGATTCTACTCCACAACCATTTAAGAGAATAGTACTGTCAGGGATAGAAGATGGTGGTTGCCTTGGAGAGGAATAGAAAGCAGGCTAGTTTATCTGACTGCCCAGAAGCACCAGGCTAAGAGCAAGGTCTGGGGCCTGAGAAAGAGCCCTGGGCTTTTTAAATTTTTATTTAATAATTTATTTCGGGCTGTGTTGGGTCTTTGTTGCTGCGCACGGGCTTTCTCTAGTGGGGGGGTGGGGGGGTGGGGGGGTGGGCCCTGGGCTTTCAATAACTATTCTCAGATGGATTTAGGAGTAATGACACTGCTCAACATTTAAAAGAGGGATTGTGCTTCTAATATAATTTCATATAGTTTAACATACTTCCTCAGGGCTTTAATCCGGGAAAGTTTGACTCAGCCTTCATATCTCTTAACATGTCCTCAATCTGAGAAGCTTCCCTGCCACCTCTCATCCCCCTGCATTGATTTCTATGTCTTTTCTCCTGCTCCCAAGGCACCCTGAGCATATCACTCTCCAGACTTGTGGATCTCCCTCCATGTGGACTGAAAAAAAGCTCTTTGAAAATGAGGGCTATGTGCTTTGAGATTATCCCTGGCACCAGCATTGTTTCTTGTTTAGGGTTGCATTCAAATATTTACTGAGTGAAGAATGAGAAATGAAGCAATTTACTGAATGCTTACTTTGAGCCAGGTATTTTGCTGGTCTTTAAAGGAGGTTCTTCTATTTGAGGATTCTGGTTGTCTTTTTGAGATTAAATTTGTAAACATGAAGCAATTAACATGATGTAAAATTCCAAAATTTTTTGTACAGGAAAGTACAGAGATAATTCAAAGGGAGAGATCTATGTAGACAACGAATGCAAAATATACTTACAAATATGAAAAATATTTTAAAAATATGGTTAATTCTCAGTTACTCATACTAATGGGGAACAGTGAAGTAGCTGATTTAAAGACCAAAGTCCTTGAACTTTTTCTTTTAGTAGATATTCTGTTTTTGTTTAGACCAATAGTAAAACGAGTTCTTATTCCCTAGCATTTTGCTGATAAGAGAGGAGAGCCACCTAAGAGTGTTAAGGGGCAAGGAGAAGCCTTGAGAGTTGGAACCATGTTTTTACCGTCTTTCTGTCTCTAGCCTGCAGCTTACCTGAAGCACCAAGTCCAGACCTCCCAGACTGCTATTCATATGCAATTTGCCATTATAGCTCAGGATTTCAAATGTAATGGTTCATCACATCAGTGTAACAAGAACAAACAAATCACAAAACAGTTCACACTGGGCTCTTATAATCCTCCAGCCTTTAAAACTTTCATCATTTATGCTTTCATTTTAAGCCCTCTGCCCCTCACAGGTTTACTCACTGAGAATGAGTTTATAAGAAAAATAGACATGTTTTCTGTTTAAATAAGCAACATCTAAAACCATATTTATAAAACTTTTACCAAGATTTTAAAATTTTCAAGTTTTTCTTTGTAAACAGTACTTTACGGTTCTAAAAATACAATGCATTCATGAATCTTGACATAACCTTCAGTAAGTAGTACCTTCATTTTATTCACATGTAGCCTTATTAACTGCTCACTTTGAATACATACCTGTTCACCATAAAGTACAGGTCGGTTTAGGTTTAATCCCTTAATTGTTTGGTTTTGAGTTAGGACTGTAGCGAATGCTATCACACTCTGCATTCCCTAAAAACAGGTAAATTCATTAAGGAAACTGACAAAGTATATAAATTAACCCCTAATATTTCAAGATCACTAATCTGGATTCTGACAAATCAAAATCGTGTTTTTAAAAAGTTTAAGTAATTTCCTGATCCTTCAATTGTAGGTTGATCAAATTCAGAAATGAATTGTTACTGTGTTATTTTCTCTCTGCCCTGAAATCTGTAACATACATGGGGAGTTTCTTAAGGTTTCAGTATCCATTTCCTCCGGTGTTTACCTCTAGGTTTGCTCCTAACCCCTCAAGGTTCTATATGATGCACAGAAATACAGACATACAAGTGGATCCCAGCTAGGGCTCTATACTACTTATAGTGTATATCCTTAATGCAAGCTTTCTTTTACATTCATACTAGTACTTTAGGTGTGTGTTTGTGGCAGGAAAGGGTTACTAATCACATTTTTCACTGCTGCCACAGGCCTCGCTCTACCTTATTGGAAGGGCCTAGTCCTCCGCCATCTCTGTGATGCACACGCATCTAGTTGTTATGCCAGAAAACCTGGGCTTTCTTCCACTTCACCAGTCAGTCCTCTTACTCTCCTATCAGTTGATCAGCAAGTCTTACAGATTCTGCCTCCAAAAGATGTTTCAAATTAGTCCATCTCTGTAGCTACCACCCCAACGCCAGTCCTCATCACCCACCTGAATTACTGCAGAAACTGCCTAAGTGGTCACTGGGCTTCCTCTCACCACCCTCTAATTCCCCACAGAGAGACAAGAGTGATCTTTTACAAGCACCAATCATATCATGTCACCCTTCAACTTAAAGCCTTTCCATAATTTGCATTTAACTCCCTTTGTGTAGCTACTCTGGCTTTTTAGTTCTCAGACTCAGTATTGCATCATTCATGTACTCCCCTCATGATTTTTGCCATATCTGAGTATCAGTTTTACTCTTTACCTAATACTTTTCCATTAAATCAACTCACTTTTCACTTATATTTATTTTAAAACTGTTTCACTACCATAAATGGAAAGCCACAATCCCTTGAAATAAATAGAAAGCATTTGTAAAAATAAATATGTATTAAAATTACCTCAAATTATGTCAGTCAGTATGCTACCCATACCACACTTGGGGAAGCACTAACCTAGAGTCTGTGGGTTCTGGACCCCCTGCCTGGAATGTTCTGCCATGGACCCTCTTCAAGGGAGCTCTTTCTCATCCTTCACGACTCCTAAGTATGACCTCCTCAGGTCTTCGGGGAACCATCCTATCATGCATATTACCTTCTGCCCATTATCAGAGTACTTCGCCAACTTTGTAGCACTTTTCTCTAATTTACTGATGTTTTCCTAACTAAAATATAACCTTTATAAGGGCAGAGATCATATCTGATGCACTCCTGTATCCTTAGAATCTAGAATTGTGACTGGTATGTGTAGACAATACACAGTTGACCCTTAAAGGGTCAAGGATCAACTGTGTACCGTGGTAGCCATGGATTCAAACAACCTTGAATCCTGTAGCAACTGTAGTATTTACTATTGAAAAAAATCTGCATATAACTGGACCCCAGCAGTTCAACCCGTGTTATCAAGAGTCAACTGTGTATTGGATTAATACTTTCCCAAGACCATACTGGCTGCATCTACCCGCTTCTTAAGCTTTAGAGCCTATTACCCCAAAGAGCCTCCTTGGCCCATCTTACTGTTTTCCTGTCCCAGTAATTTTGCATTAACCTATTAAAAATAGGTTCCTAACAGTAGGCCTGAAGGTTTGAAGGCATGTTTGAGAAAATGAAGCCTAGAATTTGAAGACGTGCAAAACAGACAAACTTCTCATTATCAGTCCAGATGAAGGCTCAGAGCAGCTCTTAGCATCATCTTAGGTTTTATGCTATAACATAACTACTCACTGCAAAATGTTTCCATAAGTAAAAAATTTATATTATACAAATGAAGTAGTATTTGTTTAATTAAAAGGAACATAATCATCTTCTTTAGAAAATCCCATACAAGTTAAGAAGGGTAACAGATGGAAGTTTAGGAAGATTTTTATTACACTGGATATTCTTCCATATTATTATAATCTGATTCTTATTTAAAAAAATATTTTCTCTGATATTAGACCTTAGAGACAAGCTTAATCATTCATAAGACTGTCATTTAGCTGGTCTCTGACACTTCTCTATGCTAGTTTCCAGGGAGAATGATCCAATATCTGAGTGACTATCTCATACCCAATTTTACTCACCAGATCACAGTCACCCAGATCTAATTTCTCTAAGGATGAATTAATTTGTAGCATTGCAGCAAAAAACATTCCACCCTTATTTTCAATCTTGTTTCCAGTCATTCTTAGGTGTTTGAGAGTTGTATTCTTCTGAAAAGGAAAAGAGGCAAAACTTGGTTAAAATTTTAACCCATCGAATTCTCTTTAGATTACATGAGTTAGGAGACTATATTACTATTTGCAGACTCATCAGTTTTTCATGGAGATAGAACAGGATATATTCCTTAAAGGTAACATTCAATTTCCCATAACAGATAAAAATCTAGTTTAATAGTTTAGTAGAAAGAATGCCCAGGAAATAGATACCAAAAATAATGACCAGTGAATGAAGCAGATTTTAATAACTTTCCTTTCATTAGAAAATCTATAAATTTATCTTCTAAGAAAATTATACCACCTTTTAAAATTGAGATGAAATTCACATAACACAAAATTAACCATTTTGAAATGTACAATTTGGGACTTCCCTGGCGGTCCAGTGGTTAGGACTCCATGCTCTCGCTGCTGAGGGCCTGGGATCAATCCCTGGTTGGGGAGCTAAGATCCCGCAAGCAGCACGGTGCAGAAAAAAAAAATAAGCAAGAAAATGTACAATTCACTGGATTTTACTACATTCGCAGTGCTGTGTAGCCATCACCTCTAGCTAATTCCAAAACATTTTTATCACCCCTAAAGGAGACCCTGTACCCATTAAGCAATCACTTCACATTCCCCCGTATCGTTTTGAAAGTGATACAATTTCTCAGACATTTGCAAAGTTTAATTCCTTCTCTTATTTCATTTCCTTTGATAAATCTTTCACAAAATTACATACATTTCATTGTCCTAGTGAATAAATATCTGGACATACAAGTGTAAATAATTAACTTTAAAATTAAGTCAAACCCCTTTAAGAGTGGGAAGAAGGCAAGGATGTCCACTCTCACCACTTCTATTTGACATTGTACTGGAGGGTCTAGACAGGACAATTAGGCAAGAAAAAGAAACAAAAAAGGCATCCAGGTTGGAAAAGAAGTAAAGCTCTTGTTTGCATATGACATGATCTTATATGTGGAAAATTCTAAGGAATCCACCAAAAAAAACCAAACCAAAACAAAACAAAAGCTGTTAGAACTAATAAATGGGGAATTCCTTGGCAGTCCAGTGGTTAGGGCTCTGTGTTCTCACTGCTGAGGGCCCAGGTTCAATCCCTGGTCAGGGAACTAAAATCCCACAAGCTGGCCAAAAAAAAAAAAAAGAAGAACTAATAAATGAGTTCAGCAAGACTGCAGGACACAAGATCAATATACAGAAATAACTGTATTTCCATACACTAGCAATGAACAATTCAAAAATGAAATTAAGAAAATTCCATTTATAATAACATCAAAAAGAATAAAACATTAGGAATAAATTTAACAAAAGGGCAAGACTTGCACATTGAAAACTACAAAGCATCAAAGCATGGTTGAAAGAAATTAAAAACAACCTAAACAGGGACTTCCCTGGCAGTCCAGTGGTTAAGACTCCGAACTTCCACTGCAAGATGCATGGGTTCAATCCCTGGTCGGGGAACTAAGATCCCACATGTAGTGCAATGTGGCCAAAAATAAATAAATATTAAAAAAGTAAAAAACTAAAATAAAAACAACCTAAGTAAATGGAAACACATCCCATGTTCCTGGATTGGAAGACTTAATATTAAGATGGCAATATTCCCCAAATTGATCTAAATATTTAAAGCAATGCCTCTCAAAATCCCAGTTGCATTTTTTGCAGAAATTGATAAACTGATCTTAAAATTCATGTGGAAATGCAAGGGACCCAGAAGAACCAACACAATCTTGAATAAAACAAAGAGGACTCACTTCTTGACTTTAAAACTTACTACAAAACTACAGTAGTCGAGATATTGTGAGACTGGCCTAAGGATAGACATATAGATTAAAAGAATAGAATGGAGAGTACAGAAATAAACCCTCACATTTATAATCAACTGACTTTCAACAAGGATGTCAAAATTAATGGGGAAAGAACAGTCTTAACAAAAGGTGTTGGGTCAAATGGATATCCACATGAAAAAGAATGAAATTAGACTCCTACTTCACATCATATATAAAAATTAACTCAACATGTATCAGAGAACTAAAAGAGCCAAATCAAAAAGCTGTTAAAAGAAAACGTAAGTGTAAATCTTCATGACTTTGGATTAGGCAAAGTCATGAAGTTGTAGCCTTCTTAGGTACATCACCAAAAGCCCAAACAACAAAAGAAAAAATAGATCAAATGAATTTTGTCAAAATTAAAAAATTTTGTGCTTCAAAAGACACCACTAAGGAAGTTAAAGGCAACCTACAGAATGTGCGAAAATATTTGCAAATCACGTATCTAATAAGGGGCTCCAGAAAGGGCAAAAGATTTGAACAGATAGTTCTCCAAAGAAGATATACAAATGACTAATTAGCATATAAAAAGATACTCAACATCTTTATTCATTAGGGAAATGCAAATCAAAACCACAAAACCTCTTCATACCCACTAGGATAGCTCAAATCAAAGAGACAATACGGCTTCCCTGGTGGCGCAGTGGTTGGGAGTCCGCCTGCTGATTCAGGGGACACAGGTTCGTGCCTCGGTCCGAGAGGATCCCACACGCCGCGGACCCGCTGGGCCCGTGAGCCTTGGCCGCTGAGCCTGCACGTCCGGAGCCTGTGCTCCGCAACGGGAGAGGCCACAACAGTGAGAGGCCCGTGTACCGCAAAAAAAAAAAAGACAATAACAAGTACTGGTGAGGATATGGAGAAATCAGAACACCCATACATTGTTGGTGGAATTGTAAAAAGGGACAGCCACTTTGGAAAACAGTTTGGCAGTCACTCAAAATGTTAAACAGAGTTTCCAAATGAACCATTTCACTCCTAGGTATGTACCCTAGAAAACTGAAAACATACATGCACAGAAAAATGTGTGCAAAAGTGGAAACCCAAATGTCCATTAACTAATGGATGAACAAATGTGATATTTCCAAACAATGGAATATTATTTGGCAATTAAAAGAAATGAAGCATGTTACAACATGGATAAAATCTGGCCAGTCACTAAAGGCCACAAACTGTACGATTCCATTTATAAGTGGCCAGAATCGGCAATCTACAGGTAGAAAGTAGATGTGACTGCCAGGTGCTGGAGAGTGAGAGAGAGAAGCACAGAGAGGGATTACTGACAGGTACAGGGCTTCTTTTTTGGGGGAAAATGCTCTAAAAACAGTGATGGTGCTGATGGTCACATAACTGTGAATATAACTGACTGTTGAACAACACAGGGGTTAGGGGCGACGACCCTCTGTGCAGTTGAAAATGAGTTTAACTTTACATTTGGCCCTCTGTATCCGAGGTCCTGAATCCTCAGATTCAACTGACAGTAGATTGTGTGGTACTGCAGCATGTATTTAGTGAAAGAAATCTACATATGAGTGGACCCATACAGTTCAAATCTGTGCTGTTCAAGGGTCCACTGTATTCAATATACTAAAAAAACACCGAATTGAACACTTACAAAGGGTAAATTTTGTATATGTGAATTATATCTTAATAAAGCTCTTTATGTTTTTATTCTCTATTTTTTTAACTGAAGTATAGTTGATTTACAATGTCGTGCTAATTTCTGCTGTACAGCAAAGTGACTCCGTTATACACATATATACATTCTTTTTTTATATTTTCCATTATGGTTTATCCATAAAGCTGTTTATTTTTAAAAATGAGTTCAAAAGTGCTCATGTAATGTCCAGATTTTAATAAACTGAAGTGAAATAAAAAATATACATTCGCACAATATTAAAATAAGTTGACATTAACATTTGTTTCTGTTGGTTCCAAGCTAAAACTAAAGAAGTTAAAATTCCCAAATAAAATGTTAGTTTGAGGTATACGAATGCTTACATGTAGTGCTTTAGCAATCAGTTCTCCACCTTCAGGCCCGATGTCATTAAACATAAGGTTTAAGTAAATGAGATTATGTTGTTTCTAAAATAAGGAGAGAAAAGAAGCTATTACATATATATTATTAGAAATCAATAATATGTTAAGAGCTGCTTTTTAAGTAAAAGTGTTTACCTCCAAAAAAAATCTTTATAACCAGGAAATTTCAAGGTCCAGCAAAAGAAAGGACCATTAAGGGAAAAAATCAACATGATCATTTAAACAAATATAATGGCAATATAAAGAAAAGAACTATATTCATTTTTGATCAATGATTCAAAGTATGGATGTGCTTTATGTACTTAACCATAGTGTATGAGTTTGCAAAAGATGACTCAGGAGGCTCTAGGTACCAGCTCTACTGAGACCAAATACACAAATGGGTTTTTAGTATATTTCAAGTGTTATAAATATGGCACAGAGTCAGGACACTTGACATTTTGCAAAACTAGTGTTTTGTGTGTGTGTCATTAGACTAGGTGATTTCACCGTAAACAGAACTAAGAATATTTTGATGACGATGCTTTTGCAGCATTTTTATTTGTGGTTGATGAAAATAACTTGGTTACTTCACTTTTTTTTTTTTAATCCTCACTCTGTCCTTACATTGTGTGCCATTTCATGGACATGAGAATTTTAAGTTCATTTTAAGCTCATTAGAAGCACTTGTAGCAGATGAGAATGGAACAAATAGGAAATTAAAAAGCCAATTTAAGGGAAGGATAAAAAATGATATATGCTGCTTTAAACATTTTATTTTAACTGAAAATACAGACATACATACGTATGTGCCAATCTTCTGAGGTTGAAACAAAGCCTTTTCTTTAACGACACCTATTCTGATTGGTGGGCCACACTGTCTTTCGCAAATAAAATGCAACCATAAAACAGCATTTCAGCTTGGGTATCTCCAAAGTGAAGTCTGCAATAAAGGGTTAGCTTAGCAGGCTAGGGGTGCTGAAACCCTGCACGTTCCAAAGAAAGGGCTGGTTCTTAACTGGGTCCTGGGAGAAAAAAAAAATTAACCAAGAACATTTTGTAGTAAAATAATACCTGAAGCAGTTCTGCAGCATAGGATGCACCAACATCACTTATGAGGTTATATCTAACATCCAAACCTGAAGAACACAGATGAATAGAAGCTGATATTCCTTCTAGTGAACACTTAAAATCAGGAAAATGAAAGCTGGAAGGAATGATTCTTAAGGAGACATACCATTAATATATGGATTATTCTTTAAAATTCTGCAAAGAATCCAAAAATCTTCACCTGTTACTCTTTCTACTGGCATTAAGCGACAGTTACCAGCAACATTTAATGTGATTCCTGCCAATCTGTTAAAATATAAAAAAGAAATCCAGTAAAGAAATAAAAGTATTTTTCCTTCATGTTTAGTAACATCATGGATAGAATTTACTGGAACCAAGTATGTACCACAGTACAGGTTTATATCAAGTAACTTAAAACTACTGAATATGCTACAGCTTTTGCAAAGCACCTTAATATATGCATAGTTTAGGGCTTCCCTGGTGGCACGGTGGTTGACCGTCCGCCTGCCGATGGAGGGGACGCGGGTTCGTGCCCCGGTCTGGGAAGATCCCACATGCCGTGGAGCGGCTGGGCCCGTAAGCCATGGCCGCTGAGCCTGCATATATATATATATATATATATATACACACACACACATATGTGTGTGTATATATATATATATGCATAGTTTAATTTCTCAACCACAAGAAAACCAAAGTATTCCCACTTGACAGATAATGACATTGAAGACTTCAATGATTTGCATAAGTAAACCCAGCTCACAGGAGTTAAGGACAAATCTGGAACTCAGTAAACTCCACTACCTCCAAGACCTAACTATGTCAATCATCTGTGCTGAATCAAAAAGTATGTCCACTTTATCAAGTATTTGCAAATGGCTTTCAAATCACTCAGTGTTCCAGTATTTTCACACAGATGAATATCGGTGAATGTTACTGATGTGATCAAGTATTTGTCTTCCTTACCCCTTTTCAATTTCTTCATCCACTTTTTGGAGTATATGCAATATAAAAGGTTTAATTTCCTGGGACTTTTCCACACATAGCTCATAATAATATTCCTGTAGACCGCCAATAGGTTCTGCAGCTTCTGAAAAATAAATGCGTTACCCTTCATCACATATACATTATCCCAGGAGCTTCCCCCCCGCCAAAAGAAAATCAAACTTCTTTCAAAGATACAAATGTGTGCGTATAGAGTTGAGGGCAGGGTGAAGAATAGGAGATGACGTTAAGAATACAGAAAGGGAAGAAAAATAAGAAGGAATGGGAGAGAAGAAAAATGCTGTTTGGAGAACTAGGGCCATAGAAGTACCCACTGAGGGTGGGCAGACACTAACTTCGAAGTGACACAAAGGGAGAACTAACCTCTGTTATGTAACAGGCCTGGCAGCTGAGGAAAATGATGTCCAGAGAAATTACGTATTTTGCCTAAAATCATACAGATAAATAAGGGCAGAGTACAGAATCATACTGACTCCAAAGTCTCTTCCTACTCTGCTATAATGGGTTAGGGTGAGTCAAGGTTGCTTATCATGGCTTCAAACAAAGACAATTTTATCACAGAGTCTAAACTCAAAAGGGATCTGAAAAATCACCAAGTCCAACAGGCTTCTTGGAGACCCTCTATACAATGCACGTTGATGGCATTTGAATACAGCTCTGTCTGTGCTTCCCAACACCAAGTTGAGGCCTAGCTCACAGAAGCACTTCACCTACCCAGGCCTTCCATTTCCTCTTTCTAAAGGTGATTTTCCCTGTCCAGTCCTTAGTAAGGAAGACAGAAACAAAACAGGAGTTAAGAACTTGTTCCTCTGTTATACCTGCACTTCTCCTTAATGGTCTTATTATTTTCAATATTACTTTTTAAAAAATTTTTATTGGAGTATAGTTGATTTACAATGTTGTGTTGGTTTCAGGTGTACAGCATAGTGAATCAGTTATACATATACATATATCCACTCTTTTTAAGATTCTTTTCCCATATAGGTCATTACAGAGTATTGAGTAGAGTTCCCTGTGCTGTACAGTAGCTCCTTATTAGTTATCCATTTTATATACAGTAATGTGTATATATCAATCCCAGTCTTCCAATTTATCCCTCCCCCCTCCCCTTCGCTATTACTTTAAAAGCATCCTTTTTGAGGCCCAGGCCTTCTTGGGTAGAAGGTATGCTGACACTTTTCTTAGAAGCACACACCACTGTCTGTATTTTCTGTCCTACCTTTTGGGTATGTCTCTTTAAGAGTCCATGCTCAGATATCACTACTCAATCAGCCTGAGGTCTTTAGGATCCAGCTTCTCTAAGTCTCTACATCTCAAAGATCTTATTTGCTGAGTGGATTTCTGCACTATATGAACTAAAGAGTTTGCTAAACAAATATGCAAAACAAGATTTAAGATGAGGAACATCATATTACAAGTGCAAGCAAATAAACTTTTCTTATAGTTTTTTAAAATAAACTTAAAAAAAATAAATTTAGGGGACTTCCCTGGTGGTCCAGTAGTTAGGACTCTGTGCTTTCACTGCACTGCAATGCAGCCCAAATAAATAAATAAATAAATTTAACCCACACTATTTCAGATAACTTGGAAATTTCAATATCAAAAAGAAAAAAGAAAAGAAAAGAAACATTCATCAGCAATCCCACTACCAAAGAACCACCACAACTGAGGTCTGGGGCTATTTCTTCCCTATAATTTTTCTTTTTCTATATCCTTTTTTTCTTAAGTTAACATTGTGAGCAGCTTTCCCATATCATTAGATATTCTCTGAAAATTTTTAATATCAGCATAATTTCTGTCTTGTGGATAGATGTACATAAGAAATCTTTCACTTACCAGATATAAAATAGATAAACAACAAGGACCTACTATATAGCACAGGGAACTATATTCAGTATCTTGTAATAGCCTATAATGGAGAAGAATGTGAAGAAGAATATACTTATATATACATATGTATAACTGAATCACTGTGCTATACACCTGAAACTAACACAACATTGTAAATCACCTACAATTTAAAAAAATTTTTTTAAAGAAATCTTTCACTTACTTTAGGAAATTTTCATGTATTTAAATAATACTTTAGCACAATATTTCCCAAATTGTGTTTTGTGGAATACTAATCTACAAGATGCTCCAAATAGAATAGGTTTTACTGTCAAATAAGTTTGGGAAATGATGAATTGAACAATGCTAAACAGATTCCTATCTACAACACTTCTCAGGACATTTAAAACTCTCAGGTGCTCAAAGATTCCTCAGATTGTTGAGCCTGGCGGGGAGGGAGGTTAAAAGTGCTCCCAGACTTAGGACTTTCGTGACCATGGTTAACATGGAATGCAATCCAAAAAATGCTAGTTTAGCGTCCTCAACAGAAAACAAAGCAAGTAGATCTCAAACGGATTTACTTCCTGCAGCTGGGCTCCCACTGGGTTTCTTTCCTCTCTTCTGGCTACTACTTTCCTCCGTATTAAAAATGTTAAACAAAATTTCAGAAATAGAGACCTGATTGAAATAAAGACGTGTTTATTTGGGGTTTGTTAGGACTGCAACCCAGGAGACACAGATCCAAGAAGCACTTGAACTGTGTTCCACCAGACTACAAAATGGTGGGGGCTTATAAATGCAAAAAACCCACGAGGTTACATAAATTGTTTGTCAAGAATTAGGATTGGAGCTGGCAAGAAGTAAGGGTGCTTGGTAAGCAAGGACTGGTTAGGAGTCTGAAACAATTACAAAATTGCAAAGGTGGGGGTAATTTAAAACTACAAGGTTGCAACCAGCAGCTGCTAGCAGATTCTGTTTTGAAAACAGCTGGTAGTGTCCTTGAGTCTGATACAGTTTAGAGAAAATTCAAGTTCTCAGTGATGAAGGAATGCATCTGAAATCATATCCACAGTGGCCACTTGGCTCCATGTTGCATGCCTGTACCACAGTTACTCCATTTTGATTTCTAAACGATCTTAAGTATGTCATCAAAGAAGAGAGGATTGCCCTGAGAATTTCTCTGACGTTCATTCTGCCTGCCCTCAGCTGGCACGACCGTATCCAGGACATGCAGACAGACAGACTTACAGGTCATGTTTTTGTGAAGACATGAAGGAATCTTAGATTACAAGCTAAATATAGCTAAAGAAATTTACAAGAATATTTCTATTTAATTACCTGGCCATGGATGTCGATTATTTTAAAGCTTCAGCTATATCTCTCTGCTACTCTCTCTTTTATTTAAAATTCACCTAAGTATTGTATGTCAGGATTCTACGACACCAATAATTTATTTCCTATAGTGTATTCATATTAGGAGAAAATAATAAACCAGTCTGCAAAGTGTAAAGCAAAACCTAGGAATAACCAATTACACAAGAAAATGTCAAGACTCTAACCTAGATTTCATTTTTAATCCACACCGGAGTCTTGAATTCCAAATAATTTTTACTTAACAGCCTGTTTAAAAAATTCTAGTTAAGGGCTCGTTTTGGAGGTGGTTCCCAATGCCCTCCTATACTGGAACAGCCAAGTACTGGGAAATCGAAGGGTTGAGGGTGTCATACTTGGGTGCCTATCCAGAACGTCTGTGTGACGCTGAACAAGTTACTTAAATTCTTCGATCTTAAATTTCCTCTTATGCTAAAAGCAGAGTATATCAATGCTCATCTCATGGTGCTTTGAGGAATACGAAGGCTTCTGGCACAATTCCGTATCTACAACAAGTGTCCAAAATGGAAATGGTGGAGGGAGAGGGCGTTCACACTATACCTAACTTGCTACCGGATAATTCATGGGTGCAGAAATACTTAAAACCGAGCTGGCGTCGAGGTGCAAAGAGCGGTTTCCAGACCCTCTCGCCCACCTGGGCCCTGCTCTCTGGAGACTGCACAAAAAGGGGCCCAAGAAGTATATCCAGACAACCTTCTCAAAGACCGTAAGAGCAAAGCGACACACACACTTTAGTACTTCAGGACAACCCACCGCGCGAACAGCGTACCCGCTGCGGGAACTTGGGGCTCCGCTCCCGCCTGCGTTTGGGGGCCCCCCGAAGTTCTGGCCACAGCTGGGGTTCCCAGGGGCACCCTCCCGCCGGACCACCTCTGGCCCGAAGTCTGCTCGAAGGAATGGGCCTGGCCCCGACGGCCCTCGCGCGTTTTGTCCGGGCCAGGCCGGCGCCAAAGGACCCTCTATTTCTTACCGCTACCGTCGGCCGCCGCCCACGGCGGAGTAGGGGTCGTAGATGGCGCGGAAGGTGGGGTCCGGGACTCAGGCCTGGCCTCCTGCGGGCTACGCTGCATGCTCTCTGCATCCCGCGGGCCGCAGCAGCGGCGTTGTCATGACGACCGCGCGCGTGCGCCAGCCGCCCCAGGCAGCCAACGATCCGCGCCGGGAGCGGATCCACCGCGCGACCCTGAGCGCCGGAACCAGCCGGCTGTGGCGACCTTCGCCATTACTCCCTTGGTCCCTGAGGCCTGATTGGGCGGGCAGTGACTGCCGATGCTATGGAGGCTCCTAGGTCACCCCGTCTGGGTCCAGGTCACCTGCCCTGGGTTAAAGACACACTGAGGGAGGGCACCCTGGCTCCTTTGCAGGGAGAAGTTCTCGAGGTTTAGGGGGCCCAGCTGATGGGCTAGGGCCCGGGGATACAAAGACGATTATGACACAGTCCTTTCCCCAAAGTGTGCACATACCTGCGGAGGCCAGGCGCAAAAGCACAGAGTGGCACTAGCACAGATAGGGCGCGAAGGTAAGGGAGCATAAAGAGGCTTGTCGATCAGTCTTGTGGAGGGGTGGGGGCATCAGGGAGGGCTTCTTGGAAGAGGTATCATTCTGACTGGCCGGGGTGAACCTGCCAGAGGGCAAAACTGCTTTGTGCGTTTCTGGAGATGTGCAGGTTCTTGGGGCTGCCCAGATGAGCCCAGACTGTGTATTGGGGGCGAAGGGGGAGCTGTGTGGCAAGCGAGGCCAGATCCACGTGGAGTCCTGTGCATCCTCTGAGAAGCAGAGCTGTTATGGGGCAGGGCGCTGGGAGCTCTCAAATGGGGAACAGCTGATGGAGGATGGATTTGACACGACCTAGGGGAGATGCAGTATGAAGCAGCTCAGGAGAGATCATAAAGCATCAGCTAAGACTGGACTTTGGGGAATGAGAAGGAGACAGAACCCAGCGACAGTTACAGGGTAACATGTTCAGGATTTGGTACTTGGGCCTGGGGGAGAGAAAAAAAGGAAGGAGGGAAGGAAGGCCCTCTATTTGGGGTTACCATAGATCGAAGAGAAGTGGAAGGCCCCTGTAGAGCAGCGGTCCCCAACCTTTTTGGCACCAGGGACCGGTTTCGTGGAAGACAATTTTTCCACAGACGGGGGTTGGGGGGGGAGGTATGGGGGGGTGAAAGGGGCGGGGGATGGTTCAGGCAGTAACGTGAGCGATGGGGAGGGCAGATGAAGCTTCGCTCACTCACCGCCACTCATCTCCTGCTGTGCGGCCCGGTTCCTAACAGGCTGCGGACCGGTACCGGTCCATGGCCCCGGGGGTTGGGGACCCCTGCTGTAGAGGACTCTGGAACCAGTCAGAGACTCCTTGGCCTGAGCAAAGGTGTAAGGAAGATCCTCAAGGTAAAAACAGGCCAGTTAGGAAGACAGTTCAAAGGTGAAAAACAAAATGTCTGAGTCCTCTCTTCTTCCCACTACCCCACCAGCCAATTCCAGACCACCGCTCCACTGCCAAGAAATTGTGCCAGGCAAGGCAGAGGTCTCTTGAAACCCTGTGCCTCAAGAGATTTTTAAGCATCACCCACAGATTTTAAGCATCACTTGTATTTCTTCAGATTACACATGATGATGATAGAAAAGACAATTATATTTTCATTTATCCCACGTGCTACCAACAAAGTTGAGAGGTAGCCTGAAATACTCAAGTGTGAGTGTAGGTGCAATTCAGCACCCGCCCTTCCCTATTCCTCCCTTAAAGTATTTTGAGTTAAGAAAATAGGGGAAAGAGAGGTTGAGGATTAATTAATTGCTGCTCCAGGGGAAGGGAAGCATACTCTTCCAAAGGAGCAAGAAGGGCAGAATTAGACTTTTGTTCTAGAGAGTGACTAACAAACAGGGTCAGAACAGAATAACCAGGAAAGAGCTGCTTTAACCAGGCAAACAGCACCTACAGCACTGTTCTCCCCATCTGCCTTAGCAAAACAAAACAGTATTTACACAGAACGACAGCCTGCAATGTCAAAATGCATATCAAATAGGATGGTCAAAAAGACACCACATGTATAGCTCATTTCCATTAATACCTTTCTCATCACCCCCAGTGATTTCCAGGTATGGAGGAGGGATGTAGTTTGGGAAAAAAAAAAACCCTCCCTGATTGGAGGGTAGGGGAGCAGGGGAGAGGGATGCTGAGTGGATTCACTGGGTGCTTATGTGTCAAGAACTCGGAGTAGAGGTCTAACTCGAATCTGAGATTTCTAGAAGTCAGAACCAAAGAAAATATGTGAGGATGTCATTGTTCCTTGTCGTCTCTCGGTGTCCTAAGGGATTAGTTCCAGGACCCACTCGGATCCCAATATCCGTGGATGCTCAAGGCCCTTATATAAAACAACATAGTATTTGCATATAACCAATGCACGTCCTCCTTGCATCCTTTAAATCACCCCTAGACCACGTATAATACCTAATACAATGTAAATGCTATATAAACAGCTGTAAATACCATGTAAAAGCTATGAAATAGTTGCCAGGGCACGGAAAATTCAAGTTTTGCTTTGTGAAACTTTCTGGATTTTTTTTGGGGGGGTGGTACGCGGGCCTCTCACTGTCGTGGCCTCTCCCGTTGCGGAGCACAGGCTCCGGACGCGCAGGCTCAGCGGCCATGGCTCACGGACCCAGCTGCTCCGCGGCATGTGGGATCTTCCTGGACCGGGGCACGAACCCGTGTTCCCTGCATCGGCAGGTGGACTGTCAACCACTGCGCCACCAGGGAAGCCCTCTACTGGCCTTCTTTACATCCACAACTCTCTGGGGGATTTAAGGAAAAATGCAATTTTTGTTTCGTTTTTTGGCCACGCAGCTTGCGGGATATCAGTTCCCTGACCAGGGACTGAACCCAGGTCATGGCAGTAAAAGCCCAGAATACTAACCACTAAGCCACCAGGGAACTCCCCAAAATGCAGTATTTTAAAGTACTATTTTTTTCCTAATGTTTTCTCGGTGTTTATGGTAAGATCAATGATCTTTTGCAACCTTCCACATCCAACCTGAAAATAGAATCAAAAGAGGCATTTCTAAAAATTGAAATTAGACAATCCTTCTTTTAAAATATAAGTCAACCTGTTAGGAGAAAGAGGGGTATTCTCCCAACATGAAACACAAAAGCCTACGTTTTATGTTGTGTTGTAGTGAGCACTCAATTTAATCAACTAAACTTTATTTCTCTTAAGGATACCAAATCTGGTGGCAAGTAAACTAATATTTTTTTTGTTTCTTTTCACAATATTTCAGATTTTGAATATTTGAACTTTCCATCAGAATAATGTCAAATGACAGCACAAAATCAGAACATTCATCTAGAATTCATCAGAAAAATGATCCACAACAGGTCTCTGATAGAACATTTTTCATTGACGCTTCTAATCAGAGCTTGCTTACCATTCCAGCGGAGATTTTAGGCTTACGAGAATTAGAGGAAGTGCATCTGGAAAACAACCAGATTGCAGAAATCCCCAAGGATATTCAGCATTTAAGGGATGTCAGGATCCTCTACCTGAACAAGAACAAGCTGAAGAATCTGTGCCCCGAGCTGGGGAAGCTGAGCAACCTGGAGGGCCTGGACCTGAGCGACAACCCGCTCCTGGCCTCGTCCCTTCGGGTCCTCGGCGGCATCCGCAAGTTGCGTGAGCTCCGCCTCTACCGCACGGACCTGGCGGAGATCCCCACCCTCGTCTGTAAACGCCTTCACCACCTCGAGCTGCTCGGACTGGCGGGAAACCACCTGAAATCTCTGCCCAAGGAAATAGTGAACCAGACTAAACTGAGGGAGATCCACCTGAAGCAAAACCAATTTGAAGTTTTCCCTCTGGAGCTGTGTGGTCTCTTCAACCTGGAGATCATCGACCTGGATGAGAACAAGCTAAGTGCCATCCCAGAAGAGATTGGGAACCTGACGAAGCTGAAGAAGCTCTACGTGGCCTACAACAGCCTGCCTGCTCTCCCGGAGTCGCTGTGCCAGTGCTCCAAGCTGTCGGTGCTGGATTTATCCCACAATCGCCTCCACTCCGTCCCGCACACCCTGGCCGAGCTCTCGCAGGTGACGGAGATTGGGCTGAGCGGGAACCACCTAGAGAAGGTGCCGCACGTCCTTTGCAGGTGGACCTCGCTGCACCTGCTCTACCTGCACAACACCGGCCTGCGGGTGCTGCGCCGCCCCTTCCGACGCCTGGTTAACCTGCGCTTCCTCGATCTCAGCCAGAACTATCTGGAACGCTGTCCATTGCAGATCTGTGAGCTGCAGAACCTGGAAATCCTGGCGCTGGATGATAATAAAATATGCAAGGTACCGATCCCCTTCCTGGCTGTCGCTATGCTCCCACCAAGGGCCCTTCTGGCCCTAAGCTGGTGTAGTTCTGTGTCTAAACATCAGGAAATTCGAACTGAGTTTACGAGTGAAAATCCGGGGTTAACAGATATATCCAACAGGGTCACCATTTATGTTACTTTTCCTGCTCTGAATAGCAATAGTGATCATAAATGGTAGCTGATGTTTACTTACAATATGTACGTGCCGGTCACTGGGCTAAATGTTTTACATGTATTGATATTATCCCATTTAATCCTCACAATAACTTTTCGACGTGGGTGATATTATCCTCAATGATCTATGAGGAACATGAGGCATGGGGAGCTTAACTAACTTGTCAAGGCCACACACCTGTACATGAGAGAGTCAGGATGCCAACCCACAGCACTGGGTTGCAGGGTTCATGTTCTTAACAAGACTACCTCCTACCGGGGTTTCCTGAAACAGCAGAGTTCTCTGACACATACAGCCTTAGGCTTTAATGTTTCATTCACGGGAAACTGCAAAATCAGTTTGTCCCTAGAGAAACTCTCCCACATGTGTGCAGGGTGGTGTGTTCAAAAACGTTCATGGTAACATTGTTGATAATCATGACGTACGGGAGATAATCTAAATGTCAGTTGGTAGAGGAATTCGCAAGTAAATTGCGGTATGTTTGTAAAATGGAATACTACACAATAACTTAAGTGAACTGGAGTTATACGTGCCAATGTGGGTAGATCTCAAAAGTGTGATGTTTATTAAAAAGTAAAACACCTAATGGCAGAATATTATATCACATATAAATCTTTAATCACACAAAACTACATACACACAACACACAACACATTTTATGGATATTTTTATATGTAATAAAAGTATAAAAATATGTACTGGAAAAAAACCTCACAAAATTCCTAATAATGGCTGCCTCTTGGAAGAGGGAGGAAGTCAAGGAAATGAGGATGGGATCATAACTCAATTTGTTTGTTTGTTTTTGCGGTACGCGGGCCTCTCACTGTTGTGGCCTCTCCCGTTGCGGAGCACAGGCTCCGGATGCGCAGGCTCAGCAGCCATGGCTCACGGGCCCAGCCGCTCCACGGCATGTGGGATCTTCCCGGACCGGGGCATGAACCTGTGTCCCCTGCATCGGCAGGCGGACTCTCAACCACTGTGCCACCAGGGAAGCCCCAAGTACTCAATTTTAATTGCAGTAATTCATTTTGTTCATTAACGAAAGGTTTGGATGGCGGGTACAGATGCTTTTTTTTTTTTATTTTATGTTTTTATTGAAATATAGTTGATTTACAATGTTGTGTTAGTTTCAGGTGTACAGCAAAGTGATTCAGTTGTGTATATATATGTTTCTTTTTCAGATTCTTTTCCATTATAGGTTATTACGGATATTGAATATATCTTTTTTTTTTCATATTTGAAAATTTAAAAGAACAGAGTTCTGTTAAAAGCAAAAGACAACTGTAGAGAGAGAGAAAGGGAGGTTTGGAAATCAACAACAGTAACCAAATATTAGGTCTGTTTTTCCTAGCCATGAACAGCACTCTCATGTACTTCATATATTATAAAAGACCTAGCCTTAAAGTTGTTTTTTGTTCTTTTTTAATCTTTTACTTGACTTTCAATTTCTAGGACTTTGGGTTTTTTGTTTTTTGTTTTGTTTTCCTCATTGCTAGAGAGTTTCAAAACTGCCTTTCAGGAAGTAAATATTTTGATGATGACTTTAAGATTTAGGAAGAGAATCTAGGACTCAATCTCTACTTAAGTAGCAGCCCACCTTGGAGGATTTTAGAGGTTCTATGAGAAGCCCTCTGCCCGGCTCCCAATTCTTCTGCAGCTCATGTAAGAAATTCCTTTTATAGTGAACAAAGACTGTCATTCCACAGTTGGGAGTGAAAGGCTCAAAATATAAAGCACCCTTGGGAAGTTCACTTAAATCCTATTGAGTCACGAGTGATACCTAACCCTTCCCTGTGAGACATTTTAAGAAATCAGGGTGGAGGAGGGAATCAGACACAGATGGCTCCTTAACAAAGATTAGCCTCACCCAACACCAAGTTTTACTGCAAGTCAAACTGCACCTAAATGTGAACACGTTCAATGTTATTATGTTGAACATGAAAATCTCCATGTACCAGTGCTTATTATTCTTCAGTTCTTATGATGGTATTTCTGCGGCTTTTGTCTTCCTTTTTCAATTCCCTATTATGCCTCCAGCAACCTCCCAATGCATTTCTCTCCATAATGACACGTTGCCTTTAAGCCAATGCCTTTTCACACCCCAAAATTTGCCTCATGGGCTTCTGGCGCTAGAAGCCTGGCCAGTTGCTTTTTCTTTCCTAGATGGAGGCAAAAATAGCTAACTTTCAGTGTGTATCTAGATGGATTTTATTTGTATGGTATTGTTGACTGAAAAAAGACAGACAACCTAAAAGTTGAGAATTATGTTTTATTTGGTGGACAAAACTGAGGACTTAAGCGGGGGATGCAGCCTCTCAGATAGCTCAGAGGGTCTGCTCCACAGAGGGAAGGGAGGAGCCGGGATATATAGGACTTTTTGCAACAAAGACCAGGTAGTCGGAACTTCAAAAGATTACTGTTAAATAAAGAAAACCAAATTCTCAAGTTAAGGAATTTAGCGCATTTCTGTGTATGGGAAGATGCAAGAGTCTGGGCTCACTGAAATCATTCCTTTGATATGCACCTCAGCTATCTAGGGCCATTCTGAGTCTCCTCAGGGTGCACCGTGGAGGGTGACTGCAGTGGCTGAGGGCTTGGGAGTGGGCAGCCCATTTGTCTCCATCCTGAGTTCCCTCAGGGCTCACTGTCAGGTGGCTGCAACATCTTTTGTTTTACTGATTTGGCTGGTAAGATTTTTCATTCACACTATTAAGGGGGAAAATTCAACCTCAGAATGGCTACAGCTCAATTATAGTGTCAGCAATAATTGTTCTCATTTGACGCTTGGCAGGTTTTCTGTACATCCAAGTTTACCTACACTATACTTTGATATGACTATGATGGGATTAATTATTAGATCTTAAATATCCTGGGGGAAAAAATCTTTAAAATTCAATGGGCTTTTGAAAAAGAAAAGCTAAACCTATGAACGAAGTAAACAGTAATAAGAGTGAAATGACTAGGTTGTAATGAAGTGGTTAGATTGAAAACTCTTTCCCCATTATTTTGGACTGCATTGAATGCAGATGCTTCCCATTGAAGGGATCTAAGGGCCTGATGAAGAATTTTGAAATAGCCAAGAAGGAAAGCTTAAACATCAGTTTCCCTGGAGGTTGACTTGTTCTGAGTTTTTTTTTTTTTTTTTAATGTTAATAAATAAGTAAAACTGTAAGCAGTTTATAACTTTTTAAGAAAATGAACCCTCACACTACACAATAAAGAGAAAAATGGCTTATGGCAGATTCCAAGTATATGAGACTTTGGCCTGTAGGTCAAAAGAAAGCCCACTATAGAGATAATCTATTCACTAATTATTTACCTATTCCACCCATCTAGAGAGAGATTGGGTTGAGCCAAACCCTATTAACCATTGTCATGAAAAGTAGAGTGACAGATTAGGGAATGGGTGGGAGGAAAGCCCAAAGGCTGAAGCAGGGACCCGTGAGGAAGGATTTGCCAGGGAACTATATTTCAAAATGAGTTAAGGAGCTATTAAGACACAGAGTTGGGCCTTTTTTCCTACAAGAAAATAGGTATTTCTGTAACATAATCAATAGGGTGATTGTGTCACATATTTTAAGAGTGAGATTTTTCCATGTGGTTCCAGAGGGCCAGAAAGAGGCCAATAGGTGGATGTATTAGTGACACAGATTTTTGGCTTGACAGGAGAAGGAAATTTGGTAAGTAGTGGTCTTCAGCCAATGAGCTTTTCATCCCAGGAGGTGGTGTTTAAATATGGGCTGGATGGCTAGCATGGAACGTGTTCCACCACCATATTAGAGGATTAGAATAGACCTTTTTAAGGCCTTCCAACTCTGAAAGTCTGGGAGTGGGAGTCTGTGAAATGCCTGCCTAATACCAGGACAGATAGCCTTGGGATTCACTGGAGGGCAGAAGATATAACAGTAATTCATTTTTTCCTTCCAACTGAGATTTTAACTAAAGTTTCAGAATTGCTGAGCTAAAGCCTTTAAGGGTGAGAGGTCATGTCACTAAATGGATCAGTTCCAATAACAGAATTAATTATGAATATTATAGTTGCAATATTACACTAATAAGCGTAGTACTTTTTCTTTCAGTAGTGTCAAGCATTTGATACACTACAGCTTAAAAATTTGCAATAAAGTAGGTTAAAAATTGCTCTAGTTTTATCCAGTGCGTAAAAGTAAAGAGCAGAGAGGCTGGGGGAAAGGTAGAACTCCAGACTTTATATATCTATGAGTATAAATACTATATATGCAAACATATGGGCTAACTTTTCATCAGTAGGAGATGCTAAATTGCTCTACTTATTTTTTAAACATTCTGCCTCAAAACTAAAAGCCCAATTTATTTTCTTACTGTTAAAAATAATCTTGACCTGAAACTTATCTTTTTGGAATACTTCCAGTTACCGTCAAACTTTGGTTTACTTTCAAAACTGAAGATTCTTGGACTAACCGGAAACCAGTTTCCTTCCTTTCCAGAAGAAATCCTTTCTTTAGAGTCTTTAGAGAAATTATACATTGGCCAAGATCAGGGAGCCAAGCTTACCCATATGCCAGAATGCATTAGGAAACTCCAGGTAAGCCTCCCCAAACGAGCAGGCAAAAAATTATACGCCCTGATTCCTTAAATTGGCTGATACTGAGAAGACATGGTGTTGTTCTCACAGGTTGCATGTGGAATCATCCATACAAGATTCCTAGCTCCCAGCAAGCAGTCACTGTTGCACTTTGAGGCTCCCACTGTCTTCCTAAACAGCCCCGGGATCCATCCTCCAAGAACATTTTATTGTAGTTGCTCTTGGATATGTCAAGCCATACTTGTTTCTACTGTGTGCTTTGGCATGTTTTATTTGCAGAAACTGAGCCATACCACTTTGCAATTAATTTCCACTTTTAAAAACTATTCCCTGAAAATGATACTATTTTGAAGTTAAGGTATCATACAGATGACATGGCTGGGAGTCTGCATTTTGGATGGGACAGTCTGATTTCCCTCCCTGCATGGTGGAAGGCGTATCATGGTGTACTTAACTATTGCACCAGGTTCAAGCTGAAGATGGGTCCACAGCACTATGCTAAATCCTAGCAAAGCAATAAGATGACATCATTCAAAGTAGCCATACCAGTGTGTCTTTATGTATGCGTACTTTAAAGATTTTTTTTTTCATGTTCCTGGTGCTACACTTTAATAATGATAAACTAGGTGTAACTTTAATAATGATAAAGTAGGTGTAACTACATAACTCCCAGTCCTGGAACTGAGCAATGGCATGTACAGAACAGGTACGTCTCACCTATTCCTAATTCTCTATTCCTTTGCCCTGTGTTCACAGAACTGCTTTCATCAACTTGCTCCTTGTACATGTCACGCCACACTCTCCAAAATCTTAGGGCGAAATGCAAACATTAAAATCTTGCCCAGTGAATCTGAAAATAGTTAACCTATTCTCTGTACATTTTGGTTACATCCACTTGGGCAATGTTGGATTGATGTCTGTGGCAATTGCAATTCTGTAGCAACTGCCACAGAGAATTAGCTGTTGAAAGGAAGCAAATGATATTTGTAGTTAAATGATCCAAACTGTTTTTCCATAAAGTTCTCGTGAACCAAATAAACACTAGATTCCCATGTTCTCTTTTCCCTGCATACGTGAGAACCGCAACTGATGGCTTAACTCAAAAATAATTGTAGTTTTTGATGATGATTCTTTAAATGTGTGTTTTTCCCTTTACCCCAATGCATAATATCCCCATTGAAAGAACATGGAGGGAATTCCCTGGTGGTCCAGTGGGTAAGACTCTGCACTCCCAATGCAGGGAGCCCAGGTTTGATCCCTGGTCGGGGAACTAGATCCTGCATGCATGCTGAAACTAGGAGTCCACATGCAGCAACTAAGACCCAGAACAGCCTAAGTAAATAAATATTAAAAGAAAAAAAAGAAAGAACATGGGAACTCACAGGTGATTCTGGTTACCATAATTCTTTTATCAATGTAAGGGTCATTATGGTATACTCTCATGTTATTTCAGAGTCTTAAAGAGCTGTATGTAGAGAACAATCATCTCGAGTACCTGCCTGTATCCTTGGGATCGATGCCCAACTTGGAAATTCTTGATTGCCGCTGCAATCTGATTAAGCAACTTCCAGATGCCATTTGCCAAGCACAAGGTGAGGAATCTCTGTAGATCCACAGCCCAGTGGAGTTTGAGACCAGCGTTGAAGGCTTCCTTGCCCTACTAAAGATCAATCTCAGTGACGAGAGCTTAGACCTACCCCATCACCTCCTTGCAGAGCTTCCTAGTAGTGTGGGGAAGGCAGGTGCCAGGTTAGCACAGCTAAGAGCCTCACAAAGGCAATTAGATTGTTTATTAAGAATTGAAAAGAAAATAGCAACTGCTAAGAAAGTTAGCATTCATCCATAGAGTCATTATGCCATGAACAAGAATTTACTGAATACCTACTATCTGCCGGAATTTGGAGTTGGGGGTCCTGTATTAAATTTGCTTTAGGTCAATAAGTCACTTGAATAAAAGGAAAAGGATTGACCCAGAGTAATGAAATTAGCAAGGGGGGACTTTTGGAGCTACATGATTGACATGAGAAATCATACATGATTCGTATTTGAACATGCAAACATTTTCCACTAGGCTAAACCACTATTTGTAAATCCATCCATTCACTGAACAGGCTTTTGCTGAGATCCTACAGGAAACAAACAAAAACTTTTTCTTTGCCATAATGTGCTGAATCTTCAGGTTTATAGATGTGTTTTCAAGCTATGACTTATTCTTTAATGAAAGAAGGATGAAGGAATATGAGTGGAAGCTGTTGCCTGCCCATACCCATAGGACATAATTCAAAGATTAGCGGCAGGGGTGGGTATGAGGTACTCCTTAGTCATGCTCCAGACCATGCATTTTTTTTTTTTTTTTTTTTTCAGATCATGCATTTTTATCCTCTCTTTGATCCCTGGAGCAATGGAACGTTCTCAACATTTTTTAGTATTTACTATTTTCCTGTCTGTAACGCTGATTTACACTGGCTCCAACAACTTTGAGTTGTTATGAAAAAGAGAACTTGGTTTGCCTCATTAAATGTGCCGTCTTTTGTTACATGGCATAGGAGGAAACATTTCAAAGTGATTGGACTCAAGAATGCATGCTTTAATTTTGCTTGTTTTTAAGACAAATTCATTATTTAAAAAAAATCATTTCAGCTTTGAAAGAATTACGGCTCGAGGACAACTTGATCACCCATCTTCCAGAGAATCTGGATAGTCTAGTGAATCTAAAAGTTCTGACACTGATGGGCAATCCCATGGAAGAACCCCCAATGACAGTGTGTGCCGAAGGCGCTGAGGCTGTACGGGCGTACCTTAAAGAAAGAAGAAATATGAAGACAATGGCAACAAAGGTAAAATCAGCAAAAATTTTGTATAACGTATTCACAGTTGCTTGGAGTGGGATTAGTGTTAAACTATAGATATATGAGGCTGCTCTTTACACATCTATACCTTGAGAATAGAGATTCTTATTTACTTTTATATCCCCAGGGCTAAGCGAGAGAGTTTTTAACATCATCCTAGCATTTTTTGTCTTTTCTGTTCCTTTTCTCTGTGTCAGATGAGAAGCCGACAAATAGGCAAAAGAAACCAAAACTTCAAATTCCCAAAGTATCTAAAACTGTTGGACTATTCACTGGAGTGAAAAGCTTATGTTAACAACGTCAGTAAGATGAGACTGAAAAATTAGAAATGAAAGCATTTATGGATCAGAGGTCTAGAGACCAGAGTTCTGCTCTGCCCCTAACTTAGCATCAAAGGGCTAAGAGCCCTGTCACTCTCCTCCTTGCCCACCAAGCCCATTGAAACATAAGGATATCCCAGACAGCCCAGGAACGTGTCCACTTCAGTCAGTATTCAGTATTCTTCATTCAACTGGTCCAAACCCCCATCATCTCAAACCCAGATGACTGCATTAGCCCTCCAACTAGTGTCCCTACTTCCTCACCTGCTTCCCCTGTGATACATCTTCCACTCAGCAGTCAGACCTACGCTGTTAAAACCTAGGTCAGATCTTGCCATGCCTCTGCTGAAGTGGACAACTCTCCATGTTACCTGAAATAAGAGTTAGTCTTTGGTCTGTAAGACCCTTTATCAATGGCCCTCAATCATATCAGACCTAACATCCTCCCTTTCCTGGTAAATATTGTGTGATACCTCCTTTACGCTTCTGAAATTAAACTCATAGATAATATAAGCTACCACAAACATAATTTTAATAAATCAAAATAATGCCCGAGCTGCAACATAAAGGAAAAAAGTTTATGTTAAAATATTAATTTTAATATGTATATACTCAGGAATGAAAATAATATTTGGGGGATATTTCTTAAAAGCATTTTGAAAAGCCATGCACCCTCTTGCACATTTTAAAATTGATATTTA
This sequence comes from Stenella coeruleoalba, assembly GCF_951394435.1. NCBI lineage: Eukaryota > Metazoa > Chordata > Mammalia > Artiodactyla > Delphinidae > Stenella > Stenella coeruleoalba. Next base: position 48,547,498 of record NC_137150.1, read on the forward strand.
ACCTTTTTTGTCACTAAGTTTAAATCATTGCAAAGGATTTACTTTCCAGTGAATTTTACATACTGACATCTTAAAATAGAGTTGTTATATCAGTATTTTAAATGTATCCAATGGAATCTTAAGTACCATTATGATTTGGTATGTCAGTAGACAAGTTCTTATCTTACATGCAAAAATTTTATGTCATTTCTTTTTCTTCTTGAACGTGTATTTCCATTCCACTTTCCCCTCAGAATTAACCTTAGTGTGTGTGTGTGTGTGTGTGTGTGTGTGTGTGTGTGTGTGTGTGTGTGTGTATGTCATTTACGGATCACCTCATACTTCTAGGCTACAAAAATATTTATATAAATTAAAATTTTAAATTAAAATTTTCTTCTATGATCACAGTGTTGTAATGTTCTGGATTGAGTCTTAGTGAAATTAGTAGTAGTATAAAATTGACCAAAACAATATAAAATCTATTATAAATTTTGATATTTAATTATTTGACTTACAGGAGTTTTGGAAAGACTTTTTCACATAGTTTATACATTCTTGCATAACTATTAATTATTGCTAGAATGAGATAAAGTTTGGCATCAGTTCCATTCTTATTTTTTATTTTACAGATGAGAAACCTCGTTTAAATTCTTAAGTTGACAAGAATGGAAAAAGGTGTTTTTTTTGCCTATATTGTTTTGTTTTAAGTGACAGGGCCTCACATATCTCTGAACTTCTTCCAGATATATCCCCCAAAATAGATAGCAGGCTCTAAGCTGACAAATTAACTTCACTTTTCTTGAAGGCAAAGAGCCGGAAACCACCTGACTTATAAAAGGATTGGTTACCCAGTCTTTAGAGCCAACATCAATATTATTATTATTTTAATACATTTATTTATTTTTGGCTGCATTGGGTCTTCGTTGTTACGTGCAGGCTTTTCTCTAGTTGCAGCGAGCAGGGGCTACTCTTCATCATGGTAGGTGGGCTTCTCATTGCGGTGACTTCTCTTGTTGAGGAGCACAGGCTCTAGGTGCACAGGCTTCAGTAGTTGCAGCACATGGGCTCAGCTGTTGTGGCTCGCGGGCTTAGAGCACAGGTTCAGTAGTTGTGGCTCACGAGCCCAGTTGCTCTGTGGCATGTGGGACCCTCCCAGACCAGGGCTCGAACGCGTGTCCCCTGCACTGGCAGGCAGATTCTCAACCACTGCGCCACCAGGGAAGCCCCATAAATTTGTTTTCTAAGTCTGTGAGTCTCTTTCTGTTTTGTAAATAAGTTCATTTGCATCTTTTTTTTTTTTTTAGATTTATAAGGGTTTCAATTTAATGAGATGGTCAGGGTAGGCCTCATTGGGAAAATGACTGTCTTAGCTCAGGCAGCCATTACAATGTATCATAGCTTGGGTGGCTTGAACAACAGAAATTTATTTTCTCACAGTTCTGGAGGCTAGAAGTCCGGGATGGTCCATGGTGCCAGCATGGTCAGTTTCTGGTGAGAGCTCCCTTCCTGGCTTGCAGACAGCTGCCTTCTCACCGTGTCCTCACATGACAGAGAAAGAGCAAGCTTTCTGATGTCTCTTCTTATAAGAGCACTGATTCCATCATGAGAGCCTCACCCTCATGACCTTATCTAACCTCATTACCTTCTAAGGCCCAATCTCCAAATACCACCACATTGAGCATTAAGGCTTTTCAACATACGAATTGCGGGAGCAGGGGACACAATTCAGTCCATAGCAATGACAATTGAGCAAATTCTTGAAGAAGTGGAGGGGTGAACCATCTGAATATTAGGAAGAGTGTTCCAGGCAGAGGAAGCAGTAAAGGCAAAGGCCCTGAGCTGGAGCAGTGCCTGCGTGTGTCTGCATTGCTGGAGCAAGTGAGCAAGGGGGAGACAGTTAAGAGATCAGGAGGGAGGGGCAGATTGGATAGGGCTTTGTAAGCCATTGCAAGGCCCTGAGTTTTGGGGGGTGGTGGTTGTTTGTTTGTTTGTTTTTGTTTAAGACGTGGATTTATTTAGAGAGATACACATTCCATAGACAGAATGCCGTCCATCTCAAGAGGTGAAAATGACCTTGGTAGAAACATACTCCACAGACAGAGTGTGGGCCATCTCAGAAGGTGAGAGGCCAGGACTTGAGTTTTTATTCTGAGAGAAACAGGGAGCCACTGGCAGGTTCGAAGAGTCTACTACAGAAGAGATTTCCTGAACAGGTGCGAAGGAATAGGATCTCAAGAACAGGTAAGGGCCGCCTGTAGGTAGGAGCGCAGGTAGTCCAGGAACAAGAGGAAGGCAGGGTACAGGCATACCCATTCCCCTTGCTGTGCACTGTCACCTCCGCCATCTGGCAAATTATACAGTCATGTATTTATTGTTTATCGTCTATTCCCCTCACTGGGATGTGAGTTCCACAGAGTCAGTGACATTGGTATTTAGCTGCTGTTTCCCAAATGTCTAGAACAGTGCTTGGCACATAAAGCACCAAATACTTGAAAAATGCTTTGCCTGGATGACTGGCCAAGTGAGAAAGAGAGAAAATAAGGTTCAGAGTTCTAGTGACATTCATTCTCCACATCTTGAAAACTACATACCAGAACAAAGAGCTGTAACCATCCCCAGTCCACTGTGGTACGAGCTGATGCTGTTCTTGTTTTCAGATTCAGGCATGGTGGCGTGGAATAATGGTACGCAAAGGATTTGGGAAATTTGAAGACCTGCTAAAATTGCAAAAGAAGGGGAGGAATTCTCCAAAAGATAAGAAAGGAAAGCAGGATGTAAAAGGAAAATCTGTCAAGAAAAATAAGAAATAATTCTGTAAATGTATGAATTGAGGTAATGAACCCTGATGGATTAAGAATCTCTAGGAATTAGATGCCTACCACACAAAAATTATTCACAGAGTTATGGTTATATATAAAAATAAAGGTTCTTTTACTGAAATGTTGATGGATAAAAATGCTATGATGACTGGGAATTGCTTCAGAATAATATCAGGGAGAGGTAAATGTGAAGAATCCAACTGAAACAAGATTGGCCAAAAAGAAGCATGTGATAGGTACATGGAGGTTCACTGTACTATCATGTCTACTTTTAAAACTTTTAATTATGAAATAATTCACAGGAGGTTCCAAAGAAATGTACAGGGAGGTCCATGCATCCTTCACCCTCCCTCAGTGTTGACATCCTACATAACTATAGTATAGTAACAAAACCAGAAAATGGACCTCACTACCAGCCACAGAGCTTATTCAGATTCCATCACTTATACATGCACTTTTGTGTGTGTGCATGTGTGTGTCTGTGTGTGTGTGTAGTCCAATGCAATTTTCTTACATGTAGCTTTTGTGAAGCCACCACCACAGTCAAGATACAGAATTGTTCTATCAATCACCACCAATCTCCCTTGTGCTATTGCTTTTAGTCACACCTACCACCTACCCCTCTTCCAATCCCTAACCTGTAATTTTGTTATTTCAAGAAGATCACGTAAATGGAATCACATAGTATGTAACATTTGGGGACTGGCCTTTTTATACTGTATAAATCACTTCCAGTCCATCCAAGTAGTGCAAGTGTCAATAGTTCATTCCTTTCTGGTTGCTGAGTAGTATTGCATAGTTTGTTTCACCATTCACCCTTTGAAGGGTGTTGCTCTGTTTCCAGTTTTTGGCTAGTATGAATAAAGCTGCTATGAACATTTGTTCATAGGGTTTTGCATGAGCACAGGTGTTCATGGAATTCATGCGAATGCTGAAAGAAGTGAAGAATCATTACCTAAAACATCCCCATTTATACCACTCAAGACCTCCTCACCCCCTTTTTTTTTTTGGCCACACTGTATGGCTTGTGGGATCTTAGTTTCCTGACCAGGGATTGGACCCAGGCCAACAGCAGTGAAAGCAGCGAGTCCTAACCACTGGACTGCCAGGGAATTCCCATGATGACTTTTTCTTTTAGAGTGGTATTGATTTCAAATTCTACGTGTCTTTCAAGCAATGATTGCAGTATGAATTATTAGTGTAGCAAGAAGAAAGCAAAACATAACTTGACTGGAGCATATCAGAATAGAAATGTGTGAACAGACCCCTCTGCCATGCAATGAATTTCATGCTCTAGTAAGAGAAAAATAAAAAATTCCAAAAATCACTTAGAGCAGCACAGAAACTTTAATGAGTTAAGTAGGTTTTATGTGGCAAATTCCATGCCAAAGAAATGCTCAGAGGTAATATGTTAATTTGTTTATTTTAGCAATAAAATATTTTACTTTATTTTCACAAGGTATTTTTTGATACTGGGTTTTGAATTTTCGACCACTTTTAATGAAGATTTGTATGTCAGTGGCCATTATTAGTGTTCATGGTTTATATCTGAGATAAAAGCCAAGAGAACAAAAAATAATATACCACTGAAAGGAATACTTTCTGATAAAAATGTGAGTGGACCACATTAAGATACGTATAATGGTAAAGAATATGAAAATGTTCCACAGTTTGTGCCTTTCACATTAGAATTTCACACACACACGCACATACACATAAACACACACCCTTATATTTAAAATATTTAGGAAAAGAGAGGCAGAAAATTCCAGGGCAAGACAAAGGGAGATGCAGTACCAGAATCTAAGCGTTTTTGTCAGGGCTTCTAAACAGCAAGTGAACTAACTATATATCAAAACAAATGAAAATCCATTGAAAAGTATCATTCTTGTTTTATAAAATAGAGAATAAAGACATGCTCACATTAGATTATTATAGACAATATATATTTACAAAGCTCTTGTACTGTAAATCCCACCAAACAGCCCAGAAGCTGGTACTCCTTGATTTCACCGGGATTCACTCTTGTTCTTTTCCTCCCCCTTAGGATGGTGTGTAGCTTAGTTGAGGCTTGAGAAGTCAGCTTCCTGAAACCCACCATGGTCAAAGTGAATGCTGCTTTTGTGATCTTGGTCAAAGCCTTCTAGTTCTTCCTCTTGTGAGGCTGGGAGGACCCACCTCTTCATTCCTATCTCGGTGATCTCAGGAAGTTTGGTCACGGCACATAACAAGTGTCTAAACCATTGTCCACGCTCCTGAAAAGCTGATGGCTGAAGGCTAATATCCAGCTCGGTTAACTCTTTGAGGAGCCACAGGTTTTGGCAGAAGATGGTCCATTCTGCATCACAGATGCTGTCATTATAGCTCAGGTCCAGCTTCCGCAGCCTGGCCAGGTGACCTGTCTGGATTACCGATGCTGAAAAACAAAATCACTCTAAATGCTAAAAGCCAAGGATACTTTCTAGTGTGACCATTTCCCACTTCCAAAAACACAACACAGTAGCTCCAGGATTCGTAATGACAAGACTGATACTTAGTAATGAAATGTTATTAGCTAGCAGTTTTATTCAGGGCATCTGAAATTACTCTAACAAATTTCCTCTCTGCATTTCATGTACAGCTTGAAAATGGATTTTTCTTTCTCTTTCCAAATCCCATTCCAAAGAGTGTCTTTTTTGTCGAGTTCCTGCTCTCTGCTCCACTGGAGTCCCAACTCTTACTGCAGACTTTCTCTAATTAAAGGGGAAGAGTGATGGCTCACTGGCTTTAACTCAGGACCATTTCTGAATAGTTTTCATGCTGTTTAATGCTGTTTAACTATTCATTGCTTATTCATTCTTCATTCAACAGTTATTTAATTGAGCACTTTCCATGGGCAAAATATGCTTGGATAATTTCTAATTCATGGGTCAATTAGAGACTTTAATACATGGATCAAGTTTTCCTTTGAATAGCACATATCACAGTACTACCCATAATGGCTCTCAATAAATAACAGTTAATGATGAAGCTAAGAAAAGGAGCTAGGAGAGACAGCCAAAGCAGACAGGACATGCTTCCCTTTTCAGCCAAAAACAGGAATGGATTACAGAGGTGAGATGTGTAGAATCTCAGAGTTGGAAGGGACCTTGGAGGGCTCCTCATTCAACCTGATCAATGATCAGAGAGAAATCCCTCTCACAGCTTCTCCACTGGGGACCAGCCCAACAGAGGGCCTGAAGTCCCTCTTCAGGTTGCCCCAACAGAGGGAAGCAACTCTCAGCAGGAGGAAGCCATGTCTCTAGGCCCTATCTGACTTTCCCCACTGCCCACCTCAGCCTGCTGGGAACCTCAGCTCCTTCCTTGTGCCAACCATGCAGTGTTGGACAACAGTCAGGTCCCCTCAAATGTCCCCCCTATAGGCTTAAACACGCCCTGGTCCTTCAATCATTCCTCACACATCATGGCTTCCACACCAAGTGGGATGCTCCATCCCCATCATTTTCATCATCCCGGTCAGGACACTCAACAGCTGCATTTGGTCCCTAGGTGTTCATGTTGATCGTGTCCCTTCCTATCTTTCTGTCTCAGAACATTACTCACCATGTTCTCAAGACCTAGCTAAGTGTTAAAGATAATGTGCATGCTTTTTCCCTTTAGAAAATTTTCTATTACAGACATTTTCAAACATATAAAAAGTAGATGGAATAGGAGTGAGAACTCCCATGTTCCCATCAATCAGCTTCAACGCTATTTTCATTACACTGATCTTGGCTCATTCAGTCCCCTTCCCCTAATTTTTGTTTGTTTGCTTTTTAGTATTTTAAAGCAAATCTCAGACATTGTTTTACCTTTCCTATACTATCTGAATTTTCCAATGATGTGAGTACTCTATTTATTATATTTTAGTATTTTATATGTGTTATATTTTTTAAAATCTGGGTAATAGTATCATAGGTCATGAAAATACTATTTTTGTAGCTTACTATATGAAAAAAAACCAATGCTGTTATTTACAAAAGAATAAAACACAAACTACTAGGGATTAACAAATTCTTAAAGTTTCTATTAGAAATAATCAAAACAGTTAAGTGACAATGCTTAAAGCCACACACAGCAATACTTATCATTGACTAAAAATTGAAAGAACAAAAAATACCCTTGACAAAATGTAAAAGTATAAATTTGACCTGAGGAAGAAAACCTGGTAGTAAAAATTAAGAAACAATATATAATGGCTGGAGCTATGATTAATAAAATATGATGCAGACCAAAAAAATAAAAAATTGAAGAAGCAAATTTTAATAACTTTAAATGAAATAATTTAAATATGTTTAATGGTGTCCAGGTCAGGAAAACAAAACAAACCAAAGGCTTATTCTTTGAGAAGATTGGTAATATTGATAAACCTCTTGTGGTAATCAGAATTCTAAGGTGACCCCAAGATTTCCACCCTAATTCCTAGGACTGTGTATATGATGGGTTCCCATGATTGGGTTATATTACATGGCACACCTGAGTTTAGGAAACGCAGACCCAAGCGAGGTTAACCTACTCACAGGAGCCCTTTAAAAGCAGAGAATTTTCTCCAGCAGGTGGTTGAAGAGGAAGGAGGTCACAGAAGAAGTAGTCAAAATGATTATGAGACATTAACAGGATTATAAGAAAACAACTTTATTTCCATAAATTCAACCTAAGTAAAATGGGCCAATTCCTTGGAAGACACAAAGTACCAAAACTCAAGAAGAAAAAGATAACCTGAATGGTGCTATATCTATTTTTTAAACTGAATTTGTAATTTAAAACTCCTCACAAAGAAAACTCCAAGTTTAGACAGGTTCAGTGGTCAATTCTATAAAGTTTCAAGTTAATGAAAAAATAATACCAAGTCTACAAAATCTTTCCAGGAACTAGAAGAGGCAGGAACACTTGCCAACTCATTTTCTGAGGTCATTATTACCCTGATACCAAAGCCAGACAAAGATATTACAAAAAAACTAGTAGGCAATTACCTCTCGTGAACATAGCCACAAACATCCTCAACAAAACATCTTCAATTCATTATAAGAAATCTAGCCAGGTTAGGATTCCTTTACCTGATAAAGGGCACATCTACAAAACACAAACAAAAACCTATAGCTAACATTATACTTAATGGGAAAGACTGAGTGCTTTCCCCCCAATATCAAGAACAAGGCAGGGATGACTGCTCTCACCTCATTCAACACGTACTTGAAATCCTAACCAGTTAAATAACCAAGAAAAAGAAATAAAAGGTATAGAGACTGGACAGGATGAAATAAAGCTGACTCTAATTAGAGATGACATGATTGCCTACATAGAAAATCCTACAGCATCTACCAAAAATCTCATAGAACTAATAGATGAGTTTAACAAGGTCTCAGTATAAAATGTCAATATATGAAAATCAATTGTATTTCTACATACTAGCAATGACCAATTGGGAATCAAAATTTAGAAACCAGTACCATTTATAATAGCACCAAAAAATTAAATACTTAGATATAAATTTAACAAAGTGTATGCAGGATCTGCATGGTAGAAACTACAAAACACCAATGCAATAAATCAAAGAGGACCTAAATAAAAAGAGAGATACACTGTGTTCATGGATAGGAGTGCTCAATATAGTTAAATGTCATTTCTCCCTGAATTTACCTATAGATTCAATGCAATCCCAATCAAAATTCCAGAGGGATTTTTTGTAGATATTGACTAGCTGATGCTAAAATTTATATAGTAATGTCAAGAAACTAGAATAATCAAAATGATTTTGAAAAAGAAGAACAAAGTCAGAATGCCCATGCTACCTGATTTCAAGGCTTACTATAAAACTTTAGTAATCAAGACAGTATGGTATCAGTAAAAGAATAGATGCATAGACCAATGGAACAGAACAGACCAAAAATAGACCCTCACAAACTGGCCAATTGATTTCTGACAAAAACGCAAAGGCAATTCATTGAGTCTTTTCAATTAATGGTGCTTGAATAATTGAGCTGTCATATGCAAAAATATTTTCAGCCCATATCTCATGCCTTGTACAAGAATACTCAAAATGGATAATAAGTCAAAATGTAAAATATAAATGTAAAACTTTTAGAAGAAGATCTAGGAAAAATCCCTGAGAACTTGGGTTTTGCAAAAAGTTCTAAGATGCAACACAGAAAGCTCTATCCATCAAATTAGCAAATAGATAAATAGATCTTTATCGAAACTGAAAGTCTTGGGACTTCCCTGGTGGTCCAGTGGTTAAGACTCCACACTCCCAATGCAGAGGGCCAGGTTTGATCCCTGGTCAGGGAACTAGATCCCGCATGCCACACTAAAAGCTCCCTCACGCTGCAACAAAGGTCCCACATGCTGCAACTAAAACTCGGCACAGCCAAATAAATAAATATTAAAAAAAAAAACAACACTGAAAGTCGTGCTGTGCAAAAGATACTGTTAAGGGGTTGAGAAGACAAGTTACAGACTGAGAGAAAATATTTGCAAGCTATAGATCTGATAAAAGACTTGTATCCAGAAAATCTAAAGAACTCTCATTAAGAAGAAAACAAACTATCCAGTGTTTTAAATTAGGCAAAAGATTAGAACAGACACTTCACCAAGGCATATATGCAGTTTACAGATAAACACAGATAAACACATAAACACATAAAAACATGCTCACCGTCATTAGGGAAATGCAAAATAAAATCACAATGATTTGTCCACATCTTCTAATTACAGTGTTTGGCCATAACACTTGCTTTGAAAACATATATTTGTTCCAACTAGATTGAAATATCAGAGAACAGTGTGAACATAACACAAATTTCTTGTTTGCTTATGCATAATTTGTCCACAGGAAACAGTAGGTGAACACAGAAAACTGCACCCAGCTGAGCCAAGGTGGGTACAGGCGTAAACAAAATCCACACATGCACACACCTCTCAGGGACAAGGAGCCCCACCCATCCACATCCAGTGTTCCAACTTTCTATTCTACATCAGGTAATCCTCCTTCTTCCACCACCATATCTATGTCTATCTTCTTTTTTCTTTTTCTTCTTTTTCTTTTAATGTTTGGCCGCACCTTATGGCTTGTGGGATTTTAGTTCCCCAACCAGGGGTCGAACCCTTGCCCCCGGGAGTGAAAGCGTGGAGTCCTAACCACTGAACCGCCAGGGAAATTCCTCCATCTCCTTTTATGAAACACTCTCCACTGTCTTTTTGGTTTCAGAATTGCCCTTATCTGTTTTAACAAGCTCTCTCCTAAGCAGATGTCAGGGAGCAGGGAAGATGCGCAGAGGGCTTAGCTCCAGGCCTCGCTGCCTTCTCCACCTCCCTTGTCCTGGACTGCCAGAGCAGGCGCGCTGGGCTCTGAGTGCCAGGACTGCTTTGGATGGAACCAGTAGGTAAAACCCAGAAGAGCCACGTCCTCTGTCACCAGGGAACAGCTGCTCAGCCTCAGCACCTGAAGGGACGCTGAAAGCTTTAGCGTTTCCAGGAGCAGCTTTAGGTTGCTGCCAACACACTTATTCCAAGAAAGGTTGACTATTTCCAGAGCAGGGAGGTGAACGCAGGCTTCAGCTGAAATTGACAGTGATAAGAATAGCAATAATTTAGGTTTCCTTAGAGGCCATAAGCCTTGAATTTGAGGAACCTAGGCTAGGGCAACATGTTTCTATCAGTGAGGTTAAGACAGTTGTAGAGACCGTTTCTCCTGCCTGAAATTCATGGCCTCAATTTATGTTGTCTATTTTTATTGGGGAGAAATGTTGGAAACTTTAGAAAAGTAAAACTTGATTAAATGGGGACTTCCCTGGTGGCGCAGTGGTTAAGAATCTGTCTGCCACTGCAGGGGACATGGGTTCAAGCCCTGGTCAAGGAAGATCCCACATGCCGCAGAGCAACTAAGCCCGTGCGCCACAACTACTGAGCCTGTGTTCCAGAGCCCGCGAGCCACAACTACTGAGCCCCCGTGCCACAACTACTGAAGCCTGTGTGACTAGAGCCCATGCTCCGCAACAAGAGAAACCACCGCAATGAGAAGCCCGCGTACTGCAACTAAGAGTAGCCCCAGCTTACTGCAACTAGAGAAAGCCCACATGCAGCAATGAAGACCCAACGCAGCCAATAAATAAATAAAAATTTAAAAAACTTGATTAAATGGAATTCACTATTGACTGGGATTTCTTTCCTTCACTTCACATTTAAGAGGGAGAAAGAGACGAACAGTTTTCACAGTTAGTCACGATTTCCAGAGTGTGTCCTGGTTTTACATGTCCTGGTTGCTGTTGAAATTCAGAGACAAGGCCAAACCTCCCTAGAACTCTGAAACACCAAAATGTATTTGTGTTTACTTAACTGCAGTTAACAGAGACAAAGAAGGGAAATAGTATATATTGGAAAGATTTTTAAAGGAAATTCAAAGATTTTCTGCTTAGTTCTCGATTTCCCCTAACATTAAAATTAACTAGAGGGCTTCCCTGGTGGCGCAGTGGTTGAGAGTCCGCCTGCCAATGCAGGGGACACGGGTTCGTGCCCCGGTCCGGGAAGATCCCGCGTGCCGCAGAGCAGCTGGACTCGTGAGCTGTGGCCGTTGAGGCTGCACGTCCGTAGCCTGTGCTCCGCAATGGGAGAGGCCACAACAGTGAGAGGCCCGCGTACCTCAAAAAAAAAAAAAAAAAAAAAAAAAAATTAACCAGAGCAACTTATCCACGAGGTATAGCCACTAATTACATTTTAAACTATTCTTCCTTCTTTCTAAAAAATAATATCCGTTTGAAGGGTAGATATATATTCTTTTTATAATATCTAACAAGAGCACCCTCCCACTCCTATGGTACAGAGACGTATCAATAAGAAATTGAACTTTATTTTCTCAAAGTGATGCAGAGAAATATGTATTTACTTGATTTACTTCTTTTTTTTATTGTTGATTTACTTCTTAATTCAAATCGGATTAAACAGGTCTCCCTCGACTTATAGTGGGGTTACGTCCCAAGAAGTTGAAAATATCTTAAGTAAAAAGTGAATTTAATACACCTAACCTTCCGATCATCATAACTTTGCCTAGCCTACTTAAACATGCTCAGAACATTTATATTAGCCCATGGTTGGGCAAAGTCATCTAACACAAAGCCTATTTTATACTAAAATGTTGAATATCTCATGTAATTTATTGAATACCATACTGAAAGTGAGAAACAGAGTGGTTGTCTGGGTAGAGTGATTGTTAAGTTTACCCTCGTGATGGCATGAGTATTGCACCACGTATATATTACTAGGCCGGGAGAAGATCAAAATTCAAAATTCTAAGTATGGTTTCTACTGGTGTATTGCTTTTACACAACCTTGAAGTCGGAAAGTGTGAAGTCAAACCGCTGTAAGTCAGGGACTGTCTAAAGATTTATGTCAGATGATGTAATTTTGTGTAATATCTACTTGATTATGATCCATTGATTGTGTAGCTATAATTGAAAAGAGTTGTGCCTTCTGATGGCAGAAGACACAAACTTAAAAACAAAATTTTATTTAAAAATATTCAACATTTTCCATCTAGGAAGTATATTTATGAAATCTCATGTTGTCCCCAAATTTATCTTTTGTGGAATTTTCCTAACAACATTAGTCTGAGCAGTGGAATGTGGGGTGTGTGTGTGTGTGTGTGTGTGTGTGTGTGTGTTTACCTAGCCATTTTGGGGATTATAGCCCCCTTTGAGAAATTTGTCTGTCTGTCTGTCTGTCTATCTATCTACTAACCTGCCTATCTACTTACTGACTTACTTAACTAATACCGAAAACGTGCTTTGAAGGATGCAGTGAAGAATAAACACAATCCCTGCCCTCAAGAGGGTAACAGTCTGGGAGAAGTATCAACATTAAAAAACCACACAAGTAAATACATAATTATAAATACTGATAAAGGCTATAAGGAAGATACAGGGACTTCTAATTCAGAGAGAGGCTGTCTTAAAAGGGGACATTTACACTGAGACCTGCAATCAGAGCTCCCCAGGAAAGACTGGGGGGTAGGGAATTCTAGAGGACAGGAAGGTCAAATGCAGGAGAGAGCTCGGTGATATGAAGGAACAGAAAGAAGCCAACTGAGGCTGGGTTCAGGGAGCAAGGGGGAGAGCCGCCAGGGGGCCTGTTAGATCACATGAAGGAATCTGGATTTTACCAGAGGTTCTCCAGGCAACCGCTGGCTTTTACAATAAAATTTACTTTTTTTTTTTTTTCCACACCGTGTGGTATGTGGGATCTCAGTTCCCTGACCAGGGATGGAACCTGCACCCCTGCAGTGGAAGTGTGGAGTCTTAACCACTGGACCGCCAGGGAAGTCCCCAAATTTACTTTTTAAGTAAAATTTATAGACTCTCTCCCCATAATAATATTCACAACTGGCATATATTGAGCATTTACTATGAGTCAGGCACATTTCCAAGAATTTCATATGTAATAACCTGCTTAATTCTTATAACCCTATGAGATATGATCCTATTATTCCATTTACAGACAAGGAAACTGAAGCACAGAGTTGTTAAGTACCTCAGGTCATGAGAGCTAGAGCCAGGATTTGCTTTCAGATGTCTGATCCCAGGTGCTTTGGAGCCAGAAAAATGTACCATACATTCCCCACCGACAAAAGAATTGGAATCAAAAAAAAAAAAAAAAAAAAAAAAAAAGAATTGGAATCAGTTTTAGGGAGTTCACAGCCCCCTGCCCAGGCATAACTATAGACTGACTCTCTTAAGGGAGGAGCCGTGGACCTCAGATTAAGAGACGTACATATCCTGCTACTTTTCCCCATCCAGACACGTGGCCAATGAGATGAGCAGTGCTGGGGGAGGGCTGGGAGCAGTACATGGCAAGGACCAAGACCCTGTGGGTCGAACAGAGTACTTGGGATGAAAAGGAGAGCAAGAATACCTTAAATAGAGAGTTCTTAGAATTTGGGATACATTATATGTACTTATTTTTATTAACAGATATTAATAAATAACTACTTGTTATTTTTTATTAATAGAATGCCTCTTTTTCATTAATAATAGCCCTCTTGGGTCCATAGGACAATTCATTTTTAAGGGAGTGTCAACAAACATAACCCTTGAGGGAAGGCCAGAGAGAAGGGCTCTGTTTTCACTGTTACCCAGGAAGCACCAGAATCCAACCACACTAGTCTTGCGCATGTGTACAAAACAGAGTTAACCTAGCGGGCCTGAGACCACTATCCGTACAAAGTCCTGCTGGCAAGGTTGGCCCTTGGCTGACATCTGGGAACTTGGAAGTGTCGTCACCATTCCCTAACTTATCAGGGTGGTTTGTCGTGCCTACAGTGTTTGTGTACAAATAAGATGATTTATGCTGAACACTAGCTTTCCTTCTGTGAGTCTGGAATGTTGGTATGTGTTTCGTAGAGGGTGCCTGCATGACCAAGCCCCACTAAAAACCCTGGACTTGAAGGTTCAGGCGAGTCTTCCCAGGAAACATTTCAGACCATGACGTCACAACGTGCTGCAGGAACGGAGCGCATCCTTGTTACTCTGCTGGGAAAGGAATCTTGCAAGCTTGGGCCTGGTTTCCTCTGGACTCTGCCCCATGCATGTTTCCCTTTGCTGATTTTGCTTTGTATCCCTTTGTTGTCATAAATCTCAGCGGTGAGATCTGTGAGTCCCTCCAGTGAATCACTGAAGCTGGATGTGGTTGAGGACCCCTGGCACCATGTGCTTAAAGTGTTGGATGCCTGGGTGGTATATTTGGGAAAATTGGGCAAAGTCCCTTTGCCTCAAAATGTCTCCCTCTACTCGCTGACAGTGCCCTTGCCCCAGCATAGGCAGAAATGTCAGATTTAGTAAATCCCTGATGTAGGCCAGGCTGTATCCATGGTCTTCAGGCACGCCAAGATTCCTGACAGAGGACAACAAACCCTGTTGGGACTAGGTGCTAGGCAGCCAGCTAGGCTCACACACTAGTAAACGCCTCCCTTTCCAGCAATTCCAAATTATACTGTACAAGTTACCAGGAATGTGAGCCTTCAGAGTTGGTTATACAGCCGTCCCTCCGTATCCACAGGGGCATTGTTTCCAGGACACCCTGCAGACACCAAAATCCATGGAAGCTCAGGTCCCTTATATAAAATGGCACAGTATTTGTGTATAGCCTATGCACATCCTCCCATATACTTTAAATCAACTCTAGATTACTTATAATACCTATTACAATGTAAATGCTATCTGTGTAAATTGTTGCCTGAATGAGACAAATTCAAGTTTTGCTTTTTGGAACTTTCCGGAAATTTTTTTCCAAATATTTTTGATTTGCTGTCAGTTGAATCCACGGATTTGGAACCCATGGTTACAAAGGGCCAACTGTGTACACTTTAAATTTTAAATTTACAATGCTAGAAATCATTCATGTGGCTTTGAAAGTCAGTTTCAAGAGAGCATATTTCCTGAAAGAAAGACAAATTAATACTTTACGTTGCCTACAGCTGAGCATTCATTTGTAGGCAAAGAGAGGCCTCCCCTCTCAGATGTTATGGTACCAGTGCCTGCAGGGATTTGGGGAATGCTCTGACCCAGGGCAGTAAAAGTCTCACTTTCCAAAGCACAGTTGTTGATTAACAATGGCTTCAGTGCTGGTAAAAATCAGAGCCTGCTGAGTAGTTTTTCAGAAGAGCTGCCCGTCTTTCTGTTGGCAGATAAGTCCAATTCTTGAAAACTCGAGAGGAAAGGGATACCTGGGCTACTAAAAAATCAACAGTGACATGTTTTAGGCAGCATCTCACAAAGGGTCTTCTGGGTGTTTGGGTCCCACAGTCTTTTTTTTTTTTTTTTTGCTGTATGCGGGCCTCTCATTGTCGTGGCCTCTCCCGTTGCAGAGCACAGGCTCCGGACGTGCAGGCTCAGCGGCCATGGCTCACGGGCTCAGCCGCTCCGCGGCATGTGGGATCTTCCCGGACCGGGGCACGAACCTGTGTCCCCTGCATCGGCAGGTGGACTCTCAACCACTGTGCCACCAGGGAAGCCCCCACAGTCTTCTTGATCAGCAAGCACAGCTCTTCCCTCTCTGACCCCTGCCCTGCCTTACGCACAATTACACACCACATACACACCAGCCATTCTTCCCAGTATGCAGCTTGGGCTCTTCTCCAAGCCTCTCTCAAGGCTAGAAGTTAAGAGCAAAGACTTTGGAGACAGAACTGGTGATTCTAATCCTGGACTTGCTACTAAAGAACTGTGTGGTTTCAGACAAGTTACTTAACTTCCCTGAACCTCAGTTTTCTCAATAAGAATAACACTACTACTTCACAGAGGCAATGGGAAGATAAAACGACTTGGTATATGTAAAGTGCCTGGTACAGTGCCTGGCACACACTAATTGCTCAATTAATGTTTGATACGATCATTCTTTTCTCAGAATATAAGTCAGAAGTACTAGAAAGGCAATGAAATCAAGAAATCAGAACAGATATCTGTGGCTAGCAGCACTGGAGTGGGGCCCTGAAGGCCCTTGCTGTGCCAGGTGTTACCCCCGCTTCGCTATCTTCCTGCTGCTTTTCCTGCTTCTAGACCTTTGCCATAGTTCTTTCGAATGTGGGAAATGCAGTATCCTGGGATCTCTGTGGGGCTGGCTCACCTCCTCAGAATCTTCCAGGGCCACCAAACCCACAGTAACCCTTTGGTCACTACTACATCTCCCTATTTTCTTTTCCTCCCAGCACCCCCGTTACGTGATTTGTTTGTGTATGTGTTTGTCTTCTGCCCTCCCTCCCCAAAGGTGAGCTCTGTGTGTAGGGGCTGCTTCGTGCCCGGAGTGTGCCTCAGAGCCTGGAAACCAGAGGCACAAATGTTAGTGGAAAGACGAAAGGACAGGAGAAAGGAAGGGGAAGGGAAGGAAAAAAGGGCAGGTACTTGCTGCGGTGACTCCCTCTTCTAACGCCCCCAGCACCTTGTACTTCACCACGTATTTGGTTTATTGCTGCCCCCACCAGATTGAAGCTTCTGCCTGTGAATTTCCCTCAGCCCACAGAACAGTGCCTCGAACAATTAGATGATCAATCAAACGTTGTTGGCTAAATGACCTGTAATTCCATGCCTTTGGAGCTATCGAGAATGATCAGATAAAAGAATGTTCAATTCTTTAACATCATGAGGTATAAACAGGATGTATTTTCAATTCCATCTTTTCAAACTTAAGCAGGAGAACAATGCAATTCACTACAGTTATTAAATAACCATTACTTTTCTGGGGCCATTTACCCGTGTTGGTGGCAGATCTAGATAAGAGAGGCTAATCCCTCCGTTGTACTAGCGTTAACAATTCAGATCCTCTAGCACTTTAATCCTCCTCTGAGCAATAAGATGAGACAGGACGTTCGTGTTATTCAGTTGTAGCGTGGGAAATTCATTATTTGGAATCTGGTGGATTGGTAATTCAGGAGTGTCTCCACGGGTAGGACATTCATAAGAGGATGGTGACACTTCACAGTCTCCACCTGGAGCCCAAAAAGGAATGGTTTACTACTTTAAAATCTTCATGAAAGCCTTGAACTCTTCTCATTTTCCCCAATTGAGGGATAAGAGTCTAAGAAATAACTTAGCAGGGCTAAAAATCAATATGAGACCTAAAGACCTATTTTACTGTTTTTCTCCCCCCGTTGTACTAAAAACAACAAAAAATTCTTTTTCTCGTCCTTTATTGATTGATTCATTCAATCAATCACATTCTCAACAAGCATTTACTGGCTGCCAACTATGTGCCAGACCCTGTGCATGAGCAACAGAGAGATACTGAAAAAAAAAAAAAAAATCCCTACGCAGGAGGAGCCCGTAGTACGGAGGGAGAGCAGAGCACGGCTGGTGTACACGAGCGTCAGCACACATGCTGTGGCTGGAGTAGCCAATGCGGGGGAGGAAGAGAGAATGCAGTCAGAGTGACAGAGGAGCAGGAAAACCATCTGGACTCTTGTAATAATCTAGGCATGAGGTGACAGCGGGCTGGACCAGGGTAGCAGAGGTCTAGATGGTGAGCCATGGTCAAAGTCTTGATGCATTCTGAAGGTTTATTTTGGCTGTAGGTGGAATAAAATCGATAATCTCAAGCGTACGCTTGCTGTTTGTTAGGGGAAACTGCACTTATACATGACAGGTCACAGGACTATGTCTGTGGTAGGAAAGTAAGCGTAGTGACCTGAAGTTGTAACGTACACCCGTCATGCACCGTCCCGCCGACTTTCTGTAACTTCCTTTGTTTCTAAGTGCCTCGGCTTCACTTGATTAGCGAGAAAGACTCAACACCCTCCGTTTTGGCTTTCCTTCTACATCCCTATGTGTAATCCACTTTGTAACAGTAACAGATCCGTTTCTAAACAGCCACATACATTCAAAAATTTTCTCCCTCAAGTGCCACATCCATCCTTTACAGATGTGTCTAGGAGGAGTTTAGATTCACCAACAATTACTGGGCACGTAATACTATATTGGGGCCTTCACAAAACTTTTATGATGTGGTCCTTCTGGTAACTTCATAAACAGCACATCTCAAATTTGCCAGGTTTGCAAACACATGGCAAGGCTCCAAGCGTCCTCCCTCGGCTCTGCAGTACCTACTCAGCCACATCGTGTCGTCGGCCATCAGCGAGCACTGGTGAAGATCCAGCCCCTCCAGATGCTCGAGCACGGCCAGCCCCGGGGAGTCTTCAAACCCTCCACTCACCTCCTTGTTGCAGGAAAGGTCTAGCGTCTTCAGCTCACACAAGTATCTAAAAGCAGCATCTACAAAGAAGGTCAGAACCCCATTCTGACATATTACAAGGCGGTCGGCAGGAGAGGGGGCAGGTGTGGAGAAGGGAGACTGAGACAATATGTACACTATGTTGACAAAAGCCCAGACAGTGGGATAACTGTCCACTTTGTACCATCTACCCCTTTGGACCTGACAGTGGCTTCAAATACACACTCCCTGGGATCTGCATTGATCATCAATGGTTTTGATCAAAATCTTTCAACTAATGAATCTTCCCCTGCTATCCTTGAGCATTGGTGCTGTCATAGCATTCTAGACTTATTCAAACTGCCAGGGAGAAGGATTTTACAGGCTCTAGAAGTTGAAGGGATAGATACACATTTCATTTCCTATTCTTTAATGTGGATACTCTATAGCAGAGTCAATTTTAACTACAGATGTCACTGAAGCTGTTCTTTTTATCAATACCAATTCCTTCCTACTACTAAGCATAAAATAATGCTGCCATTTTCAAAAGTAAGAGAAAAATGGGGCTTCCCTGGTGGCACAGTGGTTGAGAGTCCGCCTGCCGATGCAGGGAACACGGGTTCGTGCCCCGGTCCGGGAAGGTCCCACATGCCGCGGAGCGGCTGGGCCCGTGAACCATGGCCGCTGAGCCTGCGCGTCCGGAGCCTGTGCTCCGCAACGGGAGAGGCCACAGCAGTGAGAGGCCCGCGTACCGAAAAAAAAAAAAAAAAAAAAAACAAAAAAGTAAGAGAAAAATGGACAGCTTTAGTAGCACACTTATTTTGCACAGTGTCTCTCTCAGACCTAAAATATCCTGGCCTTTTCAGAGTCAGCTGTTTTAAAAGATTATTTTTGTAATCATGAAAGTACATGCTCACTGTAAAAGACTTAGAAAATCAATAAAACATGAAGAAGATTTAAATCACCCATAATCTTATTCCCCAACATAACCACTGTTTATGTTTTGTTGTATTTCCTAACAGCTTAAAAATTCCGTATAATATAAAGTTATATACAAACTTTAGCCATTCCTAACTCACCCAGTAGTTTGACACTCTTTTGTGATAACCCACATGAATGTAACTTCAAGACTTTCAGAGTTAAGGTACTTTTTAATCCCTGAGCAATACTGTTGAGACTGCCACCGATGTTTCTGTTAATAGAAAGATCAAGTACTTCAAGGTTTTGCAGCCTAAGTAGCAACTGACCTGGAAGGAAGGAAATCCAAAAGACAACTCAGTAAAGATGCAGGGTGTGAAAGTTGGGGCAGGCAGGAGGGAGGTACGTCTTCATGTGACCTGGGATATAGTGAACCACTCCTTCAATTCAGGGTGAGAGAAAACACAGCCAACGTTGATTTCCAAGCTATCCAATCATGGGTGCCTTCACATGTTTTCCTGGGAAGGACTCTTCCAAATTCCACTTACCCACAAACGCCCCATCTTCTGACGTGAGGGCGTAGTCCACAAGCTCAGGCATTTGTATCTTGCTCCCTTCTCGGAATGTCCGGAGGATCAGAGGCAAGTTTCCTCCCACTTTACTGTTCCAGGACAAATTCAACTCAAGTTCAGGCAGCGCTTTAAGTGCTTCTCCTGTTACAAAATGGCCCAAAGATCAGGTTGATCGCTAATCCGCAAAGCAGGGACTTCGTTTCAAAATCAATACAGCCATTGTTTACGGAGTATTGAAGCCGGGCCAGCTACTGGTTAGATGCCAGGGAACAGGGAGGAGAAAAGGACCCAGTTCTTGCCCACTCCCAGCACGGTGAGCTTCTACATACAGGTACAGGCACAGCAAGTCTAGTCCCTCCAGAGTTCTGAAGCCATGCTCGTAAGCAAACGTTGTGTAAAAAAAAAAAAAAAAAAAAAAAAAAATCCACCTGTTAGTAGGGGTGGTTTTACCGAATTGTTTTCATGGTAGTAAATATTTCTACCAATCCATCTACTTTCTCTCATCCACCTTCTCCGGGGATCAGCATTGCTGAGAAGCTCGGCCAGAGGTAGAAGTGTGAAAGACTTAGAAAATAAAACATGAAGAAGATTTAAATCACCCATAATACTATCCCTCAGCATAACCACTGTTTACATTTTGGCCAGAGGAAGATTGGTAGAAGCAAAGCAGGGCACTGGCCACCACAGAGGAAAAGCTCACTTTGACATCAAGAATATCACACACAACTGATCCAACCACTGTGGGGAGGAACCAGTAAGAGAGCATCAGGCACTAGCAGCTCAGCAACCTTGGGGTGGAGGAGGATACAGTGAGGGGGGTGAAACTTGACATTTCTGATACCATTTCACACAGGAAACATCTGAGGGCTACAGAGTGGAAGCTGGGAGAGAACAGGGCAAGTGTGGGGAGATCAGCCCTTAGGAATAATTTCCACTGCTTTGGGGGCAGAACAGAATGGTGAGCCACACACATGACAAAGGTGCTTTCTCAATGTCTGGAGTCAATTTTAGCACCAGTTAAGAGCGTTGGAAGGTCCACTGTGTCCAGAAGCCTCTCTTCCACTGTCCACTACTGGTCTGGAACTTCTGCCACTGGTTATTTATTCCATGGTTTCAGGTTTTTGGAGTCCAGGAGCCTCAGGTTAAAATGCAAATTCTCCAGGAGTTATAATATCATAAGCCAGGGATAAAAAGGTGTCATTTTGTATGCCGTGGCCAGTCAAAGGGGCGTGGATATGTATTGCCCTGAGGCATCCCCCAGGATCAGGGAGAAAGAGTACATGATTGTCTGCAGCGCATATGGTACTGGAGGGCCTAGGCATTTGCAATCTTGCACTAAGCAACTGTAACAGGTGCAATAATGTTGAAATGCCTCTGATTTACGTTTTCTTATCAGTAAACCATTCATTCTCCTTATACTCCATCTGCCATTAAGGCTAAGCAGAGTATGGATGATAAGATAGCCCCTCCTGGTGGAGAGGATGCAGAAGTCCTTCCAGAGAGGATAAAATCTCGGGGAGAGGGGAAAGGACACAAAACGTTAGTGACAAGGGTGCAGACTCTCTCCTGGACCGGATGAGTTTAGAGTGGGTCCCAGGGCAGAAATTCCACTTCCTGGTTTCTTAAGGATGGTGGATCATGAAAAAAGATTAGATTAGTCATAGAAAATAATCTATACTTCTCTTCATGACTGAGTAACAGTATGTTAAATTTGAGACCCTGGTACACAATAACCAGCTGCTAACCAGTGGGACTAAATTGATCATGAAAAACCACAGAAAGGTAATTTTGGATGAGGGAATAGGGAAAGAAAGAATTATTGAGCGCCTACTAATGTGTCAAGCACATAGTAGGTACTTTACAGAAATGATTTAATGCTCACCATAATTTTTTTTGAGGTGGATATCACCCCTTTTCAGAGATAATAAAACTGAGGCTCAGAAAGTTAAGTATTTTGTCCATGGTCACAAAGAGAATTAGAAGTGGGACTAGGATTTCAAAGGGTCTGGCCAGCTCTGAGATGTATAACGTTTTTCCTTAGCTATAGGAAGGGTGAACCAGGAAACATCAGCTGGCCCCTATTTTCTAGGGAAGGATTAGAGAGAAGACATTGGCATAAATTTTGTTGCTTTTACAGAAATCTTTGCAGAGATTTAAATGATCAAAATACATGATCGAAATAAGAAACTTCAGACAAAAAGAAGACAGAAAAAGTATTAATTGCATCTAAAACCAGCAAGCATTCTAGATAACCCAGCATTCATAACCCAGTAAAGCAGCTGGGTTAATAGCATGACAAATTTTATCTTATGTTCTATGTTATCCAATGTTTGATATACTATAAACTAACTTAATTGAGGTTCTAGTCCTATTTAAATCATTGCTTTTAATTGGAAGATCTTGTTTTGATCATTTTTTAAAAAATAGGAATGGGAAAATAGAAGAGAGAAATACTATTTTGGAATTGGAAAAGAACTTAATTATTATCTATCCCAGCTCCTCTAATTTACAGATGAGGGAACAGACCCAAAGTGAGCAAATTCTACAGTTACTATCTCCACTTAAACTCCATGAGAACAGAGGCTTGGTCAGCCTGTTCCCTTCTCTGTCCCAGGGCTTAGCACGATGCTAGGTGCAGGTTACACAGCTCCTTAGAAGGTATACAAGAGCTCAACACAGCATCACATCATGTACAGGCAACACTCTCATCCTCGTCCATGGGCACTTGAGGGGGTGGTGACCCAGATAATTCGCCCCTGAGGGTTTGGGTTGCAAAGATCCTTCCAGGGGAGCCATCTCTTAAGGGAAGCATTCATCATACCCTGTGCTTGAACATCATCAGCAGTAAGTCTGCATCTACCCAGCCTCAGGATTTTTAACTTGCTGACAAGATGCATTTGCTGCATGAGTAAATGAAGGGTTCTGCCTATGAAATCATTCCAGGAAATATCCAGTTCTTCTAAGTCTGGAAGAGAAGGCAGCAAAGCAAGTAGAAGGGAACACAAGAAAAAACAGATTTGCATGTGTAATTTGTGATTTGTAGTCAATAGGATCCACTGCCTGTTGCTCTGGTAAGCGGATAGAAGGAGGGTGGACTTGCTGACTTTCCACAAAGCAGGGATCTCTCAGCCGCACAACTGGAGACATTGTGACATTTACTTTACCTATTTCTTGGGACATTTTCTATTTCTGCCAAATAACTGCATTCTGAAAATGCGGTGGTGTTTCCATAAGATTTCATAAGAACTCCTTTATTGTAGTGGAAATTGTAATTCTACTGCTAGGACTGTTACTACCACCGTCACTGTAATGTGTATACGGGTCCTTTTATTTCGCAAACCCCCCTGACGCCCGTCACCCTGTTGTCCTATTGGACCCTCAGGCTGAAGGTCTGGGGAATACTCCGTTGGCAGGACCGCTGAGACTGAGGGTGCCCGTTACCTTTTCTTTCTTATCTTGATCACCTGGGTGTCACCACTTTATAAAGTTCCTGTTATACCTACATGGGCCAACATGTGCAGGTTTAGACACACAAACCCTGACCAGAATCTTCTCTGAGTCTCCTCCATTGCTCACGAAAATTGAAGCTACTCTCTGTGAACAAGATTCTCAAAGGTCATCTTTATCTCCTGCAGCAACAAGACTTAAGAGTGGAAATGCCAAAGTCAGGGGGTGAAAGTGTCTTTGCTTGCTTGCTTTTAAACATCTGTCTTGAATGTTAAAATAGTGTCAGCAGTCAGATGCTGCATGGTGAGCTTCTAGAGTTACAGACATAGCAATTCCTGACCTTCCACCATTCCAAAGAAATTCTAAAAACATGCTTAGGGGGCAAAAAAATATGTTTTCTTTCTACTAGCATTCAAAGCACTTTAACAACTTCATCTTGTTCACCACGATCCTAACTTGATAAAGTATGAAAGACTATTGAACACATGAAGAAGGAAAAAAACAGGATTCCCGGGGCCCACCCTCAAAGATTTCAATTCGGTGGGTTTGGGTTGGACTCAAGTGCCTGCATTTCCACAAGTTCTGCAAGAGATTCTGACATGTACATAGGCATTTGAGAATCACAGACATGGTTAGAGCTCCCTCATAAGAGATCTGTCTCAAATATAATGGCATGGATTTTAATTAAAATACTCAAGGACCCCTCACTCAAAACGCAGTTCTTTTGATACCTCTGTTGGTAGACACACCTAATTTGATTCAAGATTTGATTTAAGGTATCTGAAAAAAGAGAGTTTTTAAAAAAGGTGGTGACAGTGGTGTTGGGAAGATGGTTCTTCACAACCAAACTCCTGCTACAGTGTCACAAACAGTAGTTGCACTTTTGTGTAAAACGGTGTGAGCAATAATTGCTGGTAGTGATAGTTTTCATTCCACAAATAACAACGAGATGCCCCTTTAAATTCCGAGCAGGGCTCAGTTTTATGGATGAGTATACATCCTATGCAGGAACAGGTGTGTTTCAGGGAGCTAGAGGTAATCAGTAGAGAAGTAAAATTGCTCAGGAAAAACAAACAAACCTCCCTCTTAAACTCGGCTCAAATCTTTGAAGCTTGAGGAAGAATCAATTAACTTGTTTAAAAAAAAAAATAGCGTTGCATCTGCGCTTCCTGAGTTGTCTGGGCCACCCTGCAGACCTAGCACTACCAAGTGAGGACCGAGCACTTTCCCTGCTCATCCCAGCCCGGAGGCCCTCTGTGCCTCTGCGCAAGGTCAATTCCATACAGACCTGGCTCCCTCACATCCGCTGTTGTTAGTCTACAGTTGTTCAAATCTAGACACTTGTCGACAGGGTTTTTGCCCAACTTCGGCGGGAACAGTTTTTTCCTCCATCCTGGGTCTTAATTCCATTTCTGAAGTGATAGTCTTAGCTGTATTATAAAAATAAAGAAAAATTTGCTGTGAATGACAGAGTGTATTAAAGATGCATAATGATCACCATAAGACAAGTGAGAAGACGGACAACAACCCTGAACTGGTCCCTTGTGAAACCTCACCTCAGAAGGGGACAAAACCTGACCTCTGTTCCTGCGGTCAGTGCTCAACACTGGCCGCTCCAGTGACCCGTTTCCTACAAAGGAGCCTGAGGAACTCAGTGGCTTTTCTTTCCTGGCTTGACCTGGGCTTCTTGCATGTAGATGGAGCTTTGCTCCTGGACAAAGAGGTAAACTTGGGCTTCCCTGGTGGCGCAGTGGTTGAGAGTCCGCCTGCCGATGCAGGGGACAATGGTTCGTGCCCCGGTCTGGGAAGATCCCACATGCCGCGGAGCGGCTGGGCCCACGAGCCATGGCCGCTGAGCCTGCGCGTCCGGAGCCTGTGCTCCGCAACGGGAGAGGCCGCAGCAGTGAGAGGCCCGCGTACCGCAAAAAAAAAAAAAGAGGTAAACTTGTTATTACAGCGTTTAAGACAGCGCTGCTGGAAGGATGCACAAACATCTTTGGTGAATGTAATGCTGGGGGTATGCCCAGGCACTGGCCTCCTAACCAGACAGGTGAGGAAGGGGAAGCACTGCGGTCACCACTGATGAGCCTCAGATGGCTAAAGAGAGCGAGTGAAACCCTCGCTGCTCATTTCCTAGACCCCTCAATTGACGCATCCGGAGAGAGTAGTCCCTGGGAGAGCTTTTGTATTTTCTCAACTCCTGCCAGAGAATACACTCAGAAAGCCTCATGTGTCCTCGTTATTAGGGACTTTTTAAGTGGCACCCTTACCAAGTTCCACTGTAATACCACACTACATGATATAACTACAACTTCTTTTTAAATAGGATTTACTTTTTTTTTAATAAAAAATTAATTAATTAATTAATTTTGGGCTGTGTTGGGTCTTCATTTCTGTGCGAGGGCTTTCTCTAGTTGTGGCAAGCGGGGGCCACTCTTCATCGCGGTGCGCGCACCTCTCACTATCGCGGCCTCTCTTGTTGCGGAGCACAGGCTCCAGACGCGCAGGCTCAGTCGTTGTGGCTCACGGGCCTAGTTGCTCCACGGCATGTGGGATCTTCCCAGACCAGGGCTCGAACCCGTGTCCCCCGCATTAGCAGGCAGATTCTCAACCACTGCGCCACCAGGGAAGCCCATCACTACAATTTTTAAAAGTTAAATAAATAAAAATAAAAAGCTATGATTTTATAGAGTGCCTACTGTGTACCAGGGCTTTACCTACTGAATGTGTCAACATTTAAGACACACGTGAAACACATCATACTTTTGTAAGGAAAAATGAATAGGCATGTATTGACAGTGACTTTAAAGAGGTTTTGCAAGTGAAAATGCACAGTTAAAAACACATGCAAAGAGTATACTGGAATCCAATAGGAAAGCATAAATTCTGAATGTGCAGTAATACTCTACTACCCCTGACAAAACGTATACAACCACATAGCAAAAAAGAAATATATTAGTACCAGTGGAAATGAAAAGATGATGGCATGACAGTAGTAGTAAATTTAGACTAAAATATTAGCAGGATAATAAAAATTCCCCCTCTCCTCCACAGTGTGTCTGGTGGCTTGCTATTTTTGTTTTGTTTTGTTTTGTTGCTTTGTTTTGTTTTGTTTTCTTGGTGGCTTGCTATTTTTAAGAAAACCACCTACAGGCTGTACATCTTTGTGGGGATAGTTGGTGTTGTCACATTCTACCAGTAGGAGGCAGCATCATCCACCTACCATTTACCTCTTCATTTCGACCTTCAATTTTTATTATGGTACATTGGATACAAGGTATTTTGTTTTGGGTAGGGTTGCCAGATTTAGGAAAAATAAAAATAGCACGTCCGATTAAACTTAAACTTCAGGTAAACAAGGAATCATTGTTTAGTAAAAGTATGTCCCAAATATTGTGTGTATTTTTTCTGGCAACCCTAATTTTGGGTGAGGAGAGCTGTGGATGGAGGATGTGAGTACAGGGCACTTTGTGTAAACTTAATGCAAAGAGTCACAAGTACACTATTTCATAGATTTGGAAACTGAGACTCAGAGAGACTGTTAAGTAGTAAGCAGCAGAGGCAGAATTTGAACCCAGAGCAATCGACTCCAAAGCCCATTATGTGCAGGTGCTTTTTAAAACTTTTGTTCTTAAAAAAATTTTCTCTGCATTGTATCTTATTGCTCTCTCTTTTGTTTTTTAGCTTTTTGTCTCCATAGGCTCAACCCACAATCATGCTCAAGTTCCAGCCTCAGCAAACCTTCTTTTTCTTTGTTTTCTCCTCAAACCACTGTTCTGTCAATCATTTCCTTTACTGTCAAATGTTTGGAAAGAATGGTTTGTATTTGCTGACCCCACTTCTTCACCACAGTTACCAATTAACCCTCTACATTCTGGTTGCCACACTGGCCTAGCCAAATA
The DNA here is from genome assembly GCF_951394435.1 of Stenella coeruleoalba. Classification (NCBI taxonomy): domain Eukaryota; kingdom Metazoa; phylum Chordata; class Mammalia; order Artiodactyla; family Delphinidae; genus Stenella; species Stenella coeruleoalba. The sequence goes on from NC_137150.1 coordinate 48,574,840, forward strand.
AATTGTTTCTCAGGGGTCACCACCAATGACCTACGTATGGTCAGGCCATTCAAGATGGCTGTTCTCTTGCTCTCCGTCCATCCCCTGTTCCACCAGGCCCTGCTTCACTCACATGACTCTCCAATCCTCTTAATTATAGGGCTTAATCAGTAACTGCCTGCCGTGCTTGCCCCCTGCCCCTGCTGCTGGTTTCCGTGGTAACTGATGAGCCCACCTGACATCAGTCCCCCTATAAATGGTAGCCTCCTTCTCCACCAAGTAGTGGAGGTTGTTGCCATGTCCTGTCTGCTGCCGGCCATCCGTGGAAGGAGTGTTGCTCCAGGACCTTTGTGTAAGATGCCCCTTAACCAATGAGCTTTGATGTCTCTGTTGTTGTCTCCAGGCTTTTTCTTTGGTCTCAAGGCTGAGCAGCTACAAGAGTTGCAGGCTGGTGGGGTGCGGTCCACCAACCAACCAGTTGACAGATTCAGAAATCGCTTCTCAGACCACAGCCTACTTGGGCGCTCTGTAATATTTATATGATTGGCAAGTCCAAGGCAGCACAACGGGAAAACCTGGTTCAACTCATGGGTCCATCAGGTAAGCAAGTCACTTAACTTCTCTGAGCCTTGGTTTACTCATCTATAAAATAGAAATTATAATTCCTGCCCGGTTCATTTCTCAGGAGCATAGTGACTTAAAGTTACTGAGGCCTCCCAGGAAGATGGGACTCTGCAATGCCTTTTACATCAGAGGCACTTTGTAAACATTTGTTGAATGAGCAAATAACTGAATGAATATTAGTTTTGCAGTTCCTCAATAACCAAAATAAATCAAGATGACAAATCTTTATCAAACCACCTAAGTATAAATATGAGTACCAATTTATGAGGCCCCTGAACATCTCCTTACAGGCCATATATTTCTTTTTTTTAATCTATAAATCCCTTCCTTCAAAAAATATCTTATGTCATACCTCATTATATAAAACAGACGAGTCAGAGCTGCTACAGGTTGGCTGAGGAGGGAGGGCTGGCACTCCATGGAGGGTGCAAAGTGACCACACGTAAGCAACTCCATGGAGTGACTCGGGGCCTTTTCTGGCGGCTTTACTGCTGAACCGAGCTCTTGCTTCTCCAGGTGATTCTGTGAGCCAAGCAGTATCTTCTCATTAGGTTCCTTTCCAAGCTAAACCTGTAGGGGCTTGTTTCCGTTGTTTACAACCAAGAATCCCGATGCTTTCATAAAACATTTTTACATGTTTGTAACATGGGTGATGCTGTACAGGGAACCAAGGTAACAAGTTCCTGTTGCCAAGGAGCTACCTGTCTGATGGAGCAGACAAGAAAGCCACAGAGGGTCCAAAGTCCAGTGGGTGCGTCTTGGGAAGCTTCCAGGTGAACGTGGTAGATAAACTGCACCTTAAAGGGTGAGTGAAAGTCAGCCAGGTGGGTGGATATGAGAGAGGGATAAATGGGGGAGGGGTGCAGAGGGAGGATGCCACAAGGGAAGGTCTTTCTAGGCACAGGTACCCATTTCAGGGGAATGTGGCCAGTTCAGGAGAGAGTCAGTCAAAACGTCAGGAGTAGAGGATGAACATAAGATTGGGGGGAAGGCAGAGGTTGTGAAGAGATATTCAACTGATCACAAACACCTTGAAGACCATGCTTGCGAGTATAGACTTTCTCTTCAAGGCAGGAAAGACTCAGTGAAGGATTTTAAACCGGTGAGAGACACCACAGTATCTGTGGTTTAGAAAGACCACCCGGTAGCAGTGTGGAGGACAGGCTGGCCACAGAGCAAGACCAGGAGCAGAGAAACCAGGGAGAAAGCTGTGGCAGTGGTCCAGGCAAGAGACGATGAAAGCCAGGACAGCAGCGAAGAGAAGGAACGAGGTCCCAGAGCTGTTCGGAGGTCAGAATTCACATGACTCCAGGGGCCACTGGACTTGGGGAGAAATGGAAATGGAGAAGCCATGCATGGTGTTGCCCAGCTGGGGTAACCAGCTGACTGGTCTTGCGCGGTTAATTTAATCATGGTTGTGGGTATCCATGAACCATGTTCCTGAAGCTCCAAATCATACTTTAGAACAAATATCAACAACTTTCTGACTGCCCTCTTTTAAAGGTAGACTTCTTAATTTTCTCCTTCCAAAAATGCATTCAATCTGCTTACAGGTAAAATGATATTTTTGGTATTTGGTGCAAATAATCTGACGGACATGAGGGTAAGTTTAAATGAAACAAGATTGGCCATGGATTGGTAATTGTTAGAGGGAGGTGGTCTTGGGGACTTATACTGTTCTCTCTTCTTTTGTATATGTTTGCATAAAAAGTTTAAAGTGTTTTAAAAATACATTTAATCTAATAATATAGTGACGGCATTGTATGTGACATAACTTTAGAGAGAGATTTAGCAATATTTTCATAACCCTTGTATTTGTAACCTCTGTTCTGGGAATTTGTGCTAATTAGCTGAAACAGACTGAAGCAGAAAATAGGGGAGAGGGGAAGCCAAAGATATTCACTAAAGGGCAGAAAAGGAACTTAAGTAATTCTGGCATAGGCATGTAATGGAATATTATGCCACTGTCAAAATTAGCATATGGACATCACGTAACAATACGAGAACTGAGCGGTATAATAATATGTCTCAGTAGGATCACAGCTCCGTGTCAGATCAAGCGGGCTTTATAAGCTCTTATAACCGTACAAAGTACGTCCGTTTGGCCCCAGCTACCTCTCTGACTGGTCTACTACTCATCCTCTCTCCATCTCTCATCCTGCTTCAGCATGCCTAGCCTCCTGGCTTGCTCTCAAGCACTCCAGGCTCACTCCCATCTTGGGCCTTTGCATTTACACATCCCTTTGCCTGGAAAACTACTCCCACAAATACCTGTGTAGCTGGCTTCATTCATTCTACGTGGCTGACTTTCAGATCTCAGCTCAAATGCCACCAAATCAGAGACTCCTTCCTTCCAACCACATCTAAAATAGCACCCCCAGCCCATCATTCTCTGTCTCCTCAGCCTACTTTGTCTTCATATGACTTATCACACTGAAATTATATCTGCTTTTGGTTCTTTACGCAAATGTTCTCTTTTTCATGGCTGTCCTTCTAATAAAAGTGATTGGCACAGATGCTCAGTGTTTGACTTGTTGGTTGACCATAAATGCATGTATATGAATAAAAGGCTGAAAAGAATCTTGAAGAAATGACCATTTGTGTTAGAATGAAAGGAAATAGGGTATTTTTCTCTAAACCTTTCTGCAACATATTACTTTTGATAATTTAAAAGGAAAGTGAGGGGAATTCCCTGGCGGTCCAGTGGTTAGGACTCCACGCTTCCGCTGCTGGGAGCCCGGGTTCAATCCCTGGTTGGGGTCCCGCAAGCCGTATGGCATGGCCAAAACAAAAAAGTAAAATGAGCAAATTATTTAAAGCATTTGACAAAATAAATGTTTAGAACAGACTCATCATATTAGGTTTCGGTGTCTCGTCGCTGGGTCGAAAAGCAGTTGTTTTAAGGTCATTGCTCTCTTTTCTGTTTTCAGCTTTGGGGGACCTGAATTTTGACCGCCTGATGCATTTGTTGACAAATAAAGTCTGGGGTTTAGTTTCTCCATCTGAGGAGCTCTTGTTCCCTGTTTGACTCATGGACAAGTTGAAGGGGGTCTTTCTCAATAAGCCATCTTCCTGTGGTTTTCTGTTTTCTAGGATTTCAGAAGAAAACAAGAGTCTGTCAAGCCTGTGTGAAATCCTAACTTCCCTACTCCTGTCTTTATTTCCCCCTTACTTTCTGTTTTTCTTGCTGGTAGTGTTTAACATAAAAATAAGAATGCTGCAACCCAGGATCCTGGAACTAACAGATGATAGCAGATAGAAATCCAAAGCAAATTTGAGTTTTAAACTTTGCCCTATTTTATTGTGAGATACAATTCATTAAACACCACTTTGGCAAGTGCATTAAATGTGTCAATACTTTTAAAATTTCAACAGTCAGTTACAGTTACCTTCCGGGAGAGAGAGAGTGTCAGAGCACTTGGCATGCCTCTGAGTTGTCTGGGCGACAGTTTTGCAAAGGGCCAGAGGAATCTGCTTCCAGGGACCCCAGTCGCATCTCTTGGCTTACCGTTTCTTTTTCTCGTGGCATTCTCACCTTCTCTGCTGCAGCCCTTCACCCACACCCCATAAAAACTCATTGGCAGTAAAGAATTAATTCACTCCATAAACAGAACTCACTGTTCTCGATGCTAAGAGATTCAATGATAAACAAGACACAGCTCATGTCACTGAAGTCTTAACCTGGTGGAAAGATGGTTACACTGGAGCAAGGGCTGTCAGGGAGGAGAGACCCACGTAGTCAGGGAACTCACAGTTGGACCAAGCCTGTCTTGGAGCACAGCCTTTGAACAATGAGTGGCATCGCCTGGGTTTTGAAGAACTGAGGTAGCTAAAAAGAGGAGAGAGAGGGAAGTGTCCCAGGAAGAAAAATCAGGCTCAGAAACTTCCAGGTATGAAGATCTAAAGGAGCCTGGGGTTGCCTCTAGGAGTGAATTCTGGTTTGCCTGGAGCAAGAATGGAGGATGGAGGTTAGGGGTAGTTCTGGGATGATTTGAGGCTCAAGATTCAGAAGGGTCAATCTACGAATCCCTCCGGGGATTTGCTTACATTTTAAGGGAGGGTTCAAGACTTAAAGGGATGAAACTATAAATGGAATTTTAGATTCTGTTAATAAAATTTAGATTCTGTCCTTAGGCTAGGGCCTAATAGGTATTCTTAAAGTTACAATGTTCATGGCTTCCTCCCTATAAAATAGGTCTTACAATGTTCCAGAATGGTTCAAGAAACATTTTGCACAAGGGGATCCTCAAAATGACTTTGCAGAGCCCACCTCCCTGCTTGGGGGATGGAATGTTCCATATACCCGGAGTACTATTTTAGAAGTCACAACTGGGCATCCTTTTTTTTTTTTTCTCCAACCTAGAAGCAGGATCCGGCCCACCAGGTTCACGCAGGAACAGACAGCAATGGAACCAGACAGGTGTCCCAGCCACAGCCCCGTAGCTGACGGAGCCTCAGTAGGGTGGGTGGGAAAGAGAGACCTTCAGCTTGTGAATCCAGCCACAACCTGCTGCCCTGACTGCCCCATCCTGATCCCACCGTCACGCCGGGGGGCGCTTTTCCTTTCACTGGTCCCCTGGCTCCCACCCAAGACTTACCTCTATGGTCAGTTTCACTCATTTTCACCTTTGGGAGGTTTATACACTGCTATTCTTTGGAGAGCCATCACAGTAAATGCTTTTACTCCCCCCCCCCCCCCCCCCCCAGTTGCTGTGACTCCATCTCTCACGTCTTAAGAAAACACTGCTGGATGGCGCTCCAGGATGTGGTAATTTCCCCAAGTGAAACTCCACCCGGCTGGTGAGGCCCCGCTGGGTTCTATGTGCAGATGAGTACACCACAGAGCAGGATGGGAAAGACCAGGGAGCCAGGGAAGGTCAGAAAGTACACAGGACTTGAGTGATCGGGAGAGGAAACAAAATACCACAGGGAACAAGGAAGGCAGAAAGGAGAGGAAGGCAAGAGAAGGAAGCAACTGAGAGCTAACAGGGAACCAGAAAAGGAACAAGTGCGAGAAAGGCAGATTTGTGAGAACAAGGGGGAGAGCACCTGCATGTTTCTTAATATACAGTGGGTTAAGCAGTAGGTTACCATGCGCGTGCTTAGAAAAGAATTTTTTTCAAAATGTATTTCTCTTTATATACAAACTTGTGCAAGTCCTCAGGCTTCCCACACCAACTCGAGCTTTAAGAATGGCTTCCCCCTCGTCTCTGCACTGGGTTTTACTCTGTGAAGGTAAATCCTGGAAACCGAATTTGGGGAAATTTTCAGATCACAACATAACCAGACTACAGCAGCTAAAAACAAGGGTTTTGCCTCTCCTCCCAGGATCAGAGGCATTCACTGAAGAGCCCTCTGGGAAAACTAATGGCTGGCATTTAACAGAGTAGTTACCGTATCATATTTACTGTATTATCAGTAGGTAAGGTTACTTGCCATGAAACCCCAAGGATAATACATATTTGGCATGTAATTTCTCTTGCACTGAAGCGATTTTTGTTTTTGTAAAAGTGAGGTATACGTTTCTTTCTTTTCCATCCTTAGGTTTAGGCTTAACGTATATTTTATTTTATTTTAATTTTTTTAACATCTTTATTGGAGTATAATTGCTTTACAATGGTGTGTTAGTTTCTGCTTTATAACAAAGTGAATCAGCTATACATATATACATATGTCCCCATATCTCTTCCCTCTTGCGTCTCCCTCCTTCCCACCCTCCCTATCCCACCCCTGTAGGTGGTCACAAAGCACCGAGCTGATCTCCCTGTGCTATGCGGCTGCTTCCCACTAGCTAGCTATTTTACGTTTGGTAGTGTATATATGTCCATGCCACTCTCTCACTTCAGGCTTAATGTATATTTGAAAGCATTTTTGAGGAATGCTTTCAAAGGCCTTAAAATTTTTGATCCAGTGTTTTCAGAGTGAATCATATTTTCAGTGTTGCTTCTTAAGGGGAAATGCATTTTCTTTCTCCACAAAACTTACTTTATTAAAAAGCATAACACATGCTACAACATGAATGACACTTGAGGACATAAGAGAAGAAAGCCAGTCATAAAAGAGGCAAATACTGTATGATTCCTCTTACATGAGGCATATAAAGCAGTCAAATTCATAGAAACAGATAGTAGAACGGTGGTTGCCAGGGGCTTGGGGGAGGAGGAAATGGGGAGTTGTCTAATCCGTACAGAGTTTCACTTTTGTAAGATGAAAAAGTTCTGGTGATCTGTTGCACAGCGATATGAATATATTTAACACCACTGAACTGCACACTTAAAAATGGTTAAGATGGCAACTTTTATATTATGTGGGGCTTTTTTACTACAATTATTTTTTAAAAATATATTTAAAAAACATGATTCAGGTGGCTAGGACTCTAAATGTAAAGAAGTTTTAAGAGTACCTTAATCAATTTCTGCTTTTATTTTTCTTCTTATGTATGTACAAGTACGACATGATTTTTAAAAATCCATACCTGAATGTCTAAATGTTTTAATAAGTATAAAGTAAAAATCCTAGGTAATTTTTAAAAACTTACTTCAGTCACTCAGCTCTAAAGCATTCTGGCGGCATGCAGTGTCTTGAGTTACATGTCTGATGGGCTTACTTCAGCCCTATTCAGACCTCTTGCCTTGAAAACATATTACTGTAGATATATTTCTACCGTTAGTTAGTATTACTATTCTCAATTAATTTAAGCAGAAAAGGGATGTATTAAAAGGATGACAAAACTTCTATTAAAAAGATGACAAAGGTAAACCTGTGTTTACCTCCACTCCTTTTGAACCCCATTTAAACAATTAAGGAATTAAAAAAAACACAATCACTTCATGAATCTGTAAGGATAAAGAGAACTGGACAGATTCCAACAAAATTTTGGAATCTAGAGAGAATGAGGAGGGTATGTTTACCTGACTTTACAGTTAATTACCTGCAAAGTTTGGGGTAACAGATTTTTCAAATTTCAGAATCCCCAGAGGTTCAGTAAGTGAACCAGTAATTATACCAGGTAACTCTGAAGGAAGAGGTAGGAATGGGCAGGGCTGAAAACAGGATGATTAGTATAAAAGTATAAGAAGTTAAACTATTAAATTCCATTTGTCACTCCGGGGCAGACAGGAGACCGTCCTCGTCCCCACCCTGGAAAAGACAGAAAGTTTATTTTCAGAAACTGTTGAAACACAGAGGTTCTGGATTCAGAGACACTGGTCATGGTTCAAGTACCGTATTGGATAGGGGGTGAAGTAAAGTCTGTGCACGGAAGCATGAGATCTCTCCCTAAGCCCCCTTTAGTTCCTCTAGGAACACACTGGCAGGCAAGCTTAATCACCCTCTTCCCCCGCCCAATAGAGGCAGGTGCGGGGACACCTACCTGGGAAACTGACCAGCCCAAGAGAAAAAACCTGCAGCTATTGACTGTGTAGAGTCCCTCAACTAAATGAATCTGTTGCTGCCCAAGCAATTACAGAGAAGCCCACTGATTGACAAGTCCTACCTATATACACAGAGCCCCTCATTCTACAAGTGCTTGGAGGACCAAAGACCTCAAGATGGTTGAGGAAAGACTCTGATATGAAAATGAGATGTAGAAACCGTAAGAAAGAGGGAACTTAGAGAAAATAAGGACAAAGTAAGGAGAAGAAAAAAAAGTTTTTAAATCACTATTATACTTAGTTCTTGGGCCCATAAACCAAGAATCAGAAGATGTAAAAAGGGGGAAATCTAGGGAATAAAGGAACTTCTAGAGATTAAAAATGTGATCATTTCTGTGCAAGATTAAAGTGGCAATCGTGTAGTTTTGAATCTACCTATTCCTCTAACAGTAACCACCACCACAACAAACGCACAACAATTATCTACTATAAAAATAGTAAGGTATCCTGTGAACTTCGAATACAAGGGAAGGGCGGATTAACTGACAGCAGAAAGACCCACAGGGTATCAGCAAGTGGGCAGGAGGACGTCGAAAGCAGGCAAAGGGTCTTCTGGTGGCACTGAACGGCATCAGACTTGTAATCAAACTGCCAAAGGTACTTACCCTAAAATCTAAATGTGCCCACTCAGCATAGAAAGCTAATTGGGTTTTTGGGGAACAGTGCCAGAGCTAGGTTCTAAGGGTGAAGGCAAAGGAAAGATTAGATGGTGCGTGACAGTCTGGGCCCTATTAAATCTCAGAACTAACCAATTGACTCTCCTTTCCAGGACAAAGTCCCTCATGGAGAAGGATCTGCTGGCAGTAGAATCTAAATTGAGCAGCACAGAGATACTATGAGCAAAGGCAAGAGAAGATCCAGATGAAGTGGGAGAAGGGGAAGAAAAGGTAATTTCAAAAAAGCATAAGGCGGGCTTCCGTGGTGGCGCAGTGGTTGAGAATCTGCCTGCCAATGCAGGGGACACAGGTTCGAGCCCTGGTCTGGGAGGATCCCACATGCCGCCGAGCAACTAGCCCCGTGAGCCACAATTACTGAGCCTGCGCGTCTGGAGCCTGTGCTCCGCAACAAGAGAGGCCGCGATAGTAAGAGGCCGGCGCACCGCGATGAAGAGTGGCCCCCGCTTGCCGCAACTAGAGAAAGCCCTCGCACAGAAACGAAGAACCAACACGGCCATAAATAAATAAATAAATAAAATTTTAAAATAAAAAAGGCAAAATTCCTTTAAAAAAAAAAAAAGCATAAGGCAATATTGTTTGACTCTTTAGCATAAGAACAGCAAAGCCATCGAGCTAGGAAAGCAGTTCCGGTGTACCCTCCTCTCCTAAGGTACACCATGTGGGCCTCTTCATAGGGCTGCCTGATATATTCTCACAAGCTGGCAGCTGACATGCCAGAGCACATGATTCGTGGGTAAAAGCAAGGAGGAAGCTGTGATGCCTGTGATGATGACACCATCCCTCGCACCGTATTCCATTCGTTAGAAGTGAGTCCCTAAGTCCAGCCCATACTCAAGGTGAAGAAAGAGATCCACTCTTTGAAGGAAGGAGTATCAAAGAATGGTAGGCATTTAAAAACTGCTCTGAGATACAAAAGGACCAGAGAGAAAGCGAGAGCTGTGAATAGAAGATAGGCAAAGACAAACCAACATTTGTTTGTCAACAGTTTTGAGGAACTGCCAGACTGCCAAAAAGTAAACGCAATCCAAGTGTCCATCAACTGATGAGTGGATAAATAAAATGTGATTTCATGCAATGGAATATTATTTGGTCCTAAAAAAAGTAATGAAGTACTGATATATGCTAGAACATTGATGAACCTTGAAAACATTATGTTAGGTAAAAGAAGTCAGACACAAAAGACCACATATAAGATTCCATTTATATTAAATATCCAGAATAAGCAAATATATAGAGACAGAAAGTAGACTAATGATTGCTTAAAGCTGAGAGGGGTAAGGGAAAGTGGGGTAGGGGAAGATGATAGTTAAAGGGTAAGTGGTTTCTTTTCGATGAGATTAAAATGTCCTAAAATTGTTTGTAGTGAAGGTTGTACAACTCTGTGGATCTACTAAAAACCAGTGAATTGTACACATTAAATGAGTGAATTATACTTTGTGAATTTTATTTCGATAAAGCTGCTACTAAAAAATGAAGCTATTATTAACTACAGGAAAAAATGTATATACATTTCTGACATACTTTATGGTTAAGATGGGAACAGTTTTTACATAGCTGTAATAATATAACAGTAAATGTTATATTACAAAACTGGAATAACCATATTGAAGGACTGTGGAAAGGGGAAATTTGTAGAAGTTTACAGAAATAAATTCTCATCTGCCCTACCAGGAAGACAATAGATAGTACCAAAGTTGAAATGACAGTGTAAGTGTATTATTTAGAAATACAGATGTAAATAGTAGACAAAAGAATAAAAGAGTTGGAATATATTGCCTGAATAAACTCTTATTACATTTAGTTTTTCTCAACTACTTCTTTTTTTGTGTGATCCTGGACATCTGTACCCTCTAAGACTCAATGCTGTCTTCTGTAAAATAGAAATCATAGTAACATATAATAGAGTATTTTGTGATGATTAGATGAGATGATCCATGTCAGATGCTTATTGTAGTGCCTGTGACATCGCAAGAACTCAATAAATAGATTCTGATGTCATCATGATCATAATCATTACCACCACCAGGACTATGAGGTAGCTGGCATTTATTCCAACCATTAGGGCTAATCGGATGCTCATGGGAAGATCTAGAAATAACCACCAGGAAGTAGGAATGATGGTTTGTCTTTGCTGTGAGGCCCTGCACTTGTACCCAAGGCCCCTCTGGGGTCCCAGGATAACAGAGGACAGAGACCAGTCTTGAGTGTAGGATCTTAGGTGCAGCCAATACCTTCCGGGCCTCTCCACAGCCCCTAATACTTAGTCCCTTATATCATCATCCACCCACGCATCCCTTATTATGCAGTGAGTTATCACGAAGGATGTAGTGACAAGCCTGCCCATGGGATCTTCTCTCCTGTTTTAGGGCTGTTGGTCATTAGTTGTTTCCTGCAGTGAACCCGTCTCCTTATTGGCAAATTGTGACACAGAGGTCCCCCAACCCCCAGTCCCTGGTACCCCCGGTACCGGTCCACGGCCTGTTAGGAACCGGGCCGCACAGCAGGAGGTGAGCGGCGTGCCAGTGAGTGAAGCTTCATCTGCCGCTCCCCAGCCCTCGCATCACTGCCTCAACTATCTCCTCCCCCATCCCCCGCCAACGTCTGTGGAAAAATTGTCTTCCAGGAAACCAGTCCCTGGTGCCAAAAAGGTTGGGGACCGCTGTTGTAGCATAAGGAATGTATCCATTTGAGCTCAAAAAGTCACCAGATGGGTTTAGATGCTCCCAACATTCTCCTTACCTAGATATCACCTTCCCTGTGCCCAGCACCAGGAGATCATCAAGACTCACAGAATTCTGAGAATCAAAGTTCTACCTAGACATATCCTGATCATGAAAGCAGCCCAAGATAAAGGAAATGCAAAGAAAATTAGAGAGTTGTAAAAGCACTGTCCAATTAGTCACAGAAAATAATATAGGCCTGGAGAGGTCTGAAGGATCTACCTTCCTCTGGTCCTTAAGCTGGAGGCTCAATGCAGCTCATCCCAACTGCATTACTTATGCTCCCTTTTAAATGTTCTCAAAACAGGAGCAGCTTCCTTACAGAGGAACTTAATGAGACAAATAACATTTGTATAATAAGCATGTATGTGTACCTTATGCAGTGCTGGGTTCTGACAAAGCTCATCTGTGATAAGGAACCTGCCCTCTTACAGCTTCTAATGTTCCTAAAGCAAGGAACAGATGGAGAGAAAGGCACATGCTTTAGCCAAATACAAAAGAAGTGGAGTAATAACACTTTTACAGTGGCTTTATTCTTGATAGGGGAAAAGATAATAGAAAGACGAGGAGAGTGGCACTAGATAAGTATAGGATTTTAAAGAGCTAATGTGAGAATTGGAAGATTTTCAAAAGGGGGATCTCACTTCGATTCTTTCGATATGTGGTGTGATGAACACCATGAATTACATGCTCAAAATCTCTTTCAACCCCGTCCAGCAGGTTTTCCCTACTGCAGAGACTACAAACTTAAAATGCCTTTTCCCAGCCTCCCCCAGAGCTAGGCTCTGGATGTGATTAGGTTCTGCTGATCCGCTGCATTTGTGCAAGCCTTGAATTTGCAGCTGAGGTACATGGGGAGAGGGGCGGGTTACGTGACGTCCAATTCCTGATGTGTGTGGTTTTGGGTCTGCAGCCGTAGCAGCTGCTTCCAGTTTCAACAGGCAGTGGCCTCATTGTGACAGGGCAGCAGTTTTCTTGGTGGCCCAGTAATATGGGGTGGCTTTAGGGTCTTCCTGGAAACACAACTCAGAATCCATTTCCCCATGATTCCATAACTGATATAGTACCTGTAACAAATCCCTCTTTGCCAATCTAATCAGAGCAGATCCTGGTCTCTTCTGAAGAATGCTGCCCGATACTGGGTGGATGGGATGGTGGGAGCTACAGAGGAGTGGGAGACACCAGTCAGGAACCTCATAGGACAGGAGTACGTGCTCAATCTCTCAAGTTGCTTAAATCTCTCTCAGCAAGAAGGAACTCCATGCCATTCCACAAGGGCTTCCAGGGTGGAGAAAAGTATGATAGGAGGGTGATACATGACCATTAATTGTTTCAGGAATACCCAAATAAGTTTTAGAAAAAGAGATTGAAATCTTTAACAAAGCCCACCAGGCCATACAATGTGATTTCTACGTGTTTCATGAACCTGGTGGACTGTGCCCTCACTTTCTCTTGTCCAGCCATGCTGGCCTTTTCTTCTTCAGATTCACTACTCCCTTCTCTGCCTCAGAACCCCAGCTGCGGATACTCTTTAACTGGTAACTCTTACTTGTTGTTAAATGAACTCTCTCATTAGACCTCAGGATGTCCATGTGATGTGCTCTCTTGACACGTTCTACCTCCCTTCATGAGTCCCAGCCAGAGTTAAATGCTGATTTATATAAGTCAAAAATATTAATAGATGTCTGCCCTGCAGACAGGAAAGTCCATGAGAGTAGAGGCTGTCATATCCTCAGTATCTAAAAGTGATTTGCACACAGCTGGGGCTCAGTAAGTATAGGTTACGTGTACGCACTCCATCTTCCTGCTCCGGTTTTGTTGCAACTCTATCTGAAAACCTGCTCCCATGACTGTTGCAGCAAACGAAGATAGATTGGAGACTTGGCCACCGGTTCCTAAATGCTTCTGCGAGGGAATGACATGCATCACCTCCATGAATACTTCGTTGGCCAAAGCAAGTCACAAGGCCACCTAGCTTCAAAAGGGCAATCCAGGAAGGGAAGGAGAGCTATGAATACTGGTCTGCTGCAGCCCCCTACCCTAGAAGCTGACCTAAACATTAAGGTTAGAAGGGGGAAAGTATTGATTATTCTATAACTCGTGACTTGAGTCTTACTTCCTAAAGCAAGCACATCATATTCTTTGTTCTGAGGCATATTTTCCCCATTTCACTTTTATTGTCATGTTCTCTACTGGCTAATGTGCATTCTTATCTAGGCAGTCCTAAGCTCAGGGCTTTACCAGAAATGTCCCTGTGAAAATGAACTTTAGGCCAATAGCAGAATGTGCTTACCCAAGCTGGCTCATCATCTATTCATTGCCTCAATGAGGACAAGCACATTTAGTCCCTTTGTTACACATGACCCCTGGCTGTGCTGCTGTTCTCATTCATTTGCCTTGAAATTAGCTGCTCTGGGAGCTTGGCAGCATGGGGCCAGCATCCACAATCAACCGCGTACGGATTGATCATCTGTTACCCATAGTTCCTTTACCAGGTGTTGATAGGTGCAGAGAAACACAGTTCATGACTCTTGTCCTCAAGGAGCTAACCCTTGAGGAAACGAGATGTAAATCCCCCCACTACTACCTAAATTCATGGCCGTGTATGTTTAAATACAGAATGGGTTGTCGGGCAATGAAAGAATTTCAGAGGCAGGAGAAAGAGGGGGGAAAGGGAGGAAGACGATCAGCTACAGTTGTAGAGGAGAGAGCCCCCGCCGTCAACGGGTGTGGGGGGCATGTTGCTGAAGTGGTGGGGAGAAATCCCGAAGGCCTCCCCTCGGCCCAGTTGTCTCGGTTCTGACTTTGAGTCTTCCCAGGTCATGACTGCACCTGGGATTCCAGAAATTCTACATCTTCTGGGAGTCCAGCATTTGGATTAATCTGAGAATGCTACTCCACATCAGAGATCTTTGTGTCCCAACTGACATCCTCCGAGCCCACAGCTTGCTGCAGGCGTTGCTGGGACAGCCGAGTGTGTGCAGGCCTCACGGGACAGCGCTGCCTTGGCGAACCCAGGAACTCTGCTTCTTGGCCCTGGAGCTTCTCTGCCGCCACCGTGAGGGAGGCTGAAGGGAGCTGCCCAGAGTTCTACTGCAGGTGCAAGCCTGGGAAGTGCCAGGAAGTTCACACGCCACTTGGACAAACCTTGGCCAAGGGGAACTTGGGGGCCGTGCAGCAGTTACATGCTCCCCTCTTCTGTCCCTTGAGCTGACAACTGTGAAGGTGTTTTACACATTTTCTCAGGAGTTCCCCAGAGGGGAGTAAACTGTGAAGAGTAACCTCCTGTTTAACACACACTGTACTGACTTTTCTTCCTTCTGTTTCACAATTCCATGTCCCCCAATGAGCAAATCCTATGCCCAAGTTAGGACACCCCCCCCAAAGAAAACTGTTTAAACTTCTTTACTTCTTCAGTAAAGCATTTACCCCTTTGCTTCAGAGTTATTAATTAAAAAATTAAAATTAAAAAAGGCTAATTCTTTGCATCTTGCTCTTATACTTTAATAAACTGGGAGATCTTTTCATGTTAGGACAAAAGTATCTATCTGATTTTAAAAATAATATTCACTCTATGGAATATCATAATTTATATAACCAGTTCTCTATTCACTCTTCTGATAAATACTTTGATGGACAGCTTTATCTGTGTATATGTCCTCTTTTCCCAAACTGCCCTTTATCTTTGTTTTAATATCATTTCTCCTGACCAAAATACTGGGAGAAATATCCTGGCCTGCGCTCTATTAGGATAGGTCAGGATTGATGGGTTTCAGGCAGCCCAGCCGAGCTGGTAGGGATTTTTGCAGGCCATACAGATGTGCCTTTAAACTTGTGAGAGTTTAGCCAACTGAGAAGTGAGAAGAAAACAGTCCACAGGAGAGACCAATCTCACTACTAACACAAGTTGCAAGTTCAGGGGTTCCCAAGACCACTCTTAGGTTTGATAATTTGCTGGAAGAATTCACAGAACTCACTGAAAGCTGTTATGGTTATCCTTTAATACAGCTAAACACTACAGATTAGAATCAGGCAAGGGAAGACGTACACAGGACAGAGTCTAAGAGAGTACGAAATGCTGTTTCTGTTTCCTCTTCCCATGGAGTCGTGACACCGTCACTTTCTTGACATTGATGTGTGACAATACGCATTGAATATCATCAAGCAAGAAAGTTTACCCCAGCCTCGGTGTCCAGTCTTTATCCAGTGGGTAACCTCAAGTTCCAGCCCCTCAAGAGGTCCACTGATACCACCTCAAAACACCCATCCTATCTCACTTTGTGACTAATTGCCTGGCCCCCAGGCTATCAAAGACTCTCCTGTCAAGAAGCTGAGGACAGCGTAGGTGGGTTCCCTTCTCTCCACACCCTCTCCAGCATTTATTGTTTGTGGATTTTTTTGTGACAGCCATTCTGACTGGTGCGAGGTGATATCTCATTATAGTTTCGATTTGCATTTCTCTAATAGCGATGTTGAACATCTTTTCACGTGCCTGTTGGCCATCTGTATGCCTTCTTTCGAACCCTCCTACAGTGTTGGTGGGAATGTAAATTAGTGCAACTACTATGGAAAACAGTATGGAGTTTCCTTAAGAAGCTCAAAATAGAGCTACCATATGATCCTACAATCAATCCCACTCCTGGGCAAGTATCTGGAGAAAAACGTGGTCTAAAAGGATACATGCACCCCAGTGTTCATTGGAGCACTGTTTACTATAGCCAAGAAATGGAAGCAACCTAAATTTCCATTGACAGAGGAATGGATACAGAAGATGTGGTGTGTGTGTGTGTGTGTGTGTGTGTGTGTGTGTGTGTGTGTGTGTATATATATATATATACACACACACACACACACAATGGAATATTACTCAGCCATTCAAAAGAATAAAATAATGCCATTTGCAGCAACATGGATGGACCTAGAGATTGTCATACTGAGTGAAGTAAGTCAGACAGAGAAATATCGTATGATCACGCTTATATGCGGAATCTAAAAAAAAAATGATACAAACGAACTTATTTACAAAACAGAAACAGCGACAGAGACTTTGAGAATGAACTTACGATTACCGGGGGGACGGGGGGGATAGTCAGGGAGTTTGGGATTGACAGGTATACACTGCTATATTTAAAATGGATAACCAACAAGGACCTACTGTATAGCACAGGGAACTCTGCTCAATATTATGTAACAACCTAAATGAGAAAAGAATTTCAAAAAGAATAGTTACATATGTATGTATAAGTGAATCACTTGGCTGTACACCTGAAACTAATACAACATTGTTAATCAACTATACTCCAATATAAAATAAAAAATTTTTTTAAAAAAGCAGCAGCTGAGGACAAAGGCCAGACCTCTTTTTGCAGTAAAAGATAGACTCTATAGTACACAACACCAAAACAGAATTGACTCCATTAGATTTTTCTAGGGAAATATCTAATTAACAATGTCTAATTTTTTTTCCCAAGATAGTTATTTAATCAAGCAAAATGGGAATGACCATCAGTTTGCTCAATAGCAAAAAGTGTCCTTGACAGCAGTCAGCTCAACATGTCGCAAAGAAGCCCTGGTCAAATGGTCCTCCCAACCTCACACCCTGCCCGAACATGGCAAACAACAGGCTGCACTGGCCACATAGTTTCCCCTTGGGCTGGGATCTCTGTTTATTTTAAGGGAAATAAAATCCTTATGTTTCTGAATCATTTACACTTAACTCATTAAAAAATTTCACAATGGAAATTCTTTGGTTCTCTCCTTCTTTAGATCTTGGGGAGTGGAGTTGTAGGAAACAAAGAAGTTTATACTAGCAGGTATTTCAAACATTCAACATACTGCAAACTTAGTTTCAGGCCAGGAAATCATGAAGAATATTGCTGGTGTTAGTGATACCACATGACTCTATTCTTCTAGAACTTGAGTGCTCAGATCACACCAGATCCACAAAGCCTTCTCCCAGACAGGAGTTTTCTTAGTCCCTTTGGGCTGCTTTAACAGACTGTGGGGCTTATAAACACAAATTTATTTCTCACAGTTCTAGAGGCTGGGAAGTCCAAGATCAAGGTACCAGCAGATTCAGTGCCTGTTGAGGACCTGCTTCCTGGTTCATAGACAGCCATCTTGATCTGTGTTGGTACACGGCGAAAGGGGCTAGGGAGCTCTCTGGGGTCTCTCATAGGACACGAATCTTATTCATGAGAGTTCCACCCTCACGACCTAATGACCTCCCACAGTTCCTACCTCCAAACACCATGACATTGGAGATTAGGTTCAACACATGAATTCTGGGAGGACACAAACATGCAATCTATAGCAGAAGGGATCTCTCAGCCTTTTGACTGTTTTGCCACACCTCTGCTCTGATCTAATATGATAATAATAATGCAATATAATAATAATAATACAATGTTGCATCTCTGTTCTGATCTAATATTACCTTGAGTGCTTATCTCTACAACCAAAGTGTTATCTCTACGCCAGAGTAGGAGGACACCTCATACCTGTGCATACACTGCACATTGCCCAGCACAGCACCCTTTGATGATACTGATGACAGAGCATGTAGTGGGGTTCAATAAACATTTGTTGACAATAAAACAATTTATATTTTTGCAAGTTCTTTTGCATATATTTATTTGTTCTAAATTTTAAAAACAAGCTCCTTTACCCTCCTGTCCTCATTCTTTAGTTACAAAGTACTGTACCACGAGTTCCAGTAAAGCCCTCAAGAATAGCGTTCTATACCTATTTATCACGTATCTTCTGCACTACGCTGAAAAGATGAAAGTAAACATGATCGAATGCAAAAAGAAGCAATCTGAGTGTAGGAAAGGAGGGATTTTGCCATTGGAATTTTACTATGGTTTTTAATTTTTTTTTCTTGCTGAGAAAGTAAGCAATTAACCTCAAGAACCACTGCACAACAAAAACCTACTGACTTTTTTGTTCCTTAAACAGGCTTTATGTAATTTATACATTAAATGAAGTTAGACCTTTCCTGGAGGCGCAATTACCACTAGTTCTCAAATTCTGTGGTGAGGAACAGTATCATTAACACACAATACCGGGTTTCTGCACATCACATTAAATTAACCCACTGGTTCAGGCACGACTGACTGGAAGACCATGTTCTGCCCTAAAAGAGCCCTGAATGACTAACTATTGTTGTCTACGAAAACAGTGAAATTCTGTGCCATTCAGAAAAAATACGGTCAGGGGACTGTTCCCTTGATGGCTTATGCAACTCCAGGCGTTTCATTTAGTGGGCCAGTTTTCAGAGGAATTTGGCCATAATAAAGATTTTTTAAAATCCAGTTTTAGATGCATCTTTAAGGCTCTGAGGACAAGCATTAATCAGATACATAAGCATTCCTTGTAATTTTTGGCCACTTTCCCCTACATTACTGAGGCTCCAGCTGTTTTATCTGGTAAATATTTTGTAAAACTGGGAACATTGTTGACCCTCTTTCAATGGTAACTCTTGTAAAACAGGATAGAGTGTCAGCTGGATGCTGTGACAAGGGTGGTCCTAGTGACATGGGCTCAAGGTCTCTCCCAGAGAAGAGCTTTGGGGCTGGTAAAAACCCTCTCACTGAGCTTCCCTGGTAGCACAGTGGTTAAGAATCCGCCTGTCAGTGCAGGGGACATGGGTTTGAGCCCTGGTCCAGGAAGATCCCACATGCAGTGGAGCAACTAAGCCTGTGTGCCACAACTACTGAGCCTGCACTCTAGAGCCCGCAAGCCACAACTACTGAGCCCATGCGCCTACAGCACATGCTCTGCAACAAGAGAAGCCACCGCAATAAGAAGCCCACTCACCGCAACTATAGAAAGACAGCACGCAGCAACGAAGACCCAACACAGCCAAAAGTAAATAAATAAAATAAATTAAAATAAAAAACAAAAAACGAACCCTCTCACTGAGGTCCTTAGAGTGAAAACAATTCTCACTTTAACAATGCTAAGATGTTATTTGCCTTGTTCACTCCTATGCTCTCATGACTGTACATGACATGTGGAGTTTTCCAGAGGCTACATGATATGTGATGTCACAATAGATTGAATGAAGAAGGAAGAGAACCCACCTGTCTTTTTCTAAGCCAGACATTACAGAGATTGGCAAAAATGCAAAACAGTGCCATTCTTCTCACTAACTTTTTTTGAAAATATATTTTTTATAAAAATATTTTATTTATATTAACATGCAATGGGTTCATTGTTATTTTTAAATGAATTGATAAATGCTTTTGAAATTCTGCTTTAATTTCTAACACAGTAAATATTGACATACATTCCATTTGAACAAAAGTTTTTTTTTTTTTTTTTTTTGGCGGTACGCGGGCCTCTCACTGTTGTGGCCTCTCCCGTTGCGGAGCACAGGCTCCGGACGCGCAGGCTCAGCGGCCATGGCTCATGGGCCAGCCGCTCTGCGGCATGTGGGATCTTCCCGGACCGGGGCACGAATCCGTGTCCCCTGCATCGGCAGGCGGACTCTCAACCACTGCGCCACCAGGGAAGCCTTGAACGAAAGTTTTTTAAGGCACCCAATACATTTTAAGAGCAAAATTGATCCTGAGGCCAAAAAACTGAGAATCACTGGTGTAAGCTTTGAATAGAGATATCCCTGCCACTTACTAGCCACCTTTCCACACATCCCACCTCGAAGAGCACGCACACACACGCACACACACACACACACACACACACACACACACATCCCAGTCAAGCTCTTTCCCATCGCCTACTGAAGGAAAAAAAAAACAGTTTAATTCAATAAGTAAATATTAAGTGACTCAACAAAGCAATTAAAAGAAAAAAAATTCCCCAACTGAGTAATGAAGGTAGAGGAAAACAGAATATGTCACCCCTAAATACCCCTCTTTGACATAAATTTATTTTGAGCTGAAGGCAATTAAGAAGAAGCAAACAGAGGAAAACCTGTCTGTACTGTCCACCTTTTCTGCCTAAAGGCAGGATATAAATTCTCCTTTACTAGAGATGATTCTGGACTCATAATTATGAGCCCAGAGACAACCCAAGGAATCTGCAAACAAACCTTACTCCATTATTTTCCTCCTATATGTTTACCTTCCCACAGTTTGCCACCCTTGGAAACCTAAAACTGCTTTCCTTTGTTTTGTCATTTCTCTACAAATTTATTGCTTTTTGTTGAAAATGCTATAAAAGCAGGAGTTCTAAGCCACCTCTTCTAGTTACTCTTCTCTTTCCCCAAGTTTTTCCCATGCATATGTGAGATGTTAACAAACTTGTTTGTTTTTCTGCTATTAATCTGTCTTTGTAGAGATCCAGCTGAGACCATAGAAGGGTAGAAGGAAAGATTTTTCCTCTCCTACAAACATACTCAGTTTGGGTATGGGAGCAAGGAAGGGAAAGTGTGAAATAGAACTAAATGCAAGTGATTTGGAGGTTATTTGGTATTATGCTATTTTTGTATGCATACTCAAATGAACTGTATTTGGATATTCAAAAAATTTTAGTTTTTCTATTAGCTTGTTATGGGTGCTCTAACCCTTTTGTTTTGAATACATACAATTTTATTTTCTTTTTCCTTCCCCAATTTTATTGAGGTACATTTTATCACAATAAACTGCACATATTTAGAGTACATAATTTAATGGGTTTTGACCCACGTACATACCTGTGAAACTGTCATCACAAGTTAATAAACATATTCATCATCCCCTCCAGTCTCCTTTTATAATTCACCCCCACTCCTCCACTCATCAAACACTAATCTGTTTTCTGTTTAGTATAGATTAGTTGGCATTTTCTAGCATTTTATATAAATGAACTCACTGCAGTTCATGAACTCACTCTTTTGCAATATTGTTTTGAGACTTAATCACGTTGTATTTATCATTAGTTTGTCCATTTTTATTGCTGAGTAGTATTCTACTGTATAGATTCACCAAAACCTGTTTATTCTACTCAGTCATTGATGGACACTGGGCTGTTTCCAGGTTTTGGCAATTGAAAACAAAGCTGCTATGTCCACTTGCGTACAAGTCCTTGTGTTACCAACCCTCCCCAGTCAAGCCCCAACAAGGGTCCTCCTGCCCAGTGTCGCCAGTGCCAGTAGAAGGAGACTGAGTTCGGTTTAGAAGCAAATGGAAGCTTTTTTCTTTGATTAGAGAATGCAGAGATGAGAGCTCGGCCCGCAGCACTCACTCTCTCCAACAGGCGGACAGGCCCTGGGCGTGGCTGCTTTATCGGGATCTAGTGGAGGGGGCGGGGTGGGCGGGGTGGGCGGGGTGGGCGGGGTGGGCGGGGTGGGATGGGGAGTCCTCACTGGGCAGGCGCAGATGCGCTGCTCGTGGCATTCATTCGTATCAGTGCCAGGTGCAGCTCCTCTGCACCCAGCCCACCACCGCCATCTTGGATTAAGGTGTCGTGCGCAGCGTCTCTGCACACGGCTGGAGCTGAGGTGTCGGGTGCTGCCGTTTTGCAGTGGGAACTCTGCTGAAGTGCTGGGTGTGAGGTCTCTGCTCGCGGCTCCCTATGAACAAGTGGAACTAGACTAAACACAAAGGAAAAAAAAAAGGTGAGACTTTTTTTTATTACCCAGCTTCTGTTTTTATTTTCTGGGAATTGCTAAGGGGCTTTGGCAATGACGAAGCCCTCCTGTGTCTTTTGTCCTGCCCCTCATTTTTGAGGGACGCTTGTCTATCTTCTGTAACCCTTTTTATTACTGGAGTCTGGGAGGTTACAGCATATCCTGCCAGCCTTTTTCCCTCCCTCATAAAACTACTCCTGTCCATGAACCATTCCTCTTTAGGGTTTGGGGAGGCTCGCTTCGTAGGTTGGGGGAACTGGCATAGACTGTATCTATTGTTTCTACACAATCACGTTCCAAGGACTGTTTCTGTAGGTAGTAAAGTGGCAGGATTTAGTGTGTGGCAGGTTTTTATAGTAACCACTGGGTTGTCTAATGGCTCTATGAATGCCTGTTCTTGGGCCTTCCCTGTTACCCCCATAATTTTACAACTCTTTTTAAAACTAATTTTATTATATTTTATTAATTTTGAGGGAAAATAACTGTTGGCCTAGAGTTCTACATCCAGGTGAACAATTTTTTTTTTTTTTTGCGGTACGCGGGCCTCTCACTGTCGTGGCCTCTCCCGTTGCGGAGCACAGGCTCCGGACGCGCAGGCTCAGCCGCCATGGCTCACGAGCCCAGCCGCTCCGCGGCATGTGGGATCTTCCCGGACCAGGCACGAACCCGTGTCCCGTGCACCGGCAGGCGGACTCTCAACCACTACGCCACCAGGGAAGCCCAGCAATTTTTTAAAAAGTATAGTTGATTTACAATGTTTCATGTGTACGGAAAAGTTATTCAGTTATGCATATGTATATGTATTCTCGTTCAGATTCTTTTCCATTATAGGTTATTACAAGATATTGAATATAGTATATATTCAAGTATATATAGTATATACAAGGCCATATAGTAGGTCCTTGTTGTTTGTCTGTTTTACATATAGTAGTGTGTATATATTAATCCCAAAGCCCTACTTCCCCCTTCCCCTTTGGTAGTGAGTCAGTGAGTTTGTTTTCTGTCAGTGAGTCTGCTTTGTCAGTGAGTCTATTTCTGTTTTGTAAATAAGTTCATTTGTATCATTTTTTAAGATTCCATATATAAGTGATATCATATGATATTTGTCTATCTCTGTTTGACTTATTTCACTTAGAAATTTACAACTCTTGTAATCAAGTTTGCCTGATCTGGTCTTCAGAACCAAGTAAGTGACACTGGTGTCGACTAAGAATTTGTCAGGCTTTCCCCTTATGTCCAGTGTTAGCCAGGGCTCCTCAGGGGCCAGCTGGAGCACCAGCTTAGGAGCCCCATGGCCCCATCATTCTTCGTTTGTTTGGACCATCTGCCTTCAAGGGTAGTGGCCAGGATGTGCCATTTCTGTCTCCCTTTGGGAGTGGCAAGGGCATTCTTCCAGTGTCCCTCTTGTTTACACGTGGCACACGGGCACTGATTAGGTTCTAGTCTCCTTGGCCTGTTATCCCTCGGTGGGGACTTGGGGTCACTCAGTGGAGTCTGGGCAGTTAGTCCAGATTCCCGTGTGACCAGTTGACATTGAAGGGCAACAGCCAGGACATGGGCTTGCCTCCACACCTTTTTATCTTCTGACTTTTCTTCCTCTATATCTCAGTTATTAAACACCTGGTAGTCAACCTCAACCAGGCAAGGGGTAGAGGTATCTGGTTCTATTTCCAGTTTCTGAGGTTTGCACCTAATGTCGGGGCATTTTGGGAAATGAAACACAACCTCAGGTCTGCATTCCCTTCCAATGACCCAGGGTCAGTTGTAGTATATGTTCAAAGGCATTCCCTGAGGCAGTCTAGGAATGTCAAAGGGTTTTCCGATGGCTCTTGATTGATTTCCTTTATCTTATTCTAATTGACAGGTGTCTTTCCTGCTGCTTGGATTCCCTTTAGGATCATATTTTTATAATTGGTTAGCCTTTGCCTTCTACCCCCTTATCCATTGTCTCAGTGGTCCCAGTTGTGTTTGTTATCTGGGACCCCTTGACTTCCTGGTCTGAAAATAACATGACCTACATTGTTTCTATTCTTTGTCTGCTTCCTCTCAGGCTTTTTAAAAGACCATGGCCTTTTCTTTCCCCATTAGGAGTACATTGAGGAGGCTCTAAATGTCAGCCCATGTGGGTCATGGGTCTAAAAGATTCCACTAATCAAATTCAGGAACCCCTCTGGATGTTCCCTCAACCCCTTACTATGACTTTTTTCCAACTACCATCGGGGCTCTTGGAGTGATTGGCACGCAAATGCCACAAGACTTGACCCAAATAAGATTTCCAGTTTGGGAAATTTGGAACCAGCAGCAAACTGTTAATGGATTCCTCAAGAGACCCAAATAGGAGTGAGCTCTTATGTGGGGGTTCCCCTTGACTTTCAGTCGGTGCTTGAAGACGGGACTGCCTCCAGGCCAGAGCAGCTTAGCTGAGGCGGGTGTCTTTCCTTCTTTCAGCTGGAAAGGCGTTTTAGACTTCCTGCCAAGTGAGAGCTAAACGCATGAGGGATTCCCCCCCAATCAGGGTACTCACCAGATCACGAGGGTTGATACCAGGAGGAGTGTCCGTGGAGCCTCAGTTGTTAAAGACTCATCCAAGGCTTGCCTCACAAGCAGTAGGGGGAAGGAGTCTGGAAGATTAGAAGGAAAAGAGATCAGAGAGAGGTCAGACGGTGGGTGTTTCCTGTTCTTGCCAGCAGCTCACAGGGCTTCCTGATAATGGGGCTCCTGGTCTCGCGAGCAGCTCATGGGGCTTCCCAGCCCACTTCAGGGAGACTGTCACTAACCAGAAACGGTCAAGTCACCGGTCTTGTACCCAGGGCCCTTTCATAATCAGGCGTCCCTGGTGCCTCTTCTTGAACTCAGATGCTGTGCCCTCATTCTGTTTTGTCAGGCAGTCTTTATTACCTGGGCGTTTTCCCCATCTAGCCTCTTGACTCACGCGGCAGGCCACTTTCCTTTACCAAACTATGATGATGGAGAATGCATTGTTGACCCCTGGAGGTTGGCAAGGAGGGCAAGAAGCCCTGTTGCAGCTGCTACTGCCTTGTACAGGGATCAGGAGGCCGGCACTACTGGCGAGACAGTGAGCAAGACTGCCTGGCTCCGTCTTGTCTGGTAACATGGGAAGCCAGCCAGAGGCAGTGGGCAGACACGTGTGAGTTTCAGTCTCCAATCCCCAACACTGCCACAGTATGATCCCCTCAAGGAGGTGCAGTCCAGATGACTCTGGGGGCCACGCTGTGTGCTTAACCACACCTGGGTATTGGGTTGCTGGACAGAGTTGCTCTGAATTTGGCCAAAGGCTGCCGCCATTCTACCCCATCAGGGTGAACTCAAAGATCAGAGTCAGTCATCCTTATGCAAACCTCCCAAAACCTCTGCCATCCTCCCTCTGGAGCCGGGGTGAGCCTGGAGCCTGGTGGATAGGTGTGGCTGAAAAGGCCACAGTCCATCCTTCGTGATCGCCAGAAATTGTTTCCGACCCTTTTCAGTTAGGTCTCCAAAAGGATCCTCGTGCCTGGTGTACTTCATGCCAGTAGAATGAGACTGAGCTTGGTTCAGAAGCAAAGGAAGGCTTTATTCTTTGCTCAAAGAATGGAGAGGTGTGAGCTCAAGCTCTAAAGTCCATGTTCTCTCTGAAAGGCCTTTGGTTGGGTTGCTTTCTGGGGTTCTCATGAGCAGAGGGAGGGCTGGAGTGCTTGCAGGTCGGACGAGGTTCTGTGGCTCACGGCACCTCACACTGAAGTGCAGGGGCAGCATGTCTGCGCACGGTCCACAGTCACTGTCTTGGATTGAGGTGCTGTGTGCAGCACTTCTGTACACAGCTTGCCAAGTTGGGGTGTCAGGAGCAGCAGTTCTGTGCTGGGAACCCTTATCCGATGTGTGAGGCGCAAGGCCACTACACACGGCCCCCAAAAGCAAGTGAAACTAGACTAAGCACAAAAGAAGAGGTTAGACCTTATCCCGTAGATACCATCTTATTTTTCTCCAGGGACCCACTGGGCTTTGCCAGTAACATATATATATTTTTATTTCTCTCAAGTGAATACTTGGCAGTGCAATGGTTGCCTCATGTGACAGATGTGTGTTTAACTTCATAAGAAATTGCCAGACTGCCATACTGTTTTCCAAAATGATCACACCATGTTACCTACTGACCAGCAGTGTGTGAGAGAGTTCCGCTTGTTCCTGCATCCTTGCCAACACTGTATGGTCAGTCTTTTAAATTTTAGGGAATTCCCTGGCAGTCTAGTGGTTAGGATTCCGAGCTTCCACTGCAGGGGGCCCGGGTTTGACCCCTGGTCCAGGAACTAAGATCCCGCAAGCTGCAAGGCGCGGCAAATAAATAAATAAAATTTAGCCAATTGAAGGTGCATAGTGATAACCTGTTACTTTTTCTCTTATCTCCTTATGCCCTGTAACACCACTATTTTCCTAATTTTCTAAATATTATTCATCATTCGAGGCCAAGCACAATATAGTGTGTCCTTCAATGAAACATTAAGCAATCGTAAATAAGAGTCCTCTGTTTATGCTGATAAGGAACAAACTCCAAGACATATTACGTGAAAATAGTAACGTCTAACATGTTACAGTGCTTTCTACATGCTAGGCAGTGTTCTCAGCATTTAATATACCTTAGCTCACTTAATCCTTAACAACCTTAAGAGGCAGATACTCATACTTTCCTCCATTTTAGAGATCAGTGAACTGTCTCAGTGACTTTTGCCCAAGGTCACACTGGTAAAAAACGACAGAGCCAAGACTGGAACACAGGCTCCAGAATCTCAGCTTTTTTTTTTCTTCCAGTTTATTAAGATACAGTTGGCATGCAGCACTGTATAAGTTTCAGGCGTACAGCATGATCGTTTGACTTAGGTCCATCGTGAAATGATCACCACAGTATATTCAGTGAACATCCATCATCTCATAAGGATACAAAAGAAAAGAAAAAGAAATGTTTTTCCCTTTTGATGAGAACTCTTAGGATATACTCTCTGAACAACTTTCATATATAACATGCAGTGGTGTCAATTATGTTAATCATGTTGTACATTACATCCCTAGGACTTATTTATCTTATACTTGGAAGTTTGTACCTTTTGACAACCTTCCTCCAATTCCTCCTCCCCCCATCTCCCACCTCTGGTAACCGCAAATATAATCTCTTTTTCTGTGAGTGAGGTTGTTTGTTTCTTGAAGAATAATTGACCTACAACACTATGTTAGTTCCTGGTGCACAACATAGTGATTCAGTATTCCTGTACATTATAAAATGATCACCACAATAAATGTAGTCACCATCTGTCACCATGCAAAGATATTACATGATTATTGACTCTATTCCCCAGGCTGTGCATTTCATCCCCATGACATTTATTTTGTAACTGGAAGTTTGTACCTCTTAATCTCCCTCATCTATTGCTCTCAGCCCCCTACCCAGAGCCTCAGCTTTTGATAGCTTGCTACACCGTACTACCTCTGTGTTTCAAGGCACAGACTAGCTACAATTTGTAACTCCAAAGGGAGAGAAAGTATCTACTCACATTTATTTATATATGCATGAGATATCGCTGAAAAAATATACAAAAAGGCAGTAATGTCAATTGCCTTTGAGGAGGAAACTTGGAGTTGAACGATAGGGGAGAGAGGAAGATCTTTGAAACTTTGAATTTGGAATTTTGAATATTTTTACTCAAAACAGAAAATAAAATTTAAGTAATTAAAAAAAAACCCCACAAGTCCAGCTTTTTTCCAGAGTGTCTCCCAGGTACTCAATTCCAGATCCATGTTGTGTAACAACTGACATTTTCACGTACTCACCTTTCTTTCCCAGGTTATAAACACTTTGAATGAAATACCACCTTCATACTTACAAGTCTTGGAGTTCCCTGCAGTACTCAGCACAGTACTGGGCATTAGCAAATGCTTAATACAAACTTGTTTATTAACTGGTAAACCCATTCCCAAGAAACTGAAATCCTGACACGAATCCAGCTTTATAGCAAGTTGTCTTCTGTGACGAAAACACATGGGACTGGGTCAGCTGAGGGGAAGAAGAAGAGGCACATGCTGATCAGCAAAAAGAGAAGCAACAAAAAACCTTTTTTTAAAAAAATTTGATATTTTATATTTGAAAAATAAATTGAAGTGGTCATCATGGGAAATACAAATGCTTTGCTGGATTCCGTACAAGTATTTTATAGTTTGAAATTGTTTTTACTTGTTTACATAATAGAGCACAGTTGTCTTTTCAACGTCTGTCTGCCCGCCCAGGGCCTCTAAGTACTTAATCCAGCTGGGAAATCACACAGAACAGATTTTTCCATGATGATGTAGTTTACTTGTCTCCTTTTTGGATAAATTAGTGATGGTGAGCATTTTTAGAGGTATTTTATAAACGAGGCAGTAAGGGTGGTGGGTTATCATCACATACTTGAAGAGCTAGCCAGCCCTCCTGAAGGTGAAGGTGATTGTGATGAAATAAAAAGCTCAGGCCTTTTGTTTCCAACTTTGAGAACTGAACTTTTGGGATAGCTCTCTAGTATAGATGCTAAAATTGGTCAAATTTTATTTTTCAGTAAGAGTGGTTGGCATTACAAAAACAGGGCTTAAGTGTTTGTACAGAAAAAAGTCAGTAGGTGAAAAAATTTCCCATCTCTTGAAGAGATTGTCACAAAAAATTTGCAACCTCTCTCTGCCTGGTCCCTTCAATCAGTAGGAAAACTGACTGATTCACCCAAAATGTTAGCAGTACTATATTCTGCTTCCTAGACATATTTGCATTCTTCTAGGGTTAGCAACCCTTAACTCATAGAAATGAATAACTTAGAGTAAAATTCAGGTGATGAACCATTTGGAAGTTTCTGCTTCTTCTTAAAGATGATCTTACTCTCTCAGGTCCTTTCAGCTCTTAACTTTCTTTGCCACAATTGCAAATTATGAGTAAAATTCCATGTTCAAATTTAGAAACTGTCAAAGGAGAAATTTTTCTTTTATCCAGGTTTGCTTTTAAACTTTTACAAAAGAGAGGCAGGGAATGTGGGTACCATTTCAAAAGCCAGATGCTGTTCTGACTTTTTTTAATTGTTTTGGAGAACAAAAGATTGTTTTTGTAAATATCAGAGTTGATTTTATATTCAGACACCTTGAAGAGATAACAATAGGCTCCTTGCATAAACCACCATTACTTCCAACACCAGCCTTACTTATTAATGTTTAACAATTTCTAAACATGTTTCAGAGTTATTGACAAGCATGAAGGTTTGCAATGTAGTGGAATATCAAAACAATTTGGCAGTAAGAGAGTCCTCATAAACTGAATATCATAAAAGCACAACTGAGGAAATCTGTTACTCGTGATGGAGCAAAATCTTTGAGTCTTTGAGAGTTTGTCTCAACCAGATTACTTAAAAAAGTCCTCTGTTGAGCAGCCTGAGTCATAAATATTTGTTTATCCTTTGGCTTTGTTTATCAGCATAGGAAGGCAGTGAAAAAGTACTTTTCAGTAATTTGCTTTATCAGTTCTTTTTAATCAGCTGATTCCTTTTCTCAAAGGAAGTCATACTTTCTAACTTAAAATTTTTCCTTCTCGGAGAGTTGAATATGATTCTGTTTCCATATCTGTGAAGGCAGCCTGTGTGTCTCCTCTTTTGAACATTTACCCAACTCAGGCCTGCTCACCAGATTGTTGGACATTGAAAGAGCCTGGTGGGGTGCCAGGACACTTTAGGAATCTCAGCTGTGCTCAAGGCCAGACTCTTGGCAGGAAACTGGGCTGAGCTTTCCAGGCCCCAGTATTGGAGGCCAGCAGCCTGGTCTCTCTTATGATGGCTGGCTTTCACCAGACAAAGGTGGAGCGCTCTGCCATTGCCAAGATACTGGCTGAGAGAGCCATATCCAGTGATCTCGTAGGTGGCCATCATTTTTAAAACATTATTTATTTCAGCTTTATCTCATCCTTTACATTTTCTTTTTGGGGTGTTATTATGCACATAATATATAAAATAATAGTACATGTGTATAATTTATAAATAAACATACAGTGGTGATTCACACTTGAAAATATTTTATAATGGGAGTTAACAATAAAAAAGTTTGGACACCACTGCTCTATGAGTGAAAGGTCTGGAAAGAGTGTCTATGCCCTTTTCCCAAAAGTAGTTAAAAATCTTATGTGCAAGACTCAAACACCAGCTTGAAACAGCACCAACTGGCCAAAGATGGAACAATTTGAGCATTAAGGCAAACATTAAATAAATTTATTATAAAAGTCATAATGACATTTTAAAAATAATCTCATTGGTCACCTTTGGAGAATGTTAGTGAACCAACTAAATATTTGGAAAAGAATAAAGCTTGAACCTGCCTTTCCTGTATGAGCTGTATCCTTACACTCAAGGAATAGTAGACTTAAAGTATCATCATCTGGCAAACCTCAAATGAAATAAGATCTAGGCTCTGACTATCAATAGCACTAACATCACAAGAAGAGAGAGAACTGAACATGATGTGCCTCCTGGTAGGAGATCCAACACCAGCTTTGACGAAATATCGAATCTGAATCAGATCAAGGATCTAAATCTCATAACAAGGTTTCAGGAAATACAGAGGCCTGTGAAACATATTAACACCACAGGAATGCAGTCAGCAAAACCAGACTGTGGGAGGCTCGACAGAGATAACCTGTTTTCTTAAACAAATATATTTCGAAGAAAAAGAAGGGAGAGGAGAACCTACAGCTTAATAGAAACTCAAGGCACATAAACTAAATGCAACAAGTGGACATTTTTTGGATTCTCATTCAAACAAATCAACTTTTCAAAAAGTGATGAGAGGGACTTCCCTGGTGGCACAGTGATTAAGAATCCGCCTGCCAATGCAGGGGACGCAGGTTTGATCCCAGGTCCGGGAAGATCCCACATGCCTCAGAGCAACTAAGCCCCTGTGCCACAACTACTGAGCCCGAGCACCACAACTACTGAAGCCCGCGCACCACAACTACTGAAGCCCGCGTGCCTAGAGGCCGTGCTCCACAACAAGAGAAGCCACCGCAATGAGAAGCCTGCGCACCGCAACAAAGAGCAGCCCCCGCTCACCACAACTAGAGAAAGCCCACGTGCAGCAATGAAGACCCAACGCAGCCAAAATTAATTAATTAATTAAATAAAAACAAAAACACTTAAAAAAAAAAAATGATGAGACCGTCAGGGAAACTTAACACTGACTGGGCAATAGATGCCACTTAGACTTACTATTTTAGGTGTGGTAATGGGGTCATTGTAATTTTTGGAAGGTCTTTCTCTTTTAGAGAAATATTTGGGGATGGAATCATATCATAGCTGGCATCTACTTCAGTATAAAACAGCGTGGGGAAGGAGAAGTGGACGGCATCACTGAAACAAGAGTAGGCACGAGTTTGTAATTGTTGTAGCAACATAATTGGTATACTCAGGATCATCCTTCTAGTCTGTCTCCTTTAGTATATGTTTGAAGTTATCCACAATAAAAAGATTTGTTTAGGGCTTATGTCCAACCACCATCCCCCTTTGTATTTCTAAACCACATACCAAAGAAAATGTTCTTCAGAAACAAGAATTTCAAAGGCTCTAGTGGAATCCAACAAAATTACATGAAATGGACCAATCTCACCTCTAAGGAAAAGCCAAGAAAAAAGGCCTTGATTATGTTGATTATTGTTCTATACAGGATTTCCACTCTAGAAAGGGAAATCCTGTAGCACTCAGTGCTCTCAGTTAAGTATTCCATACAGGAACCATAAAGTGTTGTTGAAATAAGTGAAACCTTGCTGTTCATCCAGATGTGCTGAGTCAGTGCCCCTCTCCATCCCTATCTGACCTCTGGAGGCCTGGCCAGAGCAGCAATGCTGGAGACAGGCTTCAATGGATCCATTCATCAGAATATTTTAAAAAGGAGACAACTAAGTGTTTGACCCAATTTTATTAGTCATGTTTTTAAACTGATAATGGTTGCTGAGCATATAATAGTGCCTGTAAGTGTTCATTGAATGAATATTTGTGTATATTAGTATTTTACAGGATTTACACTTATACTTCAGGGGAGAAGACATTCTAGTCATTCACCAAAACACGGCCTAGACCGAGAACACAATTTATGGGGCATAACCTCATCATGATAGTGAGAACTGCTGTCCCTTTCATTCCTTGATATTAATGTTCCAGTACCTGGTGCTCTGAGGGCTTAACTGGATGCATTAGTTTCCTACAGCTGCAGTAACAGATTCACAAACTGGGTGGCTTAAACAATAGAAATTTATTGTCAGTTCTGGAGGCTAAAAGTCCAAGATCAAGGTTTGGGCAGGCTTGGTTCCTTCTGAGGGCTGTGAGGAAGAATTGGTTCCATGTATCTCCCCTAGCCTGCAGTGGTGCGCTGACAATCTTTACTGTACCTTGGCTGGTAGGAGCATCACTCTGATTTCTGCCTTCATGTTCACATGCTGTTCTCCCTGTGTACATGTCAGTGTCCCAAATTCCCTTTTTATGAGGACACCAGTCATTGGATTAGGGCCCATCCTAATGACCTCCTTTTAACTTGATTACTAGGCCCTATCTCCTGGAAAGCCACGTTCTTAGGTACTGGGGGTTAAGACTTCAACATATAAATTTCGGAGGGATGTAATTCACCCCATAACATGGGGTGACTCTTATTTTCCCAGGCTTCCTTGGGGATGAAAACTCTTGAGTTTTCCAAGGAAGCCACTGGACTCAAAGGCCCCAAGCTTTCCTTCCTTTTCCTATTAGCTATAAGGCAGGCTTCCTGGTCTTGTTCCTGAAGCTTTCTCAACAGATGAAGCTGTGGTTCATGTTGCCTGTTCCAGCTCTTGGTGGCCTGGGTTTGTGGCTACTACTTCCCTGTCCCTGGAATATGATTCTCATCTCTCTCCTTTCACTGCAATAATCCTTAAAGCTATAGAAGAGTTTCTCCCCTGCCAGCAAACACAGTTTTTTTGGCCTAACTTCCAGTGGCCTGGTCTTATACTGGCTATTACATTCTTTAAGCCCTCCTTCAAAAGATAGCCCACTTGTTTGAGGGACTTGGGATATATCTCCCAGATCTAGAGAAATGTGGGCCAGTAATAACGCACCTCTCCTCTATTGCCCTTGAACTCTTCTCCAGGGATCAATTTTCCTTCCTTCATTCAAGACATGATACATCCTCTGCATTTCAGGGTACTGCAGTCCCCCTAAATCAAAGGCAGCCTTCATCACATCTTTGTTTAAGACTCATCTTGATGTTCTAGGAGTTTGTAACTTCCCAAAATTCACTATCCCACTTCCCAAGACCCCAAGGGGGCCTCATGCAAACGGGAGTCCTAGTAACCGGCCAGGATATTCAAGATTTCCCGTGGCCAATGTGCAAACCAGGTGTCCATTCAGCTTTCAGTGTGTGAACAACATCTTCACATAACCATCATTCCTGCTGTTTGGAATCTGTGCTCAGAGCAAACAGGCAAAGGAAAGCCTCACCCTTTCAGATATGTAGAGTTCCAGCTAGATTGGCTGCATTCGTAAATCACAGTGCTTCCACAACTAGAGCTAGAAAGATGACAGCTATGGACTCATGTTCCTTTAGCCAAAGAGTGCCAAGCATCATTAGCAGAGAACTTCAAGGAACTTATGCTCACCTTGTGTTTTCAAAGAGTAGACAGTTATGCTCCAGGTCACCACACAATATTAATAATTGCATACTGAGACCTCAATTGCAAGAAAAAGATGAGTAACCTGGGGAGACAGGACCAGGGGCTGGATAACCAGGAAAAGGCCCAGAAATTCCAATGGCTCAGACCTGGGGGTGGAGATGGGGAGTGGAAGAGGGAGTTCTGCTCCAGTCCACTCAACTCCCACCTAAGGCTGTGTGTGAAGGTGAGAAGCTTGTGAAGCCAGGCAGACTTGGGTTCAAATCCCCGTTCTCTTACTGGCAGTGGGAGCCTAACTGTATCCTCGCCTCAGCATCCTCATCTATAAAATGAAAGTAATAGTAGTACCTGCCTCACAGGTCTGTTGCGATGAATACATGAGGTAATGTGTAAGAAATATAAAGCATAGGGCTTAAAACAGAGTAAGCACTCAGTAAATGTTAGCCGTCACCATCATTCTTGTAATAAGTCCGAGGCATCCTTGTGTCCTAAGGCTCTGTTCTGCTGAAGGAACATTGATAACCCTTTTGGCCCTAGCTGCCTGCATTTATGGACAAAGAATTTCCTCTCTCTAAACTCAGATTGGCACCTTGAGGTCAGTGTTATCCTATGAAAAACACGCTGGCATGTTTGTCCCAAAGGCCAGGGCAGAACTGCCAGATTTCTTTGGCATTTTGTAAGATGGAGGTGCTTTCTCCAATGTTACATTTCATAGTCACCCTCTCTTCACACCTCCCACAGTTTGACGAGTATGGCTAGCTCATCCGTCTCACCAAATAAGACAGAATGTCCACAGAATCGGAGTTGTGTCCCAAAATGCATGGCTGGAAAGACTTGGATCCGAAGGAGCTTTCTCTAATTGAGAACAGGGACACAGGCAGCCTTTTACTCCTGAGTGATAGGGTGAAACACTAGCTGCAGATGCCCAGTGAGAAGGGCTGTTGCCATGGTTGCTGAGGCAGGCATAGAGAAGCAATACCATTTTGCACTAATAGATGGAAACGATCATATCTCACCCTTGTTTCTCACAGTGTGTCTTTAGAAGGGCAACAGCAGTTGAATAGAAAGTAGGAAAAACTAGTAACAAGAAAAACTGATGCATTAACCCTAGGGACAAAAAGGCAAAATTACTTATTTTTCTATTATATATAAGTCATCCCAGAAAAAATCACTTGACATGCCAGCAGTTGCTTGTATTCGCAATTCACTTCTCCTCTTCTTGACTGACTGGTCTTGGCTCTCTGGCTGGTCCCTGATTGCCCCAGAGTCTCCTCTGGGCCCTCCCCATGTGGGGAAACTGGACGAAATCACGGTCCCTGGTTGATCCACACGGAGACCAGCTGCAGCTTGTTTTCGCTCTGAAGCATATTTCTTTTTCCATTTGAGAGCACCTGGGTTTATGACCCCAGGATATAGCACGAAGCACCTATCTTTGGTCAGGGGTTGTCCCTGTTGTGTCAAGGGTGATTTTGTTTAGATAAAAATTGGGTACATTTGATTATTAATTTTTTGGTGAACCTCTGCTGCATTTTTGACTGGAAACCTGAGAGGGGGACACTGCAAAGAAATGAAAACAGAACAGCGCTTGTGCAAAATGGTGACTAAGGTGTTTAAGTGTTTGTGTGTGTTGGTGATGGGGGCAGGGGGTGGTGCCTGGGGAAGCTGCAGTGGTATTTGTCAGCTGAATAATAATAAGGGCCAGGCTGTTTTTCCCTCAACGCTTCCTACACATGTTTTCAAGCATTTCGTCTCTAATCATTTTCCAAACCTACTCAAAGCTACAAAGTATTTAGAACCTTCCCTTAGGTGATGAATTTTAAAACCTCCCTTCTGTTGTAGGAGACACGGTTCGAAGACACGAGCAAGCAAGGACAGGAGGCACTAAAATTTAGCTTGATTCCCCTGGGGTCTGAGCCCCAGTTCTTAGAACTACACCCAACACCAATGACATTATTTCCTTTAGTCATTATTATCCTTCCAAGATACTGTCCTTATGACTATCTTTAAAATTACATCGTAGGTGACATGTCAGGCAAGCTCTCGCTTTATTTGCCAGTATTTCTGTTGTGCTTTATGGTTACCATGATTTCGACATCCATTTCATCATGCATGTTGCTATCTGACTTCAGTGTGCCTAATGCTCTCAGATTCAAGAGAACACAGACCCTATCCCAGGGGTGCAGGTGCTCTCAAGGAGGGCAGGAGGGCAAGCAAAACCCCACAGCAATGAAACAAGGGTCACAGCAGAGATAAAAACACTTGGAGTGATTGGAGCGATCTCATGTCTGTGTGGTCCTGCAGCTGCTGTGCTCACCCTCATCAGACCCGAAGCCCCCTTCTCATAACAGACATTTTGGAACACCCCTTAACATCCTGACGTGGAATTCCTAGATTATATAACCTGCTTACACACTTCCAGAAAACCAAGGTAATGTCCTAAGTGTAATAGGAAGGAGAAAAGCAAGGAAAATAACATTAAAAAAGTCATATGTATTTTAACATGCAAATACTCCAGCACAACTACACTGTAAGATACATGAAAAGTCAGCTGCTTATACCCACTTATATTGAAAATGTTTTATTTAATTTTTATGTGTGCTTACATTATTTAATACTTTATTATATCAACATATTTAAATTA
Source organism: Stenella coeruleoalba (assembly GCF_951394435.1). Lineage (NCBI taxonomy): Eukaryota > Metazoa > Chordata > Mammalia > Artiodactyla > Delphinidae > Stenella > Stenella coeruleoalba. The sequence goes on from NC_137150.1 coordinate 48,611,158, forward strand.
TAATGTTATTTATAGTCAATGTAATATTTTTGAGTTTTTAAAGTACTCGACTTTTTGAAATCAGGACTAAATTAGTATATTGTACAGATGAGCATGTTGTAAGATTTTATAGAGAGAGATGTAGACATATAATGACTAAGAATGCAGAATGATATGATGTGTTGATTTTGTGACTCAAATAGCATGAAGGACATTGCTGATTATGATATGATTATTTTTGGAATGATGAACAACTCAAAAAAATTTGGAATGGAAGAAAGCAATTTTCCCTCAACTTACATCCTAGTTGAATATCTGGAAAATTCAGTGTATGCCAAAAACCATATAAGAGAAAGTTCTTCATGTAAAGTGGAGTTCAGTTCTAAGTTCTGCTAATTATAATTCATCTTCATAAATTCCCAGCAAAACACTTTAAAATTGTGTATGAAACAATGTGATTCTTTGTTGAGCATGACTGTCCACACATTGCAGGATGTTGCCTATCCCTGGAACCACCCAGAAATGCCATAGCATTCTCTAAACAACCTAACAACCCAAAACCCTCCATTGGGTTCCACAGAACCCCTGAGGAGGTACCACTGTCCCCATTGAGATTCCCTGGTCTAAGATCCCTGCTAGCTCTGGAATTCAGTGGTTCTATTTATATACTTTACCCCCAAACTTAATCTAATTAATTATTTTTATTTCCTAGTGTGTGCCTTGTCAACGAGGTAGGCAAAGATAAACTTGTGTCTTGATCCTTTACAAGGACTTTTACAAATTTATCCCTAATGCCTAGCATAGCCCCTGATATATGGTAGATGCTCAATGAATATTTTTGAGTATATGCATACATATAGGAAGGATACTCAGGAGGTATAAAACATGAGTCTTTTCCTTACATTCTAATCGAAGATGTTATACATTTCCAATACATTCTAATTGGGAAATTAAGAACAACATGTGACAACAATAAAAGATCAGTACAAAATAATACTTCACTAAGAGGCGCATCTTACGGTAGAAGCTATAAGTATAATAAAGTGGTAAGAGAAGTTACTGAGGTAGCCAGAGAATTCATAGAGTCAGTGGAATTGGAGCTGGGCCCTAATGGAGGGATTGAACTTGTATGAGGATAGGGGAAGGCTTTCCAGAGAAACTGAGAGGTTGCAGGGCCCAGAGTCAAGAATGTGCATGGGGCTGTGTGAAGACAGGGCTGGGAGGCACCCGGCTCCACTGGAAGTGCAGCAAGGTTCACGTTAACGAGGTGTGGGAACATTGTGGTTAGGTGTACAGGGCCCAGATTTAGAAGGACTTGGAATACCAATTAGTTGAGACTTACTTGAAAGATTTTAAGGAAAGGCTAAAGTTATACACTGTTTTAGAAACCCAAACAAAATGCTTACATTGTTGGAGGAGGGAAGGACTCTGTTCATGGCTGAGAGCAGAAGTGGTCTAAACAGAGATGTGCTGGAGCCAGCTTGTACCAACTCACAATAGTGATGATTAAATTTGTAGGAATTTTTCAAGTTTGCTGTTAAACATAGCTGTTATTAAAAATCAAGTTATGTACACACACTATTGAATCAATTATATTAAAATTAGGTAATACATACTCAAAACTTATCACTTGCTAATTATTTTACCACATTTTACTATTTTGTATGCTTTTGAGGTTGTTTACATCTACTTATTAGAATGGTGGAAGCAATGTATAATGCTGCTGTGTGTCCCTTCAGAGATGGAGGTGGCTTGAAATCAGTGGTGGTGAGAGTATGAACGCCATGGAAATCAGAAAATGCTTTGTATCAGTGCTCGATATGTTTTGTTGATTGTAGACTTAATAAGATGATGGAGAAAATGTTAATAATCCAGACGAAAACTTTAGAAGTGCACATCATGTCTCTAAGCCATTGCTTAGAGAATAGCATAAAAAATTGAGGGAATATTCTTTCAGTATTTATAAATGTTTTTTCAGCTTTATTGAGGTATAAAATTTCCTCAAAAAAAGTAAAAATAGAATTACCTTATGATCCAGATATCCCACTCCTGGGTATATACCCAAAAGAATTGAAAGCAGAGTCTTAAGGAGATATTTGCATACCCATTTTCACAGTTGCATTATTCGAAATAGCCAAAAGACAGAAGTAACCCAAGTGTCCCTCAGTGGATGAATGAATAAACAAAAGATCATATATACATACAATGGAATTTTATTCAGCCTTAAAAAGGAAGGAAATTCTGATACATGCCACAACACAGATGAACCTAGAGGACATTATGCTACATGAAATAAGCCAATCACAAAAGAACAAATACAATATGATTCTACCTATATGAGGTACCCCGAATAGTCAAAATCCTAGAAACAGAAAGTAGAATGGTGATTGCCAGGAGTTGGGGGAAGGGGAATGGAGAGTTGTTGTTTAATGTGTATAGAGTTTCAGTTTTGCAAGATGAAAGGAATTCTGGAGACTTGGTTGCACAACAATGTGAATAAAGTTGCTACTGAACTGTATACTTAAAGATGGTTAAGATGGTAGATTTTATGTTATGTGTATTAAACCACAATTCAAAAAAAGATATTTCATGTCATGTGGCACTCATAAAACTGATTCATTATTGACATCTGATATTGCTTTGAAACAGGATAAAATATTGACATCTGAGATTACTTTGAAACAGGGTACTGCTCAAGCCAGGAGTCAGAGCAGTAAACTGGAGGGGAGTCAGGGAACCCAAGACCGCTTCTGGTTTTATCAACGATACGCCATGTGTGAAGTACAGTTACTGCACCTTTGGAGGATTTGATCAAATGCTCTTACTGCCTTCTAAAAAAAAACTAGATGTTTTAAGTATGAATGGGGTAATATTTGTAAAACTACAGAGGCTCTTTACCAAAAAGAAGACTTTAAGAAAAAAAAAAGTATCACTAGTGTTACTATGCTAATTCTATAAACATTGTTACATTGTTAAAAGGAATCTGTCCATTTAATGGTCTGTGCTAGATATCTATTAATGATAGGCCCTTTGTCACAGCAAGTAATATTTAGTTTCCAGAAACCAATCTTTAAAAGCCTGCTTTGTACAACTGTTGAAGTCTATCATTACGAGGATTTATTTTTGGCACTGGATCCTGGAGCTTTGGCTAATAGCAGTCAACAGAGGTAATTCTACCTTAATTTTGCAAGTGTTCTAATGGCAGTAAAAATATATTACCCGTGAATCATGGTGACACTCAGCACAAGAGCTCAACATTTTATGAAGTTATAAGAGCACAGTAACTGTAGTTCTCATTTTTCATGGTCATTTTTTTGTTGGAAATACTTTTATTATTTAGAGAAATGCAAATAATTTGGGGGGGATCGAATTCCATTACAATTAATATCCACATAACAAAAATGTGTTCAATTCCAGAAGTGTTTGTGGTATGGTCAAGTAATCTAGATTCAAATTCCCTGGAGGAGTTTTTATCCTGTGTTCTTGGTACCAAAGAAAGTATCACCATCAACAAACAAGTGCAATTGTTTTAATGATCCTTTTAAGTTAATTTTCCTGTTTGAAGATGAAATGCCATTTCTTCTGTTTCCTAGACTACTTTCTTTCCTATACCTTGGCAGTTATTTTTCATGCTTGTTCTTATGCTATATCAGTAGTGAAGAGGGAGGAACAGGGGACTCATGTAGCAAAAAACAAGGGTCTTTTGATTAAAAAAAAAAAGTCATAGATTATAAGCCAGAAGCAAGAACCATGTTTCCAGCATACAATTCTCATCGTGTTTGGCATTTTATGGCCATTAAAAATCACTATTTAAGATCAAATGATATTTTTAAGGTACTTTGCAATGCAGGAGATAATATTTTAGTAGTATTTTTATTTTCAGGGTTCATGGCTTTCTAAATCTTAGTAAGATTTTATGTAATAAGATAATAAGTAGGGGCTTCCCTGGTGGCGCAGTGGTTGAGAGTCCGCCTGCCGATGCAGGGGACGTGGGTTCGTGCCCCGGTCCGGGAAGATCCCACATGCCGCGGAGCGGCTGAGCCCGTGAGCCATGGCCGCTGAGCCTGCGCGTCCGGAGCCTGTGCTCCGCAACGGGAGAGACCACAACAGTGAGAGGCCCGCGTACCGCAAAAAAAAAAAAAAAAAAAAAAAAAAAAGATAATAAGTAATCTTATTTTTGAATGGGAATATTAAGGAAAGTGAGACTTTCTAAAATTAGGGTAATTGGGACTTCCCTGGTGGTCCAGTGGTTAAGACTTCGCCTTCCAATGCAGGGGGTACAGGTTTGATCCCTGGTCGGGGAGCTAAGATCCCACATGCCTTGCGGCCAAAAAACCAAAACATAAAACAGAAGCAATATTGTAACAAATTCCATAAAGACTTTAAAAATTGTCCACATCAAAAAAAACTTTAAAAAAATAAAATAAAGTTAGGGAAATTAAGGAAAATAACAATTAAAACTAGTATTGAAAGAAGCAAAAACCTCTGCTGATTGTCTTTCTTATCTTACCATTTCCAAACTGTTATCCACTTGTATGATATACACGAGCAAGAGGTGAACCAAAGCTCACTGACTGAATGAAATTGCCATTATAAAAATAATATACTTTATTGATATGAGTATATGCAAATTGATGGAAAATGTTTGTTATTTCCAACTCAGTTATTTCCAGAAGCAAATACTTTCATTTATTCAAAGCTTATACCAAATACAGTATTCTATTAATTGTTAAAAGCATTATAAAGTAGCACATAACAATTTCAGAAGAACATATCTAATGCTATCTTTTTCTTTTTTTAAATTTGGCTGTGCCAGGTCTTCGTTTTGGCACGTGGGATCTTTAGTTGTGGCATGTGGGATCTTAGTTGCGGCATGCGTGTGGTATCCAGTTTCCCGACCAGGGATCGATCGAACCCAGGCCCCCTGCATTGGGAGCGTGGAGTCTACCCACTGGACCACCAGGGAAGTCCCAAGTCTCCATATTTTTAACAAAGAATCACAATCTTATTAAGCTAGAGGTTCCAGTTTTTTACAAACTCAGTAGATTTGAAGTTTTCACAATTTCCTTAGATCATGAAATAATCACTATAGAAGTTCTGGGCAAAGAAAGGGAAGAACAGATGAAGAAGGAATATTTCCTATTCTTTCTTTATAAGTCTTTTGTTTACATGGAAAAAGTGTCCTTGAAATTAATCGTATTACATTCTGTTTCTATACTTAGATGCTTATCTTACAGAAAAAGATCTCTCAGCACTACAGGAGGAAATAATTTCAAGTGCATGGTGGATCAGAAGTGTGTCAGTATCAAAACAAGTGAGGTTATAAAATAGTTCTAAAGCAATCTTTATTTTTCAGTGTATCCTCACCACAATTAGATAAGTCACTGACAGTAAGTCAGTAAGAACTTTAGTAATAAACAAAACCTGAAAGCTAACTTTATATTTTTTTAAATAGATGGAGGTGATACAAAAATGTGAAGCTATAAAGCCAGCAGCCACTTATGACCCCTCAGCAGCAGAGTCATGAGGCTCATGGCCACAGGAATGGAACGTGTGTGAGAACTCCCATCACCAAAGAGGCTAGGGTGGTCTGGCTTTGAGTCCCACACTTCCTTTTTTCATCTACTTAGTTGAAACTTTTATCCTTAAAACTAGACTTTGTGGAGAGAGAATGGATAACTTAATTCCAGATCATCTCTGTTGGTTAGCATAACAAGAGCCAGGACTGGAGGACCTGCTCACGGTTGTATATCAGGAAAGTCCCAGCAAGGCAGGAAGAGAGTGGCCTAGCTTTCGATTCTGGGAGCGCCCAGAGTACTCTAGGGTCCAGGAGAGGAGAACAGTGTTAGACGAGTAGAGGGGAAGCTAAGCACAGAAGCACGCTTGCCGCACATCTCGTGTGGTTTCCTGGAAGAAGACTTTCCAGCAAGGTGCCCTGGAACAACCTCGGAGTGCCAAGAGGCCAGGCAGAGAGAGAGCCTGAGTTAGCTTTCCTGAGGAACCCAGCATGGTGTGGAAGGAGGTGCCTGCCTCCCCTTAGGCAACATTAGAGTAGCAGAGACTCTGCCTGAGAAGCTTGTTAGGGTCACCAATGCCAGGGCAAAAATAACTCTGTGGTCAAGGGCTATAGCGAGGGCCACCTAAGCCAGGGAAGGGACAGCCAAACCTCAGGGGCTCTGCTGTGTCAGATGTTGAGTCAGCAGGTGGGGACTCTGGGTGAGCAGACCATAGGGTGGTGTCCACATGGGAAGCCAACAGAGCCTCCAGCCTGAAGCGGCATCAGGAGAACCAAAGGGCAGTATGTGGCCCCTCAGTACTCTCCAAGATCCCTCCCCCAACTCCTCCACCACAAGGACACTGCAAGCTGTCCACTCCCGGACTCCCATGCCATCTCAAAGCAGAAAAAAAGAAAAAATCAGAAGGAGACCATTGAACTTGGAAGAAACTAAGCTACCGGAAAAAAAGAATTATAAAAGGTAACTCCATATTGTTTTTTTTTTTCATTTTAACATCTTTATTGGAGTATAATTGCTTTACAATGGTATGTTAGTTTCAGCTTCACAACAGAATGAATCAGTTATATATATACATATGTTCCTTTATCTCTTCCCACTTGCGTCTCCCTCCCTCCCACCCTCCCTATCCCACCCCTCCAGGCGGTCACAAAGCACCGAGCTGATCTCCCTGTGCTATGCGGCTGCTTCCCACTAGCTATCTACCTTACGTTTGGTAGTGTATATATGTCCATGCCTCTCTCTCGCTTTGTCACAGTTTATCCTTCCCCCTCCCCATAGCCTCAAGTCCATTCTCTAGTATGTCTGTGTCTTTATTCCTGTTTCACCCCTAGGTTCTTCATGACATTTTTTTTTCTTAAATTCCATATATATGTGTTAGCATACGGTATTTGTCTCTCTCTTTCTAACTTACTTCACTCTGTATGACAGACTCTAGGTCTACCCACCTCATTACAAATAGCTCAATTTCGTTTCTTTTTAATGGCTGAGTAATATTCCATTGTATGTATGTGCCACATCTTCTTTATCCATTCATCCGATGATGGACACTTAGGTTGTTTCCATCTCTGGGCTATTGTAAATAGAGCTGCAATGAACATTTTGGTACATGACTCTTTTTGAATTAGGGTTTTCTCAGGGTATATGCCCAGTAGTGGGATTGCTGGGTCATATGGTAGTTCTATTTGTAGTTTTTTAAGGAACCTCCATACTGTTCTCCACAGTGGCTGTATCAATTTACATTCCCACCAACAGTGTAGCTGGGTTCCCTTTTCTTCACACCTTCTCCAGCATTTACTGTTTCTAGAATTTTTGATGATGGCCATTCTGACTGGTGTGAGATGGTATCTCATTGTAGTTTTGATTTGCATTTCTCTAATCATTAATGATGTTGAGCATTCTTTCATGTGTTTGTTGGCAGTCTGTATATCTTCTTTGGAGAAATGTCTATGTAGGTCTTCTGCCTATTTTTGGATTGGGTTGTTTGTTTTTTTGTTATTAAGCTGCATGAGCTGCTTATAAATTTTAGCGATTAATCCTTTGTCAGTTGCTTCACTTGCAAATATTTTCTCCCATTCTGAGGGTTGTCTTTTGGTCTTGTTTATGGTTTCCTTTGCTGTGCAAAAGCTTTGAAATTTCATTAGGTCCCATTTGTTTATTTTTGTTTTTATTTCCATTTCTCTAGGAGGTGGGTCAAAAAGGATCTTGCTGTGATTTATGTCATAGAGTGTCCTGCCTATGTTTTCCTCTAAGAGTTTGATAGTTTCTGGCCTTACATTTAGGTCTTTAATCCATTTTGAGCTTATTTTTGTGTATGGTGTTAGGGAGTGATCTATCTCATACTTTTACATGTAGCTGTCCAGTTTCCCCAGCACCACTTATTGAAGAGGCTGTCCTTTCTCCGCTGTACATTCCTGCCTCCTTTATCAAAGATAAGGTGACCATATGTGCATGGGTTTATCTCTGGGCTTTCTATCCTGTTCCATTGATCTATATTTCTGTTTTTGTGCCAGTACCATACTGTCTTGATTACTGTAGCTTTGTAGTATAGTCTGAAGTCAGGAAGCCTGATTACTCCAGCTCCGTTTTTCGTTCTCAAGATTGCTTTGGCTATTCGGGGTCTTTTGTGTTTCCATACAAATTGTGAAATTTTTTGTTCTAGTTCTGTGAAAAATGCCAGTGGTAGTTTGATAGGGATTGCATTGAATCTGTAGATTGCTTTGGGTGGTAGAGTCATTTTCACAATGTTGATTCTTCCAATCCAAGAACATGGTATATCTCTCCATCTATTTGTATCATCTTTAATTTCTTTCATCAGTGTCTTATAATTTTCTGCATACAGGTCTTTTGTCTCCTTAGGTAGGTTTATTCCTATATATTTTATTCTTTTTGTTGCAGTGGTAAATGGGAGTGTTTTCTTGATTTCACTTTCAGATTTTTCATCCTTAGTGTATAGGAATGCCAGAGATTTCTGTGCATTAATTTTGTATCCTGCTACTTTACCAAATTCATTGATTAGCTCTAGTAGTTTTCTGGTAGCATCTTTAGGATTCTCTATGTATAGTATCATGTCATCTGCAAAGAGTGACAGCTTTACTTCTTCTTTTCCGATTTGGATTCCTTTTATTTCCTTTTCTTCTCTGATTGCTGTGGCTAAAACTTCCAAAACTATGTTGAATAAGAGTGGTGAGAGTGGGCAACCTTGTCTTGTTCCTGATCTTAGTGGAAATGCTTTCAGTTTTTCACCATTGAGGACGATGTTGGCTGTGGGTTTGTCATATATGGCCTTTATTATGTTGAGGAAAGTTTCCTCTATGCCTACTTTCTGCAGGGTTTTTATCATAAATGGGTGTTGAATTTTGTCAAAAGCTTTCTCTGCATCTATTGAGATGATCATATGGTTTTTCTCCTTCAGTTTGTTAATATGGTGTATCACGTTGATTGATTTGCGTATACTGAAGAATCCTTGCATTCCTGGAATAAACCCCACTTGATCATGGTGTATGAGCCATTTAATGTGCTGTTGGATTCTGTTTGCTAGTATTTTGTTGAGGATTTTTGCATCTATGTTCATCAGTGATATTGGCCTGTAGTTTTCTTTCTTTGTGACATCCTTGTCTGGTTTTGGTATCAGGGTGATGGTGGCCTCGTAGAATGAGTTGGGGAGTGTTTGTCCCTCTGCTATATTTTGGAAGACTTTGAGAAGGATAGGTGATAGCTCTTCTCTAAATGTTTGATAGAATTAGCCTGTGAAGCCATCTGGTCCTGGGCTTTTGTTTGTTGGAAGATTTTTAATCACCGTTTCAATTTCAGTGCTTGTGATCAGTCTGTTCATATTTTCTATTTCTTCCTGATTCAGTCTTGGCAGGTTGTGCATTTCTAAGAATTTGTCCATTTCTTCCAGGTTGTCCATTTTATTGGCATAGAGTTGCTTATAGTAATCTCTCATGATCTTTTGTATTTCTGCAGTGTCAGTTGTTACTTCTCCTTTTTCATTTCTAATTCTATTGATTTGAGTCTTCTCCCTTTTTTTCGTGATGAGTCTGGCTAATGGTTTATCAATTTTGTTTATCCTTTCAAAGAACCAGCTTTTAGTTTTATTGATCTTTGCTATCGTTTCCTTCATTTCTTTTTCATTTATTTCTGATCTGATTTTTAAGATTTCTTTCCTTCTGCTAACTTTGGGGTTTTTTTGTTCTTCTTTCTCTAATTGCGTTAGGTGCAAGGTTAGGTTGTTTATTTGAGATGTTTCCTATTTCTTAAGGTAGGAGTGTATTGCTATAAACTTCTCTCTTAGAACTGTTTTTGCTGCATCCCATAGATTTTGAGTCGTCGTGTCTCCATTGTCATTTGTTTCTAGGTATTTTTTCATTTCCTCTTTGATTTCTTCAGTGATCACTTCGTTATTAAGTAATGTATTGTTTAGCCTCCATGTGTTTGTAGTTTTTACAGATCTTTTCCTATAATTGATATCTAGTCTCATAGCGTTGTGGTCGGAAAAGATACTTGATACCATTTCAATTTTCTTAAATTTACCAAGGCTTGACTTGTGACCCAAGAAATGATCTATCCTGGAGAATGTTCCATGAGCACTTGAGAAAAATGTGTATTCTGTTGTTTTTGGATGGAATGTCCTATAAATATCAATTAAGTCCATCTTGTTTAATGTATCATTTAAAGCTTGTGTTTCCTTATTTATTTTCATTTTGGATGATCAGTCCATTGGTGAAAGTGGGGTGTTAAAGTCCCCTACTATGAATGTGTTACTGTCGATTTCCCCTTTTATGGCTGTTAGTATTTGCCTTATGTATTGAGGTGCTCCTATGTTGGGTGCATAAATATTTACAATTGTTATATCTTCTTCTTGGATCGATCCCTTGATCATTATGTAGTGTCCTTCTTTGTCTCTTCTAATAGTCTTTGTTTTAAAGTCTATTTTGTCTGATATGAGAATTGCTACTTCAGCTTTCTTTTGGTTTCCATTTGCATGAAATACCTTTTTCCATCCCCTTACTTTCAGTCTGTATGTGTCTCTAGGTCTGAAGTGGGTCTCTTGTAGACAGCATATATATAGGTCTTGTTTTTGTATCCATTCAGCCAATCTGTGTCTTTTGGTGGGAGCATTTAGTCCATTTACATTTAAGGTAATTATTGATATGTGTGTTCCCATTCCCATTTTCTTAATTGTTTTGGGTTCATCATTGTAGGTCTTTTCCTTCTTTTGTGTTTCTTGCCTAGAGAAGTTGCTTTAGCAGTTGTTGTAGAGCTGGTTTGGTGGTGCTGAACTCTCTCAGCTTTTGCTTGTCTGTAAAGGTTTTAATTTCTCCATCAAATCTGAATGAGATCCTTGCTGGGTAGAGTAATCTTGGTTGCAGGTTTTTCTCCTTCAACACTTTCAATATGTCCTGCCACTCCCTTCTGGCTTGCAGAGTTTCTGCTGAAAGATCAGCTGTTAACCTTATGGGGATTCCCTTGTGTGTTATTTGTTGTTTTTCCCTTGCTGCTTTTAATATGCTTTCTTTGTATTTAATTTTTGACAGTTTGATTAATATGTGTCTTGGCGTATTTCTCCTTGGATTTATCCTGTATGGGACTCTCTGTGCTTCCTGGACTTGATTAACTATTTCATTTCCCATATTAGGGAAGTTTTCAACTATAATCTCTTCAAATATTTTCTCAGTCCATTTCTTTTTCTCTTCTTCTTCTGGAACCCCTATAATTCGAATGTTGATGCATTTAATGTTGTCCCAGAGGTCTCTGAGACTGTCCTCAGTTCTTTTCATTCTTTTTTCTTTATTCTGCTCTGCATTAGTTATTTCCACTATTTTATCTTCCAGGTCACTTATCCATTCTTCTGCCTCAGTTATTCTGCTATTGATCCCATCTAGAGTATTTTTCATTTCATTTATTGTGTTGTTCATCATTGTTTGTTTCATCTTTATTTCTTCTAGGTCCTTGTTAACTGTTTCTTGCGTTTTGTTTATTCTATTTCCAAGATTTTGGATCATCTTTACTATCATTATTCTGAATTCTTTTTCAGGTAGACTGCCTATTTCCTCTTCATTTGTTAGGTCTGGTGGGTTTTTATCTTGCTCCTTCATCTGCTGTGTGTTTTTCTGTCTTTTCATTTTGCTTATCTTACTGTGTTTGGGGTCTCCTTTTTGCAGGCTGAAGGTTCGTAGTTCCTGTTGTTTTTTGTGTCTGTCCCCAGTGGCTAAGGTTGGTTCAGTGGGTTGTGTAGGCTTCCTGGTGGAGGGTACTAGTGCCTGTGTTCTGGTGGATGAGGCTGGATCTTGTGTTTCTGGTGGGCAGGTCCACGTCTGGTGGTGTGTTTTGGGGTGTCTGTAGACTTATTATGATTTGGGGCAGCCTCTCTGCTAATGTGTGGGGTTGTGTTCCTGTCTTGCTAGTTGTTTGGCATAGGATGTCCAGCACTGTAGCTTGCTGGTCGTTGAGTGAAGCTGGGTGCTGGCGTTGAGATGGAGATCTCTGGGAGATTTTTGCCGTTTGATATTATGTGCAGCTGGGAGGCCTCTTGTGGACCAGTGTCCTGAAGTTGGCTCTCCCACCTCAGAGGCACAGCACCAACTCCTGGCTGCAGCACCAAGAGCCTTTCATCCACACGGCTCCTTAATTTGGGGTGATTCGTTGTCTATTCATGTATTCCACAGATGCAGGGTACATCAAGTTGATTGTGGAGCTTTAATCTGCTGCTTCTGAGGCTGCTGGGAGAGATTTTCCTTTCTCTTCTTTGTTCTCACAGCTCCCAGGGGCTCAGCTTTGGATTTGGCCCCGCCTGTGCGTGTAGGTCGCCGGAGGGCGTCTGTTCTTTGCTCAGACAGGACGGGGTTAAAGGAGCCGCTGATTCGGAGGCTCTGGCTCACTCAGGCCGGGGGGGGGGGGGGGGGTAGGGAGGGGCACGGAGTGCGGGGCGGGCCTGCGGCGGCAGAGGCCGGCGTGACGTCGCCAGCCTCCTGAGGCGCGCCGCCCGCTCCCCCGGGGGAGTTGTCCCTGGATCCTGGCACCCCGGCAGTGGCGGGCTGCACAGGGCCCCCCCGGAAGGGGGGCGTGGGCAGTGACCTGTGCTCGCACACAGGCCTCCCGGTGGCGGCAGCAGCGGCCCTAGCGTCTCACGCCCGTCTCTGGGGTCCGCACTTCCAGCCGCGGCCCGCCCGTCTCTGGAGCTCCCGCCAGCAGCGTTCCTAATCCCCTCTCCTCACGCACCAGGAAACAAAGAGGGAAGAAAAAGTCCAGACACCCCCCACCCCAACTCCCTCCCGGCTAGCCACGGTGCACTAATGCCCTGCAGGCTGTGTTCACGCCGCCAACCCCAGTCCTCTCCCGGCGCTCCAATCCAACCGAAGAAGCGGGAGCCTCAGCTCCCAGCCCCGCCGGCCCCGGCGGGCGAGCAGACAAGCCTCTCGGCTGGTGAGTGCCGGTCGGCCCCCATCCTCTGCGGTGGAATCTCCCCGCTCTGCCCTCCGCACCCCTGTTGCTGTGCTCTCCTCCGCGGCTCCGAAGCTCCCCGACTCCACCACCCGCAGTCTCTGCCCGCGAAGGGGCTTCGTAGTGTGTGGACACTTTTCCTCCTTCACAGCTCCCTCCCACTGGTGCAGGACCCATCCCTATCCTTTTGTCTCTGTTTATTTTTTTCTTTTGCCCTAACCAGGTACGTGGGGGGTTCCTTGCCTTTTGGGAGGTCTGAGGTCTTCTGCCAGCGTTCAGTAGGTGCTCCGTAGGAGTTGTTCCACGTGTAGATGTATTTCTGGTGTATCTGTGGGGAGGAAGGTGATCTCCGCGTCTTACTCTTCCGCCGTCTTCCCAGAAGTCTCCGGTAACTCCATATTGAAACAAGCACTGCTATTACACTGTTAGACAGGTGCTTATGCCTTGGCTGGGAACCTAATTACCCTTTAGGAAGTTGTATGAATAGAAGCAAAGCATTTATAAGTTCCCACTGAACAAAGTATAAACAAGCCTTTCAGGGACAAGCTCTTCTAATTTTTTGAAAATATTTATTTGTTTTAGGCTGCGTTGAGTCTTTGTTGCTGCATGCGGGCTTTCTCTTGTTGCGGCGAGCAAGGGCTACTCTTCGTTGTGGTGCGAGGGCTTCTCATTGCGGTGGCTTTTCTTGTTGTGGAGCACGGGCTCTAGGCTCGGGGGCTTCAGTAGTTGTGGCACACGGGCTCAGTAGTTGTGGCTTGAGGGCTCTAGAGCGCAGGCTCAGTAGTTGTGGAGCACGGGCTTAGTTGCTACCTGGCATGAGGGATCTTCCCGGACCAGGGCTTGAACCCATGTCCCCTGCACTGGCAGGCAGATTCTTAACCATTGCACCACCAGGGAAGTCCCTCTTCTAACTTTAAGACTACCAGAGTGATGAAAATCTGTTGTTGGCAGAAACTTCAAAATATGCATATAATACAATAAGAAAACACTTTAGTAAAGAAATCAAGGCAAAAGGAAAATAATGTTAGGAAAAACAAGATGAAGCCGTAGATAATTTCTAGTTTTAAAATATATGCTTAAAAGCAGGCCACAAATTTGGCCCTGAGCTTCCTAGCAGTTAATGCAAAAAAATAAATCACGTTACATGATTCTTGAGATTTTGTTTTGGCCGGATTTCTCAGGGAAAAACTCAATTATTCCTAGTACTGTGGGCTGAGAAAATTGTCTCCCGTGGATCCTCAACAGAGGACTTCATGTCATGTAGTTTTCTAATACAATGGCTAGTGCTCAGCGGGAGCTATCCATGTAATTTTTCTATTTTGTCACCTTCACATCTCAGAAAAACGCTATGAGGCCCTTCCGAGATAAGGAAACTGAAACTCAGAGAAGTTTAATACCTTAATACCTTGGCCAGGTCGTACAGTTCATACACGGTGGGCCTGGGACTTGACTGGGTCTGTTAGTTAGTCATTTTAAGTCCCTGTTGTTGATGACTGCTTCATGAACAATCACCCTAAAATGCAGTCAATACGTCCCATGTGGTATTTTTTATAATGACCTCAATATCCAATGCTAAAAATGTGTGTCAACAAAGCAGCAAGTTATCGTCACACTAGAAGCCGAAAGCATTACTTGTAACTCAACTGTAATTTTTTCATACTGTATTTTTTTTTTTTTAAAGAAGATGTTGGGGGTAGGAGTTTATTAATTAATTAATTTTTGCTTTGTTGGGTCTTCGTTTCTGTGCGAGGGCTTTCTCTAGTTGTAGCAAGCAGGGGCCACTCTTCATCGCGGTTCCTGGGCCTCTCACTGTCACGGCCTCTCTTGTTGCGGAGCACAGGCTCCAGATGCGCAGGCTCAGTAGTTGTGGCTCACGGGCCTAGTTGCTCCGTGGCATGTGGGATCCGCCCAGACCAGGGCTCGAACCCGTGTCCCCTGCATTAGCAGACAGATTCTCAACCACTGCACCACCAGGGAAGCCCTTTCATACTGTATTCTTATTTCGTACTTTCCACCAGTAAAATTGTTAGAAATAGAAAAATATGGATATTCTTTTTCAAGGTTTCAACTGTTTCTTTAGTAAATAGAACAGGTCTATTTCAAAATTCCATATTTTCTCTTTTATATTGATCATAGCTCTCGCACAGATTATGAAAAGTTTCTTTCACTGTCTATAGGAATTAAAGTACAGTTGTCAATTCTAGAAGCTTCTTCCTTAAATATACTGCCATCTTTTGTTTAATTTTGCAGCTCTGTGGAAAATAACTTTCTTTTTCCTACTTGCAAAAGGAACTTTTCCACTCAAAATCTGTTGGAAATATAAAATAGTTCTATTTCTATCAAAGAAAACCTTATTACTTATACGCAGAGTATTTTACTTTTGTGTTAAATTGAAGAGTGGCATTAACTGAATGCCCACAAAGCATCTTAAAGGCTAAGGAAGGATTAAAGTAAAGGCTAAACTCTGAGACAGGTTTATGTACACTGTGGTGCACTTTCCTGGGGCTTAACGTCTTTTCTCCTATCTGTAGAGGATATAGAGGGCAGCATTTCTGTCATGAAATAGGACTAATCAACTTAGCTGAGTTCGTATTTAAGGCAAGGTGAATTAATTAAGACAGTCTGACACAGTTGTCCAATGTGTTTTTCAGCCTGCATTCAGAGAAGCTTCTGCAATTGAAAGACAGAAAGTCTTTGGATGGTTCTTCTTTGAGCAATGTCTAAACCAAGAGGTCTTCACAGTGGATGTAAGTACACAAATCTACACATTGATTAGTCCAAACTGAGGCTAGTTACTTTCAGAAAACATGTTTGCACATAAAAATAAAGGGAAAATTTTATCTTAAAAGGAATACGGTTCTGTATGGGTCTAATGAACAATGAAGACGTAAGGAAATATTCTTGTATTATTCTTGTGTAAATACCGTCAACAGCATTCCTCCCTACTACTGGGTATACATTCCTCCCTACTACTGGGTATACTATAAAACATGATACTGGGCTTCCCTGGTGGCGCAGTGGTTGAGAGTCCGCCTGCCGATGCAGGGGACACGGGTTCGTGCCCTGGTCCAGGAAGATCCCACATGCTGCGGAGCAGCTGGGCCCTGGTCCGGGAAGATCCCACATGCCGCGGAGCGGCTGGGCCCGTAAGCCATGGCCGCTGAGCCTGCGCGTCCGGAGCCTGTGCTCCGCAATGGGAGAGGCCACAACAGTGAGATGCCCGCGTACCGCAAAGAAAACAAACAAACAAACAAACATGATACACTTGGGAAAAATAAATATGTATAAAGAAATACTTAGATTTATCTATAAATTTTATTGGCTTCATTACTAACAGTATGTTAGCTAATAATTTCTTATTTGGCTGAAGTTACTAAAGAGTAAAGATTTATTTGACAGTAAAGTAAAGATTTATTTGCCAAATAAGTAAATACTGCCTTGCTTTAGTTTTTTTAATTAAAAGGAAGTTTATTTGAAATAGTCATTTCAAAGTTGTTATATAAATTTATTAAGTGTTTCATTATCTTTAAATAGATTAAGTACCTGCTTCTCTGTGTTACAGCTATACATTTACTCCCCATTCTTACTTTAATGGCCTCCCATTACTGCAGATAACTGTATGCAAAAAAATTGTCACGAGATATGGACCATGAAATGACAGAGTAGAAAATTTGGGGGAAAAAAATTGAGGAACAATCAATGATAATCATGAAAAACATCTCATTTTAATATTTCTTCACTCTTTCTTTAAAAAGATCTAAGTGAAATATCTAAAATTCGGTTCAATTGAGCACTGCTAGAATTTCAGTTTAGTCTATGTACAGATTTATATATAATGGGTTTTGCTTCACAATCTTTGGAAGAAAGTGAACACAATGTATACAAACTGTGGTAGCACTTAAATTATGTTGATTTCAAGAAGAAAAGAAGTTACATCATTTCTACTTGCTTATTGATGACAGAGGCTTATCCCTTTTCATTATAATACTTGCAAATAGACCTAGAACTTTTCATTTCAAGAAGACATGGGTGGATCTGACGACAATGAGCTTCCACAGTGAAAAGAAATAGGAGGTGAGGGAAGCACATGCAAGCCATCTGTCATCAGCAACACTTTCTAGGGAATGTGCATTTAGATGCATTTAGAAGAGTGCTGAAGCATGTGCCTTCAGTAAAAGTGAAATATATTTTAGGGCCACTACCAAGTGCTTCAGTATTAACTGTCTTTGTTGTCAATACTACTTGCCACTATGGTGCTAACTCATTTATAATGTGCTTGTATAACAGGGAAAGTGCTTATTGTTATTTAAAACCAAAATTAAGTCTAGCTGCCTTCTAAAGTGAGATGTTAGTGGTATAATTCAAACAAGTAGAAATCTCTAAACTCCCCTACCCTCAGCAAAGATGGAGTTGGGGAGGAAGATATGAAGAGACCAGAGTCAAAGGCCCACTGAGGAAAGGCTAAGAGCGGACTCAGGGAGAGGGGCTAGAGTGGTCTCTGCAAAATAAAGTGGGAAGAATTGCTTTAGAGTTATTGGGGTAGCAGCTGAGAGAAGGTTTTTAAAAAAAAAAAAAAAGAAAAGAGCAAGAAGCCAGAGCCTGCATTGTCAAAATTGCCCAAAGCACTGTTTCACAGTGGAAAAATCTGATGTTCAATTTTAAGATGTATTTAACACACACACTCCCCAATCGGCCAAGACCTTGGTAAAGTCAGCTACACACACGTGTTACCTTGTGTTAGTGGTTTTATATGGATATCGAGGGAAGTGGACTGCGTTCTGCGTCTGTAGAGCAGAGAGGAGGGAAAAGCTTAAGGGAGTAGACTGGGAGGCCCACAGTGGCGTAAACTCAGAACCCGAGCACCCACGAAGATGAAATCCCCAGGATTGGGCAGAGCCTTGTAGAAGATGTGGGATAGGGGCTGAAGGTGATATCAGCTGCTCAGATTTTAAGGAGTAATGTCATTTGTCCTGTTATAAATGACCATGCTGCACATGTGGGTTGAAGATATTTTAAATGTAACTATTTCTTCCACTTGAGATAAGTGCTCGGATAATTTTAGAATTCCCGTGTAATCTTCTCAGGAAATACATGTATCTACAATTAGAAACAGTCAAATATTTTATGCCAGTTATGCATCTAGTCTTACCTTAAACTTTATTTCAATTAACAAATGTATTTTGAATACCAATACAATTATTTTTATTTTATACAATTAACATTTATATAATTTTTAAAAACTTTTTTCTTATAGGATATAAAAATAGACTTTTTTCACACTTCTAACTATAGCAATGAAAAACTGCCGTGATGTCTCTTCTCACAGCTAGTTTTTCTGCTAAAAGTATTTGATCATGAAATGCTTTGGGGCAGCTCTCTTGGCCTTCCTAATTTTAAAAAAGATTTCTCATTTATTATTTTAAAACACTGAAAATATACTTAAGGACAAGTGAATTACACTTTCGCATTAACATGCTTTGCAGCACTCACATTAATACAGGATACTTAGAACAGTGAATATGTGAAGCTACTAAGGATTGTTTTATAACTGAAAAACCTTTAAGAATATCTCCCTCTAGTTTTAAGAATTTATTTTTCTCAGAATTATAGAAATATTTAATTCTATTGATCTACCTTTCAAATGTAAAAACTTACCGAATACAGCAGTTACTTAAAAATTAATTTATCTTAATGAATATAATCCCAGAATTCATGCAGCATACGTGCAATAAGTATTCTATATATAATTGCTTAAATTCAGGGTTGGCCAAACTCAAATTGTATTGACTTTAATGAATGGTCATAGTAAAGCCATGTAAAGAAATGTAATGGAATTGGCACCTGGCTGCGATGCATAAGACAGGCAAGCGTTCTCCATAGTAGCAGTCGGTACTCAGTAAGTATCTGCTGATTCGGCAAGGGCTTTGTTTCATGGTTCGGCAAGTTCATGGAGTTCATGTCTTACTACTATTGCCCTAATCAGTTGAGACAGAATTAGCACTAGCTAAATCTTCTATGTGCTGCCTGGAAGGGTTTGTTGAGGGTAAGAGTCTGAAGACAGAGATTAAGGAGTCTTCATCCTCCTAAAGTGCTGGGCATCCAGGATCAGAGCCCTAGGTCAAAGAAATCCAGCCTGAATGCAAACCTAAGCACCAGTGCATTCCTGCATTGGGGATCACCAGACACGCTCTGCATTCAGAACGGATATCCCAGTCTACGCTTTGACTCAGGAGCATTTCATGTGCCACAGCAAAGTGACCTTGGTTCAAAAATTGTCTACATGTTTCTAAACATGTAGAAGAGGATACCCTGAAAATGTGAATGTTAATGTTTAAAGACTCACAGGTTGATCCATGACTGAGGAACTCCAAAACGGTGAGTTTGTAGAAACACACATTTGGAGCTTCAAGTATTTATCTACCTAGCTGGTAAAGTGAAAGGTCTGGTCAACTCCAGAGTACTTCCTTGGAAGTGTCTGATGATATTTGCTTTAAAATATAATTTGGTTTAGGGCAGTGAAACTATTCTGTATGAGGCTGTAATGGTGGGTACATGTCATTATACATTTGTCAAAACCCAAAGAATGTACAACAGAAAGAGTGAACCAACCCTAAGGGAACCCGTGGCCTTTCAGTAATAGTGAGGTGTCAGTGTAGGTTCATCATTGTAACAAATGTAAGACTCTGGTGCAGGATGTTGATAGTGGGGAGGCTATGCGTGTGTGTGGGAGAGGTATATGTGAATTCTTTGTACTGTCTACTCAGTTTTGCTGTGAACATAAAATTGCTCTCAAAAATAGTCTATTAAAAAAAAAAAGAAGAACAGTATGGAGGTTCCTTAAAAAATGAAAAGTACAACTACCATATGGCCCAGCAATCCCACTACTGGGCATATACCCTGAGAAAACCATAATTCAAAAAGAGACATGGACCACAGTGTTCACTGCAGCACTATTTACAGTAGCCAGGACATGGAAGCAACCTAAGTGTCCATCGACAGATGACTGGATAAAGAAGATGTGGCACATATATACAATGGAATATTACTCAGCCATAAAAAGAAATGAAATTGAGTTATTTGTAGTGAGGTGGATGGACCTAGAGTCTGTCATACAGAGTGAAGTAAGTCAGAAAGAGAAAAACAAATACCGTATGCTAACACATATATATGGAATCTAAAAAAAAAAAAAATGTTCTGAAGAACCTAGGGGCAGGACAGGAATAAAGATACAGATGTAGAGACTGGACTTGAGGACATGGGGAGGGGGAAGGGTAAGCTGGGAATGAAGTGAGAGAGTGGCATGGACTTATATACACTATCAAATGTAAAATAGATAGCTAGTGGGAAGCAACCGCATAGCACAGGGAGATCAGCTCGGTGCTTTGTGACCAACCACCTAGAGGGGTGGGTTAGGGAGGGGATATGGGGACATATGTATATGTATAGCTGATTCACTTTGTTATAAAGCAGAAACTAACACACCATTGTAAAGCAATTATACTCCAATAAAGATGTTAAAAAATATATATATGTGTATATATATAATTATAAAATATACATATATAAAATTTGGGACATTCAAAGGTAACAGGCACAACATTAAAAATTGCCTTCCTCCATTCAGGCTGCTATAACAGAATACTATAATCTGGGTGGCTTATAAACAGAAATTAATTTCTCACGATTCTGGAGGCAGGGAAGTTCAAGGTCAAGGCACTAGCAGATTCAGTGTCTGGTGAGGACTGGCTTCCTGGTTCATAGATGGCCTTCGTCTCACTGTGTCCTATGTGGAGGAAAGGCTGAGGGAGCTCTCTGCTGTCTCTATTCTAAGAGTACTAATTCCATACATGAGGGCTCCACACTCATGACCTAAATCACCTCCAAAACGCCCCACCTCCAAATACCATTGCTTTGGGGATTAGGTTTCAACATACGAATTTTGAGGGGAGACAGTCTATAGCACAGGGCTATAATTTTTTTTTAAGAAAATCTGGGCACTAATAGATGTCGTGGTAAGTAAATAAGCACTTTCTCACAGGTGTAAAGATGAAAAGAAACTAGGGAAGCCAGGTGGAGCCCAGAACTGTAACATTCAGGTGTGGTAGGTGCCAATGACTCATTGTCCTTCCCAGGGACCTTCATGACATAGGGACATTTCTGTAGACTTGGGAATAATTTACATTTTAGGAAAAAATTTGGTAGACTGATTAAAAATAATAAATTACCATGTCAGAAGTGTAACAGAATTTTATAGATTACATTCAGTTTCCCTGGCATTGCAAAAAGAAAGTCAGATTCAAGCACCGTGGAATCCAGGACAGGTGTGGCACCAAGGAGGGCTTTAATGGTAGATTAGATGAGACTTGTCTCCGATGCCTCGTTTCTTCAACTCCATTGGCTCAATAGCCTTAAGTCCCCCACTCATTTCACTGAGCACATGAATAACAGTGAAAAAAATCCTGCTGTGTTGTTGCAGACAATGGACCCTACAGAGCCTCGTAGAAATATGCCTATGCCTGGCAAACCTGGTAGTCCAGAAGAAAGGCATTTGTGTCGATTAGTGGAATGACATTAGAAAGTAATCACGTGGCCTCAACAGTTCTTGCTGCCTTACCCATACCCCCTTTCTGAGTTCATCTGCAACCATAGAGGTCATTTCCCATCTCAAGCACGTGCATTTCTCTGCTTCAGACTGAAGGCTTTCTCCGGCACTGTAGGAGCTTGTTGGATCTAGCTCCGGCATAACCCAGATGCAAGGGAGAACGTTGCCCTCCACCAGTGGCTGACAGAAATCAGTGGGTAAATGGCCAGCTCTATGTCTTCCACTGGGACAGTTATGAGGTGTATACTACAAGTTTTCTTAGCGGGTCCTCAGAAGGTTGTCCATAGTGGTAACTCACAGATTAGCTCACCCCTTATTGGCTTTTTTTCCCTTCCTGGTCTCACCCACTCCCTCATGTGGGCTTCCTGGGATTACCTCCCAAATAAATTACCTTCATTCAAGTCCTTGTCTCAGGCCTGCTTTGGAGGAATCCCAAAGTAAGATAGTCTCATCCGCTCTTGGTGAGTAGTCTCCATGGTACTTCCCTGTGGTGACATGTGAAGTAGCGGGGTGGTCAGCCTCTAGGCAATGCTTGCTCTGGAGGGATTCTGCACTCCTTTTCTTCCTTCTCCTTCCTCCAGATTTGTTTCAGGCATCACATAAAATGCAAGATGAGCACTATATGTCACAGCTTCAAAGTTTCTCTCTCATAGGTAAGTTCAAACTTCTACCAGAGACTGTCAATTCATGACACAAATCAAAGTTCAACAGTATTTCAAAAGGAAACCCCACGTTGTGTCCCACACTGTTCGGTTGTGTAATGGACGAGGTGAAAAAAGGTGGCTGTGCACCAAATCTCAGATGCGGAGGACCTGAGGTTCTAAGCCAAGGAGCAGTGTCCTCACCAGAGATGCAAGCCCACAGCTGACACACCTGGCCTGAGTTCTTTCTTGGCATCTCACCCTGGCTGGCAGGCATCTGGCAAATAATTTTATCCTGATTCTGACTGGTCACTACTCTGAGGCCACTATCAGGGAAGAAATTATATCGACCTCACAGAAATAGTGAAAAGAAATCCACATTCAAAACGTGAAAAAAATGTATATGAATGGTGAAAGCCAATGCTAGGTGACCTGTGGACTTGAATTTCGAAGTTGATCCGTAGGTTTAGGCCTGGAAAAGAAGCTAAAGAAGTGACTGCTTATTTAAATACCATTGTATTTCTAGTTTTGGAACCATATGAATGTATTAACTCTTTTAAAAATTAAATCAAATATGCACACGAGAAAGAAAAAACATCACTACTTTGAAAAGCAGAACATTTTCTTCCTGATTTCCTTTTTTTTTCAAACATAGTTATAGTTATCTCAGTTTTTTTTAAAGTAACTATTGAGGATGAAGAAGCTAAAGTGACCTGTTTGACTAACACTCATTTAATATTTAAAATTATTCAAAAGATGTTAATAATTAATAAGAAAATATAAGACAAAATTTTACCCCTTTTATAATGGTCCCTTTTTCTGATCACTAGGTTCTAGATAAAGTTATGAATGCTTGTGTTTATGTATGTTTGGATATAACTTGGTCACTTGTTCTAATTAGACACACACAGTCAGCCTGTATTCACTTTAATTAGATGTATTTTGGGCCATTAGGAAGATTTTCCTCCTCTTTTCTGTTTTAATCTTATCAACTAAATAGGAATATTTTTCCAAAAATTTAACATATGGGAGCATACGTGCATTTGTACTTCTGGAAATATAAACATCAAAATAAGTTGTAATAAAAGAAGATGGTATTTCTGGAATCTTGCAAAACTGGTTTAATTTTATTAGTGTTCCTTGTAGTGTGGTATGGTATTACCTGTGCACTCTCCAACAAATTCCAAAGGCACACGGAGTTCTACAGTTGTATCTGGGTACTTAACAATGGAGGGGTTTTTGTGTAACTGAAATCTTGCTGTAGTTAGTCTTCCCAAGTGTTGGGAAAATACAAAAGGTGTTCATCGTGTTCAAGAAGAATTCAAATAGTTCACAAAAAGTAGAGGTATTTGTTGACATATCTATCTGGTTTTTTTTAGAACTCCATCAGTGGCGAGAGATATTGATGATAAATCCAATGATGGCCGTGAACCCTTTATTGACAGCATCAGGGCATCAGAGGATTCCACTGGTTCCCTCACCATTTGAACCTCCAAGTGTGGATAGGTATTTCTCTTCAATACGATATTCCAGTCAAAGGAGAAAATGGATATTATTAAGGTTTCAAATGCTGTTAATCCCAGTGTTGTTTTATTGTCTAATGTTATTTCAGGGAACTGTGGTGCAATAAATCTGCTGGCCACATCTTCAACAAACTTCTCATCACTTCCCCTTTGAGGCCTGCTTGACGTCCTCACTCAGCAAATAGCTAAGGAGCACTTTCTATGTGACAGGCATCGCATAGGTGCAAACGTGGATGTAGTCTGCTAGGGCTGTGGTAGCAAAATACCACAGACTGGGTGGCTTAATTTTATTTCTCACAGTTCTGGAGGCTGAAAGTCCTAGATCAAGGTACTGGCAGGTTTTGTTTCTCCTGAGGCTTCTCTCCTTGGCTTGCAGACTTGACTGCCTTTTTCTCTGTGTCTTCACGTGCTTTTTCTCTGTGTGCAAGCACTTCTGGTGTCTCTTTCTCTTCTTATAAGAACACCAGTCTTACTGGGGCGCCACCCTTAGGACTTCATTTAACTTTAATTACCCCCTTAAAGGCCCTGGCTCCAAAGACAGTCGCATGGTGGGGCAGGGGTTAGGAACACAATTCAGTCCATAACAATTGGGTATCCTGGATTTCCTGTGATAGAGCAATTCTTTCTTTGCAATAAAAGTGAAGTTATCAGTATTTTGGTTGTACACTCTGGCAGTTTCCTGTCTTCCCTTCTTTTGAAGATATAGTCTGACATTCCGAGGAGAAAGAAAAATTCAGTATTTATGCTTGTTCATGGAGCATGAACAAAAGAGTTGGACTTCTAGAGACCACTGAAGTTCAGAGAAATAAATTGTCCACCCAGGTAGTCACTGATCCCAGATGGCAAAACTCAAGCCACAGTATGTTTATCAAATGAGGAAAGAATGTTGTGGTCAAGAATGGAAAATCAGACATTGGTACTGATTTGATTGGATCTTTTTTTTTCCCTGACATCCCTAAAACTTCCCTTTCCTGCTTTCTCTGTTGTGTTGGCAGCTGAGTTAGTCCTTCCTTAGTAGAGCTCTTCCTCCTAAGCTTTCTCATCATATTTCTACTTAAGCCAATAGAGACTGCAGGACTTTTGTACTTCATTTTGGGAAGAGATGATAGAATCCCATATGGCAATAAAAAAAAACTCACTGTCTATGCAATGGAAATTTTGTACAATTCCATTCATTTTACCTAATTTGTATCTTTTTTTTTCTTTTATTTTTTAACATCTTTATTGGGGTATAATTGCTTTACAATGGTGTGTTAGTTTCTGCTTTATAACAAAGTGAATCAGTTATACATATAATGTTCCCATATCTCTTCCCTCTTGCGTCTCCCTCCCTCCCACCCTCCCTATCCCACCCCTCCAGGCGGTCACAAAGCACCGAGCTGATCTTCCTGTGCTATGCGGCTGCTTCCCACTAGCTATCTATCTAGTGTATATATGTCCATGCCTCTCTCTCGCTTTGTCACAGCTCACCCTTCCCCCTCCCCATATCCTCAAGTCCGTTCTCCAGTAGGTCTGTGTCTTTATTCCTGTCTTACCCCTAGGTTCTTCATGACATTTTTTTTTCTTAAATTCCATATATATGTGTTAGCATACAGTATTTGTTTTTCTCTTTCTGACTTACTTCACTCTGTATGACAGACTCTAGGTCTATCCACCTCATTACAAATAGCTCAATTTCGTTTCTTTTTATGGCTGAGTAATATCCTAATGTGTATCTTTTTCCCTAGAGATTTACTGCCTCCCACTGTAGCTCCAACTGACCCAAGACAGTTTTATGTTCCTTCCCAATTTGGATTCTCTGCTCTACCAAATGCAAATATGCCGAACGTGCTGTCCAGTCATGTCTACTCAGGTATGAGCAACAGGTGGCTCTCGTCTGTGGAGCCACTGTGAACTGGATTGCTGCATTAAGCTTGCCATCAAATTTACTGCCAAATTTTAGAGGCAAAACTGTATGGTGATTATACTTGTAGTTTCTATAATTACTACCTAGGTTTAAATCATGGTTCCACCACTGTGTAACCAAGTGTAAGTCGCTTAACTCCTCCAACCATCAATTTACTGATGAATAACATGAAAATCTGCAATTACTATCTGTCTTATCTTACAGGCAGGAACTGATGAGGTCATGAGGAGATGAGGTCTGAGAGTTAAAGGCCCTGGGGCAGTTTACATATGGCCTGATAGGCCATAGTGAGGACCTGCCTTTTATTCTGGGGAAGAGGGAAGCTTTTGAGGAGTTTGAGCAAAGGAATGACATGGTCTGACTTACATTTTACCAGGATCACTCTGGCTGCTGTGTTGGGGACAAACTTGATAGGATTAAAGTTCTGGAGTTAAACTGATGGGAGTTAATGGGCTATTAGAATAGTCAAAAGATTATGATGGATTGGCCCTGCGTGGTGACAGTAGGAATGGTAAGAAGTGGCTGGATTCTGTAAATACTTTGAAGGTAGAAACAACAAGATTTTCTCAGAGTTTAGATATGAGATGTGAAAAGAGGAGAGGTGTTAAGGATGACATCAGAAATTTTGGCTGAGAAATGGGAAAGGTGGAGTTGCTCTTCACTGAGTTGAGGAAGACCATGAAAGCAGGAGTTCTTGGGGCGGGAGGGATATCATAGGCATTTGAGATGCCTAATAGACAATCAATGGGGGGATGTCTGGAAGGCAGCTGAAGTCCAGGGAGGACTTCTGGAGACAACCTGGAGATATAATTTTGGAAGTCATCGGGATATATGAGACTAGATGAGATCATCCATAGAGTGGGTTAAAAGGATGAGTTACAAGTTAAAAGGATGATCCCTGGGACATACCAACAGGGTCTAGAAGATAAACAGAGATATAGAAAAAGCAACCACTGAGGTGGGAGGAAACCCAGGAGAGGACGGAGGCCTGGAAACCAAGGGAAGAAAGTGTTTTAAGGAAAGAGTGAGCAACTGTGTCAAGTGTGCCACTCAAAGGCCAAGTAAGATGAGGACCAAGAATACATGATTAGATATAGCTTTGTGGAGGTCATTGATGATCTCGATAAGAGCAATTTCAGCAGAGTGGTGTCAGTAAAAACATGAGTGTAGGGGCTCAAGAGGGAATAAGATTGAAGATCAGATTGATGCATCTTATCTCCCCCAAACTATATTCAGTGAGTTTCTGTTTGTCCCTGCTCTCCAGTTCCAACAACTCTGAATACTGAGTTAGCTGAAAAGTTCATTCGAGTTTTCCATGTTACAGGAAAACCCAAGTGAACTTTTTGACCAACCCACTAGATATGAACAATGTGAGTGAAAAGCCTGAGACAGAAAGAAATAAGATTGGTGCCAGGGCCAGTGAAGACACTGGCCTGCCTGGACTTAAGCATGTTGTCTGCCGCAGTGCATGTGGCTCCACTTCGATGAGATTGAGCAGGGGCCAGGTCTGAAACTAGACACACCCACTGGAGTGTGACAGGCCCATCAGCTGAACCTGGGTGGTAGCCCCATCTGGCAGCAAGAACCAGGTTAAATCTATAGCCCGAAGTTACAGGCAGCAATTAAGCAGACCAGTGAAATAGCTGCATTGCTGACTCAGAAAGAGCTTCTTACTGATGAAGAATCCAGAAACTGCCAATAGTTGGATACAAACAGGCAGGTTGACAACCTGTCCCAGGAACAGAGGTCAGTCTCCCACCTCAAGGCTGACGTGTAAGGGAGTAAGCAAGGGCAAGGGTAGGGCCTCAGTCCTATAGAAACCGAGCCACTAAGTAAGTTAGCAAAATAGGGATTAAGACAGGGATCTGTTTCAAAATTTGGGATGTTAGGTAGGGGGTGGATTATTACAACAGGACTAGCACTAAGTTTGATGTCAACTATTTGGGAAAGAGAAAGAAACTTGAAATAGGTTTGATGAGTCCACATTTCATAGGGTGCTAAAATCCAGGTAATGAGAATTGTACCCTCTACACTGATCTTCTCACATGGACAGTGTCTGCATCCTTGGGCATTACCCCATGGGTTGGCAGTCTTATGCATGCGGAGTGGCTGGGCCCATGAGCCATGGCCGTTGAGCCTGCGTGTCTGGAGCCTGTGCTCCGCAACGGGAGAGGCCACAACAGTGAGAGGCCTACATACCGCAAAAAAAAACAAAAACAAAAACAAACCCAATGTATTATTTCCAGGGATTTCGGTGCATAAAGAAGCACTTAGTTACTTTTTTTTTAAGGTCAGCTAATTCTTTTCTTCCAAAAAAAAATTATCAGTATTTACTGAAAAAGCAAGCGATCAAGAGATCCACAGTTAATTTCATCTTTTTCCTTTTGAAGTATGGTAGGGAAACATTGCCAGTCATGAGACCCATACTTAAAGAAAAAAAGTATCTGGGGAATTCCCTGGCAGTCCAGTGGTTTGAACTCGGTGCTTTCACTGCCAGGGCCCTGGGGTCAATCCCTGGTCAGGGAAATAAGATCCCGCAAGCCGCAAGGCGCAGCCATAAAAAAGAAAAAAATTATCTGGTGTTATCATGCCATCACCAAAGTGACTCTAAGATTCTGAACAGCCATGAACTGATAGCAGTTCCAACACTGTGCTCGGTTGGAGGTTTTTTGCAGATACTGTTTTAAATCATTATATTTTCTTTCATTATTTTCAAGTGGATATTGTTAATTTGTTTGTGGGGTGGGATGGTGGTTTTCTTGTTTAAGGTTGGGGCATTTTGCCACCTGAATCCATAAAGGCAATGGCTAGAAGGAATGAAATGATTCAAAGGCAGCATACTGCCAGGTAATGTAACAATGTTGTTTTATTTTCTATTCATTCACTTGTTTGTTTATTCATTTGTTATATATATACTTTTCTATATATTCATTCATTTATTGTATTTGTGTATTGTTTTTGTATGTATTGTTATATTTGTGTATATGTATTCACTGATTATATACACACACACACACACACACACACACACACACTGATCACTTTCAAAAAGTAGTCCAGGAATATTACAAAAAGAAACATATACAAACATGTACACAGGTTGTTTAAGGATAAAAACAAGATTAGAAATTACACAGTGAAGCTAAGTCTGCAGATCACAGTAGCTTGTCAGTGTCTCATAATTAAAATGCCTAGCTGTGATTCCTTTGAAATTCATACTGGCATTTCTGTCTTAAATGACTTCAGTTCTGCTCAAAGACAGGAGCCAAGCTTGCCAATCCCACTTCAAACTATGCCATTAGAGCCCAGACAGCCCCCTGTCAATCTAAAAGTGGCCTTCAACAGCCAGGAGAAACACACAGCAGTGATGACTAGGTTATTGCTGAACATTAAGGGGTCCAGGTGATGACCAATAAGCAAAGTAAAGTAAGCAAAAATACCAGCAAGTCTTCCGCCCTTCTCCCTTCCCCAACCCTTACCACTGGCATTAACTTTAACAGTTGAGACTTCTGTGTTTCTTGAGTCTCACTAAAATTGTACTGTAAGGTTTAAAAACTTCTTCCCAAAACTTTAATTTCTTTGAGGATTAATCTCTGGCAAGAAACTAATGCTGTGCTGCATTCTCCCCATCCCTGCTAAGATTGTCACATCCATTAGAGACAGTGCTCTAAAGACTGGCCTTAGACTTCCATTGTGAGATTCAGCCAAACCCTTCACCTCTGATCTTACTCCAGACTCTCCTTCCCAGTGGCTGTCTGGGAGATTCGTGTTTACACCTAACAGACTTCAGATAAGTAGCATAAGGACTCAAAAGAAAAGCAGAGGTGCTACAATAGGGAAGGCAGAGGGCCATTAAAATGATATTTCTAATGGTTTTGTTGGGTTTATAAAATATATTGTTCTGTTTTTAGGATGGAAATGGAAATGCATGCCATTTACCAACAAAGGAGAATAGAAAAAGTTAATTCCAAGGGACTAGCAGGCCTAGGGGTACCATTCCTTTATGGCTTCAGTATCCCAGCTGGCCCAGCCACCGACCATGGCAGGAGCATGCTCCCTGCCAGTGACCTGCATGCTCACAGAAGCGCCCTGAGAAACTTTCAGGGAAACCCCATGCTAGTGGCAACCGGTCCGCACTTTCTAGAGAGCTGGGGGCAGAAATGTCGTCGTCTCAGGAGAGGTACAGGGAATCAGAAAGTTCTAGACAGTGACACCGAGAGTTCTAAAAGTGGAGTAGAAGAAAAGCCCCTAGGCCAAACCCGTGCAATTCCCTGTGAAGAGAATGAGTATGCAAAAGACCCAGAAACAGACACTCTCAACAATCACAAGTTGGGTGAAACTGAAGAAAAGCCATCTACAGCTCTTGCCCACACCTTTGGAGAGCTGGAGCGCGGCCATGGAAAACCCTGGGGAGCTCATGGCACTCCCCTGGAAGAAAAGGCCTGGGACAATGGGAAGGAGAAGGCTTCAGAGCAGGTTTTGGCAGCCTGTGGTGAAAAGAATGAGGTTTACCCGCCAGTTCCTCGACCGTCTCTGCCAGGTAGGAGTCCAGGGGCTAATCCTCATGAACCGCAGGTCATCAAGTCCCTGGAGTTATTACATGGTGAGCTGTAACCACTGTGTTTCTTTTTATCCTCCTTCTTCTTGATCCTACTTAGAATTACCTCCTCTTGAAAAATTTATTACATTAGTTCCAGTCAGCCATAACAGTGCAATGTATCTGTGTTTATATATTTGCTATATAGAGAATTTCAGCAAAGGCTAGGAAGGTAAATATGAGGAAGGATGGGAAAGCCTACCAGAATTTTTAATTAACATTTTAATTTAATTTTTGATTTAATCTAATCTCTTCAACACAAAACAGAGGGGCTTCTTGCTTAAAAGTATGAATTCAATCTCCCCTGTATTTAAGTGTAGAAAAAATAAACAATTAAACAGAAGCTCTTTCAGTGCTCACTACTGCTATGATACTCTCTAACCTAAGAGTATTAACACACTACCCCCTGCCCCAAAAAGACACACTGAATAGTATTCAAGAACTTCTTTAGATAAAAAATAGTTTAAAACTGGAACTTCTTTAGATAAAAATATTTTAAAACACAGGGATTTGGATATGTGTAATCTAACCACCATACCGACTGCTTCCCTGACAAAATATTAATTTGCCATTTTGATGAAGATGTAGCTAAATTCTCACATGGCTTAGAGAGCATGATAAATCATGTAACATCATAGAACATGGTAGTATTAATCTGGAGAATGAAATCCACAGGGTATTTCTATTGGAATCTGAGAGAAGCTGGAACTTTGTTTTTATTTATGATAAGGTTGTCATTAAAGATCCTTTAGAGGAAGAAAAGAAAGGAGATAGCTAAGCTTTTTTAGAAATCATCTCTCAGTAACTCTATCTTTTAAGGGGGTTATGTGTAGATCTATGTAAAGGGACTGCTCTGTGGTAATAGAACATGAGGAAATGAATGTAACTATACATGAAACTGTACTCTTAGCTTCCCCCTTTTCCCTTTTCCCACAAAATAATTTTCTTTCTGTTTTAAAGGAACACATGTGCTTCTTACAATCAAGGAAAATCTATCTTTGGATGAAGATATTCAGAAATGGACCGTGAATGACGTGTACAACTTCATTAGTGGCCTTCCAGGTTGTTCAGACTATGCTCAGGTGACGCAACATTTAAGTATTTTCTTAAAAGTTAGACACTTTGAAATATACTTCCTTCATAATGAGTTCTGTTGAACTTGATTTTGACCCCAGAGAGCATTCCTAATAATCTCTCCCTTTGTATGTCATTGGCTCCCCTGGAACAGAAGCCTCTGATTGGTGGAGCTTGGGTCATGTGCCCACCCCAGCCTCAGGGGAGGCTGGGAAAGCCAGTGTCTGGCTTTAGTTTCTGTCCCATTAAGGCTCCTGAGATGTGGAATTCTCCCAGAATTAGGAGGTTCAGAGGCCAAACATCCAAGAAGAAGGAGAGGTGTCTACTGTATTCCCTGCTCATCCATTTAGCAAACATTTGGAGGCATGTACTTCTGTATCAGAAGTTTTAGGCTACTTATCATACATAACAGAAATATATACTTTATTCTAAAAAGGACCAGAAGGAAATACATCTGAAAAGTTGGAAATTAACTATTTTAAAATTCCGTTTTTATTCTGGGGCAATATATAAAAACGCCTACACACATAATTTAATCTGGTAGATAAATACTATTTTTTAAATTATAATGAACTATCAGGACACTTGAAAAGTAAAACTAGCCTCACTTATATGGGAAAATTGGAGATAAAAATGGTGGGTTGCCAAGTTTTTGAAGTTTATGTCAGTGCTACATTTTCATGCATATAATTTACTTTTTCAAGTGATTTAATAACACAATTCCAAGCAACAATGTGCCTACTAAATCTGGTATAACTATCTTTGGTTTATATTTTAAAGTAAAAGAAAGCAAGGAAAGGACATTATGATTTAACTACATCATAAGTAACTGATGTTAGAGATAACTTTTTTCAGATCTCATTTTGTGATATTTTCTTCAGTGTAATGCTGTTAATTTTT
Source organism: Stenella coeruleoalba (assembly GCF_951394435.1). Lineage (NCBI taxonomy): Eukaryota > Metazoa > Chordata > Mammalia > Artiodactyla > Delphinidae > Stenella > Stenella coeruleoalba. Next base: position 48,643,339 of record NC_137150.1, read on the forward strand.
TAAAAATTTTCCTTCCTTCCTCCCTCCCTCCCTCCCTCCCTTCCTTCCTTTCCCTTTCTCTTTTTCTTCCTTTTTTCTTTTTATTGGACCAATGGAAAAGTCATATAGAGTAGTGATTAAGAGTATGGCTTATGAAACCAGAAAGTACAAGTTCAGATCCTGGCTTTTCCACTTTCTGGACATGTGACCTAAGACAAATTGCCTCCCTCCTCGGTGTCTCGGTTTTTTTCATCTGTAAAATGAGGATAATAGTATAATACATTTTCAAAGGATTGTTGTAAGCATAAATGAGTGCCTGGCACTCAGTAGATTCTAATTTCATCATTGCCTCAGAGGCTTCTAGAGAAAGCAGAATCTCAAGTTACTTATGAGGCAGGTTGTATTCTTCAAGTCACCTACTTTGTCTTTTTGCATACCTGCTAAAAAAATTTGTTCTATTTTTGCCTATTCAATGAGTATAACCTTATTATTTTATTACTAGTCATTAACCGTGGGTAAGTCACTTTTTAAATGTATCTATGCCGCTTTTCAAGTGGTACAATGAAGTTACCAAATTCTGATAACCAGAAAGAAGCAACCCCATGTATAACGAACATTTGATTACTGACTTCTGATGGATTGAATCTGTTTGAACTCACTATTTTTAATCAGTCAGTGATTCACAGTCATAAAAATGCAGTTTATAATAACCACTCTTGTAATAAATAATGTTACATGTATTTCATACTTTATAATCCCAGATGTCCCCTTATGGGTATAAAGACGTCACATAAACACGAAGACCCCAAACTTTGCTGACTCATTACCTCTTACCAACAGGATGTTGGTGCTTCCTTCCCCACCCCAAGAAGTGGTACAGTTATTTCTAAGTGTTTCTCAAATGTGTTTAGGATCAAGTCCTGCTCTTGTTTCCTCACTAAAGTCAGTTCCCCTCTTAGCAATTGCTGGTGACCTCAACAGCAAGGATGCCACACTCTGCTGGGCATGACCAGGCTGTGTTCGGTGACAGTGTTCTGTACAGAAATGGGGAGCACCCCCCTGGATGCAGCTGGGTGCCGTCTGAGCGCAACAGGCTCTGAAGTAGCACTGCTTGTGCACAGCTCTCACAGGAACCCTTGTCTGCAATGTGCCATCCGCTTTTACTCACAGCCCCTGGGACTACTCAGGGCCACACCCCCTGTCCCCTTCTCTGTCCTCTTCTTCCTCACCTCTGCCTTAGGTGCAGCAACCTCCAACCACCCACCTTCTGCAGGTTGAAAAAGGAAATTCAGGAAAAATAACCGCAGTGAAAATCCAAAGCCCCTTGCAAATGAAATCTTAAATAGCTGTGAAGAGAGGATGGGTGGTTCAGCCATTTAGGGACATCCAGGATACCCTGTAACACATTTTTTTTGTTCAAAGTCAATGTCTAGTTCAAATAAGTCAGCAGTGAAAGTATTCTCTCTAAAAATAAATGAAATTATTAAAAATACATGCATATTTATACCATGCACTTGGCCCAAGCTGCTCTCATGAGAATGAAGTGAGGGTATCTTCTGAATGACAGAGGCATGTTCTGCATCCTTGCCTCAGGCCCAGGGTCCATCCACCAGGACTGAAGGTTAGGCTCTCATGCATTTCAGGCCCTGGGTGCCAGCCTACCTCTGTGTGAAAATTTATCTCTGTGATTTCTCCTTCTTTGGATGATCTCTCATGGTCCCTTCACTGCTCAATGGAATCCCTACAAAGGAAGGAGAAATTAGGTAAATTTTCTACCATAAATATAGGTGACTATTTTTATCAGCACTCCTTTTGCTGATTGGCAGTGGGGTTAAGCAGGGAAAATTCTGGATCAGAATCATGAACTATACATTATTTTACAGGTTCTCTAACAGGCAAGCTATGATTTTTGGGCAACTCACTTAACCTTTTCTGTGCTGGTTCTCTCATTTACAAAAAATCATAATAATAGCGCCTACTCTTTATTGGCAACAGACTATGTGCCAGGCACAGTGCTAAGTAAATTATTTAGATTGTCTTTTAAATTTAATCGACACCATACTTCTGCAAAGGAGATATTAGCTCTATTTTGCAGCTGAGTAAAGCTGAACTTCAAGGTGGCTAGAGGACTGCTTAAAAAAATGTGTGTGTGACTCCAAATCTAGCTCTTTCCATCATAATTACTCTACATTGAGGCTATTGGGCCATATGATTTTCGGCCAAGGGTACCTGGGGCCCTAGGAATTCTCAAAGGTGGTAGAAGGTATGCTTAAGTTATTCAAAATATTTCAAAACAACAGACAACCTAAGAAATATCATACATTTCCCCAAAATAAGGCTACAGAGACTAACCCAAACTGTCCACTTTTTTGCTTTGGCCCAAATTAAGTTACTTCTATTAGCCATTCTACAATTTGATCAGCTAAAATAGGAAAAGAAATAATTACTTAATAAATATAGTTTGTAAATAACTAAAATCTGTTAGAACACAAAGTTCCTGGTACAGAAGTTTCCCAAGAAGAATCCAATTTTCTGCTGGTCCTGAGGCATGTCCTCCGAGGCACGGAACACACAGTGGAAATGGGACAAATATGGTTCCTCTTCTCACGGAGCTTGTAGTCCAGAAGAGGGGCACCGTAAGGGATTCCACATCAGCGTGACCATGCTGGAGAGGGCAGCTACGGGGCATGGTAGGAACACACAGGAGGGCCTTACGGTTTCCTAGAGGAAGAGGCATCGAAAGTGAGACCTGACGGTGAGGAGATTACCACCTGAGGGGCAACAAGGTGAGAGGGAGGCAAAGGAGGAATTTCCAGGTGAGGACCAGAAGCCAGAGAGAACTTAACATGGTTGGGATTTGAGAATAATTTTTAGTGGCCAGAGGCCAGGGCCAAGGTGGGAAAGGTGAGGATGGCAGGATAGGGGACTGAAGAGGGAGAAGGGATCAGGCCACAGAGACTTGAAGGATTGTGACTTCATCCCGGAAACAGTCTAGGTTTTAAGGAGGAGTGGCGTGCTTAGCTTTGTGTTTCAGAAAGGTCGCTCAAGTTGCTTTCATGAAAATAGGTTAGGTCTTAAAAAAAAGACATTTAAACAAAGCTGACATCTTTTGTGTTTAATAAGGTGTTTAAAGATCATGCAATTGATGGAGAAACTTTGCCATTACTCACAGAGGGGCATCTTCGAAGCACTATGGGCTTAAAGCTGGGGCCGGCATTAAAGATCCAATCGCAGGTAGTGTGATTTTTCGTAACTAAACGTGTTAATGGTATGAAGCTTAAGAGAAATATGTTACCTTTATCTTGTTGTAACATTAACAATACCTCTTTATTAAGCTTTTCCCCTCTGTGGTTGGGGACATGATAAAAGTGAGGGAACCTGAGGGCTTCCCTGGTGGCGCAGTGGTTGAGAGTCCGCCTGCCGATGCAGGGGACACGGGTTCGTGCGCTGGTCTGGGAAGATCCCACATGCCGCGGAGCGGCTGGGCCCATGAGCCATGGCCGCTGAGCCTGCGCGTCCAGAGCCTGTGCTCCGCAACGGGAGAGGCCACAACAGTGAGAGGCCCGCGTACCGCAAAAAAAAAAAAAAAAAAAAAAGGGAACCTGAAAACTTTGGACGGGGCATTGGTACACGTTCCTAGTTTTGGTTGGGAAGGCACAAAGCAGTGGTGTGCTGGCCAATGTTTAACAACCTGCTGTCTTTAAAAATGAACCCCAATTCGTAGCATTTGTCAATTTCTGTGGTGTCAGTCCTCCCACCATGGCTGACAAACTCCATATGCAGCGTCACTGAATACAGAATTGGGAAGAGATGCACAGCAGCTCCCCATTTCAGACTGTCTTCACCATGTGGATAGCACAAGTGTAAACAACCTCAAGAGCAGAGATAATAATAAACAATTATAGTAAAATAAGTAGGTAAAAATAATTAAGTGATAGGTTTGGGGTATTTAATACTTTAGTTTGCAATATAATATATCTAATTGTAACTTTATATAATTTAATTTTTAATAATGGCATTTCTGGCAATTAGCTTGCAAATTTCCTAAAATTATAACAATTGGTCTCAAGAGCTGGAACAAGCCAGCTCCAGAGCACCACTTCTCATCACTACCTCCACTGCTTCATTCTGGTCTAAGGCACTGTCTTCTCTCGTTGGATTACTGCGTTAGCCTTCTAACTCTTCTCCCTGCTCTGCCCTTGCCCACCCAGAGCGTATTCACACAGCAGTAAAGAATGATTCTTCTAATACATGAGACAGATCATGTCACTCTTCTGCTCAAATGTCTGCAATAGCTCCCCATTTCTTTCAAAGTCCAAGTCCAAGTCCTATATTATTTGCAGTCCTCTCCAGCCATCACCACCCTTGCCTTCCTGACCTCATCTTCTGAGTCTCTCCCTGCCAGTTACTGCTTTTGTCAACTCACCTCTGGATGCTGTTCGAACATCTAGACAGGTTCCACCTTCACACTGTTCCCCCCTCTGCCTGTGATGCTCTTCCCCCAACATCCTCATGCTTTGTTCCCTCATCTCCTTCATCTTTGCTCCACCAAACCATCTCAGTGAGGTTTGATTGGTTCACCTTACTTAAAATTGCACATGGCCCAGCCCCCATACATACTACTGCTATCCCTTTTTCTGGTCTTCTCTTTTTCCCCATAGCACCCATCACGTTCAGTCACACAATATAATTTATTTATTTGTTATATTTATTTTTGATTTCCCTCTGCCCGCACTAGAATGTAAGCTCCATTAGAGCAGAGATCTTTATCTGTTTTGTTGACAGATACAACCTTAGAACGTGCAAAACCCATAATAGGTCAATAATTATTTGTTGAAAGAGTGAGTTTCCTAAAAGTCAAACCAAGAAGCCTCAACTAATTCTTTCAGAATTTATACAGTACTTTACTTATTCACAATACATGCTTAGACCAGGAGCTGAGTTTCCAGAATGTTCTTCAAAAACCTTTTTATTTTTCCTAAACTTTTCAGGGTAAAGAAGTTCTTTATTTCTAATGCAAATACTTCAGTGTTTCCATTGATGTTCTTTTTTTCAACTTCTGATTTTGGAATAACTTTAGGTACAGAAAAGTTGCCAAGATAGTACAGAGAATTCACCTAGCTTTTCCTAATGTTAACATAATACATGACGGGGCACATTTGTCAAAACTAAGAAATTAACATTGGTACAATATAATATTCACTTTTAAATGATTGATTTTTCTTTCGTGAGGAAACTGTACCTCTTGGAGTACTTACAATAACACTGCAGTGTTTTCTCAAATCTGATTTTCTTTGGCTTTGGTCTATCACTTTCGTTGCACTTTTTGTTCTGCTTTGTCCTTACAATGTGGCCAACCCCAAGTCATTCTTAATCTTCTCCTCACTTGCTGCTAGCATTCTTATGCTCCTATCTGATATATATAAGTGCTTCCATGCAGCCCAGCTGAGCTGTTATATCCCAGGCCCCATCTACCAGCATAACAGGACAGGACTCCCACAGAAGCTGGGGGTGGGGGGGAGGTGGAGGGGGAAGGTCCAGCTGATGCCAGATGTTCAACCAAGCAGAACAGTTGTAGAGTCCTTGGGATTGGGAATTTCCAGGGGTCCCATTGAAGCAGGAAAATTGGAAGGTTCTGAGTAACATCTGAAAGTCCCAGAAGGTGAGCAGGCAGGAATCAGTGGATAACAAAATCTCAATCTCCAAAATGGGAATCAAGGGCAAAATTCCATTACAGCAAGAACTGCTAAGAAGAAGGAAACCTACCCTCCAGAACAGAGACGTAGAAGGTAGACCGGGACTGAGCACACAAGGAAAGGGGTAGGAGAAGAAAAAGTTACTGGAATTTGAGAAAGATATTATTAGAATGGAGGGAGCTGGGGGTTTGAGCTGTAACAATGTGAACAATATAGAAATCTCCTGGGTCCCACTCGGCATCAGGTTTGTGTAGGAGCCCGCTGGTTAGTACTAGGGCACCAGGTCCCAGCGCAGCCTTATTTATGTCTCAACACTAAGCCCACTGAAGGCCTGTTGTGTGCTGAGGTTCTAAAGAATTCCAGCCTCACCTGGAGAAGGACGGGCTGGGTGTTGGTGAAGGTGAAGTAGGGTGTCTGTGGGAACCCTTGTGGGACCATTGGGAAAGGAAGAGCTAGAGTGAACTCAGAGTAAAATAATTGTGTGTGCAGATCAACCACAGCAGAACCAAGAACAGGAACTGGTAAGCTCCTACCACCTTGATATCCAGTTTTACAATGTAAACACTATGATTCTAAAAGAAAAAGCCCACCGCATCCTAGAATTGTGTCCTTCTAGATGTCCCATGCCTGAAATTACCTCAGCCTCCCTGCCACCTGTGGCTTAGCAGAATATGCTGTGTTATTGAAAGAATTCATAGATGTAATTACTATATTTTGTCTTCTAAGGTATCTCAGCATATGGAAAGTATATTCTACAAGAAAAGGCTTTCACTTCCTACCCACACGAAACAAGCATTCAATCAACCAACAGATACAAACCCTCTTTTGGATTTTAATTCCTGGAGTGATACACTGGACGTTCCTTGTTCCCAGGATATGATCATTCCTAAAAGAAATGAGCGAGATACTATGAGAAATTAAAACCCTCACAGAGCAAGAACAGTCTTAATCGGTTTTCTGAAAAGTCTGGCATATTCTGAAGAGTGTGCGGGGGTTTCCCAGGACCAGATGGCGGATCAGAGGGAGAGAAAGCCCACCCTCCTGAGCTCTCTGGGAGGAGGCCTTGCCCAGGCTTCCTGAGGTGACCACATCACAAAGCGGCTGGAGCCGTATCCTTGGAAGCAAATACTAAATGAAGGATAGAATTTGCAAACATCAAATTTGTATATATAAAGAGGTGTATTTCTTTTTTATCCTTCCAGTTTTATTGAGATACTATTGACATAACAGCACTGCATAAGTTTCAGGTGTACCACATAATGATATGACTTAAATACATCATGAAACAGCTATCATAATAAGTTTAGTGAGTATCCGTCATCTCTTATAGATACAAAATGAAAGAAATAAAGTTTTTCCTTGTGATGAGAACTCTTAGGATTTACTTATTTAACAGCTTTCATAGATAACGTACAGCATGTTCATTCTATTTATCATGTGGTACATTGCATCCCTAGTACTTACAGCTGGAAGTTTGTACCCTTTGACGACCTTCATTAAAGAGGTCTATTTCTGATTTTCAAAAACAAAAAAAGAAAGCTATAGTTGGGTGTTTCCACGAGGATATCTGTGCAGAAGCCAGAAAAACTGACACTGAAAAACAGCTCCTAACTGTCTTCACTGGCTTCCCATCCCCCAGCCCAGAGAGAGACAGAGGCAACCCAGTGGAGCCAGAAGGAGGAAGAAGAGAAAGTGAAGTACAAAATAGAGAAATAGAGGAGCTGAGCACAAGGCCCCAGCTTTTCTCATGGCAGGCTTTCAGCCTGAAGGAAGCTGGAGAAAGGAACGGGCAGAAGCTCGAACCTTAAAAGTTCAGAGTTCGACTGTTACTCATCTTTTTCCTTCTGATATGAAACCATGTTATGACTAAAAACAACTGGAGGACTCCTTATGACCTGAGAGGGAGAGGAAAGGGCATAGTGACCACCTCCTATTTCACCCAAGAGGTGGGGAAGAGTTACCTCCTCAAAGCAGTACTGAACTGGCAAGGTCGAGGGGAGACGATGACGGCAGCTTCTGCGCGTGCCCTGTGGAATCCCACTCTTTCAACTTCACATTGAACAGAAAGACTGTGAAAGGATCCGCAGGGAGCTGATAAGCGTTTGCTCAAGGAGGGTATTGGGTGACAGCGGTGTGAGGGAGACTTCTTACTATATATCCTCTGGCACATTTAAAATTTTTAACTATGAGAACGTATTTTCTGTTTTTAAAATTTATATTTAAAATAAACAAACTGGGACTTCCCTGGTGGTTCAGTGATTAAGACTCTGAGCTTCCACTGCAGGGGGCACGGGTTCAATCCCTGGTCAGGGAACTAAGATCCCCCACGCCATGGGGGCGCAGCCAAAAAATAGAAAAAAAAAATATAAACTGTGGTAGGCAGCTTCTAAGATGGATGCCAGTTACCCTTGCTTCCTGATGTTGATACCTTGTGTGATTCCCCTCCCCTTTGGGGTGGGCTGCAGTTATGACTCTAAGGGATAGAAGATGGAAGACATGACGGGGTGTCACTTCTGTGGCTTCTGTCACAGGTCCTCTCTCTCATTCTCTTTGGATTGCTCGCTCTGGAGGAAGCCAGCTTTTCTGTCTCCAGGCGGACCTGTGGAGAGGACCGTGTGACTGAACTCGCCAATAGATCTTCTGAGGCCTGCCAATAGCCACGTGACTCTTCCCCAGGTCAAGCCTTGAGATGACTATCCAGCTCCTGCCCACAGCTTGACGGCAGCCCTGTGGCTGACCCTGAGCCAGAGGCCCCCAGCTAAGCCGCTCCTGGGTTCCTGACCCACAGAAACTGTGATAATAAGTATGTGTTGTTTCCAGCCACTAATGGAATAATTTGTTTTGTAGCAATAGATTCCTAAAATAAACAAACAAATTGCATTGATAAACATAGGTAGCGTGCTTCCCATGTTCACTTTTTGATTTGGAAGATGGGCTTTTGAAGTCATTTCCCCACAAGCCATGTTGATTTAGTTGATCTTTGCTTTCTTTCATTTTTAATGTGAAAACAACAGGGTTTTTTCCTGACATAAAATTATATTATACTATCAAACATGCTTGTGGACCAAAGAGGGAGTATTGGTAACTTTGAGGGGATAGAGAGAGAAAGAGAGAGAAAGGCTCAGAGAGAGAAATAATACTTTCAAAGTTCAAAATTTTAAAAACTATTTTGTCACATAACCTTTCACCTGCTGTTATTCCCAGCATATAAAAGTTTCACAAGGTGCCAAACGTGAGTTAACAGGTGTTATGGTATGGGATAAAAAGAAAGCTTAATTAATACTTTTAGTGGCAAAGGGATCATGGGATTCCATCCATATGATGGCTTTTGAATTTCTTTTCCCTGCTAAATGAGTCAATTGAGTTGGTAACTGATTCACTTGAACAGATGTGTCTCAATGTTACTCTAAGGAAAATGTCCTTATGTCATCCTGGCATGTACTATCACCAAAAAAAGCACTGTGCTTAATTTTAGAACCATGCATAAAAAGAGAACCACGTAAAGGAGGCTCTCCCCAGCTCTCAGCACTCTTCTTTGGAAGAAAAGGAGACTGAAGTTGCTTGTCCACACTAAGATTATTCTTTCCAGATTCATGACTCTAGGGTACCTTTTAACAAAAGACCCACTTTAGTAATCAAAATTATTTTGAAGGGTGAAAACTTTACTCATATTATCATATAGAAATAGTTTTTAACTCTTCTGCAAATTCAACTTTAGTCTTGATTGTACTGTGTACCCTTTGGGAGAATAAAATAAAGAACAGCAAAAACAACAACAAAATTCTCTCTCATGTTTGAAAAACAATCACAGTAAAAATGTGTTTGCTAAATAGGCTCTTCTTACTTATGAAACATTCTGTTTAGACAAGGGGAATAAACATCCATATAATGGAGTACTATGTAACTGTTCCTCTATGGAAGTATTAAACAGCTATTAAAAAGCAATAATAGAATTCAAATATCACCACTTTGCACCCCTAAAAACTAATGGACCTAAACAGTGATCATAAATGACTATTAGCACCACAAAAAGAGAAACAACCAGACATTATATGCCTCCTCATGGAAGCTTATGAAACTTATGAATATAGCAAAATCCAAACTGGGGGAAACTGTATAGTAGAAATGACTTGATTTTCTTCAACAAATAAATTGCAAGGAGAAACAGAGAAAGGGAAAAGGGAAACCAATAGATTAAAAGATACTAAAGATTTAAATCACCCAGATGTAAAAGTTTTAGGAACAGGTGGTGATGATGGTGGTGCTACATTGTGAATGTTATTTTTGCCACTGAACCGTACACTTTAAATTGGTTAAAATCACAACTTTTATGTTATATATATTTTACCACAATAAATTTTTTAAAGGTTCATATCACCAATACAATTATTTGGATGCCTATTGAATATATTGTTTAAAAAAAAGAGAAATAATTGGGGAAATTTGAACATGATTGATGATATTCACTTCTATTAAAGAATTATTGTCTGTTTTTTAGATGCAATAATAGTGACATTTTTATTGTGGTAAGAACATTTAACACGAAATCTTTCCTCTTAACAAATATTTATGTGCACAATATAATATTGTTAAGGCACAATGTCGTGTAGCAGATCTCTAGAACTTAGTCATCTTACCTAAGTTGTTTTTTTTTTTTTTTGAGTTCTTATCTCTTAGAGATGTATACTGAAATATGTACAGATAAAATGATATATATTGGATCTGGGATTCAATTTTACTTGACCTACAATCTAATAAATTATCCACTTATTATTTTATGGAGCCTGGCAGAATACTCAAGACCCTTGGGTCAGAGACAAAGAACTTTATTACTCATGACACAATAAGCAGCACAAACATTAGCATATTTGTTTTGGGTCCCCTTGCTCTCGGTGCCACCGGGGTAACACAGATGGATGGCTGCACGTGCAGTGGGTTGCTTCACAGCTGTGGAACACTGAGTTTGGGGAACTCACTAGTCTTACAGCAAACAGTAAGAGCAAGAAAGACCTACTGTTTGTCCAGGGGTGGGAGTGGAGGGTGGAGGGGTGGGGAGGAGATGTTACCTCATTTCTTAAAGTTACTGAGTACACAATCAACCTTGAGCAATGGGCCTGGTGAAAGCAGTCAGGGCCTTGGCATCTTGGTCCATCCAGCAAGATCTGTAGGAACATAAGAGGCCCAAAGAAGAGTCTCTCTCCCAACAATATCATGACATGAATTTGCTTCAAAAAACCCTTTGAGAAATGAGGGTTTGGTAAGTCAGTGGGAATATAGTGAAACAAGTTTGGCCATGAGTCAATACTTGTTGAAGCTGGGTTGTGAGTATATATGAGTATATAAGGTCCACGGTACTCTTCACCGTTTTTTTGGTATATGTTTGAACTTTTCCACAATAAAAGTTTTTTAAAAATCTGTTTACTAAAGAGTTATGCGATGTGTATGGATTCCAATATTTTTTAATAAAATAGAATATGCAAAAATACATATTTGTTATTTTTAATTTATGGAATATTTTGTTCTGCCCAATACTAAGAATATACTTCAAGCTAATGCTATTCCTCATTATGGTAAATATATACACTGTCATCTCATTACAAATATATGAAAGGTCTGTTTTATAGAGAGTTGTAGTCAATTTACTGTACTTTTCCAGCCTGTCCTCTGCCAAGTGAATGTGTCTTCACATAAGCCAACAACATGAGGTCCAAGGTCTTCGATGTATCTGCTAAGAATTCTGAGATGTCATTGTACAGCTGTGAAAAGTTAATCTCCCCAGGAAAGGTAAGAGTTCACTTGAACATCATTGGGTGCCATTTTGAAAAAAATCAGAATGCTTTTAGGTTGTGCATATATATTTTTTAAACTAAACTTCTAATGTATTTCACCACTACCACCCTCATTCCCTAAGGAATGGCTCATTCCCTAAGGGGTGGATTTTATTTTGCTAGTTAGAGTGACAGAAAGTTTACTGATTGTTTAATTGAATTAGATTATTATCTCTTTCATTTTGCTAAGAAGTTATTCTCATCAAATAAAACAAAAGCAGGGACTTCCCTGGTGGCACAGTGGTTAAGGATCTGCCTGCCAATGCAGGGGACACGGGTTCGAGCCCTGGTCCGGGAAGATCCCACATGTTGCAGAACAACTAAGCCTGTGCACCACAACTACTGAGCCTGTGCTCTAGAGCCCGTGAGCCACAACTACTGAGCCTGCGTACCACAGCTGAAGCCCGCACGCCTACAGCCCATGCTCTGCAACAAGAGAAGGTCCACTGCATGGACCTAAAGTCTGTCATATAGAGTGAAGTCAGAAAGAGAAAAATACTGTATGCTAACACATATATATGGAATCTAAAAGAAAAAAAAGAGAAAAAGAAAAAATGGTTCTCATGAACCTAGGGGCAGGACAGTAATAAAGACGCAGACATAGAGAATGGACTTGAGAACATGGGGAAGGGTAAGCTGGGACGAATTGAGAGAGTAGCACTGACATACATACACTACCAAATGTAAAATAGATAGCTAGTGGGAAGCAGCCGCATAGCACAGGGAGATCAGCTGGGTGCTTTGTGACCACCTAGAGGGCTGGGATAAGGAGGGTGGGAGGGAGACGCAAGAGAGAGGGGATATGGGGGTATATGTATACATAAAGCTGATTCAGTTTGTTATACAGCAGAAACACAACATTGTAAAGCAATTATGCTCCAATAAAGATGTTAAAAAAAAAGCCACCGCAATGAGAAGACCGTGCACCACAACCAAGAGTAGCCTCCGCTCGCTGCAACTAGAGAAAGCCTGCACGCAGCAGCAAAGACTCAATGCAGCCAAAAATACATAAATACATACATAAATTAAAAAAAAAACAAGAACCAAAAGCAAGGATCTCAAATACCTTGTTACTGTAAACAAATTTATCACCTTTTTTCCTAGTTCAGGCTGCTATAATAAAATACTACAGACTGGGTGGCTTATTAGCAACAGAAGTGTATTGCTCACAGTTCTGGAAGCTGGAAATCCAAGATCAGGGTGCCAGCACGGTCAGGTTCTGGAGAGAGTCCTCTTCCAGGTTGCAGACTGCTGACTTCTCATTGTATCCTCACATGGTAGAACTCAGAAAGCTGGAGCAAACTCTTATGACCCTTCTTAGAAGGGCATTAATCCCATTCTTGAGGGCTCTACCTTCATGACCTCATCACCTCTCAAAGGCCCTACCTCCTCATACCATCACATTGGGGGTTAGAATTTCAACATAATTTTGGAGGAACACAGTCTATAACACCTTCATAGGCCCATTTTCTGTTAGTCTTCTCTCAACATTCTTGGGTTCTTTGATGTCTAAAACATTAGTCAGCAATCTCAGATGCCCCTCTGTGTCTTTTTGGGGTAGGGGAAATAGCCAAATTTCTGAACTTTTTTTTCACAGTTCCACTCCTATATAGAGAAGAGCTAATTTCACTTCAAAAAGGATGTTTCTCTCCTAATAGGCTGGGCCACGAACTGCCTTGAATCACAGACTAGAAATGCCTTTCAACTGCTCTTTGAACACTGCATAATGTCCTGTGGAAGCTAGAAATTTCAGTGCTTTCTATATGGGACAGGTAGATAATTTGTTGAACACTCAACTTGTTTCTTGACATTTGTGAGACTAACCCAACCAGTTTAGTGAAGGAAGCACAATATTTGTTGGAGTTATGTCAAATGCAGTGCTGTGTTTTGCCTTGATAACAGAACTCTGCTGCAGTTATTTTTTTTTTACTTTCAAAACAGGTATGATAAGTGTTTATGAAAAGCATTTGTATAATTTAATAAATAGTGGGAAACAGTTCCCTGATATTTTCAAAACTTCAGTTGCAGACCTCTACTAGGGCAACACCTTTTTCATACATTTAGGTCCCCAGACACTGAATAAATAGAAACAGCTTCATTCCAAGCTGCAGAAAGAAATTTGGTCCATGTTAGGTTTTTTTTTATGAATTAGATGATGATCAGGTGGTTCATTGTGTTAATGAGATTGGAGTTATTATTGTAGTCTAATAGTTGGTTTAGAATCCTTTAACACTCAGCTTTTCCTAAATTATCATCTTGGCTCTTCGTGCTTTAACACCAGTGGCTACCACTAAAACCACTCATTTAATTGAGTAAACAAATAAATATTCACAGCACAGGAATCAGAATGAACCATCCCAAATCTGGTTGTATAGGCTGTATATAAGAAAGATATCAACAATTCCAAAGAATAAATCTATAAGAGGCAACATTTTTAGTCCTGGGAGAATATGAAAAAAAGTCTTTATTCCAGGCCTGATGACTACTGCCATGCTAGAGGCATAAAAAAAATCATCACTCACCAGCCTTTGTCTACACTCACCAACTCTTTAGGTAAATCGTGTACGGAATAGATTCTAAGCATTGCTTCCCTCATAGAGAACTTTCCAAAGTGAATGGACTGTTTAGGTTACTTCTTATAATTACTATCCCTAAAACACTTGTTAATTCATAAATCAGGTCTTTCTTTTAAAATTTAGGATGAAGAATAACAATAAAATGCAAGTATTCTTGTGAAGACTCACTTTTCATGTTTGAAATCTTTAATTTGAAATAATTTTTCAATTATCTTGTTTTAGGGTGGTGTATCAATTAGGATATTCTATGATGCAAATGACAGAAAACCCAATTCATACTGGCTTAAACTATAAAAAGGAGCTTGTTGGATCTTGTAACTAAAAAGTCTAAATGTTCGGCTTCAGGCGAGGCTTATCCAGCGGTTCAAATGATGTCAGCGAGGATCCAGTTTCTCTTTGTGCTGCCTTCCTTTGACTCCAATGTTAAGTTCTATAGAAGTGGCTTCTGAGCAGTTCCAGGGCCTCTTCTCCTGATAGTGAAATGCCTCTAGCAGTCAAGACCTAATATTCTCAAATCACAGGATAGAAAGGAAGAGCATGTCTCTTCTAATAGATTCAAACTCCTGGGAGTCACTCAGTTTCATTGATTCCTTTGGCTCCTGTGCCCAATACCTATGAGCTGGATACAGATTGGTTCATCCCTAAAGCCTGAATTTGTACATATATTTTAGCTCCTTAATTTTGTTTTTCATTTGTAATATCTCATCTCACTCTTTTGGGTATTAGCCCCTTGAAAGCAACTATGGAATCTAAATTTCTTGCACTATTTCAAAGTACCCACAACAATGAATGCTCAACAAATGGAACTGAATTATATGTAACAATGATCATAATGATCATTCTTTTATTTATGCACTGTCTCTAACATCCCAAAGTACTTTGTAAAAAATATGTTAGAGTCACAGGATGACGAATGTTCTCCATTGGGAGTGGGAGGAAAGATAAGTTAGAGTGTTTATTTATTCCTTGGGTTACTTTCCTGCAAGTCTGCTTTCCTCATAAAGCCCACAGCTCCTGTCAGGCAGCCCTCTCTAGAAACAACAGCTATGGCCCTTCCTAAGTTCCAGATTGTGGGAAACCAGCCCCTCCTCTTGTCATTTCAGGCTGGGGGATGAAAAGGTTTCCTGCTATTGCTAGTTCTTGTTGGTTTCCCTTAACCCCACTCACACCTGTGTAATTGGTCCTTCATTAAACTCTCCTCAATTATCTGGTTTAAGTGTGCCATTTGTGTCCTGCCAGCATCCTGACTTACACACACATACACTATTAGAAAATCAAACTCAAACTGCCTTAAATCATCAATGGAATTTATTGAATCATGCAGCTAAACAAAAAAGATGTCTTGCTTCAAGTCAGTGCAGTGGCTCAAATGACGGCATCAAGGCAATTAGAACTGGAAGAAACTTTATTAATCAGATTGTTATCTTGATTATAATATAATTAAATTTGTGTGCAGGAGGGATGAAAGGGTTTTTTTTTGTTTTGTTTTTTGGGGTTTTTTGCTCCGTTTTGCACTAAAGAATAAGGAAAATAGTTTACTGGCCCAGTTGTTTCTGAATCCTATGTTAGCACTCTGTAAACATTTGAGATAAATAAATGAGAACTTTCAGAGGCCAAAAGCAAAACTAACTCCACAGAACTATATGGAACCTAAAGGAAAAATAATTGCTTCATCATTTTTATTTTTGCACATCATTAACTCTTTTATTCACAGTACCTGACACAGTCCTTACAGGGTAGGTTCAGTAAACTGATGGATGATGGAAAGTAGTGACTAGCTCTTTTCTCTCACGTGATGCTGGAGATGGTATAGCAACTGATGTACCTCTCTGTTCCCAAATGCTTGCTGGCCATTCCTGCCGATTTCATATAGTGGAGAGACTGAGGAAGACCAAGGGCACTACTAGTAAATGATTTATAGTAACCAAGGACAGCGAAACATGCACTAGTTTTAATTTTTTCAAATAAAAAGACTTTCACTCTGTACACAGTATTTCCAATAACACTATAATGTCAAAGTTAAAGAACAAGATAACATAAAGTATGCTTAAAAGTTTCTCGTTGTTTCAAGCACTTTGTTTTTCCCTGTGAACAATGGACAATTGTGCCTTTAAACTGAAATACTTGTATGAGATTTAACACAGCTGACTTTCTCTCAAAAAAAAAAATTCATCTTTTACACTTTCTAAGTTAGGAAAAGATTATTTAAATGTTTTTGATTCTTTCATTTATTTCTTTTTTAGGTAACCAGTGAGTGTGTCTCTGTTGTTCCATGCTATGCCAGTGACAGCAGTTTGTCCCTTATTTAGCATGGACAAGTATAACAATCAAGAGAGTAATGTGACCATGAGAATTAATGCAAAGCACTTGCTGCCCAAGAGGCAGTAGCTGGGGTAAGATAGGGCCATGGGAATACAAGAACAATGCCCTCCTCGTCCATGCTCCCACCCAGCCAGGGCTTCCCAGAAGCCAGACCTTTGGGGGAGGTGAGAGACCACCAAGGACACTTCAACCATAGCCCACTTGGCTCTCTGGAGAACCCACACAGCATGTCTTAGTCAATTTTTTAAATTAAAAATAACTTTTTTCCCTATTCCAAAAGCAATGCATGTTTATTATGCAGAATGTAAACATTTAAGATTAACAAAAAAAGAAAGAAAGAAGAAGGTAGGAGAGAGTAGCCTTTAATTACCCCTCTTAGGAATGACCATGGTTAACATTTTGGTGTATACGCAAAGCTCACTCACTCCTTGTCTCCCTCTCTCTCTGGGATTTTACTATAAATATCCTTTTGAATATCTTTATACACCATTAATTTTATTCATCTTTTATTCCTCACAGAACCTAATACAGTCCTGCATGAGGAGGTATTCAATAAAAGGATGAATGGCTGAATGTCCGAATCAGCTCCTTTTATTCCTATGCTGCTGGAGGTTAATATAGCAACTGCTGCACCACTCTGTTCCCATGTGCCTGCCAAAGGAGTACCAGGTATTGGGACTTACCTGAAACCATCAAGGAATCACAGTATTTGCTAACTCCACTAGAAAACCCCTCCTTAAAAGGAATGCTTCACAAGTGACAGAGCCCTTAACTTGGAGCTAGAAGATAGAAGTTCGAATTACAATTGGTCATTTTACTTCCCATTTTACTTCTTTAAGCCTCCATCTTCTAATCTGTGAAATGAAGGCATTGACCTATGATGTATAGGATCCCTAGCAGTTAATATTCTATGTTATCTATATATGTCTGTCTATCTATCCATCCATCCAACCAAACATACATACATGTATGTGTGTATATATTTTAAAAATTTTTTTAGTGAAGAAAGGACCCAGGTGCTAGGCCTTGAGATGCTAGTATGACAAAATCTGGTTTTGTTTGCCTGTTTTGTAAAAACTGAAAGTCTTATAGGAAACCCAGCCAACATGCTTTTCCATGCCCACAAACACTCTCTGTGGCTAAACTGGGAAAATCAAAAGCATGAAAACCAAAAAGAAAAATAGAAAATAATGAAAGTATCTCTCTACATGTGGCTTTTATTAATTCTCAGATTCTCAGATGATTGTTGTATTCTGTCTGAGGCTCCCTTTCTTGTTTCATAGCTTTACCCTCTGTTGTGTCATTTTCAAAATACTCCCTCCCCCCATTTCCAAGGTTACAAGCAGAGAATAGCTCTTCACTGATCTGTGAACAATGAGCTCTGTTTGGTAAGAGAACTTGACAACTGAAGCAGAAGAAATCCTAATATCAAAACAGGTTGAGACAGGAAAATGATTAGTAACTCAAATGTCTGGGTGGAAAGGGAGTATGAACTATCACCTCCTACCCATTCCTTCCCGTCAAGCTTTGAGCCATTTTAAAACCCCATACCGATTCCTGAAAGCATTGAAGAAATGATGTGTTTCCAACATGTTCTGGCTGATGCTGAGGGCTCCTTCCCACATGTGCCTCTTCACCTTGCCTGAGCAGAGGGGATGTTAAGCATGGTGGAGGGGACCAGAGGGAACCATACTTAGAAAACCCTGCTGCTAGAAGTTTGTCCGTGCAAGTGCACCGAGGCTTTCGGAACTCACCACCTCCAGAGTGTTTGCTTTTTCCAAATGATCAATCGGAACAGGTTTGTTCATTCCTAATACAGGTGAAATGCACCCAATTCTTACTTCCTCTAACTTGGGACATTCTGCCCCTATGCTTGTAGCACCACCATGCTAAGCCTGGCTGGAAATATTGTCTTTGATTCCTAGGATCTAGGCCAGGCCTTGCTGACCCAGCTATCACTGCTGTGGCCCCCAAATGGGAGGTGTGCTTAACACCTGGGCCCTCCTATCCCTGCAGTGGTGGGGAGCCACTGCTGCTTCCACCTTGGCTAATAAATGCTGCTCCTCTTCCCCCTTCTTTTGCTTTTTTTTGTTTGTTTGTTTGTCTTTGGGTTTTTTTTTGCGGTATGCGGGCCTTTCACTGTTGTGGCCTCTCCCGTTGCGGAGCACAGGCTCCGGACGCACAGGCTCAGCGGCCATGGCTCACGGGCCCAACCGCTCCGCGATATGTGGGATCTTCCCGGACCGGGGCACGAACCCGTGTCCCCTGCATCGGCAGGCGGACTCTCAACCACTGCGCCACCAGGGAAGCCCTTCTTTTGCTTTTTAAACTTAAATTTTTTAGTTTAAGAAAAGTAGTGCATAGGGTCACATGGCTCAAGAGGGTAAACCATGAAAAACCTGTTCCATCCCTGTCCTCCAGCCACTAATTGCCCTCCTGTAACAAGCAAAAATGTACATCTATTTTTTCACCCTCTTTTTATGTAAATATTAACATACTACATTTGAGAGGGTTTTTTTTCATGTAACAAAATATTACACTGTTGCCAGCAATGAGTGAGTGCCTGTTATTCCAGCTCTCAACAACTTTTTTTTTTTTTTAAGTTGAAATACAACTGATTTACAATGTTGTGTTAGTTTCAGGTGTACAGCAAAGTGATTCGGTTTCATATATATATTCTTTTTTAGATATATATTCTTTTTTAGATTCTTTTCCATTATAGGTTATTACAAGATAATGAGTGTAGTTCCCTGTGCTATATAGTAAGTCCTTGTTGGTAATCCATTTTATATATAATAGCATGTATATTTTAATCCCGGAGTCCTAATTTATCCCTTCCACACACAGTTCTTTTCATTAATACACTAAGCAACTTTTACCAAGAGTCACACTAAAGCCAGAGGTCTGTGTTCTACATCAGAGGTAAGTGCTACATCAGCGATCTAAAATCTATACCTCCTCTGAAGCTAGCACTCTGTTTGGGTCTGACTTACCAGATCAGGCTCCTTTCTCTCTTATCAGGAGCTCCCATTGCTCTCATGCCCCACATTGTTCCTTCCGAAACTCTGGTCCCCATGAGGACCACATCCATCACACATGTTGTATATGCCTTCACAGAGTTCAAGGTCTTTTTCTTGGAAAGATGTTCAGCCACAGTGCAGATCCATGGATGCAAACAGATTCATAGTGAGAGATGAATCTTCTCAATGATCCTTTCTACAAAACCATACAAGTTCTTTTCCAGATCAGCCCCAATTAAAAAAAAAAAATCAGCTCCTCAGATATCACAAAAGGAAGCAGTTCTTGGGGGGGTGGGGAGGGGGAATGGAGATTACAGTACCCAAAGGTTGTCATATTAATTCTCATTCACAAACCATTCCTAACTGATGGTCTCTAGAGAGTCAAGCCAAACTGATCATTTTAAAAGTAAATAAATAGTGGCTGTATCAATTTACATTCCCACCAATGGTGCAAGAGGGTTCCTTTTTCTCCACACCCTCTCCAGCATTTATTGTTTGTAGATTTTTTTTGATACAGCCACTATGCAGAACAATATGGAGGTTCCTTAAAAAACTAAAAACAGAACTACCAGATGATCCAGCAGTTCCACTCCTGAGCATATACCCCGAGAAAACCATAATTCAAAGAGAGACATGTACCACAATGTTCATTGCAGCACTGTTTACAATAGCCAGGATATGGAAGCAACCTAAGTGTCCATCAACAGATGAATGGATAAAGAAGATGTGGCACATATATACAATGGAATATTACTCGGCCATAAAAAGAAACAAAACTGAGTTATTTGTAGTAAGGTGGATGGACCTAGAGTCTGTCATACGGAGTGAAGCAAGTCAGAAGGAGACAAACAAATACTGTTTGATAACACATATATATAGAATCTAAAAAAAAAGGTTCTGAAGAACCTAGGGGTAGGACAGGAATAAAGACACAGACATAGAGAATGGACTTGAGGATACAGGGAGGGGGAAGGGTAAGCTGGGATTAAGTGAGAGAGTGGCATGGACATACATACACTATCAAATGTAAAACAGATAGCTAGTGGGAAGCAGCTGCATAGCACAGGGAGATCAGCTCAGTGCTTTGTGACCACCTAGAGGGTTGGGGTAGGGAGGGTGGGAGGGAGACGCAAAAGGGAGGGGATATGGGGATACGTGTATACATATAGCTGATTCACTTTGTTATACAGCAGAAACTAACACAACATTGTAAAGCAATTATACTCCAATAAAGATGTTAAAATAAATAAATAGTAAATAAATAATTGAATGAATAAACTATTTCTTACAATATTATCCCAATTAATATATGTAGAAGGAATGTTGACAATAGAAAATCAGCATTTAGCAACAGAAATAATTATTTCAGGCAAAGATAATTAATGAGTGCTAAAATGAGTGGGCAAAAGTATGATGAAAAGCAGAATATTTACATAAAGTATCCTCTCTTAGATGCTAATTAATTTCAAAGGGAAGAACTGTAACTTGACAGCAGTGAAACCTGGCAAAATGCCATCTTAACTAAGTGATCAAGGTTAGCATCACCAGTGATGGAACACGTCAACTATATTCCTCCTGATAGAATGTACTGAGCAGGGCACGATGTCACTTTTGTGACATTCTTGCCAAAAATTCATAGCCTGAATATAATCATGAGGAAACATCAGACAAACCTAAATGAGCAACATTTTACAAAATAACTGGCCAATACTCTTCAAAGAGTCAAAGAAAGGCAAAGAAAAACTACTGTTTCATTGTC
Source organism: Stenella coeruleoalba (assembly GCF_951394435.1). NCBI lineage: Eukaryota > Metazoa > Chordata > Mammalia > Artiodactyla > Delphinidae > Stenella > Stenella coeruleoalba. The sequence goes on from NC_137150.1 coordinate 48,664,519, forward strand.
ATGAAAGACAAAGAAAAACTGAGGACTGGCCCAGATGAAAGACTAACAAAGCATGAAAACTAAATGCAGTCTAAGATCTGGGATTGAATCCTGAGCAAAAAAAGTAGTAGGACAGGACAAAATTTGAATAAGGTCTGCAGATTACTTAGTAGTACTATGTCAAGTTAATTTCCTGTTTTGAAAATGGTACTGTGGGGCTTCCCTGGTGGCACAGTGGTTGAGAGTCCGCCTGCCGAGCAGGGGACGCGGGTTCGTGCCCCGGTCCGGGAAGATCCCACATGCCGCGGAGCGGCTGGGCCCGTGAGCTGTGGCCGCTGAGCCTGCGCGTCCGGAGCCTGTGCTCCACAACGGGAGAGGCCACAACAGTGAGAGGCCCGCGTACCACAAAAGAAAAAAAAAAAAAGAAAATGGTACTGTGGTTACACAAGATGTTAACATTTGTAGAAGCTGGGTGAAGAGCACATGTGAATTCTTCTATTTTTTCTCAACTTTCTCTTAAGTATGAAAATATTTCAAAATGAATAGTTGAAAAAATTAAAAATAAATTCTAAAAAACATGGTTGAGAAGAATTCATTTATTATAATATTGGTTTGTGGACAGAGTAAAAAATACATATTAATTAAAAGAAATACCTTCACTCTTGAATTTAAGACTAGACAAGCAAGCTTTTTCTTTGATTAGTCATGTGTAGAATTATTCAGGCATTTCTTAAAATCACTCTAAACTCTCAGCATATACTTTATTACCAAAAGTTGAAGTTCAGTATAGCAACTGTACGTAAAAGTACTTAGATAATCTTGGTCTGTCCTTGTCACAATATCAATAGACCTCTGCTGGGAACTGTTTTATTATGACAACCGAGCACTAAATTCTCTAATCTTCAGGTCAGCGATTCCTGGGTGTATAGAAGAAGAAAGTTTTCCATTTGGCAGATGAAAAATCAAGACCCCCAAATCCCTCTCCTTAGGAAGTAGAGCTTAGGAAAAGAGCCTAGTACTTTTTTGCTGTTTGCTCTGCAATGTAGCACTTTAAATGAACTGAGTTCATTTCCAGTGGGGTTAGGGGTGACCCTGCATAACTCAGAAGCAACCTGTAGGGGAAAAAAAAAAGGCAAGTACAGTCATGGGAAGCAGAAGATTTTACATGTCACGTAGGAATATAAAATGTTATATTTAGTAGTTTCTTACATAGATATACAAAAAAATTGAATAACTACGGGGGGGGGGAGGTAGACCCATAATTACCACAGCCTCCACCAGATTATTTAGATAATTACCTAAAAGTTAACATATCTACTCCGTAAGATTTACTGGCCTTTTGTTCTTTTCATTTCGGAGAAATCAGCATTACTGGACCAGTTCTTGACCACAAGTGCTGTCTGAAAATTTTCTGAGGCCAATATAATGTGAACAAAAAATTAATAGTTGATCTAAAAAAGAAATGGAAAATTTTATTCGAGCCAAACTGAGGATTATAACCAAGGAGACAGTCTTTCAGAAAGCTCTGAAGACTGTTCTGCCCATTAGAGATCAAAACACGGTTATATAAGTTTTTGAGACAAAGGGTTATATGTCAAATGACTATTGACAATTTACATAATCCAGATCTACACATACAAAGCAAGTAGTGGGTCATGCTAACTAGTTTTTTGTTTTTTTGTTTTTTTTAAATTTATTTTTGGCTGCATTGGGTCTTCGCTACTGCACACGGGCTTTCTCTAGTTGTGGTGAGCGGGGAGCTACTCTTCGTTGTGGTGTGTGGGCTTCTCATTGTGGTGGCTTCTGTTGTTGCGGGGCACAGGCTCTAGGCGCACAGGCTTCAGTAGTTGTGGCACGTGGGCTCAGTAGTTGTGGTGCATGGGCTTAGTTGCTCCGCGGCATGTGGATCTTCCCAGACCAGGGCTTGAACCCGTGTCCCCTGAATTGGCAGGCAGATTCTTAACCACTGCGCCACCAGGTAAGTCCCATGCTTGTTACAAGGTTAAGAAGGAATATTATTTCCTAAGGAGGGCTGGTTAATGCAGATCCACAATACACACTAAAGGGAAGGTAGGAGGCCCAAACCGGCAAAGAAAAATTTTTATGTTTAAATTTTTCCTGTCTTGACATAAAACATGAATTTTATTTTATCAACAAGAAGAAGAAACGTTAGGATTTTTCTCCCAATCTGCATGTGAGGTCCAGGTCTAGATGCCCTGGTTTTCTTGGCCCTCCTGACTTCAGGTTCCATGAATTCTGTGCCAATTGAACTTCTGTTCTCACCCTTGCCATCCCTCTCCTCTCTTCCCATCTTCATAGATGTTGGGTTTGGACAGAAAACAAGCTCTAGATATATTAATAACCTATGAGGTTTAGCTTTCTTTCCTTGTCCAAAAGGTTTTAATGTGGGGGATTTTTTGCTTTGTCAAACCCTGTATTTTCTCTCAAATTGCTGGGTTGGAGGTAGGTTGAGAAGGTGAATCCTTACATGTCTCTGTTCTCAGGTAAGACTACTATTATACAGGAAACCAAGCACAATGACTGAAAGCTAGAGTCTCTCATCTTGCACAAGGAAGTGCTTCCTCCATCAAATCTAGGGAAGCTTATTAAACCGGTTTCTTCTAATTTCATAGAGGACTATAGAGATAATAGAGGCCATGGATATAATGAAGACTTAACATAATTTTGTCCATCTTGTAAGTATACTTCTCTCCATTTACGAAAGCTGCAGAGGATAAGGACTATGTCATTGTCATCATTCGTTATTTACTCCATTGACACCCATTCACACTAAGCCAGGCACTGGACTAGATATTGAGAACAGCAGAATAAGACATAGTACCTGCCCTTAAAAGGTTCACAGTCTGGTAGAAATGAAAACAACAAATTATACTATTTGTTGTTTAAATTGTATTATATATATATATATAATTTTACATATAAATATATTAAAACTATATTAAATTACATATACTATAGCACTGATTGTATGAAATGTTGCAGAAACCCAGAAAAAGGAACAGCTAATTCTGCTGAAGAAAGTATTCAGGGAAGGTTTCACTGTGGAAGTGTTAGGTTTCTTGACCCTTGAAGGATCTGCCAAGTGACAAGGGGAAGAAAAAAATGGAAACACGTGGGTATGAAAAGGCATTTGGCAGGATGGGGGAGTAGGAGAAGTGTGGTCTCACAGTAGGAAAGATGAAGCAGGAAAGGAGTGACCCAGGTGATTCTAAGGAAGAAGATGATGGTTGGATATGGTCAGCTGGCACATGGCAAAGGATAGAAAGCTAAAGTCTTCATTTCTCAGACTCCCTTGCAGCTAGAGTCTGGTTCTAATTCAATGCACTGGTTGTATATCAGAAGGACAAAAGTGATGAGGAAGCCATCTTTCTGCTGCTGGCTGGCTTTCACTTTGCTGGCAGGCAAGGTCATGGAGACACAGGGTTCTTCTACAGCTCGTGTTCAGCCTTGATTGTGGGAGTTGAGGCAGCTGCAGCAGTGCTGGCAACAACTTCTGATGCTGGCTTCCCAACAGGTTGATCACAGCTATCTGGTAATTTCTTGAACTCAGCGTGGCTATCGTGGACTCCTCACTCCTCCAAAGTAGAGATTCCCCTGAGTGGTTAGTTCTGCAGGGTCTGACAGGCCCAGGCTTGATCCTGCTTTTGCAAACTTTCAATGATTTTGGAAGCATCTAATTCCCCTAATTAAGTCTTTACAAACAGCAACATTAGTAGTACAATCTTCATTCACATACACGGTACTCATGATTTCCTTATCTTTGTTCTATTAGTTAGGGTTCAGTGCAAAAAAAGAGAAACTAATCTCTGTATTTTAACAAGGACTTAATTAGGGGAATGACAAAACAATTACCATTTCGGTTAAAAAGTCAAAGTGACTTTTAAAAATGTTCTTAGTCTAATATTAGCGTACTAAAAATCATGTATTGTGCTTTTTTCAAAACAAAATATTTATGCTCATTTTTCAATAATACATATTCGTTGTCTTATTTATGCTGTTTCCTGAGTGGAAGTCTAAAGAATCAACTCAATTTAAAACATTAACTGAAATTTTAAATAAAATTAGGTTTACTGTATTTTATTTTATATTAAACATATGTATATTAAATTTTTTTTTCTTTGTGATAACAGCATTAAGTCACTGACATTGTCAATTAACATATTTTAAAGTGCTTTTATAAAAATAATGCCCCAAAAGGCCTGGGCGTTATTTGCTATACTTCCCTACAATTTTTTTCTTTTCAATTTAGTCACACATATATATTTAACATACAAGATGGACCCAGAGAAAGTGTTATTTAAAACAAAAACCTAAATGTATCAGTTTCCAGTTTGGATAAGTCTGATCAAGGGGAATACATTTCTATGTACTATTCCATTCCACTTACTGGGATGGTAGATCCCAGGAAACTGACTTTTTCAAGTCCGCACCTAATCATCAGTCCTCAAGAGAGGGGAACCTGATCAGAGAACACTTTGTTTAGCAGAGCATGGTAATGAGTTTTTATATATTTATGCATCCCAAGGAATCCAGTAAAGAGTAAAGACCTCAAATTCTCTATATAGCAAGAAAAATTCTGAGTTTCAGCCCCAGGGAGAAGAAGTGACAGAGTCCAGGGATAAACAGAAGTTTTGCGTTGGCAAAAGAAAGGGAGAGGGGTAATGTGCCTCCTTTGGGTGAGAAATAAAAGTCAAGTCACGGGAATGAGATTGCAAATTCATAAGGAAATCAGAGCAAGAAGTGGCCAGGAGAAACTCCCCACTACCACCATCAAAGATATAAATGGGGTGATGATAAGAGTGCTTGAGCTATTTTTATATAAATATTAAATGGAGGTAGGACCCAGAAACGTGACATTTGGGTTATAGGTGCAAACATTAGCCATCCTTAATGTTGCTGTACACGCTGGGGAGCAATGGTGCCTGGCAGGTGGTTAACAAGGGAGTGGAGGATGGTCTGGAGTGTAGAGAGGGTAGAGTTGGGGCGAAACGATTAGCAGGGTTTTGCAACAACATTTCAGGTAGGAAATGATAAAAACCTAATCAAAGCAATGGCAATAGGAATGATGAGGAATGGAAGGATTCCAAACATCTCAGTTGCAGAGTCAACAGGATTGCTTACTGATTGGCATGGTTGAGATACCTCCAAGGTTTCTAGCATGAGTGACTAAGTAAACAGTGATGCAGTTACCAGAGTTTAAAAATACAGTAAAAGAGACAGGTTTTGTGGGGGGGAATGGTGATTTCTAGTTGGACATTCAGTGGAGATATCCAGAAGACAACTAGAAATAAACAGTAATGCAGTATTTTGGAATTAAGCTGTAAACATGAATAAGAATCCCCAGAATGCATGGAGAAAAGGGAAGAAGATGAGAATGGAAACGTGGTGGCCAGGAACATTGAAGAGCTAGGTAAAGAGAGAGGAGCCAAAGAGAAATCAGAAGGAACAACCTGATATCATGAATGCCAAAGAAGGAGAACAAATTAAGTGCATGGTCAATATTGTCAAATCCTTAATAAGATGCTACAATTGGACATGAATTATTAATGGATGGTGGAGGTAGAAACCAAATTGTTGTAGTCTAAGGAGTGAATGTCAGTGAGACATGGGGAGAGTAAATTAAACCTCTTCTGAAGAAAAAGGTGGTAGGGCAGTAGCTAGAGAGGTAGTTATTTTCCATGAAGGGCTTTCATTCCCCATCATAGTCCTAACCTAGGATTTTGCATCTAGTAGGCACTCAACATCTATTAAATACAATAATATTTTCATTTATAAACTAGCTTTCCTATGAAGAGAATCCAGTGTTCTCCAAATAAAACAGTACAAAACAGATCTACCCTCATTTTGGATGGGGACGACTGAAGGAAATAAACACATTTCATATTCTGTGTTATGTTTTGGGTTAATTGGTAAGAATCATCATTTTTTCTCACCCCTCTCTGACTACACACACCCTGATTGTAGATTATAGAAGGAAAAGGAACCAAATGACTTGCTGATCCAGTCCCCAGACTGCAGAATTGCATAGTCCAAAAATGAACTTTAGCTATGTTACTTTATAAAAGACTAGGCATCGAGATGCCACTATTTGCCTTAATTACATATTTAATTGCTATTAGGTTACTTACAGGGAATGAAGAATTTTTTAAAGATATATGCTCAGCATAACATTAAGTGAAAAAGGCATATTATGCAATATGATCTCAATTGGGGGAAAGGGGGAAATATATGCACACAAAGTATGAATAAATACTAGAAGAAAATAAACAACAGATCTTTGGACGGTAGCGTTAGGGATTTTTATTTCCTTCATCTTACTTTTCTGTAAATTCCTAATTTTCTATTATTTAAAATCTCCATCTAAAAACACTTACTAGCAATTTAAGCCCATTCTCTTTGATCTAAGTAGCTCTAAAATAACAATAGTTATAATAGTAATTCACCAGACGCCAAGTACCCTGCAGTCTTCTTAATTCCAGCTTCTTAGAATCTCTCTCCTTACTCATCGTATTAGTTGCTTGTACTTCCCTGAGTTCTCTGACTCGGATTCTAAAGGTGCGTTTCGAGAAGCAACGTGGAAAATGGAATGGGGAATCCAAAGTTTGTTTCACATGAGCCCGACTACCCCCTACATTGTACGGGGAGATAATTTGGCTTAGGTCTCGTCTGTGCCATCTACCAACTGTGGAGCCTTAGATAAATCTGTTCATATCGCTGCACCTCAGCTGTCTCGGCTTTCCCATCTTCAAAATGGGATTAGGAGAATTTACACGTGGGGAATAGATGATGCAGGGCTCACTGGCAAGAAAAGAAGTGCCACACTTAGAGACGTCTAGAATTCCATAGGTCTCAGGAAATCCTCTGTAAAAGGTTCCACCCCAAACCTACTGACTCCGAGGAGCATGGGGCCCCAGGAATCTGTATTTTAATAGCTTCCCAGGTGATTCAGATGCCCAGTCAGGTTTGAGAACCAAGGACTCTTTCCAGTCCTCCTGTTCTTTGATCCACTTCTCAACTTCCTTCTGGTCCCAGCGATTTCCAGTTCCTGCAACAAAAGGAGCCAAGGAAAGAGGGGAGAGAAAGCGCAGCCAAGACCCGCCGAGCCCGCCTAGTACCGGCCTCTCGCCAGCCTCCCCGCTCCGGCGCCAGCCGGTAGATTACATAACAGCCCCGCGGCGCGCTATCGCGATATTTCCACCGCCCCCGCCTACTTCCACGTCAGAGGGAACCGGGCGGAGCGGCCAACATGGCGGAACGCAGGCGACACAAGAAGCGGATTCAGGTAGCAAAGCCGAGCCCTGGGATAGGGGACTCTCGGAAGTGGAAGACGCAGGGAAAGCTCCCGGGAAGGGTGGGCGAAATCGAGGACGAGGTGGGGTGGGGTTCCCCCGCGAGGTCGCCGGTTGCGGGCTGAGTCGTTTTGAGGGGCCTGAGGAAGGGCGGTGTTGGCGACGGCGGAGACCGAGGCGGAGGTGCTGGGGCAGCGGCGGAAGGCGGGAGGCGCGGCCGCCAGCCCAGGGTGGCGGTGGCGGCGGCGGCGGCGTTGTCGTTGTCGTTGCCGGCCTGGGCCTGTGCTGGGAGGTCCGCGTCCTCCGAGCTCAGACACCGACCCTCCCCGGGCTCCTCCCCTTCCTTCTCCACGCCATCCTTTCGCCTTAGCTGTCCCGAAATTAAGGCCGCGATAATTAGGGTAGAAGGAGGCGGAGGACTGACCTAAAGCTGCCCGTTCTTTGTGCGCAGATAGAAGGACCGTAGGAGGGGGCAGTGATCGGGGTTTGGTCAGCTGCCCCAGGGGCCCAGGCGGCGATCTGCGTATCCAGATGTTCGTTTGCGTGCAGCCTCCTTTTTCCTCACAGTTATTAACTTAAACGTCCAACTGAAGCTTTCCGGCTTTCTTTCAGCGACACAGTGTAAATAAACAAAACTCCCTTGGTACTGCAAAGAGTGGGTCCCGCCCAGAAACCTTTCACATGCCAGTGTGTCATCCTCATAACCTACATAGCATCCCTCCCTCATTCCACATGCATGTCATCTGTGTATTTCTTCCTTGCAGTTTTCCCCCTGTTGTTCTTGCTCTTTGCCGAGAGGATTAAATATGGGGAACATCTTAGACTCAGGATGTTTTGTTGTCTCCTTATTAGCTCCTGTGCTTAGAAACCTTCATATGTCGTCATAAATTGATGGCGTGTTGTAAACTGTTAATATACTAATCACAAATTGTTACACTCGTCATTGTCTTTTTGTTCCTTACTATTTCATTGCTTAGATGAATGTTTCTAATGTTTTTTCCCCCATTTTTATCACTTAACTGACTTACACCACAGGTGATTTGAGCTATGCAAGTTAAAATTCTCCTGAAAACTTTGAAGTACTAGGGAAAAAAAGATGCCAGTGATCAGTAAATTTAGAATTTTAGAATTAGGCAGAAATAAGAAAGTAGTTTCAAAAAGAGTACAGAAGGGGACCAGAGACAATTGCCCCCCAAGTTCAGACAGGTCATAAAACCAAGGCTTAAGGTTATTATGGAAGAAGTTTCTAATTATACTGTTTCTAGTCTTTCAAAATTTAGTGTTATTGGTCAGGTATGGATACAAAATATACTTTTATTAGAATTTGTATTGAAGTTATCAAATTAGGACTTACTGGACTTATATTTACACACATGGTATATTTTATGGCCTTAAATAAACATTGTTTTTACAGTTTCAACTGTTGTTTAATATTGTTGTAAAGGTGATCCTAATTCACTTTGAATACCTGCTCTATTTCAATTGTGATCTCATATTAAGCAGAAAGATAGATTTAAAAACCTGTATAGTAGTGGTAGTGACTGGGAGCTAAAACTTGTGCCTGTTTGTACCCCAGTGTCAATAATTATTGGCCGTGTAACTTTGGTCAAGTTACTTAACTTTTTTCCTCTATTTCCAAATCCATAAGAAGGAATATTTACCTTAAAAAAATATCCTCATTGGGTTGTTGTGGAAAAAATAGGTGCGTGGGTGACTTGTTATTAAAGGTTATAAAAGCTATTGAAAGAGTGCTTAGCACATAACTCCTTTTTCTCCTTCCCCAGGGATGAAGGCTTTAGGATAATTTGTTTTGGTTTTTGTTAAGCACGCTGATATGCTGAAGAAAAATTAACAGTTATCTATTCAGTAAATAAACCTTTGAGTTGTGAGTTCCATAAAGAATGGCTATTTACTTACTGTTGTTTAGTTGGGGATTAGATAAGTGTGTGAGGATCTGATTGTTAAAAATCAAGTTGGTATACTGCTAAGTGAAAATAAATAACATTTTTCACCTCCTCCAAGTTTTCTACATAGCTGTGCTATGTAAAATGTTGTGGAGATCTTGGGAGTGCTACCTGGAGTACTACTGTGCAGTGTCAACAGATTAATAAAAGTGTACAATACCTTATAAAACTCCTTGATTTTTTTCCCTCCAGAGAATCAGAAACTCTATAATATTGGCATTACTTTAGACAAAAAGATCAAACGTAATGACCAAATTCAGAGTTGAAGTTACAGAAAAAATTCTATTGTGAGACTCTGGGCAAAAAGATCTGTAATATTAACTCAGTTTCCTGTTGCTACTTGATGTTTCATGTTTAGAAAAGATTTTTATGTTTAGTAGATTTACTGACCTTGAATTGTAATTTGTATATTGGGGGAAATGATTGATACAAACAAGTTCAGGGTTTTAAAAAGTAGTTAATTTGTATGCTTTTTCTTTTTTTAAAAATTTATTTTATTTATTTTTGGCTGCATTGGGTCTTCGTTGCTGCACGCGCACTTTCTGTAGCGGTGAGCGGGGGCTACTCTTCATTGTGGTGCACGGGCTTCTCATTGTGGTGGCTTCTCGTTGCAGAGCATGGACTCTAGGTGTGCAGGCTTCAGTAGTTGTGGCTCACAGGCTCAGTAGTTGTGGCACGCGAACTTAGTTGCTCCGCGGCATGTGGGATCTTCCCGGCCCAGGGCCCGAACCCATGTCCCCTGCGTCGGCAGGCGGATTCTCAACCACTGCACCACCAGGGAAGCCCTGTATGCTTTTTCTAATGTAGCCTAATTTTAGATTCTGGTATTCCATCAAAGTTGGAAGCAAGAAGACTATTTTGTCACATTTCCTTCTTGGACTCACTTTACTGGTCACTGAAAACCAAAAGTGAGCTGCGTGTTCACTGACGTTATATTGCAAAGTTTTCATGATTGAGATTCTCAAGTGAGAGTGATCTCAATTCAAATTAATAAAACATTTGAAAGTAAATAATTGTAAGTTTTCTAAGAAATGCAATTATGTAAGTTTTTAAGAACATTAAAATCAGTGCTTATAGGTTAACAAAGTGCTGCTTACTAGAAGGGTTAATTGAGAATCCTAGTACCATGAAATTTTAGAGTTGAAAACGACTTTCAAGCAGTAGGGGTTTTTGGAATCTTTTTGCACAAATGCAGCTCTTATGTAAAAGCAGAGGGGTGGGCCCAAAGCCCTATCACCTCAGTACCCCACTACTTCACTACCATTATCCCTCATCCTTAAGCTACTTTTAGGACCTAGATCTAAAAGCATTACTAGGTATAAAACATATTGATCTAAACCGTTAACATCATTTTACAGATACACTGAGGTTCAGTGAGGATATGTGGCTTGACCCAGGGTCACTCATCAAGATAGTAAAACCAGATTTAGACCAAGTCTTCTAATTCCAGTTGAATGTTCATTCCACTGCACCATTGATAAAATAAAAAATAAATTGTTTTGACATACTTTAATCTTGCCATCTTTATATTAAATTGTACAACAAAGACTTAACGAGACTTGTCCCTGCTAAAGAGGCTCATCCCGTTTAGTGTTCTGCTTATGTGTAAAGTTTCTAGTTGAGTTTTGGGACATTGAAATGGCTTATTCATTCCTAGAAATTTTATAATACCTGCATCTCAGTTAACTTTGTTGCACCCATCTGTCTCCCTGTCAGTAAAACCCTGACATATCACGAACCAATATGCTAAATTTCAGAAAAGGCCAAGTTTAGGATTATGCGCTCTGACTCTGGGACTTTCTGAAGAAAAGAGATGGAACCCAGGAAGCCAGTCCTAAGTGGAAAAACTCCCCCCAGAGGCTTAATGAAGGGCTTACAATGGCAGGGGCTGGGGGATGTTAGAAGGGCACTGCCAAAGTCAAGATACAGAGACTCTTGTAAAGCTCTGTTAGTAACATACTGTGTGACTTTAAGCAAAGGATTTATCTAAGATCTCCTCCAGCTTTCAGATTTTAACGTGTTAACCTATTTACATTTTCACGAATATTTTATACTGTTTGTATAAAGATACAAATTGACAGTTGGTGAACTAATCTTTTTCTTTTGCTCAGTTCATTCAACAAGCTTATTTATTACCTAAGCTTATTTCTATTGAATATAACAATTTTTAAAAATTCTAGTAGTTTTGGGGGTGGGAGGATGGGGAAAACAAATTCTAAGTCAAAAATTCTGTGAGATTGAAGTCCATGGCTTACTGACTCTTGATCTAATATTTTTTTTCTCAAAAAGATTATCTTAAGTACCAAAAATAATATATAGTTAGAAATGGTAACCCCAGTTTCATTGTAGTATTTGAGTGTTGAAGTATTCTAAAATAAAAATATTTGTTAAGTAATTTAAAAAGAATGTTCTACCCAAACTTTCAATTTTTGTAATTTTGGATTAAGGGTTGCAACACCCGGCATCTTGGTGTTTGGGTTGGCAGTCCAGCCTCAGAACGTACTGGTTCTTTGCTTCCTCATTCTGAGACATTTGAGCTCATTCACTGAGCTACAAAGTTCTCTTCATTCAAGGCTCGATGAGCTGGTTTCTCTTGGTTAGTGGGTGATGTTATTCGCAAAAGGCCTTCACTTTTTGTCAGAGGGTTTCTAGAAAAGTTAGGAAAATATTCTGAATATTTCTTCACATCAAAAGGGAACAAAGAGGGGAAGTACTTTAGTCTAATGTATAAACAGGAAGAGGATAAGACTGTTTTAGCCTGCAGCAGGGGAGCAGTGAGAATGAAGATTCCATGGCAGGCTCTTCTATATTACTAGCTTCCCAAGGTCATATTCTCTTGGTGCTCTTCTGTAGCAGTCTTTCTTTCTGACTTTAAAGCCCCAGCAGATGGCACAAATTCTATACTGTTAGAGACAGTCTACAGTATGTATAACTTATATGTGGTATAATGAATATTTCATAATATTTCACAGAGGATAATAGAAACTTTTTAAGGATTTGAACTTGAAGGAGGAGCAAGGAAGGAATCAGTTCTGTTGTACCAATATGTTGATAGAATTCACTACTTTTCTAGTCAGATGTTTAAGGGAAGTTAACTGATACTTTAAGAAAGTATCAATGAATAAGTAACTGTGTCTGGTTGGGAGAGATTATCCAAGTCCATGTTTTCTGGGTCTGTTCACTTCATTCTTGCTTTGTAGTGCCTTTACCAAGGAGGGGGAAGGGAATGCAAAGAGAATACTTGAGTCTGTTTTTGCAGTTGTGGAAAAGAGTTTGGTGAACTTGAAGTTAATTGTTAAAATGAGGTTTTAAAATGTGGATTCATGTATTATCAGATTCCCTATTATATAATAATAGAATGGACTTTTCAGTTTCTTGGGTATTCTAATAGATTTTACGTCTGATGCCTCTTATCAACAATCAGTAGATTAGTACCTGTATGCCTGTGTTCAGTAAATGGTTTGAGTGTTAGTATGAGTGTAGACTTGTCATGCCTAAAGTTGATGTGATTGTTTTTCCCCCAGAATCACCTTCCTCCCAAATTTCTGTTAATTGAAAAACTGTCCTTTCAGTTGATCAAATTAGAAGTCTGACATCTTTTACTAAGCCATTTCATTCATCTTTTATCATTGAGTCCTATCTGTTGTACATTTGAAATGTTTCAAATGTCAAAATCCTTCCCATTCCTAGTCTAGTATCACATCACATCTTACTTGAATACTAAGTAGTTTTCCTGCCTTGTGCTTTTTTCCCCCAGTTCATTCTACATACAGGCTCCAAAATAGTGTCTAAGTCATTTTTTTTTCTCATTTTGTCCTCCTTCTATTCAAAACCTAGTTTCTGTGACTTAAGGAGTAAATTTGAAATTTCTTAGACTGCCTTGAATACTGTTTAGCCCTATTATACATACTTAACCTCACAATTCTTCCTAACTTGTCTCTACTAGAGCCAAATTTTATGCTCATTTTTAGCCACAGTATGTTTATGCTATTCATTCAGCTTATCCCAAATTTGTTCATCTTTCAAAATCCAGGTCCCTCTTCCAAGAGGTCTTTCATAGCTATTCTCATCCACATTGATAATCTCACTCCTTTTGTACTCCTAAAATATTTTTTCTACCACTCATTTCGGAAAATAACAGTAGTTGTTTTGGAAGGTTGTAACAAAGTGGAGGTATCATGCCTTAACAAATTTTTGGTATTAACAGTAGCACCCAGAGTTATTATAGGGTAAACACTCAGTAAGTATGCATTTGAACAATTTATGTTTATTGAGACTTCTCCCCCACATACCATTTTTAATCAAGCATATCCCAGTAACAAGTTATCAGTTAATTGGATAAATCTTTAAATTGGCAACAGTTGTATCAACTGAGGGAAAAATTGAACATATATGGGTGTGATTATAAAATAGAATTCGTTTCTATAAAGCCAATTATAGTATCTCATTATTTCCATCTATTTATATAGTATTACTTTTTAGGCTGTACGTGACTATATAGGATATTATTTATTAATAGATGGGCCTCCTAGAAATGCAGTGCGTTACACAGACATAATTAAATGCTATCGTTTAACATATACTAATATGTATGTTAATAATTTTAGTGTGATTTCAAAAACCGAAATATAGAATTTTTAGTTTGTCAGAAACTATATTTTGTGACTAGGACCCAGATTAAATAATTATGAACATTGTAGATGTTACTGAACTTGGAGTGTTAAATTTTGAATTTACAGTTTTTTAAGATTCTATTTTTTTGTGATATGTGTTTTTATATATAAAACTAAAGGTCTTTTAATCACATAAATATTTGGTTTTTACTATAGTTTTCATTTGGATTGAATGGTTTGGGCTTTTTTTTTTCTTTTTTAAAATTTTTATTGTATATTGGAGTATAGTTGATATACAGTGTTGTGCAGGCTTTTAATTTTTACTGTCACAAATAGTAACCCACAAGTGGGGTAATACGAGAGTATAAGAATCATGCATTGTTAATTGGCTGTTGGAAGTAGTAGGAGTTGGGAAGTGCAAAGAAGGAAATACGAGAAGTAGCTGCCAGGTGATCCAGCAACCACGGCACAGATTTTCGCTTCATCTCACAAATTACTCCTCTTCAGGATAAAATTAAAGTTGAAACTTTTATTTGTTAGTTGTTCCTTATTTTCAACAAACATAACTGAATGCAAACTAACTTGAAATCTGTGGGAAAACTGACGTAAAGATAGATGATTTAGAGAGTTTATTTTTCCTGTTTTTTGTTATTAGAATGTCTTGCATAAAACATAACTGTCTTCAGCATTAATTTTTCTCGGCATACTAGATTCTTGGCAGATAATTCTTTACTATTATTTGGCACTTTATTCATCTTAAGAAATAGCCTTTCCTGAAATCATTCACATTTAAATTGTATATTGCTAGAAATATTGCTTGAGTGCTCTGTGTACTGTGCTTAAACATGTAATTAAAGACAGTACTTTTATTATGATAGCTTACAGCAATAAGACAACTAAAAGTATATATATAAAAGATATATGCAAACATAGACTGACCTAATTTTCTTCAGTATATGAGTGGGGAGAATAAGTAGACAGGAACATAAGTTCAGAATGTAAGGAAATAAAAGCAAGATGGGGAATGATAAACAATGAGGCTGGTAGAAAGTTTGGAGGAGGGAATGGAAAAAAGAAAACAGGGAAGGATTGAAGCAGCCTTTCCAAAACTCTTTGTGCCCTTCCATTAATCAGTTCTTAAATGAGATTGTAATTTATTTGTCTGTTGCATTTTTTTTTTTTTTTTTGCTGTACATGGGCCTGTCACTGTTGTGGCCTCTCCCGTTGCGGAGCACAGGCTCTGGACTCGCAGGCTCGGCGGCCATGGCTCACGAGCCTAGCCGCTCCGCGGTATGTGGGATCTTCCCGGACCGGGGCACGAACCCGTGTCCCCTGCATCGGCAGGTGGACTCTCAACCACTGCGCCACCAGGGAAGCCCTGCATCTTTATTTTTGCTTTACCCCGTTCAGAAAGAAAAGAAGAAAGGCAAGGTGAGAAAAGATTCCCTGACAGTATCTAGAATCTGTAACCACAGGGGAAAGGGAAGAGAATACAAATCTTCAGCATCTCTGATAGTAGTTTGTATCTGGGACCACACTGGGACAGCTGTCTTTGGTTAATTTGAGAACTCCTCCTGCAATCTGTTGTCCGTTGTTCAAGGTACATGGCTTTGGCTGTTATTTAACATTTATTTATGGCACCTGTTTCTACTTACTTTGACATTTGGGCACTCACTATTGACAACCTCTTAATATTTTGAATTATTGCATTACAGCTTTTAAAAAGAGACCAGGCAAGAGTGAAGGTGAACTGGTACAAAATGATTACCATACTGGAAAAACAACTCAAAATAAATGCCTTGTAGCTGAGGCCAAGAGGCAGACAGGTTTGGGCCCTATCAACTTGTATTTGAAAAACATGATTTTAAAAATCTCCATTCCAGGGGCTTCTCTGGTGGCACAGTGGTTGAGAGTCTGCCTGCCGATGCAGGGGACACGGGTTCTGCCCCTGTCCGGGAGGATCCCACATGCCGCGGAGCGGCTGGGCCCGTGAGCCATGGCCGCTGAGCCTGCGCGTCCGGAGCCTGTGCTCCGTAACGGGAGAGGCCACCACAGTGAGAGGCCCACGTACCGCAAAAAAAATCTCCATTCTGTCTTCTGTATACATTACCAGGTCTGCTCCAGAAAAAGCTTGAAAGAAAGGCCTGTACTAAACTTAAAAAGATTTTCGGAAGAGATCTGTAAATTATTCTTCAGTATATCAATGTCATAAGTAAATGATTACATTAAATTAATATTCTTACTTTGCAGGAAGTTGGTGAACCATCTAAAGAAGAGAAGGCTGTAGCCAAGTTTCTTCGATTTAACTGTCCAACAAAGTCCACCAATATGATGGGTCACCGGGTTGATTATTTTATTGGTAGGATTACATCAATAAAATTATATTTGTGTGCATATCTTATGAAGATACCTAATTTGGGGATAGGTAGATATTTTAAAAATGCTCTCCAAGCATGATTGGTGAAGCTAGATGATGAGCATATGACAATTGATTATCCTGTTCTTTCATTTCATGATTGAAAATGTAAATAAAAATAAAAGAAAGTGCTTTTTAATAACGTTTCTTGGAAATTTTTAAAATAGGATTTATTTTCAGTACTAACACTAACTTCTATTCAGATAGTACATGTACTTAACGATACTCTTTTTGTAAAACTCTGGCATAGAATTCAGTGTGAAACAAGTGTGTCAGAACCAACTTAGGAGTGTTTGTTATTCACATAATCTAAACAACTTCATAATAAGCTAATATTATCTGTAATATTGTCCCATAGCTTATAAATCAATAGTTGTTGAGTTTGCCTGTCTGATCAATTAAGGTTGAATTACCTATTATTGGGAAGAAATTTATTTATCATCTCTTCAGTGTTATGCTTAATGATTTTGATAGTCCTTAAAAGTTTATAAAAATAGATATGCTGTTTTTTTCACATCTCATATATTTAGCTTCTTCCAATGACAGTAGATTGTTTCAGAGCTTATTCCTCAGTGGGTTACAATAAAGCTTGGTGACAGAATTTCTGTTACTGTGGTAGAGGAAGATTTTTGGTTTGTTTATCCCATATTATGATTATTTGATAAGAGTGTTATTTACATTTATTTTGAATTTTTTAAAGAACATTTTCTCATTAATTTATCTTTAGTTAGTATTTTTGAATGTCATTTATTTCAGAGAATTACTTTAAGAAAGGTGCTTAATCAGTATGTTTCACAAATTGAGGTTTTGAGGAACTATTTGTCATCATTATGTCAGACTTAAATTTTCTGTTGAACTTGGTTTTATTTTCGGATGCCAGAATGTTGAAGTTTGCCTTATAGAATATTGTTTAGATAGGCACAAATCCTGCTGTATACTAAATTTAAAATAATAAATTTCTTCTTTAGCTTCAAAAGCAGTGGATTGCCTTTTGGATTCAAAGTGGGCGAAGGCCAAGAAAGGAGAGGAAGCTTTATTTACAACGAGGGAGTCTGTGGTTGACTACTGCAACAGGTAGTTTTTATTTCTTAGTGAAGGATAATATAAATAGTAATTTAAAAATATTCTCCATGGTCCTGAAGCTCCTTCCCTATTTCATCATTAAGTATAGTGCTATTACAGCATAGCTCAAGTATAGCTTTTACATGTAACCTGGATTTCTTCAGTACTTCTAGAAATGAATTTATTTGGTGTTAGGCTATCATATTTTTATAACTTTTATTTGTGTTCTGTTACATTTGTACATTTGCCAGGCTGACTGAACTGAAGGATCAACAATAAAAATCATATACCAGTGCCTGTCGTGAACAAAAAAGTTCTTTCTTTTCTAGAGCAAAAGTTGGGGAATCTTTTCCAAAACTTTGTCAGAGATTCCTAATAGACCTGTTGTCCCTGTTTTGTTTTGTTTTTTCAGCGCCTACTGAGCCATTAGCCAGGTACCCTTCCCTATTTTGTTTGTGATTACTAATATATTCCTTGTGAAATCAAGGCAGCTGAAACATCTGTCTTTTCTTCATTCCAAGATGAAGTATAGACAGTTCAGTAACATATCCATGTTTTTTATAGTAAGTACTTCTCCTTTGGGAAAAACTTTTCATGGTGAATGGTGTACAAAAAAAAATCACTTTTCTGGGGAATTCCCTGGCGGTCCAGTGGTTAGGACTTCTCGCTTCCACTGCAGGGAGCACAGGTTCAATCCTTGGTTAGGGAACTAAGATCCCACATGCTGCGTGGCGCAGCCCAAAAAAAATCACTTTTCTCTTGGAAAGAAGTATGCTGGGTTTTTTTTTTGTTTTTCCAACTTTTCCCTTGGTTTATTTACTACTTAAACATATTTATTAAGATGTTAGTATATCAAATTTTGTTTTTGTGACACTAAATTTTGTAATTGGTGGGAATTTGACATTTTAGATTATTTTATATGCTTAGCAGGGAGATACACATAGCGTTTACTAATATATTGCTTAATGGCATTTAAAGTATCAGCCACATGAGACCCCTCTTAAAAACCACTATTTTACAACCTGGTTTCTAAAACTGTAAAGTTGAAGAATTATTAACTATTTCTTAAAATTCTTAGCTGCCGGGGACTTGCCTGGCAGTCCAGTGGTTAAGACTCCACACTTGCACTGCCACGGTCCCAGGTTTGATCCCTGGTCGGGGAATTAAGATCCCACAAGCCACATTGCACAGCCCAAAAAAAAAATTCCTAGCTGCCAAAATCTAGAGTCACTAATGGACCTTTCAGAAACAATGGAAATTTCATTGTCGGGGCAGGGATTAGCTAACAGTGGTGTAGTCGGTATTTTCCTTTACAGCCATCTGTGTATTAGAACTCCAAAGTGAAAATTTCCCTGCCTGCCTCAAAACAGACTTATTTTTTATATATATAGTGTAAAAATTAAAAGATGCTATAAATGCAGAAACAGAGAAGTTAAATCACTTACCCAAGGTCACAAAGCTAGTAAGTGGCTGAGCCAGAATTCTAAATCCAACAATCTGACTTCATAGTCCATGCTCTTAACCACTGCACTATACTGTCTCCTCCAAAATGATGATGGATTTAATGAAGCAAAAATTAAAATGAAGGATTAACCTGTCAATACTATTTGAATATTAAATCTGAGCCCAAATCTCTGAGGAGAGCAGCCAGTATTAATACACTTCACTTGGCCTTTTAGGAGACTTGATACTTCGTTATATGAAAAGCAAAAAAAACCTTAGTACAGAGATTGTCCTAGCAATACACTCACTTTTTGTTGTATATGTTATTCCCATTCATATCAAGCTTTTTGTGTCCTTTTTGCACTAAGAGAGAGAAGCATAACTACCTAAAGTTTTCAAAGCCACTTCTAATAATAACCATGGTGACCTCATGATGGCCAGCCCTCATGGGTTCCTGCCTGACTACAGGCAAAACCACAAAGGGACACTTGTCCTGTCTCATTTTCTGAAGTCTTGAGGGAGTCTAAGGAAAAACAAAGGAAAACAGGAAACTGTAGGATGTGCCTCTTTATGGCCTATTTCAAGTACAGACTCTTCAGCCTTTTAGCTAGCATCATCCTAACCCTCCTAGTGACTTTGCATCTCCAACCCCCCAGTCCAGTAGTGTCCTTCTCACTCTCATTCATATACCATACTCATTCTCTCTTCTGGGCTTTCTTTGATAATAACTTGCCATTTTCTGCAAACAGTTCTTCCTCTATCCTGCCTGCCTCTCAATATAAATATCTCTCAAATTCCATCTCTACCATCTAGTATTCCCCAGATCCTCTAGCCCACATTAAACTAATGTTCTACAGAATTTATAAAGGTAATAGCATACAGTTTAGTCCTTAACTATTTAAATAGAATTGTTGCATGTGTGTTAGTTTTTCTAAATTTCTTGCCTGCTAAATCTGAAGGCAATTGGAGGACTGTTTTATACTTTATTGTAACTCCACAGCAATTAGCACAATGTGGGCATTCACCATTGTCAGATAAGTGAAGGTCCTAAACATATGTCTGGCATTTAATAAACATTTATTAAACCTGGTAAAAAAAAATTAAGAGGTGAAGAAGAATAATAAGCAATTTAATAACTTTTTACAAGCTGCTTTTAATCCATTCATTTATTCTAGAAATACTTATCAAATATCTATTATAGGCCAGGCCTCAGGAATACAGAGATAATTGTGACTTGGTTTCTGCCTCCAAAGCACATATTTTCATCTGTTAGAGAAGATTTGTGACTAATTACAATACAGTGTGTTCTGTAAGAAAGACAGAAATGGGGAAACTTCAAGAATGGCCTCTCAGGGAATACGTTTTAATCAAATTTTGAAACAGAAATAGGTGATTACCCAGCAAACAATAGGAGAGTGGACATTTGATCCTGGCAGAGGGCACAGAACATACTGAGATAGGAAAGTATGAGTAGTCTGTGAAAATGTCAGAGTTTATGTAGATGATCTGTACTATACAGTGTGTTTAAAGCTAAATAAATGGAGGCACTGATTTTATTACAATAGTAAATGTCATCTCATTTTTTGAGGCATAGAGTGAATTGAAGTAGGCATTCTCTAAGGAACTATCAAGGAATAAGTGAATGATTCTACTTATTAATGAATGGAATGAGGGTATAATGTAACTATTTATAAAACTAAATGTGTTTGTGTTTTCCATAACTATCAATATTAAATGAAATTCAAGATTTTGCTACAGCAGTAGTAATGGCTAACATTGAGAACATGCATGCCAGGCACCACACTAAACAATCTACATGCTTCTCATTTATACCCCATTTTAGAAATACACTAAAATTAAGTAACTTACCCAATACTACATAGCTCGTTATGTGGTAGAGGTGATATCTGAACCCATCTACTTGAATGTGAACTTCTCAAGACCGATTTGATTGGTTAATAGTCTTCTTTTCTCTCAAGGGGTTGGGGCAGCTGTACAGGAGGAGTAACAGAAGCAGGTGTTCCTGCTGATTCTGTGCTCTTCTGTATCTGCTTGTCAAGGGAAGGATTTTTTTTTTCTCCTGAAGTTCTATGGTTTATATTTTTTAATTGTTTATTTCTTTATTAAGAACATTTTTTTCACTAAAGTAAATTTGAGAAAATTTTGAAAATGATACAGAAGAAAATCCAAATTACCAATAATGTTGCTTCATGGATAATTATATTACCATTTGAGACTATATACTCAAGTATCTGTGTTTGTGTGTACATGTACTCTTACTATATGGAGAGCTATAATATGAACTGTAGTATGAAATGCTGGTTTTCAATTAACATACAATGAATAAGATGTATTTTTGTTTTCATATTAACACATTATTGACTGGGGTGGGGGGTTTTGCAGAAACTAGTGCTGTGGTGTTAGTACATCTGCGGTCAGTAATGTGTGAAGTTGTAATGAATGATCCTGATAGAAAATCTGGAAATCATCTAAGTGCAAAAATAGAGATTAGAATATTTTCATTATAAATTTTTGTAAGAAGTTCTGAAGTAGTAAAAATTAAAGATCCCCCTTCATATTCAAATATCCACCACTACTCTTTAAGTCTCACTTTCTACTCATAAGTAGTTAATTATTAAGGGTCTCATTTCAGATTTTTGCTTGTTTATGTATATAGGTATATGTGTAGCAGATATTAATGATGGATTCTTTGGGGGCATTTCAGACAGTGGCATAATTGTATATGCCGTATAGATCTTCTGAACAAGTAAAAGTCCAAATGAGGAGACCTAGAAGTTAGCTTTGTGGAGATGTTCATGGGGTGGACCTAACTGAGCAGCAGAAAGAAGCCCAGCCAAGCAGGTCAAAACACAGGTGGGCACAAGATAATGATCAGAAATAAGTTGTCTTTAGGCAAGAAGGAGGCATCTAGTTAGCAAGTGGTATGATGTGCTGGAGTAGGCACCAGTGAAGGTATTGAATAGAAAGGTGGATAGTTACCATTAACAGGCACAGATGGTGGCAGTGGGACCTAGCTTCTAGTTGTGTTTTGGTAGTTGTACTTTATCAAGGCAGGAATAAAGAAATCAGGAACTCTGAAACTGGAACATAAGATTTGAAAAGATGGCTTTTAGATGACAAAGGTAAGGTTAAACCAGTTTCTTGAGTAGGATTAGAAAAGATTGAGGCAGCCAAGGTTGACTTAATTTGGGGTCAGCTGAGCTTCTAAATTCATCAGATAAAGAAGTGAATAAAGCAAGGATCTTACTCTTAAGAAGTTTACAGTCTAGTGAAGGCAAACAAGCATGTTATAAATTGTATACTAAACTAAAAGAATAAATGCTGTGGATAGGATAACAGGAAACAGGAGGAAGGATGAGGGATAGATTTATAATTTTAAACAGGGTAGGCTTAGTAGAGAGGGTAACATTTGAGGGAAGACTTGAAAGAAGTGAGGAAGTAGACCAAAAGGACATGCTTATTTGGGAGAAGAGCATTCTAGATAAAGGGAATAGCCAGTGGAAATGCCCTGAAGTAGGAATATTAAAAAAAACAACAACAACAAAATAACCCCTGCTAAATAGAAGAAAGATCAGTTTATTGAGAGAAATTAGTGAAGCAAGGAACACATGGTGTTGTTCTGCTACATATATTGTACAGTTTTCAACTTGATACTGTGTTGTTTTCAGAGTCCAGAAATCCCACCTTAGCATATTTAATTATTCCTTAGTTAATTGGAGATACTTAATTATAGTGACAGGCTGAATAGTGAAGTACATGGAGGGAAGAAAAATACATCAAGAAGGACAGGTGAAGACACGATTTGGATCAGTCAGATCATGGGCACATTTTTTTTTTTTTTTTTTGTGGTACGCGGGCCTCTCACTGTTGTGGTCTCTCCCGTTGCGGAGCACAGGCTCCGGACGCGCAGGCTCAGCGGCCATGGCTCATGGGCCCAGCTGCTCCACGGCATGTGGGATCTTCCCAGACCGGGGCACGAACACGCGTCCCCTGCATCGGCAGGCGGACTCTCACCCACTGCGCCACCAGGGAAGCCTGGGCACATTTTTAATCTGCTAACATTTCTTAAACTGTTACATTTATTTTCCCCATATATTTATATACCACTTATATCTGCTCTTGAATTTGAGACTTAACTTTAAATAAAGCAGTCTTGATTACTCCTAATGAACCTAGAGAAAAACTTGAGGATAATTCCAAACCTATAATCTCATTAAATTATACAGTTAAAAAATGAAAATTAGGTTGACAACTTTCATATAATCAAATTGGCTACACAGGTTTTCAGTTAGACATTTTTGATTGTTCTTCAATGGGCTTACTAGCTGTAATTTCTTTTGTGAGTTGCCAGTGTGTCTTCCTTTGCTCATTTTATTCAGGTCTTGAAATTTTTGCTTTTCAGTCTGTATATAATTTATAGGGAATGTAATGTCATATCTTTGTTTCCAAAGGCTTTTAAAGAAACAGTTTTTTCATCGGGCACTAAAAGTAATGAAAATGAAGTATGAGAAAGACATAAAAAAAGAAAAAGAGAAAGGAAAAGCTGAAAGTGGAAAAGAAGAAGATAAAAAGAGCAAGAAAGAAAATCTAAAGGATGAAAAGACAAAAAAGGAAAAAGAAAAAAAGAAAGATGGTGAAAAGGAAGAATCCAAAAAGGTGATTTCAACTAAAATTAAGTAAAAATCAAAAAATTATTACTTGCACATTAGCACTACTGGTGTATCAGCACTTTAAAATATTGCGCAACAACCACTTAAACCACATTAGGATTCTTACAAATACTGTGGTTGAGAATTTTGATTTCTGTGTCTCATATAGTGAAACTTTGACTATATGGATGTTACATTGCTTTTTGCTTCTTTGCAAACGTGTTTTCTTCTATTCAACTTGTTTTTTAATAGGAGGAAACTCCTGGAACTCCCAAAAAGAAGGAAACTAAGAAAAAATTCAAGCTTGAGCCACATGATGATCAAGTTTTTCTGGATGGAAATGAGGTGAGAGTATCTAGCTTATAAGTAGAAATCCAATTTTCCATAGGAGTTTTTAGAATTATCTTTGATGCCTTCACTAAGAAAAGAAGTAATTCAGATAAATTTAACCATGTAGATACAAAATCTACTTTTTAAAAGTGAATGTCTCTGAATTTAGATTTATAAAAATTTTTTTAAATCAATCTGAATCGGGTTCAGCTGTCTATGATAGATAGGAAACATGAAATAACAGTGGCTTAAAACAAAACAGATACTTGTTTCTCTCTCATTAATGAAATCGGAAGGTAAGCAGATATGGCAGCTCCAGGGTGGATCTGAACTTTTCCGCCTGTGTGAGGCAGTTAGTAAAGATTACCTCATGGTGCAAAATGACTGCCAGCCTTATATCTGCATCCAGAGGAGGGAAGGAGAATGAGGGACATGCTTCCTTTTTAAGGATACTTTCCAGGAAGCTGGCGATTTTATTTCTGCATGTATTCCATTGGCCGGAACCTACTCATATGGTCATGCCTACCTGCAGTAAAGTCTTAGAAATATGCTTTTTATACTGGATGGTCATTTGCCCAGTAAAGTATAAGATTCCCATTAGAATCAAAGGAAAAAAAGTACAATGGTTAAGGAGGGACACCTACAGGTTTCTGCCTCTTATAGTTAGACACACGACTATCAGGGTCTAAAATTTTCAATATTACTTGATGCTTTACTCAAGGAGATCATTTTTATTTATTTAATTTAGTGGCTTATTTTTATGGTTGTAGCCTTCCATGAAGACCACTTAATTTAGTCATTTAACCAATACAAAAACATTTACTTATATACTGACCATTGAGTTGTTGTGAATTTCTTGCTATACCTAATACAAAAGTAGTATAAATAGAAAGCAGTGGTTCCTGGAGCTATGAGCTTGAATATCTGGGAAGGCTTTTCACAAAACATGTGCACTAGGCTCATTCCAGGCATACTTGCATGAGGATCTCTAGGGTGGAATCTATAGTAAGTGAGTGTGTATATGGATGTGTGTGTGTGTTTTGTATAATGTATCCCTGGGTGATTCTGGTGAACCCCTGCTTAAGAACCAATGTAATAGAAGACCACAGGTCTTTCTTAATGTGAAAGCGCAAATACCTTCAGTTAAACATCAGGCATTGGCTATATGCGAAGTCGTTTTTATAGGTGTTGGGAATAACATGATAAATAGGATAAAATTATCTTCTTGGAAGCTCTTATAGTCTAGCAAGCATACAAGCGTTTAAACGTGGTATGGGCATACCTCATTTTATTGTACTTCTGTTTATTGTGCTTCAGAGATAAAGTTTTTTGTTTGTTTTTTTGTTTTCAGCAAATTGAAGGTTTACAGCAACCCTGCATTAAGTCTATCAACTCCGTTTTTCCAACAGCATTTGATCACTTTGTGTCTGTCCCATTTTGGTATTTTTCACAATATTTCAAACCCTCCTCCAGCAAAAAAATTAAGACTCACCAAAGGCTCAGGTGATGGTTAACATTTTTTAGCAATAAATTATTTTTTACTTAGGGTATGTACATTGTTTTCTTAGACTTAATACTATTGCACACTTAATAGACTATAGTATAGTGTAAACATAACTTTTACATGCACTGGGAAACCCCAAAAAAATGCATTATTGCGGTGATCTGGAGCTGAACTGGAAATACCTCTGAGGTACACTGTATATATTATATAGTACAGTATAATATAGTCCATGCCTGTACTATATTACAGCATGGTGAGTATTATGATGGGAGAATACCAATTAGGGATAGGTAATTTAATCAAGAGAGGATAAGAAGCGTCTGGAGATTCTGGACACTTGACCTGAGCCTTGAAGGATGACTGGTAGATTGCCAGGTACACTGCAAAGGAGTTATAGGTCTGTTAGACAAAGGAAGCTTTTTCCTGAGCAAAAGCATGGGTGCTTGCATTCCCAAAAAGGCTAAGATTTTATTCTGTAGAAAGAAGCAGGCTTTGAAACTTTTGAAGATGGGAAACATCTTTAAAAACTTGTTTCTTTAGAATGCTAAATGGCAGAAGTGATGTCTGTGGATCCGATTTCCAGGATAAATGTGCAGCATTAAAAAAGAGAAATGTTAGAAAAAGAAGCAAATCAAAAAGCAGTAACCAAGAGCGCTAGTCAAAATAGAACCAGGAGGGTTTCCCTGGTGGCTCAGTGGTTAAGAGTCCGCCTGCCGATGCAGGGGACACGGGTTCGTGCCCCGGTCCGGGAAGATCCCACATGCTGCGGGGCGGCTAGGCCCGTGAGCCATGGCCGCTGAGCCTGCGCGTCCGGAGCCTGTGCTCTGCAATGGGAGAGGCCACAACAGTGAGAGGCCCGCGTACTGCAAAAAAAAAAAAAAAAAAAAAATAGAACCAGGAAATGGAAGAGTACTGTTATTTATAGAAACTGAGAGATAAAACTAAGAGTTTTATGGATGATGAACAGAGTTCTGATTATTCTAAATGAAGTAAATTTCTGTTTTCTAAAGTAAGCTTTAAAAGCAGTGGTTCCCAGCTTTGCAGCTACAGACCCTCCGTGGGGAGCTGGCAATGAACTTATTGCAGGGAGTCATAGAATCTTTATGTTCACTGAGCAAGATCTTTAATAATGGTTCTTTGCTTCTCATCAGTTGGGTGGAATTGAGAGCTGCTGGATCTTTAATAGGGCCTGACTGGAATCTATCATAACTGTGCTCTTAGACGGGTTGGTTCTACTCTACTCAATGCCAGTATACATCATTACATTAGGGGCAAAAAGGCTGTACAATTGCTGGTAATTAGGTTAAGTAATTGTTTGCACACAGGAGTAAACTGCTAAAAGCATGCAAGTACATAGAAATGTACTTAACTGTGTTACGTAATTTATAGTTTTTAAAATAATTTTCTAACTGAATGGATACCAAAAGAAACACTGCTACTAAAGGAATAGTCTTTGGAATTTGTTTACCTTTAAAAGTAGTTCTTATATGTTAAGAGGTTGGAAGTAACTGTTCTAATGTAACCTTAGAACTTTAAGCACTGAGGTTTCTTGATTCTTCTAGGTATTTGTGTGGATCTATGACCCAGTTCACTTTAAAACATTTGTCATGGGATTAATCCTTGGTAAGTACAATCTCTAAAATTTAGAAAGGGATATAAACAACGCAGAAGCCAGAAAGAAAATATTTAACATAAAATAGTTATTTTTTTAAAGTACATTTTAAATAAAGCCAGAAGATAAATGATAAACTGAGGAGAATATTTGCACTACATCTTTAAGAGATTAGCAACCTGCTAGAAAAATGGTAAAGGTAACTCACAGATAAAGAAATACAGTGACTGGACTTCCCTGGTGGCGCAGTGGTTAAGAATCCGCCTGCCAGTGCAGGGAACATGGGTTCGAGCCCTGGTCTGGGAAGATCCCACATGCTACAGAGCAACTAAGCCTGTGTGCCACAACTGCTGAGCCTGTTCTCTGGAGCCTGTGAGCCACAACTACTGAGCCCACACGCCTAGAGCCTATGCTCCACAACAAGAGAAGCCACCGCAATGAGAAGCCCACGCACCGCAACGAAGAGTAGCCCCTGCTCACCACAACTAGAGAAAGCCCGCATGCAGCAACGAAGACCCTACGCAGCCAAAAATAAAATATAAATAAATAAATAAATTTATTTTAAAAAAGAAAGAAATACAGTGACCAATAATTGTGAGTGATACTTAATCACACTCATATTAAATACGAATTAAAGTAACAGTGATTATCAAGAGAATTACAAAGTTTAATAGTACCTACTCTTAGTGAAGGTCCAACACTTAAGAAAAACCAATACTCTCCAATAATTGATATGTCCGTTATTTTATTTTTTATGGAGGGCAGTTTGGCAATATCTTCCAAATTTTAAATGTATACACATGGACTCAACTATTCTACTTCTAGGAATTTATGTCATGGCTGTTCCTAATATAGTTGCACAAAGTATCTATTCAGAAATATACATTGACACTTTATTCTAATCCAAATCCCTCAGACTATATTTAGGAGGGCCATTAGCAAATATCTTCCAAGTTTTTATTTTTAATTTTTAAATTTTATTTATTTTTTTATACAGCAGGTTACTAGTCATCAATTTTATACACATCAGTGTATACATGTCAATCCCAATTGCCCAATTCAGCACACCACCATCCCCACCCCCCCGCGGCTTTCCCCCCTTGGTGTCCATACATTTGTTCTCTACATCTGTGTCTCAATTTCTGCCCTGCAAACCGGTTCATCTGTACCATTTTTCTAGGTTCCACGTACATGAGTTAATATACGATATTTGTTTTTCTCTTTCTGACTTACTTCACTCTGTATGACAGTCTCTAGATCCATCCACATCTCAACAAATGACTCAATTTCGTTCCTTTTTATGGCTAATATTCCATTGTATACATGTGCCACAACTTCTATATCCATTCGTCTGTCAGTGGGCATTAGGTTGCTTCCATGACCTGGCTATTGTAAATAGTGCTGCAGTGAACATTGGGGTGCATGTGTCTTTTTGAATTATGGTTTTCTCTGGGTATATACCCAGTAGTGGGATTGCTGGATCATATGGTAATTCTGTTTTTAGTTTTTTAAGGAACCTGCAGCTGTTCTCCATAGTGGCTGTATCAGTTTATGTTCCCAGCCAACAGTGCAAGAGGGTTCCCTTTTCTCCACACCCTCTCCCGCATTTGTTGTTTGTAGATTTTCTGATGATGGCCATCCTAACTGGTGTGAGGTGATACCTCATTGTAGTTTTGATTTGTGTTTTTCTAACAATTAGTGATGTTGAGCAGCTTTTCATGTGCTTCTTGGCCATCTGTATGTCTTCTTTGGAGAAATGTCTATTTAGGTCTTCTGCCCATTTTTGGATTGGGTTGTTTGTTTCTTTAATATTGAGCTGCATGAGCTGTTTATTATAGTTTGGAGGTTAATCCTTTGTCCGTTGATTCGTTTGCAAATATTTTCTCCCATTCTGAGGGTTGTCTTTTCGTCTTGCTTATGGTTTCCTTTGCTGTGCAAAAGCTTTGAAGTTTCATTAGGTCCCATTTGTTTATTTTTGTTTTTATTTCCATTGCTCTAGTAGGAGGTGGATCAAAAAAGATCTTGCTGTGATTTGTGTCCAAGAGTGTTCTTCTATGTTTTCCTCTAAGAGTTTTATAATGTCCGGTCTTACATTTAGGTCTCGAATCCATTTTGAGTTTATTTTTGTGTATGGTGTTAGGGAGTGTTCTAATTTCATTCTTTTACATGTAGCTGTCCAGTTTTCCCAGCACCACTTATTGAAGAAACTGTCTTTTCTCCATTGTATATCCTTGTCATAGATTAGTTGACCATAGGTGTGTGGGTTTATCTCTGGGCTTTCTATCTTGTTCCATTGATCTATGTTTCTGCTTTTGTGCCAGTACCATATTGTGTTGATTACTGTAGCTTTGTAGTATAGTTTGAAGTCAGGGAGTCTGATTCCTCCAGCTCCGTTTTTTTTCCCTCAAGACTGCTTTGGCTATTTGGGATCTTTTGTGTCTCCATACAAATTTTAAGATTTTTTGTTCTAGTTCCATAAAAAATGCCATTGGTAATTTGATTGCATTGAATCTGTAGATTGCTTTGGGTAGTATAGTCATTTTCACAATATTGATTCTTCCAATCCAAGAACATGGTATATCTCTCTATCTGTTGGTATCATCTTTAACTTCTTTCATCAGTGTCTTATAGTTTTCTGCATACAGGTCCTTTGTCTCCCTAGGTAGGTTTATTCCTAGGTATTTTATGCTTTTTGTTACACTGGTAAATGGGAGTGTTTCCTTAATTTCTCTTTCAGATTTTTCATCATTAGTATATAGGAAAGCAAGAGATTTCTGTGCATTAATTTTGTATCCTGCTACTTTACCAAATTCATTGATTAGCTCTAGTAGTTTTCTGGTGACATTTTTAGGATTCTCTGTATAGTATCATGTCATCTGCAAACATCTTTCAAGTTTTAAATGCCTTTACCCTTTGACCTAATAGTTACACTTCAAGGAATTTATCCTGTGCTGTAATCACAGTTGCACACATGTACATGTACATTGGTATTTGTTGCCCTCTCGTCTGTAATAGGATAAAACTGGAAACAGATCAGGTCCCTCAGTAGGAGGATGGTGAAATAAATTTCAGTGCAACTGTGTGCCAGAATATCATGCAGCTTTTAAAGAATTAGATAAGACTAATTCTTATTAGTACTCACTAAAAGATATCTAGAATAGATTAAATGAACACTGTGAAAGAGTAAGAGTGTTATAAGCTCATTTTTGTAAAAAAAAAAAAAAAAATTCTGTGTAGCTAGTTTTAATTGTGTATAGGCAGTTTCTGGGAATACAAATAAATCATAGTAATTAACCTCTGGGGAATGGACCAAGAATTGGATGAAGACTTCACATTATACCTTTTGGTTTGTTTTTTATTGTTTCTTCTTTTACTGTTTTGGTTTTTTTGTTTGTTTGTTTGTTTTGGGGTTTTTTTGCTTCTTTTGTTACCATAGGTATGTGTTATTCCTGTAAATTTAGTGGGGCGGGTATAGGAGTAGAGGGAGGGAATGATTTAACAAGTAGAAAAAAATAGCAGTTAAGCAAGTTTGATCAATATGATCATAGGATCCCATTCAAAATAATAAATCCAATCCTTAGCTTATAAATGAAATAGCTAGAATTTGAATTTGAATCCTGATCTCTTTTGCTATAAATACCTAAAAACCAGATCTTTCTTTTGATTGTTCCATGTGGTTCCACTGTACTTAGAAAAAAACTGGAGATGCTTGTATACAGCTTCCCTAACTACCAAAAATGATCTGTATCAGAATTTCCTGGTGAGCTTTTCATTTGGTAGATGTCAGAGCTTCACCCCAGAACCAATCTCCAGGGAGGGATCTTTGGAATCATTTTTGGTTAGTTCTGTTGTTTGGTTGCTGTTTCTTTAAGCTTCCCTATTTGATAGACAGATATCTTATAGTCAAAAAGTTAACAGCAGCAGCAGTTGATCATTTAAGGAGCTAACAGTCTCACATTTTTAGACAATACTTTTTTCTAATTATATATAGTTTATACTAGAAAAATCCTAATCTAATTTAAAAATAGTAGTTAAACTATGAAATGGTTGATAATCCACCATTTTTTACCTATAAAAATGGCAATTTTATATGTTTCAATATGGTTTTGTTTTATTTCTCCCCCTAGGAGTATATTCACTGTTATGGCAACTAAGCCATTTAAAATTTTAATCTAAAGGTTATGTATGTAACTTTTTCATTTCTTGTTCCAGTGATTGCAGTGATAGCAGCCACCCTCTTCCCTCTTTGGCCAGCAGAAATGAGAGTAGGTGTTTATTACCTCAGTGTGGGTGCAGGCTGTTTTGTAGCCAGCATTCTTCTCCTTGCTGTTGGTAAGTATTGTTATTGATAAGACTGACCTCGGTAAGAGGTAGATATTGAGCAGTTTGGACTATAATCTGGAGCTTCAGTAAAGTTTAACAGCAAAATTAATGTAAGTGAATCAAGAAATATATGGGCCTACTTTTTGGGTCATATCCCAAAACTGACTCAGGCTTGAAGTAGTATATGTGCTTGATTAGATTTGGTCTGTTGTGTTGAAAGGATTTAATATGTCTCAGTCTGCAAATAGTTATGCTTTAAGATTTAACTACCACAAGGACTTCAATATTTTTACAGTGGTTGATCATTTATTAGGCATAATATTTTCAGTAAACACTTTTTTTTTTACTCAAGGCAAGTGAAACTTATTTTAAACATTTACATTTTATACAATAAATGATTGTAAACAATTGATATGCCATTTTTAGTAAAAATCAGTTTGTACCATGTACCAAGGTAAATTCTTGATGCATTAACAGGTTGTAGAATGCTGTTTAAAAATCAACAAGAAAATGTAAATAATGTTATTTTATGTTTCTGGATGATTGGGGTCTTTCATGGCTAAAATAACAATATAAAAATAACCCAATTCGAAAGAGGAAATTCAAAACAATTGATTAATAAATATATGAAAAATACTCATCACTAGTTATCAAATGATAAAATTAGGATAATGTGGTATTTTTTGCTTATATAATTAGGAACTTAAAAAATTTTTTTTGTTTTGTTTGAAATGGAAATAGTGCCAAGGAGGGTTTGACTATAAGGAAGTATGCCTAGGGCTTCCCTGGTGGCGCAGTGGTTGAGAGTCCGCCTGCCGATGCAGGGGACATGGGTTCGTGACCCGGTCCGGGAAGATCCCACATGCCGCGGAGCGGCTGGGCCCGTGAGCTATGGCCACTGATGCTGCGCGTCCAGAGCCTGTGCTCCGCAACGGGAGAGGCCACAACAGTGAGAGGCCCACGTACCACAAAAAAAAAAAAAAAAGGAAGTATGCCTAAATATAAATGGTGGTGGTAGTTTTGAATGATTTTAATGTTCTTCTTTACACTTGTCTGTATTTTTTACAATGAACATGTTACTATGAGAAAAAACAAGTATTATTTTGCTTAAAATTCTAGTCTTTGAAGATTTTCCTGTATAGGGTAAACTGGTCTAATTTAGTTTTTCATTTTGGGAAAGAAATAGGAATTTTTTTATGCTTGTCTAAAGCTCTTTAGTGATTTTTTTTTTAACCTTATATATAATTCTTTGAACCATCGAGAGCTTATGTTGGTATATGGTACTAAGTTCTGATTATTTTCCTCAAATGACAAATAAGCTTTTCCACCAGAACATATGGGAGTACTTCTTTATAGAAATGTTTTTAAATATCCACATCAATGATTTAATATCTGTTTTTAGAGGACATGATTTGGCCAAGATTATCTGAGGAGGGTGTGTGTTACTCTGAGATTCTATGATATGTAATGTAATAGATTCTTATGTTTATAAAGCATTACTGCTATAGCCCTAAGCAGTTTCCCTCTGCACATCCCTTCACCCTGGACATCAAAGTGTCCTGAGTTGGCGCCACCAGCCATGGACCTAGGAATTCATTGAGTATTTTCATTCAGTTCATCTTGTTTATGGGCCTCCATTTTTTTCTGGGATCTCTGACTGTGTGTGAGGCCTTTTTCATCCACCTTTCAGTTTTTCCTTCCTCTAGCTTAGTCACCTTGAAAATAGCCCTTGAAGTTTTTGCATGTAACAGCACACTTGTAGGCCAAGAAATAATATCTAAGAGTGTGAAGCAGGTAATTCGTGGTAGTGTACTACCTACATCAAGAATTAGAAGCCATAAACTTTTATCTGCCATTAGATATACTAATCAAGTTGGTGTCTTATGGTTCCCAAATCTCTGAAAATTTAGAAGCTCTTTGAAATTTTTCAGCAAAGGTTTAACTCCACTGAATAGAAATAACCCACTTGGTTATCTTTTATTTAAACCAATATTTGAAATAATTTATGGTTATTATCTTGTTTTGCTTTTTAAAGTATTGTTTCTTCAGTAATATTTTCTATAATTTTTCATTTTAAATACAGTATGGATTTAAGTAGCATTGTGCATTAAGTAGTCTTGTGAATCAAATCAGAAAATAAACCCAACGTTTTCATTGCTTCTCTTAGAAAATGTTGTTTCTCTTGGAAAATTCCAAATATACTTTCAAATGGTTTTGATCTGTACCCCACTTATAAATTGGAGATTTTTTTAATATTATCTCATGAAGTATTATATATTGGTCAAAATTATATTTGGTGCTACTTTGAATACATATTCTTAGTATTGCCATTTAAAATAAGATCTTTGCCGATTTTCTAAATATGTCACTTTTAGTATAGAAGTGGTATGACAATACATATCACAGCGGTTTTCTCATGATTCCTCTCCTTTTGCCCCTGATAATAATCTACTGCCACATAGAGAAAAACTGTAAAAAATGTTAGAATTCTGCTATACCCAGTTTATATATGGCATTAGAATTTGGATTTTATTTGCCATTTCGATATTGCTCTTTCTTGGATTTGAGGCAAGATTTCATATTATGAACTGTCTGTCTTAACAACCCTTCAAAGCCTATCATAACATCATAATTCTATTTGGAGGGAAAAATATGCAGCCTCCTTAAGAGATGTTCATTATTTTTTTCAGTGGGGTTTATTCACTGATTATTCCATAATTTCAAAGCATATTTGCCTTTTCTGTTTGTACCACAAAAGATACTGATGTATA
This sequence comes from Stenella coeruleoalba, assembly GCF_951394435.1. Classification (NCBI taxonomy): domain Eukaryota; kingdom Metazoa; phylum Chordata; class Mammalia; order Artiodactyla; family Delphinidae; genus Stenella; species Stenella coeruleoalba. The sequence goes on from NC_137150.1 coordinate 48,698,516, forward strand.
CACACACAGTCTTTCAGAATATTTATGTTCTTTTGTGAAAATAGAAATTACTGCTTTATAAAAGTCAGGGCAGCTATAACCATTTTATTTGTCCAAAGCAATGTAATGGAAGAAACATAGATGAGCTTTTCTCAGGTCTTATTTGAAAACAATGATATAATTATCAGTAAAGAAAACAAAAAGTAAAATAAAACCAAAAACCTGTCATAATTGATTAGTCCATAACATTCACATAATCATGACCTTAAAAAAAAAAAAGAAAAACCAGGCAAATCACTCACTCAGCTCTTCAATATGTTTGGTAAATTAAGAGAAAACTATATGAAATATTGGGGTTTGTGTTTGTGATAGCTCATTACTATAAACTTTAAAATTCTCAATTTCTTCCATTATCTAAACCGCAGTTTTGTCATATATTGCTCTAAAAGAGTAACTTCAAACCTATTTGTTGAAGCCATCTGGCTTTCATTAGCATTGTATGTTTCCTAATATTGGGAGAAGGTTGGTCCTTAAAATAAACAGAAATTATATACTTATTTAAGAAACTCGTAACTTCTGGTAAGACATTATCTTATTGTTCAAAAGTATTTTTTCTTAGAAGACTTATCCTTTAGGCAGGGTAGGCACATGCCTTGAACTCAAGATACATTTAGGGGCGCACGGAAATTGTTTCATTTTCATTTCTTTTAAAATCAAAAGTAATAATATATACACATATATCATAGTGAACCTGTGCAGGATTATATTTGTATTTGTACCAGTATGGTCGGAAAAGCAGAATTTTTAATATTTTTTAATGAAGGAATTGCCTTACAAAGGCAAAAGTGTCTGGGGTCTAGGGAAGTCATGGTGCAGCCCTGCTTTCTCCTTTTTAAGGCTGCTTAAGGTATCCTTCATCCTGCATTTATTTCCTTTTTCTTCTACCATGATCTCATGTACTTCAGGGTCCAACTGGCAGCTGTGCTTATTGAACTATAACATAGCAAAGTGCATAAATCATAAGTATATCCATGAAACAGCACCCGAATTAAAAAATTATAAAAGCAATTTTTTAATGGCATTGTAGCGTTATGCCCTCAAGTTCAGAGAAGAATGCTCTGTGCCTAGAATACTGTTGATAGCTGCTAAACTAGGATTTAATTGTTTATACTTAAGGTGCATGTAATATGCAAATAATAAAACTCTGAATGTTTTCCCACTTTTGCATTAACAAATATTCTTTGCTTTCTGAGTCAATGCTTGAATTATTCAATTAGAGAAATTTTTCTCCCACAGCTCGTTGCATTCTATTTCTCATCATTTGGCTCATAACTGGAGGAAGGCACCATTTTTGGTTCTTGCCAAATCTGACTGCTGACGTGGGCTTCATTGACTCCTTCAGGCCTCTGTACACACATGAATATAAAGGACCAAAAGCAGACTTAAAGAAAGATGAGAAGTCTGAAACCAAAAAGCAGCAGAAGTCCGACAGTGAGGAAAAGTCAGACAGTGAGAAAAAGGAAGATGAGGAAGGAAAAGTAGGACCAGGAAATCATGGAACAGAAGGCTCAGGTGGAGAACGGCATTCAGACACAGACAGTGACAGGCGAGAAGATGACCGATCCCAACACAGTAGTGGAAATGGGAATGATTTTGAAATGATCACAAAAGAGGAACTGGAACAGCAAACAGATGGGGATTGTGAAGAGGAGGAAGAAGAAGACAATGATGGAGAAACAACTAAATCTTCACATGAAAAATCATAATCTGACTAATTTGGGGACTAAATAAGTGCAAGAGGTTGGATTTTCTAGGTTGGCTGATCATCATAATGTACACGTGACATTTGTAGCATTCTTTAAATCCATTTACTGAAGTGGATTTGTCATCCAAGCAGTTATATTCAGCCCCTCATTTCATGTAATACTATTATTGGTACAGTCTAAAGCCATTTGTAAGTTTTATCTATTTGATAATTTTACAGTAAAATTTAGGTCTCATTTATTTTCATAGTTATCAAAGGTGCACTTTCCACAGTGACATTTACATTAATGACATTTTTTGATAGTTGTATGGCTTTTTACTGTTAGACTAATCAAAATAACTAAAAGGGATAAAAACAAACACCAACATTTCAGATTATGCATAGTTCTGTAGCCATTTCACAGTTTCTTTAAGGTGAAATGCTTAAATTATTGTTCTTGATAGTTTAGCTTTTGTTGATTATAAAATTATACCAGAAAATTTCCAAGATTCTGAGTTAGCAAGGTTCAAAAGCATTTTGTGGAAACAAGCCAACTAGTAATAATGCAGCAACACTTAGTTTAACTACAAATTCTCCTTTTCCAACTTAGGAAATCCAAACTGATTTGTACGACTGATTGAGAGTAAGGTGGTCATCTCCAACAGAGGAAGCAAGAAGCATTGGCTGGAAGGTGATGGCTCTTCTTCCCATTCCCTTGTCGTAAAGTAAAATGTATTCTGTACATAATTTACAAATAAACATTTTATTTTAATTGACTTCTTATTTAGACATTTTCTCAGAACTTAAATTTGTAAAATTAAGACCATTTAAGCATATGTTTTTAGAGAAACGGAAGTTTCAGTAACCCACAAAACATCTGTGATCTTTCTGCAGCAGCTTCAGTTTTGTGCCAACATTCCATGTATTTGAATATGAATTAAAACGATCCTTATTAAATAAGAGCAGACTTAAAGTAGCTGTTTGTACGCCTTAATGTTCATTTTGATTTATCTTAAATCTCTACATTCAGAAATGGGGTGCTGTATTATCAGACCAGGAGGACTGCTATGAAAGATAATTTACTGTTCTAAAATATCAATTTAAAATAAAGAACATAAAAGCAAACATAAGAGAACCATTGGACTCTAATTGCTTTAAACTAGTTTCGCAGTTTGATTTCATGTCTTGCAAACCTTAGTTACAAAAAAAATCTTTAGGAAAAATCATGTGTTTACTTATGAGCATAATCATTCCCTGGAGTTATACTCTTATCAAATGATAATGAATATTAAATTATTTTCCTTCAGTCACAGTGAGAGCATTTTGCTTTGTAGTTGAAATAGGTGGTGTGTATAGGTCTTCATTTTTCTTAGGCAGTTTCCCACCTAAGTGTTAGACTAAAGGTGTTAAATTTTTCTAATTGTGAAAAAGTACACTTTCTGTATACTGACACACTTTGTTAAACATGGCTTGTTTGCTTCTTTATAGTATTCCTTGTTAAGTGGACAGAAATGTGGCTGTTGGATGTTAATGCAACTCTATCAAGGATGCAGTCAATCAGTTTAAGTTTCCTAGCCAATGTTCATTGATTTAAGTGCCTGGGTGTTTTCCCCTCACATTTTCAGAGCTCTTCTGCTTTATTTCCCTAAAAGGGATGCATAATTATAACTTCTGAGCTTCTTAATCACCAGTAGCATTAATACCTATTTTGGGATATGATAATGGTACCAAAAGTGTCTTTCAGAAATAAAAATGATTTAACCTTTACTGTTGTGATAATGCCCAGGCACTCAATATTTATCCTTAAGCTCTTTATAATATATGTACTGTGTCTAACCTTTAAGACATTTGGAGCATGGCAGGAAAGTCAGCTTCTTATTGATATGTGTGGATTCTTAAAGAATGTTAGTACAAATTTTTATAAATATTTGGTGGTCCCTGGGGGAAAATGTCATTCTTACTATGGTTAGAAAGCAAGTTAGAAATTTCAGCTCTTTTACTATTCAAGGTTGTATACTTTAAACAGAAAATCAAAAGACTGCCACTGTTACATTTCTCAGAATAATAGATGGCTGTCTTTGTTGACTAACATTAAATATTCTTATGCCAGAGCATGGAAAATTGTTTACATTAGTCATTGGAATCGTGATTTAAAAAAAAAAACTTCAAGTTTGCTATGCTACTGTAAATAGAAGCATGAAGCTTTTGGATAATGTAGGATTTATTGTGGAGTGGGTATAAATTGACTTAACTAATAAGCAGGATTGAATTAATGAACTGAGTCCAGATAATAATAATAATGCATTTGTGATTGTAAAGTCAATGTATTAAATAGGTTGTTTCTCCTTTTCCCTCCCACTGATTTCTTTAATTTTCAAACTATATGGCCTTCTAGATGACTTTAATTGAAATAATTTGGATTTAGCCAAATACTATCAAAAAGTAATAAATTTTAATATGTCACATTAAAATTACGCAGTGGTGATGGGTTTTAATGTTTTCCCCCCTTCTGGTTTTACATTATGAGTACCAATTAGCTGCTAACTATAGAAAAATCATCTTGTATCTTTTATAAATTGAATTTTCTTTTTTGAATCTTTATGAGGAATTGGAAAACAATAAGTACAGTTGATCATCATTATTCGTGTAGTTAGGTTCTGTAAAGTCACCACCAACACGGAATTAACAAATACTGAATCATTGCTCCTAGGGGAAATACTGGGGTTATTGTGTGAGCTTCTGGCCACATTTTCACCAGCTAATCAATACATAAATTTGTTTTAGGTGTCTTTCTGTTTTGTTGAGTTAAGTAACATTGAACTCATGGTCAACAGCACCATAACTTCATGCCCGACCCAAGCTTATCTAACACGTGCTTTCTCCATATGGTCTATTACAGCCTTCTAGTACTTAGGAACACTAGACAGCATTTCAGCACTACATTTGGGGACCATTTTAAACAGTAAAATCACCAGTAAAAAAGCACAAAAATGCTAAAAACAATGCACTAAATAGAGCAAACGATGCTTGTTTAAGAGAGCTGAACCAAGGACACAGCATGTCAACTTGTCACCCTCAACTGGGAACATATGCATTGGGCAAGTCAAATTTTTCACCTCTATGCATGATTGTGAAAGCACCACAGAAGTTTTAAACAACAGGCAAATTTACAAATACAGAATCCACAAATAAGGAACAATTGTACTTAACTGTATTATAAAGCTGTGACATATCTGTCTGATCTACAGAATAGGATTTATTGCTGAATCATGCTCTAGTATTTCCATAACATTTTAAATATCCATTCTGTCTGAAAGTAAATATTTAGTTCCTACTTGTATGTAGTAGTTTCCTTTTACTCTTTGTTTTAGCAGTATTTCAGTTCTTTGTCCATTTGTTCAGTAATACCAAACACAGCGTGTCAGAATTTTAGGTGTAGCCATGAATTTTTTTTTTTTTCTTTCTTAGCGGTACGCGGGCCTCTCACTGTCGTGGCCTCTCCCGTTGCGGAGCACAGGCTCCGGACGCGCAGGCTCAGCGGCCATGGCTCACGGGCCCAGCCGCTCCGGAGCCTGTGCTCCGCAACGGGAGAGGCCACGACAGTGAGAGGCCCGCGTATCGCAAAAAAAAAAAAAAAAGTTTTGCCCTCTTGGACCATCAGGTAGTGTGAAAAGTGCTATGGTAGGGATTTGCCAAATGTGCTGGATATCTCTGCCTTTCCAGTTCCACTCTGCTCTCTGCCCTCAAGAGACTTATGAGTGGACCACAGCAGTGGGCTGCCTCGCCTCCTGGCTTCTGGGTGGGTGTGGCTAAGGAGTGTCCTAGCTGGAGATCTGAGGATGGTCAGGGTAACCTCTTCTCTCTGCTCTCCCACTATGGGCTCCCTCAATAGTCAAAGGTTACCACTTCCTCTAAACTTCTCTTCACTCCTTTCCTTCAAGTTGCCACTTCCTGTTCTCTTCCCTTCTGGCCAAGCGGTGATGTCAGCTCTGCTGATACTGGCCTGGAGTTGTTGAAGCTATTGTGCCTCCTCTTGTGGCTCCCCTACACCCCACATCTTTGTTAGTATCTCCTCAAAGTATCTTAATTTAAGAATCATCTGCTTCCTATTGGGAACCAAGACCAAGTAAACCAGAGAAATTCCTAGAGAACAATTCTGATGAAGAGTTTACCTCTTTGACGGGTCCTTGTCCCCAAACATTATTAGAAAGTATCTCACAACCTTACAGAGCATGCCCTAAGAGTTTCGTTTTGTTTTTATTTTTGTTTTCTGGGGAGGTTTTTTTGAATTTTATTTATTTTTTATACAACAGGTTCTCATTAGTTATCTATTTTATACATATTAGTATATATATGTCAATCCCAATCTCCCAATTCATCCCACTCCCCCTTTCCCCCCTTGGTGTCCATATGTTTGTTCTCTACGTCTGTATCTCTATTTCTGCCTTGCAAACAGGTTCATCTGTACCATTTTTCTAGATTCCACATATATGCATTAACATGTGATATTTGTTTTTCTCTTTCTGACTTACTTCACTCTGTATGACAGTCTCTAGGTCCATCCACGTCTCTACAAATGACCCAATTTCGTTCCTTTTTATGGCTGAGTAATATTCCATTGTATATATGTGCCACATCTTCTTTATCCATTCATCTGTCGATGGGCATTTAGGTTGCTTCCATGACCTGGCTATTGTAAACAGTGCTGCAATGAACATTGGGGTGCATGTGTCTTTTTGAATTATTGTTTTCTCTGGGTAAATGCCCAGTAGTGGGATTGCTGGGTCATATGGTAATTCTATTTTTAGTTTTTTAAGGAACCTCCATACTGTTCTCCATAGTGGCTGTATCAATTTACATTCCCACCAACAGTGCAAGAGGGTTCCCTTTTCTCCACACGCTCTCCAGCATTTGTTGTTTGTAGATTTTCTGCCCGAAGAGTTTTGATAACCAAAATCCTATTCTGGTAGATACCTATGCAGATAACCACACAAAGAAACAAATTTGTCTTCTTTAGCAAACTCCTAAGCCAATGTTTGCAGCATTTAGTTATAAGTTTTTGAGTAGGTCCAAATGCATTTACTCCACTCTTCTAACCTAGCCCAGAGACCCTCTGAAACTAAAGTAAATCACACATAGATAGGTCTGTAGTTTTTGGATTGTCCAAAGGCTCGTCATCTCTATTTCAGCATGGCATTAGAAAGAGTAGAGTGGGCTAAGGTTCTCTGGAGTCAAATCATCACACTTTGGTCTCATCTTGTTTTAAGTGAATACCTAGATCACTTCAGCGTTTTGTGCCATGGATCCTTTCTCAGAATAATGTTTTTAAATGCAGAAAATAAAATGCATAGCGTTACAAAACCAATTATGTTGAAGTGTAAGTTATCAAAATATGTACGTGTGTGATACAGTAATATATGTTCATTTAATAACCAGATCTAGCAGAGAGTTTAATAACTGCTATGACATTGAAGTAGCATGAACAATATATTGAGATCTCTGCAACTGTAATGTGATATGAAAAGACCTGATTTCTGTTAGTGACGAAGTCACGTTACTGCCTAAAACAGCTCTGCATTGTTGTATGCATTTATAATCAAAGGAAATACTAAATTTCCGTTACAGTCTATTGAAAAAAAAGTAATTTTTTTCCCATCCAAGTTCACATATCCTCTGAATTCTATCAAATCCCTTAGAGGTCTGTGGACTCCAAGGTAAGACCCCTTTACCTAGCTAATCAGATACACCAATATCAAGTGAAACTATAACATTATATTCAAAGGCTAGTGATACTTAATTTAGCATAATTTAGTATTTAATGTGATTCACAGCTCATGTCTACTTCATTAACACATATTTAGCAAGTTCCATGGTGGGACAGCCTACGGGACCAGCCAGATGCTGTGCTGTTGCCATGATCATACCTGTGCACTGCTTCACGTGTAGCAAGATCGCCAGGAACAAGTGGGAGGGGTGCCTGGGGCTACTGCAAGCTGAGTACACCTAGAAGGACTCCCTGCAGCACTGCATGCCGCTGGCCCACATGGACCTGACCGAGAAGCTGCTCAATTATGCACCCCTGCAGAAGTGATGCTTCTGGAGCCCAGTCATGGTTTGCCTAAAATATCTTCCTTTGGGGAACATTCCTTCCTCTTCTGTAGTCTCCTCATTCCATTCTAGGGTGACTGGCCCTATGGAAGAGCACATGACCCAACCCAGACCAATCCAAGTCCTCTCTTCAGGATCTAGAGTTCTAAGGACCAAGTGGGCCTGGAGACACCAATGGCTGTGTTTCCTTCAGGTAGACCAAGCCTGCCTAGAAATAAAACCAACGTGAAAAAAGCAGAACCAGGAAAGACAAGAAATAATGCCATCTTGGAACTCCTAGATCTAGCCCTGCCTGGATTTTTCAGTTACATGAGTGAACGGATTCCTTATTTTTGCTTAAGCTATTTTGTGAGGCTTCTGTCCCTTGGAACTGAAAGGTGACCGACTTACACGGGATAATGATGGACAGTGACACTGAAGTACCTTTGGAGGGAATTAACTCAAAGTGGGGAAGTGCCACAATCAAATTTGCATCTTAGACTATACTAACCACATGGAAATGGGCTCATGAGGGGCAAGTCTAGAGGGAAGGAGAAGATGTGGCTCTTGGAGCGACCATCAGATTCTCTGAATATTTCTAATAGTTCTTAAATTTATGTGTTCTAACCAAAACTTCCCTCTTGTTTTAAAATAGAGATTATTTTCTTATTACAGAAAACTAAGAAAATACTTAAAAGCAAAAATAAGGAAACAGAAAATCCCCAAATCTACCCTGCAGGGACAACCACTGTTAAAACTTAACGTTTATACTTCTAAACACTTAGCTGTGTAACTGTGTTCACTGAGGTGGGAAAATGTATTAAATAAGTGCAAGTACCTTGCACTTAGAATATGCAAAAATTGCTGATCTGGAAAAAGAACATGTGCGAAACTACAGACTTAACATTTTTTCCAGAAGAACAAATCATTGACCAGCTTATGATTTTAAATTGTATTTCTGTTCATCAACTTCAAGCTTCAAATTGTGAACTTAATGTTAACCTGAGACTAAGTATATGCCAAATGCATGTTACAAAGATTTCACATTAGGATGTGTTTGATGATCAACATAAGAGGGATTTAGATAAGGAAGATTTAATGGTTAACTTACCCATATCCTTACCTCTTACAATTTTAGCAGTTTGTACTGCAAAGAAAAAGTAAAGATTACTAACAAACAAATTAGTCTACAACTGAAGAAAGTAGCAATGAGTATGTAGAAACTGGTCTGCATTTATTGAATATATAGTCTATACAATATCTGTCAGACTTCACGACTAGAAAGAGCTGTTAGATGCTACACAAGTAAGAGATCACATCTCCATCCCTGCTCTCTAGTTGCATATACTCTGCAAGGTTTACAAGATTGAAACTCTTATTCTTAATAACTTTGTTCTCACTGTTTAATAGAACCCTCAGAGTTCTCCACTTCTCAAACTCCTATACATTTGCTTCTACCTCTCCTTCCAGCCTGCCTCCAATTCAGTCTCTTTTCTAAGGACAGATTGTAAATTTTATTTCTTAAAAACAGCATATGCAAGGACTCTGAAGATGTCTAGTGATTCCCTCAGGCTCCAACCAAAGTGACTTATTAAGTAACAGTACTGGAAGGCAGCATGGAATGTTTGTTTTAAAGTTTCCATCAATACCAAGGCACAATTATAAACAGTTTCCCTATAGCAAGGGGACCAATTCCTGGGAAATAAGCTCAAATTTTCAGCCCCATTGCCTACTCACATTCTTTTTTTTTTTTCGGCCATGCCGCATGGCTTGCAAGATCTTAGTTCCCCTACCAGGCAATGAAAGTGCTGAGTCCTAACCACTGGACCGCCAGGGAATTCCCCCAACTCACAGTCTTTATTCCACCCTATACAGATTAAGAGGAGTGTGGTGACCAGTAGGGACAGAAGGAATGCCATTCAGACTCCCAATATAGACCATAGACTGCTTTTCCACGAGGCAATTACAGTTTTCTGCAGCGCTCAGGAAGTTGGTCATCTGGAGAATCTTGAAACTGGGAGACCCGATCCACCTTGCCTTCTTTCCTTCGTTCGGCCAACCGAGCCCCTACTATGTACCAAACAAGGAAGATACAACATGAGGAACCTGTAGTCCCTGCCCCCAAGCAGCTCACAGTCCAGGGAAGGAGCATGCAGCAAGCCTCTGCCCATGCAAGAGCAAACACGGTGCAGAAGGAGATCCATCCTCTACCCTAAGAGCACAGTCTCTGCCACCTGAAAGTTTCCAGCCTTGTGGGGGAAGATAATGCAAATACAGAGTCAAACCCTATGTGCCATAGAGACAAAACATTGGTGCTGCGGGGCTTAGATCATGAAGGAAAGACTGGGGAGGCAAAAAAGGAAGATGGTTGGGGTAGCGCTTCTGTGACAAGCAAGGGTTTTACCGCTGCAATCACTCATTCCCTGTGCTTCCTTTTTACCATCAACAGATGTTTTCCAGAATTGGGAATATTGCCCTCCAGGAGTTTACAGATCCAAGTGAAAAATAACCGTGAACTGTTGGAGTAGAAAGGAAAGGAACAAAAGAATAACTCCTTGGGCCTCTGTGATGGGGGCTTCCAGTACACAGCCTTAACATCTGGGACAATGTCAAACAAGCATTCCACTTACTTCTTAAGTATCTTGTGCTTATCATAGTTAAACCTGCTTAAAATAAAATCCACCAGGATGCTCATTTTGTTTACCTTATGCTGCACTACAAAGAGGAAGCAACCCAAGACATTGTTCTGTGCTGCTGAGAACAATTCCATTTCCTTCCTGTTGGCTGATTTTATTTTTCTTGATACAACATGTAATTATGGGAATTCTTTTCAAACAGATTTGTACTATAAAATTCAGTCTCTTGGGCGTCCCTGGTGGCGCAGTGGTTGAGAGTCCGCCTGCCGATGCAGGGAACACGGGTGCGTGCCCCGGTCCGGGAAGATCCCACATGCCGCGGAGCGGCTGGGCCCGTGAGCCATGGCCGCTGAACCTGCGTGTCCGGAGCCTGTGCTCCGCAACGGGAGAGGCCACGACAGTGAGAGGCCCGCGTACCGCAAAAAAAAAAAAAAAAAATCTCTCTCTTAACTTTGCATCTGCCCAGTTTCTCCTCCCACTCCACCCCCTCCCCTATAAATATCCTTCCAGAGTTTCTTTATGCATATATAATAAAGTATGAATAAAAGTTCTTATTTTCACTCCCTCCCACCCTTTGTTTCTACCCTAAAGGCACATACTATATCCTTTCTTCTGTATCTTACTTTTTGCCACTTAACAAACATGTGCTGGTAAAACTTTGCATATCATTGGATAGTAGAGAGCTACCTTATATTTTTAGTTTTTATTTTATGTAGGAGTATAGTTGATTTACAACGTTATATTAGCTTCAGGTATACAGCAAAGTGATTCAGTTATACATATACATGTATCTATTCTTTTTCAGATTCTTTTCCCATATAGGTTATTACAGAGTATTGAGCAGAGTTCCCTGTGCTATACTGTAGGTCCTGGTTGGTCTTTTATATACAGTAGTGTGTATGTGTGAATCCCAATCTCTCATTTTATCCTTCCCCCAACCTTTCCCCTTTGGTAACCGTAAGCTTGTTTTCTAAGTCTGTGAGTTTGTTTCTGTTTTGTAAATAAGTTCGTTTGTATCAATTTTTTTAGATTCCCCATATAAGTGATATCATATATTTATCTTTCTCTGTCTGAATTACTTCACTTAGTATGATAATCTCCAGGTCCATCCATGTTGCTACAAATTGCATTATTTCATTCTTTTTAATGGCTAATATTCCATTGTCTATACATACCACATCTTTATCCATTCATCTGTCAGTGGACATTTAGGTTGTTTCCATGTCTTGGCTATTGTAAACAGTGCTGCAATGAACATTGGGGTGCATGTATCTTTAATGAATTTATTTATTTATTTATGGCTGTGTTGGGTCTTCATTGCTGCAGGTGGGCTTTCTCTAGTTGTGGCGAGCAGGGGCTACTCTTCGTTGTGGTGTGCAGGCTTCTCATTGCGGTGGCTTCTCGTTGTGGAGCACGGGCTCTAGGCACACGGGCTTCAGTAGTTGCAGCACGTGGGCTCAGTAGTTGTGGCTCGTGGGCTCTAGAGCTCAGGCTCAGGAGTTGTGGCACACAGGCTTAGTTGCTCCGCGGCATGTGGGATCTTCCCAGACCAGGGCTCGAGCCCATGCCCCCTGCACTTGGAGACGTATTCTTAACCACTGCGCCACCAGGGAAGTCCCATGCATGTATCTTTTTGAATTATGGTTTTCTCCGGATATATGCCCAGGAGTGGGATTGCTGGATCATATGGTAAGAGAGTTGCCTTATTTTAAGAGTATTTTCCTAATGTGCTGGTGTCATAAATGCCTAAAAAGTTTATTATATGTGTCTTTTCATTCAGTCTGGTTGAATTGCCCATCAACCATAATATTTAGGCACTACATTTTTTTAATTGAAGTATAGTTGATTTACAATGTTTTGTTAATTTCTGCTCTACAGCAAAGTGATTCAGTTATTTTTATATATATATATATTTATATATACACATTCTTTCTTATATTCTTTTCCATTATGCTTTATCACAGGATATTGAATATAGTTTCCTGTACTATACAGTAGGACCTTGTTGTTTATCCATTCTATATATAATAGTTTGCATCTGCTAACCTCAAATTCCCAGTCCATCCCTCCCCCACCCCCCCTTCCCCTTGGCAACCACAAGTCTGTTCTCTGTGTCTGTGAGTCTGTTTCTGTTTTGTAGATAAGTTCATTTGTGAATACTTCAGATTCCACATACAAGTGATATCATATGGTATTTGTCTTTGTCTGACTTACTTCACTTAGTATGACAATCTCTAGGTCCATCCATGTTGCTGCAGAGGGCATCATTTCATTTTTTTTATGGCTGAGTAATGTTTCATTGTATAATATATATGTGCCACATCTTCTTTATCCATTCATCTGTCAATGGACATTTAGGTTGTTTCCATGTCTTGGCTATTGTGAATAGTGCTGCTATGAACATAGGGGTTCATGTATCTTTTTGAATTATAGCTTTGTCCAGGTATATGCACAGGAGTGGGACCACTGGATCATATTGGCAACTCTATTTTTAGTTTTTTGAGGAACCTCTATACTGTCTTCCTGTACCAATTTACATTCCCACCAACAAGTAGGAGGGTTACTTTTTCTCCACACCCTCTCCAGCATTTGTTATTTGTAGACTTTTTAATGATGGCCATTCTGACTGGTGTGAGGTGATACCTCATTGTAATTTTGATTTGCATTTCTCTAATAATTAGTGATATTGAGCATCTTTTCTTGTGCCTGTTGTCCATCTGTATGTCATCTTTGGGGAAATGTTTATTTAGGTCTTCTGCCCATTTTCCTATTGGTTGTTTGTTTTTTTATTGTTGAGTTGTATGAGCTATTTGTATATTTTGGAAATTAAGCCCTTGTTGGTTGCATCCTTTGCAAATATTTTCTCCCATTCTGTAAGTTGTCTTTTCATTTTGTTTATGGTTTCCTTTGCTGTATAAAAGCTTGTAAGTTTGATTAGGTCCCATTTGTTTATTGTTGCTTTTATTTCTATTGCCTTTGGAGACTGACCTAAGAAAACATTGGTATGATTTATGTCAGAGAATGTTTTGCCTATGTTCTCTTCTAGGAGTTTTATGGTGTCATGTCTTACGTTTAAGTCTTTAAGCCATTTTGAGTTTATTTTTGCACATGGTGTGAGGGTGTGTTCTAACCTCATTGATTTACTGCAGCTGTCCAGCTTTCCCAGCACCTCTTGCTGAAGAGATGTCTTTTCTCCATTGTATATTCTTTAGGTGCTTCGTTTTTTGAGTACAGCAGGTTTGAGAGCAATTTGCTAGAAATATTAACCAGTTCTCACCTTTTCTCTATTCTAAATCAGCTATAAGAATAACTGAAATTTAAACACACATCAAAGATTATTACTCCACATGAGAAAACAGGATGCTGCCACTTTTCAGAATAAATGCCTGCTGGGGGTAGAGTAGCAAAAGTGTAGAAAAATCTGTTTGGGGGTTAACAGCAGGAAATCAGCAGACCTACAGAACTGATAGTGGTCAGAAACTTGGGAGTTTGGAGGACTGGGATGGAATGGCTGATTCAGGTGTAGCAAAAGGAAAATGTCACCATTGGCTAAAGGCAAATGCAAAGGTGGATCTGGTGTCCTCCAGAAGTGCAGAGCTGAGCTCTAGACATTAACTCTCTCTCACTTCCTAGACTGATGACTTGAAGTGATTGACTTGAAATATAATAAGCAAACTACAAATAGAAGAAAAATTTCTAAATCTGATAAAGAGTACCTACAAAAATCTATTACAAACATCACATTTAAAGATGAATTACTGAAAACTTTGCCAAGACTGGGAATGAAACAAGAGGGCCTCCTATTCAATATCATACTAGAAGTACCAGCTGATGCAATAAGGAAAGAAAAAGGAATAAAGGGCATAAGAATTGGAAATAAAGAAATTGTATGACATGATTATATACAAAGAAAATACAAAAGAATTTACAGACAAGCCACTGGAACTAGGAAAGCTACTGGATAAAGGTTAACATAGACGAAAAACTCAATGGAATTTCTATATACAAACAACAAACAAGTAGAAATTGATTTAAATGATACCATTTACAATAGCATCAAAAAATGTAAATTACCTAGGATTAAATCTAACAAAATGTGCACAGAATGTTATTGTGCTGAAGTAACACTTCTCTACCCTGAAAACTGAAAATATTAAGATGAACTAAGACATATTAAGAAGACACAAATAAATGGATTAATATATAACATGTTCCTGAATTATGACAATACTATAAAGATTTCAGTTCTCCTCAAATTGATTTATGTGTTAAATTAAGTTCTAATCAGTATCCCAACAGGGATTTTTTAAATAGAAATTGATAGGCTGATTCTAAAATGTAGATGGAAATATAAGGGCCAAAAATAACCAAGACATCCTTGAAAAAGATTAATACTCACATGTTTATATTCACTTGATTTACAATAAAGATGATACTTCAGTCTGGTGGGGAGTGAATGTGAGTCAACTGGATATCTATATAGAAAAAAATATATTGACCCCCTACATCATGTCATACACAAAAATGAATTCCAGATGACTAAAGGTCTAAATATGAAAAGTAGAATAATAAAGGTTTATGAAGAAAGAAGAGGAGTATATCTTCATGACCTTGGGTATGTAAAAATTTCTTAAACAGGTCACCAAAAGCATACAGATCATAAAGGGAAAAAAATAAATAAATTTAACTACAGTAAAAGTAAAAACTTCTATTTATCAAAAAATACTATTAAGAAGGTGAAAAAATAAGACACAGAGTAAGTGAAGATATATATAGTACTTATATCTGACTTGTATCCAGAAGATATAAGGAACTCTTATGAATCAGTAAGAAAAAAGCAGATAACCCAAATAAAAAGTAAGCAAAAGATTTGAGCAAGCATTTCTCAAGTAAGCACCTGAAATGTTTCTCAAATAAACATGTGCAAACATCCTCAATATCAGTAGTCATCAAATTAAAACCACAGTGTGACACCACTACATACCACTAGAATGGCTAAAATAAAAGATAGAAAATTCAAGTGTTGGTGAAGATGTGAAGCAAATGGAATTTTCATGCCTTGTCAGCAGGAGAATAAATAGATATAATAATTTCAGAAAGCTGTTTGGCAATATCTTCTAAAGCTGAACACATGCCAACTCTATGACCTAACCATTCCAGTCCTAGGAATATACCAAACAGAAATGCATCAAAAGATGTTTACAAATTCTTTTTTAAGATGAATCCAAGCAACATTATTTGTGATAGCTAAAAACTGGAACCAATACAAATGCCCATCAACAGTGGACTGGATATACACATTGTGAGATATTCACACAATGGAATACTGTGCAGCAGTGAGAATGAATGAACTAAAAGTACAGGCAACAATATGGATAAATCTCATGAACATAATGGTTGAGCAAAAGAAACCAGCAACACTAAGGTACACTGTTAGAGGTCAGAATAGTGGTACCCTTGATGAGGGGACAGTGACTGAAAGGGTGGGGGGCTCAAGGAGGTCTTCTTTGGTGCCGATGGTGTTCTGTTTTTCAATCTGTGTGCTGGTTACCCTAGTGTAATCAGTTTCTGAAATTTCATTGAGCTGTACATTTATGATATGTGCACTTTTCTATATGCAGATTATACTTCAATAAAAAGTAAAGCAAAAACACAAATTGTGGAGTGTTAGAGAATATGAGAAAAGAAGTCTTTTTTTTTAATTGAAGTGTAGTTGATTTACAATGTTATGTTAGTTTCTGCTGTACAGCAAAGTGATTGAGTTTTTTTTATATATATATATATAAATTCTTTTTTATATTCTTTTCCATTATGGTTTATCATAGGATGCTAAATATGTTTCTCTGTGTTATGCAGTAGGATCTTGTTGTTTATCCATCTCTAGCTGCATCCATGTTGCTGCAAATGGCATTATTTTGTTCTTTTTTATGACTGAGTAGTATTCCATTGTATATATGTACCACATCTT
This sequence comes from Stenella coeruleoalba, assembly GCF_951394435.1. NCBI lineage: Eukaryota > Metazoa > Chordata > Mammalia > Artiodactyla > Delphinidae > Stenella > Stenella coeruleoalba. The sequence continues at coordinate 48,714,930 of NC_137150.1, forward strand.
CTTTATCCATTCATCTGTTGATGGACATTTAGGTTTTTTTCACGTCTTGGCTATTGTGAATAGTGCTGCAGTGAACATAGGGGTGCATGTATCTGAGAAAAGAAGTCTTTAGTCAAAGATACTATGGGCTATTTACTTTGATATCTTTTATGTACTTTGAGATAATTGAGAAAAGAATGGACTGTTCCTTCCTTGAAGGTACTGGGCTCTAGATCATGCATCAGGCACTGGTAGAAGAGACATATTCCTCCTTATCCTTAAAGATACTCTTGCCTATGGCTTAGACCAGTGTGCTACTCAAAGTGTGGTCTGAGGAGTGGTGCTGGGCTGTGACAGTTTTATTACTAGACCACAAAAACAAAGAAAGCTTGTGTAAGAATGTAGTCAACATACTGCTTATTTCATCAAGAAAGTCTTGATCTGAAAAAAAGTCAGGTACTAAACAATGTGCTTAGTGATACAGTTGATTTATATTCTGTTGCAAACCTCATCTGATTGCAGACCAATAGCAGCAACAACAAAAAAGCCATAATATTATTTGAAAGTACACTGTGTTAAGAGCTATAAGATCTATATTGTAAACTTTAGGGCATCCACCAAAAAAATTTTTAATGCATGATTAGTAAGTCTAGTGAAGATTAAATAAAAACATAATAAATACTCAATTGATCAAATTAAAAGGCAGGGAAAGAAGGGGAAATGAATTAAGAACAGATCAGATGAACAGAAAGCAACTAGAAAGATGGTAGGTTTAAGGCTAACACTAAGAGTAAGTGGTCTAAGTACCCCCACCAAGTAAAAGGCAGAGGTTGCCAGCTTGGATAAAAATAAAGGTATAGATAGGCTAAAAAGAAAAGGATGGGAAAAGATATACCATGCGAATGAAAATCAAAAGAAAGCTGTAGTGGCTTTATTATAACAGTGGACAACAAGAAAGAGGGACATTACATGATGATAAAGGCATTAATTCATCAAGAAAACGTAATCCCAAATAGGTATGCACCTAAGAACACCGTTTCAAAATACAAGAAGCAAAAACTATTAGAACTGATAGGAGAATTGTGTTCTACACAATTGTGTTCTACAAACACAATTAGAGACTTTAACACTATTGTCTCAGGACAAGTAGACAGAAAAATCAAAAAGGATATAAAACTGAATTACACTATCAACATTTTTGACCTAATTTCCATTTATAGAACATGCTACCCAATCACATCAGAGTACATATTCTTTTCAAGTGCACATGAAACATTCATCAAGATACACCATATCCTAGGCCATAAAAAATGTTTTAAAGAATTGAAATTGTACAAAATTTTCTGATCACAACAGTTAAAACATAAATATAAAATAGAAGGTATCTGATAAATCCCCAAATGTTTGGAAATTAAACAACATGCTTCTAAATAACCCATGGGCCTAAGAGGGTGTCAAATAGACAATCAGAATATATTTTGAATCAAATGAAAATAAAGACAAAACATATGGGAATTTTGGGCATATAGCCAAAGCAGTGCTTAGAGAGAAATTTATAGCCCTAAATGTTTACATTAGAAAAAGAGAAGGTTTTCAAATTAAGAACCTAAGCTTCTACCTTAAGAAACTAGACACAAATAAACTAAGTCCAAATCAAGCAGAAAGAAACCATAAATAGAAAAAGTGATATCAATGAAAAGGACAGAGCAAAATCGATGAAACCAAAGTTCTCTGAAAATATTTTAAAAGGGTATACTTCTAGCCAGACTCATCAAGAAACAGAAAAAAGACACAAATTACAAATATGAGAGCCTACAGACATTAAACAGATAGTAATTTTTTAATTGTTTTATATAATAAATTGGATAAATTAAATGAAATGGACAGATTCCTTGAAAGAATCAAATGATCAAAGCCCACTCAAAAAGAAATAGATAGGGAGGAGTCAAGAAGGCGGTGTGGGAAGATGTGGAGTTAGCATCTCCCCACAACTAGGGTACCTGCCGCCTGCTGGTGAGGAACTCTGACCACCAAGGATCAGTGCCCCTGAGGGAGGAGAGATCAGGAGAGCAGGTGGGAGCGACTCTCTGGGAAGAGCAGGAAAGGAGTGGAGGGTGATCGCCTGGCCCACTTGGGCCGGGGAGCCTGCTGAGCTCCCAAGCTGGTCCCCTGCCCTCCAAGGTGCCCCCTCCCACCCCACCCCACCCCCTGGGGGCATAGGAGGGAGGCCAGGGAGATCAGGAGAGGGAGAAGGGAGGGGCCCTCCCAGACCCCAGGCCCGAGGAGCAGGAGAGGAGGGTGTTTGCCCCGCCCACTCAAGCCCAGGAAGCCTGCTGGACTCCCAGGTGAGGTCCCCTGCCCTCTGAAACCAGGGGTGGGGGGCACGCCTGGGCTCCTTCTGTTCCTTGAGCCTAAGCCCCAGCCCCCACAGCCCCCAGGGCCTTTTCCAGCCCTGTGGGTCCTGAGTACTGGCCCAGCCCACCACCCAAACCTTGCCCTTGCTTAGGCCCCGCTCTCCACAGCCAAGGCCTTCCCTCCCACCCCATTTGTTTTTCCTTCCTCTTTTTTACTACTGTGGCACCAATGTAACTTCCACTTGTTGATTCACCTATATTTTTATATTTACATTCTTTCTAACATATCTGTTAGTTTCCTAGTCTAATTTTATTTTTTATTTTTATTTTTTGCCACCTCACGTGGCTTGTGGGATCTTGATTTGCAATCTCAGGGTCATGTGGAAGCTCCTGCAGTGGGAGCTCTGAGTCTGAACAACTGGACTAACAGAGAACCTCAGACCCCAGGGAATATTCATCAGAGTGAGGTCTCACAGAGTTCCTCATCTCAGCACCAAGATCCAGCTCTACCCAATAGTCTACAAACTCCAGTGTTGGAAGCCTCAGGCCAAACAAGCAGTAAAACAGGAACACATTCCCATTCATAAAAAAAAAAAATGAGACAGCAAAAAATATGTCACAGATGAAGGAGCAAGGTAAAAACCTACAAGACCAAATAAATGAAGAGGAAATAGGCAATCTTCCTGAAAAAGAATTCAGAGTAATGATAGTAAAGATGATCCAGAATCTCAGAAATAGAATGGAGGCACAGGCTGAGGAAATAAAAGAAATGTTTAACAAAGATCTAGAAGAACTAAAGAACAAACAAACAGAAGTGAACAACTTAATAACTGAAATGAAAAATACACTAGAAGGAATCAATAATAGAATAATGGAGGCAGAAGAATGAATAAGTGAGCTGGAAGACAAAATGGCGGAAATAACTGCCGAGAAGCAGAATAAAGAAAAAAGAATGAAAAGAAGACAAGCTCAGAGACCTCTGGGACAACACTAAATGCACCAACATTCAAATTATAGGGGTCCCAGAAGAAGAAGAGAACAAGAAAGGGTCTGAGAAAATATTTGAAGAGATTATGGTGGCAAACTTCCCTAACATGGAAAAGGAAATTGTCACCCAAGTCCAGGAAGCACAGAGTCCCATACAGGATAAACCCTAGGAAAAATACACCAAGACACATATTAATCAAACTAACAAAAATTAAAATCAAAGAAAAGATATTAAAAGCAGCAAGGGAAAAACAAAAAATAACATACAAAGGAATCCCCATAAGGTTATCAGCTGATTTTTCAGTGGAAACTCTGCAGGCCAGAAGGCAGTGGCAGTATATACTTAAAGTGATGAAAGAGAAAAACCTACAACCAAGATTACTCTACCCAGCAAGGATCTCATTCAGATTCAATGGAGAAGACAAAAGCTTTTCAGACAAACAAAAGCTAAGAGAATTCAGCACCACCAAACCAGCTTTAAAACAGATGCTAAAGAAACTTCTCTAAGCGGGGAAACACAAGAGAAGAAAAAGACACACAAACACAAACCCAAAACAATTAAGACGATGGTAATAGGAACATACATATCAATAATAACCTTGAATGTAAATGGATTAAATGCCCCAACCAAAAGGCACAGACTGGCTAAATGGATACAAAAACAAGGCCCATATATATGCTGTCTACAAGAGACCCACTTCAGACCTAGGGACACATACAGACTGAAAGGGAAGGGATGGAAAAAGATATTCCATGCAAATGGAATTCCATGCAAATGGAAATCAAAAGAAAGCTGAAGTAGCAATACTCATATCAGATAAAATAGACTTTAAAATAAGGACTGTTTCAAGAGATAAGGAGGGACACTACATAATGATCAAAGAATCAATCCAAGAAGAAGATATAACAATTATAAATGTTTATGCACCCAACATAGGAGCACCTCAATACATAAGGCAAATACTAACAACCATGAAAGGCAAAATCTACAGTAACACAATAATAGTAGGGGAGTTTAAAACACCCCTCTTACACCAATGGGCAGATCATCCAAACAGAAAATAAATAAGGAAACACAAGCTTTAAATGACACAATAGGTCAGATAGATCTAATTGATATTTATAGAACATTCCACCCAAAAGTGGCAGAATACACTTTCTTCTCAAGTGCACATGGAACATTCTCCAGGATAGATCACATCTTGGGTCACAAATCAAGCCTCTGAAAACTTAAGAAAATTGAAATAATATCAAGCATCTTTTCTGATCACAACGCTATGAGGTTGGAAATCAATTACAGGAAAAAAACTGTAAAAACCAAAAATGTATGGAGGCTAAACAGTGCACTACTAAATAACCAAGAGATCACTGAAGAAATCAAAAGAGAAATTTAAAAATGCATAGAAACAAATGACAATGAAAATACGATGACTCAAAACCTATGGGACGCAGCAAAAGCAGTTCTAAGAGGGAAGTTTATAACAATTCAATCTCACCTCAAGAAACAAGAAAAATCTCAAATAAACAATCTAACCCAACACTTAAAACAACTAGAGAAAGAAGAACAAAACCCGAAGTCAGTAGAAGGAAAGAAATCATAAAGATCAGAGCAGAAATAAATGAAATAGAAACAAAGAAAACAATAGCAAAGATCAATAAAACTAAAAGGTGGTTCTTTGAGAAGATAAACAAAATTGATAAACACTTAGCCAGACTCATCAAGAAAAAAAGGGAGAGGATGCAAATCAATAAAATTAGAAATGAAAAAGGAGAAATAACAACTGACGCTGCAGAAATACAAAGGATTATAAGAGACTAGTACAAACAACTATATGACAATAAAATGGACAACCACGAACAAATGAACAAATTCTTGGAAAGGTACAATTTTCCGAGACTGAACCAGGAAGAAGTAGAAAATATAAACAGACCTATCACAAGTAATGAAATTGACACCATATTTTAAAATCTTCCAATAATCAAAAGTCCAGGACTAGAAGGCTTCACAGGCGAATTCTATCAAACATTTAGAGAAGAGCTAACACCGATCCTTCTCAAACTCTTCCAAAAAATTGCAGAGGGAGAAACGCTCCCAAATTCATTCTACATAGCAACCATCACCCTGATACCAAAACCAGAAAGAGATATCACAAAAAAATTTATAGACCAATATCATTGATGAACATAGATGCAAAAATCCTCAACAAAATACTAGCAAACAGGGCTTCCCTGGCGGCTCAGTGGTTGAGAGTCCGCCTGCCGATGCAGGGGACACGAGTTCGTGCCCCAGTCTGGGAAGATCCTACATGCCGCGGAGCAGCTGGGCCCGTGAGCCATGGCCGCTGAGCCTGCGTGTCCAGAGCCTGTGCTCCGCAATGGGAGAGGCCACAACGGTGAGAGGCCCGCGTTACCAAAAAAAAAAAAAAAAAAAGAAACAATGCTAGTGAAAAGACAGTAGGGCAACATCTTTAAAATACTGAATTAAAACACTGTCAACTTAGAATTGTACTACCCCAGTGAAAATATTTTTCAAAAACTAAGACAAAATACACTTTTTCAAATATACAAAAAGTTGAAAGGATTCATTACCAATAAACCCACATTGCAAGAAATGTAAAAGGAAGTTATTATTCACATGGGATGAAAAGATGCCAGGTGGAAGTATGGATCTACACAAAGGAATGATGAGCTCCAAAAATGGCAGCAGTTCTCAACGTATGGTCCAGGGGAGCTCCTGGTTGTCCCCTTCCAGGAGATCTGCAAAGTCAAATTATTTTCATAATAATGCTAAGTAAGAAGTTATTGCCTTTTCATGCCCGTTCTCTCACAGTGTATAGTGGAGTTTTCCAGTGTGATATGGCAACAGAATAAATGCAGAGGCAGATATAAGAACCAAGCTTTCTTCTATTAACCCAGACATTCAAGAGGTTTGTTTAAAATGTAAAATAGTCACTCCTCACAAATTTTTTGTTTTGAAAAATACATTTTTCATGATAACATTTTATGTTAACCTGTAATCTCTTTCATCGTTATTTTTAAATTAATAACTATTTTTAGAATTTTTGTTTTTAACTTTATAATGCAGTAAAATATTGACAGAAATAATCCACAAAAAAAGCTTTTTAGCATCCTCAATATTGTGAAAAGAGTATTTAAGGACTCTAGAGACCAATAGGTATGAGAGCTGCTGTTCCAGTGCAGCTTAGCCTTTAAAGGACTTGGAGAAACATGACTGAAAATAAAGAGGGTTTGATGACACACAGAATCATGGGGGTTTAAAAGAAAAAAAAAGGATGAAGGAAGGGCTTTAGAAATGGAGGCAGACAGAATAGGACTAGAAAATCCAAGCCGGAGGTTTACACCAAATGGAGGAGGGTCAAAAGCCCTGAGGACATTGTCTCTGGGGTGTAAATCATTTACCTGCTCAGGATGGACCAGTTGCAGCCAGCAAACAAAGGCACCTTCAGCAATTAGTTGTTTGAGACACATGTATGAGTGCAGATTGTGGCTGCATTTAATAACAATGCCATTTAAATTGCATCTGGCACATAGGGACACTGCCCAAGTCCCGGTGGCATCATTTTTCACGGCTACCTTTCTGCCATCATCAGTCCTTTTACTGATGAAGAAATTGCAAACTTGCAGAAGGAAGAATGAGGGACTTTGGATCCAGGGAGCCCTGGACTCAAAATCCTGTCTAATCCCGCCTTCATCTAGAAATTGCTGTGTGATCTTAACCACTTCAAGCTTGACCTGCTGAAAGTGTGCGCCTTGGAAACAAAGCAAAATTCCGTGACTCTGGCCCTGGCTCTGACGCGTGGCTTCTCTGGCTGCAGCTCGGTGCTTGAGCCTTGTCCTCCAGCTTTTCCAGTAAGTCTCACAGCCACTCAGACTTTAACAATCACTTCATCTTCTTTTGTAAATGAGGGTTCCAACCTTCCATGACCTCCTTAACACTTGTTGCTGTCCATCTGTTGTTACTGCTGTATAGCCATCCTAGCCTGGGTTGGTTTCCATTGTTTGCAGCTAAAACGACTGTGGATAACCTCAAAATGAATTAAATCGTAAATACTTCATGGAAAGCCCTCACTACATAACACTTCATCTTCCAAGTTGAGGGACTACTTTTGACTTGTGTGAGGACAGAGCAGGAAGAAGTCAGGACTGTATAACCCTGGAAGGCAAGTAGCATTGGCCCATGAGCCCATAGGGAACTCTCCACACTTTCGGAATGGATAGTTCCTAAAAATATTTAGGCCCAACTTCCATAGTGGCAACTCTTGTACAGGCTCTCTCTGGCTCCTGGAGTCCACATATGAATCAGGCCACAAGTTCCAAGGAGTTAAATACATCCCAGGAGCAGACTTCAACCAATGACTGCTGGGAGCAGGTAGATAAATATTCCAGCTCCCTCCTCCCTCAGGCAGGACAGTATTTTTAAAGATCTTATCTCTCATTTTTTTTAATCAATATATAAATTACACATCATAAAACTAATACTTCTTTTAAATATTTATTTATTTATTTATTTTTGCATGCGTTGGGTCTTTGTTGCTGAGCGCGGGCTTTTCTCTAGTTGTGGCGAGCGGGGGCTACTCTTTGTTGCGGTGCACAGGCTTCTCATTGCGATGGCTTCTCTTATTGCAGAGCTCGGGCTCTAGGCGCACGGGTTTCAGTATTGTGGCGCGCAGGCTCAGTAGTTGTGGCTCACCGTCTTAGTTGCTCTGTGGCATGTGGGATTTTCAGGGACCAGGGCTCTAACCTGTGTCTCCTGCATTGGCAGGCAGATTCTTAACCACTGTGCCACCAGGGAAGTCCCAAAACTCATATTTTAAAGTGTACAATTTAGTAGTTTTTAGTATAATCATACAGTTGTGCAACCATTACTCCTATTTAATTCCAGAACATTTTCATCACTCCAAAAAGAAACTCAGTACCCGGTAGCACTCACTCCTAATCCCATCCTCTCTCCAGCCCCTAGCAATCACTAATCTACTTTTGGTCTCTATGGATTTGTCTTTTGGGGAATTTCATATAAATGGAATCATACAGTACGAAGCCTTTTGCGCCTGGCTTCTTTCACTTAACGTTTTTTCAAGATTCATTCATGTTGAGCACATACTAGTATTTCATTCTTTTTATTGCTCAATAATATTCCATTTTATGAATAAACCACATTTTGTTTATCCATTTATCAATTGATGGACATGTGGGTTGTTTTCACTTTTGGCTATTATGAATAATGCTGCTATAAGCATTCGTGCTTTTGTGTGGACATATATTTTTGATTCTCTTGGGTAAATACCTAGGAGTGGATTGGCTGGGTCATATGATAACTCTGTTTAACTTTTTGAGAAACTGGTAAACTGTTTTCCAAAGCAGCTGCGCTAAAATTTTCACCAGCAATGTATGAGGATTCCAATTTCTCTATATCCTAACACTTGTTATTGCCATATTTTTTTTTTAAGAATAAATTTTTGGGGCTTCCCTGGTGGCGCAGTGGTTGAGAGTCCACCTGCCGATGCAGGGGACACGGGTTCGTGCCCCGGTCCGGGAGGATCCCACATGCAGTGGAACGGCTGGGCCTGTGAGCCATGGTCGCTGAGCCTGCACGTCCGGAGCCTATGCTCCGCAACGGGAGAGGGCACAACAGTGAAAGGCCTGCATACCAAAAAAAAAAAAAGAATAAACTTTTTAAAAAATAAATTTTATTTATGGCTGTGTTGGGTCTTCGTTGCTGCGTGCAGGCTTTCTCTAGTTGCGGCGAGCAGGGACTACTCTTCATTGTGATGCACAGGCTTCTCATTGTGGTGGCTTCTCTTGTTGCAGAGCACGAGCTCTATCTAGGCGCGCGGGCTTCAGTAGTTGTGGCACGCGGGCTCAGTAGTTGTGGCTCACGGGCTCTAAAGCACAGGCTCAGTAGTTGTGGCACACAGGTTTAGTTGCTCCATGGCATGTGGGTTCTTCCCGGACTAGGGCTTGAACCTGTGTCCCCTGCATTGGCAGGCAGATTCTTTTTTTTTTTTTTTAATTTTTATTTATTTATTTATTTATTGCTGCATTGGGTCTTGGTTGCTGCATGCGGGCTTTCTCTAGTTGTGGTGAGCGGGGGTTACTCTTCGTTGCGATGCACGGACTTCTCATTGCGGTGGCTTCTCTTGTTGAAGAGCACAGGCTCTAGGCACACGGGCTTCAGTAGTTGTGGTTCGCGGGCCCTAGAGCACAGAGCTCAGTAGTTGTGGCTCATGGGCTTAGTTGCTCCGAGGCATGTGAGATCTTCCCGGACCAGGGATCGAACCTGTGTCCCCTGCATTGGCAGGCAGATTCTTATCCACTGCGCCACCAGGGAAGCCCTGGCAGGCGAATTCTTAACCACTGTGCCACCAGGGAAGTCCTTGCCATGTTTTTTATCATTAGCCATCCTAGTGGGTGTGAAGTGGTATCTCGTTGCTGTTTTGATTTGCATTTCCTTAATGACTAATGATGTTGCTATGGACTGAACGTTTGTGTTCCCCAGAATCCATATATTGAAGCCTTAATATGATCGTATTTGGAGGTGGGGACTTTGGGAGGTAATTAGCTCATGAGGGTGGGGTCCCATGATGGGATTAATGTCCTTATTAGAAGAGGAAGAGAGCTAACCCCCTCTCTGTCCTCCATATGAGATACAAGAAGACAGTCATCTGTAAACCAGGAAGAGGGTCCTCTCCAAGAACCTGATCATGCTGGTACCCTGATCTTGGGCTTCTAGCCTCTAGACCTGTGAAAAATAAATATCTGTTATTTAAGCCACCCAGTCTATAGTATTCTGTCATAGCAGCTGGAACAGACTAAGACAGATGTTAAACATCTTTTCTTGTACTTTACTGGCCATCTGCATGTATTTTTTGGAGAAATATCTATCCTTGCCCATTTTTAAATTGGGTTGTCCTTTTATTGTTGAGTTGTATCTGGCAGGATAATTTTGAATTCTACACTGTCTGCAGAGTCCTTTCTCCATTTGGTCACACTGGTAACTTGCCTGATAACACATCCTTTATTGACACCTTCCCTTCTGTATTAGTCTTCTAGGACTGCCATAATAAAGTTCCACAGACTGGGTGAATTAAACAACAGAAATGTATTGTCTCACAGTCTGGAGGCTAGAAGTCCAAGATCAAAATGTCAGCAGTGTTGGTTCCTTCTGAAGGCTGTAAGAAAAAAAAAAATCAGTTCCATCCCTTTAACCTATTATCTGGTGGTTTGCATGAAATCTTTGGTGTTCCCTGGCTTGTAGAAGCATCAGCCCAGTCTCTGCTTTCATGTTCACATGGTGTTCTACCTGTGTGCCTGTCTACGTCCAAATTTCGCCTTTTGATAACGACATCAGTTATATTGGATCAGGGTCCACTCTACCTCATATGACCTCATCCTAACTTAACTAATTACATGTACAATATCCTATTTCCAAATAAGGTCGCATTTTGAGGTATGGGGGTGGGGTTTAGGACTTCAACATACGAATTTTGGGGAAATACAATTCAACTCATAGCACCTTCCTTGTCTTTCCTACTCCCCAGCTGGTGTTTCCTGAGATCACTGCCCAATGAACTACATACACTCAAGTCCTTATCTCAAGGCCTGCTTCCAGGGGAACCAAAGCCAAGACAGAAAACCAATCAGGGCTTTAGTAGGTTTAAAGGCAAATATCACTCCCAGGTCCAACAGCGTGGAAACTTCCAATGACACTCTCCCTTTCAAAAAGGACCAAGGGTTTGGACTGGAAATGTGAATTCATTGCCTACTTTTCCTAAAAACTTAATATAACTTGTTAACCCTGGGGGTGGCAGTCTTTTTCAGTCAAGCTTCTGTAGTTTATTTGGTGACATTTTCAACTCATAAAAATAATTCAAGTGATGTAGGTAGATTAGAAGGAAAGGAATGGGGTACGGATGCTGCCTAAAATTCTGGGTAAAACTTGGGCACGTCACTGTTCACTTCCCCTAAGGCCCACCACACATGCTTCTGACGAACTGGAGTTTTGGATTTCCCTAAACACACCAAGCTTTCATACAGTCTTCTGCCTTTGCCTGGACTGTTTCCTCTGTCCCACCAATGACTCATAAGTTCTCACAGTTCATTTAAGTTCCAGCTCAAATGTCACTTCTTATTTTAAGTCATTCCCAACTTAGTCTAACCAGAGTGAATTCCAGGACCTGTGTGGCAGCTATTAGTGCAGATCGGCTGAGGCTGGAGCTCCTGGCACCATCTTGCCAACATATGGAGCCTGAAAATGATGCCAGCATGGAGAGGAGCAGACAAGAGAGATAGAGAGAAGCCAAGTCCTGGGGACATCACTGAATTCCTGGATCAAACTATGCCAGACCCTGCCAATCCTTTGACATTTCAGTGTCATGTGCCAAAGTATTTCACCTTCTTGCTTAACTCAACTTGAGTTGGTTATTGATTTTTTTTTTTTTTTTGCATTACGCAGGCCTCTCACTGTTGTGTCCTCTCCTGTTGTGGAGCACAGGCTCCGGACGCGCAGGCCCAGTGGCCATGGCTCACGGGCCTAGCCTAGCTGCTCCGCGGCATGTGGGATCTTCCCGGACCAGGGCACGAACCCGTGTCCCCTGCATCGGCAGGCAGACTCTCAACCACTGCGCCACCAGGGAAGCCCAAGTTATTGATTTTTTTTTAATGAATCCAGAGATTAAAGACTGAATTATCCATGAGATATGACTTCCAAGACATGGGCAGGACAGCTGTGGGGACTCTCAGCCCTCTGCTTCACTTTAGCAGGGGTCCTAGAATGACACAACACCTAACTCCTGTGTCAAGTCTCTTCCGGGTGGAACATTTTGTTAATTAAGTCACATAATTTGGAAGTCCCTTTTATGTTATAACCTCACAAACAATATTACCTACTGTTTTAACCAAGGAATTTGAGGAACCTAACATTTTCACAGTCTCTTGCACTTAGTGGATATTCAATTAAAATCTCGAGATATGATCTTTCTACTTCTTAGAATCTAGAATTGAAGAACTGGAGGAGATTTTAAAGGGACAGAGTCTGCTTCTCTCATTTTACACATGAAGAAACATTTGCACAGACAGGTTAAATGGATTTCCCAAAGGTCGTGCTACTAGCTAATGGAGGAGCCAGAGGGATAGTACCCAGGTTATGCAACTCCCATTCTAATGCTTTTTTCACTATATTTCTACCCAAAGCATCTAGCACAGTCCTGAGCACATAGGAAGTACCTAATTAATAAGGAAATGACTGATCATCCACAGGGCCTGCTGCTCAACTCAGGTGGAGGTCTGAGAGCACCAGCTATGAGACTTCTCCAAAATGACCGGATCAACGTCTGAAGAGCCGCCTAGCTGCAGGATTCCTCAGCGTAGCTGGCCTGCATTAGCCGCCTTATGCGGTTTTGGATAGTAGCTCAGATCTCAAGTAAACTGGTTTCTTGTAAGCCAGAGAGATGATTCCTCCAGGGTTGCTGCCAGCAAAAGCAAGTATCCTGGAGGTGACTTGGGTTGAACCGGTGTTGTCTCAAGCCGGTGTCTTTAATTGCTGCAGAAAATTCAAACAGCTGTGTCTGTCACTCTGAAATAGTAACTTCCTGTCTTTGGGGGAAAAAACACATGGTCACCTCTAAGACTTTGGATGTTCAGATGGAAGACAAGCTGGCTTACAACACGTCCCACACTGAAGGATATGTTTTTTGTTTGTTTTTGCGGTACGCGGGCCTCTCACTCTTGTGGCCTCTCCTGTTGCGGGGCACAGGCTCCAGACGCGCAGGCTCAGTGGCCATGGCTCATGGGCCCAGCCGCTCCGCGGCATGTGGGATCCTCCCGGACCCGGGCACGAACCCGTGTCCCCTGCATCGGCAGGCGGACTCTCAACCACTGCGCCACCAGGCAAGCCCAGATTTGTTGTTTTTAAGTCACCCTCTCCCCCAAGCAATAGGAGATCACAACCCCCCGATTAAACAGTCCTAGCTCACAAAACTACAGGGACCACCCACGCTCTATACCCATCCCTTCCTTGCTATGCAGCTGTCACCCTTCCTGCCATAGTTCCTGCCCCTGTCGTCACCCTCCTGATGTCACGTTGTCTTGCCCTGGCTGCCCTTCTGCTTGGCTCCAGCTGTCACTGCACCACCCCTTGGAGCCTCCTCCGCTCCGGTTCAGTCAACTGTCACCAACAGACTCTGTTTCATAAGCCATCTCCTTCTTTTTACAGGAAGGGGACACGAGGCACCTGGTCGGTTGGACTAGAAGGTGAGGTGAGCGGCACTGGCAGGGACGCATCCAACACTCTACCAGTGTCCACCCAGGTACTGTGTGCATGATGAATTCCTTGCTCATCAGGTACCCTCAGAAGGCTACCCAGTCACATGAGGATCTTAATCTCTGGTCCACCTTCAGCCCTACTAGCCAATCATCTATCCATCCATCCATCCATCCATCTGTCCATTGTTCAGTAAATATAAATCGCTGATAAATACAAATGAGACAGGCAATTCCAAGAACTGTGGGTACAGCGAGTACAAGACAGACAAGGCTCCCAGGCCCTTAGAAGCCTATTTTTCGGTGAGGTGAAATAGACAGTAAACAAGCATACAAACAATAATTTTAGAAGGCAATGTGTGCTTGAAGAAATTAAGATCGCACAGAGAGCAGGAGGAGGGTGAGGCCAGAACTTCAGGTCAGGCTTCCGGAAGGTCCCTTGGAGGAAGTGACATTTAAATAGACACCTGATCGGGTCCAGTCACGCAAAGATCCTGGGAAATGGCTCCAGACAGGGGACCAGCGGTGCCAAGGCCTGCAGGCAGGAAGGAACTCTGCTCAGAATGCGGCACTGTGAGGGAGGTGAGCATGGTATGGGTGAGGCCAGGTGCAGACGAGTCTGTGCGCTGGTGGCAAGCCCTCATCCTCACCCCAGCAGCTCTGTGGACAGTGGACTGCCGTCAGGAGGCTGTAGCACAGGAGAGGAGGGTGGTGTGCATTAGGGGGCAGCGTGGGGACGGGAAATGGGGCAGATTCAGAATATGTTTTTAAGGTAGAGACAACAGGATTGCCTTAGGAACATATTCTAAACAGGTCGGTGTTCTGCAGGTCGGAAGTCTGACATGGGGGCTAAAATCAAGGGGTCAGCAGGGCTGTTTTCTGGAGGTTCTGGGGGAGCATCTGTTTCCTTGTCTTTTCCAGCTTCCAGAGGCTGCCTGTCTCCTCCATCTTCAAAGCCAGTACTCACCTCACTCCAACTTCTGCTTCCGTTGTCACGTCTCCTCTGACCCTCTTGCCTTCTTCTTTCCTTTTAAGGACCCTGGTGATTACATGGGGCCCACCCAGATAATCCAAGATAATCTCCCCACCTTGAAATCCTTAACCTTTCACGTCTACACAGTCCCTCTTGCTGAATAAGGCAACGTATTCCCAGGTTCTGGGGATTGGAATGTGGACACCTTTGAGGGGGCCGTGATTCTGCCTACCACACTCTCCATAGATTTTCTTTCTTTTTCCTTGCTGCTTGGTTTATTGTCACCTTTAGCCACTTCTAAAACTTCGGCATTCTTTCAGTTAGTTGTTCAGGCCTTCCTTCCTCCCTTCCTTTATTGGACAACCATTTTCTGCGCACTTACTATGTGCTAAACAGTCTGCCAGGTATTATGCGGAGAAAACTGTGTATCCAGACTCTACCCTCAGGGAGTTTACAGTCGGCTTTCCTGGAGAGCCTTATTACTGGTCCCATTAAAGCGAGCTGGCCGTACGGAAAGGACAATGCAGATGAGACCGGTACTTCAAAAGGCAGTCACTGAATTGCCACCTCTACTGAGTTTCTCCCATGGGGGTCATTAAAACACTAACTAAGACTCAGGAAGAAACATCAGTAAATTCACCAAACATGGAGAGAGCTAACAATGAAGAGTGGAGGCCGAGAGCTGAAGAACTGACTCTCCCTGAGTGGGCCCTTTTGCTTCCCCGGCTGCTCCCACATTCACCCAAAGCCTCCCTGCCCACCAGCCATCTCCTCTGACCTCGCTCCCCACCTCTCCCAGTGCAGCTTTCTGGAAAACATCTGAGCCCTTTCTTGGCAAATGTTCCCACAAACCAGTCTCAGGAAATGCTCGACAAAACAGTCAGCCCCCAAAGAGTTCTTATCTCTTAAAGGTACATACTGAATCATCTACAGATGAAATGATACCAAGTCAGGGACTTGCTTCTGAACAAGCATGTGGGAGGAAGTGGGTGGGTACAGATGAAACAAGCGTGGCTGTGAGTTAATCATTGTTGAAGCTGGGTGCCGGGAACATGGGGGTTCATTATAATCTTCTATTTTTTGGCCTGCTTAAAACTTTCCATAATAAAAAAAGTTAAGAGGAAAAAAGCCCCCACATTTTGCCTTATGTCACTGAAACAAACTTAACTTTTGCATATATTTTACTGCCTAAATAATTGCCTAGACTTAAAAAATAAATAAGTGCAGGCATAGGAACATTTGACAAACATTTTGTACAGTCTCTGAAGTCACAGCAGGGAAGAGAAAGTACTAGATATCTTGCCTGCTGCTCATCTTGAAACAATAATGGTCCCGTCCCCCAGGGAAGAAACACATAAAACTCTGGAACATTATTCCAGTAATTGGATTCAAAGGGCTAAAGATATCATCTGGGAAAAGATAGTTGAACTTGATTAAGAGATCACTGTGGATTCTTTATGATGGAGGTGATGAACTGGTTTGATCTATCTCAGAATTTTCACACACTAATTTCCAGACAGCATATTAGCATTCTAATCCCTTTGAATCATGAAACTGTACAAGTCTGAGAAAAACAACTGTGATGTGGATAGAATTGTCTTTGGAACGTCTCCACCTGCCTTTTCAGCACTCCCATGAGGCAGTGTTATGTAGTGGAAAGACCGCAGACTTTGGAGCCAAAAAAGTTGACTTAACTTCCATCTCACTCCTGCTGCGAACTTGGGCAAGTTATATAAGCTCTCCAGACCTCAGTTTCCTCATCTGTACAATGGGCCTAATAATATCTGCTTTGCAGGGATGCTGTGAGGATTATGGGATACGTGTGTAAAATGCCTCTCTCATCACAGATACTCAGTTAATGGTAGCTTATTGTTTTTATAATTGCATATTCCTCTTTGCCCCACTCCACACCCCCCAGTATAGTGCCTAACACGTGGAATGCAGCAAATATTTGTTGAATTACATTAAACCTTGAGGAGGTAGATGGAGTTAATGGGAGGAAATATTAAGACTCTACCAGAATCTGCCCTTTGCAGGCCACTCATCCTCAGGAGAGCTTCTCTACCTAATTGCTCAGAGCAGAAAACAAGGACCCATTCATGATAGCTCCCACTCTCCCTCCCTCACATCTAATCAATTACCAAACTCCATCTATTACAGTTCTCGATTATCACTAGAATCTA
Organism: Stenella coeruleoalba; assembly: GCF_951394435.1. Classification (NCBI taxonomy): domain Eukaryota; kingdom Metazoa; phylum Chordata; class Mammalia; order Artiodactyla; family Delphinidae; genus Stenella; species Stenella coeruleoalba. The sequence continues at coordinate 48,731,684 of NC_137150.1, forward strand.
TTCACTTCCCTCAAATCCTACTGCTACCACCTTAGTTCAAGACTGTCTTCTTTTTCACCTGGTCTATAGCAAAGTCAGGTCTCCTCACATCTGTTCTTTTTTTTTTTTTTTTTTACATCTTTATTAGAGTATAATTGCTTTACAATGGTGTGTTAGTTTCTGCTTTATAACAAAGTGAGTCAGTTATACATATACATATGTTCCCATACCTCTTCCCTCTTGTGTCTCCCTCCCTCTTACCCTCCCTATCCCACCCCTCTAGGGGGTCACAAAGCACTGAGCTGATCTGCCTGTGCTATGCGGCTGCTTCCCACTTGCTATCTATTTTACGTTTGGTAGTGTATATATGTCCATGCCACTCTCTCACTTAGTCACAGCTTACCCTTCCCCCTACCCATATCCTCAAGTCCATTCTCTACTAGGTTTGTGTCTTTATTCCTATCTTACCCCTAGGTTCTTCATGACATTTTTTTCTTAAATTCCATATATATGTGTTAGCATACGGTATTTGTCTTTCTCCTTCTGACTTACTTCACTCTGTATGACAGACTCTAGGTCTATCCACCTCATTACAAATAGCTCAATTTCATTTCTTTTTATGGCTGAGTAATATTCCATTGTATATATGTGCCACATCTTCTTTATCCATTCATCCAATGATGGACACTTAGGTTGTTTCCATCTCCTGGCTATTGTAAATAGAGCTGCAATGAACATTTTAGTACATGACTCTTTTTGAATTAGGGTTTTCTCAGGGTATATGCCCAGGAGTGGAACTGCTGGGTCATATGGTAGTCCTATTTGTAGTTTTTTAAGGAACCTCCATACTGTCCTCCATAGTGGCTGTACCAATTCACATTCCCACCAGCAGTGCAAGAGTGTTCCCTTTTCTGCACACCCTCTCCAGCATTTATTGTTTCTAGATTTTTTGATGATGTCCATTCTGACTGGTGTGAGATGATATCTCATTGTAGTTTTGATTTGCATTTCTCTAATGATTAATGATGTTGAGCATTCTTTCATGTGTTTGTTGGCAGTCTGTATATCTTCTTTGGAGAAATGTCTATTTAGGTCTTCTGCCCATTTTTGGATTGGGTTCTTTGTTTTTTTGTAATTGAGCTGCATGAGATACTTCTTAATTTTGGAGATTAATCCTTTGTCAGTTGCTTCATTTGCAAATATTTTCTCCCATTCTGAGGGTTGTCTTTTGGTCTTGTTTATGGTTTCCTTTGCTGTGCAAAAGCTTTGAAGTTTCATTAGGTCCCATTTGTTTATTTTTGTTTTTATTTCCATTTCTCTAGGAGGTGAGTCAAAAAGGATCTTGCTGTGATTTATGTCATAGAATGTTCTGCCTATGTTTTCCTCTAAGAGTTTGATAGTTTCTGGCTTTACATTTAGATCTTTAATCCATTTTGAGCTTATTTTTGTGTATGGTGTTAGGGACTGATCTAATCTCATACTTTTACATGTACCTGTCCAGTTTTCACAGCACCAATTACTGAAGAAGCTGTCCTTTCTCCACTGTACACTCCTGCCTCCTTTATCAAAGATAAGGTGACCATATGTGTGTGGGTTTATCTCTGGGCTTTCTATCCTGTTCCATTGATCTATATTTCTGTTTTTGTGCCAGTACCATACTGTCTTGATTACTGTAGCTTTGTAGTATAGTCTGAATTCAGGGAGCCTGATTCCTCCAGCTCTGTTTTTTGTTCTCAAGATTGCTTTTGCTATTCGGGATCTTTTGTGTTTCCATACAAATTGTGAAATTTTTTGTTCTAGTTCTGTGAAAAATTACAGTGGTAGTTTGATAGGGATTGCATTGAATCTGTAGATTGCTTTGGGCAGTAGAGTCATTTTCACAATGTTGATTCTTCCAATCCAAGAACATGGTATATCTCTCCATCTATTTGTATCATCTTTCATTTCTTTCATCAGTGTCTTATAATTTTCTGCATACAGGTATTTTGTCTCCTTAGGTAGGTTTATTCCTAGATATTTTATTCTTTTTGTTGCAATGGTAAATGGGAGTGTTTTCTTGTTTTCACTTTCAGATTTTTCATCATTAGTGTATAGGAATGCCAGAGATTTCTGAGCATTAATTTTGTATCCTGCTACTTTACCAAATTCATTGATTAGCTCTAGTAGTTTTCTGGTAGCATCTTTAGGATTCTCTATGTATAGTATCATGTCATCTGCAAACAGTGACAGCTTTACTTCTTCTTTTCCGATTTGGATTCCTTTTATTTCCTTTTCTTCTCTGATTGCTGTGGCTAAAACTTCCAAAACTATGTTGAATAAGAGTGGTGAGAGTGGGCAACCTTGTCTTGTTCCTGATCTTAGTGGAAATGCTTTCAGTTTTTCACCATTGAGGATGATGTTGGCTGTGGGTTTGTCATATATGGCCTTTATTACGTTGAGGAAAGTTCCCTTTATGTCTACTTTCTGCAGGGTTTTTATCATAAATGGGTGTTGAATTTTGTCGAAAGCTTTCTCTGCATCTATTGAGATGACCATGTGGTTTTTCTCCTTCAACTTGTTAATATGGTGTATCACGTTGATTGATTTGCATATATTGAAGAATCTTTGCATTCCTGGAATAAACCCCACTTGATCATGGTGTATGATCCTTTTAATGTGCTGTTGGATTCTGTTTGCTAGTATTTTGTTGAGGATTTTTGCATCTATGTTCATCAGTGATATTGACCTGTAATTTTCTTTCTTTGTGACATCCTTGTCTGGTTTTGGTTTCAGGATGATGGTGGCCTCGTAGAATGAATTTGGGAGTGTTCCTCCCTCTGCTATATTTTGGAAGAGTTTGAGAAGGGTATGTGTTAGCTCTTCTTTAAATTTATAGAATTCACCGGTGAAGCCATCTGGTCCTGGGCTTTTGTTTGTTGGAAGATTTTTAATCACAGTCTCAATTTCAGTGCTTGTGATCGGTCTGTTCATATTTTCTATTTCTTCCTGATTCAGTCTTGGCAGGTTGTGCCTTTCTAAGGATTTGCCCATTTCTTCCAGGTTGTCCATTTTATTGGCATAGAGTTGCTTGTAGTAATCTCTCATGATCTTTTGTATTTCTGCAGTGTCAGTTGTTACTTCTCCTTTTTCATTTCTAATTCTATTGATTTGAGTCCTCTCCCTCTTTTTCTTGATGAGTCTGGCTAATGGTTTATCAATTTTGTTTATCTTCTCAAAGAACCAACTTTTAGTTTCATTGATCTTTGTTATTTTTTCCTTCATTTCTTTTTCATTTATTTCTGATCTGATTTTTAAGATTTCTTTCCTTCTGCTAACTTTGGGGTGTTTTTGTTCTTGTTTCTCTAATTGCTTTAGGTGCAAGGTTAGGTTGTTTATTCGAAATGTTTCCTGTTTCTTAAGGTAGGATTGTATTGCTATAAACTTCCCTCTTAGAACTGCTTTTGCTGCATCCCATAGGTTTTGGGTCGTCGTGTCTCCATTGTCATTTGTTTCTAGGTATTTTTTAATTTCCTCTTTGATTTCTTCAATGATCACCTCGTTATTAAGTATTGTATTGTTTAGCCTCCATGTATTTTATTTTTTACCTATCTTTTCCTGTAATTGATATCTAGTCTCATAGCATGCGGTCAGAAAAGATACTTGATACAGTTTCAGTTTTCTTAAATTTACCAAGGCTTGATTTGTGACCCAAGATATGATCTATCCTGGAGAATGTTCCATGAGCACTTGAGAAAAATGTGTATTCTGTTGTTTTTGGATGGAATGTCCTATAAATATCAATTAAGTCCATCTTGTTTAATGTATCATTTAAAGCTTGTGTTTCCTTATTTATTTTCATTTTGGATGATCTGTCCATTGGTGAAAGTGGGGTGTTAAAGTCCCCTACTATGAATGTGTTACTGTCGATTTCCCCTTTTATGGCTGTTAGTATTTGCCTTATGTATTGAGGTGCTCCTATGTTGGGTGCATAAATATTTACAATTGTTATATCTTCTTCTTGGATCGATCCCTTGATCATTATGTAGTGTCCTTCTTTGTCTCTTCTGATAGTCTTTATTTTAAAGTCTATTTTGTCTGATATGAGAATTGCTACTCTAGCTTTCTTTTGGTTTCCATTTGCATGGAATATCTTTTTCCATCCCCTCACTTTCAGTCTGTATGTGTCTCTAGGTCTGAAGTGGGTCTCTTGTAGACAGCATATATATGGGTCTTGTTTTGGTATCCATTCAGCCAGTCTGTGTCTTTTGGTGGGAGCATTTAATCCATTTACATTTAAGGTAGTTATCGATATGTATGTTCCTATTCCCATTTTCTTAATTGTTTTGTGCTTGTTATTATAGGTCTTTTCCTTCTCTTGTGTTTCTTGCCTAGAGAAGATCCTTTAACATTTGTTGTAAAGCTGGTTTGGTGGTGCTGAACTCTCTCAGCTTTTGCTTGTCTGTAAAGGTTTTAATTTCTCCAACAAATCTGAATGAGATCCTTGCTGGGTAGAGTAATCTTGGTTGTAGGTTTTTCTCCTTCATCACTTTAAATATGTCCTGCCAGTCCCTTCTGGCTTGCAGAGTTTCTGTTGAAAGATCAGCTGTTAACCTTATGGGGATTCCCTTGTGTGTTATTTTTCCCTTGCTGCTTTTAATATGTTTTCGTTGTAATTAATTTTTGACAGTTTGATTAATATGTGTCTTGGCATGTTTCTCCTTGGATTTATCCTGTATGGGTCTCTCTGTGCTTCCTGGACTTGATTAACTATTTCATTTCCCATATTAGGGAAGTTTTCAACTATAATCTCTTTAAATCTTTTCTCAGTCCCTTTCTTTTTCTCTTCTTCTTCTGGAACCCCTATAATTTGAACGTTGGTGCATTTAATATTGTCCGACAGGTCTCTGAGACTTTCCTCAGTTCTTGTCATTCTTTTTTCTTTATCCACTCTGCAGTAGTTATTTCCACTATTTTATCTTCCAGGTCACTTATCCGTTCTTCTGCCTCAGTTATTCTGCTATTGATCCCTTCTAGAGTATTTTTCATTTCATTTATTGTGTTGTTCATCATTGCTTGTTTCATCTTTAGTTCTTCTAGGTCCTTGTTAAATGTTTCTTGCATTTTCTCTATTCTATTTCCAAGATTTTGGATCATGTTTACTATCATTATCTGAATTCTTTTTCAGGTAGACTGCCCATTTCCTCTTCATTCGTTAGGTCTGGTGGTTTTTATCTTGTTCCTTCATCTGCTGTGTGTTTTTCTGTCTTCTCATTTTGCTTATCTTACTGTGTTTCGGGTCTCCTTTTTGCAGGCTGCAGGTTCATAGCTCCCGTTGTTTTTGGTGTCTGTCCCCAGTGGCTAAAGTTGGTTCAGTGGGTTGTGTAGGCTTCCTGGTGGAGGGGACTAGTGTGTTCTGGTGGATGAGGCTGGATCTTGTGTTTCTGGTGGGCAGGTCCACGCCTGGTGGTGTGTTTTGGTGTGTCTGTGGACTTATTATGATTTTAGGCAGCCTCTCTGCTAATGGGTGGGGTTGTGTTCCTGTCTGCTAGTTGTTTGGCATAGGGTGTCCAGCACTGTAGCTTGCTGGTCGTTGAGTGAAGTTGAGTGTTGGTGTTGAGATGGAGATCTCTGGGAGATTTTCGCCGTTTGATATTACGTGGAGCTGGGAGGTCTCTTGTGGACCAGTGTCCTGAAGTTGGCTCTCCCACCTCAGAGGCACAGCACTGACTCCTGACTGCAGCACCAAGAGCCTTTCATCCACACGGCTCAAAATAAAAGGAGAAAAAGTAGAAAGAAAGAAAGAGCATAAAAGAAAAGAATGTAAAGTAAGGTAAAATAAAATAAAGTTATTAAAATAAAAAAATAATTATTAAGAAAAGAAAAATTTTTTAAAGTAAACAAAAACAAACTAAAAAAAAAAAAAAACGGACGGGTAGAACCCTAGGACAAATGGTGAAAGCAAAGCTATACAGACAAAATCTCACACAGAAGCATACACATACACACTCACAAAAAGAGGAAAAGGGGAAAAAAATAATAAATCTTGGTCTCAAAGTCCACCCCTCACTTTGGGATGATTCGTTTTCAATTCAGGTATTCCACAGATGCAGGGTACATCAAGTTGATTGTGGAGATTTAATCCGCTGCTCCAGATTCTGCTGTGAGAAATTTCCCTTTCTCTTCTTTGTTCGCACAGCTCCTGGGACTCAGCTTTGGATTTGGCCCCTCCTGTGCGTGTAGGTGGCCAGAGGGTGTCTGTTCTTCGCTCAGACAGGACGGGGTTAAAGGAGCCGCTGATTAGGGGGCTCTGGCTCACTCAGGCCCGGGGGGAGGGAGGGGCACGGGAGTGTGGGGCGGGCCTGCGGGGGCAGAGGCCAGCGTGACGTTGCACCAGCCTGAGGCGCGCCGTGCGTTCTCCTGGGGAAGTTGTCCCTGGATCCCGTGACCCTGGCAGTGGCGGGCTGCACAGGCTCCCCGGAAGGGTGGTGTGGATAGTGACCTGTGCTCGCACACAGGCTTCTTGGTGGCGGCAGCAGCAGCCTTAGCGTCTCATGCCCGTCTCTGGGGTCCGCGCTTTTAGCCGCGGCTCGCGCCCGTCTCTGGAGCTCCTTTAAGCAGCGCTCTTAATCCCCTCTCCTCGCGCACCAGGAAACAAAGAGGCAAGAAAAAGTCTCTTGCCTCTTCGGCAGCTCCAGACTTTTTCCCGGACTCCGTCCCGGCTAGCCGTGGTGCACCAACCCCCTGAAGGCTGTGTTCGCGCCGCCATCCCCAGTCCGCTCCCTGGGATCCGACCGAAGCCCAAGCCTCAGCTCCCAGCCCCGCCCGCCCCAGCAGGTGAGCAGACAAGCCCCTCGGGCTGGTGAGTGCCGGTCAGCACCGATCCTCTGTGTGGGAATCTCTCTGCTTTGCCCTCCGCACCCCTGTTGCTGCGCTCTCCTCCGCAGCTCCGAAGCTTCCCCCCTCCGCCACCACAGTCTCCGCCCGCGAAGGGGCTTCTAGTGTGTGGGACCCTTTCCTCCTTCACGGCTCCCTCCCACTGGTGCAGGTCCCGTCCCTATCCTTTTGTCTCTGTTTATTCTTTTTTCTTTTGCCCTCCCCAGGTACGTGGGGAGTTTCTTGCCTTTTGGGAGGTCTGAGGCCTTCTGCCAGCGTTCAGTGGATGTTCTATAGGAGTTGTTACACGTGTAGATGTATTTCTGATGTATATGTGGGGAGGAAGGTGATCTCTGCCTCTTACTCTTCCGCCATCTTTCCTCCCTCCCCACATCTTCTTAATCCTTTCTCTATTGTAGCTGGAGGGATTTCTGTTTTTTTTAATTATAGAAAAATTTAAATATTCACAAAAATAGAGTATAATAAGCTTCCATATACTCATCACACAGTTTCAACAAATCAATGAATGGCCAATTTCATTTCATATATACCCCCACCTACTTTCTCCAATGTTCTTGGGTTATTTGAAGCGAATTCCAGAAGTCATAGCTTTTAGGGAGGATGTTTTCATGCATTCAGAATGAAATTCTAAATCTTCCAGTGAACTGCCATGTCCTGATCCCTGCTGACTCCTCCAAATACAGATCACAATTTGCTATTCCCCCTCCCCAGACCCAGTCATACCAGCCTCTCTCAGTTCCTCTAGCATTTTATGTTGTCTCCTTACGACCCTGAGGCCTTCAGGCTGGACTGTATTCAGGGCCCAGAAAGCCCATTCTTTATCCTCTTTCACCCTCTTTGCTCAGGTTCAGCTACTCCTGCTCTGCCATCACCCTGCACATCACTTCTCAAGAGGTCCCCACGCTAAGGCTCAGTGCCCCATCATCTGCTCTCTCAGTCCCCTGTGCTTCTCCTCCACTTATATATATGTAATTTTGTAAGTGGTCATGCAAAGGTGTCTCTCCTGTTAAAAATAAATTCCGGGCATAAGAGTTGTGTCTGCCTTCTTCCTTAATGAGGCACCCGGCACACGATCCCTTCCTTACAGGAGGCACTTAATAAATATTTGTTGAATGAGGTCCCCAAGAAAGGTAAACACAAAAGCCACATCCACTTCATGTTATAAATTGCTTATAAACCAGTGTCCTAAACATTTTATAACCGTAAGAGCAATGCTTAGACCTTAAATTGTAAGTGTATTTTGTTATATTCAAGGTGATGTCTTTCAAAGATTATGAGCTCCATTATGCTAGACACTGAGGGTTCAAACTGAATAATACATGGATCCTACCCTCAGAGAGCCGAGTCTAGTGGAAAAGACAGTCGTTTAACTATTTAAAAATTGGTAATTTCTCATGTTTTATAGATAGGAAGCAGAATATTTAATTAGTTAGACAATTTGTAAAGTGTCAAACAGCTAAGAATAAACAGGAAGTTTGCTGTAAAAACAACAGCTACCATTTGCTGGGTCCTTCCTTTGGGCCATGTATGGTATAAAGCATATTTCACACATGATTTCATTTAATCCTTACAACACCCTTTGAGATATGCCTTATTATTCCCATTTTACAGATTTACCTTAAAAACCACCAAGGCGTTAAAAACGCAGGCAACTCTCAGTCACCCAGGATTTGAAACCGGGGAGTCTAACTTCAGAGGGAGCACCCCTACACTCTATGCTGGGGCTGAGTGGTACTGCAGGAAACATACAATAAAGAACACTTTCCAATTCATCAGTGCTTTCCACTTGACGTCCTGGTTTCAGAAGAGATGTGGGCACACTTTCATGGGAAAACAGCAGCTGTTGAAAAGCCTGTTACTGATAAGGCCAGGTTCCTGTGGACCCAAGGCACTAGCCACTGAATTTGGACTTTGTACCAAAGCTTTCCTATAAAAAATATAAACAGGAAACTTTCAAGTTGTGAAGCTACTGCCTGCCATGAACTTAGCCTGTCTTCTCAGCCAAATTGAAAGCTCTGCATTGTTTCCTTCATGGTACACTGTATCTTGTCTGCTTACCTCTTGCAGATGGGTTCTGACCAAAAGGAAATTTATTACATTTTAAAAGGGAGAAATCGTTAGGGTAAATTACATGTGTGGACCCTGAACCATGAAAAGAGATTTTGTATTAATTATGCATATTTGCGAATTTGTTTTAAATTTTTTCTTAAGGAAAATTTCAGTCATATACCAAAGTAGACCAAATAGTGTAACAAACCCCCATGTACCCATCTCCTTGCTTCCAGAATGATCAGCTCATAGCCAATCTGTTTCATTTATATTGCCATCGACTTCTACCCCCTCCTCTCCCCCACCCCGGTTTTATTTTGAAGCTAACATGTTTGGGAATATTTTGAATGTTGTGTTCTGTTGGTAAAGAATATATGGAATCAATAGAATAAATAAATATGACTTGATCAGCAAGATCCCTGGGGACACAGGAACCAGAAAGAAGAAAAGGCTGTGTGGTTTGACCACAGAAAAGACAGGAGGACTGGCATGGACTATAGGTGGCATTTGCACAGGCAAGAAATAATGCCCACGTGAGGAAAGTTTGGACAAGGGAATGTGGTGGTTCTGTCCTGCGTCTTGAGCATACTACCTCTGCCTTTTGTTTCCCTCTCAGCAAGTTCTCCGCCAGTATAATTGCATCACTTTTTTGTGCGTATATATTGCCCTCCCCCCGCTTGCCTAAACCATAGCTGCAGGAAAGGAAACCCTAGAGCAGCACTGCCCAATCGAAATACAATGTGAGCCACATGTATTAATTTTACATTTTTTTAGTAGCCACATTGTAAAAAGAAGAAACAAATGAGATTAATTTTAATACTATATTTCATTTAACCTAGTATGTATAAAATATTATCATTCCAACACGATTATCAATATAAACAATTCTTATCCAGATATTTTACATTCTTTCTTTTGTGCTAAGTCTTTGAGATACAATGTGTATTTTATCGTTCCAGCATATCTCAATTTGGACTACTAATATTTTCAGGACTTAATTCATAGTCATAAGTGACTAGTGGTTACTGAATTGGACAGGGCCCAGGGTAGGGGAGTCAGTAGCTACTTTGCAATTTTCTTGCAAATAATGCAACTAAAGATTTCTGGTAAAGTTGAAGTACAGTGTGTAATGCTGGGCTTCTCCAGGAAATATACTGAAATGAACGAGAGAAAACAACAATAAAAAGCTTAGACAAGTTCATCTATATAAGCAAGGAAATAACTACAACCTCCAAAACCCAGGATATGAAGAAACGTGGCTCTTCAGGTCTTGAGCAAGATTCTTGAGCAGAAAGGATGTTAGCAGTTCCTGAGAGGTTCTCCGTTTACTACAAGTGTGGTAAAGTGTAGTGGCTTTGAATACTCAAATCCTAGTTCTGTTCTTTACAAGCTGTGGGTCTTGGACAAATTCTTTCATCTCTCTGTGCCTCAAGTTCCTCATCTATAAAATGGGGATCATAAAATTTAGGGTGGTTGTAATGATTAAATGAAGTAATACATGTAAAACACTTAGGACCAGATGCCTCGCTATGTTAACCTCTCCATAATTGCTAACTATTAAAAACAAAAATAAGTAAAGACTTGAAAAAGGTGAAGGATTAAGTCATGTGTTATTTGGAAGAAGAGAGTTCCCAAAAGAGATAGCAAGTGTAAAGGCCCTGAGGCAGAAGTCTACCTGGCATATTAAAACAGAAAAACAAACAAACCACCGAGGAAGCTCCTCATCTGGCTGTAGCAGAGAGGGGAGTATGGAAGGGGATGGTACAGAGAGGTAACGGCAATGGGGGCCGACAGTGTAGCTCTATAGGCCATTGTAAGGACTTTGTTTTTTGGGTTTTTTTTAACATCTTTATTGGCGTATAATTGCTTTACAATGGTGTGTTAGATCCTGCTTTATAACAAAGTGAATCAGTTATAAATACATATGTCCCCATATCTCTTGCGTCTCCTTCCCTCTCACCCTCCCTATCCCGGCCCTCTAGGTGGTCACAAAGCACCGAGCTGATCTCCCTGTGCTATGCGGCTGCTTCCCACTAGCTATCTACCTTACGTTTGGTAGTGTATATATGTCCATGCCACTGTCTCACTTTGTCACAGCTCACCCTTCCCCCTCCCTGTATCCTCAAGTCCATTCTCTAGTAGGTCTGCATCTTTATTCCCGTCTAGCCCCTAGGTTCTTCTGACCATTTTTTTTTCTTTCTTTTTTTTTTAGATTCCATATATATGTGTTAGCATACGGTGTTTGTTTGTCTCCTTCTGACTTACTTCACTCTGTATGACAGACTCTAGGTCCATCCACCTCACTACAGATAACTCAGTTTTGTTCCTTTTTATGGCTGAGTAATATTCCATTGTATATCTATGCCACATCTTCTTTATCCATTCATCTATTGATGCACACTTAGGTTGCTTCTGTCCTGGCTATTGTAAATAGAGCTGCAATGAACATTTTGCTACATGACTTTTTGAATTATGGTTTTCTCAGGGTATATGAAGGACTTTGACTTTGAATGAGAGGGAAGCCACTGGAAAGTTTTGACCAGAGAGGGACAATATCTGACTTACATTCTAAAATGACTATTCCAGGGAATTCCCTGGCGGCCCTGTGGTTAGGACTCCACGCTTTCACTGCTGTGGGTCAATCCCTGGTCGGGGAACTAAGATCCCACAAGTTGTGCAGCGCAGCCAAAAAAAAAAAAAAAAAAAAAAAAAAAAAGACTATTCCAGCTGCTGCATTGCAGATGGGTTGAAGGAGGACAAGGACAAAAACGGGAACCATTCAGGAGGCTATTCCAACAATCCAGTCAAGAGATAGATGGGGACTTGGACCTGGGGAGCAAGCTGTGAAGTGGGGAGATGTGGTCAGATTACACAAATGGGCAAAAGTGTAGGGTCAAAGATGTTCAAGGCAATGTCATTTGTAACTGAGATTAACTAGAGATAACCTAAATGTCCATTAATAGAAGGCAGGTTAAATAAATTACGATCTTTTTTTTCTTAACTTAAAAACTTCTGTAGTGATTGAAAGAATGTATTATTTTTAAAATTAAAAGCCAAGGGCTTCCCTGGTGGCGCAGTGGTTAGAAGTCAACCTGCCAATGCAGGGGACACGGGTTCGATCCCTGGTCCTGGAGGATCCCACATGCCGCGGAGCAACTGGGCCCGTGCACCACAACTACTGAGCCTGAGCTCTGGAGCCCACGAGCCACAACTGCTGAAGCCCGGGCTCCTGGAGCCCGTGCTCCGCAACAAGAGAAGCCACCAAATGAGAAGCCCAAGCACGGCAACGAAGAGTAGCCCCCACTCGCTGCAACTAGAGAAAGCCCAAGCGCAGCAACAAAAGACTCAACGCGGCCAAAAATAAATAAATTTTTTAAAAAATTAAAAGCCAAAGTGAATGATAGTAATTTTTAACGTTATTCAATTTCAGCATAAAGGGATATGTTGTAGTTTCAACAAAAGCATATTTTTTGGACCATTAAAACATCTTGCTTGGTAATTAAAAATACAAACCTCAAAGCATTGAAATTAGAGTTTCTTATTTAAAAAAAGAGAGTCAAACAGAAATATGCATCTGTACCTGCTGAACTAGTGTACCAGTAATTCATGGCTGGTCACTACAAAGTCTGTGCTTCTATTCTTTTCCTTTTAAAAATGTTTGGTAGAGTGTATATTGTCTAGGAGATGAGGAAACAAGACGCTTGGCAAGGGCTGGTTTTTACTGAAACTTTAAGATTGACTTTGCTATTACAAAGCATCTAAGAGCGGAATAGACAAAAGATTTGTCTAAGGGGTGAAACTGGTAAGTGGATATATGATTCTGAATCTTCATATTGGCCAGACATCCATTTGGTGGAGGCTCTAAACTGATCATTTATTAATCACTCACCATATGCCAGGAAGCACTATGCCTTGTATTTTTATGACAATTTCTAATTTTATAATACGTAATCTAATTTTACAAAATTGCCCAAGGTCATTAGCTAAATAAATGGAAGAGCTGAAACCATAGATTGTCTCATGCCAATCCCACCCTCTTTCTGCTATCACACTGTATTAGGTAGAGTTGGTGGATTGATTTTTGAGGCTTTTCTTGGGAAAGAATAGTGTATCCATTAGGATTGCGTTCAATTGCTTGCAACAAACCTTAACCAAGAGTGCTTTAAACAAGTAAGGAGGGGACTTCCCTGGTGGCACAGTGGTTAAGAATCCACCTACCAATGCAGGGGTAAAGGGTTCGATCCCTGGTCCGGGAAGATCACACATGCCGTGAAGCAAGTAAGCCTGTGCACCACAACTACTGAGCCTGCACTCTAGAGCCCACATGCCACAACTACTGAAGCCCAGACCACACGACTACTGAAGCCCATGAGCCTAGAGCCCGTGCTCCACAACAAGAGAAGCCACCACAATGAGAAGGCCGTGCACCACAACGAAGAGTAGCCCCTGCTCACCACAACTAGAGAAAGCCCGCGTGCAGCAACGAAGACCCAATGCAGCCAAAAATAAATAAATTTATATTAAAAAAAAAGTAAGGGGATTATTTTTCTCATGTAATAAAAAGTCTGGAGCTCAGCAGTCTGCAGTAGGTGCTTTTCTTCCTTTTCTCTTGTGTGCTGTCCTGTGGTCATAAAATGGTTGCTCACCCTCCAAGCTCACAGCAAACTCACAGCCAGAATAAAACAGAAGGAGAAAAGCGGTGGTGTCCGCTTCAGGAAAGCAAAAACCTTCTCAGGACTCTCTAGGCAACTTCCCCCTCCACCTCAGCCATCGAGCCATGTGACTGCCCCGCAAGGACTTCTGGGAAGGTGAGCATTTCAGCCCGGCTCATCGCCTCCTGGAACAAAATCTGAGCTCTCTTCGAAGGGAAGAAGGGGGATTGGTTATTGAGGAGACAGTAAGCAGTGTCTGCCCCATGAAAAATATCTGACAGATCAAAGATGTTGGGGAGGAAACAGCTGCCTCAGAAGTACTGCTGGATCAAATGGATTCTAGGGGCTCTGGGCACCACTGTTGATGTGTTGATATTTTGCTGCAAGAGAGGAAGGGAAATGTAGTCTTTGTTCTAAGCAGGCTTGGGCTCAGCTTCAATTCTATTATTATGGAAGAAGGAGAGAATGGCTATTAGGGAACAAGAAAGGGCTCTTCCACAGTCCCTCCACCAGGCCCTGAAACCAAGTACCCCTTGGGAAAGAGTCCGGTGTGCACAGCCGTATACTCTGTCATCTGTTCTAGGCAGGTGCGGGTCTGAGGGCAGTTGCTGACACAGGCTTTGGAATGGAGAGACGGCAGTGGGCACCTGGGGATACTTGAGGATGCTGAGAACATTTGCAGATAATTCAGCCTCCTGGACTGGCCTGGAAGGAGCCATGAAAAGTGCAGGCTAGCTCTTGAGAGTCACCTCCCCCCAGCCCTGTCAGTAGCAAGACACCTCACCTTCCTATTCCTCATTTTCCTCTTCTTTAAAGGGGAGTAATAACCCGACCACATAGTTTGACGTGATGCATGTCCAGTTCCTGTTTTATGCTATACACTCCATAGACGGCCGCTGTTATTATTTTTTATACAGCAGGTTCTTATTAGTCATCCATTTTATACACATCAGTGTATACATGTCAGCAGCTGTTAGTTGTGATAGGAGCATGATCTGGTCCCCACACCCCCTGCTCTAACTCAGTTCACATCCTCTTCTTCTCAGCTCTACTGACTCACTTGCTATTCCTCTGTCAGAACATGCACTCCTGGCCAGTTCTGGCTTCCGGCTTTGCTCACAGTGGAATCTTGGCTGAAACACTTCACATCCTGGTGAATCGTGTAGTCCTTCAGGACTCAGCACACATGTCCCCTTCTCCAGAAATTCCTCTCTGACCTCCCCAGGTTGGGTCAAGCCGCTTCTCAGGCCCTCTAGCAGCCCACACTTATTTCTATCACGGTTCAGTTCTTACTGCACCTTTGGGCGGGCCGTTGCTAAGTTCCTTGCAAGACCACTCAAGCTTTCTGGGAGGTTAAGAAAGGGCCAGCCCACTCCACCTATTGAAGGCTCTTCAGGAAAAGGAGGAGGAGGAAACTGTGCTGGGTTTTTCTTTTCTTGTTTCTTGTTTTTGGCCGCGCCGCTGGGCATGCGGCACTTATTTACCCAACCAGGGATCGAACCTGTGGCCCTTGCAGTAGAAGCGCAGAGTCCTAACCACTGGACTTCCAGGGAATTCCCTGCGCTATATTTTAAATGTTTAAATGATTGGCAAGTCGTAGGTGCTCAACAAATATTTGTTGAATATAACAAATTAGTAATGTTGACACAAAGAAAGGCAATGCAGTATAAGTGTGCTATTTCCAAATATGCAATTTGCGGATTTTTATTTTAAATGTGAATTCATAGTGCATTACAGGTGGTTGTTTATATCAGGTTCTGTCACCCTATGTATACCCTCATCTGGAGGAAACTGCAATGGCCCCGTTCCGACCCTGCTGAGGAGATGGGAGATCCTTGGGCAGGGCTGGAGGTGGGAGTATCTGAAGGCCCGGCACGCAAAAGGGGGGGTCTCATCTTCCACCCTACACCCTCGGGGAATCCCCTGTGCCAGCCTCGACCCAGGCCCCTCTCCCGCGCGCCTGGGTGGCGGCCTGGACGCCTCTCGCCGCCCCGCCCGCAGGCGGCGCCCTCCGGCCAGTCTCCCGCTGGGGTCGCGACGGGGCGTGCGCGCTCAAAGGATTGCATCCGCACTTCCTGGTAGCAGCGCGCGGGGCCGTTGCGGGGTTGCTGCGGGGTCCCCGGGGCCGTGCTCTCAGTCCCGGCCTGTCCCCGGTCACCTGGGGCCGG
Organism: Stenella coeruleoalba; assembly: GCF_951394435.1. Lineage (NCBI taxonomy): Eukaryota > Metazoa > Chordata > Mammalia > Artiodactyla > Delphinidae > Stenella > Stenella coeruleoalba. The sequence goes on from NC_137150.1 coordinate 48,747,405, forward strand.
GCACGGCAGGTGCCCGGCGGCGACCTCGCTGCGGGTCTGGTCGGGCGCCCAGCGCCGCGGACGCGGAGCGCGAGCCGGGAGCCGGGAGCCGCCGCGCCTCGGGTGAGTTGCGGTGACTCGCGCCTGGCGTCTCGCAGCTGCTTCCCTCCTCACCCGGGGCTCCGGGGTGGGGAGGCCGACGGCACCGCGCCGCTCCCCGCTTCCATGGCTGTGCTCTGCGCGTCGGGGAGGGAGAGGAATTTCACTCTCGGGGATTCAGGGGCTGGGGTTCTTTATTACTTAAGAGATCCTGGAGTGGGTGGTGGCCCTGGACTGAAAGCCGAGGACGCCGCGCTCCGGCTGGGGGGTGATCGTAGCCTTCGCGCCACGGGTCCGCCCCGGGTTTGGACCCGGGGGTGGGGTGCAGGAATGGAACCGGTGGCCTAGGTTGGGTGTATACTCACATCCAGCTCGTACCCCCTTTCCAGGGGAGAGAGCTATTAAACATTGTAAAACATCAGTGTGTGCAACTTTCCTTCCTGGAACACACAGGTGGGCATACAGTCACGGGCACACATGCTCGTGTATTCGTTGGGGCGGACTTTGCGTCCCCTCTCTTGGCCCTCGGGCGTTGGGGACGGTGCCCCCGCGAACGCCGGGCATTGGGATTAAGCCCTGGGGCTTTTCAGGTTGGTTGTTCTCTGAGACCGTGGCGTTCTGGGTGGTTCCTCTGTGCCCAGCCTGGATGGCTCAAAATTCTCTCTAAATAACTTGGGACCGCCCTCCGGAATTTGTTGGCTCAGTGAAACTCCTCTTCTCACCTGGGCAGGTGGTCTCGGGAGGTGGCAGCGGGGTCCCCCGCCCCCAGCATTCCGGAAGCGACCGCGAGGACCCGGCTTGCGGAGGAAGGTCCAGCTGGGAGGAAACGCACTTGCTTCGCACCATTGCTTTGCTTGTGCAAATAACTCGGGTAAGGGCCGGGGCGGGGGGTCGTTCAAACCCCGGAGATAAATCCACCACAGACCAGAATTGCAAAGGACGCTTGAGTGAGTGTTTGGATCTCAGAATTGTTCATGGCTTCAGGTCAGATCAATTTCGTTTGTGCTTTTCAGGTTACTTTTAAACTTCTTTAACTATGAAACGACTAATTAACATACACGTTTTTTCTTGACAGCCCCTAAGACTGGAGTTTCTTTGTGGTATCTCTAGAATAGAATTGCTGGGAATTGCAGGTGAGGATCAGCCTGGCTGCTATGAGAATCATAGGGATGGAAGGAACCTGTGGTTTAAAGACTAAGAGACAGAAGGCGGCAATGCTATGTGTAAACCTTGGTTGGGTCCTGATTTGATGAAAATAGTTTTTTTAAAAATTGTGCCAATCGAGGAAATTTGTACTGGCTGTTTTTTAGTATTAAGAATATTAGATTTGTTTAGTTACTTTTGGTAACGGTATCATGATTAGGGTTGTTTTTAAACCCTTATCTGTTAGAAATACATTCTAAACTTGAAATATAGGTTGAGGATTTGCTTCAAAATAAGCCAGTTTTGGGGAGGGCTGCTAGCGGAGAAGTGAGGGGGAACAAGGTGAAGGGAGATTGGCCATGAATTGTTAATAGTTGAAGATGGATGAATGGTGGGGGTACGGACTGCCTTGTACTCTTGACTCTACTTTTGTATGTTTGGCATTTTCCTTTCAACGTAACACCACTTGTGGAGGTTTTTTGCAGAAGGTAGATTTGGAAGGTAACACTAGTGGTTCTAGATTCAAAGCCTTCCACAGATCCTCACTCTTTGTTAGCTGGGTATAAAGGCTGCCTCTGCAGACTCATAACAAGTCTTTTCCTCCCTCCCAGGGGTGCCGCTTTATTTTGTTGCGAAGGCATAGAGTATTTGCTGAGTGTGACAAAGCTGAGAGGATCAAGTTGATGCAGGTGGATGCTGGGTCAGCTTTTTTTTATACAAAGGGTATTAGCGAGCATAAGGGTTGAGTTGTCTCCAAATGGACAGGTTGTATAAAATGTGTTAGCAGTTTTTCTGAACTGCCCCAATCCTTTCTAAGTTATGCTCATCAAAAAACAGAGCCCAGAGTAGTGAACACTCCCGTACACACTTAGGTTTTGTGTACACTTTTGGAAGCACTGTATACATCAGTACAAAGTCAACATTATGAAAACGAATCACAAGGTGAGTGGAGCTCTACTTATTACCCGAGAGAGATCTTATCTGTGTGTGTGGCCTGTTTCCTGTCCTTACCTTGTTTGCTTCAGGTATCATGCAGTGTAAATATTTAGCAAAGAACTGGCTCCTGAAATTTCTGTGTATTCTTTTCCAAGAACCTTGCTTTCAAGAGGAGGGACATGGGAAGTTGTATCTATGTATTCATCCAACTTGCTTATTTTTGGCCCCTCTGGATTTATCATATAATTCCTACTCATTCTATCATGCCTGATTAATAATTTGGAAAAGTGATGATCTTATGAGGGAGCTATTAAAGTTCAATAGAGGGAGGAAAGGGAGGCATATAGTCCCGCAAGATAAACCCGCATTTCTTAGTAGATATCGTGGAACTGATTTTAATGCCTCCTTGCTTTTAAGAGAAAACAACGCAAGTAAATGATATCAGTGATAGCTGAAAGTTGAAGTGTTAGATGAATGCCCTCAGCCTAGACCTTGCCCGTGTAGATTCACTAGAATAAAAGAGGTTGTAAAGATGCTTTAAGTCAGATTCAGTTGAGGAAATGCCAGAGCATGTCCCAGTTTCCTCATAGTGCGTGGGAAAATGAGAGAACCAACCAAAATCCCCTTACTGTTGGGAAATATCCTAGTGAATTCATGATGGTACTTAAGTGAAATTGTTTGGCTTGTGACAGTTTTCTTTGTGTGAATCAAAGAAATACGCAACTGTTAAGTGACTTTATTTTCGACCTCAGTTCTCTGAGACAAGAACATGGAGAGAGAAAAGAAACTTGCCAGGTTCTTAAGTGAACAGGCAGTGACCTCATGTATGCTCTCCTCTGTGAGAGGATGGTAGATTTGGGCGGACTCTGGAGAGTTGATTGTTAATCGCCATTTTAAGGAATTACCACAAATGTGACACCATCTTCTCCCACATCATGTTATGGAAGGGTATAAACGCATTAGAAAAGCAAATTACATACTGCTTTGTTGGCCTAGAAACGAGAGGAAAGGGTGTTGGCAATCCACTCAATAATCCTCTTCTAATTTGTAAGCACTCAGCTCTCATCTACATCACTTCATCCCATCCTGTGAAGTTCAGCAGTGGTGCTGGAGGATTATTTTAGTTTTTAGCAGATGAGAAATTTGAAAATCTAGAGAAGTGAAGGCTTGCCAGGTGGTTTCTTTGGAGATATGGGGGAAGGAAATTTAACATTCATTAAGAGTTCAAGTCATCTTCACACACGTTTTTAATTCTCACAAAGCTCTCTAAATTGGGTATTTTCAACCCATTTTGTGGATGAAATTGTAGCTAAGAGAGGTTCGTAGTTCACTTGAGGTCTGGCAGCTGGTAAAAATAGAGCCAGGATTCAAATTCAGATCTGTTGGACCTTAGAGTTTACGTTATTTCCAGCCTCTGTGCTGGTCCAAACTCTAGCAGACAGCAGAGCTACCATACCCAAGAGTTCTTTTTTTTTTTCTTTTTTTTCTGGTACGCGGGCCTCTCACTGTTGTGGCCTCTCCCATTGCGGAGCACAGGCTCCGGACGCGCAGGCTCAGCAGCCATGGCTCACGGGCCCAGCCGCTCCGCGGCATGTGGGATCTTCCCGGACCCGGGCACGAACCCGTGTCCCCTGCATCAGCAGGCGGACTCTCAACCACTGCGCCACCAGGGAAGCCCAAGGCAAGCTATCTTTTTTGCCACACTCAACTGCCCTGGTTACAAACTGGGGCCGTGTGCCACATCCAGCCGACAAGGATGTTTTATCAGGCCAGCGCAGAGTTTGGGAAAATCAAAAACAAAGCTGAGCCAATGTTGACAATTGGGAGGTTTCAAATATTCTGCCCCCAAGAATTCCTGAAGGCGGTACTGGAGCAGCCTTCTCTCTAGAGAAGGGTAGTGTACTCCATTTCCCCCTGGTCTCCACCACTCCCTATCGTGGTCCCCATCCTTGAGCCCAGGGACCATCGCACTTGCACTGTTGTTTCTTCCTACGTGTGCACCTACCCAATATGGAATAACCCAAGCGAGCTTGAGGGCTCTTGTCCCAAGAAAAAGGGAAAGAGCATATTCCTTTGAGAGAATGAACACTCTGTGTTTACTCTGCAGTGATTCTGTGACAGAAAATACAAGGTATGTCATCATTTTTCTCACACCCTGTGTTACTCATTTACATAGAACTTTAGAGCTTACTACCCCTGCAATACAATAAAAATGGAGTACATGTGTGGGCACGCTGCAGCAGAGAAAAGGAGGGCCTCCCAAACCCCAAACTACTGACTCTTTGTGAGCAGGAAGATGGGTCTTGTGCACCTGGGGGGGTTCCCCGGGGTGTCCTGTAGGGGTGGGCCACCAAGAAGCCCTCTGTCTTTAAGCAGCCTGACTTTGGGATCCAGAGGGATCCTGAGATTGTGCCCTGGCTCTCTGCTCTGAGGGCCCCAGAAAGTAATCCCCTCCCCCTCCTCTGCCCACCCCTCTCCAGCTGGTGACAGATCTGTCCTGCACACCACTGAGGCATGGCCCCATCGGAAAGCTCCGCAGGCAGGAGGAACTGAGGCGCCCTAGTCCAGCCTTTGAGAGGTTTCTGGGGTGCAAGTCCAAGAGTGGCCTGATTCCTCATCTTGAAACTTTCGCTCAAGGGTCGTGGGACAGATGTTCCCGCCTCTGTCTATATGTGGAGTTTCGTTGCAGGGGAGGCTGCTGTTTAGATCTTTGTTTCCTCTCCCTGAGTTCCGAGTACTCGTGGCTGCTGCGTGGAGGTGTGGGCATGGTGAGGCAGAGGTGCTGAGAAGGAAGTACAGATGGAACCTTGCCGTGCGGTTTTGAGGAAACGTCAGGTGTTGTTTTATGACCTTTGTCACTAGAGCTGTGAGACTAGGTGTGTGCGTACCCCAGTGTGAGAAGAAACGTGGGACGGGGGGCGCTGCGGGCGGGCTGCCTTGTGTGGTTGGAAGAAGGACATTAGAGGCTGAGGGCTTTCCTAAGTGCCAGGCTGGCGGGTTGATCGGAACCTTTCTGGGGAGCTCTGGGCGTGTTCTCAGGTAGGTGATTACTACTCCCTGGTCAAACACACGGCCTGCAAGGAGACTAGGTTGATGACCGGCCTCAGCAAACACAGGTGAAGCGTGGCGCCCCCGAGTGTGGACTCTCGCCAGGTGGCTGATGTCTCCCTGGTTCTCCCACCACCTCGCTGTGTGACCTTGACCTTGACCTATTTTTCTAACCACTCTGCCTTCGGTTTTCTCCTGTGTAAAATGGAAGTACTGAGCACACCTACCTCACAGGGCTGCGAGGATGAAGCGGCGCATGGAGGGCCCGGCGTGGAGTAGGGGTTCCCTGAGCGCTGGCTGTCGCTGTCGCTTGAGCCCCGCCTTCCTTCGCTTTGGCCTTTATTCGGGGGATTTCCCCCCGAGAATTTTAGAAGGCAGGCTGCAGGGTGGACACGCTTTCCAGCTCTGACCTCCCTGTTTTCAGAGGCCGCCTGGCCTGCCTCGTGGCCTGAGGAAGTGTCCTCCGTGACAGATGTCAGCAGGGGGTTTGGCGAGGCAGCTTTGGAACTGATGACGAGAACGGGGCCGGGAACTGGGGCTGTGGCCCTGTGGTCTGGGGATTGAAATGCTCTGTGCCTCTGGAAAGGAGATGGGTCCCCCCGCCGGCCCCTGGTGGGGGAGGAGCGGACTGCGTAGATGGGGCAGATGCCTCTGCCGCGGCGGCGGGGCTCCGGCCACCTGAGTCCTCTCCGGCGCCTCTTCCGTCAGCTGGGGACGTGCCCTCCTCACGGGAATGCTGGGAGCAGCTAACAAATACGAAGTCCTGACCCAGGCCCCGTGAAGTACTGGGTCCGACCTGCCCTTTGGTGGCGAAGTCAAAGACCGGGTACCCCAGGGGGTTTACTTTTAACTTGGAGAAATAATAGAGGTGCTGTTAACCTGCACTGGCGGAGCATTTTGTAGTTTTCAAAGGGCTCTCCAATTTGATCTTTGACCAGTGCTGCGGGCTTATTTGTTTGCATTTGTTTCTCTTGCCTGTTGCTCTCTGTCAGGAGAGGTACACAAGTGAACTGAGGTTCAGGCCAGAGGGGAGCCCAGAAGTGGGAACGGAGGAGTGGGCTGTGCGTTCTACTTTATCAGAGAAGGTAACCCGTGTTCGTATTCCTTATGCCCTTAAGGAGTCACAGGGAGTGATGACGTCTGGGGAGGGGAAGGGGGAGATTGAGAGCTGAGGTGTTCTCAGGAAGCTGAAAGCATCCCTTGTGTCCAGGGAGGCTGAACGGAGGGGTAGCCCGTCCCCCCGCAGAGTCCCCTGCCAGCAGCCGAGGCAGAGGTCGCCCGGTTGACAGCTCCTGCCCAGACCCATTCACGGAGGTACCAGTGGGGCTCAGGGGGAGGCGGGGCTCTGGGCTGCTGGGCTCCCTCCTCCTCCTGCCCAGGTCCGGACCTTCATGGAACTATTGCCTTTCTCCTCCTTTTTTTCTCCTCCGCCGCTCCCAGCCAGGTGTTCCAGTGAGATGCTGCACAGCCTCCACGGCCCTCCCCACCCCAGCTAACAGCCCACAGAGCTGCTCCCTTCTGACCGTTCTGCAGGGATTTTCCTCCACAGCCCCTGCCATTTCCCATTGGTATCCTTGCCCCTGCTGCCTGCTAATTCTGTGTGTCCTGCAGACCAGCAGCAACGGGAGCTTGTTAGAAGTGCAGAATCTCAGGCCCACCCCAGACACAGTGAATCAGAATCCAGCTTTTACCAAGATCCACATTCAAGCTTGAGAAGTATTGGTCTACAAGGCTATGACCTTACCAACCACAGGTGGCCTGGCATTAATTACCTCTGATCTGTGTATATTCGTACATTTTCCAGGTTTACCCAATATGGGAATAATGCTGTATGTACCACTGGTTTTCAGCCTCCCATCCCCTACCATTAGACTGTCTGAGGATAACAGCTCACGCCTCTCGGTTACGCTGATTCTCAGGGATCAGCAGAACCTCTGGAAGGCATGAGGAATTCCATTACAGTATCGCCCCCATCCCCCGTGAGAAACCCTGGTATATACAGCTTTTATCTCAGTTCTGTCATCTTACATTGTATTGTCAGCATTTTCTCGTACTTTAATCTTTCTGAAGAGCTTGTCTTTCATGGCTACAGATAGTAGTCCATCTCATGACTGTCATAAATCATTTGACTACTTCCTTATTGTGAGGCATTTGAATTGCTCTGATCCTTTTGGGGTGGGAGAGTGTTCTGTAGGCTATTGTAAGTATGCTGAAGTGAGCTGCTCAGGCCGTAATTACTTCCTTCAGCTCTGATTATTCCCTTATGGTGAATTCCAGAGTGGAGATACTGAATCAAGAGGCATGAACATTCTAAACACTCTTTAAAATGCAGGAGGAGTATAGGAAGTACCCTGACAGATACCCTCCCGGGCACTGGGTAGTGTGGTCTGTAGACAGATTCTCTGGGGAGCAGCAATCACTCCTTGTTCATCATCACACACGTCAAGGCCCAGCTTACAGCAGATTCTGAGGTGTGACTCCCAAGGGGGTTGGCGAGTGGGAGGGAAGTTACCTGAAGGGTGGGGGTGGGTAGCTAGCTGCCTGTGATGGTGGCATTTCTTCCTCCTGGCCTGAATCCTGAGTCCACTCACCAGGCAGCAGCTTCCTTCAGGGTGTGTCTGCACGTTTTACTTGCCTTCCAGTGGCAGGCGCAGGCAGGACGGGGAGTTTGTGGAGGCCTGAAATGACAGCCTCACTTACTAGTCCTGAATCTGCAGTTCCCGACTGGCACCAAACTTGTTTTTGCTTCATAAGTCTGTGACCGTTAGGTTTGTAACACTTTTTCCTCCCTCGAGCAGACCAGGAAACTCATGTTAAGTAAACTGTATTCTGAAAGGTACACTCAGATTCTGTCATGAAGAAGAAGTGATATATCAACATTGTATTTGTGATTGAGTCATGGTTTGAACTTGGTTGCCAGGAATATATTTTTGGCCCTCTATAAATATGTTTGGAGTAAATGAGCGAATGAATATGCACAGAATGAATGAGTTCGATTATGTTAAATAACATACATATATTATATTTGTGTGTATCACATGACATAATTAAAACATTTTAAACTGAATATTAAATCATTAGCCATTCATTTATATTAACTATTTGACATGTTATGACTTCCAAATAGACACACACACACACTATACTTTCTGGAAATAAGTGTGATTGATTCAGAGGTTGTCTACAGCAAACAACAGACTCTTTTATGAATGGAATACAGTGTACAATAGGAAAACAAAAGTGGCTTCTTTTGTCAACATGTTTTTGAGATTCATGCATGTTGTGTATTTCAGTAGTTTGTTCTTTTTTATTAATAGCTGATATTCCACTCTTTGATTATATAACCATTCATTTGTCCATTCTGCCTGGAAGACCATTTGGGTTGTTTTCAGTTTGGGGCTTTTATGAAGGAAACTGCTGTGACCATTCTTTTACAAGTCCTTTTTTAAAAACACAGTTTTCTTGAGGTGCAATTTACATGCCATAAAATCCACCCATTGTAAGCGTACGATTCTATGATTTTTATAGATTTGTACAGCCATCACCACAATCTAAGTTTTGAACATTTCTATCACCCCCAAAGTTCCCTCATGCCGGCTTAAGTCCCCACTCCTAAGCCCAGGCAGCCACTGACCTACTTCCTGTCTCTTGCCTTTTCTGGATATTTCCTATAAATGGAATCCAGAATATGTAGGATTTTTGTGTCTAGCTTCTTGAACTTGGCATAATATTTTTGAAGTTCATGCATTTGCAGCATGTGTCAGTAGCTTGTTCCTTTGTATTGTTGAATAGTTCAGTTTTACAGATGTAACCACATTTCATTTATTTCTTCGCTAGTTGATGGACATTTGAATTGTTTCTGGGTTTTGGCTGTTATAAATAATGTTTCTGTGCACATTCATGTACAGGTGTGTGTGGGCCTATATTTTTATTTCTCTTGGGTAGATTCTTAGGAGTGTAATTACCAGATTATATAGTAAGTTTATCTTTTTAAGAAACTGGTAAACTGTTTTCCAAAAGTGGCTGTAGTGTCCCACCAACAATGTATGATGGTTTTGATTTCTCCACATTCTTGCCAACACTCAATATTGTTAGTTTTTTAAATTATAGCCATCCTAATGGCTGTATGAGTGTATCTTATTACAGTTTATGTGTTTTTTTGTTTGTTTTTTTTTTTTTGGCCACGCCACTTTCGGGATTAGTTCCCTGACCGGGGATTGAACCCCTGCCCCCTGCAGTGGAAGTTCGGAGTCCTAACCACTGGACCACCAGGGAATTCCCTTATAACAGTTTAAATTTACATTTCCCTAATGACTAATGATGATTAGCACCTTTCCACGTGCTTATTATTATTAGTCATTTGTATATCTGCTTTGCTGAAATATCTAGTTAAATCTTTTGCCCTTTTTTTTTTTTGGTATGCGTGCCTCTCACTGTTGTGGCCTCTCCCGTTGCAGAGCACAGGCTCTGGACGCGCAGGCTCAGCGGCCACGGCTCACGGGCCTAGCCGCTCCGTGGCATGTGGGATCTTCCCGGACCGGGGCACGAACCCGTGTCCCTTGCATCAGAAGGCGGACTCCCAACCACTGCGCCACCAGGGAAGCCCTGCCCATTTTTTTAATTGGGTTGTCACCATCGTCATATGGAGTTTCAAAAAATTTTAATATTCTATAAAATATTCAAATAAAAATAATTGAAGTAAAATATTCAAATATTTTTTTAAATTCTAGAGGCAAGGGCTTTATCAGATATATGATATGCAAATATTTTCTATGAATCTTTGACTTATATTTTTATTTTCTTAATGGCACCTTTTAAAGAAAAAAGTTTTAAATTTTGATGAAGTCTAAGATATCAATTTCTTTTCTTTTATGGTTTGCACTTCTAATTACATATCTAAGAAATATTTCCTAACTGTGTACAAGCCTTTTTTTTAATAGACGTTACCTTTTAGAGCAATTTTAGATCGCAACAAAATTGAGCAGAAGGTACAGTTTCCCGAAGAGATTTCTCATATATTTCCTGTGTCCTCGTATGCATAGCCTCCTCTATTATCAGCATCCCCAATCAGTGACACATTGGTTATAGTCGTTGACCTTACATTGACGCATTGTAATCACCCAAAGTCCAAAGTTTACATTACAGTTCTCTCTTGGTGGTGTACGTTCTGTGGGATTGGACAAATGTATAGTGACATGTATTCACCATTACAGTAGCATACAGAGTAATACTAAAAATCCTCTGCTCTGCCTGTTCATCCCTTCCTCCCCTCTAACCCTTGGCAACTACTCATCTTTTTACTGTTTCCATAGTTTTGCCTTTTCCAGAGTGTCATATAGTTGGATCATACAGTATATAGCTTTTTCAGATTGGCTTCTTTCACCTAGTAAATGCATTTTTTAGGGTTCCTCCATGTCTTTTCATGGCTTGATAGCTTTTTTTTTCCTTTAATGCTAAGTAATCACAGTTTATCCAGTCACTTTCTGAAGGACATCTTGGTTGCTTCCAACTTTTGGCAATTATCAATAAAGCTGTTATAAAGACTTGTGTATAGGTTTTTGTGTGGATATAAGTTTTAAACTCCTATGGGTAAATACCAAGGAGGGTGATTGCTGGATCGTATGATAAGAATATGTTTAATTTTGTAAGAAACCGCCAATCTAAACTGTCTTCCCAAGTGGCTGTACCATTTTGTATTTCCACTAGCAGTGAGAGTTCCTGTTGTTCCACAAGCTCACTAGCATTTGGTGTTATCATACAGGTCTTTTTGTGGACATGTATTTTAATTTCTCCTGCATAAATACCTAGGAGTGGAAGTACTGGATCATAGGATAGATGTATGTTTAAATGCCAGACTTTTCCAAGGGGTTGTACCATTTTATACTCCTATGTCTTTCCCAATACTTAGTATTGGTCTTTTTACTTGTAGCCATCCTGATGGATGTGAAACTGTATGGCTATGTGCTTTTAATTAGCTTTTTCCTGATGACTAATGATGTTGAGCACCTTTTCACATGCTGTTGACCATATGTTCATTTTCCTTTTGAACTGTCTTTTCAAGTATATTGCCCATTTTTGTTTTGAGTTGTCTTTTTTTTTTTTTTTTGCGGTACACGGGCCTCTCACTGTTGTGGCCTCTCCTGTTGCGGAGCACAGTCTCCGGACACGCAGGCTCAGCAGGCTCAGCAGCCATGGCTCACGGGCCCAGCCGCTCCGCGGCATGTGGGATTTTCCCGGACCGAGGCACGAACCCGTGTCCCCTGCATCGGCAGGCGGACTCTCAACCACAGCGCCACCAGGCAAGCCCTGAGTTGTTTGTCCTTTTACTGTTGATCTGTAGGCATTATAGATAGATAGGTAGGAAGGTAGTTAAGTAGGTAGATAGATAGATAGATAGTCTGGTAGTCTGAGCACAAATCATTTGTTAGATATATGTGTAGTGAATATTTTCCCCCAGTATATCTCTTGCTTTTTCATTTTCTTATAAGCAAAAGATTTTAATTTTAATGAGTCTACTTTATAATTTTTTCTTTTATGGTTGGTGCTTTTGTGTTTTGCTTAATAATTCTCTACCTACCCCCAGGGCTGCAAGATTTTCTTCTTTCTAAATGCTTTAGTCTTAGCTTTTACATTTAGGCCTGTGATCAATCCTGAATTAATTTGTGAGTATGGTGTGAGATGGGATTGAGCTCCTTCTTTTTCATACAGTTATCCATTTAGTGCAGCACCATTTATTGAAAAGACTTTCCTTTCCTCCATTGAATTGCCTTGGTACTTTCTTGTAAATCAAGTGGACTGTTGGAACTCTCTACTCTGTTCTATCTGTTTGTCTGTTCTTAAGCTAGTACCACACTATCTTCAGTTCGGTAGTTTATCAGTCTTGAAATCAGGTAGTGTAAGCCCTTCAACTTTGTTCTTTTTCAAAAATTTTCAACTATTCTGGCCCTTTGCATTTTCTTTCTTTTTTTTAAATTAACTTTTATTGGAGTATAGTTGCTTTACAATGTTGTGTTAGTTTCTCCTGTACGGCAAAGTGAATCTTTTGCATTTTTCATGTACACTTTAGAATCAACTTGTCAGTTTCTACCAAAAAGCCTGGTTGGATTTTGATCAGGACAGCATTGAATCTACCAATCTAGAGAGCATTGTCATCTTAACAATATTAGTCTTCCATAGACATGATATATCTTGCCATTTATTTAGGTCTTTAGTTTCTCTCAGCAGTGTTGTTGTTGTCTTCTCAGCAGTGTTTTATAGCTTTTAGCATTGATGATTTGTACATTTTTTTAAAAAAATTATTTACTTACTTATTTAGGCTGCTCCAGGTCTTAGTTGTGGCGTGCGGACTCTTAGTTGCAGCATGCGGACTCTTAGTTGCGGCATGCAGGCTTCTTAGTTGCAGCATGAATGTGGGATCTAGTTCCCTGACCAGAGATTGAACCCGGGCCCCCTGCATTGGAAGTGCAGAGTCTTACCCACTGGACCACCAGGGAAGTCCCTGATGATTTGTACACATTTTAAAAGATTTATTCCTATGTATTTTACATTTTAAAGTCTACTGTAAATGGCAATTTTTACATTTTCAAATTTTGTTTTATATATATGCTATATATATATATATACACACATACATATATGTGTGTGTGTGTGTGTGTGTATATATATATATATACAATTTTAAAAATTGATCTGCAACCTTAGTAAAGTAACTTAGTAACTCCAGTAAGTTTTGGGTAGATGCCTTAGCATTTTCTGTATGTATAAACATCATCTGCAGAGTTTTACTTTATTCTTTCTAATCTCTATGCCTTTTTTTTTCCTTGCCTTGTTCCTTTAAGGGAAAAGTGGTCAGTTTTTCACAGTTAAGTATGATGATAGCTGTAGATTTTTTTATAGATGTCCTTTATCAGGTTGAGGAAATTGCCCTCGATTCCTACTTTGCTGAGAGGTTTTTATCATGAATGGATGTTGAATTTTGTCAAAAACTTTTTTCTGCATTTCTCAAGATGATCATATCGTTTGTTTTCCTTTATTCTGTTCATGTGAATGTGTCTCTTTTTCATCTTTTGGAACTTTTTCATTATGTCAAATTAGGGAAAAGACCACTGTTTCTACTTCTGACACTCGAACATCTTGGCATTATTCATTGAATGTAGGTTCAGGAGCATGATTTAGACCGTTTGAATCTGATCATCTCCATAAAATACTTTATAAACTAAAAAGCACCATATATATTTAGGTAGAATTATTTGACTTAAGGGGCCTACCTGTCCCCCAAAACTTCTCTTAATCTCTGAAACTTCTGCTGTTCATCTCATGCCTAAAAAAATCAGTATGAAAATAACAGAACTGTACACAATGAGATTTTGACCTTAAAAGGTCTTACTTCCTACCTTCTGAGCTTGGGAAACCTAACTTATGGATATGACAAAATCCTTCCATTTAAGTGTCCAGTAATATTTCTCAAAAAAGAAATTCTCAAAAAAATCTGTATACTTGTTGCCTATGTCCCATTCTTCATTGACCTGAAAATCCTGGGGGACTAAGAAGTCTATGGTCCTTGGTCTAAACACTGGAGAAATCAATGACTTAAAAGGAATTTCAGATGATTTGGGGTGGAGCTATCACCCTCCCAGACTTCAGACTATACTACAAAGTTACAGTAATCAAAACAGCATGGTACTGGCACAAAAACAGACACATAGATTAGTGGAACAGAATAGAAAGCCCAGAAATAAACCCACACACCTATGGTCAATTAATCTATGACAAAGTAGGCAAGAATATACAATGGAGAAAAGACAGTCTCTTCAATAAGTGGTGCTGGGAAAACTGGACAGCTACATGTAAAACAATGAGATTAGAATATTTCCTCTCACCATATACAAAAGTAAACTTAAAATGGATTAAAGACCTAAATGTAAGACCTGAAACCGTAAAACTCCTAGAAGAGAACATTGGCAGAACATTCTTTGATATAAACTGTAGAAATACTTTTTTTGGACCTGTCTCCTAAGGCAAAGGGATAAAAGCAGAAATAAACAAATGGGGGCTAATTAAACCTAAAAACTTTTGCACAGCAAAGGAAACCATCCACAAAACAAAAAGACAACTTACTGAATGGGAGAAAGTATTTGCAAATGATATGGCTGACAAGGGGTTAATATCCAAAATAAAGAGCTCATACAACTCAATATCCAAAAACAAACAATCAAACCCAATCAAAAATGGGCAGAACACTTGAATAGAAATTTTTCCAAAGAAGACATACAGATGGCTCAACATCACTAATTTTTACAGAAATGCAAATCAAAACCACAATGAGATATCACCTCACACCTGGCAGAATGGCTATCGTCAAAAAGAACACAAATAACAAATGTTGGCAAGGGTGTGGAGAAAAGGGAACCCTTGTACACTTTTGGTGGGAATGTAAATTGGTGCCACCACTATGGAGAAAAGCATGGAGGTTCCTCAAAAAACTAAAAGTAGAACTACCATATGATCCAGCAGTTCCACTCCTGGGTTTATATCTGAAAAAAAACAAAACATGAATTCAAAAAGATACATGCAACCCAGTGTTCATAGCAGCACTATTTACAATAGCCAAGATATGGAAGCAACCCAAGTATCCATCAGCAGATGAACGGATAAAGAAGATATGGTCTATGTATACAATGGAATATTACTCAGCCATAAAAAAGAATGAAATTCTGCCATTTGTAGCAATGTGGATGGACCTAGTGAAATAAGGTGCTTAGTGAAATAAGTCAGAGAAAGACAAATACTATATGATATGATGTATATGTGGAATCTAAAAAATAAAACAAACAAATGTATACACCAAAACAGAAACATATTCACAGATTAAAAAAACAAACTAGTGGTTACCAGTAGGGAGAGGGAAGGAGGGAGGGGCAAGATAGGGGTATGGGAGTAAGAGACACAAACTACTATGTATAAAATAGATAAGCAACAAGGATATATTGATAGCACTGGGAATTATAGCCATTGTCTTGTAATAACTTTTAATGGAGAATAATCTAAAAATACTGAATCACTGTGCCATACACCTGAAACCAATATAATATTGTAAATCAACTATAATAAAAATAATGAAATTAATCAATATAAGGAGATGTGTATGTTATATTTTCTGAATCCTGAGAGAATGGAAAAAACAGGTGGGTGTTTATGGTAGTAGTGTTAAGCTGGCATAGGTCTGGGATGCTGTTGTCAATGACTTATAGGACAGCTTGACCCTGGTTGATTGGGGAGGCTATCCCAGGTTGTGTGAAGTTGAAAAAAGGATCTCCCTTAGGTGATTGGCCTGGTTCACTTTCTCAGCAATGACCGACAGACCCGTAGTTTTAGAAACTATGGACAACTGAACTTGAGCAGTGTCATCATCTCTCTGATTGTTGAGTCATCCCAGGAGCCATGTTCAGTAGCTTGGGACTGCCAGTGAGGTCTCATTGAGCAGGGGTTTCTGATTGGTACTTTCCAGATCACTGTATGCTTAAACCCCTTCCTTTGCTTGAGAGCAGGACTAAAGTTGATGATAATCATTGAGAACTAGGAAGCAGTCTCTAGTTCAAATGTCCTTTGAGGACTAAACCTCTATAAACATGTTTACTAAGCAGTTGTCCCATATGTATTTGGACATTTCTGGTGGTGGTGCAAACACTAGCTCCCAAACTAACATGTCCTCCTTTTGAAGAATTCCCAATCTGGTAACCCTTTAACTATTACTCTTGTGAATCCCTTTCCCCTATGTGTTGACTTCTTTAGGTATATTCCTATTTATTGCTATCTTTCTTAAAATTTGGTGGCAAAAGCAATTAATACAAGGTATGCAACTCCCTTCTCCTTAATTCTGAACACTGTACTTGTATTAATCTGTGTGTTCACACCAAAATGATGAAGAGATGAATATATATGTGTGGAATTTGCAATAAATAAGACACAGTCACACTGTGAGGGAGGGATATGTGAAAATATACATCACCAGAATATTAATTTATAAGCGAACCTAGGGCATTGGGTAAAAATTAATGATAGCTGTATGGAAAACCAAATCTCATCAATGTAACCTAATTTTTTCAAGAACATAGTAAGGATCTGGAGGAAACAGGGCACATATGTCTTGACTTTCTCATGCTGTTGATTTAATTATGAATAACATAATCAGCAACAACCCAGGGAAACATGGTTTAGCTTATATGATACCAGTCAGATGGTGGGAAGGTCAGAGACATCAAGGATGTGGTGCTGGTGCAGGATAGCGCTTACCAGTTAACCCTTCAGAGGTCAGTCTGGGACCCAGTCCCATTAAATAAACTTTATGACTACTGATGTATTGTGTATATATTTGTGTGCCAGAATACTGGAAACAGAAGTCAAAATAACCTGGATAAATTAGGTACTTAACAAACTGGACAATGTCAAATGAAGGCTAATTTTGTAAGCAGGAAGTTCAGATCGGAGAATGATTGGCTCTGTGCCTAGTCTGGCAGAACAAGCCCCTGGGCCGTGATGAATCGCAAGGTAGTTGAGCCATCAATGACTATAATACGAGTATGTGCACAGTACCACATCTCGTAAGTCAGTGCTCTGGCTAAGGATACTTTTAGGAGGCTGAGAAGTAGGCAAAACATACAGTGAAGGCTTACAGTGGATAAAAATTTTGAAAGAGAAGCAGAAACATAAATGCAGCAAGATGGAAGGGATATGAAAAAGAAGCAATTAGAAGTATTTTGTATTAAGTAGGATAGGCTAAAATGCTGTAAAAATAGGTAAAAAATACAGTGGCTCAAATTCAGTACAAGTTTATTGCTGTCATATAACAGTCCTGGGCGGATATTTCAGGGCATTGGGGATCCCTCTATACTCAGGGACCCGGCTGATGGTAGCCCGGCTGCCTTCACCATGTGTCCTGCAGAGTTGCTCTGGTTGCCCGTAGGAAGGCGGAATGAGCTTTGCCCAGAAAGGGCTACTATCATGTCTGCTCACATCCCATTGGCTAAAAGTCAGTCATGTGACCATACCTCACTGCAAGGGAGACTGGGAAATATAGGTCCCCTGTGGGCTTCAGGAAGAGAAGAGAGCACAGGTTTTGAAAACCACTAACTGTTTCTGCCATACCTCTAAGAAACAGCAGTTGACAACAGATTTCTCATTAACAATAACATTTAGAATACAAAAGAGTACATACCTTCAACTTAGAATTTAATACGTTAAACCATCATTCAAGAATGGTCAGCAAGGGCTTCCCTGGTGGCGCAGTGGTTGAGAGTCCGCCTGCCGATGCAGGGGGCATGGGTTCGTGCCCTGGTCTGGGAAGATCCCACATGCTGCAGAGCGGCTGGGCCCATGAGCCATGGCCGCTGAGCCTGCGCGTCCGGAGCCTGTGCTCCGCAACGGGAGAGGCCACAACAGTGAGAGGCCCGCGTACCGCAAAAATAAATAAATAAAAAATTTTAATTAAAAAAAAAAAAAAGAATGGTCAGCAGTCCCTATGGAGGAGAATTTGGCAGTATATGGCTATGTAAAGATGGAGGCAGAGATAGGTGTTATGCTGTCACAAGCCACAATGCCAGGAGCCTCCAGAAGCTGGAAAAAGCAAGGAAGGATGCTCCTCTAGAGTCTTCAAAGGGAGCATGGCTCTGTTGAGACCTTGATTTCAGATTTCTGGGCTCCAGAACTGTGAGAAAATTAATTTCTTTTCTTTTGACTACCCGGTGGTAATTTGTTATGGCAGCCCTAGGGAACTAATACATCTACCTAGGACCACAACGATTTTCTCCTGTTTTCTTCTAAAAATTTCAGTTTCACTTTTACATTTAGCCTTACGATCCATTTTGAGTTTACTTTGTGTATGATGTGAGGTAAGGGTTAAGGTTAATTTTTCCCATATGGTTTCCAGCACCATTTTTAGAAAAGACTATCCTTTCCCCCATTAATTACCTTGTACTTTTGTTGAGAATCAATTGACCATAAATATGTGGGTCTACTTCTGGATTCTCTTCTGTTTGATTGATTTATAGGACTATCCTTATGCTAATACCCCCTCTTTATTTCTATACCTTTATAGCAAGTCTTAAAATCAGGTAGTGTAAGTTCACCAACTTTGTTGCTCTTAAAAATTATTTTGGCTCTGCTGGGTTCTTTACATTTCCATATAAATTGTACAGTCAGCTTGCCAATTTCAACAAAAAAAACTGGCTGAGTCTTAACAATCCATCATATATGTCTCCATGGATTTAGATCTTCTTTAGTTTCTGTTTTATTAAATATTTTATTTATTTATTTGTAAGTGTAAAGGATTTTTTTTAAAATTGTATAAAACAGGCAAAATTATTTAGGTCAATACATTCTGAAGGAATTTCACATGTTCTGATTCCTTCCACTGCCAGTCACTTAGTTCCTCCAAGGTTTGAGTCATAATCTTCAAGATAAGATAGCCCTTTCAAAAAGAACTTTTGCTCAGTCCACAGTTGTCATGTCAGTCAGTCCACAATTCTTCTAGGTCACCTTCTTTGATCTCCCATAGAATAGGGACACACTTTAAAAATTCCCCATCTGTAATCTTTGGGATCCAATTTCCTCAAGCAATTTACTTTAGGACCATGTTTAGGGTCAGAGGAGACGGCTCTGACTGGTTCTGAATTTTAGACACCCTCTAAACATGCATTAAGTTGAAATCAGATTACTCCTAAGCTATCACACCCTAGAACAGTACATATCATTGGGCTATGCCACTACCTTTTTTTTTTTTTAACATCTTTATTGGAGTATAATTGCTTTACAATGGTGTGTTAGTTTCTGCTGTATAACAAAGTGAATCAGCTATACATATACGTATATCCCCATTTCTCTTGCCTCTCCCTCCCACCCTCCCTATCCCACCCCTCTAGGTGGACACAAAGCACCGAGCTGATCTCCTTGTGCCATGTGGCTGCTTCCCACTAGCTATCTTACATTTAGTAGTGTATATATGTCCATGCCACTCTCACTTTGTCCCAGCTTACCCTTCTGCCTCTCCGTGTCCTCAAGTCCATTCTCTACATCAGCGTGTTTATTCCTGTCCTGCCCCTAGTTCTTCAGAACCTTTTTTTTTTCTTTTTAGATTCCATATATATGTGTTAACATATGGTATTTGTTTTTCTCTTTCTGACTTACTTCACTCTGTATGACAGTCTCTGGGTCCATCTACCTCACTACAAATAACTCAATTTTGTTTCTCTTTATGGCTGAGTAATATTCCATTGTATATATGTGCCACATCTTCCTTATCCATTCATCTGTTGATGGACACTTAGGTTACTTCCATGTCCTGGCTATTGTAAATAGTGCTGCAATGAACACTGTGGTACATGACTCTTTCTGAATTATGGTTTTCTCAGGGTATATGCCTGGTAGTGGGATTGCTGGGTCGTATGGTAGTTCTATTTTTAGTTTTTTAAGGAACCTCCATACTGTTCTCCACAGTGGCTGTATCAATTTACATTCCCATCAACAGTGTAGGAGGATTCCCTTTTCTCCACACCCTCTCCAGCATTTATTGTTTGTAGATTTTTTGACGATGGCCATTGTGACCGGTGTGAGGTGATACCTCACTGTAGTTTTGATTTGTATTTCTCTAATGATTAGTGATATTGAGCATCCTTTCATGTGTTTGTTAGCAATCTGTATATCTTCTTTGGAGAAATGTCTATTTAGGTCTTCTGCCCAGTTTTGGATTGGGTTGTTTGCTTTTTTGATATTGAGCTGCATGAGCTGCTTGTATATTTTGGAGATTAATCCTTTCTCAGTTGCTTCGTTTGCAAATATTTTCTCCCACTCTGAGGGTTGTCTTTTCATCTTGTTTATGGTTTCCTTTGCTGTGCAAAAGCTTTGAAGTTTCATTAGGTCCCATTTGTTTATTTTTGTTTTTATTTCCATTTCTCTAGGAGGTGGGTCAAAAAGGATCTTGCTGTGATTTATGTCATAGAGTGTTCTGCCTGTTTTCCTCTAAGAGTTTTATAGTGCATGGCCTTACATTTAGGTCTTTAATCCATTTTGAGTTTATTTTTGTGTATGGTGTTAGGGAGTTTTCCAATTTCATTCTTTTACATGTAGTTGTCCAGTTTTCCCAGCACCATTTATCGAAGAGGCTATCTTTTCTCCATTGTATATACTTGCCTCCTTTATCAAAGATAAGGTGACCATAGGTGCATGGGTTTATCTCTGGGCTTTCTATCCTGTTCCATTGATCTATATTTCTGTTTTTGTGCCAGTACCATACTGTCTTGATTACTGTAGCTTTGTAGTATAGTCTGAAGTCAGGGAGCCTGATTCCTCCAGGTTTGTTTTTCTTTCTTAAGATTGCTTTGGCTATTCAGGGTCTTTAGTGTTTCCATACAAATTGTGAAATTTTTTGTTCTAGTTCTGTGAAAAATGCCATCGGTAGTTTGATAGGGATTGCATTGAATCTGTAGATTCCTCTGGGTAGTATAGTCGTTTTCACAATGTTGATTCTTCCAATCCAAGAACATGGTATATCTCTCTGTCTGTTTGTATCATCTTTAATTTCTTTCATCAGTGTCTTATAGTTTTCTACATACAGGTCTTTTTTCTCCTTAGGTAGGTTTATTCCTAGGTATTTTATTCTTTTTGTTGCAATGGTAAATGGGAGTGTTTCCTTTATGCCAGTACCTTTTTAAAGTCCAGACACTGTGTTCTCAAGATACAAGCCTTAAAAAAGAAGCCATCTTTGTTTCATGTCAACATTAAAATTAGGGTACTAAATCAGTATAGCTGATAATTTCCCTTATATCTTATGCTTTTAAATTATCAATTTTATAGTCCTGGAAGCAACCTTTATGCTTGTAAATACCCCTATCACTTGAACCTGTTTTAAGTATCATGTTCCTTCTTCTGTATCAAAACTCATACTGAAGAATGAGCTCTGGGTTACAAAGGAGGATTTATTTTTGCATCTGTCTGTAAGTCTTTGTCCACGAATTACACAAAAGCAAACACAAGTGCCATTTCTGCAATGTTTAAAATATTCAGAATACTGTGCTTGCCTGTGCTTTGGCAAATTTATCCCTAAATGTTCCATAGTTTTGATGCTATGGCAAATGTTATTTCATTTTCCAATTATTTATCACTGGTATACAGAAATACAATTTTTAAAAAATTAACCCGCAACCTTGCTAAATTCACTTGTTACCTTTTGTAGCTCTTGTTTCAGACTTTCTAAGTACATGATCATGTCACCCATGATTAAAGACAGCTTTACTTCTTTCTTTACAGACTACAGGCCTTTTATTTCTTGTTAATGACTTACCGCACTGGCTAGGACCTCTAATAAAATGTTGAGGAGGGTTGTAGGCTGCACATCCTTGCATTGTTCCTGATTTTAGGAGGAAAAAGCCCACTCTTTCATCATTTGAGCTTAGATGTGGGTTTTTCATAGATGCTTTTTATCTGGTTGGGAAGTTCCCTTCTATTATTTGTTTTCATGAGAGTTTTTATCATGTTGGATTTTGTTAAATGCTTTTTCTACATCTGTTCAGATGATCATATAGTTTTTCTCCTTTATTCTGTTAACATGATGAAGTACATCGATTTTCTAATGTTAAACCAAGATTGCATAAACGGTGGGGTGTATTAGATTATATTATTATTTTCATATATTAATGAATTTAGTTTTTTCGTTAAGGATTTTTGCCTCTATATTCTTAAGGGATGACGCTTTGTAATTTAGTTTTCTTGAAATGTCTTTGGTTTTGTTATAAGGGTAATTCTGGCCTTGTAAAATGAGTTGGAATGTGTTTCTCTCTTCTGTTCTCTTTAAGCTTGGTATTTCTTCCTTAAATGTTTGGCAGAATACATCAGTGAAGACATCTGAGCCTAGAATTTTCTTTGTGGGAAGGTTTTTAAGTACAAAATCAATTTCTTCAATAGGGACCTTTTTGTTTGAGTTTTGGTAGTCCATGTCTTTCCAGAAATTTGTGGGTCATCACAGTTGTCTCATTTATTGGAATAAAATTATTCTTTTTAAAAAATATTTATTTTTGGCTGCATTGGGTCTTTGTTGCTGCGGGCGGGCTTTCTCTAGTTGGAGGGCGCAGGGGCTTCTCATTGCGGTGGCTTCTCTTGTTGCAGAGCATGGGCTGTAACAGGCGCATGGGCTTCAGTAGTTGTGGCATGGGGGCTCAGTAGTTGTGGCTCGCGGGCTCTAGAGCGCAGGCTCAGTAGTTGTGGTGCACGGGCTTAGTTGCTCCAAGGCATGTGGGATCTTCCCAGACCAGGGCCCGAACCCATGTCCCCTGCATTGGCAGGCGGATTCTTAACCACTGCACCACCAGGGAAGTCCCAGAATAAAATTATTCTTAATAGTCCCCTATTATCTTTTTAATGTTTATAGGATCTGTGCTGAGGTCCTCTCTCTCCTAATTTTGGTAAGTTCTTTCTCAGTTTGGTTGGAGGTTTACAATTTTATTGGGTTTTAGAAAGAAGCAGCTTTTGGTTCACTGTGTTTTTTTGTTATTTTTGTTTGTTTTTAAAATTCCATTGTCTTCTGTTCTTTAGCTTACTTCCTTTAGCTTACTTTAGGGTTTAATTTACTCTTCCTTTTCTTTTTCTTTTTGGCCGCACCACGCAGCTTGTGGGATCTTAGTTCCCTGACAGGTATTGAACCCGGGCCCTCAGCAGTGAAAGCGTGGAGTCATAACCACTGGACTATGAGGGAATTCCCTTACTCTTCTTTTTCTTAAGGCGGAAATTCAGGTCACTGAATCAAGACCTTATTTTCCAATACAGGCAAATATAAGAATCTCAGAACGATACAGTCAAGAGCAATTAATGTAGTGGAAATTAAAACTGAATTTTGCTTTTGCTGGTTTTCTTATATTTGTTTTGCTGCTTTTCAAAGTTCTTTTTTCTACTGTAGATTTATAAATTCTGATAATATAAATAATACATGCTAATTCTTAAAGAAATGTTAAGGGTACAGAGAATTATAAGGAATTTTATGCATCAGGATAGGCCGTAACATATAATCACAAAACCCTTCCAGCTTGATACAACAAACTTTATTTCTTGCTTACACTGTACATCCATTCTGAATCACCTGGGGCTTTGCTCCACTGCTCCACACAGTCACTCAAGGACCAGATTGACAGAGGTCCCACTGTCTTGAGCTGTACTGTCTGGAACACATCCTGTTTATTCCGTGTGGCAGGGGAAGAGAACACTGAAGGGCCTCTCATGGGATCCTTTGGGTGCCAGTAATCTGCACAGTCACTCTTATTCGGAAAGCTCTTTCATATACATAAATTGGATCCCTTTCTACATTTCCAGTTGTGAGTTGAGCCATAATTGTGTCTTACTGAAGAGCTTTGAAATGAAACCTGAGGTTGAACTTCAAGCTTCAACGCTTAGCAGTCACACATCCTAGGGAAATG
The DNA here is from genome assembly GCF_951394435.1 of Stenella coeruleoalba. Lineage (NCBI taxonomy): Eukaryota > Metazoa > Chordata > Mammalia > Artiodactyla > Delphinidae > Stenella > Stenella coeruleoalba. The sequence goes on from NC_137150.1 coordinate 48,771,065, forward strand.
AGCTTGTTAACCCCCGAGCATTTCCTCATGCAAAAAAATAATATCTACCCTTCATGATTGTTGTAAGGATTAGATAAAAGGCACATAAAATCCCTGGACAAGGCTCAATACATTATTTCTCCCAGAGGCTTTCTTCACTTGTGAGGCTCAGCAAATCCAGCTACAGTGCTAATCCCATTTTCTGTGTAATGGTTGACCAGAACGTTAACTGTGCTCGTCTTCCCATCCTATTGTTTAATGCAGATGGTTTTGCTAGGAAACTTTTCTATGATTGCATAACACAACTATTTGATTGTAATTATGCTATGAAGTTATATACCTCTTTTTTACTCTCAAACTCTCATGAATGTACAGTGGATTTTCCAAAAGCTACATGTGTGATATCACAGCTGATTTTATAGATGAGAATCCAGCTGTCTGCCGTTGAGCCAGATACTACAGTAATTTGTGAAATGTGAAACAGTGCCACTCTGCTCACTCCATTTTTTTGTTTGGGAAAACAGAGTAATTTTTCACTTTAAAAAATGTTACTCACGTTAACATGCACCAAGTGTCAAAAGGTCCTGAAATGAAAGTTTGAGAGCTGCTAGTTTAGACTCTGAACCTGTGGGTGAAAACTGCAATGTAGGCAGTATTTCTATAAACGGATACCATGTTATCTGCACCCATATCTCAGGGTCTTTGGTGACTTTTAATCTAAGTATCCCTTTCCTTCCTTTTGCTGGAAAAAAGAAGTTACTTGCCGTAATCCTACAAATAGTTACAGTTTCTCTAAGCAGAGATCTGGAGGCAGTTACAGTGAATTCCAGTTATTTAGGTGGCTATTAATGACGGTTATTTTATTTTCTATCTTTCACACAGAGCTTATTCACATGGCATTTTGGTATGCCAGGAACCAGAAGTGAGATACTTAAAGGCAGTAAAACTGAAGTAAAATAGGAAGATCAGCTAAGAAAGACCTACTGGAGAAAGCAAAGTAAGTGTGGTGTGTTGTTAAGAATTAATTGGGTTATAAGTGGAAAAGCAGAGACTGGGTCAGTGAAAAGAAGTCGTGGTTTGTTTCCCTCAGGCCCTACTAATACTTCTAAACTGGCCAGATCACACAGCAAGCCCAAAGATGCCCTGAAAAGGACCTGCACATTAACTTCTTGAATCGTATATGAAGCATGACTTGATTCATAAGTAGTTTAAAACATCATGCAGGAAAAGGATCATATCTTCATAAATCTTTGCATCCCAGTAGGTTAATGTGAACATTTTTCAAGGGAAAATTGGAGGACGGGTAGCCCATCAAAGGCTTTTTGTCTTCTACAGGGAGGTTTTTTTAAAGAACAAAATAGTGGAATTTTGAATACTTTCAGTGGTTTATGGAGTAAGTAGGGTTTAACATTTTCATCTAAGAAAGTTTTCCTTGGTTTCCATGATTATGGTGTTCAGGAACCATTGTAAAACGACCAAAACCTCATTTTCCAACATACATTTTTCCATACAGTCCCTCTGACTGCTTTTTATTGCCTCAAGTTGCATATCTTCCCTAGGCCTTCTCTCTGAAGTTTCTTCCAGCTTTATGTTTCTCTTGCATATTCCATTTCAGATTTGTTGTCTTCTTTCTCCCCATCTTCTTCTGAAGAGGTTCTTGGTTAGTGCCTCGGTGGCTGTGGCTGACCCGCTGCCCCTGACTCGCTTCCTTGGCCCCTGGGAGACACTCAGGGTTGCTTCCCTCCTGCAGGGACAGGCCTGCTGTCCTGGCCTTCCAATCAGCTCCCCTGGGAGAGTCAGTGGTGAAATGGAAACTGAGGAAACATCCCTTGGATGTCGCTTACTTAAGTACGATTCCTTAGCTTTAATTTTGGATAGGACTGTAAAGGGTACAGTCATTTTATACTGATAATCCTTTCTTTTATCCTAAACATGCTTTTTTTGTTTTGTTTTGTTTTGTTTTTCCGGTACGCGGGCCTCTCACTGATGTGGCCTCTCCCGTTGCGGAGCGCAGGCTCCGGACGCGCAGGCTCAGCGGCCATGGCTCACGGGCCCAGCCGCTCCGTGGCATGTGGGATCTTCCCGGACCGGGGCACGAACCCGTGTCCCCTGCATCGGCAGGCGGACTCTCAACCACTGCGCCACCAAGGAAGCCCTAAACATGCTTTTTTAATAAGTGGGTCTTTATAAATATGAACCCACATCGTTTCCCTTCCCCACCCCCATTCTGAACCAACATTTGCTATTTAAAACTAAGCCTGTTTTTTTCCTTGGCACAAGGATTTCATATGGTCTTAACCATTCCACCCAGGTTTCCTTATCCAAGGCCAGTAGTGTTTGTCAAGGTGGCAGCCATGATTCTGTGCCCCTGTATATCAAATCTGGAATGGAACTTTTTCTGAGAGGGAAAAGTTAAACTATATAGTATATTTGAGTATAGGGAAAAAATTGAGCGTACAAAAGAACTTGTTTCATTTGTTCTTTTATAACCTATAGTTATGAAAATAGGTATTGGATGCTTTTTTATAACTCTTTACATATACATGTGTGTGTAAATAGATACATTATTTGTGTGTCTTAATAACTTAGCTAATGACAAGGTACATTGATGGCCATGAGAATATGTTAAAGAAAAAAATATTTATGATCCTTGTTAAAGAACAATGAGGCAGACTTTATTCAAGATGACTGCAATAGGTGTGGGGACCACAATAATGAGATTTTGCAGTTGGGGTTGGGGGGGTATAGAGACTGGACTCAACTCCAAGTACAACAAGGAAAAGGGGGAATTTATACCCAAGGAGGAAGGTGGGGGTCAGGTCAGTGAATGGACTGTTACCAAGGAAACATCAGGGGTTAAGAGGGGATTCTGGTGAAACTGACCTACCAGAATTCTTGCTGAAGGCAGGTCAAGGTGATTAGACATCAGCTAAACTAAAGGATGATGGGGATGAGGAACCTGGTCAGATATTAAGAGAGATCAGATATTGAGAGTGAGAGATCCTGCCTAAACCGACTTAGCAATATTCTTGCTAAAACTGGACAATGAAAAGACAAATACAGAAGCTCAAAAGTTGGCCTAGTTGAAGAGAGTTGAATTCTCTTCTCAACTAGGAGAGACTCTTTGTCAACTTAGGGTTCATTCTGTCAACAGAACTGGTGGCCCTCTCCCTCTCTTTTCTTTACCCTCAGACAGTATCCTCACTACTTCCTTGAAATTAATCATCAGTTACCTGTAGGCAAATTGTTTTTTTTACTTTTCAGACTTGATACTCCCTTACTTTTTTTTCTGTAAAGTTTGAGAAAATCAGAAAAACCTATAATACTACCATATTAATAACCTGATATGTATCTTTTCAGTCTCTTTCTATACATGTATAATATCTGTAAAAAATTAGATGACATGTTGCTGCATAATTTTTTATCCTGCATTTCACTTAAGTAAACATACTGTGGAAATTTATCATGGTATTTTTTTTTTTAACATATAACAAAACCACAAGGCATAACAACATTTAATAAGTATAGAAAAGGTAGAGTGAAAACTAAGTCTTCCTATCCTGAGAAACTTTTTTTTTTTTTTAATAAATTTATTTATTTATTTTTGGCTGTGTTGGGTCTTCGTTTCTGTGCGAGGGCTTTCTCTAGTTGTGGCAAGCGGGGGCCACTCGTCATCGCGGTGCACGGGCCTCTCACTGTTGCGGCCTCTCTTGTTGCGGAGCACAGGCTCCAGACGCGCAGGCTCAGTAGTTGTGGCTCACAGGCCCAGTTGCTCCGCGGCATGTGGGATCCTCCCAGACCAGGGCTCGAACCCGTATCCCCTGCATTGGCAGGCAGATTCTCAACCACTGTGCCACCAGGGAAGCCCCCGAGAAACATTTTTAATGGCTGCATAATAGTACATCGTAAGGATGTATCACTTGATTTTTACTTTAATTTTTTAAATTTTTGGCTGTGTTGGGTCTTTGTTGTTGTGTGCGGGCTCCTCACTGTGGTGGCTTCTCGTTGTGGAGCATCAGCTTCAGTAGTTGTGGCACATGGGCTCAGTAGTTGTGGCTCACGGGCTCTAGAGCGCAGGCTCAGTAGCTGTGGCCCACGGGTTTAGTTGCTCCGCGGCATGTGGGATCTTCCCGGACCAGGGCTCAAACCCGTGTCTCCTGCATTGGCAGGCGGATTCTTAACCACTGCGCCACCAGGGAAGCCCCACGGATGTATCACTTTTTTTTTTTTTTGGCGGTACGCGGGCCTCTCTCTGTTGCGGCCTCTCCCGTTGCGGAGCACAGGCTCCGGACGCGCAGGCTCAGCGGCCATGGCTCACGGGCCCAGCCGCTCCGCGGCATGTGGGATCTTCCCAGACCGGGGCACGAACCCGTGTCCCCTGCATCGGCAGGCGGACTCTCAACCACTGCACCACCAGGGAAGCCCAGGATGTATCACTTTTAATGCATCCCTAATTGTTGACATTCATGGGTAGGTTTTTTGTTATTATTTGGGTTTTGTTTTGCTGTTATAAACACTGGTTGAACAGTCCTGCAGAAACAACTTAGGGTTAACTGTGTTTTGTTTTTTTTTTTAAGGCTAAATTTGTGTGGGTTTTTCCTTTTTTTAAGGCTAAATTTCTTGAATTTCCTTCCTTTTCTTCCATCCTTTCCTGCTTTCTTTCTCTTTGGACTTTCCCTTTCATCATCTTTTTCCTGCTTTGAATGCATTTATCACTCAAGCTCAGCTCCTGTTCGTTTGCCCTTACCTAGCAATTCTTAACGTTCTCAGGTATCCCTACTGCCTCCCTGTATTCTTTCATCTCTCCAGATGCTACACCTGATGAATCTTTTTCCTCAACCAATATTTTCATGATTTTCAGCTGAACCGTCTGTTTTATATCTTTGAGCTTCAGAGATTTATTTGAATGATGATCCTGCAGCTAAAAAGATCTGAAACCAGATATACTAAAGGGGCCTCATAAGCATTATCTAAATTTCAGGGACAGAAAGACAAAAACGGGTAATGTCTGGTGTCAGAGTGGGACTGAGTCAACAGCTATCAGTGGATTGTTCTGAGTATTCCTATCAGGCTGCTATTTGAAGCCTATGTGTATATATATATATATATTATATTATAGATATTATATATAATATATATTATCTATAATATATATATTATAATCTATAATATATTATATATATATATTTTTTTGTATTTTCTTGGAATGTATTTTATTTCTAGAAGTCAAACTTGCTAAATGTTTTTTTCCCAAAGGAGAAAATTCAAACCATCAATGTGATACCTTATTCACAACATAGTTAATAGTAGAATGATCTCATGATTATGTCATGACTTAATGCAGGAACCTTCCAGATTTTTGGAAAGAAGGACCTCAGTTTTTATTTCCAAGGAACTATTCTCTTTCTAGGAGAGTAAGGGAGTGAAAATCAGGTATCCTAGATCCTCTTTCTAGTGCTACACAGAGTTTCTATGCCTTTTTTCTGAATTATTCCCAGCTCTTCAGTTATAAAATTGGATGACATGAAACATGGCTTGTTTTTACAGTAGATGTATTTCTAAGAGTGTTTCAGTCATTTTTTTAAATTAATTTTTATTGGAGTATAGTTGCTTTATAATGTTGTGTTAGTTTCTGCTGTACAGCAAAGTGAATCAGCTATATGAAGCCTATATTTTGGCTCTGGTAGATAAAAGTGTTTTTCTACCCTTTTTCAACAAGTTATTAAAACCTGTGCTTCTGTAGAAGTTAGTAATTTATATAAAACAGTTTGGTTATAGATCTGAGAGCTCTGGACCATCTGGGTCTCAAAGAATGACGAGAGTATACACATTAATTATTCTTGATCATATTCTGTATTCTAAGTATAAGAAATATGTTTATTTGGGGAAATGATTGGATTAAAATAGATTTTTGAGATGAGGTGCTTGCTTTGTAAAGTTTTAAAACAGTGATAGCATCAAGATAACATCAAGGTTTTCTTTTCACTTTTCTTTGCAGGGATGGAAAATAAAGTGAAGCACTGTTTTATTGTAGCAGCAGGCCTTTGAAATTGAACTGAAAAAAAAAAATGACTGCTCTTACTTCAGAGAACTGCTCTTTTCAGTACCAGCTACATCAAACAAATCAGCCCCTAGATGGTAACTGTCTGTTATTCTTGATTACACTTGGGAAAATATTATTAAATATCCTCACACTAGGAATGAGAAGAAAAAACACCCATCAAAATTTTATGGAATATTTTTGCATTTCACTAGCATTTACTGATCTTCTACTTTTGGTGAATATTTCCATTATATCCTATTTCAGGGATTTTGTACTTTTAGGCATTAGGTTTACTAAATACCACATCTGCCTATTTACTCAAATTATTTCTTTTACTTACGGCTTTTTGCATTATCCAGTTTTTCTGACAGCTTGTATAGATTATTACCTGAATTTCTGTAAAGCCACCAAGCTTCCATTTAAGTGTCAAAAAGTATTTTATTTCTTTGCAGTTATTTTAATTTGGATTTCAGTCCTTACTTATGTTTTGGGAGATCCAGCTATCTACCAAAGCCTGAAGGTACAGAATGTTTATTCTTATCAGTGTCCTTTCTACATCAGCATTCAGAGTTACTGGCTGTCATTTTCCATGGTGATGATTTTATTTATGGCTTTTATAACCTCTTGGTCAGAAGTTATTACCTTGGTACAGGCTGTTAGGATAACTTCCTATATGAATGAGACTGTCCTATATTTTCCCTTTTCATTCCACTGTAGTTATACTGTGAGCTCTAAAAAAACACTCTTGCCCAAGTTGATTATCTGTTTTCTTGGTACCTGGTTACCATTTGTACTACTTCAAATAATTATCCTTTTACTTAAAGTACAGATTCCAGCGTACATCGAGATGAACATTCCGTGGTTGTACTTTGTCAATAGTTTTCTCATTGCTACAGTTTTTTGGTTTAATTGTCACAAACTTAATTTTAGAAACATGGCATTACCTGTGGATCCATTTGTCAACTGGAAATGCTGCTTCATTCCACTTACAATTCATAATCTTGAGCAGATTGAAAAGCCTATATCAGTAATAATTTGTTGACATGTTGCCATGTTAAAACTAAAACTAACAGCTACAAGAATTATAATTTTACAAATGGGAAAGAATGATGACTTGGGACATATAAAGAATGAACTGAACTGAAAGCTCTCCCCCACATCCCAAACTTTCATACCTTTTCAGAATATGTCTTTTTGGGATTGTGATATTGTTTTTTTTTTTTTTTAACAAAATACTTCCAATAAGAAATATTTATACCTGTTGACCATACTGATATTTGTGTTACCCAGAAAACTACTGGATACAAACTGTTAGGTAAATCTGCGATTCACTGCCAACTTTTCAAATTTAAATAAACATTTTTATTACACTTAGAGCAAGAATATCAAGATTGTTTTCTTTAAATAATTTGGTGTAAATATTCTTTAACATAAGGGGAAAGATTAGTGCAATTTAAATTTAGCTAATTTTAGGACTTCCCTGGTGGCGCAGTGGTTAAGAATCCGCCTGCCAATGCAGGGGACACGGGTTCGAGCCCTGGTCCGGCAAGATCCTACATGCCGCGGAACAACTAAGCCAGTGCGCCACAACTACCGAGCCTGCGCTCAAGAGCCCGCGAGCCACAACTACCGAAGCCTGCGCACCCTAGAGCCCGTGGGCTGCAACTACTGCAGCCTGTGCACTCTAGGGCCTGTGTGCCTCAACTACTGAGCCCATGTGAGGCAGCTACTTAAGCCCGCGCGCCTAGAGCCCGTGCTCCACAGCAAGAGAAGCCACCGCGATGAGAAGCCCGCGCACCGCAATGAAGAGTAGCCCCCGCTTGCCGCAGCTAGAGAGAAAGGCCACGTGCAGCAATGAAGACCCAGCGCAGCCAATAAATAAATAAATTCTTTTTAAAAAATAAAGTGGTTAAAATGGTAAATGAAAAAAAAAATAAATTCATTTAACTTAAAAAAATATATATCTGTTCTTAGTGCAAATATTCCTAAAAGAAAAGTTTTGGTTGCTCACCTTACAGAACTGAGAGTGGTGACTAGGTCTCTTCCCTGACATAACAGATCCATCTTCAGTTGTAACTTATCATCTGTCATATATTTGCATGACAACCCGTAATCACATGGGCGACGTACCATGGTGTGAAGGTAGGGTTTCTCACCCTCAGCACTACTGACGTTTTCTGTTGGATAACCCTTCGTTGGGGGAGCTGTGCTGTGTGCTGCAGCACGTTTGGCAGCATCTCTGCCTTCTATCCACTAGGTGCCAGTAGAACCTCCTTTCCCAGTCACTACAATCACAACGTCTCCGGAGACTGCCGTACTCCCTTCAGTGGGCAAAACTGTTCCCGGTTGAGAACTACTGGAGTGAAGCAATCTAAACGGCAGAAAAACCTGAAATCACTCTGTGAGTTAAGCTACACAGATACCGTCTAATTTGTCAATGTACAAACCTACTCTACTTCTCTGTGTTACTTTCCTTCTGAATGTAGTGGCTTTCTAATTGGCCATATGTGGAACTGAGATACTTAAGAATATATTTTACTTAATAACTAAAGACTTACCCTCTCTGCAGATTTTAAACCTGGATAATGTATAACTATTTCAAGCCCCACTAAGCTGTTTGTTTACTTAGAAGATGCCCCGTGCCTCACAAGCTTAAAGGAAAAAAAGAAATTATTCAGTTGACCAGCCAAATGGAAGAGGCTTTTATTTGTAAAGAAATGAACTTACAACTGGTCTACAATATATTATTGTAATATAAACAATATAAATAAATGATCCTGTAGGCCCACTAACCTTCCATCCAGACCCACATGAAGCAATGTTACAACAATATTCTATGTGAAAATGTGCAGGTAACAAAGGTGCAATTACAAGCAAGTTTAAGCAGCAGAGTATAAGGTGCTTTAATTTAACAGTTAATGTTGCCATCAACAAACATTTGAAATGTTCAATTTTACTTCACTGAATACAGACACAACAAATATGAAAATCTAAAATTCATACACATGCTACTGTTAATATGAAAGTGCTTTCTCTTTTTTAAAAAAATACACCAAATGGACAATCTTTTTACATAGATCATGGTGTGCTCTCATAATGCAAAATTAACTTCATTGTCAGGTTATACATTTTAAAACTGCAGCTATAGACACCAATCTAGGACCGCTAATGCTAAGAGTGCTAAAACTATTTCATTCCCTGCAAGGAGGACTCTAGTACAATATCCAACATAAAGAATACATCTATATATAATCTTAACATTTGTTTTTTGTAAAGATAAAAAAATGTTTTCTTTCCCCTTGGTGATTCTTTGTTCATCCTGGTTGGGTCAGTGTTTGAGGTTTTAATAATATGAAAGTCCTATTTAATTAGAACAATGGGAGGAAGCAAAAGGAGGAATTAAAAAATCAGTTAACATGTGCATAAGGCATCAAAAATAAAAATTTTTTAAAGTTTATCACAATTTGCCTTTGTTAAGTCAACAGCAAAAAATGTTTTCAACAAGCAAGCAGACAAAAAGCACTAATTCAACAAAGAGGCTTGAAATGCCTGACACCAGTGTCGGTATCCATCCTGCACGCTGCTGTCTACAACTCCAACCTACACCACAAGCTCACCCCTTACTTTGAGGAGTTTTTTGGAGCTTACTTTGACTTTTTTTTTTCCTATGGAAAAAACAGAAAGACCAAGCTTTTGAATGAGGTGATTGGGAATCTAGTTAAATGTCTTAGAAATTAGATGTCCAAAATTATACCATCTTTGCACACTCCCACTGATTTTTTAAAAATTTAGAATACACATACAAAAAGTATTTATGTAATAGATATTTTAACAGCAAAAATATTTGAAAAATTACGTAAGTTAAAATATTTTAAAAGTTTTAACCAGTACCATGGAAAAATTTTTTTAAACCCAGACTATCTGGTCACTTGGATGTTAGTGTTCCTGTTTACAAACACTTTATTATAGATTCTAGTCTAACACGTATTTGGACATTTTCCTGCTTTAAAAAGCTGTGACTATGATACATAAAAGATCTTTTTAATATATTTTCATTTTGTATCTTTATGGAGAAGGTTAGTATCAAGTGATATTAATATGTAAAGTTGTGTCAACAGGAAATCACAATGTAATTCACAGAATCCTCGGGTGGTAAGGGACCTTCTTCCCAGTTAATCAATTCTCCCATTCTATATTTACTCCCCAAATACTTGTAAATTCAAGCTCCAAGCACAAAACTGTTTTACTGCTTACCGGTTCTGCATTTTAAAGGAAACCCTTTTACTATGCAATATATGAGTGCTTTCTAAAAAGTAGATATTTGTGATAACAGTAAAATTTTAGGTAATCTTTCTTGCTTTAAAAAGACAAAAACAAAATAAAAACCAAACCTGTTCAGCAAGCTCTTCTGAGATTTTTCAGTTTTCAAAAGTTACTGCACTGTCAATACTGGGTGTAGTTCAAAATGTATAGTAAGTCAGCACCAGCTTCTTTGTATTGTTCTGTCACACACCCTGCATATAGCAACACCTCTGGAATAGATTCAAGTGTCAAAATAATTCTGAGAAATATGGGCTGTCACAACAGTTTCAAAATATAAATCCTAATATTAGGTACCTTTAATTCTGTAACCTAATCAGATATATGGATTAGTATGCAAAATGTTTTATAGGAATTATGATGTGATTCACTCAGCTCCCTTAGATATCACCTAGCCTAATCCTTTACCCAATGCATAAAAATTCCCTCTCAGTTCCAACTTTACATTCAGTACATTAAGTAATAATAATTACATCCATGTTTGTTCAAGCCACGATCAAAAATGGGGGGAAGAGAGGATTTTGTTTACTTATTACTAGTTCCTTAAGTATACCACACACTGCACAGTAAATGTTCAAATGGTTTGCTAAATGAATGGATAAATGAATGAATGACAATGTTCTGATGTATTCATGTGTTCAGTGGTTTAGCAAGAGGTGTTTAGAAAAACATCCTCATTTGCTCATCTGTGTGAATTTTCTACCTTAATCCTTAGGAGAACAAAGACTGTGGGTGACCCAGGAGACGGATGCTTAATAAATAATTATCTTTTAGCAAAGGCTCTTAAGTGTGAAATGAACCATTAAGAAAGGAAATTAAGAGAATTAAGATAAAAGAGAATTAAGTAGGAGCAACTTTAAAAAATACCCCATTATGTGGCCTAGAATCGTAGTTTTATATAGCTTAAAGATGATTTTAAACAAAATCAACATTTTGAGTAGTACAGGCTCCATGCTGTATACTCAGAAGAGGAAACAGGTTAAAAGCTAAGTAATGGCCTAAGGTGTCACACAGCTAATTCACCAACTAGAAGTAAAACCCCAGTCTCCCAGCCAGTGTTTTATCTTCATTTATCATGTTAATTTAATGATTCTGTGCATCTCTTATTTACTATTGAAGTAATTATTTAGTACTACCTAAAACAAAACTATGGCTTTAACATAAGCATTCTAAAAGATTTTAAGCAATGGATACATCTGGTTTGCTTGAGGCAAGACTAAAAAAGTTCCTTTTTCTAAAATATGTTGATGTTCATTTCACTACCATTCCCCACCGCTCTTATAAACCCCAAATTTTTCACCTCCATCAATTAAAGCTCCACAAAATCAAGGATTTAACACTGATAATAGTCCCTAAAGTATAACTTTCAAGTCAATAAGACGGCTACTATCCATCCTTAAGATTACTGGAGTGAATTTAAATAGGTGGTCTAAAAGGACTTTCTTTTTTTACTCTTACATTTAAAACTATACCATGTTAGCATAATAGTGCTTTAAATTTATATAGATTTTTTTCCAAATTAAAATTCATTTATTACTTCTTTTAAACAATACATTTTAAGACCTTTACACACAGGTTTTCTTTTTCTATGGATTCATACTGATGCCACCAATATCACTGAGAGCAACTGTACTTTTCAAAGGCAGTAGAAAAAAATAGTTTTTAAATGTACCTCTTCTCTAATGTCGGAGGTTGAAATCGTCACCTTTAAGTAAAATTAAATGTTCACAAGCTATACAAAGGGAAAAAAATGAAACATTTGTGGAAAACATTTCCCAAAGCTCCCATGAACATGGCACTTCAGAGGTGTGTGTTCATGTGGTAGAGCAGAATGGGAGAGTTTTCATTAGAGAAGCTGAGCTTCGGATCTGAGAAGGAGGGCAGGTCTCCCTTCTCATGTACGTGTACTAAAGTGAAAGTTCAGGAAAAGCCAGACGTTTTGCTCTGGAATATGATGGTAAAAATTATATTTGTGTTAGTGCTTTACAACTTCCAAAAAAACACCTTTACCATAGTATTACTTTAAAGTAGATTAAATAAGCTCTGAAAAATAATATGTAAAACTTTATAATTTTTAAAAATTTAGGAAACTTTTTCCAAAGAAGATAATATAATTTTCAACTTTTTATTGAAGAAATGGCTTATATTAGTGCTATGAGGGAAACTATATAATGATACATTTTATGAACTTCTAACAAAAGAGGAATATCTTCCCAAAGAATTTTTTTAAGATGTACAGCTTATAATAGGTTGAAATTAAATTTTAATAAGATTGCATATTTACTTTCCCTAATATTGTATTTGTGCTTATTTAATTGAATCACAATTGTTAAGATGAAATCAAATGCTCTAAACAGATTCAGAAAATACCAATATTGATGAATGTAGATTAAACAGTTCATTTCATGATCCACACTATTGTGCATCAAAGAAATAGAGGTAGGCTTGTGTTTACTGAAATCCACGCTAATAAACAGAACCCTACAGCTCTTAGTCATCCAACTCTTAGACTGAGACACAACCTAACAAAACACTATCTTAAAAATCTTAAAAATGCCTTTGTAACAATCCACAAGGTTGATTCAACTGCAGTATCTGACAATGGATACTCTCTCCTCTATATAATTCTGATAACTCAATTATAACAATTAACCTTTGAGTTCTTGACAAATATTCTCCAACTATAATAACTGTCACCTTTTTCAGAAGTCAAAAATCACCAATTTATGTATCATTGGAACTATTAATATGCTCCTAAGGGCAGAATCTCTTGATAAAGAGAGTAAAAGAATGAGTTTGATTACAGGTAAATCTTGACATAAAAAAAACTATACTGTTTATTGCTATAACTGGGACCCGACCATTACAATTTATTATTTTGAACTACTGATGGCCATATCTATACTACACAACCTCACTCAGTTAACCATATTATCCTCTTGGGTCTGGAATGCTTTTCCCCCCGTTTGTCTCCTCCTCCACTTCCCTGTCCTTTCCCCTAGAAAACCTTCCCCAAGGCCCCGTTATAGTTACATGTCCTGCAAAGGAAACAGACTGAGCAAACATTGTACATAAATGGCCAGTTTCCACTGCCCAGAGGGTTTACGAAGACATGACTGTTAGGTATTAGAAATTCCTGCCCCAGTTACCTCCCTAAAATTAACCCTACTACAAAGTCCTCTGTAGGGATTTTCAGGCAAAGGTCTCTCTAAGAAGAAAGTTTTCACACTGTTTCCTTGGGGCTTGAGGAGGTAAGGGGAGTGAGGCTCTTTCATCCTATTAGGCAGTAATGCTCAATGCCCATCCAGAGGCAGCATGAGTTCCTGCCGTTCACTAAGGGTGAGGATCTTCAAACCACAAAATATAACCAGGCTGTTCTGGTGGAAAATATATCTTTGAAATGTTTTAACAGTGTGTCCAGCCAGGGATTTCTTCCACTCCATATGGCTATGAGGATAGCATCATTCCCATATATGTGCAATAGTTTACTCTTTCCAAGACTGTTTACACACATGCAAACATAGCCTAAGACTATACTCAATCTATATATTGCCTCCTTACCATACTTGTGCTATGGTGGTACCAAAACCCTGCAAATGCAAATAATGGGACTTCATAACATTTAATTGAACAAGCCAGTGATATGGGGCACTCGGACAGATTTCAATCCAAGACTGGTATTTGAATAAATGTCTGACTATAATATTACACTGGATATGGGAAGATAAACTGTGTCAAAAATTAAAATAAAGTCGGCTACCTACAAAAAATAATTTCTATTTGGAACTAGGTAAAACATGACTATTAACTTCTAAAGTGCAGAAGTTTGTTCAGCGCTGAAGTGGGATAAACAAAGTGCCAGGTCTCTTGTCTGCTTCTCCACCATTCTCAAGCTCCTTCACTAATATTTCCTTCCTTCTATTCCACATTCTCTATTCTGAGGGGACGGCCCTTAAACTGGGACTTTAAAAAATGTATGTTTAGAGGATGTGCCAGCAAATTAAAAGTACCATCATGGAAAAATTACCAGCCACTTAAAAAGTGACAGCTTGTGGGACAGCACTCTTATACTGATTATATATCAAAGCTGCCCAGCTGTGTCAGACACATGCCTACACAAGGCTTGATGAAAATGCACATCATGTAAGAAACAACTTTTATAAACCAGCTCTCTGTGTACTTTCTTAGGAACACATGGCTTAAAGCAAATAAAATTTCAAACTTGTAGGGATTTTCTTCCTCAATGGGAAAAGTGCATCAGTATAAAGAAGTCAGAAAATGCAAACTTAGGTAGCAAAAGTAGGAAGAACTTCCCATGTACCCTTTCTGTTGTCATTCCTTCTCCTCAATCAAAATCCTAAAACAACCAGTAATATGAAGGAAAACGAAAATGACAGCACTCTCCCCACCTATTTCATACTAAAACTGTGCTTTAAGCTCAGGAGAGAAGTGGACACCCAGTGTTATCGTCTATATCCATTATACATAACGAAATTTTGAAATTCAGATAGTTAAATCACCCAGAAAGAAACAGCTGCATCAATGGGAAAACTACTAGTTAAAAGCCAATGAGCCATTTCTAAATAAAATAACTTGAAAAAAGCAAGTATATCTTCTGGGTATGTTTTGGGTAGGGACAACAGAAGATCTGGTCTGTTCTTAAGATTATTATAAGATTTAGGATTATAAGGTGCTCTCCAATGGAAACCCCTCTTGTAAGCTTTCTCGGATACTTAACACAGTGCTACGCACAGGGGCTTTCAGTAAGTACATAATGACTGATATCAGAAGAGGGACCACAGTTCCAAGTTAATACCTTAAAGGCTATATATAGATAATATAGTTATGGGAGGTAATCATTATTGCCAGGGGAGTCTATCCCCAAAGAATCAATTCTGTATGAATTGTTTGTGGATCATCTGTGACAAAGTTTTAATTCCAGGGCAGACTTTCCATTGTGCCCTTCAGCCCTCATACAGTGGACCATCTCCTACTAATGCTTAACCTATACTTGTGTTCTGAAATTACAAGATGAGGGGAAAAGTCAAAGCATATGACAACTCTGTCATAATGATTAACTGCTAATAAATGAAAATTAACTGTAGAGTACCTACCTTTCCTTGATACTGTAATCCAATAATTAAAAATGTGATATACAGAAATATGTGACATAGACTACAAGCTATTGTAGGTCTGGAACATGAGCCTTACACTATATTACATATTCTAATCCTACACATAACTATCAGTAAATGTCTTTTCTTTAAAACATTACTACACAAAAGAATCCCACAAAGCATACATTCAAACAAGAGGCATCTAAAGGTTAAAAAAATTACCCGCTGTATTTTTGTATAAAAATAATCAACATTCTCTAATGTACACAAAGCCAAAAGATAAATATCTGTGATGTCTTTAATGACATCTTTAGTCTTCTACTAGCGTAACACAATCTTTTTTAAAAGATCAGTGACAATGACTGAAACCCATGGACTCTTCCTCACTTACTGAACTTCTGCCAAATATCTGTGTATGTTCCTTCAATTATTAAAACATTTCCATTGTATGGTAAAGATAAGATTAAAAAAAGATTAAAACATTTTTGATGTCCAGGACTATAAAGTTCACAGGCCTGCCACAATTTTTAGTGCCATAATTCTAACAGAACACTAACTGTTCAATGGAAGGTTTTGCTTTAAAATCTTTTTTCCCTAAAACGTGTACATACAAAATTAGATCCAATTATCCAAGAGAGATCAGTTGGATAAGTGCTTTGCAGGAAGCATACAAAGATTTAGTCAAGGAAAAAGGAATGTGCATTCTAGCTAGATCCAGCTTGTTCAACACTAGAAAAATCCAAAGACCAACCACATAGCCACTACAAAGTATCGCCCTGCCAGCAAAGGCTGTGCACTGGTTCATAAGGCATAATCATATTATGCCTTCATCAGTGCAGAGAGATATGAAAGAGAATTGTTATTATGACTCAATACTGAGAGGCAAAATTCTAAGTATGCTAGTTCTCATTTTACAGGCAGATTTCCCCCCTTTTTCTAGAATGCATAAAACTGGGAAAAATACTCTAGCAGAACATTAATGCTATCTGAAATACTTCCGTTGTACAATGTATTCCTTATTACATCCCTTTTAAAATTTTTTTTCTCAAAATATCCCTCTGGGTGAAAAAGAGCAACATTTATCCCTCCTATGTTACGGTTTCTCAACCTTGGCACTACTGACATTTTGGACCAGATAACTCTTTGTTGTAGAGGGCTGTCCTGTGCATTGTAGGATATTTAGCGACATCCCTGTCCACGCTTCAGATACCAACAGCAACCCCCTGCCCAACCCCTAAGCTATGACAACCAAAATGTCCCTTGACATTTTCAAATGTCCCCTGGGGAACAAAACTGACCTCTGTTGAGAACCACTGCTCTAAAAGAACAAAAACTAAGAGGAAAACTAACTTCCTCAGTCACACCAAATTCTTGGTCAAGTTTGGAAAAGAAACCAAATCTTCTAACTTCCAGATCAGTATTATTCATGCTAGAATGCAATCCTTTTTATAGACAAAGCAATTGTCTAAAAGACATGTTTTTTAAAACATACAGTGATATCTCACTGCATACAATTCCAGTCACTGGACTCCAAAATTATTCCTAAATCACTCCTAAATTATATCTCTCACGACAACCCATAGAAAAATTATAGGGTAGAAAAATGTATAAGAAAACCGAATCAAAAGAGGAGAAATGTAAATCATTAAATTACTTTCAAAAGGATTTTTTATATTAATGATAAACATCACCTTTAAAAAAATTATCTAGTAAAACACTTTGAAAAATATCATGGCCCTCTATAACAAGTCTTTCAATGTTGTGTGTAACCTGTAAAATTAATTCACCAATGTTAGCTAATTATGAAAATGTATCAATATAATGAATTATTTTATCTGTAGAAGAAATGTCAGCCTTAATGCAGAGATCCCAATGTGCTTGGCTATCCATCACAGTAAGTGATAATATTGTAGGCCAATTTGAGCCTTTACCTTACAAGTTTGTTTAAGAATAAAACTGCTGTTATCTCAGAGCCTCATGATCCCGTTAAGATTCCTTCAGAGAGTTGATGCGTGCACAGATCTTTAGGGCCGGGCCTAGCTTGATATTCATTGCACTCATAAGATGGTCTTCTTTTAGCAAGAGAAGAGCCTGTCCATCAATCTCCTGTGCTCTGAACTCATCTGCAATATCCTGGCAGCCTAGAATTTGATCAGAGGAAGGATGTTAGAATTAATACACAACAATCAGAGGTTACTCCTAACAGTCACAATTATGCTCTCACTGGGTCTGAGTATCTGAAATACAGGCTGAGAAACAAATGAAATTTATTGATGGTCGTCTTGGGTTCACTCTTGAAGAAGAGAGTATTTCCTGACACTCTAAAAAGTAAGAATTCGAAATCCAGGTAAAGCAATTTACTTGGAATTCTTGTTCTAAAAATAATATTGCAGAAATAATTATAAGTCAGGTAAAATGTACAGATTGTTCAGTCCAGATATAACATACCTTCATGAAAAGGGCAATACTGTCACCTGAAAGCATGCCACACATACAGCAAGTTTGGATTAACTAGTCATTATACCTCAAGAACTTTACTTTGTATAACATATCCTTCACATACAGGTACAAAAGAATAAAATATAATGTTCTGCCATTTAAATAATAATTTAGAAATATTTTCTCAAGTACCACTTTCATTATCATTTGTATCTTTATTCTGATTTACAACCTTCAATGTGCCAGGCATATCCAAAACATTTTTATTATTCACTCAGGACAGAACCAATCCATCAAAATTATAGTATCAATCTATTGCTGAAATGTATTACAACGATCAACTTGTAATTTCAACTTCAAATCTTAATATCACTGGACTAATCTCCACTTCTGATAAGAAAACATAAATTCTCATTGAAATTTTGAGCTTGCTGGCTAATCTCTTGACAATAACCAATATTTTACCTCTCTGTGTAAACCAAGTGCTTTAAAGCAAGTAACAACGTGAGCACTCTCCTTGAACCTCAAACGTTTCTATTATCTACCAAATTTTGCACAGCCAGGCTAATAAACTTCCCCACTAAGGGTAAAGAAACCAGCAGGGAAGGTAATGAATTAACGAACCATGAGAGGAGACAATGCAAAAATATGGAAGCTTCCTTATAAAAGACAAAATTATAAAAGTGAATTTAAGAATAAAAACTAACAGCTTAAAGTCTTTCTTTTCTATTCAAATCAGCATTCTAAGGGAGAACACAAAGAAAAAGATAATGGAAATGGTTACATTATACCTTTGGATACAACTTTGCTGGAATGATTATTCTTTCTACTGCAAATGTATCATCCTCTTGTTTATATAAGAGGATGTCATCCTCTTATATAATGTCATCCCTATAACCCCAGCACCAAGCACAAAACATTGTAGGTGCTAAATACATATATTTTTGGATAAGGGAAGGACTGACTGAATGAATAATGAACAAAAACAGAATCTTCTAAAAAGGAGCCATCTGTAAGAGTAACACAAACTTTTTTTTCTGTATTCAGCTGTGTGGCCAGCTTTTCTCTTGGTTATTTCTTTTCCATCTTCTCTGTTGGTTGTATCCTTCCTATTTCCTATATAGCAAACAGCTTTTCAATTTCTCTATTTTAATAATTTCTCAGATTTTTAAAAACTGACATTTCAAAAGTACCCTATGCAAAATTTTTATGCTTTTGGCCACTTACCATATAAAAGAAACTATATAGTTATAATGGGATTACTCACCATAGAAAAGCCCCTTTTCTTTTCCCAGAGGTAGCTCTCAAAACTGGGCAGACAAAACTGACTAATCTTGCATCTAGTTGTGACTTCATCCTTCTTTTTATGAAAGAACTAAATGTTCTTCTCTCTTCAGTCTTACAAGAACACAGGAAAGAAAAGAAGAGAGAGAAAGATAGCGTAGGACTTACTTAGATTCAGAAAACAGAAGCAATGAGAAGTAATGAGGACCATAAGAGCTACATTTGGGAATAGAAACAAGGAGTTCTCCATGAAGAAATTCATAGCATGTGCTTGTTCCTCGGGATTATCAGAGCGCTCTTCAAATGTCTTCTTGTAGACAGACAGTAAATGTATTAGCAAAATAATACAGAACAAAAAGTTGGGAAACAGCATGATCAAACAGGAATGAATTAGCTTCAGAATTTTAGATCACAACTTTCTTAAGCAAACCACAAAAAGTGTATTTATACCATACATTAGTATAGAAATGAAAAAATAAAGTGACTTAAAAAAGAAAAATGGAAAAAAAAGGCAGAAGCAAATACGCTTTCCTGAAACATATTAGAGAAAGATGAATTTTTTAAAAAAACCTAGATGCTCAAGGTATACTGAGCTATAGTTCTATCAATTTCTGACATATTTAGAATCTACTTCTGTAAAACAGCTGGCGCCCCAGGAACATTACAGAACATATCCCAACTGCAGCAACCAGTCAGCTCAGCTGGCTTTACATCACCACAAGCAGACATCAGAATGGGCATGGACCTCTGCACATGGACATGGGTCTCAAATGAACCTTACAAATGTCCAGTCACTTTTCCAGCTAAACCTAAAACAAAACACCCCACCCCAAAACTAACATCAGTAAGGATGATGAAAAGATATTACCTGCACTCAATACTACAGAATTAAGAAGTCCCAATATCAGTATTATGAAAACCAGTAAACCGTCATATGTTTTTAGACAATACCTACTTTATATGCCTACAGGGAAACCAAATCTACTGCAGATTCACAGATCAACAAATACAGACTAAAGTGATCTTTGCAAAAGGCAGTTCACTGTATCAAGGAAGAGTTAAGGAAGATAACTGCAGTAAACTGAGAATAAAAAGAACCGTTCCTATAGAGAACTTTTTAATGTACAAAAATTTTGAAGAAAATAATTTTTCACTCTGGTAACAGCTCTGAGACTGGTCTGCATACCAGCTCTAACATGGTCCCACCAAGATGGTTCACAAGATGACATTATACGATGAGAAGAGAAAACTTTAGGAATAAATATAGGTGCCCTGATGAAAGAGGGAAACCTAGCCTCAACTGGAAAGAAACAAAATACAAGAGATTACAAAATTTACAAGTTTGTTCACTCCATGAGAAAAGCTCAGGGAAAAAAAAAAAATCCAGCCCTGAATGAGCTGAAAGCGGCTCAAAAGGAAGTTTACAAAGGCCAGAGGAACATAGAGAAATAAAGATAACGGCTTTCTGGCTGAGATTTACCTTAAGCTACAGGCATTATTCAGAGAAAAACTTTGAGAAAGAAGATGTTAACTGATCACACAAATAAGCTTGTTATTTAGCCTGTCAAAGCAGTTTAGAAATACTCCCATTTAATCAGGTAAAAGAAAAGCAGAGTTATATTCAGCAAACTCTTAAACAGTACCAAGCAATCCTAAATTATAAAGCAGTCTGCTTTATATATAATGTTCTCTAAACAATTAGCAACAAAATTAAGTGTCTTGATGAACTCAATAAGACAAGCATCTCAAGTTATAAGAAATAATTTTTTTCAATTCAAATGAAGCAAGAGTAAGACAAAGGAGTTAGCCTTTGTTCTAATAAAGCAGCCAAGAGTAGTCTCATGGCAAATGGATGCTGGGGAAAATTAGAACACTAGTCCTAAAAAAAAAAAGCATATGAAGTCATAGAAGAATCAGCAGTATCTATTATTTGTTAATTATTTGGCCAACTACTTTCCTCCTCCCCAAAGGAAAAGGAATATTTTCTCCCTAATGAGAAATCAGGCTGACAGCTCATGTACTCCATTTGGATGACTATGTCTGAAGATGACAGAATCAAAGTCCAGCCTCAGGGATTAGTGTCAATTCCAATGTTAATTCTCAAGATATCTAGACTGGTATAAAACTTAAAATTTTTTGCACTAAGTATTAAAACCACACCCAGTGAAGACTCACCATTCTCTAATATGTCAGCTTTTTAAAGCAGATTCTAAACCCACATGGTCAGCACTTAAATCACACCTAAGTTTTCCTAGATGCATGCTTAAAACTCTTCCCATGAAAAATGTATCCCTTCTTTAAACAATTTCATCTTTCTTTAAAAGTGACCATACCTTGTTTAAAAAAAAAAAGAAAAACTTATTTAACATTTCTAAAACAAGCTATTGAAACAATAATTTAATAAAATTTCAGAGTTCTGTACATATATCTTCCTCAACTTACATCCTGACAAACCCATCGTAAGTTGAAAACATCAAGTCGAAAATGCATTTAATACACCTAACCTTCTGAACATCATGGTTTAGCCTAGCCTACCTTAAACGTCCTCAGAACACTTACATTAGCCTACTGTAAGTTGGGCAAAATTTTCTAACACAAAGCCTATTTTATAATAAAGTGTTAAATGTCTCAGTAATCTATTGAATACTGTGCTGAAAGCGAAAACCAGAGTTGCGTGGGTACAGAGTGGTTCTATCAGCTATTCACCCTCGTGACAGCGTGGCTGACTGGGAGCTGCCCTACCCAACCTGAGGAGAGAGTACTGTGCTTCATATCACCAGCAAAAGATCAAAATTCAAAACTAAAGCACAGTTTCTATTGAATGTGTATCGTTTTTGTACCACCATAAAATCGGAAGTTCATTAAGTCAACCCATCACAAGCCAGGAATTTTTTAAAAAGCAGAATACTTCTGAATATACTTTCTTCACTCATACAACACTTTATTTAATTAATTTATTTTAATTTTTATTATTATTATTTTTTGTATTTTGGCCGCACCACACGGCATGTGGGATGATTCCCCAACCAGGGATTGAACCCGGGCCACTGCAGTGAAAGCGATGAATCCTAACGTCTAGGTCACCAGGGAACTCCCAACACTTTAGCTGTAAGTTTGCTTCTGAGACAGTGGTCACCTTCATAGAAAGATTAATTAGCAAAAATAGCTGGATTAATTTTAATAAGTCTGTAGACAAGTTCAAAGGGGATGTATTTTTCTGGAAAGCTTGTGTCAAGAGATATGATAGATTCACTGAAAAACCAAAATGGAACAAATATTTTTAAAACCTTATTTTCTATATTCATAAGGTCAAAGTGAATGATAAAGGTTTGCTGATTTAAAATATATATATATTGTCTTAACATATATAGCAGTGTGGGTCTCATGATAAGCAAAGGTGCAGCTGTCTTCAGTAGCCAGCCCCTTAGAGAAAGTGGAAATAAAAGATTATTGTTGTAGTAAAGAAAAAAGATAAAGAACATAATGACTTAAGCTGATGGAAAGAGTACCAAATGAGAGAGCAGAAAACATAAATAAGAAAGTAACCCTACTGGAATGGAATATCATAACTGAATTTCAGTTGTCTACTTAATTTCAGAAGTACTCCTGATGTCTATTTACTGCAAAGAATCAAAGAATGCAGCCTCCTTTAAAAGAAACAGCTTTTCTTTTTTTAAAGAAGCCAAACTTTTATATTACAAAAGGTGCTGATTAGCTTTCAAAAAAGTAAAAAAAAAAAAATTATAGTCTCTCTTACTTCATTTAAAAAAGGTTAAATTAGGAGATAAGGAGGAAATAGAATAGAAAACTGGAAGAGCAGAAGGGAAGAAGTGTCTGACTCAATCTCTCTACTGACCTCTCGAGAGAAATCAGACTGAAGAGAAGAGAGCACCTTTAATCTCTTCACCGGCTGAGGTGTCACAGCAGAAGCAGGACTAGTCAGTTTTTATCGACTTGGGGGGTATGAGAAAATACCCAGTTGTGCTGAGGGAATAAGCAAGAGGAGACAGATCACATTTCAATACCAAATGCCATTTAATGAGTACATATACATAGAACTTCTCTAACCCTTTTGTGCAATAGGTGTGGATGGATCTAATGTCATTCCTCTGTGTGAGCACAAGACAAATATTAAGGCCAAAGTGGTGAATCACATACCAGGCAAAGAATGGATGAAGGCCCAGACGTCATCAACTGTCCATACAGATGGCTCCGTTTGTGCAACTGGTAGCAAGTCACTGTTCTCAGGCATTTTCCTCATTCTCACATCCCGAAGCTCACGCTCTCTTTCCCGCTCACTCTGCCTGCGCAGGCGTGTTGTCATAGCAGATGGCACAGAATCTTCATGAGAAGCCAAGTCTTCTTCTGCAGATGGATAAGTAATTGGAAGCTGGAAAATGTAGTACAGGTAAAATACAGCATTGCACTTTCCTTGTATTTCTGAAAAGGGTATTGTACATTGAATCAAAGTTTCTACAGACCTGCCTAAGGATATGTTCTCTTGCTGCCCCATCAGGGCCACTTGGACGACGGCCACGATGCCCAAGACTTTGATTATCAGGCTTACGATTCCAACGACTAAGTGCAAATTTTTTAGAACAGCTAACATTGTACCTAAGAAATTCAAGTAAGAAAAAAATTAAATGATGTATGGGACACTCCATTTAGTAACTAATTATGACCTTAAAGTGCAGTTGTGAATCAGAAAGTGCCATTTATTTCATTATGGTCTGTAATACCTCAGAAAGTAAACCATAGTGT
The DNA here is from genome assembly GCF_951394435.1 of Stenella coeruleoalba. Lineage (NCBI taxonomy): Eukaryota > Metazoa > Chordata > Mammalia > Artiodactyla > Delphinidae > Stenella > Stenella coeruleoalba. The sequence goes on from NC_137150.1 coordinate 48,795,008, forward strand.
TCAATAGATTTACTTACGCTAACAGTAAAAAAAAAAAAAAACTGGCCTCGTTTTACATCATAATATAGCTCTCAATATAATACTGGACACCTATAACAAGGTATTGATATTTTCTCCTAATAACAGCGTGATAGAAACTCTCTGCAAAATACAGAGGATAACTCATTTTTCTAGCTGCAAAATAATTCAAGATTCCAGGAGAAAATAAATTATGAATTAATTATTTAAACGTTCCAATTGTTCTTTTTCCAGGTAATCATTTCTGAAGAGATTAATAAAAAGAGGTTAATATAGTAGAGAGGGGGAAATCTCAAATGGCTAGTAAAATATTTTTCACATAAAACTAAAATGAAGGAATGAAAAGGTAAAGTTGAGATTTCAAAGTTCCAGAAGGAATTCATGGGTCTCAGGAATTCAGGAAATTCAAATATATATAATTCTTTAAAATTGGCTGAAAGATTACTGTCTAATATTTTTAAATATACATTTTTAACATATATATATTTAAAATATGGAACACTTTATGTATTTGCCTATCATCTTTGTGCAGGGGCCATGCTAATCTTCTCTGTAGCATTCCAATTTTAGAATATGTGCTGTCGAAGTGAGCACTCTAAAATTTTTTAATGTAGACCTTTGTAAAGCATGATGACAGCTTAAAAGAGTCCTATGCCATTTACTTAGTTCCAACACCCTAGAACAGGTGCTGGCAAACTTCTTCTATAAAGGGCCAGATATTAAATATTTTAGGCTTTGTAAGCCACACAAGTTTCTGGCACAACTACTCAACTCTGCAACTGTAACATGAAAGCAGCCAAAGACAATAATGAATGAGCATGGGGACTTCCCTGGTGGCACAGTGGTTGAGAATCCGCCTGCCAATGCAGGGGACACAGGTTCAAGTCCTGGTCTGGGAAGATCCCACATGCCACGGAGCAACTAGGCCCATGCGCCACAACTGCTGAGCCTGCGCTCTAGAGCCCACGAGCCACAATTACTGAGCCTGCACACCACAACTACTGAAACCTGCACGCCTAGAGTCTGTGCTCTGCAACAAAGAGAAGCCACCGCAATGAGAAGCCCACGCACCGCAATGAAAAGCAGCCCCCGCTCTCGCAACTAGAGGAAGCCTGTGAGCAGCAACAAAGACCCAACACAGCCCAAAATAAATATATTTTAAAAAAAAAATGAATGAGCATGGATGTGTTCCAATAAAACTTTATTTAGTAACATTTAAATTTGAATTTTATGTAATTTTCAGGTGTCACAAAATGTTATTCTTTTGATTCTTTTTCAACCACCTAAAAATTTAAATACTATCCTTAGTTCAGGAACCATATAAAAATAGGCTCCAAAAAGGACTCAGCCTGGGCATAGTTTGCCAACCCCTTCCCTAGAAAGAAGAGTGAAAAGAGATGATCCAAGATACAAATTTCTGAAAAGCTACACAAAGGCTAAGAAAAATATACACAGTTCCTCTTTTTTTACACATAAAACTGCCATTGTAATTTCTTATTTTCAAAACTCTTTTGCTCTAAGATGATTTTTCAGGGAAATGACAAGAATTTCCTCACCTATGTTTTATGAAAATATCAGGAGGTAGAAGGACTACTATGAGAGTGAATAGGCTATTTTTCCACTAAAAATATAAAAAAGAAAAGTGTCCTGATGGTCACTTCATTTTACCCTAAAACAATTCAACAAGCTCCTCCTGTGTTCATTATGCTCATCTGTGGACTCAGCTCTAAAGGTTTCTGATTTCCATTCACATCAACTGACAAAACTTCTTTCCTAGCTGACTACAGAACAGAGAAGAGAGACTAACTTTACACTTGCTATTTAGTCCCTAAATATTTAGATATCTTAGACAGATAGCTAGGCAGACATGTAAACTGCAGTTCTCAGGTGAGACCTAATTTATCCTCTCCTCCTTGCTCTTCTCTCGTCTGCATTTTCCTACGTTAGGACCCCTAAACCTCTAAAGAGCTTCGCCTAAAGGTATAATAACAGGACAACTGAGCAATCACCTCTGGGAGAAGAGTGATCGTAGTGTGTTAAATGTCCTGAAATATTTCTAAATAGTCAAGAAGTTTAAGATATTCTGAAAGGCAATCCTTCTCCCTCAGTTTTTAATCCCTTAGAATCAGAGAGCCACTATTCTTTCTTGTAGTACATGCAAACTGGAAAAACTCCTAAGTTAAAATAGGAGTTACATAATTTGATTAGGACTATCAATAACATGAAAGAATATCTGAATAACAGATTGACAACTGAAAAACCAATAACCCATTTTTAGAGGAAAATACTTCTACTAGTTATTTAACTTAAGTTTTACTAAGTATATTTTTGGGGCACCATACTAAATAATGTATTCAAGCAAGAAATTCCCTGGATGAATCTTTAAGTTCTTAAATTCTTTGAGAGAATAATAACTTTTGGAATAGAAAACAAATTTCAAAATAATCAATCTGTGCATACACTTCACCTTTGGTGGGAAATACCTATAATTAGGATTTATAATCAGAATTAGAGGGGTGTTCTTTAATGTAAACTAAACTTGCGACTAGATCAATGAAGATACTAAAAATTTTGATAGTAATACTATTCACCTATAACATTACTATTGAAAATGCAGGTTTAGAAGACAGGCCATTTTGTTGTCAGATAATATAACAATGTGGAGAACTTATGCTATAGCTGTCCCACTTAGAAACCTAAAATAAACAGGATATGGTTAAAAGAAATGAAACATTTAAAAATATAACAAAGTAAATCCAGGTATTTCAATATTGATAAAACAAATATTGTTTTGACACCTTAAGGACTAGTAGTCTATTCACAGGAGGGGTTCTCCTAAGCATATTCTTACCACCAGAAGATTGCCACTTCAATATTAGATTATGCTGTATGTGTTATGAATATGCAGTTTTCATGGAGCAAAAGTTAACAACTAAATAGCAAAGTAGCTCCAAATAATGCCTATTTGATATCATTCCTCTATAATATCTAGTTTTGACTAATGGTAAACTCTACAAGTTTTTTGGTTTTGTTACAGCAGTTGTTGGCTTGTGCTCTAGGAAATTCAAGAGAACAGAAATACCTTTTGGCACACGACATAGTGCAGAATCGTTTTGACCGCAGAAATTCATTAGCATACCCCATCTTTCCACAGAATTCACACTTGAGCAACTCACTGTCCATTTCTTCTAATGCCTCTAAAAAGAAGAAAACAAAGAAAAAACTTCCAAAACTTTAATCGTGGCAAATTTTCTTTTAGCTTCTACATTGGTTGGATGCTGCTAGAGTTCAGACCCTCCAGGAAACTTAAAAGGAATGGTCTTTTAACTTTTCAATCCATAGCCACTTTGGCAAGGCAAAGCCCCCCAAAACAACCACTTCCACCAATTCCCTCTTGCTCCTGCATAAAAATATTTTATGGAGTTTTCTCTATATAAATAAGCAATACATTTTTAAAGGTTCATTTTGCTAAGAATCCAACCTACCTAAAATGTGCAAAATAAAACAACGTCACTACCTTTCAAAAAGCATCAGGTAGTATATGAATTTTGATACATTGTGCTATGTACAATATATATAGCAAAGAACACACTTCTAACTGGAAAAAATGAGGATGAATCCAAAAAGAAGGTAAAATTTTGATGTCTGATTTCAGAGGAGCATTTAAAACAGTTAACACTCTCAAAGATCTGCAATGTACAACAGAATATATAAAGATGTATTTATGTAATTATAAAACAGTCCCTTTTAGTTTTATCATATTAAAACAAAGTAATTTACATTTACCTTCAAAATCACCATTGGTTTTGTAACTTCTAACCTCTGCTCCTTTTTGTCAGGGTGCTTCTCTGTTAAATGAGAATGTCCTTCCCTCCACCTCTATATCCATAACTTTCAAGTCATACCAGAGGCCCCAAAGAAACTTCCCACCTAAATCCTCAAGTATTCAGCAGCAGCAGTCACCTGTAAGTAAGCAACTTAATCTTCAGGACCCACAGTTTTCTCATCTGTAAATTGGAGTTTAAAATACCCTTCCCGAAGAATTGCAGTGAAGATTACATGAATGCCCAATAGGTAGCAGGCATAAAAAAGTGACAGTTCCATTTCCTATTTTCCACATAAGAACTAAGAGTACTAAGACCTGTAATAAGTGCTTAAGAAATACTTCAATGAAAACTGTTAAATTCTTAAATCCACCATATTTTGCCATTTTCATGCATCATCATGATTCCTATGCTGAGTCACATAAAATATACAAAAAAAGAACTCCACTAACTAAAGCTTTTAGCTATGAGCTCCATATGTGCTTTTCTATGTTATTCATTTAAGCAAGACTTGTTAAGATGAAGAAAGGGACTCTGAAATGTAGACATGGATGACATGTACTCAGTACATTCAAGCATCACATTATCCCAGTGTTACTGGAGAAGCAAACAGCAAAGTGCTAAATTAAGTGAAGGCAGCAAGAACTAAAAAACACACTGTGAAATATTTGAAGTTCCAAGGGACATCCAAATACACTGTCATGACCAATCAAATCATAAACTAGCAAGTGATCATCTCAAGGAAATTCTCAAGACTGTCTTCATAAACAAAACTCATCTATTTAGTAGCAATGAGGAACAAAAGAGTCTCAAAGCAAGTAAAGTAAAAACTGCTCCTTCCAATGACCTAGAGATGGCTTTCACACAGTTGTGCCCCTCACCACATCCCTGGGACCTAGTGTCATACTTCCAGGAGTATTGCTTTTACGCTGTCATGCTTGTAACCAGATCTGACCTTGATAAGCCTGTACCGGAGACAGAACCTCTCATTCGACCACCACTGCCACCAATCCAGCCCCAAAGAGCCCATTTGTCAACTAGTTCCGTTTTGACTTATACTGAAAGCTTTATTTCAAAAGTTTGTATTAATTAACATAATAATATGCAACACTTGATTAACAGGTTAGAATACCTTATGAAGGAGAAGGAAATGTTTTTGCTGGTGAGAGAGGGGAGATCCCAAACAGGTATAGTCTAAGGGTTAACAACCTGACAAAAATAGAACATCAGTTTTACTTCTCATAAAGAAGAGAGGAATATTAACAGATTCAAAAAAGTCCAGTTCTAATATTTGGTCAAAACTTCAACAAATCTGGTAATGTTACCAAGGCTACTTTTTCACATTTGTAAATAAAAAATTACAGAGCCAAGTAAGTTTAAAAAACTATTGCTTTAGCTAATAAAGATGGGATTCTATGGCAGAGACAGCTGGCACTTCCCTACTATCCAGTCTTCACTGTTCTCCCACAGTAACAAAATCCTAGTATTTAGCTAGGAATATGGCCACTGAGAATAAAAAGTACAGTTTCTGCCCCATGTGTGGCCAGTTTCTGACCAAATTCCAGGTAGTGCCCTTTCTCCCATCTTACAATTAGAATGGGATCATGAAGATTAGCTATCTTGGAAATGTGAGCAACGTTCTAGGGATGGCAGAGCCACTGACAGCTTAGCTGCCCAACACAATGGAGCCCTGCACTGCTTACCTTTAGACTATGTCAGAGAATATTAAACTTTATTTCATCAGGTATTATTCTGGGTCTCTAATGGAGTGGCCAAACACATATCCTAACTAACAGAGATCCCCAATTTTTCTGTGCAAGGAGGAGTTACTTTTCAATTTTCCTGAAGACTTGAGATCACGTGATGATCAGCAGCAAAGAGAGGCAATGAGATAGAAACCATGATCAGTGTAATGATTTACCAGGGAAGACATAAGATATTTTGGTAAATCACATTTTGGTTGGAGATTCTGGTTATAGAACCAGTCCAAATAGAGACATAGTTTATCCTTTAAAAAAAGAATAATCCTTACATTGTTTTTCATACTGAATTAAACTGTATATACTACTACAACCAAAGCCACTAAACAAGTGACCTCACCATTTCACCCTGTAATACTTCCCATAAACACCGAAGTATACAGTAACAGAAACACTTTATAAAATTACCTTGGGAAATCATGAAGTATTTTAAAATTTGACACATTTTCAGTAAATATATCTCTACTATGAAATAGATTAATCTTTCTTTAACTGAATATAGTTAACATAAAACAGTGTGTAAATTTAAGGTGTAAAATACATTAACTTGATACATTTATATATTATAATATGACTGCCTTCGTAGCAATATTGAGCACTTCTATCACATTACATTTTTATCCTATCATTTTAGTCACTGGGATAATTAAGTTTAAGTCTCTTAGCATGGTTGATGATTATAGTATAATATTGTTGTCTATACTCATTATACCATGCATTAGATCTCTACGGCTTATTTATTATTCATTGCATAGATTAATCATCTTTAAATCTCCCTTTTCCTTACTCTGGTATCTTGTTCTTTAAAACTACTCTTTGCCTTGTCTTCCTCTTCCCACCATGACTACAGGTATCAATTACATGCCAAACCTCTACACTGCTCCTACCTGTGACCAGCAGAGTTTCCAAAAACACTCTTTTTTGTGTCATCCGCCTAAAAAATCTTCAGTAACCATCCTCTTGACAGCAAGATAACTCCTAACTCCATAGTCGAATATCAAAGTATGCTAGAATCTGACTGCCTTACTACCCACTACTTCTCTAACCCAACTGTCTACTCTTCACTGCCCCCTCCTGAAGTTACCTAGCACTTGCACATCTTTTGTGCATTTATTCATGGTATGCTAACCTGAAAGGTTATTCCTGTTATCTTAAATCTATGCTTTACCAGCCAAGACCCAGGTCAAATCCCATCTCTACAGAAAACTCACCAAACTGGCAATAATCTCACCCAGTTTTAACGTGCCAAGTTCTTACTGTCTATAATAATTCATTTAATACCTACCATATGTTGCTCCTTAGTTATCTTTCTGTTGTGGAGATTGCTACTTCCTACTAGATCAAAAGCTCCTCTAGGTTCCAGCATAGTCCAGCATATGTTTTAATTGTATTATAAACCATGAGCATCACAAAATATGCTATGAAGCTTCCTAAGCAGTTTTCCATTTTTCTCCAATACGTGCACACAAGAGAGCAGATTACATATGCTTATTAGCCTAGTAAACTTTTGTTTATACACTTATTCTATAGACAAGAAAAAAAAAAAAAAAACCCTGCACATTCATCTTTACTACTCTTTATCTCAAATGAAAAATTTTCTCAAATAAATAGTATGCATAACTAAAAGCAAGTATTTAGGAATTAAATGAAATTAAATTCATAACAACAAAGGGCAAAATGTAGACATTGTTTGGATCCTGACTTGAACAAAATAACTATAAAAGAACATTTATACAATTTAAGCAATTATACAACTGAGGAAATCTGAGTATGGACCAGGTACTAGATGACACCAAACAGTTATTAATGTTGTTTTGTGTGACACAGCATTAAAATGTACACTTTTTATAGATGCACACTGAAGCATGTACTAGCAAAATACAATAAGAACCATGATCTTTTTTTAAACAGAGGAATAAAGGGAGAAAAGGGAAAGAGAAAAAGCAACAGAGAAAGAGATAAGGGGGGAACATAGGGAGAAAAAACCAAAAGGGATGGATGAAGCTGGTGTGGCAAAATAATGTTTAAAATTGGGTAATGTTGCATCTGGGTGAGTTGGGATTCATTATACAGTTCTCTCTAATTGTATGTATGTTTGAAAATTTTCATGTTTAACATTCTTTTAAATGAAAAAAAAATCAAATTGAACTCAACGTAAGTTAGCAGTAAAAAAATTTTATACTACTATCATACTCTTTGCTATTCAAATAAGAAGTAAAACAGTGATAAATACTTTGCAACAGTTCATAAATTACCACAATGACAGAGGTGCCTTCCTCTTAAGAATTAGGAAAACTGTGAGCCAAGTCAGTATCTATTTTGCTTACCAGCATGCTCTTTTACTTAATTTTAGCAAAGTACAGGCACATAATATATGCTAAATAAATATTTACAAAATGAATAAATTAATTTTAGATGAAATATATTAATATATTGAGGATAATTACTTAGACACAGATATTAATTAATTCACTATTACAGAGCTCTGACTATATTAAATGCTATTTAATTAAACTGAATGGTATCAACTGCAGAGCCATGATCAGAATCAATAAAAAGTAAAATATATCATTTTTGCATTTATTTGTGTTTGTTTTCCTGAAGTCACTTTGCATTACCACTTGACTTTTATGGAATATTCACTATTAGAATAAGGTCTATAAAAAAAATTCTTTGACACTGAGAAGATTTAGTGATATTTTCCTCTATGAACAAACTTAATCGCCTTTTGATTGAAGACTACGTCCTTAACACAACTGTAATAGCCACCTGATATCAAACATCTGAATACATAAAGTCTAAAACCAAACAACCCAGAAGCTCTAAATTTTTAAGCAAACTCAGTAAAACAGTCATTTACTTAAGTCTGCTTAAGAGAGAGAATTGGTTGTTTTGATCCTAAAATTCTGAATTAGTTTCATATATAATGGAGCTTTTCCCAACCACACTCCTTCAAATGTCCAACTGATAGTATACAAATTAACACCAATCTTGCTATTTTAATTATATGACCATTAAGAGTCTGATTAGCTTTCCCACTATTTTAGTCAAATAATACATTATATGAGAAAAAAAGTAAATACTTCCAAGTGAAAATCTGTGTGGAATAAATACCCATGTCTTATTTCAAACAATCAAAGTCAAAGTTAAAGGGCATCTTAAAGAAAAATCCACAAACCTTCAGCAATCATGTCTTCCATCTCTGTGTCAGATGAATTATCTGCATGCTTTGCATTATTCTGTAGCTCTGGCTGAACACACACGGAATTTATCACCTGATTATCCAAAATAGGCCTTTTCTTCACAGGCTGTTCAATCAGCAGAGATGAACGACTCACCTTTAAAAGACAGACAGAACAAAATAAAATAATCTTTTAAAAGATTTTCAAAAACAACTTAGTTTAAAAATCTCTTGAAACGAATGGTATCTGTGATAATTTACTTGTACGACTGATCAGATCCATTCATTAAGGGCTTTATTCCTTGAGAAAAGGTTAGGCAACCTGAACATAAATGCTTTATACTGCAGTCCATGAGCAGTACGGATGCTTCAAAGTCTCAGTCAAATGGAACCAAGGGTCCTAGTTTAGGCAGGTAGGTTAAAAAGTTTTTTAAAAAATCAGTAATAAATTTTGATGAGCCAGTACCTTTAATATATTTTTTTCCTGCAATAACTTTTAAGATTTATTTTTCATGCACAAAGCTTTTTATTTGTAGGATTATCTCCTCAGGATAGATCATTATCATATGCATTTTAAAGATAAGGGAACTCGACTCCCCTGGTGGCACAGTGGTTAAGAATCCGCCTGCCAATGCAGGGGACATGGGTTCAAGCCCTGGTCCCGGAAGATCCCACATGCCACAGAGCAACTAAGCCCACGTACCACAATTACAGAGCCTGTGCTCTAGAGCTTGCAAGCCACAACTACTGAGCCCATGTGCCACAACTACTGAAGCCTGTGCGCCGAGAGCCTGGGCTCTGCAACAAGAGAAGCCACCGCAATGAGAAGCCCACGCACCACAAAGAAGAGTAGCCCCTGCTCGCCGCAACCAGAGAAAGCCCGCGCGCAGCAATGAACATCCAATGTAGCCAAAAATAAATACATACATACATACATAAAAAAAAAATAAAGGGAACTAATGTTAAAAGTATGCAGGTGGAGGAGGAGACCTTCAAGATGGCGGAAGAGTAAGACGCACAGATCACCTTCCTCCCCACAGATACACCAGAAATACATCTACACGTGGAACAACTCCTACAGAACACCTACTGAACACTGGCAGAAGACCTCAGACCTCCCAAAAGGCAAGAAACTCCCCACATACCTGGGTAGGGCAAAAAAAAAAAAAAAAGAATAAACAGAGACAAAAGAATAGGGACGGGAACTGCACCTCCAGAAGGGAGCTGTGAAGGAGGAAAAGTTTCCACACACTAACACAGAATTAGGGGCAAAGGGCAAAGCGGAGAGATTTCCGCACAGAGGATCAGTGCCGACCAGCACTCACCAGCCCGAGAGGCTTGTCTGCTCACCCACCGGGGCAGGTAGGGGCTGGGAGCTGAGGCACTGGCTTCGGAGGCCAGATCCCAGGGAGAGGACTGGGGTTGGCTGAGTGAACACAGCCTGAAGGGAGTTAGTGCACCACAGCTAGCCAGGAGGGAGTCCGGGAAAAACTCTAAACGTGCCTAAGAGGCAAGAGACCATTGTTTCAGGGTGCACGAAGAGAGGGGATTCAAAGCACCACCTAAACAAGCTCCGGAGACTGGCGCGAGCTGCAGCTATAAGGATGGACCCCACAGTCGGGCATGAGACGCTAAGGCTGTTGCTGCCGCCACCAAGAAGCCTGTGTGCGAGCACAGGTCACTATCCACACCTCCCCTCCCAGCAGCCTGTGCAGCCCGCCACTGCCAGGGTCCTGTGATCCAGGGACAACTTCCCAGGGAGAACACACGGCACGCCTCAAGCTGGTGCAACGTCACACTGGCCTCTGCCGCCACAGGCTCACCCGCACTCCGTGCCCCTCCTCCCCCCGGCCTGAGTGAGCCAGAGCCCCCTAATCAGCTGCTCCTTTAACCCCGTCCTGTCTGAGCGGGAACAGACGCCCTCTGGCGACCTACACGCAGAGGCGGGGCCAAATCCAAAGCTGAGCCCCGGGAGCTGTGCGAACAAAGAAGAGAAAGGGAAATTTCTCCCAGCAGCCTCAGAAGCAGCAGATTAAAGCTCCACAATCAACTTGATGTACCCTGCATCTGTGGAATACCTGAATAGACAACGAATCATTCCAAAATTGAGGTGGCAGACTTTGGGAGCAGCTGTAGACTTGGGGTTTGCTTTCTGCATCTAATTTGTTTCTGATTTTATGTTTACCTTAGTTTACTATTTAGAGTTTATTATCATTGGTAGATTTGTTTATTGATTTGGCTGCTCGCTTACTTTTTTTTTAAATACATATTTTTTTTCCCTTTTTCTCTTTTTGTGAGTGTGTATGTGTATGCTTCTTTGTGTGATTTTGTCTGTATAGCTTTGCTTTTAACATGTGTCCTAGGGTTCTGTCTGTCCATTCTCTCTTTCTTTTTTCTTTAGTATAGTTTTTAGTGCTTGTTATCATTGGTGGATTTGTTTTTTGGTTTTGTTGCTCTCTTCTTTCTTTCTTTCTATTACTTTTTAGTTTTTTATTTTTAATAATTTTTTAAAGATTTTTATTTTAATACCTTTATTTTATTTTATTTTTTCCTCCCTCCCTTTCTTTCTTTCTCTTTCTTTCTTTCTTTCTCCATTTTCTCCTGAGCCATGCGGCTGACAGGGTCTTGGTGCTCTGGCTGGGGGTCAGGCCTGTGCCTCTGAGGTGGGAGAGCTGAGTTCAGGACACTGGTCTACCAGAGACCTCCCGGCTCCACGTAATATCACACAGTGAAAGTTCTCCCAGAGATCTCCATCTCAACGCTAAGACCCAGCTCAACTCAATGACCAGCAAGCTACACTGCTTGACACCCTATGCCAAACAACTAGCAAGACAGGAATACAGCCCCACCCATTAGCAGAGAGGCTGCCTAAAATCATAATAAGGTCACAGACACCCCAAAACACATCACCAGATGCAGTGCTGCCCAACAGAAAGACAATATCCAGCCTCATCCACGAGAACACAGGCACCAGTCCTCTCCATCAGGAAGCCTACACAACCCACTAAACCAATCTTAGCCACTGAGGGCAGACACCAAAAACAACGGGAACTATGAACATGTAGTCTGTGAAAAGGAGACCCCAAACACAGTAAGTTAAGCAAAATGAGAAGACAGAGAAACACACAGCAGATGGAGGAGCAAGGAAAAAACCCACCAGACCAAAAAGATGAAGAGGAAATAGGCAGTCTATCTGGAAGAGAATTCAGAGTAATGATAGTAAAGGTGATCCAAAATCTTTGAAATAGAATGGAGAAAATACAAGAAACGTTTAACAAGGACTTACAAGAACTAAAGAGCAAAGAAACAATGATGAACAACACAATAAATGAAATTAAAAATTCTCTAGAAGGAAATCAATGGCAGAATAAATGAGGCAAAAGAACGGATAAGTAACCTGGAAGATAAAACAGTGGAAATAACTACCGCAGAGCAGAATAAAGAAAAAAGAATGAAAAGAATTGAGGACAGTCTTAAGAGACCTCTACGACAACAATAAATGCACCAACATTCAAATTATAGGGGGGCCCAGAAGAAGAAGAGAAAAAGAAAGGGACTGAGAAAATATTTGATGAGATTATAGTTGAAAACTTCCCTATTATGGGGAAGGAAATAGCCAATCAAGTCCAGGAAGCGCAGAGAGTCCCATACAGGATAAACCCAAGGAGAAACACGCCAAGACACATATTAATCAAAAATTAATTATAAAGAAAAAATATTAAAAGCAGCAAGGGAAAAACAACAAATAACATACAAGGGAATCCCCATAAGGTTAACAGCTGATCTTTCAGCAGAAACTCTGACAGCCAGAAGGGAGTGGCAGGACACATTTAAAGTGATGAAAGGGAAAAACCTACAACCAAGAATACTCTATCCACCAAGGACCTTATTCAGATTCAAAGGAGAAATTAAAACCTGTACAGAGAAGCAAAAGCTAAGAGAATTCAGCACCACCAAACCAGCTTTAAAACAAATGCTAAAGGAACTTCTCTAGGCAGGAAACACAAGAGAAGGAAAAGACCTATAATAACAAACCCAAAACAATTAAGAAAATGGTAATAGGAACATACATATCGATAACTGCCTTAAATGTAAATGGATTAAATGCTCCAACCAAAAGACACAGACTGGCTGAATGGATACCAAAACAAGACCCATATATATGCTGTCTACAAAAGAGCCACATCAGACCTAGGGACACATACAGACTGAAAGTAAGGGGATGGAAAAAGATATACCATGCAAATGGAAATCAAAAGAAAGCTGGAGTAGCAATTCTCGTATCAGATAAAATGGATGTTAAAATAAAGACTACTACAAGAGACAAAGAAGGACACTACATAATGATCAAGGGATCGATCCAAGAAGAAGATATAACAATTGTAAATATTTATGCACCCAACATAAGAGCACCTCAATACATAAGGCAAATGCTAACAGCCATAAAAGGGGAAATCGACAGTAACACAATCATAGTAGGGGACTTTAACACCCCACTTTCACCAATGGACAGATCATCCAAAATGAAAATGAATGTAAGGATACACAAGCTTTAAATGATACATTAAACAAGATGGACTTAATTGATATTTATAGGACATTCCATCAAAAACAACAGAATACATTTTCTTCTCAAGTACTCATGGAACATTCTCCAGGATAGACCATATCCTGGGACACAAACCAAGCTGTGGTAAATTTAAGAAAACTGAAATTGTATCAAGTATCTTTTCTGACCACAACAGTATGAGACTAGATATCAATTACAGGAAAAAATCTGTAAAAAATACAAACACATGGAGGCTAAACCATACACTACTAAATACACTACTAAATCTCTTGGTTAAGAGATCACTGAAGAAATCAAAGAGGAAATCAAAAAATACCTAGAAACAAATGACAATGAAAACACGACAACCCAAAACTTATGGGATCCAGCAAAAGCAGTTCTAAGAGGGAAGTTAGTAGCAATACAATCCTACCTCAGGAAACATCTCAAATAAACAACCTAACCGTACACATAAAGCAATTAGAGAAAGAAGAACAAAAAAAACCCCCAAAATTAGCAGAAGGAAAGAAATCATAAAGATCAGATCAGAAATAAATGAAAAAGAAATGAAGAAAACAATAGCAAAGGTCAATAAAACTTAAAGCTGGTTCTTGAGAAGATAAACGAAAGTGATAAACCATTAGCCAGACTCATCAAGAAAAAAAGGAAGACTCAAATCAATATAATTGAAATGAAATGAAAAAGAAGTAACAACTGATACTGCAGAAATACAAAGGATCATGAGAGATTACTACAAGCAACTATATGCTAAGAAAATGGACAACGTGCAAGAAATGGACAAATTCTTAAAAAGCACAACCTTCCGAGACTGAACCAGGAAGAAATAGAAAATATAAACAGACCAATCACAAGCAATGAAATTGAGACTGTGATTAAAAATCTTCCAACAAACAAAAGCCTAGGACCAGATGGCTTCACAGGTGAATTCTAACAAACATTTAGGGAAGAGCTAACACCTATCCTTCTCAAACTCTTCCAATATATAGCAGAGGGAGGAACACCCCCAAACTCATTCTATGAGGCCACCATCAATCACCCTGATATCGAAACCAGGCAAGGATGTCACAAAGAAAGAAAACTGCAGGCCAATATCACTGATGAACATAGATGCAAAAATCCTCAACAAAATACTAGCAAACAGAATCCAACAGCACATTAAAAGGAACATACACCATGATCAAGTGGGGTTTATCCCAGGAATGCAAGGATTCTTCAATATACACAAATCAATCAATGTGATACACCATATTAACAAATTGAAGGAGAAAAACCGTATGACTATCTCAATAGATACAGAAAAAGCTTTCTACAAAATTCAACACCTGTTTATGATAAAAGCCATCCAGAAAGTAGGCACAGAGGGAACTTACCTCAACATAATAAAGGCCATATATGACAAACCCACAGCCAACATTGCTCTCAATGGGGAAAAACCGAAACCATTTCCTCTAAGATCAGGAACAAGACAAGGTTGTCCACTCTAACCACTATTATTCAACACAGTTTTGGAAGTTTTAGCCAAAGCAATCAGAGAAGAAAAAGAAATAAAAGGAATCCAAATCGGAAAAGAAGTAAAGCTGTCACTGTTTGCAGATGACATGATACTATACACAGAGAATCGAAAAGATGCTACCAGGAAACTACCAGAGCTAATCAATGAATTTGGTAAAGTAGCAGGATACAAAATTAACGCACAGAAATCTCTTGCATCCCCAAACTCGAATGATGAAAAATGTGAAAGAGAAATTAAGGAAACACTCTCATTTACCACTGCAACAAAAAGAATAAAATACCCAGGAATAAGCCTACCTAAAGAGACAAAAGACCTGTATGCAGAAAACTATAAGACATTGATGAAAGAAATTAAAGATGATACAAACAGATGGAGAGATATACCATGTTCTTGGATGGGAAGAATCAACACTGTGAAAATGTCTATACTACCCAAAGCAATCTACAGATTCAATGCAATCCCTATCAAACTACCGATGGCATTTTTCCCAGAACTAGAACAAAAAATTTCACAATTTGTATGGAAACACAAAAGACCCCGAATAGCCAAAGCAATCTTGAGAAACAAAAACGGAGCTGGAGGAATCAGGCTCCTGGACTTCAGACTATACCACAAAGCTACAGTAATCAAGACAGTATGGTCGTGTCACAAAAACAGAAATATAGATCAATGGAACAGGATAGAAAGCCCAGAGATAAACCCACACACATATGTTCACCTTATTTTTGATAAAGGAGGCAAGAATATACAATGAAGAAAAGACAGCCTCTTCAGTAAGTGGTGCTGGGAAAACTGGACAGCTACATGTAAAAGAAAGAAATTAGAACACTCCCTAACACCATGCACAAAAATAAATTCAAAATAGATTAAAGACCTAAATGTAAGGTCAGACCCTATAAAACTCTTAGAGGAAAACATAGGCAGAACACTCTATGACATAAAGTACCAAAAGTTCCTTTTTCACCCACCTCCTTGAGAAATGGAAATAAAAACAAAAATAAACAAATGGGACCTAATGAAACTTAAAAGCTTTTGCACAGCAAAGGAAACCACATCAAGATGGAAGACAACCCTCAGAATCGGAGAAAATATATGCAAATGAAGCAACTCACAAAGGATTAATCTCCAAAATTTATAAGCAGCTCATGCAGCTCAATATCCAAAAAACAAACAACCCAATCCAAAAATGGGCAGCAGACCTAAATAGACATTTCTCCACAAGATATACAGACTGCCAACAAACACATGAAAGAATGCTCAACATCATTAATCATTAGAGAAATGCAAATCAAAACTACAATGAGGTATCACCTCACACCAGTTAGGATGGCCATCATCAAAAAATCTACAAACAGGGCTTCCCTGGGTGGCGCAGTGGTTGAGAGTCCTCCTGCCGATGCAGGGGACACGGGTTTGTGCCCTGGTCCGGGAAGATCCCACATGCCGCAGAGCAGCTAGGCCCATGGGCCATGGCCGCTGAGCCTGCGCGTCTGGAGCCTGTGCTCCGCAACGGGAGAGGCCACAGCAGTGAGAGGCCCGCGTACCGAAAAAAAAAAAAAAAATCTACAAACAATAAATGCTGGACAGGGTGTGGAGAAAAGGGAATCCTCTTGCACTGTTGGTAGGAATGTAAATTGATACAGCCACTATGGAGAACAGTATGGAGGATCCTTAAGAAACTAAAAATAGAACTACCATACAACCCAGCAATCCCACTACTAGGCATATACCCTGAGAAAACCATAATTCAAAAAGAGTCATGTACCACAATGTTCATTGCAGCACTCTTTACAATAGCCAGGATATGGAAGCACCTCAGTGTCCATCGACAGATGAATGGATAAAGAAGATGTGCCACATATATACAATGGAATATTACTCAGCCATAAAAAGAAACGAAGCTGAGTTATTTGTAGAGAGGTGGATGGACCTAGAGTCTGTCATACAGAGTGAAGTAAGTCAGAAAGAGAAAAATACCATATGCTAACACATATATTTGGAATCTCAAAAAAAAAAGGTTCTGAAGAACCTAGGGGCAGGACAGGAATAAAGACACAGATGTAGAGAATGCACTTGAGGACACGGAGAGGGGGAAAGGTAAGTTGGGACGAAGTGAGAGAGTGGCATGGACTTATATACACTACCAACGTAAAATAGATAGCTAGTGGGAAGCAGCCACATAGCACAGGGAGATCAGCTCGGTGCCTTGCGACCACCTAGAGGGGTGGGATAGGGAGGGTGGGAGTGAGATGCAAGAGGGAGGAGATATGGGGATATATGTATATGTATAGCTGATTCACTTTGTTATAAAGCAGAAACTAACACACCACTGTAAAGCAATTATACTCCAATAAAGGTGTTAAAAAAATAAAACAAAGGAATGCCTATCCAAAAAAAAAAAACAAACAAACAAAAGCAGAATCAGGAACTCAAGTCTCCTGACTCCCTAGTTCAGCAACCTATTATAATCAAAAAAAGAAAAAATGGAAAACTCATTGCTGGAAAAACTGTAATATTCAGTGCTGCTAAGAGTATACACTTCTGGTATATGAATAAATTTAAATAATCTTCCAGAAAATAATTTGGCAATATATATCAGGAGTCTTATGAATACATACTTTGAATACATATGTAATGTGATCCAATACCTATACTTCTAGGAATTTATGCTAAAGAAATTATTTAAAATGTGGATTTCAAATGTGGATAATTTACATACAAAGATATTCCTTTCAGGGCTATCTGAACAGCAAAAAAATAGAAACCTGAATGTCCAACAACATAGTTGTCCCTCAGTACTTGCAGGGGATTGATTCCAAGACTCCAGAGGATACAAATTCCGCAGATGCTCAAGTCCCTTATGTAAAATGGAGTATTATTTGCATATAACCTATGCACATTCTCCCATGTACTTTTTTTTTTTTTTTTGGCCACACCACATGGCATACGGGATCTTAGTTCCCTGACCAGGGATTGAACCCAATGCATTGGGAGCCCAGAGTCTTAACCACTGGACCGCCAGGGAAGTCCCATCCCATATACTTTAAATCATCTCTAGATTACTTATAATACTGAATACAATGTAAATGCAAAGTAAATAGTTGCCCGTGCATGGCAAATTCAAGTTTTGCTTTCTGGAACTTTGTAGACTGTTTTTTGTTTTAATTCTTGATCTATGATTGGGTTGACTCCCTGATGTGAAACCTGTGGATATGGGGGGCCAACTGTAATGGAAGGATTATATAAATTACAGTTGTCCAGAAAGTGAAATATTATGTAACCTTTCAAAATGTTTCCTAAGTACTATTAATCAAACTAGAAAATAAATGCTCAAGATATACTAAGTGAAAGAAGCTGAACTGTATATATAATAATAACCTTGATCATATGAAAAAATATATATATTAAAATATACTCTGTGGTATTGCTGAGGATTATTTGTTCTCTTTATTTTCCAAATTTTCCATTAAAAAAATACATATTACTCTTGTAATCTGAAAAAAGAAGTTGTAACTGTCACTAGTAATAATTGATAATCATAGCTATGGCCATTAAGTGCCAGGCACTACACAGCAATTTATGCACATTTATTCCTCACAATAACCCTAAGAGCAAAGTATCACCTCCATTTGCTGGATGAACAAATGAATTTCAAAAAGGCTGAATGACTTGACAAAGGTTACACAGTCTATATGTGGCAGAGCCAGATCCAATCACCGAGGAATAGGGAGAAAAAAACCTGTTCCTCCACTCACTATATATCAGAGATTCTTAGATCCAAGCTTAATATACACACAGTAAACTGAAAGCAAAGGCAACTGATTAGACAGTCAACTATCACAGTGCAATCACAATGCACTACCTGTGAATCTGAAAAATCAGATAGTTCAAAGTCCTCCAAAATACATAATTTTGTTTTCTTGTCTTTGATTTGGGCTTTGATTTTGGCCACTTGTCTTGGTATATTTTCTAAGGGAAAATGTTCATCTCTGGATATTAGTATGTAATGTATCTAGTATAGCTGTAATGTACAGCTAGTCTCAAATCACAATACTCTTAGTGACAGATATAGCACCTCAATTTTGAGGTGAACATTTTGAAGCATTTTTGAAATCTGACTGAAGGCTGAGATTTAAGAATAATGAAAAGATCTATTTGCTAATTTTAAAGCATCAACTGGGTAACATCAGAAGTATGAGATCACTGGGAAGTCATTATTTTCTGTATTCAAGTTAAAGTTCACAAAGTATCATATTATACAAGAAACACCATTAAAAAGAAACTAATGAACTTTAGGTATCATTTCAAGCCCCTTAAAAAAAATAGAAAGTTTATTTCATTGGAGTAAACATATAATTGCCTTCTCTAAAAATTATAAAACTGATATCCTTATATCCTGAAAGTTTTCTTCTTAGTTTATACATTTAAATAGCTAGCGTAAAATTCTAGAAGTATATCTGGAAATATATAAAAGATATAAAGAAATTCTAGATAAAAGATTAACAACTTTTGAGATAAAATTACAAGCTTTTTGTTAGATAACAACAGATTATACATTTTAAGATAATGCTACATGAATAATTGTAAAAATACAAATTTGCTTGCTACTTACAGGAAATGGCTCCAATCCCTCCTGAATTACAAAGCCTTCAATAACATGGGTCAAGATCTGTGGCTTAACAATAGCCTGTGGAGGTTTGTTTTCTACACTGGGTATGCTACCAAGCATAGATGTACTATTACTCCTTGTGGTAGCAGCTGGAAGTAAGAGTGGAGGTGGAGGAACAGACACATGTGAAGGATCTGATGGAGATTTAATTACTGAAGCACTGACTGATGCCACAACAGGTAATTCTACTTGCTCTGTGGAACAAAAAAAAAAAAGTCATTTTTTTAATCTTTAGCATTCTGCCCAGGCAAATATGAAAGAAAATTCAAGAATAAATATTAGTAACAATAACAGCTAATATCTGGTGCTTTAAAGAAAATTCTAAGACCCTTATATTTATTATCTCATTTAATCTCCACAATAACCTTATGAGATACATACTACTATTCCCACTTACAGAGGAAGGGGGTGACTTGCTCAAAGTTGTCATTCCAACTTTGGTTACAAAGAACTGTCCCATAAGACATGAAAATGTTTTAGAATGTCAATTTAAGAATAATTACTAAAAAAACTTTAAAATTTTAAGCTATACAGATATTAAATTCCCTATGTTTCTGTTTATATATTCCAAATGATATGGGGGGAAAAAAGTACTTTGAAAACACGCTTAAGAAAAAAAGAATCATGAAATCCACAGAATAAGTAGAAATTTTAATGAATTATACAGGGCATTACCTTTATTTCAAGCTAATTCACATCCATGCACAAATGTTCTTTGTTGTTATCTTTAACAACTCTTCATTGACACCGTACATGTCAATTTGGGGGAACACTGTATACCAGGCAATTGCAAAATGTTGGGCTGGATCACTGTGATTCCTCCCCTTCAAACTCTGAGGACCACAATAAGACAGACCCACAGCCTACAATAGAGACTTTACCTCCCCATTCGGTAGCAATAAACCTTTACTAAGCTGTACCAAAGTGGAGAGGCGGAACCAGCTGATAGCTAGGAATACCAGTGAGTACAAGATGTCTGAGAAAAATAACAAAAAAAGAACATGTGGTAAAGATAATATTACTACTTACTGAGCACTTTTGTGCCAGGTACTGTATAAATGTCTTACATGTTATAACACATTTAGCCCTCAAAACTAGCCTATGGGTAGGTACTGTTATTATCTCCATTTTATAGATGTGGAAACCAAAACACAGAAAGATAAAGCAACTTGCCTAGAGGCACACAGCTAATAAGCAGTGGAGCTGGGATACTAACCCAGGCAATCAGGTTCTGGATTCCGGAGACAATGCTTTTTTCATTGCTACAGTAACTCCTCTCCACCATCAGTATGAAAAGGATTGATATCACTATCAAAAATGCTCAAAATATAGCTCAGGTAGAGAAGAAAGAAAAGAAATCCCTATCGAATAAAAATTTCAGCTAACAAAATAGTGTAGTGATAATCAGTGTAGTGTCAGAAATGGAAAAGCTAACAGTTCAGACATAGTAACTCTGACGTAATTAATAACACTATGTAGCTTATCACAGCAAGATTACAGCCATAACTTAACCTAGTTCCACCAAATAATCCACCAGGATAAACTGTACTGGAAAAGCTATTTAAAGTCACACAATCCCTCATTAAGAACTACAAAAGAAAGTCAGCAGAGGACTTCCCTGGTGGCTCAGTGGTTAAGAATCTGCCTGCCAATTCAGGGACACGGGTTCGATCCCTAGTCCGGGAAGATCCCACAAGCCGCAGAGCATGTGCGCCACAACTACTGAGCCTGCGTGCCACAACTACTGAAGCCTGCACGCCTAGAGCCCATGCTCCGCAACAAGAGAAGCCACTGCAATGAGAAGCCCGTGCACAGCACAAAGAGTAGCCCCCACTCGCCGCAACTAGAGAAAGCCCATGCAGCAATGAAGACCCAACCCAGCCACCCCCCAAAAAAAAAAGAAAAAAAAAGAGAAGAAAAAGTCAGCAGGAAATACTGGTTTGCTTATTTCCAGGAACAAATACACAATTGTACACATGCATTACCAGACTGAAGAACTCCATAAAAATCCTACCCCACATACCCAATTTCCACATATACTCCTAGAAGAAAAGGATAAAAGATATAATCCTGAACTGGGACTAAAAAGCAATTTTTCTGTTGGAAGGAAAATATAAATCTATGGAGAAGTGAAAAATAAGATAAATTTTAATATCCCTTATAGATTTATAAATATTTGGTTACTTTAGAAATATAAAGCTGCATTAAGTATATTGTGGCTTATTCAGAAAATACTGCTTAGTATATGTTCTAACTAATTTTTGGATCATACATACAAATAGATCTAAATTTTGTTGAAAACAAAGTTGTAAGTTACTGACTTCTTTAAAAAGTTATTAATAGCTATGACTTGCCAGTTTATAATCAGCTGTTAAAATCAAAAACACAAGAAACATTGACATATTATAGCAGAACAAAAACACAATTATTGGGGACTTCCCTGGTGGCGCAGCGGTTAAGAATCCGCCTGCCAGTGCAGGGGACATGGGTTATCTGGGAAGATCCCACATGCCGCTGAGCAACTAAGCCCATGCGCCACAACTACTGAGCCTGCACTCTAGAGCCCGTGAGCCACAACTACTGAGCCTGTGTGCCACAACTACTGAAGCCCACGTGCCTAGAGCCCATGCTCCGCAACAAGAGAAGCCACCGCAATGGGAAGCCCACGCACCTCAACAAAGAGCAGCCCCCACTTGCCACAACTAGAGAAAGCCCGCGAGCAGCAATGAAGACCCAACGCAGGCAAAATTTAATTAATTAGTTTTTTAAAAAACAAAAAAACCACAATTACTACACTCTCTAGATTTAAGACAACTGTGAGAGAGAAACCCCAAGTTAACTGATAAGACTTTGCCACAGGTTACTCTGCCTATTCACAGTCTCGTTTTCTGAGCAAGATCTATGAGCTTTTTCTACTCTTTTTTATGGATGCTTTTTTAAGAATTCTTATAGATTTATGAAGACCGAATCCTGGGTGGAAACAAGTCCCTCTATTTTTACAGGTTAGTTTATTACATGATTTGATGAGCAACCTGTGCTCGCTTTTCCCCCTTCATATACTACAGAAACTAGTTAAGTATGAAGTAAATTAAAGGAAGATTCAAAAATCTACATTGTACTTAGACAATTTAGCCAGAGGGATGGATATGCCTGCCAGGATCTCAGACTACATTCCTGAGGAAATAATGTGAAGATATTCTTGAGTTTCAATATATCAAAAATGTTTAAATTTTCTTGAGTATCATTAGTAATGCTTATTAGGCAATTAAATCACAGTCACAATGCAAGGTTAGTATCCAATTAAACACATATTTCTGCCTTTAAATCAAAATTCCAAGAAATCTGCAGCAACATAAATCCATTTTCAGTGTATACAAACTACAAAGATTTAATACTATAGTTAGATTTTCTTAAATCTATCTTTTGAGGTATTATTTTGAATAAGCAAAGGCAATAATATTAAACTTGTCTTAAATATTTTATATAATTTTATTGACTAAATGTTTTCTATTTTTCAGGAAAAAGTTGGGGAAAAAGTTGGAGGAAAATTGGTCTTCCCCCTCCATGCTTTCCAGAGATTCATATTGGTAGTAAGGGATAAAAGCTAGAAAGAAGAGAAAGGATAGAAATGTGGCATGCTGAAGAAAAGAGAGGACAAGGGCTGCTTTGGTAGCAAAGTCAGTGCCCTGTTACAGTCTGTTTCCATGCCTGTTACAGTGGTTAGTCTTAACTGAAAGTGATCATGAAGGCCATGAGATATTCAATAGAATAAAATACTTACAACAAAGCCTGAACCAAGATTAGTATTATCTGGATAAGTGGTCAGTAAACTTTCTATAAAGGACATATGGTCTCTGCAATGACTCATCTTTGCTGCAGTAATGCAAAAGTAGCCATAGATAATATCTGAACAAATGAACGTGGCTGTGTTGCATAGAACTCTATTCATGGACAATGAAATTTGAATTTCATATAATCTTCACATGACATGAAACATTACTCTTCTTTTGATTTTTTTTTCAAACATTTAAAAATTTTAAAACCATACTTAGCTCATTGGCCATACAAAAACATGCAGCAGGAAGGATCTGAAGCGTGAGCTATCATTTGCCAACCCCTGATCTAAATAAAATACTAAAAAAAAAAAAAAAAAAACCCTAACACAGAATATATCTTTTTTAGGACTTAGATACCGGGCTATAGATTATAATGTTTTAGTAAAATACCGAGGATTCACAGTCACTTTGATATTATCAGGAGGAGTATAGAGAAGATTTACTTGAACTTGTAAGTAGTTCTGAAGTAGTGAATAAGAATTTGAATGCTTAAACTCAAGAATTTTTTAATCCACGTCCCTAGTAAGAATTAGTGAGGCTTAATTTAAGTACTGTCTGGGAAAGAACACTTTTAAAAGCATTTACTCAGTCTGGGTCACACGCAATTATGACAAATGTCAGATATGACTTCAAATGCTTTGTGATTTTTTTTTTTTTTTTTTTTTTTTTTTGCGGTACACGGGCCTCTCACTGTTGTGGCCTCTCCCGTTGTGGAGCACAGGCTCCGGACGCACAGGTTCAGCGGCCACGGCTCACGGGCCCAGCCGCTCCGCGGCATGTGGGATCCTCCCGGACCGGGGCACGAACCCGTATCCCCTGCATCGGCAGGCAGACTCTCAACCACTGTGCCACCAGGGAAGCCCATGTTTTGTGATTTTTGGAAAGTATAATTGAAATCTTCTGATAGAACTTTGATTTATTCTAGTTTTTAAGCTAGAAATAGCTTGACACATAAATCTGAATGGTCATATGAAACACATCTGTACAAACTGCTAGAAATTCAAAGGCTGAAATACGTTTTTGATTTGGGTAGTTCCTCAACAACTGTTCTAATTATTCCTCATCAAAAAAAAAAAAATCTTGGGACTTCCCTGGTGGCGCAGTGGTTAAGAATCTGCCTGCCAATGCAGGGGACACGGGTTCGAGCCCTGGTCCAGGAAGATCCCACATGCCGCGGAGCAACTAAGCCTGTGTGCCACAACTACTGAGCCTGTGCTGTAGAGCCTGCGAGCCACAACTACTGAGCCTGCGTGCCACAACTACTGAAGCTTAAGTGCCTAGAGCCCATGCTCTGCAGCAAGAGAAGCCACCGCAATGAGAAGCTCGCGCACCACAAAGAAGAGTAGCCCCCACTCATTGCAACTAGAGGAAGCCCGCGCACCGCAATGAAGACCCAATGCGGCCATAAATTAATTAATTAATTTTTAAAAAGTCTTGAATTCTAATCTATGTTTTGCAGCAATTAATTACACAGCAAATTAGTTTAATACGACCTCTATTGAAAAAAACCTTTTTCCGTTACTAACACTTCTCTAATAGAAAATTACCCCAAATTCAGGCATTTTCTCACCTAACAAAGGATGCTCAGAAGTCAAATCTTCTCCTCTCCCCACAGTTATAGCTGCTGGAGACAATGTGGGTGGTGGTGGAGTTCTATCCATTCGGACACATTCTTCTGATTCCTCTGGCATTTCTTCTTCACATACATCTTCTACTTGATAAACCTGCAACGACAAACCATGCTGCCTAAAAATGTTTCTAAAGTACATTTGATAAGGTGTTCTTAATTTAATGAACAAAATAAATTCCAAGTGTTTTAAAAATTAAAAGGCAAAATGACTATTTGACAGATTGAAAGGAAAACTTTAAAATCATTCAAATGAAGTTTTTCATAATCCTTGACGATTCATGATACTTGATGATATTTCACTGAAAGCAAGCTGTGGATCAGTACCTAGGCTATAAATCACTAAGGTTTCCCAAAGGTGATAGTCAAGTCAGGACATATTTTTAATTTTGTTAATTTTTTAAAATGTTTTGATTTTATACACTCAAACAACTATTTGGGGAATTTACTATAGTTTCTGTTAACTTCCACTGTAATAAATCAAAATAGATACTAATATTTTTCACAAGCATGTTAAGTAAATCTCCAAAATGACACATATTATATAAGGAAATGCACTGTTTAAAGGACTACATCCCAGGTTTTTCTTTATTATATTTATGTGAATTAAAGATTAAATTTTGAAAAGTAATGTCTGAGTACCCACAAAAAAGGTATGTGATTACATGTTTAATCTTCTGATCTACTCAAGAATCTAATGAATTTTTATAAGCTAGTATCAGTTAAACAGAAAACATCTGTCCTTGAAATAACACACACACACCCCCATCCTAAACCATTTGACATATTACTTTTAGTTCTTTAATATTGTTCCATACTTATAGAAGAAAGTTACATCTTTAATTTAACTACCTTGTTATCCAATGGTAAAGATAATACTTAAGAAGAAAACATGGACTCAAAAGTACTCTGAGAAGGAACTTTAAAAACGTCTAACCTATTATTGATTTTTTATTAAACTTAAGGCTGAATTTTCAAAGTCCACTTGTAGAGACTGACATAGGTATTTATTTTGTCATTTTTTTTAATTTAATCATTATTTTTGAAAGATGACAGGTCACCAAAAACAAAGCCACAAAGCAATTTACCCCCTTCTTATATGTACAAAGTTTATTACTTACATTTATAAAAGTTGTGAGTTTTTAAGATAACCTACCCAAACTGATTAATATTTCTAATAAATATCAAAACAAAAAATGTTTCTTCAACATTCACAAAAAACTTTTAAATGATCTAATATTGTATATATTTTTAATCAAACTATTGAAAAAGTTTGATTTGAAATTAAATATAAAAACAATCAATATTTCTGAAACCAGCATAAACGATGCGTGATAAAAAAGACTTGAAGTTTTACCTACAAAGGCATATCTAACAACAGCAATAGAATTTAAAAACCAAAACAAGCAAAAAAAAAACCCTAATTTTTCAAGATAATCTATTAAGAAAAAAAAGCTTTCTTTTTTTTTAAATTAAAAAATCCCTTTGTTACTGATAATTTTATATCAAATATAATATCCAGAGCTGTGATTCGAATCAGCTACTAAGTAGGCAACATTTTTAAAAGTTATTTGCTCACAACCCTGAATCTGGAAACCGGTTTCACTGAGAGAGAGTCCTTGCCTCATGTCTGGATCCTCAGGAGTGAAAGCAGTCGTTCATTACTGTACAGCGCAACAATGATAGCTGCTAGTATCTGTTCATGATAATTTTTTTTAAATGATGATAATGTCCAATACAGGGAAAGTCATCCAAAAAAATGTCCTGGGGGTTAAAGGAAAAACAAAAAACAAAAAACTTCTAGTGAGGGGCACCTGCTGTAGTAGAGATTACCTTAATTTGGCAGAGTGGTGGGGATGTTGATTCAGAGGTAATTAGGCAAGTAATGGTTGTATCAACCAGCTCAACTGTATCTATGTAGCATTCCTTTATTAGATATTACTTTTCTTCCAAAGATCATCTTTTCATAAAATGCTGAAACTCTCTCTTTAATATTAATGCTGTCACAAGTTTTTCAAACACCTACTACAGTACCTTTTAAGGAATCAAAGATCATGCATGAGCATGCATAGTATTCTGATTTTTAAAATATAATGAAAGAGTTTTAAAGGATTAAAAGAGGCAAACACAAATAACATATTCTGAAATAATCCAACAAAGAATACTGTAAAATATTTTTCGTTCTTTACAGGTAAGCCTAACTGTACATACTTTCTTCCACATCCCCCATGTAAAGGCAAAGTAAGTTAAAGAATAAAAGAAGTAGGCAAAAGCAAATCTGTCACAGACATCTGGCACCATCAGCATAAAAAAAATCTAAGTGCGACAACTAAAAGACTGAATAAAGCAAAGAAGTGAAGGTTTTGCTCACAAGATCATTTGGAAACTGTACATCACAATTTCTCTTTAGTTCATAACTATGACTATTCTAAAACTAACACTGGCTGCCAAACTTACCTCAATAAAGTACATTAGTCCCATCTGTCTCCTTTCCCTAAATAAACTGTGGAAAACATTTATTAGTTCTAAATTATCTACACTTACCATATCTTACTTATCATACCTAAATGTCAATGAAAAATCTTTTAAAAAACATACTGATGTTACTTTGAAAATTCACTTATCTTTGAAAATTTCACATCTCTTAGAACTCTCTCTCTACCTTTGAATATTTGAAACAACCAGGAAATTGTGAACGAATGTGTAATTCATGAAGAAATGGGATGGTTAAAAAAATTGATTTGATAAAGGTAATAACAGAAAAATACAGCAATTTAATAAATAGGCTATGGTACTCAAAGAAAGGTAAAAGATAAGAACAATAACATGGAAACATCTGTAGCAAATATGACCATACCAGTGATAGCAGAGAAAGTTATTCTTCTCATGAAAAAAAACAATTCCAAAAATGAGGTAACATAAATTTTAAAAAAAACAAAATTAATAGAGGGCAGAAAATAATAAGATCCTAGATATTTTAACTTTAATCCAAGTGTTGTTATGTTTTTGATATTTCTATCCCAAACATGTTCCTCCAAGGTCTGCCCTAACAAAAATAATTAGAAAAATATAAGGCATATAGAGAAATTTTATTTTTTTACTTGTTAAAAACCAATTCATTGAACTAGAAAGTGAGAATATAAATTCAAATTAAATTTGATTTCTTTGAAGGTACTGTACACTTTTAAGCCTGTGTTTTTATATTATAATATCCATTGTAAACTCTTCAAAAATACATTAAAAGAAAATATAGAGACATAATAATTGAAATACAAACTTATTTCTAGATGCCCATTGTTGTCTTTGTCAAATTCTGTTCTTAATAAAAGTGAGTAGGAAGTGGAATTCAATCTCTTCATGCCTATTAAGATCAGTCAGAATGACAAGAATAAAGAATCTATAAATTTGCATCCTGAGCACCAAAATGTTTCCCATTAAGGAACAGACTTTGAAACCCCTTTCCTTTCTGAGTTTATGGTTACTAGCCTTTAAGTGATAAAATCTCTTTAGTGAGGTTTGACATAAAACCTCCTTTGGGGGGTGGTGGTGGTGGTGGGATGAACTGGGAGATTGAGATTGACATGTATACACTAATATGTATAAAATAGATAACTAATAAGAACCTGCTGTATAAAAATAAATAAAATAAAATTCAAAAAAGTAAAAATAAAAAAAAAACCTCTTGAGAATATTGTTTTCCTCAGTTATAAATTAATTATGAATTTGATCATTCTAACATTTAGAGACCTTATTTCAATTTTTATTATAAATTATTTTATAAATTTAAAAGTCCTTTATAGAATGTTTAAAAGAAAAACATTTTTCAGGATAATTTTCCTCTGTAGGCAGTATGTACCATTTCTAGAGGTTTATTTTGATAAATTTCACCACAATCTCAGTTACTCAAAACTTTTACTCCTCCCAGTGGATTTTTTCATCCTCAGTATTCAACTCATCCGCTGAGATTTTCTTAGCTTTTTAAATGAGAAATATTTTAAGTATATATTCTCCCTTAGTAGAAATTTAAAAATCAGTTTAATAATTCTGAAAGATGGCCTACAGTTAATGTTGTTTTTGCAAAGTTGGATTCTTTCCTAGAATAACTGGTTTTTACAAAGTTTTAATTACAAAATACAAGTTTACCAAAAAATTACATCATACAAGCATACCTCCACCTTGAAGCAAAAGCCCCATAAAGGCCTAGTACTTCAGAATGCATACAACCAAAAAGGTTAGCTAGATAAACCATACGTTTAAGAACATACAAGCCAACAGAAGGGATCTATGAAGGATAATCACCTTAAGAGAAAAAACTTTGTGCAGATGACACTGGTTCAAATGCATTCCCTTGGGGAAAAAAAATCAACTCTGTAAAGATAGCAGATGGATTTGTTTAAATAGTAATAAAATTAACGAGGGACTTTTAATAACCATTACAAATTATCAAGCATGCAACCATACTACAACAAAAGGTATTTTTTTTTTTTTTTTTTTTTGCCCATACAGCATGTATGTCAGATACTGACAGATGGAAATTTCAAGCTTTTTAAATTCATTGGCATTTAGATCTAATGATATAACATAGCGTGGGAGAAAACTGTTTTTACTTTCAGGTCGGCAAGAAAGTCAAAGAGCTTCCAAGGGCTTACCACTGGTGGATCAACGGATGCTGGTGGTTGTACTTGTAGGTTTACCGCAACAGTCTGTGGAGGAGGAAGAGTCTGAAATGGCAACTGGACCAAAGCTTCTGCAGCTGGAAGCTCCTCTTCTGACACCAAAGCATTCTGCACCAAAACCTGGCCCTGGGACAGAATTTCAGGCTGCACTTGTAAAGATTGCATAGACTGCAAGGGCAGTGGTGGAATCTGAGCTGGAGGAGATGTCGACATCTGCGGAGGGGTTGCAATTGGGATTGGAGAGGACTGCAGGGTTGAATATTGCTGGTGTGATGCTGGAGACACAATCTGCTGACCTGGGGACACCAAGGTGGACTGCTGAACTGGGCCAATGTGTACAACAGGGGAAGCTGGAAGTGGAAGATGGGATGGAAGATTCAGCTGTGCTGTAGGTTGCACCTGATTAGCAGTGGACTGCTGCAAGTTTGACCCTGGCTGGAGAGCTGATGACACAAGTGGGTGTGGCTGAATAAGTGCTTGTGGATGAATAATTATAGTAGGAGACTGACTTGGTGAATGAGGTGGTGGAGGAGACACCACTACAGACTGCTGTGCTGACTGTGACTGGCTAGGAGACACTGGTAAAGGAGGGGGATGACTCTGAATTGGGGAACAATGCTGTGACTGGGCACTACTGGGAGCTGGAGGCAGGCCGTGGTTTTGGAGTGGTAAACAGTGCTGGGATGGTGGTGGGTCTTGAGTTGGACTTTGAAGTGTGATTGGCTGAATTTGCTGTTGCTGCTGCTGTAGCATCAGCTGATGGTGGGAAACTTTGGGAGGTGGTGAATGAAGAGGAATCTGCTGATGTTTTATTAGAGGATGAGGCTGAATTGGAGGATATGAAGCTGTGAGAGAAAAAAATGACAATTAGTATTTATTTCAAAAGTAATCACATAAATTTTAAAATAAATCTAAATGAGGAACGTTTTCGCATCAGAAGGTCATAATCATCAGAAATCTATTACAAGTCTTCCCAACAAGAATGGCTCAAAAATGTAATGACAAACAACTTTTCCTTGGAAAACTACATAATTTCATAAAACAAACTGTACTGTGATAAGTTCCAAAAGAAAACTGCCTAAAACAATTGATTCATAAATCTGAATCTACATGATTTATTCTTATTAAATTTTATATGTCACCAGAATATTTCCATTAACTTTTAACAAAGTTTATCCACTTGAATTCCTTCTCTGGGAAGAAGAGGAGTGTAACTGAACAAGTGTAATATAAATAAAGATAACTTCAAAATCATAAAATAAAGGTCTCATCCTTTCTAATCCATGTCTAAACATTCTTCCAACTAACAGTCAATGTAATTACCTATAAAGCTTCCCAAATAAGTTCCCCAATTTGAACCGAGATGAATAGTTGGTACTATTTGACCCAGGAAAATATTTTGTATAAAAAGTTAATTCACTTAAGCAAAATACACGTGTGAATCCTACAGCATGGTTAAATAATCACAGTAACTAAGAAATGAAATTTCAGGGGCCATTCCAAATCCAGGAGACCAATAGTTTTGCTTGCAGAAAAAATGACGCAATCAGCCATGCTGTCTAGACAAATGATCTTGTTTTACTTCTCTCTCCCACATACACTAAAAGAAACCTACAGTAATCTATAAGTGATAATACCAGTTTTCTCCACAAGGGAGCCACTCATAACAGGAAATATATATGTAAGAATTAGCAAAATCAAGTAGAAAGTAGTTTCCACATCATTATGCCTCCTCTGCATACTGACTGGTGCATATGTTCACACAGAGGGAGATGCTGGTGAAATCCTCTCTATCTAAATAAGAATGGAAACTGGGTTCACCAGAAGATAAACTGAAGATTACTTAATATTAATACCATGTAACATTATCACATTTAAAATATACCTAAAGACAGGCAAAACTTTTTTCTTAATCTCAGACTGTAATGCCTTTTATCTATTTTTACATTCAACCATTATTTGTGACAAAGACCTTATAAAAAATTCTAACAAATTTTTTTCAACCTTTCTGTATTTGGTTCATTATTATTTGAAATTATGGAGATTCTTTAAGGAAATTAACATCTGATTAACATCTCAAGAAAGAAGCATTTAGAAGGTTCAACAAATACCCACGAATTGTTAAAAACAAAATGGAAATTAGATCTAAAATTTCATCTAACAAAGTAATTTTCATATAACTAGACTAGCATCTCAAACTAAGACTGAAAATTTTATGTCAGCACTTTATAAATGTGTTGATAAAGACTCTCTATTATAGAGTATTCAAAAAAATCTTGGACTTTATTATAGAGTACCTTTCCACCAAGGGGCTTAAGATGCTTTCACATCTCTCTCCTTTGTACTCACAAAATGCCTGTTGAGTAGGTACCCTTTTACAGATAAGGAAATAGAGGTTTAGCAAAGGCCCACTTTAATTCAATTTTTAAGTTATAATTAAAATTTACCATATTCTTGAAGTACAATGGAGATTATATTCATGGGAATAAAAAGTCTTTCTTTGCTCTAGCAAGTAAGCAATCTTTGCCTTCTAGAGCTGGTAATTCAATACAGTAATAGTTATCCTTTCACCTAAATAAAATTTTTCTTTGATCAGAAATCAAAATGAGTCTATATATTTTATATTAGTCCATTAAGTCCAACTGACAAGCACATATACTACAGAATAACTGAGGATATCTTAAACAATACTTCCATATAAGAAAAGTCCTAGTGTTCTGGAGAATCATGACGTGTGTTAATTTCTCTGATTTTAATAAACACTTTAGTATTGTCAGGGTGGCCTTGTAACTGGAGAATTAATGATTGGCATCATCTCTCACATATGCAGCAGAACCTTTTATTATTGCAAATAATTAAATATATTATTGTAAATTATTAAATATATTACTTCATTCAGTAGTTACTACAACCCCATGAAGTACATAGGGTACTATACTAATCCAGTATATTTCAAGTGAAGAAACTTTCAGTAGTGAAGTGACTTGCCTAAAATCACCTGGCTATTAAGAGGCAGCGCTGGGTATAAAAGAATCCACAGTCTTAGCTGAGTCTAGGTTCCTATTATGGTCTGAATGTATGTGTCCCCCAAAATTCACGTTGAAGCCCTAACCCTTAATGTGACTGTGTTTGGTAAGGGGGCCTCTAAGGAAGTAATTATGGTTAAATGAGGTCAAAAGGGTGAGGCCCTGACCCAACAGGATGAGACAGAAGAGAACTCGATATCCTCTCTTCCTGCACTCAGATGAAAGACTGTATGAGGACACACTAGAAGGCAGCCATCTGCAAGCCTGAAAGAGAGCGCTCACCAAAAACCAAACACTGCCAGTTCTTGATCTTGAGCTTCCCAGCCTCCAGAACTGTGAGAAGATAAATTTCTGTTGCTTAAGCCAGTGGTACCCAACCATTCTGGCACCAGGGACCACTTTCATGGAAGACAATTTTTCCAGGGACGGGGAGGGGGGCAGATATGGTGGTTCAGGCCGTAATGTGAGCAATGAGGAATGGGGAGCGGGAGATGAAGCTTCACTACTCACTCGCCTGCCGCTCACCTCCTGCTGTGTGGCCTGATTTCTAACAGGTCGAGGACTGCTACTGGTCCATGGACTGGGGGTTGGGGACCCCTGGTTTAAGCTATCTAGGCCATGGTATTTTTTTATGATAGCCTAAGCAGACTAATTAGTCTTTTCACTACATACTGGATTAATGTCTGCAAAAAAAGATGCATATTTTTTCTAACTTATTTCATAAAAGCTCTAAAGACTGAGCTCTAATATAGTTCATGATAATTTCCAGACATTTGGTTAAAGTTTGCCTTTATTTTATATATTAAAAATAGGATTAATAAATATCAAGTGGGAATTCCACCCTCAAGAAGAAATGATGAAGAAAACTAAATGATGTTAGCACCCTAGAAATACATGTAAGGAAATAATAACCATGTCTGTTATATGTCTATTATAATAATTACTAGACTATACTATGTTAGAATACAAGCAGATTTTTTAATACTTGAAAGTGACCTGCAGGAGCAAGCATTTTTCTAATTGAAGAAAAGGACAAATTACCAATTCAAGAATCTCAAAAAAAAAAAAAAAAAAATCTTAGCTTCAGATTAACTCCATACCAACAAGAGCAGAAAAACTAAAAGAGTAGAAAAATTATAACTGCTGCCTTGCCAGAAGATACAAATTGCTTTGAATAACTGCATTTTTAAGTTAAAATTGAATTTTTAAGTTTGGAAGCTGCAAAGGTTTATGTGGCTTAGGGTGTTCCATTTGGTTTTATTTCTAAAAAGTAACACCACAGAAAACTGGAGTTTGGTTAATACACATAAGCTCTAAATCTGGAATTGCAATTGTCCTGAAGTCTCAGGATGGTGTAAGGCCCTCTTACTCTTAGATGGTTTTAGCTTACTGGTCTCCTCCATACTTACATAAAATATTGGCCATCAGAGGAAGGCAACTAGAAAGATATTATCACACTATCAATGAAAAGGGGAAGAGTAAGTGTTAACTTAGAACCAGATATTGTGAGTTCAGGGGGAATGAAAATCCAAAAGCAGATCTCTTTGCTTGAACTAACCCTGAAAGAGTTCCTACCTTTCTCTTTGAAAGGAAATTAACCTACCCTCCATTATAATCTATCAAAACTATAGAAATCAATATAAATTGTCCCCTGAGCAGTCATTCCAAGCACAGTGGGTCACTGCCTCTCCACACTAACTCCTTCCATCAACACTGGCCAGGGAATTCCCTGGCGTTCCAATGGTTAGGACTCTGCGCTTTCACTGCCGAGGGCATAGGTTCAACCTCTGGTTGGGTAACTAAGATCCCACAAGCCATGGAGCGCAGCCAAACAGAAAACAAAACAAAGAAAAACAGTGGCCAGAGGCTGGTTTGAGGCTAAGAATACTCTGGACAATACAGTACAAAAATCCTGTTATCATGCCATATAGATAGCAGGACCTTGCACACAGATGTTTATAAAAGAGAATTCACATCTAACCATACTATGAGTGGATTTACTATTTATACATTCTAACAAACCCTTCACTTATCTAAGATTCAGATTGAAGAATTCTAACCAGTGATACCTAGTTAGTACAAATGGAAAAAACTGTGCTATAACTTCCAAAATCCAAATGGAAAAAAAAAATCAACTATTAATCCAACAAATATTTACTATTGTCCACCTATTATAGATATAAGTACATATAAGGCATAACTTGGTGCTGTCAAGATAAAAGAATGAAAAGGTTAATCTGAAAAAGGATTAAAAGACTTAATAAATGTAAAGTACCTGACACTACCCTCAAAGAGCTTACTTACTGTCTAGTAGAAAAGCTAAGATCACTAAGTATATAAGTAACTATAAAAGAAAAAGTACCACAAAGAAATATAAAAATGCTATACAAGGGACTTCCCTGGTGGTCCAGTTAAGACTCCGCACTCCCAATGCAGGGGGCCCAGGTTCGATCCCTGGTCAGGGAACTAGATCCCACATGACACAACCAAGAGTTCACATGCCGCACCTAAAGATCCCACATGCTGCAACTAAAAGATCCCCGCATGCTGCAACTAAGACCCAGTGCAGACAATTAAATAAATAAATATTTTTTAAATGCTATACAAGTTCAGAAGGAGAGATTTCTAACTAGGGGAATCAAACAATTCCAAGATCTTGAGATTGCGTGATACAGAGAATGTTGGCAATATCAGCACAGAAGAAACATAAAAAGAGAAAAAGGCAACCTTCAGCAGTGCAAAATGAATCTTTAAAAAGTAATGCGAAAAAAAGAAAAAAGTAATGCATAATTATAAAAGGATAGAAAGAAGATGCTTACCTGATGAGGCTGGATCAAAGGAAGATTTTTTTTTTTTTAATGTAACATATGTGAGGTATCTAGCCCAGTGCGTCACACACACAACACACACACACACACACACACACACACACACACACACACACACTTTCAATAAACAATAGTTAAACTGGTATAAAAACATATGTAGAGGGCTTCCCTGGTGGCGCAGTGGTTGAGCGTCCACCTGCCGATGCAGGGGACACGGGTTCATGCCCCAGTCTGGGAGGATCCCACATGCCGCAGAGCGGCTGGGCCCATGAGCCATGGCCGCTGAGCCTGCGCGTCCGGAGCCTGTGCTCCGCAATGGGAGAGGCCACAACAGTGAGAGGCCCGCGTACCAAAAAAAACAAAAACAAAACAAACAAACAAACAAAAACCATATGTAGATATATTAAGAATAGGAGAGATCTAAGTATGCTTAAGAAGCAAAAGAAAGGATCCAGCATGAGGGAGACAAAAGATGCTATAATAACTATGAAAGAAGGTCAGGAGTCAGTAAAAAAGATGCAATCAATGACACAAGGAAATAGTGCTAACTTTAAAGAAGAAAGCAGATAATTCCTTATCCTATTAGAAGTGAAGAAAGCTCAACACTGAGAAATTCTGAGATGAACAGAAGACACGGTAAGGAAACTCAGTCTGCACGGCCCCAGAATTTCCAGCATGAGAACCATGAAGCAACATTATCTGTAGATGGCAGAGGGAGCACACATGGGATTCAAAGGCTGATGAAAATGAAAACGACTTAGTTGATTCCCGGACATTTGCCTCTCAGAGATGAAATCAAAGATGGAAAAATAGCAACATGGTGAGGAAAATAATTATGCATAATCCTTATTTTTGGAAACTGATAAATTCCTTCCACTAATGACAATGTTAAAGAAAAATACATACTTGCTTTTTTTAAAAAGCTTTTAATTTTGTTCCACTAAAGCACATTAAACAAACCACAGGCAAATTATTTTAAAGCTAAAAGGTTTTATCGACATAACAGCAGGCCAGCACATGATGAAGATGTTAATCAAATGTCAACTGATCCAAAAAATCTATTTTATTATTATAATTTGTTTTAGCTGTTGGGCTCTTTTGATTTCTCTTTTTTCAAGCTACACTACTGTTCTTTTGTTAACTTATAAAATTCACATTTTAAAATGTTTTAAAAGTATTCTCGTTCAAGTAATGGACATCTTTTGTTTTGCTCTGCCTGCTAAGAAAATGAATAATGCAACTGTTTCAACAAAAGCTTTATCCCACCTGGTGCTATTAACTGGTGAATACTTGATGTCCGGGTGACAGCTGTGCTTCGTGATTCCAGACTTGGACTTTCTCCTTTCTTATTACTTTCTGGAGAAGGATCTCGTTGGCTGATTTTAGAACTGGTCACTGTTGTTTTGTTATGACAAATTGTCAATGACTGAGTTTGACTAGTACTTTTTGGCGGACCATTTTGTGAGCTAGATAATACACCCAACTTCTGGCTGCGTAATGTTAAATTCTGAACCTAAGAACCACATAACAAAAAATAAGGATGAAACAGATGGTATTAATTGATGTGGTAATCACTACCATTATAACAACAATGACAACACATTTATATTATGCTTTTTATATTATGCATAAAGCTACAAGCACTTGAAACAACTAATTAACCCTGAAGGAAAGGGGAGCTATTATTCTAAGTAATCATATCTTAAACATTAAGTGGCAATTTTTTTAAAAAGACATTAAGGAAAAGAATCGTTAAGAACTAAATGAAAATAGAATATATATATATATACACACATATATATATTGCAAATGAACTATCAATATGAGGAAATTACTCTGCAACATACTGCATTTTAAAGTTACCAGGTCAGAGACAGTCAAAAGGAAGGAGAACGAGGAAGAGCATTCCAGGCAAAAAGGAAAACTTGAGCAAAGCTGCAGAGGTGGGAGAGCCCAGGGTGTGGAGGGAAGAATGAGCAATTCCTTCTACTTCACTGAGTTCTCCATGACAGGATTGTGAAACATTTTAAGGCTACAAGTCCCTCATAAACTTGTGAGAAATTACTACGCACAATTAGGATAGTGTGGATATAATATTGCTATCTTAATAAAGATCAGAAAGATAACAAAAAAAGCAAGTTAATAGGTCTATAGAGATTATAAGGGAACATTAATCTTCTAAGTAAGAAGACGAATTCATGAAATCACCTACCCCATTGTGATAATTATGAAAAGCATTTCCTATTAACTAACTTTAAAGAGTTAGTGAGATTTTGTTGTGGTGGTTATGAAACACTCATTTGCCTTTGAGAGCTAGATCCCATGAACTAAAGACATCGTGCATGGCCTTGAAATGGTTTACATGATGACTCCTATCTACACCGGGGCTATGCTAAACACACTGCCAGTCTGGATGGTGGCAAGGATTATCCCAATTACTCTCACCTGAGGTCTATAACATTTTCAAACAGCAAGGCAAAAATGCCTCTCCAATAGCTTCCTAACCTTTTGCCTCAGAAATGAATGCACCTAAAACATTTATGCTAGCACTGACCCTGGGAGGGAAACTGAAGTAAGAGAGATTCTAAAGTAACAAATATATTGCTGCTTTATGGATGTTCTTCAGTTTCATGTGTGTTCTGTCTCTACAGCTGTATCATTAACTGATGCTCTATACCTTCTCTTTCCAAGTGCCAATGCAGTGTTCAGCCAACAGCAGATGCTGAATAAATGTTTACTTCAGGGCAGCTGAAGTTTTAATCAGTTCTATTCTAAGCTACTGAAAGAATTTTCTAAGTGAGATCATATGGAGCAACTTCTCTGATTTTTGTCAAATATTTCACAGCATTGTAAATGGACTAATTACTGCTGTATTACTGAAATTTAATGCGAAGATAAAATGTGCTAAAATCCAGATTTCTCAGCTTGCCACTCAAAGCCCTCCACAGTCTGGGCCCAAACTGCTTTGAGTCCCTTTTTCCACTATTTATTTCACAATCCTCATACTCTAGCCAAACTGTTCTGCTCACCCTTCTCCAAACATACCTTGCACTGTCTTCATTTAGAGCCCTTGCTCAAATTCCTCTTTCCTCAACGCTGTCTCTTGAAGCCCAACACAGTGCTCAAGACCATTAAAATTCCTACCCATTCTCCCAAAGAAACCTCTCGAAGTCCCTGGTTAGAAATAATTTCTCCTCCCCTCTATGCTTTTCCCATAGAATTTGGATCATAGTGGCCTATACCAATGACAAACATCTAGCTTGGTTTAGAATTACTAATGTCTGTGTCTGTGAAATACTGAGACTCTGACTGGCAGGCTCTCATCTCTGACATTCATTTTTGTACTCCCC
This sequence comes from Stenella coeruleoalba, assembly GCF_951394435.1. Taxonomy (NCBI): domain Eukaryota; kingdom Metazoa; phylum Chordata; class Mammalia; order Artiodactyla; family Delphinidae; genus Stenella; species Stenella coeruleoalba. The sequence goes on from NC_137150.1 coordinate 48,833,886, forward strand.
GCAATTCCGGCTGCAGACATAACAGAAACTACACAAGTCTGAGGTATTCTCCTATATCTGATTCTGAAAAATGTATTGCATGGATTTTGTTGCTCTTGTTGTTGTTAAGTATCTTGTTTTATTTATGGTTTTCTTAAGCTAACATTAAAATCTGTTCATGTTTTACCAAAAGAAATCTCAACAAATGTCTAGCAGAGGAATATTAAAATCTCTCAGGAAGCAAGGGAAAAACAGCAAGAAATTTAACATCTGCCATAAATAATGTATAAGGTGGACCACAGAATGATGGTAATCAAGGTCTGAACTATAACCTGAAAAACAAAAGCTTTCCTTCAAAGGAAAAGCATATTCAAAGTAAATGAAGATCTGACACAGTGAACCCTTAAGCTGTAGCAGTCCATTTCTGTAGAATAATATATTTTTCTTCTAATTTTCCTTTTGTTTTCTGGAATTCTGGAAGAAAACGTATGCATGTGCGTATTATATACCATATGTTATTTATATGAATAGATAAATTTTAGTATATGGCTTTACTATCTATGGTCATCTTGGCTTAAATATTTACAATAAATTTCAAACATGTAAACTATACTCCTAAAGCATATACAGAGCTAACTGAGCTGTTAATAGATCACATATTCAGATTTCCTTGACAGAGCTTCACTTTTAAAAAGAACCCACCCTTTCTAAGATAAAGAATATTATGGCATCTAATGCCCAACTTTAATTTCATCTGAACTTTTCCTGTGATCAGTTTGGGGAAACTTTCTGACTTTTGAAAAAGTCTAGATTTCCCACAAAGTATTTTTGCTAATTTCACACCTTACATTTTTATAGTGGATTATCCAAATACCCTCACTTCAGTTTTTTAATTTGGATCTAACAAATAATGTGTGAATTATCATAGGATCTCTTCTTTGTACATAAGGAAATTAAGAGTTCATGTCACACTGCCAGCAGTAGAACTGTTTCTAGCTTTTAAATTTAAAAGGCTGTTTTCTCCTCAATTCTTACAGAATTGCCCAGAGAGCCTTGGTAAGATTTCTTACTTTTCTATAACATACTTTTAGTCTTATGATATCTTTCTGAAAGTCACATTTTTTTTTCATGATAAGGAGAAGAGATGGAGCATTTAAAATGGTAAGATATTCCAAATTTCTCATTTTTTTACAGTATGCTATAAATTTTAATACTGAGGAAAAATTAACTGTTATACTGACTTTTGTCAGTTAAAGAGTACTAAAATAAAACTTCAAATTTGGTATTTCTCAATTACAAACAAATTAAATGTTTTAAAAACTGCAAATATATGTTTAAAAATTAACAAAGTAGAGCACAAGTTTTTCAAAACTAACAGCCCTGAACTTGAGGAAAGTTACCACTGGAATATTCAAAATATTAGCATCACCTACCACTGTCAGCCTCATTCACTGCCACTTCTAAAGCACAGCAAAGAAAAACATTAGTAGAGAAGTTCCTAAAGGTCAATCCATCCCTCTAGTTCCTCAGTCTATCCTTGAATTGAGTCAGATTATTAGAAAGCCACATACCTATACACATCAAACTGGACCCCAAAGAGCTAATTCTACAAATTACTTTGACTATGAGAACCCACAAAACAGACTGTGCTCTAGAGAGTTTGTTAGTTGTATTTTCCTAATAACTGGTTTATTTTACCTTGGAAACTGCAAATCCTTTAAATGGTTGAGCTTCTCTCTTCACTACTAGCTACATGAAAGCTAAGAACCAAATTCATGACTCATCTTTAGACAGTGCATAACAAAAACAGTAATTAGTAGCATGTGATATCTTATGTGCCAGGCACTATGCTGAGTGCTTTATTTATGATTACTGTCTCATTTATTCCTTATAACAACTCTGAGCTATTACTTCCAGTTCACAGTGAAGAAACTGAGGCTTAGCATAAGTAATAACAGCTAACATTTAGTGAGTGCTCACTAGGTAACAGACACTGTTCTGTTTAATCCTCATTACAACCCTACGAAGCAATACACTTATTATATTTTATATTGTTGAAACTGAGATTTAAGGACATACAATGAGAAGGTGGTAGAACATGTATTTGAATCCAGAGAATCTGGCTCTAGAGTCCAAACTTATAAACACCATGCTATACTATGACCTATCCAAAATCAATCAACTGGCAAGTGACAAAGCAACTGTTGCTGAAGTCAGAATATAAACCCAGGTCTTCCTATTCTCCCCTTTGCAGAAAAAGTGCTAATGAGTACCTACAATATTCTAGACACTAAACATATATTACTCACTCTCCAACTTACCCTGCAAGTATGTATGACTATTAGAGATGTTTGGTAACTTATCTCAAGTCATACAACTAATAAATGACTGCAGTGGGAGTTGAACTTAAGCCCATGCAGGACTTCATGCATGTAATTTCAATGGCAACCACACGCCTAGCTCCATGCCACTTTATCATTCTGGAAGTTGACAGGTTTTATAAAACCAAACCAAACCAAACCAAACCAAAACAAACAGGAAGATAATATCTTCAACAAATTCATTCCACAAAGAGACATTTAAAGTTTAGAGCTGAAAAAACCTTAAAGTTAACAAAAGTCTCATTTTGTAAATATGGAAACTGAAGTCCAAATAAGTTAAGGAACTATAGAGGGTCACAGAGCACATTATGAGAAACCGGAGTTTAAATGATCACCATCTTTATATGCTGATATATGAAAATTGGACTTTGTTATTAAATAAAATAGAGATTCTATGAAAAATACCAAAGAATATTATTGCTATCTCATTTTTTACTTTTTACCAGATGACTGAGATTATTAAATTAAAAATTCGAAGCCAAGGATGACCTTGAGATATACCAATTTCTGCCATATGCAATCCAAAACATTATCTATGGAAAAATATCAAAATGGTATCATACAATATAAAAGTCTACTCAACTGTTTTAATTTAAAATTTACTCAATTTCATTCATTTTTATTAACTTTACTGAGGTGTGACTTACATACAATAAAATGAATGAACCAGTTCAATAAGTTTTGACATTATGTATATACCATGTTACCACCACCCCAATCAAGATATAGAACATTTCCATCACTCATACCCCTTCCCAGTCAATCGCCCCCACCTTCTGCCTCAGGTAGCACAAATCCATTTTTTTCACTATAGATTAGTTCTGCCTGTTCAGAAATTTCATATAAATAGAGTCGCAGAGTATTGCACTCTGTGATGTCTGGCATCATTTACTAATTATAATGTTTCTGAGATGTACCAGTAGTTTCTTCCTTTTTATTTCTGAGTAATATTCCACAATATGTTTATCCATTCACCAGTTAAAAGACAGTGGTTACTTCCAGTTTGGGGCTATTCTGAATAGAGCTGCTACGAACATTCATTTAAACATCTTCATGTGGATATATGTTTTCAAATCTCTCAGGGTTAACATCTAGAAGTGGAATTGCTGGGTAACATGTTAAGCATATGTTTAACTTTATAAGAAAACTTTTTCAAAGTGGTTGTACTCTTTTACACTTTCACCAGCCACATATGATAGTATGGTTCCTCCACATTCTCACCAAAATGTGGCATTTTCAGTCTCCTTCATTTCAGACATTCTAGTGAGTGTGTAGTGATATTCACTGTGGTTTTGATTTATATTTCTAGGAAGATTAATCATGTCGAGCATTTTTTCATGTGCTTCTTGGCCTTTCGCATATCTTCTGTGAAGTGTTCAAATTTCTGCCCATTTTTAACTGAACTGTTCATGATCTTATTACTGAGTTGTAAACCCACTTTATATATTCTGAATACAAGTCCTTTGTCAGATATATGTATTGTGAACATTTTCCCTCAGTCTGTGGCTTTGCCTCTTTGTTTTTGTAGCAATGCCTTTTGAAGAACAGTTTTTAAATTTTGATAAAGTCCAATTTATCATTCTTTTCTTTTACAGTTAATGCTTTTTGTGTCCTATCTGAGAAAGCTTTGCCTACCCTGGAGTTGTAGAGATATCCCCTATGTTTTCTTCTAGAGGTTTTATAGTTTTGTCTTTTGTCTTTAGGTCTACATTACTTCTGGTTTATTTTTGTGAATGGTGTAAGGAGAAAATTAAAGTTCATTTTTTCCATAGTACCAAACAAAGTATAAACAAAAAACTGAGTAACATTCTGCTCAATTTTTTAAGTTTAAAGTTTACCCAGCTCATTTTTAAATTTAAAAGTCATCGTGACACGGTTATTACCTAACTGCTTACAAAGGAATCTAAAGAATACATCTCACATAATAAATCTGCTTTACAATAAAACTAAACATACAACGTCATAGCAAAACGTATTAACTTTCACTAATGTCAAATAACCTAAATATCCCTGTTTAATGGCATTATAATTTCTATAAAACCAAAAAATTTTCTTGAAGTTCTCACTGGATTAAATGTTGATCTGAAATGTGTGACAAAGAGCACTGAAACTATCAGTAACTTAAACACAAATGTATGTTTACCTTTAGCCTGAAGACCCAGACCTTAAGTACCACATTATGAAGCTAGACAAGCTCACCTGAGTAGCTGCAGACTGACAGGAAGATGACGATGACGACGAGACAACAGGAATGTCAGACTGTACAGCAGCCACAGTGGTAGCGGGTGTGAAAATCAGCTGTACAGACAGAAAAACCAAAAAAATACCCTAAGACAAAAGAACATGTCCCACACACAATGTATAGCAGGCAAGAGAGACTGAAATTTGTGACAGAAAGACAATGCAGTTTAGGATTGTCTCCTAAGCAAAAGGTCTTACATGACAAGGAGAACTTTTTGATAATAGAGAACTCAAAAGGAAAAAAAAAAACCAGAAACATTTTTGAAACAGCTCATGATTCTGATGAGTAGAAAATAAATCAGTGCTCAAAAAAGAAAATGTATTTTGGCAATATGAAATCCTCATACCAAATTTTTCCCCAAATAAGCTATTATACTTAAACTTTTCCCAGCTCAAAACTATTGTGGCAGGATTCCTAAAATGGAAGTTAGAATAGGCAACCATAGTCACTGCTCTTGAATGCAAACTAAATTTCAGTGAGAAACATGAAAAGAAACACCAAAAAGTCTTTTCAGTCCTCTTTACCCCAAAGGATAACTATGCCACATGCTACGTTACAATATTTCACTCAGCTACACAGGATCTGTGTAGTACAAACCTAGGTTGCTCTTGATTTTAAAACTATTTGTAAAGAAATATTCATTCTAAATGTAAATGCCACAACATGTTAAAAGTCAACAACAAAGCAGCCTGCAAAAAAAAACTTCACATCAAAAAAAAAAAAGAAAAGAAAAAGAAAGGAAAGACATACTTGATTTATTTAATTATCACCATCTCTTTTCAAATACTTTTTTTTCAATACTGAAACAGAATGCCATTAATTAAAAAAGGCAATACAATCCACTCAGAGATTATCCAATCCAATTTAGTAAATTATGACAGTTGTTTCAAAGAACCTGTGAATACTCTATCTCAAAATTGCATCAAGTTATACAGTTCCTCAAAAGCCATTTCTGTTTAAATTAAAATTACCAATTAAAGGATCATTTAAACTTCAGTTCTTTACATACTAAATTTAAGTGAATTAAATAACAAGTATAACTTTCACAAGAAAGTAATTTCCAGTACAAACAGCTAAAAGCACTATACCTAAAAAGATGTTCTATCTAGCGTGAACCATATGAAACTGACAGTTTTAGAAGTCAAAAACGGTCCAGTAGCAACCATTTCAAATGGTTCTCCCTAATTCTGAAGTATATTACTGATTAAATAAGATCTCATGGGGAAAAAACCCAGAAATATGGTAATGTCTATTGAATAGTCTGTAAATAAAAAGAGGGTCATATCATTGTTTCCTGTTAGAAATATGATGGAAACCTTCTTTGCAATTTTAGTGTAGAACTGGGGATCCAGATATATATTCAGTTCACTGGATAAAAGAGAATATAAATAAATACATATCAGGGACAAAGTTCTTCTCTAGCTACCTGTAAAGACATCAAATAAAGTAAATGTCAACCAATTTTTACATTCCTTAAAGAAGGCTCAACAAGTAAATTAGGAAATCAGTAGATAACACAATAGCCAAATTAACATTCCTGTATTAACAAAAGATCAAAGTGAGCATAGGAACACAAATCACCTTGCAGATTTTAAGACGGGAATAACCAAAGCTAAGACTCATCTGGTAAATTATCACGAACTCCAATCCAGATTTCAGAAGATCCCACAATATAAATTCTAATTTATAGTTAACAACCAAGTTTTTTATGTTTCTAACAATTTCATCAAATCTAAGATGTCAAAGATATACGGTGATTTTATGTATCACTACAAGCACCAACTACAACCGTAAGATGCCATCAATTATAAAATGCATCTCAGTTTCAGAGATGTTAAAATATGAAAAAGGGTTTGAAATCAAAGAAATTTGATATTAAAAATTAATCACTCCTATGTTACAGAATCTGTTAGCTCCCTAATGCTGCTAATTACTATTTGATACACCAAGAAGGCCTACCAATTAAAGGTAGAATTTTTCATGACATAAATGTATAAGAAATAGGCACATACACAAAAATTTTGTTAAACATTTCTTAAATATTAAAAATGCCTCCTATTGCATCAAATCAAGAAACATTTTGATCTCTCTCAAGTCTTTAAACACTGAAAAAATCTGGTAGCTCATATCTTACCATTTGAGCTCGGAGATACATTTGAGCTTGGCTTGCCGTTAGGGTAGGGGAGGTACTCCCTAGTAACATAGTCTGTTGGGTAATACTGCCACTGGTAGAACTGGAAGCCTGGGAACGGCTTATTAACTGTGCAGGTGTAGGAGAAGTAGAGAGGTTGATCTAAGGAAGAAAACATATCAGGTCATAGGCTTCCATTTCTTGCTTCCATGTCACTGAATTTCACCAAGCTGCAGTTAGGCAATCAATGGTATATATCGTGGCTGAGGAACCTAAGAGAGGGCTTCATCTTTGACAGACCCATCATATCTATAGGCGATTATTTGCGCATATGCAAACAATAGCATGTACTGGTTAGTAATTAGGACAATTTTTAAGGATATCCTCATTGTGTTTCATAAGATTCCAACATCTTAAAATATCATTTCTACTATCTCCCAAAAATTAGGGCTATTGTTCCATTATTTTAATATTCCATGTAGTGACTTAAAACATTTGAATCAACAGTCTACATTATTTTGTCATTTTCTGTCACATTTCGAGGGATTTCTGAAATGAACAAAAGTTAAAACACAGATAATCCATGCACATGTACATAAACATACACGTAACATATAACTAGTATAAAATTCTCCTTCAAAAGCTCTCAGAAAAGAAGAAAATAGAATTGTTACTGGTCAAACAGATGGAAAACTCCTGAATATTGGTTACAAGATTAAATTATAAACACTAAAGCTGCTGTTAAAGAATAAACTAGTGCATGGTCTATCTCTAGGATATATAAGAGACTGGTAACTGGTTGTACCTGTGAAGGCAAACTGGGTGGGAACAGGACAAAGGGACACATGTAGACTACCACATGCATACATGCATGCATGTATTATCCATTTTAAAAATAAATAATATTTTTAACGAGAATAACATAATGCAACCTCAAATCCTTTTTATGGACAATGTAGAGAATAAAATTAAGAAATTAGAAATAGTTTATTAGATTTCTGATTCAAGGAACAAGGCAGATTGAACTAATACATCCACGTGCCCAAATGCACTCACTGAAATGCAAGATCAACATGAAAAATTATAAAAATATATAACTGAACTCAAAAAAGGGGAAGGGAGGGGGAATTCTCAGGTGCCGGAAAGGAAGAAACTCAAAGATGTAAGCTCCAGCTGACACCAAGGCAATCTAGGGAGATATTGGCCCACAGAGATAGAAGACCTGATTTTGAGCCTATTTCAGGGGGGACCTAGAAGTAAAACCTGTTTTGAGCCAAGATCCTCAAAAGGGCTCCTCAATATGTGAAAAGGAGCTGGAAAAGCTCCACCTATGCGTCCTGAGAAGCAGCAAGAAAGGTTGCTATCTGCCCTGCCCCAGGTGGAAGGAGAGAGGCTCTTATGAGAATCAAAACTCCAGGTTTGCACCACATAGGGGTACAGAATCCATATTCACACTACCTGCACAGTTCCATAATATATCCCAAAACATGAGCATTTGTACCAGTCCAGGACATTTGTTAAACTGAACAAGTGACTGGAGGAGGCTGAGTGAAGGCTATACAGAAGGACCTCTCTATACCGTTTTCATAACTTCCTGAGTTGATAACTATTTAAAAATAAAAAGTTAAATAAACTGCATAGTGGGTACACAAGTTGGTTAACTAATTATATTTATCTGTATCTTTTAAGTATTTCTTAATTTTAATAAAATACTTAAATCTGTATTTGGGTGCGTTGGGTCTTCATTGCTGCACACAGGCTTTCTCTAGTTGCAGCAAGTGGGGGCTACTCTTCGTTGCAGTGCACCGGCTTCTCAATGCAGTGGCTTCTCTTGTTGCGGAGCATGGGCTAGGCACGTGGGCTTCATTGGTTGTGGCGCGTGGGCTCAGTCATTGTGGCACGCAGGCTCTAGAGCGCAGGCTCAGCAGTTGTGGTGCACGGGTTTAGTTGCTCCACGGCATGTGGGATCTTCCCGGACCAGGGCTCAAACCCATGTCCCCTGCATTGGCAGGCGGATTCTTAACCACTGCACCACCAGGGAAGCCCTATCATTCTTTCTTAAACCAGCTTCTCCTCAAATGGCCACTGGCATCTTCTAAAAATCCCCCAAGACAGACTAATCTGGAAATCATCCTAACTCCTCCCTCTCATATAACTCACACACAAAATCAGTCACATGTCTTACTGTTTCTACACCTTTATCTTCCTCAATTTCATTTTAATTTTGAATCACATAGTTTGAGATTCTGAGCCCATAGCACTTCCATCTACATTGCTTCAACAGCTGTAAACTGATCTCTCTGCTTGGAATATTGTCTCCTCTGACTTGCCAGACAATCTTTCCCTAATTTTAATTAATAAATATTAATTAGCCATTTAAAAATCTTCTAGATAACATTCAAACTCCCCTAACTACCTCTGCAGTGTCATCTCCTTCCACTCCTCCATACATACCCTTCATATTAGCCATATGAAGCTATTTGCAGTGTCATCATGTCTCAGGCCTCTACGGCTCTGGTAACAACTCTGGACTGAACTGAGCATCACCTACCCCCATACCCCACCTCTTCCCCCTCTATGTAGCGTACAACTCTCTCTCAAAAATCACCTGCTAAGCTTTTTCAGGCATCCCAACCCCGTAGTAGAACTGACTACTCCTCTTTTGCCTATTATCTTCCATAATTTCCATATTCTTCTAGCATAAACTTCTGTCTCACTCGTCTAAACAATCATTTCTTTAAGGGTGGGGACCATGTGTTATTTATCTTCATATAACCAATATCTATGAGAGTGCCTTCATTCAATACGTTTATTAACTTAATGAATGCCATGTTATTTTAAGGCATACTTCATACTTTAAATGTAGTATATAAGTCTATCACAAAGACTGAGCGCGTGTGTGTGTGTGTGTGTGTACAACAGCAAGAAGAGAAAACAATTCTGGTCTAGCCCCTAACAAAGCAGAGTGAAAATGCAGATCGTGTGGTGATACTAGTTCAACTCTACTTTTGATGTGCTATACAATAAATTATTAATAAGCACCCCCCAAACATATTCTTTTTCTACACCACTCCACAAACGGGTATCTTGGATAAAGCCTTGCTCCAAAGGTTAAATCACTTAGCAGGGTAAAATTGGACCAGGTTTTCTGACTCATATATTGGCATGCAGGGTGCTTTCCTATACTGTGAGAGCTTGTTAATTTGGGTCACTCTACAGTAATAATGCCTTGGCAGTTTTTCCAGTCAGTGATTCTTAAAAATAAAGGGGGGAAGAAAGAAAGAACGATACTCTAGTAAAGGATAGACCACACACTCTTTAAACAAAAACATACAAGTTTTTTAAAAAACTGACTGGCTGATAGCCAAGTGCCTGAGAGTGCTCTGTAAGGAATAAGGAAGTAGAACAAAAATTACAAATAGAATGCTTTTTTTCTTAAAAAGGAAGTAAGAAAACTAAATAGTAGCCTCCTAGCCACCTGCATTTCACTTCGTCTAAGTTGTGAGATCAAAGAACAAACATCATGTTTATTTTTAAGTTCCAAATGGCAAGTGCCATTCCAGACTGCGTCTACTAATGAATGCCAAACCCACGAGGGCAAGGCCATCAGTAGCCAACTCTGCAAGAAGTCCCTTCCTTTCCACAACTGATATGTCTCTCCTCTATTTTCTCCTTTGCTCTGCTGACCTGAACCAGATGCCCTCAACTGTTTCCATTATCTTCTCTGTCAATCCCATCTCAACATACGTAATTCCCTTTCATTTTAAAGCCTCGGCCAATCCTGCCGTCTCACACCTCAAGCCCCACACTCCATAAAGGAACTTACTCCTTTAGCCCTATTGTTGGAAGCTCTCTCCTTACTGACACTAAGAGCCACCAAAGAAAACCACATCTGCCAAGAAAAGCCATTTAACCCTCAACCACTCCTTAGTGCCCCCACTAGGAGGCTACACAGGGCCTCTGGCCCAGAGTACTCCCTAGAACCAAAGCCCATTTGAGACCCACTGCTGCCATGTAACTGATCAGAATCAATCAGGTATATCTACAGAGAGACATGGTACACAGACATTAAAAGGCTGATTATATCTGTATTCAATGGCATGAAAATATCTTTATGACCCACTGCTGAGTGAAAAAACTGTAGAATAACATGTAGAACATAATCCACATATACAATTACATACAAATATCTGCATGTATGTATATATACATTCCACACATGTGAAAAACATGTTGAGAGAAAGATGCCTGCACTGTATACACACACAATAACGCATACTCATAAATTTGTATCTGATTAGATTTGGTATAGAAATATACACATACACACACACACGTGGAAGAGCAGTCACCAAAATGCTAAAGGTGAATAATGCCTACTAGGGGTAAAACTTGGGAATGATTTATATTTTCTTTTCCAAAGTTTTTGTCATTTCTATGTAGGTATTAACTTTAGAATCAGAGAGGAAATGATATTTTCCTTTTTTTATATTTACTTCCGTATATTGTTTTGTTTTTATCACATTAAAGCAGCATATAAATTTTCTTGCCTCATTATTCAGTGGGAATTTATGCAATTCAAATATCTAGAAGTGTTAAATATTATATAGAAATTTCAAATAATAATATCTACCCATGAAGGATATCCTTTTTAAGAGACCACATATTTTTAACAATGAAATGAAATAAAATGCCTACCTATTTATTACAGAAAATCATTATTTCTACTTTCTGCAATACAAGCTGTAAAAACAACAGCAAAACAAACAAAAAACAACTTCACAACCTCCCAATTGTGTTCAGATTTTGACACCCTAAAAAGAAAAGTTGCAATGCAGAAACAATTAAAATATTGGAAATAACTGTCCAACAACAAAGATATTATATAAGACAAACTGCAGCCATGCTGTGCACAGTAGCTCAAGCGAGTGAGATAGAAAGCTCTGAAGACACACTGTTAAGTGTAAAAACAAAATGCAGAATACCTACATGTGTTTACAGTGTATTAAAAAAAACTGTGTACTAAACACATAGGCACACATTTCTTTATACTATATATGTCCTTAATGCATAGGTGAAGATCTGACGGGATATCCAGCAAACTGAGAAGACAGAAGGACTGAAGGGGAAAGGAGGCTGAAGGTGACGACACTTTTTTACTTTACCTGTACTATGGGAATATTTTATAAGAATGCAGTAAAACTGCTCATGACCGGACAAATACGCAGGCTACAGTGTTATTTTAAACTGCTATTAAGCTTTGAAACAGGTTTCTAACAATCCTTGAAAACAATGAGTTTTAAAACTTAAAATACCTCCTAATATTAATAATAGAGGATAAGTACCTTGGTTTTAAGCAAGTAATTTTCCCCCAGATAAATTCATAATGAATCCATTTGATATGTAGTTGATCTGATTTAGACATTTTTAGAGAAAACTGATCATTTATAAGGCTCTTGATCTAAAAACAATCTCATTGACCTAATATACTAATATTCCTAATATTCCTAAGAGTATACTCTTAGGAAATTTTTTTTAAAGGGAATTACTAGATATAAAGATACATAACATTCAATGCAGGTTTACTTATAATAGCAAAAAAAGGGAAAAACTAAAACTGCCAGCAAGAGGAAATTAGGTTTTTTTTAAAAAGGTAGAATATTATGTAGCCATTAAAAATCATGTTTATAAAACAATAAACACTGAAGATAATGGTCTGAGCACACCCATTTGCTTCTCCCTCCTACTAAAACCCACTGAAATAGCAGTTACTACAATAACAAAAAAGACTGGGGGGGAAAAAAGCAATTATACTCCAATAAAGATGTTTAAAAAACAAAAAAAAAAGACTGGGGGTAACAAACATATAAATTTAGACTGTGGGACATTCCGTAAGATAAGTGACCTGAGCTCTTTAAAAAAAAAAGGTGGGGGAGGAGATTTTCTTTTTTTTCCCCCCCCGTAAGCGGGCCTCTCACTGTTGTGACCTCTCCCGTTGCAGAGCACAGGCTCCGGATGCGCAGGCTCAGCGGCCATGGCTCACGGGCCCAGCCGCTCCATGGCATGTGGGATCCTCCCGGACCGGGTCACGAACCTGTGTCCCCTGCATCGGCAGGCGGACTCTCAACCACTGTACCACCAGGGAAGCCCAGATCTTTTTATATTAAAGGAAAATCGGGCATCCACATGCACGTGTGACCCTTAATTAAATCCTGGGAAAAGGTATTTTGGAGACTACTGAGGGAATCCAAATATGGGGCACATAGGTCAGAAAAACCGTGTGAATAGAGAGGAACTTAACAACTGTTATGGATAGCTACATGAAGGGTACACAAGGGTCAATGCTTACTCTTTCCATTTTTCTGTGGGTTTAAATGTTTTTTCCAAAAAAACTTGGGGGATTAAAAGAACAACATTAAACAAAAAGAAAACACACATACAGCAAAGCGAGAGAGATAAGGGTACCATCTGTATTTCTGTAAGACTTAAAGATGAGGTCATACTGAAGGAGAAAACAGAGAGAAGGAAGCTCTCTGTAGTCCAGAATACAGGAAGAAACAGACCAGAGTGGATTTAGTTAGACTCAGAATTTAGAGGTATGAAAGCAGAAGTAAGAAGTGGGGCTAAAAATTGAAGGATTATCTACAGGTCTGTCTAGAAAACAGTCTCACCAGTCACAACCCCACCCCTCTCCCATACAGAAGGGGTATCGAGACCTAGAAAGAAAGGACACTTCTCTTTAAAAGTCTAAAAACTGCCACGGAAAAGCTAGGCTTCTAGAGTGGGTACTGGTACCTTGAAGTAAAACCCTCCTTATTCCGAAACTGCTGGCTCACCAGTCTAATGGCCAGCTTCTAACCTGCACACCTTCAATTCTAAACCTGCCAAAGATATATCCTTACCACTGTCATCACCACTGCTATTCCCACATGCAAATACAGAAATCTTAATCAGCCTTTCCACTAAGGAAAGAGGTCTGCTAAGGAACAACCTATCTTCAAAGCAGTGGAAGAAACCCATGTTGATTAATTTATATAATCATTTACTCTTAAATATAAGCAGAAAACCAAGCATTTTAAGGGAAAACTTCTTTTTCTTATAAGAGAAAAACCAGCAGCATGAAAAAAAAGACAAAGATAATTTCTAAGGAACATAAATTATTTAGGAAACAACAAAAAAAAGAGTTTTAAAATCTGATAAGTATCACAACAGAGATCTAAAATATTTCAGCCATAACAGAGAAATAGGATTCCAAGGGAAAAGAATAAGAAAATTCTCTTAGAAATTGGAAATACAAAGGCTGAACTAAAATTTTCTTTTAAATGTGAAACGAAAGGATTAAAAAAAAAAGGGTAAGGAAATATGTCACAACAGAATAAAAAGATAAAGACAGAAAATGAGTAAAAAGCTAAAAGAAGTAAAGGATCAATCCAGAAAGACCAATATCCAACTAAGGAGCTCCAGAAAAAGAGAACAGAGAAAAATAGAAGGAAATAAATTTTTGTTAAAACTTTTTTAGTTTCATACACATGAACATTAAGTGTCACACTAAGAGAGTCCAAAAAGTGTCTGAACTCAATGACATCTAGAGAGCCTCATGAAACTCCAGAAAAGCTAAAGAAAACAGGCAAACCCAAAAGACTGAAGAGAAAAAGTACCAATTAGTGATAATAAGACAAAATCAGCCTTTTCTTTGGTAATACTAAAAATTTGAAAACAATGGTTTCAAGTTTCCTAAGAAAAATCATTTTCAATATAGAATTTACATACAAATAATCATTAAAAAGATATGGGGAGGGAATTTTTAGGACTACAAAGATTCCAAATTTATTTTCCACGTACCCTTTACAAGCAAGTTATTAGAAGATAACTCCAGTAAAACAAAACTCCTATCACAGTGTCCTTTGACTATTTACATGTCTGTAGACTATATCCACTGTACTCTAAGACGTTTGTTCACTTTGGATTCTTGACACCTAACACCACGCCTGGCACCAAGTAGGCATTCAATAAAGAAATATTGGCACAGATTATCCTCAGGAGTGTGGGAGACTAGCAAAGAATCCCATTCAGGAATGAATCCATGAAACTAAGCTCTGCTATTTCAGGAACATGAGCTCAGGATGAGTCCTCTTCTCTGCAAACTCTACGTATTTTTTAAAGCTCAGCTTAAGTCCCATACAAAAAGCCTTCTTCAACTACTCCAATCCCCAAAGATCTCTTTTCTGTTAACTCCCATGGAATTTATCACTTGATTATATACTGTTATGTTGGTTACTGTTTGATATGTCTAGGCACAGTTCTTCAAATGTCTATTACTGTCTCTGAGGGAAGGGACTTTGACTCATGTGTACCCCCAGGGCCACTAGCACAGTGTGGGACAATAGGTAAACCTGATTAACTGGCTGCCTGCTCATAACTAACAACAAAAGAATCTCATCACTGAGGTCAGGACTTAGACTCTCTTCCATAATGCAATTTCAGGCAATCAGAATATATCCTAAAATGATTCTTTGCACTGAAGGTAAACCACTTGCGGTACCAAGATAACCAAGAATTAAAATTAATACGATGTATTACATGTTCTAGTTGATGATTATAATTAAACTTCATCTTTTAACAAATATTTATTACACACCTACTATGTGATAGGCTAAGTCCCTACAGAATCTTAGATTAATATCTAAACCACTGGTTCTCAAATTTTTTTTTTTAATAGAACCCTTTCTTCACACACCATCTTATTCAGAACTCCCAGATTCAAACAGATCACAGAACTGTTCTGTCTAAAGTTTAAGGTAAGGGGGCTTCCCTGGTGGCGTAGTGGTTAAGAATCCACCTGCCAATGCAGGGGACACGGGTTCCATCCCTGGTCCGGGAGAATGCCACATGCCGTGGAGCAGCTAAGTCCATGCACCACAACTACTGAAGCCCCCGTGCCTAAAGCCCATGCTCCACAACAAGAGAAACCACCGCAATGAGAAGCCCGAGCACCGCAACGAAGAGAAGCCCCCACTCGCTGCAACTAGAGAAAGCCCAAGCGCAGCAACGAAGACCCAATGCAGCCAATAATAAAAATTTTTTTAAATAAATAAATAAAGTTTAAGGTAAGGCTCAGAGCCCTATCTATCTTAGTCTGCTCAAGCTGCCATAACAAGGTGCCACAGACTGGGTAGCTCAAACAACAGAAATTTATTTCCCACAGTTCTAGAGGCTAGGAAGTCCAGGACCAAGGTGCCAGCCAATTCAGTTTCTGGTGCAAGCTCTATGCTGGCTTGCAGATGGCCACCTTCTTACCTCTCAGCAGATAGAGGGGAGATCTCTGATGTCTCTCCTCTGATAAAGCCACCAGGTCTACTGGATCAGAGCTCCACACTTAGGACCTCTTTTAACCTTAACCACCTCCTTAAAGGCCCTGTTTCTAATATAGTCACATGCGAGTTTAAGGCTTCAACATACGAATTTGGGAGGGATGCAATTTAGTGCATAGCACCATCTACTGAACCTTCTCCTTGATCTAGGCCCAGGGACACATGGATGAAAAGACTAAAAACCATCTAATTAGACAACTTAATTTTACATAAAAGAAAACAGGGGTGTAAGGAGGTTAAATGACTTGCCCTAAGTCACACCACCAGTCAGTCACAGAATTAAGACCAGAAGCCAGGTCCCTTATGTCCTCAAACTTTCTCTCATAATATTCTACAATTGGTAGTAAAGTCACCATGTACTCTTCTGACTTGAATTGTCAATGAGATGCACAAGACATCACTAATCACCAGACCTGCCACATGAACTCCAAACTCATATATCCAACACCTACTCAACATCTATAGGTGGGTGTCTAACATACATCGTGTTGAAAACCAAACTCCTTATTTTCTTCTCCAACACCTGCTTTAGCAGATTCTTCCAGGTGTTCAGGCCAAAATACTACAGTTATCGGTGACTCTACCTTTCCTCACATCTCTTATTCAATCCCTCAGCACATACTGTTAGGTCTATTTTCAAAACATCCAAATTTCTTTTTTTGGCCACACCATGAGGCATGTGGGAATCTTAGTTTCCCAACCAGCGATCGAACCCATGCCCCCTGCATTGGGAGCGCAGGGTCTTAACCACTGGACCGCCAGGGAAGTCCCAAAACATCCAAATTTCTATAATAAAATATTGGAGGAAAAAAATTCAGAATCTGGCTAACCACTTTTTACCACATCTACTGTCACCATCACGGTCCAAGCCCCCAATATCTCTCTCTCTTGGATTATTACAGGAACCACTTAACCGGTCTCCCTGCTTCTATCACTGGCCCCTAGAACTTACTCTCAAAATTGTACCTAAGTTAAAGCCTGTGTGAGATCATGTCACATCCCTACTAAAACAGCTTTCCAGTAGCTTCCCAACTCACGCAGAGTAAAACCCAAGGGTTTAATAATCTCCTCGTGATTACATTACAATTACCTCTCTAAAGTCATCTCTAAACATACTCCCACTCTCTCATTCCACTCCAGCCACACTACCCTCCTTTCTGTTCCTTAAGCATGTTTGCCTCCCTCACCCTCCTTCAAATGCCATTTTTATTAGCAATGCTTTCCCTTACCACCCTAATTAAAAGAGCAAATTCCCTCATCCCATTCCCCTTCCTTGCTTTATTTTTCTCTATAGAACTTACCACCATCTGACATATTATATACTAGTTTACCTGTTATCTATCTATCCCTAGCTCCATAAAGACAAGAGATTTTATCTGCTGTGTTGCTGTATTCCCTGCACCTAGAACGGTGTTTAAATGCTCAATAAATATTTGTTGAATAAATGAGTTAATGTATGAATGAATAAAGTCATAAAACTAACTGGGCTTCAAAAGCTCATCTTGGGACTTTCCTGGTGGTCCAGTGTTTAAGACTCTGCACTCCCAAGCAGCGGGAACGGGTTCAACCCCTGGTGGGGGAACTAAGTTCCCACATGCCGTGGCACCCCCCCCCCAAAAAAAAAAGAAAGAAAGCTCATTTTGTCTGACACCAGAGCCAGAAAGCTATCAAAAATAAGGTTTTTCCTTCTTGACAGAATAGTACAGTGAATTAAAGTCAAAACATCTGGGATTAATGTAGATTCTAGGGCCAAAAAACAGCAAAGAAAGGGAAAGGGAATGAGATACAAACAGCCTTTGAGTCATTTATAGACCTATGACTGCAATTTCTAGCCACATAATCCTTTCCAGCTGAAAATGCCCAAAGACTTAGAAAAGAAAGATACAGAATGATCGCTTACAATAAAACAAACAAATAAAATTAACCATAGCCTATCTATTTACATTTATGTATAGAAATGTACAGGAATAAGATAGGAAAGCTTCACATAAAACTTTGTCAGGGCAAAAGGGACTACTGAAATGGGATGTCACTTTTACTCTGTATTGTCTGTACTGTCAGTATCTTAGACAACAAGAGTATATTCATGTTTTATTTAGACAAAATGAAGCTCTTCAACCTACTTCCTCAAAGATAACCACTGATTAAATTTGTTGTGTATTACAGATTTTCTTCCTACATAACCAGACAGACATATAGATATAAATTTTAAAAAATAAGTTAAATGATAGGAATTCTGTTTCCAGGAAAGTGGAATAGACATGCTTCTCCCTACTCCTCCCCCTAAGTATAACTAAAAATCCCGAATGTTACATATAAAATAAATGTAAGAGGATCCTAAAAGGTGGAGAAAAGCAGACTCCAGGATCCAGTGAATGATGTGCTTGCAAGCTCCCTGGGTTTCCTTTTTAAATCTCATATAACCCAAACATAAAGGTGAACAAGTCAGTAACCCAGAAACAGCAGTGGGTACAGACCAAAAAAAAAAAAAAAAAAAAGCTCCAATGGGCTGCTCTTTCTAGCCAAGGATCAGAAAAGGGACAGCCTAGCAACACAGAAAACTTTTAGGCAATAATTGCTCTACTCCAGCCAAACGCCACAGAAAACACTATGGCCCCATCCACATCCACATTAGCAAAGACCTAGGCTTCTACCCTCGTCAGGCTGTAATGAGGTACCCGGATTCCACAAATCCTTCCAACAGGTTAGTGCCAGAGAAGGCCAGGTAGAGAGCCAAGACTTTCATACCAGCCAAGCAGTAAAAGATCACGAACAACAAACCAGCCCATCCCTGTAGTATCAGTGGAGACCACGTGGGGAGCAGTAACGCAGCATTCCTATCCCTCCTAGCCAGAGATACCTCAGTAGAGGCCTAGTGAGCCAGAATTCATGCTCACTTAGCAATTACAAGGAGCATCCCTCAGGTATCAATGGAAACCAAATGGGGAACCTGGACTTCTACCCCCAAATGGCAGTAAGGATGTGGCAAACGCTCTTTCAGAAGCCAGCCAAAACAGAAAATTTAAATAAGATTCACAATCTCATAACATAATACTCAATATGTCCAGGTTTCAATCAAAAATCACTCATTGTACCAAGAACCAGAAAGACCTCAAGCTGAATGAAAAAGACAATCAATAAACAGATGCCAACACCAAGATGAAAGATTTTAATTATCTGACGAAGATTTTAAAGCAGTAGTCATAAAAATGCTTTGAACAAGCAATTATGAGCCCACTTGAAACAAATGAAAACATAAACTCTCAGCAAAAGAAACAGAAGATACAAAGAAAAAGCAAATGGCAATTTCAGAACTGAAAAATAGAGTAACCTATTAAATAAGTTAAATGAGATGATATATTCTTGCTTTTTTCACCTAATAACTAATGAAAACCTAAGTCTCTTTATATACACACACATAACATTTTTAAGCAGCTATAGTATTCCACTGTATGAATTAACTATCTTTTAACTAATCCTCAATTACTGAACATTTGTATTGTTTATAATTTTCCACCATTACAAACCATGCATATTTGCATAATTATGTATGTCATAATTATCTCTCATATTTAGTCAATGACATCACTAAAAATCAGACTGCTATGTGAAAAGGCACGCATAGTTTAAATTTTCATACACACTGCCAAATAACCCTCCAGAAAAGTTGTACCAATTATTATACATTCCTACCAATAGTGTATGAGTGTACCATACTTGCCAACAACTGTTACTGTCTCAATGTTTTTCCCTGTTTTCTAATTTGACAAGTGAAAATAGAACATTATTGCTATTTTTACATACATTTCTTTATTACTAATATGGTTAATATATTTTCATGTGTTTAAAACCCAAAAGTAGTCTTTCTTTTGAAAATTACCAATGCAGGTCTTTTGTGTATTCTCATTGTTTATCTTACTAATATAACAGAGCCCTTGGTATTTTACAAATATAAGCTGGGTGACATATATGGTGCAAATACATTTTCAACCATTTTGCTGGTTTTTAACTTTGTTGATTTTTTTTTTGCGTAAGAGTTTTTAACTGGCTTAGATTTCATTTTAGCAAATCAAATTTAAAGACTAAATCTTAGTCCCACTAAATTGAAGTACAGACATCAACCTAAAGACTTGGTCCCAACTAGTTTTAGAGACAATCAATCATACACTCATACACACACACACACACACACACACACACACACACACACACACCAAAAACAAAAAAAACCACCACTCTCACTACTGGTAAGAGTCTAGAATTAGCCTTTCTGTTCTCATGACAGTAAAGAGGATGCTGGCACCACTAAATACCTATACATTCAATTAACAATGGTCTCCTCCACATACACAGTTTCCCCAGGTGTATGATTGGACTTCTTACTTCGTTTTTTAAAATACAATATTCCATTTCCCCATTGGCATTCCACTCCTACTCTGAACCCCAACCTATCTGGCTGGTGACTTGACAACCTACCTTGTAGCCCTCGTATCTACTGGAGGCTGGACCCTTCCCTCATGTCATTCACTGTTATCGGAAACCTATTTCAAAATAACCAAAACTCTGAAAACCAGCAGACTGCCACCTGACGGCTCATTATTATCACTACCTAGAGATTTCTGCTACCATGCTCTGCCCCTCTTTTGGAGACTGAGCTAAATTTACTAAGCTACCTTGAGTATCATAATTTGGACTGCAAGTCCACTCACTTGATCTACTGCTCAGCTGGGACAGAAAACAGAACAAATGCTATGTATTATTCCCGTGTTTTTTCTAGACATCTATTCTCCCTACTTCTTTTCCCCCACCAGCCAGGCACAGGTTCTGGCATTCTTCATCATACAAGGCTACCTGGTTTATGACAAGTAGCACTAGCAATTTCATAAAAAATAAGCACAATCACTGAAACTGTGATTGTAAAAGTCACATACATAAAATCATAATGAAACAAAAATGGTTTAAAAGGATACCTTTTAATAATGTGAAGGGAAAAAAATTCAGACCACATATCTCTATACATATATACCCTAATGCCATTCCAGTACTTCACAGAATAAAGAATTTAGCTATAATTTTTTTAGCCAGTTTACCAGTCCTTTCCATAACTACCAATGTATTACTTAACGATATTATCTGACATCAATATCCGTAACTATAGCATTAATGCTTAGGGCTAAATTACATTACTTAAAATTTTCATTTTCTTCAGTCTAACATTTTCAAGTCGTTAAGTAATTTCTTTCTTAACTAATTTTATTCACATTCCAGGATACTTCCATGCTAAAATGTAATTTTTTAATTAAAAATATCAGCTCAATAGCCCCAAAATAACTGTATGCTCATCATACACGTACTTGGTAAAGATCACAACCTTAACTAAAGAAATACAGCACAAGTTCATCTTCCTCAGCAATCTATAAACTATACTCCATTGGATTCAATTTTACAAAGCTTCAAAGTATTACCATCCTGGATCAGGAAAAAACAGCTAAAGAGGATGTTATTAGGTTAACTCAATGGTTCTCAACAAGGGGCAATTTGGCCCCTCAGGAAACATCTGGCAGTGCCTGCAGACATTTTTGGCTGTCACACTAGGGAAAAGAGGAGGGCATAGCCTACTGGTATCTAAGCTAGGCATGCTGCTTAATGTCCTATAACGCACAGGATAGCCCCCTACAAGAATTATCTGGTCCATAATGTCTATAGTGATGAGGCTGAGAAATACGGGACAACTGATGAAATCTGTATATGAACGGCACTGTATCAATGCTAAACTTCCTGAATTGAATCCACTTCATGTGGCTCATAAAAGAATGACTTTGTCACTAGGAAGTACATATCAAAGTTATTTAGGAGTAAAGGAACATGTCTCAACTTACCCACAAATGGTTCAGAAAAAGGTAACTGTATATATGTAGATAGAAAGAATGCATGATAAAGCTATGAGCCAAAATGCTAACAACTGGTGAATCTGAGTAAAGGGTATACAGAAATTTATTTTATTATTCTTGCAACTTGAAATTATATCAAAATAAAAAGTTAAACAAGTATTACCACACCTGTAAATTTCTTTTAACTGGGATACTCTGCACAATTTCCCAGTATATATGTGCAATATAACAAATCACCTTTCTTTTACTCCTTTCTCAAAATAAATAACACTATCTTGAATGGATACTTGTAAATTTGACCCACATAACTCAAGTTAGCATAAACTGAAAAGTAAAATTTCTAAAACGTGAATTGCACAGAAAGAGCTAGAAACATTTAGATGTCTACCAAGGACATGACATTCTTTAGTATATCACAGTAAAAGTATGACTTAATTCCCTGAATTATATGTTTCATGCTTTCAATGCACACTGAAAACTGCAATCATTCAGAATCACAGAAGATGTGAACACAGTCAGTGGGAAAACATACGTAAGAAATAATACAAAAACTTTTTTAAGACTCAGATTTTCAGAAGTTTGACATTATTTCCAAATTCTTGAAATGTATCATTCTTGTTTCTAGACACGTTATTTCAATAATATTAAACAGATAAACAATAACAGTTTTGTAAATATTAACAGTTCACTTCTGGAAAGCAATAATTTAAAATTTTAAAACCAGGAAAAAATTTCGGGCACTTACAGATGTCTGGGACATACTTGACTGCTGTGTGACACTTCCTGTGGGGGATGTAGGTGGTCTTCCACTGGACAAACTTGCCTAAAATAATAAAATCTTTATAATATGTCTATAAAAGCCTGAAGTTAAAAACTTTCTGGTACCAGGATACCATAAAACCACAATAAAAGTCAAAACATCTATTTTACAGTTATTTTACAGTCAACATGGATTAAGCTTTAGCCAAACAGATTAAGAAAAAAAGAAAACACTGAACAGTGAAAACAGAAGACCCAAAGGCTAATCTTATTTTAATAGCCGCAGTCATTGTCAGTTTTACTCTACAGGTCTCAGTCTTCTTTGAAGTGAAATCACTACTCTAATGTTATGAAAAAGAAATTGGAGCTATATCAAGTACCAGTGGGTTTCGGTTTCCTTACTCATATCATGTACACGACGTTATTTAAAATTACACTACCGAGAAGAAGTAACAGCTGGGGATGTGTTTATAACAGAAATAAACCTTTTTTCAGGTTCAGTCAACTGAGATTCTCCTCTGGTGAGGACATTTAAGATTAAATCTCACATACAGTTTAATTTAAATAAACAGTGCAATAATAATGAAGATCTTTTTAAAAACATAAGCATTTAATCATAAAATCATCCTGTTAGCAGTAGGAATCATATGAGTGGATTTTAGAAAAGTGTACATACATATTTTTATACAGAACATTCCTGGAGGGATACATATTAAACTTTTAGTGGCCACCTCTGAAGAGTGGAAAATAGCAGGGGATATGGAAAAGGAATACCTCTATACTTTACCTCTTATGGTCAATTTTATACTGTTTGTTTTTTTTTAATGAGTGTAAATTACTTATGTAATTTAAAAAACCTTTTTTGTTAAAATGTAGATAAGATTCATGTAACCCTAACTATTCACTGTTGTACCTAAAATTTTACACACAAAACCATGACATTAGTATAGCATTTCTGCAATGTAGATTAAAAAGCAGAGGGACAAAAGTTAGCAATAGAGTAACACATAAAACACATTCATTTGTTTTTAAACTAACCTCAATCTGGCAGCCTATTATATTTCCTTAAGAAAAAATAATCACAGGACACCTGAAAACTCTAAAATAATACCAACATATTTATTTTCAGGAATTATCTGCAGGTCATGTCAACTTTGGCCTCATAAGTTCTTAATTCAGTTCCGTCTCACCTGAACAGCAGCAAGGCTCTGAAGCTGGGAGCTGCTTAAGTGCTGCTGCTGGAGAGCTGCTGTGTGCAGCATTAAGTGCTGTTGCTGAGCGGCATACATTTGCTGTAGATACTGAGCAGCTGAGCTGGGAGGGCGGTGCAATGCCTGCTGAATTACCTGTGATAAGTCAATTGAACCAATGTCAAACCATAATCTTAACCATAAAATAAAGTATTAAAAAAGCAGCAGTTTAAAATTTCACTACTTTAAGAGAATGGACTTGAGGATGCGGGGAGGGGGAAGGGTAAACTGGGACGAAGTGAGAGAGTGGCAAGGACATATATACACTACCAAATGTAAAACAGATAGCTAGTGGGAAGCAGCCGCATAGCACAGGGAGATCAGCTCGATGCTTGGTGACCACCTAGAAGGGTGGGATAGGGAGGGTGGGAGGGAGACGCAAGAGGGAGGGGATATGGGGATATATGTATACATATAGCCAATTCACTTCGTTACACAGCAGAAACTAACACAACATTGTGAAGCAATTATACTCCAATAAAGATGTTAAAAAGGGCTTTCCTGGTGGCGCAGTGGTTGAGAATCTGCCTGCCAATGCAGGGGACATGGATTCGAGCCCTGGTCTGGGAAGATCCCACATGCCATGGAGCAACTAGGCCCGTGAGCCGCAACTACTGAGTCTGCGCATCTGGAGCCTGTGCCCCGCAACAAGAGAGGCCACGACAGTGAAAGGCCCTTGCACCGCGATGAAGAGTGGCCCCCGCTTGCCGCAACTAGGGAAAGCCCTCGCACAGAAACGAAGACCCAACACAGCCAAATATAAAAATAAGTAAAAAAAAAAGAAAAAAAAAAAGTATAGCATTGTCTAGAGTCTGTGCATGTACTTTTAAAAAAACTGTTAAAAAATAAACTAAAATAAAATTTCACTACTTTAATGTTCAATGTCATCAAACTTATTAACATAGTTCTCTCCTAGTTACATATCACTAGGATTCACTAATCTGTACAAATTAAAGTTACCCAGTAGAGGCAATTCACAAAAGGAAAAAGTGCTAAGTAAGCATGTGAAAAGATCTTCAATCTCACTAGTAGTCAAAAGTTACAAATTAAGACACTATTTTCCAACTTTCCAATGGATAAAGATTTAAAAGAATATTACTACTACTGGAGAAACAGATACTCTCATACACTGTTAGTAAGAATGTAAATTGGTATAACCATTTTGGATAAAACTTGGTAGGATTTGCAGCTTGTGTAGCGAGGATATGTATACCCTGCAAGCATTACGAGTATCAATGTAGATCAGTGCCATCCAATACAGCAGCCACGAATCTACTGAGCACTTACAAGGTGGCTAGTGCAACTAAGGAACTAAGTTTTTAATTTTACTGAATTTTAATTATAATTTAAATATAAAATAGCCACATGCAGCTAGTAGCTACTATATTGAACAGAGCAGATATATCTATTAACAAAAAATTCCCAAATATATCATTAGGTGAAAAAGCAGGTTACTAAATAGTGTATAGAGTAAGATACGATTTATATTAAAATATTTTAAAGAATATTCAGGAAAACATTAAAAGACTACTGATGGGTAGCTAGATTAGAAGTGATTTTTACCTTCTCATTTGTATTTTTCTTTAAATGTCTGAAAATACTTAGCTTCATTATATTAATAACCACTTAAAATTATAAAGCTATTTTTTTAGGAAATTACTAAATAATCACTTTTTTATATGTTTTTTAAATGTCAGATTCAACTGTTTCAAAACAGAATAAAACTGTTCTTACTAAAAAAAAAATTCCTGGTAAAGTGTTAATGACTGTGACTATTGAAAACTATGAACCTGAACTTCATAAATCGATAAGTATAGAAAAGCAAGTATTCTAGTAAGAGGAAAATCCTTTATCTGTCCAAATGGTAAGTCAGACTTACCAGTACTCTGCAAACACATCCTAAAGTCACA
The DNA here is from genome assembly GCF_951394435.1 of Stenella coeruleoalba. NCBI lineage: Eukaryota > Metazoa > Chordata > Mammalia > Artiodactyla > Delphinidae > Stenella > Stenella coeruleoalba. Next base: position 48,859,800 of record NC_137150.1, read on the forward strand.
TCATGCCCATGATGACTCTGAAACAGCACCCTAAATCTCAGCATCAAACCAGAGTTTTCAAAGAGCTAAGGGAGTAATAGAGCCATAATCCTACAGCTTGAGCTTCTGAGTCAGGACACCTTTACCACAAACCTATGAATCTCTTTATCCAAATTCCAAGAAAGTGTATTTCCTTGTGTTTTTTTACCTTCGTGTTTTCATATCTCAATTCCCCAACAAAAGACTGCTATACCGGGCTTCCCTGGTGGCGCAGTGGTTAAGAGTCTGCCTGCCAACGCAGGGGACGTGGGTTCGTGTCCTGGTCCGGGAGGATCCCACATGCCGCGGAGCGGCTGGGCCCGTGAGCCATGGCCGCTGAGCCTGTGTGTCCGGAGCCTGTGCTCCGCAACGGGAGAGGCCACAACAGTGAGAGGCCCGCGTACCGCAAAAAAAAAAAAAAAAAAAAAAGATTGCTATACCTACTGCAGACTCCTGTCACAAAACCAATGTAGGCTTTTGACACCTAGTTGCAGGGGACTATAGATCTGCATTGTGATTTAGAATCACAACAATATGTCTTTTTCGTCAGGTAAATCTATATATGTTCTTCTAATTCCATAACAAAATTCTAAAATCAAACTGAAATAAAAAATGAATAACCTATTTGGCACATATTTCTGTCAGAGTATAGTAATTTTTTTCTATTGTCAGCACAGTCTTTCATTACAATTCAACACTATACTCATGGGAGAGAGACTCTTTAAATGCAAGTTAAAGATACAGCATATTGTTCTTATTTTGTTCCTATGAAGGAGCAAAGAAGGAGAAGAGGATTCTCAGGACTGAAAAAGAAAGCTGAAAGGTATTAAAGAACTACTTAGGTAGTTCAGTAAATATTGATTTGATTACATTTAAAGGGAAGCAATTCTATGATCTCATAAGAATTAGAGTTAGTGCTATTTGTGAGATATATCTGTATCTACACATCTTCAATAACTTTTTTTTATTAACACATCCAGCTTAGGTAAAGCTAGAGAACAAAATGGCATTTAAAATGTCACATCATCTGTATGCTCAAGCTCTAGATACTCTTCCCTATATCCCTTGCCTCAGAGAAAGGTGAAAAACATTAAAAACACACTCTCCATTCCAGTTTGAATTCTTACTGAACTGACTAGGTCTCCAACAATTCTGATTCTACTCCACAGTAGCTTCAGAATCCTAAGCCACAGAACAGCTAAATAGCCAGTATACTGGGATCTCCACTCTAGAAAGATGTATCAGGGAGACGACTACATCACAAACAAGTAAGTTAGCCATGGCATGCAGGATCTTCACTGCAGCATGCGGACCTCTTAGTCGCGGCATGCATGTGGGATCTAGTTCCCCGACCAGGGGTCGAACCTGGGCCCCCTGCATTGGGAGCTCGGAGTCTTACCCACTGGACACCAGCGAAGTCCCAAGGGCACAACTCTAAAGCTACAGTACCAACTAGTTATGTGGGTTTAGGAAAGTTATTTAGCCAATTTACAACATCAGTTTTCCCATTTGTTAAATGGAGAAAATCCATATTAAGAACTTATCAAATGCTTGGCACATAGCAAGTATTCAATATATATTAGCTATTACTGTTTACTGAGTATATATAATGTGCCCCACATAATTCTAGATGCTTCCTTTAATCCTCATAACTAACTAAGCAGGTGGTTTCACCCTCATTTTTCAGTTTCCTGAGGCTCAAGGAGATTATGCCTCTCACCCAAGGCTACATATCTACTAATGATAAAGAAAATGGAATTCAAAGAGCACATCAGATTGCAATGCCCATGCCCTTTTCATGCTATACCATATTGCCTCAACCTCCATTATTATAAAGGTTAACGACGTAAACTTTATTTTCCCAACTGAGTGAAGAGCCTAAGACTTTTCCTAATTAAATATTCCCTTCCTCCTCTGCCCCTTGGAGCTCTTGAATGGATCCTCCTGTTTAGGGTTCTTAGGCCACTTGGGTTTAAAATGAAACTCTTAACGTATCTACAGAGCTGAACAGATCTGAATAGATCCTAAGTCCATATTTTGGGTTCAAATGTAAAATAATCAGAAAAACCTAGAGCCATTCTTCATGTTGGGGCTCTTGGTTGAGTTTGTCAATGTTGTAGAAGTACCTAGAGACCTTCCAATTATAATTTTCCCAACATATTGTTTTATAAGCTACACGCTGACAAATGTAGGCCCTCTCAATAGAATGATTATTCCATAACTCTGTTGCTTGTTCCAAACATGAACAATTCTAACTGTACTCATTTAGAGGGTATCAAGTAACTCATTTGAGGACATGAAACAATAGATTCATCTGGCTTAAGCAAAAAGAAATGACATCCTCAGTCTTAGCCTATGCATCATGGTAACTGAAATACCTGTACAGCATGTCGGTCTGAGCCACTATAGACAGAGATCTGTGGTTGCTGCATTCGAGAGGAGGAAGTGGTGATGGTGGTCGTGGTAGTGCTACTGGTTGTTGTCGATACCGAAGATGTTCCAGGGTTTGGTTCACTATCCATAGCTGTACTGTGGTCCTTAAACCTAGCAGATAACACAAAGGATTTATATTGGCAAAAGCATTATCTTATGGTGTTTAAAGAATAATTATTCCAAGAAATAATCAGCAACAGTCTAAATTTCTAAGAAGGCCCTCATTAAATACAGAGAGCACACAGTCACCATAAATACGTGCCAGGGAAAAATATTTCACAAATATATAGCATATTTAATGGTTCATACCTACTAAATTTGAATTCAAATGACTCAGGATATGTAATTCAGATAAAGCCTGGCCTAAAGTTTACCTTTTTATTGTTGAAGGAAGATGAGTGTTTTGAAACCAAAACAGGTGATGACGGAATACTTAACTACCTAGGAAAATTAAAACTGAAGCAATGTCAGAGTATTAAAATATTTCTTTATATTCTTGTGACCATACTAATTACAAATTAAAGTCATTCTTATCTAGACATTAAAATAGGATGCCTATGGACTTGTGTTAGCTTAGTTTAGTAGTTTACCTTAGTTTAGTCAATTAGCTTAGTTTTTGGTTACCATATATACTTTATTTAAAAATAAGTTCTCTTAGAAAATAATTTAAAAAATAATTTATTAACTCACACTGCTTTCCCTCTAATTCTACAACATTGTCCTCACTACATGTAATAACTGAGTAATACTCATAAGCACATTACTCTGACTGGGTAAATAAGAGAAGCAGCTGAAAACAATTTCTCCACTTCCTTACAAAAATCTCTTTTTCACAAGTAATAGCTCCAAATTTTGAAAACAGCATAATTATGTCACTTTCCTCATGTACAGACAGTAAAGTGCAGTTTTGTACCACACTGATTCTTTTCCCTACAATATTACAAACTCATTTCACTGCTGTGGTACAAAATTCCACTAAATACAGAATCTGTATTTTAACAAGTTCAAACAACATATTAAGTCAATTCTGAGGTGCTTAATATTGTTAGTAAACGAGAACTACAGTATTTTTTTGAAGGGTCAGAAATGCACCACAATGGTGAAAAGCACACTTGAGAATATACTGGCTTTATCTGCTTTTCTTATCAGTCTTTTCTTCTGAGAGACAAAACCTGACCCACCTCATAGAAGCAGCATTGACAAGAATGTAACAAGAACACTTTCTACTTCATGAAAAGACAAAGGAATTTGGCACTAACTGTGTATGCACGCACTATTCCCATACGGTGTCCTTTTATGTACAAATTTTCTTTGTTCTTTATATCATGTATGTAAATAGTATTTATGTGTTCTTTCAGGAATCAAATGGTTAAAAAAAATCCCGATTTAATAAGAGGAAAAGTGAAAGGAAAAAGTGGGGGGGGGGAAGCTGACTCTTACTAATTATTTTGATTAGTAAATAACACATCTTTATGCTTCGCTGGGTTTATTTTGGGGGGGGGAGAGCGGTTTGTAGTTTTGCAAACTGCCTTCCAATCATCAAATCACAGCATCATATGGTAACTATTCAACAGCATACAGACATAGCGGTAGATAAACTTTTTACCAAATTACTACCTGTCATAGCACTTCTGAACCACGTACCAAGATATGCAAAAAGCCAGCTTAAATTCTGGTCCTTTTACAGTGCTATTCTGCTCAGCCATGTGCCCAACCTCAAACCCTACGGTAAGCAGTTCAGTAACTAACTAAATATGGTCACAGAGAATCCAAATGCGAGACACAGGTCTAAACATCGGTGGGTAGAACTGGCCAAACCAGTGCACTGCATTTGGAGACCTGGCACAAAAGAACAATTTTGGTAACTCCGCCGTCTACGCACAGTTTTGCCTGCAAAATACAAACGGCAGTTCTGCTGCACCAGCGGCCTACCCAGGAAACACTAAGTTTGAGTCGCTAACTAAGCATACCATCACACCGCCACACAGGAATGTGGCCCTCTAGGGCGGCATCAACACTGCAGTCAGAGACCCTAAGGAAAGGAAGATCTTTCCTTGCAGGGTGTTTTCAGCCTCGTCAGACTCGCGACAGACCCCGCCGCTGCAAGGCCGGCGCTGCGACACCTCCTCCAAGCCTCCCGGGGGAGGGCGGTGAGCAGCCCCACGTCTCGCGTTCTCCCACTGAGAAGCAGTGGGGTGGCGCTGGGCGGGGTGGGGGGGGGGTTAGGAGGCGAGCGCGAAGGAGGCCTGGCAGTGCCCGCCCAGCCCTACCCAGCCTCCGCGGGCCCCCGGCTCGGCAGCCGTCACAAGGCTGCCCGCGGGGCCCACTTGCAGGGATGACAGCGCCTGAGGGGTCCAGTCGGGCTCATCTTCCGGAAGATTCCTACGGTCGGGGTCCGAGGGACAACCCTACGCACAGGGCCCCGCAAATCCGGGGACACACGGCGGAAGGGGCGCTCCCGCCTGGAGGTAACTGGACCCTTACAGTTCTCCTCCGTCTCCCCACAAGGGCCAAGCGGGGTCCTCCACGATAAGAAAGCTCTCACGTCCCCCTTTCCCCGCACTGCCCGCGAAAGAGCCCTGAGCTCAAGGGGACGTGTCGCTGCCCCCCACTCGCCCCCCGGTTACGACATTAGTCACCAGCAAGTAACTCACTCCGCTTCCGCCATCTTCTCTCCTCCATCACTACCATGGGCTGCGCATGCGCCCCCCGGCGGCCACGGCGGCGGCGAGGGAGGGGGCGGGGTCGGCTAGCCTCGGGCCCCCGAGGTCACGTGGGGTCCTCGTCTTCCAATCCCCCCTCCCAGTACAAGCCTTGCTTGCTGTGGAAACGTGACCAGGCTTCCAGTTTAGATACCAGTGTCTCACCTTCCCCAGTGCTCGCTTTCTTTTGCTTAGGGTCTTCTTCCTCTTGGGGAGGGTGTCTGTAACTAAGATATGAAAAGTTCTGATTAGGCTGTTAAAAATTTTAAGAACATCTAAAATATATCAAAGCCTATGTGAACTGCAAAGAGTGAGATGGAAGAGAATACCACGAGGATTGGATGATGAGGTGTCAGTGAAAGGAAATGCCATGGTAGCTGCAGGGTTTGTTACCTGGGGCGCATGGCAGTTTGGGGATGGAACCGGCAATTCTTCTCTTGGGCTCAAAGACAGTGTTCTAGATCCCCATAAGGTGGACGGTTAAGGAATCGTCATGATTACCCTATGAATATCATTCATGTGTTTGACATGAATTTACAGAGTGGTCAGTGGAGATTGCAAACTTGCATACCGCAGGGAACAAGCAGGAACGGCCACCAGTTTGCTAATGTAATTTACTATATTCTACGCATATGGCAACTAATCTGAAGCAGGATGAGACAAACATGCAAATTTGTGTGAAACAAGTCCCTGTCTTCCAACAAATCTTAATCTGGAGAGTGAAGTGGGTTTTACAGAGATAGCCACACATTCTAAGTGATCTGACACATCCATCGAGCGCTTTGGCAACCTTAAGTTCAAGGAATAATAAATCTTTACTGTCCTTCACCAAAAAACAGCATACTGATCACAAACAGTGCCTTCTTTTTCCACGTTTTAAGATGGTGGAGTCTCATTTCAAGAACTGAGAAATGAATTAGTGATATAAATTCATCGCAAAGTGTAATATGGTCTAATGAAAAGTATACTTAATCTTATAAATCCTGTGATCAGGATGTCCCTAGGGAAGGTAAGAGACCACTGCCTATGTAAGGTAAATTGTCCTTTACCACTTCTCCCTGTAGGTTAACATTGTTTCTTTACCTTATTTTCTTATCTAAAGCAGTGACCTTCCTCCTACTCCTAGGAGAACTCACTGAGAAAGTCCCCTTTGAAAAGTCCCTGTAGATGCTTAAAAATAAGATATTACTACTTTTTCTTTCTTTTCTGAGCTGCTCATATGATGCCATTGTCATTTAACTCTCAAGAATCAACTGTTGGGACTTCCTTGGTGGTCCAGTGGTTAAGAGTCCACTCTTCCAATGCAAGGCATGTGGGTTTGATCCCCGGTTGGGGAACTAAGATCCTGCATGCTGCGTGGCCAAAAAAAAAAAAAAAAAAAATCAACTGTCTATTGGTATTGCTGACATTTTTGTTTAGTAAAACAAAACTGAAGAAAGCAGTCTTAGACCTAAACATGAAAAATGCGTAATCCAAAGGAATATTTGGAATAAATGGGCCAAAATTATGCCTTTTCATCCCTCTTTCCTTTGAACATCTAAGGCCTATATCTATATTGTCATCTCATGCAGATTGGCTTTAAAAGTCAGAACATATATTAGGTAAAATCAGGCCAGTACTTCTTTTTATTTATTTTATTCTATTTTATTTTTTATTTTTTTTGGCAGTGGCTTGCAGGAGCTTAGTTCCCGGACCAGGGATGGAACCCAGTGCCGGCAGTGAGAGTTCCAAGTCCTAACCGCTGGACCTCCAGAGAATCCCCAGTACTGCTTTTTAGAAACATTTCAAAACCCAATATTTATTATAACAACAACTAGCATTTTTATAGCCTTTTAGTAAAAGCAGAGGATTTCCACAAACTCATTTGATCATCACAGCAATCCTAGTTATCATTTTCATTTAGCACAGAAATATAATGAGGCTCGGGCTTCCCTGGTGGTGCAGTGGTTGAGAATCCGCCTTCCAATGCAGGGGACATGGGTTCGAGCCCTGGTCTGGGAAGATCCCACATGCCTCAGAGCAACTAAGCCCATGCACCACAACTACTGAGCCTGTGCTCTAGAGCCCGCAAGCCACAACTACTGAGCCCGCATGCTGCAACTACTGAAGCCCGCGTGCCTAGAGCCCATGTTCCGCAACAAGAAAAGCCACCACAATGAGAAGCCCGTGCACCACAATGAAGAGTAACCCCCGCTCGCTGCAGTTAGAGAAAGCCCGTGCACAGCAACGAAGACCCAACACAGCCAAAAATAAATAAATGAAATAAATAAATTTATTTTTAAAAAAAGAAATATAATGAGGCTCAAGGTGATTAAATGCCTGTGGTGACTCTGCTAGACTGTACCAGAAATGGGGTTCTAACTTAAGCTTTCCATGGGCAAAATCAAGTTTTCGTTCCTGCATCATTCAGCAAGCCACTGTGTGAAATGTTAGTGGAGGCAAAGTATGATAAAGGACTACCCTCAAGAAATTTATCATCACTTATCTGATGAAACAGAGGAAGGTGTATTACCTCTTTGTGATTTCCTAATGAAGAGATTTATGTGTCATGCTAACAGGCTGAACTTCTTTCTGAAGTTTCCAGGAAGCGTTGCTTTGGAGAAGTGCCAGCATCGTATATTTTAGAAAAGTCCCTCTAGCAAGGATGGATTGGAGGAAAGTAAAACCGGAGACAGGGAAACTGGTTGGCAAACTGTATTAATCCTTAAAGAAATGGTAAAAGGCTCCAGGAATGAAAAAGAAGGATAAAAATTTTTGCTCCTTTGTTGCACCAGTCACACTTCAAGCGCTCAATAGCCATATGTGGCTAGTGGCAACTATATTGTACAGTGTAGATATAGAACATTTCCATTATTACAGAAAGTTCTATTGGACAGTGCTCATCTGAATGCTAGATTAGGGATTGGCAAACTACTATTTCTGTCTTAGTCAGTTTGGGCAGCTATGACAGAGGCCATGGACTGGGCAGCTTAAGCAAACATTTATTTCTCACAGTTCTGGAGGCTGGGAAGTCCAGGGTCACAGTGCAGGCAGATTCAGTGTCCAGTAAGGGCCCTCTTCCTGATTTGCAGACAGCTACCTTCTCACTGAATCCTCACATGGTGGAGAGAGAAGACAGTATAGCAGAAATGGGGACCATGGGCATTTGGGCCACTTCTTCATGTAATTCACTTGTGCCTCAAGGCCTGCTCAGCCCTATCATGTATAGTCCACTTCCATTTGATGGTGGAATGCTGCTATGCACACCCAACTTTACGGTCTGGTCGACCAGATGACACTCAGTTCACAATGAGCAGCTTGCGTGGTAACTTGGTGACCCATAGTTAAGCATTCAGTCTCTACTAAGGTCCAGTAGCAGACCAAGAGCTGTTTCTCAAGAGGAGAGTAGTTATCTGCAGAGGGTGATAGGGCTTTGTTCCAAAATCCTGAGGACCTGTGCTGTGATTTCCCTATAGGGCCCTGCCGAAGGCTCCAAACAGCATTCCTATCTGCCGCTACCACTTGGGATGGAGTAACACACCCAAATGAGGAGCATGTTGCCTCCAAAATCCAAATGGGCCCTCTAGGTATTAGACTTCTTTTTTTGTTTGTAGGAGGGGCCAGATGCAACAATTTATCCCTCACCTTAGAAGGGATATTTCAACATGCCCTGCACCTCTGGACCTCCTAGAAATTTCACTGACATGGAAGAAGAAATGTCGCTGAATTTTTCTCAGATTTATTTCCCACCTTCTGACACACAAATGTCTTACCAATAAGTTGAGTAGTTGCTACTTTTTGCACACTATGTCCGATCAGCATAATGTCTTCAATGTAATGGACCAGTGGACCAGTGTGATATGATGTGAAAGAAAAAGGTGATCAAAATTCTTGCAAACTAAAAAAAAAAAAAAAAAATTCTTGCAAACTGGGCTTCCCTGGTGGCACAGTGGTTAAGAATCCGCCTCCCAATGCAAGGGACACGGGTTCGAGCCCTGGTCCGGGAAGATCCCACATGCCACGGAGCAACTAAGTCCGTGCGCCACAACTACTGAGCCTGCGCTCTAGAGTCCGTGAGCCACAACTACTGAGCTCACACGCCTAGAGCCCGTGATCTACAACAGGAGAAACCACCGCAATGAGAAGCCCGCGCACCGCAACAAAGAGTAGCCCTCGCTCACTGCAACTAGAGAAAGCCTACGCACAGCAACGAAGACCCAACACAGCCAAAAATAAATAAATAAAATAAATAAATTAAAAAAAAAAATTCTTGCAAACTAATTATGACATAGGGTTGCAGGGTTGATTTAGCCCTGATGTAGGATTGTGAAGGTGTATTGCTGGCCTTTCCAGCTGAAAACAAACTGCTTCTGGTGGTCTTTACTAACAGGTATCAAGAAAAAAGCATTTGTCAGATCAATAGTTGCATACTAGGTACCAGAGGATATATTAATTTGCCCAACCAATAAAAACCGCATCTGGTACAGCAGCTGCAACTGAAGTCACCAACTGGTCAAGCTTAGAGTAATCCACTGTCATTCTCCAAAATCTGTCTGCCTTCTGCACAGGCCAACAGGCAAGTTGAGCGGGGATGTGGTGGCGCTAATCTCTGCAATCCCTCCAGGAATACGGTATTGCTTTTGGTTTACTATTTTCCTAGGTAGAGGCAGTTCTACTGGCTTCCACTTGACCTTTACCACCATACTAGTCCTCACTCCACAGGTCAAGGAACCAATGTGGTGATTCTGCCAGGTGCTCAGTGTATCTATTTTTTATTTTTTGGGGGGGCTGTGTCGGGTCTTAGTTGCGGCATGTGGGATCTTTCATTGAGGCGTGTGAGTTTCTCTCTAGTTGTGGCACGTGGGCTCCAGGACACACGGGTTCTGTGTTTGCGGCACGTGGGCTTAGTTGCCCTGCGGCATGTGGGATCTTAGTTCCCCCACCGGGGATCGAACCTGTGTCCCCTGCATTGGAAGCGGATTCTTTACCACCGGACCACCAGGGAAATCCCTCAGTGTATCTATTCTAATTCCTCATTCCAGGACTAGGGAAATAACCATAGGATGGGTTTGGGGACCCACTGGGCCCACTGTGAGACAAACTTGAGATAAAACTCCTTCAATCACCTGACTTCCATAAGCCCTTTCTGTAACTGGCAGACCACAGTGATGTTTGATCTCCTGGAATTAATGTCAGTTCAGAGCCAGCATCCAGCAGTCCCCAAATGGTCTGATTATTTCTTTTTCCCCAGTGCACAGTTACCCTGCTAAAAGGTTGTAGGTCCCTTTGGTGAAGTCTGGAGAAAGATTAACTGTATAAACTTTGGCTGGTGTACCAGTGTCCTTTCTGTCGGGGATGTAGCCTCTTCTTTATTTAAGGGGTACTGAGATCTGTAAACCAGCTCAAGTCTGGGAATTGATTGAAGGGATATGACTCCCTTTTTATGATTCAGGTTAGACTTTTGTTTACTTGACCTAGAACTTTTTCTACTGATACTGTTCAAGTAAGAATTTAGGGCTTCCCTGGTGGCGCAGTGGTTGAGAGTCCGTTTGCCGATGCAGGGGACGCGGGTTCGTGCCCCGGTCCGGGAGGATCCCACATACCGTGGAGCGGCTGGGCCCGTGAGCCATGGCCGCTGAGCCTGCGCATCCGGAGCCTGTGCTCCACAACGGGAGAGGCCACAGCAGTGAGAGGCCCACATACCACAAAAAAAAAAAAAAAAAAAGAATTTCGTAGGTTTCCTATCTGTTTCACTTCTAGGAATACCATGATCAACTAGCCAATGACATAGGTCTGCACAAGTCAGACTATCCGGATTGCTGCTCTGACTCTGCTGTCCACCAGTGCCGCCACTTGGTCCCTGCAACCCTAGGATCCAATTACTCCTGTTGCATTTAGGTTCCCCAATTCAGTGGCTATAGTTCCCACTGTAAGGTCTGGCCTACAGAGAAGAGCGATCACAGAGCCTTTCACGGATGCCGGAGCTCCCCTCACAAACTGCTATGGAGTGAGTATTTGTGTCCCCCCCAAATGTTGAAGCCCTAATCCCCAATGTGATGGTATTTGGAAACTTTGGGAGGTAATTAGGTCATCAGAGTTGAACCTTTATAAATGGGATTAGTGCTCTTAGGAGAAGAAAGATGAGAGAGATGATCTCTCTCCACCATGTGAGGATACAGCAACAAGGTGGCCATTGTCTGCAAACTGGGAAGAAGTTTCTCACCAGACACCACATTTGCCAGCACCTTGATCCTGGACTTCCCACTCTCTAGAACTGTGAGAAATAATTGTTTGTTGTTTAAACCACCCAGTCTGTGGTATTTATTATAGCAGCCCAAACTGACTAACACAAGCCCACAGGCCAAATCCAGCCTGGGCTTGTTTTTATACAGCCCTCAAGCTAAGAATGGTTTCTACATTTTCTAATGATTGAAAAAAATATCCAAGGAAGAATATTTTGTGACAATGAGAATTATGTGAAATTTATATTTCAGTGTCCATAAATTAGGTCTTATTGGAACACAGCAATACTCACTCATTTACAGCTACTTTTGTGCTTCAAGGGCAGAGTTGAGTAGTTGCAACAGACACTGTAATGGTCCACTTGACAGAAAAAGTATGCTGACCTGTGTTCTAAATACTGATCACCTCGTGCTGGACACTTGCAGGGTAGTTAATGTAGTACATACACTGTCCTACACCCCATCTAGACTTGATTGCTGTCCTAATATCCTATATGGTGAGACAGAAGGTCAAGTGACCCAGATTTGAATTCTGGTAAAGTACTGACCCTCCTTGGGAAACTGCTTCATGTTTTAGTTTTTTTTGTTGTTTTGTTTTGTTTTTTATTTATTTATTTGGTTGTGCTGGGTCTTAGTTGCTTTTTTTTTTTTTTTGAGGTCTTAGTTTTATAATGTGAAAAAAAGAGGGACAACACCTTACAAAATTGTTGTACAGCCTTAAAAAACCAAATGTAAAGTCTAAAAAAGTTCTCTTTTTTCTTCTTTTAACTTTTTATCAAAGTCTTCCTTCACCTGAATTTGTCCAATAAATGTTACTGAGTATGCCTAATACTCAATAGGTTTTAAATGCTTGTCGAGGGAATGAATGCTTGAATATTTGGATGAATGAGGACTAAAATTCTAGTATATCCCGTAGGTTGCAATGACGCAGTATATGGACTTGCTTCCTCTTTTCCTTGAAAGTAATACAGTATACTAAAACCAAATACTTTGACTAAAGCAAATAGTACTGAAACTGAAAAGACAGTCTAGTCCTGCCACCTCTCATCTACTCTTACAATAATCAGTATGTTAATCATATGCTTATCAATCTTATCTTCCCTTGTATACCTGTGGTTGGCACTGTTACTAGTTGGCTATGTTTCCCCAGGGGCTGAATAGCACAAACTGGGAGCTTTAAAGCTTAAAGGGACATTAGACGTCATGTGACCCATGCTGAGGAAGAATCCGTGGCAAAAGCAGAATCTGAACTCTGATCTCCTAACCTCCTATCCATCCAGTCTGGAGTTTTTTGCCTTGTGCCACGAAACCTTCCTTCAAGCATGTAGGTACTTGATAAACACTTGAAGCTGCTATGGACTTTCATTTCCATTCTGCTTTTTGCTTAATGTTTACTTAGCATTGTGGCAGCCTGGAAGAGTTGTGCTACGTAGAGCTGTAGAAACAGACAAACTTAGATTTCAATCCTGACTTTGCCATTCTCTAGCTGTGTGACCTCTTGCCATGCTATCAGCTCCACCTTCAAAATATAACCTCATCATAACTGAATCACTTTGCTGTACACCTGAAACTAACACAACACTGTAAGTCAACTGTTTTCAAGAAAAATTTAGATATATATACAAATAAAACCTCATCTCTGGCCACACTATCATGAACATGCATGAAATTATCAAAATACAAACCAAGTCAATCTGACACTTCTCACCACCTCCACAGTTATCAGCCTAAGCCAGGCCACCATCATCTCTCCCCTGGACCACTGCCATCGGCTCCTGACAGGTCACCGGCTTCTCTTCTTGCTCCTCTGTAATTTACTCTCTGCAGAGCAGTCTAAGTAAGCTTTATAGCTGTAAATCAGATCACATCACTGTCCTGCTCAAATCATCCAGTGCCCATCACACTCAGCAGAGAGTTTTCTCTTGTTCACTCTGCTCCAGCCACTCTGGCGTCCTTGCTTTTCCTTCTCACACTTGCTACTTCCCAGTTGGGAAAGGCTTTTACACAGGTCTCGCTTCCTCACTTCATCCAGGACTCTGCTCAAATATCTCCTCAGAGCTCACTCCCCACCACCTAACCCAACGTGGGCTTCTCGTCACTTTCCTTCCCTTATCTCACTTTACTTTTCTTCATGACACTTCAATGCTCCACACATTATGTTATGTACATATTTGTTTGTTTATTTACTACTCCCATCAACCTCCAGGCTACAAACTACACATTTTGTTTACTTCTACATTCCTAGTTCTTTAAACATTAAGTGCTCAATAATTATGCATTGAATAAATGAAGTTTACTTAACTGCTCTAATCCCCAGTTTGAAAAATGAGGACAGTATTTACCACACTTATTGTACAAGTTGAAAAAAGATGAAATAATGTATCTAAACAGTAGAGCATAATAAACGCTCACTAAGCATAGCTGTAATTATTTTAAAATTTTGCCACAAATTATTATGCTTAAAGTAAAGGAAAATAATCCTCCTATTGTATTTCCAAAAGTTAGGCAATTTTTATGAGGCCATCCTTACTTTTTTCTTTTTAAGATTTATTTATTTTATTTATTTTTGGCTGCTTTGGGTCTTAGTTGCGGCACACGGGATCTTCTTTGTGGTGCACGGGCTTCTCTCTAGTTGTGGTGTACGGGTTTTTCTCTTTTCTAGTTGTGGTACGCGGGCTTCAGGGCGCATGGGCTCTGTAGTTGTGGCATGAGGGTTCCAGAGTGCGTGGGCTCTGTAGTTTGTGGCACGGTGGGCTCTCTAGTTGAGGCGCATGAGCTCAGTAGTTGTGGCACAGGGGCTTAGTTGCTCTGAGGCATGTGGGATCTTAGTTCCCTGACCAGGGATCAAACCTGTGTCCCCTGCATTGTAAGGCAGATTCTTTACCACTGGACCACCAGGGAAGTCCCCCTTACTTTTAAAAGTTAGTTAGCAGATACATTTTTTAATATGCATATGCTGTAATTTAAAATATTTAGTGTCAGTATCTGAGAATAGATTTTTGCCTGTGTGCTCCTAATGTATTAAAATAAACAGTGTCATATCAGTTTCATATTAAATCTTAATTGTAATGTTCTATTTATGGTAGATAAGTCTCTCTTAATTACGTAAAATGCCAGAGACAACAGGAGGCAGAACAAAATACATTATAGGGAACAAGCAAAGCTAGTGAACAGGAATGAAAAGTTAGCAAAGTTGGGGAAAAGTTATGTGACAGAAGCATACAATGATATAGAACTTAATTTTAATACTTACCTCTAGCAAATCCTGAATACAAAATTGTCCAAAAATCTAAATAATGCAGAAATATATATGAAATAGGAAGTGAAAGTCCACTACAATCCACGTCCAAAAATAATCATTAACGGCTTATTTTATATTCTTTTTGATTTTCTATATACTAACATACATATAAGTATATGTATCTCTTTATCAAAAATGGTATTGGACTATATACACTCTTTTGCAACCATTTTCACTTAATAGTATATCCTTCCATGTCAGTGTATGTGCTTTTCTTCCACTTCCTCAAAGATGCCACTTTGCTTACCTCATGGCCTTCCATACAATCCTGGAATATTCTCTCCCATACTTTGCAAATCTAGTTCCTTGTTTCCCTTTAATTCTCTGCATAAACATCATTTCTTTAGATAGGTTTTTCCAGATCAATTTATAGAGTTCTCCCCACCATTATTCTCTGTCACTGCACAATATTTATTTCCCTTGGAGCAGGTACCACAGTTTGTAATTGTGGGTTTGTTCACTTATTTTCTTGCCTATTTTTTCTCTCTAAACTGTGAATCTCACAAGGACAGGGAATAAACCTGTTTTCTTCATGACTGTATATTCAGTGCCTTGCACAGTGCCAGGCAGCATAGTAAGCTCTAAATAAATGTGTTGAAATAAATAAGTGTGTAAGTAACACACTGAAAAAAGGGTGTTTGTTCTTTCACTCCCTGTCTGTGATAGATAGAGCATTGCTTTCTTTTTTCTTCAGTTCTTTACCTATTCTTAGTTAAGAAACAATACTGTACAGTTGACCTTTGAACATCATGTGTTTGAACTGTGCAGGTCCACTTTTACATGGATTTTTTTTCAGTAAATGCATACTACAGTACTTACATGATATGTGATTGGTTGAATCTGTGGTTGTGGAACTGTGGATACAGAAGGTCAACCGTAAAGTTACACAGAAAGTTTTGACAGCACAGAAGTTAGTGCCCCTAACTTCCTACATTGTTCAACTGTACTTATCTTGATTCACACCTGGGATGTGTTTTAATCAGGTATGGTAAGGTGACAGACACAAGGACAACTGCTTTTGAAATAAGAGTTTATTATTTACAGTTCCCAAAGAAAGGGAGCATGCCACACCATGCAGGGCCACGTGGGGAAGAACCAGGGTCAGTCTGGAGGCAGAAGGAGTGAAAGAGAAAGCATGGCCCAGAGCTTTATTGTAGTTTCTGCAGAAAGGAATGGAAGAGGCAGCATATGAAATTTTAAGTAAATTTGGGATTGGATAGTTTGAATATTTTTAGCAGACTCTGGTCTATAGCGATGGTGGTCTCTAGTTGTCCAGTACCTGGCCCTGGGTGGGGAGGGGTGATTTAGAACAGGGGAAATACTGGCTTGGTGTATGAGAATTAAATAAAGGAGGAAGTCGAGGATATGGGCTTTGGATTGGTTGGTTTGCATATGAAAGCCACATTCACAGAGGAGAAGTCATTTGCTATCTCTAGGATAATTTTTAGAGATAAAAGCCCTGGGAGGGGCAGCCCCTCCTCTGTCAGTAAGGCCACCAAGCTATCAAACCATCATAAAATATACAAAATAAAAAGCATGATTAATACATTTCCAACCTAATTTAGGTATCATGAATGCTCATTCCCCAGTTAAATTTTTCAGATGAAAGATAGAAACCACATCTGTGTATATAAATCTTTGTCTCGTTAAATGCAGGAAGATGGGCAGGACCTGAAATTTGGAGTTAAGAACCTGACTTTAAGCACTGATCCTTCCCATTTCCAGCTGGGTGCCCTTAGCCAGTCCAATTAACCTCTCTGAACACCAAGTTCATCATAAGTAAAGCAGGGATAACAGTAATATTTACCAGAAATGTGATTGTATTTGTCAAAATGTTTTGTAGCTACAATGCACCATGTACATGTTTAAAGTTTTACTGCAGTATACTGCAGGGACTTTTTCTCAGAATAAGAATTTAGAAGGTGTTTTTGTTGTTGTTGTAATTGTAGAAATGTTCAAGGGCAAGACTGGAGGGGGAACACTAAAAATTTATTCAGGAAAAGAATAAGATTTCACTGTCTAGTTACATAGTGCAATTTTGGATTAAAGGGTACTTTCCATCAATGGACTTCAAAGAGCTTTGAAACGTTTATTTATTTTCATAATATTTTGAAGTCAGTTAGGTTAAAGTTGTCGTCATTTACTCTCTGAAAGGGAAATAAATACACAGCAAGTTACATAACCTGCTTGAGTCAAAATTAGAACCAAGGCTTTCAGTTTTGCCACATAGTGCTCAGACTGGAGCTGCACTGCTCCCCAGAATAAGCAAGCACCTTCTTTTGCTGGAATCATCTAAGGTTTGGTTTTATCACAATGTTTGCTGGATCAAGCAATTTAAGAAAAATTAGAAAATCTGTCATCAAATAATCATTAGCAATTCATTACCAGCAAATAAGCCTCATCAAGTGCTTCTAAGATGTAGGCATTGGTTTTACTTAATGAAGTTAAGAATCTGTGTCCTCTCCTGAGGTCCTAGAATTTTTATCTCTTCTGGGTCATTCTTCCCTCTGCTCTCATCTAAAGAACCAATGTTTTTACATTCTTCTTCTCCCTAAAATTTCAGGTGATTTAGGACTAAATCCAAAGCTCCTTCTGTGGCTTACAGAGTCTTTATTTTCTGACTCTAAAACACCTTCTTCCTCTGCTTCCAACTGCCTTTATACTTAATCCTCATTAAATTTCTCATCAGGCAGACAAAAGCTAGGCCTTTTCACTGCCCTGCCTTTACACCCAACTTTAATTCACCTAAAATGGCAATAAGGGGAGGCTGAGAGGAGAAAGAGAAGGCTACACTTGTTAAATACAGTTGTCACTCGGTAGCCACCGTGAATTGGTTCCAGGACCCCCTCGGATACCAAAATCCATGGGTTCTCACTTTTTCTCTATAAAATGGCGTAGTATTTCCACATAACCTATGTGCATTCTTCTGTATACTTTAAATCATCTCCAGATTACTTATAATACCCAATGCAATGTAAATGCTATGTAAATATTTGTAAATACAGTGTAAATGCTATGAAATAGTTGCCAGAGCATGGCAAACTCAAATTTTGCTTTTTGAAACTTTCTGAAATTTTTTTTTTTTTTTAATATTTTCGATCTACAGTTGGTTGAATCTGTGGATGCAGAACCCGAGGATATGGAGGGCCAGCTGTCCTTGCTGAGTGCTCTACATACAGTATCCTATCTGATTTGCACAGCAAACCCATGAAGCAGGTATCATTATCCTCCATTTTGCTGATGAGGGTACTCATTTTAGTGGGATTAAGTAACCTGTCCAAGGTCATACTGCTAGTAAGTGGCAGGATTAGCTTTGGAACCGAAGTCCACCTGCAAAATGCATGCCCTGGCCTCTTCCATATGCTGACCCTCTCCACCCACTATTGTCATCTGGCATTATTCTTCAGATTCTGCTCAACCTTTTCATCCTTTGGGCTTCACAGCCTCACCCAGATGGAGTTAGCGCTCTCATAGTACTCTGTTTATACTCCTCTAATAATACTTACCAGGTATTTACTTTTAATTGAGATATAATTCACATAAAATTCATCTGTTTAAAGCATATAACTCAGTGTATATTCACAATGTCATGTAACCATCACTATTATCTAATTCCAGAATATTTTCATCGCCCCAGAAGAAACTCCAAGACCTTTAAGCAATCACTCCCCGTTCCCCCTTTCCTGAAACCTCTGGCAACCACTAATCTGCTTTCTGTCTCTATAGATTTGTCTGTTATGGACATTTAATATGAATGGAATTATACAATATGTAGCCTTTTGTGCCTGTCTTCTTTTGCTTAGTGTTTTCAAGGTTTATCCACATTGTCATGTGTTTCGGGACTTCATTCCTTTTTACAGATGAATACTATTTCATTTTAGGGATATACCACATTTTGTTTATCCATTCTGCAATTAATGGACATTTGGTTTGATCTCACTTTTTAGTTACTGTGAATAATGCTTACATGAACATTTGTGTACTGCTTTTTGTGCAGACATATGTTTTTAATTCTCTTGGTTATATAACTAGGAAAGGAATTGCTGAGTCATATGGTAACTCAATATTTAACATCTTGAGAAACTGTCAAACTGTTTTCCAAAGTAGCTGCACTTCTTCACATTCCCGCCTGCAATGTATGAGGGTTCCAATTTCTGCACACCCTTGCCAACGCTTGTTATCATCCATCTTTTGATTATAGTCAACCTAGTAGGTATGAAGTGATTGAGTTGCATTTCCCTAATGACTAATAATGAATATTTTTCATGCTTTTATGGCCATTTGTATGTCTTCTTTGGAGAAATGTCTATTCAAATTCTTTGCCCACAAAGAGAAATTAAGTTGTCTTTTGTAAGAGTTACTTGTATATCTGAATACTAGTCCCTTATCAGACACATGATTTGCAAATGTTTTCTCCCATTCTGAGGGAAGACTTTTCTCTTTCTTGATTGTGTCCTTTGAAATACCAACATTTTAAATTTTGATGAAGTTCAATTTATCTTTTTCTTTTGTTACTTGTGCTTTTGGTGGCAATCTAAGGTCACAAAGATTTCCTGCTGTGTTTTTTCTAAGAGTTTTATAATTTTAGCTCTTATACTTAAATCTTTGATCCATCTTGAGCTAAATTTTGTAAATGGTTTAGGTAGAAGTCCAACTTCATTCTTCTGTATATGGATATTCAATTGTTCCAGCATCATTTGTTAAAACAAATTAACCCCACCCCCAAGAAAAAGACCTATTTTTTCCCCCACTGAATTGTCTTGGCCCTTTGCATTGACACATGTCTGCTAGTGTGAGCTCCTTGAGGGCAAGGTTTTTTATATTACTACCTGCATGTCTAGCATGGGACTATGATGTAGTAAACCCTCAAAACACGTGTTCAATAAATGAAAAGCTGATTTGAAAATCCTAGTGTCAACCTACACGTAGCAAGTGCCATAGACTTTGCTAGATGCTGGGGAAGTTTTATACATGAACTCACAGTCTAGTAAAGTTTTCAAACCAAAAGTTTCCAAGGGGTCCGAGAATCTTACAATCCTACACTGGAATGGGTCTTGGAGGTCGGGATTTCAGTAAGGAAAAGCAGACCTGACAAGGCTAAATAGCAGCCTGTGGCCTTATCTCATGTTAATTTGCCAGAGATCCCAGGTCTCTTTGAAATTACATTATGACTTTACAACTTAACAAAGGAATTTTTTTTCAGTTAGGCCTCCATAAAGCATTTTTTCAGTTAGGTAGGCCTTGAGAAAGTCCTCTCCAGATGAAAGACAGCTGCTTCTGTTTCATATCACTCTTATCTTCTGAGATAACTGCTATCAGAGATTAAAAAAATCTTTTTCTCCACCCTAGCTGGACATAATCACTCCTTTCTCTGAACTTCTATAGCTCTTACTTGCTCTTCCAGAAAATTAGCAATTTGTTTTGTACTGCCCTAGTGCTTTGGATTTTTATGTAATCTTGAATTATTTATCACCAGTTTATGTGTGAACTTCCTAAGTAGACTGCCCCAACTAGACTCAGGGGCAAAAGTTGCATTTTACATTTATTGTATGAAATATAGGGCTTTGTACCTAGTGGACATGCAACAGGTATTTCTTGACATTATTTGTGTTTTTATAGAATTTACTTTTAAAATAAGAAGCTATTAGGCTTAAGTTTCATTCTGTTTTTCCCTAGAGGCTAAGGGTGTGAGGCTCAAAGGGAGAAGCACCTTCTCTCCTTTGGACAATTACTAGTCACCCTCTACTTGCTTTCCTAGAGGAATGGAGACACCAGAGAACTAATAATTAGTACATGTACATATTTAAATATTTCTTAATATTACTATTAAAGGTTTTAAAATTCTATGAAAAGGATAACAGAGATTGGCAGAATTCCCCCCAGAACCCAGTAAATTAAATTAACTCTCAAGGAAACTCTGAGTTGTAGTTTTTAAATTACCGAGTCAGAAAGTAGAGAAACAGGGACTTCCCTGGTGGTCCAGTGGTTAAGACTCCATGCTTCCACTGCAGGGGGCACGGGTTCGATCCTTGGTCGGTGGAACTAAGGTCCTACATGGCTTGTGGCGTGGCAAAAAAAAAAAAAAGTAGAGAAAAGACATCCTGTTTCTCTTCTTTTTTGTGGTACGCGGGCCTCTCACTGTTGTGGGCTCTCCCGTTGCGGAGCACAGGCTCCGGACGCACAGGCTCAGCGGCCATGGCTCACGGGCCCACCCGCTCCGCGGCTTGTGGGATCTTCCCGGACCGGGGCACGAACCCGTGTCCTCTGCATCGGCAGGCGGACTCTTAACCACTGCGCCACCAGGGAAGCCCCTGTTTCTTTTCTTATCTCAAGCTTGCTTTCTAGTTATGAGGTGGAAGAAGGAGATGGAATAATCTAGCCTCATATTGAACAGTGTCCTGCAGAACATAACCAGAATCTTTGGAACTGTTTAACTAAGGTAAAATAGAAAAGGTGGCTGAATGGAAGAGTGAGTATATCATGACATGATACTCAGTACACTGTCATGCACCTATAGGAACACAGTGAGCCTGTTAATGGATTATGATAAGAACAGGTTATGTATGGATTAAAATGATTCTCTAATAGCAATGAATCTCCACAGCATTTTAGCATGTGGTTAGATCATGGAAAACAAAAAGCAAATCAAAACTAAGAATTTTGTGAAGTTAATATTTTTTCCTCATCTGCCAGAAATCACTCAGTCCTTGTTTCAAATTCATGGTATTTTAAAATTAGGCTAAATAGTGGAAAACATTGGAATAATGATAAAGTCACTGTCATTTCAGTCCTTTGGACTTCATTTGTAAAATGAGGCGTAGATTTTTTGTTCTTCAAACTGTCATTGGGGGACCAGCAGCATCAGACCTTTTAAATCAGAATATGCATTTGAACAAAATCCCTGCCTAATTTGTATGGTTATCAAAGTTTGAGAAGACTGACCTGGATGGCACAAAGTAACTTCCAGCTAGTAAATTCAACCATTCCGTGATTCTAGTTGGAAGAGTCCACCTTAGGTAAAAGGAGAGTCACTTTCTTAGGAGTTGTGTTTGACTTGAGTAAACAGATTGCTCAGCGAGTTGAACTAATTTTTCAGGTCATAGCTTTAACAAAGCAAACAGAAAATGAAGACTTGTTCTGCTTATATGGTGCTGTCAGCTTCCTTCCTATGACAGTAAGATTAATTTTAGTATTTAAGTGGACATAAACCAACAGGAAATTATTTCAATATTAAATTAAATAATTTAATATTTGTCGAATACCAACAATTTTCTAAGTGCCAAAAAGAACTTAGAAGGTAAGATTCCTGCTCTTGAGGCACCTAATAATGCTTTGCTTTAAAAGTCTCAGTGACTGGAGTCCTTATTAATTTAATTATAGTCTGATTCATAATTTGTTAGTTTCCAGAATGGGAAGCCATACCAATTCAGTAGACTATCTCATGCCTAAGTCGCAGGGTGATAAGCACGGTATACAGGTAAACTAACAGGCAGCTTTATCTCTGGAATGCTGTTCCCCTTGATATTGTACGTGTGATTAAGCAGCCAAAAAATCATTACAGACTATAAGCTCTGCTTTTCCCCCTTGATTTTTCTGTGGCCCAAAACAGGATGTGGTTTAATTCAAGGTCAGCAGAAATTCAATATGAAAAGATTTGAGTCCAGTAGGAAGTAGGTGGAGGTGGTAAAGAAAATGAGCTAGTCCTCTGTGAGAGGGGTGAAGACGGGTTGACAACCTTGTGTGGGAGAGGAGTGTACGCCAGAGGCTGTGAGAGAGAACTAGGTTATTATTTTCTTTTAATATTTATTTATTTATCTTGGCTGCGCTGGGTCTTAGTTGCGGGCTAAGAAGCACGGCATGTGGGCTTCCGAGTTGCAGCGTGTGAACTGTAAGTTGCGGCATGCATGTGGAATGTAGTTCCCCCACAAGGGATCGAAACCGCGCCCCCTGTATCAGGAGCGTGGAGTCTCACACACTGGACACCAGGGAAGTCCCCGAGAACTAGGGTATTAAAGGAGGCCAATGCTGGGGTGGGTGAGCTGCTGGAGTGGGGAGAATTTATTAGATAAGGTTTACATTTTCAATTGGATACGCCATCCTCAAGAACAGGTTTGCCTCTTCAAATTGGAGGGTAGCTTACATTTAATGGTTGACTGCTGTTAGGGACAGCATACTTGGTGTGCCAACATCATTAAACAAATGATACTTCTAAAAGAAGTTTGTGTGTTTTAATGGAGGCTTTTTCAACCTGACATTTTACTAGTCAACTCTGTGCCTTTCAGTTAAGCCAGACACAAGTGGGTTCTTCTGGTTCCTAAAGAAGATGAGGTAGCACTCGGGAGCTGTTGCAATTATTCTTTGTCACTTACTGGCGCACAGTTTCCCATTTTGCATTTTTTCTCTTTATTGGTACATGTCCTGACATCCTATCTGGATTGTAACTTTCTTGAAAAGAAGGGGAGAGCGTAATGCCTGCACCAACTAACCCCATAGGAGTGAATTATGCTGAGGTTTCTCAGACATCTTTTTTTTTTTTTTTTTTTTTTTGCGGTACGCGGGCCTCTCACTGCTGTGGCCTCTCCCGTTGCGGAGCACAGGCTCCAGACGCACAGGCTCAGCGGCCATGGCTCACGGGCCCGGCCGCTCCGCGGCATGTGGGATCTTCCCGGAACGGAGCACGAACCCGTGTCCCCTGCATCGGCAGGCGGACGCTCAACCACTGCGCCACCAGGGAAGCCCACTCAGACATCTTTGGCTATTCAGTGACTTTCATTAAGTAAATGTTTTATATTATTTTATTTATTCATTTTGCTGTCTCTTCAGCTTAATGGAACTCTCCACTGACAGTTCATTAAAACAAAGACATTTTATTTCAAAGGCAAAATAAGTTAAGGCTCAAACTGCCATATGTCATTATCTGTACTGTGGGAGTGAGATTGGGGAACTGCAATGGAAATGAGTGTATGTGGCTGGAGTGAAGGGAGTACCCAGATAAAGCTGGCGGTATCAATGGGGCAGTGAGAGGGCACAGGAGAAAGAAGGGGGAAAGGGAGTCATGGGGGTATTGTTTGCTATCTATGATAGCTCAGTAAGGTTAACAGAATAAAAGCTAAACTCTTACTAACAGCTGTCAGGATTCCAATCAGGAGTTTGGGTCACAACTTTTGCTCTTGAAGGTTAAGTAAAACAATTAATGTAATACTATTAGGACATGATTACACAGGACATGTGTCTACTATTTATTATCTCATTCCATTCACCAAGCAGTTTATTTCTTTGACGCACATTGGGACAAGCACTCTGATAATGACAAAATGAGAGAATGTTGGCCAAAAATATTTTAAATCCCTTAAGCTGGTGGATTTGAGCATTAATTAATTTTTTTTCTATTCAAGTCATCACAGTGAGCCAAAAGTAAGTATAATTTAGCTCAGAGCCCAATATTTATCTCTACAGGTCACAGAGTCCCTCCAAATGATCAGGACTTGCAGTTGAAACACTTTTCTCTCTTTTTAGTGACATGATCAAATGCTTAATGAAACCACAGAAGAATGCTAGGTGAAGGGAGGCAGGCTTACCCAAAGTTGAAGGTACTAGTAAGCACCATTTTAAGTACAACAGAAAGAAAATGGGCTGTGGGAGGCTTTTTCACAATGTTTACCAATGACTTCCCATTTTGTATCATGTGATTCTCAGTTGAGAAACAGGCATCAAAGATCCAGCAGCAGGATTTATTAGATGGCATAAAGAACGTGAAAAACAAATTTTCATATTTGATCTATGTACAGCAGGACACACTGGTGAGGCTAGTTAATATTGAATATAAAGGCCTACCTATTCTGAGTAGACATTTTCTTGTTAGAGCAGCTCAATCTGTAGAAAGGAAGCCATATTTTCCTAAAGATACGATTAATATGATGCCAGGTTCCTTTTAAACCCTTTAACAGAGTCCTGTTTTCTTTAAACTAAAGAGATGGCTCAATAGTTTCTCATATTTTGTTACTAAAAATGACATAATTTCTGTGCCCTGATTATCCTATATGCTTAACTGTCTGTGCCTTGTATCTATTTTATTTATTTATATTTTTTATTTTAAAATTTTATTTATTTTATTTTTTGCTACGTTGGGTCTTTGTTGCTGCACGCACACTTTTCTCTAGTTGCGGCGAGTGGGGACTACTCTTCATTGCGGTGCGCGGGCTTCTCATTGCAGTGGCTTCTCTTGTTGCAGAGCACGGACTCTAGGCGCGTGGGCTTCAGTAGTTGTGGCACGTGGGCTCAGTAGTTGTGGCTCGCGGGCTCTAGAGTGCATGCTCAGTAGTTGTGGTGCACGGGCTTAGTTGCTCTGCGGCATGTGGGATCTTCCCAGACCAGGGCTCGAACCCGTGTCCCCCGCATTGGCAGGCAGATTCTTAACCACTGCGCCACCAGGGAAGCCCCTGTATCTATTTTAATTGCATCACACTGACTTTAAAAATTAATGTCAGAGCACTTCCAGAACGGAAACATGAGGAGCTCCCTGTATACTCGCCCCAATGAAACCACCATAACTGGTGAAAATTATAAATAAAAAAGGACCATTGGATCAGACTGTGGAACAATTTTATGCCCCAGGGCACTGCCAAAAACACTGGAGCAATCAGTTGCCAATTAGTGGACGCTAACAGCTGGGAGCTATATCCATAAAGGCAAACCAGCTAAAAGCTTGATAGGGAGATGAGGAAAAGAGACAGTCAAAGAGAACCTGACTAAAACCACTGTCATCCCCCAGGGGAGGGACAAGGAGTCAGGGTGACGGTGTGCATGCCAAAGTTGCACCTTCTGAGGAGAGATATTAGAGGCTGCACACTGTGGAGGAAACAAGAGTCTATTGACCAAGTCTGGCCAACTCACAAATAAACAAGCAAACAACGACAACGACAACCAGACCTAGAGCCAGCCTGGATAGGTCTTCAGAGTTGCTACCATGGAAATGTACAGTTTGCAACAAAAAAACTTATGAGACATACAAAGAAACAGGCAATGGGACCCATACACACAGAAACTGTCTTTGAGAGGACCCATATGTTGGACTTAGCACACAAAGACTTCAAAGCAGCTGTTATAAACATGTCTAAAGAACTAAAGGAAACCATGCTTATGAGTGTAGATTCAAAATTCCTCAACAAAATATTAACAAACCGAAGTTAGCAACGTATAAAAACGATTATATGTCATAACCAAGAGGGATTTTTCCCAGGAATGCAAGACTGGCTTACATCTAAAAGTTAATGTAACAGGGCTTCCCTGGTGGCGCAGTGGTTGAGAGTCCGCCTGCCGATGCAGGGGACTGCGGGTTCGTGCCCCAATCCGGGAAGATCTCACATGCCGCGGAGCGGCTGGGTCCCGTGAGCCATGGCCGCTGAGCCTGCGCGTCCGGAGCCTGTGCTCCGCAACGGGAGACGCCACAGCAGTGAGAGGCCCGCGTACCGCAAAAAAAAAAAAAAGTTAATGTAACATATCACACCAATAGCATAAAGCACAAAACCACATGATAATCTCAATAGACACAGAAAAGGCACTAAACAAAACCCAACACCCTACATAATAAAAATAGGCAACAAACTAGGAATAGAATGGAACTTCCTCAACCTGATAAAGGGCATCTACAAAAAAACTAAAGCAATAATCACATTTAATGGTGAAAGACTGAAAACTATCCACATAAGACTGAGAACAATACAAGAATGTTAACATACTTCTCTTTATTCAACGTAATACTAGAAGTTCTATCTAATGTAATCAGGCAAGAAAAATAAAAGACATCGAGATTGGAAAGGAAGATGTAAATCAATCTGTATTCTAAAATGGCATAATCTTGCACACAGGAAATTCTAAGGAATCCACCGAGACACTATTAGAACTAATGAGTTCAGCAAGCTTGTAGGATTCAAGATATATACAAAATCATTTTATTTCTATACACCAGCAATGAATAATAAAAAATGAAATTAGGATGGGAATGTAAATCGGCACAGCCACTATGGAAAACAGTCGATGTTAACAATGTTTTAACGATGTTAAAAAATGCCAATGCATGGATAGTTGGATGGGTTGACTGATTGGCTAAATATTCATTGTGCACCTGTTCCATGCAATGGCAATCTACAAGGGCAGCGAAGGAAGAAAAGTCAATCTTCCATCATACCTTCCAGTTGAGTTTCTTCCTTTATTACATTCATTATTACATTTGTTACATATATTACACTAAATTCTTTTCATAAAAGAGGCTATGCTGGGCAGTAACCAAATTCTTCTTTCCAGAAAAGGTACTGTATGATTGAGATGATTTATGCAATTGGAAGAATTCACCAGAGAACAAAGTCTAGATTGTGAGGAACCCCAATCATTTCCAGTGTCCTCAGGTGCCCACGGTGGATTCAGGACTTCCACGCCGACGGGTCCCGGGGCACAAGCTGAAGACAGACGGTCAGCGAGAAGGCGGGACGCTCTACACGTAAAGAACCTCAAGTCCCAGAATCCCATGGGGACTCCAAGTCCCAGAAACCCGCCCGGCAAATCTACTCCGAGTCCCTAGCCGTCTGGCCGCGGACGCGACCAAGACAGGAAACTGGGGTGAGATGCCGCAGAATTTGTCCCCCACCATTTTCCTTGTAGGGAGGGGCTTTTTACAGAACTATAGGTACCTCAGTCGTCACATTCTCTCAGTTACAGCCCATGAAAGGCCCCCTGCCGGCAAGTTTTTTGTGATGTTCAGCATCCCCCCCTCCTCTCTCCCCTTTTCCTTGCCCCCGTAAGAATGGTTCAGCCGGGCATCTTGAGTTGGATCGATGGTTGCACCCGCCCTCCCCCGGAATGTGGGCCTTTGGAGCGTGTGAGGTGGGAGGGGCGGAGGTGGGAGGCGTGCTGGGCCCCGGCTGCAGCAGAGGCAGTGTCTGCCGCTGGCGGTGGGGGGAGCCGTGCGGGTTCCGGCTGCCCCGGCGAGGCGACCTCTGGGCCCGCGCCGCGGGCGTGGAGGACAGGTAGGCGAGCGGGCAGCCGCGGCTCCGGGAGAAACTCGGGCCTCGGAGTCCCCTACGGCGCCCGCTGCGCCCCTCGGCCTCCAGCGTTGAGGCGGGGGAGGAAGGAGATGCCGACCCAGAGAGACAGCAGTACCATGTCTCACCCGATCGCAGGCGGCGGCGGCAGCGGGGACCATTCTCACCAGGTCCGGGTGAAAGCCTACTACCGCGGGTGAGTGTGTGGGGTGGGGGTGGGGGTGAGAGGGAAGGGGAGAGGCCAGCTGGACTTGGCCTGGAGGGGCGGCGGGTGTGGGGCTGGAGATGTGGAAGGGATGGGCTGGGCGGGCAAGTTGGGGGACTCGGGATGGGTGACCGAGTGGTCGGGGGAGGAGCACGGGGCACTGGATTGCGGCACCCCCAAGGTGTGGCGCAGGGCGCCCTGGAATCGCGCGCTGAGGGTCCTGAGCAGGGTCCGAGGGAGGAGCCTTGGCGTAAGTAGGTCCACCTGGTGGGTCCGAGAGACTCGTCTACCAAGAGATTTACAAGAGCTTTACGTCTTTAAGTCTGGATGTATTAGGGGTTGAGAGTTGATTCTGAGTGATGCCTTAGTTAACTAAGTTTACCATGGGTTTAAAAGACAGGATTGCTTCAGTTTGTTGACCCTTTTGATTACCAGCAGGCCTAAAGCCTCTGGTTCTCTAAGTCAGGTTTGTCTTTATCACATAGAAGAGTTCGCGACGTGTACCTGGACTGTGGTCAGGCTGCCAGTATATTAGACATAGGAGTTATTATTTGAGTAAAGTTGATGCGTTTTCAGGGATATGCATTAGGTACTTATGTCTCGCCAAGATTAGGTTGTATATGTGTAAATTAAAATTTGTGAACGCTTCTTTGTCAGTGTTGCTTCAAGGACTGTCCGATAGGGTGAGATATTGCAAGAAGAGGATGAGCATAGGCACAGTTTTAAAATCTGTGATCTTTACTCATATTATTACCTAAGTTATAACTATTGTGGTTACCAGAAATGATCCAGTCCTAAAATCAGTGTATTAAATCATATTCCGTAGTATGACCGTGGTTTGAAATTTCTTAGAGATAACTATATTTGGGAGCATTAGAAAGTTGAACTGTTAGTGTGAGCATAAAGGTTTGAAACTAAGGGTTAACAGAACACCCGACCGCTGTGGCCTGTCTTACTGCTTGTTCAAGCAGAAGTAAATTGCTTTAAAAAACTCAAGCACTAGGAGGTTTGAAACTGCAGTACATACTTTTACATTCCTTAGAGGATCAGTGAAGATAGCAAACTTTCAAAATGCCTCTCTTGTTTTGATTTCAAAGAAAATATAAGCCCCTAAATGTCTTACTGATTTGATGTAAGGACTTCTAGTTTGTTTGCTGCCGTGAAGCCTCTGACCTCTCTCTGTTCATTAGCTTGACTGTATTTAGTAGTAGTTTAGAGGAGTTATTTTGGACAGTAACAGTGTTTTTGCTTAAATTGATCAGGGAAGTCTTGATTTTCAAACAATAGCTACGCACTTTGCACTGTGGAAAAAAAAAGCTTTGCTTCCTTTACCTTACCTTTAATTTGACAGATGAGATATTTCGCTTTAGAATGTGTTCCATTTTATAGTTGACGGTCTGTGAGTTGTTAGGTACAGAGAATGAAATATAGTACATTTTCTTTTTTTTAAATAGTGTCTGATTATTGACAGTTTAAAAAACGAGGTTAAAAAATAAATACACGCACATGGTAGGAAAGTGCAAATTGTTCAGAAGTATAAAATAAAAAGTGTTCCCCATTCAGTCCTCCCAACCTTCAGAGGTAATTACTATTGATAGTTTATTTCTTGTTCTTCTGGAGGTTGCCTTTATTACTTTAAAAGTTATACTTCCGTTTCGTGATTTATCAACTTTACATGGTATCTATTGATTCCTTCCTCTGAAGATGCGAAATTGGATGCACACTACATTTTGCTTCCTCGCTCCCTGATACCTCTCAAGTTTTGATTGTTACAGTATAATTTTTAGTTCTCCGGTTTATCTTTCTGACTTTAAATAATATAAATTTTTGACTTATTCATTTCAGGTAGTTTCCAATGATTCCAACTATGAAACACAAAGAAACTAGTGCTTCTTCCTTTTTTCCTATTTTTTTTAGTTTGACAAGTGTAAATAGGCCTAGTTAGTAAATTAAAATCATTGTAAGCTTCTCTTTTGGAAAGAAATCAAAGTCTTTAGAATGTAGGTATCATATAATATTTTCTTGGTTTATTGCTCCAATTATTTTTTTTTTTAAAGAGGATAAGGACGGCTTCCCTGGTGGCGCAGTGGTTAAGAATCCGCCTGCCAATGCAGGGGACACGGGTTCCAGCCCTGGTCAGGGAAGATCCCACATGCCGCGGAGCAACTAAGCCCGTGCACCACAACTACTGAGTCTGCGCTCTAGAGCCTGCGAGCCACAACTACTGAGCCTGCGTGCCACAACTACTGAGCCTGCATGCCACAACTACTGAAGCCCGCACGCCTAGAGCCTGTGCTCCGCAGCAAGAGAAGCCACTGCAATGAGAAGCCCGCGCACCGCAACGAAGAGTAGCCCCCGCTCGTGGCAACTAGAGAAAGCCCATGCGCAGCAACGAAGACCCAATGCAGCCAAACATAAATAAATAAAATAAATAAAAAGTTCCCTTTAAAAAATAAATAAATTTAAAAAAATAAATAAAAGAGCATAAGGACTTATAACCCTTTTACTGTTTGACTAAAACGTCTCCAAGACATTCAAGTTAACATTTTCTTTGCTTGTTTTTAAAAACCTATGAATTTTGCTAAGTAATGAATCAACCCCTTGCCCTTCAGTGCTTTTATTCAATGAAAACTTTCTAATAGTGCCTTCATTCCAAGCCTCATTTAAAGACAACATCAGCACTCTAAATTGTACCAATTTCTGTCCTCTGAAATTAGATCTGTTAAGATTATATGTTTATTAACAATAGTCTAAACTGATGGTTATGATATTACTTAGTCAGCTGCCCATTACTACAAATGGAAGTAAAATGAGTCACCAATGAGGATAGTTAATAAACGGGTTGGCTAAGTAGAACACCTGCCTGATTTTAAAGTAGAAAATTCTTCCCTTACTATCAAGAAATGTACGGACAATCTGCATTTGAAAAAGTTTCTTTTCCTTCAGATCATCTGAACGGCCGTTATCGATTTTCCCCCATCTCCTTCTAACAATATTTCTTTCCAGTGAATATTGAAATCTCAGAATAGACAGAATATTTTAGTGAATGAATTGCCGTCTCCTTTCAATGATGTGTTTAGTGTTCTCATGCTGTTTAATTTGTTCTTAGTGCAACTGTGATGTCTCCCTAGATATAGCAGATATTTAATTAGCCTTTTTCTAATTTTTATTCAGGAGATTAATAGCACTGAGAATCTGATTTTATTGGAGGCCACCTAAGAGTGCCTGTCTCCTGGCCTGTACTCCTCTTTCCTCACCACAGGAGCTTGTCAATGAGTGGCCTGCCTTCCTTCAATCATTACCTTGTGGTGTTAGCTTGGAGGAGGAGAAACAGGTTTTGTGGGTTAGTGGTAGATTGCCATTGTGTGTGCTATCGTTCTATAAAGTTACTTGATATTACAGGGTAAAATTTAACAAGGAAATGTCTGAATTACTCGTTTCTTTACGTTATAAATGTAAGAGAAATTTTGCAAAGAGCTTGTAAAAAAGCTTTTTAAACCAGTGTTGTTGAGCAGTTATGAATCCAGAGGATTCTTTCTGTGAACATCTACAAATAAAAAGGGATGAACTCCTTGCGTATTTGGAAAGTATAGCTGGTTTAGTGACGAAGTATGCAGGATTTTTCTCACTGTGAACAAGTCTTGGCAAGACTTGTTTTTAAAAGTATTGCAAAATAATTTTAGTGATATACTTTAGCAATGGTTCTAAGGAAATAAAAATGATATATTAAGTTGAAAGTTGGGGGAATGTGAGTCATTGGTCATGCAGCTTCTGGCATGTCACCTAACCATAGGGCAGCAGATCTGTAGCTTCACCAGAGAGAAAGAAGGGACATGGTGGCCTGGTGCCAAAACCAAAACAACCGTCTCAGAAATTTGGATTAGATAATGTGGAGATAAATTGCTTGTTAGCAGTGAGGACTGAAGCTGAAGAGTTACGGGAGAGGCTGGTGAGGCCGGGATCACCCGTGTGCAAACTGAAGGGCTGAGGAAACAGAGGAGAAAAAAGCAGCTCTCTACAGAGAATAATTTCCTGGATAGCTTTCTAATACAGCTCCCAAACCTCTTATTAAAGTAACTTGAGTGTTTGTTTTCTTTATGGTTGAAATGAGCCTAATTAAAACACTCCAGTCTTGTTTAGGATTTCACATTTTACCAAAGTGTGTTTAAACTCAGTTTAATAAATATTGTTGAACAACTACTATAAGCCAGGCACATGGTACTGGGGTGGGCACAGAGGATGTAGAGTCAATAATACAAGGCTCTGCCCTTTAGGAACCAAGAGACTTGTGGGAGGAAAGACTTTAAAAAGTTAATAAAGGGATGTGTGTGTGTGTGTCTGTGTGTGTGTGTGTGTGTGTCTGTGTATGTAAGGTACGTGCTAGGATGGCTACTGGGGAGAAGTTTGGGGTGAGGGAAGCCCTCCAAGAGGATGAAATGTTTGATGCTTTTAAAGGATAAGTAGGTTTGCCTGGTGGATTATGATGTTGGGTGGGAGGTCATTCCAGGCATTGCACAGCTGCATGATACGTTTGGAGAATTAAGATCAGTTTAGTCGTTAGTCCCATAGTCATTCCTCATTAGGACATAAAGTGTGAAGTGGACACTGATGAGAAGTGAGCTAATAAGAAGGTTCACAAGCACTAGATCATGAAGACTCTCGAATATCATACTTTGGGCTTCAGACTTTTTCTTGTTGGTGAAGGTTTTAAGTAAGAGGGATGCACGGTTTAGATTTTTATTTTAGAAAGATCACTCTTGGAACCAGTATAGTAGACGAATTAGCAATGGATGAGACTAATCTGGTGGCTTTGGAAGTAGTCCAAGTGAGAGATTCTGAGGAGTTGGAAAAGAGGATATGGATTCAATGGCAATTTTAGGGGGTAGAGTCAATATGAATTAGAGAATGATTGCCTGTGGAGAAGAGAGAGGGTCTGAGTCAGACATGGATTTCTCATTTGGAGAGACTAGGGAATAGAAAAGAAAGAGATTTATTAGAGAGGGTAATTAATTACCTGGAACAAGTAATCAAATTTTGAACTCAGGGTGCTTTGGGAGCATCCAGGGGGAAATGTCCAGAATTAACTGACCAACCGTTTTTTGTGTGCCTGCTCTGTGTCCCCAGCACTCTGCATGACAGCTAACCTATGTAGGAGTATGGCTGAGAATGATGATAGGAACAAAAATGCCACCAATGGCCAAATACAGATCACAAAGACAAGGCACTAAAGCTAAATTTTAAAAATACAGAGATATATAAAGTAGGCTCTCACCCCCTCTTCATAGGGATAGCCATTGTTAACAGTTGGGGATATTCTACATCATATCAATATATCTGTAAGTGTAGGTGTGTGTATACATACAGACACACCCTTTTATTTTTCCAATAAATGGGTTCATATTTCTATACATGTTTCTTTAACTTGAGTTTTTTCATTCATGGTCATTTTTCCATGTCAGGATAGACAGATAAATAGGTAGATACATACAGATAGAGCAATCCACCTCTTTCATTATAATTGGTACATAGTGTTCCATAGTATTGTTATACCACAGTTCATTTAATCTTTTTTTCTGATTGATGAACTTTCGTTAAATCGCTTTGTCAAATCATGTTGAAGGAACATCCTTATAGTTAATATGTATTCTTGCAAACATGGTCAAAGATATGCCTGCTTTAAAACTTGATATTATCTTCCAAAAATGTATCAATTGACATTCCCAGCAAGTGTACAAATGAAGCATTTTCCTTATGCTCCCATTGCATGTTATTGGTCTTTAAAATTTTTGCAAATACAATTGGCAAAAAATGCTAACTTTTTTTTAAACAATATTGAGAGGTAGATATCATTATCTCCATTTTATGGATGATAACTTCGAGGCTTAGTAAAGCATAATACAAAGCTGAGTCTTACCCTTCAGAGAAATTTCCCTTTACCCTTTTACTGTATTGATGGGGTTTTTAAGATTACTTTTTTCTTTATTGTCAAATTCATATTTCACAGTTATTCTTTTCAAGTCAATTTTCTATCTCCTTGATTTTTAAAAATGGAAGTTTCATTATGGTTTTCTTATAATTAACAATTAATTTGAGGGGGTTATGAATATTTCCTTAAAACCTTTGACCCAGTAATTTTACCATCCATGGATAATCCTGCCTACAAAACTCTTTTTTCTCTGATTGTACTATATTTAATTTAGGAGAGAAGCTTATGTTGAGAAAGCAGAAGGACTGAATATGGTTCTTTTTCAGGTTTATTTTTAAAAGCAATTAGTCCTAAGGAAAAACTTTAGTTTCTATATTTTAGAACATAGGAACATAATGAATGCTTAAAACTGTTTGACCGCTGAAGCAAAAATGCTTTTTTTTTTTAAATTCAGCTAAAACTATATCTGAATTTGCCATTTTGGGCATCTTTGTGGTGAAGCAGACTGTATTCTGTTGAAGTCCAGTGGTAAGCTAATTTATGCCAACACTGAAGTTAAAACCAGGAAAAATAAGAATCTTCCATGCATGATTTGTTTTGTACCTTTAGAAGTAATATCTTTATTTTGCAGCTTACTTTTAGCTTTGGTACTATAATAAGGATTTGGTGATTGTGGGGTATATGAACATGGTGCCTTCCAATTACTTGGAGAGTTATTTATAAGAAACTCCCTTAAATGTTTTAGTTCCTGGAACTTAAGGAGTGGCAGTTGGTAAATCATGACTCCTTCATTGAGTCCCTTTAGGATGTATGTACTTATTACTTTTAAAGGATTACACATGTTTTAAAAATATTTGTATTTTCTGGGCTTCCCTGGTGGCGCAGTGGTTGAGAGTCCGCCTGCCGATGCAGGGGACACGGGTTCGTGCCCTGGTCCGGGAAGATCCCACATGTCACGGAGCGGCTGGGCCCCATGAGCCATGGCTGCTGAGCCTGTGTGTCCGGAGCCTGTGCTCCGCAACGGGAGAGGCCACAGCAGTGAGAGGCCCGCGTACTGCAAAAAAAAAAAAAAGAAAATTTGTATTTTCTGATAAATATTTTACAGCTCTTGAAAAATAAGGTTTCTGAAAATTCCCTGTTGTTTGGAGATGTGCTTACGTATTTGTTAATTTTAACTACGTGTGGACCTTAATAAGGAAGTCTTATTTTGATGACATCTGATCATACTAACTTTTTCTCCTTGCATTCAAAAAAGATAATGTCACGCTTGTTCTTTGCCAGGGAAATTCAGTGGGAGCCTTTTCTTCTCTTCTGATTTAATTCTAAAATATACTCTCTGAATCCTCACCCCCTCATACTAGTAACCTTGAGGATATTTTGAAAGAAAAATTGCTTTAAGGTAAGCAGGTTCCCTTTTCTAAAAATAATTAATTTATGTATTTATTTTTGGCCGTGCTGGGTCTTCATTTCTGTGCGAGGGCTTTCTCTAGTTGTGGCAAGCGGGGGCCACTCTTCATCGCAGTGCGCGGGCCTCCCACTGTTGTGGCCTCTCTTGTTGCGGAGCACAGGCTCCAGATGCGCAGGCTCAGTAGTTGTGGCTCACAGGCCCAGTTGCTCCGCGGCATGTGGGATCTTCCCAGACCAGGGCTCGAACCCATGTCCCCTGCATTGGCAGGCAGATTCTCAACCACTGCGCCACCAGGGAAGCCCCAGCAAGTTCCCTTTTAATGTCACTAGAAGAAGGAGCTATTTTAAAATATATTTAAAATATATTTAAACATATACTATATATACTATTAAAATATACTGTTTAAAATATAAATTTTAAAAATAATTAAAACAGGGACTTCCCTGGTGGTCCAGTGGTTAAGACTTTGCCTTCCATTGCAGGGGGTGTGGGTTCGATCCCTGGTCAGGGAGCTAAGATCCCACATGCCTCGCAGCCAAAAAACCAAAACATAAAACAGAAGCAAGGACTTCCCTGGTGGTGCAGTGGTTAAGAATCCTCCTGCCAATGCAGGGGACACGGGTTCGAGCCCTGGTCCAGGAAGATCACACATGCCGTGGAGCAACTAAGCCTGTGCACCACAACTACTGAGCCTGCTCTCTAGAGCCCGTGAGCCACAACTACTGAGCCCGTGTGCCACAACTACTGAAGCCCGCATGCCTAGAGCCTGTGGTCCGCAACAAGAGAAGCCACCTCAGTGAGAAGCCCACACACCACGACGAAGAGTAGCCCCCACTTGCTGCAACTAAGGATAGCCTGCCCCCAACATCGAAGACCCAACACAGCCAAAAATAAATTTAAAAAAAAAAAAAAAGAAACCAGAAGCAATATTGTAACAAATTCAACAAAGACTTTAAAAATGATCCACATCAAAACAAATCTTAAAAAAAAATTAAAACAATTTTTAAAATTTATAACAGTCATTTAAATTTGTTTTATATCTTATTTATAATTATCATAAAATCATACCTTTACATGGTAGAAAAAATAATAATATTCTATGCCGTTCAGAAAGGTCTAAGTATTGGTTTGGCCAAAAAGGTCGTTCAGGTTTTTCCCTAACATCTTAAAAACCCAAATGAACTTTTTGGCCAACCCAATACAAAGTACATCTTCTTTCCATCTCTAGTCTCTCCTTAATCCCCTGTTCCACCACCTAGAGTTAACTACTATTAAAATTCTGCTTTCTTTTATTATATCTGTTGATCAGTATGGAAGATGAGGAATTTAGCACTTCTTCATTGCCTCCTCTCCTGACTATTTTTAGTTTTTCTTGTGGTTACATTTATAACTTAAATAATATACCTCCTCCCGCTTTTCTTTTTTATTTATAATTGTGGTAAAAAAATTTTAATTGACCATCTTAACCATTTTTAAGTGTACAGTTGAGCAGTGTTAATTATATTCACATTGTTATGTGACCAATCTCCAGAACTTTTTCATTTTGCAAAACTGAAACTACATACTAACAACTCTCCCATTCTTCTCCAACCCCCAACCCCTGGCAACTACTCTTCTGTTGTCTGTTTCTATGAATTTGACTACTCTAGATACTTCATATAAATGGAGTCATACAGTGTTTGTCTTTTTGTGGCTGGCTTATTTCATTTAACATAACGTCTTCAAGCTTCATTCATATTGTAGCATGTGTCAGAATTTCCTTTCTCTTTAATGCTGAGTAATATTTCTTTGTATTTATATATCACATTTAGTTTATGTATTCATCCGTCAGTGGACACTTGGGTTGCCTCCACCTTTTGGCTATTGTGAATAATGCTGCTATGAATGTGGATGTACAAATATCTTTTGGATTCCCTGTTTTCAGTTCTTTTGGATATATGTACCCAGAAGTGGAATTGCTGGATCATATGGAAATACTATTTTTAATTTTTTTGAGGAGCATCCATACTGTTTTCTATAGCTGCTGCACCATTTTTCATTCCCACCAACAGAGCACAAGGTGCTAATTTCTCCACATCTTCGATTATACTCGTTCTGTTTTTTTCATAGTAGCCATCCTAATGGATGTAAGGTGACCTTTCATTATGTTTTTCTCTTATTGGCGTATAGTTCATTTACAATGTTGTGTTAATTTCTGCTGTATCATTATAGTTTTGATTTACATTTCTCTAATAATTAGTGATGATAAACATCTTTTTTTTTTTAACATCTTTATTGGAGTATAATTGCTTGACAATGGTGTGTTAGTTTCTGCTTTACAACAAAGTGAATCAGTTATACATATACATCTATCCCCATATCTCTTCCCTCTTGCATTTCCCTGAACATCTTTTTGCTAAGCTTGTTGGCCATTTGTATATCCTCTTTGGAGAAGTGTCTGTTCAAGTCCTTTGACTGTTTTTAAGTTTCAAGTTATTTGTTTTTTTCTTGTCCCCTGCTTTTACATTTAATTATTAGTTGTAAATATATTGACTCTCCACTAAGAAAGAGACATTTTTGAATTTACACTTCCTTTTGCTTTCTCTACATCTTGATTTTTCTTGGTAATTTTTATATTGTAAAGGTTTATAACATTATTCTGTTCTTTAACTCCTATTTTTTTTAAGTAATTTTAAAAAGCATTTATAATGAATTTTTATGTAAGTGTGATGCACTTGAAAAGCCAAGAAGTGTGTTTAGATGCTTAGAGAAGGAAAAGTAATCATGTGTCAGTAAAACTTCTTTTAAGGGTTCCTGTTAACTTTAGTTTTGGGGGCTGGTATGTTTTCTCCGTAAATTTTATCCCATCTGTTTTCAATCATCTAGGATTTTCTCATACTTTTTGGTCTGCTGCTGCTGCCGTTTTCGTGTTCTAAGACTTTGATAAACTTGTCATTTCAGTTTTCTGTCATTTCATTAGGCCCTTAGGATGAAAGATTATAGATGTTTGTTCCCTCCACCATTTTAAACCAGAAGCATCTATTTTTGTTTTCTTTTGTTTTGTTTTTCTGTGTATTTTTTAGAAGGTTGGATTATTTTTATCTAATAAGGGTGCACTTCTATTTAAAGTGTTATATGAATTAATAATGTTTTAAAATTTATTGAACACATTTAGAGTATGCTATATGCTAGGTACTATTATAAGTATTTTAAGCATGAATTCACTTAATCCATTAAATCCTTATAATATCATAGGAGATAATATTATTCTCATTTTATAGATGAGGAAATTGAACCAACAGAGAAGTTAAATAAATCACCTAAGGTTATACAGCTGGTAAGTGATAGAACCTGGATTCAAACCCAAGCATACTGGCTTTAGCTCTCATGGTCTTAACCATTATACTATGGTTGCCTCGTATATGTCACTCATCCATTGTGGGATGCTTTTTTTTGTTGTTGTTTTTTTCATGGTACGCGGGCCTCTCACTGCTGTGGCTGCTCCCATTGCGGAGCACAGGCTCTGGACGCGCAGGCTCAGCGGCCATGGCTCATGGGCCCAGCCGCTCCGCGGCATGTGGGATCTTCCCAGACCGGGTCACGAACCCGTGTTCCCTGCATCGGCAGGCGGACTCTCAACCGCTGCGCCACCAGGGAAGCCCTGGAATGCTTTTTATTTTACATTTCCTCATGCTTTTTTTAGAGACCAACATATGACACCTCCGTTCACTCAACATATATTAATTGAACATCCATTCTGAGCCAGACGCTGCTTCAGATATTGGTGATGCAGCAGTGAGCAAAACAAAATGCCTGCTCGCATGTTTAGTTGGGGGAGACAGACTGTAAAATATGTATAATTTATATATGCTGGCAACGTATTTTCTCTGAAGAATAAAAAACAATTAACTAGCTTCATACACTAAAGTAGACCCATTTAATCTCGGAAACAAGGGTTACAGTTTTTATTAGCCAAACTTTTTTTTTTTAATTTATTTATTTTTATTTTTTGTCTGCATTGGGTCTTTGTTGCTGTGCAGGGGCTTTCTCTAGTTGTGGCGAGCAGGGGCTATCCTTTGTTGTGGTGGCTTCTCTTTTTGCGGAGCCTGGGTTCTAGGCACGTGGGCTTCAGTAGTTGTGGCTAGCGGGCTTCAGTAGTTGTGGCTCACGGGCTCAGTAGCTGTGGCGCATGGGCTCAGTTGCTCCGTGGCATGTAGGATCTTCCCGGACCAAGGATCGAACCTGTGTCCCCTGCATTGGTAGGCGGATTCTTATCCACTGCACCACCAGGGAAGTCCCTAGCCAAACTCTTAAAAGTGAAATTGACTGACTGTATCCATTATGCTTTTGTCACAAAATAACATCTAATGATAGCTGTGGGTTGGGTGGATGCTGCTGTGGGAGGTGGTGTTGCAGATTAGCATGCAGGTGGCTTTTCAGGAGTGCTTTTGGGGTTGACAGCTATGGAAGAGAAGGGGAGAAGCAAGCTTAGGTAGGAAAAAATCAAGATGCCCTGAAGTCCCTACAGAAGTCTTAGTTGACCCTCCAGGGAGTTCTGAAGATGAGTTGACACTTCAGAGCTTTCCTGAGTCACGTCTGGGACCTTTATACCCCCATATTGAATTGGCTGTTGGTTGTGGGCTGACCAGGAAGGGGATTTGACTATAGGCGAGCAGTCACATCTCTGAAAGAGGCTGAAGACTGGGGATGTCTACCGGTAGCACTCCTGGTAGCTGGGATGACAAATGCTCCATTGCTAATGGGGGATTCTGGAGGTGGGGTGGAGAGCCGG
This sequence comes from Stenella coeruleoalba, assembly GCF_951394435.1. Lineage (NCBI taxonomy): Eukaryota > Metazoa > Chordata > Mammalia > Artiodactyla > Delphinidae > Stenella > Stenella coeruleoalba. Next base: position 48,899,822 of record NC_137150.1, read on the forward strand.
CAGGTCAGATCACAGCATCCACCACGAGTGTCATTAGGAGATGTGGATTTGAATTTGCATTCTGTTTTCTAACTGTGAGACTCTGGCAAATATTCCCCTGTGCTAAGCTTTTTAAATCTGTAAAACAGGATTAGTAGGTCTAGTTTGACAGTTATTATGAAGATCATATAAGATGTTTGTTCAAACATCTGAAACATGCTAAATATTCTGCACATGTTTATAGGCTAAGGAAACATAAACAGTGATATTTCCTTGTCAAGAGTGCACTTTTTAGAAGTTGGGTTTCTCCTGGAAAATACTACTTCTACATTCAGTTAAGAAATATTTGAGTCCCTATTATATAAATAGTTATGTGAATATATTAAAAAGTCAAGAATTTTTATCTTCCAGCTGTTTATAATCTAGCTAAGGATGTGTGTATATAATTAGTTGAATAACAAAAATTGGAACATAAGATACATGTTGGACAGGTTTAGAAGTATAGACCATCAGGCTTATGTGGTTGAAAAAGTTTTAATGGAAGTTGATATTGAAGAAAAAAGTTGATGTTGAAGAAAGAAGGTTGATGTTAAAGAAAGATCCCCACCTCCCTCCTTAAACTGAGGACAGATCAGGATTAAAACTTAGATCATCAAGGTCTTATGTGTGGTGGTTTGAGTAAACAGATGTCTGTAATAAAGAGTTTGTATCGGGAATGGTGCGATCACATTGAGAATAGAAATTGGAACAAGCTTGGAACAAGCTTATCAAGAGTCTTAAATACCACAGAGAGAGTTGGAATTACAGATTTAGGAGACCCTTACATAGAGATAATAGTTAAAACATTGAATGTGAATTAGGTTTCAGAAAGAGAGAGACAATGAATGAGAGAGGTTGTGAAGAATGTCTTGTGATTGGAGATAGAGGAGACTTAATAAGTGTTCAGAATAGTAGAAAGGGAGCCAGGGAAGCAGACTGTTATGAAAGCTAAGGCAAGAGGGTTCCTAGAGGCAGGGGTAGAAAACCATGAGATGCTTAGAAAGAGAATGATTATCAAGAAAAGGCCATTTAGTTTCTATGTGTGGCTTTCTGCTTAAAGCCCCTAAAGACTGCAGTTTTAACTTTTTTGCACATGTCTAAAATTTTTAATACCTTATTTCTTACTCTGTGTTCTGCGTTCCAACTACACATGTGTGCTTGCACAGTCCCTAACACAGTGTCATTTCCTTCCTTTCTTCAACAAATATTTATTGAATACCCATTCTGTGCTAGACACCGTGTTGGCCACTAGGAATATAATGAACAAAATTCCTAGTTTAATCAAGCTGGGGTAGATGGTAGACTATAAACATCGGTTTATCTGTCCAGTGATAGAAGAGGTAGGTCAGAGGGGCAGCTAGGGCCATTCACACAGGGCCTTGTAGACCCTGCTAGAGACTTTGGATTTCCCTTTACTTTGGGGAAAGACATTTGGAGAGTTTAAAACAAAGGAAAGACATGAACTACATTAATTTTGTAAAACCCTTATGACAGAGGTCACTATATGTGTGTTAAATTAAGAGTCATTCGGTCTGTTTGACTTACCTTTGAAAGGATGACTGTGGCTGGCTACGACATGGAGATTAGATCACAGGGAGCCTTCTTATGGGTCCCTGGAGGAAAACCCAGGCTTCTGTTCTAAAACATTTTGTTATGTTTTTAAGTCTCGTTGTGAATAGCTGCTAGGTGGATTTATTTAAGTACTATGACTTATCCAACAGTAATATAAAAATAAACACATGTTTATGTCGATTCCTTCATTTTTTTTGGTGTCTACCTTAAAATATGAATCCTATTTTAAAACGAATTTTGGCAAATGAGTTGTTAATCTGGGTGATTAATCCATGGAAGTCAGGGCTGAGGAAGAGGACATGACAGACCTTTGTCAAATTTTTGAAGGGCCATCTCTTGGATGAAGGTAAACTTTTGGGGGAGGGGAGATCTAGGACTAGAGATTGAAAGAGATTTCAGTTAAGTATAATGAAGAGTTTGTCAGTAATAGAGCTGTTTGTGGAGTGGAATGCCTCACAAAAGAGTGAGCTTCTGATAACTAACATTAAAGCAAAAGTGGAACTACTATCTGTTAGAGCAGTTAGGGTGGGCTTCCTGAATGAGGAGGGGAGATTGAATTAAGGTTTCTCACAAAATCACTATTTTAATCTTTAAGCATTATTCAATGTTGGTATTTTATTTTTTACAGAGATAGTTTACTGGAAGCTGCACAGGCTCGTGCACACAAAATAACTGAAGTCCATCAAATGGTCAGGCATTCAGTAATATGTAGAGCATTATTAGTCTTAGTCATTGTCTAACTTAAAACTCCTTTTCTTTTTCAGGGATATCATGATAACACATTTTGAACCTTCAATCTCCTTTGAGGGCCTTTGTAATGAGGTTCGAGACATGTGTTCTTTTGACACCGAACAGCTCTTCACCATGAAATGGATAGATGAAGAAGGTGAGTGAATAAAGAGACGGCTGTCTGTGTGAACATTTGATTTAAGATACCATTTTGTAATTTCTTTAAACAATAAAGCTATATTTAATTTCAACCAATCAAAATTTTGTAGCTTTGGGCTTCCCTGGTGGCGCAGTGGTTGAGAGTCCGCCTGCCGATGCAGGGGACACGGGTTCGTGCCCTGGTCCGGGAAGATCCCACATGCCGCTGAGCGGCTGGGCCTGTGAGCCATGGCCGCTGAGCCTGCGTGTCCGGAGCCTGTGCTCCGCACCGGGAGAGGTCACAACAGTGAGAGTCCCGCGTACCGCAAAAAAAAAAAAAAAAAAAAAAAAATTTGTAGCTTTTAGAATCTATTGCTCAAGACTGCACGTAAGCAACTTAAATGCAAAGTATACTGGTAGTGCTTAAGGGAAGCAGACTGTGCACTTTTTTTATTTTGCTCTCCTTCTATTTGATATTTTTTATTAGTTATCTATTTTATACATATTAGTGTATATATGTCAATCCCAGTCTCCCATTTCATCCCCCCCAACCTGCTTTCCCCTCTTGGTGTCCATATGTTTGTTCTCTACATCTGTGTCTCTATTTCTGCCCTGCAAACCAGTTCATCTGTACCATTTTTTCTAGATTCCACATATATGCGTTAATATACGATATTTGTTTTTCTCTTTCTGACTTACTTCACTCTGTATGACAGTCTCTAGGTCCATCCACGTTTCTACAAATGACCCAATTTCATTCCGTTTTATGGCTGAGTAATATTCCATTGTATATATGTACCACATCTTCTTTATCCATTCGTCTGTCGATGGGCATTTAGGTTGCTTCCATGACCTGGCTATTGTAAATAGTGCTGCAATGAACATTGTGGTACATGTATCTTCTTGAATTATGTTTTTTTCTGAGTATATGCCCAGTAGTGGGATTGCTGGGTCATATGGTAACTCTATTTTTAGTTTTTTAAGGACCCTCCATACTGTTCTCCATAGTGGCTGTATCAATTTACATTCCCACCAAAAGTGCAAGAGGATTCCTTTTTCTCCACATCCTCTCCAGCTTTTGTTGTTTGTAGATTTTCTGAGGATGCCCATTCTAACTGGTGTGAGGTGATACCTCATTGTAATTTTTATCTGCACTTCTCTAATAATTAGTGATGTTGAGCAGCTTTTCATGTGCCTCTTGGCCATCTGCATGTCTTCTTTGGAGAAATGTCTATTTAGGTCTTCTGCCCTTTTTGGATTGGGTTGCTTGCTTTTTTAATATTGAGCTGCATGAGCTGTATATATATTTTGGAGATTAATCCATTGTCCATTGATTCATTTGCAAATATTTTCTCCCATTCTGAGAGTTGTCTTTTCATCTTGTTTATAGTTTCCTTTGCTGTGCAAAGCTTTTAAGTTTCATTAGGTCCCATTTGTTTATTTTTGTTTTTATTTCCATTACTCTAGGAGGTGGGTCAAAAAAGATCTTGCTGTGATTTATGTCAAAGAGTGTTCTTCCTATGTTTTCCTCTAAGAGTTTTATAGTGTCTGGTCTTACATTTAGGTCTTTAAACTATTTGAGTTCATTTTAGTGTATGCTGTTAGGGAGTGTTCTAATTTCATTCTTTTACATGTAGCTGCCCAGTGTTCCCAACACCACTTATTGAAGAGGCTGTCTTTTCTCCATTGCATATCCTTGCCTTCTTTGTCATAGATTAGTTGACCATAAGTGCATGGGTTTATTTCTGGGTTTTCTATTCTGTTCCATTGATCTATATTTCTGTTTTTGTGCCAGTACCATATTGTCTTGATTACTGTAGCTTTGTAGTATAGTCTGAAGTCAGGGAGTCTGATTCCTCCAGCTCTGTTTTTTTCCCTCAAGATTACATTGGGTATTTGGGGTCTTTTGTGTCTTCATACAAATTTTAAGATTTTTTGTTCTATGTCTGTAAAAAAATGCCGCTAGGGATTGCATTGAATCTGTAGATTTCTTTGGGTAGTATAGTCATTTTCACAATGTTGATTCTTCCAATCCAAGAACATGGTATATCTCTCCATCAGTTTGTGTCATCTTTGATTTCTTTCATCAGTGTCTTATAGTTTTCTGAGTACAAGTCTTTTACCTCCTTAGGTAGGTTTATGCCTAGGCATTTTACTCTTTTTGTTGCAATGGTGAATGGGATTGTTTCCTTAATTTCTCTTTCTGATCTTTCATTGTTAGTGTATAGGAATGCAAGAGATTTCTGTGCATTAATTTTATGTCATGCAACTTTACCAAATTCATTGATTAGCTCTAGTAGTTTTCTGGTGGCATCTTTAGGATTCTCTATGTATAGTATCATGTCATCTGCAAGCAGTGACAGTTTTACTTCTTTTCCAGTTTGGATTCCTTTTATTTCTTTTTCTCCTCTGATTGCCGTGGCTAGGACTTCCAAAACTATGTTGAATAATAGTGGCAAGAGTGGATATCCTTGTCTTGTTCCTGATCTTAGAGGAAACACTTTCAGTTTTTCACTATTGTGAATGATGTTTCCTGTGGGTTTGTCATATATGGCCTTTATTATGTTGAGGTAGGTTCCCTCTGTGCCCACTTTCTGGAGGGCTTTTATCATAAATGGGTGTTGAATTTGTCAAAAGCTTTTGATTTAAGGTACCATTTTGTCTTTTTTTTTAATTAATTAATTAATTTATTTTTGGCTGCATTGTGTCTTTGTTGCTGAACGCAGGCTTTCTCTAGTTGAGGTGAGCGGGGGCTACCCTTTGTTGTGGTGCGCAGGCTTCTCATTGCAGTGGCTTCTCTCGTTGCAGAGCACAGGCTCTAGGCATGCGGGCTTCAGTAGTTCTGGTATGTGGGCTCAGTAGTTGTGGCTTGCAGGCTCTAGAATGCAGGCTCAGTAGTTGTGGCACAGGTTGCTCCATGGCATGTGGGACCTTCCCGGACTAGGGCTCGAACCTGTGCCCCCTGCATTGGCAGGCGGATTCTCCACCACTGTGCCACCAGGGAAGCCCTATTTTTAAAATGTAATAAAAGTCCTAATTAACTTAAGGAGGGAAAGGTATATTAGAAATTTGATGCCATTCTTATTTTCCTTCAGGTATTTGAGTATCAAAGAGTACAACTTTGTTTTGCCCTTTTTACTCTTAAATATAGTGAAATTAATGTGACTTTTTTCCAGCAATAAGGTAAACATCTCATTAAATAGTGTTACATTTTAGTTAATTTTGAATATATGTTGCCTTATATTTTAAGAGATTACTTTCAATAATTTGACAGTACTTTACAGCAAATATCTTTAAAGAAAATGTTTTAGAAAAAGTGTAAAAGTGATTGTGACAACCATTACTTCAAAGGTGGTGGCAAAAACTTGATTCAGAAAACATTTATTGAATATGTGTGTGTTGAGGATAGATACTTTCTATCCTCAAACTCCACAGGGAGATGGACATGTGAAGAACAAATGTGACAGTTGAACCTAAATGCATAGGGGCCTCAGAATACAAAAGAAAGAGGAGCATCCGCATATGCCTGAAATATTTGCAAAGTTTGAACTAACCGTATAACAGAGTAAAAGTTTTTGAAGTGGAGTAGGTGAGGGGAGAACCAGAAAGAAAGAATAATATATAAAAAGGCACAGAGGTATGAAGAACATGGTGTGTGGGGAAGAGCAGTAATTCACTAAATTGAAAGTATGGGGAGGCCTCGTTCTGGCGGTCCCATATTGAACTGGAGTTGGAAGAGGTGAGTCTGGTCTCAAAATGGAGGTAAACCCACCACCAGGTCACTCCCAGCCTGCTGCCACCAGGAGGAGGGCCATGATCCAAAGGAACCAGCGCTGTTGAGAAAACTGTTTATTGGAGGTCTGAACGTGGAAACTACAGATTACAGTTTAAGAGAACATTTTGAGAAATGGGGCACACTTACGGATTGTGCAGTGATGAGAGACCGCCAAACAAAACTTCCCAGGACCTCTGGTTTTGTGACCTACTCTAGCGTTGAAGAGGTGGATGTAGCAGTGAGTGCCGGACCACCGAGGTTGATGGGTGTTTGGTGGAACCAAAGAGAGCTGTTTCTAGAGAGGATTCTGTAAAGCCTGCTGCCCTTCCGAAAGCGAAGAAACTTTTTGTTGGTGGTATTAAAGAAGATACAGAAGAATATGAGAGACTACTTTGAAAAGTATGGCAGGATTGAAACCATAGAAGTTGGTCTTTCAACCATGGAAGACAGGGAGAGTGGAGAAAAGAGGATTTGCTTTTGTAGCTTTTGATGATCATGATACAGTTGATAAAATTGTTCAGAAATACCACACAATTAACGGGCATAACTGTGAAGTGAAAAAGGTGTAACTCATAGTTCTTTCTCTCTAAATAGCTATTAAGTGTCCTAATTTTCTGGGGAAACTATAAAACTGTAGCCTTTGCCTCATTCAAGTAAAGGTTAAACTTTTCATTAAGGTCTGTTGATTCCCATGTGATCCTTTTTACAATGGTGAATTGTGATACCAGTCTTTTCTTAATTTTAGGCTTACAGAGCCAGTAGTAATTATTTTTGAGTTCCTTGCAATTATTTTTCAGTTGTAATTTTTCATCTTTATTTTTAGCCATGTAGGCATTGGGGCATGCTTACATGGAGAAGAAATTTTCTCTAGGATCAGTGGAAGACAGGTCTATAATTTGATTTCTCTGGTTTATGAGAAACATTGTTCTAGAAGCTAAACATTTAATTGTGGGATTTTATATCAGAGCAAATAAAGGTCATACTTCATTTCTTTACACAGATTTATGACAACCATTCTTCTTTGTGTTCAAAACTAGTTTTACTGATTTGTTTTGATGTGCATGTGGAAAAACTGGTTTGCTTAATCTAACTAAACATTTTAGAATGAATAGTGTTTTGTAACAATCATATGCTGGTTCTCATATGCAGTGAGAGTGTGGGGCAGGGCATGATAAATGTGAGTTTTTAGTTCCCTATATAAGAGTGATTGTTTTTCCTTAAGGATGTGCTTTAAAAATATTACATCTAATATTGAGTATTTTCTAAATTTCTAATTCTATAAATTCTAATTTATTCAGGGTCTGAATACCCGGTTTAAATTTAACTGTGTCGCTTCTCTTTTACTAGACACTAGTAATTTCTGTCACTAGCCTTTGGGTATTTTGTTTCTTGTTAAAGTTTTTCTTGAGAATAATGCATGCTTTTTAACAAAAATATTGATTTTTTTGAAGGAAAAAGTGTCTCTGGAGATCTTCAGACCCCCAGAAATAGCTGCTATGAACGAATTTATGGTATCTCTTTCTGTGAATATACAACTAGAAGGGATAGGGTAACAATTTTTTTCTGTCTTACAAATAGACTAATATTATACAAGCTGTTATTTAACCTGTTTTTTCCCTTACCATCTTGTAGATAGCTTGTCATATCCGTGGTGTTTTTTTTTTTTTTGGCCACGCCATGTGGCTTGTGGGATCTTAGTTCCCTGACCAGGGATTGAACCCAGGCCCTCAGCAGTGAGAGCGCGGAGTCCTAACCACTGGACCACCAGGATATTCCCCATATCAGTGCATGTAGATTTATCTCTTTCCTCTTAAAGGCTATGTAATATTATATAACAATGTTGTACCATAACTTATTTAATTAATCCCCTCTTGATAGATATTTGGATAGTTTGCAGTTTGTCAAAAATACTGGTGCAGGGAATATCTTTGTGCATGTATTTTGGGGACACTTGTACTATATTATTTGCAAATTCCCTGCAATGGAATGTGTCCTTGTTGATAGGTGGTACCAAATAGACCTCCAAAAATATTGTACCCCTTGTTATACTTTTACCAATAGCATTTGTGAATTCCTTTTTTTTTACACCCTGTAAAGGACTATGTGAGGGAAACAGTTGAAAATGTAGGTGACTTGCAGAGTGGGAGAGGGTATTATTTGGATATAGTACTTTAATTCATGTCTTGTTGACTCTAGTAGGTGAGTTTCATGGAAATTTCAAATGAATATAAACTTCCTTTGACATAAAGAGCGTGGAGTGTTTCTGGATTCTGGGAGGTTAAGCTTCTTCCTGACTTGCATTATAAATCTGATTTGATCATGGGGGGAAACATAGAGTGCCAAGATGCAACAAAACCATACTTAGGATGGCAAGAAACATATTTCTCTGATGTGATGTTTTCCAAACATCTTCAGTCTGGTGTAATTTTAGCTGGTATGTTAAGAACTAAAATAGTAAATCATTCTTCATACTTTTTTTTAATCCCCAGCACTATGCACTGATAGCGGTAATCGTGTCAGAAAAAACAGTGAGTGAAAACTTTTGGACTGAATGTATATTCAGTGTAACTTCAGTTATTTAGATAGCAGTGTTGTGGCTCCAAACCTGAAAATTCAAAAATGAAAATCAACATCAATAAGAAAGAAAATCCGAGTACCTCTGAGCAGATCTTGTTTTGTAACTGGTATTTTCCTTCTGCTTGGAGAACTTCCTTTAACATTTCTGTAGTGAAGGTTTGCTGGTAATGAATTGTTTTAGCTTTTCCGTATCTTTACTTCTCCTCTAAAAATAGCTTTACTGAGGTATAATTAACATACAATAAACTGTGCATATTGTAAGTATACTATTTGATGAAGTTTGACACCCAGGAAACCATCACCACAAGCAAGGTAGAGAACATATCTATTACCCCTTAATGTTTCCGTCTGCTTTGCAATTCCTCACTCCTGCTCCTCTATTCCAGGCAACTACTGATCTGCTTTCTGTCCCTATAGGTTAGTTTGCATTTTTGGTCTGGCTTCTTTCACTCAGCATAATTATTGATACATGTTTTGTGTGTATCAGTAGTTCTTTTTTTTTTTTTTTTTTTTTTTTTTTTGCTGAGTGGTATTCCATCATGTGGATGTACCACAATTTGTTTATCTGTTCATCTGTTGATGGACATTGATTTTGTTTCTAGTTTGGGGCTATTATAAATAAAGGTGCTGTGGCAATCGCATACAAGTCTTTGTATCAATATATATTTCCTTTTGTCTTGGGTAAATACTTAGAGGTGGAATGGCTGGATCATATGGTAGGTATATATGCTTTTTTTTTTTAGTGAAACAGGAAAAGAAAAATTTGAGGAGGTGAGATGGGGTACTGCACTCCAGGCATGTTCTCAGGCAGATGGTTTTTAGAAAGGAGTTTATATGGAAGTTGAGAAAATGGATACCTTTAAAAAACTATGCCTGGTAGTCCCTGGAAAGTCTTCCTGTACTCCCAGCGGGTAGAGGACCCCACGAGAAGATAGCTAACTTTAAGAAGTCCCCAAGCACTTCTCTTAGCTCTGGCCTCTGCCCCAGCACCATGCCCCAGACATTCTACCTAGTAAATTCTGGCTGCTACCATTTATATATCAGGCTGTGGTGATGCCTGAAATGCAAAAGGATCAGACTGGGGCCCACCTGGGAGAAACGCCTTGCAGTGGTGAGGTGGGGATTTGTTGAGAGGTGAAGCAAGAGAGACCATAGGAGTCCAGCAGGGCACCAGGGCTCTCAGACATGCTGTCAAACATGCTCTGGTCTCTGCGAAGTTCTGTCCTTCTTGTTGGCAACCCCGTCTCCAATTGCATTGTCTTCCTTCCCTCTGTAAGAGCCAACTACTACCATAGAATAAGTTTATAGTCTAAACTGTCTTCGCACTCCTATCCCTCAACCCCTAAGCAACCACTAATCTGTCACTTTTTATATGTATACATGACAAAGTATAGTGTTTTTATGTGCTTTTATTTATTTTATTTTAGTTTTTTGGCCATGCTATGTGGGTTGAGGGATTTTAGTTCCCTGACCAGGGATTGAACCCTGGGCCCACTGCAGTGAAAGCACTGAGTCCTAACCACTGGACTGCTAGGGAATTCCCTTTATGTGCTTTTAAATTTATATCAGTGGCATTATTCAGCACATATTTTGAAACTTCCCATTTCTTTTTTTTTTTTTTTTTTTTTTTACTGGGCCTTATGTAGATGGAGAACTAGTATATTCCTTTTTTAAAATTCTTTTTTAAAAAAATTGTCATAAACCATACATAACACAAAATTTTACCATTTTAACCTTTTTTTTAAAAAAAATATTTATTTATTTGCTGTGTTCAGTCTTAGTTGCGGCAGGCAGGCTCCATAGTTGTGGCTCATGGGCTCCTTAGTTATGGCTTGCAGGCTCCTTAGTTGTGGCACGTGGGCTTCTTAGTTGCAGCATGCGAACTCTTAGTTGTGGCATGCATGCGGGATCTGGTTCCCCAACAAGGGATCAAACCCAGGCCCCCTGCATTGGGAGTGCAGAATCTTATCCACTGCGCCACGAGGGAAGTCCCCATTTTAACTTTTTTAAAGTGTACAATTCAGTGACATTTAAGCACATTCAGAATGTCATGCAACCATCCTCACTACTTTTTATCATCTCAAACAAAAACTTTTTGTTTTTTATCATCTCAAACAAAAACTCTATAGCCATCAAACAATAACTCCCCTCCTCCAGCTCCTCCAGCTCCATTCCCACTCCTCCAGCTCCTCGTGACCTCACTTACACTTTCTCTCTCTATGAATTTGCCTTTCTGTCTCTATGAATTTGCCTCTAGGTCACCTTTGTTTTTTTGCTTTTTTTTTTTTTGGTTTGTTTTTGGTTTTGGTTTTTTTTGGCCACACGGCATGGCTTGTGGGATCTTAGTTCCCCAACCGGGGATTGAAATCAGGCCCAGGGCAATGAGAGCATGGAGTTCTAACCACTGGACTGCCAGGGAATTCCTGAGGTCATCTTTGTTTTTGAAAGATAATTTTGCTGGGTAAATAATTATAGGTTGATAATTTTTTTTCATTCAGTACACTGTTTTGTACTGCATTGTTTCTGACGCAGAATCTGCTGTCATCTTTACCTTTGTTTCTCTTATGTAGTGTGTCTCTTTGGCTGCTTTTAAGATTTTTCTCTTTATCACTGGATGAAGCAATTTGATAATGATGGACCTTATTTCAGTTTTCTTCATGTTTCTTGTCTTGAGATTTGTTGGTCTACTTGGATCCGTGCGTTCATAGTTTTCATCAAATTTGGAAAAATTTTGGCCATTATCTCTTCAAATATTGTTTTCTGTCACCAGATTCTTCTTTCAGGGATTCCAGTTACATGTATATTAGGCTTCTCAAACTTGTCATAAAGCTCACTAACTCTCTGTTCTTTTATTTTTTTCCTTTTTCAGTCTTTTCCTCTGCATTTCATTTTGTATAGTTTTATAGCTATGTTTTCAAGTTCACTAATCTTTTCTCCTGCAATGTCTAATCTGCCATGAATTCCCTCTAGAGCATTTTTCACTTCAGAAATTGTAGCATTATTTCTAGACATTAAATCTGGGTCTTTTAAAATATCTTCCATGTTTACTTAACATGCTCAATACCCATAGCTTCTGCACATATTAGATATAATTATAACTCTTTTAATGTCCATGTTTACAAGTTCTTATATTGGTGTCAGTTTGGGGTCAATTTCAATTGATTGATCTTTCTCCTGTTATGGGTCATATTTTCCTGCTTCTTCACGTGCCTGCTTATAGTTGATTGGATTCTGGACATTTTGACGTTTGCCTTATTGGATGTTGAATATATTTGTATTTGTGTAGATATTTTTGAGCTTTGTTCTGGGATGCTCAAAAATAGTAACTTAAATAACCATTTAAGTTACTTGGAAACAGTTGATCCTTCATTGCTTGATTTCCAATATCTTGAACCATTTTTTTTTTCATTTATTTTGTCTAGTTTTTCTGTTGTTTTAGGAGGAGGGTTAAATCCAGTTTCTGTTAGTTTATCTTCTCCAAAAGTGGAAGTTGAGGATGAGCAGCTTGATAGGATAGCACATGCTTCTGTAACCACTGATTTCCACCTCCCAGAAAAAGGGAGCAAGAAGCCAGAAATCTATTACTATCTGTTATGGGGCCTAATATTGAAAGGATGACCACCTAAATACCATATTATTCTTGGAAAATTTTTGCAAATCTGCATTTTAAGCAATGCAACCCTTTAGGGAGTGGCTGTGACTTTCAGAAGTCTTGAACCCAGTATTCAGAGGCAGGGTGGCAGTAGGAAGGTCTTGGTGGGAGCACAGAGTGAATCTATAAATCTGTGGCAGGCTCAAAGATCAGGAAGATCTATCATCTATCTATCATCTATCAGGAAGGTGCTATCTCAGGCAAATATTAAACATTGACAACTTTGGTTTCAGGCTGTGTTGATTCTTTCAAATGTGGGGCACTGAATTCAGCCATATGCTAAAGTACCTAATATAACTAGTGTTATATATGTGTGTCATGTTCAGCACCTTGTGAAGTTATCTCATAAATAATTGGATCTTGCATATTTACCAAATGCCTTGAGGGCCACCGCTCTAATTTCTTTGTTTTTATAGGTGAAAAGAAAATGTAAATGCATTGAAAAAAGAGCAGGCCTGCTGGTTAATATACAGATTTCATTACCTTTAAATTCGTTGAACTGAGCAGATCTCACTCTGGGTGTATGCCTTTTTTAGGATATGAATTTGGACTTTAGTAATTGAGTGGGCTTTGAAACATAGCTTTCTGTCTCATTTTTGTTTCATGATGACTCTACATGGAATGTTCTGCTTCTGAGTTATGTGTCCTGCTTTATCAGGCATTAAGCAGTTGGCCTGAAAAGGTAATACCTGAACCAAAGACATTCAGTCCAATGAAAACAAAACAGATGTGAGTATACGCAATGTCAGTGATTAACTTGACTTTCACACTTCCTTGTAGTTTTTCAAAAGCATCAATCTCTAGGTACATATTGAAAGCAGATACTTGACCTAACTTAGGTTTCAACCAAGAGCAAGCAGATGCTGGCCTGGCAAAAGGACAATATCTAGCAAAAGAGAAAAATTGATTTTTTAAAATATGGTTATTACAATACTTTTAACACTGGTTAATTCCACTCATGGCTTTCAACCAAAGTGCAATATTAAAAGCCACACCTATAATGAACTAAGCATACTATGAGTGACTTTAAATATATGCTCTTTAGCTTTGCCATTATCTTTGCAATGTAGGTAATATAGCCCTTGTTTTAACATAGGAGAAAATTGTAATGGGATCTGGAGCCTGGGAGAGAACCTGTATGTAAAGTACTGCAGGACACCTCTTTGGGAGATTTTTGATGCTCCTTTTTAAAGTCCTGACTCAGGCATTTCTTAAGAATGTAATTTATTTTATATGACATTTATCTAGGTGATATACAGCTTGTAATGTCTGGCTGTTTTTCCCTTTGCTCCAGGAGCATGTACTATCTAATTAGGTTGATATGAGTTGAGAATACAACATTTTTCTCCAGCACACAACTCCTTAAAGGCTTTTCTAGACCTTTGATATCTTGTATATGCCAGTTAAGAATTTAATATTAAGTCAATTTTTTTTTTTTTTTTTTTTTTTTTTTTTGCGGTACGCGGGCCTCTCACTGTTGTGGCCTCTCCTGTTGCGGAGCACAGGCCCAGCAGCCATGGCCCACGGGCCCAGCCGCTCCGCGGCATGTGGGATCCTCCCGGGCCGGGACATGAACCCGCGTCCCCTGCATCAGCAGGCGGACTCCCAACCACTGCGCCACCAGGGAAGTCCTAAGTCAATGTTTAAAGTTATAAAGAAAACTTCAAAAACTGTATCCATAATCCTATCATCCTGATGCAGAATTGTGTTTATTTTTCATAGAGACTTGTAATCTTTTTAATGATCTTTTCTTAATTTAGTTGTTCATTTTATATGTACTTTGTATGTTTCCTTTGTGTTGTTTTGTGTTTATTTCTGAAGTTCCTTTTTCGTTTTCCTGTTTTATTTATTTATTTATTTAGGCTGTGCCGGGTCTTAGTTGCGGCATGAGGGATCTTTAGTTGTGGCATGCAGACTTTTTTTTCTTAAAGATTTATTTATTATTTATTTTTGGCTGCGTCAGGTCTTAGTTGCGGCATACGGGATCTTCTGTTGTGGTGCACAGGCTCTTCATGGTGGTGCATGGGCTTCTCTCTAGTTGTGGCATGCGGGTTTTCTCTCTCTAGTTGTGGCGCATGAGCTCCAGGGTGCGTGGGCTCTGTAGTTTGTGGCACACGGGCTCTAGTTGAGGCGTGCGAGCTCAGTAGTTGTGGCATGCAGGCTCAGTTGCCCCGCGGCATGTGGGATCTTAGTTCCCTGACCAGGGATCGAACCCGTGTCCCCTGCATTGTAAGGCAGATTCTTTACCAGTGGACCACCAGGGAAGTCCCATGCGGACTTCTTAGTTGTGGCATGTGGACTTCTTAGTTGCAGCATATGGACTCTTAGTTGTGGCATGTGGGCTTCTTAGTTGCGGCATGCATGCGGGATCTAGCTCCCTGACCAGGAATTGAACCCGGACCCCCTGCATTGGGAGTACTGAGTCTTACCACTGGACCACAAGGAAAGTCCCTGAAGTTCCTTTTTGTTAAGATACTCCCAGTCCTTTACAGATAGCATTTACTCAATTTTTGTCTCATCTCTTCTTTTTTCTGCAAATAAGGAAATCAGGGGTCATCTTAAAGAAGTGGTTTACGTGAGGTTGCTCAGAAAGTGAGGTGGTTAAGGTTTGGGATTTTTTAATTCATACTACTGCAGTAAAATCATCCTAACTGCAGAAGCCACTTGAACTGTGGAAGGCATAATTGCTGGGTGTTGAATTTGGTTCAATCTTGTAAGTTTTTTTGGAAATTTTTGTAGAAATAGGCCATTAGGACATTGTAAGCAGCTAGTGAGTCTAGAGAAAATTGGATTTAGTGTTTAAATTTTTTAAAAATCAAGATGCTTATAAGGCATTCATTGGTATCATTCATGTGTAAGATATATATATAGAGAGAGAGAGAGAAAGAGAGAGAGAGAGAGAATGATATAATATTTCTCATTGTTTAGAAAACAATCTGAGGTGAGCTTAAATGTATTTGCCAGCTTGGACTCAGGTCCCTCACCTGGAAAATTAGAAATGAAGCATTCATTGTATTTCAGATTCATTCTGTTCCTAGAATTCTTTGACTGTTTCAGTCTTTGGAATTAATTTAGTCAACTGGCTTGTTTTTCTTTTTTTTTAAGCTGGCTTATTTTTCTAACTGGAAGAGTAATTTGCACACTTATTGAAATGTGAAATTTTCATTATTCTTTTTTATGTTGCTTTTCTGTTTTTAAACTTTGGCCTGCACTTAAATATACTTCTATAGAAGCGAAAGTTATTTTTTAAAACCTACGTCAAAAAATAGAGTGTGGGCTTCCCTGGTGGCGCAGTGGTTGAGAGTCCACCTGCCAATGCAGGGGACATGGGTTCGTGCCCTGGTCCAGGAAGATTCCACATGCTGCAGAGCGGCTAGGCCCGTGAACCATGGCCGCTGAGCCTGCACGTCTGGAGCCTGTGCTCCGCAATGGAAGAGGCCTCAACAGTGAGAGGCCCGCGTACCGCAAAAAAAAAAAAAAAAAAAAATAGAGTGTAATTATGTGACTTACACTTTCATGTGTGTGGCAAATTGGGAGAAATTTGCATAAGTGAGAAAGTGAGTCTGTATAAAAGAATTGCTTTATTTCTTTGAGGCAAGTTAAGACAGACTTTGCTTTTGGACTGGAATATTACTTTGTTATCGAACTCACTTTTATAAAAATGCTGCACTAAATATTTTTAAATAGCTTTATTGAGATATAATTTATCATTTAAAGTGTACAATTTAGTGGTTTTTAGTATATTTGTGCAGAGAGTGTGCAGCCGTCACCACAATCAATTTTACAACATTTTCATTGCTCAAAAAAGAAACCCCATGCTCATTAGCAGTTACTCTCTATTTCCTCCAAGTTCCTTCCCCCACTGTCCCCAGACCTAGGTAACCACGTATCTAGCTCTTGTTTCTATAGATTTACCTAATCTAGACATGATATATAAAGTATTAATACTTAATCCTTTTTTAATGGTTAATAGTCCATTGTATGCATACCACATTTTATTTATCCATTCATCAATTGATAGATATTTCGGTTATTTCCACTTTGTGACTATTATGAGTAATGTTTCTATGAGCATTTCGTTACAACTTTTTGTGTGGACATATGTTTTCATATCTCTTGGATATATATCTAGGAGTGGAATTGCTGGGTCATATGGTAACAAATGTTCAACTTTTTGAGGAACTACCAGACTGTTTTTCAAAGCAGCAACACCATTTTACATTCCCACTAGCAGTGTATGAGGATTCCAGTTTCTCTGCATCCTCACCAACACCTGTTATTATCAGTGTACTGAGTATTGATCTAAAAATGGTATATCTGGGACTTCCCCGGTGGCACAGTGGATAAGACTCCGCGTTCCCAATGCAGGGGGCCTGGGTTTGATCCCTGGTCAGAGAACTAGATCCCACATGCATGCCTCAACTAAGAGTTCGCGTGCCGCAACTAAGAGTTCGCATGCTGCAACTAAGGAGCCCATATGCCACAACTAAGGAGCCCTGGAGCCGCAACTAAGGAGCCTGCCTGCCACAACTAAGACCCAGTGCAACCAAATAAATATTAAATAAATAAATAAATAAAAATGCTCTATCTATGCAATCTGGTTGAATCATGTTGACCTATTTTTCAACTAGTCTCTTAAGATATCAACAACACTAAGACAAATATAAAGTCAGTATATGAGAGAACAAATAGCTTTCCTTTATAAAGGTAATACTCAGTCAGAAAGTATATTGGAAGAAAAGATTTCATCCATGTAATAACATAATTTTTTTTTAATCTAGGAATAAACTTTAAAGAAATGCATAGAAACCATATAAACAAAACTTTAAAAAAACCCCACATAAGTATACATATAGCTGATTCACTTTGTTGTACAGCAGAAACTAACACAATGTTGTAAAGCAATTATAATCCAAAAAAGATGTTTAAAAAACCAAAAAAACAATTGGGTGCCATAAATAAAACCTGAATAATGGATTAGGGAGAGGGAACATAGAAAAAGTAAACTCCCTATAGATCAATCTGTAAAGAGCACAGTTCCCCCCCCCAAATTCTAATAGGATCTTTTAGAAACTGGCAATTTCATCTGGAAAAATAAATGCTCAAGAGTAAATGGGGGGACTTCCCTGGTGGTGCAGTGGTTAAAGAGTCCGCCTACCAATGCAGGGGACTCGGGTTCAATCCCTGGTCCGGGAAGATCCCACATGTCGCGGAGCAACTAAGCAATCTGCCACAACTACTGAGCCTGCATGCCACAACTACTGAAGCCCGCACGCCTAGAGCCCGTGATCCGCAACAAGAGAAGCCACCGCAATGAGAAGCCCACGCACCACAACGAAGAGTAGCCCCCGCTCGCTGCAACTAGTGAAAGCCTGCACAGCAACGAAGACCCAATGCGGCCAAAAATAAATAAATAAATTTTTAAAAAAGAATAAATGGGAAAATTCTGCAAAAGGAAATGTAAAGACAGAAGACTTTTCCTAATTCTTTATATTGAAAAACATCATAATCATAATCACAGATATAGAAGTAATAACACATAATCATAATAGTAATAGAAGTAATAACACATAATCATAATCACAGATATAGAAGTAATAACAACTGAGAAAAAAATATTTGCAACATTTACAAAGGATTGCTTACCTCTAATATAAGATGATTAAGTCAAAAAGAAATAGATGAAGCATCTACTGAAAAAGGTGCAAATAGCTAATTCATAAATGACAAAAAAAGCTCAAGGATCACTAATAAAGAAACAAAGATTTTAAAATAAGAATCAGTTTTCATCAGATTAGAAAATAGTTAAAATTTAATCATTACCTGTAAGGGTTAGGAAAAACACACTTGGTTGAGTGTATATGGCATAACCTTTTTGGAGTTACTATCATTCCAAATTTTGAAATAATTGTCAAAATTTTAAATGGGCACACTTTGAGCCAATCATTTCTATTTCTAGGAAAGTATCATGAGGAAGTACTCAAGCACAAATATTTCAGTTCAAGAATATTTACTATATTATTCACTAATAAATAAGGACTGAATACTGATACATGCTACAACTTAGATGAACTTGAAAACACTCTAAGCAAAAAAAATCTAGACATAAAAGACCACATATTGTGTGATTCCATTTATATGAAATGTCCAGAAAAGGCAAATCTGTAGAGACTGAAAATAATCAGTGGTTGCCTAGGGCTGACAGTGGAAGGAGAGGTTGGGGGGAAATGGGGAGTGACTGCTAATTGGAAGGGTTTTTTTTGAGGAGGGGTTATGAAAATGTTCTAAAATTGATTATGGTGGTAGTTGCACAGCTCTGTGAATATACTAACGACCACTGAACTGTACACTTCAAATGGGTAAATTGAATGCTGTGTGAATTGTATCTCAATAAAGCTGTTATTAAAAATGAGTAGATTATATCTAGCATTTTTTAAGAAATGTGAAACATTACCCCCTCAGGTAAAGCTTTTCAGAAGAGGTGGCATTTGTCCTGGGTCTTGTAAGATACACAGAATTTCAAGATTCACCTTGAAAGGTGGCAGGAAGGTGTTTGTAACATAACAAATCACCTCAAAGCCTAGTGGCTTTAAAAAAACCCACCCTTTTACTTTATAGTCTTTTTACACTTCTGTGAGTTGATTGGCTCTGCTGGTCTCACTTGAGGTCTCTCATGCAGTAGCAATTGGATGACATCTGGGTCTGGAGTCACGTGGAGGCTCACCTGGGATGCTAGCATAGTAGGTTCTCTTTCTCTCTCTCTGTAGTCTCAGGGCTTCTACTCTCAGAGGCAGCTGAACTTCTTACATGGTGACTTAGGGCTCCCCAAAGCAAAAGATGCCAGATGTTTATAAGGTGGAAGCCTAGAACTGGCACAGTGCCACTCTGTGGCTTTTTCTTAGTTAATATAGTGCTAGAGCCAGTCCAACCATCCGCACCATCCATCTCCAGAACTTTCTCATCTTCCCAACTGAAACTCTTTACCCATTAATTTTACCCTATAAAGTTATTCTTTACCCAATAAATCCTCATTCTCCTCTCTCCCCCAGCAAATGGCAACCACCATTCTACCTTGTTTCTGTGAATTTTACTACTCTAGGTACCTTACTGAAGTAGAATCATACAATATTTGTCCTTTAGTAACTGACTTGTTTCACTTACCATAGTGTCTTCAAGGTTCATTCATGTTGTAGCATGTGTCAAAATTTGCTTCCTCTTTTTTTTCTATTTTATATATACTAGTGTGTATCTGTGAATCCCACACTCCTAACGTATCCCTCACCCATCCCTTCCCCTTTGGTAACCATAAGATTGTTTTCTTTTTGGCTTCGTTGGGTGTTCATTGCCACGCGCACTTTCCTTAGTTGTGGCGAGCGGGGGCTGCTCATCGTTGCCGTGTGGGGGCTTCTCATTTTGGTGGCTTCTCGTTGCAGAACATGGGCTCCAGGCATGCGGGCTTCAGTAGTTGTGGCGCACAGGCTTGGTTGCTCTGCGGCATGTGGCATCCTCCCGGACCAGGGGTCGAACCCGTGTCCCCTGCATTGGCAGGTGGATTCTTAACCACTGCGCCACCAGGAAAGCCCTGTAAGATTGTTTTCTATGTCTGTGAGTCTGTCTCTGTTTTGTAAATAAATTCATTTGTATCATTTTTTTAGATTCCATAAATAAGTGATATCATATATTTGTCTTTCTCTGTCTGACTTCACTTAGTGTGATAACCTCTACGTCCATCTATGTTGCTGCAAATGACATTATTTCATTCTTTTTTGTGGCTGAGTAATATTCCTTTGTATATACATATACCACATCTTCTTTATCCATTGTTCTGTTGATGGACACATAGGTTGCTTCCATATCTTGGCTGTTGTGAATAGTGCTGCAGTGAGCACTGGGGTGCATACATCTTTTTGAATTAGATTTTTCATCTTTTCTAGATATATGCCCAAGAGTGGGATTGCTAGATCATATGATGACGCTATTTTTAGTTTTTTGAGGAACCTCCATACTGTTTTCCATAGTGGCTGCACCAATTTACATTCCTACCAACAGTGTAGGAGGGTTCCCCTTTCTCCACACCCTCTCCAACATTTATTGTTTGTAGACTTTTTGATGATGGCCATTTTGACTAGTGTGAGGTGATACCTCATTGTAGTTTTGATCTGCACTTCCCTGATAATTAGCAATGCTGAGCATCTTTTCATGTGCCTGTTGGCCAACAGTATGTCTTCTTTGGAGAAACATCTGTTTAGGTCTTCTTCCCACTTTTTTTTTTTTTTTTTTTTTGCGGTACGTGGGTCTCTCACTGCTGTGGCCCCTCCTGTTGCGGAGCAGTCTCCGGACGCTCAGGCCCAGCAGCCATGGCTCACGGGCTCAGCCGCTCCGCAGCATGTGGGATCCTCCCGGACCAGGGCACGAACCCGTGTCCCCTGCATTGGCAGGCGGGCTCTCAACCACTGTGCCACCAGGGAAGCCCCCCACTTTTTTTTAATGTATAAATTTATTTACTTTTGGCTGCGTTGGGTCTTCATTGCTGCGTGCAGGCTTTCTCTAGTTGCAGCGAGTGGAGCCTACTTTTTGTGGTGCATGGGCTTCTTATTGGGGTGGCTTCTCTTGTTGTGGAGTGTGGACTCTAGGCGTGTGGGCTTCAGTAGGTGTGGCACGTGGGCTCAGTAGTTGTGGCCCATGGGGTCTAGAGAGCTGGCTCAGTAGTTGTGGCACACGGGCTTAGTTGCTCTGCCGCATGTGGGATCTTCCCAGACCAGGGCTCAAACCTGTGTCCCCTGCATTGGCAGGCGGATTCTTAACACTGCCACCAGGGAAGTCCCTTCTGCCCATTTTTTTATTGGGTTATTTGTTATTTTGATATTGAGTTGTATGAGCTGTTTATATACAACTTCCTTTTTAAGACTAAATAATACTTCTTTTGTATGTACAGTCATCCCTTGGTGTCCACAGTAGATTGGTACTAGAGCCTTCCAGGGATACCAAAATTTGTTTATGCTCAAATCCCTTAAATAAAATGGTGTAGTATTTGCATGTAACCTACGCATATTCTTCCATATTCTTTAAATCATCTATAGATTACCTATAATACCTAATACATTGTAAATGCTATGCAAATAGTTGCCAGTGCATGGCAAATTCTAGTTTTAGTTTTTTATGAACTTTCTGGAATTTTTTTTTTCAAATATTTTTGATCCGAGGTTGATTGAATCCACAGATTCAGAACCTATAGATATGGAAGGCCAACTGTATATACCATGTTTTGTTTATCCATTCATCTGTTGTTGGACACTTGGGTTGCTTCTACCTTTTGGCTGTTGTGAATAGTGCTGCTGTGAACATGGGTGTACAAATATCTGTTGGAGTCTCTGCTTTTAGTTCTTTGGAAGTATACCCAGAAATGGAATTGCTGGATAATATGGTAATTATATGTTTTATTTTTTGAGGTTGTTGCATCATTGTACATTCCCACCATCAATGCACAAGGGTTCCAGTTTCTCCACATCCTTGCCAACACTTGTTATTGTCTGTGAATGTTTGTGTGTGTTTTACAAAACCTTATGGGTTTGAAGTGGTATCTCATTGATTTGCATTTTCCTAATGATTAGTGGTGTTGAACCTCTTTTCATGTGCTTGTTGGCTATTTGTATATCTTCTTTGGAGAAATATCCTTTGCTCATTTATTTATTTTCGTCATTGTAGAGTTGTAGGAATTCTTTACATATTTCGAGTGTTAATCCCTTATCAGATGTATCATTTGCAAATATTTCCTCCAATAGGTTGTCTTTTCACTGTGCTGATAGTGTCGTTTTACACACAAAAGTTTTTAATTTTGTTGTAGACCAATGTATTATTTTTTTTCTTACGTGTGCTTTTGATGTCACATCCAAGAAATTGTTGCCAAACCCAATGTCGTGAAGCTTTCTCCCTGTGTTTTCCCCCAAGAGTTTTGTAGTTTTAGCTCTTGCATTTAGGTCTGTGATCCATTTTGATTTCATTTTTATTTATTATATAAGATAAAGGTTCAACTTTATTCTTTTGTATATGGTTATGTTTGGATATTTTATAGTGAATTTTTGTTAGTTTATATAGGTTTATAATGGTATTATGATTATGTTAAGGAATTTTTATCTAGTGTTATAGGGATTTGCTCAGAATGACATGGTGGAGGAGGATAAGTGAGTGAGTCCACAGGTGAAACAGGATTTTGTAATATGTTTGAAAATTTCCAAAATAAAAAGTTAAAAGAAGAGTTGGGGACTTCCCTGGCGGCACAGTGGATAAGCTTCCGCCTGCTAATGCAGGGGCCACAAGTTCGATGCCTGGTCCAGGAGATCCCACATGCTGCAGAGCAACTAAGCCTATGCTCCACAACTACTGAGCCTACACACTCTAGAGCCCGCGTGCCATAACTACTGAGCCCGCGCTCCACGACTACTGAAGCCTGTGCGCCTAGAGCCCATGCTCCGCAACAAGAGAAGCCACCGCAAGCAAAAGCCCATACACCACAACGAAGAGAAGTCCCTGCTTACCGCAACTAGAGAAAGCCTGCGCAGCAACTGAAGACCCAACGCAGCCAAAAATAAATAAAATGAAAAAAAAAAAAAGAGTTGGTAGACCAGGAGAATGGTGTTTAGAAACCCAGACACAAAATTTCTGTAAATAGTCAGTGGATAACTTTGTTTGATGGTATAGCGAGGTCAACCAGAGTAAAGACAAAACATGCCATTGATTTCAGCAGCTGCTTCCATGACGTTAGATACGGCAGTTTTAGAAGTGTTTGGACTAAAACCTGATAGCAAAATTTTGAGAAATGCTTGGAAGATAGGAATATGGAGAAAGCAATGTGTGTTCACTCTTGATAGGAAGAAAAGCTATTTCTATTAAGTCTAAAAGATTATAAATCTATGAATTAAAAAATACAAAAGCAAAGTATGAAGTCAAAATTCAAAGGCCCTGTCCCTTTTTCTTCCGTTTCTTCTCGCTCACCCCCTCGTTTCAGTCTGTAGTTTACTCTTGAGACTTGTGGCTACAGAATGAATGGCACCCTGGGCAGGAGAGAGGTTTTTGAGAGGGAGACTCAAACATGCCTTTGCCTGAGAAGAGCTAGTGGAAGGAAAGAAAAAATGAAGATAGAACTGGGGAGGACTAGTGGAATAATGCCCGGAGAAGATAAAGGAAAGGAGGGACTCAGTGGCCAAGTTGGAGAAAAGAACAGAGGCACTCATCTCTTTGAGTCAACAGGAAAGGAAATGACCTCACTTTTCGCTCTGAAGTAGTAGACTGAGTTCCCTGCTGAGAGTGATTGAAGTTTGGACAGGGTTGATGGCATCTCTTGGTGTAACCAGTAACCACAAGAATGAGTAAAAGAATGGCAGCGTTGAGGACCCAGCTCAGGCCCAGCTATGTTCGAAATGACTTTTTCATTGAGGAATGCCATCGTACAGGGGGACTTGCCATCTCATTGATTTCCAGGGATGACTCAGCTCACTGGCTGGTGGACTAAGGGAGATGTTTCTTCCTTGTCCTCTCTGTGTGTAAGTTTACTAAACTAGGCATTTACACTTAAAAGCAATCAAGTAGGACTGCTCTTCAGTCCAGAGTACTTTAGTAGCTATGCTTGTTTTCTGTGAGCCTCTTAAGCAGGCTCTCCGGTGAAGGAGAAATTTGACAAAATGATTAAATAGAGACCTCCTCTGATCATATTGTGGTGATGAAACCACTTTCACTTCCTCTTTTGAAGAAACAGGTAACAGAAAACTTACCCCTGGCCATTAATCATGTTGCCGTGACAATCAAAAGAAAGAAAGAAAGAAAAAGAAATCCAGACACAGAGTTTCTATAAATAGTCAGTGGATAGCTTTGTTATAACTTTTTTTGCACTGACAGTCTAAAATGTGGTCAGGGTAGATTCTGTTTGCTATATTTTGAATGTAAACATCGTCAAGAATTAAATGGTTTTATACATTTAAAGTTTGGTATCTGTGAACCTCATGTAATATTTTGTAGAAATAGGAGTGGGAGTTATGTTACCTACTTCAGAGAATAGAATTGTCTAAATAAATATCTCAAGTTTAGTCCTTGTCAAATATTTTCTGTAAGTATGAAATTGTTTTTCCTCAAGATTTTATGTAGTAGAAATTGTTTACTGGTCATATGTAGAGGATTTTAAAAGTGAGCTTTACTTTTCCTTTTTATATTTTTTAGGAGACCCATGTACAGTATCATCTCAGTTGGAGTTAGAAGAAGCCTTTAGGCTTTATGAGCTAAACAAGGATTCTGAACTCTTGATTCATGGTAAAGCAATAGTCATTTCCTACTCTTCTAGAACTATACTTCTTTAAAAACATAACCCTGTATGCTTAACCATTTAAAAACATGGTCCTGATGTCATTTTCTTAATCTGTATCCCTCCTTTCTATGTAATTGTCCTTGTTCAGTAGTATCTCAAATGCTAGAGAAGACAAAATCGATCAGCTTCTTATAATCTTAGGAAATTTCTTATTTGTGTATACCTTCTTGGCTATTGAACTGTGATCATCTCAGTGTTTTACAGCAAAGTTTTAGCATAGAATTTAAGAATTGAGAGCCCAGTAGAACCTAAGTCATCCCCTTGCAGTTTTGTAATGTATGCAAATGATGGTTTCCAAAGGTAAGATATCTTAAATGTCCTTTCTTTTGTTTAAGGGTTAACTGTGAAACTATTTATGTAGTAATCATAGACATTAGTGTGTTAAAGGTCAGCAAGCCTGAGAGGTGGGTAGTTGTATAGAAGGAGAGACCTAAACTCAGCCATCATGTAACTGGTACATTGTAAACCTGGGTTGTAAATCTAGGTATTCTCTTTCCAAATCTGTGTTCTTTTCATTCTGCCATGCTACCCCTCAAATTTTTTAGGTCATGTAGAATCCACTTAATATGCTTAATATAATTGCAATACATTGGCAGTATTTCACATAACATTTTTGGGAGTCTTAGGAGACTAGACCTAGGGAACTCTTTACAACTTGAAACAAATATAAATCTCCCCTCAATATAATGACTTATTTCAATATCTTGTTATTATTCCTTTGTACTTTCCTTTACAGTGTGATTTTTTTTTAAAAAAATAGTTTGATTTTTGTCTCCCTTCAGAATTTGACATAGTGACTCCCATGGGATTCATACTCTAATTTGTTGCGATCCTGGAAGAATGTTAGAAGTCTTCCTTTGGTCATCTCTGTCTAGAATAAAGCTACGGTGAATGTTTAAAGAAATTATTTGTTTTAAGCTTTATTGCTTTTTATGCTATATCAGAGATCTGTTTTCAGAAGTTAACTTATATTTCAACTTTTAAAAATATTCCAGGAACTGTGTTTCCCATACTCTGTGCTCAAAACCATGTCCTTTTTTGTACATCACAGACTACAAAGAGTTGACTAGATGTTTATAAATGTACGATTTCATTATATTCTATCTCTTTATAAAAATGTTTTGAATTAGCATTTTTATAAATCTGTAGCTCCTAAGACAAAACTTACATTTTTGGATTTGGATACTGTTTTTAATGTTAATTTATTCCTAAGTTTAGAAAAACTGTAGTGTCTTACGTTTATATTTGTATATACTTTGTAATTTTAATTCTTCATCCTAGCAAATTTGTCACTACAATGAGGATTTAAGGAAATAGTTAATGATTTCTCTAATGACCAAAAAAAAAAATCAATTAGTGATGTAATAGGGATTGGAATGAGTAATTTGAGCTTCTAATGCATTGTTTATGGATGTTCGCTTTCATAAGAATTTCTTTTATTATAGCCTTGGTAAAATGGGTCCCTTCAAAAAATAGTACTGACCATATGTTAAGTATCTTGTGTCAAGAGAAGGTCAGGTTTAAATTTAGATCAATTTATGTGATATTTGAATTTAAAATTCTGTGTAATTTGTATGTTTTAAATATGCTGTATTAATTTTAGTTTGTTGTTTTTCAGTATTCCCTTGTGTACCAGAACGTCCTGGAATGCCTTGTCCAGGAGAAGATAGTGAGTGTTTATATACTTCATACCTTTGAATAGAGTTATTTATGATACAGTGGCACAAGAGAAATCAGAAATAGAACTTTTAATTCATTTGATTTCTTTTCCATTCTTCAGTCTAATTTAGAGTATATTAGTAAACTGCCTAAAGTCTCTACTTTTCCCAAATCGAAATGAGGCAGTTTTTTTTTTTAATTAAAAAAAAATTATTTATTTATTTGGTTGTGCTGGGTCTTAGTTGCAGCAGGCAGGCTCCTTAGTTGCATCTCACGGGCTACTTAGTTGTGGCCTGCAAACTCTTAGTTGCGGCATGCATGAGGGATCTGGTTCCCTGACCAGGGATTGAACCCGAGCCCCCTGCGTCGGGAATGCAGAGTCTTAACCACTGTGCCACCAGGGAAGTCCCAAAATGAGGCAGTTTTTAATTACAACTTACTGACATAATTGTCTATTGTGCATTTGAAAGGAAAATTAAGTTGATTTTAAGTCCTTTCCTGTTTTTTTTTTTTTTAATTAATTAATTTATTTTTGGCTGCGTTGGGTCTTTGTTGCTGCGCTCAGGCTTTTCTCTAGTTGCAGCGAGCAGGGGCTACTCTTCATTGCGGTGTGTGGGCTTCTCATTGTGGTGGCTTCTCTTGTTGCAGAGCATGGGCTCTAGGCGCATCGGCTTCAGTAGTTGTGGCACGTGGACTCAGTAGTTGTGGCTCACGGGCTCTAGAGCACAGGCTCAGTAGTTGTGGTGCACGGGCTTAGTTGCTCCATGGCATGTGGAATCTTCCCAGACCAGGGATCAAACCCATTTCCTCTGCATTGGCAGACGGATTCTTAACCACTGCGCCACCAGGGAAGTCCCCATTTCCTGTTTTTTAATCTTGGAAATTTTCAAACCTATGGAGAAGTTGAAAAAACATAGAAACATTGAAAACAAAGATACCCATATATCTTTACCAAGATTCACCAATTATTAACATTTTCTATGTTTGCTTTATCTCTGTATCTGTGCACACACATGCATACATGTATATACATAACAAACACTTGTTTTATTTTTTTTTTTATTTTTATTTTTTTTAAAGAAGATGTTGGGGGTAGGAGTTTCGTAATTTATTTATTTATTTTTGCTGTGTTGGGTCTTCGTTTCTGTGCAAGGGCTTTCTCTAGTTGTGGCAAGTGGGGGCCACTCTTCATCGCGGTACGCGGGCCTCTCACTATTGCAGCCTCTCTTGTTGCAGAGCACAGGCTCCAGATGCGCAGGCTCAGTAGTTGTGGTTCATGGGCCTAGTTGCTCCGCGGCATGTGGGATCCTCCCAGACCAGGGCGCAAACCCGTGTCCCCTGCATTAGCAGGCAGATTCTCAACCACTGCGCCACCAGGGAAGCCCTTGTTTTATTTTTATTTATTTTTTTGTGTACCCTTTGAGAGTAAGCTGACATGACACTTTACCTCTAAATACTTTAGCGTGCATCCTTAAGAATTGTTATGAAACTTCCTTTTGAATGTCTAAGCTAGTGGTTACCATTAATGAGATGAATTGAAAGAGGCAACTATTTGGTCTGATGAAATTTGTTTATATGTGTATATTCATATATATATATACATATGTGTATATGTATATATATTTGATATATACATATATATACCAAACTTGAATTTAATGTATGGTATAATTTATAGATTGTAGATATTAGGCAACTCATTTTTATTTGTGGTTTCTGTACATATCCATGACTTTAGAAGGAATAGTAGTAAATGTTTTGCTTTGTATTAAGTGAAATAGCTCTAAAGTTTTAATCCTGTAACTCTTCGTGCAACTTGGTGAAAAGGAAAAATTAAAGAACTGGGTGTTTGTATATAGAGTTGAATGAGGGCTATGTACTTTATAGGAAGATGGGGAAATATAAGGAGTAGGTAGGCCTCTGAAGCAATAGTGAAAAATTTAGGTTTGGATTCAGCTAGGAGTATTTCATTGGGTTTCCAGTGGCAGATGGATTACAGCCAGTGTGGGCTGCCTTCACAGAGGTGTTGGAGAAGTAGCTCTCCTTTGTCCAGGCCAGTGTTTTGAAAGACTTGCCATTATAGCAAATCTTGGTTGCAGAGTCCCATCTGCAAATCTATTATGGGTCTGTAGCACACTTGCCAGATAAAATGTCTTTTCCTACCTTTTCACTGTATTTCATGCTCACTTTCCCACTTTAAAATTTGCTGGTGGGGATTTTTACACAGTCCTCTCCAGTATAATTAATATTACTAAACTAGAGCATGGAGGAAAATTGATAACCATTAAAGTGATCCCTTGGCTCTTTTAATTCCTAGGCAACATTAACATGTTTAAATTTAAGATATATCAAGTTGTAGTTCATGAAAGTTTCTGAAATAAGATGTTCTTTTAGGTTAAGATATTAACAAACTTTCTGCTTTGGTTACTCCTAACAGAATAAATAATTAAAAATGAAAGCATATATATTTTAGGTTCTATATTATGCTGTCTCAGAATTTCTAATTCAGAGTATTTCACCCATTTCTTTCTATCTTAATTTTAAATAGTAGACCCAGTGCTACATTTGCTTTAAAATGAGTTTTGAGGGAATTTGCTGGTGGTCCAGTGGTTAGGACTCCGCGCTTCCACTGCAGGTTGCATGGTTTCAATCCCTGGTCGGGAACTAAGATCCTGCAAGCCACGCGATTCAGCCAAAAAAATAAAATGAGTTTAGAAACCTAATGGAATTTCCACAGTGATTACTATTACTGTGGGATGACTAATAGACAATATATTTAATAGTGATTGACTTCCAAAATTACACCAGTGGACTTGATTTGATCTCATGGAACCTCTTTGTTTAGGGAATGTATTTAGAATAGTTAAAGATATAAAAAAATATAAAAACCATTGCATAAAAGGTTGTTGTGAAGAGAATATTCTTGTGGTTACAAAATGTCCCTTATACGTTATTTACAAAAACGTACCTATACAAAGAAGAAAACTAGCCATCACTGCCTTTAACAGAGTGATTGAACACGTAGTGGGAGTCAACAATCTCACATTTGTACATTTCTTGATGAGATGCAGTAAGAAATATACATCACCTGTGTATTATTTTTGCCAAAAGTATTTAATACTTTTTATCTGGGAATCCTTTTTTTATCTGGGAAGTGTGTTACAAATCCATAATATATTTGAGTCTAATGAGGAAACAGACAAATCCAGAATGTAGGTCATGATATAAGACATCTGCCTAGACTCTTTCAACATCATGAAAAGCAAACAACAACAAATAAGATAGAGTGAATGTTTTAGCATACATTAAAGAGACAAAAAAGGTATAGTGATGAAATTCAGTGCCTGAATCTTGATTGGATCCTGGAGAGAAAAAGAAAACTATGAAAGACACTTTTCAAGCAAATAGGGAAATTAGCAGATGAAGTGTATATTAGGTGATATTTAATTAATGTTAATTTTCTAAGACACAATATGGTATTGTGGTTAAATAGAATTAGGGGGAGTGTCCTTAATCTCAGGCAATGGATACTTAGGTATTTAAGGATGAAGTGTTATGATGTCTGCAATTTATTTTTAAATGATTCAGAAAAAAAAGTGTATGTGTAAATAGAGAAGAAAGCAAATGTGGCAAAATTATAGTAATAGATAAATGTAGGTGAAGGATGGAGATGTTTATTCTTTCAACTTTTCTGTGGGCTTAACATTTTTTCAAAATTAAAAGTTAGGGGACAATTAAAAAACAGAAAAGCCTAGTCTCTTGATGACTTTTATTTTTTCACTTTCAGATTTTTATCAATATTTTTTTTCCTGCAATGAATATCATGAAAAAAATCACAGACGATTATAAAATGACTTTATATTCACACTTGCTCTTTTTGTTTCTTCCTTTTTTTTTTTTAACTTTTAATCTCTCTTCAGAATCCATCTACCGCCGAGGTGCACGCCGCTGGAGAAAGCTTTATTGTGCAAATGGCCACACTTTTCAAGCCAAGCGTTTCAACAGGGTAAACCTTAGTTTGCTGAATATTGATAATTTGAGAAATCTGGGTTTTTCCTCTCTACTGTTATTCCTTTCTAAAGGAGTAAGTAGGATGACCTAAAATTCCCAGTTTGCCAGGGGTAGTACATCTGTTATCTTGAGGTAATTTTTAATAGCATCTCCTTTGACTCATAAAAATGTTCCAGCTTGGATGATTAGTTATATGGTTACCCTAGCTGTAAGAAAGTTGGATTTTTTTTTTTAGTATAATTCAAGACAGCCAGAAAATAAGCAAGGTTTATTTTGCAAACCATTTACTGTTGTAAATTTTTTTTAGTTTTCCCTGTTTTAGAAAATGAGAATTGCAGTCATTTATCTAGCTTTTAGTATGTACCAGGCACTTTTCTGAATGCTTGCCATATAGTGACTCATTGAATCCCTGCAACAACCTTGTGAGAGAGGTACTATATATTTCCATTTTATAGATGAAGAAACTGAGGTGCAGGATGGTTAGATAACTTGCCCAAGATGACACGGCTAGTAAGTGGCAGAGCCAAGGTTGGAGATCAGTCTGTCTCCAGAAGTCCATGTTTTTAACTACTGTTGTTAACTACAGTTATCCATTTCCATTCTAGAACTCGCGCGGTGTTCTCAATTCTTAATGTAATAGAAGCTACCACCCGAGGTTCCCAAATTCCTGTTCCCAGTAGCACTGATATTTAAAAAGCTTTGAAGTGAGAAGTCACTTTAGGCGTTGCTCTTTAAGAGAGCAGTGGTGTGGCTTCCCTGGTGGCGCAGTGGTTGAGAGTCTGCCTGCCAATGTAGGGGACTGCGGGTTCGTATCCCGGTCCGGGAAGATCCCACATGCCGCGGAGTGGCTGAGCCCGTGAGCCATGGCCGCTGAGCCTGCGAGTCCGGAGCCTGTGCTCCGCAACGGGAGAGGCCACAACAGTGAGAGGCCCGCGTAACGCAAAAAAAAAAAAGGGAGAGCAGTGGTGACCTAAATGGGAAGGAAATCCAAGAAAGAGGGGAAGAATGTATATGCATAGCTGATTCATTTTGCTGTACAGTAGAAACTAACACAACATTGTAAAGCAACTATACTCCAATAAAAATTAATTTAAAAAAAAGAGAGCAGGGCTTCGGTTTGACCTCTGAACAGACTGATAGGTTTATGTTTGCTTGGGAGTCCTTGCACAGCTTTTTCTGCTATGTGTTTTTCAAGTTTAATTCACTTTTCCTATTGTCATTACTCTGAACTTAATTAGGTGAAGACTGAAAATTCGTGGACTTAGGAAACAACATGGTTGCAAATTTCAGTCTCTTTAAAACAAGCTCTCCTTTCTGTTTATTTTCCCATGACCATCATAGCTTTGGAAAAGTTATGTATGATGAAGGGAATTGAGTTAGAGAAGAAGGCCACTTACTTTCACTATTTTATGAGCAAACTGTTGGGAAATGATTATGACCTTTTTTTTGTTAATAAAATACTGTTGAATTACTTTCTCCAGCGTGCTCATTGTGCCATCTGCACTGACCGAATATGGGGGCTTGGACGTCAGGGATATAAGTGCATCAACTGCAAACTCCTGGTTCATAAGAAGTGCCACAAACTTGTAACAATTGAATGTGGGAGGCATTCTTTGCCACCGGTAAGACACTGTTGTCTAATTTTTTTTTTATAGAGCATTTTTGATAACACTGCTAGAACAGAAGGCTAAAATAGGGGGGTGTTTAGGAATCACAGCTCAACAGTGTTGTTACAGAATGTGGGTAGGAATACTTTAGGAGTCCAGTTATCATGTGAATTTTGGAATTGTTATTACAAATTTGTTTGTAGGATATGGTTAACTTCTTTGTTTGACCTGCTACAAAATGATTTGGTCTAAATTAGGAAAATGTAAGGAGAACCATTTAAAAGATATTTTTCTCTTCTTTAAGCTAAACTCTTTAGTTTATAGCTCCCATTATTCTAGCATCTATACTAAACAGATCAGGTGAGAAGAGTCAGAGTCTTCATGTTTGCTCTGTAAAGTGTGAGATTACTGGTGAGTTGTTGCATTTAAAATTTTTATTTTTCACTTTCTATTTTAAATATGAAATTAAAACAAGTTCATTATAGAAAAAATAGAGAATAAAAATGAGTAAAGAAAAATTAAACAAAAACCCCCATGAAATCTACCATCTAAAGGTAATTGTCATTTAGTGTATATTCTTCCAGAAGTATGCAAATTTATATGCATAAACATTTAAAATTTTTCTATAGAGTATAACGAACTTCCAAATACCAGTCATCCAGCTCCAACAGTTATCACCTCACGACCAATCTCGTTTCATCTATACCCCACCCATTTAACCTGCCCTCATCCTATATTGTTTTGAAACAAATTCCAGATGTATTTCAGTATGTACCTCTAAAAGATAAGGACTGTTTTTTAAAAGTAGCTAAAAAATAAGTTCCTTATATCAAATATCCATCAAGGCAATGTTCAAAATTTCAGTTTTCACATAAATGTTATAATTTTGTTTTCATAATTTTCATTGTGATGAGTCAGGATTTAAATGAAGTTCATATTTGCAATTGATTGCCCATATTTACAGTTGATTGATATGTCTTAGATATTTTTTAATTTACTGATTCTTCATCTCTCTCTTTTTTCCCTTACAATTTAATTATAGAAGAAACTGTGTTGTCATTTAAAGTGATCCAGAATTTTTCTCTTTGCTTCTCCATGGTTATGTTTAAAATGTTCCCCTGTCCTCTGTATTTTCTGTATATTATAGCTGAATGTAGAGGTTTGATTAGATTCTGGTTTTTGTTTTTTTGTGGGTTGTTTTGAGACTGTTTCATAGAAGGTGGTGTGTTTATCCATCAGAAAGCATACAATGTTTGGTTATGTGTCGTTCTTTTACATACTTTTTAACAAAAGTGAGGTCATATTTGTACTATTTTCTAACCCATTTTTCTCACTGAACAATAGATTTTGGTCATCTTTCTCTATCTATCTATATCTTCATCATTTTTAGCAAAGTATTTTATGTGTCTATACCATAATTTATTTAATCTGTTCCCCATGATTGAACATTTGAGTTGTTTTCTAAATTTTCCTATGAGGAAAATCATAATGAACTTCCTGGTAAATAAATCTTATTATTTCCTTAAGGATTCAGAAGTAGAATTACTGGTTTAAAGGATATGTGTTTTTAAAAAGATCTGGGTTCGTCTTTCTAAGTTATCTTTTAGAATGATTATACCATGTTTATTCGTAGTACCTTCTTTGGACATTGTGGAAGTAGGTTATTACTGGTGGCTTGTTGGTAGTAGAATTATTTAGCCAGTTCATGTAAGTTTACAAATGGGTTTATAGTTAGGGAGGTAAAAAGCCAATTTTAAGGAACAGCAGAAGGCCAAAAATTGTGAACATTATTTATCCAGGTTACTGTTGATATTCTTGAGTATTCTTAGGCAATGGAATGACTTGTGTGAGTTCATAAATGTAGAAGGAAAGAGGGCAGTGTTAGTGGTTATATTGATATTTTAGGATGGTGCTAAACACATTGAAAAACCCATGAGCTTATTTTTAAGGCAGCCTTAAAAGTATAACTTTATAACTAATGCTGCTTCTCAGATTTACTCTTTCTTGCGGGTATTCATTAAACGTTGGTCCAAAATTAACGAATAAGTAAGATTTTGGTTTGAATTAGCATTGTTCCTGAGGTTATTGGCAGTTAGTTTCTTGGATGTATTTCTTTTCCATTTTGGGGTCACTGACCCCTTTGAGAATCTTCAGAAAAATGGGAAACCCATAAAATTTTACATATAATTTCAAGAAGTTTATAGACATCTTGAAGTCTATTTCTGGACATCAGCTAAGTAACTCTATACTAAGACTCCTTTTGCCAAAGACTTAAAGTGAGTATGTGGAGCTCAAAGGAGGAATAGGTGGTATAGAGGAGAAATAAATCAGAGTATGTAGGAGTTCAATTTAATTTCTAATTGATAGTCTGAAATTCGTTTTGTGTTTTTTCTGTGATCTGTAAAATGTGATAACATTACGTCATTCATAGGAATGTTGTATGGTTTCACATATAATAGAATTGAAAATAAATTACATATAGTAATGTAATTCTCACTTATTAAGTTATATTCTTTCAAATTTAAATTTTAATATGCTGTGTCTCATTGAAATGATGTTGTTTCTGGATTTATAGAGGTATTGGGATGTAAAAAGAATGCACTAATTTACTGTATCTTTGGAAATGATTTGTAGGAACCAATGATGCCCATGGACCAGTCATCCATGCACTCAGACCATGCACAGACAGGTAAGAATGACACTGGCACAAACCATTGCTCACTGACAAAGTGTCATTTAAAGACTTC
Source organism: Stenella coeruleoalba (assembly GCF_951394435.1). Lineage (NCBI taxonomy): Eukaryota > Metazoa > Chordata > Mammalia > Artiodactyla > Delphinidae > Stenella > Stenella coeruleoalba. The sequence goes on from NC_137150.1 coordinate 48,934,662, forward strand.
TTTATATGACTCTTATACCTAAATTTAAAGACATTTATATTCTTCCCAAATAAAAGCTAGGTAACCATATTTTGTGGTGTTAACATCAGTCACAGTAGTTAACATATGTTTGGCATTTTAAAAAGACAACTATGTAAACTACAACAGATGGCTATTTTCTTTTATTCAGATAAATTTCTTTTGAGACCCCTTTATATTCAGCAAACCTACTTTTTTTCCATATGAAAACATATACTGATTTTGTGGACCGTATTAACTATATTCAAGTGACCTGTTTTTATTAAAAACTCTATTATGAGATGAAGAAATGATGTAAAATATACAGAGATGCTGTATAGACAATTCAGAAAAGATCGTGTGAGTTCAAATGTCTAAAAAAAACCCAAATGTCTAGTAGATACAAAACCTTAAATGTGTCTCTGGGAAATTTGGAGAGCAATTAAATGGGACAGAGCAGCCTGATCTGGGAAGAATCAAGAAAAAGAAAACAAGGGAGTTTTTCTGGAAGGACAGAATGTAGTATCTTGTTCATGGAAGAAGCTGGTTGTATGAAATGTAGGCTTTTTTTTTTTTTTTTTTTTTTACCCAGGTAGCTTTAAGGAATAGAAGCCTGGAGTCCAACTGAGTCCACACTAGAGACCCTCTATCACTATGCCTCAATCATACTAATATAATTAAGTAGGGTTTATAGAGTCACCCTTTTGGAAGGAATTGATTAATTTGTAAAGAAGAGAAATATTTTTTTAAATAGCAAAAGTATTTGTTAAAATCAGTACTTGGCTATTGATTGGTTCCTCCTCTCTTTACCCTCATTAAAGATTAGAATTTAACTGGTATTTATGTATAATTTGTTATTAGTAGGACAGATACTCAATTTTAAATGATGAACACTTATTCAGAAATAAAAATTAAGAAAAATCAAATCAAGAGAAAATTTTAAGTGTAACTCAGTTAATGTATACTATGTTTTTCTCTCTCTTTTTTTTTTAATGTTTGGGATTGGTTTTTTAGTAATTCCATATAATCCTTCAAGTCATGAGAGTTTGGACCAAGTTGGTGAAGAAAAGGAGGTAAGATAATTAATTAGTCTTATGGTACATTATGTCATCAGCTTTTTAATGTGACAGTTTAAAAATATGACAAATTGACTTGCTTAAATTTTAGACCATAATTTTGTAGGGATGATTTTTAGTGATTCTAGAGTTTTATTCTGAGTTAATTCAATAAGTAAATTGCTAAAATCATTTAAATTAAGAAAGAATCTGATGAGATAACATATTCATTTTAAGATAGCATAATCTAAAAATTATAATGCATTTAAGAATGGCATTTAGAATACTTGGTAGTATTGTTTAAAATATAGATCCTTCCATTTTATGGGCTAATTGTTTATTTAAAATATAAATGATTAAGCATCTTAACTGCCCATCTTTTTTGACTATTAAACATTTTATCAGCTTTTAAAACAGTTTAATTAAAACGATAACCAATTTTTTGAAAAAAGCTTATGGTAAAAAAGATTTATCATGCCTCACACCTTCCACTCCCACTTTGACTTCTGAGAGGCAACCCCTTTTAATCATTTCCAGTTGTGTCCACATTGTTTATACCTCTCTTTTTCAATTTTTCAACTTTATATATTTCTAACCATGAAAGGTTTAAACTAGTACACTACCCCGCCCCCCCCCCCCCCCCCCGGCTCCCCCACTTTTCTCTTCTCTTTCCGATGTTTGATAGGTGTATCATGTTTTACTCTGGGTAACCTTTTTATTACAGAAAATTTCAAACATCAATAAAAGTAAACAATACTATTCCAAGCTCCTGTGTCCATTACCCAGTTAAAACAATTGTCTGTACGTGTTTTGTCTACCAGCTTGCCTCACTCCTGTACTGTTTTGAAGCACATCTGTTGGTTACCTATTGAATCTCCTATCTCAGTTTCTTATTCCATCAATTTAGTCAATGCCTTGACTCTCCTTTAGCCATCCTTTCTCTTTCTTCCAGCTTTCCTCTTTTAGCTACATATTTACTTTTATGCTGCCAAGGTTATTAACATTCATAATCTGTCCTGCAAGTGTAACCACATCTTTCATATTTTGTTCATTGGTTGACAATGAGTCATCCAAAGGAGGAAATTCTTAATAATAAGGAACAAATTCTCTGTTCTTCTGGCATGATGAGTTAGTAAAGTTTCCTTTTGTTTGATCCTTGATGTTATTTTATAGCTTTTTGTTCTTTTGGGAATTTCTTATTGCCTTAAATATTATTTATTGGTTTGGTTGTTTACCAAAGACTCATTTGGTTTTATTTTCAAGACTTTTAATACATTTAAAAATTGAAGAATAATATAGAGCAAAGTGCACAAGTCATGAGTACATAATCATGAGTATATAGAGCAAAGTGCACAAATCATGAGTATCTATCTGGGTCAATTTTCACAGGGTGGACACTACATAATGACCACACAGATGAATAAATAGGACCTACTACACATCCCAGGGGCCCATCTTGTACCTTCTCCAAGTCACTGACATTCCCTCCTCCCTTCAAGTAACCACAGTCTTAACACCACAGATTAGTTCTGCTCTTTTCCCCAAGCTTTTTATAAATGGAGTCACACAGTATCTTTTGTGTCTGGCTTCTTTTGTTCAATATTGTGTTTGTGAGGTTCAGCCGTGTTTTATATAGCAGTATATCATTTATTTTCACTGTTGTTTCAATTCATCTATTCTGTTGACTTCCCCCCTGGATTGGGATTATTATGATATGCTGCTATGAACATTCTTGTAAATGTAGTTTGGTGCACATATTTAAGCATTTCTGTTAGGTACGTAACTAGGAGTGGAATTCCTGAGTCTTGTGTACATTAGTAAATAATGCCAAGCAGTTTCCCAAAGTACTTGTATCAATTTATACTTTCACCAGCAATGTGTGAGAGTGTGATTTGCTCCACATCCTTATCAACACGTTGTATAGTGTGTCTTTTAAATTTTAGCCAACCTGTTGAATGTTGTAGTTTTTATGTGCATTTCCCTGCTGCATACCTTTTCATGTATTTATTGACCATTTGGATATAATTTTCAGTTAAGTGTCTGTTTATATCTCTTTAAAAAAAAGTGAGTGGTCTGCCTTTGTTGTAACGATTTGTAGGAGTTTTTGGTATATTCTCAGCATTAAGCTTTTATCAGTTATATATTGCAAATAGATTCTGCCACTCAATAGCTTGTATTTTCACTCTGATAATGGTATCATTGATGAACAGATGTTCTTGATTTTTTTCTTTTTAACATCTTTATTGGAGTATAATTGCTTTACAATGTTGTGTTAGTTTCTGCTGTGTAACAAAATGATTCAGCTATATGCATACATATATCCCCATATCCCCTCCCTCTTGCATCTCCCGCCCACCCTCCCTATCACATCCCTCTAGGTGGTCACAAAGCACCGGGCTGATCAGCTATATATTTTACATTTGGTAGTGTCTATATGTCAATGCTACTCTCTCACTTCATCCCAGCTTACCTTTCCCCCTCCCCGAGTCCTCAAGTCCATTCTCTACATCTGCGTCTTTATTCCTGTCCTGCCCCTAGGTTCATCAGAACCATTTTTTTTTTTAGATTCCATATATATGTGTTAGCATACGGAATTTGTTTTTCTCTTTCTGACTTACTTTACTCTGTATGACAGACTCTAGGTCCATCCAACTCACTACAAATAACTCAATTTCATTTCTCTTTATGGTTGAATAATATTCCATTGTATATATGTGCCACATCTTCTTTATCCATTCATCTGTTGCTGGACACTTAGGTTGCTTCCATGTCCTGGCTATTATAAAGAGTACTGCAATGAACATTGTGGAAAATGACTCTTTTTTTTTTTTTTTGGCTGTACACGGGCCTCTCACTGTTGTGGCCTCTCCTGTTGCGGAACACAGGCTCCGGACGTGCAGGCTCAGCGGCCATGGCTCACAGGCCTAGCTGCTCTGCAGCATATGGGATCTTCCCAGACCAGGGCATGAACCCGTGTCCCCTGCATCGGCAGGCGGACTCTCAACCACTGTGCCACCAGGGAAGCCCCCCCATGACTCTTTTTGAATTATGGTTTTCTCAGGGTATATGCCCAGTAGTGGGATTGCTGGGTCATATGGTAATTCTATTTTTAGTTTTTTAAGGAATCTCCATACTGTTCTCCATAGTAGCTGTATCAGTTTACATTCCCACCAGCAGTGCAAGAGGGTTCCCTTTTCTCCACACCCTCTCCAACATTTATTGTTTGCAGATTTTTTGATGATGGCCATTCTGACTGGTGTGAGGTGATACCTCATTGTAGTTTTGATTTGCATTTCTCTAATGATTAATGAAGTTGAGCATTCTTTCATGTGTTTGTTGGCAGTCTGTATATCTTCTTTGGAGAAATGTCTATTTAGGTCTTCTGCCCATTTTTGGATTGGGTTGTTTGTTTTATTGATTTTGAGCTGCATGAGCTGCTTGTATATTTTGGAGATTAATCCTTTGTCAGTTGCTTCCTTTGCAAATATTTTCTCCCATTCTGAAGGCTGTCTACATCTGTCTGTTCTTTTTTGGATAGAGATTTTGGGGCCTGTTTAAGAAATCTCTGTCTTTTCCAAGATTATTGAAGACATTGAAAAGACTATACTTTCCTCCATTATTCTGCAGAGGTATCTTTTCATCAATTATATGCCCATTATTACATGGTCTATTTCTGGATTCCTTTTTATTTTCCATCATTTATTTATTCTTATGCTGATATACTGTCATTATTATTATAGGTTTATAATAAGTCTTTTATATCTAGTAAAGTTCTACTTTGTTCTGGGAATTTGTTCTTGGCTACTCTTACTAGCTTTTTGAATTTCCATGTAAATTTTAGAATTAGCTCACTAGTTTCCATAGAATCAAGGAAATAAACCAAACCTGTTGATCAATTTCAGGAACAGTGATATCTACAATATTAAGTCCTCGATCCATGAACATGACACGTTCTTCCATTGACTTAGGTCTTCTTTCATTTCTGTCAGTGTTTTATAGTTTTCAAAGTTCTTGCACTAGAGATATTGGAGGTAAATGGTATTCTTTTAAGCTTTAATTGTCTATTTAATATTGTTATATGGAAATAAGGTTTTTTTCCTAAATTGCCTTGTATCCTGAGACCTTGCTAAATTCACTTATTAATTCTAATAGCTATCTAAAGATACTATTAGATTTTCTACATATATGATCATCTTATGAATAACAGTTTCATTTCTTCCTTTTCCAATCTTATAGATTTTTTTCAGTTTTCTTACCTTATTGAGTTAGCAAGGACCTCTATAAATGATCAACATGATGTTGAAAAGAAGTAACAATCAGATATTATTGTCTTGTTCCACATCTCAGACAGAAATCTTCCAATATCTTATCATTAAGTTTGATGTTTGCTCTAGGTTTTTATTCTATAGATACCCTTATCAGAATGAGGGAGTTTGTCTCTATTCCTAGTTGGCTAAGATTTTTTTTTTCATCTTGAAAAGATATTGAATTTTATCAACAACATTTTATGGCATTTGTGGGGTTGATCATGTGTAAATTTCATTCTTTTTTTTAATTTAAATTTATTTATTTATTTTGGCTGTGTTGGGTCTTTGTTGCTGCACACGGGCTTTCTCTGGTTGCGGCAGGTGGGGGCTACTCTTCGTTGCTGTGCGTGGGCTTCTCATTGCAGTGGCTTCTCTTATTGCGGAGCATGGGCTCTAGGTGCGCAGGCTTCAGTAGTTGTGGTGCATGGGCTTAGTTGCTCCGCGGCATGTGGGATCTTCCCCGACCAGGGCTCGAACCCGTATCTCCTGTGTTGGCAGGTGGATTCTTAACCACTGCACCACCAGGGAAGCCCAATTTCAGTAAATTTCAAATGTTAAGCCTGTTTTTCATTTCTGGAATAAACTCCCTGTGTCATGATGTATAATTCTCTTTGTATATTGGTAGATCTGATTCGCCAACATTTATTTTAGGTTTTTGAAAAAATTATTAACAAGAATCATTGACCTGTAATTTTCCCTTTTTGTATTGGATTGTGAATTTTGGTATCAAAATTGTGAGTTTTGGTATCAAAATAATACTGGGCTCATAAAATGATTTTGGAATTTTTCCTATTCCCAAGGAGAATTCTTATAAGATTGCCATTATTTCTTTCTTACATTTTTGGAAGAATTCACCAGAAAAGCACTCTGGGCCTGGAGGGTTTTTTTGGTTTGTTTTTTTTGTTTGTTTGTTTCGTGGGAAGGATTTGATTCTAGGTTCTATTTCTGAATAGATCTAGGGCAATTTAGCTTCTCTGTTTCCTCTTGTGCTATTCCTTGGAATTTGTCTAACCTAAATTTTCAAATTGACACAAAGTTGTTAATTGCTGAGAATATGAAATGATATCCTTTTTTACTCCTGATAAAAAGTTACTGTGCATTCCCTTTTTCTTCATCAGTTTTGCCAAGGGGATGTCAATTTATTAGTCTTTTCAAAGAACTAACTTTTGGCTCTTTGTTGAATGCTTATATCCTATTCTATTGCATTGATTTCTCTTCTCATTATTTCCTTATGCTTTTTTGTCATTCACTTTTTTTTACATTCTTTTTTTAATATTCTTTTCCATTATGGTTTATCACAGGATACTGAATATAGTTCCCTGTGCTATACATTAGGGCCTTGTTGTTTATCCATTCTAAATGTAATAGTTTGCATCTGCTAATCCCAAATTCCTAGTCCATCCCTCCTCCACCCCCCCTCCTGCCCCTGGCAACCACAAATCTGTTCTCTATGTCTATGAGTCTGTTTCTGTTTTGTAGATAGGTTCATTTATGCCATATTTTAGATTCCACAAATAAGTGATATCATATGGAATTTGTCTTTCTCTTTCTGACTTAGTATGATAATCTCTAGTTGTATCCATGTTGCTGCAAATGGCATTATTTCATTCTCTTTTTTTTTATGGCTGGTAGTATTCCATGGTATATATGTACCACATCATCTTTATTCATTCATCTGTTGATGGACACTTAGGTGACTTCCATGTCCTGGTTATTGTAAATAGTGCTGCAATGAACGTTGTGGTACATGACTCTTTGAATTATGGTTCTCTCAGGGTATATGCCCAGTAGTGGGATTGCTGGATCATATGGTAGTTCTATTTTTACTTTTTAAGGAACCTCCATACTGTTTTCCATAGTGGCTGTACCAACTTACATTCCTACCGACAGTGTAGGACGGTTCCCTTTTCTCCACACCCTCTCCAGCATTTGTTATTTGTAGACTTTTTAGTGATGGCCATTCTGACTGGTGTGAGGTGGTATTTCATTGTGGTTTTGATTTGCATCTCTCTAATAATTAGTGAAGTTGAGCATCTTTTCATTTGCCTACTAGCCATCTGTGTAATTCACTTTTAAATATATCTTAATCTGTATTATGATTTCTTCTTTGATCCATGTATTATTTAAAAGTATTGATATACTAATTAATTTTCAAATACGTGGGAATTTTTTTTATTATTGTATTGAGTAGCTTAATTCTGCTGCACATCAGAGAATGTATTCTATTCTGTGTGATTTCAGTCTTTTGAACTTTTTTGAAACTTGATTGAAGACCAAGCACACAGGCATTGGTGAATGTTCCATATGTATTTTTGAATATAATATATTCTGTAGTTGTTGGGTGAAGTATTCTATACAGATCAATTAAGTCAAGAGTAGTAACAGTGTTATTCAGTCTTCTGTTACCTCACTGACTGCATGTTCTTTCCCTACAAACAGTTTTCACTTAGAATTTACCCGTCCCTTTTAGTTTTGTTAGTTTTTGCTTTACATATTTTGAGGCTATGTTATTGAATACATGTAGATTTAGAATCATAGTATCTTACATTGCTTTAATGCTTTTTCTTAAAGAAATACCCCTCTCTATTTGTAGTAATGCTTCCTTGCCTAAAGTCCTTATGTTAAGTAATTGCTGTGTAACAAATTACCTTAAAATATAGTGGCTTAAAACAACAAAATTTATTATGTCATAATTTCTGTGGGTCAGGAATCCAGGTTCTTGTCTCAGAGTCCCTTAGAGGCTGCAGTCAGTGTACTGGCAAAGACTGCTGTCGTCTCAAGGCTCAACTGAGGAAGAAACTGCTTCCATACTTACTCACCTCATTGTTGGCAGGATTCACTTCCTTGACATGTGGCCTCTCCATAGGGCAGCTCACAGCAAGGCAGTTTGCTTCATCAGAGCAAGCAAGCAATAAGATCCAGAGATTGAATGCCAGCAAAACAGACCTCACAGTCTTTTGTAACCTAGTCTCAGAAGTGCCGTCCCTTCATTTTTGCCATATTTTTTTCATCAGAAGCTAGTCATTAGGTCCAGCCTATACTCGAGGGGATTACACAAGGGCATGAATACTAGGAGGTGGGGATCACTGGGGTCCTCGTAGAAGCCAGCCTACCACAGTTGGCCACAGCTACTTTGTCTCATGTTAATTTAGCTACAGCTCTCTTTTGGTTAGTGATTACATGGCATATAGTTTCTTACCCTTTTACTTTGAACATTTCTGTACACATATATATCTTATTAACATCATAGAATTGGACTTCCCCCTCTGGTTTGATAGTCCTTAGCTGTAGTATTTAGTGTGTTTTAATATTTATGTATTGTTACATTTAATGTAAGTATATTTAAACTAACAACTTATTTGCATTTAAATCTACCAATTTACTGTGTTTTCTGTATCATCTGTTTATGTTACTTTTCTAGCCTTCTTTTGGGTTAATTTTTTTTTTTTTCCTCACCTCTTTTAGCTTGTTTCGCATTCTTTTGCTTTTTTATTACTGGTTGTTCTAGAGATTGCATCTTATACCCTTAACTTATTTAAATTCAATACAAATTATTAATAATACTTTTTACCATTTTCCAAGATATGCAAGGACCTTAGAACACTTTAAATTCACTCATGCTCCCTTCCTGTCTTTATTGCTATTTTTGTCATATTTTAAAATTCTGTATGTGTGTGTTAGTGTTTTTAAACAGTCAATCCTTATTTAGGTTTATCCACATTTTATTCTTTTTGTTCTGCTTTTGTTCTGTGTGTCTGCCTTCCATATGAGATCATCTTTCTTCTTCTTGAAGAACTCAATATTTCCTTGAGTGAGAACCAACTAGTGACGGATTTCCTTAGTTTTTGTTTGTCTGAAAATGTATTTATTTCATTTTCATTTTGAAGGCTATTTTTACAGGCTGTAGGATTGTAGATAAGCAAGGGGGGAAGGGGTGAGCCATTTAAAAGGTGACATTCCGGGCTTCCCTGGTGGCGCAGTGGTTGAGAGTCCGCCTGCCGATGCAGGGGACGCGGGTTCATGCCCCGGTCCGGGAAGATCCCACATGCCGCGGAGCCGCTGGGCCCGTGAGCCATGGCCGCTGAGCCTGCGCGTCCGGAGCCTGTGCTCCGCAACGGGAGAGGCCACAACAGTGAGAGGCCCGCATACCGCAAAAAAAAAAAAAAAAAAAAGGTGACATTCCACTGTTTTCTGGCTTCTGTCATTTCATTCAGCCTTATTATTGTTTATGTGAAGGAACTGTGCTTTCATTCCATTTGATTCTCTTTTATAGCTTCCAGTTAACCATATTTAAAGTCTATACATTGCTTTATCTTTTTACCATTTTCTGCTTTCTTAATCTGCCCTAATCTGGTTTCTTTCACTCCTTTTTATTTATTCTTATTACCAAGTCAAATTATTATTTCTAAATTTTGTTTTGGATAATCATTCTCCTTCAATTTTCATAATACTTTTTTCTTTCCTGTTTTGTGCTTACTAGTTTATCTTTCTGAAAATTTGCTCCTTGCTTTTGCTGATACTCTTCACTTCAGAAAATTCGTACTTAATTCTCATGAGTATATCTGTTGGTTGTATGCTGGGAATTTTGCAGGCATCTAATAAAAGATTATCTTTAGTCTTCTTTATAAATTTCCAGAAGCCTAAGTTTCTACTTGTGAATGAATTACAGGGCTGACTTTGTCATTCCACAGGAGTCTTGGTATTGTATAGCAAAGAATGTTTTACATTAACTGAACTGCCTCATGCTTGTTTTCTGCCTGTAGCTTAACTCAGATTTCATACATTAAGCTTCTGGCAGACTCTTTCATCTTGATGTCCCATTGTAACTTCTAATTTCAGTATGAAAATCGAGCTCATTATCTCATCAACTCTGTCAATCTTACCATGTGCTCACACTTCATGTTTCTAGCAGTGGCACCTTCAGAGTCCCAGTCACCGAAGTTAGTGTCATTTTTTTATTCATGTGTCTCCACGGCCTCCATACCCAAAAGTTATCAGATTCCAAGACATCCTTCAATGTTTCTCAGATTTCAACTCCTTCTCCTTTCCTAACACCACCCCTCTGACCTCAACTCATGAATTCATCCTACCTCTTGAGTAGTTAGATTATATCATTTGGAATGATGTAAGAAACTAATTAGAACTTAAATCAGAAAATATTTAAAAATCTTATAGGTATAACTAGGTGTTAGAAGTATATTGTGTTATGCAAAATACTTCAGGTATAACTGTTTGGTATAAATGTTCTCAACAGGCAATGAACACCAGGGAGAGTGGCAAAGCTTCATCCAGTTTAGGTCTTCAGGATTTTGATTTGCTCCGGGTAATAGGAAGAGGAAGTTATGCCAAAGTACTATTGGTGCGATTAAAAAAAACAGATCGTATTTATGCAATGAAAGTTGTGAAAAAGGAGCTTGTCAATGATGATGAGGTGAGCACTATGATGTTTTATTACCTCTAAACTGTTAAGTTGGCTTAAGTGTACTATTTCAGAAAAAAACCTCAATGTTTATGCTTATTATTTCAGCCTACTTTTCTAAATACATGCTTCAAACAGATTATTTAAGGTATATTTAAAGTTATCTGATGGGGACTTCCCTGGTGGCACAGTGGTTAAGAATCCGCCTGCCAGTGCAGGGGACATGGGTTCGATCCTTGGTCTGAGAGGATCCCATATCCTGTGGAGCAACTAAGCCCATGCACCACAACTACTGAGCCTGCACTCTAGAGCCTGTGAGCCACAACTACGTACAGATGTAACAGTTGTAAATAACCTCAAGAGCATAGATAACGGTTACATGTGATAAAATAATTAGTTTTGAGTATTTATCACATTTATTTTTAATATAACTAATTGTAAGTTTGTAGAAGTTAAGTGTCAATAATGGTTGTTTCAGAGAGGAAAACATAGGAAGAATACTCTTTGACATAAATCACAGCAAGATCTTTTTTGACCCACCTCCTAGAGTAATGGAAATAAAAACAAAAATAAACAAATGGAACCTAATGAAACTTAAAAGCTTTTGCACAGCAAAGGAAACTATAAACAAGAAGAAAAGACAACCCTCAGAATGGGAGAAAAATATTTGCAAATGCATCAATGGACAAACAATTAATCTCCAAAATATATATACAGCTCATGCAGCTCAATATTAAAAAAACAAGCAACTCAATCCAAAAATGGGCAGAAGACCTAAATAGACATTTCTCCAAAGAAGACATACAGATGGCCAAGAGGCACATGAAAAGCTGCTCAACATCACTAATTGTTAGAGAAATGCAAATCAAAACTACAATAAAGTATGACCTCACACCAGTTAGAATGGGCATCATCAGAAAATCTACAAACAAATGCTGGAGAGGATGTGGAGAAAAGGGAACCCTCTTGCACTGTTGGTGGGAATGTAAATTGATACAGCCACTATGGAGAACAGTACGGAGGGTCCTTAAAAAACTAAAAATAGAATTGCCACATGACCCAGCAATCCCACTCCTGGCCATATATCCGGACAAAACTGTAATTCATAAAGATGCATGCACCCCTATGTTCATAGCAGCACTATTCACAATAGCCAAGGCATGGAAACAGCCTAAATGTCCACCAGCAAATGAATGGATAAGGAAGATGTGGTACATATATACAATGGACTATTACTGAGCCACAACTACTGAGCCCACACGCCACAACTCCTGAAGCCTGCACGCCTAGAGCCCGTGCTCTTCAACAAGAGAAGCCACAACAATGAGAAGCCCGTGCACCACAACGAAGAGTAGCCCCTGCTCACCACAACTCGAGAAAGGCTGCGTGCAGCAATGAAGACCTAACACAGCCAGATAAATAAATAAATAAAGTTATCTGAGGATTATTGGATTTTTTTAAAAATAAAAATCAAACCATATTATTATCAAGGGCAAGTACTTGAGCTTTGTAAAGTTTTCTAGAGTGTTGCATAATATCGAAAGATTTACTGGTAGTATTTTCTCTTTGTATATAAATTACTATTTCATGATTATCAATGCTTTTGATATTTAGCCTAGTTAGTTAATAATTGCATTTATGGTAATAGAATTACTAAGAACAAATTTATCATAGTTTTGATGATATCATTTCAGTTTGACATAGATTTCTTTTGTATTTTAAAATAGGATATTGACTGGGTACAGACAGAGAAGCATGTTTTTGAGCAGGCATCTAATCACCCTTTCCTTGTTGGGCTGCATTCTTGCTTCCAGACAGAAAGCAGGTAAGATTGAAAGATAATGGAATGATACCTGGGTTTTACACATTTTGGTATATTACACAATAAGAACCCCTTTCTACAGTAATTCCTGAAGTGGAAGTCACATGGAGACAGACACAACAGTACTATGCTTGTAATTTCCTGCTACTCATACTCCAACCAGTGATATCAATTTGACATTGGATCAGCATTAGGAAATTACCTGCTTTAGGCAAAAAAAAAAAAAAAAAAAAAAATAGCCAGGTCCTAATTATGGCAGTAGAAATCCAACCTTTTAAATATCACCAAGATTCTAGTTTTAGGACTTAACTGTTCCTAGAGTTTAATTAGGGGGATAGATTCTAACTTCTTTTGCCTTAAGTGACAGTTGAAAATGACTTACACATTGCACATTCTAAAACTGGGGTGGGAGTGAGAGCTCTGGATTGCAAATGGTACTATTGGCTTGGCCACAAAGTTCATTCGGGCTTTTCGTTAAGATCTTATGGAAAAACCCAAACGAACTTTTTGGCCAACGCAATACTTTAGAATAGAAGTAGCAGGTTACAAATTATCTTTCTGATTTACTTTCTTGTATCTTCTGTGATTAAACAGCTTTCTACTCCAATCACCCTTCGTTTCCACCAAATTCCTGGAATTTTTGTTAAGGGTGAATCATGTAGAATGCTCTCTATGCTGTGACTGGTCTCTATAGTTTTAAAATGCAAAGTTACACCACCTTATTTTGGATCTTGGTTTCATGTGTTCTCTTCTGTTTTTTAGATTGTTCTTTGTCATAGAGTATGTTAATGGAGGAGATCTAATGTTTCATATGCAGCGACAAAGAAAACTTCCTGAAGAACATGCCAGGTAAGTTTTTTGTTTATTGTTTGCTTGTGTTGAAGTTTGGTGGGAGGAGCTATGGGACTTTTTATATGCCAGTGGTTGAAAACAGTAGATAAATCATTTATTTTGATACGAGCTAATTCTTTATAAGTCATGTAAAGGCTAAGCTAACAGTTAAATTATATTATAATGTGATATATATTACATATATAATAATATAATTATAAGCAATTGAGAAGTATAAACAATGTTAAAGCGGAAACCTTTAGTCTACGAAATTCAATTATTTTCAAATATTTTCTCTATTCAGTATCAGCCACTAAGATAATTAATGAATTTATAAACACTTATTAATCTTATCAAGTTTGCAGTGATGGCTGACAGTTTTTCATTAGAAGATTATTATTCATATATACTTGAGAGTAATAAAACAATTCCTCTTAACCTATTATGTAATCGACTGTTCTTCCATAATTATAATTTCTGAATTGTTCTGGCTTTGGCTTCCCCCCCTCTGATCCCATACATGTTGATTAATAAGAGAAAAGAGTATTAAATATCATTTATTTGTTTAGTGCCCTTAATCTGATATTCTTATACAGGATTGTAAATTGTTGGAGGACTTAGGTGGGGAAGGATAAGAAGTTTAATCCATGAGTGCCATGTTTTATTTTGTTTTTTACTCATAATTAGCAGTAATTCTACCCTTTTGCACTTCACAAGAGTAATGCCAAAATGAAGCATGTGAGTTTGTATATGTATGTAACAAAGGTTAGAGATTGATTTTAAAAAATAACTTTAGTGGAAATCTCGCTATTCATTGATATTTCTTGTCAAAAAGAGATAATAGCTTTCAATTTTATAAGAAGATATAAAGTGTATTAATCTGTCTCGGGGCCAAACTGCTGTTGTTGTTGTTGTTGTTTAATTTACTGTATGTTCATTATTTATGTAGGCTTTAGCAAATGGTCACCCTTCATGGCAAAGCCACAGATGATATTTTGAATTGTGAATATAGCCGGTATTTGTTCCTTGTTTGTTCAGCTGGACTTGGGGAAAATAGTCTTGTTTTTATTGTATTAAAGTGCCCGTTCTGGTTTTATATCATCTTTGCTTTTCTAGGAACCAGAGTATAGGATAAGAGCTCAAGTTCCCTATTCTTAGAATTGAGTAGCTGGAAGGTGTGTATTATGTACCTCCAGACATGATCATGATAACATTCACCAAAGCAGCCCAAAGCCAGCTAGGGTGTTTCATTTTCATTATTCAGGTCAAAAATTCTGCTTACCACCAAATTCTGCTTGCGTCCATTTGTAGGAGTGTGGACTTTCTGAAGTCCATCCGAGGGCCCAGATTAAGAATCCCTGCTTGAGACTTTCAAATTAAACCTTATGAAAAGTATGGGTTTAATTTAGATTGGGACTTTATAATTGTGTTTAGGGCTCAGCTATCTTAAAGTGGCGCTTCAATTTGTGTTTTGGTACTGTTCCTTAAAAACATTGAGAGAAAAAAATCTTTTGACATGATTTTGATGTTCTGGTTTGCAGATGAGAGTAGGATTTAAATACCTTTCTGTAGGCACTTACCACAATTTAAAAATTTGAATCAAATGAGTAATTTTTCATTTTATTTTAGATTTTACTCCGCAGAAATCAGTCTAGCATTAAATTATCTTCATGAACGGGGGATAATTTATAGAGATTTGAAATTGGACAACGTGTTGCTGGACTCTGAAGGACACATTAAACTCACTGACTATGGCATGTGTAAGGTGAGGGGAAATTTCTAGTTATTCAGAAGATCTCAGCAGCTCAGGAAATTGTTTCAGTCAAATAACTTTATATTTAATGATGGGGAAATAAGTGCTACTTTGTGCTAGAATTCCAAAAAGTATCCTAAACAAAGACAAATGCACTGATTTCCTAGCCATTTACAAAATTCCATATTTTCTGTGAGCGTTATATGTGCTATAAGAGTTAAGTTATTTTTATTTTCTGTAATTTTTTATCTTCAAAGTTGTGACACTATTGAAGAAAACTTGGAGGTAAAAACTGTCTACAAACCCACAATTGTAAAACTGCTTGCATATCACCTTCCAGTTTTTGCCGTTTAATTGTGACTCTTAATGATGCACTCAAGATTTTCCTGGGAAGTCTAACATTTTTTATATATTTAAATTTAAATATCTGACATAAAATTCAATAAAGCAAAATAAGAATTTTAGGTACTCTCAGGACATGTCCTTTATTTCTTGGTGTTTTATTCTTTTTGTAACAATGTTTCATTTACGGGTCCAGCCTTTTTCCAGGAGATGTGTAGGGGGCTACTCTCTTTGTCAAAATAGCTGGGACCGAATTATCTTCACACAGTGAATTTGCCAACAAGCATGTGAATGTGTTATTTGCCTTTCCCCCTTCACCTGAGGGATGTGCCTCCAGAGCCTGGTTCTTTTTATTCAAAGAAATTTGGGCATCCTGTTTTGCCTGGAAGATATTATTAGAGAAAAATCACTTGATCTTTTTGTTACTCTTAATGAAAAATAATAATGGTTTGTTATATATTCCCATTCTTTCCAGAGATCCTCAATCAAATTAATCACGATCTTTGATAAATCTGAGAGGTTTTATTCAGTAGTTCTTTAAGTTGGTTGTCTTGCTTACCTCCTTTTCTGCCTCCTTCTCCAGGAGCTATTTGGTGTTATTAGTAGGAAATAACACCAGGATTGGAACTTGTGTTCAGAAACTTAACCAACAGTACTTTGTTTCTTTTCCAACTAACATATTTACGCCCGATGTTAAACCTTATGGGAAATAAATCCGCTGGAAATTTGAATGTTTTTATCTTATGACTTAACATCAGTATTTAAACTTAACTAATGTCTGACCTTGGGCATATATTGGATAAATTTTTTTTCCTTATAATTATTCTTTGGTAAATCTAAATCATTCAAGTTTTTTTTCAGTTTCTCCAGGTTTAATTAATTTAATTTCTTCAGTTTCTCACTAGATACTTTTATATAAAGAATGCAGGGACTTCCCTGGTGGTCCAGCGGTTAAGACTCCACTCTCCCAGTGGAGGGCGTCCGGGTTTGATCCCTGGTCAGGGAACTAGATCCTGCATGCCACAACTAAAGATCACGTACTCGGCAATGAAGATCCTGCGTCGCCTAAATAAATAAATATTAAAAAAAAAAAAGAGGGATTTCCCTGGTGTTCCAGTGGTTAAGACTTCGCCTTCCAATGCAGGGGGTGCAGGTCTGATCCCTGATCGGGGAGCTAAGATCCCACATGCCTTGTGGCCAAAATACCAAAACATAAAACAGAAGCAATATTGTAACAAATTCAATAAAGACTTTATAAAATGTATTTAAAAAGTTTAAAAAGAATGCAGAGAATAGTGATGACTGGAGGCATATGAAAACTGCAATTAACATCTTCAGAGTTATGTTTGGAATATTTTATGAACACTGATTTTTTTTAATTGACTGAAAAACCAGCTATTTTGTGAATTGATGTGCCTTTAACTATTTTTTATCAGCAGGGTGTGTTATAATAATATCTATGTTATGCTGTAAATAATTTAGCTGATGGGCCTATGTTCAGATATCCAGTCAAAAGGTGAATGATTTAGTATAGTTCTTTTACAAGTTAACAGACTGCATCCCTTGCCTCTGAGTCTTACCTGGAAAGTGCATGTCACTCACCATGAGACTGTATGTCAAGCCATTGCCCATAATACAAAACAACTTAAATCACATTCATATTTCTTTGTACAGGCATACTTCATTTTACTGTGCTTCACAGATATTGTGTTTTCTACAAGTTGATGTTTTTTGGCAACCCTGTGTTGTCAGATGATGGTTAGCATTTTTTTTTTAATATTTATTTATTTATTATTTATTTATTTTTGGCTGCATTGGGTCTTAGTTGCAGCACACAGAATCTTTTGCTGCAGCACGCAGGCTTCTCTCTAGTTGTGCATGGGCTCCAGAGCATGTGGGCTCAGTAGTTGCAGCGTGCAGACTTAGTTGCCCTGAAGCATGTGGAATCTTAGTTCCCCGACCAGGGATTGAACCCTCATCCCCTGCGTTGGAAGGCAGATTCTTAACCACTGGACCACCAGGGGAAGTTCTTGTTAGCATTTTTTAGCAATAAAGTTTTTTTTTTAATTTTTATTGAAATATAGTTGATTTACAATGTTGTGTTTAAAGTATTTTTTATTTAAGGTATTCACTTTGTTTTTTAGACATAATGCTTTTGCACACTTAATAGATTACAGTGTAGTGTAAACATAATTTTTATATGCACTGGGAAACCAAAGATATTCATGTGACTCAATTTATTGTGATGTCATAAATGGGGGTCTGAAAGCAAACTGCAGTATCTCCATGTATGCCTGTATACAAAAATAACATATATATCCCTGTTAGAGATCTTTAAAAAATCCTTGGAGTCACAACATATATTACTAAATATTTCTTCTAGATGTTTGTGTTAGTGTTATATATAATAGTGTAAAATTTGAAGACAGATACATACATCACGCCCAGAATATCTCTGTAGGAACACATAAGAACCTCATGACAGTGGCTCTCCCTAGGGAGCTGGAACTGGATGCGTCAGGGACAAGAATGGGAGGAAGGCTTGATTCTTAGTGTATATCTTCCCCCCCAACCTTTTTGTTTGGAATTTTGTACCATGTAATTTAACAATAGGGAAATGGTTAGATTCTAGGTACATATGTTGAGTTGGATTTGTAGTTATTAGTAATACGAAGTCTGTAATTACATGGGAAATTACATAGCTATAAAGTAAAAAAAGCAGACGCTTAATTGTATATTTAGTATTATTCAGCTTGTATTTAGACTATCTTTTTATTATTTTTAGTTTTAATTGAGGTATGGTTGATTTATAGTATTATGTAAGTTTCAGATGTACAACATAGTGATTTACGGTTTTTAAAGATTGTAGTCCATTTATAGTTATTGTAAAATTGGACTATATTCCCTGTGCTGTACAATATACCCTTGTAGCTTATTTATTTTATACATAGTAGTTTGTGCCTCTTAATCTCCTACCTCTATTCTGTCCCTTCCTTCTCCCTCTCCCTCTCCCCACTGGTAGCCACTAGTTTATTCTCTATATCTGTGAGTCTGTTTTTGTTGTTGTTACTATATTCATTTATTTGTTTTATTTTTTAAATTCCACATATAAGTGATAGCATACAGTATTTGTCTTTCTCTGTCTGACTTATTTCAATAGCATAATAACCCTCCAAGTCTATCTATGTTGTTGTTAATGGCAAAATCTCATTCGTTTTTGTGGCTGAGTAGTATTCCAGTAGTATTTTGTCAGTGGTTTCCTTTGCTGTGCAAAAACTTTTAAGTTTAATTAGGTCCCATTTGTTTATTTTTGCTTTTGTTTCCTTTGCCTTAGAAGATAGATCAAAAATATATATATATTGGTACAATATATGTCAAAGAGTATTCTGCCTATGTTTTCTTTTAGGAGTTTTGTGGTTTCTGGTCTTATATTTAGGTCTTCAATCCATTTTGAGTTTATTTTTGTATGTGGTGTGCGAAAATATTCTAATTTCATTCTTTTACATGTAGATGGCCTGTTTTTCCAGCACCACTAATTGAAGAGACTGTCTTTTCTCCATTGTATACTTTTGCTTCCTTTTTCATAGACTAATTAACCACAAGTGAATGGGCTTATTTATGGACTCTCTCTTTCTGTTCCATTGATCTATGTGTCTGTTTTTGTGCCAGTAGCACACTGTTTTCATTACTGTAACTTTGTAGTATAGTCTGAAGTCAGGGAGCTTGATTCCTCCAACTCTTTTCTTTCTCAAGATTGTTTTGGCTCTTTCTCATTTAATTGCCTGTGGCGCAAGAATGGTCTGAATGATACTAGTCCTTTGAAATTTATTGAGGTTTCTTTTATGCCTTGGTATTTGGTCAGTATCCCAAATGTACTTTAAAAAGGGTATGTAATCTCTGTTTTGCATTCAAGGAGTCTCTCCCTCCTTTTCCATTTCTCCACACATACACGTAGATATATATATTCTATATGTATGTAAACTATACATATTTTAAACTCTAGCGTTTGTCCAAATCTTTCTCTGCTTACTAATTTTTTTGTTGGTATGACCTACCATTTTTTGATATAAATGTGTTAAAATTACCTGTCATGATTGGGGATTGTACTATCAGTCCAGGCTGCTATAACAAGGTACTACAGATTAGGTGGCTTAAGCAACAAACACTTATTTCTCGTGGTTCTGGAGAGTGGGAAGTCCAAGATGAAGGTGCTGGCAGATTTGGTGTCTGAAGGCACCCCTCCTGGTTTGCAGAAGAGTAAAGGCATTCTTCGTGGTTTGCAGATGGCTGTCTTCCCATTGTATCCTCAAATGGTGGGGAGAGAGAAAGAAAGGGGCTAGCTCTCTTTCTCTTCTTATAAGAACATGAATCCCATCATGGGGCTCAAACCTTATGATCTAATTACCTCCCCAAAGCCCCCTAATGCTATCACATTAGGGCTTCAGCATAAGAATATTAGGGGCACGTAAACATTCAGGCAATAGCAGGGATTGTGAAGTCCTCTTAATAATTTTGTCCATTTTTACTAGTTGTATTTTGAGGCTGTGTTGTTAGCTGCATACAAGTTTGTTTTAACTTCTTGGTGATTGTTCCATTTGTTATTGTGTAGTTTCTCTATTTATACATATTAGTGTGTTTTACCTTAATTTCCTCCATCCTGTAGCTATTAAAATACAAAACCAAAAAACGTGTGCCTTAGGAGAAATGACCAGAAGGGAAACATCATAATGCCAGCAGTGGTTGTGTTAGGAGGTGGGATTTAAAGGGCTTCTTTTCTTCATAAAATATGATTCCTTTTACTCATGTAATTTAAGTTTTTCTTTTATAATTTTACTTGAGTATAAATTATTTTAAGTGCAGTTTTTATCTTAATTGAACTGACTGTTTACCTACATCTAATGAGGACAGGTTTTTTTTAAGGTATTTAGTAGCAACCCATGATTTTAATAGTAAAGGCACCTGTGCTAGTGATATTTTATTTAAGCTCAATATATTACCTATAGATGCTGACCTTATATGGTAGATGAAATAAACGAGGTGAATTTAAAACAGATTTTGCATCTTATTATTTTTTTTCTTTTTTTTTTAATAAAAGGAAGGATTACGGCCAGGAGATACAACCAGCACTTTCTGTGGTACTCCTAATTACATTGCTCCTGAAATTTTACGAGGAGAAGATTATGGTAATAAATTGGTGGTATTTTGGTTATGTGCTAGAAGGGTGGTTAAATATGGTACCAATTGCATTATAGTACACTATAGTATTTCAATACTGAGCTTATTAACATAAACTTTCTTGATCTTCTTAAAACCTACATAAAACCCCCAAATTCTGAAATCAGAGATGGTGGGACCTTGGCAGTATTTGGGGGCGCAAATTTGAATAATATTTTATTAGTAGCAAGCACTTAAGAGTACTGGGCACTATTCTAAGCAGTTTGCATATGTTAACTGTTAATCCTCTTAATAATTCTATGAGGTAAGCACTGTTAATTCACATTTTGCAAACAAGGAAACTGATGTACAGAAAGGTTAAATAACTTGCCCAAGGTCATGTAGCTGGAAAGTGGCAGAGTTGGGATTTAATCAGCCATGTGACTCCAGAGTCATAAACCTCTGGAAGATGGTTCAGATTTCCTAGGGTATTTCCCCCAGGAATCTGAAAGATGGAGGAAAGATTGCCTGCTTGCCAGGAACCAGAAGATATGTTTATCTCAAGAAAACATTTGACCCTTTGGGTTCTGGCCCTTTGATTCCAGCAGCTGTAAAGGAGGATGGGTATTTCTGATAGCTGCTCATAATCCAGTTCCAAAGTCCTTCAAGGATCTTTAGTCAGCTAGCAGAAGATCACGTTTCAGATCAAGGAAGGTTATTCTCAGATACAATTTCATTATATCCTCAAAACAAAATATTAGATACAGGCTATGAGTCTGAAATTACAGACATATTTGGGAAGCGAAACTTATGTTCCATTTTCCATATTTTATTTTTAAAGTTATCTTTTAGGTACCTCTCCTTTTTGTTAAGTGAAATATTCCTATAATCCTCCATGCCTACCATGATAGTTGTAATGCATTTCGAGTTTACTTTTTCATTATGTTTATTTTTTTTTATTATGTAATAAAATGAATCTCAAATTACTGACTTTTTAGAATGCAGAATGGATAATTTGTTGCTTTAAAATTTCTTTTTGAAGGTTTCAGTGTCGACTGGTGGGCTCTTGGAGTACTAATGTTTGAGATGATGGCAGGAAGGTCTCCATTTGATATTGTTGGGAGCTCTGATAACCCTGATCAAAACACAGAGGATTATCTTTTTCAAGGTAATTTGCAGTGTTTTACAGAGATTCACTGTGAATAATCTATTCTAGAGCATGAATGAGGATGGCTCAAGTTATTACCTTGAGTAAGAAAGAGGAGAATAATCTGGACAATATAGTCCTTAACATGTGAGGCTTTGAGTTTGTTTTTGTTGTTGTTGTTGTTTTGATCTATCCTTCCTACCTCTTAGTCTGTTCACATTTGCCAGTTACCTTCTCATACTCAAAATCATAACAAAGAGGTTCCTTCAGATTGTACATCACAGAGATTGGAGGAAAGAATTGTGTAGCTGGAGAGGACAGTCTTTTCACCTGGACCACAAGGCTGAATGCATAAGTCCAACAGAAATATGGGGAAAAAGTAGAGTACCAAGAAGATAAGAGGGATCAAAAGGTGAAGAAAAAAGCCCCACAATTGGAAATACAAAGAATTGAACAGAACGGAAACAAGCAGACAAGCACAAGGACCCCTCCCCAACCAACACACAGTCCAAAGAAGTGCGAAGACTGCCATAAAATTCTACATTTCATAATTAAGGCCGTCACAGGAAATGAATGGATATTTCATGTCATAGGAAATCCAGCTGACTGTGGAATATATGGAAAGACGTTCAACCTCACTGCTAATTAGGGGTGTGCACGTGAAAATGTTAATGAGCTACCATTTTCTACCTACACATTTGGCAAAAACTTGAAAGTCTGATAATACGAGTGCTAGTGAGGATATGGAGCAACTGGAACTCTGGTGTGAAATGAAAATGGAGTGAAAATGGACAGAACAGCTTTGGAGAATAATTTGGCAACGTCTAATAAAATCGAATTTAGTAATATGTGCCACACATTTTACAGATACTAACTCATTTAAACCTCATAACACCCCAATGAATTAGGTATTATTTTTATTCCAATTTTACAGATAAGGAAACTAAGGTAAGGTAGTCACAGAATAAAACATATGCATATAATGATAAAAACTGTTCAGAGTAGATAGAGGCTGTCTCTGAGAAGGAAGGAGAGGAATGGGACTGGGAAAGTACACAGGACGCTTAGGTAGTGTATGTAATGTTTTTGTTTTTTTCTGCTAGAATGCCTTAAATACCTCATAATAAAAATATAAAGATTAAAGCCCTGTAAAAGTTAAATATAACGCCATAAATTTTATCTTTCTAGTTATTTTGGAAAAACAAATTCGCATACCACGTTCTTTGTCTGTAAAAGCTGCAAGTGTCCTGAAGAGCTTCCTCAACAAGGTATAAATTGTGTATAAAATCTTTAGTGATTTATCTCTATACAAATGAAGCTGGTAAGGAGAGGTTCAGGCAACGTAAAATTCCAAAACATCAGAGTATGTAATTTTTCAGTTAGATCTGGAACTTGTCTCTTCAGCAAAGAGTAGGTTGACAGAATTAGATCCTGAGGTGAGGTGTTCTTTCCATTTTGCCAATATAATTTACCCCCAGCTTTATATTACATACGGTGTTTTTAATGTAAATGAAAAATACCATGTACTCAGGGAAAAATTGCATCTCTGGGGATAGCCTCAATTGTACTTTCAGCTCTGTTTTTCAGTTTTCTTTAGATTATTATTCATAGAATGTCTTAACTTATTGAGCACTTAGTGCAGTAGTGTTCCCTGCAGATTCTCATATCACAACCCTATAATTAGATAATATTCAGAAGAAATGAAATGCTATCATTGGCGCTTTAAAAAATCTGAACATCTGAAAATTCTGTTGTTTGTTGCAGTTGGTAGGCTAGAAGAGTTTTAGGATCTATCTAAGATTACGATTCTGAACTATCTTTACTCATAACGCTTCTAACACCAAATGTGTAGGTTTTTTCCACACCAACCAATTTTCCAATTCTTACGTTAAAATCTTATTTTAAATAAATGGTAGGTAGAAAGTGGGCTGATATGCATTTATTTATTTATTTATTTAAAGAGCCCTCTCTCTACCACCAATCTACTTCTTCTTTTTTTTTATATATAAATTTTATTTATTTTTTAATTTTTGGCTGTGTTGGGTCTTCATTGCTGCGTGGGGTTTTCCCTGGTTGCAGCGAATGGGGGCTACTCTTTGTTGCAGTGCGTGGGCTTCTCATTGCGGTGGCTTCTCTTGTTGCAGAGCACGGGCTCTAGGAGCACGGGCCTCAGTAGTTGTGGCTTGCGGGCTCAGTAGTTGTGGCGCAAGGGCTTAGTTGCTCCATGGCATGTGGAATCTTCCCGGACCAGGGCTCAAACCCATGTCCCCTGCATCGGCAGGCGGATTCTTAACCACTGCGCCACCAGGGAAGCCCTGCATTTATTTTCTAAGATAAATAGATAAGATAATGATGAATTTTAATAAAATAAGAAATGCAAGCTTGTTTTAAATGAGTATTTTATGTGAGGAAAGATTTAAACTGGAAACCTAAGCTTTACCACAGTGAAAAGTGAAGGTGAGAAGTGTCAATATGCAAAACAAAATGCCTTTTACTGCAAAGAAAAATGGGAACATGTTCTCATTCATGATAATTTTATAAGTTGCAGGCCGCTTCTCAGTCCATTGATTCAAATAATGGTTGTATTGTTGCGCTATACACAGATTATGGTTGTTGTAATTGGGCATAGGGCTTTTAAATTGAGCTAAAAAACAAACTTGTAAAGTTTGGGGGTTTGCATATTTTGACTATCGCTCTAACCCATGTGAAAGAAAGAGCTGGATGCTGCCCAGTTGATTCTGCTGTTCTTTTTCCTCCCATTTTTCTTTAGCAGGGTGTGGCGACATCTCTCCACTTGAATTACAAGGATAGCTGGAGAGAGAGCCATGAAGAAATCTTACTTGTCACAAGCTTCAGATACTCATTTGAGTATCTAGTGTTGCACCTTCTAGAAAAGAAAGGTAGACCATTCTGAGTTCAGACATAAAGGTATCATATAATAGACACAAAACACAGGTCACAAAGATGATTTATTCTAAAGCAGGGTATTCACCCAGTTCTTGAAACATTTCTTTCCACCATAGGACCCAAAGGAACGATTGGGTTGTCATCCTCAAACAGGATTTGCTGATATTCAGGGACACCCATTCTTCCGAAATGTTGATTGGGATATGGTATGTAAATTGGACTGTTTAATATATTAGGTTTCATTATTTTCTTGGGCCAAAATTTATTAACTTAAAAGAATATTGAAAAACTAGTATATCACAGCTTAAATAATTTAAAACCACTGTCTTCAGTGCTTTTAAAAAAGCTTTTGAAACAGTAAAAGCTTAGAACATTAATTAATGGAGCAGGTTCTAATATTATTGAGGCCTGCATCAATGTTCAGATTTGTAAATTATTTCCATCATTGTGAATATTGTAGAACAATGCCTAGGGACTCATTTTAATAAGACTGGGAAATATCTGAGGACAGAGGAGAAATGTAGAGGTGGAATATTTCTAAGAATGCAGGCTTGAGCTGTCATCCACTATGTCTTTTCTAGATGGAGCAAAAGCAGGTGGTACCTCCCTTTAAACCAAATATTTCTGGGGAATTTGGTTTGGACAACTTTGATTCTCAGTTTACTAATGAACCTGTCCAGCTCACTCCAGATGATGAGTAAGTAGTTCTATAGACTGAAAATATTTTTAAAGTTCTTTGGAAGTCCCATTTTTAATGGCTTCACAGTGTTTCATTATCAGATTATGCTGTATTTTATCTAATCATTCAGTTATGGGATGTTTGAATCACACACTTATAAAAACAGTGATTGTCATTTTCTTCTTTGCTTTACGTGTATGATCTCTAATTCTCACAACAACCTTGTAAACCTAGTTGTCATCATCTTCGTTTTACAGATGAGGAAACCAAGGCTCAGAGAGGTTAAGCAAAGTTATGCAGCTATGAGGTGGCAGAGCCAGGATTCAAACCCAAGTCTGACTAAGGCCTGTGCTCTTTCCACTCCAGTGCACTGTTTCGCATTTTGATGATGACCATCTTTGAGTTCATGAGTATTACCTTAAGATAGATTCCTAGACGGGGCATTAGGTCAAAGGGTGCAAAATTTTTAAAGCTCTTGATATGTATTGCCAAGTTACTTTTTTTAAAAGATTACATCAACATATCAAGTCCAGGCAGCAGTGATCTGACATGCTTTTTGTGTTTATGTTGTATCTTTTAAAGTTTAGAATAACTTGGGGATATTTGATCCTTCACCTGTCATTACAGATTCATTCTCTCATCTCATAAAGCCCTTTCTGCTTGGCAGTCACTTTACTTTTACATCTTGTTAGTTCTTATCACGTTCCTCACCGCAGCTCTTCTAAACTATCTCTACATTTTAGAAGCCTTCAGTCCTACCCCTGCCTTCATCACTCTTAACTGCGTTAACCTTGCCTTGAGTTGACTGCCAGGATTGAGACCTCTCTGCTGTGAGCTTGCTCCCTTTCCAGCTGTCACCAGACCACCTTGCATCTCAGAATTGCTCTCTAACTCTTCCCAAGCTTTTGCTTCTTCCCGGTTCTTGGAAGGCAAGGGGTACTCTCCCCTTTTCCTCCAGGGTTCCTTTTTGTCAGGTATCTCCACTACTCTACCTTCCTTAACGTCTCTTTTCCAGCTTCTTTCCCTCTACTTATAAACATGTTCAAATATCCTAATTTTTTCCACTTCTTTGAACCACCACATTTTTTTCTCATTTTCCTTTCATCTTCGAGCTTTTTCAAAAATAGTTAATAGATGCTTATGGTAAAAGAAAAATAAATAAGCACCACCTCTATTAAATTCCTTCAGAGTAGTCAACATTGATTATCTTACACTTTCTTGCTGCCAACACTTTAACCTCTTACAATTTAACCTGCTTTTTCACCTGTTGAAGGTTGAATTGACGTCTTAATTTCTCAATTTTAAAGCTTTTTTTTTTTTAGCTTTTTAAATATTTATTTATTTATTTTATTTTTGGCCGTGTTGGGTCTTCGTTTGTGTGCGAGGGCTTTCTCTAGTTGCGGCGAGCGGGGGCCCCTCTTCATCGCGGTGCACGGGCCTCTCACTGTTGCGGCCTCTCTTGTTGCAGAGCACAAGCTCCAGACGCGCAGGCTCAGTAGTTGTGGCTCACGGGCCCAGCCGCTCCGCGGCATGTGGGATCTTCCCAGACCAGGGCACGAACCCGTGTCCCTGCATTGGCAGGCAGATTCTCAACCACTGCGCCAGCAGGGAAGCCCTAAAGCATTTTTTGATCTGCCCCCATCTCCTCCGATGTCAGTAAAGCGTCTGGCACTCATGGCCTGCTTTAGTTGGCACTGCCTACCCTCTTTCTGCATCATCTCTTTAACCACTTGTCATCTTATTTTCCCTGTCCCCTTGAGACTAGGATGCTCCGTGGTTCTGTTCATGACTGCTTTCTCTTTGCTATATGCAGTTTATACCTTGGAGATTTCAGCCAACCCCGTAGCATGCATACCAGCTATTAAATGACTCCCAGCTAAATTGGCAAACAATTCTTGAGCAAAAGGCACTATGCTAAGTACTGCACATTCAAAGACGATCAAGGCATAGGCCAATCTCTCAGAAAGCTTACTGGCTACTAGAGGAGGGAGAGGTGTACCCAAATCATTATATCTGGCAGCATTGTGTATTAGAAAGAGCACTGGATTTAACCAAAAGATAGGAATTTGAATCCCAACGCCACCTCTTACCAGCTGGGTACCCTGGGTGTGAATTGCATAACTTCACTGAGCCTGTGTCTTCTCATATCGCCTACCTCCCAAGGTGCTGTGAAGAATAAATGAGCGGTGGTTTCTAAAGCTCCTAGCCCCTGCCCTGATATCTCTCCTGAGCTGCACTTCCCTCTACTAGTTTAAACATCTCTCCTAGTTTGTCAGATACGCACCTCAAACATACGAAGTCTAAATTGTTCTCACTCGGGTCCTTGTTTTTATTTACCCTTTTCTGCTTGTTGTACCACCGTGCAGTCCTGCATTCGGATCCAAGAGCTGAGTCAGTGGTTGTTGACTCTAACTTTTCCTTACCGAACTATATAATACCTTCAGCAGCCAAGTCCTCGTCTCTTGTTGCTTTACTTCATCACTTGTGTCGTTTCCATTCCCACTGCCATAAGCCCAGCCCAGCTCTCTCAGATCATACGTAGAATATCATGCCATCCTAATTGACTCCTTCTTTACTTTGCAGCCTGTTCGGTACACTCAGGAAGTACCACTCCAGTTCTTTAACTCCTTTCATCAGAAACCTTCAGTAACTCCTACATTGCCTAGCAGAAAAAGTCTATCCCCTTGGTTAGTAATTAAGGCCTCCCACTCTCTCAGCTCTCTCAGATCATACGTAGAATATCATGCCATCCTAATTGACTCCTTCTTTACTTTGCAGCCTGTTCGGTACACTCAGGAAGTACCACTCCAGTTCTTTAACTCCTTTCATCAGAAACCTTCAGTAACTCCTACATTGCCTAGCAGAAAAAGTCTATCCCCTTGGTTAGTAATTAAGGCCTCCCACCATCTACTTCAGCCTGACTTTCTAGCCATATCTCTCACTATACTCTAACAGAAACGCTGCGTTCTCATCAGGCTCAGTTACTCACCATTCCCTGATAGCATGCTGTTAACATTTCCTCTCTATTGCTCCTTCCTTTTCACCTATTGAAATCTTCCCCATCTTTCAGAGCTACCTCAGATGTAACCAGACCTTTGATGGATCAAGGTGGACCTACTTAGTGTAAACATCACTGGCGTCTTTGAGCTAGCCATTACCTTCCTTCCAACGTCCTCTGCCACTTAACACCCTTCTATTCCTGTGCTCTAACTCTAATAAATTACTGGCATTCCCCAGACCTACCATAATCTTTCATAATTCCATTCAGTAAGTGTGGAATGATGCTGCCTTTCTTGATTTCTCCAAGTAGAAGTCACCTTTTTCTTTAGAACTGTGGTTAGAGTAGAACTTAGCTTGTCGTGTAGGAAACTTAGCAGGTACTGCTTTCTGTTATGTGAAGTACCTACCTTCCTTCTCTTCTTGAAGGAAGAGACTATGTCCTGTGTAACGTGGTGCTCCGCAGTATGGTACGAACATTTTTTTTTTTTAAACATAATTCCTCCGTCATTTTGTTTATTTATTTATTTATGGCTGTGTTGGGTCTTCGTTTCTGTGCAAGGGCTTTCTCTAATTGCGGCAAGCGGGGGCCACTCTTCATCGTGGTGCGCGGGCCTCTCACTATCGCGGCCTCTCCCGTTGCGGAGTACAGGCTCCGGACGTGCAGGCTCAGTAGTTGTGGCTCACGGGCCCAGTTGCTCTGCGGCATGTGGGATCCTCCCAGACCAGGGCTCAAACCTGTGTCCCCTGCATTGGCAGGCAGACTCTCAACCACTGCGCCACCAGGGAAGCCCCGGTACGAACATTTAAGTAGTAAAATATTTGATTGAAATACTCTTGTGAATTAAACTAGGAGCCCAGTGTAGCAGAATGCCAGCCTCTCTGCTCCCTGTGACCCACTGCCTACCTGTGGTGACCCTTCCTCACTCCAGGTCTTTCAGTGTTCTTCTTCCTCTTGTCTTTTCATTTTGGTTAACTTCTTCTGGGCCGTCTCTTCACCATCTTCCATCTGGCTGTTGAGGTGACTACTAAATTGCACACTAATACAGACCTGGATGTTAAATTATGAATGTCGTTCAGGTCAAAAGTTAAGATTACCTAGGATTATGACAATTTGTACCTTGTTTATTCCCAGGCTTCAGTTTTGGACTACTTTTTGGTTCTAAACTTGCTCGTGGGATTATTAGTCTTTTTTGATTTTCAACATTCCTGATTCTTCTAGAAAATGTTTTGGGGTTAATCTAAAAACTTGTAGATTTTCCCCCTATAACTTATATAAATTAGCCTTATTTTTAATTTTTTAATCTTATTTTTCCATTTAAGTAAAAAATCAAAGAAATCTTGATGATGAAAATTATTTTTCTTTCAACAGTGACATTGTGAGGAAGATCGATCAGTCTGAATTTGAAGGTTTTGAGTACATTAATCCTCTTTTGATGTCTGCAGAAGAATGTGTCTGATCCTCCTTTCTCAACTATGCATTTTGCTTGTGTTGCCATTTAGTGCATGGATAAACTTGTTACCAGCCTGGATGCAAAGAACCATTTTATATTTTTCACCTGCAAGAAAAGCACTCAGTATATTCTATTGTTGACTGTAAGAGTCAATTATTACATCTACGTTTAACTATGGAAAAAAAATGAAACTACTTTGCAGACAATCATGTCAAAATTTAGTTACACTGGTAATCCAGCAACCTACTGATGAATAACAAAGTTGTCTTTTTTGTTTAAAGGAAGTACTGACTAAAAAGATTATCTGTTGCATTAAGGCACATGGTGGGATTACATCATAAGCCTCCCCTGATTTTTGTCATACTCATGAAGTCATTTAAGTGTTTAATTTTGGAATAAAAGAGTAATGCAAAATACAACTTGTTATATTACCTATTACTTTCTGAGTTCTATGTGTTTAAAAATTCAGCTGTAAATTTTATCATTGCTTTAGCAAATTAAATTATTGATTTTTAAGGCAACAATTATAAATTGGTAATAAAAGACGTTGCTTGCTTAGAATGAGGGAATACAGATTCTCCTTGAGGAGGAAAATAGGCACATTTTATTAAGAATCAGATTCCAAATCATTAGCTGTTTTTGAAAAACTGATTCAAGTGATTTCTTTAGTATGTTACGGGGTTAGTGTCTGAGCTTGTCCCTGTAGTGGGAACTTTAACTGGAGTGTTAATAAATGTAGTTCAAAGAACCCAGGAAGCAGTTAAATGGAACACTTCTCAGTATATAAAAAGGAAAAAATAGAAACTTAAAATAGATACAGAAAAGTGCAATGGTAATATTTATTTCTTATTGGACAGTAAATCTCACAGTCGCTTTTTGTGATTTGACTTAAATAATAAGGAAGCACTCACTTGCTACCAAATGTAAAAGCATTCCATTATCCAGGGGACACAGAATGTATATTATTTTTTCCTTATAAGTCAGTATACAGGAAAATAATTTATCTTCCAAATAGTGTCTGAACCATGCTTGTTTCTTCCCCAAACCACATTATCCATACTTTCGGATCCTTTTTGTGGAGTCTTCAATGAAACTCAAGAAAAAATAATAGAGTAAACATGAATAAATCTTCAGGATATGCACGTACGCTCACACTCATCACAGTTCCAGCTCCATAAGTGAGTTTTTGTTAAGTAGGTAACACATGTAATCAGAGTAGAATACATTTCAGGGGCAGAGTTCTTCAGATTATTTTTTATTAATATTAGTGTTTAACAATTTATTATTTAAAGGGATGCCAATGATAGCATCCTTCTGTTGTTTATTTTTATTTTTTTTATGAAAAGGGACTTAAAAAATAACCATGATCATTTAAATTACTTATAATTGTCCAATCTTAGTAAAATGTAACTTTTAGGAAAGCTATCTAGTCTTAAATTTAGAATGATTTAAAATATGTAGGCATTTATTAAATTACCTCTTTTTGGGGGGCACGGGGATGCTGCATTTCATTTGAAATGTAATTTTTCCAAAGTTTCTGGCCATGTACTCTCTTTTCTTTGAATAGCTATGTCTGAAAGCAATGAAAACCTCCAAGGAAATGTTTATATAATTTACATGTTTATTTAAGAGGTATGTATGTTTCTCTTAAGACCTGAAACTTGTTTGAAAACAAAAAGCAATATTCACTTCAAATCATAAATTTATAGAAATTTTTGACATATCAGAAATATGTTTATCATCTTGCTTTTAAGTGGTACTGTTTCCCTTAGGGCATTCGTTCTCAAGTTTTAGAATGTGGACTAATCACGTAGTAAGTGTGTTTAATATGCACATTACTGGGCCTGCCTTAGAATTCTGTTGGGTCTTTGGATCTCATTTTGAGAAACATTTTTTTTTTTTTTTTTTGCGGTACGCGGACCTCTCACTGCTGTGGCCTCTCCCGTTGCGGAGCACAGGCTCCGGACGCGCAGGCTCAGCGGCCATGGCTCACCGGCCCAGCCACTCCGCGGCGGACAGGGGCACGAACCCGTGTCCCCTGCATCGGCAGGTGGACTCTCAACCACTGCGCCACCAGGGAAGCCTGAGAAACATTTTTTTGAGTTTTTCTTTTAGTTTGTCCTTAGTTACATATTAGAGTATTCATGATAAAACATTTTGAGAAGGGGTGCACAGTTACTATCTTATCTACAATTTTAAATAAGTTTTGAGTAAATGACTTCTTCAAGTTAGATATCTTCTAAAAAAAAAATCCATCAGTTTTCTATCAATGTTACAAATGATGAAACATTTTTCTGTGATGAGGTTTTAACCATTATTCAGGGTGGCCTTTTTTTAAATATTTTTTTTAAAAAAAACTAATAAGATTTACTGTGTATATTTTATACAGAATTGAATTACAAATATGTTTTAAATTGTATTCTGCTTTTTGTAGTCCTTATGTGCCATGCCAATTCTTTTTATATTACATAGAAGTTGTTTCAGATTACTCACCAGGGGACTAAGGCAGTTGACAGAATGGTTGGAATTTTGGTGTTCTAAGAAACAATTTATTTTGTATAAGCATGTATGTGGTCAGATCATTCTATGTGTATGCAGCCTGAAAGGCATATCAGGTATTATGCTTGTTTGGTACCTGTACATTTACTTTTAAAATTTTGTTTTGTTTTGATTTTTGTCATGTAGAATACTGCCTTGGTATAATGTGATCTGTATTTGTGTACCTTTTTTTTTTTACTTTCAAATCTTTAAATAAAATGTTTAATACTCATCAAGATTGGAACATGTTTAATATGTAGCATACCAGAGTTTTGTGAAAGAACAAAGGCATATCAAAATTTGTTCAAGAAGAAAAATGAAAATTTTAGAGTTTGGAATTTTGGTGTACTTAAAGCAACATTGGTAGTTCTGATGCCATATTGTAGACATCTACTCATAAAATATTGTTCAGTGTATTTTTTTTTTTTTTTTTTTGCGGTACGCGGGCCTCTCACTGTTGTGGCCTCTCCCGTTGCGGAGCACAGGCTCCGGACGTGCAGGCTCAGCGGCCATGGCTCACGGACCCAGCCGCTCCGCGGCATGTGGGATCTTCCCGGACCGGGGCACGAACCCGGGTCCCCTGACTCGGCAGGCGGACCCCCAACCACTGCACCACCAGGGAAGCCCTGTTCAGTGTATTTTTAAACTCACCCCTCTATACCTCTTATGTTGGAAAACAAATTAGTAAAAAATCAGCTGAAGAGAGAGCATTTTAACTAGTTTTAAAACTGAACCAAATTTAAACAGATGCAGAACAGTATGTTCTACAGTGATGTATTCTAGAGTTCCAGAACTTCTCCTTTCTCAATTGTAGCTAGTGTCCATATATAAACAGGCATGAGCCTGGTATCCCACACTTACAAGCCTCTTTACCATTACTCAAGCCTTTCCTTTCCTTTCCAAGGAGAATGAAATCTTAAGTGCTTTTACTTTTTTCTTAATTGCCTTGTCAGAGAGCTAGAGCCTGTATATTAAAACCACCAAAGACTGATCTCCTGTGTCTTCTCTATTATTTTATCCTAATATCCCCTGTACCAAATCATAAATTTGGTTGTTTTCTTTGTGTTAATAAAATCCCAAAACAGAATCCAAAGAGGAGTTTGAAGCTCTAGGGAAATTTTGCATTCAGTAGGGCAACCAGTTTCTCCCTGAGAGAGAAAGTCAATCTCCAATCTTTAAAATCCAACAGGTTGGTTTCTGGATAACACCCAACAGCAAGTCATTTGGTATATATGATGGTCTTCCTTCATGGATTTACCCTCCTATCCACTAGGACTTAAGGAATCAGTTAAGACCCAGATAGTCTGAGTAGTTTGTATCCAGAGTTTATTGTCCCAGAATGTTCATGGTGCTAAATAAGGCTAATAAAAAGACAGAATCTCTGCCCTTGATATTCAAGATAGAGAACAGACATACTCAGAAAGATGATTGTCTCCACAGGAAATAGTCCAGTGATAAGAGCCAAATAAATGCAGAAAAATGTACATTATGTGGCCATGTTAGGTTACAGGTTTACCAGCGAAACTTGTATGAATTTTACTTGATATTCATATATAATTGATCCATGCTATACGTTTTTTTAGATTTATGGTAGATTGCAAAAAGCTTTAAGAATTCATATATACATAATAAAATCTTAGATATTTCTATATATACACACACGCACACACACAGTATATACTATACTAGATATACTATAGATAAGATTAATATATAAGATTGTTTTTGGCTTTTCTGCTCAGAAATATGAATTGGAATTTACATGGACATGGGAGAGAAAATTATCAGATGCTCCTGCTTAGATTAGATTTTGTACAATTCATCTCTGAAATTTATAATTAAGAGGAACCCAGCTCAGAGTTTGAGAGTGATTTTTGGCTTGAAATGTGGCAGTGCAGTTCACCTTTATGTAGCAATTTGTGCCTTACTGGCATGAACACTGTATTTTTACTCCAATTACTATTTTTAACATTTTTACTGAAGAAAATGGAATTACAATTCTTCTAAGGATTAAGTGGCTGTTTCATGTGATCTTTTACAGGCTATCGGAAAGTTCAACTCCATGCCAGATGTGTTCACTAGACTTGAGAGAGCTTTAGCTCAAGTTTTTATTGACAGTTAACAGGTCAGAAACAAATCCTCATTGTGTAAGAAAGGACCCTTTGCTGGTAGAGGCGGGGCTCTTTTACCAGGAAAATTTTTTTCAAGCAAAATTTTTTTCTAAGGTAAATTTCTAAGTAAAATTTTCTAGAAGTAGTGCCACGTAACCAGATTTAAACCTTCCATGATGTAAACTGTCTGCAACGTGGGTGGTTATACTTCGTGACTTTTTACGTTATTCATAGTATATTTATTACGAAGTAAGTGAAAATTTTTTTCTAAGGTAAATTTCTAAGTAAAATTTTTTTCTAGGCACTCTTGATTTTTATTTAAAAGTTAGATTTTTAAATTTAAAGATCATGAAAGTATGTGCACTTGTGCATCATTTGAAAGTTTACTCAATTTGAAACAATATTTTAATGAAGAAATTTGAATCTATGTTGATGAGGATACTTTGCTACATTATTCTTTGTTTAAATTTTTATTTCATACGTTTATTGAAGGCTATGTAATGTGTCCAGTACTATGCTGATCCTACAGGATTTGGAAAAGTTTTATTGTAAGGAATTTTTTTATGATACAAGGAATAAATTCATTCCAGAAAAGTTGGCTTAGGTTTAAAAGAAAAAAAGTCGGTGTGTGTGTTATCCTTTGAGGTCGGGGATATTTCCTATGATTAAAATAAAAATTAACATTCTCCCCCAAGTAGTGAGGTCTGAAAAATGTGGAAATGGGAGATAGCAGCGTATATGGTTCTGTCTCAGAATGGTGATTCCATCCACTTCATCACCACCAGGGGCCAGTCTCTTGCTGTAATGAAGGTCAGACTTACCAGCACTTTCGCCCTCTGGAGAAGGCAGTATATTCTCTACAAGCCGGTTACCAAGAGGTTCCAGGATTTCATCAGTGCCTATCATGTGTGTTTTGAATTTACAGTTATCTGGGAGTCTGGCAAATTGTCATAGAACTGCTTTGCCTTCTTTAACTCTTCAGGGTGTTAGACCTTCCATATTTATTCAAAACAAATTAGGACCTACTATGTGCCGGGCACTGGGGATATATCAAGCAAGCGTCTAGTCATGTCATACTTCATGCAGTCTGGGTAGTTTTCCATCTGTGAAGGATACCTTTAGCTGAAAATAAAACCAGGGCTGATTTTGGTCATTTAACTATAGGAGAATTCAATTAAAACAAAATGCAGGAAATTGCCCACATGCTTTAGTTGTGGAACTTTCTATATCAATTATTGCATGGCATCACAGGTTTAACCCATGAATGTTTGTAGACCCTCAGAGTATCCATTAAAAACATGATTTCAGGAAAGTTTGGACTATGTTGCTATTTAACAAACACTAAACACTTTTGTACTGGAAGTAAATAGTTGAAAGCCTCGGTTTGCCAAGGAAAGACATTTTCCTGCTGATTCCATTGAACGTTAATTTCCAGCATGCTTCAGTTTCAGGCAGTCATTTACTTCATGGCCCAGAATAACTCTACAATGTGCTGTGAGTTGCACTAAACAACCTCACACCTTCTCCTTCACAGGTTTTTCATCAACAAATTTTTAGATTTGTTGTGTTACTGACACCATTTTATAATCTGCACATTGTAACTTGATAGAGCAACTAGGAAGTATGAAATCTGTCCACGTACAAAGTATTCTTAAAAGTATAAGAATTCCTTTTTGTGAGCCTGCTTCCTTTTTGTTATATTCACTAGATTCCAAATACAAGTGATATGCAGTATATCTTTTTAGATTCCAAATACAAGTGATATGCAGTATAACGTGAACAAACTAGTGGTTACCGGTGGGAAGAGGGAAAGGGGAAGGGGCAATATCAGGGTATTTGTATGAAGAGATACAAACTATTAGGTACAAAATAAGCTACAAGGATATATTGTACAACGTGGGGAATATAGCCAATATTTTATAATAACTATAAGTAGACTATAACCTTTAAAAATTGTGAATCACTATATTGTACATCTATAAGTTATATTGTACATCTATAACTTATATTGTACAACTATACTTCAATAAAGATTTTAAAACATTTTACCAAAAAATGGGGAATAGGTAAATATATTTTTCCAAATTTATATAGTGATAGAAATAAAGGAAAGAGAAAAAAAATTCCTTTTTATATCTCAAAACAGAGGTGAAAGATTGAACTTACGATGAGGCCTCGTGATTTTTATTTCTATCTGATTTTCAGTGATGCCAAAGGAGGTTAAGTTTCCCAAAGAAAGTTGCTCCTCACTGTTGGGTCCACCCAAATAGAAATAGTATTTATGGATTTTAATAGCTGACATGGGCCAGGCATGTGCCAAACATTTCACAGACGTCTCATTTAATCCTAACAATCCCGTGGCTGTCTCCCATCCCAGAGCTACTGAACTGAAGTCTGTGTAGGCAAGACCTGAGACTAGCACCTCAGGTGGTCTTAAGTTAAATTCAGAGAATTTAATCCACTAGCCTTATTAATATGTACTATTACCATTCAACTGGTGGGGAAAAAATGGAGTTTTAGGGAGGTTAAGTAACCTTGCTCAATCAAGGTCCATATGATTCCAGTACCTATTGTCTCTCAAGACAGTTATATAATATTTGCTCCAAATGCTGTCTCCTGAGAAATTACACACAGCTAATTAATGCCCTGTTCTTCAAACTCTCTCTGGCTAACTCCTTGATGGCCATCTCTGTGGGTCTGGCCCCTTCTCTGCAACCCTCCATGTTGGCTCAACCCTGCCAGCCTTTTCCGGTGATGTTGTGCTCCGTCTTTCCATGCTCTGAGCCTCCCACTTCATAGATATATGAAGTACACTTTCTTGACTGGCCCAGGACTCCTTTCTTTCAAGCACTCAGAACTGTGTGGTAGCCCATCAGAAACTGTTCCTATATCCAACATTTGGTGTGAGCCTGCCTGGTGAAGTAATCCTGTGGCTGGCCTCACCCAACCACGACTTCCTCAGATCAAGACGTCCAGGACGCTGCTGATTTCTGGGAAACCAGGGTACCCCCTGAAACACACACACACCTCTACTCCACTAGGTGACTGCGAAGGTTTGTTCTTTTAGACACCTTGGCGTTAGTTATACCCATATGCTTGTTATTTGTGGTCATGCTTCAAGGTGTGACTCCAGCAGGATAGCCTGCCCTGTACTCTCATCCGCATTCTTCTCTGTTCTCGCCCTTCCCAAACTCAGCCTTCCTTCTTCCTTTCCCTCCTAACTGTTCTGTGTGCCCACTGGGACCCTCCTTCCCGGGTAAATTGACATCAAGGTTCTCAGCCCATTCGTTGCACTCCTCTTCCCCTTCTGAATGAGAACGTTGCTTTTCCTGCCGCCCTCTCCAGTGGAGGCTGCTCATGCTAATGGTTCCCGGGATTCAGCCTTCTCCTGCTCCCTTAAAGCTACTGCATACTATGACTCCTCCACCTTTGTGTAAAAACCCTGCTTCTTCAGGGTCTGTGCTATGTGGCTCAGCCTCTTTATCATACAACGTCCTCCTCCTCATTCCATTTCATTTGAGGAAGATGTGGTACCTGGCTCACTGCTCTACCCTACAGCCAGCCATCTGTAGCAACCAGTGTCTCAATGGACCAGGGATCCAACATCCAATCAAACACCAAATCCTATTTCTTCTTTTTCTTTTTTTAACTTTTTTTTTTTTTTTTTTTGCTGTGTTGGATCTTTGTTGCTGCGTACGGGCTTTCTCTAGTTGCGGCGAGCGGGATCTACTCTTCGTTGTGGTGTGCGGGCTTCTCTTATTGCGGAGCACAGGCTCTAGGCGTGTGGGCTTCAGTAGTTGCGGCTCGTGGGCTCAGTAGTTGTGGCTCGTGGGCTCTAGAGCGCAGGCTCAGTAGTTGTGGCACACGGGCTTAGCTGCTCCACGGCATGTGGGATCTTCCCGGACCCGGGCTCGAACCCATGTCCCCTGCACTGGCAGGCGGATTCTTAACCACTGTGCCACCAGGGAAGCCCCATCCTTTCTTTCTTATCAGTCTTTTTCCTACCACACTTGTTTCCACCTAAGGATTTTAACACATGCTGTCCCAATGCCTCCTCTCCTTTTGCCCTTTCTCAGGTGGGCATCTTATATGCTTCAGGCATGTGTGTCTCTTCCCCTGAGAGGACAACCTAGGGCCACCTTACTTAGCCCCCTCCACTATTGTCTCTCATTGCACTTTGTTTTCTTGACAGCATCGCTCACAATGTGTAATTGTATGTTGCTGATTTATTTTACCATCATCTGTCACCTCCACCAATCTGTATGTTCCATGAGGGCAGGGACCACGTCAATTTCATTTACTGTTGCAGTCCCAGCACCTAGAACAATGCTTGGCACATAGGCCCTCCAGAAACATTTATTAAATGAATGAATAAATGAGTGAATGAACAAACGTTAGCCATGTACTTTGGAGAGAGCTCCCACTGGCTTGTGGTTTCACCACGAATAGAGGTTGGCAGGGAAACTTTCATTGATCCAGCAGAGTTGGGACTAAGGAACCAGTACTTTTTTTTTTTTTTGAGGTACGCGGGCCTCTCACTGCTGTGGCCTCTCCCGTTGTGGAGCACAGGCTCCAGACGCGCAGGCTCAGCGGCCATGGCTCATGGGCCCAGCCGCTCCGCGGCATGTGGGATCTTCCCGGACCGGGGCACGAACCTGTGTCCCCTGCATCGGCAGGCGGACTCTCAACCACTGCCCCACCAGGGAAGCCCAGGAACCAGTATTTTTTTATAGACCACACAGATCATTTTTATGCTTTAATAAAGTCTGGAAAACAGAACCAGGGAAGGGCCTTCACCCACACACTAAATGCTGACCTAGGCTAGATAGCTTCTTGCTATAGTCGGGAAGGTGAGTCATTCTGGGCTTTTGTGGGATTCCCCAACACTTGTGTAAACAGAAGCATTTAGCGAAGGCCCTCACTTACTCAGGTAATAAATGGAAATCAAGGGAAAAGGGACTCCTGAAAGATTGTAGAGACTGAAAGGTGTAGACTAATTTTAGTTTGTAATAGGTTTTCTGTTTTGTATGAGGAATTTTGGAGAGGAGAATTTCAGTTTATAGATTTCCTTTGTTGCCTTAACCAGGTGAATAATCCTATTGAAACTCCTCAATGGCAGCATGTTTCATACTCTGAAGATGATTTCTAGAGGTAAACAGGACATATTATCCCTTCTCTTTGGCCACATCGGAACTTCAGTTCTTCTCAGGAGAGGAGAAATGTGACCCAGAGAAGTTTTTTTCCCTAGCGCAATGAATCCCCAAAGCTGTGGCTTTTGTCTCTTCGTTGAGCTCCCTGGTTGTATCTCAGGTGCTTGCCCTGGGCCAGGGGAGCAGAGGATCTAGTTCAGAAGCTCGTCCGAGTCAGTGTTCACAGACCCAGAATAATATTCAATTAGTTCTGTACTCCAGGCTCCTTGTGATGGGATTTCTTGGGGGATGAGGGCAGGATAAGGATGAAAAGAGAGACTGCACCTCTCGTTTAGAATCCTATCCCTAGAAGCTCACACAACTACAAGGGTCTCAACCACAGGCCGTGAGAGTCCTCATGTGGGTACCCTCTAAAGATAGCAGAGAATGTCCCACCTGGAATTCCCTTTCCTCTCCCCACCCTCCCCCATCCACCTCCTTTACCACAGAGCAACCCACTCCCATCTCTGCTGCTAAGATGAGTAAGGGCAACACAGGGGTTGGAGGAGGGGAGGGAAGAACTGCAATTGCCTTGCTTCTGTTTTCTGTTTGTTTGTTGATTTGGCTTTAATTCGATCACTTCTAAATTTCTTTAAAAAAATCAGACATTTTGCATTGTGAGATTAATATCCTATGGCTACTTCTCCAGGTCTAGGTTTAAGATTCATACTCTCCCTGCCAGCACGATTCTTGGGCCTTTGGGGCTTAGAAGAGTATCTGTCTCCTTTTAAAACCTGGAGTAACCTTACAAAGTTCCCTTCTATTAATGCTGACTTGACAGAAAGCATGTCTGACTTCCCCTTCCCAATTTCCTATCTCTTTCACTCTCTGACGTCAGGCAAAGAGATGTTATAAATGATGGTGGACTGTACTGAAATACTGCTTTTGGTATTGTAGGTTGGGCAGGGGTAGGAGTGAGGATCTAAGTGCCATTTCTGACACCGCCTATATGGGAAAAGATCTTCGATGTTCCAAACAAAGACAAACAAACTAGCGGACCTAGTATTACCATGGAAACAGTCCCTCCGTGTATGTATGGGTGGTCATACACGTAACACACATAAAGGCGGTGCCCTGGGGCATTCTCTCTATGACAGTCCTTTTGGGACCTTGGGGAATCCCCGGCCTCACTGAGTATTACTTAGGGTAAGCTACACTGCTCTAACAAATAGACCCATAAGGTGATGGAAGTTCGTTTCTTCCTCTCCTAACAGTCCAGGGCAGATGCTCTGCGTCTGGAGCTGGGAAGATGAGGCTGTTTCCCATTGACATTCAGGGCACCAGGTCTTAGGTGCCTTAGGGAAGGAAAGAGCTAGGAGGCACATTCGTGGAAGGTGTTACAGCTCTGGCTTGGAAGTGACTTGCCTCACGTAGGCTCACATGGCTTTGGCCAGAACTCAGTCCTATGGCCTTTCCTAAAGCAAGGGAGGCTGAGGAATGTCAGCCAGCTGTGCACCCAGGAAGAAGAGGTGGATAGCTTTAGAAGACCTGCCAGCTGTCTTCTCTGTGCTGAGGCTGAGTTCCAGGCTGAACTGCATCAGATGAGAGACCCTGAATTGACCCTTGGAGGGGCATCAGCATATGATTCAGACTGAGAAGGAAGGGGTAGGAAGTCCTGCACTGATACTCAGAGGGTCACCAGCACAGCCCTGTTTCTGGTGGCTGCAGCTGCTGTGTCCCACTTTGACTTCCTGCTTCAATCCCTGGCTCAGCTGGACTTCCACCTCCTTCCTTTGCTCTCCTCCTGGGCCTGCTCCCAGGCAGTGTGGCCTCAGGCTCCCAGTCTCTCCTTGCTACTGGGATCCACCAAGGAGTTTCCTGGTCCCTTATTCACTGGACTCCCTGGCTTTCAGCTCAAATGTCCTGTAAGTCCCCTACTGTTCCTCCTAAAGTGGACAACAGCACTGAGGCTCTTAGCTCTCGTACTGATGCCCCATCCCAGGCTATGCCCTTTATGGCCTCCCCTTGTCTTTGGCACGTTTGGTCTCCTCTTTTGTTTCCCTTACCTCCTCCAGAGCCCCCTCCTGGCAGACTGCTGGTTTGGAAAGCTGTGCCTTTCACACTTGAAGACACTCAGCTTTTTCTCCCCCCAAACTCCAGACTGCATCTGTGTTAGGTGCCTTCTCCTGCCTGGAGGTCCCTTGCTGGAAATCATCTGTGACCCAGGCAATTCAGAAGACGTATAGACATAAAAAAAACTCGGTAAGAATCCTTCACTTGTCACTTAGCAGATGTCAACATCTTTGCAATGGTGGAGTTTTTTATGTAGGTGATCTGCCACCTCCTTCCCCATCTAAGTTGGAAACCCTTGGTTTATATTTAATGAATTTCTTGTTATGTCCTAAGTATTGTGGCACATATATACTTTGTTTACTCCACAGCACTTAGCATATACTAAGCACTCACTAAATACTATTAATACTAGCTTTTCCTTCATCCATTTATTATTTTAAGGGAAATGCTTATTATAGTGCAGAGTTAGATGATTTAAAACATTGCTACTCAGCCCTCAAAATAAGTATTACAAATGAAG
This sequence comes from Stenella coeruleoalba, assembly GCF_951394435.1. Taxonomy (NCBI): domain Eukaryota; kingdom Metazoa; phylum Chordata; class Mammalia; order Artiodactyla; family Delphinidae; genus Stenella; species Stenella coeruleoalba. Next base: position 48,976,897 of record NC_137150.1, read on the forward strand.
GAATCATAGACAAGGCTGAACATATAGCTCTACTGAGGAAGAGTATATTAAAAAACTAAAGAGAAAGGTCATTTAAAACTAGAAATAAGTAAAGCTGGATATTTACTATACCATTCTGAAGTGTGCTTTGTCACTGTACTTATAGTGTGGTCTAGCTGTGTTTTTAACAGCATTATAACAGCATTACAACTACATTTGAAAATTTTTTAACAACATTATAACAGCATTATAACTACATTTTGAAATGAGGATCTGTCTTGATAAAAATATGGAAGCTATAAAGACAAATATCATGTATGCAGCCTAAAAGTTGGCTTGACCAAGAAATTCTTAGAGATTCATTTATATTGTTTGGTTCAGCGGCCCTGGAGAAGGAGTTGTAAGTTATGGAATGGTAGTCCAGATTTGAAAAGGGAGGTCTGCTAGGTCAGAAACAAATTCTTCTTTATAGAATCCGACTCATTTGAAATGAGGGAGAAAACTGATGGATGGTTTAAAAGGAAATGTTTGACTGAAGCCTGCCTGCTGTACCCATAGCTACCTGCCCACCAGAACGTGACTCCCTGGTGACAGCTGCACTAATTATAGAAAACAAGTTGAGTGGAAGAAGATGAATTACGTAAATTTACAATCACTGAGGATCCTGTTGGAGCCTTTAGGAATTTTGATTAATAAAAATAAACCTAGGATTTTCTCACATTGAAAAGCAATTAAAAGATGAAGGATAATTTGCTATAGTCTTAGAATAGCAAGGAAACATTTATTAACATGTTTTTATTTCTTACTGCTTATTCATTGTATTACATATAATTACATGTCCTTGCATGTGTATCATTTATTACTGTAAATTACTTGCTGGTAACAGCCATTTTGTGGATTGGAGAGGAAGTATAATGTTTTAGGCTGCATGTTTATATTTTATTTTTTGTTTATGAAAAATAATGAAAGGTACCAAAAAAAAGTCATGTTTTTCATAAACCCATGCTATTAAAAGAGAAGACTGCAATTTTCTCTGCTCCATTTCAACCAGTTCTCTTATTCTAAAATATAAACCTAGCTTAAAAGCTGAGGATTAGAAAACAATCAGGAATGGTAAGCCACTCAATCTTCTAAAAGAAAACATTTTTGTTTGTGTTAATAGATGAGCCATTGAAACGAATACCTTAATAAAGATGCTTAACATGGTTCTTTACACATTTAGAAATTTGATAAACTCAGGCTTAGTGAATATGTTAACAAAAGTAAGTGAAACTGGTATTTAAAAATTTTTATTAGTGAAATATTACTCAACACAATTTAATATGCTGTAATTTTATTTTATTTTATTTGTTTATTTACTTTTGGCTGTGTTGGGTCTTCGTTGCTGTGTGCGGGGTCTTCGTTGCTGTGTGCAGGCTTCTCTAGTTGCGGTGAGCAGGGGCTTCTCTTGTTGCAGAGCACAGGCTCTCGGTACACGGGCTTCAGTAGTTGCAGCATGCGGCCTCAGTAGTTGCAGCACACGGGCCCTAGAGTATGTGGGCTTCAGTAGTTATGGCACACAGGCTCAGTAGTTGTGGCGCAGGCTCTAGAGCACAGGCTCAGTAGTTGTGGTGCATGGGCTTAGTTGCTCCGTGGCATGTGGGATCTTCCCGGACCAGGGATCGAACCTGTGTCCCCTGCATTGGCAGGCGGATTCTTAACCACTGCACCACCAGGGAAGTCCCAGGATGCTGTAATTTTAAATGACTCTTTTTTCCTACTTAGACACATTGGAAATGCTGCTAAATTGTTTCAGTCGCCAACTCACTGAAAAACAACAACAAAAAAAGACATTGGGCTTCCCTGGTAGCATTTTGACTAAGCGGGGAAAACACCATTACATCAGGATCAGAAAACCGTGCGAATGCAAAATGCTCTATGTTTATTGCCACTCTTAATTCCCAAGTATGTATATTTAATAATCTACAGTTCAGGGGAGAGTACCCAAGCCTTTTCCCAAAGGCAGATCTCTCACGATTTGTGCTACACTGAAAACCTCTGTACAGACAAAGCACAGCTCAAGGGTACCCGAGTGTTCATATTTAGCACTGACACAGAGCTTTCATCTGTAACATGCTTTACAAACATTGACTAATTAAGAGGAACAACACCCCTGCAAGGTATTTAGCAGGATGCAAAAATGAAAATTTACAAGAAAGACAGCCAGGATGCATAAATCATGAAGTGTTAAATCAGCATGACCTGGAAACCAGCAAGACTCCCTCCCCATTTCTTGCCATGACGGTCTTTTAGATTTTATGCCAGGTGATGGTGGTGGGGGGGTGATGTCTGGGTGGGAGGGCTGTGATAAAATTCGAAGTATCACATTTGCAAAGGGAATTGTTCTACTAGCTCAGAGAAGGGGCTTCAAGAATATAATCCATTTAGAAGTACCCGAGAGAATAGGAAATCAATACAGTATTTAATTAATCTACTGCAGATTGACTTCACATAAAGGAACCCCAACCAGGAAAGTATCAGGCTAGGAAATCTGACAGTGCACAGTTGGAGAGTCTAAGAGGGCAGGAAAATGGCCTGGGGTATAATCTGCATTTTTCATTCTTTCAGGAGGTGTGGGCGGGCGTCCTGACTGTCCTGGGGTCTGACTGCAGGCTTCCCTCCCCTGTTCTATGAAAGCAGTCTCAACAGGTAACAGCATTACACAAATGGTGAGTGGAATAAGTTCAGTAGCTTTTAGAGGACAGAATGGACTGTCATTCAGTTTAGGGCTTTGGATGAAGAAGACTGGGATTCTAACTAGTGCTGTAACCCGAGTCTCTGTTTCTTATTTATTTATTTATTTGGCCGACCGGCATGTGGGATCTCAGTTCCCGGACCAGGGATCAAACCCGTGTCCCCTGCAGTGGAAGCGGGGAGTCTTAAACACTGAATTCCTCTTCATCTTTATATGGTTTAATAATCTCTCTCAAAGAGGTGCTGGAAAATGAAATGAAATGGACGTGAAAGTGCTTAAGAGCAAGAGTAGATGCTCAATGACCTGTAGTTCTCGTCTCCTTACTGTCTTTGGTGAACTGCAGCTATGAGGCAGGTACAGCTCTGTCTCAACCTCAGGAGTTCTGCCATCAGTGGAAGCAGTTATAGAGTCAGGACCCATCTCAGATGCCCTCTAGAACCCCCCGAGGGCCCGTGTTTAACATGAACCACATGTGCTACCGAGCACCTGCAATGTGGCTGGTCCAAGAGATGAGCTCTCACTGTAGACTACAAGACAGATTTCAAAGACTTAGTAAAAGAAAAAGAATGTAAAATATTTTATTCATAATTTTAATATTTATTATATGTTGAAATGAGAATATTTTGGACATATTGGGTTAAACAAAATATATGAAAATTAACTCTACCTCTTTTCACTTTTAAAAATTGTGGCTGAGGGGGGCTTCCCTGGTGGCGCAGTGGTTGGGAGTCCCCCTGCCGATGCAGGGGACACGGGTTCGTGCCCCAGTGTGGGAGGATCCCACATGCCGCGGAGCGGCTGGGCCCGTGAGCCATGGCCGCTGAGCCTGCGCGTCTGGAGCCTGTGCTCCGCAACGGGAGAGGCCACAACAGTGAGACGCCCGTGTACCGCAAAAAAAGAAAAAAAAAAAGAAAAAGAAAAAAAAAAACTGTGGCTGAGGAAGACAGTTACAGGGATGGAACCCACACTTCCACTGCCAGGGAAGTCCCTTCACATTACGTTTCTATTAGGCAGTATTGTCTTGGACTTGGAACATAACTCTCAAATATCTTAGATCATGTACTTCATCAGTGAAAAAAAATTTTTTTAATGCATCCCCGAATATATAAATTTTAAATTTATAAGTATACTTTATAAACGTTGGAGACATACAAAAGCAGAAAGCAAACAGATGGATAGAAGTCTTGGTATCTTCTTCTCACACCCTGATGATCACAAGTATACCCCTAGGGTGTGCACAGGCCCTTTGGAAATTGCTACCTTAGAAAGGGTCCTTGATGAGGCAAAGGGCTCCCACACTCCTTTGGGGAGTAGGGGAAATGGGGGATTACAATTGGAGAGAAACAAAATTACAATAAAATTGTAACAATACACAGATTGCACAAGTACAACCAAAGTAAAATATTATAAATGTAACAACATGAGTAAGAAAAAAATGCAAACAGTAGGCTCCCCTCAGCTGCAGCTGCCGAATTGTTGAGTGGGGGGTGGCCAAGTGAGAGGCCATGAGATCTAGCCGGAAGCTCCCTCTTCGTAGATCTTTACAGAAGACTGGAAGATGTCAATTGTCTGAATCAAAGTTATGGAGGAGGGACTAAGGAATACCCTAGGTGTTGCTTGGTAGCTTCTTCTTTCACCACTCTCATACGGAAAAGAAGGGCAGATCCTGGGTTTTAAAAATTCACTAAGGGGCTTCCCTGGTGGTGCAGTGGTTGAGAGTCCGCCTGCCGATGCAGGGGACACGGGTTCGTGCCCCTGTCCGGGAAGATCCCACGTGCCATGGAGCGGCTGGGCCCGTGAGCCATGGCCGCTGAGCCTGCGCGTCCGGAGCCTGTGCTCCGCAACGGGAGAGGCCACAACAGTGAGAGGCCCGCGTACCGCAAAAAAAAAAAAAAAAAAAAAAAAAAAAATTCACTAAGAAGAGAGGGAAAGGAAAGTGCCAGGGAGGAAGGGAGCGGAGAAAGAGCCGGTGCCTATGTTTTCAGGTCCTATGAGCAGAGGTGTGGAGGTGTGGAGCCCCATTCCGTGTAGGACGCCACAAAGTGACAAGATCTTTCTGATGAGAAGCCTTGGGAGATACTAAGATTTGAGGACAGCAGAGAAAGACTCCTGTGCCCAAGTTTGGCCCAAGAACCAAAGAGATTATGGGCTTGGGTGAGGCATGAGGCCTTATGTGTGCTAGAGACCAGAGGACCTGCCCCATATATTCTACAATACATGAGACCGTCTGGGACTCCTGGATGACCTTAGGGATGGGAAGAAGCCCAAATCATGACTGAGATTAATTTCCTGGCAGCAGAATTATTTGAATTAGAGATACATAGAAATGTGACACGTTTTTAATGAAAAATATAATTATTAAATGTACATAGTTTAAAATGTGAAATAGAGTATATGTATACCTGATTCACTTTGCTGTACCCCTGAAACTAACACATTATAAATCAACTATACTCCAATAAAAAAATTTTTTTAAATGTGAAATAGAAATGAAATGAAGTCCCCTGTCCTACCTCCACACTCCAGATTCCCACTTCCTAGGAAGAGCCACCTTCAACTTTTTTAGCTATTTCTTCTCACGCTTACCTCCATAATTCTAAATAAGGTATTCTTACTATTCCTGAAGTTTTTGAGTTTTATATATTGCCTAAGAACTTCTCACTATAGAAGATGAAAGTTCATACACACACAGACACACACACACACACACACACACACACTTTGCCTCCCCTCTGTCCTCTCAATATAGTTATATCACAATTTTGTAATTTTGGTTATTAATAGAGTATTTACATTACTATGACTGTGCCAATTTTACTCACAGCAGAGCCAGGTAACGTATTGTAATTTCCTTTCTTGAAAAATTTTTCTTTTTCCTAAAGTTAATAAGTACCTTAAAAATGTTGGGGGTTTTTTATGAACCTATGAACGACTCATTTGTTCTCGAATTTTCTCACTACACAGTGAGATGTGTTCAAACATTGATGAACACATCTCTCTTGATGTGTTCAAACATTAGGAAGTGTGTCATTTTTCTGTCATTTCTCACTTTCTTGCATTAATCTGGACTGGAACATGCTTGTCATCCTGGGGCTTCCTTTCACCATCAGTCTCACATTTCCCTTTGCCCTCATTTCTTGAATTTTTTTTTTTGTTGTTGTTCTTGTGGGTTTATGCTTACTTTATTCATTTACTTCACTTAAAAAATTTTTTTTTCAATTTTTTGGCTGTGTTGGGTCTTTGTTGCTGTGCACGGGCTTTCTCTAGTTGTAGAGAGCAGGGACTACACTTTGTTGCGTGGGCTTCTCATTTGTGGTGGCTTCTCTTGTTGAGGAGCACAGGCTCTAGGCACGCGGGCTTCAGTAGTTGTGGCACTCGGGCTTAGTTGCTCTGCGGCATGTGGGATCTTTCCGGACTGGGGCTCGAACCCGTGTACCCTGCATTGGAGGGCGGATTCTTAACCACTGCACCACCAGGGAAGTCCCCATTTACTTTACTTTTAATGAGGGTTCAAGAAGATGCAGATGTTATTTTTTTTTCAGGAGTGCTGCTTATCAGGTAGTAGTAGGAATGTGACATTTCCCAGTCTCAGTCTTGTAGCGTAAACATCATAGCAGCCTCACAGAAACAGCAGCATCTGAAAACGAAGTCCATGCACTGATGCAGCACCAGTGACACCCTGAAGAGAAGCTCCTTCTCCAGCTGGAGCTGACTCCAACCATCTGCATGACAGAGTCAAGTGTAGAGCCCTCTTAAACTCTACTAACTCACTAATTGGGGCTACAAAAACCACATTGTATAACTCATAACATCATTCTGTAAGTTCTGGAAAGCAGCTCTTAGTCATATGGGAAAATAAATGCTTCAGTGACTGTGGGTCATTTATCTCTCAGAACCAAAGCAGCTCCTATGGCCAAAAGTGGGACACTTTGAGCAAAACTAAAGTGTAATGCATTGAGATACATCAAATGTGCTAAAATCCGTGAGTTCATAAGGGCACAAGAAATTAAAACCCAAAAGACTCCTTGGTCATCTTTGGAGGATGCTCGTTATTCTGAGAACTGGTAAATAAAAGGAAAGAATCAAACATCCTCCCTTTCCTGAAAAAAAAAAAGCCCCAAAAAACTGTACTTCAGGTTAACACATAGATGACAATGGAGAGCTCTTCTTTAAAAAAAACAACAAAAAACTCCAGCTAATAAATGAGGAAGGAGTAAATAAGTGCAACCCCTATTGAAATAATGGATCCAGGCAATGATCATCAATGGTTACTGAAACCATTTCCTGAACTGCTGGGGAACTTTATCTATCTATCTATCTATCTATCTATCCATGCCACACTATGCGTCATGCAGGATCTTACTTCCCTGATCAGGGATCGAACCCGTGCCCCCTGCAGTGGAAGCACAGAGTCCTAACCACTGGACCGGCAGGGAATTCCCCAATGGAGAATTTTATAATAGATGGATCAGGCTGACAACATCTGGAAACACTGATCAATCTTAATATTACAAAAAAGAGAGACAAGGAGACAGTATGTGCCTCATGCGATGTAAACAGGAAGTACACAGCACTGCCAATAAAATATTCTTGCCAACAAATTACACACAATCTGATTGTCTCTAGATTTTACTACCACTGTAACAGAAAACAGGGAGCGGGAAGGTGATAAATTGACATTATAGGGAGGCAGTCAACAAAATCATCAAAAATCAGAATATAGGAAACTCCTATAGGACAAATGACACAGTTTCTTGCACAAATAAATGACAAGGAAAAAAGGGTACCTGTGGATTAAGAGACTCAAGGAACCCATACCAAGCACGGTATGTGGCTCTTGATTCAAACATGCCAACCGTAAAAACAGTCAAACAAGCAAACTTTATGAGACAACCAGGGACATGTGAATCCTGACTGCATATTTGATGATATTAAGTGATCATTGTTAGTCGTTTAAGGGATGACTCTGGGATTGTGATTATCTTTTAAAAACTTCTTGTCGTTTAGAGATACACACCAAAGTAAAGAGAGTCTCCTATTGCCTGCCTTCCTTGTCCCACAAACTCTTATCCCGTCGGGTTGGTTCTCTTTACAACAGTCAGAAAGGCTAGTGTAGATGCTCAGGCCCCCTCTGGCTTGTCACAGAGCCTGCTCTGTGTGAGCCCTTGGCGTCAGCCTAGGTCTTCAAGGAAGAGCCAAGGCAGCTGGCCACTGTGAGTGTTAGTAATTGCTGAGTAATTGTAATTGCTTAGTATTTGCTGAGAATGTGTGCCGGGACCAGCGATAAGGAGTGGTGAGGGCTGTGGTAAATTGGAGAGTACATTCTCTGTCTGAAGACATTCAAATGCAATGCTAGAGGGAGGGAGGGAGAGAGAGAGAGAGAGCGAGGATGAACCAACACCGGAGGCCAAAGAGCATGGATCCAGGCTACAACCTTTAGCCAAATTGGTGATCCTTGCAGCAGACCTAAACCTATACTTGAGCTGAATGTAGACTTTTTTGGAAGTACAACTCTTGGCCGTATCCATCTCTGTGACAGTCAGTACAGAACTCTAGTGCCTACTCACGGTGGATTAGAGAGTGTTATGCTTATCAAACTGACAAAGCGAGAACTGGTAGGAAATGTGCTACCAGGAAAAAGGCAGTCCCTTGAGGAGCCTGTCTGTGTTGATTTAATGATAAGAATCTGTACACCAAGGGTGTCAGCCAGACAGGAAATCCATCCTGGTGGAGAGTCAGAAGTGCCCCAGTTGGACTGACAGGCTGTGGCCACATTGATTGGCTCCAAAGGGCATCGTTATACACACAGGCAAAGGGCGTATCTAGACTTTGTGGTCACCGGAGACTTTCCTGGGGCACTGAAAGGGAGTATAGGGAAGGCGATTAAGGGCCCTAAGAGAGAGGCAGGAAATCTACTTCTTCTTTTCTCCCTGTGATCGATTGATTTTTATTCAATTTAAAGATAATTCTGAGATGCTTCCTAAATACTAGAGAAATATCAGAATGTGGTAGAAATTATTTATTAAAAAATGGAATTTTTTGGGTGTGTTTCAGGATCTTGCTGAAAGGATTGTTCATTTATTTGGTGGGTTAGCAGGAAGGCTGACTGTAGCAACTGCTGCACTGTCAAGAACAAACACTTCTTGAGAATATGATGAAAAGGAACCATACCAAACCCTGTGGTGGATATAGGCATGAGTAAGACACAGTTCCTGCCCTGCCAGAGCTTACACTACAGTTGAAAATCTGAGATCATAAAATTACACTAAAAAAAAAATATTACACTATAAGACATAATGTGGTAAATGTAAATGACTATGAAATTAGGAAAGGCAGAGGTGGACATGCAAAGCTTCACAAAATATATGGGGACTGAAAGCTTTGAAGGGTGGCCTGAATTTCAGTACGTGTTAAAGGGAGAGAGAGCTTTAATTCCATCTAATTCTGTCATGGTATACTAGATGTTGCCAGGGCCTGAATGTCTGCATTCCCTCGAAGAAACTGCCTTGCCCAAAGGCTCTTGCAGGCAGTCATGCTTTAATGTCCACAGCCCACTATTCCAGCAGGTTAGGCAAGAGGTGGTTTCCTGACCCAGGACTGTCACTCCCAGGTGTGAGCCGACTAGTACAGCCTGGCTTAGAAGGACATTCTGAGCCCATGAGAGTCTTCTTTTTGATAATTTAAATGTAGAAACATGAAAGAGCTCAAGTGAAAGGATGCCATGTGTAAGTCAAAGTTATGAAGGAAAAAAGGTGGTACCAGGTTCCCTTGGAGCCGAGCGCTTTCTGGTTCCAATAACAGGTGTCCTTATGATCCTCCACCTCTAAGTGACTTGAAGTAAATGGAATGGAAAACTGTTCCTTAACCAAATTATCTGATTAAAATCTATGGGCAAGATGAATGGAAATAGTAACAGGGCTTTTTTTCCCCTCTCTTAGCTCTGAGACTCTCTTGGTAGAAACACCCTGAAAGTCATCTTAGTAATTATAAGGTGGACATTGACCTTACATTTGTATGCAAGAGGATGTGACAAATGGCATGTTACCCAGAACTTCCGGTTTCTCTTTGTTTTACCTCCAACTTCTTTCCCACCCTCCTTCATTTCTTGTCTCATGGATGAAAGGAGAGCAATGAGAAATTAAAGGGGGGAAATAAAATCAAACCAAGTGTAGAGTGAACACAGAACTGTAGCTGGATGCAGTCTAGAAATTTGCTTCTGAGCTTCTGGGGGTATCATGGTTAATAACAACATTTTTAGTATTTGTGAGATAGAAGCAAAACAGTTGAGGCTCAACAGAAGTTTCTCTCATGGGTCCTCATAAAGGGAATAACCATTCTCAACCAACAGATGACAGGTGGCTCTTAGAAAAAGCCTACAAAGGAGGGGAACTCCCCTTGTTTTAAGTATGAACATTTCGGATGGTTGATTTGATCCAAGGAAAAAGAATCTAAGGGGGAGAAAACATAACATGCCTAAGAAGAGTGGATGGCCTTCCAGTCCTCTAGGTAATCTTTGATGAACAGCATTCCTCACACCTATGTTTTGGTAAGAATTAAAGGGCAGAGAGGTTATATCCTGAAGGGAAGAAATTGGATACAGCTGACAACACCAGATGCATATTTCTGACATTTTGATATGTGGACAATCAATGGCGCAGGTGTCATAGTAGGCATCATTTTCTGGAAGCAAGGGGCCAAACTTGGAGAGGAGAAACCAGACGATCTTCCAGTTTAGGTAGAAGTCTCAACTGAATGTCTGAACAGGTGTGGGGCTGCTAGTGGGGACATAGAGGCCTGTGGGAGACTGGACTCATTTCCTTTTTGGCCGACCATGATCTCTGCAGTGTATACTTTATGGAGGGCCTCAGGAGTCTACATCAGTGTCGATTGTTTACAACTAAATTATTCGGTAACATTTATTGGCAAGTTGTTCTCCATTTTCTTACAATTATGCTAATGCAATGTCTTATCCATTTTTAAATGTGTAAAACATACTGAATACTTGGCACTTGTCCATCCAGGAGAAAGTGACTAAAGCACATGAGAAAAATATTATGGAGAGCTTTTTTTGACACGCTGATTTATTTAAAAATCAACAAAGTGGCTAATGGAACGTTGGGGTAGTAATTTCACATTTATATTAAACTTTAATGAGCCCATGTGGTTTCTTTAAAATCTATATTACCTGTGTAAAGAAAACCTATTCATTAGAAACCCAGTCCCTGATTTTGGTAACAGAGCCAATATTCATATCCCACAGAGGCCAATTCTAGTGAGCTTTAAATTTCAAGATATTTAACTTTATGAATATAAGACTTTATTATCAACACATTTCCCATGCTGTCAGTTGAAAGAATATGTTGACCACCTACTGTAACTAATTTAACTAGTAAATGATTGAAATATTAGTGGACAGAACAATAGAGTTGTTAACATTTTTCTTAGGAAAATAACTTTTATACTTATATTAGGCTTATTTGCAAATAATCATTTTACTGCCTGAGGTTTTAATATATAACTTTATAATTTATTTATAAAGAAAAATGTATATGTCAATTCCAATCGGCTAATTCTATATTTTTCTGTTAAATTGTGCAAGGAGAAAGTCTAATTGGTCTAATTAATTCGTATGAACTTCTCTGGGCTGGGCTTTTTGGGTCAAAGTCTAGTTGTTGGCCAGCCTATGGTTCGGATCCCCACTCCTGATCCACTCAGTGAACACCCTTTGTTCAAGGAAAAGTCTAAGCCCACAGCAAGGGATTGTGACCAGGGTGGGTTCTGGTATAAGAGGATGGAGGAGATGCATGCCTCATGATTGATGCATTTCACATTAGAATTTTCCAGTCTTTCTGCATTGTTAACAACACTGATACACGACCTTGTTATACGTCTTTTTGCATTTGTCCACTAAATTTGTTAGGATGAATTTTCAGAAGAGTAACTGTCTAGAGTCAAACGGTATAAAAAATTTTAATTTTTCTACCTATCTTGCTAAATTTTTACCATTATATTTCTCTCAGTCTCTTAATATTTCACTTACTAAACACCAAGAATATAATTCTCCCTCTTTTCATGTGTGTAAACGTGTAAGAAAGAAAACTTTCGCTTCTGTAATCAGCTCACAGACATGGTTGAGTCTCACAACCTTGTTCTCTTCCTTTTTTTTTTTTTCGTGAAACTGCTTATGAAAGATTTTTAATGTTATTTTGGGAAATATTCCTATCTCTAGAATGTTGTTTTACTTCAAGAAAACGTTAGGGTGGCTTGACTGCTGTTAGTGAGGCTACCATCCAAGAAAGAGGAAAAGATAAAATTCCAGGTGCTCTTTTTCTCACTTAATTTTGCAAATTTTGTAAAAGATTAATTAGAAAAACCCCAAACTGCTCTCAGGACGGTGGAACAGCTGACAAAGTTTGGAAAGTCGGGCCAGGCTGTTCTCTCAGGAAAGTTTGCACTTGCACTCTGCCCTGCCTGCCCGAGTGGCTGGTATGAGCGATCCTGTTCCCGTGGGTGTTCCTTGTCACACTTCAGGGAGGAGAATTCTTCCCCGTGCTTTTCTTTATACTTCCCTTGGTGTAGAGCTTCTCAAATTGAGAGGGCAGAGGAGCACCTGGGACTTTGTGCAAACTGCAGATTCCTGTGCTCCAACCCCTGAGATTTTCTAACTTGGTAGTTCTGGGGCCCAAGGACCTATATGTTTAACAAGTTCCTCAGATAACTGGCACAGGTGCTTGATAAACCGCACTTTGAGAAAAATTGCTTCAGGGACTTAATGGGTACTTTTGGGGTGAGAGGAAATGAAAATTAAGTTTTCTATTTAGGGACTTCCCTGGTGACACAGTGGTTAAGAATACGCCTGCCAATACAGGGGTCATGGGTTTGAGCCCTGGTCGGGGAAGATCCCACATGCCACAGAGCAACTAAGCCCGTGCACCACAGCTACTGAGCCTGTGCTCTAGAGCCCACGAGCCACAACTACTGAGTCCGCGTGCCACAGCTACTGAAGCCTGCGAGCTTAGAGCCTGTGTTCTGCAACAAGAGAAGCCACAACAATAAGAAGCCCGGGCACTGTAATGAAGAGTAGCCCCCGCTCAACTAGAGAAAGCCCACGTGCAGCAACAAAGACCCAAAGCAGCCAAAAATTAATTAATTAATTATAAAAAAGATAACTGATGCATAAAAAAGTTTTCTATTTAAAAAAAGTTTGTTCTATAAAAAAATTGGTTATGCTACACTTTGTTTTGGTAAGTCAGTTCTGGGTCTTATCAAACAACTTTCTTAAAGAGAATATTGAAATCTGTCTCCCCACTACTTCACAAACAAGAATGCTATTGGCCCTTGCTTTTTCCTACTATCCATCCTGTTTAATTGACTTATGTGTTCACAGTCTTCCATTCCTAAATCCTCTGGTTCTGTTCTTTTTGGACCACGCCAGAATCCATTGAGGAGCTCTACAGTTTCTCCTGATCCTACTTTAGGAATTAGTATTTTGAAGACTAGCCCCTTGGACAGGTCAAGGCATATGTGTGGAGGTTATTTGGCTGTCTGCCAGGAAAGGACCAGGCTGATGTTATCTGGGTTAATTAGAACCTGGCTCTTTGCCTTGATGGTTCAGATACTTGATTTTGTCAACAAACAGGACTGGATCTGGTCTGTGAGCAGGTTCACTTTAACCAAACTCACAGCACCTTGTGCACATGACCAGCCTGCCACACATTTGTTTACAGTTAGAAAGGGACTGGAACATTTCCACCATTCGAGTGCTTTGGGACGTCCAATCACAATCAGAAGTTTGCTTCCTGGGTAAGAAATCAGAATGAGGGAGGTTCAATACATAATTTGCTTTCTGATACCTTGAGGCTGATGCATTCATTGCCGCAATTGAGATAGCCTCGCTAACCTTGCTGACCAGATAGCCTTCTGAGGGATACATTTATTTTGTAGATTTGTTCATGCTACCAGTTAAATTTTAATCTGACCAGAGAACTATCTTTTCTCTTCAGAGTGACTTTGCCTCTCTCTGCTTCCCTCCTTTCTTTCTTTTTGTTTATTTTACAGGTAGTTCTTATTATCCTTTATCCGTTTTAATATCCTTTTCCCAAGTTATTGTGTGGAGTAGGAGATAGAAATGCAGTTTACAGTTACTGGGTCAGGCACTTCATAGTTGTGCCCTAGTGTTTCTGCACTGCTCGCAGTTTTCTTTTGATTCTTATCTTGACACTGCAAGCCAACTTTACTATTTGTATCTTGTTACAGAAGAAAACCTATTTTCAATGATTAGAGAGCTGTCCTGTTCAATATGGTAGCCACTAGCCGCATATGGTGGCTATATATATATATATATATATATATATATATATTTTTTTTTTTTTTTTTGCGGTACGCGGGCCTCTCACTGTTGTGGCCTCTCCCGTTGCGGAGCACAGGCTCCGGACGCGCAGGCTCAGCGGCCATGGCTCACGGGCCCAGCCGCTCCGTGGCATATGGCATCCTCCCACACTGGGGCACGAACCCGTGTCCCCTGCATCGGCAGGCGGACTCTCAACCACTGTGCCACCAGGGAAGCCCCTAGATATATTTTTTTAAAAACTCGGGGAACTCCCTGGAAGTCCAGTGGTTAGGACTCCGTGCTTTCACTGACGAAGGCACAGGCTCAATCCCTGGTTGGGGAACAAAGATCCCACAAGTCTCATGGCATAGCCAAGAAAAAAAATTTTGGTTTCTTAGTTGTACCAGACACATTTCACGTGCTCAGCATGTAGGTAGTGTTTCCTACTGGGCAGCACAGATATAGAACATGTCCATCATTGCAGAAAGTTCTACTGACCAGCACTGGTCCACAGACTCCTACATTTAAGAGAAGTGAGAAGATCCTTAAATATCTCATATGCCAAAGGCAAGAAAAAATGATTAAAAACAATTTTAGTTGTTTTTTTTTTTTTTTTTTTTGGTTGAGGACTCTATTGCTAATGAGACTTGGCAGTTTATAACTAAGTCCAGCGATACATAAAATTGAAGTGTGTGGGTCTTTCTGCCACTATCCCATCCTTCCACTTCTTCTTCAGGCTCTCTTGTTTGAAAGTAACAGAAACCCACTCTGACTAGCTAAAGCAAAAAAAGGGGATTCTGTTCAAAGCTGCAGGATTATCCAAGGACAGGAGTACAGCTCAGCCTGGAACCAAACTGGAACCTAAGACTTAGGTCTTATCAGCACTCTATCTGCTCCTCTCTGCACCTGCCTCATTTTGGCTTCTCTCTGCAGACCAGCTTACACTGCTTTTCTACTCCATGATACAGCAAGTATGACCACCAATAGCTCCCGAGATTATATTACCTCCATTCACTATGTCAGCTAGGCTGAGGCTAGACTCTTTCAGTGCTCATTCCAGTCATCTCTGGGAAGGTGTTCATTGGCCTAGCTCAGCTCAGGTGTCTATTCCTGGTCCAATGGCTGTGACTGGGGGCAAGGTCAACCATAGCTGCATGAAGCCTTGCTGCCGTTACCATGTGGTTTAGAGAGTGCGACAGGAGCCAGGAAAAGACACAGCCAGGAAAAGACACAGAGCTTGTGTCTCACCGCAATTCTCACTGTATCATTTGGTGGCCCAGGACTCCCCTCTTTAGTCATTTACCTGAACTATACGCTCCCTGAACTATTTCCCTCCCTCAACTATACCACGAATATACTCTATTTCTACATCCTCCTCTAAGTAAAGTTTCTTTATCTTGTGTACCATTATAATAGGATTATGCTAGAAGGGCAATTATTCTGATATTGACAGCAAACTGTAGCAAAGATTCAGATAAACCTAGAATATCAGTTTTCTCATCTGATAAATGAGGATTATTTTGTCTAGCTTAAGGTAGTTTTTGAGCTTTAGAGTTTAATAATAATAATAATGCTATGCCCTTCAAAGTAATACATTTTCAGTTTAACCTGGATATTAATGGAAATAAAATATCTTATGGGAATTTCAAACACTGTCAGAAAGGCAGTGGGGGAGATAAAAACTTTACTGAACCTGAGGTCATATAATATAAACTTTAATTCTATTTTTTTTACATCCAGATTGATCTTGCATAGAACTCAGATTTGAAAATCAAGTATAATCTTTTTCATAATCTGAGGGGAAGGATTTACCTAGCTGTGTGATCTTGAGCACAACACCGTGCCAGGTTCTTCATCTATAAAATGGGATAATAATAGCCACTACCTCACTGGCTTGTGAAGATTAAATGAGTTATCATATGTAAAATATAATAGAACAAGAGCCTAGCAATAGTAAACACTATGTAAATGTTAACACTGATTATTATTCTTTGACACATTGTTTCTTAAACTGTAGGTTGGGATGCATTAGTAGCCAATTAAAATACAAAGAAACAGACCAGAGCAGAATAAACTAGTAGAGAGCACTGCACACGGTACAGGTATTATTGTGGGTTGTGATAAATATGCCATAACAATTGGTACAATGCTACCTACTCTGTAAGTTTCAATATTTGCTCTTTTTTGGGCTAATTTGAATCGGTTCTTAAAGCTTATTTGAATGAATACCAAGAAGAGTGAGAAAATGAAGAATGGAAACTCCACTGATTGGGGGTCAGATGCATTTAGTTCTAACCACTGTTCTGCCACTGATCAGCAAAGTGGTTTGACACATGACCTGAACTCGACACCTCTTTTATTAAAAAGGGAATTTCTTGTATGTATCTCAAAGGAAAGTGTGAAGCACTGTGAGCCCTTATAGTCCAGCACTACATATGAATTAGACAACACCTCTCAACTTGTCCGTTTTGAATTATAGCTTGGCAACATCATAGGGCTAATTATGACTCCTCCCATTTTTTTTTTTTTTTTTTTTGGTTTGGAAAAAAAACACACGAAGTTCTCTGATTTGCAATAAATGCAACTTTGCCAAATTCTCTGACCACTCATAAAATTCCGAGAAGTGACAACGAAATACACTTAATATATCTGTTACGTTGATTTTAGAGTTTATTGCAATTTAAGCCTGAAAATTCAAACATTTCTAACATCACCTTTTTCTATTTTACCCTTTCCTTTTTGCTTTCTTTCTCTTACTTCCATTCCCATTCCATAGGGCCCAAGTTAAAACCTGAAGAAAAGGGCTTCCCTGGTGGTGTAGTGGTTAAGAATCTGCCTGCCAGTGCAGGGGACAAGGGTTCGAGACCTGGTCCGGAAAGATCCCACAAGCCGTGGAGCCACTAAGCTCGTGCGCCATGACTACTGAGCCGGCACTCGAGAGCCCGCGAGCCATAACCACTGAGCCCGTGCACTTAGAGGCCATCCTCCGCAACAAGAGAAGCCACTGCAATGAGAAGCCTACGCACCACAACGAAAAGACTAGCCCCTGCTCGCCACAGCTAGAGAAAGCCCGTGCGCAGCAACGAAGACCCAATGCAGCCAAAATAAGTAAAACAAACAAACAAAAGACCTGAAGAAAAGAATTGCTATGTGACATTATTCAGGAAGAGGAGGTGAATAGTTTTTAAAACATCTGGTTCTCATCTTATTTAAAGCATGAAAATGAGAATTGGAATCTTGTAGATCTAGTATTGATTTGGCAGCTAAGAGAAGAATGGCGCCCCAGAAGGAAGTCTAGTCAATGAGGGGAAGGAACTTTGCACTGGCAGGGACAGTAGCATTAAACTAACATGGGGAGTAAAGTGCACAGGGAAGAGGATTGGTAGGAAAAAGATGAAAGTGCTCTGAGAAAGTTAAGGGTCATCATCATCCCCATCATCATCATCATCATCATAATTCTGACAAGTAGAAATAAATGAAAAGCTACAGAAAAAAATGAGATGGAAAAGGAAATAGTTGAGATTCTTTTGTGAAATTGAAGGAACTTGTAGCATCTGACTTGCTGCTTTAAAATATTTCACACAAGTTTTTTTGTTGTTGTGGATCAAGGAAGGGGGAGAAGAGGCACTAGAACCATCAAGCTACAACTAGTTTCTCTTGAAAAAGAGCAGAAGGTAAGGGAGGGGATATATGCATATGTATGGATGATTCATTCTTCAGTGCAGTAGAAGCTAACACAATATTGTAAAGCAACTATACTCCAATAAAAATTAAATTAAAAAAAGAATTGATTAATTTAAAATTAATTAATTTAAACTAATTTTAAAAAATTCGAATAACAACAATAACAAAAAAGAAACCAACTACTGATACGCACAACAACTGGGATGGATCTTAAGGGCATTATACTGAAAGAAAAAAGCCAATTTCAAAGGTCACATATGTATAATTCCATTTATATAACATTCTTGAAATACGATTATAAAGATGGAAACAGTGGTTTCAAGGGCATAGAGCTGGGGAGTGAGGATATGGAATGATGGGTATGAATGACTCTAAAAGGGTAGCACGGGGGATATCTTTGTGATGATGTAATCATTCTGTATCTTGATTTTGGTGGTGGTTACACAAATCTACACATGTGGTAAAATGCCACAGAAGTATATACACATATTGTGCCAATGTCAGTTTCTGAATAAGGGCAGGTACGTCTAAAGAACTATCTAGACCACCTGGAATGCAACACAGAACAACAGAAAGTAGAAAATATGAAAAAGAGATTACAAAACATGGAGGACAGAGTGAGGAGATTTAATATTATCTAATTAGTGTTACAGAAGGAGAAATGGGGGAGAGGCAAAACTAGAAGAGATCATATCTGGGCAGTCTCCTGGTGGTCTAATGGTTAGGATTTGGTACTTTCATTGCCCTGGCCCGGGTTCAATCCCTGGTCGGAGAACTGAGATCCCGCAAGCCATGCAATGTGGCCAAAATAAAATAATAAAAAAATTTTTTTTAAAAAGAGGAAAGAGCAGAAGGTATAAACGAAAACACAAGCCTCTTGGTACGCTCAATAAACATTTATTTGACTTTTCTTCCCCATACTTCATAAAAATAAAATGAATTTATATTGAATGTTTGCACTTTACCCTTTTTTGCTTCCATGTTCTTCATAATTAATATTAGTAGGTCATTATCAATAGATCAGTAAATGGAGACAAGAAGAAAGCATTTGCTTCAAACCATTTATCAAGTCAGAGGGCAGAGCTGGTCTTCAAATTTATAACCTCTAAATTCTTGGTTTCTATTATTACCAGACATCTGTAACTACTGAAAAAGAAGTTCTAGACCACCTAGTACCAGCTAGTTTGCATCTTCTATCTGTGCTGTTTAATGGAAGATGAGACAGTAGGTAGTGCTCCCGTACCCCCAATCGTTTGGAATTTTAACGTGCACACAGGCACACACTCTCACTGTGGCCTTGCTTAGCACCTGCTGGAAACCAGGATGGTAAGGTAGGAGGCCATGCAAAACCAGTTTAATAGCTATTTACTAACTGATACTTAAACTGACTTTTCAACGCTGATGAAGACCATCAGTATGTGGGGATTACAATATTCATTACCTCACCGTGATTATTTTTTCTAAGGCCTGTATTCTCTGTGATCATTCAATTCTGTTTCTCAGATAAAGAACCATTATCATTTGTTTCAGTGCTTTTTGTTTTATGTTATACAGTCAATTTTACCGATAATTTCCAAACATCCTTAAGTAGGCCTGCAAAAATGTCAGTTAGTGTGTGCCTTCCCATCTGCCTCAGATCTATGTAAATGTACCCTGCTTAGTTTCACTTGAGTTCAAACCTGTACCTTTGAGGCCAAGACCTTGGGAATTCAAGGGCAAAGTGAACTTTAATCTGGTACATTTCGTACTTCGATGAATAGTGAAAAAAAAAATCCTCAAAGCTTGATTGGTTCTAGTCACATTTGCCTGTCACTATTTCTCAAACCATTGTACATAAAGTCACCAGCACAAAAGATCCTTCACTAAAAAAACATATACCAGGGGAAAGCAAATCAAAAGAACAGGGGAGAGGATAATGTGTTTGATTTCTCAAAAGTCTATTTACTGTCCAATTGATTTTGGCCCTTAGGCCTTTGGATGTGCTAGCAAGTAATTATTTTTATGGTTGATAAAATGAGTACTGAATATTTATCATTAATTGCAATTTGAAATCACTTAAAAAAAATCTGTCATTTTGGTTTCTAAAAATTGTTTCTTCTGGCTAGACACGAGCCAAGTGCCGAGAGCTGACCAGATGCCAAGTCTCAGGACTGTCCAGTCTTCCACATCAGACCTTCAGCCGGGCCTTCTGACTCTTCTTGAGGTTAGAAAATCTATCCCCCAGTCTCGCAGATGCTGTTCTCCCCCAACTGGCTCTACAGAGAACATCATTATCTTTGCTGAGCTTCTGTCTCTATGGCAATAACAGATGGGAAGTGCTGCGGAATTATTCATGTTCTGGAAAGGAGGCAGTCAAGGAGGGGAAGATGGGGGGTGGGAGAAGGGGGTACGACCCGGGAGCACGGCGATCGTGGTGTAAAGAACGGAACGTGTGTGTGGAGCGAAAGAGAGGCTCGTGAGCCTTTAGTAGGCCCGTTGGGAGGAAAAAAATCTATGAGCACAGGGGTATTCCCAGTCGTCTGGCTCCAAATGTGGACCCCATACGAGTGACCTCGAAGCAGTAAAACCAGGAGAAATGGGGCGAAAACTGGCAAAAAGAAAAAAAAAAGGAGGGGGACGAAGCTCGAGTCTTCTGAATTTGGTGCACTGAGACCTGGGGGTCAGTCTCCTGATTTTGCGGTGGGGCGGGAAAAAGGGTTTTTTCTTGATGTTTCGAAATATGACGGAGCAGCTCGGCAGAGTTCAATATGCTAACTAGCCACCCCGGAACACAGACCAGGGAGACCACTGTCCAGCCCCGAGGGTCACAGCCGAAAGCTCTTCAGTCGTCTCTTTCCTCGTCTCATCTCCTGATCGCTTCCAAAACAAAACCCCAAAGCCCTCAGGAAACACTGCAGAAACATGTAATTTCTAGCTCCCTTTTGGAACCGAGAGAGCAGTCTGGTGAGGGGGTGGGAGGAGGGAGTCCGAGAAGCAGAGACAAAAATGTTTTCTCTCTGTTTTGCCGGAACTTCGGCCAGCCCTCCGGCCCGGCCGGATGGCGGAGAAGGTCAGCCCCGGCAAGACGCCTGGGCGGAGGCCGCCCGGGCAAGGCGGGGGCCGCCGGTGTGGGGCGGAGCGCAGCGCCAGCAGCTGGCGGGGCGGCCCTCGGGCGGGGGGGCCCCGCAGGGGCGGGGGGCAGCCCCAGCGCGCAGGGCCCACACTGTGGGGGGTGCGAAACTGGGAGGCCGCTCCTCGGCTGCCTCCGGGGCGGGGCGGCCCAGCTGCGCCCCGCGGGGGGAGGGTCGCCCGTGCCTGACCTCGGGCGGCGGCGCTCGGCCGGGTGGGCCCTGCCTCCGCCCTGCCGGCTGCTGGGGTCGCGCACAGTGCACCGCGCGGCCGCCCTGCCCCCTCTCTCCGTGTCGTGCGGCGGCCGAGCGACCAGGGCGCCCCCGGGTCTGGCCCGTCTCCACCGAGCAGCGGGTGGGGCGGGGGCGGGGCGGTGGCGGCCCCAGACAGCCGGCTGGGCGACTCGAGGAAGGAAGGAGGGAGGGCGGCGGTGGGGGTGGGGCGGGGAGGGAACATCCTGTCTGCGCCGGGTGCACCGCAGACAGCGCCGCGCGCCAGCCGCCCAGACGGCGCGCTGGGCTGGGAACGCCGGGCGCGCGCCTGGGGGGAGGGGCGCGCGCGCCAGGCGACGGGCCGGGGTAGCCCTCGGGAGCCACAATAGTCCAGACGGCGCGCGCGTCCCCGAGGGGCTAGGAGCCGCGAGGCGGCGGCCGGCCCGCGGGCACGGTGCCGCTGCTGGCTCCGTTCCCCTCCCCCCCGTCCCTCCGCCCCTCCGCCCTCCCTCTGCCCCGGGCGGCCGGAGACGGCGGCGGCGTCTGCGGGAAGCCGTGTGTCTCCGCAGTGACGTGGGCGGGCCGAGGACTCGGTGACGTCAGAGGGCTGTGTGTAGCGATGTGTGTGGGGTTCGGAGCGGCGCCGGCACAGCCGAGGGGAGCGGGCGAGCGGCGGCGGCGGCGGCGGCGGCGGCGGCTGGCACAGGTGCGGCCTCGGCTCGCTCGGGGGACGCGGCGGGAGGCAAGGGGCGCGCGGCCCCCGGGGCGCCCGACGGCAGCGCCGGGGGTAGTGGGGAGTTAACAAAGCTCATCGGGCTTCCTGGGGCGCGGAGGCCGGAGTCGGGGGTGCGGATGCGCGGGTCACGGGTGGGGTCGGAGCCCCGGGGCGTGGGGGCGCGGGGCGGGTGTCTCACGGCGTATCTTGTCTCGCTGATGCCGGGCGGTGGGCAGGGGCAGGGCGCTGCACTTGACCGGAGCCGTCGGGACCCCGGAGACCTGGGCGCCAGTCCCCGCCCCCCCGCCGCCTGTCTGTGCTGCGCGGGGATGCCCCGGGCTCGACCCGGTTGGTCGGCGCCCAGCGGCTGGGGGATCCCGGCTGTGCTCCCCACCCGCCCCTCTCTCTTCTGGTCCCGGGCGGGCGAGGGAGGTGCAGCCTTAGGGGTGCTGAGGTAACACCCGAGAACTTCCCGGGGAGAGGGTGCACGGGGGATTTCCAGTCTTCTCAGCGGCCCACTCAGCGGGGTGGTGTGGGGAGGGCCCTGGGGGTGTTCCGAGACCGCGGTGGGGTGCTCCTTTTCCTCCACTTCCCACGACCCCCTGGCACGCCCCGAGGCGTCCCGGGTCCCTTCCTCCCCACCGCCCCGCCGCCTCCTCGGGTTTGAGATGGGTGGGTGGCTTTGCGTGGGCCGAGGATTTCAGGGTTGGGGGCTCCCCCATTCTAGGTCTCGCCTCCTCCCCTCTTCCTTGGCCAGCGTTGGCTGAGGTGTTCCTGTGGTGGGCGAAATCAGTACGTTGGCTAGTGGCCTTGGTCCTTAACCCTTTGGGTCTGTTTTAAGGTAAATTCCTCGCAGTTTGGGAGGCAAAAATTTCTATTTATTGGGATTCCTTTTGGAATTTCTCTCAAGAAGGAAGTGGAAGAAGAATCTTTTCTTTTTTTCCCTCTTCCTCCATTTGCATTCTTTGTGAGGTCTGTCTGCCTTGTGCTTTTTGTCCCGGATTAGTCTTGTTCAAGGATGGAGATTCCCAGGAGTGGAGTCTGTAGCTTTTGGCTTCCATTAAGCAAATTCTCTAACCCTTTAAAGGGAAAGTTAATTTTTGCTTACAGTCATTCCAGAAAAATAGCCTACGCTGACTAGATGGATTATGCACTTAAGATTGTAACTTACATATGGTAGGTATGTTAACTAGTATCTGATTTTTTTGGATGAAACTGGTGGGTTTTTTTTTTTTAATTGAGAGATGAAGTAATAGGTGATTTTAGCTAAAATGGCATAACTGAGAAAACCTTTAGTATTGAGTTTTGGGTGAGATGATCTCTTTAAGGTTCTTCCTGTTCTGAGTAGGAGTAACCCTCTCCCTTTTGAGGGATATTATTGCAACCTTTACCCATTCTCCGAATTGCTTTCCTATTTAAATGAAGGTACTTCTAGTTAACTGGTATTAGATTTAAAGGAATCACTCAAGTGTCACCTTTGGTAAAGTGAACTCAGTTTAAGATTAAGAAACTATTTTCAAACTGACCCTTCGGGCTCTGGAGCAAATTCAAATGTAACTCTCCCCTAACCCCCTTCTCTTCCAGATTAATTAAAAGAAGAATGAACAGTAATCCTGAAGATAACTGGGCAGTTTTTCTTTAGGTTTCATTTTTAATTGTAGAAGTTCAAGTGGAGTCAGAGACTCTTCTTAACTGGTGTGAGGATTTATACAAGCCTTCATTTTGTCCACACAGACCAACAGATCATCATTTTTAGAGAAGATACTTTTTTCCCTCCTTTTTTGGTGTCCTTGGTGCCAAATACTAAATTTGGGTGCATAATTTTGACTCAAGTAATTGCATAAACTTTTTGCGTGTTGTGCTTAAAACCAAACCAAACTATTGCGTTGAACTTGGACATCTTGAATTGAGAGAACTGGTAACTTTATTTTAATACGTATATCTGAAGAACTTAAGAAAACAAAGGCTTCCTTGGAAGTGTGCCTCTTAAAATTATTTTCTGTGTTATTAGACAATAAGAAATTTTATAGCACTTGAAGTGAAATTATACTTGGAGTATAAGCAGAACCAAAACAAAGTTGCAAAATCTATTGAGTAGTTTAGGGAGATCTCTTTGGAAATTTAAATTTTCTGTTTGAATAAGTTACCATAAGTATTGGTATACATTGTGTTTCTCTCTTCAAATAAGCAACTAGTTAACAATGCAAATCTCAGACTTACTTATTTAACACAATAGTTTTTAGCAATGGAAAACCTACAGACAAATTTTTCCTTGGTTCAGGGCTCAAATAAAAAACTGAACGGGATGGGAGATGATGGCAGCCCTCCAGTGAAAAAAATGATGACAGACATTCATGCAAATGGAAAAATGATGGTAAACAAGATGCCAACTGTAAAGAAGGAACACTTGGACGACTATGAAGCGCCAATGGAAACTGATGAAGAGCATGTCAAGAGAACCTGTGCCTCTGTGCCTGAACCTTTACATTTAAATCCCAGTTTGAAACACACTTTGGCACAATTCCATTTAAGTAGCCAGAGCTCTCTGGGTGGACCAGCAGCATTTTCCGCTCGGTATTCCCAAGAAAGCATGTCACCTACTGTGTTTCTGCCTCTTCCATCTCCTCAAGTTCTTCCTGGTCCACTGCTCATCCCTTCTGATAGCTCGACAGAACTCACCCAGACTGTGTTGGAAGGGGAGTCTATTTCTTGTTTTCAGGTTGGAGGAGAAAAGAGACTCTGTTTGCCCCAAGTCCTAAATTCTGTTCTCAGAGAATTTTCACTCCAACAGATAAATACAGTATGTGATGAATTGTACATCTATTGTTCAAGGTGTACATCAGACCAGCTTCATATCTTAAAGGTCCTGGGAATACTTCCATTCAATGCCCCGTCCTGTGGGCTGATCACATTAACTGATGCACAAAGACTGTGTAATGCTTTATTGCGGCCACGCACTTTTCCTCAAAATGGTAGTATACTTCCTGCTAAGAACTCATTGGCCCAGTTGAAGGAAACTGGCAGTGCCTTTGAAGTGGAACATGAATGCTTAGGCAAATGTCAGGGTTTATTTGCACCCCAATTTTATGTTCAGCCAGATGCCCCGTGTATTCAGTGTCTGGAGTGCTGTGGAATGTTTGCGCCTCAGACATTTGTGATGCATTCTCACAGATCACCCGACAAAAGGACTTGCCACTGGGGCTTTGAATCAGCCAAATGGCATTGCTATCTTCACGTGAACCAAAAATACTTAGGGACACCTGAAGAAAAGAAACTGAAGGTAATTTTAGAAGAAATGAAGGAGAAATTTAGCATGAGAAATGGGAAGAGGACTCAATCCAAGGCAAGTTTTTTTTTTTTAATAGCAATTTTGAATAACGGTAATGGTTTACTTTGAAATTAAAAGTCTATTTAGAATATAACTGTTAAACTATTACTGCTCATGCAACAACAGGAAAAACTCATCTAAATAATATGTTATGTTTGTATTACACGTTTTAGGCTATAAAGTGCTTTCCTGTATGTGTTCTCATTTGATCTTCCAAACAACCTACTGAGAGAAGTGGGATTATTCCCATTTTACAGATAAAGAGAATGAGGCTCAGAGAGATCAAGTGGCTTTCCCAAGATTATATAGCCAGGGAGTGGAGGATCTGGGGCTTCTTTTTCAAGCCATGTCCTTGTTTTCACACATCTTGCTTTTTGATGACTAAATCAGTTGTTTTCCTAGGACTCAAGATAATTTACACTTTGGTGTTATCTCTATTTGCAAATGATATAATAGGTAGCCCATACAACTCTGGTGGTGGGCTCCAAACAGCGTTTTTTCAAAGGTGTATTTAGGATTTCTGACATTGTTTCTGTAATTGAATATTCAGACTTGATCAGTACTGGAGACAAATGCAAATGACAGATTTATCTGAAAATTTCGTGATTCTAGTCACCAAGAATTTTTTTTAAAGAGAGGAATAATTAAAAAAATTATGGCAGCTAGAATAAAGATGATTTTATTTTTTCAATTAAAAAAAATTATTTTATTTATTTATTTTTGGCTGCATTGGGTCTTCATTGCTGCACTCAGGCTTTCTCTAGTTGCAGCGAGCGGAGGCTACTCTTCCTTGCGGTGCACAGGCTTATCATTGCAGTTGATTCTCTTGTTGCAGAGTGCGGGCTCTAGGTGCCCGGACTTCAGTAGTTGTGGTGCGCGGGCTCAGTAGTTGCGGTTCATGGGCTCTAGAGCGCAGGCTCAGTAGTTGTGGCGCACGGGCTTAGCTGCTCGGCGGCATGTAGGATCTTTCCGGACCAGGGCTCGAATCTGTATCCCTGCATTGGCAGGCGGATTCTTAACCACTGCACCACCAGGGAAGCCCAACATTATTTTAGATTAAATAAACATTAATATAAAAACGTCTCAGCAAAGAGATTTTAAACTTATTTTCCCACTGCATTATCTGGTAGGCTACACT
Organism: Stenella coeruleoalba; assembly: GCF_951394435.1. NCBI lineage: Eukaryota > Metazoa > Chordata > Mammalia > Artiodactyla > Delphinidae > Stenella > Stenella coeruleoalba. The sequence continues at coordinate 49,003,124 of NC_137150.1, forward strand.
AGTTCATTCTAAGAGTTTGAATGGCTGGCTAATAGATAAGATTTAGGCTATTAAATATTCAGTTTGTTGATCTGGTTTTTAAATATTTGCCTACTCGATTAAAATCAGTATAATAGCTAACACTAAGTGTTTAAAATGTGACAAGCATTGCTTTTGAACAGTTTTACACGTACAATTTTATTTGATTGGTACCACAAAAGATTGGCCGTGTTTCATCTTAAGAATCTAATATTTCCACTATTAATTAGTTTTTATTCCTTGAAATATCTCTGCCCTTTCTGCTTCACAGAAGTATTAAATGACTGAAGTTTATTTACAGCAAGATTAGAGCTTGGGCAAGAAACTTAAGGTTTCATGGCCTGTGCTTTAAACCTTTCAGGTTTTGAGGGAAATTTAGTTACAGTGTAGTTTTAAGACAGTGATTTGCTTCAGAAGCCCAATGAAGATAATTTCAGACTTGAATTCAGGGTAGTTTGCTACTTGCTGATTCCAAACCGGTCAGTACTTCTTGGAAATTCCTTGCCTGTGGCTACTAGGTAAGTTTATATTGTTTAACTGATTTTAAAGCAGAATTGACTTCAAGCCAGTTCTCACATTGTTGGACACGCTTACAGCTGGCTTGGTCCCACGCTGAAAATAGTGTTTAGAATTGTCTGTATTCTCAAAATGTGGAATGCCCCTTTTGACATTTATGATATCTTGCCCTAACGTAACTAGGACTCTCACATGTCCATAGGTGGCCACATTATTTGCCAGATATTCTTGGTCCAATCTTGGTTGCTCTGACGTAAGCATTTTGGGGATAAATTACTTTGCCTAATATTCCTGCTCTGTGTTTGTGAGAAAAAATATCTGAGAACCATGATAAAGGTTAAAAAAAAAAAAGGTGATGAATTTACTTAACTGAAACTGAATGTGCTAGGGTTTGGTTAAAATTGAAACTGTCCTTCATCAGGATGTAGTCATTTATTGTCTCAGAATTTATTAATTTGAATTCAGTTTTTATTTGGGGAAGCCGTGAGATTTTTTCCCCATATTTTTACTATGTTATGTTTTGCAGTATTTGCCAGTGTTTCTGGTGTGTTCTGTTATTTTTTCCAATTTTATGTGAATTTTAAGCAATTTAAGGGAATTTGAAAATTTCCAGTAATCAAACCTTTAAGAAAGAAGTGTTTGGGGAGTTCATGTGTAGTAATACATGCTTGCCACTTCACATTTTGAAAATTTACTCCTCAAAACTTGGCGAAGTAGTTCTCTTTTGAAGTTGAGATGAGAAACCGGTGGGTTCAGATGGGTCACATGCTTCTGGTTGTATAACTGGTAAGTGGTAGAATCAGGAGTTGAATGCAGTTCTTCTGACTTCAAGTCTAGTAATTTTCACTACTTTTCCCAGAAGCAAACTCAGTAGCAGAAACTGAATTTTGAGAAACATTAACTTTTCTTATCAACTTACCTTAGTATAATGGTTCCTAAGCTCTCTGTTAACTTGTATGTAGACTAAGGTATTTTACTGGGAAGGGGGCACGGAGACAGTCCTTGGCTGGGGAACATTTTTCATTATCTTCTGTGAGTCACTGAATTGGTTGCCCAACAAACCAAATACATCCAGAGGAAGCTCATTTAAAAAAGTCAAAACAGGATTTTTTAAAAAAAATTAAAGCATATGCTAAATATATTAACCTCTTATCTAAAGGTCCTTATGTTTAGTGTGAACACTGATGTAATTGGGTATGTTTAGTTAATGTAGTCAGAGTAGGTTTTTGAATTTTAAAAATCCCCTCAAACTCAGTAGGCAATTGTTTGAAATGTAGCAACTGTTGAATTATTTCTAAGGATGGAAATTATATTAGTGATGGTCACCAAACTATTTGCATAACTAAAAAGTATATTTACTTTGCATAGTTAGGAGCTATATTTAGATGGGAGAAATAAGTGGTAGAAGGTCAGTGTTCTAAGTGAAGAGCTGACTATTCTTTGCAGACACCAGAGGTATAGTATTTTGAACTCTTTCTCACTCAGGTCACCACAAGAAATAATACTCGATTTTTAGATTTGCCTAGGTTGCTTTGCAAAATGGTGTTATCAAAACTGTCTCTTCATATCATTTGAGTTTTTTATGTTTTTATTAGAAAAATGATTATTGTATTTTATAGTGCACAAACATATGGAAGAATATCATATTCTTGATTCTTTTCCGTATCTCCAGTGGGTATTGTTTATTTGATCTAATTCTGATTTTGTTGAATCTTAGTTTCTATCTGTGGAAAAAAGGTTTGCCAAGCAAACTGATCATTTGTAAGTAAAATTTGAAGGGTGATGTTTCCTTGAGATTATTTTCAAGCACATTAGAAAAACCTATTTGTAGTCAACTGATAAGATCATTATAGGTGATTCTTTGCTGTTACAGCATGTGGCTGACATTCTCCAGTTCACTAAGTAAAGATGGTTTATGCCTTTATAAATTTTTAGGGGTTAAAATTTAGATTTCTAACATTTAGACTTGAGTACTGTTAGGTAAGTAAAATAATACAGTTCTTACTTTGCTTAGGGAAAAAATCCTATGGATTATCTGTGATGCAAATAGATTACCTAAAGATATCAACTTAAAAGTTTTCCTCTTAAAGCCTATTAATTAAACATTTCACTTTTTTTAGTTTTGCATTTTTCTTACAGTTCATTTCTGCGAGGTCATTGGCAATAATGATAATCCTCCAAAAAATTTCTCCCCTCTTGTAAGCTATTATACTTCTGTTTAGGAAGTGTGTTTCTTAGTACCAACCTAAGTGAGGTAAAGAAATACACTAGAGAGGATGGGTAACTTGCAGAGTAGTGTTGGGACAAAATGTGTACCAGTAATAATTGTGATAGATTTGATGGTAATTTGTTACATCAGAGGCAGAGTTTGCATTTTATGATTAGCATAAATTTTTATTAAGTGGCTATAAGGTCAGAATCAAATGAAGTATTGGTGCTCATATAAGGGACGAGTATGAATATTTTTTTCTAACTTTATAAAATTAACAACTGTCTTAATGAGTTTTGAGACGATCTTTTTCCTGGTTTCCCAGAATTTAGTTTACTGCTTGGCAGGTCAAAGTTACTCAGTGAAAAAGAAAAAATTTTTTAAACTGAATAAATTTTGGGGAGACAATGCTCCATTGTATTTTAGAATATTGGGGATTTTTGGGGAAAAATTATGATTTAACCCTTAATAAACTTATATAATTTGCAAATAAACTGTTGAATAAGACAACTGGTCAAATGAGAGAATGGATTTAAAAGTACTTTGGAAGTTGAGTCTAGAAATATCAGATGGTACTTCAAACTATTATTGAAATATTTACTAATATGTATTTCGGGATTTTTCCTTTCCCCAAACATTTTCTTGATTTATCTAGAATTATCTGAAGATATTTCAAAGTAAGATAACTGAGTGTTGGGCTCAGCTGTATCTCACTTTTAGTTGTTTGTACACAGTAATTATACTAGTTGGATATTTGTTTATTTATCAGAATGAAGTATGCAAGAAGAAAGTACAAAACACGTTTGTTATAAAATATAAGAAGGAAATTTCAGTGAAAACACATTTGTTATAAAAAAATAAGGAAATTTCAGTGAAATCTTTAGAATGGCTTTGGGAATAGTGCCCCCTTATGGTTTAGGAAATATAGAGTCTATATTCATTTTATCATTAAAAAATTTTAATTTTTTAAACATTTTAAAATGTTAATATTTTAAAAAAGGCTTCTGATAAAACGCTTTATCCTTTTGGTCTGAGAAATGGGAAAAAATTAAGAAACTTCAAGGAAGAAAAGAAAAAGGATAGGCCTGAATCGGTACATAGTTAGCCAGTAGTGTTCTCATACCTATGCATATGTTATAATTTATACCACTTGGAGAACAAGGAAGAAAGCAAGAATTGGATTAATTTCAATGCCTTTAGAATTCTGGTAGTAGAGAGTGTGGAGCCAGAACTCAATTTGTTCAAGTAAAGAGGTAGAACTAGTTTGGGAATAGTTTTAGTAATGGCTTGAACCTTTATTTTGTCAATGCATAAAATTTGGTCTGTTGAGGTTTCATATACGTTACATGTACCTTAAAATAATGTAAGGATTTTATTTGACTAAAAAGGCATGAAGAATATATAATTTAAGGTGTGGTTTGGTTCCATCACTAAATAAAGTATTACAGCACCATGCTAGGCAGAAAGAGAAATGAATAGGAAAGATTTAAAGTTAGTTTAAAACTCATTTTGATTCCTAGACTTAGAAATGGGTCACAGAAATATGTATGTAAAGACTAGTTGGAGGCTCCCTAGGGCAGGAATTCATCTCGTAGTTTCTAAACCTAGAATGTGATGTATGCTTAACAAAAGTTTGGATGCAACTGAATGAAAAGTCTTAGTAGCCCTAGAAAGCTACCAGTGATTTTCAAGGAGGAAAAGAGTTTCGTTTTAAAGCGAAACAGCATTTTGTTTTTATTTGTGGTATTGAATTTATTTTGAGATTTCTAATAGCCTTAAAAGTGCCTATTTTGTTTATCTTATGGGGACAAGGAATACAAAAGTTAAAATTACTAAAGACCATTTTGGTACATAATACTACGGCTTTCCATTTTGAAAAAAAAAAATTTTTTTTTTTGAAAGCAATATAGGCCCATTAGAGTAAATCCTAAAAAAAGTACAAAGAAGAAAACAGAATTTCCTCATAATTTCACCATGGAGTGATAACCACCATTGGAATTTATTCCTTTACCGACATAATGCTTTGTAAATCTGTGCAAAAGCATCTGTAGAGTGCACAGGTTATTAACTTAAGACCTAATTGTTGAAATAATACATTTGGACAAACTTTAGGACATGTACTTAGAGCAGTGTTTATCAAAGTGCAATTTGTCACCCATGCAGCCTTTCTCATCTGGGGTTCTATGAGGGGAGAATTAAGCCATAGAAAGGATGGTGTATAGTACCTTTCTAAGTCCTTTGGAGAGAAGTTAATTTAATGCATACAGTGGAAGCTTTGCAGAGTTTGGGCTTAATTTTCTTGAGAACCTCAGTTGAGAAGGGTGAGGGGGATATCAAAAAAGTCAATTTACTGGGTCACCAGCATTTTAAAAATACATGAAATAGAGTAAAATTTTAAAAAATGCAATATATTGCACATAGTAAAATTAACTAATTTACATTTTGATATTGTCAATTGACATTATTTGAAGGCCAGAATCTGAGATAATTTTTAAAAAGCATCTATGCTGAAATGGGATAGAAAAGCAAAGCCTAACATGTATATAGATTAAAACTTTTTAAAAAAATTAATTTATTTTTGGCTGCGTTGGATCTTTGTTGCTGGGCACAGGCATTCTCTAGTTGCGGTGAGCGTGGGCTACTCTTCGTTGCAGTGCGCGGGCTTCTCATTGTGGTGGCTTCTCTTGTTGCAGAGGACGGGCTCTAGGCGTGCAGGCTTCAGTAGCTGTGGCTCGTGGGCTCTAGAGCACAGGCTCAGTAGTTGTGGCGCACGGGCTTAGTTGCTCCACGGCACATGGGATCCTCCTGGACCAGGGCTTGAACCCGTGTGTCCTGCGTTGGCAGGCGGATCCTTAACCACTGCACCACCAGGGAAGCCCTAGATTAAAACTTTTTATAACATATTTTAGTGAAAAGATGTATATGACATGGAAATTTTCAAATAATTGCAATATTAAGTGGATTGGACACCATAGAATTCCAGTGTAAAGAAATTATTTTTCAAGTTCCAGAAATTAACAGGATTTTTATCAGTTTGTTTCCTTTAAGTTTTTTTTAAAATAAATTTATTTATTTTTGGCTTCATTGGGTCTTCGTTGCTGCACACGGGCTTTCTCTAGTTGCGGCGAGTTCACAGTGTGCGGGCTTCTCATTGCAGTGCCTTGTCCTTGCGGAGCACGGGCTCTAGGCATGCGGGCTTCAGTAGTTGTGGCACACGGGCTCAGTAGTTGTGGCTTGCGGGCTCTAGAGTGCAGACTCAGTAGTTGTGGCTCATGGGCTTAGTTGCTCTACAGCATATGGGATCTTCCCGGACCAGGGCTCCAACCCTTGTCCCCTACATTGGCAGACGGATTCCTAACCACTGTGCCACCAGGGAAGCCCTGTTTCCTTTAAGTTTAAGGGAGGAATATCGTACTACTGACTTTTACATGGCTTTGTTTCCATGAAGGATTTAAGAAGAGAGTTGCACATTATAAGAATGTGACCTTGCTTTTCCTTTGAGAGTTTTTAAGCACTTTAAACCTAAAATTGGCTTTATGAGGTAGATATGATTCTGTAGTGTGGAGGAGCAACAGACATTGTGATTTCTGCAGATCCATCTTTGATAAGTTAGTGGAAGTGCTTAGACCTTATTGTTCCGGTTTTGCATTAGGTTGATTAATTCTAATAATTACAATGAAATGAGGCACAAAACTAAGCCTTAAAATCTCTTAAGTAGCTATTTGCTACCTTGTAACACTATTCCTGTTTCAGTTGTTGAAACACTCATTCACAGCCTGTTGGAAGTATTGAGAAAACCTGATCCTATTCTGAGAGATTCAGTTTCTTTCAGTAGGAGTTGTTGGCAGCTGTCTGGTAGGGTGTCTTTTGTGTCCTTCTGAAATCATTTATGGACCACTTGAATGTCTTAGTATTATACACAGTAAAAGGAACCTGGCAGGTATATTGGCTTTATAGCTAAGGAGTTGTTGCTTAACTATGTGTTTGGTCATGTGTTTACTAAGGTTGCTAACGATTTATGTTTGGCTTGTACAAAGTAATGTGTATTTAACATGCATTATACTTTACTTTTTATGTAAGCACACCATTATAGGAGGATAGACTATGAAATTTATCAGTCTCCTAGTCCTTCATGTGCTTACTGGCTTATAAATACCAAAATGTAAACATTAATCTTTGTCTTTCTAAATTCTATTTTAAAAAATATTTTCCACATATTTTAAAAAGATTTAATTCTGATTTTTTGAGGGGAATTTTTGAAATCCCATCAATACTTTGAGATACTGTCTTGATTTCTTTAGTTCATCAATGTTTGTCATTAGGACTTAAAGATCATAATATTAATCTGACACTGTAATTAGAAACTAAAGTGCCACCTCAAATCAAAGTTTATTATTGAAGATAAATCTGGGAATTTTAAAGCATTTTGATTTTTGTTTTTTGGGGTTTTTTTTTAGTGCAAATTGGAATGTTAGTATACAAAGGGTGCTGAGTGGGTGGAATTGCTTTTGTAACTAGAAAGTGGTGACAAATGCTTATTGGTCTTTTTGTAAATGAAATCAAGTTCTCTAAACTATTTGTCATTGTGAGGCTAATAAGCATGGTACCAAAATACAATGATTCTTTATTAGGAAACCTGATTATTAAAGGGTCATGTGTACATAACACAGTAAGTTGAAATTTAGAGAAACTTGCATAAAGCATTTCCTAATTTTTACTTATTTAAAGTTAACTTCTGTACATTTTGGGCTTATTTAAATTTTGCTTTCATAGACGTTATTTGTTGTTTTACGACTTAGAGAAAGAACTTTTGGAATGAAATCATATGTCTGAAATTTTTCTTATATGTTTCAGATGAGGATGCCATCTGTTCATTTTGTGGTAGATAATTATGGGGAAGTTGGGCAATAGAAGTATTTTAAAATCTTAAGGCTCTAACTTAAGCTACTAAGTGATCTACTTCTCTTCTTTGCCAAGTAATGTAATGTATTCTATTTTAATGTTTAAGTACACGAAGGGAATGAAATTATTCTCATATTGAAAGGTAAAAGGAAAGGCAATAGATGTGCGTATCTTGGTGTCTCATTTTTATTCCTGATCAGTAGTAGCATTATTGCTGTGCCATTTAATTATATTGTTATTTTTTTTGAAGACCTAATTTGTATGTTGCCACAAATGCATAATAGATGAGAAAATCTGGCATGCCCGTGAATGTTCTGTTGTGTAATATGTGCTTTTCATAATTGTTTTTAACATGCAGTTAGGATAATTTGTTATAAATGTGTTTATGGCTTACCACAGCATATTAGGTAAAATTAACTCCCAATATTTTATCATGGTTAGTGTTGTGCATTTCCCCATCATTTATATTATTTAATTTGTAGATCTGATCTCTCAAAATACAACCCAGAGACTTAGGATTGTTGGTACTTCATTGAACAGAAGGGTATTAAATGTGAAAGAGACTATCTTGTGAGTTTCCTGGTAGCAGATTAACCTTAAAAAAGGCTACCCTGGGAATTAATGAGCTACACTGTCATTCAGAATTCATTCAACAAATATTTATTGAGTCCCTACTACATGCCATGCATGGTGCTAGGTACTGAAAATACAAAAGTGATTAAGACAGTACTTGACCTCAAGCTGCTGTTTAAGCAGAGGCGGAATAGCCACTCGTCAGGGATTTTGTATAGGGAGTTCAGACATTACCTAGAGGACTGCACTAGGTGATCTTTAAGGAAGGTTTTTTTTTAATAACCCCTCCTCTGTGAATCTCTTCATGTGTTGGTGCAAGAATAGGAAACAAAATAAAGGTCAGAAACTAGAGAGGGATGGATGTTTAAATAGAAAGAATGTGCTAGCAGTTATTTAAGGTGGCATTTGAAGTTTAGAGACATCATGGAAACAAAGCTATCCTGAGTTTGGATCATGAATAAAGGTAAAACTTATACAAATCAAGCTGTAGAGTTTAAAAATGAACTTGATCAAAATTGAATCAGATTTGAAGTCAAGATCTCTGGCTGAAGAAGTTTAGAATTTGTTATTCTGAAGATTTGACATTCCAGTTATCTGTAATAGGGAAAACTTTAAAATATATAAATCAATTTTAGTAATTTTAATTTAAAACATCTGGAAACAGTTGATTTCTTGGGCAGTACATCCAGAATTGTCTCAGATATAAAACTGATTTAAAGTGGAGCTTTCCATATTTTCTAAATAATGAGTTTAACAGATAACTTCTAAAAATGAAATTCTCATTTAATTTGAGCCAATCTTGTACGTCACTGATTTGTTAGAGTGAGCTTACCCCGGCTCATTAACACCTTTTTTTATCACAGTGTTGGGGTGAAAAATGTTCTGCCTAAGTGAGTTTTCTAGATGATGAAACTACTCTTCTCAGCACTGTGTCTTTTTAAAAACTTTAACCTTTTTTTAAATGAATTCTAAAATGTCTTAAATAGTTTTCAGTCTTTCTAAATGGTATGTGTATGGTATATATATATGTATATGGTATACTATAAATATAAGTATAAATATCGACTATAAGTATGTCATGTTGACTCAAGACTTCTTAAACATCAGTTACTCTGTTGTGATAAGGGTAGGGAACAATTGAGATATATTAAATTATTTGCCCTGGCCTATGTGTGATAAAGCCCTCAGATTGTGTTGCTTTTTGAATCAGTTTTTGTGTTTGTGTCTTGTAATTCTCCTCTCTCCCTAGGCTGTCAGCTGGCACCTGGTATCTATCATTTAGTATTTCTGTTGCCAGCAGTCAGTTCCCTTTCTAATTTATGGTAGAACTAAGCTATAGGCTGAGAAACTGTGTAAACAAATGCTTGATTTATCTTATAAATAAGCAGTTGCTTTTGCCCCAGATTCTGAACTTTAGAATACTTGATCAGGATTGTGAGGTTTAGAAACAAATTCTACTCTTACAGAGTCTAGAGGCCCTCACTGAATACTCACCTCTTAAATCCTTTCAAAATGCTCTTCTTTTCGCTATAACCTTGTGCTCTTGTTAGTCTTTCAAATTCCTTGCCCAGTAATTCTTAACAAAACATTGATCTCCTACCAATATGTGTGTGTGTCGGGGGAGGGGAGACAAACTATAAAACAAACCAAATGAGGAAGTTAGTAACCACAGGTTATTTATTCTTTTCTATCTCAGTTTCTGAATCTCAGTTTTCTTAGCTGTAAAATGGAGATAATTATACCTACTTAATCAGGTATTCGTTAGAAATAAGCAGGATATAAAGTTCTTATCGTGAACTTTGAGGTGGCCAGTTACCTTCTCCTCTTACTTTATTTACAGGTAGAGTTCATCCTTCAGGGCTAAAAAGAACTTTTCATATTTATGAGAAAATGTGGTTTACTGATAAGTGTTAGCAGACACAGTGGTTTTAAAGTTTGGCAAAATATTGCTGTAGAATGTTATCTAATATAATATGCTAAGAAATACTATAGGAATGGGGGGGTATATTCTAGGTAATTGTAACAATGAGAAGAATCAGAACTTAGCAATGCTGCACATTTGCAGAGTACTATTATTTAAATGGATTTTTAAAATAGATTCCATAAGTATGACATTTGATGAAATCATTCTGGTAGTCCATGTTAACATACATGCTAAAACTGTTCTTGTGATGGGACAGTTCATGTCTCTTTCGGTTTTAAGTGACTACACATGGTACTTTAAGGAAAGACTGCCTTATTAGAAGATGATTCTTAAATAACATAATTCCTTACTAGTCAGTGTTCTCCGGAGGCAGCCTATGGCTCTGTCAAGTAGATACATAAAATTACCCATCACATCCTCTTTCAATAAACTTTTCCCCTTCCACATTTTTCTACAGATAGATACACCACCAGGAATGGAATTACAGTCATGGTATCCAGTTATAAAGCAGGAAGGTGACCATGTTTCTCAGACACATTCATTTCTACACCCCAGGTGAGTGGGTATTGGCTCATTCATTCATTCATTCAACATCTATACATCAGGTACTATTCTAGGCCCTGGGAATTCATTTTATAGTTTCAGGGTTTTTTGCTAATCAATGAAATGAATTATAAATAGTGTTGAATATTTGAATTAACCTTTCCTGTGTGTTTCTATGTTTTTTTTTTCCCCTAGAAATAGGTCATTTCTTTTTTGCCGTAAAGTGAAAAAAATGGAAGTTTTCTTTTTATTTCCTTACTTCCCTTCAACAAGTAAACAAACTCTTCAAGAGTGTGGTGTGCAACTTTGATATTTTATTTTTATTTATTATTATTATTTTTTTACATCTTTATTGGAGTGTAATTGCTTTACAATGGTGTGTTAGTTTCTGCTTTATAACAAAGTGAATCAGTTATACATATACATATGTTCCCATATCTCTTCCCTCTTGCGTCTCCCTCCCTCCCACCCTCCCTATCCCACCCCTCCAGGCGGTCACAAAGCACCAAGCTGATCTCCCTGTGCTATGTGGCTGCTTCCCACTAGCTATCTACCTTACATTTGGTAGTGTATATATGTCCATGCCTCTCTCTCGCTTTGTCACAGCTCACCCTTCCTCCTCCCCATATCCTCAAGTCCGTTCTCTAGTATGTCTGTGTCTTTATTCCTGTCTTACCCCTAGGTTCTTCATGACATTTTTAAATTTTTCTTAAATTCCATATATATGTGTTAGCATATGGTATTTGTCTTTCTCTTTCTGACTTCTTCACTCTGTATGACAGACTTTAGGTCTATCCACCTCATTACAAGTAGCTCAATTTCGTTTCTTTTTATGGCTGAGTAATATCCCATTGTATATATGTGCCACATCTTCTTTATCCATTCATCCAATGATGGACACTTAGGTTGTTTCCACCTCTGGGCTATTGTAAATAGAGCTGCAATGAACATTTTGGTACATGACTCTTTTTGAATTAGGGTTTTCTCAGGGTATATGCCCAGTAGTGGGATTGCTGGGTCATATGGTAGTTCTGTTTGTAGTTTTTTAAGGAACCTCCATACTGTTCTCCATAGTGGCTGTACCAATTCACATTCCCACCAGCAGTGCAAGAGTGTTCCCTTTTCTCCACACCCTCTCCAGCATTTACTGTTTCTAGATTTTTTGATGATGGCCATTCTGACTGGTGTGAGATGATATCTCATTGTAGTTTTGATTTGCATTTCTCTAATGATTAATGATGTTGAGCATTCTTTCATGTGTTTGTTGGCAGTCTGTATATCTTCTTTGGAGAAATGTCTATGTAGGTCTTCTGCCCATTTTTTGTTTGGGTTGTTTCTTTTTTTGTTATTGAGCTCCATGAGCTGCTTGTAAATTTTGGAAATTAATCCTTTGTCAGTTGCTTCATTTGCAAATATTTTCTCCCATTCTGAGGGTTGTCTTTGGTCTTGTTTATGGTTTCCTTTGCTGTGCAAAAGCTTTTAAGTTTCATTAGGTCCCATTTGTTTATTTTTATTTCCATTTCTCTAGGAGGTGGGTCAAAAAGGATCTTGCTGTGATTTATGTCATAGAGTGTTCTGCCTATGTTTTCCTCTAAGAGTTTTATAGTTTCTGGCCTTAGATTTAGGTCTTTAATCCATTTTGAGCTTATTTTTGTATATGGTGTTAGGGAGTGATCTACTTTTACATGTAGCTGTCCAGTTTCCCCAGCACCACTTATTGAAGAGGCTGTCCTTTCTCCACTGTACATTCCTGCCTCCTTTATCAAAGATAAGGTGACCATATGTGCGTGGGTTTATCTCTGGGCTTTCTATCCTGTTCCATTGACCTATATTTCTGTTTTGGTGCCAGTACCATACTGTCTTGATTACTGTAGCTTTGTAGTATAGTCTGAAGTCAGGGAGCCTGATTCCTCCAGCTCTGTTTTTTGTTCTCAAGATTGCTTTGGCTATTCAGAGTCTTTTGTGTTTCCATACAAATTGTGAAATTTTTTGTTCTAGTTCTGTGAAAAATGCCAGTGGTAGTTGGATAGGGATTGCATTGAATCTGTAGATTGCTTTGGGCAGTAGAGTCATTTTCACAATGTTGATTCTTCCAATCCAAGAACATGGTATATCTGTCCATCTATCTGTATCATCCTTAATTTCTTTCATCAGTGTCTTATAATTTTCTGCATACAGGTCTTTTGTCTCCTTAGGTAGGTTTATTCCTAGGTATTTTATTCTTTTTGTTGCAATGGTAAATGGGAGTGTTTTCTTCATTTCACTTTCAGATTTTTCATCATTAGTGTATAGGAATGCCAGAGATTTCTGTGCATTAATTTTGTATCCTGCTACTTTACCAAATTCATTGATTAGCTCTAGTAGTTTTCTGGTAGCATCTTTAGGATTCTCTATGTATAGTATCATGTCATCTGCAAACAGTGACAGCTTTACTTGTTCTTTTCCGATTTGGATTTCTTTTATTTTCCTTTTCTTCTCTGATTGCTGTGGCTAAAACTTCCAAAACTATGTTGAATAAGAGTGGTGAGAGTGGGCAACCTTGTCTTGTTCCTGATCTTAGTGGAAATGCTTTCAGTTTTTCACCATTGAGGATGATGTTGGCTGTGTCATATATGGCCTTTATTATGTTGAGGAAAGTTCCCTCTATGCCTACTTTTTGGAGGGTTTTTATCATAAATGGGTGTTGAATTTGTTTTTGTTTTTGCGGTACACGGGCCTCTCACTGTTGTGGCCTCTCCCGTTGTGGAGCACAGGCTCCGGATGCACAGGCTCAGTGGCCATGGCTCATGGGCCCAGCCTCTACGCGGCACGTGGGATCCTCCCGGATCGGGGCACAAACCCATGTCCCCTGTGTCGGCAGGTGGACTCTCAACCACTGTGCCACCAGGGAAGCCCATGGGTGTTGTATTTTGTCGAAAGCTTTCTCTGCTTCTATTGAGATGACCATATGGTTTTTTCCTTCAGTTTGTTAATAAGGTGTATCACACTGATTGATTTGTGTGTATTGAAGAATCCTTGCATTCCTGGAATAAACCCCACTTGGTCATGGTGAATGATCCTTTTAATGTGCTGTTGGATTCTGTTTGCTAGTATTTTGTTAAGGATTTTTGCATCTATGTTCATCAGTGATACTGGCCTGTAGTTTTCTTTCTTTGTGACATCCTTGTCTGGTTTTGGTATCAGGGTGATGGTGGCCTTGTAGAATGAGTTTGGGAGTGTTCCTCCCTCTGCTATATTTTGGAAGAGTTTGAGAAGGATAGGTGTTAGCTCTCTCTAAATGTTTGATAGAATTCGCCTGTGAAGCCAACTGGTCCTGGGCTTTTGTTTGTTGGAAGATTTTTAATCAGTTTCAATTTCAGTGCTTGTGATTGGTCTGTTCATATTTTCTATTTCTTCCTGATTCAGTCTTGGCAGGTTGTGCATTTCTAAGAATTTGTCCATTTCTTCCATGTTGTCCATTTTATTGGCATAGAGTTGCTTGTAGTAATCTCTCATGATCTGTGTATTTCTGCAGTGTCAGTTGTTACTTCTCCTTTTTCATTTCTAATTCCATTCATTTGAGTCTTCTCGCTTTTTTTCTTGATGAGTCTGGCTAGTGGTTTATCAATTTTGTTTATCTTCTCAAAGAACCAGTTTTTAGTTTTATTGATCTTTGCTCTCATTTCTTTCACTTCTTTTTCATTTATTTATGATTTCTTTCCTTCTGCTAACTTTGGGGTGTTTTTGTTCTTCTTTCTCTAATTGCTTTAGGTGCAAGTTTAGGTTGTTTATTCGAAATGTTTCCTGTTTTTTAAGGTAGGATTGTATTGCTATAAACGTCCATCTTAGAACTGCTTTTGCTGCATCCCATAGGTATTGGGTTGTCGTGTCTCCATTGTCATTAGTTTCTAGGTATTTTTTGATTTCCTCTTTGATTTCTTCAGTGATCGCTTTGTTATTAAGTACTGTATTGTTTAGCCTCCATGTGTTTGTATTTTTTACAGATCTTTTCCTGTAATTGATATCTAGTCTCATAGTGTTGTGGTTGGAAAAGATACTTGATACAATTTCAATTTTCTTAAATTTACCAAGGCTTGATTTGTGACCCAAGATATGATCTATCCTGGAGAATGTCCCATGAGCACTTGAGAAAAATGTGTATTCTGTTGTTTCTGGATGGAATGTCCTATAAATATCAATTAAGTCCATCTTGTTTAATGTATCATTTAAAGCTTGTGTTTCCTTATTTATTTACATTTTGGATGATCTGTCCATTGATGAAAGTGGGGTGTTAAAGTCCCCTACTATGAATGTGTTACTGTCAATTTCCCCTTTTACGGCTGTTAGTATTTGCCTTATGTATTGAGGTGCTCCTATGTTGGGTGCATAAATATTTACAATTGTTATATCTTCTTGGATCGATCCCTTGATCATTATGTAATGTCCTTCTTTGTCTCTTCTAATAGTCTTTATTTTAAAGTCTATTTTGTCTGATATGAGAATTGCTACTCCAGCTTTCTTTTGGTTTCCATTTGCATGGAATATCTTTTTCCATCCCCTCACTTTCAGTCTGTATGTGTCTCTCGGTCTGAAGTGGGTCTCTTGTAGACAGCATATATATGGGTCTTGTTTTGGTATCCATTCAGCCAGTCTGTGTCTTTTGTTGGGAGCATTTAATCTATTTACATTTAAGGTAGTTATCGATATGTATGTTCCTATTCCCATTTTCTTAATTGTCTTTGGTTTGTTATTATAGGTCTTTTCCTTCTCTTGTGTTTCTTGCCTAGAGAAGATCCTTTAGCATTTGTTGTAAAGCTGGTTTGGTGGTGCTGAACTCTCTCACCTTTTGCTTGTCTGTAAAGGTTTTAATTTCTCCATCGAATCTGAATGAGATCCTTGCTGGGTAGAGTAATCTTGGTTGTAGGTTTTTCTCCTTCATCACTTTAAATATGTCCTGCCAGTCCCTTCTGGCTTGCAGAGTTTCTGCTGAAAGATCAGCTGTTAACCTTATGGGGATTTCCTTGTGTGTTATTTTTCCCTTGCTGCTTTTAATATGTTTTCTTTGTATTTAATTTTTGGCAGTTTGATTAATTTGTGTCTTGGCGTGTTTCTTCTTGGATTTATCCTGTATGGGACTCTCTGTGCTTCCTGGACTTGCTTAACTATTTCCTTTCCCATATTAGGGAAGTTTTCAACTATAATCTCTTCAAATATTTTCTCAGTCCCTTTTTTTTCTTCTCTTCTTCTGGAACCCCTATAATTCGAACGTTGGTGCGTTTAATGTTGTCCGACAGGTCTCTGAGACTTTCCTCAGTTCTTCTCATTCTTTTTTCTTTATTCCGCTCTGCAGTAGTTATTTCCACCATTTTATCTTCCAGGTCACTTATCTGTTCTTCTGCCTCAGTTATTCTGCTATTGATCCCTTCTAGAGTATTTTTCATTTCATTTATTGTGTTGTTCATCATTGCTTGTTTCATCTTTAGTTCTTCTAGGTCCTTGTTAAATGTTTCTTGCATTTTCTCTATTCTATTTCCAAGATTTTGGATCATGTTTACTATCATTATTCTGAATTCTTTTTCAGGTAGACTGCCTATTTCCTCTTCATTCGTTAGGTCTGTTGGGTTTTTATGTTGCTCCTTCATCTGCTGTGTGTTTTTCTGTCTTCTCATTTTGCTTATCTAACTGTGTTTGGGGTCTCCTTTTTGCACGCTGCAGGTTTGTAGTTCCTGTTGTTTTTGGTGTCTGTCCCCAGTGACTAAGGTTGGTTTAGTGGGTTGTGTAGGCTTCCTGGTGGAGGGGACTAATGCCTGTGTTCTGGTGTATGAGGCTGGATCTTGTCTTTCTGGTGGGCAGGTCCGCCTGGTGGTGTGTTTTGGGGTGTCTGTGGACTTGTTATGATTTTAGGCAGCCTCTCTGCTAATGGGTGGGGTTGTGTTCCTGTCTTGCTAGTTGTTTGGCATAGGGTGTCCAGCACTGTAGCTTGCTGGTCGTTGAGTGAAGCTGGGTGTTGGTTTTGAGATGGAGATCTCTGGGAGATTTTCTCCGTTTGATATTATGTGGAGCTGGGAGGTCTCTTGTGGACCAGTGTCCTGAAGTTGGCTCTCCCACCTCAGAGGCACAGCAATGACTGCTGGCCGCAGCACCAAGAGCCTTTCATCCACACGGCTCAGAATAAAAAGGAGAAAAAGTAAAAAGAAAGAGGATAAGAGAAAATAAAATAAAGTAAGGTAAAATAAAATAAAAGTATTAAAATAAAAAAATAATTATTAAGAAAAGAAAAAGATTTTAAAGTAAAAAGCAAAAGCAACAACAAAAAAAAACGGACGGATAGAACCCTAGGGCAGATGGTGAAAGCAAAGCTTTACAGACAAAATTCACACAGAACCATACACACTCACAAAAAGGAAAAGCGGAAAAAATCATAAATCTTGCTCGCAAAGTCCACCTCCTCAATTTAGGATCATTCTCTGTCTATTCAGGTATTCCACAGACGCAGGGTACATCAAGTTGATTGTGGAGCTTTAATCCGCTGCTTCTGAGGCTGCTAGGAGAGATTTCCCTTTCTCTTCTTTGCTCTCATCCGTCCCAGGGGTTCAGCTTTGGATTTGGCCCCGCCTCTGCGTGTAGGTCACCGGAGGGCGTCTGTTCTTCGCTCAGACAGGACGGGGTTAAAGGAGCCGCTGATTCGGGGGCACTGGCTCCCTCAGGCCGGGGGGAGGGAGGGGCACTGTGTGCGAGGCGGGCCTGCGGCGGCAGAGGCCGGCGTGACGTTGCACCAGCCTGAGGCGCGCCATGCGTTCTCCCGGGGAAGTTGTCCCTGGATCCTGGGACCCTGGCAGTGGCGGGCTGCACAGGCTCCCCGGAAGGGAGGTGTGGATAGTGACCTGTGTTCACACACAGGCTTCTTGGTGGCGGCAGCAGCAGCCTTAGTGTCTCATGCCCATCTCTGTGGTCCGCGCTTTTAGCCACGGCTCGTGCCCGTCTCTGGAGCTCCTTTAAGCAGCGCTCTTAATCCCCTCTCCTAGCGCATCAGGAAACAAAGAGGGAAGAAAAAGTCTCTTGCCTCTTCGGCAGGTGCAGACTTTTCCCCGGACTCCCTCCCGGCTACCCGTGGCGCACTGGCCCCCTTTAGGCTGTGTTCACACCGCCAGTCCTCTCCCTGCGATCCCACAGAAGCCCGAGCCTCCGCTCCCAGCCCCTGCCCGCCCCGGCGGGTGAGCAGACAAGCCTCTCGGGCTGGTGAGTGCCGGTCGGCACCAATCCTCTGTGGGGGAACCTCTCCACTTTGCCCTCCTCACCCCTGTTTGCTGTGCTCTCCTCCGTGTCTCCGAAGCTCCCCGCCTCGCCACCCGCGGTCTCTGCCCGCGAAGGAAGGGGCTTCTAGTGTGTAGAAACCTTTCCTCAACACGGCTCCCTCCCACTGGTGCAGGTCCCGTCCCTATTCTTTTGTCTCTGTTTCTTCTTTTTTCTTTTGCCCTACCCAGGTACATGGGGAGTTTCTTGTCTTTTGGGAGGTCTGAGGTCTTCTGCCAGCGTTCAGTGGCTGTTCTGTAGGAGTTGTTCCACGTGTAGATGTATTTCTGACGTATCTGTGGGGAGGAAGGTGATCTCTGCGTCTTACTCTTCCTCCATCTTCCCCTCTCT
Organism: Stenella coeruleoalba; assembly: GCF_951394435.1. Lineage (NCBI taxonomy): Eukaryota > Metazoa > Chordata > Mammalia > Artiodactyla > Delphinidae > Stenella > Stenella coeruleoalba. The sequence goes on from NC_137150.1 coordinate 49,021,432, forward strand.
GTCAACTTTGATATTTTAAAACGAAACTTTTTTGAAAGTTAGAGGATTTCATAGTAGCCACACCCTCAAAATCAATTTTCATATTTTCAATAAAAATGCACCTTAGATTACAGTTTATATTTATAAAACCTAGATTTTTATCTGCTACTGTACATATTTATCTCCCCAAGCACAGTGATAAAGAATCTCAATCTTACTTACATTTATATAATTCCTTCTATTCCTATTACATTTGAAGTAAGTTTTTGGGCAGTAATAAACCTGTCAGTTTTCTTAGCAGAATACTGAGTTTTCATTCTCAGAATTCATGTGATTGGTAAAGAGGGACTATATAGATGTCCTGTACAAGGAAAATGATATGAGACGAGATTATTTCGAGTTCAGAAGATGAAGTGTTTGGTCAGTTAAATGGTTGCATCTTTTGGCTAGAGGTTAAGCAGATTATAGTTAATCATGTGGCACTTAAATATGTAGCTCAAATTTTGTTCCATGAGTCTCTCAGATAATCTCCTGAACAATTTTATATGAGCTTTGAGTAAAATTGGTAGTTATCCCTTTGATCTTAGTTTTGCACAATTTATTATTGCTGTTTTATCAAATAAGTAAGAAATGCTAAAGTATTTTCAGAAGATTGCTCTGGGGGGTTTGATCCAAGGAGGACTGCCCAGTAGCTGGGCAGCATTCAGAATGCTGGTTCTCTCCCTGAGAAGGGAGAAGGGCCCTGGGAGCTCTTTGTTGGGGCTGTGATGAGTCAGGCCATAGCCTTGCAGTGTGGGACTGAATCAGTCTCACCACAATAAAGGGCAAGGATTCCTTGCTTTGGAGGGGTGGCAGGAACGGAAATAGTCCTCCAGAGTAGTGTATAGTCTGTTTTCTTTCGGCATAAACCTTACCTACTCAGGGCTGTTGAACTGCTCTGTAAAGTACTTCATGGTTTTAGTTCTCGTGGTTTTGAGGGAAGGAGAAGAGACTGATTTTCCATTATCTTTTTAAGTGCTTAGAAACTACTTTTTGTAAAATAACAAAAATAACCTGATAATTTTACTCTTTCTGCCACAACTACTTATTTTTCAAGAATTCCTTTCTATGACCCTTATTTTCTGAGTTGTTCTGTTATCTGTTTTGATTTAAAGAAAATTGTTTAACCATAGAAATTGATGTAATATATTTTGCTTTTTACCTAAATGTAATATGTATCTTCTTTGGCCATTCTTTGTTTTCAGCTACTACTTATACATGTGTGATAAAGTGGTTGCCCCAAATGTGTCGCTTACTTCGGCTGTATCCCAGCCTAAAGAGGTCACAAAGACAGAGGCAAGTAGATCTATACCAAGACACTCAGAGAAGCCTCACAGTAGTGGGAAACTTCAAAAAATAGTGTCTTATCCAGATGTTTCACTGGAGGAACAGGAGAAAATGGATCTAAAAACAAGTCGAGAATTATATAGCCGCTTAGGTAAGTATTCAGAAATTATCTTTTTAAAATCAAATATCTAATAAACATATTCAGCATTTTCAAAGAGGACTTCTGTTTAAGAGAATTTTCCAGATAATGGAAGCTTTTATCTTAAAAAAAAATACCACCTTTCAAAACTCTTGAGTGACTACATAGACCCTCAGTTGTTCTGCTTATCTAGAATGGTGATATATATAGAGAGGCTAATGAGCTAGAAAATAGACTATATGGCTGCATATTGCAAGTGACTTTTGTCTAATTATTTTTCCTTCTTCCTGCCTTTTCTTTACTGTCAGATTTCTTAAAAGGTCCTTATTTTTCTTTCTAATTTGCTGTGAACTGAGAAACCTTTTAACTAATAATGTGAAAAGTATATGATAATCTATAAAAATATTGAATCAACTTTGTTATACTCCTGAAATTAATATAATATGGTAAATCAACTATAATTTTTAAAAAAAGTGTATGTAAGAGTAGTTAGGTATAGGACTCAGAGACACTTAGTCATGGAATAAGCAAGGTTTGAAAACTCATAGCTGTGGGCGCCAGGCAGATGGCATAAATGCAGAATGCCGGCTGGACATTAAAAAAATACTGCATAGTTACGGTGCCTTTCAAAATACTGTGGACCAGACAAGACATGTCTGCTCACATGCTTCCTGTGTTACCCTCTTCATAGATGCAGAGCTTTGCTAACAGCTTAGGCAAGTGCAACAGTTCTTTTCAGCTTTCTCAGAGCAGTCTAAGAGTCCTCTAGTTACCTGTTTTCATAGATAATTGAGATTCTTCAGGAGTTTTTGTACTTTAATTTTGAGATTTTTAAAACTCAGTTTTCCTTGGATTTAAAGATGGCAAACAATAATTAGTAATGTATTAATACCATTATACCATGTTTGCATTATATTTCCTAAATTATTTAATTCTAGAGACTTTAAAAAAATTGTTGAGATGTAATTCACATTGCTTAAAATTTACCCTTTTAGAGTATACGATTCAGTGGCTTTTAGTAAATTCACAAAGTTGTGCAATGATTACAACTATTCAATTTCAGAACATTTCATCACCCTAAAAAGGAACCCTGTCATCCAGTAGAAGTTACTCTTCCTTCTTCCCTTTCACCAGGCTCTGTCAGCCATAAATCTGTTTTCTGTTTTTATGGATTTGCCTATTCTGGACATTTCATATAAAAGGGATCCTACAGCATATGGCCTTTTGTTGTCTAGTTTCTTCCACCAAGGATATTTTCTCAGTCCATATTATAGCATGTATTAGGACTTCTTCCTTTTTTATGGCTTAATAACATTCTATCATATGGATGAATAATACCCCATTTTATTCATTCATCTGTTGATGGACATTTGGATGTGTCCACTTTTTGGCTATTATGACTAACGCTGTTATGAACGCTTATGCACAAGTTTTAATGTGAACGTACGTTTTCATTTCTCTTGGCTATATATTTTGGAGTGGAATTGCTGGGTCAAATGGTAACTCTATGTTTAATATCTTGAGGGACTGCCGAACTTTTCAAAGCAGCTGCACCATTTTCATTTCCTGCAGCGGCTTCTGAGGACTCCGATTTCTGCACATCTTTGCCAACACTTGTTATTGTTTGTGTTTGTCTTTTGATTATAGCCATCCTAGTGGTTGTGAAATGATATCTCATAGTTTTGATTTGTAATTCTCCAATGACTAATGATACTGAGTATCTTTTCATGTTTTTATTGGACATTGCAAATCTTTGGAGAAGTGCCTGTTGAGATCCTTTGCCTATTTTTAAATTGGGTTGTCTCTTTACAACTGAATTGTAAGAGTTCTTTGTACATTATGGTACTAGAATTTGCCATTCTGTCAGTTGTCTTTTTACTTTCTTGGTAGTGTCCTTTGAAACACAAGTTTCAAATTCTGATGAAGTCCAATTTATTGTTTCTTTCGTTGCTTACTTTAGGTGTCATGTCTAAGAAACCATTGCCTAATCCAGTTAAGAGTTTTAGCTCTTACATTTAAGTCCATGATCCATTTTGAGTTAATTTTTATATAAGGTGTGAAGTTCAACCTCATTCTTTGTATATGGATACAGTTGTCCCAACACTGTTGAAAAGAATACTCTTTCCTGATTGAATTGTTTTGGCACCCTTGTTGAAAACCAGTTGCCCGTAAAAGTACGGGTTTGTTTCTGGGCTCAGTCTTTATGCCAGTACTACACACAATTTTGATTTCTGTAGCTTTGTAATAAGCTTTGAAATTGGGGATTGTGAGTCCTCCAACTTTGTTATTCTTTTTCAAGATTGTTTTGGCTATTTTGGTTTCCTTTTATTTCCACGTGAATTTTAGAATCAGCTTGTCAGTTTCTGCCACAAAGCCAGTTGAAGTTTTGATAGGGGTTGCATTGAAAAAATAGATCATTTGGGGAAGTATTATCATTTATTGTAGTCCATTTGGGCTGCTGTAACAAAAATAACATAGACTGTGTGGCTTATACCACAAACATTTACTTTTCAATGGTCTAGAGGCTGGGAAATCCAAGATCAAGGCACTAGCAGATTTGGTCTGGCAAGGGCTTGCTTGCTTCCTGGTTCATAGATGGCCATCTTCTCACTGTGTACTCAAATGGTGGGAGAGCTCTCCGGAGTCTCTTTTATAGGGGCATAAATCCCATCAATGGGGGCTCTACCGTTATGACCTAATTACCTCCTGAAAGCCCCATTTCCCAATACCATTGCATTGGGGGGCTAGGATTTCAACATATGAATTTTGGAGGTCACTGACATTCAGATCATGATATCATCTTAACAATATTAAGTCTTCCAATCCATAAACATGGGATGGCTTTCCATTTATTTGGGTCTTTTATTTCTTTCAATAATGTTTTGTAGTTTTCATTTTACAAGTTTTATACTATTTTGTTAAGTTTATCCCTAAGTATCTTATTATTTTTTATTTCATTTGTAAATGAAATTGTTTTCTTAATTTCATTTATGGATTGTTCTAGTGACATTTTAACAGAGTGATATTCATACTCTGTTACTTCATTTTTGCCTTTCAAAGATCCATCAGTCTCGAATAATTCTACAAGCAAAAAGAAACCTGAGCCTACCACTTGCAACTTAGCCAGAGACACAGGCAAGGCAGGAACTGACCGTGATGCTGCAGCTTCATCGCCACTTCTTGTCAAAGATGTTATTTGTGAGGATGATAAGGGAAAAATCATGGAAGAAGTAATGAGAACTTATGTAAAACAACAGGAAAAACTGAACTCAATTTTGCAGAAGAAGCAACAACTTCAGATGGTAAAATTGTTATCTAAATGATAGTCCATTGTGAAAAGATACTTTTGCATATTCTTAAGGAAAGTCAAGATGAGATGCTATAAATGTATTTAAGATTATTCAGTTTTACATTTATAAGAAAGATTAATATACTTTAAAATTCTTAGAGAAGATAGTTTTCAAGATAATTACTTATGTATAGAATTGATATGACAGCTGAATTTTAGATATTTTCTGTCCTGTTTTTTCCTGACTTGAAAATTCTAATATGATGGAAATAAAGTAAAAATTATATTGTGATTCTTTAAATTACAGGAAGTTGAAATGTTGAGTAGTTCAAAAGCTATGAAGGAACTCACTGAAGAACAGCAGAATTTACAGAAAGAGCTTGAATCTTTGCAGAATGAACATGCTCAAAGAATGGAAGAATTTTATGTTGAACAGAAAGACTTAGAGAAAAAATTAGAGCAGGTAATGAAGCAAAAATGTACCTGTGACTCAAATTTAGAGAAAGATAAAGAGGCTGAATATGCAGCACAGGTAAGAATTACAGTTTGTATAGTGTTGCCCTTTCAATGTGGAAATTGAAGCCGTTATTTTAATTTCATTAAAGAAATTACTTTATGTTAAGCTCATTTCATTTAGACTAGATTTCAAAATAGACAGTTCTGTTAAACACAACTTTATATCATCCAAGATGATTTTTTGACCTTGATTACTTTATTACTTTAAACTTATCAGGTTTCTGTAGTTTAGTTGTCCAAATTGCTAATCTCTAGCTATCTGAATATCAGAGGTTATGTTATTTTAATGTAGTATATGGGCTTTCAAATCAACGAATTAACAAACATGAACTGTTGCCCACTGTGTTCACAGCACTTGGGCAAAATTGAATAGTAGCTCACAACTTGGGGAAGATGAACAAATAACTCTTAACCTGAGCCAGCTGTGATGAGAGGTATACTGAAGTGTAGGGCATAATGAAAGTGTTCTGGGTGTTCAGTTCTCTTGACCTTTTGTTTCACCCTCATTTTAAGGTCATGTCAAAGTCTGATTAATAGTATTAGGTATTCAAGAGATGCATGCATGAAATAGTTCATTTTTGTAATAAGTAATTTGAAAGTAGGTCTTTGCCATGATGTGAGGAGTAAGTGGAAAAACAACACTGAATGAAAACTGACACAGTCTTCTAAATCACACAGCTGGCAGAACTGAGACAGAGATTGGACCATGCTGAGGCTGATAGGCAAGAACTCCAGGATGAACTCAGACAGGAACGAGAGGCAAGACAGAAGTTAGAGATGATGATAAAAGAGCTAAAGCTGCAAATTTTGAAATCATCGAAGACTGCTAAAGAATAGAAACCTTTAAATAGATTCATCTGTGTGTTCCCAACAGGGTTTATTTTTGTTTGTTTGTTTATTTGCTTTGGTAATTGAATTCTGAACAATTTATCTGCATGAAAATAACTAGGCATTGTATCCATTTGTAGATCAGAGAAAGTGAAGAGATTATATATTAGTATATAAATTTTTACATTTTCCAAATGAATGAAAATGTATGTTTCTTTGTACTTTTTTTTCAACCAGCTTAGTAACAATACTTTACGGTTTCAACTATTACATAATCTGCCTATATTTCTAATGCAATTTAGCAGTTGCATACTTTTTAAAAGCTGCATTGTGTGATGGAAAATAGTTTTGATCAATTTTGTTATCCATATTTTAGATTCAATTTTAGATACAATGGTGGCTTCATATTTCATATATAGAGCTACTCAAGGGGTTGAATCTCCATTTTTTTTCATGAACACAATCTCCTTTCTAAGTTAATACAGTATACTCATTATTATAATCAAAATCTGCTTTTATTTTGTTCATATTGTTGAATTTCCACCAGTTCTCCTCTATTTAATGTCTCCTAAGACATTTTGTCAATAGAGGAATTTCATTGTTGAGGTTATAGCACACCCCATGGGGAAGGATAACATGCTTTCTTATACACTGCTGCTAAACACAAGAAGCGGTTATAATTAGATTTTCTGTTTAAATGTGGTTATGTTTAGAAAAAAAATTTTATGCAGCAACTTTAGAAGAGGGAATAAAATGTAATAATTTTTGAACTTTTGTTTATGTTGTTAATAGTGGTGTGAAAATATTAATGTACTTGAGAAAAATTGATGTACATCAGTTCCCATACAATCCATAATCCTCCTGTACAGTTTTTGTATGTAGTTGTGGGTCTTCCTGAAACTTATATAATGGATTTGTCTTCCTTTAAATTGTAAAATATTAAACACTTTGAAGGTTATTTTGGACTTTTGTATGTTTAAATGTTAAGTCTTACCAAAATGTGCACGAATGGACCATTTTCAGTTACTATTTAATATCAAAATCAGGAATTTACAGTCAACTGGTAGTGTATGATAGGTTAATATAGGGAAGTTTAGTTATCTGCTACTAAAAGGTTTTTAGATAATTTTTAGAAGACAGGAATTCCATAGTTTGGGGGAGGGGCAACTTCTTCTGCACTTTTCTTTTTTTTTTTGCACAGAAAATCCTGTCATTCTTTAATGGCAAATTTCATATTAGTTAATTCTTGGCTTAAAAGATACTAGGTAAAATTCTTAGTATGCATTTTTTAAAGAAAGTTTCCTGAAGCTACCATTAATTGACATTATTATCCCATGAATTTTATGTTTATGTTCTCGTGTAAGGTACTGTATGAAATTAACTTGAGAGCTAAGTTTATTTTTTAAATATATCAGCTAAGGTTAAGATTATTTACTATTCCCATCTTAGTTGATAGATACTTGGTATAGAACTTCAAAAATAAGTAGGTTATCATTTAACCAGTTATTTTCATATTTTGTTTAATGGTACTTATATATCCTAAAAGAATTTTTGTACTTCCCAATACTAGAGTATGGTCTAAATGTGTATTTTCTATTTTCCATTTAACTTCGACTATATTAAACCTGCAATTAATTTGTTGATTCTTGTTCCTCCTTAAGGAGGAACACATGTTAAAATGACATATAGGAACAAATATTAAAAGTGACATATCCTCCTAATACCGTTTCTTTATCTGGAGAAAGAAAAATCACAAATACATTTTATGATACCGTTTCATTTTAGTTGTGTGTTAGTTGTGTCACAGCTAAGCTTTTTGGGACATATAATTCAGGCCCCTATAATTTCATTTATTTTTCTAATTCATTCAAAATCTACTTATGTTACTTAGTTAAATGGTAAGCTTACTTAAGTTTCAACTCAAAACTTCTAAAACAAATTGCTTAATCTTTGAAATATGTTATTTAAAAATTCTAAGCAATGCTTCATCACCTTTAAATTATCATAAACTCTTAATGTAGAGTTGAGTAAAGAACTATTTTTTCTAGTTCTTCACATAAGGGAAACTTGCCACATGAAATTGTAGTCTTCATTTTCCAGAAGATACACTGATGTGCCATCAGTTTCTGTCTAACTTCTTTGAAAATGTTTTTTTAGTCAATTGTAAATAGTATGCCTATTATAGTTAAAAGTAATTTCAAGTTAAACTGTACAACGTAGCTTGAAAATATAGAGACTTTGTAATACTCTACAAGTGGCCTCTGCTAAAATATCCATATAATTATTCTATTTTTGCATGCTCATTTTGTGTGTTGGTTGCTAGCTTAAAGTTTGTTTCAGTGTTAGTTTTTGTGTGCCAATTCATCAGGCAAGCGGATTTTCCCTCAGACGTCATAATATTTTTCTTTTTAGGAAAAATATAAAAATATTTACTTTAAAAAGCTGCATTAAAGGAACAGCCTATCAAAAGTGCTAGAGCATCTTTAAAAGGAAGAAAAGATAGAATGTTAGTTTACTGGGTGATGAGTAATGTTTAATTTGGGTGATGATGGTTTCTATACTCTAAACTTTATGAGAAAAAGGTACCAAATCTATAGTAAATGTAAAACCTGCTGTCATTGAGGAAGCTCTAAACAACCCTTATTTCACAAATGCAACTTTTAACACTAGGAAAGGCTTTGACCAACAATGTAAGTTTGGCTTGTGCTTTAGTTTTGTAAAGCATATTCTTTTGCTTGAATTTCTGTGTCCAGGAGTCAGGATGTTTTATGGTTCTTGAACTAATTTTATAACATATTTAATATATTACCAGTTGAGCTATAAAATCATTTGTACATATTGAATTGAAAACCAGTTACTAAAGTAGGTGTAATAGACTGAGTACAATGATACTTGCAGGTTATCCATATATTTTAGAAGACATGACAGAACAACCATTTTATTTGCACATCTATGGCTTCTGTTTGAAGGAAAGTAAAATGATAAAGAAACTTGAGTAATATGAAACATGCTCAAGGTTATTTCCCTAAATGTAATAGGAAAGCTGGTGCTGAAGGTTTTTGATCAGTTTCTAAAATTTTCTTCTCAATGACTTACTTTTGATTGCTTAGGGAAGAATCCTCATTTTTATTTGCTCTTACACATTTAAGCTGCACGACAGGATATTAAAAATTAATGGAATGAAAAGTTGTGCTCACACTGTACATCTGTTTCTGTGCTTGAAACTACTTGTTAGTTTTTATTGAGCTGCCAGCAATAAGGGACACATTACTGCTGTATTATACATTGTGGGGTTGAATAACTTAAACAGCTTAAAATTTTTTTCTATGTAAGACACTTAAGAATTTCCATTATTGGAAGAAATTTGTATGGGTATTCAATATTGCGTCTTGTTTAAAAGGACAGTCTTTTTTTTTTATTTTGTAAAATCTTTCCATTTTAATTGGCTTCTAAACTATAATACATAATGCAATTTTGAGCCTGTTTTTTAGTGATAGAATTAAATGTCTTATATAGTGCTACTGTGTTTGAATTAAAGTGAACAAATGTAAAAACCGAAATTTTAAAAATTAAGCCCAGAAAACAAAATAGTGTATTAAGTTAGTTGAATGTAAGAGAAATTCGTAAGATTTTTTTTTCTTCAATATAAATACCTCACTTGAAAATAAAGCACAGCATACTTAAAGTAGTTCTAGTAAAAAAAAAAAAAAATCCTACTAAAAGAATTGCTAAATCTTGAACAACTCTTGGGGAATTATAGTTTGGGAGAAATAAAATATACTTGCTTTTAACCACCCTGTTAGAAGTATTTATTTGTCCTGATAATTTTAAGCCAACACAGTAGTCTTAAAGTATTTCTGAAGTTCTAATCTGTGAAGGCAGTAAATGAAAGATCTGTTGTGCAACTGTTGAAACAAATTGTTGACTACATTGACCATAATTCAATTTAAAATCTTGCCAATGATGTACAGTTTTATGGTTAAAATTGCTGTGGTTGGTTGTATTACGTGACACACAAAACTGTCCTCTACCTCACGTGAAATAAATATTTTATATGGTTTTACTATAAAACAAGACTCATCTATCTGGTCACTTAGTTTACAAATTTTGAATTATATTTATTGAAACATGACATACTGTGCTCTTAGCTTATACCTCAACTGTATTTTGTGCTGTTCTCCATTTTCATGCCTTGTAAATAACTTGTATAGATTGTGGATTAAATTCCAAATAAAAACTTTTAATGCCAATGAAATTGATTCAAGCTTTCTTGGTATCCTGTGTGAGTTCAATGTTCTTGTTTCTTAAAATTGACATTTTCTCCTTTTGTTTCTTTAAAGTCTATTCATTACATAGCAAATAACTAACTTGAGAAACTTTTTTTTTTTAATTGTAAAATGTGAAATTTTATGTAATATGTGATGAACATAGCATTTTGTGATTATTCTCTTTCAAGATACTTGGACTCTTGCTTTAACATCTTTTCCTCACCTCCACTTCTGGTATTAGTTGTCAATTACTGCATAACAAACTATTCTAAAATCTAGCAGCTTAAAACAACATATCTCACACAGTATCTGAGGGTCAGAAATCCAAGAGCAGTTTAGTTGAATGTGATGGCTCGAGAGCTGTTAGAAAGGTGCTTTTATGATGTTACCTGTGGCTGAAGTCATATGAGAGCTTGACAGCTGTTGGATCTGCTTCCCAGCTCACTCAGGGCTATTGACAGGCAGTCAGTTCCCCACTGTATGGACCTGTTCATGGAGCTCTTCACAGCATGGTGGATGGCTTCCCCCAAATGAGTGATCCAAAGGAGAGAGTGATGCCACAATTTGTTTGATGACCTGGACTCTTAAGTCATATACTGTTACTTTTGCCTTGTACTATTTGTTAGAAGTCAGTCACTAAGTCCAGCCCATACTCAGTCGGAGGAGATTATACAAGGGAATGAATCCCAGGAGGCAAGGATTATTGGGGGATATCTTAGAGTCTGGTTACCATATCCTCCAAACTTTTTTTGTGTGTGGCAAAATGTACATATAAAATTTACCATTTTAACCATTTAAGGTGTGTGTATAATTCAGTGGCATTAAGTATATTCAAAATGTTGTGTAATTATCACCACTAGATCCAGAACTTTTTCACTATCCCAAACAGAAGCTCTGTGCCTATTAAACAATAACTCCCTATTCCCCCTCCCTTCCTCCCTCCCTCCCTCCAGCCTTTGGTATCTTCTATTCTACTTCCTATCTCTATGAATTTGCCTATTCTAGGTACCTCATATAAGTGGAATCAAAATATTTGTCCTTCTGTGTCTGATTTAGCATTGTATTTCAATTAGCGTAATGTTTTCAAGGTACGTCCATGTTGTAGCACGTATCAATTTCATTCCTTTTTATGGCTGAATAATATGCCATTTTGTACATATACAACTGGAGAAATGCCTATCCAAGTTCTTTGCCCATTTTTAAGTTGGGTTGTTTGTTTTTTGTTGTTGAGTGGTAGCACTTCTTTATATGTTCTAGATATTAATCCCTTATCAGATATATGATTTGCAAATATTTTCTCCCATTCTTTAGGTTGTCTTTACACTCTTAATAATGTCCTTTGATACACAAAAGTTTTAAGTTTTGATCAAGTCCAGCTTTTCTATTTTTTCTTTTGTTGTCTGTACTTTTAGTGCTATATCCAAGAAATCATTGCCAAATCCAATGTCATGAAGATTTCCCCCTGTATTTTCTTCTACGAGTTTTATAGTTTTAGCTCTTACTGGAATTGTTTTCTTAGTTTCTATTTCAGATTGTTCATTGCCAGTGTGTAGAAAATGCAGTTGATTTTTGGTGTTGATTTTGTATCCTGGGACTTTGCTAAATTTATTTATTAGCTCTAACAGTTTTTGTGTGTGGAATCTAGGGTTTTCTGTGTATAAGATCACATCACTTGTGAATAGAGATAATTTTACTTCTTCCTTTCCAATTTGGATGCGTTTGTTTCTTTTTCTTGCCTAATTGCTCTAGCTAGAACCTCCAATGCTATGCTGAATAGAAGTGGTTAAAGCAGGCATCCTTGTTTTGTTCTCAGAGGGAAAGCTTTCAGTCTTTTATCTTTGAGTATGATATTAGCTGTGGTTTTTTCATATATGGCCTATTTATTATGTTTAAGAAGTTCCCTTTTATACCTAGTTTACTGAGTGTTTTTTTCTTTTATCATGAAAGGGTGTTGAATTTTGTCAAATGCCTTTTCTGTATCAGTTGAGATGATAATGTAGTTTTTTCCCTTCATTTCATTGCTGTGATATATTACATTGCTTAGTTTTCATAAGTTGAAATTTCTTTTGCATTCCAAGAATAAATCTCACTTGCTCATGGTGTATAATCCTTTTCATATGCTGTTATTTATTTATTTGAAATAATTTGACATATAACATTCTATAAATTTAAGGTGTACATGTTCATTTCATACATTTATATATAGTCTAATATGCTGAATTTGATTTGCTAGGGTTTTGTTGAGGATGTTTGCAGCAATATTCATAAGGGATACTGGTCTGTAGTTTTTTGTTTTTTGTTATTTTGTAGTGTCTTTGTTGTTGTTATTAGGTTAATCCTGCTTCTTAGAATGAACTAGAAAGTGTTCTTTCTTGGTTTGATTGTTTTGGAAGAGTTTGAGAAGGATCGATGTTAATTCTTTCAACATTTGGTAGAATTCACCACTGAAACCATCTGGTTCTGGGCTTTGCTCTGTTGGGAGGTTTTTGATTGCCGATTTAATCTCCGTACTAGTTATATAGGTTTACCTATTCCCTATTTCTTCATGAGTTGCTTTTCGTAGATTGTATATTTCTAGGAATTTATCAATTTCATCTAGGTTATCTAATTTGATGGCATACAATTGTTCACAGTATTCTCAAAATCCTTTTTATTTCTTTTTTTTTTTTTTTTTTTTTTTTTTGCTGTACATGGGCGCTCCGCGGCATGTGGGATCCTCCCGGACTGGGACACGAACCTGTGTCCCCTGCATCGGCAGGCAGACCCTCAACCACTGCGCCACCAGGGAAGCCCGAGATCTTTTTTAATGGATGCCTTTAAAGCTATAAATTTCCATCTTAGAAAATAAAAAGTAGTTACAAACCAAAACTGCAATAATTCTGGCTTTTATATTTGCCTATGTATTCACCTTTACTGGAGATCTTTATTTCTTCTTACTTCTTCAAGTTATTGTCTAGTGTCCTTTTGTTTCAATCTAAAGGATTCCTTTTAACATTTCTTGTAGGGCTGGTCTAGCGGTAGTCAGCTTTTGTTGATCTGGGAATGTCCTAACTTCTCCCTCATTTTGGAAGGACAGATTTGCCAGATAAAAATTTGTTGGTTGAAAGTTTTTTCTTCTGACATTTTACATCATTCCACTGACTTCTAGTGTCCAAGGTTTCTTCTGAGTAGTCAGCTAGTAAATCTTATTGAGGATTCCTTATTTGTGATGTCACTTTTCTCTTGCTGCTTTCAAGATTCTCTCTTTGATTTTGTCTCTCAACAGTTTGATTATAATGTGTCAGTTTATCTTATGTGCAATATATTAAGCTTCTTAGATTTGTAGATTTAAGCATTTCATCATATCTGCAAGGTTTTCAGACATTATTTCTTCAAATAATCTCTTTGCCCCTTTCTTTCTTCTTCTAGGACACCCCCATAATGCTTCAGAATTTCTTTGGTTTATTTTTATAATTTCTATCTCTTTATTAATGTTCTTATTTTGTTCATAAAATGTTTTCCTGATTTCTTTGTCCAGATTTTCCTTTAGCTTTTTGAGTATATTTAATACAGTTGTTTTGAAGTTTTTCTCTCGCTAGTCCAATGTCTGTGCTTTTTCAACGGTGGTTTCTATCAATTTGATCCTTGGATGGATTATATTTTTCACTTTTTTTTGTATGCCTTGTGATTTTTTTGTTGTTGAAAGTTGAGCATCTGGCAATTATAATGCGGTAATTCTGGAAATCAGATTTTCCTTCTTCCCCAAGGTTTGCTTTTTCTTTTTTTAAATTATTACTGCTGTAGGCTGTGGTAGTGCACGTGCTTTGAGATTTTTCCACACTATTTTGCAAAGACTATTCCTTATTGTGTGTGGTCATGGACGTGTCCCTTTAGCTCATGTTCAGCTAATGTTTTGACATTTCCTTGAATGTCAGGAGTTAAAAAACAAGACAACAACAAAAACTCACAAAAAATTTTAAAAAGAAGCAGAAAAACAAAGAAATCCAACTACTTCTCACAGTCTCTGCATCTTGGCTCTATGTTAAAACACTCCTTCAAATACTCCAGTAGGCTTTCTCTGATCCTAGGAATCAGCCCAAAGTGAAAACTTAAGGCCTTTTCAGGTCTTCCTGGGTATGCAGCTTGCCTGGGCATGTGTGTAGCTTTCTAAATTCCCCCTATAGACAGCTGCTTTTGAATGTCCTAATTTCCCAAAGAATCTCATCCTAACTCATCCTCCAGTTCTTAGACAATCTATCAGTTGTTTACACCTGTAATCTTTTTTTTTCTTCTTCTATTTTTTTGGCCGTGTGGCATGTGGGATCTTAGTTCCCTGACCAGGGATGAACCCACACTCCCCGCAATGGAAGTGCATTGTCTTAACCACTGGACCGCCAGGAAAGTTCCTATACCTGTAATCTTTTGTCCCAGGCATCTGTGAGTCTGTAGTCCACCTTGCATCTTTTACAAGCAGTGCCCACTGCTTTTTCCAAGTTCCAAGTTAGGCAAATTGAAGATGAGAGTCTTGTGTCGGTAGTTCATGTATACTCCAGAGATGTCAGAATAGATGTACATGATGCTTTTCAAATAAAGTCTCCTCTGTTCCCTGTTCAAGGGAGGGAACTGGGAACTGGGCTGCTGCTGCTTCAAGATCAAGACTGCTGCTGCACTGGGGTGGGAAGGTGAAAGGGTGAATAAAAATGCCCCCAAACTTCCCTATCATTTTGAAGATGGCTTTTTCTTGATTGGGTATTTGTTTTGTTGCTATAAACCTTTGACTATTTTTCAGAGCATCAACAAAGTTGGTCCTGACATTTTCTTCTCTCTCTCTCTCTCTTTTTGGATGTTTCTGTGGAAACATTATCAGTGTTTATCCAATATCAAACATAATGGAGTTTCCTAGTTCATCATTTGTCTTACCACTCTTTTATTTAGCCCCAGTCTTTTTATAACCTGATCTTGCAAGTGATATACCATCACTTCTGTCATGTGCTATTGCTCATTCACTTCTGTCATGTGCTATTGCTGGAACAATGTGGGAGGAACTACACAAGAGTGTGAATACCAGGAGGTGGGGATCACTGGGAGTCATCTTAGAGATTGCTTACCACAGCATAGGACAAGAACTTTCCTCTAAAGTGATGTTGGTTGAAACCACAGCGTTTATTTTATTTATTTTTTCCCTTTTTTTTTTGGCCATGCAGCTTGTGGGATCTTAGTTCCCCGACCAGAGATTGAACCCAGGACCCGGCAGTGAAAATTCAGAGTCCTAACCACTGAACTGATAGGGAATTCCCTACCACAGCATTTTAGACATTAAGCTAGAACTTTAGTTTGGAAAGCATTAAGAGAAGGTGTTTAGCTCAGATAACAATGATTACTGTTTGCCCTGGCCTGACACTGATACTCTACTAGATATTGGACTTAGGGGAATGAGTCAGACACAGCTTCTGCCTTTGAGGAACTCCCAGACAGCTGAACAGCTAATTTGAAAGCAGCATGACTCAGTCCTATACAGAGGGCTAGGGGAACCTGAGGGGTAGACTTCGCTCACCCTGGAGGGTGAGGGATGTTCCTGTTCCAAATGACACCTGGATGGAACTTAGAGAGATGTGAGCTGTGGCTGTGCTGGAAGGCATTCTAGGTAGAAGGATCTGCATGAGGATAAGTTGGAGGCTAGTAATGAATGCAATATTATTCTTGCTAAGAAAACAATCCACATGGTTAAATTAGAAACTAGACAGCATAGTGTGGGTAATTTATGTTTTGATAAAAGCATGCACAAGGTCTTATGGGACCCTTCAGAACTTCATAGGAAGAGGTAGGAAAGTCCTGTCGTAGGAGGTTCTTGGGCTAATTTTGGGTGACTGCTAAGTAGCTGGGTGGAGAGGTCACTTCTTGCAGAATGAAGGTGTAAAGCATAGGGGACCAGAAGGTGTGGTGTTCCGCTACGAGGTAAGTCCAAGGAGTTCATTATGATTGGTGTGGACATAGTGTGGGGTAGGGAGCTGCACGGTGGAGGGGATTTCACTTAATTGAAATGTAAGGGTTGTTGAGGGGTTTGTGTCATAAAGGGCCTTTGTGAGCCTATATCCTAAAGGGCTTGAACTACGTTCTGAAGGTAAAGAGGACTGCTGATGAGGTAGTCACATAATTATCAGGAGGGTCACATAGTGTATAGGGACTTGAGTACTCTTCGTAGACCCTTATAATAATGAATATTTAAAATTTTAAAAAATATTTTATTTTATTTATTTATTTTTTGGCTATGCTGTGTGGCTTGCGGGATCTTAGTTCCCAGACCAGGGATTGAACCCGTGCCCTGCTGCAGTGCAATGTGGAGTCCTAATCACTGGACCACCAGGGAATTCTCCCAAAATATTTTAAATTAAAAAATTAAACATTTTTTTCTCATCATAAAATCAACTCATGTTCATTATGGAAAATTGGAAAATGCCTAAAGAATAAAAGAGAGTAAAACCCCTCAATCTCACTACTCCAAGGAACGCTTGTTAATATTTCAGTGTATATTTTCCAAATATATTTATTTATATTTAAAAACTAGTCTCCAACTGTACAGGTATTTTGAAATAAAATTTAGCCATTTCCATTTTGAAATTAATATTTTATAACGTTATCATCTAGTTCTTAGTTGAACACTTCATTGAAATGTAAATTGAAAAAGTTAATTGAACACTTTCATAATAATTATTTTATTTTTTGTAGGTAACTAATACTGAATTTTATTTTTTAAAATTTTATTGAAGTATAGTTGATTTACAGTGTTGTGTTAGTTTCTGCTGTATAGCAAAGTGACTCAGTTAATACATGTATATATTCTTTTTCATATTCTTTTCCATTATGGTTTATCACAGGATATTGAATACAGTTCCCTGTGCCATACAGTAGGACCTTGTTGTTAATTCATCCTATATATACTAGTTTGCATCTGCTAATCCCAAACTCCCAATCCGTTCCTCTCCTAATACCCTCCCCCTTGGCAACCACAAGTCTGTTCTCTATGTCTGAGAGTCTGTTTCTCTTTTGTAGACAGGTTCATTTGTGTTGTATTTTAGATTCCACGTATAAGTGATATCATCATCATAATTTTTTAGATAGACTTTTAGAAGCTGGATCAAAGAACATGCATATTTTATTCTATTTGATATATATTGCTGAATTACTTTTGAAACGGGATTTATCAGTTGTGTTATTGGTATTTGGTGATGTTCATTCTTTGTGTTAGTTATTTTTATTGAATCACTTTTAAATAGCATTAATGAGAGCCTGTGAGAGCCCCCCAGTGGCCAAGCTAATTTCTGCAAAAATATTATCAGTTGATTAAAAAGGAATTGTATCTAGTTGTTAAATCTTAATGGCAAAAAGAGGGGAGTGGCTAGAAATATCTTAGCTGTTTTAAAAGCCTTATCCTATAGTTAGAGAAGAGGTGCAATTTGCTTTCCTTTCAAATTCTTGTTCATCAGACTACGAAATGTTTTGAATTTCACTGCTGTGTAATATGAAGGTTAATTTCAGGGTTTCCCTGGTAGTGCAGTGGTTAAGAATCCGCCTGCCAATGCAGGGGACACGGGCTTGAGCCCCAGTCTGGGAAGATCCCATATGTCGTGGAGCAACAACTTAGCGCCACAGTTACTAAGCCTGTGATCTAGAGCCCATGAGCCACAACTACTGAACCTGAGTGCCACAACTACTGAAGCCCGCACCCCTAGAGCCTGTGCTCCACAACAAGAGAAGCCGCCACAATGAGAAGCTCGCGCACCTCAACGAAGAGTGGCCCCCCTCTCTGCAACTAGAGAAAAGTCCGTGAGCAGCAATGAAGACCCAATGCAGCAAAAAATAAAATAAAAAATTTAAAGAAGATTATGCAATTTCAAACAGGTTTAATATCAACTGATTATTTTTGGTGTTAAAGCTAATATTTATTGAGTACTTACTATGTGTTAGTGCTCCAAGCATTTTACATGTAGCAATGCATTTAATTCTCATGGCTATTATGAAATAATTACTATTTTAAATACCATTTTACTGGCAGGAAATAGAATATTAGTTTCTAACCAGAGTTACTTATCAGAAAGTTTAAATAACTTGCCCAAGGCCACACAGCTAGTAAGTATTGGAGCCAAGATTCCAACCAGGGCCCTTAACCTCCCTGCTCTAATGTCTCCCTGGGACTTTGGTGTCCAAGAATGTTCCCATTCAGAATAATTTCATAAAATAGGATCTTTATTTATGTAAGAAACAAACAACAAAAACTATTAGTAAGATTGAGACATAAGCTTCTCTTCTAGCCATTTTTTTAATTGGAACAGTATAGTATTGATAACATAATCGATGACTTTATATTATATATTAAATGAGTAATGACACATGATAGTTTTCATCACTTTATAGTTCATATATTTTCAGTAAAAGACAAAGTTTGACAAATTGCTCTGTACTTTGTTGCCTTAGGTAGCTAAATGCAAACACCTGCTCTTTTTTTTTTCTTTTCTTTTTTTCTTTTTTTTTTTTTTTTGCAGTACGCAGGCCTCTCACTGTTGTGGCCTCTCCTGTTGCGGAGCACAGGTCGGACACGCAGGCTCAGTGGCCATGGCTCACGGGCCCAGCCACTCCGCGGCATGTGGGATCTTCGCAGACCGGGGCACAAACCCGTGTACCCTGCATCGGCAGGCGGACTCTCAACCACTGCACCACCAGGGAAGTCCCCTGCTCTTAATTTCTAAGCAAATTTAATAGTGTGGCTTTCTAGTTAATTTTCTTATTTTCCCTTTCCATACTTCCATACTTTATTACTATTATATTTTAGTAAGTGTGATCCCCAGTTAGAGCTAAAACAAAGGACTTTTACTGCTCTTCAGGAAGTATGATCTCATTGGTTGAATTAGAAGTGATTTCATCCAATGTATTCTGAAACTTCTGGTAGAGAAGCAGATAAATAGAATTGGCTGTTAGAAAGCAGAAGAGAGAAAACATTTTGGAAAGGACTCAAACCTTATACTCCAGGTACAAGCTTTTCATTATTTTGCTTTATCTCCAAGTGGACAAAGGGGAAATTTGGAATAAAATGGCTTCTGAAGGAACAGTATTTTAATTGCACCACGAAGGCCAAGAAATGGGACCGTGAAAATGCAAATTTTTCCTTAGTTGAATTTGAAATTCTAGATGGAAGTAATTTGTGAAGGTGCTGCTCTTCTCTTGATGGAGAAACCTTGACTGAGGCCAGCATCTCTTGATAATCAGAGATTTTCCTGCTTGAGACCCGAGTAGCACACATCCCGTCCTCCTACTGGAGAGAGTTCCACTTTAGGCCTTCACTCTGCCTCTTGCCCACTCCCTAGACCAGTTATAATCCCCATCTCCTGATTTCTTCTGCGCTGTCTTCAGATTCCCATCTGTCATGGACTGCATATTTGTGTCCTACCAAAATTCATATGTTGAAACCTAATCTCCAATGTGATGATGTTTGGAGTTGGGGTCTTTGGGAGGTGATTAAGTCATGAGGATGGAGCCTTCATTAATGGGATTAGTGCCCTTATAAAAAGAGACCCCAGAGAACTCTCTTGTGCCTTCCACCTTAAGAGGACACAGTGAGAAGACTGCTATCGGTGAACCAGGAGGAGGACTCTCACCTGACACGAATCTGCTAGTTGGTGTCCTGATCTTGGATTTATATAAGTTTCATGTGTATGACATCATATTTCTATTTCTGTATACCCTACAGCATGCTCCCCACCAAAAATTTAGTTTCTATCCATCACTACACAGTTGATTCCCTTTACCCATTTTGCCTTCCTTCTGCTTCTTCCCCTCTGATAATCACTACTCTATTCTCTACATGTTTGTTTTTGTTTGGTTTGTTCATTTATTTTGTTTGTTTGTTATATTCCACATATGAGGGAAATAATACAGTATTTGTCTCTCTGTCTGACGTATTTCGCTTAGCATAATACCCTCAAGGTCCATTCATGTTGTCACAAATGGCAAGGTGTCATCTTCTTTTATGGCTGAGTAGTATTTCACTGTATATATACCACATCTTTATCCATTCACCTGCTGATGGACACTTAGCTTGTTTCCATATCTTAGCTATTGTAAATGGCATTTCATTTTTTAAAGCTTATGTCTGACACATTATTTTACACTATGAATTGGTACTACAGTGTTTCTAAAAATGTGTGTGTATGTGGAATTTTTGCATTACCAAATAGCGAAATCCACCAGAGAAATTTCTCCTTTTAAAAAGGGGTCTTATTAAAAGTATTTTTAAATGAATAATCTCACTTAAGTAATTTCATATATGTCCTATGTTTTCATGTTTGGTTTCCTAAAGAGATACATTTTAATATATGAGGAAAGCTTTCACAAATAAGTGTACATTCCACTTGGATCTAATGATCACACATTTGGAATTTGCGGTTAATCATGTTTCCCTACGAGTCATAGGCTCCTTTACACAGAAAATGTTTTTACCAGCTATGCAATGATAAAAGACAACCACTAGTAGGCGCCGCGAGCCCACTCCTTTGGCCCAAGCTTTGCTTTCAATGTGGGCTTTCGATGCTTGTCAACAAATACATTTGCCAGTACGATATGCATTTGTACTCTAACTGAATCACACTTAGTTTGATTAACTACTTTTAGGTATAAATGACAGAAGAACAGTTAACCAGGCTGCTTCCTTTGTTCAGTACACATCTGGGGTTTAGGGCACTGACCATCTCTTCAATCCTCCCCTTTAAATATCTTCGAATAAGTTGAGGAACTTATGCTCAGACCATAGGAAAGACTCTTACATTTTTCATAATGGATAGAATATTGGACTTAGGGTCAGAAGACCTGGAATCAGATTTCAGCTATACCTTACCAGTTCTGTTACATACTATAGAAATGTGAAGAGATGGCATGGCAAAATTTTCTGGGAGAAAATTAACTGGAAAAACCTCCATCTGGGAGGTCTGGGGATCCATTGTTCTCACTTATCTGGGGTGACTGGACCCTGAGAGACTGCTTCTCACAACTGAAAGGGTACCTGGGACTGTGGTAGACCTGGAATGTCAGTTTATTAAGTTATGCTATGTAGGAAGGCAGATTCTAATGAAGAGGAGGGCTTGGGGAGTAGAGTCACAGCCAAAGAATGCAGATGATTTTAGGAAAAGTACGTTGGCCAAGATAGCTTGAGGGACTTCCCCACTTTACAGAGAGCCTTGCCAAAGGGACCGCACCCTCGGATTCTGCGGCCACCATGCCATTTCCATCTCCTGTGGATAGTGGAGGATTCTCACGGCCCTCTCTCTGCCTCTTGGTTCCCAGGTCTCTATTCTTCCATGGCTGCCCAACTTTCTTTTCAAGGGACACACTCTTTATTTATGGCTAATTCGTTCAAATAGGTTATATTTTGCTGGCCTCCCTTGAGTGGCCTTTTGTACATCTGTGCTGTGATCATTTAAACATTCATTTTAAGATTTTTTTCTCCCATTAATAGATAACAATAGCAATAACCTAATTATTTTAGTTTTAGTCTTTATCAAAGGCAACTCATATTTCCAATCGATCAATATTGCCTGTGAATAATACCAAAAGTAGCTAACATTTATGAGTGCCCATCAGTGCCGGGCACTGTGCTATGTACTTCGTAAAAGTTATCTCACTTAATCCTCACAATAACTGTATCGGGGCATCTGCTAGTCTCACTTTATAGATGAAAAACCTGAGAGTCGCATAGGATAAGGGACAGCTCAAGTAATCAAGTTGGAATATGAACTCAGGAAGTTCCATTCCAAGATCTTAACTTCACAACTCCGTCTACCAGTTAGAGCCTGAGTTCTGAAATCTGCCTTTACAGGTGCCTCTGTGTGTCTGTGAGAACTTTGGGTGATCTGGGCATTGTTGAATTATGATTGGTTGAATTTTTATTGTTAGAATGTCAAATGCTCATGGAGTCGCAAGAGTGCAGATTGCATAACTTCTCTTTAATGAATTGATGTTGCTTTGGGTTTTATGTTTTACTTCTTACAAAAGCTCTTTTTTATGTTATAAGGAAATATCTGAAAACATCCAGGTCAGTAGACCCTGGTGATGAAATGCCCCAAACACAATGACTCACTCAAAAAACGGACATATTCCTATAATATAGTATTTCTTACAAACAAAACTTGTATGAGTTCAAGGAGAACACAGAAGAGTACAAAAGCAAGGGTTCTGAATTATATATAAATATATGTGTATGCATGTATATATATATAAAATCATATTATATATATCATATATAATAGCAGCCCAGGTTCCCTGAGGCCTTACCTTGTACCAGACATTGGTTAAAGCTCAGTATGTATATTAACTCACATAATCATCAAGAAACCTATGAGTTAGGCACTATTTTAACCCTCATTTTACACATGAGAAAACTGAGGCCCGGAGAAGTGAGGTAACTTGAATCCACAGCTAGGAAATGGTGGAGACAGGATTCGAGGCCAGGCAGCCTGCATTCTTACCCACTGTGCTCTCCTGGGTGGTTATTGCAGCTTTTTAATTGACACTCATCTCTTACAGAGCCTTTTCTGTCTTGCAGTTGACTCCTTTGGGGTCTCCTTGAGGCAAGTCTTCTCTAGAAGACATGGTGATTTGCCCAGCAGAGATATGGGAAAGCTCACTACCTGTGACTTATGATCTATATCTTGGAGTGTTGAGTAGGAAGTCTTGTGCTTACTGAAATCCTTCTCATCTTTAAATCTCATGATTGTTGATAGAGGAATATAATAAGCCAAATGTATCAAAGGGAGTTAAAACTGTTTAATGTAAATATAGCCCAAGGACAACTTCTCTACATGATAGAAAAGTACATATAATAGGTCTTACTTGAATGCATGGAGAGAAGGTGGCTTGATGATGTTGATGACGGTGGTGATGATGATGATGATGATGATGACAGCTTACACTTGCAGAACACTCACTCTAGGCTAGGCAGTGTTCTCAGTGGAGTGCAGATACTAACTTATCTACAGTGAGCAGGAGCTGTCAGCCTAGCTTTTAATGTCAAAAATGAGACACGAGGGCTTCCCTGGTGGCGCAGTGGTTGAGAGTCCGCCTGCCGATGCAGGGGACACGGGTTCGTGCCCCGGTCTGGGAGGATCCCACATGCCGCGGAGCGGCTGGGCCCGTGAGCCATGGCCGCTGAGCCTGCGTGTCCGGAGCCTGTGCTCCGCAATGGGAGAGGCCACAACAGTGAGACGCCTGCGTACCGCAAAAAAAAAAAAAAAGAGAGAGAGAGACACGAGCCTTTTAGGAATTTTCAGAAAGTGACAATCAGGACAGGTTCCCAGGAATGGTTAGTGAGGTGGGATGCAGGCTACCCCTTCCTTGTTATGTGAACTTGGGCAACTTAGCCTCTCTCATGCTGTTTCTTCGTGAGTATTATGTGTAAAGAATCATTCCTACCATAAAGGGCTGCTAAGAGAATTAAATGAGATAATTTATAAAATATAAACGCATGCACATGGTACATGACAGCTGCATAAATGTGAGTTGCTACTGGTGTTGTTATCATTACTCTGGCCATGGCCACCTCTGATGATTTTTGACCACTGGCAAAGGATCATTTTCTTTCTACCAGTAACTATGGTATGCTGAATGCTTCAAGTCTGTTTCTTAGGGCAATTCTCAGCTCATCAGTTGCCATCCTGGGCTGACAATGGAATATTACTCAGCCATAGAAAGAAACGAAATTGAGTTATTTGTAGTGAGGTAGATGGACCTAGAGTCTGTCATACAGAGTGAAGTAAGTCCGAAAGAGAAAAACAAATACCGTATGCTAACACATATATATGGAATCTAAAAAAAAAAAAAAAAGGTACTGATGAACCTAGTGGCAGGGCAGGAATAAAGACACAGACATAGAGAATGGACTTGGGGGGGGAGGGGGAAGCTGGGGTGAAGTGAGAGTAGCATCGACACACACACACACACACACACACACACACACACACATATATATATATATAGCTAGTGGGAAGCAGCCGCATAGCACAGGGAGATCAGCTCCGTGCTTTGGGAAACCTAGAGGGGTGGGATAGGGAGGGCGGAGGGAGGCTAAAGAGGGAGGGGATATGGGGATTTATGTATGCGTGTGGCTGATTCACTTTGTTGTACAACAGAAACTAACACAGTACTGTGAAGCAGTTATACTCCAATAAAGATGTATTAAAACACAAAAACAAAAAACAATCCTGGGCCAAGGAGGAACTGTACTGGGCGCTCTTGGGAGTACCACGGTCCTTGCTCTCAGCTGGGAAGGAACAGGGAGAAGCTGAGGAGGGATGGAGCGAGAGACCCAGAGATAGGATGAGAGAGGGGCAGCAAGAAGAGAAAGAATTCGCAGCAAAATAGAACTCGCGCCTGACGCAGGCCCTCTTGTCACTGTCCATTACTTGGACCTGGATCGAATTATTTTCTTTCGAAATTTTATTATTTCCAACACTAACCGTGCGACGCTCGCCGGCGGGGCGGCGGGATCACCCCCTCCCTAACTCTGCTTCCCTCCACATCCCACTCCTGACCCCGCCCGGCGATTGGTCTGCTGGACCCGGGGCCGTCGCGGATTGGAGCTCGCCGGCCGGGTCTGCGGGGTTTAAAGAGGGGGGCGGGGGCGCGCTGCCCAGCCGCGCTGCTGTCCTCGCCGCGCGCCCGTCGTGCAGCTGGGCTCGCTGCGTCTCGTGGCTTCCCGCCTCCTCCAGCATCCCGCATCTCGCCGTCGCAGGCCAACGGCTTGCCAGCGCGGGAGAAGGAGGGCCGGGTCAGGCGCCGTCGAGCCCGGGCGCAGCTAGTGAGGGGAGAGGCGCAGGGACTCCAGGGCGGCCACGATGGTGGCCACATTCCTGCAGATAGTGGGTTTCGTCACGAGCTTCGTGGGTTGGATCGGCATCATCGTCACCACGTCCACCAATGACTGGGTGGTGACCTGCGGCTACACTATCCCCACCTGCCGCAAGCTGGACGAGCTGGGCTCCAAGGGGCTGTGGGCCGACTGCGTCCTGGCCACGGGGCTGTACCACTGCAAGCCCCTGGTGGACATCCTCATCCTGCCGGGTAAGGACCCTGCCTTGCAAGTGGCTGTCCTAAATAAACCCTTTCCTTCCGGGCAGACGGGGGAGGGGAGCATTAGGCAGCGTTCACAGAATCGTCTGGGGGCTTGAAGACTTTGGGGCATCTTTTGACACCTTCAGTCCTACTTTGTTGAGGAGGAATTAGGTAGCCCTGAACTTAACCTCTCTCAGCCTCAGTTTTCTTATCTGGAATTTGGGATGACAGTGGTGGCCACTGGCCGAGTCACCCTGAGAAGGTAATGAACTGAGACATAGACACATAGTTGGAACTCCCTACATATTAATTACCGTAGCCTCACCTGCCGCGTGCTCCCACTGTGGGTGGATCAGAAGTACTTCATCCCCTGGCCTCCTCCTTCAGGCGCCCCGCTTTCCCTGTTAGAATCCACCCGCAGAGGCTGGAGGAGGAAAGAGAGAAACAAAAGCATTCCAGCTATCCGAACAGGCGCAGGCTGAGTTTCCCAGTCCTTGTGGGACGGCCGAGGTGTCCTGGCCAAGTTAGGGCCCTCCTACCTGCGCCCAGTCGGTTCCCACAGGCCCCGGGGCCTGTCCCATTTCCCCTACCCCTTGCCCCCGCAGTGAAGGGCGTCGGTCCTCGGGCCTGCCGAGATTCCCCTCCCAGTCTCCGCACCCTGGGGTCAGAGAGGGAAGAACGGGCGCCCCTGGGAGGGCCCACTCACCTTGGGAAAAGAAGCAACTCCGCGGGTCGCCCCCTCCCCTACGGCTGTGCCTCAGAGTGGGGAGGGGAGGGAAGAGTTGCCTAGTTTCCACCTTCCCCGATGCCAGCCGGTGCTGAATCTTAACTTGCTGCCCTGTTGAAAAATTCTGGGCAAGTTTCAATTCAGATTTAAACCTCGAGCCAGTTGGATGATTGACAAGGTCTTCGGAGCCCCTTCAGGTTTTCTGCTCGGAATCTTGGCTTATCCCGGCCCAGGCCTAAGCACGACTGTCTCGCTAGCCTTTGAGGATGGTGCGCCTTTAAAGGCCTATCCCGGTTTCCTTAACAAGTGGAGTAACTGGGCGGTAGGCCGGAGTAACTGGCCCCCGAGGCCGCCAGTCTGGGAGACTTTGGCTTTGGCCTTCTCCTGGATGAGCTTTTCTCTCCCGAAGACTGTCCCTCTTTAAGCCTCACCTCAAGTGCTTCCTATTTCCAGGTCCTTGTAGTCGGAATCTATCGCCCTTCCTCCTTGCCACCCTGGTATTTGACCCCTATCCCCGTCAGTGCACGTTTTGACTTTTCTGTTCCTTGTTTGTGAGTCAAGTTCTCCTAGCACATTTTAAATTCCTCAGAGATATAGATAGCATCCTACCCTCTTTGCATCTTCCCCTGCACCTGGCACTGCCCCTGACACACAGCAGGTACGCACAGTGTGTGCCGGTCCTGCCCTCCATTTTGGACTTTCAGAATGACAGAGGTCTGGGGAACCCAGATGTGGACCCACCTCCAGTTAAAGCTGCCGTTGGTCGACCTGGATCAGACTCTGGGATGCAGTGCTTACAATCCGAGTGCTTTGCGACAAGTTCCTAACCTCTATGAACCCCGGTCATCTTCTTTTAAAAATTAAAATGAAACCAACCCCCTATCTTTCAGAGTTGTTTTGGGGATTAAATGAGATGACAAACGTAAGCCTCCTTAGATGGAGTAGAGGCTCCGTAAATGGTAGCTATATTTTTTATTAAAAGCCGGGCATGGTATTTTTAAGAATCTGACTTGAAGCATAAAATTACTCTCTGCTTCCTTCCTCCTGAAATTAAATTTGCTGAGCATTCGGTGACAAGTGGTTTATTTTTAGAGAACATAGACCATCCTACAGACGGAGTACACTTTAGGGAGGGCCTAATCCTTCCTGCGGTCCCCTCCCTCACACTGTAGGTGGGGACGGGGACAGATCTCAGTCTCCATCTTTAGATTCTCAAATGTGGCCTTGACACCTAGCATGTTCACAGACCGTGCCATGAATTTCAGAATCCGGGTGGCTAGCTGACTCTCCTTTATGTCAGCCCTGGTTCTCTGACCAGTCGCAGGGGCTTAGGGCTGAGGTCAGAGGTCTTGCCTCAGACCTCCTGTGGCTCCTATCTGGGGGTCTTCAAGTCAACAGATACTTGATTGATTTATTACCCTTAATTCAGAAGAAACTGAGTTGGGCAATTGTTGGGAGCGTGCCCTTGTGGAGTCTGAATTCTCGCAAAACACAACTTGCTAAGAGGCAATCTTGCAGTCGGGTCTTGGTGCACGGGTAGGCTGGCCACATTTGGTGTGAGGGTCCTGCCACAGGAGGCAGAAGCTGGGGCTTGTTTTTGGGTTTGCCATTAACTCTGCTTCCCCCAGGTCATTAGCTCTACTTTCCTCTGAGTCAAGAGGGAGAGTTACAACTCCCCGACCCCCTTTTTTGAAGGAGGGAGAGTGTTTTAGTGAGAAACGATACATTTAAGTGTGTCATATTCTCCCAGCATCTTGTCAGATTTATTTTACATAAATATTGCACATATTATCATCTGTTTCTTAATAAAGTAGCTACCTGGCATTTTATTTGACAGTATAAAGTTCAGGTAGCTTTGCTCCACTCTTATTATTCAACTCGTTAATTCCTTCATTCATAATTGTATGTTTACATCATCTGTTGTGGGCACTGTGTTAACTCCATGAAGACCAAGGCAGGTGTCTGTCTTCTAGGAATCCATGGGGCTGGAGAGATGCCTTTATGGAAAATGGACCATTGTGGAAGCATGCCCAGGGCACAGTCGGGGAGGCAGGAGATGGAGCCTGACCATCTATAGGGGACAGGATTCATGAGCAAGCAGTATCTGGGGAGATATCAAGAGAGGAAGCCTGAGTCTTAGTTTAGTCTAGTTAGGGCCACATACTGTTTATATACAATGTGAATTAAAAGCACATGATTAAGGGACAAAATCACCTAGTACACCTGGAGATAAAAGTACTGCCTTGACACAGAGTAAAATTAGGAATACCAGTAATAATAGCTGACCCTTTTTGCAGTACTTAGCATACGCTAGGCACTGTTCTGAGCACTTCATGAATTAACGAATTTAATCTTAGTTGAGTTCCATTGGAGAGATGTAGGTACTATTATTATTTTTACTCTGTAGGTGAGGAAAGTGTCAAGACACTTGCCCAAGGTCACACAGGTAGAACATATCAACAGCAGGCTGGGATCAACACAGACCATCACAGAAGAATTCTTCAAAGATTTGAATTTTAATCTGAATTTTTCACAAGGTGATGTAACAGTGTAATTGTACTCTTGGCCTCTTCATCTCGGAAGCTTGGATGAGTGGTCTAAACCAGGGATCCCCATTCAGTCTCTCCAGCCCCCAACCTTCCTTTTTTTTTGTCACTGAGTCACGTTAAAAATTGAACATGCAAAGTGATCTTGGACAATATTTAACATATTATAAGTCCTGGAGTGGGACAAGAGGGAGGGAGAGGTAGATGGTGCTGGATTCCCGTGAGGCAGGATTGAGGATCCACGGGGACCCATGGCCTAACCCACCCTGTCTGCACTCTTGTTCCCAGGCTACGTGCAGGCTTGCCGAGCCCTGATGATCGCTGCCTCAGTCCTGGGTCTGCCGGCCATTCTCCTGCTGCTGACCGTTCTCCCCTGCATCCGAACGGGCCATGAGCCTGGCGTGGCCAAGTACAGGCGGGCCCAGCTGGCTGGCGTTATGCTCATTCTTGTGGGTAAGACAGCTTTCTGTAGAGCACCCCAACTCCCAGCGAACCTGAAGAATCTCGGGTCTTGCTGCTGCTTCATCGAGTTCAAGAGACGTGTGCAAGGAAGGCATGTGAATCCACTGGGGGAAGAGCCCCCCACAATGTGTATCCCTTTATGTTTCTTGGGCGGTTGATGCAGAGGGATAAGTAATGTCTGTGGGAATCACTGAACATAAAAGTAAGTTAAGGGACTTCCCTGGCTTTCCAGTGGTTAGGGCTCTGCACGTCCACTGCAGCGGGTGCAGGTTCGATCCCTGGTCCGGGAACTGAGATCCCACAGGCCGTTCGGCGCTGCCAAGGAAAAAAAAAAGTTAAAGAAAACAAACAAAAAGGATTTTGAGGGTGTGCCTAAGAGAGAGAACAGAAGGCAGAAGAGAGTTACAGGAAAGCTCTCCACTCAGGCCTCATGATAAAAATCCCTTTTTGGAAGCACCTGTGTCCAGGTCCCACTGCAGGTCCATTGAGTCAGAATTTCTGGGCATTAGACCAGGCAAAGATATTTTTTGAAAGCTTCCCAGGTGACTCTTGAGTGCAACCAGGATTGAGAACTTCAGTTAACATATAAAGAAAGACCAGAGAAAGAGGAGGGCAAGATAAAAGTAAGATGCTGAGGGTGGTAGATGACCAGGTGATGATTCCATCTTTCATTCAGCAAGCATTCACTGAGCACCCGCTGAGTGCTGGGCAGTATGGTAGGCACTGGGGATACTGGAGAAAAGAAGGTAGTCTGTGCTTTGAGTGTACTTGGACATCTTGATGTACTTGGTATACTTGCTCATCTAAAAAAGGTACACAGGCTGTGCACACACATAGGAAGGCACCTGATCCAGACTGGAGGAGTTTTCCAGAGCAGAGGACGCTGGCGATGAATTTTGAGAGCTGGATAGAAGGTGATTAGGTCATGGATTGGAGAGAGGGGCAGCTCAGGCCAAGGACATGCCATGTGCTTGTTCGGTGTTCCTGATTACACCTGCACACGGGGGTCTTGATTTAACAGCCTAGGGAGGGTCCTTCTAGCTCTACTCTCTGACATGCATTTTAAGAACAGCAGCTCTTATTGCCAAGTGTCCCGAGACATTGTGAGGAGACATTGGTTTGCATATGAGTTAGATATAAATCATGTTCTCCTGGGACAGGACATTTCCATCCCCAAACTGGTATCAGACCATGTGTTTGAGGGGGAAAGGTAAGGAGCCAGGGTTCTGTGTGGATCAGTGCCACTTAGTGATGGTCACCCACAGTGACACTGGTGAGGTGAGGAGCCATGAGGCATAGGGGTGAGGTTTCCCTTGATTGCAAAGGGTTGGAGGTTTTTAGAGGCTTGTGAAACCATGGAGAATTCAGAGGAGGGGCTCGCGTGTGCATGTGCATGTGCGTATGTGTGTGTGTGTGTGTGTGTGTGTGTGTGCGTGTGTGTGTGTTAATAGGAGTGAAAAGACCAGAAAACCTCTGTAATTTCCAGAGAAGAATTTGGGCGTGGCCATTTTGGTTCCCGCCACAAAGAATTTGTGTGGGAGTGCCCCACGGAACACAAAATCAGCATCATGTGCTTCAGTCAACTCACAGGGTCCTTCCTTGTAGTGCTTTTCGATGGCCAGATCTTTGCATCTGAACTCCCTTTCCAGTAGGTTGACAAAAGCTCTACAATTAAACTGGTTTGCAGCATCCAGGTGAAACCCTTCTCATCCCAGATATTTGCGGTTGTTTGTAACTTTCCTCACATTCTTACAGAAGCCCCAGAAGGCTTTCTCGTTAGCTCTGAGGATCCCAAAACCAAAGGATGGGTCCGTTGTGTTGAGTGTTCATCTTTAGAAATCCTAGCCTTCCATATGAGAGTCACAGAATATCCACAAGTAAGAGAATACATGAGAAACCCCAAACCCAAACCTGTAGAAAATAAAGATATAAAAGCAAAGTCACAGAGACAAATTGGTATTTAAAAAACCCCTGAAAACAACTTAATTGTCCAGTTGAATATAATGATTATTAAAAAAATAACAACCCGTCGTTTGAAACTTCCTAGACGAATTAAATACTGTTTTTCTTCATCTTTTTCAAGTGGGTTGGTGGATGCAGACAGAATCATAGAGAGGAGAGTGAGAGTGGTGGGCAGGTATGGGTGTGAGCTCCTCAGTCTTTGTTTGCTGCCCAGAGGGAGACGATGGACGGGGCATTGAGTGATCTGACACCCCTTCCCCCAGGGAGGCTGCCCCTTGCCCTCTTGTAGCCTTGCATCTCCAGTGGTACTTGCGTCCTCTTTGATGGCTCCTGTCCGGATTTGTTTCTCAGTGGGTCGCGGCTTGCCTTTGGGTTGGATGTTGTTTAGACTGGAACAAGCTCCCTTGCTTGCTAGATCTGGAAATGTAAAGCTCATTGTCTCAAGTGTGGCACCTGCTGGCCTCCCCTAGGTCTTCTCGGCAGGGAGCCCGTGTGCCTTGTTTCCCCTGCCTTGTTTCCCCTGCTGGGCAGTGGGTGGGAGGAACAAGAGAGAGTGAAGCCTCCCTTTGTGTGGCTCAGGATGGGCTTCTGTCCTAGGGGTCACCAGAGGTGCTCCAGTTGAGGTGTGGTCCCCTTCCAACGGGGGCCAGGCACACTGGGGTGTGGGAGCCTGGGAACCGGAAACAGTGTCAAAGCTAATCTTGGGATGAAAACTGTAAGCACTTTTAATGAAAATCAGTTCTTCCTGACTCTGAAAACCTTTATTTTTCAGAAAGCTTAAAATAAATTATGTCTGTGGTACAACAGCTTATCTTCTCAGGAGTCTGAGTTCAGTGTTGTGAGGATTTGGTTCCTGCTGTGGGGGAAGGAATGGGAGCCCGAAACTGCCGACTTCTTAAGCTAGATGAGTAGTTCAAGGCGCAGTGGGCGCCTCAGATCCAGGATGGAGCAGAGGCAAATCTAATTCTAACCTATGGCTTTTCAAGAACCCCCGCTGAGGCAGGAGGTATCTATGCCCTGAGATGCTTCATCCTATCATGTGGAGTCAGACCAACTGTACTAAATCTTGGACCTACCGCTTTCTAGCTGTGTGAATGGGGCCAGTTACTTAATGTCTCTGAGGCTTTATATAAAATGGGGACAATACTGCCTACTTCTGAGGTTGGTAAGAATAGTGAAATGATGTATGCAAGTTATTTAACGTTCATGGTGTCTGGCGCCCAGTAGGTGCTCAACAACTGGTTGCTACCTTATAGATGTTGTTGTTTAGAGGAAATAGAGAGCTAACCTAGAAGGTAACTGGGTATTCCTTCCATCACATCTAATTTCTGCAGGGTCATCTCCACACGTGAAACTGGTAAGGAGAGATGACGAGCTGTTCCTGGAAACACCAGGTCACATCCTGGTCTAATGGAAATATTTTCTTTGCTTACTTTGTAAAAACCAGAGTGTAGGGATCAATAGTTTGAGTTTTGGACTTATTCCATTATGAAAAGTCATGATAAGCTACCCAACTGAAAATGCTCAAGCTTAGTTCTGATTCAGTCTACTTCTCATCTCACTGTAAGTTACAAAGTCCTTGATTTGGGTGTTTCTTGGGGAGATGGGGTAGGGAATGGAAGGAAAGGAAATGTATTTTCCTTCCTAAGTGGAATCCTTCGTCTTCTCTCCTCCTTTTCAAAAGTATGGCCTCAGGAATCCAATATTTGTATTGGAAAAAAGGTTTCAAAAGTATGGCCTCAGGAATCCAATATTTGTATTGGAAAAAAGTTTGCAACTTGGAACTTATAGGCTAATAATGAAAGTGCCGTAAAATAAAGGGTATATGCAAATGTGGGAAAAATTGAGCTTGTCACACACAGAGAATCGGATGTCCTAGGGGGATTGGGAATCCTTGGGTGTGAAATAAACAGTGATGCCCTTAATCCCGGAGTACTGAGATAATAGAAAAAGTCTTCTTTCAAACTCATTGACTTTACACAAAGTTCCTAATCTAAATCAAATTTCATGTGGGTAGAAGAAAGGATGTAGCATCTTAGTATGGTTGTGGCTTAAAATGACCTTATTAGTAAAATTGGAGGAATTAACTGCTTTATGGGGTCTTTCCTGTCTCTAACTTCAGTGTTTTTTAAAAACTTAACAAATAACCACGAAGCTGGCTTTTAAAAAAGGTTGTAGGAAAAAAGAGATAACGATGTGTGGAATAGAAATAAAGGGGAAAAAGGGCTGAAAGCAGGCCAGGAAAATAATGTACTCAGATATTCCATTGACTTGATGATTGTTGTAAACATTAGATCTTCATAAAAGTCATTGCATAGAGGCCTGTGTCCTCTGGCGGCTGTTTTCTTAAGTCAAACTTTAGACAGTGACAAATGGAAAAAGGAAAGACGAAACATTTTGTGGTTTCAAATTATAAGGAAACAACAAATACGTACGACTCCAACCAACAGCTGGTTAGAAATCTGATTACTTGCTGTCTTGAGTTAACCGGATTCTTTGTGAAAAGCTAAAGTGAATTGCTAGTTAGATCATATGAGATAATAGCATCAATTGCGGAAGATGGCGTTCGGTGCACTGTAAAATGTTAAATGGAAGGGGATTTTAAAAAAAGGTGTTGTGGAAAATTTGAAGCATACGCAAAAGTAGAGGCTAGTGTAATGAACCCAAACTCATTCCCAATAATGATCAACTCACCTTCAATCTGCTTCGTCTCTGTACGTCTACTTTTCTCCCAGTCCCCAGATTTTTTTGAAGCAAATCTCAGATATCAGATCAAGGGAGATTTTTTCCAGTATTACTAATGTAAGTCAGAGTAATTTAAGTTATTTTAATGAAAATATTGCTTTGTGCTGGAAACGATGCATTTAAAAGTTGTTTCAATGCTTAGTACTGAAGGTGACGAAGCCTGAAAACAGAGGTGCTCATTGGAGGAAGGAAGAAATGTCAGGGTCTGCTGCTCTTCTGTCTTTCTGGGCTTCTTTGTCTGTCTGTCCTTCTCTCTCTGTCTCTAAGTTGTTACCTCCAAAGCCAAACACACCTGTACCAATTTTATTTAACTTCATCACATTTATTTAACTCCATGTATTACCCTGTGTCATCTAATCCCTAAATAGATGAAAAGCTACACTTACATTTCATGTTTGCTCTTAAACTGCCTTCCCAAGTATTTTCTGTGTTTGGCTACATCAAGATCATTGCTAACTTTTAATAAGGGTATTTCCTATCAACTAAAGAACTGATTGTATTAAATTATTTGAAATTTATCCAGAAGGGCAAACAATTTTATTCTATGAGGAGCAAGGAATTCTGCTTGTGAGAGGACCAAGTCCAGATGAATCTATATCTACACTGTGAAGCTTTCTTCTCCCCTTCTCCTTCTTTTGTTTTTTCAGATGAAGATATCCCTAATTTTCACTTGCTAGTCCCCCACAAGTGGCAGAATTTTTTCCTCTTGTGCAGTTAATTATTGCATCTTCTGAAGTTAGAAGAGGAGGAACAAATTGAAAAATCTAAGTGTTAAAATTCCCCGTCCTGGGCTTCCCTGGTGGCGCAGTGGTTGAGAGTCCGCCTGCCGATGCAGGGGACGCGGGCTCGTGCCTGGTCCGGGAGGATCCCACATGCCACGGAGCGTCTGGGCCTGTGAGCCATGGCCGCTGAGCCTGCGCGTCCGGAGCCTGTGCTCCGCAACGGGAGAGGCCACAACAGTGAGAGGCCCGCGTACCGCAAAAAAAAAAAAAAAAAAAAAAAAAAATTCCCCCGTCCTATTTTTAAGACTTAATTTAAAAATGAATTCTGATGACATAAAAAGAAATGAAAATTCCCTTTACCTTCCTTCAATGTTCTTTACCTTATGGGTAACTGTGACTTTTTAAGAAAAACATTTTCTTTATTTTCCCCAAATATGGAGAGAATCATTACAAACTCTTTGTATGTGTGTGTGTGTGTCTGCAAATAGCAATAATTCTAGCAGGCCTCCTATGTCTTTAAGAAAGCCAAAAATTACTGCCAGTTCTATTAATGTGTCACATCTTTCAGCTGAGTATGATATGACTTGCATTTTTAACTTTACTGATTAAAACTAGTAAATCAGTAAATCTCCTTTCCCTTCAAACCATGCTGAAATTGAGTAAACTTCTTTTTTTAGTTTTTAAACATTCTTCGTTGTGAGTTCAGTTGAAGGTCACAGTGAACCTCTCATTCCCTTTATGTTGTGTGGCAGTCTGTCATCTTCTAGTGGTTTTTGATGTGGTCCATCTTTGAGAGCCACAGGAATTCCACCCAGCGTTCAATTATCTACTAGGAAATAAAGAGCCTGCTGGTGCTCATTTGCTTTGTTTTGCATGGACTGTAAAAGAAGGACATCTTTAATGAGGTAAATCATGAGCTTGTAGCTTTGAGTGTGTTAAAGTCACATTCAAGTTTTATAATTTTGGAAGTCAGTTTTGGTGTGGATGAGGTGGAGAATAGACTGGAAATGAATCTACCTCTCATCTCTCCATCTGTCTGTCCATCCATCCACCCATTCACTCACTCAGTCCTATAAGTTCATTATTTAAATGTTCAGACATTTTAATGATTTTTCCTTTTTCTGGTAAATTATATAGGAATGAAATCTAACAAAATCTCTAAAACATTCAAAATCAAGAGTGATAATTACTTTTGAATAGCGAGCCTGATTCTTTCCCTACGTGAAGATAACCTTTGCTTAGGAAAAGGGAAAGAATTCAGTGAAATTAGAGGCAAACTTTAAATCTTATTCTATAAAATCTAAACCAACCTGCAAGTTAAGTGAGGTTTAAATGAAATGTGGAGAATGCTTTTGTTTGTGTGTGTGTGTGTGTGTGTGTGTGTGGTATATATAAATACAAAGTAATTGAAAAACATAAAACTTAATTTGAACCATAACCTGTTTTGAATCCAGTTAATAGTTTATAGGAAAGATCAATTGGATTGAACCAAGTCAACTGGGAATCAAATCTTTTTTTTTTTCCCTATGGAATTCGGCTTTTCCCTCCCCACCTTTCCCTCTAATCAAGCTTGGGTGTTTGGAAGCCCTTGCTAGGTTGCTGTTTTTG
The DNA here is from genome assembly GCF_951394435.1 of Stenella coeruleoalba. Classification (NCBI taxonomy): domain Eukaryota; kingdom Metazoa; phylum Chordata; class Mammalia; order Artiodactyla; family Delphinidae; genus Stenella; species Stenella coeruleoalba. The sequence goes on from NC_137150.1 coordinate 49,057,621, forward strand.
CCCGTATCAGAACGTATGCCCCTTTTGGGCATCTAGGGGTGTGTAGCTGGATTGTATCTTGATATGAAGAATCTAGAGCAATTCTTTCTGGCTCAAACACTCTAGAAAAAGGTTGTACCCCTTTCACGATAGAGAAAAGGCTTTTCTCTGTGCCTCACTGAGAGTATAACTATGACAATAGCCAAGCAGTTCTCCAAGAGTGCCAGATTTGGAATCTGTGGCCAGAGGAAGAGAAAGAAAAAAATTGTATCTTAAGTATTCAAAGCCCTGCATTGGAAAGGGAAGGTTCCATCAACCAGATCAACTGGTGTTCTTGAGAATACTCTATTCACAGAAGGAAAATACATCTTCTTATGGTATCGCATATAAAACTATTACAGAAGCTGGCATGATGGTGCTTTACTCTTTAAGTGAAGCTATTAACATATGGACAGATTTTAGCTTCTTAGATAATCTATCAATATATAAACTGCTTAAATATATGAATAGTTCACAGTTAACGGAATGAATTTAGGCTGTTAGAAAGCCAGTTGGAGCAATTCAAAGCCCCCAAGTTCACTTTCTTACTTCTGACTTCCACTTGGGATCTATACTTTTTTAGGACAGGAATCACATCTATTTATATATATCTATACACATCTTGTGGGGATGGGCTTAGTGTGTTGTCAACAAAACCTTATGTTACAATCTACACAAGTGCAATGAGATAGTCTAAAAGGTCTTTCAAAATGCGTAAGACTTAAATCTTTTCTTCAGTTTAGAACTAATGTACAGGGCTGTTAGATTTGAGTGCTATGTTAAAGAAAAATTACATTGTTTTCTCTGTGGGCATAGAAGTAAGTTAGAAAATTACTCTGTATGAGCAGAAAAAAGCTTGCTGAGTTGAAAGTGACAAGGGTACCCCTTGTAGCAAACAGTGCAATGCCCTGCCGTGAACGTATCAAAGGTTTTATGACTAACAATTAGAAACATTATTATTATTATTACTTTTTGGTCTGTCAACTTTCATGGGCCATCCCAACCTACATCTTTAACTAAAATTTCTGTCCTGCTGTAGTTGTGAGAGATCAGATGATACCAAAAGAAGAATGGAGTTACTTTGCCTAGAGCATTGTTATGTAGTACATTAGCCACTAGCTACACGTGTTCATTTAAATTTAAACTAATTAAAATTCAAAATTTGGTTTTCAGTCTCACTACCCTCATAAGAAATGTTCAATAGCCCATGTAGCTTGTAGCTACCCTATTTGACTTGCTAGTGTAGAGGTTTAAAATGTTTTTTCAAGTCTTTATAGGCTCCTGCCTGCCCTGTTTTGTTACTTTGCTTGGGAGGAGGGGAAGCACTAAATGATGTAGAGGCTATTTCTTATGGTGATGACATTTGTTGTGATGGGTCACAACCCTTGAATGGGTAGCTTCTTTTACTCTGAGAAGTGTTCATGTGTGTATGGAGATTTTGTGACTGTGAAACAGCACAATACAAACTCAGACTCTTAGCCGATACTCCACCGAGGTCTGGCAGTATTCACCACAGCAAGAGAATTTTCATAGCTTCTTCTGGTCTTTGTACTATGAATTGACCAAACTGAAAGAATAGAGTGGAAATTGGAGTGGGCACTGTCTTGTTTCTCATTTTTGAATAGCTCAGGTCATCCAGTCATTCAACTGGTATACACTGAGCACATACTCTGTGCTTTGTACTGAGCTAAACTCTGACTTTACAAACGTAAGACATGGGCCCTGCCTTCAAGGAACTCAGAACTTGGAATGGGAAGTAGACATATAAAGAGATAATTATAATGCAATTAGGTAAGTGTAAGAGTAGAATTATAATTATAGGTATATAAAGTCAAGATATATAAATAAATACAAATACATATTTTTTGGACTTAAATGATTTATTTCTAGGTTTTTACATCAGAGTTCTTTTGTCTCCACCACCTGTTGAAAAAATTAGGACCTAGCAGTTTGGTACAAGCTTTTGATCAGCTTATTCCATAGATTCAAACCTTTAAGTTCTGATTGCCCCTGCGGGAACAGAGCTGAGTGTATTGAGTTTTTGGAGTTGGTTGGAAGCCAGGGGGGTGTGTATGTGGAGTGAAGGGGAGCCTGCCCGCTGCTGGTGTGTGATGGGGATGCCCAGTCACAGCCCTCTCCATGTCTCCCCAGCTCTCTGTGCCATGGTCGCCACCATCTGGTTTCCTGTGTGCGCCCACCGTGAGACCACCATCGTGAGCTTTGGCTACTCCCTGTACGCGGGCTGGATCGGTGCTGTGCTGTGCCTTGTGGGTGGCTGTGTCATCATCTGCTGCGCCGGAGATGCCCAGTCGTTTGGTGAAAACCGTTTCTACTACTCTTCGGGCTCCAGTTCCCCCACTCATGCCAAGAGCGCCCATGTATAAGAGAGCTACCAGCCTGCCCATGGAGGTGCTATAGATGCTGGGCCCATGGCCCTAGGTTTGCTTGCCACAGTGAGGGGGTGGGAAGCCCACTCCTCTGCCAGGCTCCAAAGCCAACGGTCTAGAAAAGCATCCTGTCTGGCATTTTGTAGTCTTAACACCTCCTCTCCTTTTGTTGCCTTAAGAGAAATCTTTAGCTCAGATGCCACACATTTTTTCCATGGTTTTGCCCACTATTAGCTCTTTTCTGGGCATTCCTTTGTCATATATATATATATATATATATATATATATACACACACACACACACACACACACACACACACACACACACACACACACACACATATATATGGGAAAAAAAATTTCCCCCTCTCTTTAACTTTTAAATATCTTGCAAACATTGCTGAGTTGGGTGTGGGGAGAGAAATAAAAGACACTTTCAAACTGTTACAGATGACAATGGGAGCCTCATAAACATGCCTCTCTGTTCCCTCCCTCCTCTCTCAGCTCCAAGGTCACTTAGTTATAACCAATAGAAAAAGATAGAATTGGGAACACGGGGTGGGGAAGGGAGGGGAATTGTGGCACTTTCCCTCCATGGGAAAGTTTCCCTTTTGTAAGTTGAGGGCAAGGGGTGGAGATATTTTTTAGTTTGTGATTTTACATTTATCTGTACATACTTTTTCAAGATTGCTCATTTTTATAACCATGGTTTTCCTGAAATTCTCAATTCATCAGTATGAAGGAAATGAACCAGGTAGACTTTAATGATACCATAAATAACAGTACAAGTGAGTATAACTCGAACTGACATTCCACAAAACGTTTTTGATTTCCAGGTTTGTATGATGTAGTTTTGAATCCTACACCTGCATGTGCTTCCATTTAACACATTTTAGAAGCTTTTCCCCATTTCTCTCTATTTTCATTCTGTTAGCTGCCTTGAAGCAATATTGTTTAACATAAATTGTACTGTTGAATTTGGCTTTATGGGTGCAAATACTGATGGTGTATCAGTATCTGGACCCCAAACTCTCCAAACATTGATGGTGCATTTTATTCTTTAAATGAAATCTGTGCAATAAAATAACGGACTGTCTGCAAAACTGGCCTTTAATATTCTGTTGTATCCAGAGGTATTCATCCATCAATTGAAAAATTTTTCATTCATCTCTGCTAGTAGTTTATAGGGAACCTGGTCAGGGATTCAAGAACCAGTCATTCTGCACTGCCATGAATAATTGAAAAGTTATATTTTATTCACTGTATCGTGGTGGTAATGTGTGGTAGTAAAAATGTAACCTAGATGATCTCTAGGTCTCTTAAGTGGGGATGTTATGGCTTCTTTAAGTCATATATAAATAGGCAGCCATCAGATATCAAGTGCCAAGTATCACACAGTTAAACTCCTTTATCTACGTTGAGTGCTTAGTAAAGGAATAGGCTAGGTATAAAGGGAACTATAAAACAATCCCATTTTATTGGATCTCTAGGTCATAATATCTAAATGTATTTCATTCAAACATATGAATGTATATATTTGGTAATTTCGAACAAAGACAAATACATTGAATTGATTTATGTGTGTTTTCTATACCAGAAACTCTGTCAAGTTACAAGTCTGCTCTAAAAAAACAGATTGCAGTCTATTTTGGCCGTATTTTTCCAAAAATACTAATTTCATTAGCTGATAGTATAATGATTGGCAAACATTTCCTCTTTGGAAATATCCACTTGGGCTATTCATTTTTGTAGAGATCTGTGTACATCAGATTATAACCTGGTGGAAACTATTTCTAAATTACCTATGGAGAAAAGATTATCTTCTTGCTGACCAAAATATTTGCTTAGTTATGATACAGTCTTTTTTTTTTTTTGCGGTACGCGGGCTTCTCACTGTTGTGGCCTCTCCCGTTGCGGAGCACAGGCTCCAGACTCAGAGGCCATGGCTCAGAGGCCATGGCTCACGGGCCAGGCTCAGAGGCCATGGCTCACGGGCCCAGCCGCTCCGCGGCATGTGGGATCTTCCCGGACTGGGGCACGAACCCGTGTCCCCTGCATCGGCAGGCGGACTCTCAACCACTGCACCACCAGGGAAGCCCTATGATACAGTCTCGTAAGGACACAAGTGGTGTGATTGTATTGGAGGACGCTCCCTACCTCATGAAAACTTGCCAGGGAGTAATGATTGGGAACGTGGATAGAGCAGGATGCTCTCAGGGGGCGTGGACAAGGAAGGCCCTTTTCCCCCTCGTCACAACCACCGGCTTGAATCAGAAGTGTCCTCTTCTGGGTGCATGCGCTCACTGACCCACACCCCTCCCTGAGACTGCTGCTGCTTTCTCTCGTGAGGGGGTATGCTTCAGGAGCCCCACTTTTCCCTACAGCAGGAGAAGAGATACCCCAGTCTCTCCAAGGTGATCGTTGCCCGCCTAGTTAGGGAATCCCATATTGTAGGTCATAACTCCGGTGTTGGGTTTTATTATCAGTGTGAGGGAGGGAGGGGGGGTATAGCTGTTCCTCCAGAACAACACTGTCCAGTAGAAATGTAATATGAGCCACGTGTGTAATTTAAAATTTTCTAGGGGCCACATTAAAAAGCTAAAAGTAAACAAGCAAAATTAATTTTAATATATTCTATTTTAATCCAATGCCTCAAAAATATTATCATTTCATTATGTAATCCATTATTATTATTATTATCTGTGGCTGTGCCACACGGCTGGTGGGATCTTAGTTCCCCGATAAGGGATTGAACCCGGGCCCTCGGCAGTGTGAGAGCACGGAGTCCTAACTACTGGACCACCAGGGGATTCCCTGTAATCAGTTATTAATGGGATATCTTATGCTCTTCTTTTTGTATTAAGTCTTGGATTCCAGTGTGGCTTTTACACTTACAGCACCTCTCCATTTGTCCCGGCCATACTGCAAGTGCTAATTATGGCTAATGGCTATTGGATTGGACAGCACAGCTAGAGAACAGCAGTTCTCCCTTAGCAACAAAAGGGGATTCAGTCTTGATGATTTTAGCTGCCTTCGTTAGAGCTCTGTTAGAACCTGGCACATATAGTAATTGTCACTCAGGGGAAGACAGTGACCCCTGTTCACAGGTAAAAAGGCAGACCCAAAGAGCTCTACCTGAATAACAGGGAAAAGGGGAGTCCTGCTCCTGAGACCTGTTTGTGCCAGGAACTTCACACACTCAATCCTTCCCTGTTGTATAGATGAGGAAAAGAACATGTAGAGAGTTTAGGTTATTTGTCAAGGTCAGATCGCCCCTGTAGAGCACTGAAATTGGATTAAGTCTAGCTCTAAAGCCCTTGTTCTCCAAGATAAGGATCACTACAGGAGGTCAGGTAAATTGCACTCACCTTGGACACCGACTCAATAGATATGGGTTGTTTCCCAAGAAGCTGCATTTTTATTGTACATCCCCAGTGATTCTGAAGAGGTGGTTCCCACGCCACACTTTGTTAACAGTGAAGGGAAGGACCTGTTCCTCATGCCTTTTTGTAGTGCAGCTAATCCCATCCTTCATCCCTCTTAGATGGTCCTTGGAGGCAAGATTACTCTAACAGTTATATGCAGCTTCCCTCCAACTCTTTGGCCTGTTCTGAAGGGACCACATGCAGGGGACCTTTGGTTTGAAATGAACCAGTTCTGCTCAAGCTTTCCAAGAATTTGATAGAAACCACATTAGAGAAAGAATGTTTCAAGGAAATCTCTGAATCTACAGATGCTAGTTACAATGACAGAAAAAAAAAGAAAAGAGAGAGAGAGAGAGAGAGAAGATTGTCTACTTTAAGAATACAAGTTACATATTTGTGCTGAACTGGTGGTTAGGGATAACAATAGAACAAGGTTTGGTTGTATCTTGCCCTGTAGTTTTGTTTTTGTTTAATTTCAAATCTGCGTTTCAGTGTTTCTCTATACAATGTACACAATGTGAACTGCAACATCTTAAATGTTTGGCAGGACATTCATGCTCATGACATCACATGCTGGGAGGACAGGGAGGCCACTGTAGGGCTGGCTTTGGGCAAAGGCAGCATCAGTGCTGCCATTGAGATGTCCCCACAAAAGAGTGTGTGACAGCCAGATGTGCAGCTTAAAGGAGACTAAACGAGAATTGTGGGTGGAACATTGGCACATGCTGCTTATGGCTTGAATAGCAGCTCTTGAGGAATCTATATTTCTTTACCTCACGCAGAATCTCAGAGCTCAGGCTTTGTGGCCCTGGGGCTGGGGGAGGGTGTGGAGATGGAGGGACTTGTCACTGCTCCATGCCACATTGTTGAAATGAAAAACATGGAAACCGTAAGCCATTTCTAGAGGATTGTGGAAGGTAAGAATTGCTTCTGCTTTATAGCAAAATTACCTTCCAAATGGCAAAGAGCACCTAGTTGTCACAGTCTCGGGCTTTCTTTAATTAAAACGTTATGTCAAGTTACGTTCAACTTTGCTTTTCAAACTGTGGTGTTCATACCTATCACCTAGGGGTCTGGTTAAAATGCAGCTTCTGATTCAGCAGGTCTGGGGTGGGGCCTGGGACTCTGCATCTCTAACCAGCTCTCAGGGGATGCTGATGCTTTTGGTCTAGACTCACACCTGGAGTCGTATACACTCATTAAAGAAAATTTGAACACTAGAAAAAGACAAGTCACAAGCTCTTAGAACTTTAGTCATTCTAAAATGGATTTTAAGAGCATCTGTTAAAAGTATTTATTTATTCATTAATTGATTCATTTGTTAATTAATTAAGCAAACATTTGATGAGTACTTGTTATGTGCCAGCCATGCATTAGCCACCAGATATGAAAAAGAATCTCAAAGTCAATCCCAGCCCTCAGTTAACTCACAACCTAGTGGTGTAGTCAGGAATGTCATGATGCCATTGGCTTCTTATCATTGCCATCTTTGATCTACTTTGGAAATTTACTGAGTTACTTTGATCTACTTTGGAAATTTACTGAGGAAATTTACTCCTCTCCTGACTGAGAGGAGAAAATAAAATACCAGCAGAAGCACATTAGTGCACAGATTAAAGATAAGAGTTTACAGAATATTTGATATATAAAGGCATATTGACTAGATCTTCTCCCAACTTTGCACCTTTTTTATGGGTGTTGAAAGTCAGCCAATTCCCAAACTCTGTTGATTTAATTACGCACAGAAGACTGAGGAATGGGCAGAGAAGGCCTTCTCCAGGTTTCTGCGCCGTGTCCTGCTGAGACCTTCCACAGAGGAGCATGCTGTTTTTTAGGGGTGGAATTTAGTTGAAGGTGTCAGTCTTTTCTTGTTTGAATGATATAAGAACTTCCTCTCCAGGTGCCAGAGCTCAGCTTTTATTACGATAGGTGCAACAAGAACAGTGAAGTCAGCTGCCACTGACTTGTCGTAGAAGGCTCGGCCAGGTATAGTGAGCAAAGTGGAAACTTGAAGCAGTGACCCCTTGCTGGGGATTGTAGATGATCCAAGGGTGCTAAACTGTTCCCAAGAAAAATATGAAGAATGATATTTCTTTTTTTAGCTGACTAGAAAACAAACAATAAGAATAAAAATCTAGGCATTCACCGAGTGACTAATACAGGCACACACTATTACCAAGTCATTTCATGAAATCCATTCTACACACGGTAAAAGTTGAGCAATTCACAGTCTTGGCCTATTAGATGGTTCTTCTTCACAAAGCCCTCAGGAACCCTGGCTCCTTCCAACTCACCGCTTTGCTAGCCCCAGGGGGTGACTCTTGAACTCATGGTGCAAGATGGCAGCATCTACATTGCCACTGGAGAAAGGATCAAAGAGAAGGGCCAAAGGCTCATGCCCACCATCTCCTAAGATAGTTCCCTGAAGCTGCTGCAGGAATCTGCTTGCAGTAAGTCACACGGCCACATGTAGCTGCAAGAGAGGCTGGGAAGTATGGTCTTTATCAAGATTGGCTACATAATCTGCAGTGCCCAGGATAAAATGGAAATATGTAGCTCCTTTTACAAAAAGCAGGGAAAAAGTGTGGTTAAAAATACTTAAAACATAAAGCTTTTTCCTTTTTTTTGTGGTCTCTCTCTTGAGTTGTCATGGTGGATTTTTTTTTTTTTTTTTTTTTTTTGCTATTTAATGTTGTTCTAAGTAAAGAAAAATTAAAATTTTAAATTAAAAGCCTGAATTTTACCATTCTTATTTCTGTTGTGCAACGTCTGTTTTAAATGCAAATAAAAGAACAGTTCACTTTTACATGGAAACACTAAAATTCCACAATTTCTATTTGGTAGCATGTACACATATTAGTATTTCTTATTAGAACGGTGGAAACATTGCACAGAAGTAACTCATTTTTAATTTTACTTTTTGATATGCACACATTCTGCCAACATGCTCTACCTTCAGCTTACTGATGGGTAAGGAAGGATTGAAATGAATATGACCCATAAGTTGCCCTATCTTTCCCTTTCCTTCTTTTTTTTTTTTTTTCTCCCTTTCCTTCTATGTCATCATTTTCAGTGTAAAGTGGTTGGTGAATACAGGGAATTAATACAAAGATAATGTTCCTTGGTCATTCATGTTTCTTAGAATTTCATTGTCTTCTTTCTCTATTTGAAGAAAGTTGTTGTTTGAATGGTAACTGTGGCCTCTGGGGACTGTCCGTGTACCTGTTTACCTAGTTTTAGTCTGTTCAGGCTACTATAATAAAATACCACAGACCAGAAGCTTATAAACAACAGAAATTTATTTCTCACAGTTCTGGGAAGTCCAAGATCAAGACACCAGCATGGTCACCTAATGAGGACCCTCTTCCTGCTTCATAGCTAGCACCCTCTCCCTGTGTCCTCACATGGTAGAAGGGGTGAGGGTGCTCTGTGGGGCCTCCTTTATAAAATCACTAATCCCATTCATGAGGGCTCCACTCTCATGACCTAAGTACCTCCCAAAGGCCCCACCTCCTAATACCATCATTTGTGGGTGTTGGGATTTCAACATACGAATTTTGGGAGGATGCAAACATTCAAACCATGGCACTCAGTCATAGGCATAACAAACACTTACCTCTGAACTTGCTTTGAGTCCTGCTGAGCTCCCATACATCATGGATCCATCAGAAATCTGTGCTCGTGGGAATCACGAACACAGATAAGGTGGCAAGAAGTGATGCACACATGCATTGCACATATTTTCTCAGCTCACACGCATGCTCCATGGTCCCATTAGACTTCACTTACAAAACACAAGTTCAATGATAAAATTATTAAGAATCCGAGATGCCAACAGCAGAGAATTAAGCCAGGGTTTAATGGTCCTTCTGCTTGTGGGGCTTGTGAGACTATACAGGTGGCATGTCCGTGAAGCTGAACGTGGCCTTTGTTCTATCTGGCTGTGTGCCTGGCTAATTGTTTAAGTCTGTAAGAAGAAAAGAGTGGATTTTGAGGGAAACTTGTAGCCTATGTCATACCTTCTGACATTCTATGAAGAGGGCATCTGTTTTAGTCAGTTCATACTGCTATAACAAAATACTATAGATTGAGTGGCTTAAACAGTCAACATTTATTTCTCATGGTTCTGGAGGCTGGGAAGTCCAAGATCAAGGTGTCGGCAGAGCTGGTGTCTGGGGAGGACTCTTCCTGGTTTGCAGACAGCTGCCTTCTTGTGTCCTCACTTGGTGGGGAGAGAAAGAGGGTGGGTGGCTCTAGTCTTTCTTCTTCCTCTTACAAGGACCCAAATTCCATCACAGGGGCTCCCACCCTCATGACCTCATCTAAACTTATTACTTCCTAAAGGGCCCACCTCCAAATATCATCACATTGAGGATTAGGGCTTCAGCATATGAATTTTGGGGAGCACACAAGCATTCAGTCCATTCAGCCATCAGTATCACCCCTTTATCTATGTGAAGAAACTGTGGCTCAGGGAGGTGAAGTAATGAGTCTAGGCCACAAGCTAGTAAGTATCAGGTCAAGATTTGAACCCATGTCTTCCAATGCTAAGGCCAGTTCTCATACTGCTACAGCATACTTGCAATTTATGAAATGAAACTAAATTACATTTAACAAAATACAGTAGAATAAAAATGTCAGAAGTATGCCTCTTTCTCATAGGCTATTAAAGATAAACATAAATTTTACTTGAAATGTCGATAGTAGCATAGAGTGCACCATACATGTATTTGTTCATTTAATTCTTACAACAATTTCATGAGTTAATGGCTATCGTATACCCATTTTACAGATGAGAAAACAGAGGCATGGAGAGGTTAAGTAGATTGCCTAAGGTTCCACAGCCTTGCAAGCCTGACTGTAAAGCCTGAAGTACTGACCACTGCTCTAGCCTTCAAGTGGAATTTATTCCATAAGAAAGGGGAATGGGACTTCCCTGGCAGTGCAGTGGTTAAGAATCTGGCTGCCACTGCAGGGGACACGGGTTCGAGCCCCGGTCCAGGAAGATCCCACATACCACAGAGCAACTAAGCCATGCGCCCCAACTACTGAAGCCTGCATGCCTAAAGGCCATGCTCTGGAACAAGAGAAGCCACTGCAATGAGCCCATGCACTGCAATGAAGAGTAGCCCCCGCTTGCCGCAGCTAGATAAAGCCCGCGCTCAGCAACGAAAACCCAATGCAGCCAAAAACAAATAAAAATAAGTAAATTAAAAAAAAAAAAGAAAGGGGAATGAATTACTACAGAAAGCCATTTAATGAAAGGACAGATTCAAAATTAGCTTAAGATTCTTTAACATAAATATTCTCCCAATCGAAAATGTTAGTTTAGGGGTAGGTTTAAATTCTGGACCTGTTAGTCTTCAAAACAAATGTTCTTAGAAATGGATCATTTATCTGTGGTCACCTGGAAAGTAGAGGAAGCTCAAACTTCTCTATAGTATAAGGGCTAGTGAATATTTATATCTGTGAAAGAGGAAATGTAGACTCATATTCTCCGCAAACAGATTTTCAGGAAATAAGGGGAATTAGCTATTGAAGGGAGTATAGTCTCTCGTAGGCTTTGAAGTTCCAATGAAGGACAGAGATTATAATCTGTATGTAAAAAGCAAAGTCACAGGGGAGCACCTTTTGCTAGGCATGGGCCACTGTGATCACTACTTGTTAGCAACTCCAGTGTTGGGGGTTGATAAACAGAGTTCAGACTGTGGGTTTTGTTTGCAAACAAACGCCAAGATGAGTCAGTACATGCTGTTTTTAGCAAAGAGATCATTGGGCTGGAAAACCCTAAAAATATCAATCATTCAATAAGGCCTCCTTAGGAAAACAATGCTGTGATTTTTGCACAGAGCCTCTTTGAAGTTAACCAATTTTGGCTTAAAATTTGAAAATAAAATAAAAAAAAGAGCACTGTTGGTCAGGAGGTCTTTCTGAGCTACTTTCAATTCCAAAGGCCCCTTGAAGGGAAGTAGGGCCTTGATTTTGCTTAAAAAGTGTATTTGGCTTCAGGATGGGAAAGAGAGAGCAACAGTTCTGATTTCTTAGTCACGTACTTTCCTCCCCAGCCCAAGGAGGGTGGGCAGTGCCAAGACCTGGGAGGCTATCAAAGACGCCCTCTGTGTAATAGGATCTGGAATTTATTTCTGATGTCATGGTAAGAACAAAAGAACTTTGCTCTGTGTCAGGCCGGAGTAGTCGCAGTGCTTTTGATGGACAGAGGAGCGGGATTCATGTTCTCCTTGAGGTCCATCTCCAGAGCATGGAGTTCTCCCCGAACAAACTTAATTTTCATTTAATAACCCTTTAGAGAGTTATTCTCTCAGAATGCGTCTGAACCCTCCTTGAACCCATTTGTGCTTGAGTTAGCACTGTCACTTGGAGTTAACAAGTTCCATATGTTTACCACCCATGGTGAAAGTAGTTATTCCTTTTATTTGTCCTCAAATTGTCTCCAGTAAGCTGGCTGCTTTTGTCTCAACAAGAGTTCATTTGGTTGCCACTAAGTTTGCTCACCTCCTTTCATAGATCAATAAGCTGATCTCAGCAACTGAGCAGCTTTTGAGATGCAACTTTGGGGAGGAAGAGGGGGTAAATATTCTGTAGCGATTGAAGATCTGGGCACAGCAATAAGTGAATTAGCTTCAAATGCAGGCATCTTCTAATCTGTTAAATGGAACCAAAACTCCACAGAGTTTAAGAAAAGAAAACAAAACATGTTTGAATCTCATTTTCAAAGCACTATATTGCTATATAATGATAAGTGATAAAAATGCCTCTTATTTCCCTCTGGGCATTTTCTGGAAACAGACTTTCATTATATTCATGAATTCAAATTAGTGTGCTCTGAGGGAAGATACTAGAATGTGTCTTTGTTTGGTCAAGTGAATTTATTTAATGATGAGATCTTGAGAGTTTGTCAGAAAATGCCACTAAACTTCAATATTTAATTCCTCTCTGATACATTTTCTTAGCTGAATATACGGTTTCACATTCTTGTACACAGTGCTGTAGTTTACATTCTAATCTTTTACTCAGTGCTATAGTTTAAATTCTAGGACACCCAAATTTTTAGAGAGGATTTCTCTCCTCTTGATTATTACAAAGTAAATAGACCATGGCCTACCTAAAAGTATTCCCTCCCCCATTTTATGTTTTTTTCACATTTTATGCACAGGCTCCATGGGCACTTTTTATGTCTCTGCTATTAAATCTTAGAAGATTTGCACTCTGCAAACTTTTATTAACTATCTCTTCTGTCTCTAGATATACCTATGTATGTTTATTTACTTATCTCTATAGATGAACAACTGTATTAATATATTATGTACAGTACAAAATGTACAAAAAGTTGAAAGAATGGGAAAAATGAAACATTTGATTTCACATTATTTATTAATTTATTAATGATACAAACTCTTTTTCTTTTTACTAGTAATAATATTTTAATGAGAGCCATGAGTTTGAACCTACTTCATTATTTAATACTGGGATAAAAATATTCAGAAGTCTGATTCTTAGTTCAGTTAATTATACTACTTGGTTTTAATAGCTGCTTTGGCTGAAAAAAGATACTTCATATGAATACATAGAACCATATAGAAGAAGTACATCATTGACTGTCTTCCTCAATCACTATACTCTCGTGTCAACCTCCTCCACAAAGTTTGCAAAGCTTTGTATTAAAATTCGGCTGTTCTCCATCTTCCTTGATGCCTTTCAGTTGTTTTTTCAAACTAATCAGGTAGGTTGCATGTTTTTATTTCTAAAAAATTGTTTGAAAACCCATAGAGACTCTCCGTAAAATTTCTTAATCAGATTTTAAAATTAAAAATTTTCTGTACATACAGTAGACCTGTTTTTATATTTGTTACATGTTATTTTCAGTAAGAAAATCACACACATGTCCAAACATCTTTTTTCAAAATGACTTCTCCATTGCACTCATTTCCTTCAAAAAGAAATTGCTTTCTCATGAATTGTATAAGATCATAGATTAACAATGTCTATTTTGTTTTAAATCCTTGTCAGATAGCAAACTTTTGTACTTTTTAGCTTCACTGTTTTTGCTGCAAAGGCTGTTTTATGGTTTCTTGGCAGGAGTCTTTTTAGATGACTAGCTCTTTTTGTGAGGTTAGTTTGGTAAAAACAGATAATGCAATCTATAAATCCACTTAAATAGGTATTTGTATTATACAAACTATAATAACTTGAATGAAATAGTGAGGCTGGTGCTGTCTACCCGCCCTCTTTTATTTATTTCTTTGCTGTACGCGGGCCTCTCACTGTTGTGGCCTCTTCCGTTGCGGAGCACAGGCTCCAGACGCGCAGGCTCCGCGGCCATGGCTCACGGGCCCAGCCGCTGCGTGGCATGTGGGATCTTCCCGGACTGGGGCACGAACCCATGTGCCCTGCATCGGCAGGCGGACTCTCAACCACTGCGCCACCAGGGAAGCCCTACCCTCCCTCACTGAAGAGTGTCCTCTGGCCTCAGGAGCTCTTGAAGACCCAGATGATCATTAGACCCTCAGAGGAATGGTCTGATGAATATGTGGCTCAATGGATCCATAATAAGCTCCGTAATACAATACAAATCAAATTATGCATTGTACTTAGCACTGAAAATATTATTATAACAATGTTAATATATTTTAATGAACATATTATATTAATACTTTAATATATACTATAATCAATACATTATACTATATATTAATATTATATAATATACTGAATATAAGGCTTAATTTTGTTCTTAATTTTTAGACTAAAAATATTTTAGAAAAATAGTTCTAATATTTTTTTTCGTATTTTTTGGAGGCTTCTGATCTATAGCAGGAGAGAGACATCTAAACAAATAACTGTATTCAACACGTAAATGAAAAAATAAAAATGCTATGGGATCATGTGGTCGGGGCGGAGAGGGTAGGGCAGAGGTTAAATTCCAGAAACTCAGAGAGGAGATACATTTGAGAGGAACTTGAAGGATGAATGGGAGATTGCTGAGTGGACAAGGGGGTAAAGGACATTCAAGAAGATACACGAAGACAGGAGAGTGTGCCCAGGAAACCCCGAGGAGTCTGCTGTGGTCTGAATATCGGACGTGGGGGAGAGTTAGACATGCGACTGGAGAGATGGACGGGGTTCAGGCAGTGAAGGGTTTCGCTCTGTTGGCGAGTGGGAGCCACTGGAGATTTGAAGTAGAGGAATGACCTCAGTGAAAGATGTGTTTCATTTATAAATCATGAACAATATGCACATTTTGAAAATAATTACACTTTTGGCAGATGTGGGTGAAATTCTGTTCAATCTAATTTAACAAATACTTATTGACCATATTCTGTGTGACAGGCAGTATCCCCAAGGCAACACAAAGGTATAATGGTGCATAGTTTACTTGGTAGAAGGATTAAACTGAATATTTACAACTAAATACACACGTATCTGCATTTATCCTTTAGCATGGTGATGTCTCTTTGATACCCTTGACCTTCGGAACAAATTAACACTGGTATTTAAAACTTAACAATACATATATGAGCCAAGTTTCCAAGCTTATGAGCTCCACTTGAGTATGGATTCCTTCTGCTGAAGAAATGTAAGCATCCTACATTTACACGTGCCAATGTAGAGAGAGAAATCTGTCTACGGTATGGCTTTGAGATTCTATTATTTGTGTCGTTGGTTGGGAAGACATGCCAAGGTGCCTTGTTGGTTTGCCATTTAGGATGTGGAAAATATTGAAAAGGCCCTTATGTCATAAGGAATAAACATTAATTACATTGTATCTTTGAAAATAAAAGTAAAATATATTTTGAAGAACATTTGCAAAAAACAGAAAATCATAAAGAAGAATATGCAAAGCCACCCCAAGTCAGACTTCTCAGAGGTAACAATGGTTAATACTTTATATAATCTCCTAAATATTTTTTCTATGCATATATAAAATATATACATTCTCAAAACGAAAGACATTGTATGTAATCTTTGCATCTTATTTTAAAAATTTAATGTAATTAGTGAATATTTTCATGGCATGAAACATTCTTTGAAGACATTTTTATATGACTGCGCAGTACTGAGTTCTAAAGTTACACTATAATTTATTTAAACAACTTGCAGTTTGAGACATGAGGTTGATTCCAATTTTTTGTTATTTTTTCTTGTAATTACAGAGGTATTCTTTGGCATAGATCTTTGACCGTATCTCTGATTATTTATTTTTGTGGGCTCAATTTCTGAAAAGATCTGAAATCTGTCAGAGAAGTGAACTGTCGAATATTTAAACAGGGTGATTGAAATTGTTCTCTACTTTGGCAAAATCATAGGGAGGGCCTCTGAATGATGAGAGAATACTTCTATTCATCCATTCCTTCAACAAGTATTCATTGAATGCCTCCTAATCCCAGGCTCTGCACTAGGTGCCAAGGTGCAGCAGGAAGCAAGAAAGATGTGTTCACTGTGCTCATGGCAGCGATCTGGAAAGTTAGAAATCGCGGGTCAACTTCTTGTTTTACAGATGAGGAAACAGGGGAAGCAGCTTGCCCAGTTTTACCTAGCCGGCTGTGGAGAGCCAGGATTGGAATATAGGTTTCTCTCTTGAAGTTCAAGCCTCTTTGCCCCACACCAGCCATCTCTCCCCTCAGTGTGATCTTGAGGGCATCAGATCAGGGTTGGTTTATGGTATCTTCTGTATTTAGATCTAACTCTTGGCAAGGTTGTCAAGTGAATGGGGCCATGTGTGTCTTTGGGGCCCTGGCCTCCCCCTTCTGTGCCATTTCCCTTCCAGGAGTCCCCTAGCCCTTTCTCAGGCATCCAGAGACCTCATAATCTTTTCTTATGACTTGTGAAAACCTGCTTTCTGGGAAGGAACGGATATCAGTCACTCATATGTCAATGTGTATGAATTAAGACACTGTGTTTTTTCTTGCAAGGGGCGTTAACTCTGAAGGCATCTGAAGATCTCTTCCTTCTTGAGGAATGCCAGACTTGGTTTCCAGTGGAGCATTTTGGGCAATCAGGGAGCACACAGGGTCCTCCGCTGGTCCTCAAAGCTCACAGCGCACCTTCCTGCACACCATTTCCTCCATAGCTGCTTAGCCCAATCTCCTCCTCCTTAAGTACAAGGTCAACGCGGCTGGGCAAGAAAGCTGAGGACATTGTATCCACACCTTGAATTTATTTCCAGCATATTAGAGGGGCTACTTCGAACACAGAGCTTCAGAGAACAGGGAAACTCGTTGCTAGGAAACCCCCTTCCCCCTCCCCACCTGCCCTGTGAGGAGTGTCTCCTCTAGGAAGGAAATTCAATTACAGTCTTCCAGTCACCAGAATTGAATTTGGATGGACTATTTCCTCTTTGGATTCTGTTCCAAATTGTATTCCTGTTGCTGGGTTTGAAGTTAATTAGTGTCACAAATCATCTGTATTTCCCTTCTCTGGAGGAAAGCCTGCCACAGTGCTTATCCTGTCCAGTTAATTGACTTCCAGAGGGCTCATCCCTTCCTGAAAGCACCCTAAATGGCTCTGATGGGTAAGCATCAGGCTTACACATATATGAAATAAAAGCTTGGAGAATTCAAATTTCTAGGTCATAGAAATGCGGATGTGCGTTTTTTTTTCTCTCTGAGCATCATAGCTTAGAGTTTTTCTCAATTTGATTGAGGCCAATATGAGAATGCAAGGAACTTATCCTCAGGTAGATGCATGTGGGCTAAGGGGAGGAAGATACTCTCATTGCCAGTCAGTGAACTGCTAATAGTTGGAAATAACACATGGAAAATCTGTCAATTTAATGTTTGTCAACTTAATGTTTGGGATATAGGGATTTCTTAAATTTCTAATGGGGTATTTAATTTTTAAAATGGTTTTGAGTTACAGACTAAGGAGAAGATGCCTCTAGAATAACCTTTTAATTTTTTTTTCAATTTTTAGAATTATGGCAAAATATACATAACATAAAATTTACTGTATTAGCCATTTTTAGGAGTACAGTTCAGTGGTATTAAGTACGTTCATATTGTTGTGCAAATATCAACCCCATCCTCTCCCAAACTCAAACAGAAACTCTATATCCATTAAACAATAACTTTGCACTCTCCCCTCCCCCAGCCCCTGGCAACCTCCATTCTTCTTACTGTCTCTATGATTTTGGCTACTCTAGGTACCTCATATAAGTGGAGTCATATAGTATCTGTCTCTTTGTGACCGGTTCACTTCACTTAGCATAATGTCCTCCATGTTGCAGCATGTGTCAGAACTGTATTCCTTTTTAAGGCTGAATAATATTCTATAGTATGTAGAGACCACATTTTCTTTATTCATTCATTCATTGATGGACATTTGGGTTCCCTTCATGTTTTAGCCATGGTGAGTAATGCTGCTATGAACAAATACCTTCGAGAATCTACTTTCATTATTTTTGGATATATGCCTAGAAGTGGAATTGTTGGATCATATGGTAGTTCTATCTCTAATACTTTGGGGAATTGCCAAGCTGTTTTCCACAGCAGCTGCATCATTTTACTTTCTCACTAACAGTACACAAGTGTTCCGTTTTCCCCACATAGTCGCCAGTAGTTGTTATTAAATAACATTTCAACTTTAGGACCCATGTAATGAGGTTGTATTTTGGTATATCAACTCAATTATTTTTTTTTTTTGCGGTACGCGGGCCTCTCGCTGTCGTGGCCTCTCCCGTTGCGGAGCACAGGTTCCGGACGCGTAGGCTCAGCGGCCATGGCTCACGGGCCCAGCCGCTCCGCAGCATGTGGGATCTTCCCGGACTGGGACACGAACCCGCGTCCCCTGCATCGGCAGGCGGACTCTCAACCACTGCGCCACCAGGGAAGCCCAACTCAATTATTTTTGATCCTGATAATCCCTAGTTCCGGGTTGCCCTGTGGCTCTTCTTGGATACTATTTGTAAACAGGCAAATGAACAACCCTCCCACGGGTAAGAGTAAATTACAAGGCTTATTCCCCCCAGGAAGGAGGATAATATGTAGGGGAATCCTTGTCAGATGGAAAAAAGAGTGGAAAGCCAGCCCCTGAGGGTCTTGCTGGATGGTGGAGAGAGGAGGAGAAATAGAGATAAGACGGAGAGGGAAAAATACCTGTGCAGGCTTTCCCGGCTCTGTGTGCAGGGGTGTGATAGGAGTGAGAACACCTGAAAACATCAGAAGGGTTATGGTATACTTAGCTGGAAAGGATATAAGCCATGGTGTGCTTATAAATGTTTAACAGCTCTCTGGAAAAACAAAAACAAAAACAAAACCAACCCTGATTTTGCAGCATGTGCCAATTTGCACAGTGTAAGTACTTCCACCGTGGCTGATTTCAATCTATCAATGTGAACTCATTGAACATGGAGCTGGGAAGAAATGTGTAATAGCATATCATCATATAGTCTTTCCCCCATACACATGTAACAGTTGTAAATAACCTCAAGAGCATAGATAATGGTTACATGTAATAAAATAATTTGTTTTTTGAGTATTTATCACATTTATTTTTAATATAACTAATTGTAAGTTTGTAGAAGTTAAGTGTTAATAATGGTTGTTTCAGAGAGGAAAACATAGGAAGAACACTTTTTGACATAAATCACAGCAAGATCTTTTTTGACCCACTTCCTAGAGTAATGGAAATAAAAACAAAAATAAACAAATGGGACATAATGAAACTTAAAAGCTTTTGCACAGCAAAGGAAACTACAAACAAGATGAAAAGACAACCCACAGAATGGGAGAAAATATTTGCAAACGAATCAACAGACAAAGGATTAATCTCCAAAATATATAAACAGCTCATGCAGCTCAATATTAAAAAAGCAAACAACCCAATCCAAAAATGGGCAGAAGACCTAAATAGACATTTCTCCAAAGAAGACATACAGATGGCCAACAAACACATGAAAAGCTGCTCAGCATCACTAATTATTAGAGGAATGCAAATCAAAACTACAGTGAGGTATCACCTCACACCGGTTAGAATGGCCATCATCAGAAAATCTGCAAACAATAAATGCTGGAGAGGGTGTGGAGAAAAGGGAACACTCTTGCACCGCTGGTGGGAATGTAAATTGATACAGCCACTATGGAGAACAGTATGGAGGTTTCTTAAAAAACTAAAAATAGAATTACCATACGACCCAGCAATCCCACTACTGGGCATATACCCAGAGAAAACCATAATTCAAGAAGACACATGCACCCCAATGTTCATTGCAGCACTATTTACAATAGCCAGGACATGGAAGCAACCTAAATGCTCATCAACAGGTGAATGGATAAAGAAGATGTGGCACATATATATACAATGGAATATTACTCAGCCATATAAAGGAATGAAATTGAGACATTTGTAGAGACGTGGATGGATCTAGAGACCGTCATACAGAGTGAAGTAAGTCAGAAAGAGAAAAACAAATATCGTATATTAATGCATATACGTGGAACCTAGAAAAATGGTACAGATGAACCGGTTTTCAGGGCAGAAATAGAGACATAGATGTAGAGAACAAACGTATGGACACCAAGGGGGAAAGCGCAGGCGGGGCTGGGGTGGTGGTGGTGGGATGAATTGGGAGATTGGGATTGACATATATACACTAATATGTATAAAATGGATAACTAATAAGAACCTGCTGTATAAAAAAATAAATAAAATAAAATTCAAAATAAAATAATAATGGTTGTTTCAGGAACTGACTCACAAAAGTCACGGAACGTTAATCATTCGTATGTGCAGGCTGCTGCTGTAAGCCTCCGTGAACACAGCCCAGAAATGATAGTGCGTCATTAGTGAAGGGAGTGGCTGCTACTTGAGCCCCAGGTCGTGCTCCTGGTTCCCCAGGCCCAGAGGGTATGTGGGGTGCGATGCAGCGGGTTCTAATGTGGAAATGCTGAGGCTTCAGTGGACCAGCAAAGGCCTGGAGTCCGTATGAAGAGGCATCAATGTGCAGGAACTTTTCTGGAGTTAAACGCCAGGCCTATGGACTTTGGAAATGAATGCCATCATGAATGCCCCCTGGCCAGTCGTTCTTCAGTGGTCATCTGTCCAGGGAGCCATCCTGGTAACCATTCTTCAGCAGCGTCCATTAAGGGTCCAGAACACCCTAGTTCTCATCTGTACCCCAACTCCCCCCCTCTTAGGAGATCTCATAAGCTCTGTTCCCAGATGCCATTTTGGAGAGAATCAAGGGGGAGGAAGGGAGGGAATCCAGAAGATGGAGAATTTATCCCAAAGAGACTAGGTCATCTAAAAAGAGGCCAAACTGGAAGGCAACTGTGATTCCATAAATTAATATATTTAAAGTTTGTTTTTCTCTCCCTTGCCACCCAGGGGGGTGAACCTTTGCAAGGGAGATTAAGGAGTTGTAGGATAAAGACATGGCAGGTTCTTCGCATCTCATGTGGTGTGGGCAATATGTGACCCTGATACGCCCCTCTACCTTTTCTCCAGGTGTCACTACCTGTACCAGCAAAAAGTAAAATAAATGAATGCTACTGTCATGAATTGGGTTTGAGACTATAGGCAGGTAATGTTCCTGCAATTTGTCCAAAAAATGAAGGAGGGCAATGACTCGAATGTTCCATGGTGCTGAGGGTGGAGTGGTGTGCGGCTGTGACTGGGAGTTGGAACTGGGAATGGGGTAACTCATGAGGCAGCGTAGTGAGCAGGGTCCCAGGGAGAGAGCCCTGTACCTTGTTGGAGGAAAACGGTGAGAGGGAGATGGAATCACGTCACGTTCTCCCAAGAGTCTGCTAAAGCGGAATTTTAGTTTCTTCACAGAAGTAAAGTGAACTTTATAAGGTAGGATGGCATTTTCTTCTAATTTAAGTTTTAATAGTCGATTAGCTGTAATTTTTAAAATATTTTTATTCTGAAAACGAATTTTCCACAATAATGCAATTAGTTCCAAAAAATGAGCTCATTTATCTGGCTTTTCTACAAAGGACAATTGAAACATTTAAGGCAAGATTCACTTATTCATCTCCATTTTAGGATGGAAAGAAAGTAGCAGACTTCAGATACTGGTCAAGGTAACAAACTATGGGAAAGCTCCTTTTTCTTTTCTTTTTTCTATTGGTCATCTCCTGTGTAAGAGCTTTACATTATTATGAATATTTTATAGTAAGACACTTGTTTCTGACTTTCTTTATAAACGCATTTTTAAATTTAAAGGCACACAATAAAGCTTTATGCATTTATTAAAATATACACATTTTGGTAAATTTAGAATTTTCCCTTAGTGTCTTGATAAATCAATATATTGTCAACATCACAGTCATTTAAAAATAAAACACACTTCATAACATAGCTGCATATTATTTCTTTCTTCATGACACTACACACCCCATTGTACAGTGCACCAATGGGAATTAGAAACCACAAGACAAACTTTAACAAATACAGCAAGTTCATACCAGGAAAAAAAAAAAAAAAAAAAAGCAGAGAACAACACCAGAAGTTACCATCTGCAAAAAAGCAAGTTGTAGCTCTCAAGGACCAAACAAAAATGAAACACGTTAGTAAAATTTACAAGCTGTATGTATAACTTTGGATATGAATTAAACAGTAACGTTTCTTTTCCACAGTGAGAAAAGCTAGAATGGGAGTCCTGGTTAGATGGTGTGCCTATATGGGATGAGGACTATAGCTGCTCTTTAAAAGACCTGCAGCCCCTTCTATCAGCCCAGATGGTTGAGGTATTTATGCGCCATCATAGCATTAACTGTGTTTTTGCTTTGGAAGGTGGGTGTTTGATTTCCAGGGTAGAGTCTAGCCTCTGGAAGCGTGAGTGAGTGAGACAAAGTACCTGCAACTGCCACGACCAATTAGTAGGAGATGTACAAGGAGCAGCCTTCTCAGAATGAATACAGTCCTTCATAGTCTGCACTTCCTGGGAAATTCACATGACACACAATTCCCGTTACTCAATGCCACCAATGTCAATGTCAGGAAAACGGGAAAAAAGAGCACAGAGGGAGTCCCTAATGAAAAAATCCAGGCTGCCCGTTTCCTAGTTCTAATATCAAGCCATTTTCTTTCCTTATTGTATCAAAATGCACTAAACGTTCTCACAGAATAAGAAATTACAGCTACCTGCCTTCAGAAGACTTCAAGCCCAAAGCTGTCTTTGTGAAGGTCCTATGTGAATTTTGTAACTCCATGCACGTAGCATACTGTTTAATGATTTCTAACACTATTTTAGTTGATGCTACAGAATATATGTTCACTTTTGATGGTCTTCAAAACTTCCACTAATCCTTTTTGGGCGTTAAGTCCTAAAAAACGAAAACATTTTCTCAGAGAAGTAGTTATGGCACAAGGCAAGTGCCTAGGTATTTCAGAACGACGAGTGAGTTACTCAAGCCGGACAAGAAAAGGAAAGCCTTTAAGAAAGAAAGTTGCTCCTGAGGGGGGAAAAATTACAAGAGCCTCTCCTCAAAAGTCTTAGAGACAATAAAAGTAGACACAGGACTAACAAATTTGTACACGAAAGGGGCTTTCTGCTAGCCATCACCACTCCAGTTGAGAAACGCAAACTCCTTTGCGGAAACAGCATCCAAGTTCCCGCTTGGGGCGGGACCTGCGGGTTGGGACGCTGTCCTGCGCTTGCGCGTTGTTTACTTACACATTATTGGCTGTCTCAAGGCGGCGCCATCACTGGTTACCAGTTGGCGCCTGTCTTTGCCAGTAGGCCAGGGGGTCCTCAGCGTGCGGGAGGTGCGTGCATATGGGAGAAACTGAGGCTCCGTGGAAATCTGAGATAGAAAAACCTTCCTGGACAAGTCTTGTTCTAAACACCATGGAGTGCGAATTCGACGTGGCGAATTTGGAGGGCGGCGAATTTGCTCCGCCCTTTCCTCCAGCATAAGAAATTAAGCTGGCCTTCGGAGTGCGCACTAGCCCGAGGGCTTAAATCCCAGCGTGGACTGTTAACCGCCGCCAGGACTCGGTGAGTTGACCCCAACTGTGGCTTCAGACACATTCTGACATCTCCACCCAGCAAGACATTTTAATCTGAGACACAGAATTAGTAAACGTGCGGCTGACCCTCAGTGGGCTTCCACTGACAACTCGGCCCTCCTAAAATCTAGTGCGAAAGGGGACAGCAACTTCCTCCAGTCTTTTAGACAGATTCTCAAACTCCTGTAGCTTCTCTTTATAATGCGGAGAAGAGGTAGCCCCTTGTAAAGTAGATTCACAAGTGGGATGTAAAGGAGTTCAGGTTCATCAACTCTTTTCAGAATGGGGGAAAGACATTTCTTTGAAGGAGTTTGTGCTTTGTTTCCCCGATATTACTAGGTTTATATCCTGACCAACCACAGGTTCTAGAGAAAGATGGATCATTAAATTCAACAACCTTTCCCCCCCTTTTTATTAAACAGGCACATCATGACCATTATGTTGACATTTGATTAGCTATTAGTTTGTTACTAAGAAGGAGAACTGGATTCTTGACCTAATTCTGTCATTCCTTTCCTTTCACAAAGTGGCTTTACACTCGAGTAAAATCTTGAGCTGCACTTTTACTGTTCAGGTTAGATAGATATAAAATGTTGTTAGGTTTGGTTGTTTAAATTTACTGTTGAAAATTTTAAAGTGGCTGGGAAATAACTTTGTGTTGTCTGTCCACATGTTAAATGACTATACGTCTCCTAAGTTGATGAAATCAGACAGGATTTCAAAGGAAGAATCATACGTTGTTTTAAGTATGGATATTTTCCCCCTTTAGGTATGTTAAATCAACTTGGAGTGTGTATGTAATTTCTCAGCCCCTTGCTAGGCAGATGAAGCCACTGCCCCAGCTTCTTGAAGTCCAGCCTTCCCTGATTCATACTTTCATCATTTCCTCATTGCCGCCCCACCCAAGGAGAGCCAGCCAGCTCAGTTCAACATTCACATCTATCTGTGCGTGAGCCCTGACTTGCCTTCTCAGCATTATTTTCTACAGTTCTAAATACAAATCATGTGCTCCTGTCAAACTAGCTTCTTGCTTTTCCTTGAAGGAGGCACGGTACAAATGATTAGTCAGGAGACAGCTGTTAGCCACAGTCTACACCTTACTCATGCTGATCCTCCAGCTGGCGAGCATCTCCTTCATTTCTACCTGGCAAAAGTCTCCCCACCCCACAAGCCTCAACACAAGGGCTGCATTCTCTATGATCTTTCCGATGGAGGGAGGTCTTTTCGATATTTGAACCCCTACAGCACATAATAAGCTCTCCATAAAAAATTGTTGAATAAATGATATTTCCTTTTCCCTTCATTCATCCATCCACCCATCCATCTGATCAGATATTTATTGAACATCCACTATATGCCAAGCACATGCAGTTGGTAAAATCTGGCTCTGAAGCTTATTATGGTATTGCAGTTCTCTGCCCTCGTGGGGAAGGATATATTCTTATCATCCAGGAACACTTCTTGTTGTCATTACCAACAATTCCATTATGTCTTAAGTTGCCTCCTCATTGGCAAATCTAGCAGTGCATGTCAAAGTTCTGCATTTGTGCACTAAATACACGTCTAGCCTTGTCTTATCCTTTCTATTTCTATTTTTATTTGCCTCAGTTCCTCACTTAATCTTTCTGTATTGTATGTATTTTTATAGCCACCTGAAGTCCTCTTGAAATGAAGCAGAGTGCTAATAAAGAGCATACAATTAAAAAAAATCAAGTACTTGCCTCCAAATCATAAATCCACATGATGAAATCTCACTGAAAGAGCTCTTGCTACAGAGGAGTCAGTAAAATAGAGGTCTTTCTTGGACTCTGTTCAAGGGGCTAAGTTTCTGAGGTAACTATAGGGTGATCTTACTTATAACGTGGTCCCACAAATATGGTCTTAAGAAAATTAATTAGGAAACGCTACTATAATCATTCTGGTGGCTTCTGGTATTTGAAAACTGCATTGTGAAATCTAGGACTGTTTCACAGAGGCTGGGAAACATGAGGGAAAAACATGTCTATTTATCTTGAAAAACTTTTTCTATCATATTGACTAACTTTTTTTAAAAGCCAAGGTCACTGGTGAAATGACTAATCAACTTTAGAGCAATAAGGAGAGCAAAGCGTAAAAAAATATAGATGCTACTGGTGAGAAATGACTCCTGAAATGAGAATGATTTAGAGAAGGCCTTCAAGAAATCAGTACCAACAGGGTTTACCAAAGCATGCCTTCTCTCTTCTCATGCTGCAGAAACTGCATACATCTGCCACCAGACAATGGTTACGCTAGTACCTACACCTTACTAGCAAAAGGAAGCTCTTTCACTCACGTTAGGATTTTGTTATTTTTGTATTCATATTTCTCTTTGAACGCTTTTAAGGAGTACAGCCCCATCCCATCTGTCTGGATGTGTCTCAGGTTTAACAGGTTATATTTAAACTAGGCAGATTTGTTGAGTCCTAAGACCAGTTCGAAACTTTGTTTTCACAAAAATTACTGATAGCGAATTTAATCCCCAAGGATGTATTTCACGCACCAGGCACTGTATCTTTATGGTTAATCTTAGGCGAGAGAAAAATGGCATTGCCAAGCCTTAAATTAAAATGAAAAAATGACCTCAGGAAACCAGAGCTCTAAACACTTAATATAGAGGAATGAAAAAGAAGATCTGGAAACAGTAATTATTTGAATTTAAATGGCATACATTGGCTATGGGTGGGATATGCAGTTTATTAAAAAAAAAAAACTAGTGTCAGTTGATCTTTTAAACAATATTATGTTAAAGCCCAGGGCATCAACCAAGAGGACTTGTCAGGTTTGGTTGTTTTATCTACATTTATCAGGCTCTGGTGCTGCTTGTTCCCTGGGCTGTGAGCCTCCAAGGACAGATGTTACATTTCTTTTTATTCGCATTGCTTAAGACTTGATACATTCTTGATCAGTGTTAGTTTTGCATAAAAATGTGCTTTTGCCTCCTGTTTATAATCCTGAAACATGCCAAGGTGGCACAAACCTCAACCTTTAAGAAAGAATAGACTTAAACATTAGTTGATGTTCTGGAAAACTTTTGGCATAACTCTAGATCCAGGAGACAGAGAGAGCAAAGAATTTGCTATTGCGCCTCCCTTTCGGGAAATTCTCACAAAGATTTTAGCTTGATCCAAATTGTGCCTTCACATACATGCGTGCACATCTCAAGGCAGTGTTGGAATCCCTGTAACCCAGGACTAGAATGCATAGACCATGTGTTTTTTTTCTTGTTGCAAATGTTCTCTTCCAGCTTGTTTCAGAGAAAATACCTTTAAGAGCCCCCTCTATGGCCCAGATTTAGACCTTACCAGATTTTTCTCTGGGCCTCAGTGAAACTACTTTGGGAAATAACAGGAAAAATACACATCTAAAAGTGAGCTACTCCAGAGGAATAAGGTTCAGAAGTGAAATGTGACCTCATGGAATGCAGTTACTAAGTAGCTGTGCTTCAATATTTTTGTTTTCAGAGCAGCACCCAACAATCAAGTGGTTGCATATCTCACAAAACTACAGAATTTATAATTTTAGAAATCTGAAGTAGAGTTTGCAATGTGATCTCAGTGGCTGGGTCACTTTGCCTTGTAAAGCTTTTTTATCTGATCGTAAGACAAACAGCCTACTTCTTCAAGGCATACTAGTGCCATGAAATCATGCTCCTACTTTGCCCGCTTTCATCATATCACCAGGAGCTTAGAGTCTGGTATAAGAGAAGGCATGACAGAGAGTTAATTTTTGCCAATGCCCTTCTGGCCTTCACTGCAAGAGATGGTTATTCAGTTTTTTTTTTTTTTTCTGGGCATTTAAGTAGAGCTTTGATGGTGCTTCTCACCATATTATTGGGTCTGCATGACTGCTTTATGGTGCGTCTGAAATCTTTGGGGTCATGGTCTCAGAGTCCCTGACCTTTGCTGTGTCCTAAAGTTCTAGTTGGGAGATTGTGAGAACCTTGGCAAAGGACAAGAGGCATGCATCTCCATGAATTTGTTTTTGTGAGATTGCAGGACACAATGTGGCTTGCTGAGGAAGTGCCACGTGCCACCTGGCCTCAGGGAGCAGCTCTCAGCCCAGCACGCTGAAACAGAGCTTTGCCCTTGTGGTCTCAGGTGGCTGACATGCTGCCTTGTGCCCACCCCTGCCTGCTTTGGCACATCTCCAGGAGGAGCTGCAGCCTCAGTGTGGTCCAGGAAGTTCACTCCCTGCTTCTTGGGGCCTTAGAAGCGAAAAGATTCAACCAGCAAAGCGAAGGCCTGGGAAACGTTTGCTGCCATCAGCTCTGATGGTTGCACCTAAGGTAGAACTTCTTGTAGCTTCTTGTTTAGCTTTTTTGTTTTTGTTTCTTACAAGGGGACCAGCTATGGGACCTGGGTTAAGCCCTTCGACAGAACCATCCTGAAGAGCAGAAGTGGCAAATGACAGGCTATGACTGGGGACTGACTTTGGGGAAGGCTGGGTTTTTGCAATGAGAGCCAAAGACGTTTCCACCTTCTACCCCACAGGTTAAGTTACTGAAAATAAATCACCATCATTTCTACACATTTCTTGCGTGTTTGCTCCTACTCTGGAGAGTAATCTAACTCATCATTGGCAATCAGGGCCTCTGAGTTCTGTTTGTGTTTGCTTTTGCTCTTCGCCTTGCTGCTCGTCTGGGTGTTTGCCTGTGCATCTGACATCTGCTGGTAATAGAAGCCTTTGTCTTCGGCAGGCCCGCCCCAGTTCTCCTGGCTCTCGCCCTCTGTGGCATAGGAGAAACCTTCTTCCACCGAGAAGGGGTCGTCCACGTCGTAACGCTGGTACGTGCTTTGGTGCAGGGCTTCTTCTCGGGCGCTGATTTCCAGGGTGCTGTTCCAGATGCCGTACCCAAAATAAATGAGCATACCTGTAGGTGGGAGGTGGGGGGAAGCACAAGTGGGATAAGCAGTTGCTTTGGGATCTGTGGGTCAAGCAGGGAGCTCACTCTCAATCGTGAAAGCAGAGCTGGTGCTGGTTGTGTTTTCTTTGGTCTGTACAGTGTACTGAAAAGACTCGAATTAGATGCTGTTTAAAAATTGGGAGATCTTGCATTAAGCAACCCATATTTACAGCTTCCCCTAAAAAAGTCAGAAGGACTGACAACACTGTACCCACATTCCGATATGGAAACGTTTGGCTGAGGTGAGAACTGGCTGCCTCTTTAGTTAGGATATGGGCTCTTGAGGTCACCTCAGTCCCCCCTCCCCTGTTGACATCTAGCTCACTGTACTCATGTAGGTGCTTGCCAGGAAATGTGCATTTTCTACTCTGGATTAAATAGTTATGGATCACCAGCAGTGTATTCCCAACCTTCTCATAGCATCTTATTATCCCATACCTGCACTTAGGGACTCCATCTTTTATTTCACCACGTAGCAACATGCATATATGATCCTACGATTTACTTTGCCATTTTTCACTCACCAAAGTCATAATACATTACTGCCACTCAGCTGTCCACTTTCATCTGTGGACTCTCACAGTGTCTAGTGCATGCCACTGTTTCGGCCCTTAGGGTATCTGTTGTGTGCTTATCTGTACAGGGTGGTTCTGTTTTATAGACTGTGCAGAAAACTGGCACTTAATGTTTGTTGAAGGAATGAATGAGAACTCCTGATACGCATGCAGTGTCCAGTGCAACCTTCTCATTCCAAGCGAAGGAAAGAAACCTGCCTTCCTAGTTAATACGTAGCATTAATATGGGCTAATGTTTCATTTCTATTAGAATTTTTAGGAAAAGATATATGAAAATAGTTTGAGAGACCCCATTTTCTACCTTGAAAAGCCCATGAAGGCTCAGGGCCTGGAGCGCTGAGAACTGTAGCCTTGGAGGCCATGGGGCATGATGGTTAAGAGTGCGAGGTCTGGGTTCAAATCATGCCTCTATCACTATTAGCTGTGTAACCCTGGACCAGTTACTGAGCCTCTTTGCGCCTCAGCTTTCTCTTCTAGGAAACCATGAGAGTACTACTGTACCTATACCTTGGGGTTGCTGTGAGGAGGAAACGAGATAAGCAGTGGTTCTCAACCCTGGCTGCACCTGGAGGGTCACCTGGGGAGTTTTTGCATAATCCTGATACCTGAGCCTCATCCTCTATAGAGATTCTGATTTAATTGGTCTGCAGTGTGACCCAAGCATAGGTGTTTTTAAAGCTTCACAGGTGATTCCAGTGGTCAGCCAAGGCTGAGAACCCCTGAGATCAGGAACATTAAAGCTCGTGATGTGGGAATTCCCTGGTGGTCCAGTGGTTAGGACTCGTCACTTTCACTGTCATGGGCCCGGGTTCGACCCCTGGTCAGGGAACTAAGATCCCACAAACTGCGTGGTGTGGCCAGAAAACGAACAAACAAAAAAACAACTCCTGATGCACATGCTTCACTGCCAACTTTGGCCATTTTGTGGCCTGGCCGCTGGGGGCCCCTCAGTTATGCACCCTCCTTCCAGGCCCCAACACCCTCTTCTCGGTGGCACTAGCCTCTTTGACTTTGCTAACCCTGTGGGCATCTGCTGGGCTGTTTGCTTAGAACCACAAGGTGAGGCCTGCTTTCCGCTCTGGTGCTTGAGGTATCCTGCTTCCTTTTGAATTTGCAGTGTGTCTTTTTAAGCTTGGATTTCCCCCCACCATCCCCCAGTGAAATCAACTTTCCAGGAGCCAAAGTAAGCAGAGATTTATAGTCCTAATTGGTAATAAATCCTGGAGTTAATCATTTGCAGACGTAGCTATTCTGAAATAGCGACTTCATTTGTTCTGAGCATGGCTCTTTACTCTTTCTTGTCTGGGGTGGATGTGGCCATGGGGGATAGTTATTATCCTTGTGTAGAACAAGGCGCCAAACTGAGGCCTCTCTTAAAAGGGTCAGCATGCTGCTTCTTGGAGAATGCCTCTGTTGGAAGCATGTTTGTTTCAGGAGACTAGGTTTATCGTCAGGCACACACCTCCTTATGTCCCGTTTTTTTTTCTTGCTATCTTTTCTCTTAGACATACAGGCAGGTGCCAAAGCTTGTCTTCTCCTTCAGCTTGGTATCTATTACATCAATTCTTTCCTCTTTGATCCCCTTCTCGGATTCTATTTATAAGCATGTTATTTCCCTACTAAACTTAATACCATTTTTTCTTTCCCCCTTTGCCCCTAGCTTCTCTCTTCTGTACTATACGGGTCATCATTTGAGCACTGGTTTGACATCTATTCTGACAAACTTTCCCCTGTCCCCACCAAGTATTGGGGTGTCAGGTAGATCGGTTTATGGGAATTCTCTGGGAGCCTTGGCGTGATTGCTCATAGGATCATAGATATTTAGAGCTGGAAAAGAGTCTATGTCATTTACCTATTTGAATACCTTCATTTTACAGACGAAGAAATGGAGGCTGGGAAAGACTGAGTCACAGCAGTAGCATTCCATGAGGATAGAGAGAAGGCTCTAGCTTACTCAGCCCTTCACACCCGCTCCACTGCTGCGTTATAGACTGTGCCTAGCGCAAAAATATTTGGTACAAGTTAGGTTCTATCTGGGGAGTGGCTGGGTCTGGAAGGAACATGAGTGTGTGTGTGTGTGTGTGTGTGTGTGTGTGTGTGTGTGTGTGTGTGTGTGTGTGTGTGTGTGTGTGTCTGTACGCAAATGTGTCGACTGTGATTACTTTGGGAAAGCAATCCATGGAAACCTACCACATAAATATTTATGGGCCTTCTAATGTTTGCTCTGAGCCCCCTACAGTTTCAAAGGTGTGTCACTCTGTCTTCAAAAATACATTTCAAATATGAGTGCTGTGAACCAAGAATCGACTGTGTGTATCGGCCTGACAGCATGAACAGCCGGCTTGGGCACATGCGTTCTCCTAGGGCTTGGCGTTCTGTCTGCCTTTATCCTTCTCCCTGGCCCTTGAATCAGTTCAGGAAAAGTGGTGTGAGGCAGAGAAGGACTGGAGAAAAGGAAGAATGGAGGAGGACAAAGGAACAGAGGGGAACAAATGAGCGGGGGCGGAGAGAAGAGAGAAACATGTATTACCATCTGTCACACATAAACAAGGGCTTTGTGTTGGAGGAGTAAACAGAGCTGCTAAAAGCCTCCTGTGTAGAAGCAGGGTGTTTTGTTTCTGCTCCTTTTTTCAGTTGGCCTAGAGAGGGAAGCATGAGGTCGTTTCTGAAAAATCTGTGGGGAGCTTCTGGGAATCCTGAATCATCTGAACAGAACTTCACACAACCCCTCTGGGTGCTGAGGTCCTACAGTGATGCATCCTTTATGTCACACCTTTCTCCCAAGGAACACAAAATGTTTTACAAATGTTGTTTTGTTTAGACTCCTCCTGGCCTGTTTCAGAATGGTGTGTGTGTGTGGGGGGGGTTAAGGTTATGTGCGTTTCACAGGCTGGAAACTGCGGCACAAGGCGAAATACAGGACTTTCCACAGCTACACAGTCAGTGTTTAGGTAGTGTTCAGACTGTGGATCCTTCCGGGTCCTCCATGTCATAATCCAGGCTGCTTTCAATTGTTATTTCTCCCACCTACCAGGGGTGGCTGGGAGGTATAGACTAATTGGAAGCAATTTGGCTGAACTTTACTTTTGAAGAATTTAAAACATACAGAAGTGGAGAGAATAGTATAAAAAAGCCTATGTATTCATTGCTAGCCCGCTCCCTCCCCCCTACTACTTTGTCTTTAGATTATTTTGAAACAAATCCCTTTCATCCTGTTTCATCTGTAAATGTTTCAGTATGTATCTGTAAAATAGACTCCTTTAAAAACCTTAACTTAGTATCATTATCACATCTAAAAACTGATAATAATTCCTTAATATGGAGCTTCCCTGGTGGTGCAGTGGTTGAGAATCTGCCTACCAATTCAGGGGACACGGGGCCCTGGTCTGGGAAGATCCCACACGCTGTGGAGCAACTAAGCACGTACGCCACAGCTACTGAGCCTGCGCTCTAGAGCCCGCGAGCCACAGCTACTGAAGCCCTCACACCACAACTACTGAAGCCCGTGTGCCTAGAGCCCATGCTCTGCAGCGAGAAGCCACCGCAATGTGAAGCCCGTGCACCACAGCAAAGAGTAGCCCCCGCTCGCCACAACTAAAAAGAAAGCCTGCGTGCAGCAACGAAGACCCAATGCAGCCAAAAATACATAAAGAAATTTATTTAAAAAAAAATTTATTTTAAAAATTCCTTAATATCATCTGATATCCAGCAGCATTAAAATTTCCCCAAATTATTATGTTTGGATAAACTCTTCATTTATTGAAGCTATACACTTATTTCAATGATTGCTTGCTATCATTGCTTGAAATAGTTTTTGGGTCCTGTCATGTAGGTTGTCACTGGGATTGGGTTTACTCTTTTGTAAACCCTTACAGATGGCAAAGTTTTATCTTTTGAAAGTAGATTTGCTTTTAGCATAAGCCAGAAGTCATTTGGAACCAAGCCTCAAGAATAAGATGGCTGATTGATAAATAATATTACTTATTCCATTTGGGTACTTAATTCTCCAGTTCCATAAAAACTTAGATCCACTGCTTTGTAGTTATACATCTGATACCTGAATGAATGAAAGGCAGGCGTGATGTTAAAAATCAGAAGGGAGTCAGCTTTTGTGTTGCAGCAGGGTCTTGGAGGCCCGCCTGCTGGGCTGGAGTTATTGTTTTAGTTGCTGGATCGTGGAGGGGCGGGACCACTCAAGGCAGTGACTAGTTAGCAGCAGGCACAGACGTGTTTCAGTATTTTAACAGCAGACACGGCTGTACTGGCCACCCAGTAATGGCAGTGAGTCCCGTGAGAGGCTGTTTGCGCTGAAGGGACATATTCAAAGGGAGGCTCTGGCTTCTTTTCCGGACAGAAGTTCCCGGGTGGAGAATATGCCTGCCATATTGTCTTCATCTTGTCTAGCCTGAGAGGTTCGGGCTAGACAAGATGAAGAATCATGCCTTCAGCAACTGAACGGGCTTTCTTTATGTAACAGTACCTTGTGATCAGAAGGCCCTTTATCCAAACACACTCCCTCGTCCATCATCCCAGAGAAGTTAAGAAGTGTGCAATATGCAGGGATTGAAATGGCACCAGAGCTCACATCTCTTGAGTCTAAATGGAGGGCCGCTCCCATCCTACCCAGGGGCCTCCAGAGAGCTTTTCGGGATGTCAGGTTGCCTTCACGAGATCAGGGCACCTCAGTGTCAGCTGGCGAAACACCTACTTACTCCACTTGTCTCAGTCCATCCTGTGCAAATGAAGCAAATGACCTCAAACCTACAAGTGAGAGGGGTAGGGGTAGGGGGTCCTCTGAATCATATGGGAGAAATCCAGGACAAAAGCTCAATGCTGAAAAGAGCCCGGGTGACCTGGGTCTAGACAGATTGCCAATCCTGCAGGAACAAGCTCAGGTTATGAAGAAGGTCCCTGACCTCTGGGGTCCCCCAGGAGCTGCCTGTCCTCTGAACATGGCTCCACGCTCAGGGCCAAAAGAGGCGGGCCATCTGCCCTCAGGCTGGGTGGAACAGCCTCTTCCTGGGGCACGTTTTCCAGCAGGAAGCCCTGCCCGCTGAAGGTAACCAGGCGCTTTGTTATGCCAGGAGGCTTTTTTATTTTTACTACTCTGGAATCAACTTTCCCAAACAGACACTTGCCAATGCAGAAATGAAGATGGTAATGAGAAGGTGGCCTCCCATCCAGCACAGTCCCCGCCAGCTCCCACTTTGCTGGTTATTTTTTAAATACTCACAAGCCCTGTTGATTGTAATAACAGTAAGGTTTGTTTAACATGGTGTGGCCAGGAAGAGCAGGCTCAGGATGGAATGGGGACCGGGGGAGCTTCTCTTCTGGCCCTGCAGCTGATCTAACGTAAAGTCACATTCTTTATGCCTCAGTTTCCCACCTGCAAAATGGAGCTGGAGACCCTCATGTTATTTGTTGAGTATAATGGCTGTGAGACAGAATGCAATCTTGTCTAAAAACATATTAAGAAGCCCAGTAATCCAAGCCAACAGTTCCACCTCTAACTCAACAGAAGCCCAAGGGAAATGTGTCTGAGTGTCCACTGAAAACATGCACAGGAATGTTCGTAGCAGCTCTGCTCCTAATGGCCCTGACTGGAAACACGCTAAATATCCATGGACACCAGGATGGATAAATACATTGTGGTGTATCAACACAGTGGAATGCTAGACAGCAAGGAGCATGAACAAACTAAAACTAGAAGCACGAGTCGGATGCATCTCACAAATGGAATGCTGAGGGAAAGAAGCCCATCACCACTCTTTCACAGCGCTGTCTGTTAAGGGTGCACGGCACACACCCGCTCCAGGGCCTTCCACTGCCATGGTCTCCTCTGCCTTCATTCTCAGCCAGGTGTCTCCCTGTGTATCCCAGCACCTCTGCCAGCAGGCAGCGTCAGCTGCTGAACGATTCACCTTCTCCCTCCCTCCCTCTTGGAATCGCCC
The DNA here is from genome assembly GCF_951394435.1 of Stenella coeruleoalba. Classification (NCBI taxonomy): domain Eukaryota; kingdom Metazoa; phylum Chordata; class Mammalia; order Artiodactyla; family Delphinidae; genus Stenella; species Stenella coeruleoalba. Next base: position 49,092,874 of record NC_137150.1, read on the forward strand.
TGGCCCTGTGGCCATCCTCACTCTGGCCTCCGTGATTTTTCTTGCTCTTCTGAGCATGATTTTGATGTTGAAGCTGCCAGTTGTTTTCTTGTTTCCTTCAAGGAGAATGTCAAACTTATTTATGGGACATATCATCAGGAATTTGTTTATCTTGGTGCCCTGTCAGGTCGAATTCATGGCCCCCTTCTCTCCCTCCTCTTCCCTTCATCACAGTGGCTGCTTTGGGTCAGTTTCCAATAGGATTTCAGATGAGAGCTCAGGCGAAGACCGTAAAGTATGCCTTCTGTCTGGGATAGTGATGGTTTAGTACAGGATTTATGAGGGCCATTGCGCAAATCACAAGTCCTATCTGTTCTCTAAAGCTATAGACGGTAATTTGTTTTCCTCAGAGGGACTGAAAAAATTCCAGATGAAAACTTGACAGACTCCAGAGTAAGGGCGCCCACAGCTGGTCTAACAGATGATTCATTTACAGTAAAGGCCCACAGGGACCAGTAGACCTGACACGTGCCTGGAAAATACCATTGTATAGTGTTCTTACTGGTCCCTCCTAGTTTCATATTCCCTGAGCCCCTGCCCAACTCCTGAGGTATTCCTTTACAAAACTGCATCATCGAAGAGAAAAGGTATATGAAGGCCGCTTTGTGGTCATTTTGTTGGGGATTATTAAATATTTGCTATTTGTGTTATTTCTCTTGTCAAAAGGAAAATAAACAAGTACTGGGTGTCTAGTTAGGACTGTGCCTCGTTTCTCGCTGTGAGTTGTGCTCTCAAAAGCTTAGCAAAACATTGTTACAAAAATGCTGTAATTAAGATTCATTTAGAGAAATTTGGGTAAAAAAATGTGTTTAAGAAGATTATCAAGTTATGACTCAGCCTAACCATGTAAATCTTTTAAAAAAGTATCAGAAGTTTCATAAGAAGCTCCATTTAGAAACCTCTCTACTGTTCTCCCCAGGAAATTTATATTATGAATAGAGAGATTAAGAAGAATAATCTGACATTTTGGAGGCTCAGATGTTTAGAGATAGGATATTTATCCTACAAGATAGGATATTTATTCTACAAGATAGTTAAAAATTTTACAAGCCAATTTGGGGTTGTGGTATGGATATATTTTATATATCCCAAAATAGGGAGTTTTGTAATTAAATTATCTGCCCTTCTTGCTAATATCTTCTTATTCTTCTCTCTAGATCAGTGGCTCTCAAATTTGAGCATGCATCAGAATTACCTGGGGGGCTTGTTAAAATCTAAATTGCCCTCAGAGATTCTGATTCTATCTGTAGGTCCGGGATGGGCTCTGAAATCGCATTTCTAACTAGTTTCCACATAATATTGATGCTGCTGGTCTGGGACCACACTTTGAGAACCACTGTTCTAGATCATTGTAAACCTGGCTGCACATTAAAATTACCTAAGAGTTTTAAAAATACCCAATAGTTGGCCATACCAGACCAATTGAATCAGAACATCTCTGTGAGGGGATCCTGGTCATAGAATGTTTCAGAAGCAACTCTCACGATTCTGTTGTGTAGTCAAGGTTGAGAATCATTGTTCTAGGCGAAACTTACTTATATTCCAGCCTTCAAAGATCATGAGACCAAAGCAGTTAATAGCTAGCAGTTGGGTGCTTCTTAAACTGCAGGCTTCATTGCCCTCTGTCTGGCCAGCCCAAGCTGCAGGGTGGCATCCTCCCATGCCAAGGAGTATCAGTTCCTGGAGCTAGTTTGAAGTTTGTGCTATCAGCAAGATTACAGAAGGTTCTCTGGGAGTTTTCTTCTGCCTGATAACTGGGAAGGCAGCCTGAGTCAGAACAGGTTCATGTTGTACTTTGGCATGTGATAGCTAATAGCTAGTCTGGGAGACAATGAATCATTCTAGCTTTTTAAAAGAAAGGCAGCAAAACAATATTTCTTACTGCTTTCTCTGATATTTTCTTATTTAAGCCCCAAACAGCAACTAGATCAAGGCTAAAAGAATTATCTGCATTTTTACAGATGAGAAAACTGAGGCCCAAAGGAGTTAAGTGAACTTCCCAAGGTCACAAGGAAGTGGCAGAGCTGTGAGTGAACTTGGGGCTGTCTGACTCCAAAGGCAATATACACAAATCAATAGATGTGATACACCATATTAACAAATTGAAGAATAAAAGCCATAAGATCATCTCAATAGATGCAGAACAAGCTTTTGATAAAATTCAACACCAATTTACGATAAAAACTCTCCAGAAAGTCGGCATAGAGGGAACCTACCTCAACATAATATAGGCCATGTATGACAAACCCACAGCAAACATTACTCTCAATGGTGAAAAACTGAAAGCATTTCCTCTAAAATCAGGAACAAGACAAGGATATCCACTCTCACCACTATTATTCAACATAGTTTTGGAAGTCCTAGCCATGGCAGTCAGAGAAGAAAAAGAAAAGGAATCCAAACTGGCAAAGAAGAAGTAAAACTGTCACTGTTTGCAGATGACGTTATACTATACATAGAAAATCCTAAAGATGCCACCAGAAAACTACTAGAGCTAATCAATGAACTTAGTAAACTCACAGGATACAAAATTAACACACAGAAATCTCTTGCACTCCTATACATTAAAAATGAAAATTCAGAAGGAGAAATTAAGGAAACAATCCCATTTACCACTGCAATAAAAGGATAAAATACCTAGGAATAAGGAAGCAAAATACCAAAGGAAGCAAAAGACCTGTATGCAGAAAACTATGATACTGATGAAAGAAATCAAAGATGACACAAACAGATAGAGAGATATACCATGTTCTAGGATTGGAAGAATCAACATTGTGAAAGTGACTGTAGTACCCAAAGCAATCTACGGATTCAATGCAATTGCTACCAAATTACCAACGGAATTTTTCACAGAACTAGAGCAAAAATTTTTACAATTTGAATGGAAACACAAAAGACCTCAAATAGCAAAAGCAATCTTGAGGAAAAAAAGAAAAAAAACAGAGCTGGAGGAATCAGGCTCCCTGATTTCAGACTCTACTACAGGGCTACAGTAATCAAGACAGTATGGTACTGGCACAAAACAGAAATATAGATCAGTGGAGCAAGCTAGAAAGCCCAGAGATAAACCCACACACATGGTTACCTTATCTTTGACAAAGGAGGCTAGAATATACAATGGAGCAAAGACAGCCTCTTCAATAAGTGGAGCTGGGAAAACTGGGCAGCTACATGTAAAAGAATGAAATTAGAACACTTCCTAACACCATTCACAAAAATAAACTCAAAATGGATTAAAGACCTAAACGTAAGGCCAGACACTATAAAACTCTTAGAGGAAAACATAGGCAGAACACTCTTTGACATAAATCGCAGCAAGATCTTTTTTGACCCACCTCCTAGAGAAATGGAAATAAAAACAAAAATAAACAAATGGGACCTAATGAAATTTAAGAGCTTTTGCACAGCAAAGGAAACCATAAACAAGACGAAAAGACAACCCTCAGAATGGGACAAAATATTTGCAAATGAAGCAATGGACAAAGGATTAATCTCCAAAATATATAAGCAGCTCATGCAGCTCAATATCAAAAAAATAAACAACCCAATCCAAAAATGGGCAGAAGACCTAAATAGACATTTCTCCATGGAAGACATACAGATTGCCAACAAACACATGAAAAGATGCTCAACGTCACTAATTAGTAGAGAAATGCAAATCAAAACTACAATGAGGCATCACCTCACAGCAGTCAGAAAGGCCGTCATCACAAAATCTACAAACAATAAATGCTGGAGAGGGTGTGGAGAAAAGGGAACCCTCTTGCACCCCTGGTGGGAATGTAAATTGATACAGCCACTATGGAAAACAGTACGGAGGTTCCTTAAAGAACTAAAAATAGAAGTACCATATGACCCAGCAATCCCACTACTGGGCATATACCCTGAGGCAACTATAATTCAAAAAGATACATGTACCACAATGTTCACTGCAGCACTATTTACAATTTCCAGGACATGGAGGCAACCTAAATGTCCAAAGACAGATGAATGGATAAAGAAGATATTGCACATATATACAATGGAATATTACTCAGCCATAAAAAGGAACGAAATTGGGTCATTTATAGAGATGTGGGTGGACCTAGAGACTGTCATTCAGAGTGAAGTAAGAAGGAAAAACAAGTATGGTATATTAATGCATATGTGTGGAATCTGAAAAAATTGGCATAAGTGATCTTATTTACAAAGCAGAAATAGAGACACAGATGTAGAGAGCAAACATGCATACCAAGGGGGAAAGGGGGAGGTGGGATGAATTGTAAGATTGGTATTGACATATATACACTATTGATACTATGTATAAAGTAGATAACTGATGAACCTACTGTATAGTACAGGGAACTCTACTCAATGTTCTGTGGTGACCTAAATGGGAAGGAAATCCAAAAAAGAGGGGATATATGTATACATATAGCTGATTCACTTTGCTGTACAGTAGAAACTAATACAACACTGTAAAGCAACTATGCTCTAATAAAAATTAAAACAAAAACAAAAACTGTAAACCAATTACCTATATGAATTTAGATATGCTAACATTAAAAAAATTTTCAAGTAAAATCTAGCTTTGTATCAAAAAAACAAAAAAAACCATAGGTAGGGGGTTCCTGTCACCTCATCACTTTTGCAAAATTCCTCTGGTTGTCCAGAAACATAGATATTATGCAGGACTGGCTACATAATTTGTAGGTCCCAGTGCAAAATGAAACCATGGAGCCTCTTGTTAAAAAATTGTTAAGAATTCAAGAAGATAGCAGCAGAGCATTAAGCCAAGTGCAGAGCCCTGTGTGACTGCACAGAGCATCCACCCGTGGAGCCACCCCTGATGTTATGTGTTAATCTGCACAGACTACATATCAAACATTCTGAGCAAATAAGGTCTGTTCAGAGGCACCCTGGTGGGGAGGTAGGAGCCCCACATCTGAGCATGGAGATTCTGGATTGTAGTAATAGCTCTATGAATAACTTCCTGTTATTCCTGTTGACCTTGAGCATGTTATTTAACCTCTTGGAGGTTCAGTTTGCTTATCTGTAAGGTCGAGAGAGGGAGAAGTGGGGAAGTGGTGGACCGTGTCAGTGTTTCTCAAACTTTATTTATATGTTATTTATATTCATATACTACATTTTTAGTATAGCGGTTATGATCATGGACTCTGGACCCACACACCTGAGTTCTAATTTGGCTTTGCTGTATTCTAACTGTGTGACCTCAGTCAAGTGCCCCAGTTTCCTCATCTGTGAAATGCAGGTGGCTGTGCAGATTAAATAAGTTAACATAAGTAAAGTCCTTGGAATGATGGCTAATATGTAGCAAGAGCTACATAAGTGTTAATTATTACTTTGAATCATATGGCACCTGTACTAGTACTAATTTTTTCTTCAATTTGACTCTTTAAAAAACTTTTATTGCAGTACAATTGCTTTACAAGGTTGTGTTAGTTTCTGTTGTACAACAAGTGAATCAGCTATATGTATACATATATCCCCATATCCCCTCCCTCATGAGCCCCCCTCCCATCCTCCCTATCCCACCCCTCTAGATCGTCACAAAGCATCGAGCTGATCGCCCTGTGCTATGCTGCAGCTTCCCACTAGCTATCCATTTTACATTTGGTAGTGTATATATGTCACTGCTACTCTCTCACTTCGTCCCAGCTTCCCCTTCCCTGCCTGTGTCCTCATGTCTGTTCTCTATGTCTGCGTCTTTATTCCTGCCCTGCCGCTAGGTTCATCAGTACTGTTTTTTTAGATTACATATATGTGCGTTAGCATGGTACTTGTTTTTCTCTTTCTGACTTACTTCACTCTGTATGATAGACTCTAGGTCCATCCACCTCATTATAAATAACTCAATTTTGTTCTTTTTTACGGCTGAGTAATATTCCATTATATATATAGGCCACATATTCTTTACCATTCATCTGTCAATGGACATTTAGGTTGCTTCCATGTCCTGGAAATTGTAAATAGTGCTGCAGTGAACATTGTGGTACATGTATCTTTTTGAATTATAGTTGCCTCAGAGTATATGCCCAGTAGTGGGATTGCTGGATCATATGGTAGTTATATTTTTAGTTTTTTAAGGAACCTCCATACTGTTTTCCATAGTGGCTGTATCAATTTACATTCCCACCAGCGGTACAAGAGGGTTCCCTTTTCTCCACACCCTCTCCATCATTTATTGTTTGTAGATTTTGTGATGATGGCCATTCTGACCGGTGTGAGGTGATACCTCACTGTGGTTTTGATTTGCATTTCTCTAATGATTAGTGACGTTGAGCATCTTTTCATGTGTTTGTTGGCAATCTGTATGTCTTCCTTGGAGAAATGTCTATTTAGGTCTTCTGCCCATTTTTGGATTGGGTTGTTTGTTTTTTTTGATATTGAGCTACATGAGCTGCTTGTATATTTTGGAGGTTAATCCTTTGTCCGTTGCTTCATTTGCAAATACTTTGTCCCATGCTGAGGGTTGTCTTTTCATCTCATTTATGGTTTCCTTTGCTGTGCAAAAGCTTTTAAGTTTCATTAGGTCCCATTTGTTTATTTTTGATTTTATTCCCATTACTCTAGGAGGTGGGTCAAAAAAGATCTTGCTGCGATTTATGTCAAAGAGTGTTCTGCCTATGTTTTCCTCTAAGAGTTTTATAGTGTCTGGCCTTACGTTTAGGTCTTTAATCCATTTTGAGTTTATTTTTGTGAATGGTGTTAGGAAGTGTTCTAATTTCATTCTTTTACATGTGGCTGTCCAGTTTTCCCAGCTCCACTTATTGAAGAGGCTGTCTTTGCTCCATTGTATATTCTAGCCTCCTTTGTCAAAGATAAGGTAACCATATGTGTGTAGGTTTATCTCTGGGCTTTCTAGCTTGTTCCACTGATCTATATTTCTGTTTTTGTGCCAGTACTATACTGTCTTGATTACTGTAGCTTTGTAGTATAGTCTGAAGTCACGGAGCCTGATTCCTCCAGCTCCGTTTTTCGTTCTCAAGATTGCTTTGGCTATTCGGGGTCTTCTGTGTTCCATACAAATTGTGAAATTTTTTGTTCTAGTTCTGTGAAAAATGCCATTGGTAGTTTGATAGGGATTGCATTGAATCTGTAGATTGCTTTGGGTAGTATAGTCACTTTCACAATGTTGATTCTTCCAGTCCTAGAACATGGTATATCTTTCCATGTGTTTGTATCGTCTTTGATTTCTTTTGTAAGTGTCTTATAGTTTTCTGCATACAGGTCTTTTGCCTCCTTAGGTAGGTTTATTCCTAGATATTTTATTCTTTTTGTTGCAGTGGTAAATGGGAGTGTTTCCTTGATTTCTCTTTCTGAGTTTTCATTGTTAGTGTATAGGAATGCAAGAGATTTCTGTGCACGAAATTTTGTATCCTGCTACTTTACCAAATTCACTGATTAGCTCTAGTAGTTTTCTGGTGGCATCTTTAGGGTTATATATGTAGAGTATCATGTCATCTCCAAACAGTGACAGTTTTACTTCTTCTTTTCCAATTTGGATTCATTTTATTTCTTTTTCTTCTCCAATTGCTATGGCTAAAACTTCCAAACTATGTTGAATAATAGTGCTGAGAGTGGGTACCCTTGTCTTGTTCCTGATCTTAGAGGAAATGCTTTCAGTTTTTTACCATTGAGAATGATGTTGGCTGTGGGTTTGTCATATATGGAGTTTATTATATTGAGGTAGGTTTCCTCTATTCCCTGTTTCTGGAGAGTTTTTATCATAAATATGTGTTGAAGTTTATCAAAAGCTTGTTCTGCATCTATTGAGATTATCATATCGTTTTTATTCTTCAGTTTGTTAATGTGGTGTGTCACATTGATTGATTTGCATATATTGAAGAATCCTTGCATTCCTGGGATAAACCCCACTTGATCATGGTGTATGATCCTTTTAATGTGCTGTTGGATTCTGTTTGCTAGTATTTGTTGAGGATTTTTTCATCTATGTTCATCAGTGATATTGGCCTGTAATTTTCTTTTTTTGGTGACATCCTCATCTGGTTTTGGTATCAGGGTGATGGTGGCCTCGTAGGATGAGTTTGGGAGTGTTTTTCCTTCTGCTATATTTTGGAAGAGTTTGAGAAGGAAAGATGTTAACTCTTTTCTAAATGTTTGATAGAATTCACCTGTGAAGCCATCTGGCCCTGGGCTTTTATTTGTTGGAAGATATTTATTCACAGTTTCAATTTCAGACTTGTGATTGGTCTGTTCATGTTTTCTATTTCCTCCTGGTTCAGTCTTGGAAGGTTGTAGTTTTCTAAGAATTTGTCCATTTCTTCCAGGTTGTCCATTTTATTGGCATAGAGTTGCTTGTAGTAATCTCTCATGACCCTTTGTATTTCTGCGGTGTCAGTTGTTACTTCTCCTTTTTCATTTCTAATTCTGTTGCTTTGAGTCTTCTCCCTTTTTCTCCTGATGAGTCTGGAAAAATGTTTTATCAATTTTATCTTCCCAAAGAATCAGCTTTTAGTTTTATTGATCTTTGGTATTGTTTCTTTCATTTCTTTTTCATTTATTTCTGATCTGATCTTTATGATTTCTTTCCTTCTGCTGACTTTGGGGTTTTTTGTTCTTTCTCTAATTGCTTTCGGTGTCAGGTTAGGTTGTTTATTTGAGTTTTTTCTTGAGGTAGGATTGTATTGCTATAAACTTCCTTTTTAGAACTGCTTTTGCTGCATCCCATAGGTTTTGGGTCGTCGTGTTTTCATTGTCATTTGTTTCTAGGTATTTTTTGATTTCCTCTGTGATTTCCTCAGTGATCCCTTGGTTGTTTAGTAGTGTATTGTTTAGCCTCCATGTGTTGTAGTTTTTACAGTTTTTTTTCCTGTAATTGATATCTAGTCTCATAGTGTTGTGGTTGGAAAAGATGCTTGATACAGTTTCAATTTTCTTAAATTTACGGAGGCTTGATTTGTGACCCAAGGTGTGATCTATCCTGGAGAATGTTCCGTGTGCACTTGAGAAGAAAGTGTATTCTGTTGTTTTTGGATGGAATGTCCTAGAAATATCAATTAAGTCCATCTGGTCTAATGTGTCATTTAAAGCTTGTGTTTTCTTATTTATTTTCTCTTTGGATGATCTGTCCATTGGTGTAAGTGGAGTGTTAAAGTCACCTACTATTATTGTGTTACTGTTCATTTCCCTGTTTATGGCTGTTAGCATTTGCCTTATGTATTGAGGTGCTCCTGTGTTGGGTGAATAGATATTTACAATTGTTATATCTTCTTGGATTGATCCCTTGATCATTATATAGTGTCCTTCCTTGTCTCTTGTAATAGTCTTTATTTTATTTTATTTTATTTTATTTATTTTATTTTATTTTGCGGTACGTGGGCCTCTCACTGTCGTGGCCTCTCCCGTTGCGGAGCACAGGCTCTGGACATGCAAGCTCAGCGGCCATGGCTCACGGGCCCAGCCACTCCGCGGCATGTGGGATCCTCCCAGACCGGGCCATGAACCCGTGTCCCCTGCATCGGCAGGCAGACTCTCAACCACTGTGCCACCAGGGAAGCCCTAGTCTTTATTTTAAAGTGTATTTTATCTGATATGCATATTGCTACTCCAGCTTTCTTTTGATTTCCATTTGCATGGAATTTCTTTCTCCATCCCCTCACTTTCAGTCTGTATGTGTCCCTAGGTCTGAAGGTGGTCTCTTGTAGACAACATATATATGGGTCTTGTTTTTGTATCCATTCAGCCAGTCTGTGTCTTTTGGCTGGGGCATTTAATCCATTTTCATTTGAGGAAATTATTGATATGTATGTTTCTGTTACTGTTTTCTTAACTGTTTTGGATTTGTTTTTGTAAGTCTTTTCCTTCTCTTGCGTTTCCTGCCTAGAGAAGTTCCTTTAGCATTTTTTTGTAAAGCTGGTGTGGTGGTGCTGAATTCTCTTAACTTTTGCTTGTCTGTAAAACTTTTGATTTCTCCATCAAATCTGAATGAGATCCTTGCTGGGTAGAGTAATCTTGGTTGTAGGTTTTTCCCTTTCATCAGTTTAAATATATCTTGCCACTCCCTTCTGGCCTGTAGAGTTTCTGCTGAAAGATCAGCTGTTAACCTTATGGGAATTCCCTTGTATGTTATTTGTTGTTTTTCCCTTGCTGCTTTTAATATTTTTTCATTGTGTTTAATTTCTATTAGTTTGATTAATATGTGTCTCGGCATGTTTCTCCTTGGGTTTATCCTGTATGGGACTCCTGCATGTCTTGGACTTGATTGACTATTTCCTTTCCCATGTTGGGGAAGTTTTCAACTATAATCTCTTCAAATATTTTCTCTGACCCTTTCTTTTTTCTTCTTCTTCTGGGATGCCTATAATTCATTGTTCGTACGCTTAATGTTGTTCCAGAGGTCTCTGAGACTGTCCTTAATTCTTTTCATTCTTTTTTCTGTATTCTTCTGGAAGTTATTTCCACCTTTCTATCTTCCAGCTCACTTATCCATTCTTCTGCCTCAGTTTTCCGCTATTTTTTATTTAATTAAAAAAATTAAAGTATTTTTAATTTCAGTTATTGTGTTGTTCATTACTGTTTGTTGGCTCTTTAGTCCTTCTAAGTCCTTGTTAAACGTTTCTTGTATTTTCTCTATTCTCTTTCCAAGATTTTTGATCATCTTTACTATCATTACTCTGAATTCTTTTTCAGGTAGTTTGCCTATTTCCTCTTCATTTATTTGGCCTTGTGGGTTTTTATCTTGCTCCTTTGCCTATAAGATATTTCTCTGTCTTCTCATTTTGTCTAATTTACAGTATTTGAGGTCTTCTTTCCCTCGGCTGCAGGGTCATAGTTCCTCTTGCTTCTGTTCTCTGCCCCCGGTGGTGGGGTTGGTCCAGTGCCTTGTGTAGGCTTCCTGATGGGAGGGACTGGTGCCTGCGTTCTGGTGGGTGGAACTGAGTATTTTCCCTCTGATGAGCAGGGCCATGTCATGTGGTATGTTTTGGGGTGTCTGTGAGCTTACTATCACTTTAAGTAGTCTGTGTGCTGATGAATGGGTTTTTGTTCTTGTCTTGGTTGTTGTTTAGTGTGAGGCGTCCAGCGTTGTTAGCTGCTGGCAGTTGGGTGGAGCTGGGTCTTGGATTCAGATAGAGGCCTCCAAGAGAGCCCTTGGTGATTAATCTTCCCCGGGGCCAGGAATTCTCTAGTGGTCCAGCATCCCGGGCTCAGTGCTCCCACTCCAGAGCCTCAGGCTTGACTTCTGGTTGAGGGACCATGACCCCGCAAGTCGCTCGTCCCAGACAAATGGTAAAAAGTAAAATCATACAAACAGAAACAAGGAAACATGCACACACACAAAGAAACAAAAACAGAACAAAATAAATCAAATAGCAAAACAACCAGACAAACAAAAGAACCCAAGAAGAAAATCAAACAATTAAGAAGAAAGCTGACAAAAACCCCGAACCAAAACCAAAGCAGAGTGCCAGCTGGAGAATGAAGCAAAGAAACAAAGCAAACCAACAAAAATCATATTAAAAAAAAGAGAAAAAGAGAAAGGGGAAAGAAGACAGAAGAGCAGAAAAGCAACATAAAACAAATATTTAAAAAAATAGAAAATATATTAAAGAAAAAAAAGACAAACAAAATCCCAGAGAAATGGTGAAAACAAAATCAAACAGAAACAGAAACAAGGAAACACACACACACATAAAAGAAACAAAAACAGAGCCAAATAAAACAAAAAGCCAGAGAACAACAAGACAAATAGAATTCAAAAATGAAATCAAACAATTAGGATTAAAAGTAACAAAAACACATAACCTAAAAACAAAACCAAAGCAGTGTGCCAACTGAAGAAGAAAGCAAGGAGACAACAAAGTGATAAAAATGATTAGAAAGATAATAAAATAAAAAGGGAAAAAACACAGGACAACAGAAAAGCAAAGTATAAATAGAAATGTATAAAAAAATTTTTAAAAAGTTATACAGCAGAGATCCCAAAAGACTAAATAAACAAAACAAGAAAACCCCCCAAAACAACAAGAAACAAAAAAAGAAAGAAAAAGAAACCAAAAAAAAAGCTAGAACCAACAACAGAATGAATCAAAACATAATAAAGTCGGTAGTAATAATTATGTTTCCATGGGGTGTCTGCTGTAAGTGTCCTTGCACACGCCGTGAGCCACAGCCCCCCTCTGCCTCCCCAGGAGGCTCTCCTCTGCCTCTGGGCTGGTCTCTGGACCTGCTGTGAGCACTGTGGGGACCACTCAGGCTCTGATCTGGCCCAGTTCCTGCATGTGCTGCCCCCAAAGTCCACAGCTGCCAGAGCTAGACTGTTTTTTTTTTTAAATAAATTTATTTATTTATTTTTGGCTGTGTTGGGTCTTCGTTTCTGTGTGAGGGCTTTCTCTAGTTGCGGCGAGCGGGGGCCACTCTTCATCACGGTGCACGGGCCTCTCACTGTCGCGGCCTTCTCTTGTTGCGGAGCACAGGCTCCAGACGTGCAGGCTCAGTAGCTGTGGCGCACGGGCTTAGTTGCTCCACGACATGTGGGATCTTCCCAGACCAGGGCTCGAACCCGTGTCCCCTGCATTGGCAGGCAGATTCTCAACTACTGTGCCACCAGGGAAGCCCTAGACTGTTTTCATTTGTGGGAACACTCAGTGTCTACTCAGATATTCCATAGACGCAGGGTCTACCTAACTGATTGTGGGGATTTAATCTGCAGCTTGTACAGCTGGTGGAAAGATTGTCCATCTTCTTCCTTAGTCACCCCATCCCTGGGGTTCAGCTTTGGTTTTATCCCCACCTCTACATGTGGTCCACCCACAGGAGTCTTGTCCTGAGTCTGCCTTGGAGCTCTTGGGTCTGCCCCTGTGAGGACCAGGCGCAGAGGTGGTATGACTGCTTGGATCATGGGAGCCCCAGGGGCACCAAATGTGCAGGGAAGCCGGCGGCCACGGGTGCAAGAGATATGGCCCTAGCGAGGGCCTTTTCTGCCTCCCGGCGTAAGGCACATGAGGGCCAGCCCTGAGGGGGCTTTTTTTATTGTCACTGGCAGGTGCTGGCATGTAGGTAGAGAGAGGCTACAGTAATGGCTTCTCCCCCTGTGTGTGACTGATCAATAGCACCCTGCTTCCATGGCAGTCCAGTCTTCCTCCCTAGGCATTCCCTGCTGCAGATTTCCTCCCTCCCATCCCCTCAGTCCGTCTCCCCACAGCCAACAGCATTTCTCGCTCTGAGCCTGTTCTCCAGTCCTCATGCACCAGCTCCCAGCCCCTTTGCACACCTGTGAATACATGTCCCAGTCCCGGGCACGTATGTCCACAGTATGGACCGTCTGTGTGTTTCTCACTCGGCCCTGTCTGCCACAGACTGGCCACTTCACCGTCTTCCGACAGCCTCTAATGCTTCCCCTCTGTCCCAGTCTATTTCCCCGTCAGAGAGGGGTTTTCCTCCAATTCAGGTCTCTCTCCTCTGTTTCAGCTTCCTCTCCTTGGGGTGCAGGTCCTGTCCTGCTTCCTCTCCTCCTCCTTCTCCCTTCTTTTTTTCCATCCTACCCAGTTATGCAGGGATCTTTATAGTCCTTTCCAGTGTCCAAGGTCTTCTGCTAGTTTTCAGCTGGTGTTCTGTGAGAATTGTTGCGCCTACAGATGTATTCCTGATGCATCCGTGGAGAGAGATGAACTCCATGTCCACCTACTCTCCACCATCTTGAATCTCCTTGACTCACTTTTAGAATTTAAAAATAATCACCAGATTCATGGGAATGTATATATTTTTCTAGTATTTGTGAAAGTGAATCATAATCATATAATATTTTTTAAAGTTCATTCATATACTCTCTAAAATCGGTCCAAATATTAACAATGGAATAGTCACCACACTGTGGGTAACACTGTACTAGATGTTGGCGGCTTCTTCTAGCTTAAATAGTCCAGGAAAAGATGAATAAATTCATGTGTATTTGTGTTTGTGCCTTCATTCACTTGACAAATACATGACTCTAATATTTCTACCCACTGCATTCATTTCTACCCATAATAGCATCTTTCCATTGGTTAGCTTCTTGTTCCAGTGGAAAAATGTTTAAACAGAAAAGAGAGATTGTGAATGAATCATATAAATGCTTAGAATTTTCATGAGTCGGTGGGGTCCTCTCAAGAGATCCCTTAAAGTCTAACAAGGGATGAGGCTTAGGGTAGTGAAAAATTGGTACAAAATGCTTACAGGAAGGCATAGGATGGCCTTCGGATGTGAGGAGTCTTCTGGGAGACATATATTCTTTCCTTTGAATCCTGTGTTTTCCCCCCCACTTCCCTCTACCGAAATCCTATCTTATAGGCCCAGTTCAAATTCTACCTCCTAAGTCCTTTCCAGCTATTCTGACTGGAAGTTTCCTTTTTCTCATCTGAAGAGTGCTTTACAATCATAGGTATTTATTAAGCACGAAGTATGTTCCGGCACAGAGGTCACCGGGTTGAACACCCATATCCCTGACCTCAAGGAGTGGATGGGCTACAACTCAATGACTCTCTATGCTGCCTTGCCCAGGCTGGTTGATTCACACATATTTGTCTTGCCTCCCTTAAGGCTGAGTTACTTATTCTTTACTTTCCTATTCCTCAGAGCACCTAAGGACTCTCCTTAGCTAAGTATTTGTTGCCAGAGACCCCAGGGTTACCAAGTTGTATAGGAAATATAAAAATAATAACTAAGGAACTTTCAAATTAGTCTTCACTTAAACATCCCTCTCAAGTTATCATGAGCACCAATCCCCAGCAATTTCGTAAACATCGGTGATGGTCATATAGGATAAACATGTAATGTGAATATAATATAAATTGATCCCAAAGGAAAACTAGAAATCTTAGGAATGATACAGGACTTCCTGAAGGCAGTGAAAGTGAGTTTAGAGAGAGCAATAGTAATTCACTCAAAGCTGTGGACGTTGATGACCCAGCAGAGTCCTATCAGTTATCAATAGAAGGAGAGAAAGCAACAAGGATGATGGTATGATGGGTACTTCCCAAGAGAATGATCGGAATATCAAAGGATGAAGAAAGATCTTGGGGAAAAAATGAAAAACTTGAATATTTTGCAAAGTCAACAAAAAGTGAGGGCTGTTAAATGGTGCCATGATACAATTTGGTCAAAAAACTGTGCCTAAAACCCCATACTTAATTCATAGTTTGCTCATTTAAAAAACATGGCATGATTGATTGCCATTTTAATTTTGTTGAACGTAAGGTAAATAAAATTTTTCATAATTTTTAGTTTCTAAGAATTCCAATCAGCCTTTCCCACCCTCATTTTTATATGTTATTTTTGTCCTTTTTAAAAATGTGGATTCATTTTAAGTGGACTTTCTATGATACTAATTATCCACCAGAAGAACATCCAGTAATAGGATTCAGTGAAGTGATGGATTGATCAGTATCTTTCTTCAAAACTCACAACCAAGATCATAACAGGCAGAAAGGGCACAACTGGCTTTTTTGACTCTAAAGCAGGAAGTAGGGATCCACAGAACCAGCCAGATTTCTCTGGAATAGTGATGCCCAGCCCAGCTAGGAGGTAATTTTGAGATAAGCCTGATCAAGGTCTTAGAAGGGAACTCTCAAGGCTTCAAAGGAAGTTGCTTACCCACAAAGCACCAGACCGCAAACCGGATCCACGTGATGGTGGAGAGCTTTAGCATGAGATAGATGTTCACCAGCATGGCAAAGGCAGGCACAAAGGGGAGACAGGGAGCCATATAGGGCAGCTTCTTGGGGTTCTCTGGCTGCTGCAGGATCACAAACACCAGGATGCTGATCAGCAGCACCATCAGAATGACCAGAAGGATGGCCCACCAGCTCTGCTTTGAGATGTAGTCGGAACCAAAGATGATGAAGGAGCAGAAGATGAACATGAGGATGAAGAGCAGAAGCACGCAGATGGTCACCGTGTGCCCTGTAGCTGCTGTGGGCCGGTCCATTTTGCCTGGAAGGCCCAGCCGGATCCTCATGGTGTAGTAACGGGGCCCAATCAGCTTCTTTAACTTGATGAGATAAATGTTTTCAGTTTCATCAGCTTCTATGCCTGTGGTCATGTCCACGGTGCCGTAGTTTGGGTGGTTGACGTTGTAGGTCGACTTGTCTGATTTCCCTATGAGCATCTCGTTGTCTCCCAAGGATGGTAAGTTCTTAGCCCCACATGTGTTGGTGGCTGGGCCGGAAAACTCTTCCCCTTCACTCACAGGAGAGCCAACTTCCTTCTCACAGTCAGCCAGAATGCCCTCCTTCTTCTTTGTGTGCTCCTGAGACAAAAACTTGACAAACCCGTCAATGTCACTTTCTGGTTGGTATCGAAGGAGCAAGACGCAGACAGAGACCAAGGTGTAGGCGAGGAGGGTGCCGATGGACATCATCTCAATCAGATCTCTCAGGCTGACTAATAGGGAGAGGAGAGCCGCCAGGAACCCCGACACAATGCAGGCCACCACTGGGGTCTCTGTGTAGGAGCTCACGTGAGCCAGGAACCTGAAGGGAGGGGCAAGCAGAGGGTTCACGGTGAGCTACACGTGGGGATTGATTCAGCATGGTTTAACACCTCCTGGTCCTGTTTCTCCAGCTTACTTCTGGATTCACTGCTTTAAATACAGCTGCTATTCCCTACCCCAGGATTTGGTTCCCGGAGTAGAATTTAAACAGAATTTACTTTAATTCCTTGAGTTTGAGCCGAACTTCTCTATTAAAGTTCCTACTTCATTATGTGATGTGATGGGTTGATTGAATCTAGGGGGTTCTCAGAAATCCAAATTGAAGCACAGGCTTTGCTATGAAGAAGGGATACTTGGCAAAGTCATACATCTGCTTGGGGGTCCTCTACACCTGTGTTACCCGAAGTGTGGTCCATGGATCAACAGCATCAGCATCACCTTGGAACTCGTTAGAAATATGTATTCTGAGGTTTTACCTGAGACCTACCATGTCAGACTCTCTGGGAGTGGGGCCCAACAAAGTCTACACTTTAAAAGACCTCCAGAGGATTCGGATTTATGCCAGAGCTTGAGAAGCACTTGCTGTACAACAGAAGGACAGGGATTTGGTTGGCAAAGTAGTACAGTCGTTGAGAACATGTGCTCCTGGATGAAACCTAAATCCGGCCACTTACTAACTGGAGAAGATAGAGAAGACCAACAAGGGTGACTGAGTGGCACCCTTCTTTAGCAGTTCCTGGAGGCTTAGGTAGGTTCCCGCCCTCCTCCTCTCTCATTCTGGCACTCCCTGCTCCCTCCTCTTCCATTCCTCCCTTATTTCCATGTTTCAGTCCATGAAACAGGAATATAAACTGTGCTCGGAGCCCCAGCATCTTTCCTCTCGGTTTTCTTTGACAGCTGAAAAACGTTTTGGGTGTGTGAAGTTGTCACACCTCCACTATGGTCAGCCTTTTCTTTTTTTTTAACATCTTTTTTTACATCTTTATTGGAGCATAATTGCTTTACAATGGTGTGTTAGTTTCTGCTTTAAAACAAAGTGAATCAGTTATACATATACATATATCCCCATATCAACTCCCTCTTGCGGCTCCCTCCCTCCCACCCTACCTATCCCACCGCTCTAGGTGGTCACAAAGCACGGAGCTGATCTCCCTGTGCTATGCGGCTGCGGGGAGGGGAAGGGTAAGCTGGGACGAAGTGAGAGAGTGGCATGGACATAATGTACACTACCAAATATAAAATAGATAGCTAGTCAGCATTTTCTTGATCTTTCCAGCTCCCCCAAGGTCACAGCTCGGTGGTGACCTCAGGGGGTATGCGGAGGAAAGGGTGCAGAATGTGACAGCCGATGGCAGAGATAAAGTCCCTGAGCTGGATCCCTCTGCACTCCTGAGAGCTCCTTGGAGGTTTACTCCTTGTTTTGTGCGCTTGAAGAATGCCTTCCCTGCAAGCTCTTCACACAGTAGACACTAGGAACCAAGAGATGGGGCCACATCCCCTTTGTACCATGGGCAGATAGGCTACTTCATAGCCAGCTTAGGGGGCTGGAAGTGTCAGTGTACTGGTGTGGTTAAAAGTCTGGTTGTCGGGATCAGACAGTCCTGGGTTCAAATCCTGACCCCGCCACCCAGCAGCTGGGGGATTTGGGGCAAGTTTTTTTTTTTAACCTCTCTGAGTATATTCATCTAGTATACTCTTCTGTAAAACAGAGTTATTGTGCTGACTAAATGGGATACCATATACCTGGTATACACAAATGTTCAATAAATGGTAGCGATTGTTGCTACTGTTATTAGGCTCTGTTCAGAGGGTCTTATCCTCTCTTTGATTGTAACTGTGAACTTTTTCAGCTTCAGAGAGGGCAGTCATCAGGCCTCAATCTGAGGGCAAGCCTCAGATGCCCCTGGGATGGGTTCTTCCTTCTGGAGGCCACCCAGTGTAGCATTTTGGCACTCATCATCTTTATACAATGTCAAATAAGAGGGGAGGGGGCCATTGGGGGGACATATTAGTTTGTTGCTAGATTGAGGGACCCAGAGTCAAACGGAGGGGCTGTTTTAGGACCTTTGCCAAGATATATGACAAGTTCCATTGTCTATGTGACAGGCACTCACATCAGAATTACAGTCAGGCTGACAGTGGGTGACAGTCTCCCTGGGCAGGCCTGGAAGAATAGAATAAATGCCACCGAGCATAGCCCTTACCTGAAAAGGAGCCCATCGCCAGCCATGGCATAAATGATCCTCGGCATTGGGAAGAGGGAGCCCAGCAAGCTGACTGTCAGTCCTGCAACCGACCCGATGGCCACTATGAATTTTGCAGCATAGAACCCACGAGCCACAAACATCTCCATGAGCGGGGATTCCGTGTCAATAGCGTAATATGGCACCATCAGAGTTAAGATCATGCTCACCTGTTAAAACAAGAGGAAACATGGCTGGGGGTAGAGGGGTCTGTCTGAAGCATGGATGGAGGTCCCATAGGAGAGGAAAGAGGCCTGGTCCTGCATGGGAGCTGGGGTCTGCCACTTCGTGGCACGTGCCTTTACTGTAGACCAGTTATTTGGCCTTTGGAACGCTCGGTCTCAGTATTTTCTCCCCACATGTGAATTTAGTGGACTAGACCAAATCATTTGTAATATCTCTCTGTGACCCTTTTGTATCTGAGGGATAAGTCTGCAGGTATTTCAGCTCCATGAGAGCAGAGCTACACTGATAGTTCAATGAAGGGCAGATATTATCCGATGGAAGGAGCTGCAGCCTAAGGCACTAGAGCCAGGGCCTGGCAGTGACCATGAGCACCCTGCCCACATGGACAAGAGTCTCATTTCTTTTATACTTTCAGGGTCCTACAGGATCGTAACTGTACTAGATCTAACCCTAAAGACCAGAGATCAAAACTCTAAAGGTAAATACGTAGGAGAGCCACAACCGATTAACTGACGGGACTCATGTTTCCATTTCCTCTCTGTAGCTCAGTCCCAGGAACCCGGCAGGCCAAGAAGTAAATTATGGCATCAGGATGGAATCCAGTACTCCTGTGGGCTATAAGACCACTAAGGCTATTTCTCCTCACATGTCATAGATCTGCTGTAACATCCCTCCCGTCATAATTGGCCCCAGGTGATGGAGCCGCCAGTCCTAAGACCAGGTGCCCCCTGGCCTGTGAAGGCCAATCCTGGCATCAGTGAGGGAGTCCGGAGCCTGAAAAGGAGAGAGTGGTTCATTTCTAGATCACCTCTTTGCCTGTTTCTCAGGAGCCAGGATCCTCCAGTGAAGCCATGCGCCACTAGGGAGGACAGCAGGATGAATGACCACAGCCCAGCAATTTGACTTTTTCCTGGTGGTAGAATGGGTGCCTGCTGACCAACACAAGACCAAACAACCCCTGAGGCATGGTTAGGGCCCACACATTCTAAAAGGGAATCTTTCCCAGCAACATTGGGGTAGACCTGAGGAGAGAGGGATAGATTCTTACAGCAACTCTCAGAGTGTGTCCTGCCCACATTAGATTAGGATAGGCAAAAGTTGGTAGATGCGTAGACATATTCTGTAGTCTGTAAAGCACTCTTCTAAGGAAGGAGCTGTGATTATTAACTTTACTGCGTGTGCTACAACGGTTGACTACTGGAAGAGGGGAGGTATGAGGGAGGGGGAATGCAGAGCAGAGTGTCTCTGCTGCTACCCCTGCCTGCTTCCCCCACCCCCAGCTACTCCTGAACATTCTGTCTGCAGGGCTAATCAGGGTTGGATAAGATGAAGCCAGTTGCATGTGTGTGCATGGGGCGGGGCGGGGGGGGGGTGATAACTGACCTATCCATAAAGGTTTGGGTGGGCAAACCACATCCAGTGCTGCTCTCCTGTTTTCCTTTGGCTTCCAGGACAGTCCTGTTTTGCAGCTTGCCTTAATGATCCCTTGGCCTGGTTTCTTCAGGTTGTTGCTAAAGGTGTCTTTCCGGTTTTTTTGGTAGGGGTTGTGAAGAGGTTCTTGTCGCATGCCGTGGCAGCAGGAGCAGCAGGGCTGACGCGTGCACCCTGGCTGCTGGCTCTTTCTATGATAATTGTGGTGGCTGAAGTGAGTTGGACCTCCAGGACTTGGGGGGATTTGTGTAACCACACATCTGTCGGCTTACCAGCTGGTCCTCTCCACTGCCAGGGGCTGAGGGGGATGTTGCATGTGGCTGAACTATTTCTGTGATAGAAATTCTGGGATGGGAGCTGAGAGATGACGCATCAGAAGTGTGAGGAGTGTCTGAGGGACGTGATCCTCAGGAGACAGCCTGAAGGCTTCATTCTAAGGACTTCCCTTGGCAGGGAAACCTGAAGAGGCGAACTTGAGCCAGTGTAAAAAGAGGGAGCAACTGGCAGAAAGAAATTACCTCTCCTCCCACTCTGCACCCCCCAACCCCCCAGATTTAAGGGAGAAGCATTTCTAGAGGATGATGAATTCTCTTTCCCCACCCTGGGAGAGCCTTGTCTCTTTGCTGCCGGGAAGCTCCCAGAAGACAGAAGGGCATTGAGGAGGGAGCGCAGAGGCCCACAGTGCCTCTGCTTGCACACCCACCCGTTACTGCCAGCCTGTGATCTGAGCTCCTTGGACGGCAGCCCACTCCCTGCACACTATCCCCTGGGCAGCAGCGGACACCAAGAGCCTGTGCATAGGACGGAGCAGGGATGGGGGCCATGGCTGAAGTGAGGACCTGGGGCTTCTCCCGGCTCCAGTTTGGAGCCCTGATTTTCTCCTTGTCATTGGTGGGTGGGGTGAGCTTGAGCCAGTGTAAAAAGAGGGAGCAACATGAAACATATGTGTACAAACACCTAGAAGGCACAAGTAAAGGATTACTTCCTGACAGAAGGACACCCAGTCCCAGAGCCACATTTTAAGGTCAAATATGAAAAGGCCATGAGGAGGGTCACATAAGCATTTGGTACTTACGGATACATATGCTGTCAGGCAGATGACCAGGGAGGCAGTGATAGCATAAGGGATGGATGTGTTGGGATTCTTGGCTTCCTCTCCAGTGGTGGCGATGATGTCAAAGCCAATGAACGCATAGAAACATGTGGCTGCTCCTTGCAGCACCTGTAGGGATGAAGACATTTATCAGACTCAAAGTGTCAGGGCAGCACCAGGGCCTGACGTGGTCCCCAGAGTTGCCTGGTGCCCGGCAAACAGTACTGAGTGGTAGAAGGAGTAATGTGGTAGAACTTGTGCTCAACGCTTGAGTTCTGATCTCTACTTTCTAGCTGTGTGACACTGGGAAATTCCCCCATGTGTAACATGAAGATAAGAAGGATTATATCCAAATAAAAACGAGGTCATTCAACACATTCAAATAATTTTTGGAAGTAAGTGGGGTTACAAATAAATCAGTAAGTTGGCTATCCCTATGTCTTGGGGAACTCATTAACTTCTTTGTGCTCTGTTTTCATTCAGTGGCTCTCAATCACAACCAGGGTCCGTATGACTGCCCTTAGGAGATGTTTGGAAATGTAGGGAGGTACCTGTGACCGACAGAGACATGGGGCGGG
The DNA here is from genome assembly GCF_951394435.1 of Stenella coeruleoalba. NCBI lineage: Eukaryota > Metazoa > Chordata > Mammalia > Artiodactyla > Delphinidae > Stenella > Stenella coeruleoalba. Next base: position 49,114,873 of record NC_137150.1, read on the forward strand.
CGCTTCTGGCATTTAGTGTAGGGGCGCAGATGCTTTTGCACATATTGTCCTGCGCAGATTACCATTAGTGACCCTGGCAGATCATTTCCAGGGCATCTTCCAGATGTGAAACGATATAAAAGATTTTCAGATCTTCAAATCGTGTAGTGTCTTTCATGGGAAGACAGGTAGAGACAATTTGATTTTACTGTTCCTTTTGGGGGCTTGAGTGGCCTTGTTGGGCTACAGGGCAGGGGCAGGAGGAGGAGGGAGGCAGTGTGAAGCTGAGGAGGTGGTACCCAGTGACATCTGCTGGATGCCTGTCTGACAGGGGCCTGTGTGATCCCAAGGATGGCTGTGACTTGATGAGTCAAGCAGTGAAAATCTTCCATTGAGGAGTGTGTGACTTTCTTCCAAAGAACCTCTCGAAGTTTAAATTACGTTTTCCCACCTTAGCATTCTCATTATCAGCTGAAAGTAAGAAATGTGCCTCTTTGAATGCTTGGGGGTGTCCCATTTGGGGAAGATGAAAGAGATTTTTCTGGGCTTTTGTGTATGGGGTGAGGGCATTTGGCAACCTGCAAGGTCTAGCCAGGGGGCCAGGAGTGAGGCTCATTGTGGACTGACCATTTTTTCCTTTTCTCCATATTCGGTTTATAAATGATGAAATTCTAAACACGTGCCAGGCAGACACCTGTCCCTAAATTTTCACTCTTACCTTTCCTACTGACTTCTCAATAGGTAAAAGACGAAAACCTGGAACCCACAAGGAACATCACAAAATAGAAGATTGTGTCAAACTTTCAAAAGCAACCTTTGCTCATCTGTAAAATGAGTTGGTCTCTTCTACAGTCTCTCCTGTCAGGACTTTAATGCTTCAGTTCTCTAACTGGAAGTTCTTATTCTGGGGTCCATGCAATTCGCATGGGGGAGGGTCTGAGAATTTTTCAGAGAAAAAAATACATCTTTCTTTTCACTACCCTTCAACTGAATGTTATCATTTCTTTCAATTATGAGTGTAGGTGACTAACAGTACCTGTGACTTTGTCACCAATAGCAATCAGCTGTTTTCCCATCGTATTAGTTGTTGCAGAGATCTTGAAATACCACTTGTGCTCATTGTGACTTCCAATTTATGTCAGTTATTAGACATAGATATTAATATTTAAAGCACTGATAACAAAGCACATTGTTATATCACAATTTAAAAATATTTTTATAACTATATTTCAATATACAATTGACCCTTGAACAACATGGGGGTTAGGGGTGCCAACCACAGCACAGCTGAAAATTTGAGTATAACTTATACTGGCCCTCTGTATCTGTGGTTCCCCCATGTACTCGGTTCCTTCATATCTGTGGTTCTGTATCTGCAGATTCAACCAACCACTGACCAGTGTAGTACTGTAGTATTTACTTTTGAAAAAAAATCCACCTAAGTGGAACCGCTTGGTTCAAACTCGTGTTGTTCATAGGTTAACTGTAATTGATTTCTTTCGAACTCCTATGTAATTAGGTTATTCATTTATAAACACAATTTATACATAGTATAAACATAATTCAAAAGGGGTCCATCGGCTTCACCAGACTGCCAAGGAGTCTACTGCACACAAAAAAATCTAAGAACTCCTGATCTATTCTAATAGAAAGAACTTCTCAAACAAGCAGTTGTCACCAGAGGGGTACTTTCTGGGAGAGGAGATAACTCCCAATTTCACACCAGCGAAGTCCTCCATTTGAGGACGTGGAAAGTGTCTTTGGCATCCAGACAAGAAGGTCAAACAGATCTCACCTCATCGTATGTGGAGGTTCACAGGTTTGGAAACGTGCTTGTTTTCATTTGTCTAACAAATGTCTCTGGTGTTCAGGGATGAATGATTACTGGGACTGTAGGCTCGCTAAGCTGCTCCAATCAAGGAAAGCCTTGCTTTAAGACAGCTTCCAGAAAACAGTCCTGTCTTCTCTTCCTTTAACATCTTTCTTCCCGTACACACACACACACACACACACGCACACGCGCGCGCACACACACACACACACACACACACCCCTCTTGTAAATCATACAGTGACCTTCTCTGACAATCAGTCTAAAGATGCATTGCTCCCGATTAGGATGTCCCACGGCTACGGTGCTATGCCCACTTGGTGTGATCAGTGCTGGATGGAAAGGTCATAGATACTGCAAGAGCTCCCTGCTGAGGATAGGTGGGTAGGAAGGTCCTAAATAAGAACTATAGGGCCAATCTACCCTGGAAAAAGGTGAGAGGTCTGTAAACCATGCCATATGAAGATTAACTGAGGACCAGGGGATGTCTAACTGAAAAAGAAGACTCAGTGGAAGATACCTCCAGACAGAATTGGAGGGACACCTTCCAATTTTGAAGGCTTCAGAGGGAATCACAGAGCCATGCAAATGGGTGGCATAGGACTTGGTTAGGAGTGCAGATTCTGTAGACTGTCAGACCTAGGTTGGTTCTGCCAGGTACTAGCTTGGTGACCTAGAACAAGTTCCTAACCCCTTGGGGTCTCATTTTCTTTATCACTTAAATGGAAATAAAGCTCGTTGGATTGTTCCAGGGATTAAATGAGATAATACAGTCAACCACAGTCATAGAATACAATAGGTACTTAATAAATATTCCTCTTATCAGTAGTATTTTTATTACTTTTATAAGTTTTTCTAGAACAGATGAAACCAAGGGCACAAATTCCTCCTCCTCTTCCTCGTCCTCCTTATTTTTTCTTTTAGAACTTGACACATTTTATTAACTGCTCCCAAGAACCAGGAACTGTGCTTGGTGATGTGGATGCAGTTATGTGCAAAAAGCACTCTGAGCTTGACTTCCTGGGGCTTGGAGTCTAGAGGACACTGCACGACCCAAAATGCTACCTTGACTGTGGTAGCAAACTGAACAAGATTAATAAATATCTATATTGTTTGTAAAACACAGATGCTACTATTTCCCAGATGAATGAAAGAATGGATGGCAATTACTGATAATGATTAGATACCAGAAAATTAACTATGATCAAGTTGGGAAGAGAGAGAATAAGTTTGCAAAGAGAATATCTGTTAGCCTGAACTTGCATGTGTAGAACTAGAAAGAAATTATGGTTGAAGAAAGACTAAACAGATCAAAGGTAGGACATCTGGAGGTTCTACTGCGATAGGCAGGACACGGAATTTAACTCAGATGGTTCAAATGAATGATTTCAGTGAAGGCACTCTAGGGGTCAGGGCTGGGAAGAAGGGAGGAAGAAATACCCTGGCCTTGTTCTCTTCTCACCTTCTGATCTGATGATACCTCCCATTGGCTAAACCCAACAGGAAGCAACCAGCAGGGGGTCTTCTGGAGCACAGAACAGAGCATGAGGGGTAGAGAATGGATCTGGGGACTGTGGGCAAATAGGGAAAAATCAGCGCACCTGCCAAGATCAAACAGACTCTGGCCTAACAAGATATAGATTAAATAAACAGATTATGTAAGAAAAGATAACACAATTAGCAAATAGGGTCACCTTTTTACCTGAGTTAGTTTGAATAAGTTCTTCTTCCTTGTAAGCAAATAATTTCTGGTAAATACAAAAGAACCACGAAATGAAACTGTGTATGGGTGTGTCTCTACCCAAATACCCACTAAAACTGCTTTCCACTTCACTCTACCCAGATCTCAGATCCGGCCTCTGTATTTACGATTAGGATACACTTCCATGCATGAAAGAATGTGTGTGGTACCTAGGGGTGAGCATCTGTGAATTAAATTGGTGGGTGAAGAGTGTGTGTGTGTGTGTGTGTGTGTGTGTGTGTGTGTGTGTGTGTGTTTCTGGGTTCATCTGTACTTTATCCTAACTTTCCTTTAATGTTTTATATAAATTAAAAAAACCAATATTGATTTTTATTTGATGACATTAATGGAAATTGTCTTCCAAAGTCCACCTGGTGTAGCTGCTCAGCCAGGCGATCCAGATGGCTCCTTCCCTCTACAGAGGTTTGTGGGGAAACAGCACGTCCCTCAGTTGCTGGCGGGCCGCTGCTTAATTAGTTGACAAAAGAATGTCATTGCTGGCCTGCTACTCAGCGTCTGGGATCCCTAAACGCTGGCCCTCGTGCCTTGCTGATATTTGAGAGGCATTAGGATGCGGCAGCTCTCTGTATTCTGCCTTGGTGTGTCTGCCAGATGTGCCTAGGAGATAATTAGGCACATTTTTATAATTCACTCTCAAGGTCACAAGACAAAACTCCAACTTTAACAGCATTTCCTTCCACCCTCATGCTCCAGATCTATTAGCAGCCTGTCCACAGCGACAGTGGAATGTGCTAATACGTTCCAACAAGTGGATTCAGATGTGGAGACATGGGAAACAGGTTTTCCTTTGTTTGGAGGCTGTCAGCATTCCCCACAAATACTTGCTCTGAACCATTTTCCTGGGAGCTATTTGTGCTGGTAGAGTGTCTTATTTGGTTAAAGAGAAACCATAAGATAGCATCGAGAACAAATAACATATAGCGAATACGCATCCAACAATGTTCAAGAGCTGAGGAATTGCAGATGGAAGCAGGGGTTCAGCTGAGGGCCAGCAGTTACTTGATATAGGGAAAAAAAGTGTTTGTTGTTCTTAAGCTCTTCAAGACCAAAGAAGCATTTGACCCAGAACCTGTAAGTGAGTAAACCATTCCTTATGCTATTTTCTTTGGAAGGAAGTGGTTGGAGCAGGGAAAGAGTAGGCTTCTGAGGGGATGGATTGCTCTTTAACTCTTTCAGAGTCCTTGAAAATTGTTTCAAGTCATGTAATGGTATCCTTATAAACCACTCTGTCCACAGTGGTTTCCTCCATCCCGTCCTACCTAAAAGGATTGAAGAAGAAAGTGGACTGGAACTCTGCACTAGTTCCTTTGTCGGGGTGGGTCAGAATTTCCTTAAGGAGTGAAGAAGTTCATGAAGCTGCCAAGTAGGCAACTCGATTTTGTTGACAATTGTCAGATGACAGTAGGGAGTGTGTTTATTCACTTGGTGGATGACATTCTCATGAGAAGGTGTCAGATCTTAAAAAATAGACTCCATATTCAGACTGGCCTTGCTGGACTGGAAAAGCAACCTGAAACCAAAGTCAAGAAAGAACAGGTCTAGGCAGTCGGCTGTGGAGGAAATGTACAACGCAGAAATCCAAGGCCAGGCAGACAGCAGAGAGGATGAGTCAGCATCATCTTCACACTGGGCTGTCCTTTGTGCTCAGATGATGTTTTTAGGCACAGCCACTAGGACATACATTTGAATTTCTTGCAGGGAATATGGATTTGCAGTGAAAAATCCAAAATCCCAGCCAAGCTTTTTTGGTGACCAATGACAAGCCTACTCCAGGTAGACGTTTGGGTTGGAGTGAGGTCAGTGGCCAAAGGTGCCAAAAAGGACAGTTGGTTTGATGCGTGCAAACCTGGGCGTAATGGAGTAAATAAGGGCTTTGGCTCATCTAGGACTGGGATTGAATTTCAGCTGTATAACAGTCTAGATCTGTGATCTTAACTTTTCTAAACTTCAGTTATTTTGATGTAAACGTGGAGATCATTGTACTTATCTTGCAAGGCTGTGGTGAAGATTAAACGAAAAGTGTGTATGAAAGAGTATGTCATAAGGAAAAAATGGTTAGGGATGGCATCCTTCCTTTCTTTTTTATGCCTTGATTTCCGATTTTCTTTTCTTGCTGTAGAAGCTAGTGAGACCTGGGATTGGGTAAATGGGAAGCCCCTAAGCCTAGCTTGCTTAGCTCCTTCCGTGATGAGGCAGCTCCTGACTGAGGAAGGATGTGGAGCCCCTGAGCAGGGAGAGGAGATGCCCCCAAAGAGAATAAAGACCCCAGAACAAAGCACAAAAGGAAGAGCTAGCTAAGAGACTGGTTCATCTTCTTCAGCATGGGCAAAGGGTATTTACACAGAAGATATTGACTATTTCCAGTCTTCACATGGGGCCTAGACTACAGTGTGTGCCGTTTAGATAAGTTCTTAGGGAGATTTTGAAAATTAAACATTATCTGAGTAATTAAGAAGAGTTTTCAAATTGCTTTGATATGATGTCTTAGTAAAAATGCACATTTGGCCTGGGCCGGCTTAACTATACCCCCATCTTAATACTCCTTCTAGCTCCAAGACCCCAAGACTTTGTGAAGGCTTAAAGAAAATGAAAATGTGACATGTCAGATTAATTACATTCTTACTTTTTTTTAAAAGACGGCTCAGAAGGGAGGGGTCATCATACATAAGGCACTCAGTGCAGTGGAAGGGACTTTGGAGCCACACACCTGGGTGGGAATTTCAGTCCTGGCACCGACTAGCTAAATGACTTTAGGCAAGTTACCCAGCTTCTCTGAGCCTTGAATTCTCTATTTGTAAGTTGGGGATAGCAGCACCTGCTTTAAAGTTTTGTTTTAAGAGTGAGATAATATTCATAGAGCAGAATGCTGGGCACCCAGCAGGTAGTGGGTAAATTCTAACTCCATCCTCCTGTCATGATCGCTGTTGCTAACCACACAATGTGCACATAAAAACATCTAAGATTTTATTCTTTTTTTGCAAACATTTGGTTGTCATTAGTTTTACCACTTGATAGATGAGAAAACCTGAAAGCACAGAAGTTAACTGTTGGCCGAAGTCTTGTAGTAGGTCCATGACCCAGTAATTTCTTACATTGTTAAGAAAATGGTGAGAACATTTTCATGTGCTATGATGAAAATGCAGTTGAGTTCTGGGAAAACATTCTTCTTTTTCATTATTACAATTTGTTGTTTTCTTATTTGATAGGAAGGGAACGATTTGTATCATAAGAAAATATAGGCTTGGGAATCCAGAATGGGGTTAACAGTGTTTCTTTGTCTCTTCTTCTGGTTTTAACCAGTTTTAGGATTTATTCACTTCAAGAGGGAGGGATGAACTCTGCAGAATTCTTACTGATAAGCAGAAGACTAGAAATCTGGCTTAAATTGCTTCCTTGCTTGTTTCTCTGCATTGAACAGCATGGCATGGTTTAGAATACACAGAAGTTATTTTGAGTGTTCTCCAAGAGCTATTTCTGGTCCCTGGACCTCTTGGAGGAAAACCAGTGTAAGCAAAATCTACAAAAGCAAAACTGGTGGAATCCTGGACTTGCTTCTGTCACTGATTCTGGGTGGGTGTGCCTCTCCCAGCCTCAGTTTATTTACCTGTTAAGTGAGGGGATGGGACCAGGTGACCTCTGTGATCCCTTCTAACTCGAAATTCTCTGATTTATATTCTACTATTTGAAAAAAAGAAGAATGAGCTGGTGAATTTTACCAATAAATCCATAAAGTAAGCATTTTTAGTCGTGCTAGAGAAAGAATCCAGGTGCGACTTAGAACTAGTACTTCTCAGTATAAAGAATTTGCCACTCGGACCTTCCCATCTTTCTTTAGCATAAACCACACCATCAGGTCACAGGGATGAGATCTGAAAATGTGCTTTTGGTCCAGCGCACTCTCTTGTCAACCCACAGACCACACCAGGTGGGCTTCTCTGCTCTCAGACCTCAGCAGAACTCTCCACCTTGGGTCAAATGTTGGGATTAGATTTGAAAACTGTTCTTTTCTTTTTCCATACCCAGGCAACACTCATGCTTTCCTCACCTGCCCACTCTCCCGGCCTCCTTTACTGCCTTGTGTATTTACGGACTGTCTGAATAGACTGTAGAGAGATTCTGTAGGACTGAGCTGTTCATGTACAGGTTATGGAGTCAGACAGTCCTGGCTTTGGGTCCTGACTTGGGCACTTACACTGTGTGCGTAATAGCAAGTCATTTGACCTCTCTGAGTGTGAGTTTTTTTCATCTGTAAGACCAGAATGTAAATATCCTCCTTGCAAGGTTATTAGGAAGGTTAAATGAGATATTATATGCAGAGCATTTAGCGTAATATTAGGTATATTGCAAGTGACCAAAACTTCAAGTCTATTATTGTTTTCCACATAAAATAGGATCTCAAATGTTTGTGAAACAAATAAATAAAAAAGAACCTCTTCTTCAGAGCATTCCAATTAAATTCAGATAAAAGGTGATGAAAAGAGTGCCATGAAGGTTATGAGACAAGCAGCATTTTCTTGAAAGTATGTCTCAGACTGTCACAGGGTGGAAGGCAGAGCGTGCAACAGGTACACTGGGATTTAGGAATGAACTCACCCCTGACCAGCCGTGGGGCAAGAACTGGCCCTCAGACCAGTATTTCCCATTGATGAAGAAGCAGCCTGCAATCATGATGAACACCCACACTGCCAGGTTCAGCACATTGAGTACGTTGTTGAAGCCCACAGAATTCTTCACCCCCAGTGCGACAATGATGGTGACGATGACTGCGATCACCAAAGCCAGAAGGTCCGGGTATGATTGTTTTCCTTTCCCTAGAGTGGAAAGACATGAGCTAATATTGTCCAGGGAGAAAAAATCCCAGGCCTACCCCGGTGCATCTGCACTCAGCTCAGAGAAAGGTGGTCAGTTTGTTACGGAGGGAGAAGGAACTGTGTGTGTGTGTGTGTGTGTGTGTGTGTGTTTGTGTGTGTGTGTTCACGTCCACTGTGGTCCACAGGTGTCTATTTGCAAATGGGAAGGTTTTGGTATATAGGTGAGGCGGCCTAATATCCTGGACCAAAAATTGGGACACATGATACGACAATTACAGCAGTGCCTATGGAACCATTGCATGAAACATCCAAAGTCAGGACTGTCCCAGGACATTCAGATGTATATATGGATCTGACATGTTATTTGAACTGTTTTATCTTCATTGTTGTTTAGTTTATAGTCCATAAATTTCTCTTTGTTAGCAAATTTAGAAATACGTGTCTTTGAAAATTATTGGAAGAAGGGTGTTCTTTCCATTTGAGTGAATGTGGTTGCGGAGAAGATGGCCGGGGAACATGCCCCGCCTTTTTTGGTCTTGTCTGTTGGCCAGTGGACTCCTGCCCTCTATAGAATGGAGACGGCACTGCCTCCGCAGTCACACTCCTGGATTTCAGCTGAACTCTTGCCTGTGACCAGCTGTGTGGCCTTGGGCAAGTGCCTCCTTTCTCCGGACCTCATCTGTAAAGTGAAAGGGCGGGCTACCTGATTTTGGAGGACACTTTCAGACCTAAGGTTCTATGAAATCATTATACCGAGAAAATGTGGTCTTCATATTTTTTATCTTCTCATGGTATCTAGGTGCTCAGCATTTTGGTCAGTTCTTCTGAGATAGGGGCACCAAAGTCAAATGACTTGCATGCAGCCCCTGAATTAGTCCCTGGAAGTTCTGGGGCAAGACCCCAAAGCCTCCTCAACTACTGTTTAGCTTCCCTTGAATGTAAAGGGATAGTCAGACATCAGGATGGAAAGTGGGTTGTAAGTGAGGCTCAGAGCCTGAAGTGTCAAGGTGTTTGTTACATGAGCTTCTGATTATTTAGTATTCACTCATTTCGGTTACTCATCCATTCTGTTTCTTTTAGAAATATATTTTCTTATTTAAAAATTAATGCCTGCTTTTTTATGAAAAATTTTTAAAATGTTCTAAGGAAACCACTGGAGAAGTTCCTTATAGTTCTTTTTCCTGTATTAGTTTTATTTTTATATAGTTATTAACATGATGCACGTCCAGTTTGTATCCTTTGTCATACAGCATCGCATCAAAAACATACTCCATGCTATTACAGCAGTCTTCCTGGTCTTCCTTTTAATTGCTAGCTCTATAGTTTATAGATTACATAAACTAGCTGCCCTAGTTTATGTAATCACTGTAGAATGTTTAAGCTGTTTCTAATGTTTTGTTATTATAAATAAGGCTGTGATGAACATCTTTTCATATAAAGCTTTTATGGAAACTAGAATAATTTCCTTAGGATAGATTCAGAGGGGGAATTACTTGGCAAAAGATGTATTAAGGCCCTGGATACATTTTGCCAAATTGCATCCTGAAAGAGGAACCCATTTATTTGGCTCAGCAAGTTTGCATGTTGGGGTTAGAGTCTGTGGCAGTCTCACCCAGGCCGTTGAGGGTCCCCACGCTGTCCGCCATCCGGCGGCTGACCGTGTGGTTGGCCAGTGAGTCAAACATGCTGCTCAGAGCGCTGGCGCCGGCCGCGGTGCCAATTAGGTACTCCAGGATCAGGTTCCAGCCGATGAAAAACGCCACAAACTCCCCGACGGTGACATAGCTGTAGGTGTAGGCCGACCCGGTGGTCTTGGGGACGCGGACTCCAAACTCTGCATAGCAGACACCTGCATGGGACACACACATGGATGATGGATTTCAGAAGATGAGCTAAACTTCTGGTGGTTAACCATCTTGGGTAGAGAATACTGGAAATCTCTGGGACCTTAGAACAAATAGGCGAAGTTTTATATAAATGAATCAATTCAAAGTTCTAATGTGTTCCAGCTTCACTTCTGGAAAACTTTTTAACCTGAATGAATGCCAGAACTAATTCTAAGGAACTATTAGAAGCTGATCCTTTTCATTAGGAAAACTCCCGGTTATTGTATGTGTCTCTGTCATTGTTCCTTAGGTGTCAGGATATCCCGAGTGAACATGGATCTAACTCATTATGACCCCACAATTGATGGCAGCAGGGTTAGGTTATACTAGCCTTCTTCTCTTTCATTTTTACCTGTTACAAAAGGTGTTCCTCATTTGAGAGTGATGCCTCAAGCGACCCTCGAAAATCCTGTACTATACTGGCGGGTGGGTGGGTGATAACAATGCAAATATAAATAACTGACTAGTTATTAACTAGGAAATTTAGCGCATACAAAAGATAATTTAATGAACACTTTTAGAGTGCCTACTGTGTGCTTGGGAAGGTGCCAAGTGCTGGGACTAAAAAAAGACAAGGCAGGGCCCTGCCTTCAAGGGGAGCTATACCAGGAAATCAGCTCACGTCGTAGGCTGTATAAGCTCAATAATCCAGAGACGTACAGGAACAAGGGGAGCAGAGATACATGTGCCTCAGCTGTTCTTGAGGTATACGGAGGAATTAACTGCACTCAGAAGGTGGAACATGAGGCAAAGACATGGTGGGGAGAGACAGTACGAAGCTTTGGGTGGAGTGGGATGTGCCTGGGGGGACTGGGAGGGTCCGAGGCTGGAGAGGCAAGCAGAAGTCATGTGTTTTCCAAAGTGGGTCAGGGCCGCCTTCCACCAGAGTCATCTGTTGAATTGTAGTTTCGGGAGATGGAGACCAGGAATCTGCATTTTAACAAGCTCCCCACTTACATTTGAGAAACACTGGTATATTGCCTCATTTTTTTGTTTTATAGAATTAGAGATCAAATTAGAAAGAGACAGGGAATACACCAAACTTCTGGAAGTTGGGAGAATATTCTACACTGTACTAGGAATTCTGGATTTGGGGCCAATGGGTGGGGTACCAAGTGGAAGGACAGACATAAGACAGCTTGGAGGAAACACACCAGGAATGGGATATAGGAGGAGGTACAAGGGAACTCAAAGTAAACTTTACTTTCAGTCCCAAATTTGTTAAGAGCCAACCTTGAGGTTCTCTCATCACAAATCAGGGAAAAGTTGTTCACTCTTTTGTGACTAAAGAGAACAAGTTTCTTCTCCTTTTTTTTTTTTTTTTGGCGGCACGCGGGCCTCTCACTGCTGTGGCCTCTCCCGTTGCAGAGCACAGGCTCCGGACGCGCAGGCTCAGCGGCCATGGCTTACGGGCCCAGCCGGTGCGTGGCATGTGGGATCTTCCCGGACCGGGGCACAAACCCATGTCCCCTGCATCGGCAGGCGGACTCTCAACCACTGCGCCACCAGGGAAGCCCTCTTCTCCTTTTGAAGGGAGTAAAATCAATGCAAGGAAGCAAAAAGAGAGATGTCAAAAACATGGACACAATGAATGATTAAATGTGATGCACTGTCTCTTTTCCTTCCACTCAGTGGCATCAGTGTCAGGGCGTCCATGTGGAAGGAGCACTGGACCAGCTGGGCTGCCCTCTTGTCTTGACTCTACCTTGGACCTGTGTACCCCTGTACGTTGTTTCCTTCCTTGTAAAGTAAAGGAATTAGGCTGGGATGCTGTCTTAAGTGTCTTTCTACTCTGACAATCTAAGATTCTATTGTTATATGGAATTTTGCTACAAAATATATTGAACATAATTTTCTTTTACATTAGTTACTGTATTGTCCTGTATTATGGAGATGCTCTCAAGGCTAGCAAAGCTGTTTGTCCCTACCTTGAATGGCCTAGGCTGCTACTTATTTTGAGTTTCTATGTCATCCCCCTTCCCTCCACTTTGTAAAATAGTTTTCATCCACTTCCTGGAGGTCAGACTGTCAGTTGTTTCTTCTTGTTGCTGTCACAAGGCTTACATGGAGCAGTCTGACCTCCTCCTATTCTAAATTGCTGCCTCCAACACCTGATGTTTAAATTGTTAGGGTGAGTCTAAAATTAAGAGGAAGTGGTGTCAGAAGGAAGGCCTGGGGAACTCTATAAGGAAAGTATAGTGTGTAAGTGCTGAGTGTGAGACCTGGTGATATTTTCTTGGATGCTTGGCGGACTTGTGTAACTTAAGTGTTCTTTTCTCCTGAAGGGAGTTGAGTTTGCACATAGAGTAGGTTTCTTTTTAAGTGCAGTGTAAGGAAGGGCTTAGGAGGTAACTAAGTTATTCTCTGTAGTGCAGGATCCACATCTTTACCCAATAATTCTTTTTCTTATGTTTATTTATTTTTTTCTTATTAGTCATCCATTTTATACACATCAGTGTATACATGTCAATCCCAATCTCCCATTCAGCACACCCCCCCACCCCCCCCACCCCCGCCACATTCCCCCCTTGGTGTCCATACGTTTGTTCTCTACATCTCTGTCTCTATTTCTGCCCTGCAAACCGGTTCATCTGTACCATTTTCTAGGTTCCACATATATGCGTTAATATACGATATTTATTTTTCTCTTTCTCACTTACTTCACTCTGTATGACAGTCTCTAGATCCATCCACATCTCTACAAATGACCCAATTTTGTTCCTTTTTATGGCTGAGTAATATTCCATTGTATATATGTAGCACATCTTCTTTATCCATTCGTCTGTCGATGGGCATTTAGGTTGCTTCCATGACCTGGCTATTGTAAATAGTGCTGCAATGAACATTGGGGTGCATATGTCTTTTTTTTTTTTTTTTTTGAGAAGGTTAGGTGGGAGGTATTCTCTAAATGTTTGATAGAATTCGCCTGTGAAGCCATCTAGTCCTGGGCTTTTGTTTGTTGGAAGACTTTTTTTTTTTTTTTAAACATCTTTATTGGAGTATAATTGCTTTACAATGGTATGTTAGTTTCAGCTTCACAACAAAATGAATCAGTTATATATACACATATGTTCCCATATCTCTTCCCGCTTGCGTCTCCCTCCCTCCCACCCTCCCTATCCCACCCCTCCAGGCGGTCACAAAGCACCGAGCTGATCTCCCTGTGCTATGCGGCTGCTTCCCACTAGCTATCTACCTTACGTTTAGTAGTGTATATATGTCCATGCCTCTTTATCGCTTTGTCACCGTTTACCCTTCCCCCTCCCCATAGCCTCAAGTCCATTCTCTAGTAAGTCTGTGTCTTTATTCCTGTTTCACCCCTAGGTTTTTCATGACATTTTTTTTTTCTTAAATTCCATATATATGTGTTAGCATACGGTATTTGTCTCTCTCTTTCTGACTTACTTCACTCTGTATGACAGACTCTAGGTCTATCCACCTCATTACAAATAGCTCAATTTCATCTCTTTTTATGGCTGAGTAATATTCCATTGTATATATGTGCCACATCTTCTTTATCCATTCATCCGATGATGGACACTTAGGTTGTTTCCATCTCTGGGCTATTGTAAATAGAGCTGCAATGAACATTTTGGTACATGACTCTTTTTGAATTATGGTTTTCTCAGGGTATATGCCCAGTAGTGGGATTGCTGGGTCATATGGTAATTCTATTTTTAGTTCTTTAAGGAACCTCCATGCTGTTCTCCATAGTGGCTGTATCAATTTACATTCCCACCAACAGTGCAAGAGGGTTCCCTTTTCTCCACACCCTCTCCAGCATTTGTTGTTTGTAGATTTTCCGATGATGCCCATTCTAACTGGTGTGAGGTGATACCTCATTGTAGTTTTGATTTGCATTCCTCTAATAATTAGTGATGTTTAGCAGCTTTTCATGTGCCTCTTGGCCATCTGTATGTCTTCTTTGGAGACATGTCTGTTTAGGTCTTCTGCCCATTTTTGGATTGGGTTGTTTGCTTTTTTAATATTGAGCTGCATGAGCTGTTTATATATTTTGGAGATTAATTCTTTGTCCATTGATTCATTTGCAAATATTTTCTCCCATTCTGAGGGTTGTCTTTTCGTCTTGTTTGCAGTTTCCTTTGCTTTGCAAAAGCTTTTAAATTTCATTAGGTCCCATTTGTTTATTTTTGTTTTTATTTCCATTACTCTAGGAGGTGGATCAAAAAATATCTTGCTGTGATTTATGTCAAAGGGTGTTCTTCCTATGTCTTCCTCTAATAGTTTTATAGTGCCCAGTCTTACATTTAGGTCTCTAATCCATTTTGAGTTTATTTTTGTGTATGGTGTTAGGGAGTGTTCTAATTTCATTCTTTTACATGTAGCCCTCCAGTTTTCCCAGCACAACTTATTGAAGAGACTGTCTTTTCTCCATTGTATATCCTTGCCTCCTTTGTCATAGATTAGTTGACCATAGGTGCATGGGTTTATCTCTGGGCTTTCTATCCTGTTCCATTGATCTATATTTCTGTTTTTGTGCCAGTACCATATTGTCTTGATTACTGTAGCTCTGTAGTATAGTCTGAAGTCAGGGAGTCTGATTCCTCCCGCTCCGTTTTTTTTCCCTCAAGACTGCTTTGGCTATTCGGGGTCTTTTGTGTCTCCATACAAATTTTAAGATTTTTTGTTCTAGTTCCATAAAAAATGCCATTGGTAATTTGATAGGGATTGCATTGACTCTGTAGATTGCTTTGGGTAGTATAGTCAGTTCACAATATTGATTCTTCCAATCCAAAAACATGGTATATCTCTCCATTTGTTGGTATCATCTTTAATTTCTTTCACCAGTGTCCTATAGTTTTCTGCATACAGGTCTTTTGTCTCCCTAGGTAGGTTTATTCCTAGGTATTTTATTTTGGTTTTAGTGGTAAATGGGAGTGTTTCCTTGATTTCTCTTTCTGAGTTTTCATTGTTAGTGTATAGGAATGCAAGTGATTTCTGTGCATTAATTTTGTATCCTGAAACTTTACCATATTCATTGATTAGCTCTAGTAGTTTTCTGGTGACATCTTTAGGATTCTCTATGTATAGTATCATGTGATCTGCAAACAGTGACAGTTTTACTTCTTCTTTTCCAATTTGTATTCCTTTTATTTCTTTTTCTTCTCTGATTGCTGTGGCTAGGACTTCCAAAACTATGTTGAATAACGGTGGTGAGAGTGAACAGCCTTGTCTTGTTCCTGATCTTAGAGGAAATGCTTTCAGTTTTTCACCATTGAGAATGATGTTTGCTGTGGGTTTGTTGTATATGGCCTTTATTATGTTGAAGTAGGTTCCTTCTATGCCCACTGTCTGGAGAGTGTTTATCATAAATCGGTGTTGAATTTTGTCGAAAGCTTTTTCTGCATCTATTGAGATCATATGGTTTTTATTCTTCAATTTGTTAATATGGTGTATCACATTGTTTGATTTGCGTATATTGAAGAATCCTTGCATCTCTGGGATAAATCCCACTTGATCATGGTGTATGATCCTTTTAATGTGTTGTTGGATTCTGTTTGATAGTAGTTTGTTGAGGATTTTTGCATCTATATTCATCAGTGATATTGGTCTGTAATTTTCTTTTTTTGTAGTATCTTTGTCTTGTTTTGGTATCAGGGTGATGGTGGCCTCACAGAATGAGTTTGGGAGTGTTCCTTCCGCCGCAATTTTTTGGAAGAGTTTGAGAAGGATGGGTGTTAGCTCTTCTCTAAATGTTTGATAGAATTCACCTGTGAAGCCATCTGATCCTGGACTTTTGTTTGTTAGAAGATTTTCAATCACGGTTTCAATTTCATTACTTGTGATTGGTCTGTTCATATTTTCTGTTTCTTCCTGGTTCAGTCTTGGAAGGTTGTAGTTTTCTAAGAATTTGTCCATTTCTTCCAGGTTGTCCATTTTATTGGCACAGAGTTGCTTGTAGTAGTCTCTTAGGATGCTTTATATTTCTGTGGTGTCTGTTGTCACTTCTCCTTTTTCATTTCTAATTTTATTGATTTGAGTCCTCTCCCTCTTTTTCTTGACGAGTCTGGCTAATGGTTTATCAATTTTGTTTGTCTTCTCAAAGAACCAGCTTTTAGTTTTATTGTTCTTGCTATTGTTTTCTTTGTTTCTATTTCATTTATTTCTGCTGTGATCTTTATGATTTCTTTCCTTCTACTAACTTTGGGTTTTGTTTGTTCTTCTTTCTCTAGTTCCTTTAGGTGTAAGGTTAGATTGTTTATTTGAGATTTTTCTTGTTTCTTGAGGTAGACTTTTATAGCTATAAACTTCCCTCTTAGAACTGCTTTTGCTGCATGTCATAGGTTTTGGATCATCATGTTTTCATTGTCATTTGTCTCTAGGTATTTTTTGATTTCTTCTCTGATTTCTTCAGTGATGTCTTGGTTATTTAGTAACGTGTTGTTTAGCCTCCACGTGCTTGCGTTTTTTACAGTTTTTTCCCTGTAATTGATTTCTAATCTCATAGCGTTTTGGTCAGAAAAGATGATTGATATGATTTCAATTTTCTTATATTTACTGTGGCTTGATTTGTGACCCAAGATGTGATCTGTTCTGGAGAATGTTCTGTGTGCACTTGAGAAGAAAGTATAATCTGCTGTTTTGGATGGAATGTCCTATAAATAGCAATTAAACCTATCTGGTCTATTGTGTCATTTAAAGCTTGTGTTTCCTTATTAATTTTCTCTCTGGATGATTTCCATTGGTGTAAGTGAGGTGTTAAAGTCCCCCACTATTATTGTGTTACTGTTGATTTCCTCTTTTATAGCTGTTAGCAGTTGCCTTCTGTATTGAGATGCTCCTATGTTGGATGCATATATATTTATAATTGTTATATCTTCTTCCTGGATTGATCCCTTGATCATTACGTAGTGTCCTTCCTTGTCTCTTGTAACATTCTTTATTTTAAAGTCTATTTTATTGGATAGGAGAATTGCTACTCCAGCTTTCTTTTGATTTCCATTTGCATGGAATATCTTTTTCCATCCCTTCACTTTCAGTCTGTATGTGTCCCTAGGTCTGAAATGGGTCTCTGTAGACAGCATATATATGGGTCTTGTTTTTGTATCCATCCAGCAAGCCTGTGTCTTTTGGTTGGAGCATTTAATCTCTTCACGTTTAAGGTAATTATCGATATGTATGTTCCTATTACCATTTTCTTAATTTGGGTTATTTTTTTTTGTAGGTCCTTTTCTTCTCTTGTGTTTCCCACTTAGAGAAGTTCCTTTAGCATTTGTTGTAGAGCTGGTTTGGTGGTGCTGAATTCTCTTAGCTTTTGCTTGTCTGTAAAGCTTTTGATTTCTCCATCAAATCTGAATGAGATCCTTGCTGGATAGAGTAATCTTGGTTGTAGGTTCTTCCCTTTCATCACTTTAAGCATATCATGTCAATCTCTTCTGGTTTGTAGAGCTTCTGCTGAGAAATCAGCTGTTAACCTTATGGGAGTTCCCTTGTATGTTATTTGTCGTTTTTCCCTTGCTGCTTTCAATAATTTTTCTTTGTCTTTAATTTTTGCCAGTTTGATTACTATGTGTCTCGACATGTTTCTCTTTGGGTTTATCCTGTATGGGACTCTCTGCGCTTCCTGGACTTGGGTGGCTATTTCCTTTCCCATGTTAGGGAAGTTTTTGACTATAATGTTTTCAAATATTTTCTCGGGTCCTTTCTCTCTCTCTTCTCCTTCTGGGACCCCTATAATGTGAATGTTGTTGTGTTTAATGTTATCCCAGAGGTCTCTTAGGCTGTCTTCATTTCTTTTCATTCTTTTTTCTTTATTCTGTTCTGCAGCAGTGAATTCCACCATTCTGTCTTCCAGGTCACTTATCTGTTCTTCTGCCTGAGTTATTCTGCAGTTGATTCCTTCTAGTGTATTTTTCTTTTCAGTTATTGTATTGTTCATCTCTGTTTGTTTCTTTTTTAATTCTTCTAGATCTTTGTTAAAGAATTCTTGCATCTTCTCAATCTTTGCCTCCATTCTTTTTCCGAGGTCCTGGATCATCTTCACTATCATTATTCTGAATTCTTTTTCTGGAACGTTGCCTACTTCCATTTCATTTAGTTCTTTTTCTGGGGTTTTATCTTGTCCCTTCATCTGGTACATAGCCCTCTGCCTTTTCATTTTGTCTATCTTTCTGTGAATGTGATTTTTGTTCCACAGGCTACAGGATTGTAGTTCTCCTTGCTTCTGCTGTCTGCCCTCTGGTGGATGAGGCTATCTAAGAAGCTTGTGCAAGTTTCCTTGGGAGGGACTTGTGGTGGGTAGAGCTGGCTGTTGCTCTGGTGGGCAGAGCTCAGTAAAACTTTAATCCGCTTGTCTGCTGATCGGTGGGGCTGGGTTCCCTCCCTGTTGTTTGTTTGGCCTGAGGCGACCCAACACTGGAGTCTACCCGGGCTCTCTGGTGGGGCTAATGGCAGACTCTGGGAGGGCTCATGGCAAGCAGTACTTCCCAGAACTTCTGCTGCCAGTGTCCTTGTCCCTTGGTGAGCCACAGCTGCCCCCTGCCTCTGCAGGAGACCCTCCAACACTAGCAGGTAGGTCTGGTTCAGTCTCCTTTGGGGTCACTGCTCCTTCCTCTGGGTCCCGATATGCACACTACTTTGTGTGTGCCCTCCAAGAGTAGAGTCTCTGTTTGCACCAGTCCTGCCGAAGTCCCACAGTCAAATCCCACTAGCCTTCAAAGTCTGATTCTCTAGGAATTCCTCCTCCCGTTGCCAGGCCCCCAGGTTGGGAAGCCTGACGTGTGGCTCAGAACCTTCACTCCAGTGGGTGGACTTCTGTGGTATAAGTGTTCTCCAGTTTGTGAGTCACCCACCCGGCGGTTATGGGATTTCATTTTATTGTGATAGTGCCCCTCCTACTGTCTCACTGCAGCTTCTCCTTTGTCTTTGCATGTAGGGTATCTTCTCTGGTGAGTTCCAGTGTCTTCCTGTCGATGATTGTTCAGCAGTTAGTTGTGATTCCGTTGTTCTCGATAGAGGGAGTGAGAGCATGGTCTTCTACTTTGCCATCTTGAACCGATCTCTGTATACCTAATAATTCTTATATTCTATGGGCTTCTTCTCTCCATCCTTCTTTACCACCTGATAATGTACAAGGCTTATAAGTAGAATTTGTGCAAGGAATGCTTTTGAAATGGGCATCAGTTTGATTGCAAATTAATTTGGAGAGCCAGTATTATGAAGTTTGGGTAGTCAAAGTTCTCTCCTTAATATTTGATCTGACAAATTAAATTAAAAAGCATCCAATTCACCATCAGAACCCACTGACCAAGGGTAATTAGCAAAGAGTCAAGTCTTCTTTAGGTCTTGTGAAGGGACCCGCCCCTTGATCTCCTGGATTGGAGGAAGAGGCCCTATGCTGTGCACGGTGCAGGAACATATAGAATCTTAGTCACTCATTTCCCCAAACCTGATTGGATCCTGATGACTAGAGTTTGGGGAGAACAGTGGGACAATCAATTAGCCACTAACCATGTAAGACAATTTCTGCTACCATAAATCATTCTTTGGGACACATTCTCATTTTGAACACATTGTGAGGGGTTTTATTTTTGAAACCTTCTGATTTATTTGAAGGTTCTCGATCAGTCCCTTTGTGAGTACCCCAAATGTGTGATTTGAGGTTCAGAAAAGTTTGGTTCCTTTCAGTGTGAATTTCTTTTTAACTCCAAGAGTCTATGGTCCTATCATATATAGGTATAATAGGCCAGGCTTTAGTTAGATACTCCCAGGGAGCCTACGAACAATATTGAACTTTCTAAACTTGTACCTAAGACAGCGCTGCCCAAGTGTTAAGATGATCACTACATGTTCCTCCCTGTCTAATGTCATCCTGTCATTCACAGCCTGCCCACCCTGGTTCTTTAGTACCTTCTCAGGACCAGGAAGCAAAGATTCTCCACCCTAAGAGGGTGTAAAGGAGAGAGATCCCGCTGGCGGTAGGTGAAAGGTAGAGAAGGGTTTCTCCACTCGAGAAATACATTTCCCTCTTCCTTCCACCAAAGAAAGCCATCAGACAAATAAGTACTTTTTAAAAGTGTACTTGGGCCTGGGAAGATTAAATCTAGTGGTTATTTACACCTGAACACCAATTACTCTACTCAGATAAAGAGAGGTTTTCCCATTACCATGTAGTTTAACATATTGACTAATTCCCTAACCTACTTATCAGTGTATTTACTGATTTCCTGAATAACTTCGGACTTCCTAAATTTCCTTCCTTTAGTGCCTACTAAATCAGGCGCTGTGGTGAGTATCAGAGACTTAAACGGGAAGTAAGGCAGGTCTCCTGACGTTGAAGCGTCTATATTCTAATCGGGAAAGCGCTTAATAACCGGAAGATTCCACGCGGCTGGTATGTAACTTTGTAGGGTATTTATGAGGTGCTCTGGGAGCCCCGTGGGGCGAGTGTGGTTCTGAGGGAGCATGGTTCTCTGGTTGCCGGGGAAGAGGGGAAATGAAGTGGGGAGGCTATTGAGTTGCATCTTGAAGGGTGAGCTGGGCTTTCCCAGGCAGAACAAAATAGGAAAGGGGGGTCTCAGGCAGATGAAAGGACACAGCTGGAATGACGTATAGGCTGCTTTGGGAATTGAAGATGATGAGTCTGCAGAGATGGACTGGGGTCAAGTGTTGAGGGAGCAGGACCTGGTTAATACGTTGGGGGAATCTAGCAGAAAAGGACCGTATGGTTCATCTACTATAGTCGTAAAGCTTTCTCTTGGTTGTAAAACCCAGTCTGCCCACAAAGTCTTATTTGAGAGCTTAATACATAAATAAGTGAAAGGTGCTCTGTCTGAGGAGAGAGTAGGAGACCTGAGGCTGGTCTGCCCGGGATCTCCCGCATCCCACGCCTCCCCAGAGCTTTTGACTATCCTCTGAGGACCCACAGGCTGTTCTGAGCGCGGGGTGGGGGAGGGGTATCAGCTGCTCATCTGGGTGGTTTTCTTACTTGATAGAGGATGCAGCCGAGCCCCAGACCTGAAGCTGCATATTCAGGTAATGACAGAGCAGGGGCTAGAATGGAAGTCTCCTGATAGCCAGTTCTAGGAGCTTTCCAATTCATTCATTCATTTATCTGAAACATTTATAAGGTGCCATCTTGATGCATCTACGTTAGATTTTAGGGACTTAAAGGTGAATAGGAAGAATACAGTTCCTTTTCCGTGGGTCTTATAGTCTAGTGGCGAGGACAGACCAGAAGAGCAACAATTACAAGAAAACAAGAAAGGAGATATTAGTTGTAGGGAGTGGGGGAAAGTGCATGGGCTGCTTTAAAGAACTGCGACCCTGAGTTCTGAAGTGAGGTGTTCAGAGAGCCAGAAGGACTGTCCATAGAGAACAGGGCGTCAGGAGGTACGAGAAGGAGTGGAGAGGAGCGTCTAGGAAAACAATTAGCCAGCTCTGCAGTTTCATACAGGTCTCTGGGATCAGTCCCAGCCTGTGTGTTGCTCAGAGGAGCCTGCCTGGGGTCACTGGCCACAGGCCACAGATAACAGGCCTGATTGGTTGTTTTGAACGTGTTGTATCGGTCAGCGATGCCTTGTCCATGAAGTCAGTTCCTCCTGAGTGCCAATTATCCTCTGTCTCATAGACCCAGGAAGGAATCAGCTGTTGGATGACGCCAGTGCAACTCACCACTTAGACCCAAACATGTCTTTAAGGAAGTCCTCACCAAAGACGGCATTTTGCTGAGATCATTGTTACCCATTTCCTTCTCATTTTCTTAGTCTTCTTAAAATATCTCTGTTCCATTAATCAATTCACAGCAGGGCTATACGTGTTGTGTATACTGATATGGTTGCTAGTACTGCTAGTAGGTTGGGAGTGGGGTATAAGGAGAAATCACAGGACCCTAGAGAGAAGTAGAGTGTGAGTTCTCTTGGAAACATTTGTGTTCTCTGCAGCACTGAATTCCAGATGGTGGTAATGAAGTATCCCCATCATCACTGTCCCCCTTGAGAAGCACGTTGCTGGATTCTGAGAAACATCTATTCAGCCCCCTGCGACCCTGCACCAATGTCCTCTTCCCAATGCTCTTGATCAGCCAAGAAAATTGTGGGTTTCTTTTTCAGGGAGTAATCCATCAGGCTCTCTCTCCCTCCCACTTCGACCGTCTCTTCTACCTGAGTAACCTTGGTCACTCCATCACCTGTCAGTGAAGCCCAGGCAATGTTTACAAATGCATCTGGAAGAAAAGCAGTCTGTCTGGGGACGCCATAATTTTTCTGCCAAAGCGGGTCCCAGGTGGACAGTAAGAGCCTGTGTTTAGGGAATGGGTGGCATCTTCAATCAGGGTGTGTGTGACACTATTACTTACTGAACCTGACAGGCCTCCAATTAAAGTTGGGTAGGAAGCAGAGAACTGGAAAGTTCCCCAACCTGCTGCACCAATATATCAGCATATAAACAGGAAGGAAAGAAGCTGTCCTCATAGTCAGAGAAGTGACTTCCAAAATAGGTCAAGGAAGTTTATTAGTTTACTTATGAAATAAGACCAGACTATGTGTTTACTCTCTTGTCTAGATCTCCCGTTTGAAAATATTTTAGAGGTTATTGGAAGGTACAGTTTTCATAACATGGTGAATTCCAGTGTCATATTGTCTGGTCATGCTATTGTTAATATCATCCTTAGTGTACATTAATTGTATTGCTTTATCAGTGATAATGAAGATGGTAATAATAATAATAAAGATCATATGGTTGCTTTCAACTGAAAAATTCACAGGGTTAGCTTTTCCTGAGTCCATCTTCTGGCCCAGATTGGTCCCTCTTCATTGCTGAGATGGCAGGTGGGCTAGAACTGCCCTTTTTTCTGCTCATAACATTTTTATGTAGGTGACCTTGGGTTACCATCAAAGAGAGCCTTGCAGGGGAAAAGATGTTACAAAAGGGAAAGACACATGTGTTGGAGCATCTACCTATGGTAGGCCCATTGTACATGGTTCCTCATCTGATGCCCAGGTAAGCTGCATGGGAATGTTGGGGCCTCCATCAGCAGCCCCTCTTTGCTTTAGGAGAAGCCGTGAGGTGTCATAGAAGAGACACAGCCTCTGGAGAGAGACCCAGAGAGTGCTTATAACAATTAAATGAGATAATGCACACAGATCATTTTGCCCAGTGCATCACACAAAGTGAGTGCTTGGTAAATGGCAACTAGAACTATTACTAACTGTGGCTTTGAGCAACTCACCCAATTCACTGACCCTTAGTTTCTCCATCTGGAAACTGGTGATGGTGATGCCTACTGTGCAGGTTGTCACGGGCAGGCACTCCTCCAGTGGGAGTTATGGCTGTTACTACAGTTGAGGAAAAGGATATCAGAGAGCTTTACTTAGCAGTAGCTTCTGGAGTGTCTGTGCAGGAGCCTTTGCCTCGTAGATGGGATAAAAGAGATTAGAAACAAGTATTGTTGGCTGATGGTTTTAGAGACTCAGCATTGGCAGAGAAGTCATCTAGAATCTGGACCAAGCCCTATGTGTGCTTGATTCACTTCTAAGTCAAGACCTGGAAAATTTTCTTTTTAGGTTCTTAATCTTTAATCTAGAAACATCTGTTCTTTTCCACAAATCCTGTTAGAAATTGTGAGGGTGAAGAGAAAGTTCCCAGTTTCTTGTTCAACCTTTCTTTATGAGACCTACTGCCCCTCGTCCAGATGACTCTAATGACTGAGCCATAAAGGCTTTGTGCGGAAAGGCAAGGAGGGCAGGCACTGAAGTGACAGCCAGTCAAAGATTTTCCAGCTCATCTCTCCAGGAGTAGGCAGTGCCCCCGCTGACAGAGATGACAGTCCTAAGAAGCTTCTGTGAGGGGACCAGGCCATCACCCCCTTGCCCTGAGAATTTAGTGGGCAGGACTAAAAGAGAGTGCTAAGAGAACACACCTGAGCCCTTCCGTGGCCTCCTCAGCCCATCTGACAATCACGTGGGACCAGGTTCCCCCAGGACAGGCTGCGTTCTTGGCAGATGCCCAGGAGGGTGAGACCCAGAGAATCTCTCGTGGGCCTGGATCTGCTCTCAGTGGAGCACCTTCCCAGAGACATGAGAAACCCCTCCGAAGAGGGGTGCCATCTTGACTTTTTTCCAAAGTGGGCCACATGCAGAGAGGGAGGACCAGAGACTCAGGACTCAGGAAGTTGTTAGAGAGAATCTTCTGGGTGTGGGCATTTGGTTACAGCTCCTAATTCTTTCTAGTATATTCTCCCTCCTGGGGTACAAACACATACCACTTTCACCTTCCTCCCTCTCCTTCACCCTTTCTACTCTCCAGCCCACAAACTCTAGAAGAATTTGGCCTTCTGTAGGGCATAAGTATGAAGTTTGTATTTTAAGGAGTGAGTGTTGCTGCCTGCTGGTCCATGAGGATGGAAGGATGGAGTGCATGGTAAACAGTACTGGGGCACAGCTGACCAGGATCTGGGGTAACTGTTTTTCCTAGATTCTCACCTAGATGGTCCTAATGGATTGCTTCCAACTGGACAGCCCCTACCAAATGCAATAGCAATGGTGGGATTTTAGCTGACTTTTCTACAGGACAACTCCAGTGAATGGAACAGTGAATCGCTTGGATATGTTGGTGGCTTCTTGACAGAGGCATGCCCTCCAAGGAAAACACTGAGTGCTTTTGACATGATTTATTGTGTCGAGTGCTCTCATAATTAAAACATGCTTAGAGGTGTTTGCAAAGGAGCAGGCATTTATATCTATGTTTTATACGTAAGAGAAATTCATTGCATTGTTTATTTTCTTTAAAAAGCCTCAGAAATTATAAACTGGGGTATTTGTAAATAAAGTCTCAAAATAACCAAGGACTATTGAATTTATTACAGAATAGGAAATTCCTGAAGAGTTGATAGGATATAAAGATATATTTATGTGTGCATGCGTATACATACATATTTATGTAAATGTATACATATATTTATATGTTTTCAACTACTTTGCAAGGGACTTTGAGGACCAGGTCTATGTAAATGGCCAGTGGTGAAGTAGAGTATGAAATGTTTGTGATGCGTGCTAGCAAATCATTGCTTTTCACGCACATACAGCTACCCGTGGACACTCAATAAAGCACAGGCACAGACTGTGTCTAGGATGAATGCATTTCTTGGGTTGTTAAATCAAAGTTTCACTGTACTGCTTGCTGTTCTGTCTTCTCCATGCCAGCTCTACCCTTTGTATTACGGTGTTTGTCTATGCTGTACCCCAGAAATTGGCAGCTCCGATCCTCAGCCTGTCAACTGGAAAGGCCGTTTATCAGCGTCCCTGCAGCTTGGGCTGCCAGTGCTTACACCTTCTTCAGTTCCATGTGGAAGAATATATTCTTCCTTCAGTTTCACTCCTCCACCTCTGCCTACATTTTTCTTTCTCCATTATTGCTTTTGATCTCTCCATCTCCATCTGATTGTAGCCATTTAACAAAGTTCTGCCCTTTGTTCTTTTCTCTTCATACCCCCTTTGCTTGGGTGATCTCACCCCCTTGCCAGGGCTGGTGGAATTTGCCGGGGTCGGGGCAGTGACCTCCCTGATTCACTCGGCTGGCCATGGGCCCTTAGCACCAGCCTCTGTGACCCGGCAGTGTGAGGAGGGGCACCGAGTGGGGCAGGGTGTTCAGAGCTGATGGCTGGCACATGCGGAGCTCTTGAGCTGCTGTGCCCAGCCAGTTAGACTCTGCACGTAGTCTGCCTTTCCCCAGAGCCCTAAGGGCAGGAGCTGGTGCTAGGAGTAACTCCTCTATGAGTTTCCATGAGCGCTCCTGTCTCAGGTGCTTATCCTTGCTTGTTGTTCCTGACTCACCTCTAGCCCCTGTTTTAGTGCACAGAATGGAGGCTGCTTAAATATCACTTGTTCAGAGAGAGAGAGCACTTCGCACTGGTACCCTGTTTAGTTTCCATGGAGCCCTCACCACAATCTGTAATTCTCTTATGCACTTATTTACTTGTTTTCTGAGGCACAGCTTTTTTGTATGTTTTGCAGCACAGCTTGTTTGAAGGGGACTGTCCCTGTAGAGATGAGAGTTCCTCTTGGGCAAATACCTTCAGGAACAAAAGTATGCTTTTTGCCCAAGGTTTATCTGGAGAAAGGCTGAGTAGGAGGCGGGTCTGAGTCTTTTACCAGGTGTGCGCTGAGGGGCTTCAGAATCTGAACCAAGGCCTGCTCATTTGCACTAAGAACGAACCTAGCCTTGTTAGGTTGGAGATCTGGCCAGCAGTAGTGGTAGTAGGGATAAAAATAAGAGCAAACATTACTAAACATTTACTGTGTGCACCAGCTCTACTGAGCACTTTACATACTCGATCTTAATCTCACAAGATAGAAAGGATGCTGAGGCCATCATTATTCCATTTACAGAGAATGAGTCCAGGATCTAGACAGGTTCTCAGGACTTCCCAATATTTTCCACTTGACAGAATACACCTAGAAAATGACGTTTGTACGGATGTGGGAAGGAGGTCATGCGTAACGGGACGAGGCTGTTCACAGGTAGCAGTGAGTAGCCTTGGGCCTCTCCCACCTCCTGCTGCCCTGAGGGCTGAGGGAGCAATACCTTGGCACACCTATAATTTTTGGCAACCTGCTTGGGAAGCTCTAGGTTAAGTACATTTTTCAAGTTGCACAAGTAGTAAATGGCTGAGCAGGGCTTGAAGTGAGCTAGATCAGCTCTGGGACTAATTGCTCTGATGCTTCCTGGTGCTCCTCTGCTACGTGGTGTTGGGATGTGTGTGTGGGGAGTTGAGGCATTGGACGTTTCTTGACAAATCTTTCCGCTCCCTAAGTTCTCTTTTTCACCCTAACTCACACAGGCAATCTAATCTGAACTCTTCATTGTGCATAGGAGGAAATTGAGGTCGAGAGACGTGAATGACTTGTTCCAGGGTCCTGAGCTGCTGAGGGACAGAGCTGGAACTAGATCCCAGGTGTCCTGACTCCTGACCCAGGCCCTTTGTCTCTTGCAGCTCTCATGACTATTTCACGTGTGCCTGTCTTGCTTCTTTGCATCGATTGATGTCAAGCCCTTTGTCTCGGAGTTCTTTCCTGTCTTCTGCGGCACCCTGCCACGCTGAGCCCAGAGCCGGCGGCCAGTCCCTCTCACAGCCGTGCTAGGGGCTCTCGGTATGCACTGTCTGCCCCAGCAAGTGCTGGAGAAGATGTCAAAGAAACCCAGTTTCTCCTGTGTGTGCTGGAGGAAACTCATTTTCACAATCAGCAATTTGAGAAACTTGCATATTTCTATTAAATTGTGCTCACCTTTTCTGAACTGGTAACTGACATCCTTCCTACAGGGCTGTCAATCCAGCCCCACATAGAAGAGCTACATGCACTTCACAACATCCTTCTCACGGCTGACAGGTGACAGAAAGCCGCTGAGCTTAGAAGTCATTTTCATGACCTGGGTTACAGAAGTTTTGAGCTAGAAAAGTGCTCTCCTAATCAATGGAATAGAATGAGCTACAGGCTCTTTTGAAACCCTAATAAGAATGAGGGTTTCCTTGATTCGCTCGATTCTCTCTGGCGAGTTTTTAAATTTTTTGAGGGGGTGTGTCTGCATGGAGCAACATGGTGGTAACAGTCTCTGGAGCAGGCAGAATCAAATTTAGACTTGCCTTTTGCCGCTGACTGCTTCGTTGCCCCGGACAAGTCACCCATCCCCCGCAAGCCTCAGTTTTGTCATCTGCAAAATGGATCTGACAGTGGTACTTATTTTGTAGGATTTGTTGAGAAGATTGTGCAACTGGTGTTCAGCTAGTGCCAGGCATGTTATCGGTGCTCCGTGGCTTAGCTATTATGATCGGGCATACTACAGGAAAGCTACTATCACCTACCAGGGAGGCTGAGAGGACTAAGTGAGGTAGTAATATGCATGGTGCCCAGGGCACAGAATTTGCCTAATGATAATAAAAACAATAGTAATAATAATAGAAATGACTAACATTTACTGAGTGTTTACTAACTTCTGTCTTAGAGACTTTAAAACATCAGGGGCAGCTGCTATCATTATTAAGATTTCAAACTACAGCTGTGTATTTAGACAGTATTTTGGAGAGCTAGTCTTCAATAAGCTTGGAGACTGCCCTGAATTTGTTCATCTTTGCATTTCCTCTCTACCCTCTCACCCACTTTGCATTTCTGCCTCTCCCAGCCCCCAGTGTGGTTAAGAGCAGTTCTCAGATATGTTTGGGGGAACAAATAAATGCAAGTTTGTGGAATGAATGAGTGATCTTAGGTCATTGAAAATAGGTTGCAGAAGGGCCAACCCTTCTGGTGGTCACCTCTCAGGTCTGGCTTCAATTTGGGGAGGGGAAAATGGTCTGTTCTGAAAAACAAAACAAAGAAACTCACTAGGCTATCTAAATAGATCCTAAATATTTAGCGATCTTCCTCGGCATGAAAATCCAACCCGAGATGAACACTGGAACGAGGAGACTCTGCTTAAACTTTGCGAAGGTCTGCAGAACGAGCCCAGGGAGGCGGTTGGAAGCCTCGTCTATGGGAAAGAGCTCTGTTCCCCTTACCGCCTCTCCAGGGATTCAGTTACCAGGGTTCACCTAATGTTGGTTGAGAAGATGCTAAAGAACAAGTGAGGGTGGCAGGAAATACAATGATCAACCCTAGTGCTGAACCATAAGCTTAGAGTGCCAAGAAACGTACTACTCGGTGTGACGGGCCTTTATTGCCTTTTAGACCGTTTCATCCATTGCAATTTATTAATCCCCATCTAATGCGAAAAGTGTTTTGCTTTAAAGATATCAGAGGCAGCTTGCTGAAATGGAGGACCGTGCGTTTTGGAGTCCTGCAATCTTAGATTTGAGTTCTGGCTCTGCCAGTAGATATCTGCCTGCTTCTCAGGAAGTTACTTTAACCTCTGACCCCCTGGCTTCTCATCTGAGGGCAGAACTAAAATCACCCCTCCCTGCACTGGCTTGGTGGGGATGGAGAGGAGGCGCTACACTAGAGCACCGTATGCAGTGTTCTGAACACAAAGATTAGTTTACTGAACCTCGTGGTGTTCTGTGGCGGGGCTGTTTACTAGAGTTTTCTGTTTCTGCCTTCACTTTCTTTCACCAGGATGGTATTGTAAATCCATTGTTCAAATGACATTATCTCAAAAACGTTCTCATTTGTTATGTGCCTTTTCTCAGCTAGAAAGAGCATTTATCCTTCTCCCTCACCCTCCCTCATCCAGCCATGCCCAAATCCTCTTCTCCATGCCAGGCTTCCTGTCAGCCTCCACTTCAGCGCCTAGAGCCCCGTGGTCTCTTGCCTGTTCTGTACAATATGCACACAGCCAGATTCCCACCTCTGTTCTCTCCCCACTGTGTTACTAAAATACAGATCTGGTCACGCCACTGAACTTCTCAGTGACTACAGAATGATGTCTAACCTTCCTGCCCTGGCCCCCAAATCCCTCCTTCTAGAACTCACTTTGTTTAAATGAATGATCCTGGTGGACCATTTTGGTTAGGGGATGATAGTCTTTGGAGAATGGCCAGGATGAACTTGGAGGGCGATAGAAAGATATGTAGACTGCTCTGGATAAGATATGAACAAGAGTTTTAGGGCTTGACAGTGAGCAGGTGAGGGAGTAGAAGGTCAGTTTAAAGGAGGAAGGCTGCCCATCAATGGGGCTGGAGGCTGAAGTCAAGAAGAACAGAGGGTTTGTGGACATTCTCTAAAGCCAGGGAGAATTGGAGTAGCCTATATTCCATCGTAAGCTTGCTGTCTGCTGGGACGGACTGCATTATATCTCCTATCTCTGGCCCAAACTTTCCATAAAGTTCACTGCACATACAGCTTTACCTTGCTGTTACTTGGAGGACAGGAGGGACTGGGGTATCATCTAGTTGGATGATGAAGTGAAGAAAAGGGAAGAAGCCAATGAAACATGGAGTGGAGACAGAGACTCTATGGAAGCAGAGATTCAGAGCTGGAGGAAGTAAGCTTCACAACTCTCTAGGTTTATTGAGGGAGACTCTAGATTTTCTGATTGTACATTACTGGGAATCAGAACAAATTTTACTTAAATGTTTCAGAACAACTTGACCTCAGCGAACTGGAGGGCTTAGGGGCTATGCATCGATTATACATGTGGCAGTGACAGCTAGTTTTCCTTTTCTTTACCACCAATAGAACCCCTGTAATACTTGGGTTGGCAATGTACCCAGTCAGAAGACTACATTTCTCAATCTCACTTGCTGTATCTTAAGTGTTCAGGTTTTAAGCAATATAAATGGAAGTTATAGGAAAGGATTTATGAGAAAGCTACTTTAAAAAGGGACAGAGATGTGGGAAATGACCTGCCTCAACTTCCTGTTTCCTTCCTGCCTTCCAAAACCCAGACAAATTGACTGGAGCCACAGCAGCCATCGTGGGTCTTGCAGGCACCTTGAGGATGGAAGCCAAGTATCCAGATGGTAGACCAGAAAGATCAAGGGGCCTAATTACCCATGACTGCAGAGCCACAGTAGCAGCCTCCCTCCAGACTTCTGTTATACAAGAGAGAAGTGAAATTATCTTTCATTTTTAGTTTTCTGCTGTATCAACTGAACCTAATCCTAGTCTGCTAATACAGTAGCAGAATAACAGTGATTATGAGAGGGCTCTGGAGTCAGACTGCTTTCACTCTGTTCCTTGCTCTGTCACCTCTTAAACAAGAGCCTTAAAGCAATTACCAAAGGTTTCAGAAGCCTCCTTTTTCTCATCTGTAATATGAGGAAAATAACACCACGTACACATGGGGTTGTTGTGAAGATTGAGTAAAATAATGTGTAAAGCAATTAGAACTCTTTAGGTACACAGTAAGTGCTCAATAAATGGTAGCTGCTGCTATCATTATTATTATCATGACTATTATTGCCATAATTACTTATCAGGTTTAGCATTCATCTCCATTAATGGAGATGATGGGTACTTTAGGGTAGAGGCAATTTCTTATTTATTTTTGGTATTGCTCCAGGACTGGCATATGGTAGGTACCCAATACAGCTTTCCCAAACCGTATCTTATTAGATTTTTGCTACTATTTCTCATGAGCAGATGATAAAAATTACTGGTATAGTGTACCGGGCAGGAGACTGATACTATGCATGCTTACTGTCATTTAATCCTTACCAGAACCACCTGAGAAATGGGCTGAAACGGTAGTTGTAGACAGTGCAAGAGCTTAGGAGTCATTCAGACCTACACTCTGTTTGAGGTTCAATTTCATTAATATTAAAAGAACTGGAAATAAGTTTTATTTCTCCACTCACGTTCCATGCATAGGAGCCTCTTGGGGCAGATTATTTTTAATGGCCAGGTGTCGCTGACACGGAGGCTTTACTTTGTGTTTCATCCCAAGCCAGTGAACTAGAGAACCTCTATAAACTACCCTCCTTCCATCCCTCATCTTGCAACAAAGCTGTCAGTGGGAACCGGGAAGAAAAACTGTTTCCCCTATCTGGTTTATACAGTCTGGTATATACAAAAGGGTTTTAAGGTTTGGCTTGGGCACGGGGTCTGGTTGTGGGCTGCTGAGCTATTCAAGAGTAGATAAGACCTTTTGGACAAGGGTAAAGGTTACAGCACAAGCTGCTTCCTCTGATAAATTTCCCTCTACCTGTGATAGGGCTGTGGGCAGTTATGGTGTTGGGGCAGGAACAGTAGGAGGAGCCTGGGAAGTTTTTTTTCTTTTTTTAATTTTATATATTTTTGGCTGCGTTGGGTCTTTGTTGCTGCACGCAGGCTTTTCTCTAGTTGTGGCGAGCGGGGGCTACTCTTCGTTGCAGTGCGCGGGCTTCTCATTGCGGTGGCTCCTCTTGTCGTGGAGCACAGGCTCTAGGCGCGTGGGCTTCAGTAGTTGTGGCGCACGGGCTCTAGAGCACAGAGCTCAGTTTTTGTGGTGCATGGGGCTTAGTTGCTTCGCGGCATGTGGGATCTTCCCGGACCAGGGATTGAACCCGTGTTCCCTGCATTGGTAGGCGGATTCTTAACCATTGTGCCACAGGGAAGTCCCTGGGAAGTTTTTGTAACTTTGGGTCTTGTCAAATTATAGAGAAAGTGGCTCTCTCTCTTAGATTTGCTTCATGTTATAAGCTGGTTTGCATCTCATGGGAGATGATGCCACAAGGGCAGAAGTCTCTTAAGAATCTGCTGGCCAAGTAGTTCCTATCTTAACATACATTTCCTCTTCTTGTAGGTCATGGCTATTCCAGAGGTAGCTCCTGGTTCCTATAGTGGAGTAGTCCTTAACCCTGGCTGCACATTAGAATTCCCTGGGGAATTTTTTTTAAATGCCAGTTCCTGGGCTCTACCCCAGTCCAACTGAATTAGAATCTCTAGGGCGTAGAGCCTGAGCATCGGTATTTTAAAAAAGGAATAAACAGAAGTTCAAAGAAAATTTTAAAATGAGTCACAAACTGAGAGAAAATATTTGCAAAACCATATATCTAATAAAGAACTTGTATCCAAAATATATAAAGAAGTCTTAAAAGTTAATAAGAAAATGAAGACTCCAATTAAATAATGAAAAAATATGTGAACACTTTACCAAAGAATATATTTGCATGGCAAATAAATACATAAAAAGATGCTCAAAATATTCGTAATTAGGGAAATGCAAATTTCAACAGTACTGAAATATCACTATACCCCGTCCAAAATGACAAACAAACAAAACAACCACAAAAAAACACACCTGACAATTCTTAGTGCTGGCAAAGAACAGAGCAGCTGGAACTCCCATGTATAGCTGGTGAGAATCAAAAATAAGATAGCTACTTTGGGAAAATGTCTGGCAGTTCATTATAAAGTTAAACATATACTTGCCACAAAACCCAGCAATTCCACTCCTAGGTATTTACTCAAGAGAAATGACAACTTGTGTTCACACAAAAACCTGTACACAGATATTTATAATGGCTTAATTCATAATGGTCCCAGACTGGATCAACCCAGTTGTCCTTCAGCTAGTAAATGAATAAACTGTGTGGGGCTTCCCTGGTGGCGCAGTGGTTAAGAATCCACCTGCCAATGCAGGGGACACGGGTTTGATCCCTGGTCTGGGAAGATCCCACATGCCGTGGAGCAACTAAGCCTGTGCGCCGCAACTACTGAGCCTGTGCTCTAGAGCCCGCCAGCCACAACTACTGAGCCCGCCTGCCACAACTACTGAAGCCCGCATGCCTAGAGCCCCTGCTCTGCAACAAGAGAAGCCACCGCAATGAGAAGCCCGCACACAGCAACAAAGAGTAGCCGTCGCTCACCGCAACTAGAAAAAGCTTGTGTGCAGCAACGAAGACCCAACAGAGCCAGAAAATAAAAATAAAAAATAAAATAAATTGAAAAGAAAAAAAACAAACTGTGGAATATCCATATGGTGGGATACTACTCAGAAATAAAGTGTAATGTTTCATTGATAACACACAACATGAATGAATCTTAGATGCATCATACTAAGTGAAAGAAACTAAACTCAAAAGGTTACATACTGAATGAGTCCATTTATATAACATTCTGGAAAAGACGAAAGTATAGAGACAGAAAACGTCTCTGGTTGCCTGGGGTTGGGGGTGGCAGGAGGGGAAAATCACAAAGAGGTAACATGAAGGAATTATTTGGGGGGTGATGGAACTCTTCTGTATCTTGATTGTAGTGGAGGTTACACAATTGTATGTATTGGTCAAAACTCATAGAATTGTATATTTAAAAGGGTCAACTTTACTGTATGTACTTATAACTCAGTAAAGCTGAGCCTTCCTCCCCCGATCCATTATTCAGAAGCAAATTCCCCAATTTAAATTCATAGTCAGGGTTGAGACATATTGCTGGCATAATAAATTCAAATCTAGTTTCTGTTATTTAAACTTCAGTTTCCTCATATGTAAAACTGGAGATAATAAAACCTACTTTGAAGAGATATTATGAATCTTAAACGTGATGATGTGTGGCAAACTCCTAATATAGGGTTTGGCACAAAATAATAATAACCACTTAATAGGTGCTACGTGCCAGGTGTTGTATGGGCATTTTACAGATACCTCATTTAGTCTTTACAACAGCTCTATGAAGTAGGTATTATTGTCACCATTTTCAGGGTGGAGAAACTGAGGCTCAGAGAAGTTATGGAACTTGCTCAGAGTCTCACAGCTGGTCAGTGGCTGAGGCAGGTTCCAAGTCTAAAGTTATCGTTACTGATTACTTTACCACTCTGAAATCTTAATTTCAAGCATCCTACTCTTCAACTTCACTTCTGTCTTCTAATTCACTTTCTCGGTGTTTTTACTTCAGTGATTTCCTGACCTCATTGAGAACACCAGTCTTCATCGATCCTACCACTTCTCGTAAATCACCACTACCTTCATGTTCTCACTTCCCTTCTCATCCAATCTAAGTTGTGTGGTCCAGCAGTATTTCTTCTTCCTTTTCTAGTATTCCTAGCCCCGTGGCTTTTTTCCCCCTCACTCTCTGCCTAGGAAAAGCTAAATCTAGTCAATCCCAACTTTTTCTTTATTCTACTCTTGCAACCAAGCAGCAGTTATTGCTGAAGATAGATGCAGATATGGAGAAGCAGTGGGAAGTTGGGTCCAGAGAGAAGCTATATGGAGATGATGGTGGGGGAGTGGAAAGAAGAGGGTGGAGGGAGACTTTCCTTGGTTTAATGGCAAAGGATCATAGAGTGAGAGGCCTGGTTGAAGAAACCTGATATAAAAATGCTAACTTTGGGGGCTTCCCTCATGGCGCAGTGGTTAGGAATCTGCCTGCCAATGCAGGGGACACGGGTTTGAGCCTTGGTCTGGGAAGATCCCACATGCTGCAGAGCAACTGGGCCCATGAGCCACAATTACTGAGCCTGCGCATCTGGAGCCTGTGCTCCGCAACAAGAGAGGCCATGATAGTGAGAGGCCCGCGCACCGCAATGAAGAGTGGCCTCCACTTACCACAGCTAGAGAAAGCCCTCGCACAGAAACGAAGACCCAACACAGCCATAAATAAATAAATAAATAAATTTAAAACTTCATGACATATGTCAATATTAAAAAAAAAAAAAATGCTAACTTTGGCACAGTTATTTTGGTCCTGTCCCTGGCTGGGGGCTCTAGGAGGATTCTGGCTGGCCTCAGCTGGGAGATGTCAGTTACAAAGTGTAGAGAAGTGTTATGGACGAGGCCATGTGCAGAGAGGGGCATCCCTACTGGGACAGAAGCAGGGCTTTCTTTTGGTGCCTGGTGCCGTGGTGAAGGCACCAATTACTGGCCAGTACTGGAGCCTTCGGTGGAGCTGGTTCAGTGATGTGCTGGTAAATGTTTAACAACTCACTCTCTGAAAACAAACAGCAAACAAACAAACTCTGATTTGTAGCATTTGCAAATTTCTGTGGTGTAAATACTCCCTCCATAGCCCCAGTCTAGGTTACACAGCGCCCATGAGCACGCTGTCAGGGGGACAGGCTACCAGAATGTGACTGGGCCTTGTTCTAATTTCTAACTGTAATGAAGCACCTTGAAGGATAGGAAGGAAGGATTCATTTGTGGGAATGTCATGGTTTGGGGGACGGGGCCTTAATAGGATGGGATCTAGAGGAGACTGTGCAGTCTGCATTGACCAGGCAGGACTCTGAACCGTCTGCCCTACGTCCTCTGTAGGACTCCCTGGTTACATGCCTGCCTTTTGTCTTACCACTGCTCTTCTGTTCTATGTGCTAACATTTTTAGATTTATAAATTTATGGTGTGTAAGAATCTGGCACCTTCCCCCAAATAATTTCCTTGCCAAACAAGTTTGAAAATGATTGCAATCAGGTTAATATTAATAGAATTTCAAGCATCCACAGAATTTATTCATATATAAGGAAAAACTCCTCCATTCTGCAGGAATCTCAAATATTAGGATATTCATGCATATTAGAGAATGACTTCAGGAAAAGATAGTGGTAAGACCAACAAGGATATAAGGCGTGACAGGAGATAAATCAAATCGGTCCTGGAAATATTTTCCTCATCACATTAAAACGATGTCAGATATAAACAGTGCACTTTCTGATGGCGTTTCCCTAGTCTGTGCATCCCACATGGATGGAGACTGTTTAGTCTGGATGTACGATACTAACGTAGACCCTTCTTGTGATGGTGTGCATTAGTACACAGAACTCCCAGTGTAGGTTAGCATCTTTACTTCTCCAGAAACATTTGAAGAGGCCACAACATTCACTGCCAAGACATGAGTTGACCCACGTGATCTGCCAATCCCAAACCCAGCAAAGCCTCATGCTTTTGCAGTATAACCATCAAGAAGCAGTAAGTTTTCCTTTTCTTTCTTTTTCAAGGTATCCATTGACCCATCCCCAGCATCTGGGAAGATACTGTGGATTCCAACTCAAGAGAAGAGGAGGAAGGAGAAAAAGGAAATAGAGCTGTTTCACAAACTATCAACGTGTAAGTCCTGGTACTTCATTAAAAAAAGCAAATGCGTTTTATGATTCTTTCTCAAGGAGAGAGAAGGCGCTGGCTGAGCTACCTCTGCAGAACATCAGTCTGTTGCAGTGCTGTGGCAGATGGTGCTTTGTGATTCTCACGATGGCTTTATTTCCTAGCTTGCTTTCCTCCTGCTTGGAGATCACAGTGCCAGTTTGAGGCTCATAAAATCCCAATCATATCAGATTTACTGACTTGTCATTTTGCTACTCTGCCGATCCAGTATTTATTATTTATATCCTGGCTCTATCCACCCCCCACGAAAGAACTGACCTTTCTTCTCCTGAAACGGAGACAGAATAAAAATAGAGCCATTAGGACATGACAGGGAATGAGAAGTTGGGCAATGGCTAGGCACCAGAATATTTATTTGGATCGAAAAATCAAAGAAAAAGGAAGCTACTACAGTGAGCCCAAACCTAGTGCTGAACTCCCTGATAGTCAAGGCAAAAAGGGGGCATGATGACCACTTTGCTCATCTCACCACTAAATACTCTAGGAGAGCGGGACGAACAGTAACAGGCCTGCAGGCACACTCTCCACAGGCCTGCGCCTGCACAAGATGCTTACCCGACAATATGGATGCAACGGCTGCAATGATGAAGGACACGATGACGCCGGGTCCTGCCATTTCCTTGGCCACCAGGCCAGATACCACGTACATCCCAGTGCCCACGCAGCTGCCAACTCCGAGCGAGATGAGGTCCACGGTGGTGAGCACCTGGGCTAGCTTGGTGCCATGTGCTGTGGTGGCCCCAGTTCCCTCTAGCATGGACTCCACCGGTTTGGTGCGCAGGATCCTGGAGTGCATGGCGTACCAGGCAGCCCCCCACTGCACTCGCCGGGGGTCCAGGGAGGCGAGGAAGCCACTCATCCTGAGCGAGATGGGTTGTGGTGAAGGTCAACTGATGGCAGAGGGCTGCAGAAGCCTTAGTGGATGCTTCTGGAACTCATCTAGTGACCAGGGATCTCCCTTTTAGGAAAGGTCGAGAGGTCCCCAGGGCAGACTTCTCCTGGGAGTGAATGTCTGCAGGAAAAACACAAGAAAAAGGAAGATGAGACCAAGTGGGAAACAAACTATGGCTTGAAGGCATTGATGGAGGTCAGTGTACTGAACTGGTAGAACTGATCTAACCTGTGTATTTATAATGCAGGAGGGTTGCATTTCCCCCTTTGTCTTGCCTCCAGTCCTAAATGACAGTCTGTAGTTTGCACTGTGTGGCATAGTTGTTATGAAGAGGGTGGTCTGAGTCAGGGCTCTGCTGCTTACGGTTCTGGGAACTTAGAAACGTTACTTCATGTCTCTGTGCTTCAGTTTCTACTGCATAGTGGGGATAATCAAGCGTCCTGCCTTGTGTCGATGTGAGAATTAAATTAGTGTTTGTCTAAAAAGAGCTTAAGACAATGCCTGGCCTGTGGAGAATGCTCTTCTGTCAGACTCTAAGTGCTTCTTACCTGGCTCTGCCGAGACCTGGTCTGTGATTCTTGGGCATAATCTCTGGGGACACAAGTCCTCATTTTTTATATAAGGATGTAAAATTGGATCTATGACTCTCAAGAGGGGCAGTGCCACCCCACGGGATTGTCTTCGAACTTTGTTCTCAAATGAAATGAAAATGTTTTGAGAAATTTTTTGCTCTCAGAGGTTGGGGTAGGGGGAGTGTTCATGGCATTTGGTTGGTGGGCCCCAGAGATGTTAAACGCGTGGGATGGTGTCATACCATTGTCAGATATTGGACATTTTTTTTTTAATCAATTAATTTTATTTTTGGCTGCGTTGGGTCTTCGTTGCTGCGCACAGGCTTTTCTCTGGTTGTGGTGAGCGGGGGCTACTCTTCATTGCGGTGCATGGGCTTCTCATTGCAGTGGCTTCTCTTGTTGCGGAGCACGGGCTCCAGGCACACAGGCTTCAGTAGTTGTGGCGCACGCGCTTAGTTGCTCCGCGGCATGTGGGATCTTCCCGGACCAGGGATCGAACCCGTGTCCCCTGCATTGGCAGGCAGATTCTTAACCACTGCGCCACCAGGGAAGCCCCGGACATTCTTGTAGGTGAAAATTCTGGTTATGATGATCTGAAGCTAAAACCTAACTCTGTTTTACATATAAGCACATGAGATTATTTTGGATGGTTTTAATAGGCAAGTACCTTGACTTTTCCAGGAAGGCAATTATAGAATAAATTGAAGGAAGATTGTAAATTCTTTAGTTTTGAACTTAAGTGGAGTTCATCACTGTTTTAGAAAACCAAGACACCCTTTCAGTGCAACCCATGGTGCTGCATCACCCGTTCAGCACACCTGTACCAGCCTGCCATTGGAAACTGGCACGTTTACAGTACTTTTTTACATAGTGCAAGCATCTCATGATGACAGCTGTACTTGCCTGAGTGTTTAAATACTGAAATATGTTATATACAGGCAGGTTACCCATGAATTTTGCTTTAGGATATTAAAGAGGGGTGTATCAAGACATGTATTACAAAAAAGAGGTGCTGGGTCTGATAGACTTGAGAATTATTGTACTAGATGATTTCTAAAGTTTTGTCAAGTTAGAAAATGCCAAGATTATATGAAGTTACTTTCCTTGGAAGCCAGAAGCTTCATAAAATTCTATAAAGAATTTTTAAAGTACATCTGGAACATTGATTCCAAGTACTGTGCTGATAAGCCTGGGACATTTACATTTACAGCAAGTTCCAGCCCGTGTAATCTACCCATATTATTAATTAATACGACTTAGCACTTAATGTAACACTTGTCCACTTCTAAAAGCTTTGTGGATACAACCTAATTAGAAGAATCGGGTGAAATGTAGCAGTTTGGCTCACAGGGGTTGGGTGATGGACCTACTGGTTTAATTTCCTCCTAAATTTGGCAGCGTTGCTTCCTGCTGTGTGTTAATTCTTGACATCTTAGATATCAGTACATTTAGATAGTGCCACTGTATATACCAGAGTCATTCAAAAGCCTAGAGTGCCAGCATTTTTTTTTTAAGATTTCCAGATTTGTGAGAAAATGTATACCAGGAAGGCTGCAAGAACAACTGCTCTACTGGAGCTCTTGAGCTCTTGTGGGGAAATCAATGTACATATCTATTTAATTTCAACCCAGCCAGCATGTACTGAGCATCTGTTATGTGCCAGGCATGATGTTAGGCTCAGAGATGCAAAGACACAGTCCCTGCTCTCGTGGAGTTTCCAGTCTAGAACTGGAGATGATGGTCACCCAAATCACAATGCAAGGGAGAAGGTTTTTTTTTTTTTTTTTCTGAAAACCTTGTCTTTACTTATTTTTCATATTACAAATGTATATAGCATGGCCATTGCAGAAAAATCAGACAGTATCAACAATAACATTCAGTGAAGATAGATAAGACAATTCAACACACAGATAGAAAAATAAAAACCAGATCATTCTAGAGAGGGATAAGGGGTATGTTGTAGTGTCCCCCCAAAATTTATATGTTGAAGCTCTAATCCTCAGTACCTCAGAATGTGACCTTATTTGGAAATAGAGTCGTTGCAGATGTACTGAATAATTAACTAAGATGAAGTCACATTGCAGTAGGATGGGGCCCTAACCCAATGCAACTGGTGTCCTTATAAAAAGAGGAAATTTGGACACAGAGCCACACACACAGGGAGAACGAGCTGTGAAGATGAAGGCAGAGATCAGGGTGATGCATCTGCAAGCTAGGGAACACCAAGGATTGCCAGCAAACCACCAGAAGCTAGGAAAGAGCCCTGGAACAGAGCCTTCCTCACAGCCCTCAGAAGGGACCAACCCTGCTGACACCTTGATCTCAGACTTCCAGAACTGTGAGACAATAAATTTCTGTTATTTAAGCCTTGCAGTTTGCGATACTTTGTTATAGCAGCCCTAGCAAATGAATACAGGCTATAAAGGAAGTCAGACAGGGTGATGAAGGGGCGAGAGGGTCTCTGTGGTCACAGCATTGGCTCCTGAGTGACGGGAAGCAGCCGGTCATGCCAGGTGTCAGGGGAGAGGGTCTTGCAGAGCTGGGCCAGAGGGGAGACGGGGTGGCCTGCTCTGGGAACTGAGTGACACTGGGACAGTGTGACAAGGAGGATTCAGGTACCACGTGAGAGCTTTACATGTGTCAACTAGTTAAATCTGCATTTACAGGTGAGGCAGAGAAGGCCGGGGAGGTCCAGTAACTTCTCCAAAGTCATGGAGCCCATAAGTGCAGAGCTGGGCCTTGGCTCCACTTGCCAAGCTGTTATTCCTGGCTTTCCTGCCTGAGGGGCACAGGGTCAGACTGCTGAGCGTCTCTCAAGCCAAGACAAGGGGTTTGTGTTTACTCTAAGAGCCATGAGAAGCCCTGGGAGGGTTTTATTCAGGTGGGCAACATGATGTGATTTACATTTTTAAAGGCTCATTGTAGCTGCTGCGCAGTTAACTGAAGACTCGTGCCTGATGATGAGTCAGTGCCAGGACAGATGTATCAGTACAGAGGGGAGTGAGGTGTGGACCTGCAGCTGAGGGCAGCCATGGTTCTCCAACTTGGCTGCACAGGGGAATTACCTGGGGATCTTTCAGGAACAATGGTGCCTGGCCTCAGCCCCAGAAATCCCAATTTGATTGGTCTGAGGTGTGGCCTAGATATAGGAATTCCTTAGATCCTTAGAGCTCCCCAGGTGATCCTAGCACAGCAGGGTTAGGGTCCACTGCCCTGTGAGTAATGACTAACGTGCTGGTGTAGAAAACCAGATACTGCCTGTGATGGTTAATTTTACTTGTCAACCTGGCTGGGCTAAGTGATGCTAAATAGCTGGTGAAACATTATTTCTGGGTGTGTCTGTGAGAGTGTCTCTGGAAGAGATTAGCATCTGAATTGGTGGACTGAGTAGAGAAGATCCCCTCATCGGCATGGGTGGGCATCATCTGATCTGTTGAGGGCCTGAATAGAACAAAAAGGCAGAGGAAGAGTGAATTCACTGATTCTGCTTGAGCTGAGATACCCATCTTCTCCTCTCCTCGGACACTGGTGCTTCTGGTTCTTGAGCTTTCAGACTCAAACCAGGACTCACACCACCTGCCCCTCCCGATTTTCAGGCCTTCCGACTCAGACTGAATGATACCACCAGCTTTCCTGGTTCTCCAGGTTGCAGACAGCTGATCATGGGACTTCTTAGCCTCCATAACATGTGAGCCAATTCCTCACGTAAGAAATCCCCTCATATGTATCTGTATAAATCCTATTGGTTCTCTTTCTCTGGACAACTTTGACTGAGCCATTGCCATTTTCCACGTGGGGTCCCAAGGCCGAGAGGTACTTCCTGTTTCTCTTCCTGGGCAGGTAACTGGGCCTTTCAGCAGCAGTCTTCTGCAGGCGGTGACTGTGGGTCTGGAGATACCCTTTGGGATATTTGTCCTGATCAGCCCTTCATCAGAAACTGTCACAGAGACACTGAGAAAAGAACCAGGCTGGTTAGGGACGTGACAGTTTCACTTTGGTAGATAATTAGAAATCATGGTGAAAACATAGAGAATCAACTAGAATAAAAGTTGAAGGTGGTAGAATTCCTTCCTGGCTCCATTCCCTCCATGTAATTCCTCTGAGTGCTTGCTTTATTGATGCAAACAGGGGCTTGGGGCATTTCCTTTCTTGGTTGGAAATTTACTGGAGAGAACAAAATGTACAAAAGAAAACATGCTTCTAAGTGACTATTGACAATATCCATATTCATTACCCCCAGATTATGTTAATCAAAGAGAGTTTTGGAAGCTTATTGCTGTTGTCTTTCCAAGATGAGCAATAAATGTGTGTAGTGCTTTCTCTAGCACTTTAATTCAAGTTTCTCAAAATACTTCACAGCTATAGCTAAGGAAGGCTTGCAGGGCCCCTGGGAGAAGGGAGTCATCATTGTGGTGTTTGCCGACATGCTTGAGGGTTCAGTGGGCTCCAAGTATAATGACAGAAAGAGCAGGTTTGTGTGAGGATGAGAATAATTATGGCTTGGAAGTTCACCGTCTAGGTAGGATTGTTGAATTAGGTTGGAGCCTGCGTTCGGAGGCGAAGACCGGAAGGAAACGAAGGCTAACAAAACAGTAAACAGCCTCAAATCATTCCTGCCTGATTTTGCAAATACGCTAAGGGATTACAAAAATCCCTTCCTGACACTTCCCATGAGGTGGTGTCCAGCCTTTGCTGGAACATCTGGAGCAGCAGGAACATTGGCTGGTGGAAGCTGCCCCTTCACGTGGTTGAACAGTTAGGATTGCAACAAACTTCTTCTAATCGATGTCCCTAGGCAAAAGGAGGTTGCAGTTGAGAGTGCCAGGTTTGATGAGCCCTTCCAGGTGACTGCAGGATCTGAAGGAGCCTTCTGAGGCCCCGCCCCCAACTCCTGTACCCTGTGTCGTGTGCTAGCCCTCCTCCCCACCAGCCCCGCTGCTTCTCCTCTGGGCTGAGCTCCTGGCTCCTGGTTAAGAACCTAATTCAGGAGCCAGGTCCCCTGGGTTCAAAGTCTGGCTCTGCCCTTACTCGCTAAGAGCCTCTCCATGCTTCAGTTTTGCCATCTATAAAATGGGCAAATAAGGGCGCTAACCAGCTCACAGGGCTAGTTAGGAGTGAA
Source organism: Stenella coeruleoalba (assembly GCF_951394435.1). NCBI lineage: Eukaryota > Metazoa > Chordata > Mammalia > Artiodactyla > Delphinidae > Stenella > Stenella coeruleoalba. The sequence goes on from NC_137150.1 coordinate 49,158,181, forward strand.
GGAGCTAACGTGTGTGGAGCTTTTAGCACAGCGTCTGGCATACGTGACTGCCAGGAAGTGGCAGCCTGCTAGCATCACCCTCCTCTGGCCGATGACCAGGTCTTTTTGTCCCTGACTGCTGACACCCGCTCCCACCTCCCTAGGCAGCTCTAAGAGGGTCCTTGGCCTGCTGCCCAGCCCTTAACCAGGGCTCTTCTCTGCTGAAGCTCCCCTGGATTCTGTGGCTGCAGACTGTACACCCTGGTATTTCACTCCTAGGTGTCCATGCTTGCCTTTTTCATGCTTTTAGGGAAGGGCTTTCTCCTTTCCCGTGTTTTGTTATCTAAAGGGGTATCCTCAGCCGATTTGCTTGGGCCTTTGGATGTTATATCTGCTCTCATTCCTTTACACCCTTGACTTTTCTGCCCCAAATGCACACACACAAAGGTGGCTAGGGCACGGTGGATTCACCTGTAGTCACCACCCTACCCCTGAAAGCACGACCTCCTTTTGACTTTCTTGCTTGTGGCTTACGGTGGCTCACTTAGCCGGAGCCTTTGATGGCAGATTCTCTGCTGAGGTCCTGGCTTCTGTTGCTCTTCTGTTTCTTCCAAACTTGCCACTTACGGCTCTAAGTTCGTATCCCAACTGTGGAGTCACTTGCCTATCAGTCACTATGATTTTACACGGGGTGGCCAGACACAGGTCAGATATATGTGAATCCCAGGGTCTGCGGCGTCCGAACAGAACACCCTAGTAAATTGAATTGAGATCTATGTCCTGGTAAATTTCTCCTGTTGTCCCCAGTTTTGTTCTCTGTATCTGTACTGATTAACAGGGCTAATCTGTTTATAGGAAAGTCTTCAAGTTTTTGAAGGCAACTAACATGTCTCTTGGAGTCTTATCTTCCCCAGACTAAACATCTTCAATTTCTTCAGTGATCAGCAGTGTCTCACATGGTATGGCTTCTAGATCAATCACATTCTGATTTGTACTTCTTGGGCAGGCTGCCGTTTATCATGGTGACATTTTTGAACCATAAAAGAGTGGTAAGGGAGATGTTTTTGATCAGTCTGGCCGTGTGTGTGTGTGTGTGTGTGTGTGTGTGTGTGCGCGCGCACACGCATGAACCTCCTAAATCTTACAATGCTGGTGCCTGACAAATTCACTCAGATGTACAACTGGCTTTAAAACCAGGGTTCCTGATTTTCAGATTGCCAACCTTCCCAATTATGTCTTTGCTAAGTGTTTGAGATCTCAGACACAGCTGGCTTTGTTTTGCTTGGAATGTTTTTTAAAGGAGAGTTTGAATCTATGACAACTGAATAGCTATGCAAAAGAGGTGGTACCATTTTGGCTTCCTTTACAAAGCTTGCTATTTCTTTTTCTGTTTCTAAAAAGTTATTGACTGTGTTAATCAGCTTTTGCTGCAGTAATAAGCAGTCTTAAATTTCAATATGTTAAAACAATGACATCTTTTTTCTGATACATATTTTAAAATATACATTTATTCTTTTAAATTGATTTACAACGTTGTCTTAGTTTCAGGTGTACAGCAAAGTGATTCAGTTGTGTATATATATATATATATATATATATATATATATATATATACACACGTATGTCACTTTCTCCTCCAACACCCAGGCAGGGAGGATATCCCCACCTGACATCATCTTCCCCTCCTTCCTCCCCCTGACGTCACGCCAGTGCTCTTCCTACTGCTCCATATTTAAGAAGGTGGACAGAGCTGCCTCCATTTTCTTTGTATGATATCACAGTCATGCCAGGCTTGGGGTGATCCCCAAAGGAAAACGAGGCATTTACCTAGTTGTCTATGTGGTAATGTTCCTTTAAAGGAGCTGAGGGTGTTTAACGTTCCTCAAAACTTTTCCTATTGACTTGGCTTCAGTGGGAATTCCTTCATCCTAATTTGGAGAAGCAAGAGTCTTGTAGGAGTCTAATCAACGCTTTTCATTATTAACCAGCTGGCTTCCTCAGTATCACCCAGGAAAATCCTTAAGTAGATACATCCCTGCAGCTTCTCTCCCTGCATATGCTAAATAGAGCTGCCCACATGAGAAGCTCCCTCACAAATCCATAACTGCAATTTGGATACCTTTGTGCCTTTGGGGTTGGAGCCCATATTTGAAACTCCTTTTGTGTTCCCTATTCACTGTGTCTTAATCCATAGCCAGGCCTCTTTGTACTTTGATTCAGTTATTCTGTAGATTCTTGTCTCTGAGATTCCTTCCAGTGCCCCCAAAGGAAATTTCTACTATTCTAAAGAGTCTGCATTTTAAGTCAGATAATTGCAAGCAGATCCTTCAAATCTTGATAATGGCCGCTTGTATGTGATAGAACAATAAACAGACAAGTGGACAGATCTTAATTTTATCGATGTAGGTTATTATACACGCCTCATGAACTTTCGGTTCTCAGCAAAGCCTGACGCCACATACCCAACCCCTCTTTACTCTGGGTTTGTACTGTTTTCAATACACATCATCTGCTTTAATGGGTTCAGAGCACCTACTAAATGTCTGGCATCGTGTGTGCAAGATGCAGAGACAGAAAGAGGAGGAAGATGCCCCCCTTGTTCTCGGAGCTCCCAGGCTGGCCAGGAAGACAGGCCTGACGACGAAGTCAACACTGACTACCAAGATTTTACTTCTTAGCCTTTGCTTCTTGCTTCTTTCCCCATCTTTGCCTCCCCAAAGCTATCCATATTTTCATGTTCTTTTGGCACTCAGCTCATATCTCATCTGTCATTAAATGTATGTTAACCACTTGGGGCTCCTCTTCTCTGATTTCCCCCAACTCAGCATATGTTAAGTTGTGTCTTGCCACAGATTGTTATACACCTGAAGGCCTGGATCTCTTTAAAGCCCCCCAGATGGTTTTGTCTTGGAAAGAAAATAAAATCCAAGTTCCTTACAATGGCCTATAGGGCCGTAAGCGGCCTGGTGTCTACTTCCTCTCAGAGTTCATTGCCTGCCACCCTCCCTTTTGGTCCACTGACCTCCTCTCCATTCTTGAAACACACTAAATTCTCTGTTGCTTCAGGGCCTTTGCACTTATTTCCCCTACCTGGAATTTCCTATCTCAGGTCTTTGCATGGCTTTCTTTTTCTCCTGATTCCAGTCTTAGCTGAAATGTCACCTCTGCAGAGAGAAGCCCTCCAGGATCATCTGGGCTAAAAGTAGCCCTGGTCTTTCAGACTCTTTCTCTCAAGTTCTGTCGTCTATCTCTCTGTCTGTCTTTCTGTCCTCTACTTACGTATTTATCCATCCATTTATTTTTGAGTAATTTATCCCTACTTGACATTTATTTAGTTATGTTTTCATTGTCTGTATCCTTTCTCTAGACTGTAAACCTCTTGAAGGTATGGATTTGTCTGTGTCGGTCTTTCTCGAATCCCCAGGGACCATAGCAGGGACTGGCAAACAGTAGGTAATCAACAGTTGTTTGTAGAATGAAGATTTTTCCACAGCTAAAAAGAATATTTGGCATAAAATATTTCTTTATAAAAGATATAATTTACAATAGGAGTTTGTAATAATCCGTGTTCTCTTGAGACATCTATTACAGTGTAAGATGACTTCCTTTGTTGAGTACCCTTTGTGCATAACATCAAAGAACACAAAACCTCAGAAACCATTTAATTCAAGTCTCAGATTTTACAAATGATTAAACTCGTTGACTGCCTTCACAAATCCCTTTGGAAAACCAAATTATCTATATTACCTAGTTATAAATAAATTATATTTCTGTGTTTTTGATCCTTTAATATTAATTAAGTCAAGGGAAGACTGAATTAAAAATCCACAATATTAAAATATTTAACATGGGCTTCCCTGGTGGCGCAGTGGTTGAGAGTCCGCCTGCCAATGCAGAGGACACAGGTTCGTGCCCCGGTCCAGGAAGATCCCACATGCCGCGGAGAGGCTGGGCCCGTGAGCCATGGCCGCTGAGCCTGCGCATCCGGAGCCTGTGCTCCGCAACGGGAGAGGCCACAACAGTGAGAGGCCTGCGTACCGCAAAAAAAAAAAAAAATTTAACATTAAAACATTAATGTCTAATTAAGGTTACAGGTGTACTTTTTGGTATAGATGGTTCATGTACAATAGCTCCTTGGAGACTTCAAACAGCCTTTTACCCAATCAGAGCAGTAAATATCTCATACATTATAGAGTATGCACCATAGAAGAGAAGGTATAATTTTTAGTTTGCTTCATTGCTTTTTTTTTTTTTTTCCTTCATCTGGGAGGAAAATAGTTGAGCACTTTGACAGCCTGGAATTTAATATGTTTTTGAAAAATGGAGATCACTTCGCCCTGTGGGTATACTGTTCATTTCTAGCTTCTGAGTCTACTTAGAAGATAGCACCCACTCAGGGTTCGTGGATCTGCAGGCCCTTGGGGTATACTCTGGATCCACAGCCCAGAGACCTCCTCTCTGGAGGCAGGTTTCTTTCCTGACTATCCGCATGTCTGTTCATTAGGAAATCTGAAAACTGGGAGAGCACATTTCAATGCCAACAGCACTTAACTCACAGAGGAGTGCCAGATTCCATTTGGGGACTTTTAAATGAATTTACAACCTACAAGCTATTTGACTTAAAAGTGCTTGCTTCCAAGCTGTTGAGTTAAAATTTTTGTAAACTGCAAGTTCTTGAATTCAAATGTATTGCTCATAGAGCACATTAAATAGCAACTGTTAATGCAAATACAAATATTCAATAATATGGATCAAAGAAATGGGTCAAAGAAATGATACTTCAGTACACTGACGGTGGGAGTGTGAACTGACATAAATGTTTTTGGAAAATAAATCTATCATGTGAAAATAATCAGGTGCAAAAAAGTTCTTTTTTTTTTTTTTCAAGGGCCATTGCAGTATCATTTATAGTGGTAAAAATTGGAAACAATGTAAATGCCAAAAATAGGGACAGAGTTAAATGGATTATGAGGCATTCAGAGAATAAAATTTTAAGCATCCAATAAAATATTGTTCTATTACTCAGAATATATTAATTTAAAACAACTATAACAATTATAAAGGATATAAACTGTACAGTGTACGATTTAATTTCATTCTCTTCTGAAGGCAGAGTGTTAAAATGTTAAAAGGAGGGATCAGTAGGTGGTAGAATTAGGAATGATTTCTATTTTCATCTTTTCTGTGGTCAGCATGTATCTTTTTTTTAAATCAGGAAAAAATGTTTAATTGAAAATCAAAACAGCCTGCTCCTGTTCCTGGCAATGAAGATATATCCTTGGTTTTTGTAGTTATGTCTCCATGCATCTCCATTATGGGGAACTGTTTTAGGATCTGTTTCCCTCATGGAATTAGATTAGCCAATATTATCATTATCACTCTTTTCACTTTGGAGATAGAATTTTCAGAGAATTTCCAAGGAAAGCTCCGACTTGGTTACAGAATCATCCTTACACAGCAGATTGGAATTACCAGGAGCCTGGAGTCAGGGTTCTCCCAGTTGCCACACAAAGCTCAGGCCAATACAGGAAGATAGAATCTGCCCCCAAAGCAAATACCTCAGTCCTATGACCCTGGCTTCTCTTAGATTGGTTTTCTTTCTTTCCAGGTTGACTATCCCCCATCCCCCAAAGGCAGCTAATTCTGATAATTTCTTGGACTGTTCTAAGAATTCGAATTATTCTCGATAGTTTCATCTTACAAAAGAAACAAGTAAAAACACCCCTCCTCCTCCAAACTGCCATGCCCTCTTTAGGTATTGCCACACTTCAGCTATTGTCCTCCAGGCTGTCTCCACTTCTTCATATCTTGTCAGTCGTTGGCCTTCTCTGTTCTGCCTTCTGTATGTTCCCTGCCACCAAAAGTGCATTGCTGAAATAATCAGTGGCTTCTGTGTTGCTAAATCCAATGAACATATTCTAGCCCTCATCTCCCTCCCTTGGCCTGTCAGAGGCATTCAACACCGTTGTTCACGTCCTCCTCAAACACTCTTATTTCATCTTATAGCAGTGAGAGCCATGGGTTGAGTGTAGTAGTGTGCAAGCTTGATGGTGACCTCCTATTAGGAATAAGCTATTGTGATTTTCTTCTTCTTTAGTGTAATGGGATTTTAAAAGGAAGAACGCATCCTCTAGAAGATCTTCACTGCTGGTACATTTTTAGTCCTTAATATGGGGTCTACTGTTAAATGGAATCATAGAATGATATTTACAAGTAACCATGTATTGGTCAGTGTGAGTCAACATCAAGAAACCATTATGCCACGATGCTGGAATGTCTTGGCTGAAAGAATGATTTAGAAGGGGAAAAGACACCTTTCATTCAACATGACAAAGAAATTTGAGAATCTACTTAACAAATATAAACAAGAATAAAAATATTCCTTGAGGTAGAGGATTAGATGGTTTACAAACTTTCAGGTCCATCTGGGCTATTGGTCATCCATGCACCTTGACCTGTACTTGGAACTGATGTGTCTGAGACTGTTGCCCTCTCTGAGATCTGAAGCTTGGTAGAAAGTGTAAAGTCCCTTTTCCAAGCTAGGCTGGTGGACCTGCTGCCCTGGAGCCTTTGACCTACACCCTTTCCCCGGAAGACGCCAGCCCAGATGTGACCTACTCTCTTCTCTGTCTGCCCCAGAAGAGAAGGCCATGGTGTCTGGTGTTCAGACCCAGCCCCAGAAGACCCATTTCACTATATTCTGCATCAATGAGATACATAAAGAAGTACAGTCTCTCTAGCACCAAGCCAGGTAGGGTGGGTCAAACTGTGTCATATTTTGACAACTGATGAGTATCCCAACAGATGAGCCTCTGTGTTCAGAGCCAGGTATTGAGAACACTTAGTTGGTCTCACCTGTCATAGGCAAAGGCTGAGAGTGTAATTCCTTCCTGTCTGTGGTTTGCATCTGACTAGGACCCCATTCTATTTAGTTAGTGAAAATCTCCGAGTAAAAAGGGGTGAGCTCCCCTTGGGACACATAAAAGGATTAAAACAGCCCCCTTGTTATTTTGAACTCTGGATTTCATTCTGTTGCAAATGGATATAGGGTAAAATAGACAAAAAAGAGAGTCTTTTATTGTGAGGCTAAAAACGGGGAGGTCATATGGTTATATGTCTAAAATGCAAGTCATAGTGCTTAAAAAAGAGGGTCTTCCCTCTCTGCTTTTTCTGTTCATCACATGTCAGGTAGAAATATTTGCCCGTCTCCTTCTGTGTGCCAGATGCTGCCCATATCCTATCTTGGGTAACAATTCACTTATAGAATAGCACCACTTATATGATGCTTACTATGTACCAGGCACAATTGTAACTGATTTTTATATATATATATATATATAATTCTTACAACAGCCCTGTGAGGGAGATTTATTTTTAACCATCTCTAAATGAAAGATGAGGAAACTGAGGTACAGAACAGTTAAGGCATTTATTCAAAGTGGCACAGCTACTAAGTGGCAGTTATGGGATTTGAACCCAGGATTTGTATCTGCAGAGCAGTGGCCCATCTAGAGCATCAATGTCCAGCAGAGTCCTGTGGTGGTGAAGTGTTCTTTGTGATGTCTGGTATGGTAGCTATAACCTCACGTGGCTATTGGGCGTTTGAAATGCGGCTAGTACAGCTGAAGAACTGAATTTAAAATTTTATTTCATTTTAATGATTTAAATTTAGATAGCCACATGTGGTTACTGGCTATTATACTGGAAAACATAGCTGTAGAACCTGTGTTTAATAACTTCCAAAAAACATCAGAAAGGTGGTGGTATCCTTTCCAGAAGAGGACAGTGAGTGTCAGTAAAGCTGAGGATTTATCCGAGGTTCTGAAGCCGGAACGTGGAAGAGCCAGGCCGCCAGCCTCTAAAACCACGTGCTGCGGTCACCAGAGATACACCCCCGCCTCTGACCCCCATCCACTCTCCTGGCTCTTCATCTCTTTCCAAACCGGATCAGAAAGCCTATCTTTCTTCCTCCACCCTTATCAAAGAGTCTCTCTTTCCCTTCCTTCATTATTAATGCCGTAACAGTAGAACGGCACTTTGAGACAGAACGTCATGCTACGTGTTTGGGGGGTGTGGCATGGCCCTGCAGAGTTTCACTGACTAAACTGGAGCAGCTTGGTAATAAGTAGTGTACTCATTCTTAACATTTGTAAGGGCTTACCTCAAATTATTATTTTGTTGTCTCTTTCTTCTTGATTATTCCTCCTTTCAACCCACCCTAATTCTTTTACCATTGGTAACAAAATATATGCCCCTAAATCAAAACAGCCTTTGGTTAAAAGTACTAAAGTTATATTAACCTCCAGCTTTGCTCTTTAATTTGAACTCCTCACCCACCCACGAAGAAAAACACCCCAAAACAAAACAGAACAAAAACTTCTTTCGGTTAGGTTCCCATTAGCTAATAGTATTATTAAAGAAAAGATAGACAATCATGTATGATTTGGGAGACAGTCATGTTTCTAAAGCATAGTTTTGAATAAACCAACTTTATGTTGACCCATGGTGAGCCAAGCACCGTGTCTTGTACTCAGTAACCTCTCAATAACTAATAACATTTCATTGATTTGCCTTCCTCTACGTTACTTTAGTGACTTAGGACTTATGTGAATAGGAAACCCCACTTTAACTATTGGGCATGAACAGAGAAAACAGAACTCTATTCAATAAAGAAAGCCCAAATTCAAATACTAGTGCACCCAGGTCCCAAGCACCCAGGCAATCCTTTCTGGCACCAGAAGAGAAGAAATGCTGTGACTTCTTCAGATAACAGTCTGCCCATCTGATCACAAAATGCGATCGCTGTCTTATCTGGAGACAAGACTCATCCAACTCCCAGACAGGAGGCAGAATCTAATGTTTCCTGGTGGGGAGGGGCAAGCCAGTATTTCCAATGACCTGGAAAGTAGGAGTTCGTTGGAAAGCAGCTTGAGAAGAGACTGAGGAGGACTCTTTTAGGACATTGAGGTACGGGGAGGAAGGGCATCTGTGTTTGAGTCTCCTTGATGCTTCCTGTTCCCCTGTGACATACCCTGGACTCGGTGGATCTCAAATGATGACTGAGTTATGCAACTACAGCCAACCTGATGGTACTTAAAAATTCAGAGCGATGACGTCAATTAGTGTCCTCATTTCCACTGACTTCTTTAGAGGGAACAAATTCACGTGGTAGTACAAATAGAGAAGGAGAAAGGGATAAGCCGTTTTATAACTTCTCAAGATATGAAATCTAGCATTGTACTTTGAAACGGAAGCTTTTTCTATTCCCAGCCAGACCTCCAAGCCACCTCCGGGAGCAATTCCACTGTCAAACCATGCTGTTTCCTGGTGTGTCCACCAATAAAGCAATCAGAGGGGGGCCCCCTCACACTGATACTCAGCTGGCTCTAGAAGGTGATTTGGTTCAGGCTTTTACTTGTCAAATCATTTTTTTCTGCCTAAAGGCTGGACTTGAACTAGTATTGTTGGTGAGAGCTGTAGCACCATGAATAATACCACATGCAGGTGGATGATACACAGATCTCCCTGGCCTTTCATGTTAGACCCCCAGACATTCTCAGCCTTAGAATCTTTTAGAACAATTTGAGTCACCTGGGGAGCTTCAAAAACTAACAATAGCCAGTTCCACTCCCAAGAGATTTCTATTTAATTGGTCTGAGTTGGGAACCTGGCATCAGTGATATGGGGGGATCCCTGGTGATTCCAATGCACTAAGACCCTGGATGAAGCAACTAGCAACCTCAGGACATCAGAACCCTGTCCTGCTCCTTCTTCTATCTCCTGCGGTGACTCAACAAGCCAGATAGAGTCGGTTCCACTTTCTGAAGTGGAGGGTTTTGTTTTCTTTTATGAACGTGATAATATTTTCCATCTCCTGGAAACAAAACAATATATACCTATTATAATTTCAATTTAGAGAGATCTAAAAAAGAAAGTTAAAACTACTACTATTTCTTTTTAACCACACACACATGCATGCACACATATGTATATATTTTTACAAAATTGAGACACTATTTTATGATCTTCTTTCACTTAGTGTATCAGAGATATCGAGACGGTTAATGTAGATGTACATCATTTTAAAGAGCTGCAAAGATTTGCTCATTTTATGTGTACAGACATTCCCCAACTTACAATGGTTTGACTTATGATGGTGTGAAAGCGATACACGTTCAGTAGAAATCATACTTCAACTTTTGAATTTTGATCTTTTCCTGGGTTAGCGGTATGTGGTACAACACTGTCTCTTGATGCTAGGCAGTGGCAGTCAGCCGCTGTGTAAACAACTGATACACTTACAACCATTCTGAACCCACATAACCATTCTATTTTTCACTTTTAGTACAGTACTCAATAAATTACATGAGATATTCAACACTTTATAACAAACTAGGCTTTGTGTTAGATGATTTTGCCCAACTGTAGGCTAATATAAGGGTTCTGAGCACTTTTTTTTTTTGGCTGCGTTGGGTCTTCGTTGCTGCACACGGGCTTTCCCTAGTTGTGGTGAGTGGGGGTTACTCTTCATTGAGGTACGCGGACTTCTCATTGTGGTGGCTCCTCTTGTTGCAGAGCATGGGCTCTAGGCGCGCGGGCTTCAGTAGTTGTGGCACACGGGCTTCAGTAGTTGTGGCTCGCGGGCTCTAGCGCGCAGGCTCAGTAGTTGTGGCGCACAGGCTTAGTTGCTCTGCGGCATGTGGGATCTTCCCGGACCAAGGCACGAACCCGTGTTCCCTGCACTGGCAGGCGGATTCTTAACCACCGTGCCACCAGGGAAGTCTAGTGTTCTGAGCACATTTAAGCTACGCTAGGCTAAGCTGTGATTTTTGGTAGGTTAGGTGTATTAAATGCGTTTTTGACTATGATGGGTTTCTTGGGATGTAATTCCATCATAGAGGAACATCTATATTCAACAATTAGTTTAATCTTCTTTTAATAGAAATTGAAGCTCTTCTCATTATTTTCCTCTCATAAGCAATGCCACAGTGGATATATATTTTGCAGACATTTCCATATAATTCCTTACCCTAAGTTCCTAGCAGTGGAGTTGCCAAGTTAATTAGGTATGCATCTTTTACGTTCTGGTGCCTTTGCCAGATTGTCCTTTCAAAAGATTGTGGCACTTTACACACTCCTCAGTATCATATGCCTGTACCCATTTCCCGCCAGTATTAACAGCTTCTGAAATTGGCAGTTCCCATAAAATAAAAATTTGCATCAGTAAAACTTGATTCAGGCTGCATTTACAGAGTGTCTAATGTGTACTGGGTGCTAACAATACCAAGATATATAAGCCAGAGTTCTTGCCTTCTCCTTCCCAGTGCTCCTGGGTACATACATGTATGTAAATATCACCTGGGCATCTTGTTAAAATGCAGTTTCTGCCTCGGTAGGTCTGAGATGGGGCCCGAGATTCTGCATCTTAGAAGCTTTCAGAAAATGCCTCTGCCTGTGCAGTTGGTCTGCATCTAGCAGCAAGACTCAGTCCCACCTCTGGGCCTTTGCAGTAGCTGTTCTATTTACCTGCTTTGATCCTCCCCACTCTTTGCTGAGGTCAGTTGTTCCCACATCTGGCTGCACATGAGAAATCACCCAGGAAACTCAAAAAACCAAAAGCACAAACACAGCTCCTCAGGCTTTTCCACATCTCTGGGAGTGGGGTCTAAGAATCCGTATTTTAAACAAAATCACAGACCAGCCTCTTGAAACTTCTGGTTAGGTTGCTCCTACTGACCCCCAGGCCTCACCTGAGCATCATTTCTGATCTATGAATGAGTTTGGTCCTATCCCCCACCTCTATAAGCTGTTATAGCACCCCACACTTCTCCTTTTGAACACTCCATGGAGTAAATGAATTAATTGTGTCATTATTCATTAGAGTTTGTCCCTTTTAGTCTCTGAGTTCCATGAAGGCAGAGCTGTGTCTGTCTTGGGCACTGTAGTGTCCCCAGCACCAAGCCAGGACTTCTGGCAACACAGGAATGGATACATGAGTTGACATTCCTTGCAAAACACTTTGTAAATATTTTCACATTCAATTATCGTAAGTCCGTAAGGCAGGAAGTAAGGCATTAATATCCCTAAACTAAAAATGAAAAAAAGAGGTTTAGAGACATAAAGTGACTTGTTAATGATGACACAGCTTAGGTCCAGATTTGGACATTGGCTTTCTGTCCCTTCTCTGCCTCTCCAGGCTGTTCCTCTACAGGTTTTATACTCAGCCAGAGCTGAGGAAATTTGTTTAAATGTCCCCAATGTGACACTTATTTAGGATCTCAGAAATTAAGAATACTAACAGTTATCCCCACCTGACATCCTACAGAGGGGCACTTGGCTTGAACAGTGACATGAAGATTGCATCCTTTGAGAATAAACAATGGTGCCTGTGGTCACTTCCACACTATACTTTAAAACATGAGCAGGGGAGAAAGCATATGTAGATCAATCAGGAAAAATCACCTTACCCCAAACCCACGGAGGCATGGGGAGTCTGAATGAGAGCAAAGATAGAAAAGCAGTTTAAGCTTTTTGCAGGAAATCTTTTAATTGCAAGGGCAGAGGCCTAATGGGTGAAGGCTTCAATGAAGAAAAGAGGAAGATCTTGGGTTATAATTAAATGATGGTTGTGACTGGGTATGTGTGTAATGAGGGGTTGATTTGAAAATAGGTCAAGGTCCTCAATTCTGTTAGCCTCAGTGCCAGCTTTTTTATAGCACACATTACATTATTAATGTGATGGGGAATCATACCCATTCCTATACTGACATGAAATTCATAGGTAATATAATTAACCCACAAACATTATTTAAGAAAAATCAATATAATGCCCTCATAGTATGAAGAACCTAGAAGGCAATTAATTTATAATAAAAATGCTCTTCAAACTGTAAATGCTCAAGCACAGTATAATGAAGCACACTTGCATCTATGCCCAGGGTGATCTCAGCAGCCACAGGTAACAAAGTTGTGGGCTGTTGGTGATCCAGATACTACCGATGAGGGTTTGTGAGTGAAGCGATTTTCTGAAAACTTCCAAATTAAACGTAATACCACTTGCCCTTGATTTGTATGTTAGTTGCCTTTCTGAAAAATTCAGCACATATAAATTTTTAAAATTGAGGTATAACTCACCTGTCGTACAATTCATTTTTAAAATGTATGATTCAGTGGTTTTTAGTTGCATACCCATCACAGTTGTCTAATTTCAGAACATTTTATCACCCCCAAAAGAAACGCATACCCATGAGCAGTAACTCCTCATTGCCTCTTCCCCCAACTCCTGGAAACCACGAATCTACCTTCTGTCTCTATGGATTTGCCTTTTTCAAGTATTTCATATAAATGCAATAATATATGTGGCCTTTTGTGTCATAAATTTCACTTATAATGTTTTCAGAGTTCATCCATGTTGTATCATGTATCAGAACTTCATTTATTTTTGTGGTTGAATAATAGTCCATGGTATGGATATACCACATTTTGTTTATCCACTCATTGGTTGATGCCATTTTGGTTGTTTACACTTTTTGGCTATTATGAATAATGTTGCTGTGAACATTTGTGCACAAATTTTTGTCTGGACATATGCTTTCAAGTCTGTTGGGTATATACTAGGAGTGGAATTGCTGGGTCATATGGCAACTCTATGTTTAACATTTTGAGGAACTGCCAGACTGTGTTCCAAGGCAGCAGCAGCCTTCTACTTTCCCACCAGCACATAGGAAGTTTCCAGTTTCTCCACATCTTCATCAGTACTTGTTATAGTCCCTCTTTTTTTTTTTTTTTTGCGGTACGCGGGCCTCTCATTGTTGTGGCCTCTCCCGTTGCGGAGCACAGGCTCCGGACACGCAGGCTTAGCGGCCATGGCTCACGGGCCCAGCTGCTCTGCGGCATGTGGGACCTTCCCGGACCGGGGCACGAACCTATGTCCCCTGCATCGGCAGACGGACTCTCAACCACTGAGCCACCAGGGAAGACCCTGTCCATCTTTTTTACTACCACCATCCTAGCGAGTATAAATTGATATTTCATTGTGGTTTTGATTTGCATTTCATTAATAACTAATGCACATCTTTTCATGTGCTTATTATCTGTTTGCATATCTCCTTTAGAGAAATGTCTACTCAAATCCTTTGTCCATTTTAAAATTGAATATTTGTCTTTTTATTATTGAGACCTAAGAGTTCTTTATATATTCGGAATACTAGATCTTTATCAGATATATAATTTGCAAATATTTCCTCCTATCCTGTGGACTGTCCTTTTACTTTCTTGATGGTATCATTTACAATGCAAAAATTTTGGGTTTGATGTAGTCTAATTTATCTATTTTTTCTTTTATTCCTTATGTTTTTGGTGTCATATCTAAGAAACTATTGCCTAATCCAAGGTCATGAACATTTATACTTATGTTTTTGTCTAAGACTTTTATAGTCTTAACTCTTACATTTAGGTCTTTTTTTGATCCATTCTGAGTTAATTTTTGTATATGGTTTGAGATAAGATTCTTTTATATACGGATATCCAGCTGCCCCGGCACCATTTGTTGAAAAGACTATACTTTCCTCATTGAGTTGTCTTGATACCCTTGTCAAAATCATTTGCCCATAAATGTAAGGGTTTAATTCTGGGCTCTCAATTCTGTTCCATTGATCTGTATGCCTGTCTTTATGGCATATATAAAATTTATGCATAGTATTTCCATGTAAAATGGTATTATGTTCTGGGCTCAGACAATTGTCAACAGATTTTTCACCTGTATGTTTGTCCAGTGGGGCATTTGTAAGTCATGTGAGAGGCAGGGCAATTCTTCCTTCTGTGAGACTATGCTGCCCATTGCAGTACATCTAGCATTATTAGCCCCTGCCAACTACATGCCAGTGCGCCCTCCAGTCATTCTGACAGTTAAAATGTCTCATAACTTTCTAGAGTATCCCTCAGGAAGCAATATTCCCATTGAGAACCATTTCTCTAAAGGCACCTTCTGTACCTTCAGCCTTTTTCCTTCTCTGCCTCTCCAGCCCATCTCCCACACGGCTAAAATATGAGTCTTTCCAGGTTATTCCTTGCTCAAAAGCTTTTAATAGCTCCTTATGCTCTGTGAAATGAAGTTCAAGTCTTCCAGCATAGCTCATCAGCTCGATTACCCTCCAGATCCCTGTCCTGCACGCCACCTGGCCTACGGAACTGGCCTTGCCACTACTCGCTGCCCCTGCATTGCGCACACTGACAGCTCTTAGGAAATCACATTCATTTTCCAGAACCAGCTCTATCAGCTCCTCTGGAAGCCTTGTGGGTCCCCTCTCCAGCTGGCGGTGCCCTTCCTTGAGTTCCCAAGGAACATGCTTAGACTTTGGGCTTTGTTCATCTTGGCATCTCTGGTTCCGCTTCAGTCCGAAGCGCACTGCCTGGTACACTGTTGGGATCAGTGAATTTTGTTGCAAGAGTGAATCCTCAGTACTCCCGTAAGTTCTTTTTTTTTTTTAACATCTTTATTCGAGTATGATTGCTTTACAATGGTGTGTTAGTTTCTGCTTTATAACAAAGTGAATCAGTTATACATATACATATGTCCCCATATCTCCACCCTCTTGTATCTCCCTCCCAGCCTCCTGCCCCCCAATCCCACCCCTCTAGGTGGTCACAGAGCACCGAGCTGATCTCCCTGTGCTATGCGGCTGCTTCCCACTAGCTATCTATTTTATATTTGGTAGTGTATATATGTCTATGCCACTCTCTCACTTCATCCCAGCTTACCCTTCCCCCTCCCCGTGTCCTCAAGGCCATTCTCTAGTAGGTCTGTGTCTTGCGCCTAGGTTCTTCATGACCTTTTTTTTTTTTTTTTTGAGTTACTTCACTCTGTATGACAGACTCTAGGTCCATCCACCTCACTACAAATAACTCAATTTCATTTCTTTTTATGGCTGAGTAATATTCCATTGTATATATGTGCCACATCTTCTTTATCCATTCATCTGTTGATGGACACTTAGGTTGCTTCCATGTCCTGGCTATTGTAAATAGAGCTGCAATGAACATTTTGGTACATGACTCTTTTTGAATTATGGTTTTCTCAGCGTACTCCCCTAAGTTCTTATTCCTCAGGAAACTAACTGCTCTGTTTCTCCTGAGGCATTGATTAGCTTTGCAGCTCATAAAGATTTATTATCACTTATTTACACATATACCTTTATTTGAGAAGACAGACAGGGGTCTGTATGTGTAATTCAAGAGAGTAAGGAAAGGAAGCTTCCAGGTAAAAATATCAACTTCATCATCATCATCATCATCAACAACAACAACAACAATAGAAAATCTTCCAAATGCTAGAAATTCTATGATGGGGCAAAGCCTTTTTGTTCCATTAGGAAAGAGGCGGTTTAATACCCAAATGCCCCATGTGATATATTCAAGGAAAGTGGAAATGTCTGATAGAAAATGATTAGAAGCTATGGAGAGATGAGGAAGCTCTGGGGAACTAAAAGCAGCCAGAGTGCAGGGAACAGTTGGAAGAATAAGTTTGTCTGAAGTGGCAGCTGCTGTGTTTAAATTACTTATTTGCAAACATTGGCACTAGAGTCAACCCTGGACACCAATTCTCCTGCTACTGCTCTGATGCCCAAGCCACTGATAAAAGTTTTTTTTTTTTTGCATGATTTGACATTTTTAAATGATTTTTTTCATTCCAAAATTAACACACACTAGTTGGAAAAATCATAAGAAATATGGTTAAATAAAAAGAAACAACATCCATCACCATGAATTCCACTGCCTACAGACGGCACTGTGAACATTCTGGTGCACATGCTTCCAGTAACTTTCCCTCCGGTGTTTTTAACCCCTCTGTGGTGTGACTTTGATAGTCAGTCATTGGGGAAAACTGCAGATTTCAGAGCTAAAAAAGAAAAAAAAAAAGAGGACAAGAGCAAGAAGAGGATAAACTCTTCTCCTCTGTCCAAGGATTGTGCTGGGCATGGCTAGGAGTGATTAGAGTATTGATTGTATTACATGTTGCACTGCACAGCCGTGACGTCAGCAACACAATTCAGAATGACCAGAACGAAATTAACCATGAGTCAGTTGGCAGCTCCTGGCTTTTTAAGCTAAGGAGAAATGATTTTTGTCGGGGTTTATTGATTCGGTATTTTCTCTTCTATGCCTATGTTTCATTTGTTTAGTACGAAGTCCAAAGGACCACGTTGAAACCGCATTTTAACTGACATTCAGCATTTTCCTCTCCACAAACGGGCAGCACTAAGCCTGTGCAATGTCTCTGGCACAGCTCCCCTCCTTCCCACAATCCTCATGCACTTCAGCCTTCATGAGCCACGGCTGCCCTAACCACTTCTGACAACCGACTGGCTTCTGCTTTCAATTCCTTCCTCTCTATCTTCTGCCCCACGGCGGATGCTGCTCCTAAAGCCCAGCCCTAGTTATTACATTTTTGCTCAGAAACCTTTAACAGGGTCCTGATGGGAAAGGAATGAAGTTCAGGCCCTTAGCAGGTTATTTGCCCAAGTCTGCCTTTCCAGCCTACTATTCTGTTACTCTCAGATGGCTCCAGTGGAAAGTAATCTTGGAAGAGGCTGCCAAGCACTTTGAAAAAATATTGCTTGTTCAGCTAATTATGAAAGTAATAACTGCTCATTGTAGACAATTTTGAAAATGTAAGGAATAAAGAGGAAAAGAATCATTGCCCATATCCCACTGCCTAGAATTAGCCACTGTTAACATTTTGGTGCAAAATGTTCCAAGTTATGCTCAAACTGTACATACAATATAGGATTCTGCTGTTTTCACCTCTTATTATGTTACGGACATTTGCTCAGATCATTAAATAGTCTTATAAAATATGATTTGAATGGTTATTCAGTGTTTCATGATATAGTTGTGCCATAATTAACATAATCATTCATCTGTTGTTGGTACTGTTAGGCATTTAGGTTCCTGTCAAGGTTTTACTCTTATAAATAATGCAAAATGAACTTGCTTGCATATACATTATTGACCACATTTTTAATATTTGCTTAGAAGAGATTCCTAGAGGATGGCAACTTATAACCCTTCTGCCTATTATTTTAATAATTGGCATATTTGTTTTATCTCCTTTACTAACATGTGTCTACCCTGTGCGAGCTGGCACAAAGTTCTGCCTGAAGTGGGTGTACTATAACTGTTGGTTGAATTAAAAGACAGTTCACCTCCCTGGATCTCAGTTTCTTCATTTGTAAAATGGAAGCATTGAATTATATTATTTTAAGGCATGCCATTCGAAAGTTTTTGTACCTTCAGACTTTAGCTAATAACATATATTTAAGATATGATATTCGTAAATAGTTGGGATCACAGCCCATTTCTCATATAGATAACTAATGTCCCATGGGGCTCAGGACAGCCTGCAGCCTGTATAAGGACTGGGGTTAGATGCCGGGAGGCAGTATGGCAAGTTGGGAAATCCGCAGGATTGCATTCCCTTAGTTCTGGCTTCCGTTGCTCATCTGGGTGCCCTTGGGCAAAGCAGCTTTGCCTCTCTGGATTTCAGATCTTCTTTTGTAAACACTATTAATCATCCCTACTTGGATGTGAGGACCAAAAGGGATAATGTATGTAGGACTCCTTGTAGGGGTGGGTTTTAATTGTCATGCTATTTTTGTAATACACATTTCAGTGAATCACTTAGTGCCCTGGATGATGCCACACAAGTTTGATATAACAGGGTTGCTCTTCAAGGAAGACATTAACCCTCTTTTTCAACATCAGCACAGTAAATGGTGAGTCACCACATGGGAAAAAATAGTCAAAATGGCTGGATTAACACATATTTTATATTTATAGTAGAAAAGTGCACACTTTGGAATGAAACATTTCTGTGTTAAAAGTTTGTCTCTACCCCATAGTAGTGCATGGTCTTGCGCAAGTTACTCCAGCCCGCCAAGCTGTGCAAACTGGGGATAATCACAGCACCTACGTTACAGGGTGGTTGTGAGCAATTCTATAAAATGATGTACGTGAAGTGCTTAGTACAGTCCAGGCACATTGGAAGTACTAAAGAAACAAACCCAGGGACTTCCCTGGTGGCGCAGTGGTTAAGAATGCACCTGCCAATGCAGGGGACACAGGTTCGAGCCCTCCTCTGGGAAGATCCCACATGCCGCGGAGCAACTCACCACAACTAGAGAAAGCCCGCACGCAGCAACGAAAACCCAATGCAGCCAAAAATAAATAAATTAATTAATTAAAAAAGAAAAAAGGAAAGAAACAAACCCACAAACCAAACCTTTTATGATTTATCATATCATGGCTTCAAGCCAGGAAGTTTTCAATCAGCCTTAATTTGTCACTGTTCCTGAGTTATGTAATTCCATATTGATTTTAAGAACAGTGCCTCTGGAGTTGCCTAATTTTGTTACCTAGAATAGTTCAATCCTATTTATCAAACTCTAACCAAGTGCCGATTCTGTGTCAGACTCCGTTCTGGGAGCTGAGGCCGGAAATGAAGCGGTGGGACCCTTTGAGCCCGTGTAGTGGAAGTGGCCTTGGGTTGGGAGACATAGGTGGGAAGGAAGTAGTAAGACCTAGTGGATAAGAGTGGAGACCTGGCATCTGACCACCTCCATTCAAATCCCAGCTCTGTCACTGATCAGCTGTGTGACCTTGTAACTTGAGCTCTCCACATCTTGGTTTGAGTTTTTCCTTTTGTAATATGGGGGTAATAATAGCATCTTCCCTAAAAGTGCTGTTGTAGGGATTAGATGAGATGCTCCATGGAACTTGCTTAGAAAATGCAGGACTTACAGTAAGCATCAGTAAATGTTGTTTAATTACTATCCGTTGAGAGACAATAGTGAATTCTGAATTCTTGTCCTCTCTTTCCCACTGAATAGTTTTATAATCTTGGGTAATATTCATGTCTCTGAATCAAAAGGGAAGGAAGGGGGTTACTGTGTTGGCTGGGCTGATTGGTCCTGACAGCCAAGGGGAAATTGGGTTGTACTACACAATGGGGGCAAGAAGGATAAGTCTGGAATACAGGGAGGAGCTCCCCTAGGGCATCTCATATTACCTTGTCCTGTACTCAAGTCACTGGGAAACTGCACGAACCCAATTCAGGCAGAACTGCTGGGAACCTTGGTATTCTCAATTTAGAAAATAAAAAGGCAGGGTGGGAGGGATTAACTGCTTACGTTCCCTTTCAGGTTTACAATTCTCAAGTTCTAAATCCCCATTCTACTTCTAACTTGCTGTGTTTTGTACACTGAGGTATCTGGGCAAATAGCCAGTTTTATTTTCAGATCACCATGGTAGATGTGAGTAGCTCAGTAATAAGACTGTGTGGCTGAAATTCATATAGGGAACACACCCACTTGGTATGGAAAATGTCAAATGACAGAGTTAAACATGATGTTTTTCTTATAATGTCATTCTCAATGGAGAATTACAAAGTTGGATTTCAATGACTGGGCTTGTTCACTGGCTATAAATATAAGGTTATAGTATAAGAATGGCTTGTTTAATCTTCTCCTTACACCTAAGCAGAAGGGGTGGCAATTCCTTCCTGTTATAATAGTGCTTAGTCCTGATATAAATTGTTCTCCCTGTGTGTGGCCCTGTTCAGCTAAAGGATGTGAGCTGTTGATTTTCTTTTTTATTGGGGTATAGCTGTTTTACAGTGCTGTGTTAGTTTCTACTGTACAGCGAAGTGAACTAGAGTTCCCTGTGCTATACAGCAGGTTCTCATTAGTTATCTATTTTATACATATTAGTATATATATGTCAATCCCAATCTCCCAATTCATCCCACTCCCCCTTTCCCCCCTTGGTGTCCATATGTTTGTTCTCTACGTCTGTATCTCTATTTCTGCCTTGCAAACAGGTTCATCTGTACCATTTTTCTAGATTCCACATATATGCATTAATATGTGATATTTGCTTTTCTCTTTCTGACTGACTTCATTCTGTATGACAGTCTCTAGGTCCATCCACATCTCTACAAATGACCCAGTTTTGTTCCTTTTTATGGCTGAGTAATATTCCATTGTATATATGTACCACATCTTCTTTATCCATTCATCTGTCAATGGGCGTTTGCGTTGCTTCCATGACCTGGCTATTGTAAATAGTGCTGCAGTGAACATTGGGGTACATGTGTTTTTTTGAATTATGTTTTTCTCTGGGGAACTGTTGATTTTCATGCTAGTAACTGCCTGGCTAAATGACGGCCCTGGGAGGTTTATATAGGAGTCTAGTTGCATGAAAGTCTGTTTCATAAAAACCACAAGTGACATATAGTGCTTTCTAAACTTGTACCTCACAAAATTACTAATTAATGTGTTCCTACCAATTGCTAGTATTAATGCTGATAAAGGGCCTGTTGAAACAGAACATTAGTGATTTCACAGGGTTGTTTCAATTTTTAAATTTGTTCAGGGGGAGAAGATAGAATGCAATTCTTTTCTCTTTTAGAAAGGTGGAATGTCATTAATTCAAATTGATTTCTTAAGTGATTGTAAGATTCTCTTCCGGGTACCAGAAAAGATCTATTTCTCTCAATCAGTAGAAATACAGTAGAACTGTATTTCTGATTTCAGAAATACAATGTTACTCTTTTTTTCTTAAAAACTTTACTATAAAATTGATAACTATCATTGTGAAGAATTTAGAAAGTAGGAAGAAGATTATAGTCTTCCACCTTAACATGCCTACCATTAGACCAGTTTAAAAATTGTTTTCATGTAAGGGATGTAGCATTCACAGAGTAATTTTTTGTTCCTTCCTTTTCTCTAGCAAAAAATTTTTCACCCCTGAACACTCATTAGGTTGCTTGACTCAAGAATGGGATATTGATTAATCCGTGTTCTAGCTGAATGCCACAGATTTTTTTTTTTAAATTACTAATTCTAATACCTGGGCTATAAAACAAGCAAATAGTTTCAACTGACACATGCGGAGTTTCTCCCCCCATCCCCCCTCCCCTCTTGAATTTGGGAGGCCAGACTATGGTTGGCTTTATTAGGTGAGATTCCAGTCTCACACAGTGTGTAATTAACAACCAAATCGAACTGAACCCTTTCAGTCCACTGGCATTTCAGAGGTGAGAAGGACCAGCTCAGTCTCTGCCAACTTTCTGGCCAAGCTGAGTCATTCACTGGGACCAGGAGCTTCCTTCCATGACACAGCACCTGTGGCTGTAGCTGCTGGGATCTCCAGTCTCTGAAGAAACAAACACGGATCGGACTGGGCTAGTCAAGGTGTGCGAGAGCCCTGCCTAGGGTACCTGATGGTCTCATCCCTCATCTCTCTCTGTAGGACTGTGACCTCCAAAATTCCACTCTCTCTTTTTTTAAAAACTATTTTCTCTTGGGACTTGAGAATTCTTTTCTTTGACAATGGCCGCATTGCGGAGCATGCAGGATCTTATTTCCCCGACCAGGGATCGAACCTGTACCCCCTGAATTGGAAGTGCAGAGTCCTAACCACTGGACCTCCAGGGAATTCCCCCTCCACTCTCTCATGAATTGTTAGGAAGACTTTTCTCAAAGCCCCCAACCTCAGTGAGGCCATCTTGCTGCTCTGATATGGGACTAGGCACAGTGCCTCAAATTTTAAAACAAAACATAAAAATTTTAAATTATGAAATATTTCAGACATATGTAAAAGTATAGAAAGCAATATGATAGCCACTCCTATTTAACCAATTTTGCTATAGGTCTCTCTTTCTGAAAATAAATCAAAGGTACCAGTTAATAGCCAAGACTCTCCTATTTCATCTCTTCCCTCTTTTTCCATAGAGGTAACTACTATCCTGGAGATAGTACACATCATTCCCATGGATGTTTTAAACATTTTTTTTTTTAACCACGTAAGTTGTATTCTTATAGATTATTGTGTTGTCTGTGTTCGAAATGTTTAAAAATCGTATCAACTGGCTTTTGCACTTAAATTTTTAATTTTGAAGTTGATCTGTCTCTAGGTCTAGGTAATCTATTTTCACTCAGGTGTAATAATCTTACTGTACAAATCTACTAATTTATTTACTCATTCTCCTAATGCTGGCAGTTTAGTTGCTCCTCTTTTTTCACGAATGCAAACCATGCTGCAGGGAACATCCTTTCAGTGTGTGTCTCCTTCCATGTGTGTGATTGGGTTGCTGGGTATAAAGTGGGGGGGACCTTTAACTTTACTAGATACTAGCGAGCCACCAAACTGCTCTCTGAAATGGTTGCAGAAATTGGTACTTCCATCAGAAACGTGCAAGACTTCTTGTTTCTGCACATCCTCACCAACACCTAGTGTTATCAGGCTTTAAAATTGTTGCTTGTATGATAGGTTTGAGAAGCCTTCAGTGGGTTTAATGTGTTCAGCATTTCTCTGATTATTCAATTTGTTAAGTAGGTCTTTTCATGGTTTTTGTTTGTTTGTTTGTTTTACCGCATGGGTTTCCTTTTCTGTGAATTGCTTGTTCCTGATCATTGCCCATTTTCTACTGTGCTGTTGTTTCTTTTCTTATACATCTGTAGGAATTTTAAAACACATGTGATTTATACTAATTCTTCGATAGTTAAATGCATTGACTGTATCTTCTGTAGGTCTGTGGCTTTCCTTTCTTTTCTTTTTTGTTAAAAGTTCATTTTATCCTGGTGTCAAGGAGACTTACAGCTCTTGCATTTCTTTTGCTGACAGAATCCTCAAATTAAACAGATTTTTCTTTCCAGTGAAGCATGGTTTTCAGAATCTAAAATGGAAGGTGCTAAAATATCATGGCAAATGTAGACCTCCTGTGATGTTTCTCTCCACCTCTGATAGCTAACGTAAAATTTGCTTCAAAAGAGAATTTAGTTGGAATAATGCTTTAAGTCTCCTAATTCTTGTGAAAATACTGAGGAGAGAAATTTTACCCCCAAAAAAGGAGCAATGGGGATTGGGTTTTCTTTATCCAGTACTGCTGTGCTCTTCAAGAATTTTTTGGTTAAAACAACTTCTATGTTAGAAAACCAAAAGAAGTCAACTAACTGGGAGATGAGCCTCTTCCCTGAGAAACAAAAGAAGCATTGCCTCTCCACAGAGCCCCTCATAATCTGCACATGATGGACCAAAGTTTTGGTTTATGGAAAACCATACCAAGAGCAGGGAGTGGCCTAGCATTTGCAGCTCTTCTCCATAACAGAAGGAAATCCTGAGCATAGCTGGATGGTGTTTTTAATTTCCAGTGAAATATTATATTCAGTTAATCTGTTTGACTTATTTTATTTAGCCTATACATTGATATTGCCTGAGTCACATACATAACCACTTTCACCATGTGTCTAGAACAATACATAACAGAAAAGACACACACATACCCATACACATTTAACTGTGTAGTATTGACCTGTAAAAAACAGTACCAGCCAGTTCCCTAAGACTTAACATCTTTTCTATCTTAACATTCACTCTGCATTCTAATATGTCATATGTAGCTCATAAGGCTATAATGACTCTGTGACTTGTCTTTTTTTAAATAGTGTCTTTTGTATAGAAGTCTTTAATGTTAATGTAGTCAGTTTATCAGTATTTTCCCTTATGATCTGCTGTGTGTGTGTGTGTGATTTATGTAAGAAATCTTTCCTTACTCTGACACAATAAAGATTTTATTTTATATGTTTATCTAAACATTATTTTTCAAAACAAATAATTTTTTATGGAAGTACTGTTGATTTACTATGTTACATCTAAAAATTTTTAATAGCTTTTCCCATTTGGGAATTTTATGTATTTGATAACTTTTGCTTTATATATTTTGAAGTTATATTGTTAGGGGTATACAGGTTCAGAATTACTATATATTCCTGATAAGTTTTTCCTTTTATCATTACGTTACTATCATTTTTGTTTATATTTTATACTAAAATTATTTTGTATGATACTAACAGAGCTATAATATCTTCTTTTGGTTAGTATTTGAAAAATATTGATTATATTTTTCTATCCCTAAATGTTAGACCTTTCTATGTCTTTAGTGTTTCAAGTATATCCCTTAAATAAAATATTAAAAATCCACCCTAGAACCTTAAAGTTACTCATTTAATATGTTGATATTTTTGGATTACTGGAATATTCAGATTTATTTCCCCTATATTATTTTGTCTTATGTATTTACCATGTCTTTTTTTTTTTGCTCTCCACTTTACCCCTTTTTTAATCAAATGAATAAAAAATACATTTTCCTTTTTATTCATTTGATTATATACCATCTATTATTTTTGCTAGTTACCCTTAATTTATTGACCTAAAATATGAAGCTAGTCAATATCTTTCCCTACCTTCTACATGAAACAAGTGCCTTTAACTCCTTTTGCTCTTATTAATTTCCTTCACTCTTCAGTGTTATTGTTGGCTACTATTATATTCCTACCTTGTTTTTAAGTCCGCACTGCCTTGGCCATTATCCTTTATTTTTGTTTATTTATTTATTTATTTATTTATTTTGCGGTATGTGAGCCTCTCAGTGGTGTGGAGGTGTTTCTTTAGGTTTACCCAAGTTTCCAATTTCTTTCTTTGCTCATTATTCCTCTGGTCTCAATATTCTTCCTCTAGAAGAATATTCTTTTTTTAATTAATTAATTAATTAATTTTATTTTTGGCTGCGTTGGGTCTTCGTTGCTGCACACAGGCTTTCTCTAGTTGCGGTGAGCGGGGGCTACTCTTGGTTGTGGTGAGCAGGCTTCTCATTGCGATGGCTTCTCTTGTTGAAGAGTATGGGCTCTAGGCACGCAGGCTTCATTAGTTGTGGCTCACGGGCTCTAGAGCACAGGCGCAGTAATTGTGGCACATGGGCTTAGTCGCTCCACGGCATGTAGGGTCTTCCCAGACCAGGGCTCAAACCTGAGTCCCCTGCATTGGCAGGCGGATTCTTAACCACTGCACCACCAGGGAAGCCCTAGAAGAATATTCTTTAGTTGTTCTTTTATTGAAGGTCTCTGAGTGACTAAGTATCCTAATATTTGTTGGAAAATGTCTTTATTTCAGCCTTACTCTAAAAGGGTATAGAATACTAACTGACAGTTATTTTCCCTCAGCATTTTGAACATATTATTCTGCTGTCTTTTGGTCTCTATTGTTGCTATTGAAAAGTATGCTTAGATTCCACTGTTTTCTTTTCTATGTAATCTTTTTATGCTTGCTGTGTACATTTAGGATTTTTTTGTCTTGTCTTTGGCATTCTGAAGTTTATTACATGTACCTAGGTATGGGTTTATTTTTATTTGCCCTGCTCAGAACTGGTGGCTCTCCTTATACCTGAGAATTCATATCTTTATGAAATTCTGGAAAATTCCCAGGCATTATATTTTGAAACATTGTTGCCTACACATTTTTTTTTTCTGATTTCTCTTTCTGAAATGCCTACTTGATAAATGCTTGGCCTTCTCATTTCATTCTTCTTATCTCTAATGGCGTTTTCGTATATCCAGCTCTTTTATCTTTCTCTACTGCATCCTGTGCAGTTGCCTAAAATCTTTCAATTCACCGATTCTCTCTCCAGCTATGTGTTATCTCTTCGTTAGGCTTTAAATTTCAGTGACCATATTTTCACTGCTAAAAATTCAATTGGTTCTTTTTCAAATTCATTTATTTTTTTTCTCATGACACCTTGTTCTTTCTTTGTGGTCCCCTCCCCACTTTCTTTTGGTTTTAAAATTATTTTAAACACATTTATTTCAGTCTCCTTCAGATTTTCTATTATCTTAGGTTCTTGGGATAACCTCCAGTTCTCTGTGTTTACTCATTCTGACTCATGGGGGAGTATTTATCTGTTTTTAAATTTTTGATTGTGAGCAAACTTCAGTGGAGCTTGTTTTATCTAGGATATCCTGTCTGGCCTGGGTTGTGGGAGTATCCTTCCAGAGTTGTTTTGCATTTTGCTTCTGCCAGGTGCCTCATGGGTATTTGTGGCCCAATTTTTATGTTAAATGCCCAGCCTTGGGATTCTCATACTGAGTGAGCAGTGAGAATCTGGCCTCCACGCTTGTGTGGAAAGGCTGAGGTTTTGATTTCTCAGGCAAGACTTTTTTTGTTCTCTATTCAGAGCTCTGGGCAGAGACAAGCTCCCTTGATGATCATTGATGGAGTGGGTAGGATTTTTCTTGTCTCTCCTTTCACTGAGAATGAGGTACTTTGAAGGTCCTAGATCTGTGTAGGGGTCTCAGTTTCAAGTCCCCTCTTCCAGAGGGCCTAAATCTACAGTCCTTCCTGCGTGTGACTTCAAAGCCAAGTCCTTAAGCGTTAGTGCCCTGTCTTGGGTCTTATAACCCTTCTTCCCCTCACTCTCTTTTTTTCTTCTGACTCACCTCTTCATTCTCTGAGCCTTAATTGATGCTAATATTACTTCTGATAATACATCTTGTGGCTTCACGTCCCTTCACAGTCTAGGCGCCACAGCTGTCAGCTCACTGAGGACATGACCTATGTTTTAGTCTTTTTCAGGGTTAATATACAACCTAGCAAACTTCTTGCCACAAATATTTGTTAGTTGATTCACAAACTTCCCAGTGTGAGAAGTTGCTATGTCTGCACCTTCACACAAAATATATAAGCTGTTTTCCACTTAAACTGATATAGTTGGGGGTGCCCCAAGCCTCAGATCTTATTGGGGTATTGTGGAGAGAGCCCTGGACTGAGTCAGAAGTCTAGGGTATTAGACTAATCTGTTGCAGAAAACTTGTGTGTCTTTAGACAAGTCATTCTACCTTTCTGAACCTCAGTGTCTTTGTCTACAAAATGAAGATAGTATATTCACTCTGTGTACCCTGCAGGGTTGTGAAGAGGATTAAATAAGAAATGCCATGTGGAAAAGTGATATAAACTTTAAAAGGCTGTCCACGGTGTGTTGTTGATAATGTATTGTTGTTTGTAGGTCAGGACATGGTAAACCACAGAGGCAGTAATAAGATTTCCTGATTCCTCCTGGGAAATATTGTTTATTTTGGCATTGTCTGGTTGCTGTCCTTGCTACAAGAAATATTGTTTTTGCTTGTCAGACTCTCTTTAATGGTTAACATGTTGACCAAAGGAGCCCTATTAATATTCTAGATGGCTTAGATGAAGCTTCACTTTTGGTTGTTTAACTCAAAGAATTGCACCATATATCATCCTCTCTTCTAGCAACATCCTTCCAGTTTTTTTTAAAAGTCAGTGAAATATTTACTGCCATGATGCCTTTCTAAGCAGAAAAATGGGGCTCTGTCACATCTTACCTCCACTTTCCATTCTCCTTTCCTCACCCCGCTGCATAGATTCATACCTGTGGGGCTCCTGCCATACAAAATGTACTCTCACATCAGTTCAGCAAATACTGGTTCCTAATGGCTGTGTGTAAAGCAAAGTTTTGCAAACAGGATATCTTATTTTCACATTAAATAACACACGTTCCCACTTTGGTTTCGATCTGCATTCAGTCAGCATTGGATTTGGTATCTATCACTCCATCAAGTTCAGTCTCTGACAGACTGTACACATACACTATTTAGGAATCCTGGTGATTCCTTTTATTAAATGAAGACTCCTTGCTAGTAAATAACCCCAGCTCTACCTACCATTAACGCGTTCTCGTAATGGGTTTTCACATAAGAGGTACGTGTGGGTTGTAATATGAATCTTTTACCCTGTTTCATTTTTGAGTCACTATCCCCTTTAACACATGGGTGACAAAAAACGGAGCACAGATCCTCTCTCCAATGTCATCAGAATGCCGTGGAGTGGAATGCTGGTGGAATAAACAGCGCTGAGTGTTACCTAGGCTGGCCCTGACCAGTGGGTAATCACAGTCATATAAATTACAGGTTCTCTTTGGAGAACGGAATGATTTTCTGAGTCATTTCCAGAGCCTCTGAAGTGGCACTTCCTGTTGTTAGAGATCTGTTGTGCTGAGATGATTTTAGCTGCTGGCTCCTGTGAAAGAGACACGCAGGGACTAGAAAGCACACTCCCAGGTGCTGGAGCTGGAAGAAATAATTGGATCCGAAACTCATTTCATAGACAAGGAAAGTGTAACCTAAAAGATGTGCCCAGGGTCACACTGCTGGTTACAGGCAGTAGTCCCAGGACCCAGGAGGTCTGTCTCCAGTTCACTAGCTTTGGTTTTATTTCATCAAGTTTAAGTTTTAGCAGTTTATCCTTTTGCAAAAGTAATAGGCTATAGTCTTTGAAGTCAGACAGATTTGTGTTAGAGTCTCTGCCTCATCTGTTAAAGTTTATAGTCTTTCTGAGCCTTGGTTTCTTTTTCTCTTCTTTCTTTCTTTCTTTTTTTTTTTTTTTTTGCTGCACTGTTCGGCATGAGGGATCTTAGTTCCCCGACCAGGGATGGGGCCCGTGCCCCCTGCATTGGGAGTGCGGAGTCTTAACCACTGGACCGCCAGGGAAGTCCCTGGTTTCTTTATCTAAAAAATGCACGTAGAAATGCCTACCTTATAGGATTATTGTGCTAATTCATGTTAATGTAGTCAGTATATGAAGTGCCTGGTACGTACTGGATTAAAATACAGATATTATTGTTATTACTCTAGGAGACAGGGCTGGACCAACTGCCTCCTCTAATTCTAATAGTAACTTATACTTCCCATAGAACTTTTTTGGCAACTAAATCTTTCCTTATCTCTCCAGCTTTGGGCCCTATGTAGATCCACATAGGCCTTTCTTGGGTATCAAGTTTCTATTTTTAAAATATTTCTAGCCACCCAGTAATCTGGTTCTCATTGCAGACTCCTGGGTTGTTAGGAGGAAATCTCTAGTCTCCTTAGCCTGTGAGGAGCAGAACCATCCTGGTTCTCTTTCTTTTGAGATAACGAAGTTGCCCTTGGAATATCAACCAGACTGGTGTAGGAAGTGAGACACCGAAGTAGTGGGTCGGAAGCCCTGGGCTGGGGGTGGGAGTGAGGTAGAGGAGCAAAACAGGGGAGACCCTAGCTGAGCTCAGCTTCAGCTGAGCTGAGCAAGACAAGGAGCTGATGCCTCTCAAATGCAATAGTAGCTCAAGCGACTAAAAGACAAGTGACTAATTTAGTGTCCGGTCCTTTGGAAGTGAGGCCTCCATGGCCCTGCTGACTGGCTGGATTTGAGGAAGCCAAGCTTAAACAGAGGCAGTTGCAGATAGGAGGCTGGACGGTGTGTGTACACGTGCGTGTGCATAAGACTTGTAAAAAACGCCTCTCTCTTTATTACTTTTCCTAGGGTAAAGGGGCTGACAACCATCACCTTGCTTGGCTTGCAGGCAGTGAGGGAGAGAGTTGCCTAGAACATCTGGAAGCCTGCAGCTTGGCGGAGAAAGCAGTGATAAAAAGTAAGTCAGAAGGCAGGGTGAGTTCAACTTCCCCTTCTTGCTGGTGCTGGGCTGAGGGTCACCTGCAGAATGATGTGGAAAAGAGCTGGCTGGTTAGGCCCTGGCTTCTCCTTGTCTTGTCAATACACAGGTGATCTCAGTTTCTTGTCTCATTGAAACAGCCCCTTCCCTGCTGCCACCAGAAAATGAAGAAACAAATGGAACAGGGGAAAAATACTCTATCAGAAAAATAATGGAAAAATACAAGAAACAGAGGGAGAAAAAATAAACAGAGGAAATCAAGCCCTTTGGAGCTTTGGCATTTTGTACAGTGGTCCACGCTGGAATTGAATTGAATTGAATGTGGTCCGTGAAATGCATCTTTAATAATATGCTGCTGGTGTTACAAATTTTCAAGCTGGAAAGAACCATGATAATCATCCATGGTAGCCTTTCTGTCTTACAGATGAGGCATCTCAGGCCCAGAAAAGCAAAGAGACCTGTGCAAGGTGATGCACAGGCAGCTGGAGAGAGGCAGACCTGAAACCACCGACCCTGCTTCACTTCCTCATGGTGCCTCCTTGGCGCCATTTTGGTTCCAGGCAGGCAAAGCTTATCTGGTGCTCCCCCTCTTTGTACTTCTGCCCATTCCCACCAACCCTTTCACCACAAGTGTAGAGGGTCTCCTGTCAGCTGAGAGAAAGGGGGGCCCCAAGTCAGGCGTGACGCCTAGGAGAGAGGGTGCTCTCTCTCCCCAGTCCTGGGAGCTGTGCTCATCTCAAGGTCCAGGTGACATGGTTCCACCCAGCCAAGCAGTAGCAACAACGGCCACTGATTCTACAGCTATGAAGTGCGCTTTTTCTTGTACGTTTTTCACAGTTTAATCTCCTGACTTGACTTTTCTATTTCCACCCTCTCTCTGTCTCACTCATCTGTCCCACTCACTGTTGCCAGAACCTTCTGTCACTCCTCTGGTCACAACTTCACTGTACGAAAACCTTGGGGGGCTCCCACTGCTTGTGACTTAAAGCCTAATCTTAGCTCAGCATTCAAGGTCCGGGACAGATGAGTTTTACTAATCTTATAGCCATCGAGCTTGTAATGAAACACTTCTCCAAAAAACTCCAAGCAGCTGAGCAACAAACAAATTCTGGTGAGGACCACCTTATAGTTCACTAAAAAAAAAAACAGCAAAAAGCTAACCCTGAAACCTTTGCTTTAACATTTAAAGCAAAGTTAAAATGGATCCACCCTTAGTGTTGTGATGCAGTTAAGCCATAAGTTACATTTTAACATTCCACTCACAAACTGGTATTACCCTACTTTTTGACTAGAAACTGGCCCTGTAGACACGCTAAGCTGTGAGATTAGGCTGGCAAATTTACTTTCTTTTCTTTTTTTTTCTTAAATTAATTAATTAACTAATATTTATTTTTTGGCTGCATTGGGTCTTCGTTGCTGCGTGCGGGCTTTCTCTAGTTGCAGAGAGCAGGGGCTACTCTTCGTTGCGGTGCATGGGCTTCACATTGCGGTGGCTTCTCTTGTGGCGAAGCATGGGCTCTAGGCGCGTGGGCTTCAGTAGTTGTGGCACGCGGGCTCAGTAGTTGTGGCACACAGGCATAGTTGCTCTGCAGCATGTGGGATCATCCGTGACCAGGGCTTGAACGTGTGTCCCCTGCATTGGCACGTGGATTCTTAACCACTGCGCCACCAGGGGAGTCCAAATTTACTTCATTTTCTAATGACTGTGATTCTCCCTTGAGTTTTGAGTTTGTGTTTGTTTTGTTTTGGTTATGTGCTGGGAAAGGCTTGATGTCCCTTGTCTTAAGAGGAGAAAATTACCTTAAAAGTCCAAATAGTTTCCTGTATATAAATTAGGCTTCTAAGCTTAGTGAATTGGGGATCATTAGTTAATGGCTTCATGACGATGCCTTTTGCAAGTGACTTCTGAAAACTGGGGGCAAATTGAGTGATTCAGAACTGAGAAAGACCCATCTGCTTACTTGTGTGAGATATACCTCTTACTCTCAAGCCTGGGACACTGGTAAAGACTTTGATTGGGGGAAGGGAAATGCATCTCACTTCTTACTGCCCAGCAAATGCCCCCGTGCCTCCGACCCCAATTTTTCCTTTGAAGGGAAAGTACTTTAGGAAGAATGTGATTTCTTTCCCCTCCATTTTTTGGGTTGACTTAAGTTTCTTTTTTACTCTCTCATTTAACATTTTCTTAATATCCTCTAGTCCATCAGCAAGATTAAACTTTAGAATTTTCTTAAACTGAACAACAAAATGGCCTTTCAAATTACTTCCCTTTCTTTCAAATCCCCCATCCTGTTTTGCTTAATAAATATCCCTTTTGCCATCAGTTCTCCCATTACAGCTTATTAGTCTTCCTGTTTTGGGGTAATCACATAATCTCAGCCTTCACTGAAAGAAATGAGTTCCTGTAGGCAAATGAAAATGCACTTTGAAGTTCTACAGTATTAATTTCTTTTAAGTCTAGAGATGTATTGTGCATCACTGACCGTTTAGGACAAATTGGTCTTCAGAAACCATTCACAGGAACCTTGAGAATGCAGGCTATTGTTTTTGTGAGTAGAAACTTGCATTACATTGGTCAGTTGGGCCTGTAATTTTGTTTAGTTGACAGTTACATGAGAAGAATTCAAATCACTTTGCTGATTAAGAAACAAACCCCAAACAATCAATCCTGAATGCAATCCTCTACATACCCTAGGTACTTGGGACTTCGTATTGTTTTAATTTTAGCAACAGTAGTCTGAACAGGGGTTCCTATTTTTTTTTTGCGGTACGCGGGCCTCTCACTGTTGTGGCCTCTCCCGTTGCGGAGCCCAGGCTCCGGACACGCAGGCTCAGCAGCCATGGCTCACGGGCCCAGCCGCTCCGCGGCATGTGGGATCTTCCCAGACCGGGGCACAAACCCGTGTCCCCTGCATCGGCAGGCGGACTCTCAACCACTGCGCCACCAGGGAAGCCCAGGGGTTCCTATTTTTATTAACAGCTCCTAGTCTGTGTTTTTCTCCTTTGTAGCTTCAGTTTTTAGTATATTTTGTTGAATGAGTGAATAACTAAATGAATAAAGAACCATTATTTTTCTCTTTCTTAGATGGAGTGACTGAGGCCTAGAAAAGGTATGACTTGCCCAAGGTTCCACACTAAGTCTTCGGACCTCTGGGTCTAATCCTCTGATAAGGCCATGAAGTTACAGCTGCAAAGTCATTCTTATCATCCATGCACTCATGTAAGATATATTAGGATTAGTCTGTTTCAGAGAGAACTTTAAAATTGTGGATGAGTAATGCAAATGGGGAAGATCTTGGTGTCAGAGGGCACAGTGTTTGAATCTGGCTGTGAGACCTTGGGCAAGTCATTTAAATTCAATAATTCTCATATGTAGAAATGGGATAATAATGCTTATATCATAGGATTAAATGAGTAAATGTGAGCAGTTATTATTATCAGCAGTATTATGATGTAGCCATGTAATTATCCTTGACTTTAAGAAGAACACTCAGTAACTTGCCATATTGGAATCACATGTATAAAGAGATAACATCACAAAGCTCAACTGACAGGTTCTCCCCAGATTCCTAATGTACTGTGTTGGCACCATAGTATTTATTTACAACTGTAGTTTGGAATAGTCTTGGGGGCAGCAAAGAAGAACACAGGCTAGTCACGAAGACATTATTGAGATAGAGAAGTCTTGTTTCTATTTTGACATTAAGTTCTACGGTGGCATGTTTTAGTCGTCTATATTAGGAATTTATTTTGGCACGACAGTCTATACTCATTCAGATATTGTCTTCCTCTGTGTTCTGATGCTGGAATAGAAAGTGTGTCAAAAGTCTGTGTGACTAGGAAAGAACTTAAGATGAATCCCAAACAGTCTGCTGTAGTTTGTGCCTGCTTGGAACCAGGATAACTAGTCTGCTCAAGGGGAGAATAAAAATAGTTAAAATGGTTGTTGGACCTCTGTCAGAGGTAACCATGGTGTCTGATTTTTAAAAAAACATTTTGAGAGTTGATTCCTTTGGCATTTTGTGGATGAGTCATAGTCACCCCATGAATGTTTTCTGTGTTGAGAGTGACTAATGAGTACAGTTTCAAATGTCAGGGTCCACACATGAAGATTACTGACAAGGATAAACCAGATCTGGTGCTCTCAGAGCAAGGTCAGATCATGGCACCCTCTGGAGAGGAATAAACAGAATCAGCACAAAGTACAAGGGTTTTGCCCGTTACAGAAATAACCCAACCACTAGTATGGCTTATTCATGACTGGTGGTTAAACTGGGGCACCTACCAGAACTCCCTAAGGAAGACTAGCCTGTAACAAATATAAGATAGACTATGAGTTAGGAAGTTATAACGTGTATGAAATAATATCCTAACAGAAGATGGGGGATGCATGGAGACTAGATAAAGTCTCTACCTTCTGCTGAAATAATTTCCCCAAGTTTCTCTAACACTAGGGAAAGGGGAAACAAGACCCTTTATTTGAAGGGCCCAACATTCCAGTAACCTGAAAGGTGTTCTTGGGTGGAATTTGGAAGAATTCTCTAGTCCTTGTTGCAGCCTGGATGGCAAATTTCATGAGACTGCCTGTCCAACTCCATTGATCCTGATGTGCTCACAAGTCAGCTCATTCAGGTGTTTTGCTATCCTAATACCAGGATGGGAATGACCTGGGTAACACTCACAAGCATCCTGCATTGCCAGTGACTTATATTGGCATCTAGTTAACACATCAGCCTCTTGGGATTTGGGGATTATGGCTTGATTCTTCAGAGCTAGAAGACTTTTGATAGACCTGATAAAATCAAGTTTCTATACGTAATAAGGCTGGTCAGACTGTGAGACAATCATGACCCTATGAAACCCTACCTGAGAAGCCAGTTCTTAGATTTCTTCCCTCACTCTCTTTTCAACACAATTTTTACTGAAACACCACCTGTTTTTGTCTTTAAATGATTTCTCAGAATGAATTTATATAGAAAATATGAGTTTCATTGATTTTCTAAAAAAGAAAAACCCTATCATTGTAAGCCTTGTGTACATTAAATTAAATGTACCGTGCTGATCCATTTGGGCAAAACACCTTGCCCCTGAAGCGGAAATGGTTTGGGAGTTCTCTTTTTTTACTTTCTTACTCTTTTTTAACCAATCTTGCTTAAATCTATCCATTTACCCAATTACCTGGTCCCTGGGATTATGAATCTAATAACCTGCCATTTACAATGAATTTGGGATGAACTTTGCTCCATTATCAAATGATGGGAGCCATGGACCCTGCCCTCTTTTTTCTTGGGCACACTGTTTTCTGTGGTGATCTCTACCTTAATGGCATTGATCGTGTATAGCCTCTAGACTAGAAAGTGTCCTGCCTCCATAACCAGCTTCTTAATATGATAGATGGATCAATACAATGTGGGCGATAATAAGTTGTGGGTATTCTAAACAAGGTCTTGGAATGAGCATCTGAGCACAGTGCAATCAGTCATTTCCATCCATCCTTATGGGATTGGTCAACGAATGGGGGGTGTGGAGAGTGGGAAGATGCTCTGTTACCTACTGTTGGAAAGCAGCGGCTTGGTGTGGAGGGAAAAGCCTGGGACTGGGAGCCAGAGAATCTAGTCTGTCCACAGTGCTGCTTTTCGCTTTGCAACCTTGAGCAAGTGGCTTCACCTCTCTGGCTCTCAGAGAGAGTTTCATCTCTTGTAAATTGAGTGGATTGGTTTAGATGATCTCTACTGGATGTATATTGGATGACAGGTGGCCAGAGAAAGGAACGTGGGAAATAAGCAATCTCAGAACCTAAATATGCACAGACTAACTTGACTGTGAGGTGAAATGTAAGACCATAAGCCTGGATAAATTATTAGGAGTGTGCAGATGGGTGAAGAATTTAACCCTGCTACAGAGAGGGATGGTGCTCTGGAGGCTGCAATCCTATCTCTGACATGCTCTGTGTGCAGGCAACTTCATCTTTCTGAAGGCTCCCTCATCTAGAAAATAGAGAGGCTGTGATCATTTATATGCAAGCATGAGCAGCATATTATTTACAGAATCACCAGAGATTAAGATGCCTTCTGTTCAGGCTGTGCCTCTATAATCTCTGGCAGTTTGAAATGAAGAGGCGGGGAGCGTGTGTGAGGCGGGGGAAGAATGCCATGCCCATGTGTTGGCTATGCTGCTTGTCTGCATTTCTGAAGAGAATATTCTCATGTAGAAGCAGCCCAGGATCTGATCTCTCACCTGGTTGTTATGAAGGAACCGTATCTTAATAGTGAGCTATGGAAAACTTGGAGCTTCGTAAATACTTAATAATCACATTGTGTGTTACATTGGATTATGCACCAATGATGAATAAAATTCCTGAAGGCAGTACAGAGCAGGGCAAAATGTTATGAACTCAGAGGATAGACTAGGCTCTAGTCTTTATCCTGTCTCCTGTCACTAATTTGCTGGCTGACCTTGAGCAAGTCATTTAATGTCTCTGGGTTTTAATTACTTCAACTGTAAAACATAGGGAAGGGAGAAGGCTGGCTGGGATGATTTCTGAGGTTCCTTCCAGCTGTGAGATTAGATTTCATGATTCTGGTATCTGCCATGAACCAGTCCTGAATTCAATGATATTTGCAAAATATTCATAAAAACTCTGTTCAAAGGATAAACTCCAGGCTGGATAAATACATCCACTCAGCTGTATTAAAGTATCTTCAGAGTCTTTCTAGTATGACCTTTCACCATTCTTAGCCAGGTCTCTACTTAACCACATCAGTCTGCACATATATCATTTTCATTCATACTTCTAGAATTTGCTTATGCTATTCCCATTTCTACAATAGCCTTTCCTCTCATTTATCCACATGAGAAAATATTATATATCATTCAAAGTATGGTTCAATTGTAATTTCCCTATGGAAGTGAATCGTTCCCTTGTCTCTTTTTGGAGGCTCCTTCATAACATGTTAT
This sequence comes from Stenella coeruleoalba, assembly GCF_951394435.1. NCBI lineage: Eukaryota > Metazoa > Chordata > Mammalia > Artiodactyla > Delphinidae > Stenella > Stenella coeruleoalba. The sequence goes on from NC_137150.1 coordinate 49,195,451, forward strand.
AGCATATGTCACATTGCATAGATAATTAGTGGAGTTTACATGTCTGACTGCTGGAGTGTTGGTGACTTGAGGGCAGGGATTGTGCCAGTGCTTAGCTAGATCCATGCTTCTCATAAAGTAAGAGCATAACCCTGTGTTTCTCCAGTGAACCACAAACGTGGTGTTTTTCAGAATTGTATTCACTAATTTTGGGTCCTCAAATGCCAGCCTTTAGTCTGGGCCTTGCAATATGGGCATATTACCCTACTGGGACTTCTTGCACCTGCAGAAGTTGGAAGGGGCTTCTTATATAAACTTCTGAGGGCCAGTTTGAAAACCACTGATCTCTGACCTTATATTTTACTTCTCGATAAAATTACTGGAATCCCAGTAATGCTTCTGAGCTGTTGTAGACTTCACATGAGTATGGCTGGATTTCACCTGGGGAAGGATACCAAAAGTAAATTCTCTCTATATCAATTGGGGAACTAGGAAGCACGAACAGCATCTCCCCTTGAGCACTATTTCTCAGTGGAAGACAAGTGCTGTGGGCATTAAAGGTAGGATTCTTTCTTACTGTGCGGGGTTGTCCTGTCTAGTGCAGGATATTCAGCATTCCTGATCCCGGTCCACCAAAGGCAGTAGTAACACCCACCCCCAGTGTATGTAACAATAAACAAAATACCCTTTAGTGAGATAGCACCTGAGGTTGAGAACCCTTGATTTTAGAAGTAAACCAGGAGGCCTCCCATATTGTAAATGCCATTTTCTAGACATGCAGCTTAGATCTAAGATCTTCTTAACCCTAAAGACTTTGATTTAGCCGTCAACTCTAGTTCAGGACCGTATATCAGCAACTTGAGAGTTATTTTTTTTTTTTCTTTTTTTTTTGAGAGTTATTTTTGACTGAGAAGAACTGAAAGGACCAAAACTCTGTTCCTTTCTTTTGTAAAGACTTTATGGTTTATAAGGAGTTTTAAAAAGTGCTGTCTCATTGGCCCTTCTTGTAATATGAGGAGCAGACTTAGTGCACATTAAAATCCACAGTGAGATAGGTAGATACTGTGATATATTCTGTTTGACTAATTTGGTAAGGTAGGGTTAATGAGAAGAAAATGAATTTCACACATGATTTTGAAAATTTTAGTCTTACTTTTGACCGAAGCCCACCACCAGGAAACGGCACTCGGGAAACTCTCCATCTCTGTCTTAAAAGCTGTCTAGATCATCACTCTGAGTAAAAAACCTAGAGGCAAATCCAGAAAACTCTACGGAACAGTGAAGATGTGGCAGGCTGACATTTGTAGCCATAGAAGGTGCTGAATCCTACACCAACATTCATTCATTTCTGGCAATGCAGTCAATTCATACATTCTGGGGAAAGCATCATGCAAAGCCCAACATTCAGTACTGAACCACTGAAACAATGGATTAACTTGAAAAAGGACAAGAGCCGTCTTGCAGAAAGACAACGCAGATCCCTATATAGTTTCATCAGAACCAGAGACCTGAAGTTCTATTTACCCTCTTGATTCCTATTCTAGCCAGAAAATGTAGGTAAAGTAAAAATTCCCCAGAGAAGGGGCTTGTGCGTTAAGTGGCCTAAAAATGATGCACATCAGTTATCTGAGAGACCGGTTATCTGGTTTTCAAAGACGCAGTGTCGCATGGTGCTTAAAAGCACAAACTTGTTAGCTGGATGAATTTGGGCAGGTTATTTAACTACTTGGGGATCCAGTTTTCTCATCTGTAAAAAGGGGATAATAACATTACCAACATTTAGGGTCAGAGTAAGTATAAATGAGTATTAGCTATCATGATCATCATCATTGTTATTACTGTTGTTACTTTGTGAAGTACTGGCATGAAATGTCAGAGCTTCCAATAAATAATGATGTAAAAATAAGAATCTTCATTTATTTTTGATTATTTGGGCTGAATGAGGTAGTATATTCAAGTCTTTGGCCTCCTTTCATAGAACCATAGAATGTTATAGCTGGAAGGACCTGAAACACTATTTAATTCAAAATTCTTGGTTTAGAGATGGAGACGATGAAGGTAAGAGGAGTTAAATCCTTGCTCAAATTCTTGCAACAAAGATTCTGAGGTTTTGAATGCTTTTCTTCTCGTTCATAGTTCTACCCATGAAATTTCTACCTGTTGATTATCCTTGACTAGTAGTTCACCTGGGGTGCAAGGAAAATAATCTGAAATCCAAATACCTTCACTTTCCTACTCTTTGCAGCTCTGGTAAAAGTTTGGTGGCTAAACTCATTGATAAAAAAAAAATTTTCATGACTAATGAAAAGATGCATGATGTTAAAAGATGCAAAGAGCAGTGGATTGAGAGAGAAGGCTCAAGTCTTGCTTCTGCCTCTGCTATTAACTTGGATGACCATTCTCAGCCTTGATTTCTCTGTTTGCAAAATAAGAAAGTTGGGCTGTGTGATTGTTACAAAATATTGGCACAATAATATATTGTATAAATATTTTCTCTAATGAACATTCAAGTCTTTACAATTATGAGAAACATTTTGTCATCAGAATGTTCAAACACCTGGATGCAATTTTTTTTTAATTTGCTAATTATTTGAAAAACAAACAAAGGGAAAAAAACAATTTAAAAAATGAACAGGCCATGGAAACCAGCTTGCTCATTTGTAGGACAGTTTATTGGGCTGGAATATTTTGCCTTTGGCAAATGAGAATCAGTTAATTCCAGGCATTTGCTTATTGGCTTGCTAGAATAGAATGATCTATTTTTATTTCATTTTTGTCAGTAATCACCAGTTAAAACTTTTAAAGGGAGGCCCAGTTATTCCTGGAAAAGGGTAATATTCTGTGACCTGCCAGACTGTGATGTCATCAGCTCTCCTCTGATCAATATATGTGTTTTCATTTTAAGCTAAGCTCCCTATGAATTTAGTAATAAGAGTAATTGCCTGCAACAATCATGAAGGCCAGTCAAATACTTTCTCAAGGAAATAAATATCTCTTTAAGGTAAAAGTGAAAAATAACATATACGATTCCATTGAAGCATTAAGTTTCTGAAATTGTCTCATCATAGTGAAATGCAAGGCCTTTGGGCTGATGTGTCCCTTGTTCCCCGGAAGAGGACAGCAAGGTACAATTCTCAGTAGCAGTCTGTCTTGGCCATCACTACCTGTGCCCCTAAAGGGGCTAGGAGGGTGGTCGTCAGGGTAAGATTTGATGTTCTGTGTTTGTCTCCTGTTTTATTTGCTGAAGGAAAATGCTGCAGGGAATACTCATGTCTTGGCTAGATGAGTGTATGGCACGAACAGACCTGGAACAATGGTCTGAATTCAACAAATATTTACTGAGCACCCATGTGCCAGGCTATAGGAGTTGCAACACCTTTGACACAGCATTTCTGTGCTAATATAGGACACTCCTCAATTACTTTATTGATTAAGTGAATGATTGTATACTACCAGCATGAGTTTCAAAGCTACATTGTCAGTTCCATTTACTTCTTGGGTTGTAAAATCAGTTAAATCCCTCAAGCTGAAAACAGTGAAAATTAAACTCTTTTCAGCTCCGAGGTAAAATATTTTCTCCCTTGCAAAATCCAAGCCCTTTCAAGAGATACACAGTCCCCATGAAATGAATAAGCCATGGTTCCTCCCAAAATGGTATTTATAATTAAAGCCAGCATGATCTGCTAGAGACCAGAGTTGACAATCTCCCTAAGTTTCCCTTTAGTGATAAAATTACATACGCAACAACTGGCTGTGAGTGGCATGCTTGACCAGCTTCAGGCTAAGAGTATATCTCAGCTACTTCTCTGGCAGAGTATCTTACAAGTTACCATTCCTTTGTTAAGACTTTGTTGAGATCTATTTATCTATCTATCTTAAGACAAATATATACATATATATAAGATACATATATATATATAAAGTTTATATAAATTTGAATTTTGAATAAGAACCACTAGGTTATTTCTAAGTTGGAATTCAGGAAACCAGTAAGACAGTAAAATGGAACGTTTTGCTTTAGTTTATGGTAAAATGGAATCTATGTGAAGCAAACTCCAGAGGTCACCAGCTCCTTCAGTGAGATGTGTTCTCCTTGCCAGCCTTATTGTCTTGAGCATCTTTGGGCGTTGGGGGATGTCCTGGGCACAAGTAGCTTTTTCTCCTCTCATGGCAAATGTTTCAGAACAGAGTCCCAAATCCTTATTCCCAATTTCACGTTCTCAGTTGCTGTGAGGATGTTTTTAGCACTTTCCAAAGCAACACTGTCCAACAGAACTCTCTGCGGTTTTCTGTACCTGCACTGTCCAATAAGGCAGTCATTAGCCACGTATGGTTTTACTGAGCACTTGAAATACGGCTATTGTGATTAAGGAACTGAATTTTTAATGTGTAAATTTTAACTAACTAAAATGTAAATAACTTCATGTGGCTAATGACTACCATATTGGATAGAGTGGTTCTAGACAGTGTAAGTTTATGGTTCATGGGGCCGAGCAACCCAGCAACAGCACCCTTGCAGGATCGCCCAGTGAGGGTATCATAGAAGTTATGCATTTTATTATGAGTTATGCCTTACTTGCTTCTATAGGGGGTTTGAAGCAGAATGTCAGTAATAGCACTAGGAAGATATAAAGGGATCTCTAAGTAAAGGATAACAAATGGGAGGAATGTGTTGTGGTAAATATTAAGAGGTTAAACAGCAGAACAGTGCCATTTGAATTGAATTTGAAGTTCTAAATTCTACATATTGGAGCAGGATAGAACTATCCAATTCAATATAAAAATTACATTTTGCCGGTGTGATTACTAGGGCTATAAAAATCCAATTAATGAAGGTGAGATTTTACTGTGGGCTGAAAGAGAAGCAAGCAAAAATGAATTGAGTATCAGGCCCACTGTATGTTAGAGTAGACTAGAACTCTAGGACCATCTCTAATGAAATTATCTACTTGACTGAATTGTGAAAATTCAATGAAATGATTTATGAAAGGACTTAGCATAGTGGCTAGCATTTGATAGATATCAGCACTTATGATGATCAGTTATTTCTGCCTAGATCTTTTTGAGGCCTCTTCCAAGTACCTTTGAGAACATAGGAAGATGCTAAGGGTAACTGATTTTGGCAGAATTATTTGTTGAGAATAGATCATAGAAGAGGAAATATAGACAACATAAAGGCAAGCAAAGAAATGCCACACCATCTTCCCCATTTGCAATTTGTTGCTATAGGGAGAACAGTTACTGAGGAAGGTGGGTCAGGTATCTCAGTTATGTTGGGTCAGACAACACTGGAATAGGGAGACCAAAGGGGAAAGAATAGGTAGAAAAAGTAGGAATGAGGACTGCTTGTATTTTAAGTGTTTATAATTACTGAATATAGTTCACTCATGCTGATGTTCTTGTCAAAGATAATCAAAGAAGGCATGGAAGAATATTTGAGGCACCATGGGGGTAGTGGAAAGGGCACCGACCTCGGAGTCAGGTCAACTGGATTCCAATCCTAACCTTTCAGTTTTCTGACTTAGACTAATAACCATCTTGTGGTTCCCAAATTCTCCTTTTTGTAAAACAATGATGCTTAATGATTTTGAAGATTATTCCAGCCCTCTAAGTCAAGGGTGTAATTCTAAATATGAAAGCACAAGTGGGCTCTAATCCTCCAGATTCCCCAAAGCCCTGCTGTTCTTTCAGGAATGCCTGCTGTTTTAGTCCTCTAATGTGTTTCTGTTATCCTGAAGCCCGAGTTGTGTGAACAGTGGTGTCTCAAGCAGCATGCACAAAAGCAGTTGGTATGGTGGGAGTGAGTGACAGTGGGTGGGTGAACAGATTAAAGAGGAAAGGGTTGGAAGAGAGAGTAGTGTGTGTGAAAGAAAAAAAAAAAGCAGGCCCTCTACCTTTGACAGACTCTTGCTGTATTCTCCAGTAACAGCTATCCAAAGCCAAATGCCAAAATGAAGGCATGAAAATAGCTTGCACTTCAGAGTTAAGCAGACTTGAATTTGAATCCAAGCTCTGGATTTGAGATACGTAACTTCAGTTTTCTTAACTTGGTGAAACTTATGGTTAGCAGCTATTGTAAAGCTTAAATGAGATAATATGATTCAGCAGATAGTAGGTTTTTAGTAAATATTCTCTTATCGTGGCCTCCCTAAATTGGCTTAGTTCCTTCCTCATCTAGCCCATAATGTAAAAGACTCATCAAAGAAACACACTGGGCTGCTTAGAGATCTGTATCTAGAAGCTGTAAATAACGTGTGGTGGGGAGAGAAGGGTGCTGAAGACAGAAAAATCTTTGGCCAGGAATAGAAAGTCCGGTCTCTCCATTGATGAAGCCTCTTCCTTTGTGCTGCCTCACAGTTCTCTAGTTCTTGAAAGCCACAGAAGTGTTTACCAGAACAACAACCCTAACTGTGTTTCCAACGCTTTACCAACAGGAAGATTCACAGCGCAGGCAGAGAAAACAGAACGAGGCGCCACATTCTTTCCCATTCGAAGACAGCAAAGCTGGATCCTGGAGTGACAGCCGCTCCTTGCTCCTCTAGCCAGGAGTGGGGAAAATCTCCTTCCAAGCGGAGTCCGGGGGAAGGCAGAGAACCAGGGAATGCATAGCACCTTTACCCATCTCTCTAGGTCGCTTGCCCCACCTGCCCCCCTTTACGTGGTTCTAACGCAGTTTCTGCTTTGGAGAAATGTTGGCAAGCGGTGAGCCGCCAGTCCCCTGGCAGGATTATTTCCCTGTCTCGGAGAACTTTCAGCACCGCGGACAGCGCCCCTCCCCGCCATCCTCTCTGTGGTCCAGGCTCCTGACTGGTGCTATCCTGCCGCTTGGCGTTCTCCCGGACCCCTTCCTGGAGGGGGCTCTGGTGGGAGTGGGTGGAGCAGGGAGAGGCGGTGGCTTATCATTCTGTGTTTCTTGGTCAACTCTGGCCAGTGACCGGCCCCGCCACTTCGGTGAGAATCCCTCCCAAGAGCCGGTTCCTTTGCGCCTCTCAGTTCAAGACCTCAATGAACCGAGTCTGGCACAGGTGGTGGGGTGGGGAGTGCCAGGAACAGGCGAGAGCTCTACTGTTCCAGCATTCCCGCATCTTTCCTCCGCCTTCACTTCGCTTCTAGTCATTTGGCGACTTCTATCTTACTGTTCAATCACAAAACAAAATACCTGTGTGTGGGGGCGGGGGAGGGAGGGGGTGACTCGAGCGAGAAGGAGGTTGGGGGCTGCGTCCCGCAAGGCCACACTGCCCTACTCTGGCCCTCTGGATTCGTAGGACACTGATGTGCTTTGGCATGGGGGAAGAGAGGAGTCTTACGTGCAGGTGACAGTCCTCTCCCCAGGGTTGCCCCCTCTGGCCAGGGAGCTTCCCTGGACACTTCACCCATCACGTCCTCCTCGTCGCCCCTGGCGTGTCACCGCTCTCTGGGGACAGATGCTCCTGAGAGCGCGCTGGCCTGGTCGGGTCACCGGGCTCAGCTAGAGTCCCTGTGAAGAGTTTGCTCTCTGGTAAAAGGGCAGACGTTATTTGTCCCCGCTCTCCCCTCGGGCTTCGGCCGGAAAAGCGTCTCTTCCTCTCCATGGACTCTTTCCGAGGCCGAGAACCGAACTGTGCGAGCCCGGTGTGTGCAAGGCATGGGGGGACAGGAAGAGCCCGGCGTCGGTGGAGACCCGGGGGGCCCGGACGCAGCTCGCGGCTCCCTCCTTCACCTCTATCTCCCGCCGCGCCGGAGCTGCATTCGTCCCAGCCCCGCCTGGTAGCCCTGCGAGTTGGAGCCCGGCGTCCCCCTACCCTGCATGCTGTCTAGGCCACATTACGGGCCAGAGCCGGAGAGACCCCGACTCGCCTCCTTCCTTCTTACAGGAGACCCCTTCCCGGAGGGCGCGCCTCAGCCTCCGCGCCATGTTCCTGCTTCCCCCCTCCCGGTGGCTCCGGCTCCCTGGTTCATTCAACCAGAGGCAATCATTCCCATGCGCGGGGGTCCAGCTGGGATGCAGAGGGCACGGAGGCGGACAGACCGCGGCGAAGGGGGACGTTCACTCACCGGAGGGCTGGAGGCGATGACCTGGCTGCCGGGGTTGATGGCTGGCCGTCCGCACTTACAGCGCCCGGCCCTGCCTCCTGTGATGCTGGCTGGTGGCGCCAAAGGAAGGCAGCAGGCAGCCGCTGCTGCGGAACAGCTCCTCGGTTATGCAGATTGCCCCGTCTACCCCGCACCCTCCCCGCGGCCTGTCAGTCCTCCCTCCAGCTAGCTGGTCTCCGCCCTCCTGGAATCACGTGGGCTGCCCAACCCCTTACGTTATTGAGCCGAAGCCTCTCACCAGACGGCCCCCCTCCCCGCAAACACACACACGCACACACACACGCACACGCGCGCGCTCTCTCTCTGTCAACTCCTGCCTGGCCTACTGAGCCTCCAGGTGCCGCTTCCAGTATCTCAGGCTATATGAGGCCGAGGGGCAAGAGATGCAAGCAGCTCTCTGTCCGGGGAAAGGACCAGGCAGGACTCTGCAGTATCGGTGTGTTGCGAATGCACAGACTCTGCCAGAAGCTCCACCTCTGCTGGACTTGGCATTGGACAAAGCCGGCTACCCAGCCCCGCTTCCTGCCCTCTGAAAGCTTCCCGCCTTCTTCACGGAGCCCTTGCTGCTCTTAAACTTCTTCCACCTCCCTTAGCATTACTGAAAAGAAAGGATGGGAGAGATTGATTTCCCCTCCCTTCCTAAAAAAGGCAAGACCTTCCTCCTTCTCCAAACTTCAAGTAGGCCAAGTTTATCTTTTGATTCTCAACATCTTATGAGTAGAAAGATCGAGGATTTGAGATTTGAAGACTGACCAGGAATTTCGGTCTATGTGACCTTGGGGGTATCTAACTTCTACTAACCTTTCTTCTCTCATCTGTGAAATGACCTCCTCACAGAACTATTATGAGAATTTAAAAATGATCATATTCTTAAAATTGTCTATCTCAGGGCTAGACACATATTTAGAAGTCAATAAATGAGAGTCCTTCCCCTGTCTCTGTTAAGAAATAAATTTCGGAAAACAAGGAGATTGTGATTTGTGCCAGTAGAAAGGAAGTATCTTTTGTAAACTTAGAAGGGAGTATCTGTGCATTCAGGCTAGACAGATAACGTGTGAGTGGGGACAAGATATACACGGGGCTTATATTTTTTCATTGGCTCTGTTAGGATGAGAACTATGTTATGTCTCAAAAGGATGAGGTATAGATGGTACAAACCCAGGCATGTTTGGCCTCATCAGAGAATGAATTATTTAACATGCATTGAATAGACTGATTTAGATGGAAAGTACCTACATGAATTCTTGCATCTTTGGTCCAAGCCCTCAAAATACATGGGATCTAATGAGGTGTAACTCTCCATCCTTGGAAACAAATTCACTGGGCTTCTGTTTGGGAAGAATACTGGCTGTCTGACACTTCCCTCCTAGGATGGAGCAGTTCAAGTGTACCTTTAGGTTGTGTGTTCTAGCTCAGAGGACCTGGGTTCTCTCCAGAAATATGACTAATCAATGCCAGGACAGTCTGGGAAAGTCCACCTAGCTTAAGCTTATTATTGCCTTGGACCAGCATCCAGGTCTGAAGTCTTGAGACATTCCCATAATTTGAGCTTATGAGAGTTCTGCAGGGTATATCAGATCTCCTGGGATACCCAAGAAGCAATGAAACATTTCAGGACAGGCATAGAGTTAAAGAATCAGAAGTTTGAAGCCTTAATGCAGTCTCTGCCAGTTGCTTATTGTATGATCTTTGACAAGTCACTCAAACTCTCAGAGTCTTAGCTTTGCAATGGGAATCGAACATCTGTCTGCCTTCTCCATGAGCTTGTTGTAATGTTCAAATGGGATAAAGTATGAGAAGCCATACTGTGAAAGGTAAAGAGCGAATAAATGCAAGCTATTAACATTATAGACTGAAGAAAACCCTGAATTTATTCTAGTCCAGATGCATTACAGTCATGAAGAGATAGGAAGTTGGGATTTGTCATGGAATGGGCAGTTACTAAAGTGTCAGTGTTTTTCTGTAAGTCTGTGTGTGTGCATGTAATTCAAGGGGTGTGGTGTTTCAAGCACTGTATTTTCATTTTTGCTGTCTTCTTTGATGGATTTCTGGATTAAATCTCATTTTTTCCTGGCTTTTCATTATTAGGACAACACCAGCCACAATCACAGTGGTTATGAGTACTTAATATCTGAGATAAGTTTGTGCCTGTATTTCAGGACAGAGGGTTTACACTTTTCTGACTTTCGCAGGTAAAACTGATTTGGGTTAGAAATTCAAAATGGGTTTGATTTCAAAGAAAACAATATTTAACATCCAGGAGCAATTTCTGGTTAATCATCAGCACCTTGAATGGTGATATGAGTCTCCAGTCTACTGCCAATAAACCCAATGAAATCTTCACACAAACCAGGAACTCCTGAGGAGCTCTCCCACCTGTAAGCAGATTCACTTTCCTGTTTACTTCCTTTTAATATTCTTCAGAAAGTGTCAGTTTGGACCCCTTTATACTTAGGGACACCAAAAGACCAGAAGGTGCCAACTCATGCTCCTATACCTATCATTAAAAAAAAATTGTCCAGGGTTGGTAAAATGCTAACGCTGACTCCTACCTACCTCTGTGTTGTCATGAGGAAACATGAGAAATGGAAGAATAAGCATGAAATAATTTAATTTTGCCTCAAAAATTGTGCCTTTATGAGCAGTTACTTGGATGAGCATAAATTTCAGAAAAATTTGGACAGTTTCACCAGAAGTTGCTCTGGGACTCTGAATAATTTTTTCAAACAAGTTTTCAATGTCCAATTCACCTTTCCCAGCACAGGGCAGAAAAAGGAGCTTAGGGAACAGATCTTGCATAGATTGCAATAGAAAGTTACACCTTAACAACGATTTCTTGATAAGGTTTCCCTTGGGTCCTACTCCTTTACTTACAAGCGCTTATCTTTTGCCTGTTGACTGCCTCCTTTATGAGACATTGCAGACACTTTCCAGCTGTAGACAGAGCATAAATGAACCAATGAATAGAAATGCAGTAGATAAAAATGTAGTGGAGCATTTAGAGCCACACACAGCAGGAGCAATTAACGTGTATCTCAGTTCCAGGGTTGAGCAGTGATACTGCAGAGTGATTGCTAATTAGATCTTGAAAGTACACATCCTAGTTTTCTTTTTCCAACAGTTGGAATGTGGGACTTTTGATTCATTTATTCAGTGTATTCTAGACACATGAGATATAGCCATGAACAACCCAGAAATGGTTCCTGCTCTCCTTGAGCTTACAGTCTAGTGGAGGGAGTCAGACCCTAATCAAGTAAACAGAAAAGTGGAGATAAGTACCATGATGAAAACAAAATAGAGCGATATAACAAGGAGCGAAGGGCGCCACTTCAGTTGAGTGGTAGAGAACTGACAAAAGCAAATGCAGGGGCCGAGACACAAAAGTTATTACTTTCCAAGGAAGGGGCAGTGCCCTCTTACCCAAGGCCTTTTGCCAAAAGTCTACATTATTAGCAGGGTAATCATAAAATCCTTCATGATTGACCCACATGGATGGATTATGGTTAGGCCACCAGGAGATTGGCCAGATGCCTTAACGACCATTACCTGGTTTTCTCTCATGATTCATGACGATGAATACCTGATGCTTTCTTCTAGAAGGATCCCAAGCTCAGCAATGCCCCTGACTTTTGCCTCTAAGCAGATTCAGAAGCTGAGAAACCAAAAACACCACTGTGACAGCCTGGCCAGAGGCTGGTCAAGAGCCCTCTAAGTGGAGAGGTTGCTTCTGGGCTGCAAAAGGAGAAGAAAAGACAGAACCAGAACCCAGTATATCACAGGCACACAGTAAAGATATGGTAAATAAATAACCTGCTGCTAGGATTCTAACAATTGGGCTGGGAATTTATAAGCAAATTATCTATGAGTAACTATCCTCTGGGTATTTAAATTCCAAGAGGAAGAAGGGGGATGCTGACCTGAGCATGTTCTTTTCATTCCTCCCTAATTTACAGAGAGGTATAGCAACTCCCCTCACCCCGACACCCCGCAGCATGAGTAAAGTTCCTTAATGACGAAGCTGTGGAAAGAAGTCAGGAGTGTCAAACCAATGGAGTTCCCTGACATGAAAGGAAACACTAAAGCAAACAGTTCTTCCCACTTTTTATACATGTTCTTTAAATACACTCACTTTTCCACTTAATTTATTTTAAAGATGTTGCCATCACTACTTTAAAGAGAAAACTGGCAACAGTTGCCATATAGACAAGATCATCATTTAAATAACAGTGAAAATAAAACACTGCTCCTGTGATTAAGCCAAATACTATTGCCTGCCCAGGAACCTGAGGCTTGCTTTCTTTTTATGAAAAGAAGAAAATTAGGGGACTTCCCTGGTGGCTCAGTGGATAAGACTCCACACTCCCAGTGCAGGGTCCCGGGTTCGATCCCTGGTCAGGGAGCTATATCTCACGTGCATGCCGCAACTAAGGAGTCCACGTGCTGCAACTAAGACCCCGTGTAACCAAATAAATAAATAAATGAATATTAAAAAAAAAAGAAAGTTAGCAACTGTTAAAGAGGTGTTAAAATATATTCGCATCAAATTGAGACTTTCTCCATGAAGGAATCAGAAACGTTGAAAGACAAGTGGAAAAGGATAACTTTTTCACTGTGTGATTATAGGTCATTTAGTGCTGAATCCTAGTACCATTTATTTTATTTTATTTTATGTTTTTTGCGGTACGCGGGCTTCTCACTGTTGTGGCCTCTCCCGTTGTGGAGCGCAGGCTCAGCGGCCATGTCTCACGGGTCCAGCCGCTCCACAGCATGTGGGATCTTCCCGGACCAGGGCACGAACCCATGTCCCCTGCATCGGCAGGCGGACTCTCAACCACTGCGCCACCAGGGAAGCCCTCTAGTACTATTTAAATCAGTATTTCTCCCAATTTTAAAGTGCATAGGAATCATATGGGGATCTTGTTAAAAATGCAGAATTGGATTCATAGGTCTGGGGTGGGACCCAAGGAGTTGCATTTCTAACACAATCTCAGTGATGCTGGTGTTGCCGGTTGTTGGATCACTTCTTGAGTAACAAGGATCCAAAGTACCAGTGATGGTATGTGTCCCACATTTGGGGGTATGCCAACTCTTATTTTACAGATGAGAAAAGTGAGGACTTGGGGGTTGTAAATAACCTAAAGTTATTTAGGTTCTCTTCCAAAAGATCTGTATGGTCACTGCCTTGCTGCTAGGGCCCTCAGAAACCGTTTTTCAAGCGGCTATTACATGAAAGTCAAGGTTCAGACTGCCGTGTTCTACAGGTTATTCTGTGGTAACAGACATACCCAAACTCTCAGTAGCTTAAAATAACAATACTTATTGTTCACATTATGTCTCCACAGTGGATGACTCTGGGTTCTGCTCCATGTAAGTCACTTTATACCATGTTATGATGCCCCATCTCAACATGATACTTCAGAGTTGACCTTGGCAGGCAGGACCAAAGCTGGAGGACCTTGTACCATCAACTAAATGCTCTGGCTTGGAAGTGATGCATGTCACTATTGCCCACAGCCCATTGGCCAGAACATGGCACCACTCAGCAGTAGTTACAAGCAGGGAGTGGGGAAGAAGAATACTTCCATCTTCTGGAATAAGAGTAGAATCAGTTACAGTGAACACGAAAAACCTCTACCAAATAAATAGCTTTTCTGTCACTAACAATCCTTGATTCTGTTATCACAGTCTTTTCTGTCTTCTCAGGATCTCCCATATCCAATGTTCCCAGGCCATGGGGCCACTGTTAGCCCACCTCCCCCTGCCCCCTAGTCCTTCTGTATCATACAGAAGGAAAGGCAGTATAATGGCAGAGGGAATGCAGGATGCCAGGAGACTTTGGTGATAGCAGGGGCATCAAAAGAGGCCAAGTCAGGGAAAGTGGCCATGGTGACTGGGAGAGAGAGAGGAGTAGAGAAAAAGGGGAGCAAGGAAAAGGAGATGAAACAACCATTTCTTTAGGGCCTACTAAATGTTAGGCCCTGTATTAGGATATTTACATAATTTTGCCCTCATAACATTCAGGTTGTTATTGGCCTGTTTTACACTCAAGGAAACAGAGGCTCAGAGGGCTTATATAACTTGTCAAGGTCAACACAGAGTGTAAACTAGGATCAATGCCAGACTGTAAGCCTAGAATCTCCCAGGAAGTCTAAGAAAGTCACTCTCACAGAGCAAGGCAGGACTGGTCCTGAAGAATGGACTCTACCTGTTCACACTGACATTGGAATTCCTTGGTTGTAGTGGGCACGTGCACACACACAGCCGAGACATCCTGCTTCCATAGTGGCTACTATGTGCGGTTATACGGTACGCCTGGGAGACCAAGCTTCTGAAGCCCTTGAGGGGAGGATGTAATAGTTAAGGTCAGTGTGGGTGTTGGGAGGTCTTGCTCTGGAGCCTGAGAGTGATGGGGCCTAGAATTGTCCCATGTACTGTTCAAATCAAGGTAGGAAGGAGCAGAGGCTCTGGAGTCAGACAGACCTAGGTTTGTATCCAAACTCAACCGCTTATTAGTGATGTGGTATTTGGCAAATCATTCAAGTTCTCTGAGACTTGGTATTCCAACCTGTAAAAGGGGATAATAATGCCTAACTGCAGAGTTGTGGTGAAAACTGGAAATAGCATACATAAAGTGCCCACCACATGTAGTTGCTCAGTGTAAATGTCTAGTCTTAGTGTTATTAGCGATGAGAAGATCCCTCTACCTACCTGACTGAGTTCAGCCATGGCAGGTTCCTGTTCTGAGCCTCCATTTGTTCTTCAGAAACATGAGGGAATGGGAGCATATTTCCCCTAAGAGCTCTTCCAGAGACTCAGGTCAATGCACCAGGAGTCATGGGGTTCTCCTGGGGACAGCTGGGGACAGCTGGGGCACGGGCCCACTGAGCAGCCGTACCCAGTGCAGCACTGAGAAGGGAAACAGCTTATGCTGAATGAAGAGTCCCTGGGCCCACCGGCAGGGTTCCCAAGCCCCAGACAGTAGCAGACTTCATTTTGTTGCCATTGCCACCAGCCAATGACCCACTAAAACAGTAGGCAATGTAGGGATGACTATGGGTCCAGGGGTGGTCTTTTTTAGCCACCCTTGCGCATAGGAAGGACCACGTTGCTAACAGAAGCAGTGCCTGCCAAGGCAGCAGCTCCAGCAGCAGCTTTGAATACAGAACAAAAATGTCAATAAGCACCAGAGAGAATTGGAGGGAGAGCAATGGTGCTCACACTAATGGGATTGTTAGCTTACTCCAGTCTCAACAGCTCATGCTATTGCCACCAAGTGGAGAATGGATTATACTGGTCGTGTATAATCAATTACGTCCACAGCAGATTCCCTTCATGAGATGGGCAGGCAAATCACTACCCTCTGAGTAAGCATCCCTCATGTAAAACAGTGATTATTTTATTGTCAGCCTTTTAAAGGTATGTATTCATCTGCTGTGTATAAGCTTTCTCCTGTTTAATTCAATGACTTTTAGAAAATGAGAATATTTCCTTCCATTGACTCATTTCTTAAAGCTCTTAAGAAGACCAGAGACTCTATAAAGCACTCCAATACATTAGATGAAGGTGATAAGACAATTTAGAAACGGGAATGAAGCTCCAGTTTCTGTCTATTCCCAGTCCCAGCTGGGGAAAGCTTAAATCCTCAACCACAGATGTCTGTTTCCAGAATCCCAGGGAGGGAGAGTTCACTGGCTCCTGCCTCCCCCTCCTTCCACAAAATGTGATTGTGTTTAATTATCCTTTTGCAATAAGGTTTTTGTCTCATTGTCCATGTCAGGTACCAGGAGGGCCTTTAAGGTGATTCAGGGCAAGAACCAGTATGTCCTGCTTGGAGGATTCAGTCATCCCAGGCCCTGCAGCCCTCTGTCTTCAGATGGGCCAGTCACTCTGGCACTGGCGGTTGGGTCTGTGTGCAGCTTGGTCTGGGACACCTTCCCCATGTGGTTTGGAGCAACTACCAGTGAACTTCCAGATCTTGAAACATGACTCGGCCTCTTGGATCTAGTCCTGAACCAGACACCAGCTCGCTGCTTTCTAGGTTCTGACCCTACAGGCCCCACTTTTAATTGTCTAGCCAAGCCCTGTGTTATTGCAGAGGATATACACTGAATTGTTTTCTTAATTTGATCTCTGTTTATATATCCACGTTCAGTAGAGGCTTGGGTGTCTGTTAAAATGGTGACCAAACAGGAGGCACTGATCTAATGTATAAAAACACTGTTGTGAGAAATAAGGCTGGCTCCCTTTATTCTTACCCTGTCCTGATGGGTAACTGCATAGGTTTGCTTCATTCATGAGGTCTGTTCCAGGCTTGAGCTTTTCTTTCTGTTCTCTGGGCTCTCCATCTTCTGATGTGGAGATATGGTGATGCAGATGATGACGGCTGTGCAGGAACACTGCTGATGCCTTCCCACCTGCTCCCTGCACCTCAAGCCCCCTACCCTGGCTGAATCAGCTGCTGCTCTTCTCACTATGGTTAGTCTAGGAGACATTTGTACCAGTTAACACATCATCAGAAGAAATACTTTAAGCTATAATGGGAAATGAGGTAAACTTAATCCCATCTCACAATAGCTTAAAGACTTTAATTGTTTTGTCCAGAATAGATGCTGACAATGGTTGGTTTAAAAAGCAGGTGCCCATCTCCTTTGAATTCTCTAAGTGGCTTTAACATCACTGGTTCTTTACTAAATGAACTCTGCATAAAACTTTTGCCATCTCACACATGCCAATGCTTTTGGCTGGTTAGGAATCTTCATAAAACAAGAGAAAAAGTGTCAATGTGAAGGAGAGCGAGAGAATGTTTGCCCTATTCAGGAAGGTGGTGTGACCTCTGGCTTTGAGAAAGTTCTGTGTCTAGCCAAGAGAATAGCATGAAATCTTTCAAGAATTAGGCTTTCTTCCATGTCAGGTAAGTGAATTACAAGATAAAGAAATCTCCAGCTGTACATACTGTGTTTATGTGGCGGGGGGCATAAAATAACCTTAGTGATGTGAGATGTGGAAATGATTGCTATGCCCTGACGCGTCCCGTGATGAGACTTAGGTGGGTTTAGGAGAGATGTTGGAGGAACTATTTATTTGAACTAAATGGAGAAGGTGCAAGTAAAAAAGCATCTTTTTTTGCGGGGAGGGGGGAGCGGTGATTTCAGCCTGATCAAGAAGGCCAGATGTTTAAAAATTAAAATTATAATGGCTAACATTCATTGAGTGTTGACTAGATAGGGTTCAAGGAGGTCATAGATATCAGTCATTTGTTGACTAAGTCAAATGAACTCTGAATAACCAAATTAGTGTTAGAATCTGATGTGTAAGTTTTCAAGGAGAATTTCAGAATAGCTGCCCTGAGGAGAATTTATTTTTATTTATTTATTTATTTATTTTTTGCGGTACGCGGGCCTCTCACTGTAGTGGCCTCTCCCTTTGTGGAGCACAGGCTCCGGACGCGCAGGCTCAGCGGCCATGGCTCACGGGCTCAGTCGCTCCGCGGCATGTGGGATCTTCCCGGACCGGGGCACGAACCCGCGTCCCCTGCATCGGCAGGCAGACTCTCAACCACTGCGCCACCAGGGAACCCCGAGGAGAATTTATTAAACGAACATCAAATAAATATTTCCCAAGAGCTGACAATGTGCATGGTGACCAAGCTGGGCCTTTGTGATAAAGGAAAAGAGGAAAAACAGGACTGCCTAAAACTGAGTTGCTGAGTAGAACTGTAGAGGTTTTTTTTGGATGCTGTGTGTGTAATGAATACTAGGTAGAGGTGAGGGGGAGTTGGCGTCCAGCAGTTTGGCTAGCTTGCTGTGATCTGACATTGAGTGGGCAATAAGGAGAATGTGGCTGTAATGTGGCCTTTTCAGTCTTCCCTGTGAATGACTTTCTAAATGAAAAGCTAGGGACTTCAGGCACAGCTGGGTCCGGGTGCTGAGAGAACATCACGAGGTGTCTGTCATCATCTCTCAGTTCTGTTTGTATCTGAGTTAGCTTCATCCTCAGCCAAACTCTCTCCTCAAGGGTGGCAAATGGCCACCAGTGGCCCCAGACTCACTTTTTTTTTTAAAGTCTTGACTGAATGTGTTACAATATTGCTTCTGTTTTATGTTTTGGATTTTTGGCCGCAAGGCATGTGGGATCTTAGCTCCCCGACAAGGGATTGAATCCACATCCCCTGCATTGGAAGCGTGGAGTCTTAACCACTGGACTGCTAGGGAAGTCCCCCCAGACTCACTTTTTTACCAGGTTAACAACCCCAGTAGAAGGAGAATATCTCTTTTCTAATAGTTCCCGCACAAGTCCCAGGGCTGACTCTCACTGGACTGACTGAGGTCATTTACTCACTTATTAATTAATTACTAAGTTCAGGGAAATGGAATGTGATAATTGACTGGTCTATGCCCTGTGCTCACCATAGTTCTGGGAGGTGAGGTTAGTGCCACATAAGCCACCTGGACTGGGAGTGGGGATAAGACACTGTTATTAGGAGAAAAATAGATTCTAGGCAGGTGAAAACAGTAGAGCATTTCCCAAAATTTATTGCTCAAAGAATCCTTTTTTCTTGAAGTTACTATTCAGTAGGACATACTTGGGGAAATGCAGTCTTCAGTGATCAGATCCCTAAATATGTCTCATAATATTCATGGTCTTGTGCCTAGAAATTTTTATCTGACCCCATTAACGTTGTTTTTAAATGAAGATGAAAAATGCACTGCCTAATTTTTTATACCCTTAAGAACTGCCATATTGACAATGATAATAGTGATTAAATTTGTTCTTAAAAATACCTCTTTGCATCTGTTCAGTGCTGTACACCTTATCAAGTTTTTCCCCCAACATACTCTCTAGCTCTGAGATGCTATCAACAGTAGTTAATTACTCAATGACCTCAGCTACCAGACATCAGTCTGCTTGTCATTAGTTGCCAAAATATCATACCTGATTCCCAGCTCCCTTTAGCTCCACCTGTCACCTTGCTGGACTCAAAAACTCTTAATGAAGATGTTAAATGTACTAATTAACTTTGCCTTGGTGAAAATATCTTTTATTTTAGTGCCATAAGAAACTAGCAGAGGAAAGGGCTGCTTGAAGGAAGAAGACTGGCAAATTGCCTCCAGCTGTCAATCTGAACAGTGACAGAAGGCAGTGGTCCAGGCTCCAAATTATTTATGTTCAAAAGCGTTAGAGTTGGGATGGCTTAGTTGGAGCTGCCACTGAGCACTGGGTACTTCATTTTTACCCAAGAATGTATAAATGTATGCATGTATGTATCAGTGAGGATGCATTTGGTTGCAAGTAAAGGAAAGCCCAACTCAAACTGACTTGAAAATAAAGGAAATTTATGGCTCTTATAACTCTATGTCTGCCTTAGATCCTTTTTAGGACAAGGATGGATGGATAGATAGCTCGATTGATCTATCATATTATATGTATGGCTCAAGAGTTCAAGATTTGTCTGATTCAGTGGCTTAACACAGTCATCAGAAAGGGCTACTTTTCATGGTGTCAAAATGGCTGCAATGGCTCCAGCTCCGCCTCTGCATCATATGCTCTCCAGAAGGAGAGAGAAAGCCTTTCTTTCCTATGAGCCCTTTCATATGACCCCTTCTGATCAAAAGCTTTAACCAGGTGTTTGGATTATGCCAATTAATATTCTACCACTGAAGCCGGACTTGAAATTATTTTCCCCTCAGTTATATGGGGAAGGGGAGCTGGATATGGGGGAGGCAACTTCAACAAAGCCCATTAGAGTAGGAATATATTATTGTATTCCCTGTCACTCCCTCTCTACCTCTCTCTCCTTTGAAATACTATCTATTTATCCTCATTCTACAAAGGATTTCAGTCAGATGTGGATCATCTGTAGGAGGAGTTTGGGGATAACAGAAAGAGCACTGGATTTGGAATTCAGTAATGCCATACACTATCTCTATGACCTTGGGCAAGTCCCCGTACCTAATATCTAAAATTCAACCTCTCTCATTGGATAAATGAGAATAATATTTACCCTATTCACCTCACAAGGTTGTTGTGATCAAAGAAAAGATCATGAATTTAGTAGCATTTTCTAATTTACAATTCAAATGTAAATTATTACTGTTTTTTTCATGGGTGGAATCATATAATGAGGAATAGAGATTTCAGAGCA
Source organism: Stenella coeruleoalba (assembly GCF_951394435.1). Taxonomy (NCBI): domain Eukaryota; kingdom Metazoa; phylum Chordata; class Mammalia; order Artiodactyla; family Delphinidae; genus Stenella; species Stenella coeruleoalba. The sequence goes on from NC_137150.1 coordinate 49,215,645, forward strand.
ATCACTCAGAGAAGCAGATTTGCTTCGGAAAATGTTCTATCCCAAACCTCCAGTTGCAGAAAAAAGCAGCAGCAGTGGCTTTTAGATATATGGTGCTGAGCACAGAAAACAATGACTTTGGAATAGCTGGAGAAAGACCAGATGGATGCCTCTATGATCAAAGGAGTTATTTTTAGAAACATGTTCAGTATCCTAGGACAGCGTCATGGGGGGAGAAATTATGCTCTGCAGTATAAAGTACTGTACTAGTATTCCCCCTGGAATATCCAGAGGTAAAAAAACATGGGTTTTGGAGCAGACAGACACCAAATTATCATGTAACCTTGAGCCAATCATTAACCTTTTTGATCTTCAGCATTCTCATATGACAAAGGAGATAATAACTCTGACCTTATAGTATCTGGGGGATGGTTATACAAGTTGGTGACATACAATGCCAAATAGTGCCTGGCACATAGTAGCTGCTTACTAAATAATAACACCTCTGGCTGCCTGCAGTAATCAGTAAATGTATAAGTGTATAATAACAGGAGGACCTTATCTCTGAAGCTTTCTTCCTAAGCCTCAAACGTCCATAAACATTTTGAATAGAATTCTTTATATTCTTACTCCTAGGAAAAATGACTTAGAGATGATGTAAGATATTTAAAGCCAGACAGTGATTTCTGAACTGCTTAAAATGTCTTAGCATGGTTGGCTCTGTGTTTCCAGGTCGGTTTCTATTACCAGAGTGATTTGGATATAAAGTACAAACAGGTAGCCATCCATTTAGTTATCAATATGTCAATTTATAGACTTAATTATCACCTTTTGAAAAGTTTATAGGGCTTCTTTTTTAAAAATTTTAATTAATTTATTTATTTAACATCTTTATTGGAATATAATTGCTTTACAATGGTGTGTTAGTTTCTGCTGTGTAACAAAGTGAATCAGCTATATGTATACATATATCCCCATATCACCTCCTTCTTGCATCTCCCTCCCATCCTACCTATCCCACCCCTGTAGGTAGTCACAAAGCACCAAGCTGATCTCCCTGTGCTATGAGGCTGCTTCCCACTAGCTATCTATTTTACATTTGGTAGTGTATATATGTCAATGCCACTCTCTCCCTTCGTCCCAGCTTCCCCTTCACCCTCCCTGTGTCCTCAAGTCCATTCTCTACATATGTGTCTTTATTTCTATCCTGCACCTAGGTTCCTCAGAACCATTTTTTTTTTTTTTAGATTCCACATATATGTGTTAGCATACGGTATTTGTTTTGCTCTTTCTGACTTACTTCACTCTGTATGACAGTCTCTGGGTCCATCCACCTCACTACAAATAACTCAATTTCATTTCTTTTTATGGCTGAGTAATATTCCATTGTATATATGTGCCACATATTCTTTATCCATTATTCTGTCAATGGACACTTAGGTTGCTTCCAAGTCCTGGCTATTGTAAATAGAGCTGCAAAGAACATTGTGGTACATGACTCTTTTTGAATTATGGTTTTCTCAGGGTATATGCCCAGTATTGGGATTGCTGGGTCATATGGTAGTTCTATTTGTAGTTTTTTAAGGAACCTCCATACTGTTCTCCATAGTGGCTGAACCAATTCACATTCCCACCAGCAGTGCAAGAAGGTTCCCTTTTCTCCACACCCTCTCCAGCATTTATTGTTTGTAGATTTTTTGATGATGGCCATTCTGAATGGTGTGAGGTGATACCTCCTTGTAGTTTTGATGTGCATTTCTCTAATGATTAGTGATGTTGAGCATCCTTTCATGTGTTTGTGGCCAATCCGTATGTCTTCTTTGGAGAAATGTCTATTTAGGCCTTCTGCCCATTTTTCGATTGGGTTACTTGTTTTTTTGATATTGAGCTGCATGAGCTGCTTGTAAATCTTGGAGATTAATCCTTTGTCCATTGCTTCATCTGCAAATACTTTCTCCCATTCTGAGGGTTGTCTTTTCTCTCGTTTATGGTTTCCTTTGCTGTGCAAAAGCTTTTAAATTTCATTAGGTCCCATTTGCTTATTTTTTATTTTATTTCCATTACTCTTGGTGGTGGGTCAGAAAAGATCTTGCTGTGATTTATGTCAAAGAGTGTTCTATGTTTTCCTCTAAGAGTTTTATAGTGTCTGATCTTACATTTAGGTCTTTAATCCATTTTGAGTTTATTTTTGTGTATGGTGTTAGGAAGTGTTCTAATTTCCTTCTTTTACATGTAGCTGTCCAGTTTTCCCACCACCACTTATTGAAGAGGCTGTCTTTTCTACATTGTATATTCTTGCCTCCTTTATCAAAGAAAAGGTGACCATATGTGTGTGGGTTTATCTCTGGGCTTTCTATCCTGTTCCATTGATCTATATTTCTGTTTTTGTGCCAGTACCATACTGTCTTGATTACTGTAGCTTTGTAGTATAGTCTGAAGTCTGGGAGCCTGATTCCTCCAGCTCCGTTTTTCTTTCTCAAGATTGCTTTGGCTATTTGGGGTATTTTGTGTTTCCATACAAATTGTGAAATTTTTTGTTCTAGTTCTGTGAAAAATGCCAGTGGTAGTTTGATAGGGATTGCATTGAATCTATAGATTGCTTTGGGGAGTATAGTCATTTTCACAATGTTGATTCTTCCAATCCAAGAACATGCCATATCTCTCCGTCTGTTTGTATCATCTTTAATTTCTTTCATCAGTGTCTTATAGTTTTCTGCATACAGGTCTTTTGTCTCCTTAGGTAGGTTTACTCCTAGGTATTTTATTCTTTTTGTTGCAATAGTAAATGGGAGTGTTTCCTTAATTTCTCTTTCAGATTTTTCATCATTAGTGTATAGGAATGCAAGAGATTTCTATGCATTAATTTTGTATCCTGCTACTTTACCAAATTCATTGATTAGCTCTAATAGTTTTTTGGTAGCCTCTTTAGGATTTCCTATGTATAGTATCATGTCATCTCCAAACAGTGACAGTTTTACTTCTTTTTTTCCAATTTGGATTCCTTTTATTTCTTTTTCTTCTTTGATTGCTGTGGCTAAAACTTCCAAAACTATGTTGATTAATAGTGTTGAGAGTGGGCAACCTTGTTTTGTTCCTGATCTTAGAGGAAACGCTTTCAGTTTTTCACCATTGAGAATGATGTTGGCTGTGGGTTTGTCATATATGTCCTTTATTATGTTGAGGTAGTTTCCCTATATGCCTACTTTCTGGAGAGTTTTTATCATAAATGGGTGTTGAATTTTGTCAAAAGGTTTTTCTGCATCTATTGAGATGATCATATGGTTTTTCTCCTTCAATTTGTTAATATGGTGTATCACATTGATTGATTTCCGTATATTGAAGAATCCTTGCATTCCTGGGATAACCCCCACTTGATCATGGTGTATGATCCTTTTAATGTGCTGTTGGATTCTGTCTGCTGGTATTTTGTTGAGGATTTTTGCATCTATGTTCATCAGTGATATTGGCCTGTAGTTTTCTCCTTTTGTGACATCTTTGTCTGGTTTCGGTATCAGGGAGATGGTGGCCTCGTAGAATGAGTTTGGGAGTGTTCCTCCCTGTGCTATATTTTGGAAGAGTTTGCAAAGGGTAGGTGTTAGCTCTTCTCTAATTGTTTGGTAGAATTCTCCTGTGAAGCCATCTGGTCCTGGGCTTTTGTTCGTTGGAAGAGTTTTAATCACAGTTTCAATTTCAGTGCTTGTGATTGTTCTGTTTGTATTTTCTACTTCTTCCTGGTTCATTCTCAGAAGTTGTGCTTTTCTAAGAATTTGTCCATTTCTTCCAGGGCGTCCATTTTTTTGGCATATAGTTGCTTGTAGTAATCTGTCATGATCCTTTGTATTTCTGCAGTGTCAGTTGTTACTTCTCCTTTTTCATTTCTAATTCTGTTGATTAGAATCTTCTCCCTTTTTTTCTTGATGTGCCTGGCTAATGGTTTATCAGTTTTGTTTACCTTCTCAAAGAATGAGCTTTTAGTTTTATTGATCTTTGGTATCGTTTTCTTCATTTCTTTTTCATTTATTTCTGATCTGATCTTTATGATTTCTTTCCTTCTGCTAACTTTGGGGGGGTTTTGTTCTTCTTTCTCTATTTGCTTTAGGTGTAAGGTTAGGTTGTTTATTTGAGATTTTTCTTGTTTCTTGAGATAGGATTGTATTGCTATAAACTTCCCTCTTAGAACAGCTTTGCTGCATCTCAGATTTTGCGTCATCGTGTTTTCATTGTCATTTGTTTTTAGGTATTTTTTGATTTCTTCAGTGATTTCTTGGTTACTTAGTAGATTGTTTAGCCTCCATGTGTTTGTATTTTTTACAGTCTTTTTCCTGTAAATGATATCTAGTCTCATAGTATTGTGGTCGGAAAAGATACTTGATATGATTTCAATTTTCTTAAATTTATCAAGGCTTGGTTTATCCTGGAGAATGTTCCATGAGCAATTGAGAAGAAAGTGTATTCTGTTGTTATTGGATGGAATGTCCTATAAATATCAGTTAAGTCCATCCTGTTTAATGTGCCCTTTAAAGCTTATGTTTCCTTATTTATTTTCATTTTGGATGATCTGTCCATTGGGGGAAGTGGGGTGTTAAAGTCTCCTAATATGATTGTGTTACTGTTGATTTCCCCTTTCATGGCTGTTAGCATTTGCCTTATGTATTGAGGTGCTCCTATGTTGGGTGCATATATATGTACCATTGCTCTATCTTCTTTTTGGATTGATCCCTTGATCATTATGTAGTGTCCCTTTTTTTTTTTTTGCGGTACATGGGCCTCTCACTGTTGTGGCCTCTCCCGCTGCGGAGCACAGGCTCCGGACGCGCAGGCTCAGCGGCCATGGCTCACAGGCCTAGCGGCTCCACGGCATGTGGGATCTTCCCGGACCGGGGCACGAACCCGTGTCCCCTGCATCGGCAGGCAGACCCTCAACCACTGCACCACCAGGGAAGCACTGTAGTGTCCTTCTTTGTCTCTTGTAATAGTCTTTATTTTAAAGTCTATTTTGTCTCATATGAGAATTGCTACTCCTGCTTTCTTTTGATTTCCATTTGCACGGAATATCTTTTTCCATCCCCTCACTTTCAGTCTGTATGTGTTCCTGGGTCTGAAGTGGATCTCTTGTAGACAGCATATATATGGGTCTTGTTTTTGTATCCATTCAGCCAGTCTATGTCTTTTGGTTGGGGCATTTAATCCTTTTACATTTAAGGTAATTATTGATATGTATGCTCCTATTACCATTTTTTTAATAGTTTTGGGTTTGTTTTTGTAGGTCTTTTCTTTGTGTTTCCTACCTAGAGAAGTTCCTTTAGCCTTTGTTTTAAAGCTGTTTTGGTGGTGCTGAATTCTCTTAACTTTTGCTTCTCTGTAAAGGTTTTAATCTCTCTGTCGAGTCTGAATGAGATCCTTGCTGGGTCGAGTAATCTTGCTTGTAGGTTTTTCCCTTTCATCACTTTAAATATATCCTGCCACTCCCTTCTGGCTGTCAGAGTTTCTGCTGAAAGATCAGCTGTTAACCTTATGGGGATTCCCTTGTATGTTATTTGTTGCTTTCACCTTGCTGCTTTTAATATTTTTTCTTTGTATTTAATTTTTGATAGTTTGATTAATATGTGTCTCAGTGTGTTTCTCTTTGGGTTTATCCTGTATGGGACTCTCTGTGCTTCCTGGACTTGATTGACTATTTCCTTTCCCATGTTACGGAAGTTTTTGACTATCATCTCTTCAAATATTTTCTCAGACCCTTTCTTTTTCTCTTCTTCTGGGACCCCTATAATTTGAATGTTGGTGTATTTAATGTTGTCCCAAATGTCTCTGAGACCATCCACAGTTCTTTTCATTTCTTTTTCTTTATTCTGCTCCCTGGCAGTTATTTCCACTATTTTATCTTCCAGCTCACTTACTGTTCTTCTGCCTCAGTTATTCTTCTATTGATTCATTCTAGAGTATTTTTTATTTTCTGTTATTATGTTGTTCATCACTGTTTGTTTGCTGTTTAGTTCTTCTAGATCCTTGTTAAATGTTTCTTGTATTTTCGCCATTCTGTCTCCAAGATTTTGGATCATCTTTACTATCATTACTCTGAATTCTTTTTCAGGTAGGTTGCCTATTCTGCCTTCATTTATTTGGTCTTGTAGATTTTTACCTTGCTCCTTCATCTGTAACATAGTTTTTTGTCATTTCATTTTTTTTTTTTAATGTGTGGGGCTGTAGTCCTGTCTTACTGGTTGTTTGGCCTCAGGTGTCCAGCACTGGAGTTTGCAGGCAGTTGGATAGAGCCGGGTCTTGGTGCTGAGATGAGGACCTCTGGGAGGCTTCACTCTGATTAATATTCCCTGGGGTCTGAGGTTCTCTGTTAGTCCAGTGGTTTGGATTTGGAGCTCCCACCACAGGAGCTCGGGCACGACCTCCGGCGTGGGAACCAAGATCCCTCAAGCTGCGTGGCATGGCAAAAAAAATAAAAGAGAAAAGAAGAAAGAAAATGAGGAGCAGTACAATATCAAAGAATAGAAAAGAAAAATTAGAAAGATTAAAAAATATATTAGGGGCTTCCCTGGTGGTGCAGTGGTTGAGAGTCCGCCTGCCGATGCAGGGGACACGGGTTTGTGCCCTGGTCCGCGAAGATCCCACATGCTGCGGAGTGGCTAGACCCATGAGCCATGGCCGCTGAGCCTGTGCGTCCGGAGCCTGTGCTCTGCAACGGGAGAGGCCACACAGTGAGAGGCCCGTGTAGCAGGAAAAAAAAAAAAAAAATATATATATATATATATATATATATATATATATATATATATATATTAGGAAAAATAAAAATATAATTGAAGCAACGGGTCACTGGGGGCTCCTCCTGTCCCCTTAGGGGTCCATGGTCCCCCACCAGTGCCTGGTAGGTGCCCTTGTTTTGCAGAGATGCGAATTCCACATCCTCCTAGTCCGCCATCTTGACTCCGCCCCTGTAGTGTCCTTTTAATGACACTGTAAAAAATCTTTTGAATGGAATAGTTGAATTTACCAAAAAATTTAGATTGGGTTATAATTGGGATATAACGTAGGTATAAAAATTTGCACAAATCATAAGTGTGTAGCTTAACAATTTATCATAAAGAAAACACTCCTATGCTCATCTTTCAAGACAGGAAATAGACTTTATGAATATCTCCCTTTTGCTCCCTTTCTTTAATAACCCTTCTTTCTTCCTTAGAGTTAACAATTGTCTTAGTTATCTATTTCTCTATAACAAATTATCACAAACTTGGTGACTTAAAACAACAAACATTTATTATCTCATAGTTTCTGAGTGTCAGGAATCCAGGGGCAGCTTAGCTGGTGATTTGAGCTCAGGCTCTCATTAGGCTGCCGTCAAGATGTAGTAAAGGCCTGTAGTCATCTGAAGATTTTACCAAGACTGGAGGATTTGCTTCCAGAAGGCTCACTCGTATGACTATTGACTGGAGTCCTCAGTTCCTCACTGGCTGTTGTATGAGGCCTCAGTCCCTCACCGCGTGGGCCTCTCCCTAGGGCTGCTCAGAATGTGTTAGCTAACTTCCCCAGAGTTGGGGTGGGGGTGGGGTGGAGGGAAGAAGGGCGGGGGAGAGGGGGAGGAGGAGCTATGGTGACTTTTCTGACCTAGTTTTTGAAGTCACACATTGTCATTTTTACTTTATTCTATTTGTTAGAAGCTAGTCTCTAAGTCCAACCCACACTCAAGGGGAAGAGAATTAGACTCCACTTCTTAAAGGGAGGAATATAAAATAATTTTATAAAATCACTAAAACTACGTTTACTTCCAATATCTTTTCATTTTTCTTTTTTGTGAACTTCATAGAAATAGAATCATACAATATATATTCTGTATCAGGCTTCTTTCATTCAGAATTATGTTTATGGAATTCATTTTTGAGCATAGCAATCTTCTGTTCATTTTACTTTCTGGGTAGTATTCCATTATACAAATATACCACAGTTGATTTATTCATGGACATGGGTTGATCCTAGTTTGGAGCTATTACAAATAATAGTGCATGAATGTTCTTGGACATAACTTTTGGTGCACATACGTATGCATTTCTGATAGTTATGTATTTTAGAGTGAATTACTGGGTCCATAGATTATGCAGTGTTATGTATTAAGCGTTAGTAAGTGATGCCAGAGCTTTTTCCAAAGTGGTTGTATTGATTTACATTTCCACCAGCAGTGTATGAGAGTTTCGGTTACTCCACATTTTTGTTAGCACTAGGTATGATCAGTCTTTTAAATTTTAGTCATTCTAGTAAATGTATGGCAGCATCTCATTTTAGTTTTAATTTGTATTTTCCTCATGATTAATGAGATTGAGCTCCTTTTCATTTCATTGACAATTCGGATAACTTCTTAAATTGTTTCTTCAACTCTCTTGCCCACTTTTCTACTGAGTTGTTTATCTTTATTTTATTGATTTATGAGAATTCTTTACAAATTTTCATTGCATGAATTACAAATATCTTTTCCCACTCTGCGGCTTGCTTTTTTCATTCTCTTAATGGCATCTTTCTTTTTTTTTTTTTTTTTTTTTGCGGTACGCGGGCCTCTCACTGTTGTGGCCTCTCCCATTGTGGAGCACAGGCTCCGGACACGCAGGCTCAGCAGCCATGGCTCACGGGCCCAGCCGCTCCACGGCATGTGGGATCTTCCCGGACTGGGGCACGAACCGTGTCCCCTGCATCGGCAGGCGGACTCTCAACCACTGTGCCACCAGGGAAGCCCATGGCATCTTTTGACGAATAGAAGTTTTTGACTTTAATCCAATTTTTCAATCATTTCCTTTGTTATTAGTGCTTTTTTTGTGTCTATCTTTCTCTATGCCTAATATGAAAATATTAGTCTATATTATCTTCATTAAATTTTAATGTTTTACCTGCTTCAGATAGATCCTCAATCAATTTGGCATTGATTTCTGTGTAAGGTGAAGTAGAGGTCATTTCATTTTGTAAAACATTCACATAAATAATTGGCTCAGCATTGAAAGGATTGTCCTTTCTCACCACTCTGCATTGCCACCTGTGTTATACTTCAAGTGTCCATGTGTGTAGGTCTGTTTCTGGACTGTTATATTTCACTGATCTATTTATCCCCACATCAACACTACACTCTATTAAAAACCATATCTTCATATGTCTTGAATTTATTTAAGTACTTCCTTTTTTAATTATTTAATATTTTTGCCCATTCTTGACACTTTGCACTTCTTAATTAATTTTGGAATCAACTTGCTTAAATATCTCTTAAATATTGAGATCAATTGATCTGTTAAATATTGAGATCAGTTTTGGGGAGGATCAATTGATTTACAACATGGAGTATTCTAATACACAGCACGCTAGAACCTTCCATTTATTTAGATATTCTTTTACTTATCTCGGTAATTTTTTAGAGTTTTTGGTAGAGGTCTTATGTATCTTTTATTAAATTTATTCCTAAGCAATTGAGATATTTTCTACTATTTTTGCTTATATAGAGAAATGCTACTGATTTTTTTTTTAATATTGACTTGGTATCCAGTAACTTTGCTAAGTTAAATTATTAATTCTAAAAGTTTATCTTTAGTGCCTGTGGATTGTCTACAGTACCATGTCATTTATAATGATAATTTTATTTATTTGTTTATTTATTTATTCATTCATTCATTCATTCATTTATGCATTGCACTGGCTATGACTTCCAGTACAATGTTTTTTTTTTTGTTTTTTTTTTTTTTTTTTTTTGCGGTACGCGGGCCTCTCACTGTTGTGGCCTTTCCCGTTGCAGAGCACAGGCTCCGGGCACACAGGCTCAGCGGCCATGGCTCACGGGACCAGCCGCTCCGCGGCATGTGAGATCTTCCTGGACCGGGGCACGAACCCGTGTCCCCTGCATCGGCAGGCGGACTCCCAACCACTGCGCCACCAGGGAAGCCCCAGTACAATGTTTAATAGGAGGGATGGTAGCAAGCATTCTTGTTCTATTTCTAACCTCAGAATTTGAAATCTGTGCCTACTTTTTATATTTACCTCTATATTCAGATATTCAACCCACACGAAGCATTTTTTAAAGTATAGTTAAGAGGTAGGAATTCTACTCAGTTTGTTCTACATACTGATATTTTTTTCCCAATACCATATTCTAAGTAATACATTCATTTGTTGTTGATTTGGCTTGTCACTTTGATTATATACCAGATAAGCAATGAAGGTCACTTATATCAGTATGGGAGTGATAGATTTGGTGAGACATGGCCAGAATCTGGGTATTTTTTGAAAGACCTGTTTTCTAATTTAAACGTTAATACAACCCATGAATACAGAAAAGAGTGCACATACTCTGGGTGTGTCATGAGAATGATGAAGGTTTCTGATTGTTTGTTTAGCTTAAGAGTATATAATTCTTGCCATAGATAGTCTTTATAAGGAAGGGCAGCAGTTCGCTATAAATCTGCTTGACACCAAGGGTCAAGGCAATAATGAATAACCTCTTGACACTATCATATGAAGTTGTTTTTGTGGCATCTGGCCTGTTGGCAAAGAAAGGCAGAAGAAATATATATCTATGAATGCAGGTAGCTCCAAAAGGAAGTTAAATAAGTTCTTTTCCTAAAAGCTTTTTTAAAAAAATCATAAATAGGTGTTGGACTTCAGTGAATGCCTTTTATGCACCTACTGAGATATTTGTGTGGGTTTTCACTTGCAGTGCTGTAATGTGGTATAAATTGTTATATTTAATATGCTATTCAATTCAGTTAGCCAAGGTAGTAGATGCCGTGTGTGCCCTGGTCATATCCACTTGGGATGAACCATTTCTGTGCATGCTGAGCCCACTACCAGTGGTGGCCTGTGATTCTTGGCCTGAGAGTTTTCTCTAGTCACTGGAACCTCTTCTGTTTGTGTGCAGGTCAGGCTGCAAGTACCAGAAAATGAACACTTCTCCCATCCCAGGGGCAGCCCTCAGCCAATAACTGATGAAATTGAGAGGATAAAGGACCTAGTTTCCATGCCCCTTGGGAAGGATAAAACTGAGACATGTGTTCTACATTGGCTTCCAGTCTAACCTAATGGATTAAACACAAGTTGCTCATAATGATAACTTGCTTGAAAATGCACTTGTTTCCTTCTTTCATTCTCTTACTTCACTCACTTACTGGTGTTTCCTAGAGTCACCTTCCAAATAAATCATTGCCCATCAATCCTTATCTTAGGGTCTGTTTCTGGGGTATCCCAAAATAAGATAGCTAACTTTTTTTTTTTTGCATTTTGTATCTATGTTCAAAAGTAAAATCAGTCTGAAATTTTTTAATCTTATGTTTCCCTTTTCCAATTTTATTATGAAGATTACACAATCCTAATAATGTTAGTTTGATAGCTTTACTTTTTTTTCTTCTTAAACAATTTATATTAGAGAGTGATTGTTCTTCAAAGTTCGATAAAACTCACACAAAACCATATGGGTGTGATGCTTCTTGGGGAGGAAAGAGGTAGCTTTGATTGCAATTATAATGTCTTTAATAGCAATTGGTTTATACAAATTTTCTATTTTTGTGTAAATTTTGCCATATTTCATACATTGCAAGAAAGTTACTCATTTAACTAGGATTTCAAATATACTGGTTTATAGTTATTCATCATAGTCATGTAAATTGTATGGTGGAGCTGGCTCATACTCGTTCATGAGAGTTGATGATTGTTAAATTTTCAGTAACTTTATGAGTGGTTTATGTCACATTGGTAAATGGTCACAATTGGAAATTGGCCATGGTGGGAGTATTTACACCATAGAAATTGGCAAACACTACATATTAGGAATTTTTTTCTTGGTGAACTGGTTGTTATACTTACCAGCACACCTTTGGTTACTCTCATACTTCACTGGTCCCTCCTCCTCCATCTCCTTTATTGATTTCTCCTCTTTTCCTTGACTCTTAACATTTCAGTGTCCCATTAGACAATCTTTGGTCCCATGTTCATCTTTGTCTTCACTGACAGCTCCTGGTGATCTCATCTAGTCTCATCTAGTCTCAGGGTTTTAAAACCTACCCATCTTCCCATGAATCCCAGATTTCTACCTCCAGCTTGGACCTTTCTCCTAAATGCCAGACTCACATGGCCAGTTGTCAACTCAGCAACTCTTCCTTGATGTCCAATAGACATCTCAGATTTAACATGATCAAAACTGACTTCCTGATATACTCCCTCAAGCCTGCTCCCCTGGCAATCTTCCCCACCTCAACTGTTGGCAACTCCATATTCCAGTTACTCAGGCAGAAAGTCTTACAGTCATTCACAATTTCTGTCTTTCTCTCATACCCTACATACACTCTATTAGAAAATCATATTAGCTGTACATTAAAATGTAAACAAATCTGGCAATTTCTCACTCTTCTGCCCTAAGTTCCCACTATCTCTTAACTGAATTATTGCCATAGCCTTGTAATGGGTTTCCTCCTCACACCCACCCTTACCCTCCCTAGAATCCGTCATCAAATCCTTCAAGTAGCAAGAATGATCCTTTTTTTTTTTTTTTTTTTGGCCACAATGCACGGCTTTTGGGATCTTAGTTCCCTTGCCAGGGATTGAACCCTGGCCCCCTGCCGTGGAAGCGCAGAGTCCTGACCACTGGACCGCCAGGAAATTCCCCAGAATGATCTTTTTTTAAGCATCAGATCATGTTACTCCTCTGCTCAAAACTTCCTGATGACTCCCAGTTTCACTCAGAATACAAGCCAGAGTCCATGTGATGGGCCTCACCTTTACTTCTCTGACCACATCTCCTACTATATTTCCCTCCCCTCAAAGTCTACTCCAGTCACATTGATCTTTTCACTGATCTCCAAAAAAATGAACAACCCCCCCCCCCCGCAAAACCTCAGAACCAACGGAACAACACAGGCAAACTCCTGCCTCAGAGCCTCTGTCTGGTATGTTCTTCCCCCAGATAACTGCACAGCCTACTTCCTCATTTGATTCAAAAACCATATATTATATGATTGCTGTTTATTATGTCTCTCTGAGCCCTACAAGGGTAAGAAGTTTTCTGTTTGTTCACTGATATATCCCCACAGTGAGGCAGAAGATTGCCTGACACACTGTGATGCTCAGTACATATCTGCTGAATGAATGTATCAGCTCAATCACAGAAGATGTGGCCTTGCTCTTCTTGTTAAGTAAGATTCAGGGCTCTGCCTAGTCTCCCCAGGATAGTCTCAGGTAATGGGACACACCAGTTTGTGCTTTCATATCACACCTTCTGAGAGCAGCTCCCATGCTGTCCTTTGACTGGAGGAAGCAGACCTAGTTTTCTTAGGAAATTACAGCGGGAACCACTCCACCCCTTCTTTACCATATCTGTAAGTGTGAAGTCCTGCTTGGAATGAGAAGAAACTTTACCCTTCTCTGGCTGAGAGCCTCACTCTCTTTTGTGATCCCCCAAGTTGGGATTGAGATTGGAAGGCAGACTTAAAGTTTGGTTAGGCTTTACCTCTGCTTACCAGCCTATGTTCCCTGAATTAATGCCCTTTCTTTAAAGGGCATTAACTCCACCCCTGAAATTAGACAGTTAGTCGTTAATCAGCTAAAGACAAACAGGTAATGACTCAGAAATGGGTTTAGCAATTTATTGAGGAGATTCAACTCAGTGGAGTACAAGTTTTATTTTTTCCAATTACCTCTTTAAACTATGCTCTGATAAGTCCTCCATTTCCTGTCTTTTAGCAGTATCTTCAGCTGATTCCATAACTTTCTTGTCACTCTTGCTAATTAAAAGTCCAGTTCAGTTGCAAAGTCTATTAAAGCTCATCCTCTCCCCTCCCTGCAGCATAGGTCTGAGCGATGACCTCTGGATTTTGGAAGCAGAAAAGTGGAGATGAACACATCCTGCCCTCTCTTCCTCTAGGCCTCCATCCTCTTGGACAATAGGGGGCTGGAAGGAGAGATGGTGCAGTCAGGGGTCATCGTACAAAACTGGCCACATGTGTGTGGCAGGGAAATATCCCTGGACAAGCCCTGTTTTGATATGGTTTTGTTTGATGCTAGTGGCCTCTGCTGATGGAGTGGTTCTGCACAGATACTATTCAAGGTTTTTTTGAGGGTGGCATCAAATTTTGTCTGATTCCCTCCCCTCTCCACCCTTGGTACTAAGAATCCCTCAGTGAAAGACAATTGGGTCTCTTTTAGGTCTGGCAAGTGGTCCAGGTCTCCACCCTCCTCTCCTGATGGGGTATCACCTCACCTGGCCTGGTGGCTGCCTTGACAACCCTATAACTCATCCCTCCTGCTATAGCATCTATGCTCTTTGCATGATGTCCTCGAAACCACTGAGGTATGTTCCACACCCTCTGAGAGTTCTGGGGGCTTGGACTGAGGCTGTCTCAACTATCATTTCCTTACACGGTGTAATACATTATAGTTCCTTCTCATTCTGACGGCCCTTCTTTAGAAATAGGCAGACAAGAAGGAAGCACCAGTCTCTAGATTCAGGAGCATTTCCTCTCCCCATCAGTGACTGCATGTCAGGATATCCTAAGAATTCTATCATCACACTCTGACCCTCCCTGGAAGGCAATGGCAGAGCAGGATTTAGATGCCATTGCTCAGCAAGCATCCATCCAGGGATGAGGTGATGGGCACCGCTTCTTGTGAGCACCTCCAATCTCTACAGAAGATTCCCTTGGAGCCTTCTCTACATCATGTGGCACTAGGTGATGTGTGGTTGTGGGTAGGTGTCTGCTCCAATTTGTGTTCCCCTTCCACAGTAGAGAGAAGCCCCTGGGAAAGAGCTGCCCAACCAGGAACTATAATTCTCAGCCCCCTTTGTGTCTAGTTCTGCCCACGTGACTTGCTATCACCAACGGAATGTGAGCAGAAGTGATGGGACACTTCCGGGCTGAAGCATTTAAGAAGTAGACATGCCCCTCCAGGCACTCTTTCCACTTGCAGTGGTTGGTTGCAGATGATGAGGACTCAGGAAATGATGGCAAAGCCACAAGATGGGGGAAGCCAGAATCCCTGAATCACTTATAGATGAAAGCTCTCTGCTGAACAAGAACATCTGCTTTGAACTGTTACGTGAGAAATAAACTACTGTGTTTGAGCTACTATGTAGAGTTTGGGCTCATCGGTTATGGCAGCTAATGTTACACTAACTATTACATATGAGAAGGAAGCTGCTGTCCTCTCCCCTGGTTAAGGGAGAAAGAAGCCTTTCACAATGAACACTGAACTCCCTACATGAGACACATCACAGTCTTTCCCAACTTCCAATCTTCTTGTATAAACTGGAGGCTGGAGTGAAGCTAGGGAGTAAGGGGGGATGTTTTGTTGGCTCTTATTTTGCTGTGGACGCAGTGTGTGGTCCAGCTGTGGCTGTAGTAGAAAGTAAAGCTATCTGGTTACCAATTCTAGGGCAATAGAAAATGTTCCATTCAGCATGTTGTGACAGGAATTTTTGAAAATACGAAAACGTGTTCATGGACTCATTATCATCATCACACAGCCTTGAAAGAGCCAGAAGCCCCAGACTGGTAACAGATGTGGACTCCCTGCTTTTGTTTACTGTTGCCTCTGTTCCCTGTCACTGGCCTGCTAATGTTGAGGCTTCACGGAGGTGCAGCTGTGGTGTGCCCAACGGCTGAAGAAGACTATGGTTTGATGCCTGGAGGAACTATTTAGGGAATATTAGTCAGGCCTGGCTTTGGTGACAGTGACTACATGACTCCACAAAATGCCTCCTCTGCCTCCTGCTCCTGGGCTGAAGTGTGGTTGGTCCTGGGACCATCAGAATGTGGTTACTTGGTGCCAAGATATCAGTGGGGTTACAGGAGGTACAGTCAGCTGGCAAGAGGTAGCAATACAGACAGGCGGATGGTGAGTATCAGAGAGGCCCTGGGGAAGGCAAGAATGAATGCCTGGCAGGTGGGAGAACTGTGGCGTTGTTTAATTTGTATAAGAAGACGGGACCATAAGAAATCCCAGGCTGGAGGTTGGCAGGAGGACTCTGGTTTCCAGAAGGTGGGGACCAGTGTGCTAGTAAGACAGGCTTTAGGAGAAACTGGTGCAGTGTAGGGAATCAAGATGGGGCTCAGGCACTGGAACCTATAGGAAACACAGGAAAAGTGTGCATGGAACTCTTTTTAAGGTTGCCTTGGCACCGAGTCACCGAGTATCTATTATAGGGTTATGTAATCTTTTCTGGTGAAAGAGATGAATTGTCCTAGAGCCTGGCCAAAGGTTGAATCTACAGCTAAAGATTAAGTGGTCCAATCCGATGATATCACTCATATGTGGAACGTAATTTTAAAATAGTGATACAAATAAACTTATTTACAAGACAGAAACAGACTTACAGATATAGAAAACAAACTTATGGTTACCAAAAGGGAAACGTGGGTGGGGAAGGATAAATCAGGAACTTGGGATGAACATACACACGCTTCATATATATATATATATATATATATATATATATATGATAGATAACAAACAAGGACCTACTGTCTAGCACAGGGAACTCTACTCAATATTCTGTGATTACCTATATGAGAAAAGAATCTTAAAAAGAATGAATATATATATATGTATAACTGAATCACTTTGCTGTACACCTGAAACTAACACAACGTTGTAAATCAAATATACTCCAATAAAATTTTTTTTAAAAAAAGATTAAGTGGTCCAAGAGGACCATAGGTGCAGGGACGTAAGTGTTCAGGCAGATCAACACCTTCTGGTGTCTAAAATTTCCACCATTAGAGTTAAGACTTTAGGTTAAAATAGAATGTAAGGCCGTTATTAAAATGCAGTTATTTCCCAAGAGAAGTCATTAACATTGGCACGTCTGCATATTAGAGTATCACCTCACAGTAATTTGCCAAAGGACACACAATTCATAAGTAGCCGTGGTAAGTTGTATTATTGTTGAAGATATTTGCTGTCCCTCCTTGGGGATGGGTTAAACCTCCCTCTTCTGTTGGTGTTGGACTTGGCCATATGACTAGTTTGGTCAGTAAAGTATGAATGGGAGTGATGAGAACAGAAACTTTAAAAGCCAGCGTAGGATTTCATGGTATCTTGTCTTTCTTCCATGAGATCAGTTTCCCAGATTGAGGCTGCTCCTTTAACCTGGGTCTTGAGACGAAGACAACATGAAACAGAGCTGCAGCTGACCCATAATTGATATGTAGACTGAGTGAGAAATAAACCTTTGCTATTGCAGCCACTGAGATTCTGGATTTGTTTGTTACTACAGCATAATTGAGCCTAAGCTGTTTAATACAGTGACTGAAACAGGATTCGAACCCAGGCCTGTCTGACTCCAAGGCGCATGCCCTTTCCTTCATAGCATGCTACCCCTCGTGCCCGCCCCCCACCAGCAGAAAGGACACAGAGGCTTAATCACCTGTCTGTGCAGCTGGCAGCCTCTCCTCCCACCTCCTTACACAAATGCCTAGTAGAAGCTCGAGAAAGTTTCAGGAGAGCACAGCCACCCCCAGAGGAGCCCCGCCTAGATGGGAATATAGTGCTACCACAGAGCAGATCTGATTCCCGTTTCCTGTCAGCTTTCTCCTTCCTGGAGACACTAAAGCAGGAAATGCAAGAACAAGCGATGACAGTGAAGAGTTCTGCGCTGCCCAAGCACGTTGCAGATGCTTTCTCTAGCTTGGAGTTGGTGCGATCTGATAGATGGGCACTGGCTGGAGTGATGGGCCAGCATTCCATTCCCAGCTTCCTCCTGCCTCTGGAGTAACTGGGAAATCCGTCTTCCCAGATTGGATGTGGGCGCTTCCCTGTGTGGGGGGAATGGGCCCAGTGCCTTTCATTCAAAACAAATAGGTGTCTAATGAAAATCAGGCTGAGCCTTCAGGCAGAATGGAATTTTGCTGCTTAGACTGACAGATTAAGACAGGTCAGCAGGGAGAAATAAACAGACAGACAAACTAATCTACGGGAAGAGCTCAGCTAATCCAAAAAGGGGTCTGATGTTGCTGCTTTTTATTTTTCAAACACCTGTGACAGTTTTCCTCCAGAGATTTAAACTAAGAAAATGGAGTTGGCAACCCCTCTCTTTGTTCGAATTTTCCCCTAGGATTCTGTGTTGCAGGGAAAAACCAGCCTGGGTCAATGACCTGGAGAATTGTCCTGAAGAATCACCTGTCCTGGCATCTGTCACAGGGACCAGCAGTCAAGGAGCAGCTGAGGCTGCCTGGGCAGAGAGTAGGGCAGACCGAGTCTGCCGTTAACCTGTGACCACGGAAAGGAGATCTGTGTAGTCAACCCACAGGACACCAGCCATCATTTATTTTGCTTTTTTTTTTTTTTTTTTTTTGTGGTACATGGGCCTCTCACTGTTGTGGCCTCTCCCGTTGCGGAGCACAGGCTCCGGACGCACAGGCCCAGCGGCCATGGCTCACGGGCCCAGCTGCTCCATGGCTTGTGGGATCTTCCCGGACCGGGGCACGAACCTGCGTCCCCTGCATCGGCAGGTGGACTCTCAACCACTGCGCCACCAGGGAAGCCCCTGTTTTGCTTTTAAAGTGTGTTTGAGCCACTATGTAATCTGCCCCAAGTGATGGATCTTTTTTTTTTTTTTCGGAACGCGGGCCTCTCACTGTTGCAGCCTCTCCCGTTGTGGAACACAGGCTCCTGGACGCGCAGGCTCAGCCGCTCCGCGGCATGTGGGATCTTCCCGGACCGGGGCACGAACCCGTGCCCCCTGCATCGGCAGGTGGACTCTCAACCACTGAGCCACCAGGGAAGCCCGTGATGGATCATTTTGAGGAACTGGTTGGCACTTGAGTCTCTTGGGTCTATTTTTGTGTTCCTGGAATTCAGAGCAGCAAAAATATCATTTTGCTCTGTTTCACGATATATCCTTTTCTTAAAAAAAATTAATATATTTATTTATTTTTGGCTGCGTGGGTCTTCACTGCTGCGCGTGGGCTTTCTCTAGTTGCAGTGAGCAGGGGCTACTCTTTGTTATGTTGCACGGGCTTCTCATTGTGGTGGCTTCTCTTGTTGTGGAGCACAGGCTCTAGGCACACAGGCTTCAGTAGTTGTGGCACACAGGCTTAGTTGCTCCGTGGTGTGTGGGATCTTCCCGGACCAGAGCTCGAACTCGTGTCCCCTGCATTGGCAGGCGGATTCTTAACCACTGTACCACGAGGGAAGTCCATGATATATCCTTTTAATACGCCTACAAAAGAGGCATTTTGTAGAAAACCTAAGGGTCAACACTGATATATAACTGATTTACAAAAAGCAAGAAGATACCAAAGCTCCCACTGTTCCACAATATGTATATTTGCTCCCACTGTATTTACCAGTGAGGCTTTCCCTCATTATAAGTCACCATTTGAGGGAAGAAAAGCATCTTCTTGGTTCTAGTGTTCTCAAGATACGTGATGGCTATAGCGGACTGGCCAGTTGACCAGCTCCAATGAACCTGGCTTTTGATTCAGTTCTCCATTTTGTTTAGTTCTGCACTGTAGTTAATAATAGCGTTTGAAGAGGGCTTCACTGCTCCGACAATGCTTTTACGTGCATTGCCTAATCAAACCCTCACAATATCTGCAGGGTAAGTTGAGCAGAATATCATTAGAAGCCCCTGTATATAGTGGGTCATATAATGGTTTCACCATTAAATAGTGTGGATCTAGAAAGTTAGGGACCAAGTTGCCTTGGTATGGTTCTGGATCATGTGCTCTTTTACCTCTAAAAAAAAGGTGCACAAAATGAGACAAAAATAAGGAAAGAAAGAAGAGGAGGAGAAATTGGCTAAGAGGAAGCAAAGAAAGAAGATGGGTCAGCGTGCTAAAATAACAGTTGAGCATTTAACCAACTGGAAGCCCTCGTTGGCGGGATTGAGCACCCCATCACCAGGCAGCCTTGGTGGTTCCCTTCTCTGATCTATCACAAGTCCTGAAATGGCACCCGTGGGGCACTTCCTTCAGTATTTACCGCCTGAATTGATTAACAGGGATGATTTATAACGCTTACACCGATGGAGGAATTCTTGTATTTTTATGTATATGAGACCCACTCGCCTGTTCTTGTCATAAAATAACTGGTAACAAGTAAAGCGTTCCAACAATCTGATTTTCTCTTGCTTGGCTAATTTCAAATAGCGCGAGGGTAGTCTCTTTCCACTAAATTGATTGAGTTAGCGAGTTGTTCCGGTAATGTTCCTGCCATACAATAATTTAGTGAACTAATTGTTTCCCCAAAGTCAGTGTGGGCAGACCCTTGCCCTGTGCACAGAGCCTGTGGCAAAGGCTGGCTGTCGCCCTCCTCCTCGTGTGCCCTGATTTTCATTCTCTTAAATAAGAGATTGTGTCTGGGAATCTCTCGAAAATTGCACTAACTCTTAGCTTCTATAGTGTCATTCACTTTGATATTTAATTGTTTTCTGCCTTGAACATTGTTTCAAGCATATGGGGCTTAGCTCACGGACTCAATTGAAAACTCCTCGAGGACAGTGCTGTCAACAGAATTATGCCCCCCCAAGTCCATGTGCTGAAGCCTTCCAAATGTCACTGTATTTGGAAAGAGGCCTTTAAAAGAATAAAATTAAAATGAGGCTCTTAGGGTGCCCTAATCCCAGCTGACTGTGTCCTTATAAAAAGAGATTAGCTCACATAAGGAGACACAGGGATGAACACAGAGAAAAAGACCATGTGAGGACATGACAAGAAGGCAGCCATCTGCAAGCCACGGAGAGAGGCCTCAGGAGGAACCAAACCTGCTGGCATCTCAGTCTTCCAGACTCCAGAACCGTGAGAGAAATCTGTTTGTTAAGCCACCCAGCTGGTGGTATTTTGTTACGGCAGCCCAAGCACGCTAATACGGAGAGTGACACCTTGTATTTCTCTGATGCATCTCTGCCCCATTGTGCCTCACAAAATGCTCAGCACACGCTTTAGATGGCATTTAATAATACCACTTGCATTTATTTTAATTTTTTATGTATTTAAGGAAATCTATTCATGAAATATTTAACATAGTTTATTTCATATGAAGTTCTTCGGGTTTGTTGGCCGTCAGCTCTCTATCTTCATTAACGAAAGCTAAGTCATCTGTTTGAATAGATAGTAATGTGTCCATGGTAAATATTTTAAACAGTGTGAAAGACTATATAGTGAAAGGTAAACCTCACTCACACCTCAGTCCCTCGTTCTCTTTCCTGGAGGTAGCCATCATTACCAGTGTGAGATCTGTCTATCTTTCCAGATACCTTTGCTTAAAAACGTCTGTGTGTGGGGGACACATATTTATATTATAGATATATAACATATATATTTATGCAAATACATGCTTTATGAAACTGTCTCTCTATAGATATAAATATATGTCCTCCTCTCCGATTTTCTTTTCCGTTTTATTTTGTTTTTAACAAATGATAGCATAATGTACATGTTTCTCCTTTTTAAAGAGAATAAATTTAACAGTGTATCTTGGGAGTGGTGCCACGTAGGACATACGAATCCATCTCATTCTTTGTAACTTATTTCGTTGCACTTATTTTAAATGCATCGTCCTCCCTTCTTCCTCTTTAATTAACCCACATACTTTCACACAGATAGCCACGTGGAGCACATAGGAAGTATAACTTTGAAAGAGGCTCATTCTTGCTGCTGTTTCCTGATAGGAATATTTGAATGAAGGATTTAATCAGACCCTAAAGCCGTAGGCATTAAACAGGGCACAGTTTTTAGGCAGTCCAAATAAGTAGGAATAGTCACAGCGAGACTTTCGCAGACAAACCTCATGTGTTTCTAGTCAGTACAGTAACTGCAGGTACACACCAGCAATCATATTTATAGCCCATGTTCCCTCTGACTTTATTATGCAATTAATATTGCACCAAGAAATAATAATAATTTTTAAAAGAATCATACATAAATTTACTATGCTGGAAAACCAAGGTGTTTTTCCCTGTTGCCTACTAGTACTTGTTCATTTGTATACTTAGTTTGATAGTTTTAATTACAAATCAGAGCAATTATGCATTCTGCTTTGTCTCTTAAAGCGAGTCATAAACAGTGCCATTTGTTACTCTAGTGCTATTTGTTTACATAATAATGATTTTACATGGTTGCAGTTGATGTATTGTTTCCTCTAATTAAAAAACGGACAGCTGTATTATCTGAGCTATAATTAAGTAAACCTTACAAGAAAATCAATCTGACACATATTAATGATATACATAAATGTTATGAACTACAACGTAATTGACTCTAAAATGGAGAGCAGCTCACATAAATTATAATAATTATCTTCTATACCCTTTGAAATCAGAACTTTTTAGGGGAGAAGCTATAGAAAAGGAAACTGTTCAGATGCCGTCCTGAAAAAGGAACAGACCTTTCTATTCCTTTAAGAGTTGGTTTCAGGAGATGAGGCTGCATTTTTTGTCCCTTTCCTGCAGCTGGACCTCTACTTGCACAGAGGTGGAGGGAGCAAATTTGTGTGTCTCAAATCAGATTAGGTTAATTAGATTGATTTCCTAACAGCTAGCCATCAAGTATGAATAACTAATGGTCTTCTTTAATTCACTAACTTAATCCACAAATATTTATTGAGCACATATCATATGATGGATGTGAAATACATAGGAAAGAAGATAACCTCTGCTCCCTTAGCGTTTACAATCCAGGCAAGGTGTAGAACCGTAATCAAATAAATAATAAAGTAATTACAAGTTTTAATACATGCTAAGAAAGAAATAAAGAGGACACGATCACAGGTAGAAATGAAAGCGGGGCATCCTATAGATAGGTGATCAGAGAAGGCCTCTCTGAGTAAGTCGTATCGATGCTGAAACTTGGAGAAGAAAGCATCAGCCATGCAAAGAGGGGAAAGAGGGAACAGTGGGACAGAGGCTCTAAGGCGTGATCAAAGCTGGCAGGCTCACTACTGCCAGTGAGAGTGCAGCGCGCTGAGCAAGAGGAAGTATGGCCCTGGGTGCGGTGGAGAGGAGGGCAGGGGCCCCATGGTGCACGGGCCAGGGCACCATGGTAAGAACCTAGATATCATTATAAATACAATGGGAAGCCAGATGAAAGTTTTAAGCAGGTGCATAGAATAATACAAACCATGTTTTAAGAGGAACATTTGGCTCCTGTGTGGAAAATAGATTGGAGGGGGCGGGGAAGAGTGGCAGTCGAGTGAGTAATTAGGAGGTGGTTGGTGTCGCCCCCGTGAGAGATGACAGTGGCTGGAACCTCAGTGCTGGCAGTGGCAATGGAGACTGGTGGATGGGTAGATCTCCATCAGAGATAGAGCTGACAGCTGAAATGGCTATGAAGGATGAGGGAAAGGGAAGATGTCTATAATGACTCTGGGGAAAGCCCCAAGTTTAGAAGTGGAAGGCAGGAACTCAAGAGTTCTCTTTGGATCTTCAACTTGGAGAAGGCTTATGAAGCATCCGGGTGGAGTTGTCAGCTAGGTGGTTAGATACAGGAGTCCAAGATCAATCTGGGAGTTGTCAGCAGCCCGATGATACTTGAAGCCTGAAGACTGGATGAGGCTCTGAAGGAGAGTGTGTAGTTGGGGAAGAGAAGGGGGCCCAGGACTGAACCTGTAACCTTCCCAAAGATGCCCAGTCATGACCAGAAGTAAATCCCCACGTGGTGGGACCTCAAGCTCTCTGGGGATTCATTATGTAGTCATTATTAACTGCTCCCTCCGTGTCTGGGAAATTGTCCAGGGACGTTTTTTTTCCTTTCAGATCTCTTAGTTTCTTTCCTGCCTATCTCTCTTAACTCTGGTATCTTCTGAACCCTGGGAACCCTCCTATGAGAAAAAGAGAAGGCGAGCGCTGGTGAGGTTGTTCATGCTCAGTGACCCTGTGGGCTGTCACCTTAAGCAGTTGGACACTGGAAGCTCTGTACAGCTGCCAGAGTATTTTGCCATTTGTCTCTCTGTTTTCATGGGTGTAAGCAACTGTTGTGGCTCTTCCCTGAGAGCCAGAACCCCACAAGCTCTTACCTCTGCAGCTACCAGTAGCTTGTGGGTCAGCACTTCACAACTTAGATGCCCCATAGTGAGACCGTAAAGTAAAAAGCCAGAGGGACCTTTGAAAACATAAAGCCCAAGCCTCCTATTTTACAAATGAGGGAACTGATTCACCCACTGCCCCCAGGAAATGAAAGATATTTCAGGTTTCATTTCACCAACAACTAATAACTTCTCTGATCAAGTGAACCCATCAGCCTTCATTCAATCCAAGAGATGACTTCACTGTGGCTCCTAAGAAAAGACCAATCCAATGTTTAAAACCTCTCTAATTGGAAAAAGAAGTTGGGAGTATTTCCAGGCCTGAAACATGGATATGCTAAGAAATACCCGACTCGTGCTGCACTTTACCCCAGCCTGAAGAAATGAGGTAGATTCTGTTACCCAGGATCATCTTCAGTTTGAGACACTGCGTCTGCAGAGGCTCAGAGTATGCTATACTATAAGTGACCATAAAAAAATGGCAAGAGGTTCTATAAATTAGAAAGATGGGTTTTGCGTTGGCCTAAGGAAACCCAAAGCCTACATAAAAGGCATTGTCTCCACAAGCAAGGTGAATAACAATAGGCTGACATGTATTAAGTAATTGATAAAACTTCCCTCTTCCATAAAGACTTCTGTAAAAGCAACAACCAGAGGATGTAATGAATTCAGTGGGAAAAGACCCTGTTTAATCTTTTCTGAGACGTGTCTGTTGAGAAAAACACGCGTTATTTTCTGATTCTCTCTCTTCTCCACCTGATGTTTTACACCTGACTTATGTGAAGAGGTGTCTCAATGCCTGTTCGTGATTTCAGTGAGTTGAGGCACATACTTTTCCTTCTAGGATGTCGAGATTCATAGATTTTGGGGGACAGCAAGAGCTTTAGAAATAATTCAGCGCATCTCTCTTACTTTCCAAAGACAAAACGAGGGAGGTAAGAGGCTTGGTCAAAATGACACAGTGATTAGAGAGCTAGGCCTACCGTCAAGAACTCATGGTGGACAGCCCGGCTTTTCCCATTGTTTGAATTCAAACTAGTAGAGAACTGCTCGACATGAGTAAGGTTTTATTTTCTTTGTTAACTATTCATTTTATACGAGTTTGACTTTTCATTCTATTAAAAAATTGGGGGGACATAGGAAAAAGAAAAACTACTATGCGTGTAACCACTGTTAGCATTTTAATGTATCGCTTCCCAATGCATTTTTTTCCTTCTGTATATTTTAAAATAACTGTTATTTAGTGTGTACGTAATTTTCAATTTTTCAGTTAATATATTGGAAACATTTCTAAGGAATGCAAAATAGTCAGGCAAATGGATATACCGTAATTCACTGAATGTTTCTGTGGTCGTTGGGCATTTAGGATGATGTCAATTTTTTGCTACTGCATATAACAACATTTTTATATGATATATAAAATTCTTATGGCATATAACTTTCTTGATAGATTATACCCTTAATATGGAACTCCAGAAATGGAATTAAAGAACCATGGTTATTAATGTCATCCTGATTCACTCTTGCTTTACAACATTAAGTATCATCACAAAAAATATTTGCTAATTTTCTTATTGAAAATGGCACTGGTTTGAGCTCTCACTTCTTTTACGGCTGCTGAGTCCTCCTCTGGACTTTTTTACCCATCCTACCTTAAGCATTTTAGCTTCTTAACTGCTTACGTTTCCCTGAGCAAAACAGCCTGCTCCATAGATTTCGTTTTCAGGTCTCTCTCGACAAAATAGGAATCCTTTGAGGATAAGGTCTGTGTTTTATTTACCTATAGGTTCCCGGGATTTTGTGTAGTGCGTGGCACACAGTGGGTGCTCAATAAATATTTATTTAACAAATGGATGAATGAATGAATCAGTAAATGAGGCTGAACACCCCGCCCCCCCCGCCACCATGTTTGTTCAGTAGCTGTGATTTCTGAATGCATTGTTTGGTTGTGTCCTTTGTCCATTTACTTATCAGTGTCAGATGTTTATTGATTTTTACTAGTGTTTGAATATGAGAACTCTTTGCCTGTCACACTTGGGCTAATATTTTTTCCAGCAGATATGGTTTGCTTCATATTTTCAAGCAGAGAGTAGAAGTTGGGCTAATAAATGTGTCATCTCCTGCTGCACTTTGTCCACTTAAAAGGAGCTCAGAAGGGAGGGGGATGAAGAGAGAGAGAGAGGGAGGAAGAGAGAGAGATGGGAAAAAGAGAGAGAGAGGGAGGGGGGAGAGAAGAGAAGAGAAGAGAATTCTAGGGCAATGAGTTCTGAATTCTGAGAAAAGTCAGGTAATTTGGTTAGTCTATTTAGGCAGATTTCATGCGTTGTTGATGTGAAAAGAGTGACTGTGTCGACCACATTTCAGGCCCTCTGAAGCTGAAAGGGTCAACCAGCCCCTGCCTGCAGTGAAAAACAAATTCTGCTTGTCCATGCAGAGAGGTAGGTTTCAATTAAAAGACACAGAGATATTCCATTTGTAAATGAGAAGTGAGAACACTCATTAGTAATCCTTAAATCGTTGGTGAATCAGCACTGTCCATAGAAAACAAACCCTTACTACCCTGTTTACATTGAAAGGAGAAAAAAGACTCCACTTGCTTTTTTTCCCCTTTGTTGTTAGTTATGCTTCTCGTGTGTTTTTTTGTTTTTTTTTTTAAGCATAGTGAAAATTGTATCATCACCTTGTCCCTCTGGGTCTGTTGCTGGATTTGCAAACTTTAATATTTTTCTGGTTAATATTTTATAAAGCAGACAAACTCACAAAATGCAAGCTGTCAGGAGCCTTCAGGATAACATCAGTCCCCTCTAATCAACGTGGATGGAAATAAAGAGAAACAAATTCTGATTTCCCAAGATTGTTGGATCTGTTCTTTGGAAGAGGAGATTTCTGATTCACAGGCAAGAGAAACAAACAAAACCCAAAAACAAATAGCAACAGTAAAAACCCATCTCCCCTACCAGAAAAAAGCTTCCTGAGGTTAGGGATCCATTATAGACATGTCAGTGTGTCCTCAGAACCTGGTGCGACGCCTAGGAGATGGCTCTGAACGCTTGTTTGAAAGATGAATAAATGATTGGGGTGGCCCTGCCTTGGATGGTGGGTCCCTCCTGTGTGCACCCCCAGACCCACTCTCCATCCTCTACCTGCTTCTCCGCCTGGGAGGCTGTCCCACACAGCCCACATCAATGGACTCCCTTCACCTGTGGCTTTCCAGGTGAGTTCAGCCAATGTGGAGTCCCAGAAGGAGTTTGGAGGGCTGGAGCAGAGTGAGGTTGGGGTATTTATTTCCTGGGCATCCTCCATGCGAGATTGTCTTTGAACAGCTGTTCTCCAGAGGTCACAGCACCTGTCAGGTGACCCTCTCGCCTGATCCAGGTTCCAGTGGCCCCCGACCCTCATCCTTTCAGCCTAGGAGTTCTGCGCTGTCCCTTGTGGTTCCTTCCCTGCACTCTGCCCATACCTTAGTGGATGCCCCTTTGTTAAACTCTCCTCGAAGTACCCTACTTTGAATGCGCCACCTATTTCCTGCTAACTTTCACCTATTTCCTGAAAGTTATGGGGTGTGTGCATGTTGGTTTAGTGGCTGCACCCTAAAATTCAGCCTGCCATCTGCTCACCAAGCTGTGTGCCCTGGAGAAAGAGGTGCCTTTTCCTAATGCTCATACTGGAGAGTATGGGCTAGTGCCACCTTGGGCTGAGTGTATGTATATAAGCCTCAGCTTATTAGAGAGGAAAATCTGCTGATAGATCCGTTTTCTCTGTCGTCTCTCCCTCCCACCCCCCTTATCCTGTGAGTTGCAGCTTTGTCTGCAGCCTGAGTGAGTCATGTCTCTCTACAGCTGCAGCCACAAAAGCAGTAACATGGTTGGGGGCAGGGGGAGGTCCCATTGCTCTCCAAGTGTTGACTGATTTGGCTCTTTCTGCAGAAGCAGAAAGACCACACAAACCAATAACACCTCTGGTTGTTTAATGTTTTGTAGGCAAAACAGCCTCGGGTGGCTGTTTTCCCCTGTTCCTTCAGTTGTATTTTCCTGCAGACTTACCCTCTCTCATCTCCCCCTCCCCCTTGCGTCATGCAAGGCAGGCAGAACCTGTTCTTATCATTCCCATCTTAGCAGATGCAAAGGACAAAGGATACCTCAGTGCCTTGAAACGATCTGCCCTCTCCTCACACCCCCTCCCTTGTGGGACGTGAGGCCCATTCCCATGGGGGTGACGGGGGTACTTAGACTTCCAGCCCCTTTATTGTTCAAGTTTCCTTGCCAGTCATCGCTGATGATTTTAACTACTTGACAACATCTGCCTCAGAGCCTGAATGCTCCCAAGTGAGGGTATTGTGAACTGCATGTTAGAAAGGCGATGTGTCACTCCATTCCATTTATCTGTCTCCAGTGACCGAGGGTGTGCTGGCTGAGGGGAGTGAAGGAGACATTCATTTCTCCTCATCCACACAAAGGAGGTGACGGTTACCTGGGTTACTAGACTGGGCTAAGGCCCCTAAATCCGACTCGATTGTTCGGTTCAGATACTGCTTTCTAGTTTTCTCTTCCCTGTGCATTTTGAAGCTCATCTGACCCTCTGACTATTCAGCTCCTTGTACAGCACCGGCTTCTCCCTATAATGCTAGTGTTGAGCTGATTTTAGATCAGAATCCAACAGATCCTTTCAGCAGCGCTCAAAGAGATGAAATCTCTAGCTGCAGACTGTTCTTGCTGCTGAAAGAGACTGGCAAGGTTTCACCAGCAATAATTAATTTCAAAGAAATTTTCCATCTCCAGGCCTTTACATCTCACTAATTATTTTCAAGGTAAATTGGATTTGCTTTGCAGTATCTTCCCACCCCACCTTGCAATAAGCAATTTAACGTGAAATTGCTGAGCTGTGCTCAGTCCAGCCATGGATTCCTAATCCTTTTACAATTTAGAGTTATATCATCTTAGAGCTGCAACTGAGTTTTCCACCAGCATGATGATCGCCTTCTTTATTTTTACCTGTAACAAGCAGCAGTATTACTGAAGCGCGCAGGAAAGCTTCAGTTGGTCACTGAAAATTACGGAATATCAATCGTCAACGTCTATGCTGTCGGTGGGTGGCAGCGTATTAGAATATGAAGTAGGTCATTTGGGGGAAATATTTCAGTGAAATCCATCAACCTGGGTGATGTGCTGAATCTTAAACCAGAAGGCAAGAAAGCCAAACCAAACAAAAAATGGTTGTTTTTCCCTTTGAAGGAACAGATAGCAACAACTTCAAATGCTAAATGACGTCATCCCACCCTGGGGGGTGCCCCTCAGAGACTGTTGTCTGAACTCCAGTCAGATCACTTGGTTTTCTGCCCTCTGTGCTTCCTTCCTCTCCCAGCTTTCATTCAGATGTTCTGCAGTGATTAACAGAGAGTAGTCAGCCTTTTATTTCACAGGACTTCCCTGTAACATTAGAGCTGTATTAGAGTTATTTACAGATCATTCTGCATAATGGCTTAACATTGCCACACCTGTATGGCAGCCAGTGATAGGCAGAATCTCTAGACTTTTGACTTATTTCTGCTTGGCCTCAAATCAGGTCATTTCTCCTTCAAAGTTTGCCAGGTGCTTTAGAAACCAATTCCCCTGGAGGACCCTTGACCTTGTGTGTGAGGAAACAGGCACCATCTAAGGAAAGAGGGTGCACAGGGAGTTGGGAAGATGGTGGATGAAGAGCCCACAGTGCAGCTGGAGAGAGCTGTGCACGTCCAGGGGCGCCCCTGACCCCGAGATGAAGCCCAGACCTCTGAGAAGGGTTCACCAGGGTGGGGCTGACATTCCCAGGAAGGAGGGGTAGACCCCCAGTGGTTCTCAACCAGGGCAGTTTTGTCCCCCTGGGGACATTTGCCAATGTCTGGAGACGTTTTGGTTGGCACAACTGAGGGGCAGGTGTTTTGTTCTAAGTGTAAGAAGGGAACCTTTGGGAAGTTTTGAGTAAAACACGTGGGTTGGAGGAGTGTCTTCCGTGGCTGAGACTCTGCTGGCCGAGAAACGGTTGAAGTCAGTCATTCTGAGCCCTGGCTGCGCATCGGGGTCACCTGGACCCCTCCATGCACAGGTTCCCCCTAAGACCAACAAAAATCAGGGTCTTTGGGGGTGAAGCCATCAATATTTTATAAAAGCTCACCAGGTGATGCTATTGTATTGCCAGAGTTGAGGGCCTCCGGATTAGGTGAACTCAGTGGCAAAAATGAATAACTTTGTAGAAATAGGGTTAGAAGCAATGTAGCCGCTTCTTCCTGGGGAGAGAAAGGCGTTGCTTTTGAGCTATTAGTTGAGGACGACTTGGACATAGAGAACTGGGCACAGTGGAGGGAGGCATGTTCCCACTGATGAGGGAGCAGGCTGACCCCTGAGGCCTGGTGTGGGCCCCCTGCACAGCAATGCTGCAGAGCCCGGGCTGGGGCAGGGCTCACCCTGGGAAGCTGGGCTTCCGTCTGGGCTTTCTTCAGTGTCAAAGTTCCCTCTGTCTGCTGTTGTTGCCTTGATTGTTCCACTTGCACCTACCTCCTGCCTCGTCCCTGGCTTGCTCCCTGACTTCAGCCTCCTGATAGGCGGCTGGCTTTGATTCTCTGCAAACCTCCCGGCCTAGAGCACACTCCCAGTAAGCATTGCCAGCCTGTACCAAGATCTGCTGGTTCAAGCTTCTAGGTCGGAGTCCTCAGGCCCTGTTTAAAATTAGGAGGCAACTAATACCTTCTTTGGGGTCCACTGGTTAGTAGACTTTTAGTGATGTACAGTTTGTGATTATGTGCCTGTACGTATTCACACACACACACGCACGCACGCACATGCACACGCGTGCGCGCGCGCACACACACACACACACACACACACACACCTGTTTTTCCTGGCTTTATAACCATGAATGACAATTACTAGGACCAGGTACCATCAATCAATTCTCTTTCTCATACCCATGCCAGATCACATTTCCATGACTGAGATTATGACTGTCCTAGTAGCCAGTAGTAATTGCCAGGAAGATGAAACCCTGGCTTAAAGGTGCCATGTCTTGCTTCACACAGCAGCCTGTTGTGGACACGTGCCGGAAGAGTGGTCTACCAGGAATGGAGAAACCTCCTGGCCACAATCCGAGAGGCAGATGTCAACTTTACAACCATAAGAAAATGGGAAATTTCTCTTGCCACGTAGAGTTTCAAAGTAAGTTCATCACTCAGGAGTTTAGACATCATTCTGTAACTCACATAGGAAGCCATCACAGGTTTTTGGCAGGTGAGTGACAAGACGAGAGCTGTTCTTTAGGGAGACTGATCTTGCAACTGCATGTAGGGTGAATGGGGGTGGGGTGGGGAGCTCACACATCAGATAAGGTAGGAGGTGCACAGACTTGAAGGGGCTTGAGGGTATATGGTCCCAGATAGCTTCTCTGTTCTTGGGCAAGGCAAGCTGTGGGACTGAGAAAAAGGGTTGGCATCCCCAGAGGCTCTGAACCCCGCCTTCTTTACACAGGTCCAACACCCACAGACCTCGGGAGAGGATTCCCTGGAGACCAGGCAGGTCACCACATAACATATGCAGTTAGAGCAGCAGTTTACATGGAAAAGGAATTCATTACCATCTGCTTTAACCGGCCCACTGTTTGTGCACATGGCCAAGAGTCTAGGGCAAAGCTCCTTAGCTGATAGCTGGCGATACTTCCCCACTTGCTCTGGGAGAACATGAGTCCAAGATCAGGGTTGCTTTACTAAACCATAACCACTCAAGCCAATGGCAACAAGGGAAGAGGCCAGGGCATTTCTCACCCTCTATCCTCCAGCCCCAGGCTCCCACTCTGTGAAGATGTCCAGACTTGGCCAGACATCTGTGTGCAAATTATATTTATTTATGAGGCTGAATATGTACTTGAGCTAAAGTTGAAATATATATGAAGTATCAAGTATCTTGGTATGAAAAGGAAATATTTTTACTGCAGATATATAAGGATTCTGAAATCCGATAACAATCCGTGGAATGTACTCATTCTAATCAAAGCCATTCGTAATGAAGGGAAACAAAATAAATAAACACCAGTCTGTCCAATGTTCAGCCTCAGGAGTAACTTCATCGCCATTACTGACGGACACCACTGTCATGTTGCAGCCAAAAGTAGCAGATGTCTGCAGAGAGACATACGGGACTTGGAGATGCAGCGTTGACAGGCTGGCATCTCATCTCCCTGCTCAATCAGATCTGGGCCTTCTCTTCCTAAAGAGCTTAGGTCTTGGCCTGGCTTCAGAAAAGACAACTATCAACAAGCTGGCTGCTGGTAGATGGTGGGGGCCAGCTATCACCCGACCTTAGTGTAGCGAATCTAGTTTCTTCATGTCTTCACAAGAAAGTCTTTAGTTTTATTGAGTGAAATGTGGAAATGTTTGGCTACCAACTGGATGCCAAAACCTACGGAAAACAAACGTCCCTTGGAGCAACATGGTAGCCCAAGCCAGATCCCTTGTGGGCCACATCCAAGCAGTGGGTCTGAACCAGAGAGAATTTTGAAGATTTCCTGGGGGAAGTGGCTGAGCCTAGATCACATGGGTGGTCTATGGAGTCAGAGAGGCTCAGCCTTACAGAGTCTTCCTAGAAATAGTCCGGTCTCTAGGGTTGCACCACAGTGCAAGGAGTCTAACAATGCCAGTCCACTCTCCCGGGACCGGTATTGGACAAAGTACTGACAATTTACGGCTCAGATGAAGCTCGAAAAATCATGGGGTAAGAATGGGCTTTGTTGTAGGATGGGGTAAAACCCAGAATGTGGGGATGTTATTGGGGTGATGGAGTTAGTTTCACAGTTAAGACCACCCTGTGTCACGCTTGAAAGTTGCTAGGTGTCCTTCTCTCCACTTAGTTCACAATCACTCTGCATCATATTACCAGCCAATGCTTCCTGCTCCTTTCCACATTTATTCATGAATGAAATTGTTCCAATGACGATTTTTATTAGAAGAAAATATTACAATCAAAAGAAGGTATAATAGCCACAGAGGTGACACCTGGGTCTGCATTCCCTGCCCATGGCCCTGTGACGGAGCCCGTTCTCTCCTTCCCGCCCTGCTGTGACAGAGGAAATGCACCTTCCCAAGACCTGTGAGACACCGTTGGGGAGGGCTGTGTGAGCTTCCCCTCTCAAACTACCTGGTCCACCTTCTAGAGGCCCACACCTGTGCTGAGAGCCAACCCCAGCCTGCTCTCAGCAGCTGCAGCACTAACCTGGAGTGGAAGGGTCTGGGAGACCACAACTCCCTCTGTGCCCAGCTGGTTCGGCCCAGGTGCTTTGCCCCTGAGGACTCGTCCACTGAAGGATCACTGTGTCACGTCTGCACTTGTTATTGGTTGTTAGTCTGATGAGATTTCCTACATCAGACTAACAACTTCTTTGATGCCTCTTCCCCTCTTTCTGATGGTACAGTGACCAAGGCAGGCCATTTGAAACTCTGGTGTTGTTTCCCCTCCGAAGTGAGGGATTTTGCTGCCACCAGTAAGGCCAGTGCCTCAGGTCCTGTGGCTCCGTTTTGGCCGGTGGGAGCCAGGCTGCAGTGGGACTTCAGGGCAGCCACACAGCACCTCCAGGGTTACCCTGGGACCCCTCAGCCTCAGCACTCAGACGCGGCTTTGAGTGCAAAGCAGGAACTGGGCCGTGGGAGGGCAGAGGTCTTTTCGAAGTTCTCACCGTGTTTGTGTTAGCTTGTCTAAACAGAAGCAGAAAGTTGCTTCTGTACTTTACGAATGAGACAAAGAAGACCGAACAAAACAGCCAGGATCCCAAAGGGCGAGTGGAGGGCAGGCATTGGGACCCGTGCTTTAGCTTTTCGGGAACTGTAGCTACACTCCCCATCACGAGAGAGGGCCTGTCTCGCCCACGCCTTTTCCCTTCTGCCCTGAGAAGGTCAGAGCTGAGGAGGGAGACTACTTAAAATGGTGCTCTGGGGCTTCCCTGGTGGCACGGTGGTTGAGAGTCTGCCTGCTAATGCAGGGGACACGGGTTCGAGCCCTGGTCTGGGAAGATCCCACATGCCGCGGAGCAACTAGGCCCGTGAGCCGCAACTACTGAGCCTGCGCATCTGGAGCTTCTGCTCCGCAACAAGAGAGGCCGCGATAGCGAGAGGCCTGCGCACCGCGATGAAGAGTGGCCCCCGCTTGCCGCCACTAGAGAAAGCCCTTTCACAGAAGCGAAGACCCAACACAGCCAAAAATAAATAAAAATAAATAAGAAGACCCCAAGATCACTATTTAAAAAAAAAAAAAATGGTGCTCTGACAGAGCAGCTCTCTTACTGTAAGGCAGGTTGAGAAGATGGAAGAATGAATGGCTGACTCAGCGGGAGCCCCTGCCCAGGGCGAGGCTGGCCCCGGTCACTGCCTTCAGAAGATTCTGCCAGAACTCTGGTGCAGAAACAAGGGCCTTCAGGAGGCTGGAGAGATTGAGGCACAGCCCCTTGGAGAGGCCATGGTGCTGCTGGGCCTCGCACAGCCCGGGGGAGGGTGCCGTCGCACTGACAGTGTCTGTGCTGCGGGATTAGAGTTGAGGCAGGTTGATCCCAGGGAACGTGGGTGGAGCGGTGTCTTGGGGTGCACACGGTCTGGTGTGTTTGGTGACCCTTTCTCACATGCTCATTGTTGCCACTTAGCAAACAAGCCCTGGCAACAGAGACTGCTGAACTCCAGCCACGTCCAGGCTGTGAGGGGCACTGGCTCAAGTCCTCCATCAGCTCTCGCAGGGCTTCTGCTCACCCTGTCCTCCACCTCCCACTCTCCTCCCTGCCTCCCTTTCCCTCTCCCCCTTGTCTTCTCCCTCCCCCTAATTCCATTCGGTTCCCCCCCCAACCCCCTGCCCCGACCCCATTTTCAAATTCTTTTCCTCCTCTTCTGAATTGACCACTGTTCTCTTTCTATACTTCAAGTTTTGGAAAATTTTTATTTATGTGTAGGTCAAGAGTAAGAGGCTTGGGCTTCCCTGGTGGCACAGTGGTTGGGAATCCACCTGCCAACGCAGGGGATGCGGGTTCGAGCCCTGGTCTGGGAGGATCCCACATGCCGTGGAGCAACTAGGCCCATGCACCACAACTACTGAAGCTAACATGCCTAGAGCCCACGAGCCACAACTGCTGAGCCCGTGCGCCACAACTACTGAGCCTGCGCTCTAGAGCCCCCATGCCACAACTACTGAAGCCCGCACGCCTAGAGCCCATGCTCTGCAACAAGAGAAGCCACCGTAGTGAGAAGCCTGTGCACTGCAACGGAGAGTAGCCCCCACTCGCCGCAACTACAGAAAGCCCATGCAGCAACAAGGACCTGATGCAGCCAAAATTAAATAAAATAAATAAATTAAAAAAAAATTTTTTAAATAGTAAAAAAAAAAATAAGGAGGCCTGAAGACATACAGATGGCCAACAGACATGTGAAAAGGTGCTCAGCACGACTAACCATCAGGGAAATGCAAATCAAAACCACAATGAGATATCACTTCACACCTGTCAGAATGACTGTTATCAAAAAGACCACAAATAGCAGGTGTTGGCTAGGCTATGGAGAAAAAGGAACCCTCGTGCACTTTTGGTAAGATTATAAATTGGTGCAGCCACTATGGAAAACAGTGTAGACGTTCCTCAAAAAATTAAAAATGGAATGGGGGCTTCCCTGGTGGCGCAGTGGTTGAGAGTCTGCCTGCCGATGCAGTGGACATGGGTTCGTGCCCCAGTCCGGGAGGATCCCACGTGCCACGGAGCGGCTGGGCCCGTGAGCCATGGCCGCTGAGCCTGCGCATCCGGAACCTGTGCTCCGCAACGGGAGAGGCCACAGCAGTGAGAGGCCCGCGTACCGCAAAAAAAAAAAAAAGGAATGACATCCAACAATACGATTCAGCAATTTTACTTCTGAGTATTTACCTGAAGAAAATAAAAACACTAATTCTAAAAGATATATGCACCCCTATGTTCATTGCAGCATTATTTACAATAGCCATGATATGGAAGCACCTTAAGTGCCCATCAATAGACAAATGGATAAAGAAGATGTGAGATACATAGAAAAAATGAAATATTGGCCGTAAAAAATGAAATCTTGCCATCTGTGACAACATGGATGGACCTAAAGGGCATTATGCTAAGTGAAATAAGTCAGACAAAGACAAATACTGTATGTTTTCACTATATGTGGAATCTAAAAAAATAAAACAGACCAAAAAAAAAAAAGAAAACAGATTCATAGATACAGAGAACGAACTGGTGGTTACCAGATGTGGGGGCGGATGAGGAACGTAGGTGAAATAGGTGAAGGGGATTAATAGGTACAAACCTCCAGTTACATAATAAGTGATGGGGATGTAATATACAACATAAGAAATATGGTCAATAATAACTTTATTGTAATAACTATATGAGGACAGATGGTTATGAGACCTATCATTTCATAATGTATGCAAATATCAAATCATTATGTAGTACACCTGAAACCAACATAATATTGGAAGTCAACT
This sequence comes from Stenella coeruleoalba, assembly GCF_951394435.1. Taxonomy (NCBI): domain Eukaryota; kingdom Metazoa; phylum Chordata; class Mammalia; order Artiodactyla; family Delphinidae; genus Stenella; species Stenella coeruleoalba. The sequence goes on from NC_137150.1 coordinate 49,252,109, forward strand.
ATATTTCAAACAAACAAAAAAAGAAACACTTGGGAAAGACACAGGAACTATATTACAGAGATCCCTAGCTACACCTTACCAATTTTTTATTTTTTTTAATTAATTTTTTTTTTTTTTTGCGGTACGCGGGCCTCTCACTGTTGTGGCCTCTCCCGTTGCGGAGCACAGGCTCCGGACGCGCAGGCTCAGCGGCCATGGCTCACGGGCCCAGCCGCTCCGCGGCACACGGGATCCTCCCGGACTGGGGCACGAACCCGTGTCCCCTGTATCAGCAGGCGGACTCTCCACCACTGCACCACCAGGGAAGCCTACCTTACCAATTTTTTAAAAGCTTATATATTGAAAAAGTTCAGATATATACGAAAGTAGAAAGAATAGTATAATGCACCCCCACGTACCCATCACTCAGCTTCCACAACTGTCAACTCATGGCCAGTGTTGCTCACCTCCACCCCGCCCCCTCCCAGAGCTTTGATTGAAACAAATCTCACACATCACATTATTTCACAGGTTTCAGAGTTGACTTTTCTTGATGACTACAAATTATCTTTCACTTTTCAGAGGTCAGGAAATACACATGAAGAAAGCAAAATGAAAACTTTAGGTAAAATTGTTACTGTTATTAAGATAAATTATATAAACTTGTTATAACCCACCCCCAAGGCTCCCACACCCCAAAGAAAAGAATAAAGGGGCCGGGCTTCCCTGGTGGCGCAGTGGTTGAGAGTCTGCCTGCCGATGCAGGGGACACGGGTTCGTGCCCCGGTCCGGGAAGATCCCACGTGCCACAGAGCGGCTAGGCCTGTGAGCCATGGCCGCTGAGCCTGCGCGTCCGGAGCCTGTGCTCCGCAACGGGAGAGGCCACAACAGTGAGAGGCCCGCGTACAAAAAAAAAAAAAAAAAGAATAAGGGGGCCTTGGTCGTAGGAGCAGCTCTGCCGTTTAGCGAGCTGTATCACCTTGGATAAGCTACTGGCCTCCAGTCTGCCACGTGGCCTGAATATTTAAGTTTTAAAATATGTAATAATGTGGTTCAAAAACTTTTAAACTTTACAGCAAAAATCCTGCCTCTCATCTCCAGCCGTGCAGTTCCCTCTCTATAGGCAAACAAGGTCAAAGTGTTACCTCCCAGAAAGATAAGCAAATACACACACACACACACACAGATTAGTGCTCTTTCCTTCATTTTCATACAACAGGAACACACCATGGACACAGTTCAGCACCTTGCCTTCTTCATTTAACCTATTTCAGGGACCTTTCCACATCAGCACATGGACGGCTGCCTCATCCTTTCTTCCAGGTGCTTAGTATTCCACTGAAGAGCTGGTCCTCTATTGGTGGACACCGAGGCTGTTTCCAGTCTTTTCTATGAGGCGTGCTGCGGTGAATAACCTTGCTTGTACATCCTTGTGCCTGTGTGAGCAGATCTGTGATATAAAGTCCGTGAAGTGGAATTTCTGGGTCAGACAGAAAGAGAGCAGACAAACACACCCTAATTAGCCATGTGGCCTCTGAGCCTGTTTTTTCTTTTTTTTTAATTTGTAAAATAGGAGGGTTAGCCTATGTGACTCGCAGGTCCTTTCCACCTTTGGAGTTCCTGGCATTCAGAACCTCCCACCTGGGAGGAGTTTGACAAGGAAGACTGTGGTGGCCCTTGTAATCTGCCCATAGACACAGTGTCCCTGGGTCTAGGCCACCACAGCCAGCTGGGAGCCAAAATTCATTCTGTGCACAGCCAGCAGAACAGAACTTGAAGAGACAAATCCAAGGGCCAGGCCTGACCTCATTTGTCCCCAAGTGGCGTGTCTCGTCTGTTTTGACGTCTTTAAAAGTAGCTGCTTTGGTAGGCTCTCTGGAAATCAGACGGGGCATGGAGGTATTTTGCCTCCATTAACAGAATTGAGGGAAATGAAAGGGATAAATATACTTCAGACGAACAGAGTGAAGTATTAGCCAGAATACTGGGGGAGAGGAGGACATTAATGAGATATTTAGCAGAAGATTGTTCAACAAGGCCATCAACCAGCCAATGCATACTTTGTTTGCACACTGACTGCAGACAAGCCTGTCTGATGCCTTGCCCTCACTGAATGTTGAAATTGCGTGCTTGCGAGGCTAAGTCTTAGGACAGCCACAGCCAAGGTATGGGCCTCTGCATGTGCCCTGACGCTCACTGTTATCACCAGTCAGATCTGAGAATCAGACAGTGTTTGACCTGCCAGATGTCCTGGGGTCACACAAGCAAGCCTCTTGCTTCTGCACACGGAGATGAGGAAATGGAAAGCAGAAACGGGGAAGTGCACAAGGGCTGTGGTCACTGAAAGGGAAAGGGCCCTGGGAGCAGACCCAGGCATTCGATGGTGTGGTGAGTGGGTCGGGCAGTGGAACGTCCGTTACAGCAGGTAGAGTGAGGCATACAGAAGGCACTGCAACAGATGGTCAGCCCCCAATAGCACAGCCAGTATGCTCAAGGCACCTAGTGGTGCATAGAAAGTGGAGTGGTGGAGCTTGGAGATTCAGGCAAAAGACTTTAGGAACCTCTGATAAAGGGAGGAGGATTAGCGGGGGCTCCAACCTTGGAAGGCTTGTGTGTCCCTGGGCGGGCTGTTGAGATGCAGACTTAGGCTCAAGGGCAGGAACAAGGCAAGGCCCCAAGATTCCAAGACTGAGGCGCGCCATGGGGACAGGGCAGAAGCGCAGCTGTCAGAGTTGGGACCCTAGCAAGAGTGGTTTGATTTGAGCAGTAGCTCCTTGTAGCACCCTGTCTGGGCTCATGATTAGCTCTAGAGACTTGGAGAAGTAAGCTTGCAGATGGGAACACTCCAGTCCAGAGTGGGGAGAAGGGAACCAGGAACCAGGTGGTTCTGATTACTTCTTAAACGAATTCCCCTCAAATCCTTCTCTCCTCCCTCTGCAGACCCACCACTGCCCTTATTCAGACTCTCATGCCCCTCTTAGGACTAATGCAACAACTGGTGACACCTTCCCCATCATTTCATCCCTCAACCTGTTCTCTACTTGGCATCCAGGTCTGACCATGTCCCTCCTCTGCCTAAAACGGTTCAGAAAAAAGTATGTATGTGTGTATCTATCTATCTATCTACTATATATTTATCTATCTTTTATCTATCATAATTAAATACCTATCTAAATATTGATACTTATATAAATGTTTATTGTGCAGTTATTCTACCTTCTTGGTGTTTGAAATTTTTCAAAATAAAAACTTGAGGAAAATTATTGTTCCATCCAGATTGGCTGGACCTTCTGTCTTTTCACAAGTTCCTGAGTGGTGCGGCTGCCCAGAGCTGGTGAGGGCCGTGGCATTCATCACTTACCACATTATTTGACAGTCTCTTTGTTGTGACTCTGACTCCCCTAGAAGACAACCAGATCTTTGAGATTCTGTCTTTCAGAACTTTGCATCCCCCTGTCCTCCAGCCCTAGCAAGTGCCTGGTATGTAGTGGGTATTTAATATGTGTTAGTTGAGTGTAACCGAAAAGAAGTTATATCCAAGGCAGATAGGTGATTATAATATTTATTATTCATTCATTCAATGGTCCTTTCATCATGTATTGGGTACTTACTATTTCATGCATGTCTGAACCACAATGGGTCATATAATGATCTCAGCACCGTTGATATTTTGAGCAGATAATACTTTGTTGTGGCGGGCTGTTCTGACCTTTACCCACTGGGTGCCAGTAGCACCCTTCCCCCCTGCCCCCGCCAAGTTGTGACCATCAAAAATGTCTCTAGTCATTTCCAAATGTCCTCTGGGGGGCAAAATCACCTCCTGTTGAGAAGCACTAATCTTCAAGACAACTTGCCTTTAAGAAACTTGAACTGTAATGAAGGAACAGACATGTGCATGCAGTGAAAGACAAGGTGTGTGAGGGACTGTGATGTATCACAGAGCGCTATGGAGCACAGGAAGAGGAAACAATTCCATTTGGGGAAACACTGTATGAAAGAACTGGGTCTGAATTTTAATGGTCTTACAGATGGGAAGCTCCTTCTGTAATTTCCTTTCTTAAGCTTCTGCCACCTTACACATTTACTGTCTACGGTCACCCATGTCATCTTCTGGCCCTCGTTACAATCCTGTAAGGTAGACAGAGTAGCTATGAACTCTATTTTATAGATAAAGAAACTGAATTTAAACTAGTTTGGATAACTTGAGAGGCAATGACGTGGTCCACAGCCCAGACCCTGGAACCTGCCTGCCTGGGTTTGAATTCTAGTTCCACCACTTTCCATCCATGAGCTCTGGGCTTGTTTCTTAACCTCTTCACGCCTCAGCATCTTCATGTGGAAAATGGAACTCATAATAGCTCCCATCTCACAAGACTGTGGAGAGACACCGACAAGTGTCAATGCTTAGAGTGGTGCCTGAACTATTAAATATATTATAGAAGTGTTTGCTACTGTTTATTGTCATCAAGGCCATGCAGCAACTTGATGACCAGTGTGAAATAATAATCTGGATCTGCGATATCTTGGTCCCGTGTTCTCTCCATCTCAAAGTCTTCTTGCTGTTTGAGGAAGAAGAATCATTTATGGCTCAACCAGCACTGCTGGGAAAAGCAGACCCCCTGACAACCATCGTCTATTTAAACTTCACTGTCCAATAGAAATACCGTCTCAACCACATATGTAATGGTAGATTTTCTAGTAGCCACATTAAAAAAAGTAAAAAGAAACAGGTGGAATTAATTTTGATAATATATTTTATTTAGCTCAATATATCCAAAGTATTAGCATTTCAATATGTAATTAATACAAAATTATTAAAGAGATATTTACACTTTTTTTTCATACTAAGTCTTGGAAGTCCAGGAGGGTAATCCTACAGCACATGTAACTGGGATTAGCCACATTTCAAGTGCTCCATAGCTGCATATGGCTTGTGGCTACCATACTGGACAGTGCAGGTATTCTAAACACAGCAAAGGGCATTGTTTTTGGTGGCTGGACACTCATATTTTCAGACTATGTCCTGGAGATGGCAAATCAGAGCAAATAGTGAGAGTGTCCCTGAGTTTTATTTGCAGGACACTGAATCCTCTCCTTGCTTGTTCCTATCCCGACTTCATCGAAATAAGCCAATTATATATTTTTAAAACTAATGTACTCAGTAATTAACCTTTTCACTTTTGATTTAACTTGAGTACGGCTTTCAATAAATCATGTCAAGACAATGTCAGACGCTACCCTTCAAGCAGTTCCGAAGTGCATACAACCTTAGAAGCCCCAAGCTCCCAACCAGATGAAGCCCCTCTGTGATCAGGCTGCCTCGCCTTTTCTTTCCATGGCAAACCCAGGACCACTTGCCCTGACTCTGGTGAAGCTGGCCTCATATCGCCTCTCAGTACCTCTTGAGCAAAATGCCATTACCCCTCCTCTGCCATCCCCAGATGTGGGAATGGAATGGAGGCTGAGAACAATTAGTGACCCGACCTGTCTGAGGCCAGGCAGCAATTTGTTACCAGCAATGGAACACAAGCTCTCAGGCCCCTGCGTGGCCTCTTTAAGATGCTCTGTAGTGCAAGCATTGCATGATCCCAGCATTTTTATAAGAGCAGTGTTCGGGATGATAATAAATGCATTCTCACCATGCTTAGTGCTTTACTCAATTGATTTGATCTTCACGGCAGCCCTCTGAGGCTGTTGCTCTTATTAGCCCCACTTTACAGATGCTGAGACTGAGGCATGGAGAGTTACATGGCTTTCCTAAGGTCAGAGAGGTAAGAGGCAGAGTCAAATCCAGACAGAACCCAAGCTGCCCACCACACCACGGTGCCCCTTTTGACTGGGGTTGGCCTACTAGCATCTTCTTCTCAGTAGGGAATGTAGGTTCTTGCTCTGTCCTCCGTACCTACAAGGCAGCATGACACTTACCGGGTGCTCAGTAAATATCCATTGACTGACTGTCACCTGTTTGCTGCTGGTGACGTCCAACCTTAGCTCGAGACCACATGGAAGCAGATGGTTGCTCCACTGGATGCCTTTTGTCCTGTACTTGACCTGACTTTGACTTCATGCCTTGTCTCCTGGATTGCACTTGACTTTTGTCTGTGGCCTCTGTAACTCAGGCTAAAGACAGGCCTAATCTTGGCATAAGCATCATTGAGTCCCATTTTCCCACCTGCTGAGTGAGGACTCTGGGCCAGATGATCTTGAAGGAGCATCAGGCTTCCCACCCCTTCACTCCTGACAGGTTGGGATTGGCGGGTGGAGCAGTTGGGAGGTGGGGATAGGGTAGAGGCTGATGTGCCAGGATTTCTGAGAGCAAGAGAATATGCCCTGAGCCAGCCTTCATGGTTGGTTGCAGGGAGGAGAGCCTGGCACCAGCTACCCATCCACAGACCTTCAAAACCCAGCCTGGGTGTAGCAGGTTCTCATTTTCCTTCTTCTTCCTACCCCGGGCCCTAACTCAGGCCTGCCTGACTCCAGGGTTCATTTTGTTTCCACACTGGCTGGTGGCTGCAGGCCTGTCCTGAAAGAAACCATCCTGTACTCCCTTTCTACTCACCCACAAACACCTCTGAATAACTGCATCTGAATCACTCCTGATCTTTCTGCATCTGAATCCCAGGCATAAAGACCACTAAGAGCTTCCTTGAATGGGAGAGTGTCAGAGGTGCAGCCTCAGGAGGGCCCTGGGGAGTGCAGGAGGTCCCTTGTTGTCTGGGAACCTGCAGCCTGGTGGCTCCACCTCTTCCCCTGTGCAGGCTCAGGTCCCCGTCCCAGGAGGTATGCAGGCCCTTACATACCAGGACCAGGTCTGGGGCCTTCACGCTCATGTATCCTGCTCCTGGTAGAGGGGTTCCTGAGAGAGGATGCCTTGAACTTTGTGGAGAGAAGCTGGAGAGCTGGGCCATGAGTAGGGGTGGGATACAGGGCCAGCTAAACTAGGACTCAGGTTTTCCCCTTGAGTTTGGAATCCTTTGATTCTCAAATGGGGACGTTTCCATGATACCATAAGGCAATGTATGACCAATTTTCTCTCTCTCTCTGTCTCACACCCACCCACCCCACACCAGGCTTCAGATCTGAGGTCCTCGGGAATATTATTCAGCCATAAAAAAGAAGGGATGACAACATAGGTGGACCCTGAGGGCATTATACTAAATGAGTTAAGTCAGACAGAGAAGGACAAATCCTGCATAGTATCACTTATACGTAAGCTCTAAGAAAAATAATGAAGAAAGAGAGTGAAGTCAAACTCATAGAAACAGAGAGTAGAAAAGAGGTTGCCAGGGGCTGGAGGAATTAGGCAGAGGTTGGTAAAAGGGTACAAACTTCAACTATAAGTGAAACCAAACAGGACCCTCCCAGGTACAGAAGCCACTCTGTATCCCCTGTTTCTTGTTTGTAGGAAAAAAAGGCTTTAGTCTCCGTGGCCTTCCCTGAGTTCCAAAGAGCAGGTTCAAGCAGTTAATAGGACAGTAGAGTCACAGGACTGCTAGTGCCTCCTGAAGGGGTATATATAACAGTCTCATGCATGTCCTTGAGCTGTTCTGTAGAAACGAAGACCCCCACCAGGTGGAGGACAGTGACTGCATGCTGGCCACAAGCATGCAGACCCCAGACTGGTTGGAATCAGAAGGTTGAGATTCCAGAAGCATCACCCTTATTTCCTCACCACAAACCAATCAGAAGGAAGTCACAGACCCAGCAGCCCTCACCACAAATTTTGCCTATAAAACTCTTCCCCAAGTACCCCTGGCAAGTTCAGGTCTTTTGAGCATGAGCCACCCATTCTCCTTGCCTGACCCTTGCGATAAAGCTTTCTGTGCTCCAAATTCTGGTGGTTTGCTTGTTTGGCCTCACTGTGCATCAGAAACATGAACTTGGGTTCAACAACGTAAGATGAATGAGATCTGAGGATCTGAAGTAAAACATGATGATAGTTGATTACAATGTGTTGTATAATCACAATTTGTTAAGAGAGTAGAACTTAAATGTTCTTACCAAAAAAATAAATATATATGAATGGTGATGAATGTGTTACTTAACTGGATGGTGGGAATCGTTTCACAATGTATATGTACATTAAATCGCCACAATGTACACTTTAAATATCTTACAATTTTATTGGTCAGTTATACCTCAATAAGCTGGGAGAAGAAGGGCATGAGGGCAAACCTGTCAGAGGATTTAATGTCACACTTCCAAACTTGATTAAACAAAGCCATCTGGAAACTCTCTTTCTCCCAGAGGCTGTTACTCTTTAACTCCTTCAAAAGCAGGGGTTAGTGGTGCTAAATGCAGAATGACATTTAGCCAACTGAGTAATACCAGCCTTGAGGGTCAAAGGCTTTGATGGAAAAGCCAACTTTTATCCCAAGCATTAGCAGACTAGATGTGGTTTGTGAAACCTTTGGAGCTTTAAATTGTCCGGTGCTGTCCGTCCCTTCCAGAGACAGCCTGGTCAGTCAGGACACAGATCTCAGACAGGTCTCTACCTCACCACCACCTGACCCTTGCAATAAAGCTTTCTGTTAGTTAGATTAGTTTCAGTCTTCCAAAGGGCCTCAGTGCTTTCATTCTCTGCCCACAGAGACAACTAAAATCAGGAGACTCCTGGATGAAGGAGATGTAGCACGAGTCACTCCAACAGGTTGTGAACGTGGTGAGCTGGAGATGGAGCCTGGGTGAGGACCATCCACCACCGATGGGGAGGCATGGGCTGGGCTCCTGGAGAAAGTAACGTGGAGCCGAGTCTGGAGGGGCGAGTAGGAGTCAGCTGGGGCATCCCTAGCATAGCGGACAGCCAAGCGTGGGGATGTGGTCCGTGTTAACTGGAGGGTCAGGCAGGACACACTTGCAGCCCCAGGAAGAAGCCATTCATGGAAAGCCTTGTGTGCTGTGATAGGGAGCTTGAACTTTCATCCTGCAGGTAGTGAAGCACCAGCAGAGTTTTAACAAAGGCAGTAATGTGGACAAGTAATAGTAATAGCTGTACTTATTGAATGAATACTTTTTATACGTCAGGCATTGTCCTAAGTACTTTGCATGTGATTAAGTCACTAAATCCTTAAAACCTACAGGGCACATACGAATATTATTCTCATTTCACAGCTGAGGACACTGAGGCATAGGGTGCCCCCACAGTCACAAACCTCCTAAGTTATACAGCTGGGATTTGAACCTAGGAAGTTTGGTTCCTGGGCCCACTCTCTTAGCCACTCTGCTATTACTTATAATTTTATAGTCATTTCTCTTCAAAAAGTATTTTAGGTGATTTATAATAAGACTACATATATAGAGAGTAAGCAAATTAAAAATAAAATTCAAAATGAAAGAGAGAACAGAAACATGGCAAAGCAAGGAGAAGTTGATAGCAAGAATCCAGGATGGATAATCACAGAACCTGAGCCCTAGCCTCCACCTGAGCTTTCTGACAAGAAAAGTGCAAAATGTGTCAGGAATCAACAACCCTCTTACTTTTTGCTGGGTAAGGGGGAACGTACACATTTATCCGGAGAGACTCTGCTTCCTTGTTCGGAATTCTGGAAGGAAATTTGTTGTCTAATCCCTGATATTAAGTTCGATATAAGATACCAAGTGTATTAGTTTCTAGGACTGCTGTAACAAATTACTGCAAATTTGTGGCTTAAAACAACAGAGATTAATTTTCTTACAGTTCAGGAGGCTAGAGGTCCAAAGTCAAGGTGGCAGCAGGATTGGTTCCTCCTGGAGGGTTTGAGGGAGAATCCATGCCTCTCTCCTCATGTCTGGTGGCTGCAGGCAAGCCTTGGAGTTCCTTGGCTTGTAGATGATCACTCAGATCTCTGCTTCTGTCTTCACGTGGCACTCTCCCTGTGTGTCTCTGATCCCTGTGACTTTGCATGGTCTTCCCCTCTGTGTCTTGAACCTACCTCTCTATTTCATAAGGACAGCAGTCATTGGATTAACGGCCCACCCTAAATCCAGGATGATCTTGTCTCTATATCTTAATTACATCTGCCAAGACATTATTTCCAAGTAAGGTCACATTCACAGGTATCAGGGTTTGGATTCAGACATAGCATTTGGGGGAGCCACTATTCAATTCACTACACAAAGCATTCAATAGCAATTCTGCAAAATAGTTAGAAGTATTTTTTTAATGCCTGTCTCACAGTGGTAAAAAGGCAAGGATAGTGTTTTGATTGCAATTCAGCCCACTCGAGATAGGTAGCTTCATTTAATTGGGCCACCAAGGGGCTTGTGTGTCCTCCTGAAAGTGTTTCTGAATAAATGTCTTGCGAGCTACGTGTCTCTGGTGGAGAGAACTTCACTGTAGGTGAACTCAGTTGATAAAACAGGGCTCTCAGTAGGAAGGAGAGTTTTTGGCCAGGGCCTGTTTGTGGGAGGCTGCCCGATCAGTAAAGGAGTTCCTAAGTAGGGGCACATGTGAGCATCACCAGAGAGATTTTGCAAAATACACATGCCCCAGTTGCACCCAAAGCAAATGAAGCAGAACCTCTGACGTCTATTGTCCTTTCTCTTGTATGGGCTTTTTGATGGGAATTACCATCTGGGATGGAGCGGTTGGGACAGACCGTTCCAGGCTCCCACTGGTTTCCTTCCAGTCTAATGACACGGGGAGGGGGAGAGGGGGCACGTGTGCTAGGTGCTTTACATACTTTATTTGTTGTTCTGTTAAAACATGCATAATGTAAAATTGACCATTTTCAGTGTACAATTCAGTAGCATTTAAAACATTCACAGTCTTGTCCAACCGTCACCACTATCTAGTTCCAGAACGTTTCCATCATCCCAAAAGGAAACCCAGTACTCATTTAGGAGCCACTGCCCATCCCTCCCTACTGATCCCAATAAATGGACTCATTCAATATGTAGCCTTTTGTGTCTGACTTCATTTCATGTGTTTTCATCCATGTTGTAGCGTGTATCAGTGCTTCCTTCCTTTCTATGGGTGACTAATATTCCATTGTCATGGATATACTACCTTGTGTTTATCCATTTATCACTTGATGGACGTTTGGATTCTTTGCACCTATTGGCAACTGTAAATAATGTTGTTATGAAGATTTGTTCACAAGTTTTTGTTTGAACACTTTCTTTTCAATTCTTTTTATATACTTTTTTTTTTTTTTTTTTTTTTTTTGCGGTACGCGGGCCTCTCACTGTTGTGGCCTCTCCTGTTGCGGAGCACAAGCTCGGACGCACAGGTTCAGCGGCCATGGCTCACGGGCCCAGCCGCTCCGTGGCACATGGGATCTTCTCAGACCAGGGCATGAACCCGTGTCCCCTGCATCAGCAGGCAGACTCTCAACCACTGTGCCACCAGGGAAGCCCTTATATACTTTTAAAAGTAGATTTATTGATATCTTATTTTACAGATGAAGAAATTAGGTGATGGAAATCATATTTGTTGAAGTCATCTAGCTAGTAAGTCACAGAGCTGGAATACAATTGCTGGTTTCTGTCTCCAGATTCTGGGATCTTTTCACTGTACGGTGAGCTGTTTCTGAGAAGTCAGACCTGACTTGTCCCCTGTGGTAACCTTGGAGTTACATTTTCTTACTTTCTATTCTCAACTTTCGATACTCTTTTTCAGGCATCCAAGACATGTTATGTCTGACATGAGCTTGTTCTTTCTTTGACGTCCCAGGAGAGCAGCCAGGACTTGGGTTTATCAAAGGAGGAGATTTGTGTGAAAAGCTCCTTGAACGCTTTATTATAAAGGATTACCCAAAGTATAGTGATTCTTTTAAAATGTGTAAATATACATCCTGAACTGACGGCATGATAAATAGTCCCTCCCTCATCATGATAGGTGTACCTTATCCTCCTAGAATCAACTCTTTATTATGCTTATCGGTATGGATGTTGGATTTATAGGCGTTCACTTTCATAATCAGTCAAACATTAATGACAAAAGAAGACCTTGGAGTTACTGTCATCTTGAGACTTGAGGAAAATGATGGTGAATGATGAGAAAAGGAAGGAAATGTGAAGCCTCTCAAGAGAGAGCCAATGAGATAGGATTTTTGAGATGCCTAGCAGTTACTGGAAGCAAAGGGAGAAAACGGTCCCTGCTGAAGAGCGATGAGGGTCAGCAAGTTTGGGGGCCAAGGCTAGAGTAATCCATGATGCTTTGGGCTTGAACTGTGGGAGCTGCAGCTTGTGTTTTGGCGTCCTGCCAGGAGGAAAATTCCCAGGTGGATTGGGGGAAGTGTGTTTGGATTCCTGCCAAAAAAGCGCCAACGTTCTCAAGGGCCAGATAGCCACTTGGGGCTTAAGGGAGGTGGGCCTGAATCAGCCAGACTTGGTTGTTATGCTTTGCCAAGCACTTTTTCCAGTTTATATACTGCTGCAGAAAAAAAAATCATCCTAACACCATGCTTTAAAACAAAAATATTTATTATTTCTCATAGTTTCTGTGGGTCAGGAACTGGGGCACAACCCAGCTGGGTGCTTCCGGCTCAGGGTCTCTTATGCAGTTACGGTGAGTCACTTCTAGCTGGAGCTGGAATCGGGAGCAGGTGAGGGCTGGCCAGCACCTCTTTTTCTTCAGCGTCTTAGGGCTTTTCTGCAGGGTCTCTCCACATGGACTAGCTTGGACTTCCCCACAGCATGGCAGCTTTGGGCTTCTTACCTGGCTGTTCAGTGTCCCAAGTTGAGTATTTCAAGAGAGAGAGACCTGGTGGAGGCTGTACTGCTTTTTATGACCTAGCCTCGGAAGGTCACAAAGCATCAGATTCACCATATTCTATTAGTCGAGGCAGTCAAAAGGCCTGCTTCTGTTCAAGCAGGGGGCACCTAGACTCCATCTCTTGGTGGGCAAGTGGCAGGGTTCTAGAAGAGTATGTGGGACTGAAAAGATTATTGCAGCCATTTTTGGAAAATGCAATCTGTAGCTAAGTACCGCTTTTTCTGGTAATTTATGCAGTTTGTTACTCTCTCTTACTTCTTCTAGATTCTCTACGTGATAAGAATGATGATAGGAGGGTCTTCTCGTGCCCTCTCCTCTCATTGTGAGGAGAGGGCACGAGAAGACCCAAGTGTAAACCCTGGTCATGAGGCTGTAGAGTCAGAATGTTTATTCACACATTTATTCTTTTTTTTTTTGATAGGCTATATTTTTTAGAGCAGTTTTAGATTCACAACAAGATTGGGCAGAAAATACAGAGAGTTCTCATATACCCCCTTGCCCACTCACATGTATAGCATCCCCCATCCACATCCCCCACCAGAGTGGTACATCTTTTACAAACAATGAATCTACATTAACACATCATTATCACCCAAAGTCCATAGTTTACATTAGGGTTCACTCTTGGTGTTGTACCTTCTATGGCTTTGAACAAATGTATAATGACATATATCCACCATTATAGTATCATACAAATAGTTTCACTGCCCTAAAAATCCTCTGTGTTCTACCTGTTCATCCCACAGTTCTCCTCAACCCTTGACAACCACTGACCCTTTTTACTCTCTAAATAGTTTTGTCTTTTCCAGAATGTCCTGTAGTACGTCATACAGTAGGTAGCCTTTTTCAGATTTGCTCCTTTCACTTAATAATATGCATTTAAGGTTACCCCATGTCGTTCATGGCTTGATAGTTTATTTCTTTCTAGTGCCGAATAATATTCTATTATCTGGATGTACCACAGCCTATTCATCCATTCACCCACTGAAGGACATCTTGGTTGTTTCCACGTTTTGATGATTATGAATAAAACTGCTGTAAGTATCCACATGCAGGTTTTTTGTGGACCTAAAATTTCCACTACTTCAGGTAAATAAAGACATAAATTGATGAATCATATGGTAAGAGTATTTTTAGTTTTGTAAAAATCTGCCAAACTGTCTTCCAGAGTGGCTGCACCATTTTGCATTTCCACCAGCAATGAATGAGAGTTCCTGTTGCTCCACATCCTCACCAACATTTGGTGCTGTCAGTGTTCTAGATTTCAGCCATTCTAATAGGTGTGTAGTGGGTTCATTCATTCTTTCAAAAGATATTTACTCAGTGTCTACTATGTGTCAGATAATGTCATCAGCACTTAGACCACATCAGTGATCAAAACACAGACATAGATCTCCACTCTCAAGTGGCTTCCGTTCTAGTAGAACACGTTTCAAGCGTACTCTGTGTGCCAGTTTCTCTTGTAAGCACACCACATATGTGATCTCATTTAACCCTCACAGCAACTCTATGAAGTAGGTACCATTTTTATACCATTTTACTCTGGCACAGAAAGGATGAGTAATGTGCCCAAGGTCACACAACCAGCAGGAGGTAGAGACACAGTGTGTATCCAGGCGTCCAGCTCCGGAGTCCCTATGCTGTGCTGCCTCTAGATCTGGAAGGGATCTTGGAATTCAGTTAGTTCATCCTTATTCCACAAATGTGGACTCACAGGTACCAGATAGTCAGGTGACTTGCCCAAGATCAAAGAGCTGGTTAATATCAAAACTGGGACTGGAGGGCTTCCCTGGTGGTCCAGTGGTTGAGAGCCCGCCTGCCGATGCAGGGGACACGGGTTCGTGCCCCGGTCCGGGAAGATCCCACATGCTGCGGAGCGGCTGGGCCTGTGAGCCATGGCCACTGAGCCTGCGAGTCCGGAGCCTGTGCTCTGCAACGGGAGAGGCCACAACAGTGAGAGGCCCGCGTACCGCAAAAAAAACCAAAACAAACAAAAAAACTGGGACTGGAATCTTATCTTCTAGAACATGACTCTTTTCACTGTACCCTTAGATTATTTGGGCAAAGAATTCTGTGAAGGCTGAGGACTTAGCTATATCCTCCTTCCACCCCTCCTCCTGCCCCCCTCCCCCCACTTGAATGGTATTTCTTTCAATACTCACTACTATTTTTTCTATATTGTCTACTCGCCTGTAGTCCTTGTTCTGTCCTCCACGAGTGGGTAGAAGATGCCCTGCTCAAGTTCCCAAATGGTGTTTTTCAGCCTAGAATAGCTCCCCCTCGTCTGAAGGCGCATTTTTCTTCCTCCTGATCATCCATGGGATAAATGCTGTATGGGGGTCTCTGGGACCATCATCACCCTTGCCAGTTTGTGCCTCTCCTTTCCTCAGCCATCCGTGAGCCCACTATTCCCCATGGCAGTGCCACCACGGTGTGCCTAGCCAGCGTTGGTAAAGAGAAAGAACACAGGGATTAGTTGTTCCTTCTCAAGCAGCCGCCTCTGTTCATGAGAGGCCATGGAGGGAGGCACGACAAGGACGGTGCTCTGTGCATCTCTCGTTTTCCATCAGAACCATCTTAGTCACCAGTGGCCTCTCAACCGCAAGGAACCTGCTAGGCCTAGGGAGCAGAGTGGAGCGTGAATGTCCCATCACGGGGGACCAGACAGCAGAGCTGTAGAATTCCAGCTGGAAGTTAGAGTTTGGCAGCTATCCTTCTCAGATTTTCCAGAACAGTTCCAATTTCATGCAACATAATTATTTTTAATAAAGATGGCTCATTACGTAAGTAACTAAATGTGATTTAATTTCTATGCCTCTTAGAGGAGTTTTCATTTAAATAAATCCTCTAATCAGAAAAACAAAAGCCTTTCTCAGTGCCAAGGTACGTATTCAGACTTTGGAAATATAGTCCCTTTATTTGTGGATCATCTTGACTAGAAAGGTGTCAAAGAGGAAGTTGGCTGGGCTTAGATCAGAGAGTGAGGGAGTTGGAATCACACGCCTCCCCTGACTAAAGGAGGGCCATCATGTATGAGTGTACAGGTTGTGCCTTGTACAAGGCTGCCACATATAAGGATTCTCTACTCACCTTGTAGACGTCATTGATGTGTAATTACAAATTACAACAATTGATGTGTATTACAACAATTTCATGACCGGTGGGCAGATTTTATTCTAGTATAATCAGTATACAATATTAAGACAATTTCAAACAGAATGAAGCAACATGTTTTAAGGGAGGGGTACCTGTTCTAATTTGCTCAGTCATGTCCTATAGACCACAGACCAGTCCCCCACAAGTCATGGTCCTGGGATAGAGAAGCCAGGATTCAGAGCAATAAAAGGAAAGTGGAACACTGACTGTGGGACCTAACACATCATTCACACATCATTTTAGTGCTTCTCAAACTCGGCTGAACTTTAGAATCTCTTGGGGAGACTTAGAAAATATTGATGTCAGGGTTCTACCCCTAGAGATTCTGATCTAGTTGGTCTGGAATGCAGTCTGGGCTTTGGGATAATTGCAGGTTCTTCATGTAATTCTAATGAGCTGCCACGGTTGAAAGCATTGCATTATTTTTCAGATGGGTGACAGATGAATAAATAAATGGATGGATTAGCGGATGACTGCATGGATGAGGTGCATAGATGGATGAATAAATGAATGAACCAGGAATTGGTCAATATGGTTGTCATGACGTGGCACCTGCTTACGTCTCCAGACACATTCTCTTTGATCATGCCCCAACTACTGCCATCCATGCTCCAGCCATACTGAATTTCAATCAGTTCTAATGTGGCGACTCTTTTGCAACTCTGGGCCCTTATCTTCCGTGTTCTCCTTAATTAGAATGCATTTCCTGTTTCTGCTTGCCTCCTAGCTCCTACTCACATTTCAGGCCTCTACTTAAAGATAATTTTATCCTAGACTCCTCTTAACCCTGGGTCAGATGCCAGCCCTCTGTGTTCCCATGACCTTTTGTCCTTCTGCATCAGAGCATCTATCACCTGGAATTGCCAGCTGGGCTCAAAGGGGAGAAACAGGAAAACCCAATGGTTTATTTCTCCTGGCCCCATGCTGTGTGGCCTCACCCCGATTCAAGCATTTGAAGACAAGTACTTACTTTGACAAAATCTGCCCATCATCCTCTGAGGGCTTAATAAAGGATGTGATGCCTTTGGATGACGCCTCCTCTACCCCTGCCCTGCAGTTGTCATTTAAATTTGCCATGTGTCAACCTATAGAGTGAGAGTGGCTTTCTCTATGTCCATACAATACTAATCAGGATGAGAGAATCTTGACAATAAGAGCCAGAAGGGACGTTAGGAATACTTGCATCAGATTCTGCATTGTAAAGATGAGCAAGTGGCTATTTCACAGGCAATGACTTGCCCAGGGTCACACGGTGAACTAGTGACAGAACTAGGACTCAAACCCAATTTCCTGGCTCTAAGCCCGGCTGCCCCCACATTCAAGTAATCTTTGGAAAATTTCCCAGAACTCCAGAGTTTGGCCTCTTCTCCTGTATCCTTCCAGCGCCGAGGCAATCGTACGTGAGCGAAGCCCTGCATTAAAGTCATACGAGGATGTGGTGGGAGCTGTTGGCATGTCTTTATGGGCATAGTTACTCTCTGGGCAGCTCTTAAAGATAAGACATGCCTATGAGGGTGTCAATATTTTATAATAACTTTAAATGGAGTATAATCTATAAAAATATTGAATCACTACGTTGTACACCTGAAACTAACATAATAGTGTAAATCCACTACACCTCAAAGAAAAAAAGTTGAGTTTTGCATAAAATAGGAAGATTTGGTGACACTGGCCCTCGTTCTTTTGAAGCATTCATAGCAGGGAGGAGAGCAGTGGCTGCCCCTCGAGACAGGGCCCCAGCTCCCCTACGCCCGCTTGATGTGGTCCCACCTGGTTGATTTTTGATTTTGTTGCTTGTGCTTTAGGTGGTATATCCAAAAACTCATTACCAAAACCTTTGTGCAGGAGCTTTATTTCCATGTTTTCTTCTAGGAGTTTCGGGGTTTCAGGTATAGACCCCCTTTAAATCATTAGAAAGTAATACAGGTACACGGTACAAAATTCAAAAGGTCAGAGTAAAAGTAAATCTTCCCGACGCATCGCTGAAGCCTCTTAGCTTCCCTTACTGCCTCTGTTACCAGTTTCTTGTGTATCCTTCCAGAGATATCTTATAAATATATAAAATATATGCATATAAATAAATATATGAAAACTTTTTATACAACATTCACACTGTCCTGTAGCTTCTTTTTTCACTTAATATACCGTGGAGATTTTCCGCATCAGAAAGAGTGGCCTCTTTTTTAATGGTTGCACAATATTCTATAGGAGGATGAGCCATAAATTGACTTAACTGGTCTGCTATCAATGAACATCGAGTTTGCTTCCATGCTCTTGCTATTTTTAACACTACTGAGATGAATACAGCGTACATGCGCATTTTGCAGGCATGCATGTAACTGCAGGATAAATGCCAGGACATGGGATTGTCGTGTCATGGGATATGTACAGTTACATCTTGACAGACATTGCCAAACCACCGTCCAAAGAAGTGTAATTCAAACTAAAACAGACTTATTAAAGCTCTATTGCAAACCCAACCCATCTATTTTCCAATGACAGAGATGTACTAAGTGATCAGGGTCCTTTTGCTTTTCTCTGCCCTCATTCATTCATACCTGCCATGCCAATCTTGAAATGGAAATAGTTACAACCTCCAGAGTTGTTTTGAGGGTTTCTTTAGAGAGCTTGGCACTGCTTCATCCTTCTTCCCCTTCAGAAGGTTTCCGAGAGGATCTTCTTCGGTCATCCATGACAGGCAAACGCCTGGCCCTGACTGCGGCAGCAAGGTGCCCACGCCGCAGAATGACTCCCATGCTAAGTCACCATGTTCTTGAGCATATCTCGCTCTAAGCTAAAGATTCCCCTAACACCTTTGCTTGAATGTTTTAGATTGTTAAACACTAATCAATGAAGAGTTTCATTTAGGTCAAAGAAAAAATGAAAGCCGTCATTCTTTGGAGTAAAAATATTGACTTATCACCAATGAAGTGGAAAATGACTTGTTTCTTAGCCTCAAAGAGGCTAACCAAAGAGCAAATGTCATCGTAAATTGAAAAACAGCTCTTCAGATGGTCTTATATTATGATTGTGGTGACTCCTGATCTCTTCCTTGTCATCTACCGTGCCACCCCATTTTTTTATCCTTCAGATTAACTTTCTTTGTTCTCCACGTAGGGGCAGAGACTATGACCAATGGCATTCCAATCGATTTTCTTTTTCAAATTCTCTTCTGGGTTACTTCCCAATGTCTCCCACAAATAGAAGAAGTACAGTCAGGCAAGGGCAGGGGACGCGGGCCCAGCAGCCAGTCTGTGGCACTAGCTGTCAGTATCTGGACTGAATTTCTGTGAGAGGTTTGAGAGCTCCCCTTGGGACTTCGCCTCCTCTGGCCTGAGGGTAGGTGATCAACGGAGAGGATTCCAGAGAGCTCAGTCCACACTGGGGGTGGAGGGGAGCTGAATACCTTCAGATTCATATGCAAAAGACTTCTCTGTAAAGGAAAAGACGAGTAATTGGGACGAATAAGTATTATAATTTTACAGTTTAAAATCTTTCTTAAGTATTTTTTAGTCTTGATACAAATTACTGCCTGGGATTGTGTTTTTTAAATAGTGGAATAGTTTAGGTATTTAAGTTCCAGCCCTCACAGTAAGCTATTTTTATATTGATTTTTATCTTTGCCAAAGTGGTATTAATAGCAAGCAAGGTAACAGAGAGTGTATTGTGGACCCACCGACACTGCATTAAGTCCAGTTCACCGTTATTGTGTCTACAGTTGCAGCACAGATTTGCCCACAGCTGCTGAAAAAATACCCAGGGATGTCTTCCCCCTGAACGAAGTCTCAATGACAGGACAGTTTGGGAAAAGTTGGCCTAAAGCTAAAAACCTCTTCCTAGGCGGGGGTGGGAGGAGGCAGTTGCTGTCAGAGCAGCGATTCTTGACCTTGGCTTCACCTTGGAATCATGTGGGAGCTTTCAAACTCCTGATACCTAGACTGCACCCTAGCCTAGACCAGGGGAGTCAGAATCCCCAGTGGGAACGGTTCTGGTGGGAGAAGGGGGGCAGACCTGGCTGAGAACTACTGTGTTACAGAGTAAAGATGCCTTTTTTTTTTTTTTTTTTTTTTTTTTTGCGGTACGCGGGCCTCTCACTGTTATGGCCTCTCCCGTTGTGGAGCACAGGCTCCGGACGCACCGGCTCAGCGGCCATGGCTCACGGGCCCAGCCGCTCCGCGGCATGTGGGATCCTCCCGGACCGGGGCACGAACCCGTGTCCCCTGTATCGGCAGGCGGCCTCTCAACCACTGCGCCACCAGGGAAGCCCAAGATGCCATTTTTGAACGTCTCCATTTCCCCCTTGCTCTGAGCTTAGTGGGCAGGAGGAGAATGGGAGAAGTGAACAAGAGGATGGACTGGGGGCTTTAAACCACCTTGGAGAATAAACACCCCACCCCTGGAAGCACGGGCGCTCCACTCCCCCTAGTGGCAGCTGAGGGAGGGAGCTGGAAGCCGGACATGGGGGCTCCTGTCTGGGTTGGGTGCATCTAAGTAGGCTGAGAGTCTTCTCCCGGCTTCCTTTGTATAAAATATATATAAATGGATGAGGATATGCTTATATATTTGTATACTTATTTAAATAGGATTTACTTATTTTTATTATTTATAATAATGCTATAAATAATGTAAATATATACACAGGTGTCAGCCACACAGAGCTCTAGCATATTCTTGGTTTAGAACAGGCAGGGGAGGGTGAGGCCAAGCAGTAAGCCCAGATGCTTTTCCCTGGGTCTCAGAGTGGATTCCAAATGGAATGGTAGGGCCTGATGCCTTATTCTGAACACGTGAGCTGGAGTGGCCTTCTGGATGGATTGGTGGACACACCTGTTTCCCCAGCCCTTCAACATAAGCATACACACACTCCTCCAGTTGCAGCAGACCAAAGACATGCCTGTTCCTTCCTAAAATTTCAGCATTGGACTTGGTCATTTTCCCCACACAGCCCCCAACACTGACCCTTTTGCATCTTTCTCCTCACATTTAAAGCCAACCACATACATTCTGACATATGTACAGAAGCCGCGATATTCTTTATCCCCACTTAGATAACATTTCCTGCCCCAGGACAGGGTGTGGGCATACAGAGATAATGATTTTTATCCTGAGACTGCTGTGCTCAGCCCATCTTCTGCTTATTAAATTGGGCTTCTGCCCCCTTTACATACTACAGAGCAGAGATGAAGGGGCAATAAGCCATGAGCACCATGTCTAGGGACCTCAGGGAGAGCGTCACAGAGACTGGCCCTTGTGCTTTCCCACTCAGGTGCACACAGGGCCCAGGGCAAGATACCAATGGACAGCCAACGCCATATATCTGAATACTTAAAAGTTTGATGTCAAGATAAGAGACTGATAAATGAATATATTCCACCCTCCTACTCTCACAAATATATCTTTAGAAAGACCTGGGAGGCCAGGCTCAACTGTAGAATTCTTGTATTCCTCAGAGCTCCTCCCTAGAACATGATGGCATGAAACAGGTAGTCCCAGGCTCCCAATACCTGATGACAGCCTGTCCACCTGCCTTTCCATCCCCTGGCTCCATCCTATCCCACAGGACCCCCCTGCGTGTAGGCACACTGGCTTCCCTGCCCAAGCTCTGTCCACACTACCTTGCCAACAGCCGGAGCCTAAGTGGTAACACAGCCCACCCTTTAGAAGATGGAGCCACGGGAGACAAGACTGAGGCTGGTCTTTCTGGGCAATAAAAGCTTTTGCTGGTGTTAGCCACTTTTGACCTTCATGCAGCTCTTCGACAAGGATTTCCTTGCAAGATCTAAAGGAGGAGAGCCTTCACTTGGAAGCCAAGAGCTCTGGATCCCGAAGTTTACTCACTGGTCAGAGCCAGTTCAGCTGACCTCACCTTACAGGCATGCAGTTATAGAGAGGACTGCATGACTCATCTCTTAGTCTTCTTGAAATGGCTTATTGCCTGTTGTTTACCCATGCCTTGTATCAATCAGCATAGGCTAAGTTGTGCTGCAGTAAAAAACACCCCCCAAGCCTCAGTGGCTTAACACAAGTTTAGATCTTGCTAGGATGACCGTACATTTTGAATTGTGCCTGTTGACCCTTTCACTCTCAAAATTGTTCACTTTGGAATTCTAGTCCTCAATCACACTACAAAGCAAGTCAGAAGAAGGTTTAGTGCACTGTAAATGCTTAGAGACTCAAGCTGGAAGGGGCACCATCCTGACACAGGCTTTCATCATCATTTCAGCAATGGGAAGGGACTGAGGCAAACTGCACATTGACTTGTAAAGCCACCACTGACAAATCATTGGCTGAAGATAATCACGTGACCACATCAAATCTCAAAGGGGAGGTGAAATGCAATGCCTGAATCTGTGAATAGCACTAATGACTACCCTGATTAGGATCAAAGGTTTTATTCAGCATTCAGAAACCATCAATAAAGGTGAAGTGTATACATGCTTCATCTGATTTTGTTGTAAATGTTTAATTAAATAGATCTTGTCTAGCCTAATCTAATAAACCACGCTTCCTACTCCTCAGACAATCACAAGACATTGGGAAAAGAAGGTGCTCTGGGATACTCGATCTATTTGTGGCCTTAAGTTTGGTTCTACTCTTCTCCGCCATATCTTACTCCTGATCCCACCTTGTATTCAAACCCCTCCACTGTAGTTCTTACTACTCCTTAACCCATTTTTGCCTTCCCCTAATCCGTAAGAGTAGCAAACTGTCTCATCTGTGACCTCTCTCTCTGACCATGACTCTGCAGGCAGAAACATTTCTTCAAATTTATCTCAGCCCCTGACACTCCCGTCCTTCAACTTTCAGATTTTTCTCAATGCAGTATGATGATTTATATAAACCATTCTATAAAATGTGTTTTAATAAACAAAAAGTAGGTCACTCATAAAACAACTGCTATCAACGTCTATGCAGAAGAGAAATGCAGTATTCAGATGCCACAACGTATAAGTCCTGTTGCTGCGCTCTGATTAAATGTATTGATAGTTGGACCCCACGTTTAAAAGGGGCGCTGGAGAGGATCAGGAGGGGAATGTATAAGATAAGAAAAGTATAGGAGGGGCTTCCCTGGTGGCGCAGTGGTTGAGAGTCCGCCTGCCAATGCAGGGGACACGGGTTCGTGCCCCGGTCCGGGAAGATCCCACATGCCGCGGAGCGGCTGGGCCCGTGAGCCATGGCCGCTGAGCCTGCGCGTCCGGAGCCTGTGCTCCACAACGGGAGAGGCCACAACAGTGAGAGGCCCACGTACCGCAAAAAAAAAAAAAAAGAAAGAAAAAGAAAAGTATAGGAAATGTGGAATGTGACTATGAAGGAGACTGGTAAGGTATGTGAAGATTACAGTGCAAACCCCATAGGAGTTACCATGACACCCGTCACTAAATATCTGAAATGCCCAACTGAGTGTGGCACCGGTATCAGCACCCTGAGTATGATACTGGTATTGATACTCTGAGTATGATACTGGTATTGATACTCTGAGCATGATACTGGTATTGCTACTCTGAGCATGATACTGGTATTGCTACTCTGAGCATGATACTGGTATTGATACTCTGAGCATGATACTGGTATTGATACTCTGAGTATGATTCTGGTATTGCTACTCTGAGTATGATACTGGTATTGCTACTCTGAGTATGATACTGGTATTGCTACTCTGAGTATGATACTGGTGTTGCTACTCTGAGTATGATACTGGTGTTGATACTCTGAGTATGATACTGGTGTTGATACTCTGAGTATGATACTGGTATTGATACTCTGAGTGTGGTACTGGTGTTGATACTCTGAGTGTGGTACTGGTGTTGAAACTCTGAGTATGATACTGGTATTGATACTCTGAGTGTGGTACTGGTGTTGATACTCTGAGTGTGGTACTGGTATTGATACTCTGAGTGTGGTACTGATATTGATGGCATCCATGGTGGTACCACCACTGCTATGATTACTACTTCCACTTATTACGATTGTTGTTCTTTCTTTGGAAGGATTCTTCTGACTTCATTCAGTTGGATCATTGTCCAAAGTATTAAAATAAATGAATCTTTAAAGGGCACTGGAAATTTCCTTTATTGCTAACTTCGGAAGCTGGTGATGAATGGCTTTTGCAGAAAATTAGTATGAGCTGTTCATTAAAAACACATCACGAGACATGCACCCTGCCTGGCAAAGAACCATAATCTGACCCACAGAATTCGATTTCCAAAACCTTATGGAAGATTGTACATCATTAATGAGAAACTCCTTATCTAAATCATTTATGACCTCCAACAACTATGTTAATTTATGGTTACATCCTTTACAGTTGCTAGGCATGACCGTCTTAGACATACACTCGGAAGCTTGGAAATCGGCCAAAACAGTTAGGCAGTGGGTGCTGTTATGAACACAGACATACATTTTTCTTAGTAGAGTTGTTCATTTCCTACTGTGGTTTAAATGCCAAGTGTGTCAATAAAAGGACAACAGGGTGACAGAAAAAGGGATATCCTATAGTGAAAGACCTTTCTAGAGAATAATAAGCAATCTTACATTCCTTGGTCTCCTAAACTTGGAAGTCTGTCACTTTGTTGCTTAGAATTCTAGCAACTATGGATTTGTGTAAATTTTAACTGTGTTATTGGGGATGAACAAAAAATCCATAAATAAGAAAATAAAAATCTCTACTTTGCACTTTAGTCATCCCCCTACCCAGTCGATCCTTTTTATCAAGCCTAGTACTTGGAAGCAAAATGAGATTGCTCCATCTGCTTTCTCAGTCCCCCGAAGGTAGTGTTATCAAGAAGTGAAATAGAGAACCAGAAAAAGGAAATAGGGAGCAATCACGGACCTGAAAAGTCTCTACCATTGGATAGTTAAAAGATTTGCCTATATCGTAACACAGCTGATCGTCTAAGTCAACCAAATACCCATTCTCTTTATCTTCTTTCTCTTGAAACTTTCTTATCTTTCAAATCACTTATCATTTTGAAAGAATTTGGTAGAGAGGGGAATCTGGATACAAGACTCTATGAAAAAAACAGAAAAGTCAGATAACCAAGAGAAGGCTTAAAGTGAGTATAGGAGGCAAAGCATTTACCACGGTGAATAGGGTGGCTGTGAGGTTTCCTCTGGAGCTTCTGTGCTCTTACATGGATCTGCTCCCTCATCTTGATGATTTGATCAGAGCGGGGAACATGAATCAAGACGGGTCAGTGAGACTTCCCCAGCTCTTTCAGACTTGGAATCAACAAAGAACACAAATAGGGACTTCCCTGGAGGCACAGTGGTTAAGAATCCGCCTGCCAATGCAGGGGACACGGGTTCGAGCCCTGGTCCAGGAAGATCCCATATGTCACGGAGCAACTAAGTCCGTGTGCCACAATTACTGAAGCCTGCGCGCCTAGAGCCCGTGCTCCGCAACAAGAGAAGCCACCACAATGAGAAGCCCACGCACCGCAATGAAAAGTAGCCCCCCCACTGCAACTAGAGAAAGCCTGCACGCAGCAATGAAGACCCAACACAGCCAAAAATAAATAAATTTATTAAAAAAGAGAAAGGAAGAACACAAATAGTCTCTCTCTAATAGCTGAATGCTATTGAATACTCTGCTAGAGAAGCAAGGATGGTCGACAGAGAAAGAGGAATAGAAAGATGCAGTTGCTTGAGATGGAGAAAGAATTCTTGGCAGTGTTCAAGCCCCTGGTTCCAGCTGACTTTGAGACTCCATTGCCCTTTTCGATACTTGGGTTTTCCATAATATAGCACCAATAAAATCCATTCTCACTTCAAGGCTAGTTCAAGTTCATTCTTGTAACCAGGAGTATTAATGAAGACAGTCACCAAATCCTGTTGAAACTCTGCAATACTGGGTCACATGTTCCTGCTTTTCCATTTCATCTACAGGATGATGCGTCCCTGGGGGCAGAATGGCACCTTGCTTATCTTTATTCCCCTTCCAACCTAGCACAATGCTTGGTACAAAGGAAGCACCAGGAAAGCTTGCTCTGAGATGATTTCCTGCAGCACACCCCAGTGGCCCATCTGCGTTTCTTCAGCACTCTGATTCAGAGATTACCTATGTGTGTCCCATCACCAGTGATTTGTAGCAGAGGCTTGATTGGGAAATAGGAGCAAGTGTGTGACCTAAGAGGCTGGGCTTGATTTTGGCTCTACCATCAAACAGCTTCCCATCATCACATTTGATCCACCACTCCTTGTCCATGTTAAAAGGATGAGGCTATTTCTTCTGAATCTGCTCTGTGCCTCTCTCCAACAGATTGTTTTCTTTTTTTGAATTATTTTATTATACAGCAGGTTCTTATTAGTTATCCATTTTATACATATTAGTGCATATATGTCAACCCCAGTCTTCCAATTCATCCTACCACCACAACTGCCCTCTCCCACCCCCAGCGTTCCCCCCTTGGTGTCCATACGACCAACAGATTGTTTTCTTAGACAAAGCAGTGAAAATAATTTTCAACACGCAACAACAGCCTAACATGTCCTCTCAGCATGCACCTTGTGAAGAAGACAGAAAATGTGGGGAAAACAGGAAGAGCAGAATGACACAGGAAGGGTGGGCTCTTGGAAAAACTGTCCGAAAGACATACATCTTCTACCAAGGTCTTCTGTCAGCCCCCTGCCTTCTGTTGACTAGAGTTCTGCCTTTTCGCTTCTCTGCCACTCCCTCCTCTTCTGTTTCATTCCAGGGCATTCAAGCCCAGTGATTTGTTTTGGAAATGCTATCATTTCTTAGCTTAGCTTTTATCTCAGTTGGGTGCCTTTCCTGTCTCACTGCTTTCCTTTCAAGGAGGCAGAACCAACACTTGACTCTGGGAGTTTTATTCAACACCCCCCCCCTCCCCCGTGGTTAGATGAAGCTAAAGAAACTTTGATTAAAAAGCCTACCCAGGTTCCTGGGATGGCCTTGGGTGTGTTTCTGCCACCCTCTGAAGCCGGAAAGAGAGATGAAGTGAATGGAGCTTCTGTTTGGAATACTGGCCTTGTAAATAAATCCCGGCAGGGTGGAGCCCGAGGGTGATCTGCTTGTTGTCTGTGTGGAGCAGCCTCCACCATCATCAGAATTGTTACCGATGGTGACACTGGAGTCGTGACTAGAGTTCCAAGATTTCTGTGCTGCCCAGGCCAGTCTCTGCTGATGCAAAGTTAGCCTTCCCAGGCAATGCAGAATTCCTCACTGGGATTCTGGGGACTTCACAGATAAGGAGGGACCGAAAGGGAAGTCAGGCATACAGAGATGATCCCACCTCTAGATGGGAAGAAGTTCCTACAAATGACTGGCAAAGAGCTGTGGGAAATATTGATAATCATCATTGTCATCACCCTGAAATTTTATATTTGAGTAGTGTTTCCAAAATATTTTTTAAAATTTATTTTTACAGATTACTTTCATAATTGTTAATCCACTTGTTCTTCCAAAACCTTGAGGGCTAGAACTATTCAGACAGGGAGTGACCATGATATAGTGGCATTGCTAATCTATAAGTGCCTTAGAAGGCTGGGGTCATCAGCCCAGGCTCACTGTAGATGGAAAGGGGAGAATCTAAGAGCTAAAACGTATAAACTAAAGCATCATAAGAATTGGAAGAAAATATGAGAAACTAATTTCAGCATCTTGGTGGGAAAGAAGGACAAATTTTGCTTATCAGTTCACAAAATGCCAGAAGCCCTGTGGAGAAGATTAACAGACTGGGCTACATGAAGAGTTTAAAAAAAAAAAAAAGTTGTTTTATTCTCTTATCTTTCATTATGAGGGTTTCATCAGGTGTCTGGGGATCCTTGTCTATCTGCTCACGATTATGAATAGAGGGAAGAGCTGATTGGAAACGGACTGTGTGCCTAGGGCTTCTTGACACTGAACTTCTCTGTTGAGTGAACTGGGTGGGCAGTTTACTGAGGCATTCCTGAAGTCCATATATTAATTTCCTTTTTCTGCTGTAAATTAGCACACATTTAGTGGCTTCAAACACCACAAATTTATTATCTTACAGTTCTAGAGGCCAGATTCCTAAATAAGTCTCACTGGGCTACAGTGAAGATGTCAGGATGTCAGGTGTTGTGTTCCTTTCTGAAGACACTAGGGGAGAATTTGTTTTCTTAGCATTTCCAGCTTCTAGAGGCTGTCTGCATTCCCGGCTCCTGACCTCCTTCCGTTCTCAAAGCCAGCAATGACCTGTTGTGCTTTTCTCATATTTCATTACTCGGATCCCTTCTGCCTCCCTCTTCCACATTTAAAGGCCCTCGTGATTACACTGGCTCCACCCAGATAATCTAGAATAATCTCTCTTTTAAAGTCAGCTGAGGAGCAACCTTAGTTTCCCTTTGCTACATAACATAGCCACAGATGCCAGGGATTAGATTGTAAACGTCTTGGGGAAGGCCTTTATTCTGCCTGTTACAAGGGTCTGTACACTCATGCATGTACATGCGCAGTAAAAGCCTGGAAGGGCATATACCCAACTACACAGCAAATTAAAATACAGTGGTTGCTTCTGAAGAGGGAATGGGAGTTGGGTGAGAAATAAGGGAGAACTGTCATGTTTTGCCTGATGATTCTAACGTTTATTTTGGAGTAACAAACGTGAACTTAAAGATTTATAAGCATAATCATAAAATATTATTGAATTTTAATTTACTTATATGTTTCATTTGAACATAATGTATATAATATTATGATAGAATAAGAAATATATATTTTGGTGTTCATCCTGGACTCTTGGCCAGAGTTTCTAAAATCCTTATAAGTTCCTAAGGGGTAAGAGTAATAGGAGGGGCTTCCCCAGTGGCATAGTGGTTAAGAACCCGCCTGCCAATGCAGGGGACACGGGTTCGATCCCTGGTCTGGGAAGATCCCACATGCCGCGGAGCAAGTAAGCCCGTGCGCCACCACTACTGAGCCTGCGTGCCGCAACTAATGAAGCCCGCACGCCAGTGCACCACAACAAAGAGTAGCCCCCGTTTGCCTCAACCTGCGCCCAGCAACGAAGACCCAACGCACCCCAAAATAATAAATAAATAAATAAAATAGAAAAAAAACCACAGACTCTTAAAAAAAAAAAAGAAAGAGTAATAGGAGCATCTTTTGGTAAAAGATTTGGTTTTTGTTCCCAGTTCTGAAATAGCTCCAGGTCAATAAAAGTGAAAGGAAACGTCTTTTGTTATTCACGGTAAGACCCTTTCAACCACACCTGAATTAATGTTAATGACGTGTTTGTTGGAAAGCCCCCAGGGAATACCAACAGTGTGATTAGAGGGTTGGAACTTTCTGCCCCACTCTGTAACCTCTGGAGCAGGGAAAGGCTGCAAGCTGAGTTAATCACTAATGGCCAATGATTTAATCAAGCATGCCTACTTAAAATAAAGCCTGCATAAACACCCTGAACAACGAAGGTTGGAGAGCTTCTGGGTTGATGAACAAGAACAAGTCCACGCACTGGGAGGAAGATGTGCCTCGCACTCCACTCCTTCTGTAACAGAAGGTCCAGTGCTCGGGACTCTTCCAGACCTTGCCCTGTGTATCTCTTCATCTGGCTGTTTGTTTTCATCCTTTAATAAATCGGTAGTAGTAGGTAAATTTTCCCTGGGTTCTGTGAGCTGTTCTAGCCGATTATTGAACCTGAGAGGCGGGGGTCATGGGAATTCCCAATTTACAGCTGGTCGCTCAGAAGTACAGGTGACAACCGGCACTCGCAATGGCATCTGAAGTGGAGACGCACTCTCGTGGGATTGAGCCCTTTACTTTTAGGGTCTGGGCTAACTTCAGGTAGTTAGTGTCGGAAGTGAGTTAAATGCAGGACTCCGACTTTGCTGAGAATTGGAGCGTTGCAGAAAAACCCACACAGTGAATGTTAGAAGTGTCATGAGGGTAGAGGAAACAGTTTTATTCTAATGTACAGTC
Source organism: Stenella coeruleoalba (assembly GCF_951394435.1). Classification (NCBI taxonomy): domain Eukaryota; kingdom Metazoa; phylum Chordata; class Mammalia; order Artiodactyla; family Delphinidae; genus Stenella; species Stenella coeruleoalba. Next base: position 49,281,844 of record NC_137150.1, read on the forward strand.
TCAGTTTTAATATAAACTCTCAGTCTGTAGTAAGCAATACTATACTTAGTGGGTTCAGTGGTAGAATTATTGAGAGGTCAGTGTAAAACTGTGGATAAAAACATAGGTATAAGCATTCTGTTAACAAAATCTGCCCATTTGTTTTGTTAATAGTCACTATAGAAGTATATAAAGAACTGTCTTATCTGCCTCTGGGAAGTACACTTGTGTCAGATGGAACGAAAGGCGTGTGTGGTATGAGATCAATGTTGAAGTTTACAGAAAGCCTACACATTTCCTGTCACATTCTTGTACCTTGATTATAGGTTGCTGGCTATCTCAACAGGTGCTTCCATTTCACTAGTCTTCGGGAATTTCACTCCTTTTCATTTCTGACACACCTCCTTCTTCTGTCTTCTTTGTCTTCATGGTCTTTCCGTTTTTCAACTATTCTTATACTCCTTGAATCATTTAGACTTTTGATTAAATAAATACTCTAAAATACATGAAAGTATTTGCATAAATATACCCTCACAGATGCATATAATTATCAGAAATGCTTTTATGCCTTCCTTTTTTTTTTTGCTGTGCGCGGGCCTCTCACTGCTGTGGGCTCTCCCGTTGCGGAGCACAGGCTCCGGACGCGCAGGCTCAGCGGCCATGGCTCACAGGCCCAGCCGCTCCGCGGCATGTGGGATCCTCCCGGACCGGGCACGAACCCATGTCCCCTGCACTGGCAGGCGGACTCTCAACCACTGCGCCACCAGGGAAGCCCCAATCTGCTTATTTACAAGAATGACATACTCTTTGACAGTCTTTGTGTTTTCACTATATTGTTTTCTATTTTTAGGTTGTCTTCTCCTTCAGGGATGAGCCTGTGTTTTTATAACTTCTTATGAATATGCAACACAGGCCAAGCACAAAAGCTCTTTAATGGTGAGGATTAGAACTGGAGAAAGGGGGAGACTTCACATTCACATTCATTTGGATAAAAGAGAACTGAAATATTTGAAAAAAGATAGTGAGTGGAAAGGTTTTTGTTTTTCTTTTTGTCTTGCCCTTTTCCAATAAAGCGCAAGTCTTTTTTGTATCCAGTATCCTTCAGTAATTTATTTTAATTAAATAAATAAAAGGAGATAAGTCAATATATCCAGAAAAGATATAAAAAATCTAGTAAAATTCCAATTAGAGATACCAAATTGAACCTATGTATTTAATTCCATTTTTTTTCCCAAAATTCCCACTGAAACATCAGTAAGATGATTTTTTAAAGCATAAACTCTCAAGGAAAAGAAGACTATAGCAACCAAATTTTGGAAGCTGAGAAATTAAAGGAACGAGTGACAGAGTGACAGTTGACCTTAGCAGACCAGAGAAAGTGGAATCCTGAGCTTGGCAGAAGGAAAAGGTGAAGGAAAAAGAAACCTAGCAGACCCCTCAAAGGGCTCAGGATTGGGCGGCACTGAGACCTCTAGAAGTGGGGTATGTGTGTGATCAAAGACAACAAGAAGGACGAAAAGTGCATTAAAGAAGCAGTTGGATCCTGAGTTCCTGTCCTGAAACCCAAATGACTGGTATGTGCCTCTCCTTTATCTTGGGTGAAGACTGGATATTTAGTCTCTGGATATTGTAACCAAGGGTCTCTGGCCTGCAGGACTTGATACTGACTATTGTAGTTATTACTTGCTGTATAATTACTCCCACCTCCCACTCCCTCCCCCCCCAAAAAAGAAAACCTTAGTAGGACAGAAGAGCTATTTTATCACGCTCACAGATTCTGTGAGAGTCAATTAATTCAGACAGTGCACGACAGGGACATCTGGTTTCTGCCCCACATGTCTTGGATGGTTAGGTGCTGGTATCATCAGGTGAAGTGTCTCCACTCAACATGTCTGGCAGTCGATGCTGTGGGCCTCAGCTGGGCTCAGTTGGCCGGAGCCAACTGAGCTCCCAGTGTGGTCTCTGTGGCTGGGCTTGTTTGGGCTCCCTCACAGCATGGCGGCTGGATTCTTAAAGCAAGTATCCATGAGAGAAGACAGGAGTATATGGCTTTCTTGTCATCTGACCCCTTCAAGATATGGTATTCCAAAAGGTGAATCCAACTTATGGTTTTGACCATCTGCTCATATCTCAGAACCACCAAAAAAATCACAGCATCACCCTCAGTGTTGGGGGATTATATTTTTATCAGAGGCTACGTTGGCTCTGATTCTAACTCTGACAATAAAACCCACAGTAAGCCCCCACTTGACTTCCAAAATCATTTTTGCAGAGACCTTTGTTCATGTCAACTGCCTTCAAAGGGAGTGGTTTTCCTTCAGAGCTTCAAGTTCAATCTTTAAGACGTTTTGGTCACTGTGAGTTTGACATATTATTATTCAGATAAGCATTTATTGAATACTTTTTGTCATTTTGTATTTAGGTTGCAAATTCATCACTTGAGAGTCTGCTAATCCCAACTCATTTCAAAGTGTTCCTGAAATGTGGATATCCTGATTTAAGGACACTCGAGGTATCTTAGTTTTAGTCAGAAGTCTACGTAGCAGGCAAGTGAACTGAGAAAGAAACCCCGCTTTTTCTATCCAGCCATAATCTTATAAAATATAATATTATTAAAAAATATATATAAGTACATTAAAGACCAGTATATTTAAACATGCTATCCTTACAGAGCAAGATTTTAAAAAATAAACACCTGTGTATATTTGTAGCATCTTGTTAGTAAGCCTCATTGATTATGGTTGCTAAAATTTCCTATATCTTTCTGTAGACAAAACCCTGGCATTTTTCTATCCCCTATTTGATTTGCCATTGAAGTTTCTCAGCTTATTTGAAGCCTAGCTCTGCAATGGAGTAACATGATTGTTCTTAGAGCAATCCATATTTGCTGTCTGTCTGGGTCGAGCTGCCATTCATTAAACTGACAAAGAACTGTGAGTAGAATGCTCAAAACACAGCCTCCCTCCTCTTCTCCTCCTTGGAGGGGGGCCTCTCTTTTCCTTCCACAGAGCAAAACCAGAAAAAGTAACACTGTGGTCACACTATAGTCACACAGCCGTGTAAAAACATTTTTCAATCAGAAAAAAAAAAATTGTTTTCTGGGAAAATCTCACTCCTCCCCTAAATTCATAAACAACTCCGCCTTAGAGCCTGAGGTGATGCTTCCAGCAACTCCCATGATTTGTAAATCAGTTTTCCTCCTTACCAAAAAAGTTATAAACAGCTGTCAGTTTCAAAGCATGAAATAGTTTAAGCTTGATTTCTATTTATTTTTAAATTTTATTTTAAGAACTTTATGAGTTTTTTGTTTTTTTTAAAGCACTTTAAATCTCACCATCCTCTGTAGTTCCTCTGAGTGCTGAGTTCTGCCTGGCTGCTTCCTTCTGGCTTCTACATCTGCCCCACCGGGCCTGATCTCAGCTGCTGGTCCCTCTCTCCTCTCACATTCCCATTCTGCCACAGGTTACAGGACGTCTCCTGGATCTTTTCTCCCAAGCCTATTCCTGTCTCCAGCACCACAAGAGTCGGCTTCCTCCTTTGGACAGGGCAATGGTGGAACCCAAAAGAGTGAACATGCCACATCTCTTAGTTCTCTGAGTTGGAATCAGCTGAGAGCATCTCTTCAGGCCCTCAGCTCATCATCCCATTATGAGAATAAACAGACTCAGTGGATACACCTCTGAAAGGGAGAATTAGAGGAAACGAAGGCTTTCTACTTGATCGAATCCAGCTTGGGGGTGGTGACCCACAAGGAGGTAGCGATGAGTACCAACGGTTAGGAGGATACCAATGGGCCAAGTCTGGAAACCCAAGGGGATGAGCTTCCATTTAATGTGGACAAACAGTTTCAAATCCAGACTCCATTGGGGGGAGATTTGACGATGCCATTGGCAGTCCTGCTGCTGCCACTTCCTGAGATGTCCTCAGGGACACAGAATACAGGGTCCAGGAGACTCCCAGATTGAAATCAGTATCTCAACCAGGTTTTACAGCTGTAGCAGGAAGAATGCAACTATTAAGACACACCACTTGCACCTCACTCAGGAGCCAAACTAGAATCAGGAAAAAGAACTTCTTATTCTCCGTGCCAGGATCTCTGTGTTCTGCTCTTACAGTAATGGAGATTAATTGGCCAGGGGCAGACTGTGAGTGAGCAAATTTTTCCAAACTGATTGAGGTGCTTCTCCTCTGAATTCTAGAACTTCCCTGTGCCTGACTCTGCCATAGCCCTCACCACACTCCCCTCTACTTGTCTGCGGCTTGCCTTTCTTCCCCACTTGGCCATGACCTCTGAGAGGGCAGGTACCATATTAAGCTCATCTTAACCCAGTGCCTGTACAGTGCCTGGTCCAAGACAGGCACTCTGTACATGTTTGTTAAATGAAAGCTTCGACGGGTGAAAATGAAAGAGGGTGAGGAAAATAATGTTTTAATCTAAATTTTGATTAAGCAGGTATCTTTGCTACATATGGAGTCTTTGCTTTCTTTTGCTTTTTTCTTTTTCTTTTTTTTTCCAATTTAGAGTCACTGCTTTTAAAAACTATCTCCCTGTTCAAGTCAAGGGAAGATTCTCCTTCATTTAGAAAGCCTGTTCCAGGAATCTAGTAAACCTAACCATGGAGCTATTTGTCTTCTGCAGACAGGCCTCATTTATAAGGGCTGATCCCATTCATGGAATCAGGTGGCCTGAGGAAGAAGAAAGCGTATGGGGAGCCAGCCAGGTGAGAAGATCATTGTATAATGTATCAGGAAACTGTGGCATTAAATCTAGACAGGTGAGTGTCAGACTGACAGTCTGTCCAAGGTTGGTGTGCTTTCGCCCTCTCTAGACTGTCAGCTTCTTGGGGCAGGGATCGAGTCTTCTCTGCATTCCCAGCACCTGGGGCGGTGTAAGCAGAAACTTACAGCAGTAATAACTGCAATAGTCAGTATCAAATATCTTAAGATATTTCATGTTTTGGAGGCAGACTAGGAATGGAAATGGGAAGGCTAATATACAAGAACAGTAAGGAGGTAGGGTTCTTTCCCAGACGACCCGTGGCAGTGAGGGGAGAGGGAGGAAGATGACTTTTGTTGTGCACTAACTGTATGCCAGACATTGCAGAAGGTGATTGCTTCCAAAATTTCTGAGACTTGATTTGTCCCAGATTAACAATGTTTCTGGTGTTTGAGTATTTTAACTCCAAAGAGCAAAATAATAGAAAAATAATTTTCCAGGTGTGGTTAAAAAAAAATGAACAAATTTTGAAAGAATTATGTTTTTAAAACTCTTTTATATAACTACATCTTGCAAATCAATTGAAAAATGCAGTACATATCCATCATTACTATGCATTGCTTTGCATAGACTAAAAACATCTGGATGTATCTGAAAAGGAAAAAAATGGCACGTTATGTAAAACCCTAAGTCTCTAGGCACATAAGCACGTATACAAAAATAATACATTCTATTTAGTATTTCTCATAATGAAAAATCAGAATTTGTAATACTCATTCATCCCCTTAAAACTGGTGATATATACACAAAGAATAAATTTCCAAAGGATAAAACATTTACATATATATGTAGACATTTTATTCTTTGAAAAAGCTTGCTGATCTATGGCAAATTCCCTCATCCTTGGGAGCTGGCATAATTGCATCTGCAGAATCAAAGGAGAGCATGACGCAGTGGCTCCTCTGAGAAGATTTTTGGTGCCATCTGTTTCCTCTAGCAGAGCTCTTTCCAAACTCCCCTCCCAGCTCGAGCATCTGGACCGTCTCCACGAAGTCTAGGAGGTTTTCACAATGTCACAAGCTTGGGAGGAGCCATTCTGGCCCATCCATCAGAGTTTCTTCCTCTCTGTCCATGAGCCGTGGTGACATCACCTTGCAGCCCGAGAAGCCAGGGATGACAGCATCCCAGACAGTTCCTCTCTGGAAGGCTGCTCTGCTAAGCCTCCCCAGTAGATGATCCTGTATCTTGTCTTACTAATCCTCACAGAAACCACCATTTTGCAGGTGAGACAACTGACTCTCAAAGGGGTATAAACGCTGTTAATTTGCCCGTAAGCACACATCCCGGGACTGGAATCAGGAGAGTTAGACCTTGAGCCAAAGTCTGTCTGACTCCAAGAACTAAGCCCTCCTTACCGCACTGCTCTGGGAGACTTGTGGAAGAGAACAACACGATATTAGGGGGATCATTGAGCAATGGGTACAGCTTTTGATCCACAAATTTGAGTACAGAAGAAATGTCCCTGCTTCATTTGTCTGAAACCCAATAGAATTTGTAGGACCAGATACCATTCTGCCAGACATAGAATTCCTAGTCAATCCAGGTTCCCTGTCTCCTGACTTCTTTGGTTCCCCCCAAGCTCTGGGAGGACTTTGGGGTGGGAGGGGAGGCATCTGGTTCTTAGTTGTCACCTGCTGGCACGGGGACACAGTAAAGCCAGGCACGCTGCCCTCAGGTCATGTCCAGCATCCCTCAGTCTCATCACAAACACCTTTCATGCCTAACAATTTTCTCTGCTGCTTTCATACCCCTCTTGGGCACATGATACCCATCCTGCAGGCTCTCTGGGAATTGCATGGGACCATTCTCCACTTCTGGGGCTAGGGAACTCTGTGAGGCTCTCTGAGGTCCTGTCTGCCTAGACATACCAAGTTTAGGAATTTCTTCTCGGGTATTGCTTCCTCCCAGGTTACCTGCCTGGATAGCAGGCCACAGGTCTCCTCTGCTCTCCGATCCCACCTTCTGCTCGTACACCAGAGTAAGCTCCTTACAGGCAGGGATTATGTCGAATGCACCTTTGTATTTTAGTGCTTCTCATCGAGACTGGCAGACTAAAAGACCCTCTATAAATGCTTGTTGAACTAATGATTCTCATCTTCCTAGATGTGAAGCCCTACCTACTTTCTCCTGCTGTGTATGGTCCATTTACATAGCTTATCCAATATTCACTAGGTATATAATAGGATGGAAAACATGGATTTTAGACCATGAATGTCCTCTTTTATGCACATCACAACGTAAAGCAACAGCCGTATTCCAGGAGTACAGCTGCAGTGTTCCCGAGGGGTAGATTCTAGCAGACGCTGTTGGCATCTCACCCATACGCCCTCATCCCACAACTTCAGTGCGTGGCAGCGGACTTCCAACTGCCAACACTTCTATTCCTCTGCTGAGGGCTCTCCCTGCCTGCAAAAGCCATGTTGCTTACCTGTGCCACAGGAAGTGCCAGGGTATTATCGCCTTCCAGCAGGGGCTTTCAGTTAGGGACTAACAAGAGTTGGTGAATAAATACCCTGGATCCCCCTTGCCTAGGGTGGGATATCTCAGAGGCATGTTTACACTGCTTCCAAATGGTTGTCTCCGGGGCCCAAGTTCCAGTTACCCACAGTGGTAACTGGCTCGATCGGCATTCTTTATTGGCTTTCTTATCTCACCTTTCCACCCCTTCACTTCCAGATAAACTACTTGCCCTTGGATCTTTGTTTCATGGTGTTTCTTGGGGAACCTAACCGAAGAAACAGCTTTACAAAGACACTGAGGTAACTTTTGGTTCTGGATCTACTGGATTGTTTTTGGAAGTTATATACAAAAATAATGGGAGAAGTATTGGGGGAGGGGAGAGTGACTCTAGATCATCACTGAGGGTTGACTGTGAAGAAAACTGTGTAGCTTTCCTCAGGTAAGGCTCGGAATGGCTTCAAAGGTGTTTCTTCAGGCCTGCATTTCCTGCTTGCTATATTTAAAAACATTGTAACATTTAGCAGATATAATCTGTTAAAAATATGATCTGAATGTAGGTAAGCATTTTTGCCCATAGATGTTCAATGAAGTATTTTTTGTAAGAGTGAAATGTTGAAAACAACCTGATTGAGGATCTAGTTAAGGAAATTATGACAAAGTATGGTGTGTCTACTAAAATGGAATATTATGCATGCACTTAAAATGCATATTTTAAAACATGAAAACTACTACTAATATAGGCATGATAAGGACGTTTTTCCCCTGCCTCCCCGCTTCTGTTTATATTTCCTGTTGCTCCTTAAGAGTAATGACTTCTGAGAGGGAGGCCAGAAGAAGGTGGAGTTGGAAGGAGGACAAGTGTGCAGTACAGCAAAGTGGATAAAACTGACGTAAACATCACGAAGTGAGGAAATGGGAAGGGAATCAAAAGGAACTGCACCGACTGAGCTCCGCTCCCCACTCCATCTCCTTGGGCTGCATCCCTGCCACCAACAAAGGAGTGACCACATGTCTATCGTTTATTGTATGCCGACTACAGGCCACACACCATCCTAGGTGTTTTAAAACATCATTTGTAATATTTCTGATAACCTTCTAGGAAAATATCACAATTTCTATTTTTTCAAATATGGAAAAGTAAGAATCAGGATGATGTAAGCAACCAGCCTATAATCACTCAACAGAATTCAAACTCTAGTATTTCTGCTGCTTAGAAAATCGGGGCTAGGGACAGGAAAATGACCTTTCCCACGTGATGGGGAAGTGATTACCAAATGCCAGAAAAAGACCAGGGAATGTGTAACTGCAGGAACTTAGGAAGACAGTGTGTCTAATCCAAGCTGGGCTAGCTCTTGGTGTGGCCACCTGCAAGGTGACCTTGTTCTCATCTTGTTTCCTTTAATTTTATATTGAACTGACTGTAGACTTGCCACTGAGTGTGGCACAGAGTGTTGGTCTTTTCCTACAGTTGAACCAGTTCTCAGGGCAGCAGACAATCACCAAACAGGAATTCCAGCTGAGAGGTGTGCATCTAGCGATGTGCCATGGCCATCTGCCTCTCTGGAAGGATGTTCTTCGTGGCTCTAGAGAGGTGCAGCAAGTTGGCTGAGTCAGCTCCTTACTGGCTGTTGAGAGCAGATTGTGTAAACCTCCACCCAACTCTGTTCAATGATATCCCGAGGGTAGCTTAAAAGCTGCCATGGTGTGGGTATTTGCACCTGTGGAAATCAGCAAACACTGCAGATTTCCCTGCAGAGGGCTTTTATCTTGGAGATCCAGTTGATTACTGGGCGTCTCCCTGGAGGAACAGAGGCTGTCCAGTAGACTGTGCCATCTCTTCTGCTGTGGCAAAGACAAGGTGGTAAAACAGTGGGTAATGTCAGCTGTGTCTTCAAACCTATTGGGGTTTTAGGGAGCCAGTAAGTACATTCCTTTTCCCTGACCCAGTTTGGAAGCAATTGGGATATACAGAACGGTCAGGCAGATGGAGTCCAATGTGTCACTCTTTTGCTGATAAAGGCTGGATGGTGAATATGGTTTAAGTGCAGCAAGAATGAGCTTCCGGTACTTCACTCCAGATTCAGGCAGACTTATCCACCTGGTCACAAGCTCACCTGGACAGCCAGCAGCATATGGAGCTCTCCTACTGAAAAACTTAGAGCACGGAGAATCAGAACACTTGCTGTCTAGGAGCAGCTGACTCTCCAGAGGAAGGAGAGAGGAAAGGACTGAGTTCTCGTTGCCCGATTCCTCTCCCAAAGGCTCTGGGCAGAGCAGTCACTCCACTCTGGGGGAGAATCAGTGAGGGAGCAGATAGGAGAAGCATTATGACTTGCATCGAGTGCCCACCACATGGAAGAGAATGACCACTGTCCTCTGAAAACCTAAACAACCAAGTGGGAAAGTGATGAGAAATGTAAACTGGATTCTTTTTTGTGCAAATTGAGTGTCACATTGAGTTGACTGTAGCTTTTCCAGGCAGGGGAAATTAACAAATGAGGTACAGAGAATTTAGACTCCATAAGTTGCTTTCACAGCTGGAGTGTTTTAGACCTTATGTTGAAGTGTAAGACCGTCAAAGCAACGCCTCCACATGTGGCCAGTACACAATTCAATCTACCTGTGAGAGTATAAGAGTTGAAGTATTTTTTAATGTCAGTGAAATGGAATTGTGCCTCAGTTTCTGAACCTGTCATGATTTCAGTCTTGCAAAAGGCATGCATTCTGTAACCTGTATACTTCAACATACACAGCTAGCCCTCAACCTGGCCAGAGGAAGCCCTGTAAACTGCATTCTGCAGGTCTCAGTCTGGACACACATTTCTGCCTTCCCAGTATAGATGGTTTTTTTTTGTTGTTGTTGTTTTGTTTTGTTTTGCAGTACGCGGGCCTCTCACTGTTGTGGCCTCTCCCGTTGCGGAGCACAGGCTCCGGACGCGCAGGCCCAGCGGCCGTGACTCACAGGCCCAGCTGCTCCACAGCACGTGGGATCTTCCCAGACCGGGGCATGAACCCATGTCCCCTGCATCGACAGGCAGACTCTCAACCACTGCGCCACCAGGGAAGCACAGATGTTTTTAAAAGTATCAGATTGTCCTGTATCTTGAGGAATATATGGTAGTGTTCTTACGCGCACACACGCGCACACACACACCCCCTTTCCAGCCATGACACTGCAGATGGTGTCTACAAAAGAAAATGCAGTCTATAAAAGTAATTACGGAACCTCAGAGTCCCCTTCAAGCCTGAGACATCCTGAGTAATCCACCCACAGGTGAAAAATTCTTGTGGGACCTGTCTCAGAGTAAGCTTTGCCTGTCCCTCTTCTCTGTGGAGCCTTTCCCCAGAAGCCTCTGGGGTACCTGGCCTTTATCCTGATACCACTGACTTCTCCTGTCTCCATTGGTTGTGAGCTGATGCCTTACACTGGCTGGTCAACAGGCTACACGAAGGGTGGCATTCTGCAGTGAGTCTTTACAGGGTTGTTTTTTGTTTTTTTTTTTTTTTAATTTTTGGCTGTGTTGGGTCTTTGTTGCTGCGCGTGGGCTTTCTCTAGTTGTGGCGAGCAGGGGCTACTCTTTGCTGTGGTGCGTGAGCTTCTCATTGTGGTGGCTTCTCTTGTTACGGAGCACGGGCTCTAGGCACGCGGGCTTCAGTAGCTGTGGCGCACAGGCTTAGCTGCTCAGCAGCATGTGGGATCTTCCTGGACCAGGGCTCGAACCCGTGTCCCCTGCATTGGCAGGCAGATTCTTAACCACTGTGCCACCAGGGAAGTCCGACAGGGTTTTTTTTTAAAGTGCATATCCCCTCAGTTCTCATTTAGAAAATCTGGAAATATTCTGCCCTTATCAATCTTCTGGTATCCTGCCTGCTAGAGCAGTCTAGACCAGAGAAGCTTCGAACTGTGTGAATGGGCTGTTTCCAGACTTAGCTCCTGGCTCTATTTCCATTATAGTGAAACGGTCCAAGAACTGGCTATCCCTTTGGAACAATGAAAGGAATATAACTATTTCCATAGAGCTTGAGTTTAGTGTGCAGGATAATTCCTAGTTAGTTATTCTTGCTGTGCTTTTATATACTCATGTCTCTTAGTGCATTATTATTCAGAATACTTACTAGGTGGTAAAAAAATCAATGATAACTTGCTGTTTGGGACATGAATTTGAATCCTTTGCAATTTCTCTAGTACAAGTTGGATCATGATCTCAGCCTCCTTCCACTGGTCTTGTGATTCTCCTTCTGTCATAAAAATGATCTATAATGTCTTGCAGGTCTTATTATGTTTGGACTGTAATTTCTAAAGCTTTGGATTTTGATTAAAACCAAAATGAGAATACACTTTAGATTTTATGGTTAGAGCCTTCCCAATTGATGATATTAGACTGTTAATACCTCCAGAAGAGTTTCTTATTTGATTGAACATAAGCCTGGACTTTACACTGAAACTCAGTATTTGCCTGTTCATCTATCCAACAACGGCTTATTGAATGCCCGTGATGTGCCAGGCTCTGCCCTGGGCACCAAGGATTAATGTACACCCAAGAAGTAGAATGAAGAGGAAGACATGTTGGAAAATCATCACAATTTAGTAAGTATTATAATGGTGGGTTACTAGAAATGGTGGCGGGATGGAAGAGTTATGTAAGATATGTGAGACTGAAGCACTTGAGTTAAACTTGAAGAATGAAGAGGAATTTCTCAAGAGGACAAATCGGGGAAGAGCCTTCCAGGCAGAGTGGAAGGCTTAGAGAACAAGGCATTTGGTGGACCAAAGCAGTATTGTTGGAGTGCAAAGGGCAAGGGGAGCAGCGGGTGAGGCTTAGACTGGGCCACATGCTGTTAGAACTGTTTTATATTGATTATCTTGCATAATTTTGACAACCTCTGAGGGTGGTATTATTAGTCCCATTTAATAGATGAGGAAACTGAGGCTTAGGGGAGTTACATAACTTGCTCAAGATTACTGACTTAGTAGTTGTTAGAGCTGAGATCTGACCCCTTTGCAGAAGTGACATTATTCATCACTATGCAAATCTGCCTCCTCCATGGTTATCTTCATAGTCAAGCTCATAGACACACTTTTTCGGTTTTTGGTCTCATCAAGTACCTGCCAATGTCCATTTTATAAGCAAGTTATTTTTATCTACAAGAGCAGCAGAGGTAGCTGGTGTGTGGAATGCAGCTATTTGACAACATCATCACTCCCTGACTAAGAGGAATGTAGATCAAACCCCTTTCCTCTAAACACAACAATCACCATATGGCAAAGGAATTTCAAATCTGAGGCTCGATAATTATCAGATCGTCACATTGTAGCTCCACCAAAACTGGGGCACACGCTTACAGTAGCTTTAGCAGGGTTTGAGCTGTTGAGGGAGTTTTGGAGAAAACTGTTTGAAATTAGAAGGATGAGTGTGCTTATGAAAAAGCATGAGGAAAAACAGGTGCCTTTAGCACTTTCACCACTCTGCTTCCAATGAACCTCTTCCTTCTCCTAATACTCTATAGCCTGTGCATGAAGAGCCAGCCCTGCAGGATGGAAATGCCAGTGAACCTGCAGTCTAAGATCTCAAGTTCGGTCACTTATGTCATTGTGGGATATTGGGCAAGAATCGTTCTCTTCTTCACTTCCTGGCCTACATAGAAGAGTGGTTGAAAGTGCGGGTTCTGGGGCCAGACTTCCAGAACTCAAACCCTACTGTGCCATTCCCAACTGCGTGCCCTTGTCAAGACACTGAATGGCTTGTGCATCGGTTTTCACACCTGTAACTCAGGGGTAGTAATAGTACCTACCCCATGGGGTTGTTGAGAAGGGTAACTGAGACAATGCGTAGGAGGTGCTTAGAGTGGTGTCTGCTGAGGAAGGAACACAATAAATGTTAGCTTTCTTCTAGTTCTGGGCCTCCCTGCTCTGTTCAAGGCTAAGTGCTCCTTCCTGGAGAAAATCCTTCTTTCTCTTTAAATTTTTTTTCCATTTAAGGAAAGCCAGTGTGAACTTCCGTGTATTCTAGGAGACTTGCACGCACTGCATCAACCTCCAGCCTTGGCATGGCATGTCGGGCGCTTGGTGTCCTTTGTTTGCTGCAGCTCCCCAAGACCAACAAGAATCCATTTTTTTCCAGAAAAACAATGGTGACTTTATTTCCTGTTGGTTCTGCGGAGAGAATTATTGTCCCTTTGCCATAACCAAACATTATAATCTTTGCATAATGGAAAAACAAATATCAATGAACTTTTTATTTGTTTCTCTTAATGAGGGAAAACCTACTATTTTAGGTTGACAGATTCTACTGGAAATAAATCATATTGCTATGGAAACCATGCCCAATAACCACTGAAACGTGGTTGCTATCTATGTTCTTTAATTGTACATGCTCGAAGAATTATATTTTAACACATATTTGACTTTCGATTCTGTTTCCATAGTGTTAGACTAGAGCCCGGCTTCTGACTGCTTCCCTGTTCAGTCTTTTAGGATTCCTTGCTATCTTTGGGATGTTGAGTCATGTGGTGGAAACCACAAAAATCTTGTGATTAGTTCTGGCTGTGCTACTTCTGTCCAGGTGTCCTGGAGCAGGTTTTCTAATCTTTCTGATCCAAGAAAATTATAAATTCTCTAGACGATAAAAAACAAAGATAATACCTTTTAAGGCTTGGGTGAAGATTAAATAAGGTGATACATGCATAGCTATTTAGTACATTTTATATAAAGGTAAAAGAGTTTTGCTTTCAGAAAAGCTACCCACTGCATAAACAACATACCCCCCAAAACTTCAGCATTCTTATTTTTTCCTTAGAGTTTGGTTGTGAGATGTAAGGAGGTGTAGGGGATAAATGCAAACCTACTAGGACAAGAATCCCCATACTACTCACTAGCTATGTAATCTTGGGCAAGTTACATGACCTCTCTAAGCTTCTTCATCTTCAAAATGAAAATAATAAAATTTATATCCAGGGTTACTGAATAGATTAGAAAAAATTACCTGTCGAACACAGTTCTTGGCAGGTAGAAAGCACTTAAAAATGGTATTGACTGCTGGAAATAATGACGCTGTGCCCAAGCCGACACCATTAAACAAATTCCAAACTGCTCAGCAATTTGGAACTTGCTCTACTAAAGGGAATACCATTTGTCAACACCTGAAAATTCTCATCCGCTTGTAAAGAGCATTCATCTAGAGATAACAACTACTCATGGATTCTGCAACAAACATTTATTGAGCATCTACTAAGTGCATGGAAAGATGAATAGAAAGACAAGGTTCTTGCCCCTCATAGGGTCATAACTTATGGGCGTAAAATAAGCATGCACACCAGTAACTGCAATGTCAGTGATAACTCACTGATAAACACTCACATAACAAGTAACTCTGGTGAACATTATAGTAACATGACCAAGAATGCAGAGCTAAATTCTTCAAGCAGAATTTCTTGCCTAAGAGTCCATGAAAACTCAGAACAAGAGAAACAGATGCCGAGACTCATCAATACTAAGACCCGGCAGTGATATATCTGTCCCTGCAAAGCTTTGGAGAGTCTCTGGCTGACCCTAAGGTTGAAGACCAAATGGGGAGAAAGAGACAGAGGGAGAGAGAGAGAGTGTGTGTTATTATACAAGATGCTTCTGGACCTTATTCGTTTATTCATTCTGGTAATTATCGTCTGTACTAGTATAGTCACCAAGACATTTGATTTGCAGAGAAGTTGAAAATATATGGTCTCCTTGGTCTAGAACTGACCTTTGTTAGAGAGAAGAAATAGGTCTAAATTGAAACAGACCAACCAGTAACTCAATCAAGGAATGTTAAATCAGAGCCGAGAAAGAAAGGCACCTCATTTTCTGTTTTGGGGCCCATTCACCTCGGCTTATTTAGTAAATTAATTGTACATTAATTGTAAAGCATGTAAATAGCACCCTGGCCATGGATCAAATGTGATAAATTTTAATAAAACTTCTGAAGCAGTAGCAAAAACTGTACGTGTGTGTGCACAAACATGCACATGCTTCCATGCGTGCACACACACACACACACACACACACACACACACTCGCACACACACAACTAGACCCTGGATTAGAATGCTCTTCATGACCTACTGAATTATTTGCCTCAGACCAGTGGGGTGAGATGGCTATTTTGTTTCCTTCCCTCCCCACCCCTTCCCTTCCCTTTGTTTCTTTTTTCTTTTCTCCACCCCCTTCCTCTCTTCTTGTTTCTTTTCTGCCCCTGATTTTAATGATGATGGGATGCCCGTGGAAAGGCAAATCAATCATTTAGAACTGGTAAGTCTCTCAGACTGCTACGCGAGGAGACTGAGGGAACAACACATGCCTCTGGGTGGATGGTGGGGTCTGAATCTTGCCTCAGACTTCCTTTGTGGGAGGCAGCTGAGCATTTATTGAACCTCCCTAAGGAGAAATGGGTTGAGGAGTGAGACGATGCAGTAAAGAGTCAAAAATGCACTCCAGAGAGGATGTGTGGAGTCAGATTTTAAATAATTCTCTTCTTTATAAGGAAATTGAACAAGAATGAACTTTTCCCCTGAGTAAAGTGAATGTGGAGTCCTAGGAACTCAAAAGAGAATCTGTTGAGTGAATAAACTGACCAATGAGGAAAAATGAAAAAAGGTTTATGAAAGTAAAATATGGAGAATGAGAGGAAAAGATTACTTGAGGTTCCAAAATACCCCATTTCTGCTTTATATATATACGATATATATATCATATATATGTATATATATCATATATATATACATATATATATCAAATGGAATATTACTCAGCCATAAAAAAGAATGAAATTTTGCCATTTGAAATAACATGGATGGACCTGGAGGGTATTATGCTTAGTGAAATAAATCAGACAGAGAAAGACAAATACTGTATGTTATCACTTGCATGTGGAATCTAAAAAATAAAACGAATGAATATAACAAAACAGAGACAGACTCACAGATATAGAGAACAAACTAGTGGTTACGAGTGGGGAGAGGGAAGCAGGGAGAGGGAAGGTAGGAGTAGGGGATTAAAAAGTACAAACTACTCTGTATAAAATATATAAGCTACAAGGATATACTGTACAGCACAGGGAACATAGCCAATATTTTATAATAAATTTTTTTTTTTTTTGGCTGCGTTGGGTCTTTAGTTGTGGCATGCAGGGTCTTCACTGAGGCATGCGGGATCTTTCACTGTGTCCCAGGCTCTTCGTTGTGGCGCACGGGCTTCTCTCTAGTTGCAGTGCCCAGGCTTCTCTCTTATTGTGGCGTGGGGTTTTTTCTCTCTCTCGTTGTGGCGTGCAGCCTCCAGAGAACGTGGGCTCTCTAGTTTTGCAGCACGCAGGCTCTCTGATTGAGGCACGTGGGCTTAGCTGCCCCGTGGCATGTGGGATCTTAGTTTCCCGACCAGGGATCGAACCCACGTTGCCTGCGTTGGAAGGTGGATTCTTTACCACTGGACCACCATGGAAGTCCTTACAATAACTTTAAATGGAGTGTAATCTATAAAAATTTTCAATCAGTATGTCGTACACCTGAAACTAATGAAATTTTCTAAGTCAGTTATACTTCAAAAAAGAAAAAGAAGCACAGCCCAAGAAACAAAGTACCAGAGGAATAAGAAAAGCAGGAAGAGAAAGAAGCAGAGATGGAGGCTATCTGCAAAAGCCCAACTCACTCCAATCCAGCCTAGAGTTGGGATTCAATGTAATACATTCCTCAATTTCCCATTATTTATGAGATTTTTACAAGGAAATAAAGATACATTTTAGCTGGTCTTTATAACTCTTTTCTTGTCAATGGATTCAGTGGTTTTTCTTTCTAAAGCATCTTTTAAAAATCTATAGAGATTGAGTTTATAGCCAATTATAATGCCTAGGGCAATTAAAATAATCAAAACATTTCCGTATTTGCATTTCACAATAGCCACAAAGGCACTGTACGGATCACATTTAATTTTCAGCAAATTGTCTTAGGCAGTGATTCTCTGGCTTATGAATTTTGGGAAATGGTAATTTCTCTTAATGTGTGGCATATTTACTATAGTTAAAAGCATATAAATTTTGTTCTCAGTTTAAGTTTCCAAAAGCACAATCTGTATTATGTTGATGCTACATTTAATGTATGCAACACGTTTATAATTAAACCTATGTACACTCTGTATATAAAACTCTACATTTTAATATAATTATATATATAATATATATGCAGCTGAATATAAGGGGGAAGGGAGATACCCCATTGAACAATACCATGTTCCAGGCACTGAGCTAGGTATTTTATATTTATTACTTAATTTTCACAAAAGTCATGAGAGGTAAATTTACCTTTTACAACAATTTTGGTTGCTTCCTTGATTTCTGGAAAATTGTTGCCAGACCTTTCAGAAGCCATTTCTAAGGGGCGGAAAGCTTGTCAGATCTTAAAGTTGATACCATCTTTTGCAGGTGCCCCCATTGGCCAGGAAGTAGGTAAACTGAGGCCAATGGAAATGTCTCTGAGTTACTGTAACGATTTACTTAATTCTGAGCAGGAATAAAGTGGAACCAATTTCCTAGAGAAGGAAGGAGCAATATATCATTATTAACTTGTTTCAATCACCTATTTCTTTATAATTAGATATATTCAAGTATGTGTTTGCTTAGACATTAAAAAGGTCTGTTTTTCCTAACTTCTTTAGGTGTCCTTTACACAGGGACACATAACAATCAAATGTGTGCTAAGTTTGACTGGAAAAGCAGATGGTAAGAGGGATAGTCAAGCGTATGTAGGAGTATAATACACATTTCTTGCCTTCAGGAAACTTTAGTAAGGTTGGGAATAGACCCTCACAGAGGAAAACAGCTCTTAATTCAAGGCAGCCTTTGATATGGTAGATGAAGGCTTAAAGCAATAAATAAAGCCTGTGAGTATATAGACGAAGGGAATGAGGTCAGGCAGGGTCCTGACAGGAAGCAGCTGTCAGATTCAAACTGGGAATTTGAGGAGACTTTAATTTTTTAAAAAAGCTGTTTACAAAGGTGAGTGTTGGGTGGAGGAAAACCACAGAAAGAGTTCAGTATTTGGAGAGTAAGGGAGCCGGTCCATGGCACTCATTTTCTGGGGCAGGGAACAGGGTGGAGAGGGTGGAAAGTGGATCTGGAGGGGCAAACAAGACACTAACCTTGAGAGAACTGCCCTGTGCTGGAATGTCTTGGCAAAGGCCATGAGGAGGAAAAGATGGACCTCAGCTTTGAAAGGATGGAAGTAGAACGTATAGGTGAAAGAGGAGGGGTGAGGACACTGCATTCAGAGTGAACACAGGACATAAAGGTTCAGTTTTAGGAAAATGCATACTCTGGAGTGACAAGAGGCAGAGGAATGGAACACAGATGACAAAATAGTTTGGGGCCAAATTATGAAGGCCTTGAATGCCAAACCAGGGAGTCTGTCCCTGGTCCTGAGAACAACAGCCAGTGAACAGTTTAAAATCAGTAATGAAGCTGGCATCTTAGCAAAAGTAATCGACATCAATGAGAAAACTGGTTTGCAGGGAAAAGGCACAAGTGGCAGAATGTTCAGCTTGGATATAATAACTTGATATGAGGTAATGGAGGGTAGTGGGACTGAAAAGGGGAAGAAACAGGGGACATAGTGAAGGAAGACATGGTCCTCTTAAAGGCAAGGCCAAAAACCTGCTTCTGAGATGTTCTTTCCTCCCAAATGGTAATCCTGATTGAAACGTACCATGAGTGAGCCAGGACAAACGTCCCATGTGAGCTGACAAAGTGCCCCTCAGCTTGGACTCTCACCAATATAGGGCTGGTTGGGGTGTGGAAAAGGCTTGACCTGGGTCGAGAAGATGTGGTTTGAATCACTGCTCTGTCAGGTATAAGTTAAATGTCCTTCAGCAGATCATCTGGACCCTCTGAGCCTCCGACTCACATCCTCAAAATGAGACATTACTACTTACTGCCTAGGGCAGTTGTGGGAATTCATTCAGTGAGATGTGTGGATTGCAGAGAACCACAAGGGGGTGCGGATTACATGTGGATGAGGGTGGGGTTACTGTTATGCCTCTGAAGACCTTGTCTTTCTGGGCAGGGCGGGTGGAGAGGAAGCAGGCTCTTCCCACAACGCTAAATGAAGCCCCCATTCTCTTTCTTACCAAAGCTGCTGAGTGATCAGATTTGATTGATTACTCCAGGCCTCAGCTTCCCAAATATCCCTCCACTGCTGGGTAAAGCAGTACATTTTATCTGATAAGGTGAATTTTTTTTAAAAAATTATAGTTTATTTTCATTCTCCCAGCCCATGCCTGCAAAAGGTTTTTTCTCTTGCTTCCCTGAGTTTATACTAATGCTAGTTTTGGCTGAAGATTATTTCCCCAGTGCCTGGTACTTTTTGGCCTGAGTATATAGCAACATGCCAAGATACAGATTAAAGCAGGGAGTCCATTTAAATGAAATGGATGTGAAATTTGGTGGTTTTCACATCTTTGAGGTTTGTATGCAAATGTCTCTATGAATTTCCCAATGAAAATATTGCTTTCGATTTTAGGCAATTTTTACAAATAATTTATTTACTTCCCTTCAGAGAGTGTCTACAGATCTGATAATAGCTATAAAATAACACGACCACATTGAGATGTAGACGTTAAGTAGCTGTCTAGTCTCACTCACCAGCTAAAGCTCCAAACCATTAAGTCCAAGTTTATGCTTTCACAAATTACAAATGACCTCCTGCCGTGGAATTCTATGGTTGGCTTTGAATAATTGAAAGCATTACTTTAATACCTCTAAGGCCATGGGTCCCCTTTAGTTGATCTCAATGGCTTGGCAGTAATTTGGGTCGGAGGGGGGGAAATGCAGAAAGTCGTAGTTTATAGTAGAAAATCTGAATCTTGTTGCTCCGATTTTTCTGTATTCCGTAATGACTGAACTTTCATTCAACACTTATTTATAAACATAAATGAAGCCCCTGCTAAACTCATAGCGCTGTGCTGGATGCTCGGGGAGAAGGGCAAAGATCTACGAGACATGCCTCCTCTCCTCGAAGGGCTTTCTGGGGACGTTAGACCCACGTAGTACTGATAAGTGATTGCCCTCTGTCTCACCTCAGTCACGTACCCCATACTCATACCCTAGACCTGGCCATTCCGTGCATCCTACTCTCAGACCTGCTGACCATCTTCTCAGGCCACCTTCTGTAACACTCCAACTCCAGCGATTCTTCAGTCTCACCAGGTTGAGTCCATCCCTGTCACTGTCTCTCCTCCGTCTAAGGTCTGTACTTTCCCCTCTCCTACTCCGCTAACATTCCATGGCCCATCATTAACAACTGCTCACTTGTATTCATTGTCCTTATTCCCATTCCCTTAAAGTCGCTTTTCCTTCTTGGCATCTGCCTGGTAAAACCAAGCTTGAAGTCAACTCCCCTCCTACTCTTCACCTGTAACCAGTGGCT
Organism: Stenella coeruleoalba; assembly: GCF_951394435.1. Taxonomy (NCBI): domain Eukaryota; kingdom Metazoa; phylum Chordata; class Mammalia; order Artiodactyla; family Delphinidae; genus Stenella; species Stenella coeruleoalba. The sequence continues at coordinate 49,302,503 of NC_137150.1, forward strand.
GATTGTGGCTGGAGAGAATCTCCACAACCCAGTGACAGGTCTCATTTTATATTCATGACTCCCAACCTCAGTGGGTCTGTAGAGCTGCTGGCAATCTTTCTACGTTGTCACCGTCCATTCAATTCTCTACTTCCTTAGATCACTATTTCACGTGTTCTCTTCCTTCTTCGGACCTCCAGCATCTCCTCCATTCTTTTATCTCTTTCTATTTCACTGGAGGGAAAAAAATAGAAGCTCTCAGAAGAGAACTTCCCTATTCTGCCAACTCCCACTTCTTCAACTAACTGTATCTGTACATAAATGCCCTGCTTTTCCTCTTGTTGCTTAGCATGATCTAGTTGGGTTCCTATCTAAAGCCAAACCCTCCACTGTGTACTTGATCAAATCCCTTCTTATCTGTCCACAAACATTTCCAGTAATTATCTCTTCTCTTTCCTGATCAACAATATTTCTTTTTCTATTGGATCATTCCCAGTAGCATACAAAACATGCTGAATTACCACTCATTTTACAAAAACCACACAAAATCTGCATTGACCCCACTTCCCCCTCCAGCTACTCGTCTCCTTTACAGCAAATCTCCTTGGATGAGCCTTCTAGACCCAGTACTTCCCATTCCATTTCTCAATAGTCTTTCCTAAATACACTTCAGTCAGGCTTTCATTCTCAAAATTGCTTCCAGCACTCTTCTTATCAAGATTTTCAGCGACCTCACCCTTCCCACCTGCAATGGCTTATTCTCGGTCTTCACCTTATTCATCTTATTGGCAGCATTTTACAGTGGTTCAATACTTCAGTACTCCCATCACTTGGCTTCCAGGGCATCACTCTCAGTTCTGTCCCTGGTTGCTCCTTCTCTGTCTCCTTTCCTTGCTCCTTCTCATTTTTCCCAAACCCTGAACATTCTTTCAGTGAATTCCAGTCTCATAGCTTTAAAGTTTGTTTGTATGATTTTGACTCCCTAATTTGCATTTCAAACTTAGATGTCTCCCTCTAACTCTAGACTCACATATCCATCTGCCTAATGGGTCTCTACTTGGGTACTGAATAGATAACAAACTCAACTGATGCCAGAATGAACATGAATCTCCCTCTACCCAGAATCTACTCCCCCCCCATCTTCCCCATCCTCCCAGTTGTGCAGACCAAAGAACTTGGGGTCATTCCTGACTCCTTTCTTTCTCTCCCATCACATACTCAATCTACCAGAAAATCTTTTTATCCCTTCTTCAAAATATATCCAGACTCCACTTTTCACCACCTCCACTGTTATCATCTTGTCTAAGCCACCATTGTCTCTCACCTCTTACTGCAAAAGCCCCTTTAACTTTCTTTCCTTCTCTCCTTATTCCTCTGAAAGCTATTTTCAACACAGCATATGGAGTGAGCCTTTTAAAAATATAAGTAAAATAATGCAGCTTCTCTGCTCAAAAACACTCTCATGGGTTCCCAGCTCACCCAGACTAAAAATTGAAGTCCTTCCCATCACCCACAAGAGCCTACCTTCCTGACCTCTTCTCCCACCCACTCTCCCTGGCTTACTCTGCCCAGCCACACTAGTGTCCTTCCTAGAACATGCCAAGCTTTCTCCTGCTTCAGGGCCTTTGTACTGGCTAGGCCCTTTACCCTGAAATGTCATCCTGCCAGTTCCTCATGGCTCACTCCCTCTACTCCAGTATCGTCTCGGAGAGGCCTTTCTTGACCATCTGATAAATAGTATCCTTCCCACTCTAGTATTCCTTTTTCTTCTTGTCCTATTTTATTTTTCTTCATAGCACTTATCATTATTTGACTCACCAAATATTTTTTTATTAATTATCCCACTCCTCCTTCTATAATGTAAGCTCAGTGAAAGCAAGACTTTGTTCACAGCTGTATTTCCAGCACCTACAACAGTGCCTGGTACAGAGTAGGTACTCCAGTAATATTTGTTGAATAAATGAATGAATGAATTCAAAAAATGAACATCCATGGTCTTTACTGCTGTTTCAGAGAAGGTAGAGTATCACACACTGAAGTCAGTGAATGCCCTGATGAAACGGTAAATCCAGACACTGAGGGATGGGTAGAATTTTGATAGGGTTGGGAAAAAGCATTCAGGTGAGAAGCAGGTAAAAACTAAAAGTTGAAGAAAGAAAACGTCAACAACGTTTATTGAGCATCTACTACATATGCCAAGTACTTTACATTCATTATCTCACATCATTCTCATGATCACTGCAGCAGAGAGCTATTATTATATCCACTTTATAAACGAGGAAATTTTGTTTCAGGTATTTTATTTTATTTTATATTTAATATTTTATGTATTTATTTATTTGGTTGTGCAGGGTCTTAGTTGCGGCAGGCAGGCTTCTTAGTTGTAGCATGTGAACTCTTAGTTGCGGCATGCATGTGGGATCTAGTTTCCTGACCAGGGATCGAACCCAGGTCCCCTGCATTGGGAGCATGGAGTCTTAACCACTGCACCACCAGGGAGGTCCCCGTTTCAGGTATTTTTAAAAGTAGTTTTCCCCAGAACCTATAACTAGTAAGTTGCAAGCCATTCTTGCAATTGAGGTTTAACTGAATCCAGAGTCCATTCTCTTTCTCATTTCTTTATCATCATCGCTATTATTAGTGTCATTCAAGCTCCTCCCCTCTCCACCTATCATGCTCCTTCCCCCACTACATGATGAAAGACGACCCTTGTTGGTATTCAATTAAATGATAGATAAGAAATAGATGTACCAACAAATATATTCTCAAATCCTTCTTAATAACCTACTGAAAGTTAAACCTCTTTTACATTGGTGGCAGCACACACTTTCAGTGTTTTGCCAGCATTACAAAGCCATTTCTCTGGTGGTCATCTCAGCGTGAAACATCAGTCCGTTTATTTCTTTGCTGTGGCTGAATGGAATATTCCATCATTGGAAAGTAAAGCTTCAAGTTTAAATTTGAAATCTTTATTCCTATCTGGCAAATTGGCGCTCTCCTTAACACTTTGGAAGGAAGTGATGTTTTTGCTGCCATCAGCTGCAAAGTGTTGGATGCTCGCAGAGCAATTTATCAGATTTACTTAGATTCCATGTGACTCTGATCCAGTGGCTACAAAGAGTGAGTATTAAGCTAATTGTTATTCTATCCTCCCCCACCCCCATGTCTCTGGTATGGAAAAAGCAGTTGAATCTGAATAGAGTCAGGAATTAAAACATGTTTTTTTTCACCCCTGAAATTCATGGGATGCCGGGCAGGGGAGAAAGGAAAATTTTTGTTTTTTCCAAAACCCATTGCTTTCAGAATAAAGTAAAAAAAAAAAATTGTTGGTTAGTTTTGCTGTGGCAAAACATGACCCCAAAATTTCAGTTACAACAGCAAAGCAACGGTTTATTTCTTACTTATGTTACATGTTACTCATGGGTCATTGCGGGGTCAACTGTGGTTCTGCTCCATGGGTCATCGTCATTCTAGAACTCAGCTGAAGAAGCAGGTCCTGTATGGGATAAGCCATTCTGGTGCAGAGAGAAAAAAGCAAGAGAGCTGTTGGAAACAAAGAATGGCTCTTAAGGCTTCTACTGAAACGTGGCATATGTGGTCTACAAGTCAAGGCCAAGCAAGTCACATGACCAAGCCCAATGTTAATGGCACAGAAACGTATACCCCTCCTACTGGATGCACTGAAAATCCCATGGCAGTGAATGGAGACATGTACTTCTCTTGCAGGAAGGAAGAGTGGAGAGCTGGGAACCAAAATGTAATATACCACACATTCCTTATCCTAGCATTCAAAACCCATAGGAAAGCCAGCTTCGTGTCCCTCCACATCCCTTCTTTTGCCTGTGCTCTGGTTTCTTGTCCCCTAGACACCACACTCTCACACTTCCATGTCTGTTTCCTTAGCTGGAAATGCAATTCCCTCCATTTTCTGCCAACTGAAGTTGCCCTCAGCCTTTAAGGTCCAGCTCAGATTTCATCTACTTTATAAAGCCTCTCTCAATTCCCCAGTTGAAGTCAAACACTTCTGTCTTGGAGCTAGTAAGGCAGACTGTTTGTACATCTCTCCAGCACTAATTTTTTTTTTTAATATTTTTTTTTTATTATTTTTGTCTGCGTTGGGTCTTCATTGCTGCACACGGGCTTCCTCTAGTTGTGGCAAGTGGGAGCTACTCTTTGCTGCAGTGCATGGGCTTCTCACTGCAGTGGCTTCTCTCGTTGCGGAGCACGGGCTCTAGGCACACGAGCTCAGTAGTTGTGGCTTGCGGGCTTAGTAGTTGTGGCTCATGCTCAGTAGTTGTGGCTCATGGGCTCTAGAGCACAGGATCAGTAGTTGTGGTGCACGGGCTTACTTGCTCCAGGTCATGTGGGGTCTTCCCAGACCAGGGATCGAACCCGTGTCCCCTGCATTGGCAGGTGGATTCCCAACCACTGTGGCACCAGGGAAGTCCCTCCAGCACTAATTTTAATCTTCCTTGGTAAGTCTGGGTAAAAAACTCCTGGAGGGCAGAACCCAGGAATTAGGTTACGTTGGCATTTCTCTCCAGCTTCTTTGGGGTCAGAGTCTTGACCTTAATAGATGCTTAATAAATTCCACTGTATGACTAAAAACCTACATATTCACCATCAAGCTTATCCATAATGTGAAATTTTAAGTCTTTTCTACAGGAGGCATATGTAGGCAAACCACATAGAGGAATCTTTTGGGAGCTTTCCTCAGTCAGAAGCACGGAGAAGATTCTGTTGGTTCCACAATCTAGACTCTACCTGTTGTGTGTGTGTGTGTGTGTGTGTGTGCGTGTGTGCGTGTGTGTGTGTGTGTGTGTGTGTGTGTGTGTGTGTGTGTGTGTGTGTGTCTGATGATTCCTACCTTCCCACCAATAAACCACTGTGGGCACCATGTTTTCACAGCAACATTGCTTCCCTTGCCAATTATTGCTACATTGAGAAGTGGTATTTCTTTTCCTGCTTTTTCACTGCAGTATTATCTTCTCACCTTTGGCATTCTGCATGATGCATTTGTACATGGCCACTCAATAGGAGGGGTGGCAGGGAAAGGGTGGGCCACAGGAGAGGTGCTGTGGATACAATGGAAAGAGAAGAAGCTTACAGACAGAGAAGCTGCGTCAGAGCTGTCTCCACTCCTTACTACCTTTGTGGCCTTGGGCAAGTCACTTGACTCTACTGTCCCTTCAATTTTCTTATTTATTTAAAAAAAAACCATAAAGAGACAATTAGAAAGATAGGAAAGGATGTGAGGATATTGTATTACACTAATGTGTGAACAGAGCCTGATATCATTTTGGCGTGTTTTGTGCTTAAAAGTCAAAAGATCTTGGCTCCTAGCCAACGTCTTCAGCCTCATCCCATCTGTTTACCCTTGACCTTAATAAATTCATGAGTTTTCAAACTTGGTGGTTCTCATCCTGTCTCGTGTGGACATGGTAGTGAAAAATCAAGGCTAATAACCCCACATTTCTAGTCTCTAGGCAGAAAGCCAGACTTTACTGGGAATTTGGAAGGGGAGTTATAGGCTCCTGACCCTCCAGGTCACTTCTGTGACAGCTGCCCACTCCACTTTATGGTCAGAATATGAAACGGTCATCATCAGAGAACTGGACTCTCACTTTCAGACATGCTCTTTTCATCTTTCTACTCAATAAATGTTCTGGATTTTATGAAAGAACTGGACATTCCTTTAAATAGGTAGATGTTGTATGTAAAACTTTGTTCTTCTGTCCTGAGGATGGGCAGAAGACATCGGTTTTATCAGATTTCAGAGGAGTCTAGAGCTATTCATTTTCAACAATTCTCTCTCTTTTTCATCATGGTAATTGTGTTAGGGCTCTCCAGAGGAAAATATAGAGAAAGAACCAACAGGATATATGTGCACGTGCGTGTGTGTATGTACGTCTGTGTATTCATTCCACATCCTGTTGGTTCTCTCTCTATATGTTATAGATAGATGATAGATAGATAGATGATAGAGAGAGAGAGAGAGAGAGAGGGATAGAGAGACTTATTTAATGGAACTGGCTCACACAATTACGGAGGCTTGGTGAGTCCAAAATCTGATGGGTTAGGCTGGCAGGCTGGAGACTCAGGGAAGAGTTGCAATTCAAGTCCAAAAGCAGTCTGCTGGCAGAATTCCTTTTTCTTTAGGGGAAGTTAGTCTTTGTTCTGTTAAGTTCTTCAACTGATTGGATGAAGCCCACACCATTATGGAAAGTAATTTGCTTTACTGAAAGTCCATCAAACATTAATCTCATCCAAAAACACAGAAACATCCAGTATAGCATTTGATCAAATATCTACACACCATGGCCTCACCAAGTTGACATACAAATTAATCATCACAATAATGTAAAACAGCAAACAGCCCACTGACATGAGAAGTAGAGTCACAGAAACTAAGGACAAAAAGGAACCTTTGAGAACATCTAGTCTGCCCTCTCTCATCTTGCAGGTAAGAAAACCAAGGCTCAGAGATGACACACCTCTTTAGCCAGAAAGCTAGAACTGGGTCTCAGGTCCCTGACTCTTTCTGTGACTGCCAAATTCAGTTATTGGCTGTTTAATTCAACATGAGATACAATTTAATGTCCTTCCATGAAAATTAGATAGGGTCAAGTTTAGATATGGATTATGTGTGGGGCAACTGCAAAGCAAATTGCAGCTAGACCCAAGTTTCCTTCTTAGCACAATGTAAAAAAATGTAATTTGAGACAATAACGACAAAAGGGGATGGAGCTTGTTAGGAGCTGAGTTTTTGTATACTGTTGAAGCTAAATTATTACTAATTCAACCTAGATTGTTACAAATTTAAGATGTTAATTGTAATCTGCTTTTTCTGAAGTAACCGAAGTCATCCATGGAAGAACCCGGTGAGTAAATAAATTCCCTGAGCTGGAAGGATTTGTCCAAATGTGTAAGAAAAAATTTATGCTTCAGTGAAAACTATGCCTTGTCTAAAGCACATGCTTCTGGTTGTCTGATTCTGATTCCGCGGGAGCTATTTTAATCTGAAAATTGTAGATAACTGATAGCAATGCAAACCAATTCTTTTTATAAACATGCGAATGAATTCAGTGCAGGGAAGGGACAACCCTTCCTCTACTCCAAGAAAATGGCAGTTTTGCCTCCATTTGCACATTTATTTCAACATTCCTTTACTCTGTATAAATTTGGGGGGATAAGTCTGTGCTTGCTTGACTCTTCTTTAATCTAGTTATAACGTCTGCCTGGTTCTCACAATTAATGAGTCAAAAAAAATCTTTAACATGTGTTCATTTTATAGCTCTATGAGAGTCATGATTTTGCCTTTTTCTGAAAATTATCCTTTAATGAATGTCATGTCTTTTCCAGTACATAAAAAGAATGGTCTGCTGAATTAAAATCGACCCTCTGCACTGCATCCATTCAGCTCTATTCTGCTCTAAATCTTCGTATTAAAAAGAAAAAAAGTTCAATTACAGGGTTTGCTGCATTCAAATCTGGGGGAAAAAAAATCAAAGTGGAAATAGAGACTCTGACAGCAAAAGAAAATAGATTGGACAAGAGATGGAAAAACACATGGATTTCTTAACCACTTAGCAGAGTATCTGAGAAATTAGGCTGAGATGAGAGAAGGCGGAAAATAGGATAAATAATGGCTCAAAGGGATTGTCTCTGAGACTCGCCCAAATCATCAGTTATCCCTCTAATGAGCTGTTTTATTCCACACCCACCCTCCACATAAACTTCTAAAATGGGTTATTAGCAAGCATACTGGGCTGCGTTCATCTCGGGAACATTTTAACCTGCAGAGTCTGGGCTCTACCCCTCCTAGGAAACAGCCATGGAGGATATCAAGAAGTTCCTAAGGCGAGTTCTTAGAAGAGGACAGAATAGTGGGGATCTCTTTGTCTTCCTCTGCTCCCTCTGTAACCTGGATCCGCCAAAACTTTATATGCGTGTTGAGGCAGGAAAGGGAGGCAAGGGGATGTTCAGGACACACTCCACAAGCTAAACCCAGGACCCCTACCTCTGCCTTGCCCAGAAGGTTCGAGCTGCTTCCACACGGCCTCTGCTAATAGTTTGCCTGTTGTGTTTGTCCCCAGCAGGTCACTCTGTGCTCCAGTTTCTCGATGGCCTCGCTGGATGTCTGTTGCCATGGCTACTACTTTTCCAAAGGATGCCTCCACCATCAGCTTCATTATCTGTTTGGCATTTCTTGAAGGTCCTGTTACTCATTCCTTCCAGACAGTAGTTTTCATTTGATCCCAGAGGATGCCCGACTCCTTAACTCCTCACCATCTTCTCTGATGGGAGAATCTCCTGGGCTTTTACCTTACCTTATCCTAACTTACCTTTGCTATTCTCTCCCCTATGGCCACATCAATAGTCCAGATTCTCGTCATCTCTTCTCTGGTGTATGCAACAACCTCCTAAGGATTGTATTAGGTTGGGGAAACAAATAAACCCCAAAGTTCTAATGGCTTAACACAGTACAAATGTATTCCTTGTTACCAGGTTGACAGTAACAACGGTTATATCCCTGACACAATCTTTCAAAGACACTGAGTGAAGAAGGCTCATCTCTGCTCAATATGTGGCTTCCAAGGGTTCTGCAGCCATTGACACTCCAGTCAGTCGGCAAAGGGAAGGAGAACGGACAATTGTGCATGAGAGTCCTTTCTGAGCCAGACCTGGAAATGGCACACTTGCTGTCTGCTCATCCTGGCAAAATAAACACAGTCACATGGCCACACCTATCTGCAAGGGAATCTGAGAAACATAGATAGACTAAGCACGTGTCCAAAGAAGGGAGGGTGGGTTAGGGGTCACCGGTGGTCTCCACCACAAGGTCTCCTGCCTCCAGTCTTGTTCCCTTCCAGTCCTTTGTACCGACCCCTGTTCAGAGGTTGAACATGCAGAGTCTCCCAGCCAGTGAGCGGTAGAGCCAGCGCCCAGCCCGGGTCTGGCTGACTCCAAAGTCCATGTGCTTCCCTCACATCTTCAGTCTCCTGTAGTAGGTTTCCGCATCCCATCTTCACCTCTTCACTGTTCTCTCCTCCTGAAATCTCACCACATTCTCCAGAATGAGGAGGGGTTTTGGTAGAAGGAATAATCCATTCTTCTTTTTTAACCCAACTTCAGCCTGGGTGTTAGTGTGAAAATCTTTTTTCTTTCCCACATCTTCTCAGCTGCTCCACTTTGCCTCCTCCACAATGTTCTCAGCTTTGCAAAGCCCCAAGCTGGTACTGACTGCGCAAGGCAAAGGTTAGCTCTACCTCTGATAGAAACACCTCCTCATCACCTGCCCCGCCAAGGTCCCAGGCCTCTCCCTCCTGCAGAAACTAGAACACCATTGTAAAGCAATTATACTCCAATAAAGATGTAAAAAAAAAAAAAATCCCACTTCAGAGAGGAGCACAACAGGAAAAAAAATTAAATATTTATCAAACATTTGTAAAACCTATCACAAGCATATATTTAATTATCATATAATAAGTATATTAACTTCATATTTAGGTAATTTTGAATTCAATTAATATGTATCATATACATCCTTGTTTTTACTAATTCTGTGTAAGAAATTGTGAAATTTGTTTTCTGGTCAATTACCTTAAATGTCTTACTAAGGTGAACATGTACTGCTTTTGCTTATCTAACAACCATTCCATTTGCTACTGGTAAGAGTGCCTGAAATGTCTTTTAGGAACTACATCTTACCCATTGGGGGTACATGTATTTTAGATGGTGCTACACGTGTTAAAAAAAAAACAAAAAACAGTGAGACTGCTTGTCTCACTTATTTCCCGGTCTCTAGTCTATTGGTCACAGTGAGTCCTAAGGCCTGTCTAGCGTTCATGTGGGAGAGGAAGTAGACTCCACCTATTGATGGGAGGAGTGGCAAAGAATTGTGGCCATCTTTAATGAGCCACAAGTACAGTAAAAATGAATGATAACAAACATTTGCATAGTGCTTGGGAATTATGATATTTTTACATTGTCTCATTTGAAAAAGTTAGATTTGGGGACTTCCCTGGTGGTCCAGTGGTTAAGAATCTGCCTTCCAATGCAAGGGACACAGGTTCGATCCCTGGTCGGGGAACTAAGATCCCACATGCCGCGGGGCAACTTGGCCTGCACACCACCACTAGAGAGAAGCCCACATGCCGCAATGAAAGACCCCGTGTGCTGCAACTAAGACCCAACGCAGCCAAAAACAAACAAGTAAATAAATATTTTTTTTAAAAAAAGAAAGAAAATGTTAGACTTTATTTTTACTCCCATTTTTCCAAATGGAAAAAAACCCCATGGCATAGTGGAATTAAGTGACTTGCCCAATATCACTTGTCTAGGAAGTGACAAAACAGGGGCTTATATTAGGTCTCCCAGCTTTTATCTTGTGCTTTTCCCTCAACTTCTCACTGCCTAGATCTAGCCCTAAAGGAACATGGAAAGAATTCCTTTTGTTTTCCATTTGCATTTATTTCGGCAACCCCACATTCTAGGGAGATTGAAGAGCTATGGAAAACAGACTACGGAGACAAATGAAATGAAACATGTATTTATGACCCTAAGTTGTGACTTCTAGGCTGTACCGAAACTGTGCTGAATAAGGTAAGAAGCAAAGCCCCGAGAAAGCTATTGACCACTGTGTGGTAGGAACATGGTGTTCCTTTATCACAGAAATGATTACAGACATTTCAAAGGTGGAGCTGGGTGAGGTTTCCCTTGAGCGGCTGACTGGCAAGGTTAGGTACAAGTGTACACGTATCAGTATGTTATTCTGCAATAGCATCTTAGTGCCCAGGATGGGGCCATGCCAACCACTTTAGCTGACAGTGAGAAAAGAAAGAAGAAGTAAAGGAGGAGGGACAAGAAGGAGGCAGGAAGAGATGGTGGAGCCGCTTAGAGAAGCCCAGGTCTCATCTAGCTACCCAAGCACTCTGCCATCGCCCTAGCCCCAGCAAGGGTAGAGCCCTGCCAGGGGCTTCCCGAGACATCCTGGGGCAGGTTGCTCTGAAGAAGAGCGGCCAGCAGAGGGGCAAGTGGGAGCTGAAATCCTGCCTGCACTCCACTTTCCAACTAGGCACTGTGAACAGACTGTGCCTACTCAGGATGGGGAAGACTTTCCCGTTTTACCCAAAGGCACAATTCTTTCCCCATGTCATGTACACAGAGGAGGTGCCTTTGTCTAATTTGGCTCAAACGCACCTTATGCCCCAGCAGCCGATGAGCTGCTTACTGCAAAGTAGGTTTCGATTTCATAAATTAAAAAGCCACACTCGTTGGGCTTCCCTGGTGGCCCAGTGGCTGAGAGTCCGCCTGCCGATGGTTCGTGCCCTGGTCCGGGAAGATCCCACATGCCGCGGATCGGCTGGGCCCGTGAGCCATGGCCGCTGAACCTGTGCGTCCGAGCTTGTGCTCCGCAACAGGAGAGGCCACAACAGTGAGAGGCCCGCGTACCGCAAAAAAAAAAAAAAAGCCACACTCGTGTTGCCCTTTCAAAAACCTGTCATCCCTGACCTCGACTCTCATGCGGATCATACAGTCAGTGGTCTCGCAGCATGGAAACCTGCCCAGACTTGTGTGGGGTTTTTCCACAGGCCATTTGGACAGGTCACTCAGCTTCTCCTCTTCCTGTTCCTGTCTTTGAAATGAGGGAGGTGGACCAGGTGACCTTGGTGTCTTTTCCTGGTTATAACATGCTATGGCTCATAATTCTGTGAATGACAGTAAGTCAGGGAGTAGGTCAGACTGGAAAGTCCAGTCTGGGCTTCTCTCTGGGTAGCTTTTTAAAATTTTCTTCTTTCTGGCCATTTTGTTGTCCTGCCTTGCACTTGTAATCAGAGGACTACAGATATCTAGAGAAAAAAGATTTCAGCTTGAGATAAGATAAAGACTAGTAAAAACAAGCAAACATTAGGTCTCTTCCTCTACCTCAGTTCACTTTACTATCCCCAAACACACATATACGTGTGTGTACACACACATACACACAGATGCATGCATACACACACACAGATGTGCACACGTACACATGCTGAGCTTAGGACAGACCTTTCCTCATTTCAAAGCATAAACAATAAGATACAGTTTCCTAGATGTAATCATTTAATGCACTCTAAATTTATTTCTTTAAAACACAGAAGCAACTAAAGTGCAGAGAATCCATGCCCCGGGCATTTCTATTTACATGTCTTCATATACAATTTTTGAAGGAAGTAGTTCATATTAATAAATGAGTTGGTTTGCCTTCCCAGCTCTCTCCTCACAGTAAGTGCTATCAAAAACCTCATAAATCATTCCACACCACCCAGACTCATCTGTGTAACACAAAGGGAGCCCTACTCCACTCTGAAGCTTTTTATTTATCTCCCATACACTTCGTGCATTTCCATTATTTATATTTTCCCATAAAGCAAATGATTCCTCAGTGACCCGAGGCAGGCAGATAGGTGCTTTATTCCTTGTGCTGATAGGTTAGAAGGAGTGGGAGAGAGAAGAGTGGAGGCGGAGAGGCGCGTGGAGAAAGCCAGACTTGTTGGCTTATGAAATGCATGAAAATGGGGGAGAGGGAAATTTGGGGGCAGGGAGAACAAAGGGGTTGATCAATATTGATTTAACACTTATTCAGCACTGTATGCACCTTTGCCCACCTGGACATCCCACAGGCATCTGGAAATCAGTAAGTCCCAAGTTGAACTCATTCTCCACTGCTACACTGACACGCCCTGTCTGTCCCCCACACTGTGAATGGCACCCCCATCCATCCAGAGATTGCATGTATTATCTCATTCCATCCTCACTTCCCTCCATGAAATAGAAATTATCGCTCCTAGTTGATGGACAAGGAAACTGAGGCTCAGAGAGGCCAAGTGTGACAGTCTGCTAGGGCTTCCATAACAAAATACTGTGGATTGGGTGATTTAGTAGATAGAATAATAAATAGATGGAAATTTATTTTCTCACAGCTCTGGAGGCTGGAAATCCAAGACCAACGTGCCAGCAGTTTTGGTTCCTCCTAAGGCCTCTCTCCTTGGCTTGCAGATGGCTGCCTTCTCCCTGTGTCCTCACATGGCCTTTTCTCTGTGCATCTGAATCTCTAGTATCTCTTCCTCTTCTTGTAGGGACACCAGTCTTATTGGATTAGCACCTACCCATGTGACCTCATTTAACCTTAATTACTATTTTAAAGGCTCTATCTCCAAATACAGTCATAGTCTAAGGTACTGGGGGTTAGGACTTCAACATATGAATTCAGTCTATAACAAACACCAAGGGACCCACTCAACACAACAAGGATCCATGCTTGGGTTCTTCTGCTCCAATTCCAAAGCATCTTTATCTACTTTCATTTATTAACTCCGCAGAATAGATGGTAGGTGGTAAATTGAGGGTGGAGGGAATTCCAGGGCTCAGGGGGTTTAGTGTGATAAGCATGTCATACCCAGGTCGAGGATAGTGGTAATTCATTCACTTGGCCATGGAAATTTATTAAATTCCTATTACTTAAAAGTCCAGGCACTTTTTCTAGGCATAGACGATGTAAAACAGCAAAAACAAACCACGTCTTGGCACATTTACAGTTCAGTATTTACTCAAAGTATTAAATTTACAAATAAATGAAAAAGGTACAATAACATACAATAAATTACCACTGTGGTGAGGATGTGAAGCAGAAGCAGAGGCCAGCGGTGTTATGGGGTGTAGCAGAGGGCCAAACCCGGTCCAGGTGGCTGTAGTGGATGCTGTGATGCCTCCCGGCTCCCTCTGCAGGACAGATGACTCATTCCCCAGCTACTGGTATTGGTGTTGCAGGCCCTCTGCTGAGTCCTTCTGCAGGAATTGCCTTCAGTCAAAGAAAGTCTCCTCACCCAAGGTGCCCCCTCCCACATCCAATGACTGATCCCTGTTGGAAGGAAGGTGTTGTTAGTCATAAAGATCTGGCCTCTCCTCCTGACCTCCTTATGCTCAGATGGACAACTCTGAAGGACCATCCCAGCTCCAGGGTGACCTTGGAATCAGCTGAGCTCTGGATTACAAATGCATTGCAGTTCAACTTCTCCCTCTGCCCAGTCTCCTTCTGTCTTTCCCCCACAGGTGCTGATCCCAAAGACACTCCCAGTGAACTTGTTTAATGCAAATCTTCATTTCAGATTCTGTTTCCCTGAAAAAACAGAATTTGTTTGCAAGGGCTGCCATAACAAACTAGGGCTGGGTGGCTTAAACAACAGAAATATATTGTCTCACAGTTGCAGTGGCTAGAAGTCTGAGATCAAAGTGTCAGCAGGGTTGGATTCTTCTGAGCGCCAAGGGCCTCTCTCCCTGGCTCTCAGATGGCTTATCTTCTTATGTCTTTCGGGGGTTTTTTGGTTTTTTTTTTTTTTTTTTTTTTGGCGGGCCTCTCACTGCTGTGGCCTCTCCCGTTGCGGAGCACAGGCTCCGGACGTGCAGCCTCAGCAGCCATGGCTCACGGGCCCAGCCGCTCTGCGGCATGTGGGATCTTCCCGGACCGGGGCACGAACCTGTGTCCCCTGCATCGGCAGGTGGACTCTCAACCACTGCGCCACCAGGGAAGCCCTCCTTATGTCTTTCTATATTGTCTTCTCTCTGTGTGTCTCTGTCCAAATTTCCCTTTTTGATAAGGACACCAATCATATTGGATTAGGGCCCAAACTAGAGACTTCATTTGAACTTGATTACCTTTGTAAAGAACTTATCTCTAAATAGGGTCACATTCTGAGTTACTGGGGACTAGGACTTCAACATATGAATTTGGGGGCCACAATTCAACCCAAACCCAAAAGACTTTGTTGGGGACGGGTAGCACTTGAAGCACTTGAAGAATGACACTGATCAGGTGAAAATAAGGCAGCATTGATTTGGAGCAGTAAGGCAAGGATGGTGGGAGAAGAGTTCCAGGGAGAAGGAATATTATACACAAAGAGTGGGAAGGAACAGGACACAGCCAAGTACAGTTCATGGGAGGAATGGGAGGGGGCTAGGATAGGTCCTGACCATTCATGCAGAAGCCATTCACAGACCAGCCCCGCAGGGCTGATTGCCAGGATAATATCCAACAGAGAGTCCTGGGGCTTGCCAAACAATGATGTTTCTTGCAGAAGGTAGCTTCGTTTATAGTTTGGTTGGACTGGAAGAAGTTAGCCTTAGGTTGAAGCCAAAATATACCAAAGTGAGTTTTGAACTCTAAGAATGAGTAGAGCTAGGCGGTGGGGGGGTGAGGCTTAGTCATGAGGAGACAGAGTGCAGAGCAATTCTTAGAGGAGGAGCTGGACAAAACAGGACAGTTTACAACTAAGGCTGAGAACACCGAGGTCCCCTACCCACCACAGCCCTGACGGAGGGCATGAGAGGACGAGAGGGGGAGAAGAGGAATAAAGCTGTGTTTGCCTTCCTTCACAGTCTTGCCTTCTCCTGGTACCCACAGAAAAATGCACTGACTCCAGGATAGGGGCTGTTAACCATTAGGTAATATGGAATAAACTGTCAGAAGAGGCTGAACCAAAGCTACCCACATGAGAACATCACTAAGAGAGCGGCTGGGTCTTAGCTTCATTTTACTCTGAGATTTTGGCACACAACACTGTCTGGTACGTGGCAGGAATATGAGGAATACTTAGTGTTTGCCCCTTTGGTTTTCTAAGAGGACATCCCAAGGACCCCAAGAGTTTCCAGGTGAATCCTATGAGTCTATCCCCAGCCTTGGAGACCTTCCTCTGGAAAGGGGGAGATTATTGCAATTCACTCCATTTTCAAATCTTTTCAATGCTGATTTTGTTTTTGTTGTATTATTAGTGCCTGAGGTTTTTTAATAAGGAGACTGAGATTAGATGATGCACAGATCTTGGCATTTGATAGCTCTTCTCCAAGAAGGAAATCAAATTCTTTATAAAAAAATATCTAAAGTGCGTGGCTTAATTACACAAAGGAGGGCAGGCTCCATAGGAAGATGTGGTTATTTTTAGAGCATGTGTTATTTTTGTTTTTTTTTTTTTTGCGGTACGCGGGCCTCTCACTGTTGTTGTCTCTCCCGTTGCGGAGCACAGTCTCCGGACGCGCAGGCTCAGAGGCCATGGCTCACGGGCCCAGCCGCTCCGCGGCATGTGGGATCTTCCCGGACCGGGGCACAAACCCGCGTCCCCTGCATCGGCAGGCGGACTCTCAACCACTGCGCCACCAGGGAAGCCCTAGAGCATGTGTTTTGAATTGTATTATTTTGGTCCTATTTTCCTGGCTAAGTCACATTTTAAGCTTTCCCTGTTTTCTGTCTCTAAACCTCAGACTTCTTGTGCCTTTGAGGAGGTTTGCTTAGAAGAGCACCCAGAATGCAAATCTTCCCATCATTAAACTGCTACACTATTTATCAAACCTACCGTTTGCTGGGTTTTGTATTGAGTAGCATTATAACATCAAGAAATTGTCAGGCAAGCTGTATCATTCACTCCCAAAGTGGCAGCTCTGAGTAAATGAATTATAAAGAAATAGCTGGGGGCCATTAGAGTGATTTTTTTTTTGCCTCTCCTCTAAAAGGTGACTTTAGACAACTTTAGTAGGAAAGCAGAGCGAGAGGTGAGGCCTGGAGTTCTCCTGGGGGAGAAAAAGTCTAGTGAAGTAGGAGTTGCTGAGAGCTCAGAGAAAGTAGCAGAGATGAGTGAAAGACACATTTAACACCTGCCATCTAAGGTGCAGGTGGCCATAAGATGGGACAGATTGACCAGAACTGAGGACATGGGTTGAGGAAGAGGCATGACGGCTAATTTTTGACTGGATGTTAGACATTGACAATTTTACCTTTTTGAGTGCTGGATACTTTGGGGTACCTGTAAGCATTCATGAGATTTGTTCCAGTACACAATTAAGTTACCTAGACACAGTTTGATCCTTCTTAAGGTATTTCAGGTGGAACCAGAGCAGCATTTATTGTAGAACTAGTTTTGTTCCTCTCATGACGCAAAGAACTTTTCAGTACTCTATCTGCTGTGGATTATGAGGTTTTCCATTCTAGCTGGTGGGATCAGAAACTATTCGCGGCTCTGCGTGAACCCCAGCTATGTTCTCCATAATCCTTTTGGTTGGTTCATTTACTAGCCCCACATAGTTTCACATGCCAATCAGTATGAAGCTGAAGACACAAGGGGGACCTTCTGTAGATGTCGGAAGCTCTCTGTGCATGCAGCTTTCTCCTCTCTGCCACGCTTTCCCGAGAACTCCAGCTGCCTTGTCTACCCCAGATTCCCCACTTCATCTTTTTCACTCAGAGGAGCCACTGGGCCACCTGCGTTCCCCCTGCCAGTGCCCCAGCTTGGACATTCTCTGCAAGCAGGAACTGGGACAACCATAGCACTCACTGTCTTTCTTTGCTGATGTTCAAGTTCATTCATTGTCCTGGTTGTTTCTTATATTCTGTCTAGTTTTTTGCTTTTTTTTCAGATGGGAGGGTAAAACCTGTCCTTAGTATTCCAACTTTGGCTGGAATGGAAGTTCACTTGCTTTTATGAGCAAGTCCAGAACCGCACACAGAGCCAGTTTCGATCATCCTGTCTTGATAAAACTTCTTTATTCACAGCAGATTTCACTCTCTTGACATTGCCTCATTTTTCTGTTTAGTAAATAACGGACAAACAGTAGTCCACAGCATCTCTGCTGAGTATCTTTTCTGTTCATTGTGATACCTTTCCTGAAAAGACCAGGGCTAGGCAGTAGCGTTTAAGTAATAAAACAGAGATTAAAGTGTCTTTAGTTAGACACAGCTGGCTTTCATTACTGTCTCTGCCACTGTCTCTACCAGAGATACAGCAAGAGTGAAGGACGACACGTTAAGAGATTTTCGATTTATACTGTGCATACCTCCACCTTCTATTACAAGGAGGGTGCATTCTTTTGTAATTTAAAAAATAGTTTAAAATAACAAAATACACAATAAGGGGTATCTGATCCATAGGGCCATCATAAATATTAATTGAAATAATATGCATGATCAATAAAGTGGAGCTATTATTTAGCCCATCATTCCACTGTTCCAAGTACAGAGCAATCATATTCTAAATAGCCAGTTCAATTTTACAGATAACAAAAGCATGTCTTCTATAAAAGATTCAATTTACTTTCTTTCCCTTCTGAAAAGCCCTGAGAGTATTCCTTAGGGCCCAGTGGGGTTTTGCAAGAACAGTTTGGAATTCCTTAAATGCGTATGGACATTGCTGTACGGATTTCCACTGAATGACCTTTGATTAGGCAAACCTCAAAAATGCTGGTGAGGGGAGACTGTAGGCCAATTTAAAAATGGATAGAGGCTTGGATTCATGAAAGTAACTAGCTGAGGAGCGAGGAGGGAGGGAGGATCTAAAGCCTATTTAGAAAGTAAAGAAAATCAGCTTGTGATTAACATTTACTGCATGCAATTAATCTTGAACTAATCACTACCTCTCATTCTTTGAATTCCTGGGTCATCCCTCACTCAGTTTTCTTGTCCATCTCAACTCCTGTCATACTCTTTCAACAGGTATCACAAATGTATGGCACAATTATTACTTTTCCCTCCTCCTAGGAGCAAACATTGCTAATCTATCATGGTACTCTTTCTATCTGACCCTAAAAATGGCCTCAGAATTCTTCTGAACACAGCAGTCCAGGCAGCCAGAATATTCAATCGTGTTTGGCATAAAATTTGAAAACTCGTTACCACCCTATGAAGGTTTTAATGTTCATTTAGGACATTTATCCAATCACTTAGCCCTGCAGTTCCTAGACCTCCTTATTTTAATGACCTCTTCTCCACTTCCGCCACCAACACCCACCATAGAAACTGCTGTGAGCTGAAACAGATGTCTTAATAGCCTTCCAAGTGACCACAATCTTCAATCTTTCCAAAGCTCTCATGACTCCACTTTTTCTGCCCTTATTCTTTGACCATGGCACTTCCATTTTATCCAGAAGTTTCTTTCCTGGCTTTTCTTTCCAACACTGAACCTCATGGCAAGAGCCTAAACCACTCTTTGCCAGCATCTTCAAATTCCCTGCCACCACGCATTCCCCCTGTGCCTTGCTACACCCATCTAGCAAAATATGGTACCTGATTAGTGCTGCAGTTTTCTTTTTCCTTCTCCAAGAAGCTGAGTGCTACTGGAGAAAATCCTACAACCACACAAATTCGTGCAACAGCAGACTCACAGCTTAAAACCTCAGCCAGGCTCTCAGTGTCGCCCTTGACTTTGATCAGCTCCTTCCTCCATTGTCTTCAATGGCTCTTTCAAATTTTCTCCATTTTCTTTAAGACTTTCTCAATCTCTCAATGCCTAGAAAATAATCTTGTCTGTTCCGTTAATGAGAAAAACAAGGAAACAGTATTTTTCTGACCCCTTCAGTTTTCTGAACTTACCCACACATACATCTAGAGTAATGCCTGCCCTTACCATCAATATGCAGACCGTGATAAATGGCACTGTCCCGTTTATATTTACTCCTATTATTCTCAAAGTATTGTGTTTTGCAGAGAATCCCCAAAGCCTTGCTGATTGAATCTTACTAAATTCTTACTACCAACTTCAGCTGGACCTGGATGGTTACCCACAGCCCTGGGATTTGGCTAGGGCAGTTCCAACTCTCTCAGGTCCCCAAGGCTACTTTAGCATCGCCTTCTGAGCAGAAGGGGGGCCTCTGATTCTCAGCTGATTCTCTTTGATCCTCTCCTTTCCATTTCCCTAGAGCTTTTCCTTTATGCCCATCACTGAGGAAGTAACCTCCTCCCAGTGACAGCCAATCCTGCTGCCTATGGTTCATAGTCCTAGACGTTATCCATCAATTATCTTCCTTTCCTTGTGTCTTCTTATTGAAGTCTCTCACAGACTTAAAAATAAAATAGAATAAACATTTAAACTTTCTACCCAATTAAGCTACTTCATCATACCCCTTCTCATCATCAGAAAACTTTTTGCAAGTCTTTACTATCGGCCTCCATTTCCTTAAAATCTATTTTTCCCTAACCCTTAGGAATGGGGCCACTGCCCCACATTTTTTCTGAAACTCTTTCTTGAAGTTTAACAGTAAATAACCCACAAAGCCAAGAGTCTCTCTCTGCTATGATCCACCTAAACGCCACACTGAAATATCTGTAAGTTTTTTATCTTCCTCTTTTTTTTAAAAAAAAAAGGTTTTTTCAACTCTTAAATAGCGTATGCATACAAAATGTACATACCACATAAATATACAGCTTGATGAAATGCTGCCATGTATTCACTTCCCAGGGTAAGAAATTAAACAGTGCCAGCATCCGAGGAGTGGGCTGTGGCCGTTCCAATCCCTTTCCCACCCTCCTGAAGACAAACACTATCTTGACTTTTATGTCAGTTACTTACTTGCTTTTCCTTATTCTTTTACCGCTAGCGTGCATCCCTTGACAGTTGGTTTTGCCTTTTTCTGAAGTTTATATAAATGGAAGCACACAGTATATACGTTTTTGGTCTGGCTTCTTTCACTCAATGTGATACTTGTGAGATTTATCTGTTTTCTTGTATTCGGCTGTAGTTTATTCATTTTTATTGCTCTTCTAGTGTTCCACACTATATACCACAGTTTATCCAGTCTACTGTTGCTGGCCATTTGGGTTGTTTTCAGGTGGAGGTAGTAGTGCTGCTATGAACATCCTTGTGTATGTCTTCTGATGCGTGGGCACATGTTTCTTTTGGGGATATGCCTAAGAGTGAAAATCCTGAGTAAGAGAGTGCCTGTATCTTCCACTTCAGTAAACAATGCCAAACTGTTCTCCAAAGTGTTTGTCCTCATTTACACTCCCACCAGCAATATATCAGTTTCCACAGCTCTAAATCCTCACCTAAACTTGGCATAGTCAGTTTCATTAATTTTCTCCATAAAGGTAGATGTAACTTTAATTTTAATTTGCTTTCCCATGATTACTAATTGGGAACCTTGGACACATTTTTGGATATTTGGATAGCTTTTTGAAAGAAAGTACCCGTTCAAGTCTTTGCCTGTATTTCCCCTGTGTTGCTGACACAACAGTTATATGTGTCACCAATATCTTCTCTACTCTATACCTTGCCTTTTCATTCTCTTAATGGTTACTTTGGAAGGACAGAGTTTTTATGTGAATGCTGGTGACCTGAAATAGTTTTTTCCTTTAAAGGGTTCTATGCATTTTACAAGATGAAAAAGATGGTTTAAAGGACTAAAGTGACAGTATCTTGAACCTTGTCTACGGAATATATAACAAAGCAGTATTCACTATATTAGTATTTATGTAAATGCCTATTAGATTGTAAGTTTTTTGAGCAAAAATGAAATTATATCTGTCTGTGCCTTTTCTACTGTGCCTGGCACTGAGCTTTGCCTATAACAAGTCCTCAATAAATATCTCAATCATGCAACAAATATTTACTAAACATCTTGATACCTATAAAAATCAAAACACGTTTATAACTTGTAATCAAGCAAAATTATTCTTTATTGTGTTAACTCATACAGGCCACAAACCATCTTTAACCAGCCAGGAGTAGCTGGGTGGAGAGTGAGCTGGGGTCAGGCAGACCTTGGACTCTCAGGTCTTCCTGCAAAGCCATCTGCCCATGAAGCACTTGTTGGGAACACGCACAGCTGGGAGCTAGAGCTTCGGGCTGGGGTACCGCAGAGTCTTACCTCCAGTTGGAGCTATGGGTGAGAGAGAGAAGTGGCAGAGGCAGCCAATCAGAGGAGACATTCAAGAACAGGGATTCTAGAAACTACGAAAAGTTGAGAAGGACAGGATGGATCCCAGGAAGCAAATGAAAACAGCGCTTCAGAAGAATGCTCTTGGAGAAACTTCATTTAGACTCCTTGCTCTGTGCCAGGCTCTCTGCTAAACACCTGCCACTCATTTCATCAGTTAATCCTCAGTAAAACAATGAGGTATGCACTATCATTACCCCAATTTTATAGATCAGGAAATGAGCATTAAGGAAGTTCCATAATTGATCTTAAATCACCAAAGTGGCAAGTGAGAGCCTGAATTTGCACCCAGGTTTGAACCTGTAACCAATACGCAGGAGCACCTCTTGGCTGGCCTCTTGGCCCCATATGCTTGTTTTTGTTTGTTTCAAACAGCAACAGGGGAATGTTATCAGGAAGGTAAACTCCAGTCACTCAGGATGCAGCACCGAGCATGCCTTGTGCCCTCCAGGGCAGTTTGGGGAAGAGGGAGGAGAGCAGGGTTGGGATGTATTTTAGAGGGAGCCTAGAGTAAGTCACGTTCACCGGGTCTCAGAAAGACCTCCTAAGAGTCCTCTGGAACATTGGTTTCAACTCCAAATATCTTCTGAACTTGTGTTGTCTGCCTAGCCTTGTGCTTAGTTGTGTTTTTTTCAGAATTTTTGAACTACCTCAGAGGTTATTGTAGCTCTGATGATGTGAACATGGTATCACAGATGTGTAGGGTGTGTTGAATATGTAAAAGAGAGACCTGGGGTGGATAGGCTGGTGTTTAAAGGAGCCAATTAGGGAACAAGGAGGATGTTCCCCCCCAGGCAGCTGGTGCCAACACCGGTCTTTCCATTCACACTGGGAACAAGCTTGGTGATGAATCAGTAACATGTATTTGTATGTCTCTTAAGAGCATGTATTTAGAACCTACTGGGTGCATAAAGCCATATGCAGATTCCAAATAAATAGAAGGCACGGCCCCTTCTCCTTTCTCTAGTTGTTGATGACACAGCTGAGAAGACATGAGGAAGATTTAAGCTTCCAGAGCAACATAAACATCTCAGATTCAGAATGACACTAGCCACTCCCAAATGTTATGACGCCCACAGACAAGGCTGGTTATGGATTATGTAAAGGAACTAGGCAAGGAATATCAGTGTTCCCCCTACTTCTCTTCCAGATCTTTCCCTTGAGTCCACAAAGCCAGATTGGAAGATAGAAATCTGATTAAAGCACTCATTACTTTAGATTTTTCAGTTCTGTGACGCCCAGAATGGGCTTGCTGGGGTTGTTAAGGGCTTAATGCTTACGTGTTCTAGGAACCCCAAGGGATTAAGAGATCAACAAACTTTGTCCTTGAGAATAACAATGGTATGTTTGGGTTCCCATCACCTGGGGCAGCGTTGGCACATAACAGTCGCTTAATAAACGTTGGTTAATAAATCAATGCATGATGATAGAGGGACTTCAAAAGCTTAGTGAAAGCAGCGTGGTGATCAAGTGGAAGATGGAGAAAAGCTTCGTAGCAATTGCCAGGAGCTCCTGATGCCCTACGGGATCCCTGACTAATACAGATTCAAATCAGGATGACTGTCTCCACCAGAGACCTCAAGCTGCTGCCCTCATTTTGGAACAGGTACCATCCCACTCTCTGATTTCATCTGGAAAGTAGAAGAGAAAGATGGGATTTTTGCCTGAAGCCATTTTTAGAAGACGAGAGAGAACAGAATCATTCCTGCCTGTCACTGCTGCTCGTTCAATTTGAACAAGCAAGATTCAGGAGTGAGCAAACCATTAATGTAAAGGCATAAAAATCAATGTGAAACGCGAATTCTTATGTGATGTTTCGAAAACATAGTTTGGATGAGACTCGAGACCGGTTTGTATTATCGTTATTTTGTCGTCCGTCTTCACTCACTTATCTTACTTTCTACCTGGAGAAGGTACTGAGAAATCTACTACTAGTCAAAGACTTAGAAAGTAAATATCTCGCCTTCAGTGAAAAGGAATTTTGAATATGAAATAAGATATGACAAGGTATCTTTCCTCCTTTAGATGCACAAGCAAATTTGCTTTGGTATTTATAGATTTCCTAACCTGTGATTCATATTCAAAGAGAAAGCAGCAATCCACCGGGGATTTGCTCACATGAAAAGTGCACTTATTATATTAACTCAATTAGATCCACATTAGACTCTGTTCTCCATGTGGAAAAAACCGAACAGTAGAGTATAAAATCACCGTAATTTGAGGTCCTGAGCAGCATCCTGGGTTTCAAAATGACTCAGGAAAATAATGAACAACCCAAAGCTCATGAATTAAGACAAAAATAAGATCTCCATAATTCTTTCAATTTGGTAGTTTAACAAGATTTTAGTAATGGCCATAGAAATAATGACTAATTTAAGCTGTGTGTGACATTGAGAACAAGGAGGGGGGGCGAGGGGGGGGATTGCCCACAATTCTTTTTTTTTTTTTTTTTTTGCGGTATGCGAGCCTCCCACTGCTGTGGCCTCTCCCGCCGCGGAGCACAGGCTCCGGACGCGTAGGCCCAGTGGCCATGGCCCACGGGCCCATCCGCTCCGTGGCATGTGGGATCTTCCCGGACCGGGGCACGAACCCGTGTCCCTTGCATCAGCAGGCGGACTCTCAACCACTGTGCCACCAGGGAAACCCCTGCCCACAATTCTTGAGTCATTTGGCAAGACCTTGTGACACACTGTCAAGTAAAAGTGGGGATTTCAAATCATCATCAAATGTCACAGAATTCTTTTTCCTATTTACTCGTTTCCCCCAGAATTTATTGGTAACATTTGAATACCTACACTGACATCATCAATGGCAAATAATAAATCATTTTGGGGAGCGATAATACTTATCCTTTGCATAAGCAAGGTATACATATGTGTATATATTTGTCTGTATATACATACATACATATATGTGTATATAGTACATTATATACACATATATGTGTGCATTTTTCTTACTGTACCCTCTTCTGAATACACTATAAGGATAAATTATCCTGGAGAGTCTCAGTACTGGGATAAGATATACATAGAGTGCCACAGTCATCATTTCATTCAGGTTTTGTTGTCTCCTTCCCGTAGGAAACTTTTGGAGGAAGTAGATATGCAAACCCAGAACACTAAGAAATTGTGTGAAGTGTCAGACTTAGCTTTCCCAGCTCACACCGTTCTATTGCATGGCTATGTAAGAAAATGGAAATCTATTTCTATGGTATTTCTCCTCTAGCTTCCCAGAGAGGCTGTGGACCATATAATCACATGGGCTCTGGAGTCAGACTGCCTGTCTTAGAATCCCAGCTCCACCACTTACTAGCTCTGGGACCTTGGAAATGTCCTTAACTTCTCTGGGCCTCGGTTTCTACAGCTGTAAAATGGGGCACAAACATACTATCTTCTTCATAGGTGTTATGGGTTGAATTGTGTCCCTCCAAAATTCGTATCATGAAGTCCTAACCCCCCATCCCCAAGTACCACAGAATGTGACTTTATTTGGAAATAGGGTCTTTGCAGATGCAATTGGTTAAGATAATGTCACACTGGAGTAGAGTAGGCTCCTAATCCAATATGACTAATGTCCTTAGAAAAAGAACACCATGTGAAAAGAAAGATATACACAGAGGGAAGATGCTGGGAGGAAATACAGGGACAAGACAGCCATGTGCAAGCCAGGGAGAGATGCCTGGAACAGAGGCTCCGTCACAGCTCTCAGAAGGGACCAACCCTGCCGACACTTTAATTTAGGACTTTTAGCCTCCAGAACTGTGAGATAATAAATTTTTGTTGTTGAAACCACTTTGTTTGTGGTATTTTGTTACAGCAGCCCTAACAAAAGGATATAATCGGTTATCCCTGAAGGTTCAATGAGTTATCGCATATAAAACTTTCAGTGGTTTCTGGCAGTAGGTGAGCAGTGTGCAATTGAAAGCTGTTGTTATTTTGTTGTTATTGTTGCTGTCGTCAACACACTAGATTGCCAACAAGTGGAGTTAACAAGGTACTTGGTTGGGTCTTTCAAGAACAAATCCCACGTTTAGGCCCAAAGAAGCTTCAGGATGTTTTCTCTTTTTTTGACTAAAATTATTTATTTTATGTATTTATTTTTGGCTGCTGTGCGAGGGCTTTCTCTAGTTGCAGAGAGCGGGGGCTACTCTCCATTGCAGTGTGCAGCTTCTCACTGTGGTTGCTTCTCTTGTTGATGGGCTCTAGGCGCATGGGCTTCAGTAGTTGTGGCTCGCGGGCTCAATAGTTGTGGCTCACAGGCTCAGTAGTTGTGGCGCACGGGCTTAGTTGCTCCTCAGCACGTGGGATCTTCCCGGACCAGGGATCGAACCCATGTCCCCTGCATTGGCAGGTGGATTCTTAACCACTGTGCCACCAGGGAAGCCCCCTTTAGGATGTTTTCTGAAGCTCTCTTGAGCAGAGAGATCCCTTGGTCTAGCTCTTCTTACACCACTTGTGGTTCATTTAGTTTATTTAAAAATTGATTCATGTTCACTAAAGAAAACCTTAATTTTCAGAAAGAATAAAAACATCAAAACAATCTCCTCTAATTGCTCACTTCTCAGAGGCAACTAATTTTGCCACATTTCTTTCCAATATTTTTTGATGCTTTTCTTGTACAATCGGCTTCATTCTCTCCATACATGTATCGTAGTGCCCTGTTTTTGGGTCAGCATTATATCATAAGTATTTTTCATGCCATTCAAACACTTCACAAGCCTAACTTTTAATACGTACATAACAGTCCATCTTGTGCTTATACACGATTTATTTTTTAGCCTCCTTCTATCTTTGTTCATTTGCCAATTGCTTTTAACTTCCAAACTGCTTTCTTCTTGTGCCTGAGGTTAATGTCTTGAAAATCGATTTTTTACTCACATCTCACCCTCTTTTTCTTCCCATTAATGCCTCTCTCTCTCCCCGCCTCATACTGCTTCTCCTAATCTCAGCTTTATAAATTTGCATTTATAACATCTTTTCATTAATACCACTTTTGCACTTAAAAAGAGTTTTCTCACATTTTTCATCTTGTTTGGCATCCACAAAAATCCTCGGGGACAAGCAGGGGAAATAGAAACTAAAATGCAAAGAAGGTGATTTGTCCAAGGTCACTTAACCCAGAAGACTCTTCATTCAGTGTTTACACGACACCACTTTATATGACGGTTCTTTTGGACACGTGTTTTAAAAAACTACACAAAATACATGCGGGTTTAGAAAAACAGTTTTTCATTATTCATGTGTATTTCATGGCTCATGAGTCACCCACTTAACAATGCATCTCTCATATGTTCTTCCAAGAGTTTTAAAAATAGGGAAAAACAAAATAATTGGCACAGATAAGCTTTAGCAAAGACCTTAAAAGGGCATAATGTAGTTATGTGTGGTCTTTCGAACCTTATCAGCAAGTGTTGTAATGGCCTCAACGTATAATTCCCCATCCTGCTTTGAAGTGATCCCCACGTTTTCTAAAACAAGCACATACTAATCTGTTAATGAGTATTGAGGACTGTCTCTTGTGACCTCCAGCTGTGTTAAATTCTCTCCCTGAAGGGAAATATTACCCCTCATAATCGCCCCTTTAGCTCTGTCTTTCCAGGTTTAAAAAGCGGCTTTGTTCAGTCATGAGATCAGAGTTCCCTGATTTGTGCAGGTTTTCTGGGGACCAGCAGGCTTCCTGAGGAATATAAAGATAACCAGATTACATGAGACTTCCTTTCCCAGATGGTCTCCCCAAGACAATACCATCTCTGAATTTTGTCAAATTAAAAAGTGAAACATCTTATTCTATGTATAATTGAAGATTAAACTTACTGCTTCACTTTGATTTTGTCAGTTTTTCACGACAGTGTTTTCAAACCCACAAATTATTTCAATAGCTGGAATAACGCTAATATTTTCTGATAATAATAGCAAACACTTTTATGGTGCTTGCCATGTACACTGTTCTGAACCCTGTTCTGAGCAGTTTTCATTAATTCATTTAATCTCACAACACCCTTTTAGATAGATTCAATTATTGTCCCATTTTACAGATTGGCAAACCGGGGCACAAAGTTGTCTGCCTTGCCCTAAATTACACATACAGTGAGAGCCTGAGGGGGAATTTGGAAAGGACAGTCCAGCTCAAGTTTGTGCTCTTACTCTACATTATGCAGACCTCTCAAGCACTGTGCTGGTCACTTTATACACATCATCTTATTTAATTTTCACATGGTATAAAGTGTGTTATTACCTCCACTTTACAGATGAGGAAAATAAAGCTCAGTGGGCTTAAGCATCTTGTCCAGATCCCACATTGGTAAGCACAGAGAGAAATCGATTTGCCTTCCTATTTCCCTGGTATGTGAAGCCATTGACCAAGTGATGAGACATCCCAGAGAATGATCTGAATACTGATCATAGGATCTTCCTAGAAATAAAGTGGTGCAGTCAATAAATGAAGTCTAAATAAAGCTGCTCTGCCACTCTACTATGTGCTGCTGCATTTCTACTTAGGAAAATAGTTCTTACCACCAACGCACAAAGCTAAATAAGTCACCAGGGAGCTGGGAAGCAAGGGGGATTGGTGACCATCTGCAAACAGACACTGGAGAGAGAGAAACACTCTAGGGGTGGGCTACCATTTTCAGATTAGGTAGAAAAACAGAGGTGGTGAGGCAACGTATGAAGAGATTCTTGGACCTTGACCTTAGGCAGGAAGTAAAATTCACTCGAATCGCTTAATAAAAAACATTCTTCAAAGAGACCCAGTCTTACATGGTTATTTCAACAAGCATCTTGCCTTTGTGGAAAACAACTTGGCTTTCAAATCATTTTAAGCTTGGATATTAGTGCAGTGAGGAGCTTAATTGGGGAAGTAATGAGACCACCAAAGGAAATGAGAAACATTAACTGAGGCACAATGAAAGCATGCAGCCTCTGCTAAAGGAAAATGAGATTCATGAAACTCTGAGGCCGGGGGAAGAGAAGTAGATGAAGAGAACAAGAGGGAGGCGACTCCTGAGCTCGGTAGCAGAAAAATGAGATCCTTAAGCACAGAGGAAATGTTTTAAAAATACAACTTTACAAAACGGGGTTACAGATTATGTTTCAGTTAGTATCAGAGAGGCAGCAACTTCTCAGTCACAGCTGGAGTCACATTTTTTTCAGAAGCACAGAGCCTTTCCTTGTTTTATTGCACCCTAGGGGGTATTGTTGAAGATAACAAGCTAGATTTCTTTATGAGTTCATTGGTACTGCAGATACCTGGGCATGCATTGTGAGGTCATCCATCCTAATTCGGACACGCAGTCGGCTACGAATCCAATCCTAGAATTTCCCTTCTATAGGATTTCCTCCCAAGGTATCCCAGTCAGTCACACTTTACACTCTGAGGAAGCAGGAACCATTCCTAGCCAGAAATATTGACCCTTTAACATTTCAGAACTGAATCATGTCCCATTCTTCACACTGGTTATTTGCGCCCATCCCAGTGCTCTGTCATGGTGTCCACGGGGGGCTACTCATTGAACACAGATAGAAATGAATGACAATGCAATACAAAACTTTCAGGTGAACGTACACCCTTGGGCTTCTGTAAAGGAGCAACAGAATAACAAGTACAGCATTTTCCGTTACTTACAGATTGCACTCCAAACCATCTGGAACCTGATATAAAGTCCAAATTGGTTGGAGAGTCGCTGTCACTATTTCAGCTGACCCATTGTTTCAACTCTAACAGGGTCTGGTTGGCTGCTTGACAAATGTAATTGAATGATGACCACAAAGTGAGAAAGCCAGAAATCTGATTTGAGTTCCCTAAAGAATGCACTGGCCATGCAAGTTGCAAGGTTTAAATTTTTTTTTATTTTTAGAAACATATAGTGCATCCAGGGGCACAAGCCAGAAAGCCAAATCTCATGGAATCATAGCACTCGAAGGGCTATCTGAGGTCCTTTTGTGTCCATCCTTAATTTTGAACGTGGCCTTCAAAGCAACCTAAGAGACAGTTCCCTCCATTTCACAAACTTTACCCTCTTCTATTGAGAAATTCTTCTTTATGTAGAATCTGAAATGCCAGCTCTCTCTTTTTCTCTCCTTGTCTCTTATTCTCCTGTCCCTTCTCTTTTTTTATATATTTTCTTTTTAATTTTGCTGTTCTTTTCTTGACCATATCCAACATCTTGATACTCTTCGATGTTTAGATCAACCCCTCCTCAATAATGTGATATTGCCTTCTATATACGCTATAAAAGGTTAATATTTATTCATTTCTTAATTTTTAGTCCCACCCTGGATTCTGCAAATTTCAAAAACAGCTACACACTGTTGACCCCTATTTAAACCACCACTGTTTTCTATTATTCTCTCACTTCATAGCTTGCAGTCCGGGGAGCTGTGTTAAACATTTTCTCCAGTTTCAATCAAACTTTTTCTGATTGTCTTATGGTCACCCATTCCAAATTTTGAGGTAACTAGTTGGTTCATACTGGCGTTGACAAACTTAGGATGTCACTTTCAATTGATTATTTAAATATTGATTTTTTTAAAAAAGTTTCTAGAACCAGCACTTTCTCCAAGGATACTTTCTCCAAACTGTGATTATCTCAACTCTTGACTTGTCCCCTCTGGCTGCCTCTGAGTCTGAATCTCCCAAGGAACAAATTTCTAGGAGGCACTAGATTGCGGAAGAATCAGGGACAGCATTCTCTCAAAGATCTTATATATTATATTGATGCCATACTCAGCAGTGAGCTGTTATAGCCATTTGGGAAAATCGCCATAATTTTCAATTTGTAAACTTTTTAAGACCTTCCTGCATTCGTTACACGTGCATGACTTGAGTGGTGTTATCAATGTTTTTGTAAAAATTTACCATGTTTTTTTATTTAGCTTAATTCCAACAATTTTGTACTTTAATAAAATGTTGTAAACATTGCAAAAAAATGCCCCTTGAAGCTTAACATAGATCCCAATACTATTATTTTTGCATGAAACAGTCAGCCTGTGAAGTGTCACAATAAAGGTGAAATAAAATTTTAAAAACAGGCTAAGGAAACATAAAGGAAGGAAGAACTGCATCGCAGATAAGTTAACACGTGAATTGTGCATTAAGGAACATGCCGGGAAAGGTACGAATGGTCTGTCTTTGGATTTACTGAGAACTCCAGCTATCATCTCATTATACGCTAATAGTTGACTTAACAAAAAGAACAATCATACAGAAAGGAAACAAGAAATTAGAGCGCATTATCCTCTTAACTGCTTGTGTTTCAGCAGTACTAATAGCTACTAGTAATGTGCCCCATATTTGAAAATTGCTGAGAGAGTAGATCTTAAAATGTCTCATCACAAGGAAAAAATTATAACTATGTGAGGTGACGGATGACAACTTATTGTGGTAATCATTTTGCAATATATACACATATCAAATCATCATGTGTACACCTAAAACTAATACAATGCTATATGTCCCTTATATCTCAATGAAACGGAAAAAGTAGCTAACATTTATTGAGAACTTCCTGTATGCTATGCTAACTGCTTTACATACACAAACTCAATAATTACAATAGGCTAAGGTCCTGGGCATTTTACCCCCTTTTCACAAATAAGGTAATTAAGTTAACAACTTCTTCAAGGTCACACAGTTAATAAGTGGTCAGGCCAGGATTCAGCCTCAGGTACGCTTGACCCCAAACACATGCACTTAACCAACAGGCTTTTAACTCCTATGCTTTAAGGCCAGTGAAATCTTGTCTCACAGTTAGCAAATATCAACTTGCTCCAAATAGGACTTCCCCAAAGAATACAAGCCTAACCTAAGCAGATGTCCTGTGCGTTCCAACAGTTCAGCGGGCATCCTGCCCCTAGTCTACCCAGGTGTCAGCCTTGTGAAGCCAGGCACAAGCCCAGCGTGTACAGTCACATCCATGATCATTTCCCACCAGCCCAGCCTGCCCCTTAGGCATCAAAGGCACAGACCCCATCCGCTTAATTGTCCACCTGCCCAGCGTCCCACTCACAACCACTGAGGTTTCTCCTGTCTTCCCATTGCCACCCGCTGGGCCCCAGGAAGTCCCTTCCAACCTTGATGACAAGATCTTCAGGGAGGGGAATTCATGGTTGCTGAGTGCTGTCTATGTGCCAAGAACTTTACTAGACATATTGCTTAGGTGATATAATGTATTAGCAATTTAATAGTAATAATAATGAGGTAAGGCAAGTAAAAGCACAGCCTTCAGAGTCAAGTGTGGGTTTAGATCTAGGCTTTGCTGCTTTCTAACTGTGAGACCTTAAGCAAGTTAACTAATCTGAATCTCATCTGTAAAATGACCATAAGGAGGTTATTTGAGGACAGAGTGAAATGGTATATAAAAAACCCTTAGCAAGTGCCCAGCCCATAGTTGGTACTCAATAACTGCTGAAAATTGAGGATTGAAAAATCAGTTAAAACTGACTTAAAAGTCTTTCAGTCCAACACCAAGAGTGAACTGTACTGTAAACTATGAACACTGGGTGATAAGGATGTATCAATGTAGGTTCAGCCATGGTAACTAATGGACCACTCTGGTGGAGACTATGGATGGGTGGGAGCAGGGGGTATATAGGAAATCTCTGTACTTTCTGCTCAGTTTTGCTGTGGGCCTAAAGCAATCCTAAAAAATAAAGTCTTAAGAACAGCAACCCAAAAGTCTTTCAGAGCCCCAATCTCCTACTTGCAAAAGAAATCTCAATTCTACCTGTTTTCTTGGTCTGTCTAGAGAATATTATAAATAAAGTTTAGTTTGCAGTTTGGGCCTCTCTATAGAAAAAACTGTAATGAACCTTCATTATTTCTTATTTACAGAAATTAGACCCTCCATTCCCCTCCCCATTTAAAAATATACATATTTTCATGTAACACGTCACCACATATCGCTTCATGCTGGCTGATGGAAGACAGAGTGGTCTAGGCACTGGCTTTCCAACCTGGGGAGGGTGTGGCATAGACATCGGGACTTTTAAAAATCTCCTCCAGTGATTCTAATAATTAGCAGCCAAGTCTGAGAACCGCGGGTACAAGGAGGGCTTGGAGATAGCCCTGGTGCTTGCTAGCTGTACGGCCTGGGTCACATCACTTCTCTGAGGCTTTTTTCTTTTATCTGTAAGTTGGGATAAAAATAGCTACCCTGCAGCGTTGCTGCAAGATTACAGATATGTGTAAAATGTCAGTCAAATAGCAATTTCAATATATAACAGCTTTTGTGACCGCCTGGAGGGGTGGGATAGGGAGGGTGGGAGGGAGGGAGACGCAAGAGGGAAGAGATATGGGAACATATGTATATATATAACTGATTCATTTTGTTGTAAAACAGAAACTAACACACCGTTGTAAAGCAATTATACTCCAATACAGATGTTAAAAATGTATATATATATATATATAACAGCTATTTTTAACAGTTTTATTGAGATGTAATTTTTTTTCAATAAGTCACCTGTTTCAAATGTACAATTTGATGAGTTTTGACAAGTATCTATAGCCTTGTAACCATCCCTCAGTCAAGACTTAGGTAGTCCTTGCTTTGCACAGCAGTATGGAACTGTAAAAATGACTGCACAAGCTGAGACCGTGCAAAGTAATCTTAATAAAAAAATGGGGAAATTTTTGATTATTCCATGACCTTCAAAACTGTTTGTCAAAATATTAAAACCTCTCTTACTATCAGTTATAAATGAATAGAGAAATTTTTTAAATAGTAAAACAAATACTTATTTAGTACATTGTAATTTAAAACATCTGAAAATTTGAGAACTAAGGTATTTTATTCACTTGTAAAAAGCTTATCAAGTGTAGTTTGAACACCGCTTGCCTTTTTCTTGTGGTGCAGTTTAATATACAGAGTGAGCATCTTCTCTACACCTTGGTGAATTGTCGTGTCCCTTTCTAAGTTTGAGTGAGCTTACAACGTTGAATCCTTTGTACTTTTAATGTCAGGCAGCTTGTGAACCATCCTCTGAGATGAATGCCCTTGATGTGGGTTTTTTTGTTTGTTTGTTTTTCCCAGTGTCACTTCTCCTCATCCTTTTAATCACAGTCATTTTTCTCACTTATGTCCACAATAAGTTCACCTTCACTAAATTTCTCCAGCTGTGTTTCTCCAGTGGTGGCAGTGTCAGCATTCCCACGGTCAGCAATTGCTTCTATAACTTTACATTTGATTGAGATTTTACTTCCAACATTATCACTTTTCAGTTCTTTGCTGCATTTTCGTCTCTGTTGGCCAATCCCTTCTTTCCATCATCCATTTTTGTTAAACGTCATGTGGGTCTGTCACTGGGAGACAAGGCAGGAACACAGAGGTGTCTGTGAGTGAACTGGAGAACAGGTGGCCAGTGACCAACTGTCAACAGACCGAGAGAAGCGATGTGGTTGGTTACTGATCGAGATGCACATCTGCTCCTTACATCGTGATCTGTGGACTGAAGAGCTAGCTGCAAAGTTTGTAACTTAAGCAATTACTCACGGTTAACATACTGTGGCAACTGAAATTTGAACTATGTTGGTGGGGACTGGTGTTATTTATCTAAATGGTGATGATCGAAACGTGGGCTTGCACACCAAGGACTGCCGGTATTGAACATTTCCAGGCTCCCAAATAGCTCCCTGGTGCCCATCTGTAGGCAACGTCCAGCGCAACACCCAGGTCCTGGCAAACATTGACATGCTTTCTGTCACTGTAGTTTTGTCTCTTCTAGAATTTCGTATCAACACAATCAAACCATTTGAAGCCTGACGTGTCTGGCTTCTTTCATTCAGCGCGATGCTTTTGAAATTCATTTATGTTGTTGCATGCATATGATGGCTACTTTTCTTTCTTTTCTTTTAGACCACTAAACCAATCTTTCATCTTAACTGAAAATACAATGAAACAAAATAGATAGATAAATAAACCTTCTTTGATTCCACAGCCTCCCCTATCTCTCTCCTCTTTGTAACCAAACTTTTTGAAACAGTCATCCCTTTACTTTCTCTCCTCCACTCCTTCCTCAACACACTGCATTCTGGTTTCAGCCCACCACACCTATAAAACTGCCTTTAAGGGCTTCCCTGGTGGCGCAGTGGTTGAGAGTCCGCCTGCCGATGCAGGGGACGCGGGTTTGTGCCCCGGTCTGGGAAGATCCCACGTGCCACGGAGCGGCTGGGCCCGTGAGCCGTGGCTGCTGAGCCTGTGCGTCCGGAGCCTGTGCTCCGCAGCAGGAGAGGCCACAACAGTGAGAGGCCCGCGTACTGGAAAAAACAAACAAACAAACAAAAATACTGCCTTTAACAAGGCCACAACTTCCTTTCTGCTACATCCATGGACCCTTCACCTCTATCCTTATCTTTTTAGCCACACTTGATGCTGTTGAGCACTCCTCCTTCAAAATCTCCTGATCCTCTTCTTCCCTCTTTGACCCCCGCCTTCTCAGCCCCCTTCCTCCAGATGCCTTTAACCTAGTGTTCCTAAGGCGTAGTCCTGGGACCTCTGTGATAGTCACTTGCAACCCCTCCCGGGACAATCTCAACTATTCCCATAGTTTTCTCTAGCTCTAATCTCTTTCCTGAATTCCAGACAAATGTATGCTACTGTCTAATAAACATCTGAATTTGAATGTCCCCTTGATACTTTAGAATCATATATTCAAAATTAAACTCATCATTTCGATGCCTCTTTCCCGTGCCCCCCCAAAAAAACTGTTCCTCCATCTGTGTTCCCAATTTTAGTGAATGGTTTCAGTATCAACCGTTTGTCCAAACCAGAAACCCAGCTTCCTTCCTCTCCCGTACTCCCAACCCCACACATCCAATAGAACACCAAGACTAGTCAACGCTACCGCCAGCTCTCAGAATCTGTACACATCTCTCTATTCCCACTCCTACTATCCTGTTCCAGCCACCATTACGTCTCCCCACGATCATTTTCATGCCTTGTAATGTTTTGATCACTGTGTGATTTTTCTCAAACACAATCTGATCTCTCACCTCCCTGTTTAAAACTATTTAATGTGTCCCCATCCCAAGCTCCTAAGAAAAAAAGCTCTCCATTACCCTGGCCCCAGCTCACCACACAAACTTTACAAATAATCAATATATTATGTGTCAGCCACTTTGGGGAGACCATCTGACCCTTTGTCCCTTGTTTGTAAACAGCAGAAACTAGGAATGCAATGAAGTGACAGATTCTTGGCCATTTCCCATGAGGCTGGGTCTTGTCAGATGACTCAGCTGTTGTTTGCTTTCTACTTCAAAGGACAGGGTAGGGCCCCCAGCCCGGAGGCAGAGGAGCTGTGTGCAGGCAGTGACACAAATTCCAAGTGAAGAGAAAGACAAGACAAGGGGAAGAGGAGAGGAACTCGGAGGCCCTAGCTGGAAGTTGCAGGTCTCTGGTGAACAGACACAGCCTTCTTTGCTCTGTTTTGCTCCCCTCAACAGTCCTGCATCCTGAAATAGGTCAAAAGGCTCCTAATGAGGACAGAAGCACGACTGACTTCAGAGTTCTTCTCATAACAGTTCAGAACATCTTTCTAATCAGCCAGCTTGGGTTTGGGGTAGGGCTAAGACAGCCTATGAGGCAGACGCCTGTCCTTTCCCAGCTGCCTGGATCAAAACAAGCACGGGACATTCAAACCTGAGCTGGGACCGTGGGGTTCAGTTTACCACCAGGTGTTTAAGGTTACTGTTTTTTCTCAGGATTCCTTTCTACATCACACCTCACACCCCCATTCCATTTCCCTGAGCAGCGCTATCTCTTTGTGGAAGAGGCTCTATTACCAGCAGGACCCCTGCAAAGACAGCAAGACCAATCTTTCTACTGCTGAGTTAACCAGGAGGTAGAATAAACACACATTCTGGCCTCCTGCAAATTAGGGGCATAAAAAATGTTTTGAAAGAATTTGGTTACTATTTCCAAAAAAAAAAGTCAAAACAGTCATTGTAGGAAAAATGAGAACTTCATTGCACTACCATTTGCTTTATAGTTTCATAGTGTTTTCATTTTAAATTCTATATGAAGGCATACGTGAAGACTAACACCAGAGGTGTTAGTCCAGCCAGTTCTGCTGGATGATATCCTCTCAGAGACCAGCCCACCTCGGACAGGCCCTCGAAGGAAGTCAGAGCAAGCAACAGTGCTTCTGAGCAAAGGTGGCTTTCCTCTCGTTAACGCATAGACACGGCTGGAGCTGTCAAGAGGCCCTTAGAGGTCACCTGACATCCCTCCCCCGATCTTGCATTAAGGAAAATGAGGGTCGGTGAGATCGGGTGCCTTGCCCAAGGACAGGTGATTTGTCCAAGGTCAGATGGCTTCCCTGACATCAGGTGACTTGCTTAGGATCACACAGTTAAGCTTGTATCAAAGCCAAGGCTGAAAACCTGATCTGACTCTGGGATGATATCTTCCCACAATATCACATGCGGTTCAACAGCAGTTCCTAGCCCCTTCCTCACCTCTGCTCCCAAACAGCAGACACATCCCACTTTGGAACTTGCAAACTGCTTCTGAGTAACCAGAATCTGCGATTCTAGCATCCTCGGCTTACAGAGTTGGTTCCTTTTCTTTATGGGGTGGGGAGGAGGTGAGGGGTGCTGATGACTTCACCACAGACCATGCAGTGAGTCAGGGACTGAGCCAGCTCCCCAGACCCCGATCCCTGGTTTATCTTTCTGTTTCCGAGTCAAGTGAGCTAGTCAGCCTTCCATGCCATAAAGACACCACAGAGCAGGGAAACCATGAGGCTGCCTATTTAGAAAAGACCTGCTTCCCTGCTGAGTGTCACTACACGTCTCTTTCTGCGCACTTGAGCGGTCTGTTCCTGCAGCTGGCTACCAGGAAAACAGGCGAGAGGGATGATTGTGAGATAGCCCCTTAAAGGGGGGGATCCATGTCATCATTGAAAAAAAAAGCCCCCCGAAGTCTCAGGTGAACAAGCAAGCTGAAGTGGAGACCATGGCAAAGGTTCAAGTCGTTAGGACCATTTAGACAGATGTGCCTTAATGAGATCATGCCATGAAAGACACACAACCAGGAAAGAAATATTACTGTGCCCTGGAAAGGAGAATGCCATCCTTCTTCACCAGATCAAACCCCAAGCTTGCAAGGTAGCCATGAAGGAGAGAAGGATCTCCTTGCCCTTCCCCTTCTCCTTAGGCAGTGTTTCTCCAACTGTAGTGAGCACATCTTCACAATGCATATATTTGGATCTCACTCCTAGAGGAGGGTGGGTCTGGGGGAGGGCAGGATGCCTGGGCATCTGCATGTCTAACAAGTACCCCAGGATACACACTTTAGATGCACTTCCTCATTGCTGCTGCTGCCACTGGGTAGCCTTTTAGGGGTGCTTTCCCCCATTTATTGCTCTTACTCACATCTCCCTTGCCAAACAAGGCTGGAACATTTCAACAAGGCTGTGCTAAAGGCCTCGGAAAAAAAAAAAAGTAAATAAGCAGAGAGTAGCTTGCAAGAAAATAATCTGGTTTATAAGAGACAGTTTCCTCATCTTCAGTGTGGGGACCCCTACAG
This sequence comes from Stenella coeruleoalba, assembly GCF_951394435.1. NCBI lineage: Eukaryota > Metazoa > Chordata > Mammalia > Artiodactyla > Delphinidae > Stenella > Stenella coeruleoalba. The sequence continues at coordinate 49,340,742 of NC_137150.1, forward strand.
GGCTATCTCCCAGCTGGACTCCAGGCTGTCTGTGCAAGAGGACATTTCTTACTACCTACGTGGGCATGCCTTCATGAATACAGAGATGCCTTGAAGTCCAGACCGTGCAGAGGAAAGCTCAGGAGAAGCCACGGGCTCCCTGTTCAGCCCACCTTCAGTCCATCTTCTGAGCTTCTCTCATCTGTCTGTGAAACTACTCACCTCTTTTTTTTTTTTTTATACAGCAGGTTCTTACAGTTATCTATTTTATACATATTAGTATCTACATGTCAATCCCAATCTCCCAATTCATCCCACCACCAACACCCACGCCCCTGCTTTCCCCCTTTGTGTCCATATGTTTTTTCTCTACATCTGTGTCTGTTTCTGCCTTGCAAACCAGTTCATCTGTACCATTTTTCTGAAACTACTCACCTCTTTCCTCAACAACTGATTCTGGGAGAATCTAAACTGGTCAGGGAGGAAGATAACAATTCTCTAAGCCCAAATCAGTATACCTAAGTCAGTGCTACATCTGGATAAATGTCAATTCCAGAAGATAAAAACAAGAGGGAATTTGGGAGGGGTGGTGGTAGTAGAAAGGGTCAGTTCCTCTCACCTCATTCTGGACAGATCCTGGTGATGAGATCGTGGTGATTCGAGAGGCAGCAGCTTGCAAAAGAGGCCAGAGCTGACATTTCAATTTAGCCACTTGTTCATTCAACCAGTAGTTTTCGAGCAACTATTATGTCCTGGATCCCATGCCAGGCATTGTAAACATTGCAGAGCAATTAACAAGATAGGCTCATCTGCAGTGACATGGATGGACCTAGAGATTATCACACAAAGTAAGTCAGACAGAGAAAGACAAACATCATATGATATCGCTTATATGTGGAATCTAAAATATGACACAAATGAACTTATTTATAAAATAGAAACAGACTCACGGACATAGAGAACAGACTTGTGGTTGCCAAGGGGGAGGAGGAGAGGGGGAGGGATGGAGTGGGAGTTTGGGATGAGCAGACACAAACTGGTATATATAATATGGATAAATGATAAGGTCCTACCGTATAGCACAGGGAACTGTATTCAATATCCCATGATAAACCATAATGGAAAAGAATATGAAAAAGAATGTATATATATGTATAACTGAATCACTTGCTGTACAGTAGAAATTAACACATTGTCATTCAACTATACTTCAATAAAATAAAAACAACTCTTGCCCCTGTCTTTACAACACTTATAGCCTAGCAGGGGAAATGACTAAGACAACTCAACAGGGCCTCATCTGATTGTCCTCAGACCACCTCTGGGCCCACACAGCATGTGTTTAACATCAGGGTATTTTCCATAAAAATCTGGATTTCTAACTTCTCTTTTTTTTTTTTTGCCGTACGCGGACTTCTCACTGTTGTGACCTCTCCCATTGCGGAGCACAGGCTCCAGACGCGCAGACTCAGCGGCCATGGCTCACGGGCCCAGCCGCTCCACGGCATATGGCATCTTCCCGGACCGGGGCACGAACCCGTGTCCCCTGCATCGGCAGGTGGACTCCCAACCACTGCGCCACCAGGGAAGCCCTAACTTCTCTTTTAAAATCAGAAAAGATGGCAAAAGTGGGCTTGTATTCCCCAATGGCAGCACTTTCTAGAACTGAGAAGCAGCTGTCCATTTAGAGAAGCATGCACTCTCCAATTTACCACACTCTGCACCACTCCTAATTGTCTCAAATATGGCCAGTTTCACCCATTTGACTCACCTGTCCTGTACCCAAACACATTTGAGCTGAAGGTTCTTGTATGGAAGCACATGGCAGAGGACCTAACCTGATCCGGAGAATGAAAGTTGAATAGGGTTTCTCAGGTGATGAAGGGCAAGGAAGGGAGTAGGTTAGGAATGTGGGCAGAGGAAACAGCATAATGCAAAGGCCCAGAGATGAAGGTTGGAGAGTCTGAGAGCAAGGGGCAGGTGTGTGTGAGGAAGGTGGACTGTTGCTTACAGGTAGAGCTCTAAGCGAGAGGTGAGAGGGACTTCCCTGGTGGTCCAGTAGTTAAACACTCTGCACTTCCACTGCAGGGGAGGCGCGGGTTTGATCCCTGGTCAGGAAACAAAGATCCCACGAGCTGCATGGCACGACCAAATAAGTAAATAAATAAATAAGTGAGAGGTAAGAGATGGAGGTGGAGAGCAAGGTAGGGGTGAGTCGTATTAAAAATGTTGGACTTTACCCCATGGTGCACAGTAGAAGACAGCAGAGGGTTTCAAGCAGGATAATGGCCCCCATCCGACTGTTTCTGGAAGGCTGCTTGGACTGCTGTGTGGAGAGCAGACTGGAGGCAGCAAGACTGAATTGCAAACGGGAATTTCAGGGTGTTCATGAGAAGTCCCCCTGTACAGAAGTCACTGGGGAACGCCAAAGGGTTGTGTCCTATTTTCTCTTCCGAGCCCCTGCCCCTACCATACAGCAGAGTCCTGGGCACAGAGCAGGGGCTCGGGGAAGAGTTCTGACCCAAACGTCAGGCAGAAGCAATGACAGAAATGTTTCAGTCCTGTGAATTTGACCTTTTCTACTTGACCCTATGGGAAGGGTAAAGTTTTAAAAAATAAACTCAAATATGAAGCTATTCTAAAGTCACTGACCTTCTCTGCCGGCTCATCTTTGATGTGGGTGACCCCTCTGGCTTAGCCATGACTTTCTTGAGAGGGAGAACATCACGGCTGCCAGGTCTCCCTCAGACGTTCAAGTTTAAGGAAGAGACACAAAAATCTTGCACGTTAGTGAAAGAGGAAAGGTGCAGACCCAAATGTGCAAATAAAATAGAAAAAGGATACAAACAGCTAGAAAAAGCCCAAAATTTCGACATCAGGTGGTGGACGGGGGACACTTTTTGGAAGGAAAATTTTTATTTTTCAGCCTGACACAACTGAGTGGACTGGAGATATAGCTCCATTTAAAATCCATTTAGAGAGACAGAACGCTGCTTGTTTCAAAACTACAGTTCCATCTTCACAGCCCTCCTCCTGCATCACAAAATGTCAAATCCTGGTGTGGGAGAAACCCATTATAACTCAACTTTATAGTGCTCACGTGGTCTGCTTGGATTTCATCTACTGGGATATTTACTTTGGATAAAATGCAAGTTCTCTGTGGCAGTCCGGGGGAAATTACAACGGATGGAACAAGCAAGGCGTTTTGCAGATGAAACCAACCCCCAAGTGGGATGTTCCACTCAAAATTAATTGACTCTCCCACATCCGTACTCCCCTTTGTCTGATCTTGGGTCATCTGTTCTCTCTTCTGGGATCTCAAAGCTCTTTTTTGAGCAGATATTTTTCTGTTCTCATTATTGCAGAAACTTGAAGTGCTTTGCCGCCAGTCAAACTGAGACATCCACTTATCTGGAAGTGAATAGTAAGGGGTGGGACCTAAAGAACAGGGTTCCCAGTTGCTTTGCCTTATATGCACCTAACTAGTATTCTCCAAGAATTCCTACCCATCCAAAGGCTTGCAGTATCTGAAAGAATAGCCCTTGGTCATTCACACTCCAGGCAATAGGCGTTCTCCCTCATTTATGATAATAGGAAGGAAATTTATCTGCCAGGAAGCATCTGGTTGTCCACAAATCAAAGAATGCCTGGCTTAGTTCTGGTGTTTATTATTTTAGCTGAAGACCACACATCAGAGCCCTAATACCTCAGTCCCCATCTTATGTGCTTTAAACCAATAGAGTGAATCCTAGAGACATCAGTAAAACTCCACAGAAACCTGTAGCTCTAATTTTCATTCAACAAATATTTATGGAGCTTCTGTGATGTTGCCGGGAACTGTTATGGGGACAGAACTGAACAAAACAGGCAAGTCTGTGCTTATGCTGAACTTGCAGTTTAGTGCCGGGGCCAGGGGGCGGGGGTGAGGGGTAGAAATAGACAATAAACAGATAACTACAGAATGTGGCAGGCAGTGATGAATCTGCAGATGAAGAATAAAGCAGCCTAGAGGGCCGAGGTCATCAGGAAATGCGTCTCTGAGCAAGGTGATCTTTCAACAGAGGCTAAAGCGGGCAAGGGAGCCGGTCACAAGGAGTCTGGTGGAAGAGCGTTCCAAGGTTAAGGAACAGCAAAGGCAAAAGTCCTGAGAGGGGTTTATATAATTCCTGCCACCCTGTTTTTGTTTTTTTTTTTAACATCTTTATGGGAGTATAATTGCTTTACAATGTTGTGTTAGTTTCTGCTGTATAACAAGGTGAATCAGCTATACGTTTACATATATCCCCATATCCCCTCCCTTTTACATCTCCCTCCCACCCTCCCTATCCCACCTCTCTAGGTTGTCACAAAGCACGGAGCTGATCTCCCTGTGCTATGTGGCTGCTTCCCACTAGCTATCTATTTTACATTAGATAGTGTATATGTACATGCCACTCTCTCACTTTGTCCCAGCTTACCCTTCCCACTCCCCGTATCCTCAAGTCCATTCTCTAGTACGTCTGTGTCTTTATTCCTGTCCTGCCCCTAGGTTCACCAGAACCTTTTTTTTTTTTTTTTTTTAGATTCCATATATATGCGTTAGCATACGGTATTGTTTTTCACTTTCTGACTTACTTCACTTTGTATGACAGACTCTAGGTCCATCCACCTCAGTACAAATAGTTCAACTTTATTTCTTTTTATGGCTGAGTAATATTCCATTGTATATATGTGCCACATCTTCTTTATCCATTCATCTGTTGATGGACACTTAGGTTGCTTCCATGTCCTGGCTATTGTAAATAGAGCTGCAATGAACATTGTGGTACATGACTCTTTGAATTATGGTTTTCTCAGTGTATATGCCCAGTAGTGGGATTGCTGGATCATATGGTAGTTCTATTTTTACTTTTTAAGGAACCTCCATGCTGTTCTCCATAGTGGCTGTATCAATATATATTCCCACCAACAGTGCAAGAGTGTTCCCTTTGCTCCACACCCTCTCCAACATTTATTGTTTGCAGATTTTTTGATGATGGCCATTCTGACTGGTGTGAGGTGATACCTCATTGTAGTTTTGATTTGCATTTCTCTAGTGATTAGTGATGTTGAGCATCCTTTCATGTGTTTGTTGGCAATCTGTATATCTTCTTTGGAGAAATGTCTATTTAGGTCTTCTGCCCATTTTTGGATTGTGTTGTTTGTTTTTTTGATATTGAGCTGCATGAGCTGCTTGTATATTTTGGAGATTAATCCTTTGTCAGTTGTTTCATTTATGAATATCTTGTCCCATTCTGAGGGTAGTCTTTTTGTCTTGTTTATGGTTGCCTTTGCTGTGCAAAAGCTTTTAAGTTTCCTGCCGCTCTGTTTTACGCCTGTGTTGTAGATCCATTCCACAGGCACAGCCGCAAAGGGCGCTGCCTTGCCTTCTCCTTTCTTTCCTTTCTTTCTTGTCTTTCCCTTTCTCCCTCCCTCTCTTCCCTCCTTCGTCCCTGCTCCAAACCTTTGCTTCCTGAATAAGCGTCTCCAACCCCTTTGCTCTGGGGCAAGTGCGCTAAGGATGATAAACCTCAAATTCTTTCGTGACAGGACAAGTTTCCCTTTTCTGGAACCTGGCGGCTCCTGAGACTGAGGGATAGAAAGAAGGCTTTTGCATTATATCTCAAGTTTGGGAGAGAAGAACTCTGTTAGCATGATAAGGTTACAGCTTTTCCTAGAGGATATCCTAGCAGGCATTGTGTTTGTAGGGACATCCCAGGTCAGGATCTGAAGAGGCATGTCCCCACCGCACAGCCCCGCATGGAGCAGAAAATGGCTAGCTTGTTATACCGGGGATCAGATAAAAGGCAGGACCTGGGGAGTGGGGAGCAGGTAATGAAAAGGCTTAAAAGGGGCAAGTGACTCTGTGTGTGTGTGTGTGCGTGTGCGTATGTGTGTGTGTGTGTGTGTTTGGTACAAGGGAGAAGGGTGGGTGCAAGAGGGCTGAGCTCTGCTGACTGAGTGCTTAACCACAAGGCAGCCTCCAAGGGTCTAGGGTGAAGTTCATGTGTCTGTGGATGAACCTGGGGACAGGTGGATGGCATGGAAATCTACTTCTGAAACTCCACCAAGTTCCGCCACCTCATAGCAACCCCTACACCCATCCCTGTTGACTCAGTATGTATGGGTAGGCTTATCTTTTGAGCCCAAAGAACTGAACTCAGAAATTTAGAGTTCTGTGTCTTTGCTTGACTCACTGATTAGAACCTTTTTTTGGTACTGATGGTACCATCTCTTCTTTCAGCAATAAGTGGCATAGTGCATGGATTGCACCCTTAAGACAACTTGGAAGCTGGCATCCTATTTTCCCAGAAGAGAGTGTGCTGAGGATTCTTTGTTATTTTGCTTCTCTCTCAGCTTTTATCTACCTTTCTCCACTTGCTAAAACCGCATATCTTCTTTTAAGTGCACTTATAATTCCCTCAGCATTTGTTAGTTTAAAATGCAACACCACTGTCCCTCCTTAGTACCAGCTTACAAAAAATAATTATATTCATTTGACTGAGTGGTGTATTAAAGGCTGTCAACTGAGTTTCGTGCCACATCTTTACAACCTAACTGTAGTGCTAGTAAATCTAGCCACTAAATTTGCATCTTTATTTCATCTGCCAGCCTCTTAGCCATCAGCACACACACAACACAGACACACACACACACACACACACACACACACACATCACCATAGAGCTTCCTTGTATTCATTCAAGGAGTGAGTGTTACCATGGACTATTAATTTGAGGGACAGCTGTGTGGCACATTCACTAGGGTCTTCCCTATAGTGAATGATCTAATAATGCAGAGAACTATTGGGCCAAGCTTGAGTAATCCTTTGAGTGTCCTTAATCTTGGACACAGTGCCTCCCCATATTGCCAGATGACATGCGATAGCATCATTACCTGTTCGATGTCAGGATATCTCACCTAAATCTGGCATGTTTGGATTTCTCTTATTTGTTCTCCTTCAGTGAAAGAGAAAGCCCTTACCTGCAAAACTTCTTATCTATGTGAGCGCTGATTATGACCCTTCAGTCTGGTTTATACTAGGTCAGATTACCCCTCTTCTGGCTATCTTATTTCCCAACCATTTATTCACCTTGGATGCCTCTTTCATGGCCTCCACATAGCACTCAGTTTGCAGTGATCCATGGCAAATGGCTACCTTAAAGTCTGTGATCTAGACAATCGGATGCAGGTCAATGGGTCACATAGCCAACTAAAGTATATGCCAAGACCCTCAGGGACAGGTAGACACATGGTTGGTCAACTTACTGTGCCTGTTGTCTGATGGCCAATGTGGTTTTGCAGAATCCTTCCATATTTTTGTGAGAGGATGCGACTGCCCCATAGAGGGAACAGTGCCCCTTCCCTGGGAAACATATAAGAATGTCCCGGGGCTTCCCTGGTGGCGCAGTGGTTGAGAGTCCGCCTGCCGATGCAGGGGACGCGGGTTCGTGCCCTGGTCCAGGAAGATCCCACATGCCATGGAGCGGCTGGGCCCATGAGCCATGGCCGCTGAGCCTGCGCGTCCGGAGCCTGTGCTCCACAACAGGAGAGGTCACAGCAGTGAGAGGCCCGTGTACCGCAAAAAAAAAAAGAATGTCCCGGTGGCTTTCTCTTCCACACTGCACATGCTCTACTGCTGCCCCTCCTCTATGCTGGACCCACTACATCCATGCCACTTGGAATCACTTTGTATAATGGTAGACGTTACTGATGGGAACTTATTACATATATAAACCATCTAGGGGTCTAAAAGAAGTTAAAATATTAGACTCAGAATACAGGCCAACAACAGATTAAGAAAACTGAAATGGAGAAGAAACAGGTCAGTTTCACTCTCACTGCCAAGGAATTCCAATGGGGATTCTACCAAACTACCCTCTCTTGGGAGTCCAACAAGCTGATTAGAGCCCCATCAAGTCCAAACCAGCCAGCTGCCTAGGGAAACACCCAGCTATGAAGTTCATCAGTGCCCAGGAAAGATCTTCCAAGACCACTCTAGCCCCAGTGCCCAGCCTGAATCCAATCCAACCATCTCAGGCAAAATAATAAAATCAGAGAGAGGCTGGCCAACCAGCAGGGTGTGCCTAGGACTAAGGGGATTCCTGGGGTGCAAAACTTTCAGTACCAAAATTGGGAAATTCTGGGCAAATCAGGATGAATTGGTCACTCTATCAGAGACCATAATATGTAAATAGTAAGCTTCGGTGCTATGCTTCCATTTCCAGTACTATTCTAGCTCCAGGGAGATGCTTTACTTGGCTATAGATATGGAGTGCCATGTTACTCACGTGTACACTATATACACTCTGAGGTTTATTTAGATTAAAAAAATGTAAGGTGTCTCCTTCAAATACTTGGAACTCAATCAGTGACACTCCAAAATTAGCTTTAAGTGATAAAATTTTATGTAATTATGACGACCATCTCTAAAATAAGTGATTAAGTGCTTCAATTAAAAAAGGAATGGTCTGAAAACAAATCTCTCAGGAATTATAAATAGTCTCTAAGATATTTGCCCAATTAGAAGCTCTCTGAGTCTTGTTTTTATATTTCTTGCCAACAAATGTTGCTTAGCAACAGTCAGCCATCTCTTTTCTCTCATTAGTTTCCCCTCCCACCTTTGCAGTTCCCACTAAAGGAAAGGAAAGCCATTGCTCTGTGATGACCTCCTCTTCTCAGTTCATAAACAGAAAAGTGAGAGTTGTTTAAATGCGATGGTCCCTAATGCTTGCACCAAGGTTTGTACAGTCTGAAGGACTGCTACTAAAAGAAGTTAAATTCTAATGGTGTCTTAATTCATTAAAACCCATATTAGGAGTAAAAGAGGTTCAGGCACACCAATAATTCTGCAAGGGCCATTGTTGGTATCTTTGTGCCCCAGAATCTTGACTCAGTTACTAGCTGGTGGAGAGGGATGGAAACTACACTGTTGAGGACCAACTTTGTGCCGTACCTTAACTAGGTGCTAGTTTAAATTGGCTTTTAGAATTGGACTTGGGCTGGCTCAGGTGGATTTTTGTTTTTTAGTTTTGGGTTTTCGTGTGGGCGGGGAGGAAGACAGGCAGGGATTAGCGTGGAGACAGAGAACATACTGGATACAAGAGCCACAGCAGGACCTGGCCTCATGGAGCCTGGAACCACACCCCAGCCACCCTTGGGGATCTCAGCAGAAAGGTCTCATTCCAGTTTTCCTTTAGTCCTCCACCTTTCCAGAGTTCCACTGCTCTCTCTGCCTGCTCTTCTCCCTGTGTGGGTCGCTGAGTCTGCTTTTGCTGCCTCTCTCTGCCTTATGTTCTGACCCTAACCACATATCTCAGCTTATTCAAATGTCAGAGCTGCTGCTGCCACATAACTGACTTGCCCAGGGACCCCTGTCTACCTCAGGGACTCTCTCTGTGTTCCTTTCAGCTTCAGCTCTTCCTGCAAACTGCCTGATCCCCTCTAGACTTCTCAAGCCAAATACCCAAGAGTGAAATTTCCAGTCTAAGCAATGTTGTAGACCAATGGCCAACTGTAACTTGGTAATCCTGGCCCAATCAACTGGTACCTGAATGAAATAGGGATTGTATGTTAAACTGTGTGCCCTCAAAATTCATGTGTTGAAGTCCTAACCCTCAGTCCCTCAGAATGTGACCTGATTTGGAAATAGGGTCATAGCAGTGATTTGTTAAGATAGGATGAGGTCATGCTGGAGTAGGATGTGAGCCTAATCTGACATGACTAATGCCCTTATCAGAAGGGGAAATTTGGACACAGACATGCTGACAGGGAGAGAGCTATGTGAAGAAACACAAGACATAGGCAGTCCTCTACAAGCCAAGGAAAGAAACCCTATGAAAGATCCTTCTTTCATAGCCCTCAGAAGGAACCAACCCTGCCAACACCTTAATTTCAAACTTTTAGGCTCCAGAACTGTGAGATAACAAATTTCTGTTGTTTAAGCCACCCAGTTTATGGTACTTTTGTTGTGGCAGCTCTAGAAAACGAATACACATTTTGGTACCTGTAAGGAAGTGCTGTTGTAACAAATACCTAAAAATGTGGAAGTAGCTTTGGAATTGGGTAATGGGTGGAAACTGGAAGAATTTTAGGGTGCATGATAGAAAAAGCCTAGACTGAGCTGAAGAGACTATAGAAATATGGATATTAAAGGAGATTCTTGTGTGTACTCAGAAAGAAAAGAGGAGAGCTATAGAGGAAGCTTCTATTATCTCAGAATACATGTATCATCATGAACAGAATGTTGCTAGAAATATGAATATTAAAGGTGGTTTTTATGAAGTCTTAGTCAACTTGGGCTGCTATAACAAAATACCATAGATTAGGTGGCTTAAACAACAGACATTTATTTCTCACAGCTCTGGAGACTAGGAAGTTCAAGACCAAAGTGTCTTCAGATCTGGTTCCTGGTGAGGGGGTTTCTGTCTGACTTAGAGATGGCTGCCTTCTTCCTGTGTACTTACATGAGAGCTCTAGTCTCTCTTCTTTTTTTTTTTTTTTTTTTTTTTTGTGGTACGCGGGCCTCTCACTGTTGTGGCCTCTCCCGTTGCGGAGCACAGACTCCGGATGCACAGACTCAGCAGCCATGGCCCACGGGCCCAGCCACTCCGTGGCATGTGGGATCTTCCCAGACCGGGGCACGAACCGGCGTCCCCTGCATCAGCAGGTGGACTCCCAACCACTGCGCCACCAGGGAAGCCCTCTTCTTCTTTTTATAAAGACACTCCTCCCATCATGGAGGTCCCACCCTCATGACCTCATCTAAACCCAATTAATGCCCAAGGCCCCATCTCTAAATATCATCACACTGGGGGTTAGGGATTCAACATGAGAATTTTGGGGAGGGAGGGGAACACAAATATTCAGTCCATAACAGAGGTCACAGACAGAAATAAGGAGCATGTTCTTGGAAACTGGGGGAAAGGTGATTGATCCTTGTTAAAAAGTGGCAGAGGACTTTGCTGAGTTGTGTTCTGTTGGATGGAAGGAGACCTTGTAAGCAATGATCTTGAATATTTAGCTGAGGAGATTTCCAAGCAAAGTGTTGAAGATGCAGCTTGGTTTCTCCTTGTTGCTTATAGTAAAACACAAGAGGAGAGAAATAAATTGAAGAAGGAACCGCTAGGCAAAAAGAAACCAACACTTAAAGATCTAGACAATTCTCAGTCTATTCAGATGCCCTGCTCTGGAAACAGAGCCAAGGGTGTGTCTGGACAGCCATCTTCTAAAGAGATTTGGAGTGTGACTCATGGATAAAACCAACCATCTCAACAGAAGCCAGGAATAGAAAGGAAGTTATCCAGGAAAGGTCTATGGAGGATCCTCTTGTCTGATGTCTTGGATCTCCCCATGAATTTCATGAGAGGCCAACATGTTTTCTGGGAATTCTTTATGAACAGAAACACTGCCAACTTGGACTGAACGCGACAGAGATGAGATAAAATGGAGGAAGAATGACTTTGAGTGCAGGGCCAAGGATGGCAGCACTGCAACAGCCACCATGGGCCCAGAGGGCACAGATCTAGGGTTTAGGGTCACCTCCTCCTTGGCTCCAGAAGGTGGGCAAAACTAATACAGAAGATGGCAGACTAAACATGGCAGACTAATCCCTGTCAAGGGGAAATATGGGCAGAAAGTTTTGCTTTGGAGTGTGAGTAAGGTGAATATCTGGTACAGGAGCTTTACATATTTTATGTAATTTAGTCTTCACAGAAGACCTGGGCATCGGTTTTATTCTCATTTTATCAGCTTGGAGACTAAGCCAGTTTTTGAGGTCTCATATCTGGGAAATGGAAGAATCAGGGTTTAAACCCAGGTCTGATCCTGGGTTCACTAGAAGAGGTAAACCTTTCTTCAGTTCACTAGGAGAGGTATTGCATCTAGGACTTTGTAATGACAACAAAGAGGTTAAGTAAAATTAACTAAACTCAGTCTATGCTGTACCTGTATATCTATACCTATATATCTATATCTATGTCTATATTCATATCTGTATCCATACCTGTATTTGTATCCATATCTATCTGTGTGTGTGTGTGTGTGTGTGTGTGTGTGTGTGTGTGTACATAAAGCAAATAATAAGTAGCACTGGCCTAATAACAACTTCCAACCCTTCAATCTTTCTTAACTAGAAATTGCTGAAACCTTTAGTCAAGGATGGCCAAGGGAAATGTCTCTTTTTCATTTACTGCCAATCTATAGATTCTTTGTCTTTCTGAAGGCATTCACCACCCTCACCATCTGCATTTGAAATGGCTGCTTCCTTATAGCAGAGATTTTCATACTGTTTTAGAGAATTCACAAATCTCTTGGCAACAATGATTTTTAAAGTTCATTCTTTAAGTCTTCATTACATGCTGGAATTTAAGAAGATTTACTTTTCTTTTGTACGTTCTGCAAAATGCCAGCTGAAGTTGCTTATTATCTGGAAGATGCCTTATCACTCTTTAAATGGCATGGCATCTCTCTGCCCTGTTTTTTCAGCTTTTTTACTCTGTTATATTCTGTGTTGCTGTACATGGTGATAGGGAGCATTTTATAAGCTTGTGCCTTTTGCTCTGAGAGACAAATTTTAGGCTTATCTCCCCCTTTAAAGTGTCTCTCCATCATAATAGTACCTGGATTTTACCCTACTTCCTGATCGCCCTATTGAATATCCTCCTGTGTGTAGAAAAGTAGCATTTTGCAGTTTATGCATTTCCTGGTCATTATTATATAGGTTCTATTAAGATATAAATAGCCAAAATACAATTCTAAGAATTCTATATAACATTTGTTTCAAGATCCAACCTCAAATAATCACAGAAAATCGGTCTCTGCAATCTTATTGCAATCTTGCTTTTGCTGTTTTCTTTCATTCTGTTTTGTTAATAGAGGTTATTATGGTTCTCTTTTGCTTTTGTCTGTCTTCCAGGGTTCCTGGGCTACTTGAAGTGGTTTTTATTTTTATTTTTTTAAAATCAATCCAAGCATATCATGAAGTGACAGCTACAGTTTTTGCCCAAAGATCCACAGAAACGTCTGCTGGAGGCCCTCTTGTTTTCATGGTGGAGATCTGATAATTACCTGTGTAAAAGTTCCACGAGAGTCTGCTGTGTTTACTTGTATGTCCCCCGTGACCAGAGAAGCACTTGGCACATAGAAAGTGCTAAATAAAGAGAAGAGAAACTAAAAACAACTTACAAATTCTAAAAATACCACAGGCCTAGGCTACAAACTCAGAAGTTCTAATAAATTCAATTTTATGTGATTTCTATCAAAAGAAGGAAAAATATACAGTGCATTTATAATTGTACTTGTTGTTTTATCAAATATATTCTTGATAGGAGAGAACTTCTGGCTTGACCAAGTGTTAATGAGAATGGATTCCTTCACTTATAATTTTACATATCTGATGCTTGGAAGAATTTCCACAGACTAGCTTCTGGCTCTGTACGTTTCAAACCATGTGTTTTCTCTGCTCTCTATTCCCAAGTCCTGGGTACCAACTGGATGCATATGATCTCTAACACTGCATCTTCATGTCAAGATGTCAGGTAAGCTGGGCCAATGTCCTATAGGAGTATTTCTGGAGCTATTCCTATACCAGAAGGGCTAGAAACATCTAAACCGTACATGGAAATCATTGCAAAGTGTGTAAATATACCCCACAAAAGCTAAAGCAAATGTATACTCAATTCAACTGCCCCAAGACAAATGCCTATGGCCACTCGACATTGCTGGGCATAAGGGAAGTATGATGGAGGGGGAGTCAGAGTGGGAAGAGATATGATTAACATAGTTACTCTGGCAAATTCTACAATTTAGCTGCATTGACTTCATGGTAAATACACTTTTGATTTATTCAGAGGTAAACATGTCACCCCAACATAGCTTGGGGAGAAGGCAGTGCTAGTTGCTAGTGGGCATACCAGTCTTTCCTTGGATTAGAGTACGGAAGGTAGGAGAGGGGACTTCTCCTTCTGCTGAGGTTGCTAGGCTGAAACAATACGGTGAGGTAGCAGTGTGAGGGCAAACAAGGCCACAGAGAGGGAACCGGCTGAAAGGGTGGAGAGGTAGAGAGAAATTACACCATATGAGCTCTCAAATTGGGCCATGTCTGAATCCAGCTACAACTCTGTACTCTCCTGTTCCGTGAGTCAACACATTTCCCTTTCTACCTCAAGCCAGTTTGAATTTAGGTTTCTGTCAGTGAAGCCAAGAGTCCTGACTAATATACCAAATGATGGCTGTCAGCATTATTTTGCTCGTAGAAGTCTGAGATAGTCTCATATTGCTGAGAAAAAAAATTAATTTCCAGTCACATGGATAGTTTCTCCACTGGAGGTCTGGAACATTATTTTAGGCAGAGTTTAAGTGCCCTCCAGTAATAATGACAGTGATACTTTACATGTACACAGCATTCTGAAGTTTCAAAGTGATTTTTGACACATTATCTTCTTTCATCCTCACAGAAGACATGCATTTTCATTAAAGCCTTTCAAATGAAGAAACTAAAGGCTCAGAGGGGTTAAATCACTTGCCTAAGGTCGTCCAGCTGGAACACAAGGCCAGGTCCTGCACACCTCCCTGAGCACACCTGCAGACGCAGAGCTCCCCACGCTCACTGGAAATTATACTTCTGGTCAGAAGATGGACCATCCAACACCGCTGGGCCAGATCCAATCCTGGCACATGACTACTACTTCCTTTGTCTTTAGCACCTAACCTTCCAGATGATTGATCCCAGCAACTTTAACTTCTCTGACTACTTTCTCTTAATCCTTTGCCTAAAACTTCAGACTTCTAAACTCTTTCCAATGTCCTAACTGCTGAGAACCACAAAATCTCTGGCCTTTGCCTTACCAACTTGATATCAAGCCTTTATTAAAATTTTCACCACCGAGATCTTCAAACATGATTTCTACCTTTACCTTTGGATACTTTTCTAGCTACTCTATAACATGGGTTCTTGATTCTTTGATTCCCCTAACTCCAATCCTAATTATGATTGTTCTGATCTTGCACCGTCATTCTTTCTGAAGCATTTGTCTCTGTATTGTTTATTTCCAGAGGAGGAGGAGGAGAAGGAGAGAAAGAGAGAGAATGAGACACACAGACATCTGGCCTGTGTTCCGTCTTATGAGTGTGGTTGGAAAACCAGAGTCTACCAGAGCTTACAGGCTCTGTTTCAAGGACCTTGATATGAGATTTTTCTTTAGGAAAGGAGTGCCAAGAAATGGCACAAAGTTTCAGAGATGTCATTTTACTGGCAGAGAAAGAGAGTGTCGATTCTAGAGAACAATTCACTTCTGACCATTTCAACCATAAATGACAGTTCAGATAGAGTAGTCTTCCTCTTTGCAGTAAGATAGAACCAGGAGAAGCATAGCATGGACTGGCAAGAGGTGCCCAAAGAGGCTGCTCTGTGGAGCATGTCACTGCCACCTGGTGAAGGATCCTCCCAAGATTAGTTCCTGCCTGAGAGAAGAGTGTGGCTTCTGCAAGCATTGGCCAAGAAAGGTCTTCATGAATAAAGCGTTCAGCATTGCCATGTGTCTAAAAGGCATGATTTATCCAGGGCATCTTCAGGAATGGAAAGAAAGCTGAGAACAATAATCCAGCAGGCATTTAAGTACAATTTCAGAAGGGACTTGGGAACTATGGTTCAGGGACCATGATAGTAAACATCAGAAAGTTCTCCAAAGCTTTGTAACTTCTCCATGGATAATTTTTAACATCGTTTGTTTCCTACAATCTCCTATATAAAGACAAGGGTTGTATAATGAAAAGAGCTGTACATTTGCATGAGGGACAAAAGGAACTGGGAACCCCAATGCCAGGAATCTCAGATGACAGAGTGGGAACTGGTAGCTTCCCCTTGAAAGGAAGAGTAAGTAGATGGTCTGCTCTTGAGACTTGGTGCTAGGACTTAGTAATAGAAACACCCAAGATGTTCTCTGGTGGAGGTGTCAATGTTTGTTGTCTCCCCCAAACCTATACCTAATCCCCTTTTTCCATACTGGGAGAGCCAGATTTTGAAGATGATAGATCTTGATTGGACTAACCTAATTATGGTGGTGCCATTTCCCTTGTCACTGATTAACTTAGTGGTAGGCTTGTCCTGGCCAATGAAATGTGTGTGGAATTCTACCGGAGAGCATGCATTTGGCAAACTTTTTTCTGTTTGGGGTTGTTTTTAAGCTCTTAAAAAGAGACACACGAAAGAAAAACCGATCTTATTTTATGGGATGTTGCATCTTCATATACTGGGTTATAAGAGAAGTATTAATAAATTTTAAATAATTTAAATCATATACAGTGTGTTCTCTGATCACAGTGCAATTAAATTAGAAATCAACAATTGTGAGATATCTGGAAAACCCACAAGTATTGAGAAGTTTAATAATATACTTCAAAATAACCTATGAGTAATAAATAAATTATAAGGGAAAGTTGGAAATATTTCAAGCTCAAAGATAATGAAAATACAACATATCAAAATTTTGGATGCAGCTAAATTAGTGCTTAGAATAATTTTTAAATCCACAGCTTTAAATGCCTGTATTAGAAAAAAGATAAAGCATGAAATAAATGACCTAAGTTTCCACTTCAAGAAGCTAGGAAAAGAAGGGTTAAGTAAGCCTAATATAAGCCTAACAGGGTAAAGTAAGGAAGGACATAATTAAGATAAGACCAGAAATCAATGAATAAAAAACAGAGAAAATTAACAAATCCAAAGGTAGTACTCTGGAAAAAAAAAATCAACAAAAAAGAGAGAAAGAGAACAGAGACATATTATGAATGTAAGAAATGAAAAGAGGCTATAGCACTAAAATGTCTACAGTCATTAAATGGATAATAATAGAATTTATGAAATTTTATACCAACAAATTTAATGAAATTAGATGAAATGAGCAAATTCTTTGAAAAATAAAACATACCAAAAATGACAGAAAATCTAAATAGCCATTTAATCATTAACGCAATTGAAATTGTTACCAAAACCCTCCCTCAAAGAAAAGTCCAGGCCAAGATTTTTTTCACTGCTAAATTCTATCAAAGATTTAAAGATGAAATAATGTCAATTTGTGACAAATTCTTTCAGAAAATAGAATTGGTAAAAATACTTCCAAACTCATTTTATGAGGGCATATAATGCTGATATTAAAAACTTTGAAAATACATCAAAGAAAGAAGAAAGGAGGGAAGGAAGGGAGAGGAAGAAGAAGAAAAAGAAGGTGGCAAAGAAGAAGAAGAAAGGGTGGGAGAGAGGCAAGGAGGGAGGGGGGAAGGGAAAAAGAGAAAAGAAAATTACAGTTCAAATCCCTCATGAATATAGGAACAAAGATAGTGTACAAAATATTAGCCAATAGAACTGAGCAATATATAAAAGGGATGACAAGGTTGGGTCTATTAGATATCAAATTTGATCTAACAATCAAAAGTTAATCAATTCGGCATATTAATAGAAGAATAAAAGAGAAAATCTATAAAATCTTCTAAATAAATGAAGGGAAAACATTTGATAAAATTCACCATCCATTCATGATTTTTTTAAAAACCTAGCAAATTAAGAATAGAAGTCTCTCAATATGATTAAAAAAAAAAAACTTTAAGAAAAACCAACAGCTAGTATCATACTTAATGGTGAAATAGTGTACCTTTCCCTCTTAAGATTGGGAATAAAGCAAAGATGTGTATTCACACCATTTCTGTTGCATACTGTACTGGCCATCCTAGTCAGTGCAATAAGATAATCAAAAGAGATAAAAACCATAAAATTGGGATGGAATGAATGGAACTATATCTATTCACAGATAACATGATTGCTTATGTAGAAAATCCTAAAGTACCTACAAAACCACTATAGAATTAATGTTAGTTTAGTCTTATCAAGGATACAAAGTCAATATACAAAAAAATTCAATTGTACTTTTAATACATAGCATCAATTTGAAAATTAAAAAACAATTCCATTTGTGATAGTATTTTAAAACACACAAGATATTTGAGAATAAATTTAACAAAACATAGGCAAGACCTCTACCCTAAAAATTAATATAAGAAATTAAAGACCCAAATAAATGGAGAAATGCCATTTACATGAATTGAAGACTCAATATTTTTAAGATGTCATTAATCCCCAAATTGATTTATGGGTTCAGTAAATCCTGAGTCATAATCCCATCAGGAGTTTTGGTAGAAAATAATAAACTGATCCTAAAATTTATATGGAAATACAAAAAACTTAGAAGACCCAAAGCAAATTAGAATAAGAAGAATAAAGTTGGAAGACATATTTCTTGACTTTGAGACACTATAAAGCTACAATAATCAAAACAGCCTAGTACTTGTATAAGGAAAGACAAATTGAGCACCACAAAAGAAATGGAACAGAAAAGCTAGAAATAGATCCATATTTATACAGTCAACTAAATTTGAACAAAGCTATCAAAACAATTCCATGGGGAAAGGAAATCTTTTCAACAAATGATTCTTGGATAACTGGATATACAAATGGAAAGAAAGAAACCTCAACCCCCTCCCTCACACCTCCGTCACACCATTCACAAAAGTTAATTCAAATGGGTCATAGATCTAAATGTCAAAGCTAAAACTGTGAAGCTTCTAGAAGGACACAGAAAGCAAAATCATTAAATTTTTTAAAAAATTTCGCTCTATCAAAAGATACTATTAAGAACATAAATAGACAAACCTTAGACTGAGAGAAAATGTTAGCAGAAAATATACATGAAAGAGGACTGGCATCCAGAATATGAAAATAACTCATACAACTCAGTAACAAACTGACAAACCCAACCAAGTTGGGTAAAATATTTGGAAAAACACTTCACAAAAGAAAGATATAAAAATGGCTTATAAAAAAATAAAATGAAATAGTGCTGTATTATGGAAATGCAGATGAAAACCACAATGGGACCCAATATCCATGGCTAAAACAAGAAGGATAGACAGCAACAAACATTGCTAAAGAGGTGATGGAATCATAACACATATACTGTTTGTATAAGTTACACTGTTGGTGGAAATGCAAAATTTTACAACCACTTAGCGGGAAGTTCTGGCAGTCTCTTAAAAAATTAAAGATAATTTTTTTTTTAATAATCATGGAATTCCCTGGTGGTCCAGTGGTTAGCACTCTCACTGCTGAGGGCCTGGGTTCAATCCCTGGTCGGGGAACTAAGATCCCGAGGAAAGCCTCGTGGTGCAGCCAAAATAAATAAATAAATAAATTTAATAGAGTAATACACGTTAAAAAAATATTTTTATAATCAGCAATTCTACTCCTGACTATGTACCTGTGGTAAGCAGTATAATACCCCCCAAAACGTCCAGGTCCTAATCCCTGGAACCTGTGTTACATACAAAAGAGAATTAAGGTCGCAGATGGAATTAAGGTTGCTAATCAGCTGACCTTAAAAGAGGGAGATTATCCTGGCTTACCTGAGTGTGCCCAACGTAAATATAGGATCCTTTAGAGTGGAAGAGGGAGGCAAATGAAGAGAGGAAGAGGGAAGTATGATTTCAGAAGAATGGTCATAGAAATACAACAGTGCTGGCTTTTTTTAAAAAATAAATTTATTTTATTTATTTATTTACTTCTGGCTATGTTGGGTCTTTGTTGCTGTGCACAGGCTTTCTCTAGTTGCGGCGAGCGGGGGCTACTCTTCATTGCGGTGCGTGGGCTTCTCATTGCGGTGGCTTTTCTTGTTGTGGAGCATGGGCTCTAGGCACATGGGCTTCGGTAGTTGTGGCTCACGGGCTCAGTAGTTGTGGCCCGCAGGCTCAGTAGTTGTGGTGCACGGGCTTAGTTGCTCCGCGGCACGTGGGATCTTCCTGGACCAGGGCTCGAACCCGTGTCCCCTGCACTGGCAGGCGGATTCTAACCACTGCATCACCAGGGAAGCCCCAACATTGCTGGCTTTGAAGGTGGAAAAAGGAGCTGTGAACCAAGGAAGGTGTGTGGCCTCTAGAAGCTGGAAGAGGTAAGGAAACAGATTCTCCCCTAAAGACTCCAGAAGGGAACACAGCTCTGCCAACACCTTCATTTCAGCCCAGTGAGACCTGTGTTGGATCTCTGACCCGCCGAACTGTAAGATAATACATTGTACTGTTTAGCCCTCTGAGTTTGTGGTAATTCGTTAAAGCAGCAATAGAAAGCTAATACAGTACCCAAGAGAAATGAAAGCATGCGTCTCAAGAATGTTCTTAGCAGTTTTATAATAGCCAGAAATTGGAAATAGCTTGGATCTCTACCAACAGGATAATAGATAAACAAACTGTGGCATATCACGTAATAAAATATTACTCAACAATAAGAAAGAACAGACTATACACACAAAGTAGATGAATTTCAAACACATGCTGGGTGAAAGAAGCTGGGCACATACCGTGTGATTCTTTTTATATGAAGTTCTAGAACAAGCGAAACGAATCTATGGTTGAAAAAAAAAAACCCTCTGGTTTGCCTTTGGGATAGAGTGAGTGTGAGGATTGATTGGGAAGGGACTGAGAGAATTTGGGGGGATAGAGGTAATGTTGTATAGTAGTCCTCCTTACCAAAGGGGAATGCATTCCAAGAACCCCAGGGGATGCCTGAAACCATGGACAGGACCAAACCCTATATATCAGGGGTCCCCAACTTCCGGGCCACGGACCGGTACCGGTCCCTGGCCTGTTAGGAACCGGGGCACACAGCAGGAGGTGAGCAGCGGCTGAGCGAGTGAAGCTTCACCTGTATTTACAGCCCCCCTTCTGTCGCATTACCACCTGAGCTCCGCCTCCTGTCAGCATTATGGTGAGCTGTATAATTATTTCATTATGTATTAACGTAATAATAATAGAAATAAAGTGCACAATAAATGTAATGTGCTTGAATCATCCCGAAACTGTCCCTCCCCACTGTCCGTGGAAAAATGGCTTCCACGAAACCGGTCCCTGGTGCCAAAAATGTTGGGGACCGCTGCTCTATATACTATGTTTTTTTTGATACATACATACCTATGATAAAGTTTAATTTATAAATTAGGCACAGTAAGAGATTAACAAGAAAAATTAATAATAAAAATAGAACAATTATAACAATATACTGTAATAAAAGTTATGTGAATGTGGTCTCTCAAAATATCTTATTGTACAAATTTAATGCCTTTTCCATCTTAACTGAGCACTTATCACACACTGTGGTCGTAACTTTTGCAGTTTGAGGTGCAACAGTAAAACTAGCATGAATTTCTTTTTCCTTCTTCATAATTTCACAGATAGAAGATTCATTCTTATCGTAGATTTTAGTAATCTCAGCATACAATTTTTTTTCTTATCGTTGAGAACCTTCACCTTTTCACTTATAGGAAGCACATCACGACTTCTCTTTGGCATATCCAAATTGCCAGCATCGCTACTCTTGTGCTATGGGACCATTACTAAGTAAAGGAAGGGTTACTTGAACATAAGCACTGCATTACCTGACAGTCCCTCTGGTAGCTGAGCCAGCTACTAAGTGACTAATGGGTGGGATGTGCTGGACAAAGGGATGATTCACATCCAGGGCAGGATGAAGCAGGAGGAAGCAGGACAGCACAAGATCTCATCATGCTACTCAGAACAGACCAGCTCTAAAACTTATGAATTGTTTACTTCTGGAATTTTCCATTTAATATGTTCAGATGGTGGTTGATCTAGGTCACAGAAAAGGAAACTGCAGAAAAGGAAGGGCAACTATATATCTTAATAAGGATTTCAGTTGCACAGGTATATGCACTTGTGAAATCTCATGGAATAAGCTACGCACTTTATCGTGGGTTGAACTGTGTCCCCCAAAAGATATGTTGATGTCCTGACTGTCAGTAAATGTGACTATGACTTTACTTGGAAAAAAAGGGGTTTGCAGATGTAATCAAGTTCAGAAGAGGTCATACTGGATTAGAGTAGCCTTACATCCAATGATTGGTGTTTTTACAAGAAGACCATGTATAGACACAGGCATACAGAAAAACACAGGGAGAATGCCATGTGATGACAGAGACAGAGATTAATGTAACTACAAGCCAAGGAATGCTACAAGAAGCTGGGAGAGAGGCTTGAAAGAGATTCTTCCTCAGAGCCTCCCAAAGAAGGCAGCCTCACCAACACCCTGATGTCAGACTTGTAGCCTCCGAAACTAAGAGAGAATAAATTTCTGTTGTTTAAAGCCACATAGTTTACAGTATTTGTTATAACACCCCTAGGAAACTAATACAAACTTAAGTTTGTGCACCTCACTATATGTAAACTTTATCTTAAACAGATAAGTATAAAAATACTGGATTCTAACTTATAATATGTATGTGAAGCATTTAAGTGTCTGAAACTAAATTTGAATTGTTGAAACTAAATGTTGGGTATGAGTATTCAATGTACAATTAAACAGCATTGTACAGTATACAATTCTTTAATCTTTTCAGTATATTTGAAAATTTTTTGTTTGTTTGTTTTGTTTTTGCGGTACGCGGGCCTCTCACTGTTGTGGCCTCTCCCGTTGCGGAGCACAGGCTCCAGACACGCAGGCTCAGCGGCCATGGCTCACGGGCCCAGCCGCTCCGCGGCATGTGCGATCTTCCCAGACCGGGGCATGAACCCGCGTCCCCTGCATCGGCAGGGGGACTCTCAACCACTGCACCACCAGGGAAGCCCTTGTATGCTTATTTGCCATTTGTGTGTCTTCTCTGGCGAAGTGTCTATTCACAAGTTTTCAATTAGATTGTTTGCTTTCTTATTGTTGAGTCTAAGAGTCCTTTATATATTTTGTATGCAAGTCTTTTATCAGATACGTGTTTTGCAAATATTTTCTCCCAGTCTGTGGCTTGTCTTTTCATTCTCTTAACTGTGTCTTTTGAAGAACAGAAGTTTTTATTTTTAAGAAAGTCTAATTCATAATTTTTTCTTTCATTTCTATTGGTGTTATATCTACAAACTCATTACTAAACCCAAGACTGTATAAATTTTCTCCTACTTTTTCAAGAACTCTTGTACTTTTGTACTTTACATTCAGGTCTGTGATCAACTTTGAGCTAATGCTTGTGAAAAGTGTAGGTCTGTGTTTAAGTTCATTGTTTTGCAAATGGATGTTCAATTGTTCTAACACCATTTGTCCATTGAATTGCCTTTGTTCCTTTGTCAATTATCAGTTGACTGTTTTTGTGTGGGTTTACTTCTGTGCTCTCTATTCTGTTCCACTGATCTATGTGTCTATTATTTTCCTAAAACCATGCAAAAAAATGAAATACTTAGAAATATATTTTAAAAATTATGTCCACAACCTACACATCGAAAACTACCAAATATTCTGGAGATGATCTAAATAAATGGAGAGATATATCATCTTTATAGATCAGAGAACACATTGTTAGTATGTCAGTTTTTTCCCAAATTGATCTGTAGATTCAATGTATTCCTAATCAAAATCCCAATGTACTTTTTTTGTAGCAAATGACATGCTTATTCTAAAACTTAAAGATCTTCCTTGACTTATAGTGGGGTTTTGTCCTGATAAACCCATCATAAGTTGAAAATACCGTAAGTCAAAAATGCATTTAGTACTCCTAATCTACTGGACTCATAGCTTAGCCTAGCCTACCTTAAACGTGCTCAGAACATTTACATTAACTTACAGTTGAATGAAATCATGTAACACAACGCCTATTTCATGATAAAGTGTTGAATATCTCATGTAATTTATTGAATGCTGTACTGAAAGTGAGAAATAGAACGGTTGTGTGAGTACAGAGTAGTTATAAGTATATCGGTTGTTTACCTTGTGATCATGTGGCTCACTGGGAGCTGCAGCTCACTGCCAATTGCCCAGCATCACAAGAGAGTATCATACTGCATATTCCTAGCTTGGGAAAAGATCAAAATTCAAAGTATGGTTTTCACTGAGTATTGATTTTGCACCATTGTAAAGTTGAAAAAACCACCATCTGTATATGGAAATTTTAAGGACCTAGAATATCCAAAACAATCTTGAAAAGATTGTTGGAATACTTACATTTCATGGTTTCAAAACTATATATATATATATATATATATATATATATATATATATATATATATATATATATACAAACACATACACACACATTTATATGAATTACTTTGCTGTACACCTGAAACACTGTAAATCAACTATAGTTCAATAAAAAAAATTTTTTTAACTTAAGACAAAGATTCAGTAATCAAGACAGTGTTGAATGGGCATAAGGATAGATTGAGAATTCAGAAGTAAACCTTTACATTTATGATCAATTAATTTTCAATAAGGATGCCAAGACCAGAAATGAATAATCTTTTCAACAAATGGTGTTGAGACAACTAGATATCCACATGCAAAACAATGAAGTTAGACCCCTACCTCACACAAATATAAAAAAAATAACCCAAAATGGATTATAGACCTAAAAGTAAGAGCTAAAACAATAAAACTCTTAGAGGAAAACATAGGACTAAATCTTCCTGCCCTTAGGTTAGGCAATAGTTTCTTATATATGACTCCAAAAGTACAAGCAACAACATTAAAAATAGATAAATTGGACTGCATCAAAATTAAAAAATGTTCTGCTTTAAAGGACACCAGTAAGAGAGTGAGAAGTCAACCTAGGCAAAGATTCAAAATAGTCACAACACCAAATGCTAGCAAGGAGGTGGAGCCACAGAAACTCTCATTCATGGCTGCTGGGAATTTTAAATGGTACAGCCACTTTGCAAGACAGTTTCTCACAAAACTATACATACTCTTACCATACGATCCAGTAACTGTGCTCCTTGGTATTTACCCAAAGGAACTGAAAACTTATGTCCACACAAAAGCCTGCTCACAGATGTTTACAGCACAGTCACCAAAACTTGGAAGTAACCAAGATGTCCTTCAACAGGTGAATGGATAAATAACTGTGATACATCCAGATAACAAAATATATGTCGGGCTTCCCTGGTGGCGCAGTGGTTGAGAGTCCGCCTGCCGATGCGGAGGACGCGGGTTCGTGCCCCGGTCCGGGAGGATCCCGCGTGCCGCGGAGCGGCTGGGCCCGTGAGCCGTGGCCGCTGGGCCTGCGCGTCCGGAGCCTGTGCTCTGCAACGGGAGAGGCCACAGCAGTGAGAGGCCCGCGTACCGAAAAACAAAACAAAACAAAACAAACAAAAAAACACAAAATATATGTCAATACTAAAAAGAAATGAGCTATCAAGCCATGAAAAGACATAGCGGAAATTTAAATGTATATTATTAAGAAGCCAATCAGAAAAGGCTACATACTGTATGATTCCAACTGTATGACATTCTGGGAAAGGCAAACTATAAAGACAGTAAAAAGATCAATGGTAACTGGGGGGAAGAGGCAAGGGAGGGATGAGTAGCTGGAGTGCAGAGTATTTAGGGCAGTGAAACTATTCTATATGATACTACAGTGGTGGATACATGTATATATTTGTCAAAAATCATAGAATGGGGACTTCCCTGGCAGTCCAGTGGTTAAGACTCCGTGTTTCCAATGCAGGGGGTGTGGGTTCGAGCCCTGGTTGGGGAACTAGGATCCTGCATGCTGTGTGTCGTGGTCAAAAAAAACCAAAAAAAACAAACAAAAAAACGCAGAACGTACAAAACCAAGAGTGAATGCTAATGTAAACTATCTACCTTGAGTGACAATTATGGGTTAGTGTAGGATCATCAACTGTAACAAATGTCCCGCTATGGAACAGGGGGCTGTTGATAGCGAGGAAGGCTGTGCATGTACGGGGACAGGGTGTATATGAGAACTCTCTGCACTTCTGCTCAATTTTGCTGTGAATTTTAAATTGCTCTAAAAAATAGTCTTTTTTTGTCAACCCGTAGAATGGAAGAAAATATTTGCAAATTATATACCTGATAAGAGATTCGTTCCCAGAACATTTAAAGAACACTTGCAACGCAATAATAAAGACAAACAAATTACAAACGGACAAAAGATTTTAATAGACATTTTTCCAAAGAAGAGCTACAAGTGACCAATAAGTATTTGAAATTATGCCCATCATCCTTGGTCATTAGATAAATGCAAATCAACACTGCACTAGGACACCAGTTCACCCCACACTAGGATGGCTGTACTAAACAAAAGACAGCATTTGTGAGAATGTGGAGAAATTGGAACCCTCGTACACAGCTCTGGGAATAGTAAAATGGTGCAGCTGTTTTGGAGAGCAGTTTGGCAGTTCTTCAAATGTTAAACAGAGAATTACCACATGACCTAGAAATTCCATACCTGGGTATATACCCAATATAATTTAAAACAGGTGTTTGAACAAAAACTTGTCCACTAAAGTTCAGCAACACTATGCACAATAGCAAAAGGTGGAAACAACCCAAATGGCCATCAGCTGATGAATGGAAAAACAAAATGTGGTATATCAATACAATGGAAAATTATTCAACAATAAAAAGAAATGAAATATTAATACATACTACATGAACACTGAAAACATTTACTAAGTGAAAAAAGCCAGACACGAAAGCCACATATTGTATGAGTCCGTTCATATGAAATATCAAGAATAAGCAAGTCCATAGAAATGA
Organism: Stenella coeruleoalba; assembly: GCF_951394435.1. NCBI lineage: Eukaryota > Metazoa > Chordata > Mammalia > Artiodactyla > Delphinidae > Stenella > Stenella coeruleoalba. The sequence continues at coordinate 49,367,329 of NC_137150.1, forward strand.
AAGATTGCAGTTGTTAGGAGCTGGCTGGAGGCGACAATGAGGAGTGACTGATAATATGTATGGAGTTTCTTTGTATGGAGATGAAAATGTTCTGAAATTAGTGTTGAAGGCTGCACGACTCTGTGCATATACTAAATACCACTGAATTGTATGCTTTAAAGGATGAATCTTTTGATATACGAATTATGTCTCAATAAAGCTGTTGTGAAAAAATAACTGACTGGGTTGGCAAAGAAAACTCAATAGCTAGAGTGTGATAATAGTTTATTAAACTATCCCAGAGGTTCCAGAGGATTATAAGCATACTTACCATTTCTAATATGTATAGTCAAGTTAAAATAAATCAGGTAAATACTTGATTTGTGTTTTAAAAGAAATTGAAAGTCTACAGCCCAGTGCTGTTAACTACACCACAGAGTTTATTGTTTGTTGTTTGGCAAAGCTCACTACATTTTCCTTATAGAAGTGGTTCTGTAGACAGATCCTACAGAGCTAAGTGTGCAGAAGAATTAAATTCTGGTTTATCTCCTAAAATCCTATGGAAAACTTAAATGGCCAAATTTCAGAATAGCTCATTCAAAAACTCTCTAAAGGGCTTCCCTGGTGGCGCAGTGGTTGGGAGTCCGCCTGCCGATGCAGGGGACGCGGGTTCGTGCCCCGGTCCAGAGGATCCCACGTGCCGCAGAGCGGCTGGGCCCGTGAGCCATGGCCGCTGAGCCTGTGCGTCCGGAGCCTGTGCTCCACAACGGGAGAGGCCACAACAGTGAGAGGCCCACGTACCGCAAAAAAAAAAAAAAAAAAAAAAACTCTCTAAAAAGTATAAAGCCATAAGACTTAGCCAAATTAAGTGAAAAATTTCTCCCCACTGGATCTTTTATTCAAGAACATAATTTAATGATCAGCCATGTCCATGAGCTGGTCACCTTATCAATTGCCTCTGAAAAATCCTAGGTGGAGTATCTATCCACAGTTTGTATCTACTCACCCCACTGTCTCACTTCTCGTTGCTAGGATACCACTTCTTTGTGATGTCAACCTATTGGAATATTAAAAATTTATTTCTAATCAAGCTTTTATTCTACATGGCTTTAGGAAAAGAAGAAAGCAAGGTTCATGCACACATAAGACAGCTTCCAGAATGAATTTAAATCATTGATAATAATTCTAAACTAATTTCTTATTTAAAAATTGAAAAACCTGACTTTATCATTAAAATTGCAAGTCTTAGCCTGTGTATTAGTTTGTCTGTAAGTGGAAGGGGAGGTCATATCACAGAATCCTTTCCTTCCTTCAAAATGGCTGACTAATTTTTATCTCTCAAAGATGAAACCTCCAGGGTACAGAAAAAGTCCTCCTTCAGAGAAGATTCATTTTCTTCTTCCTTCTTAGGGCTTCCAGGTTCAAAACTAGAAACTGGAACAATCTATTTTCCTGTCACTTTCCAAAAGTGACAGATTAGAAGGTTAAAAAAATTGGTATTATTCAGTTTATTTTTATTCCAATTAATTCATGTCACTGATGTATACTGAACACCCTCTATGCACAAGTCATTGTACTAACCAATGTGGAGAGTGTAGAAATGAATTGGCAACAGTCACTGTCTTCAAGTGGATCATAAACTAGTGAAGAAATGAACATATGCGCAATATCCAATGTCAGTCTCCAAGGGGCAGGGGACGGAGTCACTCCAGGCCCAGTGGGTCGAGTCCCAGCACCTTCTCTGGGGTCTGCAGAAACACAGGTCTGGAGCCTGCATCGGTTGGGCGTTGAGCCAAAGGGGCAGGTAAGTATGCAGCATCGTCAGCGTACTAGAGTAGCACCAGAGCAACAGCTCGAAGCTGGTCACCACACGAGGGAAACCAATGTGTGAAGACAAATTCATAGGGCAGGGCTCAGCTGGGCGCTCCTAGGTGGTGCCTGGGGCCTCTGCCCCGGACACTGAGGGGGCTGGTAAAGGAGGACATGACCCAACTTCACTAAGCAGGAGTAACAAGGAATGGGCATACAAAGAACAAGGAAGAGGAAGACAAAATATGAAGGTTGGAGAATGCTGCCATATTAAAGCAATGGCTAGTAGTGGTGGGCCAGGAGTGTGAAATGTATTCAGCTGTGGGCTGAGGAAGCAGTGCAGTGGGAGATAGAGCTGGGATCTTGGGCCAGATTAAGAAGGGCCTTGAAATGCCATGCTACGGAATTTGGACTTTATTCTATATGTGCAGTGAGGATTCATCCAGCACTGTTGAGTGATGCAATGTTGTAAAATATTGCCCTTCAATAACAAGCTAACTTAGCAACTTAGCTCAGGAACAGTTAAAAATTACTAGCTTTTACACATTTCAAAATACGTTATTCTCTGTGTGCCCCCTCAGACCCATTCTTCACCTTCTCCCTCCTGCGCTGTGCCCCAGAAGGCTTTCACCAGGCTTCCTTGTCCTCTGGCTTCTGGTAGGGTGTGTCCAGTGGGAGGCACCAGCAGGCCCGCAGTTCAGAAGGAAAGAGAGGTACGGATGTGTTTGGTAAGTGTTTCTCTCCCAAGGCCTCAGCTCTTGTGAAGTGTCTCCTTTCTACAGCTACAGCTCTCTCCAGGTTCTGGTTACTGCCTCCTTCTCCTGTCCCTTCAGGTCTAAGGGTGGTAATGAATCCCCACTGTTGCTAGTCACTGGATGCCTCACCATTCCTTAATGTTTTCTTGAACCTGATATATTGGTGGGGGTGAGGGGGCAGTTCTCTAAGACCACCCTCCGGTTAGATGATTCACTGAGAGGACACACATGACTCAACATATATTAATACTCATGGCTAAGATTTCTTACAGCCAAAGAATACAAAGCAAAATCAACAAAGGTAAAAGGTACATGGGGTGAGGTCTGGAAGAAACCAGACAGAAGGTCCAAGAGGACTGTCCCAGTGGAGTCACACAAGACCTGCTTAATTCCTCCCACAGTGAGTTGTGACAGCCTGTGTGAAATCTTACCTACCAGGAAAGCTCATTAGAGGCTCAGTGCCCAAGATTTTTACTGGAGGCTGGTCACATAGGCCCCCTCTGCACGTACCAGAATGCCAGACTCCTAGAGGGGAATCAGGCGTTCGACATAAACCATACAGTTCGCACGAAGAGTTTAGGCACGATGAGCCTTTCTTATCAGGGAAGAGTGGCAACCCTCCCCAAATCCAAGTTCCCAGATGCCAACCAAGGGCCACCTTTGCGAGCAGGCCTGTCTAAGGATAGCAGTCCACTCTGTTAATTCTTTTCTGTACACCTGCCCACACGTATCTACATTATTTCTTCACTCAAGACTTTTCAGTCAAACCCTTTCAAGTGCACTGTTTCCTCCAGAGACCCTAACAATTATAAGATAATATTTGTATCTATCTATCTATGTGTCTGTTCACACACATATATACACTGATGGGCAGTCACTTCTGCAAAACTCACTACCTTTCTCTTCAGTTTTACTTCAGAGTTTCCCAGGTCTGACGTGGAGGCATTGAAGGCACCCCGGGGCCACTGAGCACATCCTCCACTGGGAGTTCTCCCCCATCTTCGTGGCCACGTGATTGAGTTTCTCTCTCCATTTGTCCTCTAAGTACCGTCAGGGGATGGATTCTGTTCTGACTTCCAGGCTGTTCGTCTGAGGCTCTGGAACACTTCCCACCACTTCATATCTCTTCTTTTGGGGCCGGCCCTGCACAAACCAGACAGCAGACGAGGAACCCCACTGCTCGCACCACCTGACTTTCAACTTGGCCCCTTTTAGAACCTCGTGCCCTGCCACCCTTGACCCTGTCACTGCCTAAATGGACCTTGAATTTTCGAAGCCCCAGTAGATGCGCGGTTAATTGAACTTTGGGGCATTTGGACGCCTCATCGCCCCAGCCCTGATACCCACCCCCCAAATGGGGTAGTCCCCTTATGACTCATCCAGTAGTCTCTGGCTTTTTTTATGCCCTTCCCTCAGGTCCAAGCCCACCCCAACTTCCTTTCTTGCTATTGTGAATATTTCGGCTATCTGTTGTTACATTTAAAATCCACCTTAAATTTAGTGGCTGAAATCATCCACCATCTTATGATACCTCATGCTTTTGTAGGTCAGGAATTTGGGCAGCGTTTGGTTGGACAAGGCTTCTGCTCCGCACGGTGTCAACTGGGGCCATTTTGTGGTATTCAGCTAGCAGCTGGGCTGGGTTGGAGGGTGCAAGACAACTGGGAGGCTGACTCAGTGGGTCTCCTCTCCACTTGCATGCAGCCTCAGGGCCTCTCTATATGGTTCCCCCAGCAGGTTAGTCATATTTCCTACACGACAGCCAAGGGAGCCAAGAAACCCCAACAGGAGCTGCCAGTCCTTCTAAAGGTTACGTCTAGAACCGGCACAGCACCACTTCTGCCATGTTCTACTGCCCAAAGCAATCCCAGGCAGCCTGGATTCAAGGAGAAAGGGAAGAGACCCTACCTCTCACTGGGAGGAGTGTCAGAGAACGTACGGAGAAATACGTGGAGGTTCCGACATGTCTCACAGCCAACGATATTCAGATTATGACCACAGAGCTCTTAAATAAAGCATCCTAAACCACATCTTCTTATTCCCAATCTGAGAATCATCAGTTAGAAATGGAACGCTGAGAATCACAGCAGAAAAACCAATGCTGGCACACAGTTAGTGTATCCACAAGCCTTGCTCTTTAGTTTCCCTCCTGTCCCTATGTCACTGTGCACAGTGATGTCTCAGGCAAAAGAATCATTTTCCCTTCCAGGCATTAAAGTCTGAGTCCCTCACACTAGGAGGCTTATAAATCACCAACATGAGATTGGATTTTGCAACAGAACTGGTGTTAAAGATCCTTTGGCAGTGACTCCTTCTCGCCTTGTCTATTTTTTTCAGAGGAGCATATGTCGGGGGGTTGGGGTGTCCTTCTGTGCTTATGTTTGTTTCCCTCCTGGTTGAGGCCGGGCCACTACACCCCAAGCATGGGATGACTGGGATCCTCCTGAAGCCATTCTAGGAGCCCATGTTCAGGACTTGTGCCCAGGGTCGCAAGAGGGTGAAACCACCATATAGAAATCCTCCTGGAAAAGCCCCATGGACAGTGTACCGGAGACCCTCCTACTGAATTCCACTTTCTAGAGAAGATTGTCGGTGAGATTCCAGTTCCCACATGACTTGTCTGTCCAGAAGACATACATGCGATCTGTGTAAAACTGCCCAACTAAAGCACCGAGGAATACCAACAGGAGGGATAGATTACACTGAGGGGTGGGGATTTTAAAGGACTTGGGACATATTACTGAATAATGTGTGTTACTTCTACGCACGTTTTTAAAGTAGAAAAAGAGTAAGCATCATTTGCAGTGTTCACACACGCAAAGCCCTTTTGCAGCTGTAATCTCAGGGGAACGTCACTTGGTCCTCTGTGAAGTGTGGCCCCTTGTGCAGGTGCTGAAGTTCAGATCACTTAAATCAATTGCTTAAGGTCACCCAGGTCTTTTGTGGTCAAATTATACGTGATGACTTTAAAGGAGGAAAAAAAGACAATTTTCTTGTTTTTAACTCGAAAAAAACCAAGAACAATAAATTAAACCCGAGTTTCAGCGTCCTGTAAATAGGATTTTCCTACTCTTCCACACACTGTTCGTAGTATTTATTTCTTCCATCCGCATTGCAAAGCACCTTCTCGTGCTATAACACTTCACGTACTGGAGGGCTGTCTGCCAGCCTTAGATACACACCACACTTACAGAAGAGGACAGTAGCCCCAGAGAGGTCCCTGATGGCCATTTTCTGTACCTCTCCTTGAGCCAAAGAACAGCTCAAACTCTGCATGAGAGAGATCTGTCCCTAACAAATGATAGTGACTATCTGGACCAATCTGATTAGTTTTCTTAAGAATTTGAATGTGAGGCGTGGGAAGGAGTGGTGAAGCAGAAAGACATGCAGAGAGAAGATGGTAGCAAAGGCCAAGAAACAGCAGAGGTCATGAGTTGATAGAAGACGTGAATAAGTAAAAGCTATAGAGGAACCAGAAGATATTAGAAGGCAGAAGCCGTTCAAGAAGGAAAAGGAGGAAGAGGTGGAGTGTGGGGGGGGGGGAGGAAGAAGAGAAGAGGATGAGGGGAACAAGAAGAACAAGAACAAACGGGAGCCTTGAGTAAGCAGAAGCTAAAGGACACGCACGCTGGAGAGGAAGGTGGTTGGTTGGAGGATAAATAACAGAGTCAGACAGCTGAGTCCATCCAACTGCTGAGCACCTCAGTTGGGACTGACAACTCCAGGTGCTGAGGAGATATCCAGGTGACCCAGCCTCTAGAACCGCATTGGACCCCGATGACCTCCTTGTTCACAAACTCTGTTCCCTCCTCTCCCTCTGAGGCCTGATTGAGCAACTATTCCTGGGTTCCCATGGGGCCTGGCCATAGGGCTGGTGGTCTGATCAACTTATGCCCAAGAGTATCCTCACAATACATCTCCTATGATTTGAAGTGAATTGAGTGAGTGCCTATTTCTTGCTACCCCAAAGACTAACACAACAGTTGTAATGAAAACCCACAAGTATATTCCTTACAAACCAAATATAGGATGACGAAAATATCGACGCTCTTAAAAGTTTGGTTTAGCACTACAGGGCCCCGTGCCATTGTGAAAATACAGATTTAAGGCAACACACATTTAAGAAGTGACAATCTTTACACCTTCTACTTAGGTATCCTAGTGATCCTACTGACAAGATAATATCACCAGACCAAGCCTCTAGTTTCAACCTAGAGCCCAAGAGAGTGTTCTATATATAGGAAGTGTTTAATAAATGCTAACCATTGCAGTTGATAGAAAATATTGACGATATCGTCTACCAGAAGTTATAAATCAGGGTGGTATTACCCTCTCAGGGGGCATCTGAAACCAAGTTGGGGCACTTTTACTTGTCAATGGCTGAGGTCTTCTGTTGGCGTTTAATGGGAAAGGGTCAGGAAGGCTAAAATTCCTACAATGCTCAGGAGAGTCCCATACAATGAAGAATTATCCTGATAAAAATGTAAATGCTGCCGCCTTTAAGAAACACTAGACCTTCATACACATGTATGTCGTAACCAAACTAAAAACTGTAACCTGTAGCCTGACCCACGGTCAGACAACAGAATAGCATATTTTAAATCATGATCGTTCCATCAAAGTAATATATTTGCTCATTTAGCTACAGACCAGTCCCAGTGCTTGTATTTAGCCTCTCTCGGGAAAGACAACAAACTCCCCTCCAGGAACACCCACATCCCAGGACAAGAGACGAGAGGATATATTTGTCCAGGCAAGAAAACAGGACCTATTTTGTTTGGCAGTAGGTTAGCTTCATTTATTACTTGTAAATATTGAGTGTCCTGGTATGTGGGCCTCTGTTTGCATTGCGGTCCAGGTCCTACATAAGTTAGGGGTAGGCCTGCTCATACCCTGGTTGGCTAGTCTGGGTATGACTAAAAAAATAGAGCCCATCATAAGACTCAGAAAAAGAACCACTGCCCTTAATTTGTATGATTCGTCTACAATTTAAATTCTGTTCCCTCGAGGGAAACTGTGGAGAGGATCTCTTTTCCAGATCACATAAGCAGATGCCCTCACGTTCAGACTGGGGGACCTGTCATTTTTTGAAGGTTTGTACGTTTTGCAGGGGCTCCTTGGGAGCCAGCTATGCCTCTGCCTTTTAAGTCTCTGCCTCGCATCCCAATTTGAGAAAACTAGAATCTTTGTTCACAAGTGAACTACATGTTTCCTTATTTTTGATGAAACAGCTGCATGACAAACTGGTTCGTTTTATCACCCGTACATTAAAGTACAAGGGTTGAAAGTCTAATCACTGACTTGTATTTTAATGGCATTAAGAAAAATGTCTCAAATGAATAAAAGCTTGTTAACATTTCTATCAGAGGATAGGATGGGAAATATTTTTTTCCCTTTCCTTAAGAGCTTTTCTGGTGACCCGAAATGTCAATTTCAATTCTGTTTCAATCTCAGAGCAATTTTTTCCTTACATTTGTTTGGTTAAAGCCTCCATTTCTATTTTCTTCCTCTGATCACCTTGAAGGTAAATAAATAAAATAAGACAATGTGATTAAATTTTCTTTCTCTGCTTAGAGCCTTAATTCACAGAATATTTTTCCTACTTCTTTTTTCTTTTTATTTTGCGGTACGCAGGCTTCTCATTGTTGTGGCCTCTCCCGTTACGGAGAACAGGCTCCGGACGTGCAGGCTCAGCGGCCATGGCTCACGGGCCCAGCCGCTCCGCGGCATGTGGGATCTTCCTGGACCGGGACACGAACCCGTGTCCCCTGCATCGGCAGGCGGATTCTCAACCACTGCGCCACCAGGGAAGCCCTCCTACTTCTTTAAAAAGCACCTAAAATAGGCTCTTTCTCAAAAATCTAACTGTAGCTTTTACTCAGTAACCACCTTTTTTTAAAAAAAAACAAACAAACGTGTTGTTATGGCAATTGCCCGCTCGATTTCAAACTGGCTTTGCAGAGCAAATGTGACTATTTCCTAAGGAACAAGAAGGCTGCCTTCAAGTTGAAAAGAAAGGTGCCATGTCTATGGTCTGTAGCTCAAAGCCACAGCACTAGATTAGAAGTCAGGAAACAGCTCGGATACCAGTTTGATGTGGGACCCTCTGGACTCCAGCCTCCTGCTCAGAGCAAGAGCCTTGTCTGAGGTCACTTCCAGCCCTGAAGGTCTATAATTCCACAGGTTAATGTCTTAAGCCTGGAGGAGAATCTATAGAAAGTTCCAGAGGTTCAGCCCAGTGTATCTATCAGGGAAGCAGCTATTTTTCTTCCCCATTACTCTCCAAGAGAGAGGTAAAGGCAGAATGAGATAAATAGAGAACAAGAGTATTTTACCACAAAGTGTCTTGGAAGTAGAGATTTCTTAATAATACCAAGTACTTACATATGCCCTATGTTCCAGAAACTGTTCTAAGAGTTTTATACGGATTAACTCATTTAATCCTCACCACAACCCTATTAGGTGGGCAACAGTATTGCATCACCAGTTTACTGATAAGGAAATTGATGTAATTGATGCTAAGTGACTTACCTAAGATCATTCAATCGTCAATGGTGGCATTGGCATTTGGACCCAACCCGGCATGTGGTTCCAGAGCCCAGATAGTGCTGACCACAGTAATCACTTTCCACCTATAAATAAGTAGACTGGTGTAGTGGGAAATGTCTGATATTTGGAGTCTAATTGTGTTGAAATCCTGGGTCCACCATGTCCTAGTTCTGTTACTGTAGGGACTGATTTAACCTCTCACAACCTCAGCAATCTATCAGCAAGTTATACCTTCAAAGGCTGGTGGTAAGGTTTTAACTAGATAACGCAGGAAAAAGCATTTTGTAAACCTTAGAGCCTTAAGCAAACAGTAACAATGACTCTATCTTTGGTAGATAATACCGAAAAGCAGCAGTTTCATTAACCAAGCTTAAAGTCATAAGCAAAAAAATATATAGTTTTAACTTTAAAAATATAGGTTTCGGGCTTCCCTGGTGGTGCAGTGGTTAAGAATCAGCCTGCCAATGCAGGGGACACGAGTATGAGCCCTGGTCTGGGAAGATCCCACATGCCGTGGAGCAACTAAGCCCATGCACCACAGCTACTGAGCCTGCGTGCCAAAACTATTGAAGCCCGTGCACCTAGAGCCCGTGCTCCGCAACAAGAGAAGCCACTGCAGTGAGAAGCCCACGCAGCGCAATGAGAAGCCTGCGCACTGCAACAAAGCCCGGCTAGCCACAACTAGAGAAAGCCCGCATGCAGCAACAAAGACCCAACACAGCCAAAAATAAATGAAATAAAATAAAATAAATTAATTTAAAAAATATATGTCTGTAGGTTTCGATTTCTTTTGGGGGGGGGCCAGGGAGAAGAGATGAGGGCCAAGGATAGAGAGAAAATATGTATTTTAGGGGCAGTGAATCTTCCCAAGGGCCTAAAATAATACTACTTTGAACCAAAATAAGAGATAAAATGGTTTCTGAGTCACTTCTTTCAAATCATCTCAGTGTCATTAACTGCTGGAAGATGTTGGGCAGGACCCAGGGACCAGTGCAATAGGATGAGACTCATTCAACAGCCTGAAACAGGAGCTAGAAGAGTCTAAGTGACAAAACACAGAAACATCCGACACTTGGCTTGGCCCAGCTTCCTGGGTGGTCAGCTCCTCGCTTGACCCTCACACTCGCCCCAGAAGGATCCTGGGGGGTGGGCTTGTTAGAGTCAGGGGGCCTCCTGCAGGCACCTTCTGCAGGGGGGGCCTTCTGTTCTCCGTTCTTCTTTCCCAGGGCTCCCAAGGATTCAACCTGATTTTATTTCCATTTCGGCGTTGTCCATTCTATCTCCTACTCTGGCTTTTTTCTTTTCTTTTTTTTTTTTTTTGCGGTACACGGGCCTCTCACTGTTGTGGCCTCTCCCGTTGCAGAGCACAGGCTCCGGACGCGCAGGCTCAGCAGCCATGGCTCACGGGCCCAGCCGCTCCGCGGCATGTGGGATCTTCCCGTACCGGGGCACGAACCCGCGTCCCCTGCATCGGCAGGCGGACTCTCAACCACTGCGCCACCAGGGAAGCCCTCCTACTCTGGCTTTAAGCTTCCCCTTGCATTAGGAAATGCTGTGACAGAGGACACAGTCTCCCCAGCCTCCCTTTGCTTGCTGACCCTCAAAATAAACATTCAGGCCTCTTTCATGTTGAGGATTTTAACACTAACCAGTTAGGAGAAGCAGCCAGTGGGTAACCAGCAGATCTTAAATGCTCATGTTCCATCTTCACTGATCTTCCCTGCTCCCCAAATGCCAGAGGACCTGCCCAGAGACCATCACTCCTCGAAGACAGTGTGCGCTAGACTGGATCATGCACCCCAGGCCAGCTCTGTAAAGATCCTAGGCCCTGTGAGCCACTTCTTAGCGTTGGTTTTCGGTGACAACCCCTTATCCACTTTCCAGGTCAATGGCTCTAGTTTCTCTACACGAGAACAGTTCTTTCCCCCTTTGCCCCCAAGGAAGTACTCCCTGGTATCAGGTCAGTCTGCCCCACCTAGCAGATGTTCTCTTCCTCTTCTCCTGAACTCCCTTTGTCTCAGCCTCCCATCTCTTCCCTGCATCGATCCTTTCCTACGTGTTTCATCTGTAAGCAGTCACTCAGAGAGGACAGTTACATCGTATTTCATCTCGAGTGGCTCTTCTTTGTTTCATCTGAAGATTTTTCTCTTCTTTTTTTAACTTTTCTAAATTATGAAAAAGATACACACTCATTTGTATAAGTTCTTTAAAAGTTAAGAGTCTTCTCACCTTCTAACCAATCCCATTCTGCTGACCTAACCAATGATGTCAGTTTGCTGTGCAATTTTCCCTCCCACCTTCCCAAATTGGATCATATTATTCCAGGGACCAACTTTCAGGGACAGTCAGGAACTTGAGGTGATTGTTCCCTGAAGAGAAGAAGGTAATAGAAAGAAATCTGTGTGTTTAATCTAGGTTGGTGGCTGGCAGCACTACACAGACTTGAGTGTTCAGGACTTGGGAGTCAGAACACCTGTTGCTTATCTCCTGTGTGGCTTTAAGTGGGTCGTTTAACTTCCCCAACCTTTATTTTCCAGATAACAAATTAGACATTCTAATAACCTACCTCAAAAGAGCTGTTGGGGGCTTCCCTGGTGGCGCAGTGGTTGAGAGTCCGCCTGCCGATGCAGGGGACGCGGGTTCGTGCCCCGGTCCGGGAGGATCCCACATGCTGCGGAGCGGCTGGGCCCATGAGCCATGGCCGCTAAGCCTCCGCGTCTGGAGCCTGTGCTCTGCAACGGGAGAGGCCACAACAGTGAGAGGCCCGTGTACAGCAAAAAAAAAAAAAAAAAAGAGCTGTTGGGAAACCCCTAGAAACAATGTGTTCAGGGGAGCCCTGTAGTACTAGGAAACATTGAAGAAGTATCAACAGTGTTTCTTACAATTACCTATTAAAATAGTGCCAGAGAAATGTGCATTTCTGAAAGGGAATACCCCAATCACTTCAGAATATTAAATGATAAAATAATCAGGTTTCTTTGCCAAGCATTCGAAAACACCCGGTATAAATCAAGATGTCTTATTTAGGGTGAACGTCAGGCGATCTCTCCCAGAGGGAAGAAGGTGAGCCAGTTTTCCCCAGAGCTCAAGAGTTTTCCCTCAGGAACTTAAAAGAGAACTTTAAAAGAGAATAAATCAACAGAAACCTTTCAATATCGCCTTCCCAAGCAAAAGGTTCAGGGCATTGACAAGACACGGGGCAGTCAAGGATGGACCTCAAATGGTACTTATTCTCAACACTATTCCTTTCTGGCACTACAGGTGATCCTGTGATTCATATGTCTTCTTACCAACGTCCTCCAAGGAATTACTCTGGGAGAGGCTCTGTGTAGGAAGCACATAACATGAATCTTCATTCTTAATACAGTTGAAAGCCAAACAGCGTGATGCTGGAGAAATCTTTGTTGATTTGCCAAGAATCACTGGGACGGTGTGCTCCAAGCAGTGTCATGTAAGTAATAAGCTCTCACAGTTGTGAGAGTGGCCTATGCTTGTTTCTTCCATGAGGAACAGAGATAGATAGTGATTTAAATTCCTCAGGAATAAAAGCCTCTGGCTGTTCAGCCAGTCCTCCCTTTGGGGAAACTGAAGTCAGTGGCCAATGGCCAATTTGGATTTGGGGCACCTCAGAGATGAATAAATACTGAACAAAATATTCACAAGACATATTCTATGGTCACCTTGGCCCCAGAGAGACATCACATAAACACTTGCATCTGCTCGTAGCTAAGGGAAACAGGATGGGGAGGAAAGGTAACCTGACTGGATGCGGAGCTAGTTTCCTGGTTCCACAGGGCTGTGGTGAGCCGCCTGCCGGCCGCTTAACCACTCTAAGACTCATGTCTCCATCTCGAAAATGGAGGCATTCGTTTGGAATCCCTCCAAAGGATAGTAAATAAGAAACATCTATAAGGTGGACCAATCCTCCTGCTGTCAGGATTGCAAGGCTTAGGAGCATAGTGTCCTCAGCCCCCTTGACGTGGAACATTTACAGTACTCCTCCAGTGTGACCTTGGACTCCAGCTACATTCCTTCAAGAGCAACTGAGGTTACCTGAGGTTACCCACAGTTGGCATTCCTGTCACTTCAGACACAGTGTCTTCACCGTTTCTCATCTCTGCTCCCCATTATAAAGGACTCATGCAAGCCATGGATATCTTTTCGTGAACCCTGATAAGTTCCCCCTTCAAACAATCCTACAGCCAAAAGCATCTTCCTCTTTTCTCCTAATGGTATTTCTCCATCTTTTAACAACTACACACTTTCCAGTCACACACACACACACACAGAGAGAGAGAGAGAGAGAGAGAGAGAGAGAGAGAAATAGATAGATAAATGATTGATTGAAAGATAGGTAGATAAGTAGATAGGTAAAAATAAACTCCAGGGGAGAGTCACGTTGCCTTGGCAGGATGGTGGGAAGATTTGTTATTGTGACTACATTCCTAAATTATAAATCCCAGGAAGAGGACAAAGTTAAATCTGAACGTCTCTGTAGTAAGTTGGAAAAAAAACCTCTGATTTTAATCTAGTGGAAGGAAAACAGAAACGATATACACAATATCTCTAGCCCTGTTTTAGGCGTGGTGTCTTGGGGAATCCCAGAGCCAGGCTGCCTGGGTTCTGCCGTGGATCAGTTTGTGTCACGCTGGGCAACTTGTTTAACCCTCTCTGTGCCTCAATGTTCATCTATAAATAATATTAAGTACTAGTACTAATCCACAGAGTTATCTTAGGGTTAAATAAGATAACATCTATAAAGTGCTTAGCACAGTGCCTGAGGCATAACAAGCACTGTACATATTAGCTATTATTAAGGCGAACTTGGCTGAAGAGGTTGGTTTGTTTATCTTTAACAAAGATGGTTAAAAGCTGCCTGAAGGTAGAATAAAAGAGGTACATGTATGTGAGATACATTCAGGGCTTAGCATAGTGCCTGGCACTTGGTAAAAGAACAAAGAAATTGTAACTATTGTGGCATAGCCTCAGCTCAGCTGGCTGGAAAACAGTACTAAAAACCTCCATCCCTTTTGGGCACAACTGCTGGACTGCAAGAAGGTTCAGTTGAGAGGGAGCAATAGGTGGGCCACATTATGTCACCGACCACAAACGAACAAACAAACAAACAAAAAAACACCTTCACCAATGGTAGGAAAACAACAGTGTCCTAGTTTGTGAAGGTCAGCATATTCTCCGGACATAAAACACTGTTAAAAAGACAATGACATGGGCTTCCCTGGTGGCGCAGTGGTTGAGAGACCGCCTGCCGATGCAGGGGACACGGGTTCGTGCCCCGGTCCAGGAGGATCCCACGTGCCGTGGAGCGGCTGGGCCCGTGAGCCATGGCCGCTGAGCCTGCGCGTCCAGAGCCTGTGTTCCGCAACGGGAGAGGCCACAACAGTGAGAGGCCCGCGTACCACCAAAAAAAAAAAAAAAAAAAAAAGATGATGACATAATGCATCTCTCTAGAACATACACTTTCCCTCCACAACTCCCTCCAATGTAATCAAGTTCTTTCATTGTAAAGAATGTGGCGAAAATGCCAGGGGCATCATCAAATTGTGAGTCATATAATATCTAAAGGTACTTAGAGATTACTCCATCCAACCCCACATTTATTTATGAGGGTGAGGACGAGAAAGATGATTGATGGGGGTGGATTGTTGACAAAAGAGTTGCCCCAGGTCCCATGGCCAGCCAGTGGCAGAGCTGGACTTAGAGGCAGGCTTCCTGATTCCAACTCCTTGCTGTGCTACATTGCCTCTCATTCCCACACTCTTCACCACTCACCTCAGAATCCTAAACCCAATATTAAATCCAGCGCCTCTTTGCATCTCCGGAAGGTACGCTTTCCCTGAGATGTCCCACCCTTGGGGACTTCTAAATCCTTGTGGGCTGCTGCCACCTAGGGAATTAAAGTGAGTCCTCCTCCTTGGGCTGTTGCCTTGGGGCAGTGGCCGTGCTCCCCCATCCTATCCCGTGCCTATTTCTCAAGGCTCGCTCAGCAAATAGCAGAACTACTCGTATCCCAGATATTCAGATAATATCCACCTGACCCTTGTTGATGAACCCGTCCTTTTGTTTGTTCTTTGAAATATGTTAGGGAAATATTCAAACCCTGAGGTTTAAACAATATTGCTCTGGGGAGTATTGACTAATTCCTGAGATCTGGTTTAAAATCTGACACTTTTCAAGGTGCTGATAAGAAGGGACTCATCGGGCTTCCCTGGTGGCGCAGTGGTTGAGAGTCCGCCTGCCGATGCAGGGGACGTGGGTTCGTGCCCCGGTCCGGGAGGATCCCACATGCCGCGGAGCGGCTGGGCCCGTGAGCCATGGCTGCTGAGCCTGCGCGTCCGGAGCCTGTGCTCCGCAATGGGAGAGGCCACAACAGTGAGAGGCCCTCGTACTGCAGAAAAAAGAAGGGACTCATCTGCTTCGTCCCCAATATTGCAGGTAGGAGAATAGCAGATGAATTAACTCAGGTTCAGTGTGTCAAGACCTGTTCACTCAAATTCGTTGTTAACCATACTTCTACTTTCCCCTGATCACTCCCTATTTCATTGTTTTATAGCCAGATGCTTGTAGTTAACAACAAAATCGCCATTCATTCCTTCATCCTTGGTTACTTGAAGGCCTTCACTGAACCAGAAACCGATGAACTAGATCCCCTAGATCCTAGTAAGTCCATCAACTGGTTATAGAAATGATGAAAGGGACTCCTGACAAACAACAACAGCCCAGGCTGACTTTCTATGCAATTACAGCCAAACTCCAGAAATTTCCAATTCAAGAACAGAATAAATGAAAATAATCATAGTTGATTATTTTTCTAAGCAGAGAAAGTTAGAAAGTTTCTTGCTTTAGCATGTAAGCATTTTTTCCAGCTGCATCATTATACCATGCCACATAAAGATATGCTCCCCTTTCTGCTAAGTATTATTTTAGGTTTTTAAAGGATCTTCTGATAGTCCTGTAGCCCTGAGTACGTCTCCATACACTTAAATGCTCTCAAGGTGCACAGGAAAGCATAGTGGTTTAAATATTTGAGCTTAGAGACAGACTTGGGTTCAAATCTGGGCTCTCTCTTTCACTTGCTAGTTGTGTGACCTTATGCAAGTTTCTTAAAATTCCTAGGCATCGGGTACCTCATCTCTGAAACAGTGACAATAATACTAATTTCAGTGTAGAGTCATCGTGAGAATTGAAGATAATGAAGACTTGGCGCTTAGTGCATTGCTCAGCCCATCCTAAGTGATCCATAAAGGTTAGCTACTATCATCAGCATTCACGTCATCACTGCCAACGTAAGATCCTCAGTTACGTGGAGAAGTGGGAGAATAGAGAGGAAGTCCACAGGTGGTTCTTGTAGACAGTGGCACTCTAGCCAGGACTGAAAAATATGCTAGTTCAAAGCCCAGATCTGTATGAACATCAGAAAGTACTTAGCTTCTCTGATCCTCAGTTTCCTTATGTGTAAAATGGACATAATAACGGACAACTTGCAGATTGATGTGAAGATTAAATGAGATAGTGACACAGAAAGGATCAAGCCCAGTACCCTGGCCCACAGGGAGGAAACTTCCCTTCCCTTCCCTTCCCTTCCCTTCCCTACCCTTCCCTATGGCTGTCTTAGGGCTTTTGCCCTTGGTCCTCCCCCTGCTTATGCCAATCACCTCCTGCAGATGAGGTGAAGGGTGGCAAACCCTAGTGAGGATGCTCTGGGGGAACCTGGCTTCATGATTCTGATCCTTTTATCCCATGACCCCAAATATAAAGAAGGCTTTCATTGGTTCTCTACTTAGTATATGAGAAAGTGTATGAGAAGAAAGCAGGTTACAGTGGCTGGGAGACCTGGGGAGGCAGGCCCCAGGAGATTGAGGAATAGCGGCGAATTCTGGCTAGGAGCCACAGATTCGTGTAGGGGGCCAGGAGAGGACAGGGGATGGCTGGGGGACTGGAATCTGGTGTTACCTGTGATCAGCGTCCCCAACTTGGTGACATAGCCTTCTAGCTTTGGGCAGGCTAGGCTGATATACTACTATGGAATGAAATTTAAAAGCTTCTGAAATATGGGCAACATTTTCTCTCCAGGTGTATTTTGAAAAGATGACATGATTTGGACACAATGTATTTTCTAACCTGAAGCAATATCTACACATGGTGTCAATGTATTTAAGTCAGACAGCATGTCTTGTTTGTGCGTGTGTGTGTGTGTGTGTGTGTGTGTGCATCGAGTACTCTCCTGTATGGTGCACACACACTCACACAGGTCAGTTATTTATCTTGCAATGAACTGGGTTTTGTTTGGGGGATCACACCCCAGAGCTTTTCACCACACCACGTAGTCTATTGTGTAAGGTCAATACACATCATATTACTGCTTAAACAACTAGATCTTTGACAGGCCACCTACCCTTCCCCACGAAAAAACCCGAAAGAGCTTCTAACCCTACCCCCAATACCACACTGAACGCCCCACCCTAATGCCACACCCCCATAATGCGGGTCCTTCCCTTCCTCCTCTTCTGACGAGAGGGAAGCTCCGTGCTCCCCCTAGTGGCTAAAGGGCAGAATTGCATCCCAGGGTTTTGTTACTTGACTGCTTACGGACAGTTTCACCAGCAGGGCGGTGGCCAATCTCGAGTGTCAAACTCAAGGATGTTTTGGGGCTGCAGTGTGGAGGTTTAGTTGCAGCTAGTGAAGAGCTTGAAGGTCTTTGGGTCTGTGGAGCATACAGCTTCCTGTGTTTGGTGTACCTCCTTTAGAGTTTCCTTTTTCCCACGTAACTGGTAATGTGAGAAGGGCTGGTGGCCTCCTCCTCTTGTGACCACACCCACCCCAAATTTTCCCGCCCCAAAGACTTTGCCCCGTTCTCTCTGCCAAGTTTCCTGTCCTCTCTAAGTTTCCTGTAGTTGTGGTCAAGGAAATGGTGTAGCGTGTGTGAGAGACGTTGTCCCAGATGGTCAAAACCTTGGAACCCCAGGAAAATCCCGTGTTTAATTTGGTCCAGTTGCCAAAGTTCACCCCCAGCTCTTGCTTTGGATTTCCCAGACATTCATCTCATCGATACCTTTAAGGGCCTCAGTGTACAACTTTGCCACACCAAAAAAATAGCTTCAGCACTGCTCACCCAGAATATTTGTGGAATTTGCTTTTTCAAGAAACAACCATAGTAAAGGCCACATAAGGAATTACCGCTTAAAGTAGAGGTGTGATAGAAAACAAACTTACAGCTACCAAAGGCGAAAAGATGGGGGGAGGGATAAATTAGGAGTTTGGAATTATCAGATACAAACTACTAATATAAAATAGATAAACAACAAGGTCCTGCTCTATAGGGAACCATATTCAGTATCTTATAATAAACTATAATGGAAAAGAATCTGGAAAAGAATATATATATATATATATATAAAACCCAATCACTTTGTTACACACTAGAAACTAACACAACATTGTAAATCAACTATACTTCAACAAAAATAAATAAATAAAGTAGAGGTCTGTTTCCAGTGGTCCCCACAGCTCACTGAATATCCTACTACTCTAATAGCTACAGAGTCAGTCCGTAAACTAGGAGCTCCTTAAGGCAGGGACTGAAAGTTCTTCAGAAATTATTATTCCCAGAACAGGACCCAATACATGTTACGAACTGCATTGCGTTCATCTCAAATCCGTATGTTGAAGCCCTCCCCCACAGTGACACTGGGACATTAAGGAGATAATCCAGGTTCAATGAGGTCATAAGGGACCCTAATCCAATAGAACTGGGGTCCTTATAAGAAGAGGAAGAGACACCAGAGAGCTCTCTCTCTCTCCTCATGGGCGCAGAGGAGAGGGCATGGGAGGACACAGAGTGAGGCGGCGTCTACAAGTCAGGAGAAGAGGCCTCACTAGGCTCCAATCTTGCCAGCACCTTGATCTTGGACTTCCAGCCTCCAGAACGGTGAGAAAATTAATTTCTGTTGTAAGCTGCCCAGTCTGTGGAATTTTGTTACAGCAGCCTGAGAAGACTCATACAGAAAGGAAAACTTTTTAACAAAATCCCTACAACCAGACACACACAATTCTAAATTCCAAAGAAGAAGGGAAGACAGAAACTAATTTGTATTGAGAGCCAACGTATGTGGCAGCTTTGTGCCAGCTGCTTCTCAAAGAAATTCACCAGCTGTCTTCTTATCCTGGGGAAACTTGTGTTCATCCGTCCAAATGCCCACATGGAAAGCATTGCCCCCAGTGTCGTTTCTCATCCTCTAGAACTTTCTTTTCCCAGCTGCAGGCTGGCTGTGATTTCATGGGTGTGTGAACTTAGAATCAGCTGTTCACTAGGTGAGATGAAATTAGGCAACCCAAAGTTCTCCTGTCCCCCTAGGTATTGCTCCTAAACGCCCCCATGGACATCTGCAAACACCCAGGAGTAAATGCTGTGCTTCTCACGCTGAGTCGGACTTTATGGCCTATGTTCCATTTTGATCAACAAAACTTAGTGAGAAAACTGGGCTTGCTGTGAGGAATGAGCCAAAACCAGTGTCAGGTTTTCATCATGAACCTTGTCTTTCCCTTCAATAACAGACATCAGGCCACCTGCAAAAACATATCCATGACTTTTCAAAAAATAAATATTCACTACAGATTTGTGAGTACTGCCTCTGTACTTCAAGTGCGCCAATGGAACCTTTTCCTCTTGATGGTGGAAGCGAGGCACACAGGTAAGAGTGGAGAGCAGTGCAGCCTCGCGTCCTGTGCAAGGCTCTTCAGGAACTGCCGGTCTTGAATCCTGAGGGCTGTTCACCAGTCGCTGGATGGGAGGCCTTGAGCAAGTCCCTTAACCTCTTCATGTCTCAGTTTTCTCTCTCAAAACTGATGATAACCTCATAGTGAGGATGAAATGAGGTAATATATACAAAGCACTCCCGATCGTGCAGAGCAAAGAATAAGGCTTCGAGGAGAGTTAGCCAGTAGCTGTCCTCCCATCAGGAAGAGAAGAAGAGGAGAGAAAGTGTTAAAAAAGTGTAACCTTCTCTATAAAAGAATTCCTGCAAGATTTTTTTCCTGCAGCTTCTTTTGTTGGTTTATTGTACAAAACATGGAAAGAACATGTGGCAGGCTAGTACTTTACGATGTTAATCAACGTTTTTTCCCCGTGTTTCCTTAAAAGAACGCCTCCCTTCCCTATTCAGTGGAGGCTCTCACGGAGCCAGGAAGGGGTGAAACTGGAGAAGAGGAAAAGAAAGCCCTTTGGTGACCAAAGTCAACGTTTTGATTTGTAAATCCTAGACCAGGACAAGAAGTACATGAATAAACAATAGATTTGGAAGACTGCAAGGTGATACAAGAGGCAGTTCGCCTGTCCCGGAGGAGCAAAAGATTCTCTGGGTAGAAACGCAAAGAACAGCCCTGAGAAGGGGCTCTGTGTTCTGCCCACTCCTGCCCCAGCGCCCAGCCAGTCCCAGGGAGGGGAAGATGGCAGAAACCTACGGGAGGGTTTGGGGAATGTGGGTGGAACTCAGGAGGGCTGCAAGGTTTATGCAGCAACCTCAAATGCAACACGGCGGGGCTGGCAGAGGGCATATCCAGGCTGCTGGGGCTGCGATGGCCTCAGAAGTTCCCTGTTTCCCATAAGGTTCATGGAGCAGCTGAATATTTCCCAGTAGGGCTAAGAAGTTCTGAGAGAAAACCCATCTGGGTGAAGCTTTGGACAAGCAAGGAGGCTCCAGCATCAGTCTGGTCAACCAACTCCCTTGGAGGCCAGATGGGAATCAGGGCGTCTCAGCAAGGACAATGTCACTGATGAAGACTGTGGGGACTCCATGCCTCCGTTGCCCCGCTCCTAATCCAGTGCCACCATTAGAGCTTCCTGGAATTTACCTAAAACATCAAAGAAATGGGGTCCTAAATTAGCTGAGCCCAGGACTGCCACACGTAGGGGTGCAGGTCGTTCATTGCAGAGAGGCGCCCCGGGGAGCAGGTGGAGATCAAATCTGGTTGGTGCTTTGCCATCACACCACGTGTGCTAATGTGGGGCTGCACCGGCCTGGAGGAATACTTTTTCCAGTTGGCACAATGATGTCATGGGCCATTGGCAGCTTGACTGAATCAACCCGATTTCCAGAATTGACTGAAACGTTTTCACCACAAGCAGATTGGGGCTCTAAGTAGAAATTAATTTGGAGTACATAAAAATAATGTCTATTGCACCTCTGAATCTGTGGCCTGACGCTGTGACCATTTTATAGAGAACTATATAAAGAAACTCACCCCCCCTAAAAACAAAAAACTCACCACTGTTTGTATCATGGTTAATATATTGGTATCTTTTCTTTTAGTCTTTTCTCTATATAGTTTTCCATAATTAATATACAAGGTATATGCTCTTTGGTATCATGCATTTTCTATTTAAAAATGTATCACAGGGGAAATCATAGAGTCAGTGGATCTCAATCTCGTCTGCATTTTTGAATACCTGAGGTTCATACACAAATGCCAGTCCCCTGATTATTTCAAACATATTGAATAAAATAAGACAAAAGCTAAAAACAGAAACAAATGTCAGTCCCCAAGGCCATTTTCCCAGACCAATGGAATCAGAAATTTAATATGCTACCAGATGCTAGAATCACTAGCTCAAGGCGCAACTGAGTATAGAAGATGTCTGAGGACTGAGTCGTTGAGAACTCGTTATTTATGTCAGTGCTTTTCAAACATGAATGTGGTGAATCACCTGGAGGTGCTGTTAAAATGCAGATTCTGATTCAGCAGGGCTTGAGGGGGGCCTGAGATTCTGCATTTCTCACATGTGATTCACTGGTCGGTGAACCATGGGCTTAGAGGTCAGGAAAATGAAGAAGATTTTAAAAAATTCATTTATAGTTTAAGCATTTTCCCAAGCTATTAAAAACTATCTTTGAACTATTATATTCAATATTTATACATTCCATAGAATGAATAGGCCATATTTTTCCCTTAACCATTTCCCTACTGTTTGTCAATTTGTTTTCAATTTTGTTATTGTAATCAATGCAGCAATAAACTTCTTTGTGCATACTTCTTCATCCCCAACTTTTAAATGAGCAACGAATAGAGGAAAGAGATAAAGGTGGTGAAGTGAGCCCAGTGTAGCACAACCATCTAAGGCGCAACTTCCCACCCAGCATGGCCAGCATGACCATGTGTGCTCAGGCAAGTCGAGCAATGACTTTTTTTGCCTCAGTTTTCTCTGCTGTAAAATGGGCTTTTTCCTTTCTCATATTCTTAGGGAAAAAGGAGTTCATAAAGCGATCTGCAACTCAGTACTTCCTTCTGTGGAGCCACTGTGTCATGAGATATTCATCCCCCCTCAGGGACAATGACCAGGTGTGCCAACTGCAGTCCCTGGAGTCACCCTACCCTGAATCCTCCCAGGTACAGAATCACTGGTGCCACAATAATGAGGAAATACTGGATTTGGCCCACCCTTGGCTGTTTGGATTTCAGTGCCAGGGTAGGAGGTCTGAAAAACATGAAAAGAAACAGCTGAATTCCAAGACACTCCTTCAGATAAAGTTTCCTTTAAAACATTTTTACCGTTCATCAATATTTATAAAGTGATGACTAGATACAGCTACATTCCTCTTGGGCCATGTCTAGAACACACCCATAATAACTGATACAATTGTTGTTTGTTGGGGGCAAGGGGACACTTTTAGAGGCAAGCTTCTTTGAAAATGAGGAACCAAGTCAGCCCCACGTAGCAAAAAAATAAAATCAAAATCGGTTACATGAGCACTAAAAGATGAATGCAATTTTTAAGGGCAACATCGTGTGGTAGAAAAATCATGGGATTCGGGGTCCTGGTTTGATTCCCAGTTTGGCCTCTTGCTAGCAAACTGGGAGCAAGTTAATTAACCACTCTGAGCTCCAGTTCCTTCCTCAGGAGGCACTATGCAAGTTATTATAAACTCAGAGAAAAATACTTTTCTAGAAGGAGTTGATTATCTGGCCCTCTGAGAAGGCAGGATGTTAGTAAATACTTGCCAATACTTGAAGATTGAGGCCCCTAAGGGTTTTATCCTGTATTCTTAGTCTAATCTTTGAGAGACACAAGAAAGCTTCCAAATAAGTCCCTCAGTAGGTACCACGTGGTGCCTGGAATTTCCAAACCACTCATCTTTTGCGTTAGGATTCTCATCCCTTGCTTATATAAGAATTACCTGGGAAGAATGTTTTAAATGCCAACGTCCAGGCCCCACCCTCAACCAAGGAAGGCCATGCTCTGGTATTGTTTACAGAGCTCCCAGATGATTCTATTGTATAGTCTGAGCTCAGAACCACTGAATTACAATCTTAAGCACCTATTGAAAATCCAGACAGGGAAAACTGTAAGTTATTTTCCTTCCAGCAACTCCAGTTTCAAGAAATTTGTCACATTAGCCAATCAGTCCCTCCACAGTGCTTTGCCAGAAGGGACATAAACAAGTGCTTCCGGATGTCCAGATGATGTACAACCCAGAAGAGCCTAGAAGCCCTGCACCGCTACAAAGAGGCAACGTGAGAATAAACTTGTTCGACCTCAACATCATCAATTACCTTTTACTGAGTCACTACTAGGTGTCAGGTACCGTATGCCAAGCATTTCACATTTTATTTTTACAATACTGGTATGGAGGCTGCAAACGGAGGTAGGGGAAGTGTGGGTATGGAGTAGGAAGACAGCGCAGCTTTTCTGGAAAACAACTCGGCAGTATACGCCAAGAGCCGTCAAAATGTTCACATTCTTTGGCCAAAGAATTCCACGTCAAGGTGACTATCCCACGGGAAGGGTCACAAATTCAGACGGTGCTTTTGTTCACAAAGATGTTCATTGCAGCAGGGTTTATCTTAGTAAGAAACTGGGAATAACTTGAATCCCAACAAATGGATGGTGAGTGCACAAATGTTGCTACATTGTACACTGGAGTATAATACAACCACTGAAGATATTTTCCTCTGTGAATACTTTTATTACAAGGAAGATGTTTTATTATAACAAAGTAAGCTTTAAAATAGTATCTGTGCTGTGATTCAAAGTTCCAAGAATGGCAAATAGTTGGAGAATTTGTTATACTACAAGGTTGGTTGCAATTGGCAAGACCCCATTTGTACCCTCATCTCCTTCAGAGAGCAAGCTTCGCATGGTTAAAAAAGTATACTGCCAAAGTTAGAATCTTTTAAGAGCAAACGCTTTGATTGAGCATGTCACGGTGCTACAGAGTCATCCCTGTTTTGGTTCATGCGCTAAGGCTTGAGTGTGCGGCCCCCTCTCCAAACAAAGCCAGGCTGAGAGGCTAATGTAAATAG
The DNA here is from genome assembly GCF_951394435.1 of Stenella coeruleoalba. Lineage (NCBI taxonomy): Eukaryota > Metazoa > Chordata > Mammalia > Artiodactyla > Delphinidae > Stenella > Stenella coeruleoalba. The sequence continues at coordinate 49,391,736 of NC_137150.1, forward strand.
TCAGAGGAAACGGAAAACAAATGACAACTGATTTAGAATACAACCAAAATATTTGTTTCACGAGTTTTCCTTACTACTAGCATCGGGTTCTCTGTGGGTGTGAAAAGAAGAGGAACTGAGAAAGAAGGGAAAATTTGCAGAGGAGAAAACAAAGGAAATGGAGCATGTGGGGGGAAAGCAAACAACTGCATCTCAGTTTGCTGAAGGAATTTCGGATCTCCCAGTGCATTCGCAGAATCTGCTTATTCCTCACACAGCCAGGTGTGTTTTCAGGACATTGCCATTTTCTGACATTGTGCATCTCTTCTGAGGATGGCCTGAGCAAAACTGACCCCACGACATTTTTCAGGATGATGTTGTCCTGTTGCAAACTTCCTTTTCCCTCCTGAGTCCCAAAACCCAGGCACCCGAAGCCTTTTTGCTTCCCCAATAGGACAAAACTCTGGTCCCAGATATGACAGTCCCAGCCTTTTCCAATCTGAGACAGTTTTTGATTAAAGAAAAAAAAAAAAAAAGGAGGGGGGAGTGGAAAGGAAGACACGCCCTCTGATAGAGTAGTTGTGCTCTTATCATCCATTGGTTGAGAACATGTGGAGTGACCAAAGCTACCATAAATTCAAAACTAATTTTTTAATGAAGTTGCATTTTTAAGAGCCATAACAGCGTCCACATACTTTTTTTTTTTGGATTTCCTTCCCATTTAGGTTACCACAGAGCATTGAGTAGGGTTCCCTGTGCTATACAGTAGATTCTCATTAGTTATCTATTTTATACATCGTATCAATAGTGTATATATGTCAATCCCTGTCTCCCAGTTCATCCCACCCCCCCATCCCCCTTGGTATCCATATGTTTGTTCTCTACATTTGTGTCTCTATTTCTGCTTTGTAAATAATATCGTCTACACCTATTTTATCAGATTCCACATATATGCGTTAATATACGATATTTGTTTTTCCCTTTCTGACTTACTTCACTCTGTATGACAGTCTCTAGATCCACCCACGTCTCTACAAATGACCCAGTTTCGTTCCTTTCTATGGCTGAGTAATATTCCATTGTATGTATGTGCCACATCTTCTTTATCCATTCCTCTGTTGATGGGCATTTAGGTTGTTTCCATGTCCTGGCTATTGTAAATAATGCTGTGATGAACATTGGAGTGCATATGCCTCTTTGAATTATGGTTTTCTCTGGGTATATGCCCAGTAGTGGGATTGCTGGGTTATGTGATAGTTCTATTTTTGTTTTTTTAAGGAACCTCCGTACTGTTCTCCATAGTGGCTGCATCAATTTACATTCCCACCGACAGTGCAAGAGGGCTCCCTTTTCTCCACATACTTTTGAAAAATGGAATGTGTGAGGCATTTTATGCAAGCTGCCTACAGACCATGCTTGACACTTACGAGGCTTTAAAAACAAGCCAGGACTCAGGACTCTCTACCTGCCTAGCACCTTGGCCTCTATCTGTTCTATTCTCTCAAGGCCTGCAGATGAGACTAATCCTTGTTCTCCTATCCTGCCCCTCTTAGCGAGCTATTGAGTAACCCTCCCAGGTAACTGTGCTTATCACCAAAGGGAGCAGGATACTAACATTTATTGAACATGTGCTGAGTTCCAGGCACTGTGCTGTGAAATACTCTTATTAGCTGCATTTTACAGATGGGAAAACTGAGGGTAGAGCGGTTAAGCTAGGAAATGCTGGAACTGGGGTCATGTGACTCCAGAGCCCTTTTACCTGCAACCTACTGGAACTGTCTAATGTTTCACCCTCCTGGGTAAAATCGCCTTTATATTGAAGGGGAATTTGGGCACCTGAGCAGAACTATTTTGCAAATAACAGCACAGATGTGGACGTCTGTCTTCTGGGCCGGTCATTTTTGTCATCCTGGGCTGCTGATCCAGGCTATTTTTATGATATTATGATATATCGTATAATAATGATATATATGATAATTATATAATAAAGAATATAATGATGACATATCATAAAAGTAGGCTACTTCTTTCAGTTCTTTTATTTATTTATTTTTGCCATTAAGTGACATTTTTTTTTTAACATCTTTATTGGGGTATAATTGCTTTACAATGGTGTGTTAGTTTCTGCTTTATAACAAAGTGAATCAGTTATACATATACATATGTTCCTATATCTCTTCCCTCTTGCGTCTCCCTCCCTCCCCCCTCCCTATCCCACCCCCTTCCTTCAGTTCTTAATAAGAGCAGCGAAACTGAAGCCTCGAAAAATATAGGAATTTGATCTCGTGTCAGGTTGCTGTGCACTGGAATGTAAAATTGCTCTCCAAGTATTTCAGAGCCAGGCAGATGATTTTTTTAGTCTAAAAACTGGTTAAATTAAATCAGGCTTTGAAGTCCTTTGTGAATACCACCGTTCTTTAAAGATTTCTTGTAATCCAGATGTTTAACTCCTTGTCTAAAACTCTTTGATTGGGGCAAATCCACCTGGGAACATATCAAAATGCAGCTTTCCTATGAGGTTTTCCTCTCTCTTCATCGCATTCTGGTTCCTATAAGTCTGAGCGCTCCCAGTGACTTGTCTCTTAGCATAATGGCCCTCTTGTGTCAAGGCAGATCATGTTTACATTTAAATTAGTTATAAGAGTTTGTAAAAATTGCAGAAAGGATCCAACTCTCTTCTCCAATATTAAGAGGCACCGCTATTCTCCAGCCTTTGGGATCATCTTTGCTTTTAATGGCTGAACAAAATATAATTTTAAGAAATTCCATGCTCTCCACAAATTTCTGGGAGAACTCATTTTCCTGATGCGTGGCTGTCACCTCTCACTCCAAACCTCTCCTCGTGGTCTCATTTCGGTCTCCCCGGCCTTCCTCATCACCAGTCTTCTCAGCTGCTGTCCTTTTCATGATCAATTTATCCCCAACGTGGACTCACTACCCTTTTCCTCATTCTCCGAGGCGATGCTGTTTTATGTAATAGACCTCACCGAATGTTTGGAGGTAACAAAGACGAATCACGGTGCAAATTAAGAAACAATTCAGAAATAGGTATGCAACACCAGTGTTCCTGAATTTCCTTGGTATCCTGACATGCTTTCCCAGCTTGCTGTCTTGCCACCTGCTATAACAAGAACTGGATGATAAGGTGTGTCAGAATAAAGTCATCATCACTACTGCAAGACCAATTCTGTGTCCCTAGTCAATCCCAGGACCCATGGGGCCCAGACTCACATGATATGACACTCAAAGAAACAGTTCAGGAGCAAAGAGACACCTCAATCTCTAACTGCATCTGTTGAAGGATATGAGAGGCACTTGGTCCAAAGCCCACTGAACCTTTCTCCTCTCCTCTCCTCTTTCACCTCCTGTGGTTATTCCAGAGCCTCTCACTCTCCAAAATTCCTTACTCGCAATTCTCCTCTATTTCTCTTCCCAATGTCCAGCCAAAGTGGATTTTTAATATATCTCTTTTTCTTTTAAAACTTTATTGTGTACATCAGTTTAGTCTCTCAGGTTTCCTTGAGTTTCAGTATTTCAGTTTTCAGTTTCCGAGTTTCAGTTTCCTAGTTCCAGTATTCAGGGCTATAGAGAAAAACCCTGGGAGTTCTGACCATCAAGCAAGAATCTTCCTCCACTCAGAAGCTAGGAAGGGAGGAGAAATCTCAAAATGTATATATTGATCTTTCCTGTCCCTATTATGCATTAATATTTTTCTCTGCTCTAGTTCAGGAGACAAACCCACCTTGGTAAGTTAAGAACAAGGTAATGGCCTGTTAAGAAAGCAACATCAGGACGGTCTATCTAGCAGTGGGGGGAGCCAGTAGAGCAATGGTTCTCAAAGTGTGGTCCCTGGACCAGCAGCGTCAGCACTGCCTGGGAACTGGTTAGAAATGCAGAGTCCCTCAGACCCGACTCCAAACCTACTGAACCAGGCATTCTGGGGTGGAACCCAGCACCCTCTGTGTTTCAACGAGCCCTTCAGGTGATTGTGAGGTAGGTACAGTTTGAGAAGCAATTTTTTTTTTTTCCTGATCTGGACTTTCCCAGGCCAAGGAACTCATTAAACTTGATTCCAATTCCAGCATTGCCTCCTTTCAGTTCCATGACTTCCACCAAATCACTAAAGCTCCCCAAGCCTGCGAGGAGACCATATTGGACTTTCTGCTGCAGAGTCACAGGACTCCTCATGTCAAAGGCTGACCTCACCATGATTAGATTCCATGGCTCCCACCCACAGGGGCTCAACATGCCTTCTTTCTTTCTTCCTCTCTCTTTGGGGAGCTGCCAACATCTTCTCTGTCCCTTAGGGTGTTGAACCCCCAAGTTTGGGGACCATTTCAGTAATAATAATAATAATTCCCAACTCCTTTATGATAGTGACATTGAAATGACAGCCCCAGAATCTACACGATCAGCTGGTTCTTGGCCAATAATGGAATCAAATCTGCTTCCCCAGTGCAGGTACACTTCCTGAAAATCAGCACCCTTGGAACTGGGATAAAGCACTTTGACCAAATACAGTTCTGTTAGGTAAACGGCTCACCTATAACTAGAATGGGAAGCCAGCAAAGGATTAAAAGCAGCAGTTGAAACAATGTTTCAACTTTAAATAGATCTCTCTCCACTCATCACTTCCTAACCCCTCCTCTTCTCCAGCAAGCTCCTAATTACTACGGGTTAGAGTCCCCAGTAGCAATTGCTTTCATCAAGGCATTTAAAGCTTCGCTCTAGGAGCTCTGTCACCAGAGCACAGCCTTAACACTTTCCCCATTAGTGCCCAACCAGAAAGATTTTGGTGAAACAGAGGGTTTTTGCTGCCTGGTTGCTGATTCTCTAGGTTCTGGGCTTTTCAGGAGAAGGTAGCAATTACCCCTGGTCACAGTGGGGCACATCCTCGGATGCAGCAATGAGCCCGAAGCCACAGAGGGAGGAAAAGGTTGCAGCTCCAGAGAGCAGAGAGATATACCCAGTACTGACTTGCACACCTGCTGGAAGGAAGAAAGGCAGGAAATAGAAAGCCATCTCCCTGCCCTGGAACTGCCCTCACATTCCCCAGAAGAAACTTTTTGGCTACCTGAACAAATGCTTCTCCAATGGTAATGTGCATGTGAATCACCTGAGGATCTTATTAAAACAACATTTTGATTCAGCAGTGGGGGTGGGCCTGAGAGTCTGCATTTTTAACAACCTCCCTGGGGAGGCTGATCCGACTGTGCAGAGCCCACATTTTGAGTAGCGTGACCCTAACTGCTCCATTTGTGAGGTCCTTGGCTAAGAGAAGGAACTGTGAAAACACAACTGATTCATTAGCTGGGAGTAACTGTAAGCATTTCTGCTGTGCTATCATCAACCTGAACCTCCACAGTGTGAGTTAAAATATTATCTTACTCAGAGTCTGTCTGTTTTTACCTTTTTTCCAGAAAAAAAGACAGTTTAAGTAGTATGTGTATTCTGTTGTTTTGTGTGTGTCAGTGTGTATTATATTTCCATTTCCTTAGTTACATTTTTGCTTAAATGCAAAACTGATTCCAGAGCACAAGATATGGGAGTGGGAGGGACAAGCGTCACTCCCAGCCAGGGCAGTGGTTTGGTGGGTAGAACATAGAGTTTAGAACCAACAATTAAGGTTCTCAGCCTCGGCCGAGCTATTTTCCAAAACACCACCCTGGCCAGTTCTTCTCAGACTTGTTTGAGAGATTGAGTGCTTGGCAATCACAGTGCTTCCAACAAGGCACAATGGAGGAAATATTTATGTTTTACATAATGATATGATACAATTTAACCGGCAGAAAACAGGGCTCTCATAAATGAATGCGGCATAAAATAACAACTCGCCCTAAGAACTGAAAATGAGCCCCCAGTTTCATTTGTAAAATGAGGTTAATAACCGTACCTCACAGAGGGAGACCTCTGATCCTTGAGTTGGAGCCAAAGACATGCCCAAGATCTTTGCTCCCAAAGCTTCCACAGCGATCACCACACAGCCCACCAGATGGCAACCGTGATGTCCACTGCCACTGGCTGCCACTTATTTAGCACCATCTACCAGGCACCAGATACTACGCTAAGGGCCTTGCAAATACCTCACTAAACTGGACGAAACTCCTCTAGGTGAGTATCTTCATTAACTACATGTTACAGACGAAGGAACTAAACCTGAGAAAAGTTAAAGCAGTGGTTCCCCTACAGGGTTCATTGGTAGACTTCAGTCCTCACTCATCTTTCAACGGGCCACTCGCCAGCCCACGTGCCCAGCTCCTTCTCCCGTGCTAGGAATTTGCTTTCTTCCTCAAGAAATTAACATGTGGCTTTTGACCAAGCAAGTCTCCATGGCGGTATTAATCTTTTCTGAGTCGCAATTCCTTTGATCATCCATTGAAGGCCATGGACTCTCTGCCCAGAAAAACGCACATAAGCAAACACACCGTCTTGCATTCAACTTCAGGGGGTTCGTGAATCCCAAGCAAAGAACTTCTATCCTACAGAGTTTAGAAAGACAAAGAGGGTCTTTTCAGGCTTCAAGCTGAACATGGCCTGCTATTCCACACGCTAGCCTGAAATGTTTTCCTTAGCCATTTTCCTGATCATTTTATTTTTCAAATATTTATATTGATAAAAGATTAAACAGACCCTAAATATAAAAATATTCCCTGGCACCAGGATGCCGATAGCGCTTCCAACTTTTTTTAAGCATCAGTCATCAAAGAGACTGTTTTTCTATTATTAGTAGAAAATATCAGTTCAGATTAGGGACCATCCAGAGAATGCTTGTTCCTCTTTCTCTCGGTATCCGAATGAAAGAAGATCCTTAGAGCAAAACAACATTATTGCTCCCCCCACCCCCCGGTTTTTTGACATAAGAAGAGACTTGAGCTGTTGACAAAAATTACAGAGGTGAGAAATAGAGTCTGGTGGTTTCTATAACCTCCAAATAAGAAAAAAACAAAAAAAACAAAACAAAACAAAACAAAAAAAACAGTAGGAGCTAGGAGGAAGGGAGAAAGGCAGGAAGGAAAGACAGAGATCAGATATTTATGTTTAGAATAATTTGAAATTAATCTTTGTTGTGTATCCTACGGATCCATGTTTCTCAAAGTGCGCTCCCTGGCCCAGCGGCATCAGCACCGTTTGGGAACGTGTTAAAAAGGCAAATTCTCAGACCCTACCTCAGGCCTACTGAATCAGAAACGTTAGGGAGGGGACAGAGCAGTCTGTTTTGAACAAGCCCTCAAGGCGATTCTGATGCACTAAACTTTGAGGAGCACAGTTGTGGACAGAAGGAACCCTCTCGCAGAAGGAACCCTCCCAGCTAGTCCTATATCAAACCACTGGCCCATAATGAAAGGAGAGCATGGAGAAGAGCACATTGGTAAGGGAACTAGTGTTCATGGAGCGACAACTACAAGTCAGGCACTGTATGTTCATGATCTCAGGTCACCCTTCCTTAAGCCCTAAGCATTTTTACTCTTGTCTCCATTTTAAAGATTTCTTAAAAAGAGAGAGATTTCACAAGATCATGTAACTGTTCAAGCTTACAGACCCACTAAATAGTGGGCTCACAGTAGGAAATTTGAAAAGTATAAAAAGTTATAAAGAAGAGTAATATAGGAATTACCCACAACCCCACTCAAACAAACCACTATTAGCATCTAATATATCCCCGTATTTTTTTTTCCCCTGTGTACAAGCCCTCTGGATTTAGAGTTCAAGCTCCAGAGAGGGTTCCTTTCTCTGAGATCTGAAGACCCCAAAACTAATGCCTTAGCCCCCAGCCTTGTCCTGATACCCCTGATGTCTGGATCCTTCGGTTCTCCCTCCGTCCCTACCTTTGATCATATACAGAAGGAAGAGCTTAGTGAATTAAACAAGTGATGCTGAAAGCTGACCTAAAACGAAGCAGGAGCAAAGACCCTACTCTAAGATTGAGCCAGATGTGGAGCGAGCTACGTACACTCTGTTCCCTAGACAGAGGACGGAGGCTTGTTCTGAGACGTGCGGGTCTTGTGCTGGGGCTGAGGAGAACTGCTGATTCTGGCACACACTGAGAGTGCCTGTCCGGGCCAGGACACCGTGGTCTCTGCACCACCAGCCAGGTCCTGTGCACCAGAGTTGGGGAATGGAAGTCATCAAAATTCTGGACGGCACTTTGTGATGTTTGGATGGTTTTCTATTTAACCCCTGTGGAGACTGGTGTGTGTCTGTTTCGTGCCAGACTCAGAGAAAATAGTAAAGATAAAAGACAGGAGGCTGAGGCGTATAGATGTTGTTTTCATAAAGTGTTTGTTTTCCTTGCTGTTAAGACCACTTGTCCAAGTGTATCATTCTGAGTTTTATTAAAGTGCCGCAAGAAGAAAAAAGCCAAAATGTTTTTAGACTATATAGCTGTGGGAGCCCAAACATAATGAGCTTCCTCTTTTGAAAAAAAAAGAGAAGAGAGAAAGAAAGAAGGAAAGAAAGAAAGAAAAAGAAAGAAAGAAAAAGAAAGAAAGAAAAAGAAAGAAAGAAAGAGAAAAAGAAAGAAAGAAAGAAAGAAAGAGAAAAAGAAAGAAAGAAAGAAAGAAAGAAAGAAAGAAAGAAAGAAAGAAAGAAAGAAAGAAAGAAAGAAAAGAAAGAAAGGAAAAAGCTTAGCATTTTTCCCCAACCCTGCCATTAATTCTAAGAAACCTGGAAGCAATTACTGTCCTCCTACCACCCCAAGCCCTTAGTTTTCACCAAACATAAAATGAAAATGAAGATAACCTGCAAAGATTTTATATGACAGAGATTTGTCACATTCGGCCTGTGGATAATTGAAATTTACAATTAACAATTCTGTCAGAAGAAAGCCTTTTAGTCTCAGGGGTCCTTTATTATGTATGCTAATAGGACAATTTAGGATAAAGGCAGGGAGTAGGTTCTAAAAACAAAAGCACCATTATGTAAGTTAAGGAGTAAAACAAGTCATTCACTATGAGAGAGAAATTTTAGTATATTTTACTTATCTACTTTCAAATAGATAATATATTCATATAGTTCAAAATTCAGACAGTACAACAGGAGAGAGAATGAAAAGAGTCTTTTCACATCCCTCTTCTCCACCCTCCAGGGGTAATCAGAGCCTCTGGAGTTCTTTGTGTTCTGGCGGAGGAATATTATGCATAAACAAGCAATACACATATAGTCTTAGGCCCTATCTTCTAATGCAAATAGGAACACACTGTTCAATAACACTGTTCCATGCCTTTTTTTTACACTTACAATATCTCTTTTTTTTTTTTTTTTTTTTTTTTTTTTGCGGTATGCGGGCCTCTCACTGCTGTGGCCTCTCCCGTTGGGGAACACAGGCTCCGGATGTGCAGGCTCAGCGGCCAGGGCTCACGGGCCCAGCCGCTCCGCGGCATGTGGGATCCTCCCGGACCGGGGCACGAACCCGTGTCCCCTGCATCGGCAGGCGGACTCTCAACCACTGCGCCACCAGGGAAGCCCTACAATATCTCTTGAATGTGTTTTCATATCAGTATATAAAGAACTTCCCCGTACATGATCCCTACCTTAAAATTATGCCCCATAATAGAGGTTCCTTCTAACTGCCCTCATTGGTGTCTGTTTTGTCCCTTATTTTACTGTTTTTCTGTCTCTGCTTTTGTTGTAAGCCTTCCTTTCTGTTCCTCTTACATTGCACCTGGCTTAATGGAAGAAGATCCATCTTTGTGCTGCAGTGACCCTAAGCTTCCAAGAACTCTGGTGACAGCATGTCTGAAGAAAATTCCTGAGGTTGGGAGCTTGTACCTTTTTGGAGAGACGGATATGTAACAGGACGTAAGGAGCAAGGAGTAGGAACAATGGGAAATATCAATAGAACCAGGATGAAAGATAAAGGCAATGTAAGAACCAAACATTTGGGATAATACACCCCAAGTAGATCAATCATCGATGATGATTTGGATGACTGGACCAGTAAAAGCTGTTTTTCTATGTGAGGAGTCTGGTGAATGTGCACAAGTGCCTCACAGATTAAAGCAGTAGAAGAGGGACTATGGAAATAGTCCGGGCAGACGGAAATTGTGCACAGGGAGCTATAGAAATCAATGTCGTCGCTACAGATGGGAATGTAAGTTGATATAGTTCTAGTGTCCAACTTAGAAAAAAATATCAAAAGGATTAAAATGCACACACCCTATGGAATTATTCAGGAACTCCTATTATTTTAGGAAAACAAGGATGAATGAAGTTATCACATTATTCAAAACAGCAAAAAATGGAAACCATCTAACATATCAAACATAAGAGACTAATGTAGTAAATTATGGTGCATCCACAAGCTAATATACTATCAGCTGTAAAACACGCTTATAGGTTTGAGAAAATGTTCTCCATAGATTTCAAAATTATAAAATAACAGCAAAAAGCCTCACTCTGTACATTTATTTTAATGTAATGATAATAGCAAATGTTTGTTTAGACTCACCATGTCCCAGATGCTCTTTGCAGCATTTTAACTATGTTAACTCCTTTAAGCCTTACAATACCAAAAAATTAGGAACTGTGGTTTTTTTCAAATTCGCCCATGAGAAAACTGGGTATAGAGCAGTTAAGCAACTTGGATGAGATGGCATGGCTGGCAAGTGGAAGGCTGGTAACTGGTCTCAGGTCACTGGTCTCAGGTCTTCTGGTTAATACCCACACGCTTAAGCACATGTGACAATGCCTACCTATGTATGGAGAAACCTAGGAGACAAATGGAATTAGGCTGTTTTTGAATGGTGACCATAGGAGAGAAGATGCATCTCTGCATAGAAGGAACTCATCTTCTGAAAGCAGCTCTTTAAGAGAGGCACTGAGGGAGATGGTTCCAAGACTGGTCTGCCTGTGGTGCAAGGGTTCAGTTCTGACAAGGCTGATATGGGAAACTGAAATCAAGGGTAAACAAATCAATCTAAGGAGACCTGGAAGGGGGCAAAAATACAACTCAGTATCTTGAAGATAATTTAACCACAAAATATGCCATGAAAGCATTCAGATTTAGAAAAACAAACAACATTCAAGTGTTCATAAACCTGAACTTACAAAGTGATCAACTATTTACTTATTTTCTCACATCATAATTTCTTTAGTCTATAATGATTGCTTAGGATGCCCTTTACAAGTGAGCTCTCATTGTGCACTTAAAATTAAATTAAAATATTCAAAATAAAAGAGTAAAATGAGAGTCTCTGTTATAAGACAAAGTCCAAAAAAATCCTAATATTCAGCTTACATGTTGAATAATTGTGTGGGGAGACATTGCTCATTTTTTGTCACTTTTCCTTGGAAATGATTTCAAAACTACTTTTATTATGAATTTATTATTCTACATTGCTTTTAACAAATCATTTTACCTACACCATTTACCATACTTCTCACCAAATGACTATGTTTCCAGAAGTTCAAACCCACTAACAAATGATGATGACTTGCCACCAGAGAAGCTATTTTAAAAAAGGAACTGCAGCGTTTCTAGACTCAAAGAGATATTCCCATAACATATTTCATAATGTCAACAGTGTTAAGATAAGTATATCTTCCTCAGATGGCTCCTGAGAAGTTCTGACATTTTGTTTAAAAACAGAACTAGTCACATTACTTTATTATCACGTATGTAACTTCAAGTTTAAAAAATTTATTGTATAAATTGAGCTATATTTATATACACATATCTAGAATTTATTTCAAGGCTTGTGGGCACAGTATTCCTTAAAGTACAATAAACACTATTTCCCTCTTCATTGCATAATAGCCTGGGGCCTTGAGCAAACTAAAATAAACGACACTAATTTTTCAGTTGTATGTTGAAGCCTTAAATCCACCACATAAATATTCCAAAACCAACTCAGAGCAGTAAGCTGATGGCTGGATGGGAAGCACAGAGGGATTACTCTAAGGCTTTGAGGGAGCAGGGGAAACACGTTTCTTGACCTTCTGTTCTGAAAGGCTCCTTTTCATCTGGTTTCAATTCTCTTGTTTGTGCACCTTGCCATATTTATTATTGAATTCCTGATTTCTTCTCTTTGTTTCATGTTCCGTGTTCCAATGATTTATGAGAAATTGCTGATCTAGATGTTATCTTTGGCATCCAGTGAGTGCACAGAGCCCCTTAAGAATGCTGAGAGAAAAAACGTGTTTTGAGCTGCACAGTGCCCAGGCTGAATAGACGTCCATCAGTTCGTGAAAAATGCCAGCCGAAGATGCCTTAATAAGACACATTTTTTTTTCTTCAACACAGCAGTAGCAAGGATGTTTTCAAAATCACTGATGTTTTTTTGTCTTTGGTTGATGATTTTTGTTAGAAATAAGACGTGGTCCTAAAATAGTGATTTGAGAAGAAATCTGGTCAAAGACAGATTTTTTTTTAAGTTTAGCTCAAGATGAAGTGGCATGTTTTCTGTATCAGTGTTCTGCCTTATTTGGTTTGACTAAGAAATGAAATATGCTAATGACATTTCAGTTCATTTCTAAACATCTTCATAAAGATGATCTAGTTTATACATGTGTAGGGAGTGAGAGGGTTTTTTTTAATGGTGACCAGCTTTCTCTAGTTAAATTAAGTGAAAATTAATTTAAAAGTTTAATGTGCTTGGAGAAAATCATCTAATTAGATAAACTTTTTTAGGCTAATCAAAATAGTTGGGGAATTTCCCTACATTTCTTCCTCTCCACTAGACACATCACCAAAAACATTGCTCTCACTGAACTTTATCTTTCTAGGCAAGCCCTCTGTTTTACCAAAGCACTATATCAAACACCCTAAAGCAGACATGTATACAGATTCCTTAGTAGACTTAGTGCTTTGTGACCTTATCCATAGAATTTAATAATTTCTAAGTGACTACGGGGTGAGATGGGTCAATATATCAAGTCCTAATTATTTAAAATGACATTATTCATTCATTTCCATCTTATTTCTCAGACTAAAATCAGAAAAGCAACACAAAGAATGAAGACAACAGGTAAAGAGGTTAAGGAACACTATAATAAACAGTGTACTCTCAATAAAAGATACATAATTTTAAAAAAAGAGAAAAGTCCCCTTTTTTCATGATAATAAGGGAGAAAGTGGGTACTTTTTCCCTGTTTCTGCACACACAAATATCAGCTGTGATAGAGCACCTAGAGCAATGAATATATTTCTAGTTTGGTAGTTAAGCAAATTCAGCAAGGAAGTAAATACCTAATTATTTTAATAAATCAAATGTTCATTTCTGCAGTTCCAAATACTTAAATCCTAGGGTGCTTAAGAAATAATTTTAAGGGCTTCCCTGGTGGCGCAGTGGTTGAGAGTCCGCCTGCCGATGCAGGGGACATGGGTTCGTGCCCCGGTCCGGGAAGATCCCACGTGCCACGGAGCAGCTGGGCCCGTGAGCCATGGTCGCTGAGGCTGCGTGTCCGGAGCCTGTGCTCCGCAATGGGAGAGGCCACAAAAAAAAAAAAAAAAAAAGAAGAAGAAAGAAATAATTTTAAAAACTGAAGATTTCTCCTGCAAATTTTAAGGATGTTTATAGGACATAAACCTCAATATTGACCAAGAGCAAATCTTTGATTTCCAGGGTTGTTCTTTATAGAGCTCATCAACTTAGTTTCCAAAACTCAAATTTAACATTGTAGGAAACAAAATGTTAATTTCTGGGTGGTGGGATTAAGTATGATTTTCATTTTCTTCTTTATGCTTTCCTATTTTGTATGGTTTTTATAGTGGTTATCACTTTCATAATTTGGGGGAAGGATACGGGAAAAAAAAAATCCTGGGTTACCAAATACACACTGTGCAGTTTACAAGTCATGGCACAATGGTGAAGAAAGGAGTTTTGTTGAGACAAGGTTTCATAAGGATGGCTACTGACCTACTCTACATTCTGGGATTCAAAAACATAGCCATAGATGTAATCTTGTATCCATCTAGGTTAGGTACCTGAGTGTCTTTTCTGAGAATTTTATTAAAAGTTCAGTTAAGAAGAAAATAGGGAGAGGAGTGGACTGCAAGTTTAGGGTTGGTAGATGCAAACTATTACATTTAGAATGGATAAACAACAAGGCCCTACTGTATAGCACAGGGAACTATATTCAATATCCTGTGATAAACCATAATGGAAAAGAACATAAAAAAAGAATGTGTATATGTGTACAACTGAGTCACTTGGCTGTACAGCAGAAATTAACACAACATTGTAAATCAACTATACTTCAATAAAAAGATAGTAATAAATAAAAATAAAGAACCAAATAAAATGACTTGTGATAAAGCTAATAACAGAGGCCAAAAAAGCTTTAAACAAAGCCCCAAAACAAAGGATTTCCCTGGTGGCACAGTGGTTAAGACTCTGCGCTCCCAATGCAGGGGGCCTGAGTTCGATCTAGATCCCACATGCATGCCTCAACTAAGAGTTCGCATGCCACAACTAAGGAGCCCGCCTGCCGCAACTAAGACCTGATGCAACCAAATAAATAAACAAATAAATATTAAAACAAAAACAATATCATATAAATAGTATACAAACAAAACAGTATTATCCCTAAACTGTTCTCTCTAGGATACAGAAGAAACCATGAATCAGAAATGATTAGAGAAATTACTAGGGAAGCCATGGTCCCATCTAGAGTCTTGGATTCTCAAAGCCTTGTTCAATATCATTGGAGGGCTACAGCTCTGTGCCCCTTGCTGGACTGTATCACATGCTAGTCTCAGTCCTCACTCAAACATTTTGTTTCTTTATATTGTGCTTGAATTCTTGGTCTTTCTGTCTCCAATTGTTCAAGTCTCAGACTTCAAGAAACAATGTCTTCTTTAATTATATTGCTAGTCACCAGCTACTTCAGTCTCTAATTGCTGTATCACAGACCTTTGCAGATATGACTCTGTTCAAATGCCATAAATGTCCACTGTTGTTCCTGGTACAAAACACCTTCTTCTCTCTCAGACAATGAGTGCACAGGGGGTTTAGACTCCTGGACCTGCCAGGCAGTGCAGTAGTTTTCTTTACAATGAAGATATAGGCTGTCACTCATCCTCAGAGGCTGACTCTGTTTTCACCCAACAGCAGTAGGCACTTAGGCCCCTGCCCCGTTTTACACAATTGACAGTCATTCCTAGCACTTTGAGATTTTTTTTTACTACAGATTTTAAATGGGAAATAGAAAAGAGGTCTTACATTACACATTCTCAGAATACTGCAGCAAACATCCAAATCAGTGCTGTCTCTCCTCCCTCACTCCCCAGCTTTGCTGCCAGCTGGGGTTTTCCTTATCACCCTTCATCCTTCAAAGAGCCCCCAGCCCCTCTGGCTCCCTTTTCTTCCTCCAATCTCTCACCTCCAACCTGCATACTTACATACCCAGTTGTCAGCAAATTAAGACCCTTCTTTATAAAGTGGAGGGGGTTTATGAACAACAATTTTATTTTCTCTTGTTACGTTCACACTAAGTACTCGCAACAAGCCTTCATGATAGGTTTCAGCATCTCTAATTTACACTGAGGAAGTCCAGGGTATAAACCCAGGTTTTCTCTCTCTAGAGCATCATTCTAAACTACTATACAATGTCTATTTCCTTGTATAATCAAAAGATGTCTCTATAACCCTCACATAAATCAGTGTGAAATACCCAAACATCAAAATCCAGGCAGCTACAGATGCAGTAATGGATTATATGATCCAAGACAAGAAATAACCGCAGAATTATGTTTTTGTTTGTCTCTTTGTTCTAATAATGAAGGAAAACATCTCAAGGTCAAGTCCAACTCTGAGGTTGTCTCCCTTAAGAAAACAATGCTTGGACAGCCTATACACCCTACCTATCAAAGTCACATAAATAAAAGAAATCATTTTGCTGCACCAAGCTGGTATGCAGAGTAACATTAAGCCAAACATTCTTAACTTCCAGTATTTATAAAGATGCATGTAGTAGTAAATAAATTGCGTGGTGGTGCAATAGAAATAGATATATGGTTTGTGAAGATTCTACACTTTAAAATCTGGAATTGAGAACTGTGGAAAAAGAGACTAAGAAAATCTGCACCTTTATTATCAGTCCTTATCGAGTAAAGGAACTGTGACTTGCCTGAGGTGTGAGCAACCATGTGAGATAAAAGGACAACGACGAATGAACCTGGGTAAAGACAGGATTAGACCCAGTAAAATGAGTAGAAGTTTTACTAGTAAAAATGAGTCCTGATGCAAACTCTCAATGCCTTCCCCTGCACCACACTCCCACCTTGCTCTACACCCTTGAATATAACCAGAAGAGCTTCCTTTTTCTTGCCTTTGAACAGAGGAAGCAAAGTTGACAAAGCAAAAACTAGGTATGATGTGATGAGGGGAAAAGATGGCTTATGTACTTTGGAGAAGAAAGACGCTGCACAGGAATTGGCTATCGAAGCTGCCAGGGAGCTATGCACAGGAGTGAGACTACCCACATGCTCTGACTCACCGTTGATGGGGAAAGAGCCACCATCCCATATGCAGCTGGGTTGAAAGACGTGTATCCGTCAGAAGGGGCTAGATTTTGCTGTAGAAACAAACTTCAAAAATCTCTGTGGGGCTTCCCTGGTGGCGCAGTGGTTGGGAGTCCGCCTGCCGATGCAGGGGACAGGGGTTCGTGCCCCGGTCTGGGAAGATCCCACATGCCGCGGAGCGGCTGGGCCCATGAGCCATGGCCGCTGAGCCTGCGCGTCCGGAGCCTGTGCTCTGCAACGGGAGAGGCCACAGCAGTGAGAGGCCCACGTACCGCAAAAACAAACAAACAAACAAACAAACAAAAACATTTCTGTGGCTTAAAACAGTGTTTATTTCTCACTCACACTTCCGTATCCATCACAGATTGGCAAGGATGCTCACTGAGCCATCAGGGACCAAGGCTGATGGAGATGCCATCTCAACATGTGCTTCCACAATCACCCGGAAGTGACATCTGTGACTTTCCTCTCATATTTCATTGGCTCAGGCAAGTCATATGGCCACAGTTAACCTCAAAGGGAGTTGGGAAGGTGCAATCTCATCATGTGTCCAGAAAGAGAGGTGGAATTTTTGGGAACAGGCCTGATGAGTACCACTAGGAACCTCAATGCTATTTTAATAAGGCAGAGGTGGCAGGCTGTCCTTCCTCAATTTCTCTGCCTCCAAGGAAGGGGAGAAAGGCTGTCCACGTGCCCCCATGTTGGATCAGCCATGTTGGATTAGCCTCACCATTCTTTAATGAAGAGGGATTATAATTAGCATCAGCAACTCTCTGTACTTCTAACTCTATATTAACTAAAACCCATATATCAACGTTGGGTTTAGTAAATTGCATATCATTCATTCTAAGGGTGGATTTATTCATTTCTAGGTAATGCTTTTAGTTATCTTTAGGTAAAAATCTTGAGTGAAGAGTCATATCAAAAAGTGATAAGAAAGGGACCATCCTATTTAGATACCTGACAATTGCATTTAAGATTCTTAATATTCACTTTCATATACTGCTGGTTAAAATATCACTTGACACAATCGTTTTGGAAAGAAATGTGGCAATATGTATCGAGAGCCTTAAATTACCTCTCATTTTTTTACCCAGCAATTCAACTGTTGGAAATCTATCCTAAACAATCCCAAATGTTTAAAAACAAAACATTATGTTCATTGCCATAATGTTGATAGTAGTAAATTAATTTAAAATAACCCAAAAATGTCCAATAATAGAGAAGTAATTTAAGAAAATTATGGTAAATCTACATGAGGTACCCAATAAAAATTGTTTGTGGGGAAAGTGATTACATTGTAACATTAACTAAAAGATAAGGGTACAAAATTATTCATACAGTGTGATCACAAATATGTTGAATGTACCTATACATATATATTTTTGTACATACTTTGACATTCATTGTGAGCAGACCACTTCGTACAATGGTCCTAAACAAGACCTGTTTCCCTTTGGATATGATTCATGTTATAAGTGCACAACTGAAGGACTAGCATTATTTCTTAATTAGTGACACAGACCAACACCAACGTGCTGACGATGTGAGGGTATGTAATAGATGTTAAGCTGATTTTAGAAAATTGGAAGATAGAGGCAAACACATATATAAAAAAGAGAACACTAGGTAACTTATTTGGCAAAAACCGATTTTCAAAGTTATCAGAAGAAATTGATTCAGTATAAAAAGGCCTAGCCGGAAAAGACCTAGTAGATACATTATAAACACTGAGACTGTTCTGGAGCATAATTCTGGGATGTGTGTATATATTAATAGATGCCTACAGAAAAGTAATCCTCCTATATATTATGCCCTTAATACACCGATGCATACAAGATTGAGGCTAGTTTGTTTTGTTGTTGTTGTTGTTGTTGTTGTTGTTTGCCGTACGCGGGCCTCTCACTGTTGTGGCCTCTCCCGTTGCGGAGCACAGGCTCCGGACGCGCAGGCTCAGCGGCCATGGCTCACGGGCACAGCCGCTCCGCGGCATGTGGGATCCTCCCGGACCGGAGCACGAACCCGCGTCCCCTGCATCGGCAGGCGGACTCTCAACCACTGTGCCACCAGGGAAGCCCGAGGCTAGTTGTTTTTTAATAATTATAAAGTTTCTTAAATGGTTACAATGGAAAAATCTTGAAGGGAATTGAGATTATTTAAGCTGGAAATAGAAGCTGAGAAGGAAATCAATATTCAATGAGGTAAAGGTATATTTGTGAAAATGTTAATGAGCAGTTCTTTTAACGGTCCTTAACATCGACTCTATCAAATATCTGATGAAAGCAGACAGATTTAAGACAAATTAGTAAGCATTTCCTAAGTAGCAAAGTAACAACATTCTGGAATATAATGCCAAGGAAATTCGGCAGTGTCCCTCCATAAGGTTTCTTTTGTTTGAAGGAACGGGAAGATGGCCACCTCTCTTTCAGAATCTGAGGTAATTTTGTTTGGGCTGGGGATGACTAAATGATTTCTCAGTTGTTTTTTCAGTTTGAACTGGAGATGCCCTGCTCTCTACATTACTTTTCTGACTTTTTTGAAGCAGAGAAAACCAAGACACTCTTTTCAAAAGCAATTAGGTTTATTCTCAGTCATATTACTTATGATGAACTAATTTTGGATTAAAAAAAATTTTCTTACAGTACCTTCAGAAATAATTTTTTTAAATTTATTTATTTATTTATTTTTGGTTGTGTTGGGTCTTTGTTGCTGAGCACGGGCTTTCTCTAGTTGCGGCAAGTGGGGGCCACTCTTTGTTGCGGTGCACGGGCTTCTCATTGCGGTGGCTTCTCTTGTTGCGGAGCACGGGCTCTAGGTCCACGGGCTTCAGTAGTTGTGGCATGCAGGCTCAGTAGTTGTGGCTCACGGCCTCTAGAGCGCAGGCTCAGTAGTTGTGGTGCACGAGCTTAGTTGCTCTGCGGCATGTGGGATCCTCCTGGACCAGGGCTCGAACCCATGTCCCCTGCATTGGCAAGCGGATTCTTAACCACTGCGCCACCAGGGAAGCCCGCAGAAATAATTTTTGGCATACTTATTTTTCTTGCTTACTAAAATAAAATAAAACTTATCACAGTTTCATGATCTCTTTTCTAAAAGCCTTGGAGACAACTGTATTTTAAAATTCAGTACTTTTCTGATTTTGAAACAATAATATGGTACAAATATCATATATTATGTAGCACTCCCAGTGAAGCTGAGGCAGTATCCATAATCAAACATATTAATATTTCTGCAGTTATTCATACAAATATTTGCACTAAGTGAGGTAAAGAGTATGAATAGCCTCGCATCAATCTAGGTTACATTTTCCAACCAAGTAAGTTACAAAAACTTTTGGTTTTCAGAATGGGTTACAAGATAAGATACAGAATGTCCAGATGAATTTGAATTTCAGATAAACAACAAATAATTTTTTAGCATATGTCCCAAATATTGCATGGAACAGACTTGTGCTAGAGAAGTTATTCAGTATTTATCTAGAATTCAAATTCAACTGAGTTTCCTGGTTTTTTATTTGCAAACTCTGGCTTTTTGAATTTCAGAATTGCAAACAAGTGATTGTGGACTTGTATCGAGAAATATCCTAACTGAAATACTATTATAGGTACTACTGTTCCGGGGGTAGGGTTTGGTTTGGGCCCTTTTGAAGGGAGTCACAAGAAACAAAGTTTTATTAAACATGCTTTATATGAACAGAGTATGTAAAATATAAGACCCATGCAAAGGCACCCATGTTAACAACTCAAGATATTTCAAAAATTATAAATAAAATCGTTACTCTAAAACCCATTTTAATATGTAGTTCTTCCCTGTTTCACATTAAAGTTCATTACCTATCAAGCATTCCTTTTATAAAAATTCATAAATTCTCCTGTAACAAAGATATAGCTCCATCTAATGGAAAAAAACATCCAATTACACCCCTTCATGGAGCTAGGAATATTTCCATGAGCGTTAGTAAAACTAGAAAGTATGTGTAGGCCACACACACACACACACACACGTGCTTTTCTGTGCCGCTTTGTTTTTTGAAACCAGATAGGACCCAAACGTACTTAGTCATAGTTTTTGCAAGATCTGCTCTTTCCCTTAGATTTGGACTAAATAAATGAAATTGGGATCTCTGGGATCCACCTATTCCTTCCTCTCAAACCAAACCCTCAATGCCTCCTGCCCAGGTAACTACTAGTGTCTCTTAGCTAATTTTTTTTGAGGGGGGCTATTTTCCCAGCCTTCATTCTCTCCCAACTAATAACACATTCTGCATGTTATTTTCAGACTAAATTTCCTAAAACATGGCCTTCATCATTTCATTGCTCGGCCTTAAAACACACATCTCCATTTCATTTTGTTCCTTACTCTCACCCCAACCTAACCATCCAAACTTTTCCCATCCTGCTTCCCATTTCCATCCATTCACACCATGTCGGTAGCTCCATTTCCTTCTGCTCATTCATACTTTAGTCCCTGGCAGTAATGAAACAAAAAAAGTTCGTAGAATCAGACTGTTCAGACTCAAGCTCAGCTACTTAATCACTCTGAGCCTCAATTACTTCATCTATAAAAATATAATATATATGTAATATAAACAGTATAGCCCTGGACTTACCTTTTTGCTTAAGTCAATTTGGTTGGGGTTTTATGTCCTTTGCAACTTCATGAGTCTTACCTCTTGAAAAAGAGAAAAACAGTCAGGAGCTGGCCTGGCACTCACAGGCCGACAAAGGTATTCTGTAAAACATTAAAAAATTCATAAAATATTAGCATCAGACAAAGTCACGCTGTGACCATGAGAGAGCAAGACAAAAATAAGGCAATTTAGTAATCATGTCTGAGCAAAGGCAAAAACAACAACACTTTCCAAACCTCAAAAAGGATCAAATATTCCCATTTTCTGGCTAATATAAGGAACTGTTGTTATGTTATTATTACAGTTTTAGCCCCAATTAATTCTTCCTACCTCCTAGGTAAGATTCAGAAAGAAACCCAATCACAGAATTATTCCTACTCCTGATAGCACCCAAACTTGAGCCAGTTGCTTATTTTAAACCCTCCCTGCATCACCTAACACAAGATGCAATCCTATAACTAGGCCTGCCACATAAGGTTTATGTGCATTTGTTTTGAACCGGACAACAGCAAGATCTACCCAATAGCAAGGGTAAGGTCAGAGAGAAAAGGCATCAAAGTCCATTCCTTCAAAATTTTGTGTTTATCTCATTGGTCTTCTTGTTAAATAAGGATAATTCAAAGTTTCCTTACTGATTTTATTTTATTTTTCCAAAATTTATATTTATTTATCACACCATTTAGAAGAGAAAACCTTTCACTCTGGAAGTACTTCAGTTGACGTTTCTCAGTACTAATTTTATAAACAAACAAGCCATGTCCTCCTTGTTTAAGGTACTTGAATAAGAACTGTTAGAAAATGGTCCATTTATTTTGAAAATATCTCCCTCTTGAGGGCATTACTATTTATGCACCAATATACTTTTAAACTGCAGCCCTCTGATACATACCGGTGGGTGGAAACAGAAATACATTAATACAAACATCTTGGAGGACAACTTGGCAACATCTATTAACATTTCAAAACCCATGAGTACTAAAACCTATAGGCAAGGACAGTCACACAAGCACTATGTAGAGTCACCAAAACTGTAAGCCACCTAAATGTCCAGCACTAGGTTACAAGTGTAAGGCATACAGTGAAATACATGTAACTATTAAAAGTTAGAAAATCTATATATACTGACATAGAATTATCTCCAAGACATGCTTGTACACACATACTTGTACACATATAAAAATACCTCCAGATGAATGCTGGTAATAGCTATTGCCTCTGAGAGAAGAAATGGGTCAGGGGGAGGAAGACATAATTTTCATTGTATACCCTTTCCTTATAAACAGATTTTTTAAACCATCTATATGTATTTTCTGTAAATCAAAAATCTAATAAATTCAATGCTTTGTAAAATTTTTATTTTAATTTAATTTTATTTATTTATTTATTTTTGGCCATGCCACGTGGCATGTGGGAGCTTTAGTTCCCCGACCAGGGATTGAACCCTTGCCCCCCGCAGTGGAAGCAGGGAGTCCTAACCTCTGGACTGCCAGGGAATTCCCTAAAGTTTTTTAAAAAGAACTTACATATAAAGAAATGTACAAATCTTAAGTGTGAAGGACAACAAATTTCCATAAAGTTAACATAAGCAAGTAACAAAAACACATGTCAAGAAAAAGAGCGCTGCTAATGTATATTTAAAAGAAAATCCCAGCCATTTAAAAATTTTACCTGTAAATATTTCAGTACGTATCTCTTGAGAAAAGATTTCAGCCTAAAGTGGAACGGGAGGATGTGAAATGGAGACTCTCAGGCATGTACCCTCAGGAAAATAAAACTTAAGAACGGAAAGACTGATTTCCCGAAACTTATCTCCTGACCAATGAACATCCACCAAGAATCCCTCCCCATTTTCTATGAACTTACTGCCTGAACTCTGGCTGAACTCCCCACTCTTTGCACTTTTTGCCCATGAATACCACCTGCCCCAAAACCTCAACAGACTCACCTGTAGCTTGGTGTGTCCCAACTTGCAATTCTCCTGCCATTTCCAAATGAACTCAATTTCTAACAACTCGAGCCTGCCTCAGTTTACCTCTTTATTTAGACTGATATTCAACATATACCATAATACCATTAATAATAAAACATTTAAAAGCATAACTATAATACCATTATCACACCCAATAAAATTAACAGTAATTAGAATTTTAAATATTTAATGCTTAAATTTTTTAATACCCAGTTCATGTTCAGTGTTTTTTGCTTATCTCAAAAATGTCTGTTTACATTTGATTTGTTTGAATCATGATCCAGAAAGGTCCACATATTATATTTGGTTGATTTTTCTCTTAAATCTTTTTATTCTGTAAAATCCCATCCCTTTTGGTTAATGCTACTTCTTTGTTGTTGAAGAAACTGGTCATTTATCTTAGAATTTCTCACATTCTGCATATGGCTGGTTGAATCCTCCTGGTGTTGTTTAACACATCTTCATCCGCTGTATTTTTTGTAAGCCAGCAGACAGACCTAGAGACTCGATGTGCTTTCTTGAGTTGGTAAATAAAAGTGCTCTATGATGCAGTATGTTTGGGAAATGCTATATATATATATATATATATATATATATATATATATATATATATATTTGTGTGTGTGTGTGTGTGTGTGTGTGTGTGTGTGTGTGTGGTACATGGGCCTCTCACTGTTGGGGCCTCTCCCGTTGCGGAGCACAGGCTCCAGACGCGCAGGCTCAGCGGCCATGGCTCACGGGCCCAGCCGCTCCGCGGCATGTGGGATCTTCCCGGACTGGGGCATGAACCCGTGTCCCCTGCATCGGCAGGAGGACTCTCAACCACTGTGGCGCCAGGGAAGCCCTGTATATTTTTATAAATCAACACATGGAGATTTACAAATAAAGACCTGAAAAGTTCCAAAGTGAGGAAATGTTTAATTTTGCTTAACCGTGCATTTCCCATGTGTTTTGTTGTTGTTATTGTTGCCGTACTACCTATTACACTCACATGGAGCTAGAGTCCTGTTTTACACACTCTATATACACTGGAGGAAAAGATCCGAATGGCCTTCTCAGCATTCCATAATTTTGTATGGTGCAAGACACACGGCAGATGTTCATAAAGGTTTGCTGATAGATTGATCCTGCAGACATTTACTGTGTGTTTTCTATTTATAGGGTACTATACATGAAAACACTATTCTTGTTCTCAAGAAATAAGACTGAGTTAATGAATCAGCAGGTGTCCAGGAAGCAAAGGCACTGTGCTCATTTAAAGGATAAGGCAGTAAAAAAAAATCTGCTGTGTAGATTGCAGTCATGGAGAGGAAGGCCTGGTGGGGTTCACTGGGGGTAAGCTCCAGTGCTGAGGTCAGCTCAGCTGAGCAACAAGAATCGGCAGCAAGTCAGAGCTGAAAAAGACCCCAGAAATCATCCAGTCTAGTCTCTTCATTTACAGAGGACACGAAGCCCAGGAACAGGAAAGGCCTCTCAATAACAGCTTAGAACTAAATGAGGGACACATCTTAGAACTAAAACCCAGCTGTTCCTGCTGCTAAATTTTTTTTTTTTTTTTTTTTTTTTTTTTTTTGCGGTACGCGGGCCTCTCACTGTTATGGCCTCTCCCGTTGCGGAGCACAGGCTCCGGACGCGCAGGCTCAGCGGCCATGGCTCACGGGCCCAGCCGCTCTGCGGCATGTGGGATCTTCCCGGACCGGGACACGAACCCCTGTCCCCTGCGTCGGCAGGCAGACTCTCAACTGCTGCACCACCAGGGAAGCCCTAAATAATGTTTGCTTTTTTTTTTTTGCCTGCTGCTAAATTTAATAATACCCTGAAAAAGTCCCTTTCAAAATTATTTTTGTTGTAGGTAAACTGTTTCGTTTTGTCTTCTCTCTGGAAGCTTTTAGGATTTTTTCTTTATACTTTGGAGTTCTAAAATTTCTCCAAGGTGTGTCTAAGTCTGAGCTTTTCCCTTCATTCTGCCTGGCTTACAGTCAGACTTTTTAATATGAAGATCCAAGTTTCCTTAGGCTCAGGGAAACTTCGTCATTTCCTTGCATTTCTATATCTAGACCAGTTGTTTCCATTTGTTCATCCAGTCGTTTTATCTTTGACGTTTTATTCATTTTGGGTCACCTTTAGTTGATCCTTCCACATTTATGAATGAAAGGTCCTGTCTATGATCTGGCTTGGGATTCATCTGTAGTTATATAGATTTCTTTACATAGAAAGGCACAGAGGGAAAAACTTGACCTTGAGGTATTCACAGTCTCGTGAGGGAGGATAATGAGTAAACCAAAAATTCTGTCAGAGGGTCAAAATGCCTATAGTGCAGCTTAAGCAGAAAGAAAAGGTGGTGGTATCAGTTTGTGTGCCAGGAGATTCCAAGTGTGCCCCTCATACAACTTCAGTAGCTGCCTCTGGCTCTTCCTGGGTCGGGCTGGAAATGGAGGGGCTGGCAGAGAAAAGGTAAGGGTAGAAAGGTCAGACTTAAGAGCAACGGTTGGTGGCATGGTTCTCTGGACAAGAAGAAAGTTCAAGCCTTATTCTTTATCTCAAAGGATACTGTAAACAAAGAACGATGTCCACCATTCCAGTTCTACAGGGGTTAAGCCATTAGCCACCGCAGTCGCCCTTAGGGGAATTCAGGATGGAGAAAAACAGGAAATATTCTGTGCTTTGGTATACTAGCCCTAGATAGTTAAGATGCACATCTAAGGAATAATTTCAATGAACCCAGCTTCTTGCACCTTCCCATACATAGAAAAGCACTAAAATCATTAATCTGAGATGTCTGTTCTTTGTGAATAGCAATAATCTTTTGACATTTGACTACATGTTTTTTTACAGCAAAAACCCTCATATATATCCTGGTTCCTCCTTTACCTCTTCAGAGCAATTCCTCAAAGCTGTCTGAGAGGCTGTTTCCTGGGCTATAGTCCTCAGTAAGGTCCATGAATGAAACTTAACTCATAACTTTTATGTTATATGTTTCCATTTCAGTAGACAATACATATCTGAATTTCTCAAAGATTTATCACTGAGAATCTTTATCTACAACATTTGTGGCATGGGCAATGCTTTTTCTTAGAACTTTCACTTACCACTTGTAGCCTCTGAGTACTTGGTGGTTCATTCTACACAGATTCTTTTTGTTTGGGGTCCCCTCTCTCTCCCAAGTAGTCCTCTTAAGCAGACAAAAATTTAACCCAGGCCTGGTCCTTCTTCATGGACCACATTTGGTCCAGAGAAACATTTGTTCATCCTTGCATCTGTGGACATGCATTTCTCATTGCTCTGCTGTAGGTAAACTGCTCCGGCCACTACCGTGGGCCTTAATTTCTCAAGGATGAGTCAAACACCCGGGAGTCTTCAACTTCTCATAGGTCCTGGACGTAGGTAGTGAACTAAGGCTTGTAAAACTGGAATCTGAGCACCTCCTTTGCAAGCTCTACAGAGACTATAAGCACCTTACTTTGGAAGTGGGAAAACTTGACACATTTAACTTTGTTCTCAGTTTTTGGGATCTCAGCTGAAAGGAAAGAGAAAAAGTCTCACTGTAAAAGCTTGTTTCATGCCTAGAAGAAAAGTGTAGGAGTGATGAAATATGGAATCTTCCATGCTGCTTCTAGAAAGCAGTGGGCCAGCTCCCATGATTGACTTTATTGCAACGAAGGTATGTGCCAGACAACCGCTTTAAGCCAGTTTTTGGGTCTCAAGCAGTAAACAAAACAAAACAAAATATTGGTTCTCCTGAGCAGCTGAATGGAACCAGTTGAATGTGTATCACTATGAGAAAGAACTGCCCGGCAGAGAGAGAAGTTTAGAAACATTTTTACACTAAATCTTTTACACAGAATGACCATTGAAGTCAGACAGACCTGGAGTTTATTAGCTGTGTGACCACGGGTAGACAGTTTGTCACTCTAAGCCCTTGGTTTTCTGACTTGTAAAAGGGAAATAATAGCTAACTTGAAGGATGGCTGTAGAGATCCAATGAAATGTATGTAAAAGACTGTGAAACAGACGGCCCTCTACGTGTTATCGCCACCATCACCATCCTTCCTCAGCCTAGAACTCCTTCCTCCTTCTCCCTGCCCCATTAGTTCCCACTCTTCCTTAAAGATAGCTCAGAGGGCTTCCCATGGTGGCTTCCATGGCGCAGTGGTTGAGAGTCCGCCTGCCGATGCAGGGGACGCGGGTTCGTGCCCCGGTCTGGGAGGATCCCACATGCCGCGGAACGGCTGGGCCCATGAGCCATGGCCGCTGAGCCTGTGCGTCCGGAGCCTGTGCTCCACAGCGGGAGAGGCCACAGCAGTGAAAAAGATAGCTCAGAGTCAGTCACCCTTTCCAGGAGGCTTTCATGGACTCCCTTTCCCCCTCATTATGGTATAGGTGCTTCCAAAGCATCTTGTGATATCCATATTTTGGCACTAACCACACTTCACTGAAACTGTAAAGTCGCTTCCCCCATTAGAACTGTGGGCTCCTTGAATACAGAGAACACTGTACTTCTGCGAGTACAGCTCTCAGGACAGGGCCTGGAAGAACAGTCATCAATGACCTGACATTTATGACATATGTGGGCACCATCCAACCTCCGAGATAGGGCAAGAGCAGCCTATGTCACTGATTCCCTCCCTTGGGAGAAAACATATCCAATCAATCAAAATTGAGATGGCAGATCCCTGATTCCCAGTCTGGTTCTTTGAACCATATAACTCTAAGGCAGGTTTTTCCTTTAGAGAGTGCCTCATCATGGTGGGAGGGGGGAATATCTCGAGGAGCTTGTGTGCCTTAAAACATGTATTCGACATGATAAGACTATATTTGGAAAAGTCAAAGAGGGACTTCACTTCGTTGTGTTTTGGAATGGAAAACCCAAAAACCCTTGGTTGGTGGGGATATTTACACATCAGTCATATCATGGGGAAGGCAATCAGAACTGGGGCAGGGAAACATGAGGTATCTGTATCTATCAAAAGGAGGCAGGCATTACTGAAGTCTGACAAACGCTGATCTATTTTCAACCATTTATTTGCGTACATATGAGGAAACTGAGGCCCAGGGGGATAAAGAGGTGTGTCCAAGGAGACACAGCTTGTAGGCAGCAGAGGCAGGATTTGTGACCCCCAGATTAGTGTTCCCCCACTACATCTCAGCCTCACCATGGCCTTGTGTGATAAAGAAGTGGCACGGCCCTAGGGCAGGAGGACCACTGGGTTGAGGACTGAGAGGTGGAAGGCGTGTGATCCTGGGAAAGCCAGTGGTCATATGCTCACATACAAAATGGGGAAGGTAATGTTCTATCACACAGGGCTGCTGAAGGGTCAAAGGAGAAGAGAAATTCCTTTATATACTGCAAAACATTATTTAAAAGTGGCCTTTCTGGCATTTAAATCATCCACCTTGTAAAAGAACGGCACACTAAAGCTATAAATATAGACTCTCCACTTCAGCATAACCACAAACAAGGATTTCCAGACAAGTAGGAAAATTAATGCTAATCAAAACTTCCTGAGCACTTTTTTTTTTTAATTATTTATTTTTGGCTGCGTTGTGTCTTCACCGCTGTGTGCGGGCTCTCTCCAGTTGCAGCAAGTGGGGGCTTCTCACTGCGGTGGCCTCTCCCGTTGTGGAGCACGGGCTCCAGGTGCGTGGGCTTCAGTAGTTGTGGCTCACGGGCTCTAGAGCTCAGGCTCAGTAGTTGTGGTGCACGGGCCCAGCTGCTCCGCGGCATGTGGGATCCTCCCAGACCAGGGCTCGAACCCGTGTCCCCTGCACTGGCAGGCGGGTTCTCAACCACTGCGCCACCAGGGAAGCCCAAAACTTCCTGAGCACTTTTTAATCAGGGGTAATGGTATAAATGGGTAGCCACATGGGGGAAAAAAAGGTAAAATTACATCTACTTCTCAAATTGTAAACCAGGATAAATTCTAAATAGAACAGAGACCTAAATTTTAAAAATAAAACCGTACAAGCACTAGAAGAAAACATGAATGAATTCTTGTATAACCTGGAAAAAGGGAAAACTTTCCCAACCTTGACTCAAAAATTCTGAAACAATGAGGAAAAGATTAGGATTCAATTGCAGAAAAATAACACTTCAACAAGATAAAACAAAAAATACCATAAATATAAGGAAAAGATTCAAATTAAAAAGAAAATGTGCAACTTATATCATAGGCAAGAGTTTAATAGCCTTAATATAGAGTGAGCTTCTAAAATTAAAGAATAAGGAACTTTCCTGGTGGTCCAGTGGTAAAGAATCCACTTTCCAACACAGGGGATGTGGGTTTGATCCCTGGTCGGGGAACTAAGATCCCACATGCTGCACAGCAACTAAGCTCGCACACCACAACTACTGAGCTCATGCGCCTCACCTAGAGCCTGCGTGCCACAAACTACAGAGCCCACACACTCTGGAGCCCGCGCCACAACTAGAGAAAAGCCCGTGCACCACAACGAAGAGCCCGCGTGCAGCACCTAAGACCTGACGCAGCCAAAAATAAACAACTTTAAAAAAAGAAAGAATAAAAAGACCAAGAATCCCATATACATCCTAGAGATATAAACAAGCAGCCCACAGAAAAAGAAATGCAAACGGTCTTTAACTTATTACACTCAACCTCACTCATAAGAGAAATGCAAATTAAACTATCCTGAAAACAATGTCTTACCCATCAGACAAAAATACCCAAACAGGACAACAAAATCTGTTAGTGAGTCCATGGACATTTCCATATGTTGCTGGTGGGAAGGCCAGCAGGAGGGTAAAATGGTAAAACCCTCATGGAGGAAAATTTGGCAATATATAGTGAAATTATACATTCATTTATCTTTTGACCTAAGAATCTCACTTCTGGAAATCCACTCCAAAGATTTGATGGCAACAATACGAAAAGGCATGTGCATGAGGCTAATTGCAGCACTATTTATAGTAGCAAAAGCTTGGAACAACTCAAATGCCCATCCGTGGAGAGCTGGTTGGATAAAGTTCAGTGCATCCACGTGGGAGTGATGACTCCACAATACTATTAAGTGAAATAAAAGTAATGTGTAGAAAAGTGAGTACAGTAAGCTATCATTTAAGTAATGGTGCATATCTTTTTAAAAATGGATGGAGGATTCCCTGGTGGTGCAGTGGTTAAGAATCCATCTGCCAGTGCAGGGGACACGGGTTCGAGCCCTGGTCGGAGAAGATCCCACATGCTGCGGAGCAACTAAGCCCATGCGCCAAAACTACTGAGCCTGCGCTCTAGAGCCCACGAGCCACAACTACTTAGCCTGCGCGCCACAACTACTGAAGCCTGCATGCCTAAAGCCCATGCTTCTCAAGAAGAGAAGCCACCGCAATGAGAAGCCCACGCACCGCAACAAAGAGTAGTCCCCACTTGGCGCAACTAGAGAAAGCCCAGGCGCAGCAACGAAGACCCAACACAGCCAAAAAAAAAGAAAAAAAAAAGGACAGATAAACCAAAATATCCTTTTTAAATAGTTACCTGTAAGGGAAGGGATGAAACTGAATGGAGGGGACTAATACAGGAGCTAGACTTCTTTAAACATACTTTGTTTTGGACTTTGGAAACTTGTAAATATTTTAAAGAATTATAAAACATAAAAAGATTTTAAGCAAACTTTAAAAATCAAAACAAAAATGAAATAAATGAACCCGTGTATCAAGTCTGTGCCACGGCCATGGAGAGATGAATCATCTCCAGTGACTTTAAAACATAGGACTTTGTTCATTCCTAGTGGATATACCATAAGGACAAAAAGAACTGTGAAACAATCTTAAACTGTAAAGTATTATATTATAGGTAGTAATGCTGGTATTGCCTTTTTGAGACTATTATGTGTGGATAGTAAGGTAAAGCAAACGAGTACTGGTGTTGGTGTCACTGAAATTTTCAGCATGGAAAAAGGAAATATGTCTATGCAATAGATGAGGTAAAAACCCTGTCATCCTGAATTTGAATTGGAAGCATCAGTATAAACTCATTAAGTATACTATACTGTCTTGAAAAACAAAAATATATTTCCTTTCTCTGTCCACTGAATATGTCTAGAAACAATGATCAAACGAGTAGCAATGAGCACCTCTGACACCTGGTACATGATCCAGAGCTGTTTAGAGAAATGGATGATTCCAGATCTGGGGAAGGAAATTTGGAAGAGCCTGGAACATGTTATCATGTCAGAAACCATGGAAGAAATAAAACACTACTGAGGTCATGTCAAAAAAAAACTCAGGAGCCAATTTGAAGAGGCTCTCATTGGTCAAAATGGAACCATTTGAGTCAATAAAAGTGATTACAATGGATTAGAACATACCAAATATTCAATACTTTTACACCATAGGTTCAGTATGACACTAAAATAAAACAAAACAAACAAAAAAACCAAAGAAACAAAACCCCTCATTGATCACCTTTAGAATCAATCTGCTTGGAGATTAACTTGAAAAGTAATACATAAAAGAAAAGAAGCACTTATCCTATCTTTCTTATAGTTGTAGCTTGGGTTTGATGAGGGGCACTTCTTCTAGGGTATTTCAGCCCATAAATTTTAAAAGAATGATAGAGTATCACCATTTGGACACCTCTAGGGAAATAATGAACCTAGGCAGTGGTTTCAGTGGTACTAACGTGACAAGAGGAAATCAAACATCATACACTTCTTAACAGATGTGCACAATAACACCTATAAGTATTCTAGCCCCCCCAAATCAAACTTCAGTCTAATATTTGATCAAGCTTCTAGAACAAACTAGCAATTCACAGGAAACACAGTGGACACAGGAATATGTTAAATGACACTACTGAGGCTGGGAGGTGAGGAATCATGAAAATGCAGATTGTGGTAAATTCTACAGGGCAAATGACCCAGTTTGGTCAACAAATAAATTGGGAAAGGAAGAGGGAGAGAGGCAGAGAGACAGAAACAGAGAGAAAAACTCTAGATTAAAGGAGGTTTAAGAGCCATTATTTAATTACAACCCTGAATTGCACAGTTAAAAAGTTATTTGGGGAAATTTAAACACTGATTTGACAATGAATAATATAAGAAAATATTGTTAATTTGTTATAGGTGTGATAATGGTACGGTAGTTAGCTTTAAAGAGTCCTTATCTTTTAGATACTAAAGTTTAGAGAAACAAACAGAAGTTTATGGGTGAAATGATATGTTGGGAATTTGCTTTAAAATTATCTGGGTGTGTGGGGAGTAGATAGGAGCACAGAGTAAATAAGTTTTCTCTTTCTCCATAAAAAATAAAAAGTTAAAAATAAATAAAAACAATAATGTTAAAAACAAGCCAATTTCCAGTTGATGCAGAGACCCTGTAAGGCAATCCGAGACTCTCTCAGCCCTTCAAAATAAAGTCAACTTCCAAACTGTGAAGTCACCTGCCCAGAATGCCTAGTCTGAGATTCTCTGAATTTCTGAAATTTACCATAGACTAACAAAATACTTCACTATAATCATTCATTTAAAATGTCAGATCGTGACACTTCTCTACTAAAGTCTCTCAGTAGCTCCTCATAGAACTCAGAAAAATAGCTGAAGCCCTTTCAGTGGTCTACAAAGCTCCCCCTACTTGCCATCCCCTGTAGTAGCCAGCCTGAAGGTGACCCCAATGATCTCCACCTCCTGGTATTTGAACTCTTATGTAATCCCCTCCCACTCTGTTCCAAGGTAGCCCTGTGTGATCAATAGAATAAAGCAGAAGTGATGGCATGTTATTTCTGAGATTAGGTTATAGACACTGCAGTTGCCACCTTGGTTGCTTTCTCTCTCCCGTGAATCACTCATTCTGGGTAAAAACCAGCTGCCATGTCATGAACAGATCCATGTAGAGCCCACCTGGCAAGGAACTCAATTTTCCTACCAACAACCTCGGGAGGGAGCTTAGAGGCTGATCCTTGAGCTCCAGTTAAGCCTAAAGGAAAGTTTTTCTTAAAGGGCCAGGCAGTAAATAATTTGGTCCTTGCAGATCATATTGTCCCTACCGCAAACTACTCAACTCTACCTTTGTAAGCAAACAAAAAATAATGGGTATGGCTGTGTTCCAATAAAACTTTATTTACAAAAAGAGGCAGTAGTTTGTTAACTTTTGCATGACTGCAGCCAGAGGCCCACAGCTTGACAGCAATATCGTGAAACCCTGAACGAGGACCACCCTGGTAAGCTGCTCCTTAGATTCCCGATCCTCAGAAACTGTAAGTTCACTGTTTTAATCTGCTACGCTTGGCATAACGGAAATAACACACCCTCCCCTATCACCGCCCACCCCGCAACACACATACCCCTTCACCTTTCTAGCTTTACCTCATCCTTCTACTCTCCACCACACACTCAGCTCAGCAGCCCCTTTGTTGTTCCTTGAATGTAGCAGAGGCACTCCTGCCTCAGAGCCTTTGTTCTGTTATTGTGTCTCGATGCTTCTCCCCCAGGTATCTAGTTGGATCCACTAGCTTCTTCAGGTCTTTCCTCAATTGAGCCCTTCTCAGTAAAGCCTTTCCTGACCCTATAGACAAATTCAACATGCCTCCCTCCCTACATCCCTTATCTCTGATTTTCCTTCGTAACATTTACCACCATGTATCATACATTTTGCTTTGTCTTCCTCCACTGGAGTGTAAGCTTCACGAAGACAAATGTTTCTATTTTGTACTGCAGTATCCCCAATGCTAGCAAGCAGTTGCTCTCAATAAATTTGTTAAATGAATGCGCTTGTCTCAACTAAACTGCCAACTCCTTAAAGGCATGCATATCTTACCTGGCATAGTGTACCCAGGTCCTAGCACACAACATCAAATGCTAAATTAACTGTTTCTGAAAGATTACTCTAGGGGAGAAATTAAGGAGGCAGCTGGTGTTTGCAACACTTGATCCTCACTCTGCGCTCTCCATAGGCGGCTTCACCCATGCCCACTGTTTAGTACTACCCGTGTGCACAAGACCAGCAGGCATCTTCACCTAGATCCTTCCTCTGAGCTCTAAAGCTACGCTATATTCAACTTCATGCTTGACACCTTCTGGACCTCAAATTCAGCATGGCCTAAACCTACTCTTGCCTTCTTCCAATGTTACCAAACTTGGCAAATGCCACCATCTAAGCCCACTGTATGTCATCCTTGACATTTCTCCCTTTCCACCAATGTCCATCACCAAGTCCCACAAATTTTATCCTCTGAAAAATCTCTAAAAATCTATCTACTTCTCCCATCTCCAACACCTCTTACCTACCATCATGGATACAGCCATAAGCCTCCTGTCTCCCTGCATCCAATGACTGCCACTGAAAACCATTTTTCGTAATGCAGACACTCATCTTTTTCAAAACGCTCATCTCATTACACTCCACTTAAAATTCAGTAGCTTACCATTTCTCTCGATTAAAGGCAAGCATCAACTTCTGTCCTGCATGTGCTGGTTTCTGCTTACCTTTCCAGATTCTTCTCATAACCAATCATTCCATTCCAGATGCACTGGATGCCAACCAGATCCTCAATGTCCCAAGAATTTTACCTATGCTGTTCCCTCTGGCTACAACACCCTTTTCCGTTTACCCAGAGATTACCTGGCCTGTTCTAGGTCAGCTCAAACACCCTCAGTTACTTTCCTTGACTGCATCAAATTCCTTTTTAAAATCCCTCTTCTTTGTTGTACTTTACATGATTATTTGGACAGTTTCCCTCACCATACCTGGAAACAGGCTGTTTTTTCTCCATTGCATCCACAATGCTCAAGAGCAAGCACACAGCAGGATGTAGGTAACTACTGGTGAAAAACATGAACAATTCAAATGGGGCAGTTAGGGAGTTGCTGTGTAACACTGGTGAGTACGTAAAACAAGGTCTTAAGAGAATTAAACTTTTAACACTCCCCAAACCAATTATATTCATCTGTATTAGGTCGGTATACTCAAGATCTGGCAACATGATTCTACTATCAGGACTCACAGCCCATGCCTGAGGTACTAATACTACCTTGGGACCAACGGAAAAGTAAACTTATACGGCTCCCATAATTCTCATCTACAATTTTGACAAACCGTGGTGCTTAGAGCTCTCAAAGGTTGCTTTACTTGGGATAAAGGGTCTATCTACTAAAAAGTTTTAAGCAACAGAAGACCACCATTTTTAGCATGATCAGGAGGGGAGTTGAGAGGAGAGAGAAGATTCCAACAGGCTGAGTGAATTATTATTCAGACAAGGAACACAGAAAGTGTACTGGGCAAGATAATGAATTCAGATTTGAAGGTTTTGAGTTTCTAGTGCCCACAAGGCATCTGGACAGAGACCTCTAATAGGCAAGCTGGTTTAGAGCAGTACTATGCTCAACTCATAGAGCCTTTAGGCTAATTAGGAAAGTTGCTCCTTTGAAGCAAAGGGCAGGAGTGATTCAATATTGAGCACCTATGTGCCAGAACTGTTCTAGGCACTCAGGATTTCATTTATAAACTGTACAACGATATTTGAGACTGTCAAGAGAATTTAAATACTTTATTATATAAAGTTATACCCAAAATTGTGCTTCATTTTTTCACTATATACTTTAACTCAAGGACATTTGTAAAAGTAGTACACTTCAGAAATCCTGGAAGAAATTCCACTAGCTATAGGCTATTTAAATACTGCTTACAGAAAGTATTAAAAACAACAACAGATGAGTACCAAAGAACTTGTTTACAAAACAGAAGTAGAGTAACAGATGTAGAATACAAACTTATGGTTACCAGGGGATAAGGGCAGCGGGGGTGGGGATAAACTGGGAGATTGGGACTGACATGTACACACTACTATACATAAAACAGATAACTAGTAAGAACCTGCTGTATAGCACAGGGAACTCTACTCAATACTCTGTAATGGCCTATATGGGAAAAGAATCTTAAAAAAGAAAAGGAGTGCACGTGTATAATTGATTCACTTTGCTGTACACCCGAAACCAACAAAACATTGTAAATCAACTATACTCCAATAAATTTTTTTAAAAAAAAGTATTAAAGGGGGGCTTCCCTGGTGGCGCCAGTGGTTGAGAGTCCGCCTGCTGATGCAGGGGACATGGGTTTGTGCCCCGGTCCGGGAGGATCCCACGTGCCACGGAGCGGCTGGGCCCGTGGGCCATGGCCGCTGAGCCTGCGCATCCGGAGCCTGCGGGAGGGGCCACAACAGTGAGAGGCCGGCGCCGAAGAAAAACAAACAAAAAAAAGTATTAAAGGAAAGCCAGCACCATATAAACAGCATACACTTAAATCAAAGAGATGAATGCTTAACATACAGAGTAATGTTTTTTATTCACTGATAAACTGAAGGTCCATTTCCAGATGTTTCTCTTGTATACTTCATTTGTTTTGTTAGCAAGCAAAGCCCTGAAAGGGATGGCTTCATCTAGTCCTCAGACTCGGATCCATCTTCATCTTGACTAATCTGGAAGTAACGAAGTTCATAAGTCTCCTTGTCGGATGCAACCACACGAAGCCAATCACGAAGATTGTTCTTCTTAAGGTATTTCTTGGTGAGGTATTTCAAATACCTTCAAAATAAAGACATGAATTTCATAAAATACCTACTGTGTAAAGGCTTATTATATAAAATATGCACTGTCATATTCGTCTTCTGTGTTCCCAGTTCCCTCCAAAATCTTTCCTTTCATTTGTATTAAGCATTAGCAAGGTTGCTAGGGGTATAAATATGGCAGCATCTCAACCCCAATTAAAATCAGTTTATGCCCTATCAAAACCCTTATTTCTCCCCTCCCCAAATAAACTTTATGCTTAAGAGCGTAATAGTAGTTTCCTCTTCTGTCTTACTGCCACATTAGATTTTTTAAACAATATACGATGTTATTCTTCAAATGTTATGTACTAAAATGTCAACATTCTCCTCCCCACTATCAACCTCCCTAACCTTAATCCCACCTTGGATAAACAAGAGGCAACCCGTCAACAGCGCTGAATCCAATTCACAAGTTTAAGATTATCCAGTCTTGCAACTAGCATATGGCTCAGTCCTTATAAAAGAGCTTACAGCAGGCCTAATTTCACCATTCCAGCCATTCTCACCATTTACATTTTACAGCAATCCTGAACTCGCAAGCATTCGTCTCAAGCCTCCCTGCCCTTTGTTAATGTTGCTCCCTGTTAGAAATACTTCATTCCACTGGCAACGCTAAGCTTATTCTCAGGTTCTCTGCAAATTCTTGCTTTACCAATCTCTACCTTCAATGTAACAGTTACAGTACTGCATTTATAACAATTATCTGCATGTCTATAAGATCCTTGAAGACAGATGCGTCATCTCCAAATACCTAGTGATTAATTCATGACCACAGCTAACATGCACTGCTACCACCTTAATCCAAGCCACCACTTCCTACCACAACAGGCTCGTAAGTCTTCAGTTTCCACCATCAATCTTCCTCAGCCACAACAATCAATTCCTTAATTTGCACGGCTCACTACTGCATTTCATTGAGATGAAGCTTCCCCTGACCACTTTATACATCAACCTTCTTTATGCACTTACACAGCACTTATCAACTACTTAATATTGCATTTCATTCTCTCTCTTCTCCACTATAATTTAAGTTCCTTGGTAGTGGGTACTTAGTCTGCTTGGTTCACTGCTAGGCTACTCAGTCCTGCAAGTGCTGCCATGTATTATTTACTATTTGCCAAGTAACTTGAATAAACGAAAACTGGCTGCAACATCAACGTTAAAGACTTTACCTTTGATTGGCTGCTTCTACTAGACAACCAAAACTAAGAAAGTTGGGACACTACTCCCAAGTTACACAACAGATATGTTTCTTCAAACGTATTCTAATATTAAAGCACCCAACATTGTTAAAAAAAAAATACCATGGAAAACAAATACCAACCTTTTAGAGAACTGTTTCTCAGAAGCAACTGTGATTTTACTCTTGAAGCGTTCAATGTGAACGACATTCCCAAGATTTCCAGTTTTTCCATTCACTTTAACCTTCTCCCGTAGAAACTGTTCCTATTTTAAAACAGAAAAAATGCCACACTAGGGAAGAAAACCCTAGATATTCACTAGGGAAGGTACCCTAGGAACAGAGCTTAGGTTAAAATCAAATATAACATACACAATTCATTTTTAAGATGATAAAAAACAAGCTGAAGAGAGTGATACTTACAAAATTTCCAGAATCAAAAATTCCATCTTCTACTGGATGAGTAAGGTCCAAATTAAACTTCCAGGTTGACTTCTTAGGCTTCTTGTCTTTCTTCTACAGAAAGTTAATATAATTATGGCTCTCTACAAGAATTTATTCACTTTATATACAAAATCAAAGATCTGTATCAGTGCAGTATTGTACAATGAGGCTATATACATGAAATGGTGCAAAATTCTAAAAAAATTGCTTAATACTTATCAGATAGATATACCCTAACTTTTTTTTAACCAGGCTATGTGTAGGGGGAGTACACTCATTAACTTGGTTAAAATCAAGTTTCATGAAATCCGATGGAAATTTCCCGTTCACCACATAAGTGCCTCACAAGTGCAAAGCTCAAGAAAGCGCAAAGTATATGCTGAGCTACTACTAGTTTCCTTCACCAGAAGATTCCAAAGAATTCTATTTTGCAAATGGAAAAGAATAAGAGAATCAATCTACTTTCTACTACAAGGTAAAACTAAAAAATACCCACCTAGCTTGGTTTGAACCGCTAACCAGGCCCATTTTGTTCAAGTTATCAAGACTTAAGTTTTGTGGGCTTCTATTATTGATATTTTCCAGACCACAGATGTTCAATTTTAAATTACTAAAGGCACTACTTTAGTACTGCCATCCCCACTGCAGATGGGGAAACAGGTAGTGTACCACCTAGTCCAAGCTCAGCTGCATGCCAGAATAGGATATTCTGCCCACTAATGTGTAGGGAATTCAATCCTTAATGCTGTTATGGGTGAGGAAAGGAGAGGGGAGAGATACCTTTAATCTGGTAATTTTTTTTAAACATGTATTACTTAAGTTTTCCATACCCAGAACTTTTAGGCCAATACCGCGGAATAAGGCTACACGTAAAATCCAACCAAATGGATACCAAGCACTAAAGCCAGTTTGTTTTCTTAGGCAGTGGCATACTTTGTGCCAAAAAAATTTATCCCGAACTTAGAACTGGTAAAAGAGAAGACTAGGAACTGGCCTTGCCTGGTTAATTTATACCTTTGTTGGGGCATCACTTAACTTCAGAAAGGCAAGTAATTTATCTGGGGGGAGAGATAAGCCCAGAGGGCTTTGGACATTATCTACTTTCGTATTTAACCCAGCAATTTTACCCTAACATCAAATGTTCTTTGGACCGGCTTTAACGTATTACTGGTTCCCTTATTAATAAATAAAGTCTCTGAAGCATGTTCCTTTTCTATTTAAGAGTCGTGGCTTTCACCTTTAAAAAAAAAACTCGTTATGAGATAATGAAGAAACTTCTTCCCCAACTTAGTTTTAAAGTTCTCTGAAACTTCTGCAACCGCGGCTATCCCGGGAGTTGAGTGTCTCGGGTCCCCCTCCGCCCTGGCAAGGCCATTCGACCGGGCCTGCCCAATTACCCACATTTGATTCCTAGTGCAAATAAACAGGTTATCATCGGCGTTACCAGGCACGAGGGAGAAAAGCAATGGCCCAAATTCTGTCCCACTAGCCTCGTTCACCGTCGTGCCTCCTCTTTCCCTGCGCTCCCACGACCGCCCATCCTAACCCAATTCTGGGCCCAGCTCGAACTCCTCCAGACCACATGGCAGTTGCCAGGAGTCAGAAACTTATAATCTTAACATCCTGGTTGTGTTCCTGACCCAAGTCTCCATTTTTATCCTCGACCTAGAGTTTGACGCTCCCAGCTCGCCAGCTGCAAAAATCATCTACATCGGAGTAATATTCTCCCAGCGAGACCAACGTCACTCACCACGGCCATCTTGCACGCCGGCAGCGCGATCAGAGAGAAAGCGAGGGCCGGCGGCACATATTTATAGCAAAGCGTGCTGCGTCACGCGCCGAGAACGTAAGATCGCCGCCTCCCGGAAGAGAACTTGGGAGGAGCGCGGAGGCTAGTAACCCAGGAAACCGGGGGCGTAGCCTGGAGGGCAGTAGGCAGTCACTTTTCCTGAGCGCCCACCAGCGGCGGTAGCTGAAACCATTCACGATTTTACGCTGGTGACGACGAACGCTGGTTGACCACAGAGGTCTCTGCGGTTGCTTGCTGGGAGGCCGCTCCAGATGCACACACCCGAGGGATACAGGAAACATTTTTCACTAATCGCCTGGATCTTTTTTCCAATCAGGTCAAGGCAATGTCTCAGGTTCCTTTGGGATCTCCTGTCTTATGTTGCAATTATAATCTTCCAGCCAAAAAAAGTATTTCTGTATATATGTTTTTAAGTCTTGTTTTCTAAATGACTGTTGAGGGAAATCAGTGTTTCAGGGAGCCAAAACAAACTTGGTTCTTGAGGGGAAAAAAAACCCCAAAACCAAAAAACAACCCCAAAAAACCTTTCAGCGAAGAATACATAGTGCTCACTTGTTCACACATTGTGTGTAATTTATTCTATTTTATAGGTTTTAGAGTTAATCCTAGGACTCCTAACTTTCATCCAAAATGCCTCGCAGTTAATATTCAAGGAATATTTGCTGAGACCTAACTACTAAAATGTAAAAGACACACCAGGATGGATGTGCAGTGGTGATAGTCTTGATGACAAAAGGAAAAAAGAAGTAGTTTTTGAATTTTGAAGGATTGTAAGTTGACGTCGTTTCAGAAAAGTGGCATGCCTCTTAGCGTTTGCAATATTTTTTGGTGAGGTTAAACTGTCATGCGGGGGACCAGGGGTAGCAGATGGGGTGGACTTTTGTTGTTAATTTGGACGGTGACCCTAGAAAGCGACAGCTGTGTATTTCCTTTATGACACTGATTAGTAATAGTGAGAACTATACTTTAATGAAGCATACAACGTGTAGGTTCTAAAAAGAGGTGTTGAATTCCTAGAAGAAATACGTTTCAAGATTTTTTGCTTGTTTGCCTTAAGAACCACCATGACTTCATTTGTTTTCCAAACATTAAGGGGAAAGAAGAGCCATTGGCATTTTCTCCTTGAGGGCTGCCCAGGCTGAAAAGCAGAAATGATCCTTGTACTATTGGATGTTTTGAAAATAAGCCATTAATTGAGGCACTCATTACTTTGTTGCTTGTTTTTGGCAGGCTTCCATGTCATGACAAAAAATCCTTAAGAACTATTAAGCCATTTGTACAAAGTGGGTATTAAAAACAACATGTGTTTCAAAATAACTAGTAATCCCAAAATAACTAAATGGAAGTTATAACTGAAAAAAAACCCTCTTAATTAAGAAAAAAAAAAAACCTAAAAAATATATTAACCGGAAATATGCAGATAAGATAGTAAGGTTAAATATTGTAAATAACCAAATTTTACACAGAGTCTCTCTCCCTGTCTCTCTCTCTCTTTTTCTCTCTCTCTCCATGTATATATATGTATGTATATATGTATATACAATGCCTGTCAACACCCCATAGATATTTTTTATTTTGACAATAGATTCTAAAACATATGAAATAATAGGTGTCTAAAAAGAGCCAAGACAATTTAGAACAATGAAGGGAAGTTGTCTTTTCTGCAATTCAAATATAAGATCCTGTAATATATGATAGATACATTTCTGATATATTATAAACTTCAGTCATTGGATCTCTATGATAATGGAGCCTGAATAGAGCAGTAAAATAAAACATAGAAGGATATGGCAGATTAGATTCACAGGGAAACCCTCCCATATGTAGCCACCTTAAAAAACTGGCTAACATATAGTTTTATCAATAATTTCTAATGTATGGTTAAGTTGGTGGAAAAGTAAAAGAATTTTTTTGGAGACAGAAATGACCAGTCCTCATGCTCATACAAGTTTAGGGCTAGAATTAGGTCTGCTCAACTAGCATGAGAAAGCTCCAGCCTAAAAATGCAGTTTAAAAGTATGCTTGGCTTGGTAGTGCCAGGCAGAAGCAAATGCAAATAAGTATCTTTAATATATTTAAAAGCTAAAACTATTTAAAATACGATAAGGGAACCAGGGACAGTCGAAATTGGCCAGGAATTTTCTTTTTAAAAAAAGAACAAAGTAGAACTTCTAGAAAGTAAAAATAGAAGATCTTTAATTAGAAAAGTGGATGAGTTAAACAGGAGAGTAGACAACAACTGCAGAGAAAATTAGTGAATGGGAAATTACTTAGAATAAAACATAGAAAACCAAAGAGATAGAAAATATAACAGGCAGGTTAAGAGACAAGGATGTCAGAGTAAGAATGTTCCAGTTATGTCAAATGGGAGATCTAAAAGGACACAATAGAGAAAATGGGGGAAAGGGAAAATTTAGAGAAATAACAGCTGAATTCTTAGATTCAGGAAGCGCAATAGACCTCAAGCAGGATGACTGAAAAGAAACGCACACCTAAACACATTGTAGTGAAACTTCAAAACACAAATGCAAAATTATTTTGAAAGCATCCCGAAAGTAAAACCAAAATATTTACTAACAGGGGTTATATAAACAGCTGACTTCACATAAGCAATAATGGAAGCCAGAAGCAGAGGATTATTATCTTCAAAGTGCTAAGAGAAAATAGCTGTCTCCCTAGAACTAAAAAGTATAAAACTATCTTTCAAGAGTAAAGATGCATTTAAGACATTTTTAGATAACACAACGGAAAATCTGCTATCAGCAGACCCCCAGGAAAGGAACTCTGAGAAATATACTTCAGGATAAAGGAAAAGAATCCTAGAAAGAAGGCCTATGGGCCAAAAGAAATAGTGAGCAAAGAAAATGGCTAACTTGTGAGTGAATCTAAACAAACACCTACTGTATAAAAAAATAACATGTTTATTTTGTGGGCTTAGGGTGCTAGTAATGTTCTGTTTCTTGATCTTGGTGGCGGTTATATGAGTGTGTGTAGTTTGTGAAAATTCATCAAGCTGTAAATTTATAATCTGTGTGCTTTTCTATATATGTATATTTTACATTACATTTAAAAATGAGAATAGTTTAAATTACTGTATGCCCAATTAGAAGAAATGAATACTGAAAAATACAACTTAGAATTTACACAAGAAAAAACACACTATCTGATAGTCCTCTATCTTTTAACTAAATTGAATTTGTAATTAAAACCTTCCCACAAGAAAAACACCCATATAGCTTCACCAGTGAGTGCTACCACACATCTGAGGAAAAAATGATGCTAATTTTAATAGACACCTTTTATGCCCAAACTCACATTTGGTCAGCTTCCCTTTTTTTTTTTTTTTAACATCTTTATTGGGGTATAATTGCTTTACAATGGCAGCTTCCCTTTTAATCCAGAAGAGGGGAGCATTTATCCACAGTTTCCTGTCCCCCACTGGTCAATGGTTATACATGGGGTGTTAACTGCCTTGTATTTCCAGGTTGTACATGTGTAAATGAGTGTTAGTAGGGAGATTCCCACGCCTCTCCTCAGAGAAGCCATAGAGATAAAAGGTGGAAAATATATGGGGAGACACTGCCAAGTTACACCTGCCC
The DNA here is from genome assembly GCF_951394435.1 of Stenella coeruleoalba. Lineage (NCBI taxonomy): Eukaryota > Metazoa > Chordata > Mammalia > Artiodactyla > Delphinidae > Stenella > Stenella coeruleoalba. The sequence continues at coordinate 49,435,359 of NC_137150.1, forward strand.
CAAATTGCCGCTCCCTTCTTCTTTCTCTTGAGTGGACAGTTCAGAAGTACATTCTAGGGCTTCCCTGGTGGTGCAGTGGTTAAGAACCCACCTGCCAATGCAGGGCACACGGGTTCAAGCCCTGGTCCCAGAAGATCCCACATGCCGCGGAGCAACTAAGCCCGTGTGCCACAACTACTGAGTCTGCGCTCTGGAGCCCGTGAGCCACAACTACTGAAGCCCGCACACCCTAGAACCCATGCTCCACAACAGGCGAAGCGAAGCCACCGCGTTGAGAAGCCCACGCACCGCAACGAAGAGTAGGCCCCGCTCGCCGCAACTGGAGAAAGCCTGCGTTCAGAAACGAAGACCCAACGCAGCCAAAAATAAATAAATAAATAAATTAATTAATTAATTAAAAAAAAAAAAAGAAGTACATTCTACATCATTGCATGGAAGATCCCAGCAGGATTAAGCCTCACTTGTCCCCAGCACATTCCTTTTTGCTTTTGCTCTTTCCCACTTCCTGGTTCCTTATTTCTGTTACCTGGGATCATTTCCCCAAATAAACCAAATGTATGAAGGCTAAGACACCAAGTTTACACAAACTCTTTAAGTCATCAACTTGTTTATATTAGTAGAAATATTTATTTTAATATACTATAATCACAGATATATTATTAATAAAACCATATCTAGCAATCTTTTATGCAGCAAGTTGGGCCATTATTTCTAGTGGATATGCAATTGCATATGTACAAAATTTAAAATAATCTGCAGATAAATTATCAGAATTAATATGTGAATTTATCAGGATTGCTGGATACAAAGTTTAGGTATAAAACTCAATTGCATATCTATAAACCAGCAATACATTAGAAGATGAAAAGTAAAGAAGATATTTTCAATAACATAAATATATCAAATACCTATGAAAAAATAAAAAATGTACAAGACCTCTACACAGAACTATAAAATATAATTGAGAAAAATTAAAGAAGACTAAATAAGTAGACATTCATTGTGCCTTGACTGGAAGAACCAATATAATAAAGATGTCAATTCTCTCCAAACTGAATTATAGGTTCAATGTGATCACAAACAGTAGCTTAACAGATGTTTCTTTCCTTCCTTCCTTCCTTCCTTCCTTCCTTCCTTCCTTCCTTCCTTCCTTCCTTCCTTCCTTCCTCCCTCCCTCCTCTTTCTCTCTCCTTTTTCCCCTTCTTTCCATCCATCCATCTATCCATCCTTCCTTCCCTCTCTCTTGAAACCAATTTGAAAATTTGTATGGAAACACAGATACCAGAATAGCCAGAATATACTTGAAGAAGGAAAAATAAAGTGGGAGGACTTGCTCTATAGATTAAGATTATTTTAAGGATACTATAATTAAAACAATTGGATATTGTTTCATGGTTAGACGTACAGACCAATAGAATAGAGAGCCCAGAAATAAGCACACACAAATGTGTGTTTTTGCCATTTATGACAAAATGGCACTTAAGAACAGTGGGGAAAAAGTTCTCACAACCATCATTTTTTTTCTAATTATTTTTCTAATATGCAAATCCATGTACACCTGCAAAAACATAAACCTTGCAGTCAACGTAAAACTTTAAAATCCACCCTAATATTTTGTACTGGAAAGATTTTAGATATTTTAATGAATGTTTGTAATAGTCTAATAAACATTTATCCATGTAAGTACCAATATGTATTTTGAACCACACACACACACACACACACACACACACACACACAATGTTATGGCATTTAGGCAAACAGGCTCTGAACAGAGTTTTCTGTCATGGTGCATTAGTATTTCATACATCTGCTTTTCCTGCAGCTCTGTGTCTGTACTGGGTTTGGGCATCACACAAAATATCTTACAGGATCAGATGGTGTACCTCAGTCTTACAGCGTTCTCTTTTGGAAGACCTCAGGACTGTTAACATCACAAAGGATCACACTGTAACATAGAAAGTAGACAGTATTCTGCATATCTGAAATTTACTTATTATTAAAACTCACTTTATTTGCTAGAAGCTTATTTATGAAACTGGAATCTGTAAATTTCCCTTTATCCAAACCTACCAGTATTCAATGTTACCACCATTCAAGCATTGTATTAAAAAAAAAAAAAGATTTTGTATATGTAGGAAAAATAACATTTCATCTTTTTTTTATGGAATTTTTTCTTTCTGCACCATGTGCTACAAAATGGAGCATGTTGAGTGTCATCAGGCATTGCACTACCCATCTCCAAAAAGAATCCTCAAATGACATTGCAGACAAACAGTCCTATGGAAGTAAACTGCACAGCTTTGACAAAGGATGTGCTATAGCCCTTCTGTGCAAACAACAGTCAAGTGCTGAGGAGAAACTTATTACTACTGAAGAATATTGCTTCTAACTCCTCCAACTTAAGAATGTTCTTCGTTAGATACTCATAAATGAAAGTTAAGGGTATCAGGCAGGGGAAATAGGAACTGAAGTCGCTGCTTGCCCTTTACTAATTTGATAGGAAAGCATGAAAACCTATGATTAAAAAAATGTATACTTGCTTCAATTCATCTCTTCTCTCAGTATGTATTTAGAAAAACCTAAGTAATTTTTAAATTATTTTTAACAATTGCAGTTTCAGAAGTAAGATTTTCTCGTTACACAGTGCCACAGGAATTCTGAATAGTTGATCAGCCTTTAAAATGAGAGCAAGTATCTTTTTTCATTGCTTAATTTTATTACTTGTCATTTTTAGCTTAGTCATTCACCTGTTTGTGTCCATTTGGAGTATTTCCACTTTTCACTACTATAGACAATGCTTGAGGAACTTGTAAATAACAAAATTATTATCCTCTTATGCTGAAAGAAATGCTCATGAAAGGAAATATAGAGAAGCAAAAAAGATAATGCATAAAAATATCTAAAATCCCACCTGCTTAGAAATAGCTATTTAATGCTTTGGGGCTTGAATGTTTATGAATGTGTATTTGTATATCTATATCATTTGGATTACACAAGTAATTACATACATTTGTAAATATTGGTTGGTACTATACACAGTTTTTTGAAATTTAAAAAACTTTTTATTTATAAATTATTTCAAACTTACTGAAAACTGTAAAAATAGTTCAAAACGCACACACATACATTATAAACATATAACTATAAATGCATAAAAATCTGGATAAAGAATATATAAATATATATGTGTGTCTATATATCCTTTAGATTTTTACCTATTGTTAGCATTTTGCTCCATTTATTATTTTTTCTTTACAGTATATCTATATATCTATAAATCTTTATATTATATCTGCAATTTCAGTCATAGTTGAAAAGAAGTCAAGTTATAGAGAAATTCACCCATACTGCCTTCTAGGACTTAGTTTATTGTCTCCATTTGGACCACTGCTTCATTTGGAGTTTATTCTTGTGTATGTTGTATGGAATTCATTTTATTTTTTCCAAATTTATTTTTTCCCAATTGTCCCAGCACAATTTAGCTAAATCAACATTTGTCCAGTGGTTTGCAATACCACTTTTATCAAATACTAAATTTCTGTATGTATTTGGGTCTATTTCTAGACTTTATATTCCACTCTATTGGTTTGCCTGTTCATTTGCCAGTACCTCACTCTTTGCATTATAGAGACTTTGTAGTAGTTTTAATTTCTGGTAATGCTAGTCCCCACTCATAGCTCTTTCTTTTCAGTATTTTCTTAGCTATTTCTTGCATGTTTATATTTCCATAAGAACTTTTTAGCAACTTGCTTAACTCCATAAAAAAGCTTGTATTTTTGAGGGGGCTGCATTAAATTTATAAATCAAAAGAGGTAGAACTACCATCTCAATAACGTTGAAATATCAGCCAAGAATAAGGAATGTCTTTCCATTTGTTTAAGTCAACTTTGTGTCTTTCAGGAGTGTTTTATAGTTTTCCTCATATACGTTTTGAACATTTCTTTGTATGTTTCTTCATTATATTTCATCTTTTTGTTGCTACTGTAAATGAGGTTTTCCTTCCATTTTATCTTCTAATTGGTTATTTTTGTTTATAAAAACTATTGATTTTTGCATGTTAATCTTATATCCTGCTACTTTAATGAATAATTTTATTTTTTGAGTTTATCATTGATTACCTGGGATTTTCCAGGTATACTATCAGATCATCTGAAAATAGAAGTTTTTTCTCTTACTTTTACAAGTCTAATGTGTCTTAACTGTTTTCTATTAGTTTTCTATTACTGTTTTCTTAACTGTCCGATAGTATTGGCTAATACTTTCAGAACAATATAATAGTGGTCAAGATAGTGGGCATTCTTGCCTAGCTAGTTCTTGACCTTACTGAGAATGCCTTTAGTGTTTTTCCATTAGGTAAAAGGCTAGCTTTTACAATTTTACAAACACACACACACGTGGGCATGCACACACATACACACATAAAATGTTATATATACCATATTATCATGTATAAACGTAGATATATTTATGTTATTCATCCACCTGCTTTTTTTTTTTTTTTTGCGGTACGCGGGCCTCTCACTGTTGTGGCCTCTCCCATTGCGGAGCACAGGCTCCGGACGTGCAGGCTCAGCGGCCATGGCTCACGGGCCTAGCCGCTCCGCGGCATGTGGGATCTTCCCGGACCGGGGCACGAACCCGTGTCCCCTGCATCGGCAGGCGGACTCTCAACCACTGCACCACCAGGGAAGCCCCACCTGTTGTTTTTTGTTCCTTGTTTTCCGAGAGATGTTTTAAGGATGGGTATTGTTTTGTCCAGTTTTTTTCAGTATCTATGGAGAAAATAATATGACCTATCTCTGTAGACTCATAATATAGTGAATACTATTAAGAGAGATTTCCTAGATATTAACCTGTTTCTACGGGAGTGAATTAATAGATTTCATAATATTGAGTTATTCTTGCATCTCTGATATAAACTCCATGTGGGCATGGGTATCATTTTCTTCATGTGGGGTTTGAGTCTATCACTACTAGTATAGTATATTAGGATATTTGCATAAGCATTCGTATTTATTTTGGTTAACTTTATCAAGTTTAGGTATCAATGTTATATTTGTTTTGTAAAAATAATTTAGAAGTTCTGATTTTCTATGCTCTAAAACAATCTATGTAACTTTGAAACCATCTGGTCTCCAAAAGTTTGGTAAAATTCTCCAGTGAAACAATTTGCCTGGTTTTGGTTTTTGGCTGTTGGTTTGTTTTTTGTGAACAGTTTCTCTATTTCTTTTATTAAAATTGTTCTGTTTAAATTTTGTTTCTACTGAGGTTGATTCTAATAACCATATTTTCCTTAAAAATTATATCATTTAGGTTTTCAAATTTATCTGCATAGAATTTTTTATTTTCTCTGCATTAGTCACTCCTTGTCATTTCTCATTTTTTACATTTGTGTTTTCTTCCTTTATTTACCTTAAATTAGCCAGTGGTTTGTTAATTTTTCAAGAAACCAGAATTTTATTTTTTTAATTTGCTGTTTTTCTATTCACCTAATTCTGTTTTTATCATTTCTTCCCTTGTGCTCCCTTTTGGTTTATTTTGCTGTTTTTTTTCCTAGTTATTTGATTTAGGAATTTAATTCATTTATGTTCATTCTTTCATTTTTATTGATATAGGTGTTAAGGCTACAAATTTTCATCTATACTGCTTTACATGGATTCTGATATATAGTGTTTTCATTATCTTTCAGGAATTCTTTGTTTGTAGTACCCCTTTCATCATAGAATTACATAATAGGTTTTAAAATTTCCAGGTAGAAGAGTCTTTTTATTTTCTAGTTTTTTGTTACTTTAAAATATTTTGAAATAAATTTAACAAGGTACAAAACCTACATCTAGTTTTGTTTTTAATTTCACTTAGGACTGGTATCAGGGTGTTATTTTTAATATTTCCACTTTATAGAAACTGTTTTGTGTCCTAAATGTCCTTTTTTTCCCGAAGGTTCCATGTATATATTTTTTTCTCCAAGATTTACCTCACTGAATGTATAGGAATTACAACGAACTAGAGTGACAATAATTTAAGTGAAACACACACATAAACTGTGAACCAAAAAAGGCAGACACACTATCATTATTAGGTAGATAAACCTCCATTCTCCCAGTTAGGATCTTTGTTGCGAATCTGATAGCAAATGTGGTTGCCGAGCCTTTGGGGCCCTCCTAAACACTGGAACACAAGTCATTGTGATGCCGGGTAGTACCCGTGGGTGGCGGGAAATTATTTTGAATGGACTCAGAAATAACTCTCAAATTGGAAAATGGATTGATAAAACCTTGTAGGTGGGTTCTTTTGAGCTGATACACATCCAGTGATTGTAACTGATCCTGCTGAATGTACTGTGGCAATGGATACTTTAAGCTCCCAGTGGAACACACACTTTAGACAAGCAGTAGGGTTTTTAAAGTGGCAATTCCATAGGACACCTCCTGTTTGGATAGAATGTTTAAATATGAGGTTGGGGTGGTGGGAAGAAGAAACTCAGACAGGCTGATACATAACATACAATTAGTCCCTTTTCACTCTTCTTTTACCCTTCTCATGCCTACTTCTGGGAAACAAGCTACTGGTATTTGCAAGTGGTAAAAAAGAGTGGGGCTGACGGGTGGAAGACTTTAATTTGGTGCTTCTCCCACTGCCCAATTATGCTTGCTGGATATGGAAGATTATGGGTAACAGTGATACTGATCATGGATACGAGGTGACAACTACACTGGAAGTCTTGGTATGGTCCACAAGTCAGGAAGTGACAGAGATGTTCTAGAATAGTACAGTGTGTAAAAGGAAGAAACTGCTGAGCCCCTGAGGATGAATCTGTCCAGATGGTGTTGATTAGATATGGTGAGGATTGGGAAAAGGGTGAAGAGTTTGCTTCAGGGACTCATCACACCATTCACATCGCTGTGGAAAGAGAACAGCAACTCTCGTAAAGAAGGAACACTTCAGATCCTGGGAGATCAGGGGTGGGGAAGGGACCACTAAACTCTCTTGCATTGTGTATCTCTGGAAGAATGCACAGAAAGAGGACGAAGATGGGAAGATGCATTTATTCTTGTACCTATAGAATTTTGAACCATGTATTTTATGTATTCTTAAAAACTATTAAAAATTTAAAGATTAAAAGAAGTGTACCTAAATCTGGAACTAAAATCTAGAAATTAACATTCCCAGCTGTAAAGCTAGGGTGCTGTATAGTAAGAACCTAAAATATAAAAAAAATAAAAATACAAGTTAGATTTTCTTTTAACAGTAATATACAAATTAATTTCTAGTATGAAAATGTTTCTAGGAATGTATATATACAAGAATAGTGTAAGCTGTTAAATTAACTTTATTTTTATTTAATATAACTGATGATGTTAACAGACAAATATATTTTAATGTAACAAAAATTATAATTGCTAAGTTTACCATCTATATTTTAAAGGATTTCACAATTATTTTAATATAGACAAAGGCTTAATATTTTAATTTTACCCATTTTTGAAATGTAAAATACATGATTATAATAATACCCATACTACATATCTTACAGTTTTAAAGTTTTAGCTAAAACATATAAGTCTCTGCAGGTAAAAGCATAAGTTCTCTTATACCTATGACAAATAAAATGTATTACTAATAAAGTGCCACTGGATTAGACAATGCCATTTCAACTATTTTCTTTTTGGAGAGGAGGACAAAAACAGTATAGAGCTAGTAATTTGCACTATACTTTGTAACAAGCACAAGAGTGCTTATTTATAGTAGATATTAACCACAATAAAGAATTCCTTTCAAGAATGGTCACAACTATGACTTATGACAAGCTGTATAGTCATCACTGAATAAAGTTTATATCCAGAGCTTTAAAAATGTGCAATCTTGAACTAAGATAAACTTAAGTCTACCAATATCAAGACACAGTTTTAGGGACTTTATATAAATAAAGCAATCTCTCTCAATTGTAAAATAGGTTTCGACCTGTTCTAAGGAGACAGAGATAGTGGTGGATGGTAAAGTTTGGCAAGTATGTTTTTAGAAGGTGAAAGCCTGATATGCATTGCTATAAGATGCATCTTTCATGAAAGGAAAACATGCTAATTAGATGTATACAGCACTTTTCAGGCACTTGACCTCACTTGGTAGTTACCTTGATGTTCAGATGGTTATTTAATGAAAAAACATTATATAGAACTTCAAGTCATGTTCCCACAGAACATCTGTGTTCCGTAAGCTAAATCCAAATGTTCCCTGCTAAAATCAAATAATGCCATATACCCAATTCAGAGAAAAAAATTTAATAAAGTTAATAGATTGAATTTTCTCAATTTTAAGATTTTCCACAATAAATTTTTCTTAAGCTTTTGTTGCCTGTTACTTGTCTGAATGGTAGGGAAAAAAAAAGGCTTGAAAACTATAAAGTACTCTGCTTAGATGATATCAGAAAATTTTAAACTGTTGACCAGTTCAATATAATATACTGTTTATGGAAATATGCTTATAGTTCACACATTTTCTGCTTAAGAGCCATATTTTCTCATAATAAATTTGTTCCTAGTTCGTATTACAGAATTCAATATGTAAACATTTTAGTGTACCCAAAAAAGTACTATGAATTTTTGTTCTGTTGTCCCTAAATATGTTTGAGAATCACATCAAAGTTTGGCTCTAAAACTATCTCTGGGTTCTGGGCCAAAGGAATGCTTTCAGATATATCATTAAGGATAAGGGTCTAAGATAAGACTACCAAATTCTTTTCTAAAATGAAAAAAAATATGGCAAGATTCCAGTATAGATGTTACTAATGTTCTCATTTTTTTCTTGAATATTTAGTATATGGTTTAAGTATGTTGATATTATGGATTTTTGTTTGTATGTATCACTCTATTATAATTTGGGAAAAATTTGTAATATACTTTCAGGCAGTTAGCTTTGAAATAATGAAACTTCAGCACTTAGCACAAAGAGCCCTGAGAACAATGCATTCAAATTACAGTTCAACTAGAAATAATCTAATTGAGAAACTTTAAAGTACAAAAACAAATTCTGGAAAAGCTGTAAATTAAAAAAAAAAAACAGTTACCAACATTTGAGGCACTACCAGACTACAGTACTTTTAAGAGTTGGAATGACGTTGTAAAAAGAACAAACATACAAAGCTATGTGTGCACATGCACACTAATTGTGCTATAATGAAAAGTTGTGTCCCCAAATTTTATAGCCTAAACATTTTATTGCAGCATCTCCTATTAAAGATTTCATGCTCTGGCTGCAGGAGAGTTCTGATAATTGTTATAAAGCATTGGTACAGAATTTTGTACCATAAATGGAAACGTATTCAAGAGCTTGGTTAGCAATAATTTCAAGTGACTGACAGCCCTTGGAGGGGAGCATAAAAGAAACATCATAATTATGTTTATGATGCAAATGCTAAGTCAAAGTAGCAATAATTTGATCTATTTCAGAGGGTATACAACTTTGTAGCAAATAAGGTAAAACAAAGTCTTCACAGTAGAAATAAAATATGTTGTTCTAGAAAGAAACAAATATTCCACTTGTTACTATAATATTGTATATAAATCGGTGAAATGCCTACAGACAAAAAGGTGTCACTGTATAATCTATCAATGTGACAGTCTACATTCTATATATGGTAACTTTGACATTTAACACATTTGCTACAAAAAAGTACAACAAATACTAGGAATCAACTTTTAACATTTCTGATGTCAAAAAAGAATGAAGTCACTTCTGTTCTGTTAAAAAATATGTTTCCTGCTTCCTTTTAATACAATTTATAAAGCTTTTCTAAATGAAATATATTGTTCTAGAGAAACATGTACTGACTTATGTGAAAATAAACAGTCCCATATCTTTAAAATCTATACTTATAATTAATTATATGACAGAAGAGTATTTATACTCATTATAGTAATTAAAATGAAATATTTAAGCATAAATAGCTTTTGCCATTCAAGATATGAAGGTACAGATGCATTATTATAATTTATATACACTTACCTCACAACTGAAAATATGTTTATGTGAAGTTTGACAAATTATGAAGAACAAGGGCATGCCAATCCAGAATTAATACTAAACCAGAACATCAGTGTGGTTAACTGAGGTCATATGAATGACCAGCAAGTAACACAGACTGATAACTTTTTGGAGCTCCTGTGGGTAACAATGCCAACCAGTCCCAAGTAGGATACATATTACAGAGTACTAAAAAACTAGAGCAGTATGTAGTAGATACTTAAATGGAATACTGGAAAGAATTTAGTCTAGTTACTAACTGTGCTTTGGATGGGAAAAACTAAAATGTTACACTAAAAATGATTAACTACAACCTCAATATTTCTTGTGCTTTAGAATTCCTCTTGCATTTCCTTAAAGTATCTTGCTTCTTCTCCAAATGGGTTTGCTGAGGCCAATACAAGATTTAAAAGTGTGTGCAAACTAAGTAACTAAAACTTTGGGATCTTCTGTTCCTAATGCTATTTCCAGTCACTGAGTAGACCAGTTACAGCATCATACATATTTTCCTCTAGATGATAGGTACAAAGGCCTTTTAGAAGTCAAAGTATGATGGGAGAGGTCTCATAATGAGTCTTAGAGAATGAAGTTATTACTGAAATGGTGATTTTGTTCTAAGTTTCACTGCAATATAATGACTGGTATTGAGTCAAAGGTCCTCACAAACCCTGTGACAATGCCTAGAATTCTGGAAATATAGATATATGATCCAAAAGACTAAACAGAAATGTAGCAGAATCACCTAAAATACTTTTTAAAATAATTGTTTATAGAATTCTTTCCTAGATATATTTCACACCAGTAACTGAATTAAGTCACAAGACAATCAGATAAAATACATATACTTCTTAAGTTAAATAATAATCATCACATAAAGTGACTTTTCTTCTATGATTCACTTTCATGTTAGAAAAAATATACATAAATTTAACAAATGTTCCAAATCAATTTAAAGTAAGAATTTCCAGTTTTGTCTAACAAATATTTTGATGTCAAAAAAGTCTACTTAAAAATGGCTGAAAAGGAGTGACTACTACAAATACCAACATTTATTCAACATAATTGATAAAAAGTGCTACATAGTATCCTGTAAAGCAGGTCACTCCCTTTAATAAAGAGAGAAAACAAGAGTTAAAGGCAAAAACACAAATGGAAACTTCCTATTTTTATGTTGAATACAAAGGCCACAAATAAAAACCTATAGTTTTAACCAACCTCCTTTGCCACTGTCCTTTGTGTCTTCCTTACAATATGACTTGCTAACTATCACAAAACAGTTTAATGCCTCTGTCAACCACAAGAAAGTACTAAAATCCCCATAATATAGGTTATATTAAGTCTACCAGCAATTTGGCAAAGAACAGAATGACTGAGGTAATACAGGTGGGCTGCACATGGTTACTAAGATAACTGGCACTCTTTGATAACATGATTTTTGTTTAAGGATCTGTACTTGCCACACCCATGCTGAAACTGACAATTCCAATCCATAATCTACTTATTCTATGATATTAAGTTCGAAATTAATGCAGAGCAATTCAACTTAAATGTGGTGCTTCAATACCACTAGATGCTACATTGTTTGATTTAAAACCCTGGTTTATTTATCATTTAACTAAAATTTAGGAACGATTTGCTCAGACAAATCACATCTGCTGAAGCTATCTTGTCTGTTTCTTAGACTTACATACTGAAAACCAGAAGAAAGTTATAGGAAAGACACCTACAAAATTTAAAAAAAAGAATTATACATCTTGATCATTTTTTTAAATTACGAATTGCCTGCAAAACTAACTCAGCACAATTTCAAAACAATTAAAAAAGAAATGAGGTTGCTTATGAACGCCATAGCTTTGGTGACAACTTAGAACCAAACTTTAGATCTGCAGTTGATCCAGACCTAAACATTTTGCTCATGCCTGATGTTCCCGTTTATTTGCAGGGCTTTATGGCTACAGCACATTCTTCACTCATTGCACACATGACAGACACCTAGAAGGAAAAAAATGCAGGCAAAAACGTATTCAAAAGGCAATACATATATAAGATATAGTTAATTCATCATACATTGGATATTTGTGGATATTTTATACATACTGATTTTGTGAAGAGGTATTCCAAGATCAAATAATCTACCTTTTTTTACAGTTTTCTAAAGCTAAATTTCTCAAATTGTGGTTTTTAAGAAAACTTTCAGGGAACAGGAGAATAAGAACTATAAATGTTTCAATACTTATTAGACGTTATACTTCTGAGAGTTACAACAAGATAAAGTAAGCCACCTTCACTCTTTAGTATTCCCATAACATCCTTTCTCATCCTTAAGAATAGTTCAGGCTGATCTTCAAAACAAATTTGGAATTGACAGTGTCTATGTAGTAAAAAATGAACTTTGATACTTTCTTTGGTAATGGCCATGGTAAAAGGTATCATGGGAAAACTGCCTAGTTCTAGAGATCATTTTCAACATTTCAGCAGTATTTAAAAGCTGTATTTCACATATAGTATTTTATGCTAACTAGTTTAGGTCAAAGTTTTTATAAAATGATTTAAAAAAACAATCTCTCCATAAGTCTTTACCTGTACATCTTCACCTGCATTATATTTTCCTTCTATTTCTTTGCCTAGTTCACCTTCTGGCAGCTTAAGATCCTCACGAACTTCACCAGTTTCTGTCAGCAGGGAAAGGTAACCATCCTGAATGCATATCAGCTATTGAAAGAAATTATATCATTTGCACTGATTAGATTACACCCACTCCTTTGTAATTTTTACATAAATTGCCAATTATATTAATTTTTATCAGTACACAGTAATACATTAATACATTTTGGTGCTTAAGAATGCTACACATACAAAAGCATAAAATAGGTACAGACAAAAAATATAAGTTCATTCCTTCCTGCACTCTCCCCTCCCGCAAATCTCTAGGTTATTAAACAGTTTAGGCTTTTTTATAGAGTATCCTGAAGTTACGTACACAATATATAGTTGCTTTAAAAAATAAATGAGATATTACAAGTATCTTTCAGCAAGTTGTTTTCACTTAATATATCTTAGAAATCTTTCCGTTTTGGAAAATATGGACCTACCTTAGTCTCTCTAATCACTTCACAACTGCGAAGTTATACTGTAACTGATTTAACCATTTTTTGTATTAGTGGGCATAAAAGTTATTTTCAGTTTTTCATGATTACAAACAATGTGTTTTATAATTTGATTATGAACAAACTGAAGTGGAAAATTTTTGGTCTCCAGCTCACTGCTAACAACACTAGATTTTTTAAAAAAGAAAAACATTAGCTTGCTGATGACATTAATGAAACAAAACCAGTCATCAACCTAACCTGCAAAAAAGCACAGTATTGATATCATTGAATTTCTTTCATTACAGGTATGAGGAAACAGCCAGGCCACATTAATTTATTCTAAAAGCATGTACACCACCGGTGTGCCTAGAATTTTAAGGTTTTTTTTTAAAATTGGGGTATTATTGCTTTACAATGTTGTGTTAGTTTCTACTACACAACGAAGTGGAGTTCCCTGTGCTATACAGCAGGTTCTCAGTAGTTACCTATTTTATACATATTAGTTAGTGTATGTATGTCAATCCCAATCTCCCAATTCATCCCACCTGCCCTTTCCCCACTTGGTGTCCGTACATTTGTTCTCTACATCTGTGTCTCTATTTCTGTCTTGCAAACAGGTTCATCTGTACCATTTTTCTAGATTCCACATATATGCGTTAATATATGATATTTAGTTTTCTCTTTCTGACTTATTTCACTCTGTATGACAGTCTCTAGGTCCATCCACATCTCTACAAATGACCCAATTTCATTCCTTTCTGTGGCTGAGTAATATTCCATTGTATATATGTACCACATCTTCTTCATCCATTCGTCTGTCAATGGGCCTTTAGGTTGCTTCCATGACCTGGCTATTGTAAATAGGGCTGCAATGAACATTGGGGTGCATGTGTCTTTTTGAGTTATAGTTTTCTCTGGGTATATGCCCAGTAGTGGGATTGCTGGGTCATATGGTAATTCTATTTTTAGTTTTTTAAGGAACCTCCATACTGTTCTCCATAGTGGCTGTATCAATTTACACTCCCACCAACAGTGCAAGAGGGTTCCCCTTTCTCCACACCCTCTCTGGCATTTATTGTTTGTAGATTTTGTGATGATGGCCATTTTGACCAGTGTGAGGTGATACCTCACTGTAGTTTTGATTTGCTTTTCTCTAATAATTAGCGATGTTGAGCATCTTTTCATGTGCCTCTTGGCCATCTGTATGTCTTCTTTGGAGAAATGTCTATTTAGGTCTTCTGCCCATTTTTTGATTGCATTGTTTGTTTTTGTGATATTGAGCTGCATGAGCTGTTTGTATATTTTGGAGATTAATCCTTTGTCTGTTGATTCGTTTGCAATTATTTTCTCCCATTCTGGGAGTGGTCTTTTTTTTTTTTTTTTCTGGGAGTTGTTTTTTTGTCTTGTTTATGGTTTCCTTTGCTGTGCAGAAGCTTTTAAGTTTCATTAGGTCCCATTTGTCTAACAGGTTTTATAAAAGGCAATCACCCAGCATACCAGATGCTACCATTGACATACACAAAAAGAGTTAAAGACATGGTCCCTGGTCCCCTTTAGCCCCTATGACATAACACAGGCATACCACAGAGGTAGAGTTTCAAAGCTCTCCTCTATGGCACTACCAACTCTGGCAATGGCTTTCCACAGAAACCCCACCTACCACCGGAGATTTCAGTTTTTACACATGTCTACAATCTCAAAAACAAAAAACCATCCTACTGAGCCACCACAAACACTTTTAATTAATCTTTTGGTCACTCAAACATTTGTGAGGTAGTTGGCAGAAAAGCGGGAAGCAAGGAGGTTGAGTTGAGACAGAAGTGTAATTTTTAAACAATTAACCACAGGCTCATCTTTTTTTATTTCAGCTCTTTTAACAATTCCCTGAAGTAGAACTTGTCAATTTCAAGAGTTAAAGGTTCCCACTCCACTAGTGACTGAACCACATAAACCAAATAATAATACTGATATTTTGGTATTTATATGGTATTTTATTTTTTAAAGGGAATTAATAAAATAAGCCATGGGATGAAATATAAAGCATTTCAAATACAAAAAGATACAGACATATTATAAAACATCTAAAATATATATTTATAAATATTAAATATTAAAATAAATTGCTATAAGAAATAAAATTTCAAAAATAAGCTAAGCTACAGAAAAGTAAAATTAAATAATAAAAATGAATTATTTGATCTTAAATAAATTTAAAATTTTTCAGATATTGAGAAAAGTTGCAAAAATAATGCAATAAAATCCTTTATCTTTTACCTAGATTTACTCTTTGTTAACATTTAACCACATGTGCTGTTTTTCCCTCTCTGTATATATGGAATATATAAAATGCATACCATACACATTCTTATTCTTTTCTTATTTTTGCTGAACCATTTGAGAGTAAGTTTCAAACATCATGACTCTTCAGCAATAATACTTCAGTGTGTTTTTCCCAAGAACAAGGACATATTCTTACATAGCCACAGTTTATTTTTCAAAATCAGGAAATTCAATATTGCTAACATATTATTCAATATATAGTCCATATTCAAATTTGCCAATTGTCCCAATATTGTCTTCGATAACAATTTTTCCCTTTCAACTCCAGGATCATGCCTTGTATTTATTTGGCTGTCATGTCAGTTTAGTCTCTTAATTTGGAACAGTTCCTGACCCTTTGTGTTGCATGACATTGACATTTTTGACGAGTACAGGTTTACTGTATTATAGAATGTTGCTCAGTTTGAGTTTGTTTTCTAATGAGTCAGCTAGCGCATTTTTGGAAGGATTACTACATATATGATGTGTCCTCAGAGTATCACATCAAGAGACAAATTATGTCACTATGTCCTATTACTGGTGATATTAATTTTGATCACCTGGCTAAGGTAGTATCTGCAAGATTTTTCCTCTCTCAAGGTATCACTTCCCCTTTTGTAATTTTCAATCTTGAAAAAAAAAGCTAACGGTGTCATTTTTTTGTTTCAAGCATATTTTTGTGCAACTTTTTCAATCTTCCCTCAAAGCCCTCTCTGACGCTGTAGAGCTGGAAGGAGAGGATGGTAAGAAAACAGTTATAAGTCAATTCTAAATATTTCCTTCTGATTCTTCACCTGTAAGCAATCTACTTATTTGATAACTTTGAGATGTTTATGAACAATTTTTTTTTTGGTAGAGAGAGTAATCATTTTGCTAATAGAAAGCAAGGAGACAGGAGAGGGCAGAGTCAGAAAACTTGTAATAGAGGATTCAGGCATGCAGTGGTGTAGCAAGCTGCTGAATGACATTTGAAATTATACCATACACCCAAAATAGTAGTACCAGAATGTGGTATCTGTCATTTCCTACTAAAAGAATCCAATGTATGGTGCTATTTCTCTCCATAGGGCTCCTGGGAAAATGGATAATTCCAGGTCCACAGTAGGAAGTATACAAGATCAGAAAGCATGGTGCTATTAAAGACCACTAGGTCCATATCAAAGGGATTCAGGAGCTAACCAGAATAAGGTCTGGAATAAAGAAAGAACAATTTGATAATCAATAATGATAATAACTACAATGGATTGAAACATAAATGTGTTTAAATGCTTGAGTTCATAGTGAAAAAAAAATTTCACTGGTCATCTTCAGTAGATACCAGGAAACCAACTAATTTTGAAAACTGGTACTTAAAGGGAAAGAATCAAGTATTTATATTGGCTTTCCTATTATACACTGTACCACAGGGTAAACAAAAAAGCTGAAGGAAACCTTCTCTTATAGAAGTGTTCTGGCTTTTAAAGAAAAAAAAAGTAACAGATGATTACTTTGTCTCCTTTAATAAATTAATGGATTAAGGCAATTATATATCTAATAACATCACAAAAAAAAAAAACCCATCAGGGGCTTCCCTCATGGTGCAGTGGTTAAGAATCTGCCTGCCAGTGCAGGGGACATGGGTTTGAGCCCTGGTCCAGGAAGGTCTCACATGCTGCAGAGCAACTAAGCCCTTGTGCCACAACTACTGAGCCTGCGCTTTAGAGCCCACAAGCCACAACTACTGAGCCCACGTGCCACAACTACTGATGCCCGTGTGCCTAGAGCCTGTGTTCTGCAACAAGAGCAGCCACAACGAGAAGCCTGCGCACAGCAACGCAGAGTAGCCTCCGCTCACCACAACTAGAGAAAGCCCACACACAGCAACGAAGACTCAATGCAGCCAAAAATAAATTTAAAAAAATTAAAAAAAAAAAAAGACACCATCAGACTCATTTACTTGATGGTTGCACAGAATATCACCTACGGAGTAATTTTTGTTAAAGAAAAGAAGAAGAAAATAAAAATCTAAACTGGATCTGATCAAGTCTGTACATCTAATTATCAATTTTCAGGAAATACGTGGGACAAAGGAAATGCAATTAGCAAAATACAGACTGCGTGAAAGTCTACAGAACAACTTATCTAGTTTCTTCATCAAAAATGGAGGGGAAGAGAGAGAGAGGGAGAAAGAAGGGAGGAAAGAGAGGGAAGAGAGGCTCAAATGCATGTCTGAGAGAGGAGAACCTATAAAGTAGATTTAAGAGTTACCTCAACCAATTTCAATGCGTGGACTTTTATTTAGGTCCTGATTTAGAAAAACTGTAAAACAAAAACAGTAACTATCACATCTGAAAAAGCAAAACGCAAACAAAAGAACAAAGACAATTAGGAAAATGTAGATATTGATTGGATATTTGAAGATATTAAGGAATTACTAATTTTGGGGGTGCCACAGTATGCTGTTTTTTACAGCCCATACCTTTTAAAAATGTGTAGCAAAATATTTACAGATGAAATGATAAATGATATAACATCTGGGATTAGCATCAAAATAACCAAGAGGTAGAGGGTACAGCAAATAAAAATAGATGGTGGGGTACAGATGAAACAAGATTGGTTATGTACTGATAATTGTGGAAGGTGGATGATGGGTACGTGAGGTTCATCAGATTTTGAAAATGTTCACAATAAAAAGTAAAAAAGAAAAATGCTATAGTATATCAGAATTCTAGAAAGAGCACTGTAACCACTAAATAGTGGGGGGTACAGGGAGCTGAGGAAGCAAAGCATGAACTGAAAGGAAGGATATTGGGAGAGTAAGTGACTGCAGATTCTATCCATGATGTGGTCTGGTAAGAAAGAACATGAAAAAGGAGAATTATGGGGGAACTTTTTTGCTTGTATTTGTATTATTGGTATACAACAGAAGAAGGCTGGAGAAGGAATAGCATCATTACAGGTGGCTTAGCCCTAATTTCTGAATTTAATTTTATTTCTCAATCTATTTCAAAACAGTCAGACTTTTAGGTGAGACCTCCTCCTTTCTCCTTCTTCCTTTTCCTCTTCCGGCAGCACTCTCAAACTACTTCTTTAGAGCTGCTGGTCCCTGGGGGGAACTGAATGTTTGATCATTGTTATCAGACAACACAAGGAAATAACACTATCATCAACTAGAGTGTTATCTGACACACCAAGCCATAAAGTTGGGTATGCACAGCAGCACTCCATCATTAAGTAGAAGCTGCATATGTGAGATCAACTTGAGCAGCTCCTGAAAGCACCAACAAGTTGTATGAGACTTGGAAGCACCTTCTTCTGCAACATCCACAATTTCTCCCTCAACTTGTACCGATGACTTTGTGGGGAGTTCCCTATTACCACCTGACTGAAAAACAAAATTCAGAATGGTTTCTAGATGGTTATGCGTAGTCTGATGAAACTATTCAGAGGTGGCCCTGAAAGACAGTGGGGATGAGAACTTCATGTACTGGACTTGAAAGAAGAGAGAACCAAAGGTTTGGATTTACACTGATTATGGGCAAGGGCTAAGAGTATGGATGGAAGGTCAACAAAACTGAAAGAAAAAGATGGGAAAATTGCTGACAATAAGGTCTGGGAAAGTGGTACGCGGAGGGTCCTCTCCAAATAGTTAGAGAATGTGTCCATATAAATGCTTACCAAGGGGACATGCTACCGAGGAGGCAGACAATTAGGTGACAAGATGATTCTACCTGTGAATGTCATTCAGCTTCTTTTTGTAGTCTTCCCAGTCCTTGTTCAATTGGCTCACGAACAATTGGCCACAGTGGCATGGGCTCAATGACACCGGTTTTCTCTCACCAAGGCTGATCTGACTACAGCCACTGCTGGTACCTCATAGCAGAGACCAATACAGAGTCCCTGATATGGCACCATTTCCCCAGGGGAAGAGCCAGCTGCCTGGTAACATTGTACTCCCTCCCTCATGGAAGAGGCAGCAGTTTGTGCTCACTGTAATAGATCCTTACTCCACATATAAACTTGCCTCTGCTGCCTGCAGTGCTTCTGCTAAAATCTCATGTGTGGATTTGTAAACTGTCACATTACTGTCAGTACCTCACATAGTATCATTTCTGGCTAAAAAATTCATTTAACAGGCAAAATAAAAAGACAACAGGACAATGCTCAGAGAATTCACTGGTGGTCCATGTCCTCCATCATTCTAAGACAGTTTGCCTGTGTGCATTTGCCTATTGAAGACTCATCTTTGCCTCCTGCTGAATGACACACTCTGGGCCTGGGTGCTATTTTACAGGTTAAATATATTCCAATATATGGTACTATTTCTCCCATAGGTAGAATATACAGGTCTAGGAACCAAAGGTAGGAGACTCTTCTCACTATTACCCTCAATGATACTGTAGCAAAATATCTGTTTCTTGTCCCTGCAGTACTGGGATCTGCTGGTTTAGAGGTTTTCTACTCCAAAGAAAGACTGCTTTTACCAGGGAACACAAAGATTCCACAGAACAGGTATAAATTATAAAAAGACTTTAGGCACAAGGAATTCATAGCATCATTATTTTCTTTGTTGTTCTATTTTAGTTGCAACAACAAAATTCAACTCCATATCCAAAAGACATACCACTTATTTGAAGAATATACTAGGATTTAATATTCACAGTTTTGGCAATTCATCAATAATCCAAAGATGCACAATATACACTTCAACATGTCCTGTAGTGATTAGTTTTCCTTCTGAAAAGTGGTCTTTAAATGACAGGTTAAACTTTAGTAAATGCAGAAAAGGCATTCAACTTGTGGTGTAGTGCACAGGAACACAGAACTTTCTAAAGAAATATGACTCAAGTGTGTACCAGAGTTTGAACAAGTGTTTCTATATTTAAGAGTCTTGGGATTCCCAAAGGTGTCTGGGTGTATTTGTATTTTACACCATCAGTGAGCCCCAGATAACCATAACTACTTTTGGGAGAAGTGATGGAAATTAGCAATTCCAATCCAAGCTACATCTTGGAATGGAATTCAGGAGACAATTTTCCTTTCATTCTGAACTTATGTTAAAATATGTAAAATTAAAATTGTAAATATTGATACATTTCTTTTCCTAAACAAAGACTTACTTTTTAATTATTATAATGAACAGATATATATATTTCACTTTAGCTGTCAAACTGGCACTTGAAATACTGAATTCAGCAAATACAAAGGACTACATGTAGCTAAATAATAAGTAGAAATTTAATCAAGGCACTTGGAAAGGTGAGTGAAGACCACCATAGGACAATAAATATAACTGGAAAGGCTCATGGCTAAAAAAAGGCTAATTTTTTTTAATGAACAGAAATAAGTATTCTATGGTGACTTGATAATGAAGGGATGTGATCACTGAGTGCTCACTCTGCAAGGCACTATTCTAAGAATTAACTAATTAAACCTCACAGTGATTCCATGAGGAGTTTATTATTCTTATCCTTATTTTATAAAGAAAGGCAGGTGAGAGATTAAATAACTTGCCAACCAAGGTCATGCAGTTAGTAAGTGCCAAAGCAAGGATCTGGACCCAGACTGTTAGGCTTGAGTCATTCTCTGATCCGCTCTGGAACACAGACTACATACCAAAGGCTGGGACTACGGCGAGGCAAGTGAGGCACTTGTCTTGGGTGCAAAATTTAAGGTGGCACGTGCACACACACACACACCCCCCTCAGTGATCAGGTTAATGTAATATTTTTAAAAATTAGAATTAATGCATAAATTCTATAATGAACAAAATATCAGACAGGATCAGGCCCCTGTGTGGCTTGGCATTGTTTCTGGTACTGTCTTTATTTAAAATTTTATGCTTGAGGCAAGGGCCTCACTCATCTTATACCCCTCATCCTAGTCCAGGTCCTGCTTTATCTCAAAATAAAACCCAAACCAAAATTTTCCTTTATGTTAAATCTTGAGCTCCAATCAATGACTGGCTAATTTGATCACTGTAGTAGTCATCTGAACTACTTATACCATCTTTCTGAAACACTCAAGGGTAAAAGCTTTGTATATTGAATGAATATTAATGAATATTGAATATTCAAAGCATTCACACGTTAAGGATGAAAACAGAAATCTATTTTTGGCAAAAGAAAATTCTATGCTTAGCTTTAGTTGGCTGTACTATCTTTACCTCATTGAGTAATCATGTATTCATTTAACAAATGTTTATTGAGCATCCACTATATGCCATGTCTAAATTAGGTGCTCCAAGAATAATGGAATGATTAAGTGAAGTTTTTATACAGAAAAAGGGGAAGCAGAAAAAAAAAACTACTTTGAGGGAATTATGGAGTACATTTTCTCATTAATCTTCATATTATCCCTCCTTTGTAGATGAGAAGACTGAGGCTCAGAGAGGTTGCGTAATTTGTCCAACATCACCCAGCTTGAAAGTGGCAGAACTAGATCAAAACTCAGATCTGCCTGACTTAAAAAAAATCTTGCTATTATTATACTAAGACAATTCAAATTTCTATGAAGACTTCAAAGCAACCTAGAAAACATTTGTAAGTGGGAAAATGAAAACATAAAACTGCTTACTAGATTAAAACTGTGCAAAAATATGTTTACATATGGACAAAAAGTAAAAGGAAATCATTGGATAATTGCAGTTAATGGTGACATTCTTTAAAAATTATACAACACAATATGAGGTATAGAAAGGAACAAGTTTAAATTGGGTAAAACGAATTCGAGTGTCACACTTGTATTTTTCACTATGTAAAATGAAAAGAGTTCTATATATAATATGCTTGATAAAGAAATTGCAGACTTTCAAGAAAGACTTTAGTTATGATTAATCTGAGCTCCCACATTCTATGAGGTCAGTGGTTTGGTTACCATCAATACTCCAAACAAGAAAACGCTATCATTAAACATGACTTATCCAAATGCATAATTGGAACTAAAACTTGCAGTTTATATCTATAATTTAACAAAAGGTCACAGCATGGTCACTGAATACAAATAAAACAATTACGAAGTTTTTGTATCTTCTTCACCATATTCAGTGACCATACACTTTATCCTTTGTATTTATGGCTTTCAACTTATTTCCCTATTTAAGAATACCAAATTCTGACACACATTCACTAATACACACAAATTTGGTTGGTGGAACATGAATTCCAACAATTTCTTGAGTCTTAGGTCTGGTAAGGGAAAAGAAATACCTGGAAAGTATTTACAACAAAGAGAAATAATTTACAACATGGAAAATAGTAATTTTACTAAACATTGGACTCACAATATGGAGTCACTTGATTTGAGAAATAATAAGTGTTCAAATTTTTTAAAATGCAAGAATGTTAAAAAGTGGCAAACTAGCAGTCATCCTAGATAAGGTACCAAGTGTTAAATAGCACTATCTATTTCTCCAGTTTCTAAAATAAGTGGTACTTAACAATTGGTTAGAAAAACCTACAAAACTACTTGTGGGTTTTATTAAATTACAATGGACAGTAGAAAGTATTTGCACCTTCAGGAAACAAGCAGCATTCTAAAGGAAATTAGTACTTACTTGATAATCATTTCTCTTAATATTTGGAACATCCATGTTGTGAGTAGAAGGGCAAATATCTTCATATTTTTTGCCCGTGAAAATATCAATTCCAACAAGGTGAACCTAACAGAGACGGGAGAACAGGAAACTGTTTAATCTTTGCCAAGATATCACTCATTACATACACAGACGCATAATACTAAAGCTGATTATGACAGATTCTTTCTCCTTCCAAGGTCATCTAATTTTACTTTCTTAAAAAAAAAATGTAGTGGTCATACAACTGAGAAGCAGTGAACAACTAAACAGTATCATGACATATCAAGACCCAATATCATATAGTCTAGTAATTCAATCATAAGAGTGATTAAGAACAATGAATTTAGGTTCGTTAGAATGTTAGAACAGGTTTTCTCATTTGTAAACTGAATAGATTGTCTAAGTCACTAGGATTCAGGAAAGTTTCAGTTCCCAGTTAATGAAACATTATAAGGGCCCAAGAAGGAAATGTTACCTTTCAGTATTCAAATAGCTGATCACCCAGTAATTGTGGGAAGAAAAAAAAAAGTGTCATTATACACTCTTATAACTACAGAAACCTCATGTTCTGTAATGGAATACAAATGATCAAAATCCCAACACCAAGAAAGACCTGGAAGGGCATTTACCTTCGCATGACCGTGCTTTCCAGTTTTGGAAGTTGACATCTCCACTATTTTGCATGGTCGTCCTTTGAGCACCACGAAGCCGTTTTTGCGCAGGGCCGAACACTGCATAGGGTAAGTGCTGGAAGCCCCAGCATCTCCAGTAGTGAAATCAATTTCGTCCGCCATGGTGGGCTGGGGAGATGGTTGCTTTTCTGAGGGTACTATGCAAAAAGTTTGTTTGCTTTTTAACAACTGGCATGCAGGCAGGGAAACGCCTCATTTCGGAGAGGTTACGAGCCACGCATCATGGATCTATTATTTTTGCATTTATAGAACACCCACCCAGAATAGTGGGGACTTTCTAACTCCGGCCTTACAAACTTTTCCATCCTTCGGTGGGGAGGTGGGAGGGAAGTCGCAGAAGAGCTCGTTGAAGGGGGGGGAATACCCGCCCAGGGCGCTCACCCGCGCTGGGGGCAGCAAATCCCGGCCCCACCGTCCCACTGCAGGAGGAGCCGGTGACTTTCCCGCACCGCGCCGCGCCTCCCGGCCCTCCGCCGCCGCCCGGATCCTCACTGCGGGGGGCCCAGCCCAGGCCTCATGTCCCCACGAAGGATGGAGATAACAGGACCTGGCCAGCAGCACCTGGCCCTCGGGCAGCGGGAGAGCACTTCTCCCCCCAGCCCGCAGCGCCGTCACTTCGACCTCTCAGACGCCCCCTGTCCTGCCGGCATCCCCGGCCCGGCCCGGCGCCTCACGGGCCTGAGCCTTGGCGGGTCCCGCGCTCGCCTCGGTCCCCCTTCCATCCTTCCTCCTCTCCACGGTCGGGGCTCGGCTCCGGCCGCCTTCCCCGGCCCTGCCTCGCTCCGGTCGCAGCCCCACCACCTTTTCCCAGAGTCTTCACCTTTCAGCAGGGCAAGAGCGCCTTTCGCCTGCGTAACCGCGCCAGTCTCCCACAGCTGCGGCGGCGGCAGCGGTGGCGACCTCGGCAGTTCCAAGACACGGGGCGGGGCCGCCACACTTCCCACACCCCGGCCTCCCCGCCCTTTCCCGCCCCCACATCAGCCCTACTTCCGGGATAGGTCCCGGCGCGTCATAGGCACCGCCCTCTCGCGCTACCATTGGCTACAAGGTTCCCGAGGCCCCTCCCAGTCACGTGAAGAGCGCCCTGGCAACCCCACGTGCTGCGGATTAGTGCACTTCCGGCGTGAAGAGCACTTTCTGGAGTTCGGTTGCTGAGGGTAAACTAGCCGGCAAGGAAACTTGCTCCCTCAAACTTTTAGGTTCGTTACGTTCGGGTCCCAGTCGAAGTTAATGGGAACCAAGCCACGCACTCGGTGGCCCTTGACGTCAGGTGCGTGGCGGTTGTCATGTGACGGCTGCCAGAACTCGCGACGCATGGGCCTTCAACGGTTGTGCCTCGTGACTGTGGAGGGAACTTTGTGTTCCAACTTCTGGCCCAACTTGCAGCCATACTTGGCATTGAAAACCATGCTTGTTCCTCGAGGAAGAGCGCGAGTGCAGTATTTTATTACGTGGCTCCTGCTGTGGGTTTTGCGGGGGACCCTAGCCACCCATGATGAGATTCCAGCAGCCACTGCCGCTCCGCCAGGATCCACTGCGCTCCCAGGGGTGGGAACTCCTGAGACGTCCACGACCTAAAAAGCAGCGGTGAAATGACCTAACTCACTCTTCACATCAGAGGCTGTTATGGAGTTTTGGAGGCGAATGGGTGTCTGACTCCTACTGCATTGTCCAGACGAAAGATGTTCTGCCAGACGCAGCTCTTCCTTCCTCCTGGCATTGGCATTCCTTTGAATTTGAGGTATGTCCGTACCTCATGAGACCAGTTGGGTTGTCTTGGAATCAATGTGGAGCCAATAGCGACTTGAATAGGATCAGGATCGAGATTCTTAGAAAGAGATGCGTTCTCCTTTTCTCAGTGGTTTCACAACCCACCACATTCTCCTACCTTGGAGAGGTGACCTTTACCCCAGTTTATGTGGCCCTGTGACTTTGTATTGCTGTCTCATGAAAAATCCCATTTCTCACTTTCCTATGTGGCTCTAAGTTTTTTCACAGGTATTTCACACATGTTGTCTAATCTAACCTTTACAATAAGTAAGTGAACTCTCTAAACTGAGCTCAGCCTTTACCTAATATGTGAAAGAGCCAGATTAGAACCCTGGTTCATGAGTCCACTCTGCTTTTCCTTACACCACCTAACCTTTCCCTATTATTATTAGGACAGTTACAAATATTTAAAGAGTATTTATGTAAGCAGGTAGTGCATTATTCCTTTAATTTTGACTGTTACTCCTTTTTTAACTTCAAATTTGCTAAGTTATAACTTATACAAAGTGGAATTTACCCTTTTTAGTTCTATGAGTTTTGAAAAACATAGGCATAAGTAACTACCACTATAATCCTATAAACAAGATATAGGATATTTCCCTCATTTCAGAAGTTTCTTTGTGACTCTTTGTGGTCAGTCCCCTCCCGCCACACCCAGCCCCTGGCAACCATTAGCAACTACTCTTTAGTCTACATTTTCAGTTGTGGAAAAAGGCAGAGAAAAGTTGAGTAATTTGCCCCAAATTACACAGCTAGCGAGTCAGAGAGCCAGGATTGAACTCTAAGGCAGTTTGGCTCCACAATCACTGCTACCACCGTATACTACCACTTGCTGCCTATATACCACCATATATTGCATTCACACAAGATTTGGATTTGGTCGAATGATCCAGCGTCATTCATTCAATATAGCTGATTCTAGTAAAGTTGCTGGAACATTGAATTAGCAAATACTGCACTATTGCTACTAGAGGAAGTACATAGTACGTTCCTGTGAGCATGACAACATTTTGGTCAGCTAATATATAATCTTGCTTTATGTGTGTTTCTGTTTGAAGACACTTTATTTAATATATATTGGTTCATTAACATTTAACTTGCAGCCAACAGCACTGTAATTCATACCGAAAGGAAGCTTATCTAACACATATTTGTTCTTTGTAAGGCACATCACAGCCTTCACGTGCTTAGAAACACTAGACAGCACTTCAGTACTATGCTTGGGGACCATTTTATATAGCCAAGTCATCAACAGAAGTCACAAAAATGTGAAAAGTGGCACTAATAGACTGTGAAAAGAGCACTTGTTTACAGTTTGATAGCTCAAACAAGAAGGCAGAGCATTGCCTTGTTTGACCTGGCTAGGAAAATGTGTATTGGATGACTCAAATCTTCTGCTATTCTGTGAATGTCCACAAATGACCACGAAAGCACAGTGAGTATTGATTTTGGGGTTACAAGTAAATTTTAGTGACTAGGCATATTCACAAATATGGAATCTATGAAAAATGAGGATTGACTTTTTATCTTAGCGCTCTCAGCACTGGAATTACTCTGTGGCCCAAGATAGCCCCTTGTTCATTAGATGCTTGCCAACCAGCGCACGATACCATCTAGCAATTTTAACAGATAGAATACTGCTAAAGAAATAACTACAGGGTGCTGGAATAAAGGGCTTGGTCGTCCTCATCTGGTCTAGGTATTGTCCAATTGAAGTATAATGCAAGCAACATGTAATTTTGAGTTTTATTGTAGCCACATAAAAAAGTATAAAAGGTGAAATTAATTTCAATAATATATTTTATTTAAGCCAATACATTCAAAATATTATTTCACATATCACCAATATAAAAATTATTAATAAGATAATTTTACATTTCTTACACTAAGCCTTCAAAATCTGCTATAGATTACATCTCAATTAAGACTAGCCATATTCAAGTGCACAATAGCTATGTGTGACTGGTGGCTACCATATCGAACATCACAGGTCTAGAAGATTTAAAGATTACTTCTCTGGGGGTGATACCTTAATTTGAGATCTGAAAAATGAGTGAAAGCAATGAGGAGGAGTTTGGAAATGTCATTTTAGGCAAAAGGATTGGGAGTACAAAGGCCTATAGGTGTCAGAATTGTGGCATCATCCTGGACTGCATGTGGTTTAGTGTGACTGGTGTGTACTCTAAAAAGAAATGGGTGAATTTGGATTTTCTCCCAAAGGCAATAGAGAAACAGTGAAATGGTACATAAGAAAATGACAAGAACATATTTTTTATTTAGAAAGACCATTCTGGTTGTGATAAGGTGAATTTTTAAGGGGGAGAAAATATTGGAAATATGAAACCAATTAGGAAGAAATAGTTAATGTTGGTGAACAAAGGTGGTGGCTATGAGAATATAGAGAAGACAGATTCAAGAGAATTGTAAGAGAAAATGGAAAGAATGTCATAATTAATTGAATGTTGAGGGTCAAAAGGGAAGGGAGACACAGGATGTGAAGAAGAGGAAAGAGTCAAATTAAAAACTGGAAAGATGGTGGCACCATTTGTTGAGATAGAAAATATAAGAGAAAAAACAAGTTTCCAGGGAAAATTGAGTTCACTTTTAGGTAGATCAAGTTTAAGGTTCCTGTGGGAGAGAGTTATATGTTAAATAGAGATGGACGTATGTGAATCATCAGTATATAGATGGTGATTAATGCTAAAGCAAGAGACTCACAGCTTTAAGGACACAGACTGAAAGTGAAGGGATGGAGAAAGATATTCCATGAAAATGGAAACCAAAATAAATCTGGGGTAGCTGTACTTAGACAAAATAGACTTTAAGATGAAGACTGTAATAAGAGGAAAAGAAAGTCATATAAGGATATCAGAGTCAATCCCAGAAAATGGATTAATGTTGGTAAATATTTATGCACCCAGCATGGGAGCACCTAAATATATAAGACAAATATTAACAGACCTAAAGGGAGGAGTAGACAGCAATACAATAATAGTAGGGGACTTCAATATCCCACTTTCACAGTGGATAGATGATCCAGACAGAAAACAAATAAGGAAACATTGGACTAAAACTACACGTTTGGGGCTTCCCTGGTGGCGCAGTGGTTGAGACTCTGCCTGTCGATGCAGGGGACACAGGTTCGTGACCCGGTCCAGGAGGATCCCACATGCCGCGGAGCGGCTGGGCCCGTGGGCCATGGCCGCTGAGCCTGTGCATCCGGAGCCTGTGCTCCGCAACGGGAGAGGCCACAACAGTGAGAGGCCCATGTACCACAAAAAAAACAAAACAAAAACAAAAAAAACTACATGTTGGACCCGATGGACTTAACAGTTACAAAACATTCCACCTGATAGCAGCAGAAAACACATTCTTCTCAAGAACACGTGGACCATTCCTCAGGATGGATAAACATATCCATCAAAGGCCACAAAACAAATCTTAATAAATTTAAAATTGAAATTATATCAAGCAACATTTCCACCCACAGTGGTATGGAACTAGAAATCAATTGCAGTAAAACTGGAAAATTCACAAGTATGTGGAGATTAAACATGCTACTGAACAACCAATGGATCACAGAAGAAATCGAAAGAAAAATAACAAATATCTTGAGGCAAATGAAAATGGAAACACAACATACCCAAACTTATGTCATGCCACAAGTGTAGTCCTAGGAAGGAAGTTATACTGATAAGTGCCTTAATTAAGAAGAAAAGAAGATCCCAAGTAAACAGCCTAAGTTTACACCTCAAGAATCCAGAAAAAAAAAACCCTAAAGTTACTAGAGGGAGGAAATAACAGATTAGAGCAGAAATAAATGAAACAGAGGGTAGAAGGACAATAGAAAAGGTCAGTGAAAATAAGCAGGTTTTTTAAAGAAGATGAACAATATAGACAAAGCTTTAGCTACACTTACCAAGAAAAAGAGAGATAAAACTCAAAATTATAAGCAAAAGAGGAGACATTACAACTGATACCACAGAAATACAAAGGATCATGAGAGACTACTATGAACAGTTGTATGCCAACAAATTGGGCAACCTAGAAAAAATGGATGAATTACTGGAAACATACAACCTACCAAGACTGAATCATGAAAAATAGAAAATCTGAACAGATCAATTACTAGTAAGGAGATTAAATCAGTAATCAAAACCTCCCAACAAAGAAAAGTCCAGAACCAGATGGCTCCACTGGTGAAGTATACCAAACATTTAAGAAGAATTAATACCAATTCTTCATAAACTTTCCCAACATATTGAAGAGGAGGGATCACATCTAGACTCATTTTATGAGGCCTGCATTACTCTGATAACCAAAACCAGACAAGGACACTACAAGAAAGGAAAATAACATAGTGCAAAAATCCTCCACAAAAATATTAGCAAGATGAATTCAGTACATTAGAAAGATCTATTCCAGGGGTGCAAGGATGGTTCAACATCTGCAAATCAATCTATGTGATACATCACATTAACAAAATGAAAGATAAAAATCATGTGATCATCTCAATAGGCACAGAGAAAGCATTTGACAAAATTCAACATCCATCATGATAAAAACTCTCAACAAACTGTTTATAGTGGGAATGTAACTCAATATAATAAAGGCCACATATGACAAACCCACAGTTAACATTATACTCAATGGTAAAAAGCTACAAGCTTTTCCTCTAAGATCAGGAACGAGACAAGGATGCCCACTCTTGCTACTTTTATTCGACATAGTACTGGAAGTTCTAACCAGAGAAATTAGGCAAGAAATAGAAATAAAAGACATTCAAATTGAAAAGGAAGAAGTAAAATTGTCTCTATTTGCAGGTGGCATTATATTACATGGAGAAAACCCTAAACTCCACCAAAAAAACTGTTAGTACTAGTAGACAAAT
Organism: Stenella coeruleoalba; assembly: GCF_951394435.1. Taxonomy (NCBI): domain Eukaryota; kingdom Metazoa; phylum Chordata; class Mammalia; order Artiodactyla; family Delphinidae; genus Stenella; species Stenella coeruleoalba. The sequence continues at coordinate 49,465,698 of NC_137150.1, forward strand.
TCAATAAAGTTGCAGGATGCATATTCAAAAACAGTTGTGTTTCTACACTCTAACAATGGACTATCAAAAAGGGAAACTAAAACAACAATCTCCAAAGCAACCCAGTGTCTGTCAACAGGTGGTTGAATTGAGACAATATGGCATTACACACACACACACACACACACACACACACACACACACACACACACTGGAATGTTACACAGCTATAAAAATGAAATACTGCTATTTGCAGCAATATGGATGGACCTAGAGAATATTAATGCTTATTGAAATAAGTCAGAGGAAGACAAATACTGTATAATATCACTTGTGTATGGAATCTAAAAAAATAATACAAATTAATGTATATGCAAAACAGAAACAGACTCACATATAGAAAACAAACTGTGGTTATCAAAGTGGTGGGGAAGGGACAAATTTGGGGTATGGGATTAACAGATTAAAAACTACTGTACATAAAATAGATAAGCAGCAAGGATATACTATATAGCACAGGGAATTATACCCATTACCTGTAATAATCTATAATGGAGTATAATCTGCCAAAATACTGAATCTGTGCTGTACACCTGAAACTAACATAATAGTGTAAATCAGCTATACTTTAATAAAATAATAAAACAATCCCATTTATAATTGCATCAAAAAGAATAAAATTCTAAGGAATATATTTAACCAAGAAGATGAAAGACATATACATGGAAAACTCTTAAGACTTTGAAATTGAAGAAGACACAGATAAAATATTTTCCATGCTCCTGGATTGGAAGAATTAATATTGTTAAAATGTCCATACTACCCAAACCAATCTGCAGATTCAATACAGTTCCTGTTAAAATTCCAATGGCATTTTTCACATAAATAGAAAATCCTAAAATTTGTGTGGAAATATCCCAAATAGCCAAAATAATCTAAAGAAAGAAGAACAAAGCCAGAGACATCATGTTTCCTGATTTCAAACCATATTACAAAGCTATAGTAATCCAAACGGTATGGTATTGGTACAAAAACAGACACATAGCTCAATGGACTAGAAAAGTAGCCCAGAAAATAACCCATGCTATATGGCCAATTAAGTTATGACAGAGGAGCCAGGAATGTACAATGGGGAAAGGATAGTCTCTTCAATAAATGATGTTGAAAAAACTGGATAGCCAGATGCAAAAGAATGGAATTAGACCCCTATCTTATACCATACACAAAAATCAACTCAAAATAGATTAAAGATGTGAACATAAGACCCAAAACCATAAAACTCCTAGAAGAAAACATAAGGGGTAAGCTTCTTGAAGTTGGTCTTGGCAATGATTGTTTTTGCATATTTCATCAAAAGCAAAAATAACAAAGAAAAAATAAACAAGTAGGACTACATCAAACGAAAAAGCTTCTGGACAGCAAAGGAAACCATCAACAACATGAAAAGACAACCTGTGGGATGGAAGAAAATATGTATGCAAATTGTACATCTGATAAGGGGTTAGTATCCAAAATATATAAAGAATCCACACAATTCAATAGCAAAAAACCCAAACAATCTGATTTTAAAATAGGCAGAGGAACAGAATAGACAACGTGTGGGATGGAAAAAATATGTATGCAAATCATACATCTGTTAAGGGGTTAGTATCCAAAATATATAAAGAATCCACACAATTCCATAGCAAAACAAACAAACAAACTAACTAACTGATTTTAAAATAGGGAGAGGAACAGAATAGACACTTTTCCAAAGAATACATACAGATGGCCCACAAGTACATAAAAAGGTTCTTAACATCACTGATCATCAGCGAAATGCAAGTCAGAATCACTAGAGTATCACCTCACACTTGTTAAAATGGCCATCATAAAAAAGACAAGAGATAACGAGTGTTAGCAGGATGTGGAGAAAAGGGAACCTTTGTGCACAGTTTTGGGGAATGTAAAATGGTGCAGCTGCTGTGGAAAACATCATGGAGGTGCCACAAAAAATTAAAAATGGAACTACCATGTGATCTAGTAATCCCACTTTTGTGGATATACCCAAAGGAAATGAAAACAGGATACTGAAGAGATATCTGCACTCCCATGTTCATTGCAGTATTATTCGCATATTCAAGGTATGGAAATAACCTAAGTGTTTGTCAGTGGGTGAATGGATAATGAATAAAATATTATTCAGTCATGCAAAAGAAGGATATCCTGCCACTTTTGACACATAGATAAACCTTGAGGGCATCATGCTAAGTGAAATAAGCCAGATGTAGAAAGAAAACTACTGCATTTAGGTTTCATTATACATGGAATATTAAAAAAAAAAAGATAAATGTATGACGTATGACATGATGGATGTGCCAATTAACTAGATGAAGGGAATCTTCTCACAACATATACATGTATCAAATCGTCATGATGGACATTTAATTTTCTTACAACTTTGTCAATTATACCTCAATATAAAGTTTTTAGAAGAATGTAAAATATCTCATTAATAATTTCTTATACTGATTACATGTTGAAATGATATTTTGGATATGTTAGATTAAAAATATATTATCAGTGTCAAATAATTAGATAGGGCAAATAGAAAACAAATAGCAAAAAGAGAGAACTAAATTTAACCTTATCAATGATGACATTAAATATAAATGGATTAAACATTCCAGTTAAAAGGCAGCGATTGTAAGACTGGAGAATCACACAATACATGCTAACGACATTAAATATAAATGGATTAAATATTCCAGTTAAAAGGCAGAGATTGTCAGACTGGAGAATCACAAAATACATGCCATCTGCAAGAAATACGTTAAAAATAAAGACACAGGGCTTCCCTGGTGGTGCAGTGGTTGAGAATCTACCTGCTTATGCAGGGGACACGGGTTCAAGCCCTGGTCTGGGAGGATCCCACATGCCGCGGAGCAACTAGGCCCGTGAGCCACAACTACTGAGCCTGTGCGTCTGGAGCCTGTGCTCTGCAACAAGAGAGGCTGCGATAGGAAGAGGCCCGCACACCGCGATGAAGAGTGGCCCCGGCTCGCCACAACTAGAGAAAGCCCTCACACAGCAACGAAGACCCAACACAGCCAAAAATAAATTAATTAATTAATAAACTCCTACCCCCAACATCTAAAAAAAAAAAAAAAAGAAATGCTCTATTTAAAAATAAAGACACATACAGGTGAATGTAAAGGGATGAAAAACTAGATGCCATTCAGACAGTTAGCATTAAAATGTAGGAGTGACTATATTGATATCAGATAAAGTAGACCTCAAGACAAAAAGTATTACCAAAGGAAAAGAGACATTTCATAATGATAAAAGGATTGAATCTTTAGGAAAATCTATAATTTAAGTGTGTATATGCCTAATAACAGAGCTTAAAAATCCATGAAGCAAAAACTAATAGAACTAAATGGAAACATAGACAGGTTCACAATCACAGTTGGGTATTTTTAAATACCTCTCACAGCAATTTGTGAGAGGTTGGCTAGATTTGTCCTGTGGGTTGTAGTTCACAAATCCATGATCTAGAGTAAGTAAAAGGCAGGAAAGAATAAATACAAACACAGGATCAATGAGGTACTTTAAAAATAGAGAAAATAGCCAATGCTGAACCCTAGATAGAGTTCTAAACAACAAAAAAAGAGAATACACAAATGACCAACATCAGGAATGAAAGAAGGGCTAGTGCCATAGATTCTTCAAAATAAATGGGTAATATAGAAGTACAATGAACAACTTATGGCAATAATTTTAACAAATTAGGTGAAATGAACACATCCTTAAAACAATGCAACATGGATGCAAGGTGAAACAGAAAATCAGAATAACCCTACGTCTATTTTCAAAAATTGAACTCATCATCAAAAATATTTCCAGAAAGAAATCCAGACGTTTTCTGCTGAATTCTATCAAAATTTTAAGAAAGAAATAGCACCAATTTCACACAAACTCTTTTAGATATTAGAGAAAAGTACATTCCACAAATCATTTTTTGAGGCCAGCATAATCCTGTTTCCAACTCCTGACAATTACAAGAAAATTATAATCTAATATTCCTTATGAAAATAGATGTCAAAATCCTTAACAAAATATTAGCAAGTTGAATTCACCATATATATACGAAAGGGTAATAACATCATGATCAAGAAGTCAAGAGGGTTTCACTTTGGGAATGCAAAGGCTGTTCAACATTTAAAAATCAACAAATGTAGGAGTAAAATGGATTTTCATGACCTTGAATTAGGTGATGGTTTCTTAGATGTGGCACCAACAGCACAAGGAATAAAAGAAAAAGAGACAGATAAATTGGACTTCATCAGTATTAAAAACATTTGTACTTCAAAGGACACCATCAAGAAAGTGAAAAGAAAACCATGCAATGGGAGAAAATATTTGCAAATCATATATTTGATAAGGGATTTGTATATGGAATATATAAAGATCACTTACAACTCAAAAATAAACAGACAAATAACCCAATTTTAAAAATTGACAAAATATTTCTCCAAAGAAGATATAGAGGGCTTCCCTGGTGGCGCAGTGGTTGAGAGTCCCCCTGCCGATGCAGGGGACGCGGGTTCGTGCCCCGGTCCGGGAAGATCCGACATGCCGCGGAGCGGCTGGGCCTTTGAGCCATGGCCGCTGAGCCTGCGCGTCCGGAGCCCGTGCCCCGCAATGGGAGAGGCCACAACAGTGAGAGGCCCGCATACCGCAAAAAAAAAAAGATATAGAAATGGCCATTAAGCACATAAAAAGATTATCAACATCACTATTTATTAGGGAAATGCATATCAAAACCACAATGAGATACCACTTTATACCCACTAGGATGGCTGAAATAAAAATGCAGACAATACCAATTGTTGGCAAAGATGTAGAAAAATTGGAACCGTCATACATTGCTGGTGGGATAGTAAAGTAGTGCAGCTGCTTTGGAAAACAGTTTGGCAGTTTCTCAAAATATCAAACATAGAGACAGCATGTGACCTAACAGTTCTACATCTAGTTATATCCCCAAGAGAATTGAAAATGTACATCGCCCCCCAAAAACTTGTACATTAATGTTCATAACAGCATTATTCATCATAGTAAAAACTGGAAACAACTTAATTGTTCATCAGCTGATGAATGGATAAGCAAAATATGCTATTATATATAATGGAGTATTCAACAATAAAAAAGGAATGAAGTATTGGTTGGCCAAAACGTTCGTTCAGTTTTTTTCCATAAGATGGCTCTAGTAGCACTTAGTTGTCTTTAACTTCATTTGAAACAATTTTGTTAGACTGTATTGTGACAGCTGTCATATCAGCATGCATTAAAAAAAAAAAACTGAAGAAAATTGGTGAATTTTTGAGTAGCCATTTTAATATTGAAGATGGAAGAAAAAAAGCAATATTTTCAGCATATTGTGCTTTATTATTTTAAGAAAGGTAAAAATGCAACTGAAACGCAAAAAACGATTTGTGCAGTGTGGGGAGAAGGTGCTGTGACTGATCGAACGTGTCAAAAGTTGTTTGAGAAGTTTTGTGCTGGAGATTTCTCACTGGATGATGCTCCACTGTCAGGTAGACAAGGTGAAGTTGATAGTGATCAAATCAAGACATTAACTGAGAACAATCAGCGTTATACCATGTAGGAGATAGCCAACATACTCAAAATATCCAAATCGAGCATTGAAAATTGTTTGCACCAGCTTGGTTATATTAATTGCTTTGATGTTTGGGTTCCACGTAAGTTAAACAAAAGAAACCTTCTTGACCGTATTTCCACATGCGATTTTCTACTTAAACGTAACGAAAACGTTCCATTTTTAAAACAAATTGTGATGGGCAGTGAAAAGTGGATACTGTACAATGCTGTGGAATGGAAGAGAACCACCACCAACCACACCAAAGGCTGGTCTTCATCTAAAGAAGGTAATGTTGTGTATATGGTGGGATTGGAAGGGAGTCGTCTATTATGAGCTCCTTCTGGAAAACCAAATGATTAATTCCAACAAGTACTGCTCCCAGTTAGACCAACTGAAGGCAGCACTTGATGAAAAACGTCCACAATTAGTCAACAGAAAATGCATAATCTTCCATCACTGTAACGCAAGACCCAATGTTTCTTTGATGACCAGGCAAAAACTGTTACAGCTTGGCTGGGAAGTTCTGATTCATCTGCTGTATTCACCAGACATTGCACCTTCGGATTTCCATTTATTTTGGTCTTTACCAAATTCTCTTGATGGAAAAAATTTCAATTCCCTGGAAGCTGTAAAAAAGCACCTGGCACAGTTCTTTGCTCAAAAAGATACAAAGTTTTGGGAAGATGGAATTATGAAGTTGCCTGAAAAATGGCAGAAGGTAGTGGAACAAAATGGTGAATATTTTGTTCCATAAACTTCCTGGTGAAAATGAAAAATATGTCTTTTATTTTTACTTAAAAAGAAGGAACTTTTTGATCAACCCAATATAAATAGTAAATGTGGATAAGCCTTAAAGATTTGCTACATGAAAAAAAGCCAGCCACAAAGGCTCCATATTGAATGACTTCATTTATGTGAAATGCCTAGAATAGGCAAATACATAGAATCAGACAATAGATTAGTGGTTGCCAGGGCCTGGGTGGAGGGGAGAATGAGAAATGAATGCTAATAGGCACAGGGTTTCCTTTGGGGTGATGAAAATGTACTGAAAATAGATAATATGATGGTTGTACAACTCTGAATATGCTAAAAATCACTGAATGGTGTACTTTAAAGGGGGAATTAAATGGTATATGAATTATACCTCAATAAAGCTGTTACTTAAGAAAAGATAAAAAGTAGGGATTAATACTCATCCACTCAGCATAAATAATTTTGCCATACCATAGTGAGGGTCCTTTTGTAAGCCTACTCCTTTGTATGCCTAACATGAAAAACTCCATTTATTATCATGACTTTCCTGAATATTAATAAAAAGGGCATAGAAAAAATCAATATAATTAACCAAATTAACAGAAAAATGTTGAAAAACATATGCTTATCTTAATGGATGCAGAAAAAGCATTTGACAAAATTCAATACCCTTTCCTGAAAGAAACAGCAAACTAAAAATGTAAAGGAACTTCTTCAACCCAATAAAGGACACCTGTGGGGTGGGGGTGGACAACTAACATCATATTCAACGGTGAAAGACTGAATGTATTCTCTCTGTATTTCTTTTCTATTGTGCAGTAACAAATTGCCACAAATTTAGTGCCCTAAAATAACACCCATTTTAAAATCATACAGTTCTGTACATCAGAAGTACATGCACAGTGTGGCTCTGCACAGTTTTTTCTCTGGATTTTAGCAGGCCAAATTCAAGGTTTCAGCAGAGCTGTGTTTTTTTCTGGAGGCTCTAAGGATGAATCCTCTTCCAGGCTCATTCAGTTGGCAGAATTCAGTTCTATGCAGTTTTAGTACTGGAGTCCCTATTTCTTTGATGGCTGTCAGATGGAGATTGTTCTCAGCTTGTAGAGGTCACTTGTGTTCCTTGGCTCATGGCTCCCTTTCTCCATCTTCAAAACCAGCAATGGCAAGTCAAGTCCTTCTTATGCTTTGAATCTCTTTGACCACCCATTCTTCTTCGTCTTTCATCTACTGCTCCTTCAGCATCTCTCTGACTGACTTTTCTGCCTTCTTCTACTTTTAAAGGCATATGTAATTACATTGGGCCCAACAGAATAATTTAAGGTTAAGCTGATTAGTAACCTTAATTCCATCTTCAGAGTCCTACACAGCAGTACCTAGGTTAGTACAGACATGCATACATACCTTGGAGATATTGTAGGGTTGGTCCCAGACCACTGCAATAAAGTGAATATCACAATAAAGCAAGTCACACAAATTTTTTTGGTTTCCCAGTGTATGTAAAAGTTATATTTACACTATACTATAGTCTAGTAAGTGTGCAATAGCACTACATCTTAAAAAATGTGCATACCTTAATTAAAAAATACTTCATTGCTAAAAAATTCCAGCCATCATCTGAGCCCTCAGCAAGTTGTAGTGACATCAAAGATCACTGATTACACATCACCATAACAAATATAATAATAATGAAAAGTTTGAAATATTGCAAGAATTATCAAAATGTGACATAGAGACATGAAGTGAGCAAGGCTGTTAGAAAAATGACACCAATAGACTTGCTCAACACAGTGTTGCCACAAACCTTCAATTTGTAAAAAAGTGCGATATCTGCAAAGGGTGATAAAATGAGGCACAATAAACCAAGGTATGCTTGTATTTGATTGAATAATCAGGGGATGGGAATCTTGGGGGACATTTTTAGAATTCTGCCTACCATGTCCTCTAAGAACAGGAACAAGACAAGGATGTCCACTATAATCACTTACATTCAACATTGTATTGGAGATCCTACCCAGTGCAACAAGATAAGAAAAAGTATAATCAGAAGTTACTTTATTCATGATATCATGATCGTCTAGTTGAAAATTCCACATAATATATAAAAAGAGGACTACATGAGTTTACTAGAATTAATAAGTGAGGGTACAAGAACAATAGGAAAATCAATTATATTTCCATGTTAGTGACAAACAACTAGAAATTAAATATTTTTAAAAAGGGAACCATTTATAATAGCATCAAAAAGATGAATACTTACTTATAAATAAAATAGGTATAAGACCTATATGTTGAAGACTATAAAATAATAAAAATATTCTGGAGATAAGCTAAAGAAGACTTAAATAATTGGAGGCATATACCATGCTCATGAATTGGAAGACACAATATTGTTAAGATGTCTGTACTTCCTAAATTGATCTATAGGTTAAATGCAATCCTAATAAAAATTCCAGTAGGTTTTTGTATAGAAAGTGACAAACTTATTCTAAAATTTTATTGGAAATTCCAAGGACCTAGAATAACCAAAATAATTTATAAAAAGAACAAAGAATACAAAATAAATTAAAAAATAAAAGACATCAGAATACAAGGAATAATATAGTGTAGGGCTTCTCAAAGTATGGTCTGGGGAATCCTTGAAAGTCCCCAAATCCTTTCCAGGGGTCTGCAGGATCAAAGCTATCTTCATAAAAATACCACAACAAAATTCCTACATTATTTGCCTTTTTCATTCTCATTTTCTCACAGTATGTAGTGAAGTTTTCCAGAGGCTCTGTGACATGTGACTGTAACAGACTGAATGCAGAAGCAGATAAAAGGATCCAGCTATCTTATATTAAGTCTAAAATTAGAGAGGTTTACAAAAATACAAAACAATGCCACTCTTCTTACTATTGGGAGGAAAATATAGTTTTAAAAAATGTTATGTATGGGAGCTTCCCTGGTGGTGCAGTGGTTGAGAGTCCGCCTGCCGATGCAGGGTACATGGGTTTGTGCCCCGGTCCGGGAAGATCCCACATGCCGCTCCCACACACACACACACACACACACACACACACACACACACACACACACACACACACACACACACACACACACACACACACACACACACAAACTATCAACGGAGACGTTAGAAAAAAATTCAAGATTAGAAAGTTTTCTCCAGAGATTTTTGCTAAGAAAAGGAGAGAAATATAATAACAGAGTCAGATGTGAAGTCAAGGGAAATTTATTTTACTTTTTTATATGTAAGCTTTCTACTTTGAATGAATTTTAGATTTATAGAAGTGTTACAAAGATAGAATAAAGAGTTCCCATATACCCTTCACTGAGTTTCCCCTAATATTTATCTTACATAACCATATTATCTATACATTTATCTAAACTAAGAAATTAACATTAGTACAATATTATTACTAAAATAGAAATTTTATTGAGATTCCATCAATTTTTCCATTGATTTTCTTTTTCTGTTCCAAGATCCAATTCTGGATATCACACCATTTTATTTCATTAGTTTCCTCTAAGGTGTAACAGTTTCTCAGTGTTTCCTTGTTTTTCATGATTTAGTTTTGAAGAGTACTGCTCAAGGTATTTTGAAAAATGTTCCTCAGTATGAGTTTATGTGATGTTTTCTGTTCTGTGTTTTCTTAGATTCTGTATTCATCTATTTGGCATCCATTAATCACAGAGCCAAGTGAATGGCCAAACTTCTTTGCATCTCCACTGTGATTCAGCATTCACAGGCACATGAAAATCATTTTATAAACCTTGGAACCAATCTGGGTGCATACCCTGAGCCACCTCCTTTATCTAGCTCTCATATACCAATCCAATATTTCCCCTGCCTAAAATCACCCAAGGCCAGGTACCAGACATCCTATAGCTCAGAGCCTATTGACATCATTCAAACTAGGCAACCCATTATTCAAACTAGTTTCCCTTGCCCTGCCTTGCCTTTTCCATGGAAAACACAATGAAGATTTTAGGCCATGTTTTCTATATTCCATTCAGTGGAGGCAGATCACTAAATCCAGCATATCCTCAAGAAGAGGAGTTAATGTCCACCTCTTGGTGGGAGAAATATCAAAGAATTTATGGACATATGTTAAAAATGCACCACAATTACTAATAAATACATTGGGGTAGATATTTCAAGGCTATGCACTTTGGTCTCTCCTTAAAGCTTCTCCTACAAATTATAGCATTTGTCTGTGGATCTTGCCTGCAACAATTATTACTGTGGTATTCTAATGGTGATTTTCTATTTCCCTCATCCCTTCTTAACTTATTACTTGAAATTCTTCTGTAAAGATTTGTCCCTTCTATTTGTTTGCTTATTTTCATCAATATGGACTCATGGATATTTATTTTTTTCTTTGGTATATAATCAACAATATTACTATTTTGTAGTTTAAATTTTTCCAGCTTTGGCTATTGAGAGCCTATGTCCTTTTGACATGCCCCCATGTACTTTTTTTTAAAATAAGTACTTCCTCACTTTCTGGGATATACGATGCACCAGGCTTATCTTCTATTTTTCCTGCTTGGCCCTAGAATCAAATTGTATTTATTTACAAATCAGGATCTTGTTTCTATTAGGTACGCTTGCTGCTTTTAGGCTTTAGACAAAACTAGGAAATAAATGTATGTATACTAACTCGTGTATACACTGTGTGTGTGTGCGTGTGTGTGTATACATATATATTTTTTTCTGTATGTTTCATTTTAGTTTCTATTGCTATTCCTTCAAATTCATTAATCTTTCTTCTACAATGTCAAATCTGCCGTTAATCCCATTCATTGAAATTCATCACAGTGATCCTAAGTTTGATTTGGATCTTTTTTGTATTTCTAAGTGTCTACTCAACTTTTTGAACATATGGAATTCAGTTGTAAAAGCTGTTTGAATGTCTATGCTAATTATAGCATCTTTATCAGTTCTGAATCTGTTTCTAGCGATTGATTATTTTCCTTTTTATGTGTTGTGTTTTCTTGCTCCTATGCATGACTGGTAACTTCTGATTGGATGCCAGACATTGTAAACTTTTCCTTGTTAGGTCCTGTAAACCTTCGTGAGTTTTTCTCTGGGATGCAGTTCAATTACTTGGAAACAATTTGATCCTTTCAAGCCTTGCTCTCATGATTTACTACCTGGGTCAGAGCAGTGCTCAGTCTAGAGCTAATTATTCCCACTACTGAGACAGCACCTTCCTGAGTGCTTTACCCAGTGCCCCGAATTACGAAATTTTTGCAGTCTGGCTGGTGGGAACAGTCACTATTTCCAGGTCTATGTAAGTTTCAGGCAGTTTTTTCCCTTTAATCCTTTCATATGGTTCTTTCCATGGCTTCAGGTAGTTTCCCTACACACATGCACTGAATACCGATGGGAATCCTCAATGGGATCTCTGGGGCTTTTTCTCTGTGCAACATTCTCTTCTCCAATATTTTGTCCTTTGAACTCTAGCTGCTGTGGCCTCTTTGTACTCTCAGCTCCATCTTCTCAACTTAGGAAGACTGCTGGGCTCTGACTTTTTCCCTTAGTTTCCCTTGTTTGTTTTCTGTCTGTTGGGGACTACTGTTCTCTGTTTTCTACTATCTAATACCTTGAAAACTGTTGTTTGATGTATTTTGTCTGGGTGGTTTTCGTTGTTGTTGTCATTAAGGCAGAGAGTAAATCTCATCCTTTTTACAAAATTTTGACTGGAGGCAGAAGTCTAGATCAAAATTTTTAAAGGAATAAAAGAAAAACACTGTCATACTAGAATTCTCTCTCTAGTAAAAATGTTCTTGAGAAATGAAGGTAAAATAGAACTTTTTACATGCAGACCTAAGTAGATCAAGAAAAGTTAAGGACGTATATTGTAATCCCTATAGTAACCACTGAAAACTTAATGCAGAAATGTGAAAGGAAGTTCTATAGGCTGAAGGGAAATAAAACCAGAAAGAAACTCAGATTTTCAGAAAGGAATAGTAGCATCAGAAAAGGTAATATGTATGTAAACACAAGATTTTTTTTTCCTCTTATTTTAAAATATACATATACACAAGTATACATATATACAATATATGTACACATAAGCACATATTTAAAGTACATATAACTGTTTAAAGCAAACATTATAATACTCTTTTGTAGTTTAGAACATATGTAAATATAATGCATTACATATTACAACTATAGCCTAAAGGATGAGAGGTTTTATGAACCAACTGATTGCATAGTTACCACATTTTATGTGGAGTAATATTAACTCTAAGTAGACTGAGAAAATTTAAGGATATATATTGTAATCTTTATAGTGACTACTAAATATTTAAGGCAACTAAAAAGCAGCAGGTAAATTAAATTTTTAAAATTAAAATATTTCACTAAAAAAAAAGGAAAAGGAAGAATGGAGGAACAAAAACCAGGTAGCACAAGTAGAAAGCAAAATAGTGAAATGATAGACTTAAACTATATTAATAATTACATTTCATTATTATAATAAGGCACCTAGAAACACTCCAACTTACATGCAGAGATGATCAAATTCGATAAAAAAAGCAAGACCCAACTCTATGCTATCTATAAGAGAGGCACTAAAGTGCTACTTAAGCAACCATCAACTTAAAATAGACTATTGTATACATATGTTGCTATACATGACCCTCATGGTAACCACAAACCAAAACCCTATGACAGATACAAAAAGAAGAAAAGAGAGAGAGAGAGAAAGAATACAGACAACACTAAACAAAGTTATCAAATCACAGCAGGAGAGAACAGGAGAAGAAGAAAGGAACAGAGAAAAACTACAGAACAACCAGAAAACAATGAACAAAATGGCAATAAATATACCTATCCATAATTACTTTAAATGTCAATGGACTAAATACTCCAATCAAAAGACATAGGGTGGCTGAATAGATAAAAAAAAACAAGACCCATGTATATGCTGAGAAGAGACTCACTTTAGATAAAAATAGATGTGGTATATATTTACAATGAAATACCATTCAGCCATAAAAAAGAATGAAATCTTGCCATTTGTGACAACATGGATGGAACTTCAGGGCATTATGCTAAATGAAGTAAGTTTAGACAGAGAAAAACAAATGCTGTATAGTTTCACTTATATGTGGAATCTAAAAAACAAAACAAACAAACAAAACAGAAACAGACTTACAGATACAGAAAACAAACTGATGATCTCCAGATGGGAGGGGGGTTGGTGGGTGAGGGAGATAGGTGAAGGGGATTAAGAGGCACAAACTTCCAGTTATAAATTAGTCACGGGGATGTAATGTACAGCATAGGGAATGTAGTCAATAATACTCTATGATGATAGATGGTTATTAGACATATTGTGGTGATCAATTTGTAATGCATATAAATGTCAAATTGCTATGTTGTACAACTAAAACTGATATACTGTATGTCAACTACAATTTAAAAAAAAAGGAAAGGCTGTCAGTGTCAGTGTGGTCGCGTCGGGGGCCGGGCTGGGGTGCAGTAAATGGCGGTGGAGGGAGGTGGAGCGGCGTCCGTGCTCATCCCAGAGCCCCCGAAACTTAAAAAAAATAAAAATAAAATTTTAAAAAAGGAATAAACTTACGTTCCTAAAACTTTATTTTGACATTTAATGTTTGTTTTATGGTAGTCAACAAATGTGAAATATCTAAACAAAGTTGGAGATGATTAAGCACTTGATGGTATTTAATAAAAGATGTACATCCAAAATTTTATTTTACATAGACCATAGACTTATACATAAAAAGTAAAATTATAAAGCTTTTAGAAGAGAATATAAGAAGAATATCTGTGACTTACTGGTAGGCAAAGGTTTTTTGGGAAGGACACATAAAAGCGTAATTATAAAAGAAGAAAAATGTATGAATTTCACTTCATCATAATTAAAAGCTGCTCATTAAGAAAATAAATAATACAGGGACTTCCCTGGTGGCGCGGTGGTTAAGAATCCGCCTGCCAATGCAGGGGACATGGGTTCGAGCCCTGGTCCGGGAAGATCCCACATGCCGTGGATCAACTAAGTCCGTGCGCCACAACTACTGAGCCTGTGCTCTAGAGGCCGCGAGCCACAGCTACTGAAGCCTGGGCACCTAGAGCCTGTGCTCCACAACAAGAGAAGCCCCCGCTCACTGCAAGTAGAGAAAGCCCGTGAGCAGCAGCAAAGGCATAACACAGCCAAAAATAAATAAATAAAAATAAAATAAAATATAAGGATACAAAAAGATTAAATATAAATAAACAAAAATGATGTATCATGAAAATATTAAAGAGCATCACTGAGATAGAGGACCACTTCACAGTGACAGAAGTTTTAATCCACCAGGAAGGTATAATGTTACAAAATATTTTCCCCCTATTAACATAGCCTCAAAAAATATAAAGCAAAATTTCATGGAAGTAAAAGGAAAAAAATTTTAATCCATGATCATAATGGGATACTTTAGCCTGCTTCTCTCAATAATTGAGAGGACTATTAGACCAAAAGAAAACCAAAGAGTAATCCCTGCTAGCTGCAACTACAGAAAGCCCGCGCAGCAACGAAGACCCAATGCAGCCAAAAATAAATAAATAAATAAATAAGAATATAAAATAAATAATACAGCCATAGAATGGGAGAAAATATTCACGAAACATATATCTGATAAAGAACTCATATTCAGAACACAGAAAGAAGTCCATCATAAGACACAAACAAAAATAAAAACAGAGAAAAGATTTGAGCAGACACTTCACAAAGGAAGAAATTCAAATGACTAGTAAGCATATGAAAAACCAAGATCTGGGTGCTAGGTATGCTGTTGCTACTGTAATTCCATTGTTTAAATGATTAGTGGACAGAACCAAGAAGTAATTTTTTCTTAAATTGTGAGGTAATATTGATATTTCTAATTCTAATGTAACATTATAACATTTTTCCATACTTTATTTTATTTTATTTGTGTATCTCTTTTATCTTACAGTGAAATCTTTTTTCCTAATTTCATGAATATACTTGCTTATTTGCTTTATTCTACAATTACATTAAAAAGTTTCATAATTACAATACCTGTATAATTACTAATAATGTATTAACTAAGTAAGGTTTAAGATCTCTTTTTCAGTTCCTTTTGTCTTTAGAATATATTACACTAAGGATGTACAGAGTACTTGGTCAAAATCTACTTGAATCTCAATTATTTTCTCCTTTGTTATTTTATCAGATTGATTTATAATTAGGTTAATTTGTTTCTGTTTAATATATGTCAAAAGAATGATAGGGCTTCCCTGGTGGCTCAGTGGTTGAGAGTCTGCCTGCCGATGCAGGGGACACGGGTTCGTGCCCCAGTCCGGGAAGATCCCACATGCTGCGGACCGGCTAGGCCCGTGAGCCATGGCCGCTGAGCCTGCACGTCTGGAGCCTGTGCTCCGCAACGGGAGAGGCCACAACAGTGAGAGGCCCGTGTACCGCGGGGAAAAAAAAAAAAAAAAAAGAATGATAGAATATCATCATTTTGCAATTCCAAGTATAATAAACTGATACAAGTAAGGATTGTCATTGTATGTTAAAACCTTTGGCTAAAATTTTGTTAAGGTCAAGATAGTCACATGGCCTCAAAGTAACACCCCACTCATGAGATTACTTACGTAGGGCGTATTTTGCAGTCACTACTTAACCAAGTGATGAAACTTAGCAACACCAATGGTAGGACAACCGGATATTATGTTTCCTGGAGTGATGCAATAAAAAATACACAAAGTCACCTATGATGTATTCTTATCAAAATATTTAATGTGAATCTAATCTTGAGGGTAATAATAAGACAAATCCAGAATGTGGGACATTCTACAAGATAACTGGCCTGGATGCTTTAAAAAACTGGCAATGTCATGGGAAGTTAAAAAAAAAAAAGGTAGTGAAAATTGTTCTAGATTAAAAAGAGTACTTAGAAACATAATCAAGTGCAAAACATAAGTCTTGATTAGATCTTAGATTAAGAAATACAAACTTGAAAACATTTTTTGTGAAATTTGAATAGCATATTATATGATGATGTAAAAGTATTGTTAATTTTTCAGGTAAGGTGATGGTATTATGTTTATGTAGAGGATATTCTTTTCTTAGAAACTTCATGCAGAAAATTTTGGAGTTTAAGTGTTTCAGTGTCTACAGTTTACCTTCAAAGGGCTTAGCATATATACACATATAGAAAGAGCTAAAGCCAATGTGACAAAACATTAACAACTGGTAAATAAAGATGATGGTATACGGTGGTATAGGGGTGTTTATTTTAGTATTCTTTCAACTTTTATGTATGTGTGAAATGTTTTCATATGAAAAATTGAAAGAAAAAAAGATGGAATTCAGGACGTTTGGGGGGGCAATCTGAGTTATTGTCACCAGGTGGTGCTCGTGCTTTTCAAATATAGCTAAATAAACAGGCCAACAGTCTGTTGGCAATTAATTGGATATTTATTTAGGAAAACTTTGGGTGGGAGGGGTCACAGACTATAAATCCAGCTTTTAAATTTTGCCAGTGTTCACTCTTTCTTGCATTATTATGTTCTACATAAATTGAAGAGTCTCAGCTATAAATTTTCTTTGTCTCAGTCTGCCTCTCTCCCGTCCCTTTCTGTTTCCAGGCCCTTATTTACTTCTTACTGGGGCTGCTGTAATGATTCCCTACGCCAAAGACTGCTTTGATCCACACTGCTGACACAGTGACCTTCCTGCAACATTTCTCTCCCCTTCACCAGCTCCCCATTTCATTCCAAATAATTTCCACTCCTCAGCAAAGTGTTAAGTTTGATACCAGTCTGCTTCCCCAGGGTATCTCCCATTATTGCCTTGCATTATCTCATGAGACACCTTGATTGCTGTCCTTTTTTTAAAATGAATTGTAGACGTTTTGTTGCCCTTGAGTGTTTCACTTCATATGTCTCCATACCCAAGGTGCCCTTCTGCCCAACACTAGACAAAGTTTGACCTTATTCGCATCAAAGCCCAGATTAAATTCATTTTCTTTATGTAATCTTCCCAAGCAACCCATTCAGAAATCTTCACACAGCACTTTGTAATTTTCTTATTTTCACGTTTTGTATTATGTAATAATTATATAATTAAATTATAAACACTTTCAAGGTAGGCAGTTTGTCTTTATAGTCTCCACATTGTGTTTATGTTTGTACTATGTGGCACTCCCTGAAGGTCAGCGGGATTGAATTTCAGGATTATTCAAAGCTAGTTTACAGTATTGGTGAAAGTGCTGACTAATCACCATCAATTGCCAGCCTTCCTCTGGTTTCTCATTTCACAGATATGCAATGAGGGGCCACTATAGCGAGAAACCAACCTGGATGAAGGATGTCCATGGCTTATTAACCAATTTGAAGTAAAATTTCCATTCAATTTGACACTATATGTGAAAACTATTAA
Organism: Stenella coeruleoalba; assembly: GCF_951394435.1. NCBI lineage: Eukaryota > Metazoa > Chordata > Mammalia > Artiodactyla > Delphinidae > Stenella > Stenella coeruleoalba. The sequence continues at coordinate 49,483,500 of NC_137150.1, forward strand.
ACTTTTGCCTGTCATTTGATCCCACCCAGGGTGAGCCCATTTGATCCCTATATTCCACTCCTAGGTAAGAACATGATAACAATACTGTAAGGTTTATTTGACGAATATTTGGAAGGGCATGTTTATAAAAGATAAAAGTTGGAAATAACCCAACAATACAGGTTTGGTTAAACAAATTCATACGATGAATTGCTATGAAGGCATTAATAATATTTAGTGAGTTGAGAATTCTCTAAATATTTAGGGAATAATATTTAGTGACATAGAGGTTCCTGATGTATTAAGTGGAAAAAAATTACAGGATAGTGTTGACATCACAATACCTTGTAATGGAAGGAAAAAATATATTCATAGAAAAAAGACTGAATGTGATGGCAGAGGTATTTCTAAGTTTGGAGATTATTTTCAGTTTTCTCTGTTGCTATTTTTTTTTTTAAGTTTTAATGATGAGCTAATTAGGAAAACAATAACAAAATTTATTTTTAGAAAATAATGTATCTCAAAAGTTATTCTATCGTATACATAAAATTCAGTAAAACAGGAAGAAATTTCAGTCTGTAACACTAGTCCTTGGGCCTCACACAGAACCAGGGGACCGGAAGGGCCAAACGATGACACGGGGAAGACAGTATTAGAGGCCAGAAAAGATGAGGAACCCAAAGAAGGTTAAGAAGTGCAGTTACCATGCTTAGGAATAGAGGGGCACAGGAGTACAAGTAGGAGAACCAGAGAAATCAAGCAGATACCAAGTTTGCAATGTAGTAGGACGATAACTACTCTTAGAAATCTAGGAACAATACTTAGTGTTATTGTTTACTGAGTAGGTGGTCTTGAGTAATTCAGTTTTATTTTTGAGGGTCAGAAAATACTTTGAAGGTATTTTTATTCCCATTTTACAAGTGAGTAAAGTAACATTCAGAAAATACAAATAAAGTCATATATGTAAGCTAGGGTTTCTTAACATTAGTACTATTGGCATATTAGACCGATACTTCTTTGATGTGGAAAGCTATTTCATACAAACAATTACACTAGTATGGGATAATAAATGACGATGTCAATTTTAATAAAGAAAGGAGAGTTGCCCAGTGAGAGGAAAGGGGGTGAGAGGCATTTTGTAGTTCATCAAGGAACTAGGACTGGTATGCCTTTTTATGTAAACGCTCCCTAAATTCTCAGTATATATCTCACCAAAGAGTGTTCTCCCCTTATTGGGGACTCTGGAAAACTTCATTATCTGTAGTTGGTAGGTACATGCTCCAGATCTACGCAAGTCAAGTCAAGCCACCAGTAAACAGAGCATCTTGTGTAAGTGATTTTAAGCCCAATCTTCATCAAAAAAGGGTCTCTTATATCCTTCCTGTCTACGTAGAGATAGGTCCTTAGGATGAGTGGGCCTGAGGGGGGTCCAGATATGTGTAAGAGCCTGAATCTAACTTAGAGAAGGAGTGGAAAGGGTAATGAAAGGGAGTTCTGACACTGTGGAGCTATTTGTGGGTAGGGAGGATTCTAAAATAACTCTTCAAATCATGATACCATGTTAAATACATGGAGTATGTATGGTTTATATTAATCCCATTTTTTAAAAGATAACTGTCATTGATTATTATTTCTACAATGTACCTCAAATTTATTCCAAAGTAGGGATATGACTTTAATAAAAACGGGAATAAAAATTTAACTTCATGTTTTACTTGTAGGTTTCACTTTTGAAAAAAAAATTTTTAATATGCAATTTAAACATTTTCATATTTTAAAGATTGGAAAACAGTAAACAAAAACAACAGAAAAGAGAATAGAATTTGTATGTAACTTTACCACCCAGATAGACCCAGTATTCATATATGGTGGATAGACTTTAGACTTCTTAAATCAGTAGTTCTGAGCCCAGACTACACATTAGATTCCCCTAAGGAACTTTTAAAATGTAACCATGACCAATGTCGTCCCAGAACAATTAAGCCAGAATCCCGGGCAGTATGGGAGTACGTGGGGAGCCAGGCAAAGGTAATTGTTTTTTAAGCTTCTCAGGTGATTCTAATGTGCAGATAGGGTTCAGAACCACTGTCTTAAATGAGTGACATATTAGTGTTATTGTCTCAGCTGAAGCAGCTAGGCCACACTAGGCCAAAAGATGCTGGTGGTTACACTGAAGAGGCACTTTGATTGTAGTTGCCATTGGCAACTAGGAAATGGAGTGATAGAGAGGCCACGGGGCACGCAGCAATCCTTAGTGGCCTAGCACCATCCAAGCCACACCACCACTGTCTGCGGTAAACAGTACTCAGTAATTTGGGCAGCAGTAGCTGTAGATATTTTGCAAGCAGCAGGCTGCCAGCCACACAAGAAGGCAGTTACTCTATTCTTATTTTAAATTACAAAAAATGCTAGAATTTATCACCAGAATGTTATCTTTGAATATACAAATTCAAATGGCCTGATGAGCTTTGTGAAAGGCTCCCAGGTAAGCTAAGTGGTGGGAATGTGTGGAGGGTACGGATTGCTTTGGACTGATCTCATGTGGCAGCTCATCATGGGTTCTGGGGAACTATTTGTGTAAAGGGACAGGAAGGTGGTATGGGAGAAGCACACTCTACGATCAGGTTGAAAGAAGCATCAGTCACCTAAGAAAGTTTGTCCGTCAGCTGTTCCTGTAGAAAGGGGAGTGGATGGAGGGGAGGCAGGCATGTTTCTCAGTTGGGGCCTCACAAAGCTGCCTTTTCCACAGTGGGGTCTGACCTCAACTTTGTACAACCCAGAGATGGGAACATTCCAGTCTCTCCAGTGGAGGATCAGCTCTCAGGACAGCTACACACAGTAATGCTGAAGTATTATTCAGAGGAGTACATACCAGTGACCAGGATAATTTGCATTTATTACTCCTAGGAAGGGAAACGAGATAATGAGTGAACATTTATTAAAATGTCAATGTGTCAGGTGCTTTACATTTTAGCATTTCATTTACAGATGAAGAAACCAAGGCATGGAGAACATGCCCAAGCTCCCCAAACTGGTCAGTGTGATGAGAGCAAAATGTAAACCCTGGTCTCTCTGGCTCCAGAGTTGTGCTAGCCTTCCCGGGAGATTGAACAAGCATTTAGAAGGCTACTCAAGAGACTGAGAAAAGGGAGAGGAATGATCCTGATGGAAGTGTCACGAAGGCCATAAGAATATTTGCACTACACACGTCTCATAATGGGGTGGGTCTCTCTGGTAACCAGAATGATTTAGGTTGTTTAATACAGCGTCCCATTTTTGCAAAGTGCATATGTTTCCTTTTTTTCCTTAACTTGGTAAAGTCTCACAGAGAAGTAAACAAATTTTAAGTTTATACTTAAGAACTCAATGAACTGTTACAAATGTATACACATCATATTGCCATCACCCAAATGAAGTTAGAGAACATTATTAGCAGTGCAGTAACTTCCCTCTTGTCCCCCTAGTCAAAACCAGACTTCATCCTCTGCCTCCCCAAAACCAGTATCCTTAATTGTGGCACACAGATTTGTTTTGTCTACTTTAGAGCATCATGTAAATGGGCTATACTTTATGGACCTTTTGGCATTTGGTATCTTTTGCTCTACACTGGCCTGTGGAATTCATCCATGTTGCTCTATGTAGTTCTTAATATATATTTTTTCACATGCTCCAAGAAGATATCGCTCCTTGCCACATCCCAGTCTCCAAGCAGTCAGATTGTTCATATTTGATTAGATTTGCTTATCTTTAGTTATAGTGCTATTCTGAGGACAATCCCTGTACACCCAGATTGGACTCCAAATATTGGGTTGGCCAAAAAGTTCGTTTGGGTTCTTCATGCTATGGAAAAACCCGAACGAACTTTTTGGCCAACCCAATATATCTTCTATCCACATCAGCTAAATATCTAGGCACTATTTCTTAGGATGGACAGTGTCTTCGGAGGTATTGCACACCCACTATATGCTTATTTTTAATGTTATAACTCTCAATCGTAATTTTTTTTCTTCAAGTTACTGCCTTTTACCTACCATAGCTCTATCTTAAAAAAAATACTTTGGTTTTTTTGTTTTGTTTTGTAAACACATTGCTGTCTCTCAATATAAACAATTTCTTTTGAGAAGGAGGTTTAACTAAATACTGTGTTTTTGTAATGCAAAGACTTTCTGTGGCTTGTAGGGAAGTCTTGTAATGATGATAAATTGTTCCCAGGTTATTGTGTATATATATGACTCCAAGGTCTGGAGAGACGGAGCTGCTTACATTCTTGATTACTTCATGCTCACATCTGGACCATCACTCCCACCACTCTCTATTCCTTCTCCCAATATTGGACATTGAAGTCTAACCCTTCCCACAAATAGGTGGAAGGAGGGCCAGTTCTCAGTGAGTCACAGGAGCATTCTCCTCTGCACATCCTCCCCTCCTCATTAAAAAACTATTTCCTGATCATTACCCGTATCACTGACAATTGAATTCTTTATAAGAGCCAGCAGTGTCACTACTCACCCACCACATTTTCCCTTCTCTCTTACCCTGTTTTTCTCTCTCTCTCCACCCTTTCTTTTTTTTTTTTTTTTTTACGGTACACGGGCCTCTCACTGTTGTGGCCTCTCCTGTTGCAGAGCACAGGCTCCGGACGCGCAGGCTCAGCGGCCATGGCTCACGGGCCCAGCCGCTCTGTGGCATGTGGGATCTTCCCGTACCGGGACACGAACCCCTGTCCCCTGCATCGGCAGGCGGACTCTCAACCACTGCGCTACCAGGAAAGCCCTCCACCCTTTCTTTTTTGTTGTTATGGCAGGGGAAAAAAATTAAGTAGTTGAAATCTTGGCATAACATTTTTTAGAAATTGCAAAGTCTGATGTTATTGGAGGGAAAAAATAGGAAGACCTAAAGAAAACATTTAGAAAAACTGTTTTTGCCTGGAATTTTTGTATATAATTTTCCCCCCAGATTATATAGTTCTAGGCCAGGAACTATCACTGTCTTACCCTTGTTTGATTTTTTCATTTCTACAACCAGCACTTGTTTCTCTTTTCCATGGTACTTGTTATTATAAAGAATTTGTTATTGCTTCTCGTTTGGTTGTTTGGTTTTAACCACTTCATGGGAGTTAGTGCATTTGTTACAATCAGTGGAGAAAGGTAAAAGCATGAGGAGATTTGTGCTAGCACAGTAGCCTCTGAACACTTTAGTCAAGTTTGGGTGATGATGGTCTATGGTGCTTTTGTTTCCACTTTGAAAAAATATTTCCCAAGAGTCACCTCTTCCCCTTACACATGCCTATATACAGTATTTCAACTAAAGTATTGGGTAAAAAAAGATAATTGAGTACATGGGTAGTAAGTTGAACCCATTCCTTTCTTATTAGTTTATACAGGTAATTTATTCATATTTAGCAAAAAAACAAGAAAACTTTTTTTTTGTTTCACAATTTAACTTTTCAAAGCATGTTAATAAATGATTATCAATTAAACATTACTGTTTGGAGGCTGATTTATTATCTTAAACACACCTACTATATTCAATAATTTAAAAATAAATTCCAGTATTTATGATGACAACACCTAGAGATAACATTCATGTTAAATACATTTTTGAAGATTCTCTTTTATTACATTACATAATGAATGGACATTTTAAACAGCAATGCAGACACACATTATAACTAGGTCAGAGACAATATATGCATATTAAAATTCTGTATATTTCAATAAGGTAAAAAATAAAGCTATATAAACTGATCTTTAGATTTTTTTCTGCAAAAGTAGAACCACACTTTAATAATGCTCTGACACATCTTCATTAAAGCTTTGTTTATAGACAATCAGAATGCTTCTCACCCCCATTCATCTACCCTCTAACTAAAAAAAAAAAAAAAAAAAAAAGAATGCATTCACCAGCTGACATTTTTCCTGTTTTTAATGTTACAAATGGGGAACTTCCAAAAGAAAGTGCATACCAAGCTGTTACACTGAGTTGTCAAATAAATACCATTAATTTTAAGATAAAGCAGAAGTGGTTGTATTATGTTATTAATAGTGCAAAACAGATGAACTTAGTAGTTTTAAAGAAAAAGGCTGGAAACTTCTTTTAGGTTGCCCTGAACTTTTGGTTGATGCCCATGAATTTAAGAATAGTTACACAGCACATGCAAGGCATTTACAAAAACTTTTTATTTTTCTCTTTCCTAATGTAATACATGTTTATTGTAGAAATTTAGAAAATAGAGATAAGTGAAATAAACCCTTCACCTGTAAAAAAATTGGTTTCTGATTCTACAGCAGAGAAAAACATTATTGCTATATAGGGCTATAACATCCTTTCAGTAACGTTTATGTGTATATACCATTTTGTTCCTCTTTTCCTTTCTGACATGCACAAAAAATGGGTTTAATTTTTTAAAAATTTAATGTATTGAGAATGTATTTCCATGTTATTATTATTTTTCAGCATCATTTTTAATAGAAGTACAATATTCCACTGGGTGAACAGATCATAATTTATTTAAATAATCTCCTATTCTTAAATATTTATATTCTATTCTTTTATTAGTAAGCAACATACAATAAGCATAAAAGGATATGCTTTTTTTTTTTTTTTGCGGTACGCGGGCCTCTCACTGTTGTGGCCTCTCCCGTTGCAGAGCACAGGCTCCGGACGCGCAGGCCCAGCGGCCGTGGCTCACGGGCCCAGCCGCTCCGCGGCATGTGGGATTTTCCCGGACCGGGGCACGAACCCATGTACCCCGCATCGGCAGGCGGACTCTCAGCCACTGCGCCACCAGGGAAGCCCGAGGATAAACTTTTTAAAGACCCTTAACTTCAAGTATGTATATCTTCTTTTTTTTCTCCCTAGGTTTCATTCCAGCATCTATTTCTGCAGTAAGACAGCAATTAAAATTGTAGAACAATAGGATGTTACCATTGGTTCATTATATACTTCATTCATTTATCTAACAAATAATTATTGATTGCCTACTGTGTGCCAGGATCTGTGCAAGGTACTCAGGATATAATGATGAAGAAGGTACAAGTAGTCATTAATCTGAGGAAGTATAGTTTTATGTGAGAGAAACACAATAAATAAAGTCATTGGATAGGTGCCATTATAGAAGAAGTACACACTTCCGGGGGGCACAGAAGAGAGGCAATTATTCCAGACTCTGACGAAGGGTAGTTAAGGGGAAATGTTTACATTGCGTGAGAATTTCCTGTGCCATATATTCTCAGAGTGGGAAAAGACTTCAGATGTCATTTAGTTCAAGCCTCTTTGCTGCTAGAATTTTCTGTGTCAAGTGGTGATGTAATACACAGGGCTTTGCAGTATGGTCAGTGGAGTTAGATTCCTTGGATTTGAGTCCTGACTGTACTCATTTAGTATCTGCATGTATGATTTCAGGCAAGTTGCTTAAAATCCCTGTGCCTTTTTTTTACTCTCTAAAATGGGATAATAATAGTGCCCACTTAAAGATGCTGTTGTGATAGAAGATTTCATATAGGTAAAGGGGGTCTGACATATAGTATATGATCCCTGACCTACGATGGCTCAACTTAAGATTTTTTGACTTTACACTGGTGCAGAAGTGATAGGCGTTCAGTGGAAACTGGACTTCAGATTTTGAATTTTGATCTTTTCCCAGGCTAGCAATATGTGGTATGATATTCCTTCACGATGCTGGGCAGTGGCAGTGAGTCTCAGCTCCCAGTCAATGCAATCATGAGGGTAAACAACCGATACCCTACATGTCCTGTGTTTGAACATGCTTAAGGTAGGCTAGGCTAAGCTGTGATGTTCAGTTGGTTAGGTGTATAAAATGGATTTTCAACTTACGATGTTTTCAGTTTATGATGGGTTTATTGGGATGTAACCTCATCATAAGTTGAGGAGCATCTATACATGCAATTCATGTACACTCAACTCACACAGTAGTCATGTTAATAATATGGAGCTCACTGTCCACCAAAGCTTTTGATTGTTAGAAAGTTATTTTTTGTGATAGGTTGAAATTGGGCCCCTGTAGCTTTTACCTGGAAGATATTCCCACCTGAAAAATGGAAGAAATTTCAGGGAGGCAGCTTTTGGTTCAATTTAATGAAGTAGTTTCCAGTATTTAGAGCTGTCTAACAGAAATGGACAGCCTAAGGAGGGGTGATTTTCACAAGTTAAAATAACCACACAGCCTGTTGTTTGCAGAGAGTTCCCTGGATAAAATCCAGAATAGCAGATTTCAGAGCTTATCTGTACTACAGGTGGACTCTGAAACTCATTTTGAAAGCATGTGAACACAAACACATTAAACTTTGATTTTGTACTATAGTGACACTGTTATTGGCAAACACAGTTTGAAATTACAGATTTGCGTAAGAACATGAGCACATTATCTTGCATTGAATTCCGTAAAGGAATTAATATTCCCACAACACTCAGATTAAACTTTGCTCAACAACAGAGAATTGGCGACCATTCTCCTTTGTTATTATTGAATCCATCCATACGTGCAATGAAATTTAGATTATGACATCTAATCTAATTATGACAATCAAAACCAGCCTTCTGCCAGAGACCCCTGCAATGAAGAAGCATTAGAAACAAGACAAAAGAAACCATGTTACTTTTTATGCTAGTTTCCAAGGCTTAACTGAAATAAATATGCTTTCTACTGAGAGAGAGTCTCACCATGGGTTTCCTAGTGTGAAAGGTTTATAACAGATTTTAGACTAATGGAAACAACTATGCAACAGAGTTTAAGTAGGAGTTGATGTGTGTTTATCAGTTTTGAATTGATTTACAATTCATGAAGCCCTTAGATGGCAGAAAAGAATGACTGCTCCATGAGACACCTTGGTGAAGATCACGGGGGTAGTCAGTAGAGGTCAACGGTAAATCAAAGCTGTGAATGGAAACTTGCAGGCCCACTGCTACTGCTGCAATGGCCATTTGGTAATATGGATGGGCTCACCCTCCCCTCCTGTGTGGCCTTTTCATGCCTTTCAATATATAATCTGAGTTATGTAACTGAGCAGCTTATTCTTTGAGGATATGACTCAAGTTGGATTATTTCTAGGGTCGAACTACTATAATGCCTAGCAACTGTGTAGAGATTTACATTTGAAAATTAGAATTAGTGTAGTATAGTATAACATTATAATACACTGTGGGGTTTTTCCTTTTAAAAAAAGTGGGTCCTCCACTTTTAGATAAGTTTACCAACTTAGAAGGGGTAATTTTTTTTCTCATTTGAACTCAAAACTGACTTCCTTATCTTCCTCTTGAAATCATTTCTTTTCTCCGTGAAGTTTGGCATCATCTATTCAAGCTAGCCAGGCTCAAATCTGAATCTCAAAACTGTGGTGTCTCACAACTGGACCTTAAACGATCCTTAGTCCCTCACCCGTTTGATACTTAAAGCCTTTACTATTATCTAATTTGTGATTCCCGAAGTATTTGAGTATCTACTCAGTACCAGGCACTGTACTCATTCTACTGAATAACCATTTCTGCCAGATATTAAGCAGCTCTGGGAAGAAAGAAGATACAGTCATAACAAGGCACATCCTGCCCTAGTGGAAGAGGCAGCTAAGAACATTTTAATACGATGCAGTGAGTGCTTTGCAGAGGTCATGCAGAGGACTGGGGGAAGACAGGAAGGGTGTCTAGCCCAGAGGAGGCTTCAGGAAGGGTAATTGGGCCTGCTTTCTAGAATAGGGAACACTAGAACTGAATCTTGAAGGATGAATAGGAGTGATCCAGGTGACTGGCAAGTGTGTGTTCCAGGCAAGGAAACTGCAAGGGCAAAAGTGCAGAGAGACCATGTTTATCTCTCTAAGTCTTGGTTTCCTCATCTGTAAGTGTTGACTTTGTAGGAGTGTTGTGAGGAATAAATGAGAAAATGTTTATAATGGACATACTAAGTAGTCACCAAATTATTATTATTCTCATCATCATCATTATTACAACTGCTGCAATATATCAATGTAGAGATATGCAAGGTAACCGTATAGCAACCAGATGACCCCCACACACACACCAGGCCCATAATTCTTGCCTGATAAATATACTAACATATCTATAGTAGGAATGTTCCAATCTGAAGCAATCTCAGAGCCTAATGCTACTAGACACTTCAGGTCATAACAACTCCCCTTGCTTGCTAACATTCCATGTTCAGTAAAAACCATGTTGCTTTGGCTTCCCTTGGAGCCAGGTCAGGTCAACATGAAATTCCAGATTGCTCAACAACTCTGTTTTCTCACTGTACAATAATTTGCCACTATGGTATTATGACCAGTCTCTTATGAATTTTGTAATAACACTCAAAAAGCACCGACTATGTGCCAGACACTAGTCTTAACACTATTCAAATATTAACTCATATTTAATTCTTACAACAACCCTAGAAGGTAGCTAACTATTATTATCATAATTTTTTAAATGTGGAAACAGAGGCACAGGGAAGTTAAGTAACTTGCAGCTAGTAAAGAGTAAAACCCAGATGCAAACTGAGGTGCTGTGGCTTCAGAGTCCCCGTTCTTTACCTCTACATGCACTGCATCCCTGAAGCCAGACAGGCAACTCTGGGACCCTATGGGACTGATTTTCTGAGCCCACAAGGCTGAGGTGAGACTCTGTGGTAAATGCAGCAAGATAAACACCGCTTTGCTGGGTTTGTCTGGGTGCCTTTGGCAGCTGGTCTCCCAAAGTGCCTGGATAGCAGCCTTGGATTTGGTGTTCAGACCTCACAGTCCTTCTTCAACTGATTAGAGAGAGTGGTTGGTCATCTCTTGCTTTCAAGATATCAGATGCACTGGCCTGCTTGTCTTGCACTGGATCCAAAGTTTGCCCTAATCCACATCAGAAGGGCCTTCAGGTCTGAAAAATATCTTTGAGGCCTACAGTAGAACAGTTCTTCAGCTGCATTCTGAATGGGAATTTACATTTCTTAGGTTTAGAAGTGGTTATTCCATTCCCATGGAGAATCTTATGGTTTGAGTTTTTCTCTGATGAAAACAGAAGTGGCCAGTGGCCCACCATTACAGTGTTCCAAGGAGATCTCTACACAGAAGCCATATTCCAGGATGATACACATTACTTATTCCTGTATAACTTTGACCCCACTCCTTTGAGACATTCTGGCCTTGCTAAACTCAGTGAACTGTGAATGAACCAGGAGGACTCCCTTTTGCCTTTCTAACCTAAAGCTAATCTGAGAACAGGTCCTTCCTCAAAGCCCACACTCCATACTTGACCTTTGTGGTCTTATCCACACCGATGACAAAAGGAAGCAAAGACAGGTGAATTGCTACCCTTCAGAGCAGTACTGGCTCTATTTCCCCACCTCTAGGCTTCTTCAGGGTGGAGGCCCCTCTCAAGGCAGGGCTCAGACCTATCCACACCAGCATCCCGAACAGACCAAAGTCGAGGAAGCTAAGAACCGAGAGAAGCTGGAAAGAACCCCAAAGAGCCCTTCATGCCAAAGCAAGGGCTTTTACTTTCTTCTGGCCCACTGAAAGCTGCAACTCCTAACAACATACCTTCAGAGCTTCCCCTCTAATGCTCCTTGAGGGGAGGATGGGATTGTGTTGAGTCGGGGTGGAAGTGGGAGAGTGTGGAGGCAGGGTGGCGCTTGAGCTTCGCTAGAAGTTGACTTGTGCTGCAGATGCATTGTAACCGGTGAATAAAGTCATGGCCTCATCTGACCTGCTCTTGACATTCACAGATGAGACAGGATACAGAATATCATGGGGTTGAAGAGTCCCAGGGACTCTGGAGTCAAGTTACCTCAGTTTGAATCCTGCCCTACATTTCCTATTTGAGTGCCCTTGTACAATTTACTTATCCTCCCCTTCCCCCAGTTTCCTCATTTTTAAATGGTTATCATCATAATAGTAGAGTTTAGAATAATAAAAATGTTGGGGAGGTGTATGTATGATGGTGGCACAGGTCATGCACCTAGGCAAATCCAGTTACACCTGGAGACTTCAATACTTCTCTCTCAGCAGTCAGAGAACAGGTAAAGGAATAAATCATCAGTAAGGAAATAGGAGACCTGAACAACACTATCAACCAAATTGACCTGATTGACATTCATAGGATACTCTACCCCACAGCACACACTACACAACTAGACTCACCACCACGTGACTGAAAGCCAGAGTTATTAGAGGTTCCCTGTGTATTTAATTTCTAACTTGATAAAAATGAAATATAATTGCAGAACCAAAAGAACAATGATTCTTGTTTCACAGTATGTATAACCCATCTCACATTCTTTCACTTCTGATAGTTCCATCATATTTACATGATTAGGTGCTTTTTGCTTTTGCAAAGTGTGGTGTGTGGGACGTGTATGCTGTTCATCCCTCTTCTGCCACTGCCCCTGGAATGTGGGTGGGCAACGGAGGACGGCAGAGATGGGAAGGGGAATCTGGAGACGGGCACTAAATTGCCAAAAATATTCTATGTGTGTTCTTATTTTACAGTCATAATGATGTGGGAGATGAGGATGGGTCTTTGGCTATCTTGTCACCCTGTTATTTGCTTTTCTTTTTCTTGGCTTTCACCGAACAGCTCTGGTGTCAGAAGCCATCACCACATGTTTTCTTACTCCAGCAAAGTGGTGTTAGGCGATGTACTAGTTAATTGTATAAGACATCCAAGATTGATTTCCCTACATACAAAATATACTTTTTAGCACCAAGTAAGAATAATGGAATACAGCAGATCCTATACACAGGGGAATAAAAAACAAAACAAAACAAAAAAACAAAAAAAAAAAAACTGTGAGAAGAGCATGAGATGAAGCAAGCAAATGGAGAAATCTTTAATGGGGTAGATGAATCATTATTCTGACTTCCCCTGGGTTTTGCTTGCCCATGCCCTCCTGCTGAGATAGATGTGCTTTTGCAAGGCAGAATTGGAGGTGAGTAAATAAGAAGGCTGTTATCCACTTTTATCATCACAGCACCCCACATGTCAGTTCAAGAAAATGCTAATGAAGAAAATTCTGTGAGTTTGTGGAATCAGAACCCAAATTACTTTTAGAATTTAAAAGAATCAGAGTAGGTACAGCACCAACCACTTAATCCAATGAAACAGAAAAACCCTAATGGAGATCATCTTGGCACCTTAGGAAAACAACCTCAGGGCTCCCGCTGACAGGATACTTTTCCCCAAGTACTATTAATTATAATGCATTATTAGCTAACTGCAGGCAGTGGACACCCTTTGCATGTTAACAAAAGTGCAGCAGCCTTTTAGTTAGTGGGGCTTGCTCAGTCTTCAAAATTGTCTTAATCATTAGTGAATTAGTTAAACAATAACATTAGGAGATAAAAATAATCACCAGTGTCACTTGGGAACAAGTCTAAAGTAGAACTGGCTGCCAGAGGCTCTGGGTACAGACATTCCTGACTGTACAGATTGACGGGTGACAATCAGCACAACTCCAGACAGAGACAGCCTCATCCTGGCCTCCTCAGGGTTACACAGTAACATGAGATTGTTGTTGCAGAGTTGATTTCTGCTACAGAGCATGGTAGGTGTGTGAGACAGGGAAAGTGGTACCATGGCCTCTCTGTTCAGTTCTCAATCATTCAGAAATTGACAATGCAGTTAGCAGATTTTTGAAACTCATGTTCCTTTCAGTGCTCTCTTTTTGGGCCATTTCACTGATTGTTAATGGCTCCACCTGGGGAGGTCTGGCAATGATGCTGAAACTCTGTCAAGCCTCATTGGCTGTTCTGGAAAGAGGTTTTGAGTGTCAGCTCAGAGACTGTGAAGAGAAGCTCAAATCGTGCTTTAGGATTATCTCTGGATTTTGATGATTGGCATATTCCTCTTCTGCTGATTCATATTTTGATGACTGACCATAGGTAGAACAAAATGGAAAAAAATCTCTCCTCGAGTGACCTGAGATGATAAATTCATTGTCTTTTGTTTTATCCAAATTTTAAAAAAACACTAAATTTACTTTTTATAAATTTTACATACAGTAAAATTCACTCTTTTTGGTATACAGTTTTGTAAGTTTAGACAAATATATAGTCAAGTAAACCATCACTACAATCATAATAATTTGTATTATCACTTCAGCATGAAGAAATGCTAAGAAAATGTATTCAGAATTTCTTTTAGAGCAGGTCTACTGGTAACAAAAATCCCTTATTTCTTCTTCACCTGAAAATGTTTTTTCTTTCCTTTCATCTCTGAAGGATGTTTTCTCTAGATAATACTAATTTATGCTTCCACAAGCAGTGTGTCAGGGCTGTGTTCTCTTAGCACTCTTGCCAGCCTCAGTAGTACCATTTTTTTTTTTTTTTTTGGCGGTACGTGGGCCTATCACTGCCATGGCCTCTCGCATTGCAGAGCACAGGCTCCAGATGCACAGGCTCAGCAGCCATGGCTCACCTGCCCAGCCACTCCGTGGCACGTGGGATCCTCCCGGACCGGGGCATGAACCCGTGTCCCCTGCATCGGCAGGCAGACCTTCAACCACTGTGCCACCAGGGAAGCCCAGTAGTACCATTTTTAATAGTTTTGCCAAATTGGCAGGAAAAAAATGGCATCTCATTCTTTAGGCATTAAGAATATTTGCCCTTTGTTGTATATGTTGACAATTTCCCCCCACTTTATTTTTTAAAAACATACACATGTTTAATACTTAGGTAGAAAAAGCTATCTTTTTTTCCTTTATTATTATTATTACTATTTTGCTTTATTTTAGAAAGATCTTTTACACCCTAGGTTAGATTAGTGTTCCTCCACATTTTCTTTTGGTCCTTCTAGTTGTTGTTTTCTAAATTTAGCACTTTTCTCCATTTACAACAAATTGTTTTGGTTAGTGTGAAGTAGGCATTTAACTTTATTTTTTCTAACTGGTATGTATATGTTCAGTAACATTTATCAAGTTATATATACTTTCCCCTTGTTTGAAATACCCATTTTATCAAGTGTTAATTACTTTTATATAGTTGTAATTGTTTCTGAGTTTTTAATTCTATTTTGCCAGTCTATGTATTTGTACATACATGCCACGATTTTATAATGGTAATTTTTTAGTATTGCTAGATTTAGCAAATGAAAATAGAGGCCACTCAGTTAAATTTGAACTTCAAATACGCAATGAATAATTTTTTAGCATATGCATGTTTCAAATATTGCATGAGATTCCAAACTTCAAATTTAACTCAGTGTCCTGTATTTTATCTGGCAACCCTAAATTCCAATATCTGCAACACATACTGCCCCCAGTCTTTTTCCTTTTCCAAAATGTGCTATTATTTTTTTAAAAAAAGAGTAGAGTCCTTTAAGAAATTGATGGGTAGATGCTTTGGGAAAGTTTTTAAGTGTGATTAAAGATGACACCAGCAAAAGAAAGTAAAAATGGGCTTCATTTTCATTCTTCAAAATAGAATAATATTAAAACATGTTAATTCCTCCAAGACAGACTGGTCCTCTTTCCACCCCACCCCTCCCTCGGTGTGTCTTTTGTTTTTCTCTCTTGGAGGTAAAAGTTCTTTACCATTTGTTGTTATGGACTGAATGTTTGTGTCCCCCCCGCCCCAGATTCATATGTTGAAACCCTAACCCCAAAGTGTCTATACTTGGAGATGGGACCTGTGAGGAGGTTAAATGAGGTCATAAGGGTAAGCCCCTAATTGGATAGAGCTGGTGCCCTTATAAGAAGAGGAAGAAGCACTAGAACCCTTTCTGCCATGAGAAGACACAGGGAGAAGGTGACCATCTGATCTTGGACTTCTTAGCCTCCAGAACTGTGAGAAATAAATTTCTGTTGTTTAAGTCACACATTTTATTTTGGCATATTTTGGTATTTTATTATGGCAGTCCAAGCAGACAAATACATCATTTGAGAACTAAATTATTTGCATATTTCATTAAATTTTTTTTAACAATTATTATTTGTATCTTGCAAAATCCTATAATTTAAGCAGAATCTGTGCTATCTTTATTTTCATTTTACATTAAGAGCAAATGACTGAAACTTTAGAAGATTATGTGAACTGCCCAAGATGACTCAGCTGATAACTCTATAATCAGGGTTTAGCATTAGGGTGCAATTGGTTTATAGGAGTTGGTTCAGGAATCAATGATCTCTAAGATTCCTGCTCAGGGTAGGAGCTTACCTAGTACTTTCTCTGCAGAAAATGGCTAGTCAACCTGATACAAGAAACTTCAACGTTTTTACTCTTTGCCTCAAAATGTCTTCATATCATTTTTCCTTTTTAAATTTTTCTCTCACTTTTCTGTCTCCTCCTTTCTAATAGCACTCCCTGTGATTTTTATATCAAACTTTCCCATGCCT
This sequence comes from Stenella coeruleoalba, assembly GCF_951394435.1. Classification (NCBI taxonomy): domain Eukaryota; kingdom Metazoa; phylum Chordata; class Mammalia; order Artiodactyla; family Delphinidae; genus Stenella; species Stenella coeruleoalba. The sequence continues at coordinate 49,499,806 of NC_137150.1, forward strand.
CACTTATCCTCTCTCATGAATCTTAAAATTCCTTGTCTATTTCTCCTTTCCCTTAGTCTACAAACATGTTCACACATTCTCCCATTGTAATCAAGTCCTGTATTGTTCTTCAAATTGCAGACCCTTTTCTTCTACCATCTATTTCTAAAAGAAGGTTAATTTCCCCCACATTTTTTTAGCCTATTATAAGCATAATATACGTGCACAATGAAGAAAACTTGGACCATACACTCACACACACACACACACAAACACACACACCCTAAACCCAACACCAACCCTAACCCTAACACACTACCTGAAATCCTATCACCTATTGATAACCACTAACCACTGTACTTTCTTCTCTTGTCCTCTCTCCCTCTCTTCCTCCTCTCTCTTCTCCCTCTCTTTCTACCCCTCTTTACTCTCTCAATCTCTCTCGTCTATCTAAAATATATTGTGTATATATAATTTCATCCATATTTGTGCTATATAGCATTTTTTCAGTTGATTTAATAGTTTAAATTAAAACGTTTATTGTTATTTAATAATTTTTAAATTTTTATAAAATAATGCATGTCTATAATTTAAAGGTTAAAGAATAGCACAGGCTTATATTACATATGTTTAAAAACACAATAATTTCTTGCCCCATCCGTCTTCAACCATGAGTCTTCTTAGAGGTGAATACTTGAAAAGTTTTTAACTATTTCTTAAAGCTTTAATATCCATGTTCTAATTCATATGCTGTATTGTTCAGGTCCCAGCAGAAACAGATGGCCCCCTGAAAAGGGGGGGTTAGAAAAGCTTAATGAAGAAATGATTTACAAAGGAGTGGGCCAAGTTAAGGAAACAACAAGGGATGGTAAAGCACCTGGGACTAGCCAGTAGTGGAACTAACAGTAGTATGATGCCATTACCAACTCTAGGATTAAAAGAGGCAAGATTCGGGGGAATGATTATCAGAACCCAGTAAGAACTGTAGCTGTAGCTGTACAGGAGCTGTGGCCTTAAGTGGAGGCGTGCAGTCACTGCCCAAGGGGTTGGAGGCTGGAAGGTGAAGGAAACAATAGCCTTCTTTCTGCCTCTTCTTATCCTCCCATTTCCCACTAGGGCAGCCCATTAAGCACACCCAACTAGAAGCCAAAGACAAGGAGCCTAGATGATACAGTCTGGAGAGATCAGCCTTCTGAGTCACAGAGCAGGGTGGAAAGGGTAAACACAGATCTGCAGAAGCACAGGGAAAATTACCAGCACATAGGCTTATATGGATATTTTTTGCTTTATAGATTTTGGTGGTTATGTGTCGACAACTTATTATGATAAATAATAATTGAGCTTCTTTCTCACAATTTCTCACCTTCTCCACATATCTCATAATATAGTACTATTATAAATTTTTTAAAAATTTTATTTATTTATTTTTGGCCGCATTGGGTCTTTGTTGCTGCGCAGGCTTTCTCTAGTTGCGGCGAGCGGGGGCTACTCTTCATTGTGGTGCGTGGGCTTCTCATTGCAGTGGCTTCTCTTGTTGGGGAGCACGGGCTCTAGGTGCGCGGGCTTCAGCAGGTGTGGCGCGCAGGCTCAGTAGTTGTGGCTCGTGGGCTCTAGAGCGCAGGCTCAGTAGTTGTGGCACACGGCCTTAGTTGCTCCGCGGCATGTGGGATCTTCCCGGACCAGGGCTCAAACCCGTTTCCCCTGCATTGGCAGGCAGATTCTTAACCACTGTGCCACCAGGGAAGTCCAGTACTATTATAAATTTTATTTGAAAGTAAGAATTGTTAACAATATCTAGTGTTTTACATAATTATGTGAATAATTATTCACCATTGACCCAAGAAGTGTACTAGGACGTTTCCTTTCTATGCTGCTCCCTACTGCACTCTCTCCTTAGGAATTCATAATTGCCTCCTATTTGCATTTGTTTAGTTTTCTATGTGCTTGGCACTATTTTTGTTTTCTAAATGTTCCAAATTATTCTTCATATGGTCAAACACATCAGAGAATATTTTAGTTTTGTTTTCCCCTGGAACCTTCTTTTTCTTGCTTCAATCTGAATTGGTTGCTTTCTAGGCCCTGGAGCTTGCTGTCACCTATGACTCCTGCCTTGAGACTTATTTTTAATTCTCTCCTTTTGCTGAATTCCATGTCTCTCTCTCTCTCTCTCTTTGTTGGCACAGTACACATTCCACTTGTTTCATGAGAAAAGGTACAGAACAGGTAAGTTTTTGAGTCTTGCATGTCTGGAAATATGCCTAATTCTACTTTTACACTCAACTGATAATATGTCTGGGAACAGAATTCTAGGCTGGAAATAATTTTCCTTCAGAATTTTGTAGGTATTGTTCCATAGCCTTTTAGCTTTCACAGTTGCTATTCAGATATGACATGCTTTTATGAAGTCTGTTTCTTTGTATGTGACCTGTCTTTACTTTCTGGATGCTTTTATATGTACTTTTTAACTGCTGGTGCTCTGAAATTTCATGATGAAATTTTGTGCTTTGTTTGTTTATTTGTGTTTCGCACACAATAAACTTTCAATCTCAAGCCTTGTTCTTCAGCTCAGCAAAATTCCAGTATGATTTGTCTTTGATAATTTCCTTCCTTCTATTTTGATTTTATTTTATTTTTTCTCTTTTGAGCTCCCATTGTTTAGATGCTGGATCTTCTGGGCTGATCCTCTTAAGTTTCATTTCTTCCTCTCCTCTCCTCCTCCCTCCTCCTAGCATTTAGTTTGTTAATAACTGATAATAACTTGTCAGAGTTGGGCACGTTATCTCTTATTCATGGACAAAAACATACGTTTTCATGCTCAGTAATGTGCCTGCAGTTGGGCAGTAGGCCAGTTCTTTCCCCAACACCTCTTTCATAGTCATTGTTCTCCTACTTTACAAAAGACAGGTATAGTCCTCCTTGAATCCTGACTTTCACCGTGGCGCATTGCCACAGACTCAAACCTCTAGCAGTGCCAGAAAAAGGGATACTTGGAAATGATTTTAACTGTGACGCCTACCTTAATTAAGATGGCATAAGAAATAGCATATTTGGGCCTGAGTTAGGATATTTTGAACGCAGACATTGTAGAACAGGGTACTGACCACTTTGGTTTAGCAGACCGTACCCAATTATTTTCAAAGTGCATTTGCTCCTGAAGGAAAGACCAGTAAAAGTAAAGAATATAAAGCATCTGTAAGAAATGCAGGAGACAGACTGGTGACCAGTACCCATGACTCATTTATGTTTACCTGTGGAGGCACTGGAATTCAGACATGAGATGGCTGTCACAGGAATGAGTATTAAGGTGCTCATTGGAAGTGAAAAATTAAGTCAGATAGAAAGTAAGTCTGATTTAGAAAATTAGTTTAACAATAAGGACTGAGTTTGCCCATTAGGTTATGACAGACATTTTCCATGAATTGAACAAGCTAACAAGCTGTATATGAGCTCTCATCTGAGGTTTGATGTGACTAGAGCATGTGATAAAATAGAATAATTTCATCACATATATGTGAAAATGCATGAAATTAATTATATTTCAATTTTCCCAAACCCTTCTGAGTATATCATGTTAAGCAAGTTGCCTCTAAGTGAAAGATTCAACAATATAACTAATAGTCTTTTAATAAGTCTTGGTAAAGCCTTTTTGGTATGCTGCCCAGAAACTAGGGAGAGAATAATTTTAACAACTGGATAACAAGTCCTTTCACAATACAGGTTCTTTGATTTCAACAAAATTAAAGGGCCCAATTGAGTTATTAGCTGATAGTTTATTAAAAATTACTTTGATGATTAATTTTTATGTGCTTTTTGGCTATAACTTAGAAATAGTTATGGAATTAAATGACATTGGTCCTTCCATTCCTATCTACTTATTTATGAAAACAAGATTTTCAATACATCTATAATAACAAAAAGTAATGATAGGATTTATGTTGAACACTGTTTCACATTAGCAATAAGAAATACCTATCCATTAATTTTTTTTTTTTTTTTTTTTTTTGCGGTACACGGGCCTCTCACTGTTGTGGCCTCTCCCATTGCGCAGCGCAGGCTCCGGACGCACAGGCTCAGCGGCCATGGCTCATGGGCCCAGCCGCTTCGCGGCATGTGGGATCTTCCCGGACCGGGGCACGAACCCGTGTCCCCTGCATCGGCAGGCAGATTCTCAACCACTGCGCCACCAGGGAAGCCCCTATCCATTAATATTTAAATTACTTGAAGAAAACCCATACTTCTCACTGAGATGAATTTCTAAAATAAATATTTTAAAAATAATAAATGTATATAACTGAGTCACTTTACTGTACAGTAGAGATTGGCACAATATTGTAAATCAACTATACTTCAATTAAAAAATTAAAAAATAAAAAATGAATAATTTTATCAAAATTTGTAATATGGATAATTTTCTGCAGTTATGTGCTACTAATTATCATAAATGCTAACTCAATCCAGAAAAGAAAAAGAGGTTAAACATTTTGACCTTTGTAGACACAGGACATTTTTAAAAATTAAAATTCAAATTATAGATATTTTTTGTTGCAGAAACTTAGAATCATCAAAAATATTTTAAAGCACGTATATTGATTGCTTTAGGATAAAATTCTTTGGGGGAAATGGAACAGAAATATGAGAATAGAAAATAATGCAGTAAATTTTCCAACTGTTAAATATAAAAATATATTTATATATATATTTTAAGTGGTTATGTTGAGTAACAAATTACTATGGTAATTAAATGCTATTGAATAAATAGAGCATAGCAATTTTAAAATGTAAATATATACTATATTTTGAAAAATTTTATCCTTTGCAGCTATTTAAACATATGATGAAAAATTTTAGACATTAACTTAAAAATTTTAAAACCACTAACTTACAGTTTTTCCTTTTCTCTCCTTTGTACTATAACTATTTGTTTTCAAATTTTATCCCCTTTATGAGTATGCAGGTGAATGAGGATAGAGGCCATGTTTTCTAAGCTTTGTCTCTTTTACAAAACTTTAATAAAGTGTCTTGTTCATAATAGGAGTGCAATTCAATATTTACCGAATTAAATTATTTCTATTTTCATCAAAGGGAGTCATTCATTCCTCTTCAATTGTTCTTACCTAGCCTACAGGTTAGTTTTTTCTACTACTGATAATCAAAACAACTGCTTGATGGAAATAAAATTTTGGTTTAAAATGTAACTCACATATTATCTTTAAAATGAGAATAGGAAAGATACTGTGAGAGGAAATGAGTATATACAATAAACCAATATCAATTTTCTTAAATGTGGTTATTTTCTACATAAAATAAAACAACACAGTATTTGGAAATACACGTATTGACATAAAACTATAGTGTATACATACTATAAATATGTATACATTCATATAGTTTATGTATGTGTATAGATATTAATAGTGTATACATACTAATAAAACAAGTTTATTTTCATGATGATTCTTTCTAATGTGCACTCAATTAGAAAGCAGTAAAAACACCAGCAGATGGCTCAGAGTGGTTGACAATAAACCTTTTCTCCTCAGGTCACTAATACAGAATTGTAATGAAAAATTATATATACTTTACTCAGCACTTTTGCTTAGGACGCTGTAAGCACAAGATATTGCCTAATACTGCTTTATTTGCTACGTTTGCAACAATAAGCTAGCAAGAAGAAGTAGCTTATGCACGTATACTGGTTTATACACTTTTGCAATTTTTGAGGATTATCAAGGTTTGGTCTTGCCCTGTGATTTAATCCTATTAAATTACATTTAAATATGATATATAGCATTTTATTTTGTACTTAGTATTATCCAAAGAAATAATATTACATATAGACCTCTTAAAAAATAACTTAGGCAAAAGCAAGTTTAAAAAATACAATAGAAACTCTTACAACCTACTTAGAAATATCAGGTATGGGTTTAAGAATTAGAGAGCCTAATATCTACCCTAATTCTTAACATTCCCTTGTCATCATGAGACTGTTGCTTGAAGTAAGAAAATATTATCTTGAATTTATAAAACTTTTTTTATTCAAAACAAAAAATTGGAACTATCTTATATATGGTAGTCCTGTATCCTAACAGTATCTTCATGAATACTAATTCTAGGTAACATTTATTGAGCGCCCCCTTTGTACCAGACACTCTGCTTAGCACTTTACATTTAATCTTCACAACAACTCTCTGAGGTAGGTATATGATTGAGCCCTCTTTACAAAAGAGGCCTTCAGTTTGAGGTTCATGGAAGGAAAAAGATGAAGATGGGGATGTTTATACCCTGGTCTTCCTGAGCTCCTCAATAGACTGAGCTCCTTGAGGAGGGGCTTTCTCTTACTGTGTCTCAACTCAGCATGCACTACTGTGCTGATCGTGTAGAGGAGAGTGGGGAGAAGGAAGTGAGAGAAGATCCGTGCGTTGGTGTCATGACAGTGGGCAACACTAGATCTAGCAGATGAGTAGCCAGATCAAGAAGTGTAATCATGCTCCGAGCAAGCTAAGAGAAAATCACATTTGTAAGGATGTTAGAGTATGAAAATAATTCCACAGGAATGGTAGCATACTATGAAAATTAAACATTCAAACACACGTCTAATTTCCCTGGGATTAAATCTGATTAATTAGTGCCGATATTATGATGAATATTGTTGAAAACCTAGGAGTTTCTTTTATCATGTTAAGCTAGTTCCTTTGTCTTAGCCTCTTATTTCATCTTAATGTTTCTTTTCAACTCACTTGTATCTCTGAAAGGAAAAAATTATGAAAGGGAAACAATGTATGCCATTTACATTTCTCTGAGGCAGAAAACTGCAGGGTCCGAATTTTTGGTATTTGTGGTCAATCAGAATAATTAATTAAAACTTAAAAGGAGTCTTTTGGGTTCTTTATTTAAACCTTTACTACTTTATTCTAAATGAGGTCAGGAATAGTGATTAAAGAATGTGAATAAATCACATTCATCACCTATAAATACGTTAAATTTCTTTACCAGTGCAACTTTGGGCTTCTCAAAGGCCATCAGCACGCTGATGCTTCAGCATCCTGAAGAAGACAGGAGCCGCAAGATGAGCCATTTTCCTGCTCCTGCCCTATTCAGAGTCCCTACTTTTTTTTTTTTTTAACAGAGTTCACAGTTTAGCAAAAAGGTCTACTGAACTATTTAAGCTCACTGTGACTGTGTTCTGAAGTCCTAAGTGAAAGTAGTTTATCCCAAATTGGCCCAGAGGAAACAAAAATCAAAGTGAAAAGAAATAATTTCATGTTGTTTGGAATGTCAAATTACGTAAAGGTAAACACCTTTGGTCAAAAAAAGGAAAGAAAAATAAAGGAAAAAAAAAAAAAAAGAAAAAACAAACACCCCCCACCAAGTGTTCAGTATTGTTTTTCCCACTCTTAAAGAGAACTTTTTAAAAAGTGCCTTTCTTTCATGCACATTAAAGCAAATGTAAAAAAGATTGATTCAGTGCTCTGCTTTGTGAGGAAAACAGCCTGGGGATACTTTAGCTCCCTGCTAAGCCTTTGGTATCCATCAGAACTGTATTTCCATAGTTGCAAAATTGACTGTAAGTGAAAGTCTGTTCAATTATCTGTGTATTTCCAATTTGTCCACATAAAAGCACTTGTAACAGTGCCTGGCACATAGGTAGTGTACAATAAATGGTAGCAATTGCAAGAGAACAGCTTAGATAGCCTCCATATACTGCTAAGGCAAAAAAGGAAACGTCCAATGGGATGATTGTTTTGTGTTAGGCAACTCAAGTCTTTTCAAGAAAATTAAAAAAGGATATCGATCAAGTCTGAAATTAAACATTCATGAATTTTCAGGAGGCTGCCCTCAGGATCTTCCAACCTTACCTTTTCAACTCTATTTTAAAACATAAGAATTCAGAAAATATTTTTTAACAAACAGAGCAATCTTTTACTTCCAATTTCCTAGGTTAGACTGTTGTATCTTACTTGGGGTTTGAGGAGATATACAAAGTGTTTGATTTATCACTGTTTGAGTATATTTTATAACACAACTCAGAAAACCAAGCTGTGCTCAGTTAAAACGCAAAACAAACTATAGCTCAAAGGATTGAACCAGCAAGGAATTAACATGGGTTTATAATAGCTGTTAATATTAACTGATAACCCATGCTAAATGACCAGGTAAAACCTTTTAGTGTTTAATCTTACAAAAACCATTTGGTCATCAAAGTAACAAAAAAAAATTTTTTTCCCCAAATACTGAAAGATTTTGGTAAGCCTACCCAAAATAAAAGTTTTTCTTTATAACCATATTTTAATGTGCTTAATAAACTATTCCACATGAAAAATAACAGAAAAAGCTTTTTAAGCACAACACAAATTCTAATGCACAAGAAAAAAGCTGAGGGGAAAAACTGGAAAAGTTATCAATTTTAACATGGACCTTACTGCCACTAGTCATATCTCCCTTAGTATTGATATGAGGTCTGCAGGTAGGAAAATTCCAACTTAATTGTATTTAAATATGTAAATATGTAAATATTGGTTGTGTCTTCAGGTTTCTAGTCACGTGCTTAATATTGGTTGTGTCTAGTCACGTGCTTAATATTGGTTGTGTCTTCAGGTTTCTAGTCACGTGTTTCTAGTCACGTGCAATAACTCTGAAACTGCTTCAACTTCAGGATACTCTTGTTGTAAAGGACAGCACTAAGAACATTAGAATGTACTTGCCATTTAGTGTACCAAAATGAGCTAGACTTTTTGGTTTACTTAATTATAGAGCCTTACCACCCAAAATAGATTCTCGAAGTTAAAAAAATACTTTCTTTGTAATATTTGATGACATTTCTGATCAAAGCCTATAACATCTCTTTAAAAAATAAAACAGTACTTCAAGATGTAGATATAGAATTCTCAAAAAACTTGTCATTTAAAAAACACTGCTTCCTTCCTGTTTCTGTTCCTGTCAAAAAGCAGGTTATCTTTACACAGTCTCTGTAGCTCCAAGGAATTCCATTTCTACAGCAGCTTTTGGTGCTTTGGTTGAAGCACTCTTCTTTCGGAACTCTGCTGCGATTTCCTCAAAGGACTTTCCTTTGGTTTCTGGAACTTTGAAAAATGTAAACAGAGTAAAAGCCAGGACTACACCAGCAAAGAGGAAAAACACATAAGGTCCACAGAAGTCCTGCACAGAGAATAAACAGAGTTCCAATTAGCAGCTCTTCAACCTTATCTTCTGTTCAGTAAATTTGTACAGTATTAGGCTGCTTACCGCAATGTACTGGAAACACAGAGCTATAATGAAATTGCAGGTCCAGTTGCTGAACGCAGCCATTGCTAAAGCAGCAGGGCGTGGTCCTTGACTAAAAAACTCAGCCACCATGAACCAGGGGATGGGGCCTGGTCCAATTTCAAAAAAACTGACAAAGAGGAAGATGGCTGTCATGCTCACGTAACTCATCCAAGCCAATTTATTCTGAGGAGAAAACAAAAAACAAAGCAAAAGTGGAACTGACATTGACTGCTTCTTCCTTTAGCTAGGTAGATTCTCATTGAGTTCAGAGATGACATAGCTCCCTTCTTGATGTGTTTATATTCAATTAAGTATAAGTTATTCTAGTTGTAGACAAGTTTAGTCATCCTTAAATCTTTTGCGCTATAGGAAATCCTCTGGATTAGGATTTTCCATGACCCTTAGTCACTCTTTTTCTGTGAAAGAGGAAAAGCAAAGATCCAGTGACCTTTGCTTCTACTCATACCAAGGTTGCTAGACAGGATGCATGACCTCCTGTAAAGTAGTGGATGCTGGTGCTGGGCTGGAAAGGTCTAGGTACTTGTCCAAGGTCACACAGGCAGCCAAGTGGCAGAGCCAGGATTAGAACCTGGTTGGGCTAATCCCAGAGCTTGTGCTCTACTATTATATACACTGCCTCTCTGGGTAACAAGCACAGTTTACCTGCTGATGTTCTATATTTAAACCCCTAAACTAGTTCTCTTTTTCTTTACACTTCTCCTTTGTATTATATGCTGTTCCTCTTGCTTTATTTCGTAAGTCAATCTCAAACGTTTAACCTGCAGCTCAGAAGTGCTATCATATGGTAACCAAAAATCTCAGTGCAGGCACCAAACTCACCAGTAGCACAAGTCCCACCGACATGAAGATGGCACAAACAAACATCCCACTCATTCCGATTAAAAACAGAGAGCGTCGCCCTGCCTTCTCCACAAGGAATACCTAGGAAAAATTTAAAACATATTGGCTTTATACTTAAATCGTTTTTACTGCCAAAGAGATCATTCTAATTTATACAGCTGGAAAGAGGCCGTTCTGTTATTCCGTTTTACAGATGTGGAACTCAGGAGGGGGGTGACTCTTGCCTGGGGTGGCAAAGCTGTTCTCAGTGAACAGAGGTGATTTACAACTACTGGCTTCCTTTCGTCACATTGATTTGAACAGGCCATTCTAGACAAAGAACCATAGCATTACCACCACCTGATGTTTATCATTTTGGGTGCAATATTTAGAGACTGGACCTCTTGGACCTCTCCCAATATATTTCCTGTAGACTTAAAATATGAAGGTCCTACATAAAAATGATGTTAATTTCCCTTCTGATAATTATCCTAAGTTATAACTGCAAGGATTTGAGCACTGCAGACCCCTGAAACAGTACAACTGTTGATGTGTTAACTATTCTCATCCAACTTTCTTACTGCAAATAAAGTCAAACTGTGTCCACTCAGGGGCAGCATACAGAGTTTGATGGCCTTACCAAAATAGTCAGGTCCGCATTTTTCTGGTGAGCCTAAATGTACCTGGTGCTGGTCATGAACTATCCACTTGAAAAGGTATGACTTTAAAGCAAAAGGTTACAGTGCTTTCTTATCCTAATTCGGGAGATTTGGTGTCGATTCCTGTGGGTCTGTGGATCTTTGTACTAATGGTTAAGATTTACGATTAGCCAGGACCAGAGTTTGTTGAATAGACTCTTGCTTGATCCTTGGAATACTGCCAAGGTTGGAGAGTCACACACACAAAAACTACCTGTCATAATTTCTCACTTCAGTGAGTAAATTGGTTTGGCTCATAAATCTATCAGTAAAGCAACAGCAATCCAATACCCTTAGTATAGTGAGCTTTGGCTCTGAAAATATCTGAGAAACATTTCTTTTCACCTACAATGAAAGCCCCTTTCATCTCAGAGACATTTCGTATTAGAATTTCAAATCACTTCAGGGTGGTAAGCAAGGAGCCACATTAAAAAAAAATTTTTTTTAAAATTTTTTTGGCTCTGTGGGGTCTTAGTTGCAGCATGCGGGATGTTTTGTTGTGGTGCGTGGGCTTCTCTCTTAGTTGTGGTGTGCAGGTTTTCTCTCCCTAGTTGAGGCGTGCGGGTTCCAGAGCGTGTGGGCTCTGTAGTTTGCGGTACGTGGGCTGTCTTGTTGAGGCGCTCGGGCTCAGTAGTCGCGGAGCATGGGCTCTAGGGCGTGCGGGCTTCAGTAGTTGTGGCTCATGGGCTTAGTTGCCCCGTGGCATGTGGGATCTTAGTTCCCTGACCAGGGATCAAACCCGCGTCCCCTGCATTGGAAGGCGGCTTCTTTACCACTGGGCCACCAGGGAAGCAAGGAGCCCACGTTTAATTGTTGAGAAGAAAGTGGGAAAAACAAACCTTTCTCAAGTTCATAAAATTTCTCTATATATTTTGACTCTTTAATTATGACTTTTAAATCTGATTTGATGACACCATGTCAAGCTGCTGAGAAAACTGGAGGATTTCTTCAGGAATAAGGGCTTTTACTGTGTCTGTTCCTTCTATTTCTGAACAATTATTGCTAATAGGATTATAAACTCTAAAACTACATGCCTTGAAAATTGAGTTGGACTCCCTCCTTGGGGCTAGGTGAGCACTCAGGAAAGGGTGTGATACAGGGTGAGATTTGGTCAGGGGCCAGAGATGTCTACCTGATCTTAATTCTCATTTTCGCTGCAGACACTGTACATCACTCAGATCCTGGATGCTTACTTGGAGCCACTCTTTCTCCTCTGGACCTATGCTGCCTTCCAGTTCCCTTTATATTCTTCCTGTTTTGTTTTCTTACTCAAGATTACAGGCTCCCTTCTACCAGCTCATTAGTTTAAAAGAAAATCTGGAAATGTGGAACATAATTCAGCATCGAGTTGGGAAAGTCTATCTCTTTCTCTAAGTACTCATCCAGAAAAAAAAGATTGATTATGTTCCTTCCAAACTGTTGAAACATTAATATGTTATCAGTACATATTCCTAATGGCACATCTTTATTTGAAAGGATACACAGAATTCGGTAACCTTGGTTGATTTTGGCGAGAGAAACTGGATGACTGAGAGGCTGTCCTTTATGTACTTCTTTGAACTTTAAAACAACTTTTCAAAAATAAATATAATTAAAAATGTTAACTGTTATCTGTAGTCCTGGAGGGTTAATTAGACAGCCGATTAGAGTTGACTTTTAAAAATTATGTCAGGGGGCTTCCCTGGTGGCGCAGTGGTTGAGAGTCCGCCTGCTGATGCAGGGGACACGGGTTCGTGCCCCGGTCTGGGAAGATCCCACGTGCCGCGGAGCGGCTGGGCCCGTGAGCCATGGCCGCTGAGCCTGCGCGTCCGGAGCCTGTGCTCCGCAGCGGGAGAGGCCACAACAGTGAGAGGCCTGCGTACCGCAAAAAAAAAAAAAATTATGTCAGTCATGCAAAAACTTTCACAGAATAAAAGGATGAGTTCAAAAAAGGTAGATTCAAAATAATCAAGGCTCTATTTTCAGAACAACTTTTCCCACTCCATGGGGTTGGCTGGTGGGGGGAGGACAAAAATGGAATTCTGCAGTCGTTTTCTCGTTAGATATTCTTAGAGTTTGGGTTACCCTGATCTTGATAACATGATGCTTTACATAGCAAATCCTGTTACACATAAAATGTTTTAATCATAGTCTCTATATGAAAAAAATATGTTGAAGTGGGATTTGCAAAAATATTATCTCAGGAGACAAAAGAATGGGAATAGTCCCTTGGATTCCATCCTAGTACCAGGCCTTTATTGGTTTAGAGTGGCCTTTTGGATTGAACAGGCCATGAATGCCTTTAAATGCCTCTAAAGGCATTTCTACGGAAGCACTGGTGTTCCCTTATTATCTGTTCTTCCTTCTCTTTCCAAGGTCCAGTTCTGTTTAATGTGGTCTGGACAAACCTGCCTTTTGATCTAGGTAGCCAGGCTGTAATTTATTGACTACTCTAGGTAACAGTTAAAAGTCCATGTGCAGAGAATGAAAAACAAGTGACTAAAGTATATTGAGTATATAGCACTGTGACCAAAATTAAAAAGCACAAGCTTTTTTAACATCTGCATTCAAAGATAAACTCAATTATCCTCATTTTAAAGTGAGTTACGTTAGTTGGGAAGTTTGGGGGGTTTTGCTGTTGTTTTTTTATTTACTTTAATTCTTAGGTTGTTATATTAAATATTATTACTGTCAATATACTGAATCGTTCCTTAGATAAGGTATTTGATATTAAGAAGAGTATATGACCTCTGCCCTTGTGGAGAAAAATTTTCAAAAATGTATAATAACATTTGACAGTTGAAAAAGTTACATTTCAAAAATAGCAATAATATTTCAAGTTATAAACCGCTTCTATTCCATCCTCTCATAATATCACAGTCATATACATCACCAGAAGCCAGGGCCTTGTGAACTACCTGGAAGTTCTGCCCAATGGCCTAACATCATAAGAATTTACTGAATCAGTTTAATTTTGCTAGAGGCTTAGCTATCTAACTGAGAGGACCATGTTTATTTTAAAAATGTTTTTTCTAAGATATCAGGATAAAAATTTTCAACCATGGAAGGAGAGGATCTAGGATCCAATGCTGATAGAAATGACAAGCTGTTTGCTAATATCAAGGGGCTTAAGTACAGAGCAAAGGAGAAAGAGCCCAGGTATTTACACAAAAATACCAAGTGTCTGTGCCCCCAAGTGAGTTACTAATTCACAAATGAGTGACAAATGACATCTTCAGCAGATAAGGAGAACCAGTGATCCACCTGTTCAGTTATGCCTAATCTCAATACAGTGGTTGGTTATTCACATATAGGACTCTTCCTGTGACCCACTTGGTTCTATCTACATACCCACCACACGTGGACAATAAGTCATAGGTCACTTTTATATTACAAGGTTATTTTACTCCCATTTCTGGACTGAGGAGCAAGCAGAATATTTATATAGAGTATTTTACTTACGGAGAGAGCAGTGAAAACTGTGTTGACAGCACCAACTCCAATGGTTGCATAAACAGGTTGGCTGATTCCAGCTGTCTGAAAAATGCTGGTTGAGTAGTAAAATATCTGCAAAATAATAATAGTTTAGCCTTAATCAAGGAGCCTAGCACTCATGGCTTTAAAGCAAGAATTATTTTAGTTTGTTTATTTTTAGGTGTTTCAATGGAACCAGGGTCCCTAGAACTCCCAAAAGGTTTTATCCACCCTCTTCCTCCAGGGAAGGAGAAACCACAATCTTCCTTCAGTGTGTAAAGCTTCCAGTCACTTAAAAGTTCTCCTTATATTTAGCTGAAAACTGTACATCTGCACTTCATTTTTTTGTTAAAGTATAAAATACATGCAAAAAAGTACACATATCATTTAAGTGTACAGCTCAATTAATTTTCACAAACTAAACACACCTGTATAGTCTAGATCAAAAATAAATCATTTCCTGCCCTCCAGAAGCCCCCTGAATGTCACCCTTTTTTCAAAGGAAACTCTTTCAACTTCTATCCTTATAGATAAATTTTGCCTAGTCTTGTACATGATATAAATGGAACCACATATTTTGTGTGTATTTTGTATCTGGCATCAACATTACTTTTATGAGAATTATCCATATTGTTGTATTTTCAGGCTGTTCATTATCATTGCTGGTTAGTGTATAATTGTATTAATATACCACAATTTAGTTACTCATTCTACTATTGATGGGTATTTAGGTAGTTATCATTTAGAGTGGTTATGAATAGTGCTGCTATGAACATTCTAGTACAAGCCTTTTGGTAAAATATGTATACATTTACACCTAGGAATAGAATTGCTGGGTTGTAGTGTATGCATGTTCTCAGCTTTGATAGATACTGCCAAACAGTTTTCCAAAGAAGTTGTGTCACATACATGCTACTATATATAAAATAGATAGCTAATGGAGACCTACTGTATAGCCCAGGGAACTCTACTCAGTACTCTGTAATGGCCTATATGGGAAAAGAATCTAAAAAAAGAGTGGATATATGTATTTGTATAACAGATTGCTGTATACCTGAAACTAACACAACACTGTAAATCAATTATACCTCAATAAAAAATTTTAAAAAAAGTTGTGTCGATTTGTACTCTCACCAGTGTGTATAGAGTTCTGGTTGTCATTGCATGTAACCCAAAATTTTCCACCAATCTCAGTGGATGGAGAAATCTGATTCACAACCTCCCTAATAGGCTTTATTATTTGGTTATGTCCTTACGTTTATAATAGTCTTTTACATCATCTTTTTTGTTCTATCATCTTCCATCAGTTCCTTTCCCACATAACATGTCCTGCTGCTGGTGCCTCTTCCTGCAGACATGGCTGACGCAGGAGGACTGTTCAGACTGTGTTCAGTGAGGAGAGGATTACTCACTGCACACCAGCCCACCATTTTAGGCTGCCTGACAGCGCATGGTTCGACACTTCCTGAGTGTATCTAAGTCAGGCACAGGGATGGAAGCTAGAGCAGGGAGGTTTAGAGAGATTAAGTGTTGTGCTCTTGGATATACAAGCAGAGCCGAGAGAGAGGATACAGATTTGGTCTCTGAGCCCCAAAGTTATAAAGAGTTAAGAGATAAAAAATGAGTATCAGGGACCTGTTAAAGGAGGATGGAGACCACAGCAGAGCAGCATTCACTTTGTGGAGTGAGGCTCAGGTCTTCTTTTGCTTCAACTCATGCTTCAACTTTTGCTTTCTTTGCTTCCCCCAAGTCTCTGCCCATTCATCAGTCACCCCCAAAGTGTCTTTGTGAATCTAGGATTGGCTCACTATAAAAGCCCAAACCACATTTTTAACAGCAATGAAAGGGGATAAATGATTTTCTTTATCTAGTTTCTTAACAAATGCTTAATTTTTTTCTTCTAGTAGCTAATTGTCAGTAGAACAATTTTAGTCTGCATAATACGAGAATTTCAATTCAAAACCTAAATGCTAGCTAGTTTAGTACTCAGAATGTTTTTCAGTCATTTCTTTTCTATTACCCTTACTCACCAATATCATGTCAGTTCACTCTATTGTTTATTTTGTGTGCTATCTTCCCAAATAGAGTGAAAGTTTCTTGGATGGCAGGAAACTTCTTTGCACAAGGCTATCTGGTATACTTCATTTAAATAGACAGAGGGAATCATGGACTCCTTTTGCTTAGGCTATCAGAAATCCTAAATTTGACACTCAACTCTGGAAACCCCTGGTAATTTAGTCTTCTAGTTATATTTATTCTCCTCTTCCCTCTTTTGTATTCATTATGACTTGCCTTTTAACCTTCATCTTAATAGACATGCAGACCATTGATTATTGACATTTTAAAAAGCTGTAAGTTGATTTTAGAAGGCAGATGAGTCAAGACAAAAAATTAATGCTCATTCAATATATTTGTTGCAGTAAGACATGTGACGTCAACATTTTAAAGTATCCTTTAGTTATTTAAACTTAAACCCCTTTCCTCATCTATCTTAATTCACTTTGCTCTTAAGAGTTAGGGGACGTTCTTAAACTTACCCCATTGATTCCAGAAAATTGCTGAGCCATGTGCAGCATCAATGCCACTAGAATAGGCTGTCGGTAGCTGGAATTGGTGAAGAGCTGAACTATGGAGACTTTCTTTTCACTTGATGCTTCTTCCCTTTCTTTTCTCATCTCAGTGATGTCATTGGTGACATCATCACTTCCTCTGAGTCTTTTCAAGCCTGTCCCCCAAAACGATCAGGTTGACACAACTCAGGTCAAAACAAAAATAAATTTATTTGTATTATGTTAATGAAAGAGCTACAGTTCTGCATAGCCCTTTCTGTTACTTAATAGCATGGGTGTTGGAAATTCTTTCTTGTTAAATTAAATCCTGCTTTTTTATTTCTCAAAAAAGCAGAACATTTCGCTTCATCTTATGACAAACAAAACTGTGATCCTCATTATCATAGAAGGATAATGCAGGAAAGGTCTTTTAGAAGTCTCTGTATGTGGATTTTCTGTTTGGGTTTGTGTGAATGTTTATGGTTGCAAAATGGCATACACCCGTCATATTAAGTGATCTTGCATATTCTTCTTACATATAATCACTGACTTCATTTGGAAAGCGCTGGTACCAATTTCATGAGTATCCATTCATGCACACTCTTTCTCATTAGCTGATGGTTCCAAAACAATAGGAAGAAA
Source organism: Stenella coeruleoalba (assembly GCF_951394435.1). NCBI lineage: Eukaryota > Metazoa > Chordata > Mammalia > Artiodactyla > Delphinidae > Stenella > Stenella coeruleoalba. The sequence goes on from NC_137150.1 coordinate 49,517,231, forward strand.
GTAAAAGCACCCATAGACTTACTTTTCTTTGCTTTGGCTTCCTCATCCAACTTGATGTAAAGGTATCTGGGGCTTTCTGGACAGAAGAAGAGCAGCAAAGATTGGAAAACAGCTGGCACAGCAGACAGACCAAGCAGGATGTGCCACAGCTCATGATTGCCCAGGATAAAGTCGAGGCCAACGATCTGAAAAGTCAGGGAGGAAGCATGTCAACTGCACATCACTCTGGATCTGCCTTCTGGAACAGTTTGTTGAAAAAGCACCTTGGCTATTTGATAGTAATCCCTGACAGCTGTGACTCACGTATGCACAAGCACGCACAAGATGAAAACTACTGCTAGTGTGTCTCATCTGAACTGAATTATGGACACTTTGTTCTACAAAGAATTCACCTAGATTTGTTTTCATTAACTCCTATGGGACATTTAGGATGTGAATCAACCAAACTTTTAAGCACACATTTGATATCTAAAACAACAGCAAAAATCATGCATTTTTGGACCTTTGTTAAAAAAATTTCTTCTTAGGGCTTCCCTGGTGGCGCAGTGGTTGAGAGTCCGCCTGCCGATGCAGGGGGCACGGGTTCGTGCCCCGGTCCGGGAGGATCCCACATGCCGCGGAGCGGCTGGGCCCGTGAGCCATGGCCGCCGAGCCTGCCCGTCCGGAGCCTGTGCTCCGCAACGGGAGAGGCCACATCAGGGAGAGGCCCGCGTAACGCAAAAAAAAAAAAAAAAAAAAAAAAAAAAATTTCTTTTTAGATTACCCAGAACTTAAATAGAATGGGGTTACATAAATAAAACAATTACTCTGATGAGAACTAGTTTTGTGATCCCGACTGCAAGTAGTTTATCCTCTGGATAGCCATAGGTTTGAGCTTCTAGGACTCCCTCTGAGAATGTAGGACAGAAGGAAAGAATAGAGCCAGCTGAACAAGAACTGCTATTGTAAGCAGCTGCATATTAAATTTGAGCAGGTAAGATGCTCAGAACAAAGGAAACCTGGGTAGGCAAAATTTTGAAATTTTTTATTCCTTGAAATCTAAATGGAGTAATTTAATTCTAGAATAGCTCCAGCAGTTCAAGACTTGGCTTACCAGGTCACCTCCAGTGCCAACCCCACCACAACTCCAAGGGGAAAAGTGAAGAGTGGAGTAGTAGTACTTTAGCTTTGAGCTAAAAATCCTATGTCTCTATACCACCTCCACTACCACCTGTGGAACTGCCTTTTTCCTCTGTGTCGTTCTACAGTGAGAGTGGACAATCAGGGAAGGAGAAGTTGGGTAAAGTAGAGGATGGGTGAGGTAGGGGATGGGAGTTTTTACCTGACTAATAAGAATGCCTGTGACAATGGCCAGCTGATGAAGGGCGCCAATAGCGCCCCTGAGCGTGGTTGGAGCAATTTCACCAATGTACATTGGAACCAAGCCTGAAATTAACCCTGAATGAAACATGAACATAAATGTTAAAGTGTAGCCAGGACTATCTCAATAACAATAATTCTGTTTAAGTACAGTCAATATTCTGCTGAAACTCCCTTCCTGAGTTCATTGGAAGGAAGAGCCCTTGTCACCAACAATTACACACAGTTTACGCAAAGAATGTTTGTTGATGCGACTCCAAATGAAGTTGTAGTTGGATATACAAATAGAAAGGAATGGTTAGTCATGCATTTGGCAATTATTCATAGCATTGTCTTATTTAGTTAAAAAAATCCATATTAATATTGAGTTTGTATCACAATGCCTTAGGTTATCTTCAGAAAAGAGACTGAAGAATGCTTTAACAATATTCTTAAAAACACAATAATAGTCTCACTATAGATTTGTGGGATTAAAGGAAATTAGAACTTATCTAGGCCAACTTCTTTACTTGATAAAGGTGAGAAATGACTTAGCCAAGATCACAGTGCAATAGAGTGTTAGTGGAGAACTACAAGCCCTGTCTGAGTTTCCACACTGTGGAGGTGCCTCAAGGTCACAGTTGAGTTGGCCAGGCCAAGGGGGAAGGTGGAAGGGGTTGAGGAACTCAGAGGCTCTTCCCCCAGTCACTCCAACCAGAGCAAACCTAGCTTCTTTATTCTCTCCAAATAATAGGCTTCAGAAAAGATTTTATTTGCATAAAGACTTCTGGTGCTTAAAGGAATACAGAAATTTGAAAAGCTCTAGGCCATTCTGCCTTCTATAGTTTTCCTAGATGCAGATGCAATCAGTCATGTTGGAAATGGCGGAGTATCTAGCCATTTGCTGAGTGCATAAAACGGTCAGAGACTATCAATGAGCAAGGCTGAATGCGATGTTTGGCATTTTCTTAAGAATTTAAAAGTAAGATTTGTCAGAGGCTTCCTCTTAGAGAGACGGCCTGCCTATCAAATGTATGAAAGATGCTTTGAGGAATTGTTTCAATATTTTTTTTCAATATTTTTTAATGCTTCAAATTGTTCTTAATATCACATGAACATTTGCATGATTGATACAGCATCTGAATTTCTGCTTTTACATGTAACTCTAATGAGTGGTCTGTTGATCTTAAAGAAGAAGGGGGAAAAAACCCATTTGTTTGGTCCTATTCTAGGCTGTACTATTTTTGTGTAATGCCTAACATTATACCCCAAGAACAGAAAATGCAGATAAGCTCACAGGTCTGAAGTCACATGAACCTGAAGTCAAATTGTATTTCCTATAATTTTTAGCAATTTTAATGCTCATAATAGGATCTGACATAATTTTGAAAGGTGGTTGGAGAGTACAAGTTACTTGGCTATGCTAGTGATAGGTTGTTCCATGTTATGTTTACAGCATTTATCTTCAACTTTACCAAAATACTTTGTAATTTTTTTCTTGCTATATTTTAAAAAATAGAGAGAAAAGATAGAAGAATCATGATTTGGACTTCTTTGATTGTGTTATTATTTGCATTTTACAGAAGAGGAAACTGAGTCTCACATTCAGTTACTAAGGCCAGACAAAGACAGTGCCAGAATCGATTCACTCTGAATCCAAAGCTTTTTCCGCAAGTGGGGTGACTCTTGACCTTGATCAAGCTACCCTTTCAGTTATTTTTATTAGCATTGAAAATAACAAAAAGAGACAAGTGATCTTAGACTTTTGTTTCAACTGATCATTGAAGACTCATGGAATTATAGTCTGTTCCTCTTTGCAGGTAAAAGTGTTAAAAATATTTCATATACCGTTTTGTGCCCTCACCTTTCCTCTCCCACCCCCAATGGATATTATTAGTGGCTATGATTTGGGACAATGGGTGTCACTGGGATTGAGAAGCAAAAGATTTGACTATTTTAGAGAATGCACGATCCTCCCTTTCTGCTGATAAGTCGCTTCAGGTAGTTTGAAAAGCTGTCTCCAAGAAATAGCGATTCAGCTGTTTAGATGTGAAGTTCTTAGGAGGAGCACCCTTCCTCCATTCTGAACTCCTCTACCAACTGATTCTGCCTGCTTCCCTCTCCCTATATGGTCAGCACCACTTTAACCCTTCAACCAGCTACATGTGGAAGCATTTAGGGCTAGGGAATGTGGTCTGAGAGATGGGCCAGGATGTCAGGGTCTTTCCAGATAGGAGAGACAGAGACACCAGTGGCCAGGTAGGCCCTAAGGGTAGAGTTAGGGGTCTGGGCATAGCAGTCTTCCGCTGTCTACTGAACAACGGGAGTAATGATAACAGCTAGCACATTTGGCAGCTTGCTGTAGTCACATTCTATGCTGAACACTTATTCTCACAAGCATCTCCAGGAGGTAGATACTGTCATCCTTCTCACTTACTGGATAAGGAAACAAAGTTAAATAATTTGTCTTAGATCGTACGACTAGAAATGTTGTCATCGCTGTGGATAAGAACATACCCTTACAACTCCACTTACTGGTCCCAAACCTCCCTGACTCAGGACTGCAACTTTATGCTACTGCCTTTCCCTTTCATGATGTCACTCGAGGCTCAAAAAAATTCTCTACATGTAACCACATCTGCCTTCAGAATAATTTTCAGATGTGTGTATGTGTTTGTGTGGGAGTGTGCGTGTGCGTGTGTGTGTGCGTGTGCGTGTGCATGACTTACCACAGTAGAGTCCTGATATGCCTCTTCCTGAAATTATAAGAATGTGAGATGGTCCCAATTTCGAAAACCCCATCAAGAGAGCTCCAGCTATTGAGAGAATGTTTGCTACCAACATGGCTTTGATTCTGAAAATTTGAAAAGCAAGGATTATAAATTTAGCCTCAAAACTTGATAAAATTATTTGCTTTCAGAGCATGCTGAGATTTTTACCTAAGACTGAATATTTTAATTTTGCTGATGGAGCTAGTTGGGGAATCTTAAACCATGATTGCTACTTTGATCTGTCTGTGGGTTAAAGCATTAACAATACGTAATATATATATAATGGGAGAATTGGGGTTGCAGGTACCTGATCTCCACATTTTGATAGAGATGATTCAATTGTGATGATGACTAGTTTGCTTTAAGATAACACTTCTGACACCTTTTCAAATAGTTAACAATTAAGTTTTCTAGAAGTTGATTGTTTTAAAGAATAATTGCCTGGTGATAGCTAAATTTAATTCTGGAGTTGTAACTTATGACACCCCTTTTCTTTTCTTTTAATGGTACAAGTTTTTAGTTGATATAGATCATGAAAGGAACTTTGAAAGTTAAGTTTTCTCTAGTATGAATTATTTGGAAGTAAATTAAAACATGCTTTTACTTTAAGCCTTATCATAGAGAACTATAGTTATCCGTATTTTGTCATTGTATGCCAGCATATTTCCAGAATCTATGAGTTAATGTCAACCAATGTAAAATATGTAATAAAGCTGACAACAGCAAAAAAACATCATTTTCAAAATTAATCATATGAAAATTGACATTTGCAGGTATCTGATACTCTTCTTCCTGTTAAATGGGAAAGTGAGGTACACAAAAACCTTCTTCAAAGTTCAGTCGATGCTAAGGCCAATAAAAGAATTTGAGTGAACGGGTGTGAAAATTTTTGTCCCACAAAGAAATGTAAGTATCTTGTTATGCTCTATGTCAGTGTTTCAAACTTTAATAGGTGAGCTTTTTCTAAGCAAGTATCTTAAACACCAAACAGATTTTTTTTTTTCTGGAAAATAAAACTATATAATCTCATACTGCAATGATTGCCCAAAAAACCATGTGATGGGCTGGATAATACCCCACAAGGGTCCACACCCTAATCTTCAGACCCTGGGAATATGTTACTTTATATGGCAAAGGGATTTTGCAGATTGATTAAATTAAGGATTTTGAATTGAAGAGATTATCCAGTCGGGCCCAATGATGTAATCACGACTATCCTTATACTAGGAAGGCAGAAGAGAAGGTGATGTGATGAAAGAAATAAAGCTTGTAGTGATGTGCTCTGAAGATGGAGGAAGGGGCCACAAGCCAAGGAACAGAAGTGGCCACCAGAAGCTGGGAAAGGGAAAGGAAATGGACTCTTCCTCAGAGCCTCCAGAAAGAATGAGCCCCGCTGACACTGTGACTTCAGCCAACTGAAACTGAATTTGGGTCTCCAAAACGGTAAGAAAACAAATTTGTGTTGTTTTAAGCCATTAAGTTTGTAGTAATTCATTAGAGCAGTAACGGCAAGCTAGTATATGCAAGTTATCAACTACCCAAAGACAGGTAAATAGAGTGCTTTAGAGCTGACCGGCTTCAGAACTGCATAGTAGAAAAAGACAGGGGTGTTCGTCTGTGAAGTGCTTTTTCTCTACACAAGGACAGAGGGCAGGCAAATTCAATAATTTACCCTAGGAAACTGTTACTAGCTAGCTAATAGTATATTCCATTAGGCGGGGAAAAGATAAAAAGTCGTAAAAGAGATAGATAGCCTGAAAGTATTTTTGATGCCGGATTGTTCTAAAGTCCCTCTTCCTTACCACCAGTGGATGCTGGAGCACTCTATACACCTTAAAGGATTTTAACTTCTGCTCAGACGTGAGAAATGGCCAAGAATAAATAATCTAAAAATACACGAAATGGTTGAATCAGGGAGAAAGAAATATATGTCTAAGTATATTTCTTTAAATCTTGCTCTAAATACTTCTGTAGGCATAGGCTTCTTCATCATCATCATCATCTACACTTGCTGCCTGCTCACTTTGTGCCAAGCAGTGTACTAAACCTTTTATATTCATTTTAATTTAATCCTTACAATAATGCCACGAGGGAGGTATTTTTTTCCCCACATTGCAGATGGAGGGAAACATCTTAGAGAACTGAGGTAACTTGCTTATTTTCACATAGCTATTAAGTGACAGAGCTGGGATTTGATCTGTGTGAAACCAAAGGTTAATGCTTTATTTTGGTGAGTTCCATTTTTGATACAAAAGAAAGAACATATTCAAAGGCAAGCTGTGTATACCTTCCTTCACTCATGGTAGTGTGGATTGCCCAGATCATGGTCTCCCCTACCTTACCGTGGTACTTAAATTTTAAGTAAAATTTCACTTTGAGAACCCAAATCTATAAAATAGTGGCTATAGACATCTATTGACTATTAACACAATTACAAGGAAAGATGTTTTTTAAAGCAGTAACGGAAAAGTACACTTTTATTTCCTTTTAACTAGTAAAGCAATGACCCTGGCAATAAGGACCATCATGTTAGTTCTCAGTGAATCTCCCTAGAAAAATAGTTTTTGGGAGGGACTGAACTATTTTGTCTTAATTTTGAAGTTAAAATGATTAGTTTTAGGGCTATTTTCAAGCAGGATCATTTTTCTACTGAGAGTTGGAGGAAGCCTCACTTTTAGTTCACAATAAATAATTTGATAAACGGTCATTTGACATTGTTTTGGTCGTTTGACATTGTTGATGCTAAATCCTAAGACCTTTGTTTTTGTTTTTGGCTGCGCTTCATCTTAGTTGCAGCATGCGGGATCTTCGTTGTGGCATGTTTTAGTTGCGGCATGCGGGATCTGTAGTTGAGGCATTTGGGCTCTTAGTTGTGGCATGCATGTGGGATCTAGTTCCCCGACCAGGGATTGAACCTGGACCCTCTGCTTTGGCAGCACAGAGTCTTACCCACTGGACCACCAGGGACGCCCCTAAATCCTAAGACTTGAGAAGACAAGCATCCTGATTCCATCACCAGGACACTAATTAAATGTTTTAGAGTAAGTCACTGGATTGTTAGAATCTCTTCTCTAAATGAGGGACAAGGGCTTAAATTTTTTCCTCAGTGATGAGAAGAAGTATAAAATGTCAATAGCTGCTAAAAGAGTTGGTCTATCCATATTTAAAAATTTAACTTAGCTTTGCTTAATTTTATTTATTTTAGACATAATTAATCTAGAAAAATTTCCAACTATTGCTTAAACCAACTTGGTGCAACTTGAAATGATTTTTAAATTTTTTAAATAATTAAAGCCAGTTAATGACCTGCATAATTTATGGATACTGATTTAAAGATCAGCTAAACACCAGTAAGTTGATAAAAATTTGAAGAACTGACCATTTTCTTTTATGGTAGAGGAAGTCTCTCTCAAATCAGAGTAAGAATAAAACTTGCATTACCATGCTACCCATTACTTAAGAGAAATTCTTACAGTCTTGCTATATAAAAGCTCCAGTACAAGAGGAAGAACTTATCAGAATTTAATAACCAAAGAGGGAAAACTATAATTTAAAGTAGGAATTTTAGGACTTCCCTGGTGGTCCAGTGGTTAAGACTCTGCACTTCCACTGCAGGGGGTGCAGATTCGACCCTCGGTCAGGGAATTAAGATTCCTGCATGCCATGTGGCGTGGCCAAGAAAACAAAAAGTAGGGATTTTACTAATTAAATGAGGGACTTCCCTGGTGGTCCAGTGGTAAAGAAACCGCCTTCCAATACAGGGGACGTGGGTTAGATCCCTGGTCGGGAAACTAAGATCCCACGTGCTGCAGGGCAACTAAGCCCACGCGCCACAACTACTGAGCTCGCGCACCTCAACGAGAGAGAGAAAAGCCGCACGCCACAACTAGAGAGAAACCTGAGCAGATTGCGTGCCGTAACAAAAAAGATCCTACATGCCTCAGCAAAGATCCTGTGTGCCGCAACTAAGACCCAACGCAGCCAAAAAAAGGAAAATAAATACAATAAATATTTTTAAAAATAGTTAAACAAATTGTAATCCCGTATTACTAAGATAGTTGCCTATATCATTTAGAACTTTAAAGGTTTTGCATTTTCTAAATTTTCCATATTTGCATGTTTTTATCATGAGATAAAAAGTGATAAAAGATGGATGCAAAGAGCAGAAAATAAATCTAAAGAAATAACCGTTTTATTTTCTGTTTTACTTCCTCTCTGTGGGGGTGGGGGGGATCCAAGAGCTTTAGTACATCACATGACTAAATGAAATTTGAGTGTAAAGGAGTTCCACTGATGTTTTTAATCCAAAACACATAATAGAAACCAGAGTAGAGAAATGGAGACACCACTTGCTTCAGCCCTTTGTTGGGGCTTTGAGATAAAAGGAGCAGCAGCTAGAAACCCCACGCCAAGTATATTGGGCAACTGGGAGCGGGGGATATTGACTGGACCTTAGGACCTGACTGATCCAAATGTCAAATTCTAATCTGAAAATGAAAACCTGGATGTCTGAGAAATGGAGCAATTTGATGAAGCCAGCAATCGACTCCCAGGTTAAAAATTCCACGCTTGACTCCCCACTGAGTTCCTGAGTAAACCATTTGCGCGGTGGTTTCTCAATACGTTTTACAAGTTACAAAGTCAGAGAATCAGAGTGATTATCTAGAAATACACACCAAACTCACTTTTGCTGCAAATGCCTCCACTATTAAGCCAATGGTTGCAACAGATTTTTCCATTATTTTGTCCAATACCAACCTAACTCATAGGGTCGTGAGTTGAAAAAACAACTCTGAAACTATTCCACAAAAGGAAAGATGATTTCTTTCTAAACAAATTATGACACCCAAAATACTGAAGTTTCTGTGTTTCTGCTTGTTTATGAAATTTGCCTACCTTCCAAGCTGGTCTCCAAGCAACCCACCAAAGAATGAGGCAATCATTCCACCAACTGGAAAGCTGGACACAGACAGGGACCAGAACATGGTGATGAGGCTAGCAGATGCCACAGGCTCTTCCTCAGCCCAATGGGTTGGTGTTGGGACCCCTAGGAATGGGCTTGCGGGTAGTTCCTCTGTACTGTTGATAGCATAGCTGTTGATAGCTTTTCGGTCATCAAGCGGAACACCCAAAACATGTCTATAATGGGTTATTATTACCTAAGGAGATAAAATAAAGAAAAATAGCTCCAATATTTCAAACATTCTGTATATTTTTTCTTTGTTTTTCCTTTAAAATATTTGTTAGGTGTTTAAACAGGATTATCTCAATTATGTGTGTTATGCACATACTAACGCATATAGTTGTCTCAGTTGACCATATCCTATAAAACAGAGGTCACAAATTCCAGTGCCAACAGGAGCCAGACAGGAACAAACAAGTGAAGGAGGCAAGAAGGATCTTGATGACTAGAGGACTGAAATGCTGTCTGTAATTCTGAGAATGTAATAGTGAGTTGGCAGAATTTATTGGTCCCATCTGAAGGAGGAAGTTGCAATGTGAGACTAGTGTTGCATGACCTTTAATTTTTTTTTTAACATCTTTGTCGGAGTATAATTGCTTTACAATGTTGTGTTAGTTTCTGCTGTATAACAAAGTGAATCAGCTATATGTATACATATATCCCCGTATCCCCTCCCTCTTGCGCCTCCCTCCCACCCTCTAGGTGGTCACAAAGCACCGAGCTGATCTCCCTGTGCTATGAGGCTGCTTCCCACTAGCTATCTATTTTATATTTGGTAGTGAATATATGTCCATGCCACTCTCTTACTTCGTCCCAGCTTACCTTTCCCCCTCTCCATGTCCTCAAGTCCATTCTCTACGTCTGAGTCTTTATTCTTGTCCTGCCCCTAGGTTCATCAGAACATTTTTTTTTTTTTAGATTCCATATATATGTGTTAGCATATGGGATTTGTTTTTCTCTTTCTGACTTACTTCACTCTGTATGACAGTCTCTAGGTCCATCCACCTCACTACAAATAACTCAATTTTGTTTCTTTTTATGGCTGAGTAATATTCCATTGTATATATGTACCACATCTTCTTTATCCATTTATCTGTTGATGGAAACTTGGGTTGCTTCCATGTCCTGGCTATTGTAAATAGTGCTGCAGTGAACATTGTGGTACATGTATCTTTTTGAATTATGGTTTTCTTAGGGTATATGCCCAGTAGTGGGATTGCTGGGTCATATGGTAGTTCTATTTTTAGTTTTATAAGGACCCTCCATACTGTTCTCCATAGTGGCTGTATCAATTTACATTTCCACCAACAGTGCAAGAGGGTTCCCTTTTCTCCACACCCTCTCCAGCATTTATTGTTTGCAGATTTTTTGATGATGGCCATTCTGACCGGTGTGAGGTGATACCTCACTGTAGTTTTGATTTGCATTTCTCTAATGATTAGTGATGTTGAGCATCCTTTCATGTATTTGTTGGCAATCTGTATATCTTCTTTGGAGAAATGTCTATTTATGACCTTTAATTTTTAACGAGAAGCCAGAAATCTGGATTTTTATGTAAAATTCTTCACGTTTTAAACGTTGGCAACTATCCAAATTGAAAATATCCTGCAGGTTGAAAAGATATATTTTCACTCCACTGTTACCCCTGCATAGCAGGATTTTAATTGGCTTCTGTAAATATTTTAATAGAAACATAAAAGTAGGTATAAGAATAAAGATTGGGAAAGATGAGGCCCAAAATAAAGTTGGTATACAAATTCAAACACTAGGTGCTGTATCCTTGCTTTAGGTGAGCTCTAAATTTATTAATAAGCTTCCTAGCAGCCAGTGAAAAGAGAGGAAAACAGTCATATATACTGGTGAATTCTGAAGATCAAAAACAACTCAGTAGTACCTGAGAAGGTATTGAGACCTGAAGGAAGTTTCTTGTACGGGTCCTCACAGAGTTCAGTATGTAACAGAAGAAACAATTTCAAAACTAGATTTCACAGTGCCATATTTTATAATGTGTTTCAGTAGAGGTAAAGATCAAACAAAAGTATAATCGAGTAAAGGCACATCCTTCAGGCTCTCTTCGTCTGTGTCATTCCTCTGGATGAGTTGGTCACTATTCAGCAGCAATGAGCTGGGAGGACCTCTGACAAGGACCTGGAATGCAGCTGCCCTAGGTTGCCAGTCCTGGGCAAAGTCCTATGTGGTAAAATCAGCTGATGAGGGAGAGAATGATATCCTCTTACAATAAAAGAAATCTGATGCAGACATTTACCTCATGGAAGGCCACTCTGTATGGATAATATACACAGAAGAAAGGCTGAAAGGAACTATCCCAAATGTTCTCATCAGTTTGCTCTACATGAATAATCATGAATTTTTTTCTTCTAAAACTTTCTGCAACAGGCATGCATAGTTTTCATATTCGTAAAAAAAGTGTGACTTTAAAATACCCTAAAACAATTCCAAATGTCATTCTGCCAATAAAAACAAATGGGCCTGAATGACTCTTCTTACGTAATAGTGTTTAAGCAGCTCTTTCCATACAGAAGGAAGGGGTTATAGAGAGGGCACTAAGCCGGATGCCGGTGGGGGAATCTCTGTGTTTAGGTTTGGCTCTAGGACTTGGATTGGAGGAGGGGAAACCTTAGATTAATTTTCCCTCCAAGACTGAAGAGGATGCTTTAAATAAGGATTTGAAAACTTCTCCCACAAGAAGAGAAAAGGTTCTACCAATTCCAAATTTCAAGAATCCTGTTAAATTAGCATGTGTTGTCATCACCCACAGAAAAAATAATATGGCCTCCAGAGTTATTCCCCAAGTCTCTCAGCCTCGGGAAGGGCTGCCACACTCATGATGCTATGTGGTACCTAACCAGAGCACATCTTTTAGTTCAAGGAGCAACGCTTTTCAGCAGATGGACTGTGGCAAGTACACATTTCACACGTTCACACCCTGTAGTCTCTTACATTTTCCTTGGAGTCCAGTGTCATAAGAGAAGCAGATGAAATATGATGGATTCATAGAAGGCACCGAACAAATGCTTGTACCATCACCTTATGCCACCCCTTCCCCTAGCTTCTCTTCTCTCTCTCTCTCTGTCTCTTTCTCTCTCTTCTTCATTCACTAAACGCTTTTTTGTTGACATCAATCATTGCGCTTGGCACTGGTGCTAGGAAGAAGAATAAGACGTCAATCCCACCCTAAACGACCTGACAGTCTGATTCAGAGCAGAGGGAACGAAGTCCTGGTTTCCCCACTTACAGGCTGTGGGATCTGAGAAAAATGACATCCTTCTCCTGTCTATTCACTGGAAACCAGAGTAGGGATGCACAAAGTAAATGAGAAGAATGATAGAAATTATTCAATATTTAAAAAAAATACCCATTCAAATAGTCAACATGGAGAAAACCCAAACGTTGTTGGCCTTGTTGACTATTATTTAAAGGTTCTGTATTATTTTACTTTGGATCAACTATGGGACACAGGAGTAGGGGGAAGGACTAGAAGCTTGTTAGTCTTAGGGCTCCTAAGTGTTTTTTGTTTGCTTGTCGTTTTTTTTTCTTGTGATGAGAACTCAGGATTCACTGTCTCAAAACTTTCATATGTAACATACAGCAGTGTTAATTATATTTACCATGTTGTACCTTACATCCCTAGTGCTTATTTATCCTATACCTGGAAGTTTGTACCTTTGACCTCCTTCTTCCAATTCCATCCCCTCCCCTGCCTACTCCCCACCCCTGCAGGGTTCCAAAATGTTTTAATCTGGACAAGAAATGGGCATAATAAGGTTGTTGTGTGAGTCAAATGGGGGAGAGCATATGTTAGTGCCTGACGCACAGTGAGTTGGTGCTCAATACATGTTTGTGCACTGAAACAACCTTATCCTTCCATTGTTTCCTCTTATTCCCTGGCATTTTCATCTGTGCGTCTGGAAGCTCTGAATGTATGCTTCAATCAGCTCTTAAATTTTTTAAAAAAAAATCCTTAGGCACGTGGTATTCTAGCTGGAGTTTTCTGTGAGCTCAGCGAATAGCTGAATCAGAGATCAAGGATTATTTATTACTCTTTCTTTTTCTGTGAGGGTTTTAAAGTGAGGAGTCAAGGCCAAGTTATCAGCCTTGGAACCACACATGTGGAACCTGACAGAAGACCAGGATTATCCCGTGTTCCCTGCGTGGACACACCTTATCTCTCTGGATGTGGAGCAGATACCTTTCTGTCACTGATAGAAATTACCAAAAAGAGAACTTGGGCATGTTTCACTTGCCTGTTGAGGTGCATTGATCACGCCAATGTCATATCCAAACTGGAAGGAACCCAGCACGGCAGTGAAGACAGTAAAAACCAAGGTCCTGGTGACCTGTGGGGAATGAAACACAGGGTTGGGAAACACCAGGCAATTCCAGTTACCATCGCCCCATCACTCTGCAGCTTGGACTTCTGACAGGCTCCACTGGCTGGTTCTTGCCCCTTGATACTCATTCACTGTGTGCCCTATGTTCCTGGCAGGGCTCATTCATATGGGACTGTGGGCACCTTTCATTTCCCCTACACTGCTAAAGCAGCAAAAATCTGGGACAGCTTCGTCCAGGGGAGGAACCACACATCCTTTTCCATATATATATATATATATATATATATATATATATGTGTGTGTGTATATATTCTTTTAAACTTCAAAATCAGGACTGTCAACTAGAATTGCTGCTGACTAAAGGACACTGCCAAGGTAAAAACAGTTTTTTTTGTTTTGGTTTTTTAAAAAAACAGTTTTAAAATAAAATTTTAAAAATCATTGAAAAGTCAAATAAGACACCAGTAACAAAGAGATAGGGAGCTCTCCTGGACATTGCCATGATTCAGAAACACCTCAAAACTCATCTAAGAGGCATCACAACCCACATCAACATCTAGGTAAAATACTTTTCAGGATCTGCAACTTGTTGAACCTAGAGTTGTGAATTAAGGGATATTATTTTCTCCCGAACTTCATGCAGCTACAAAAGACTGTAGAAAGTGGCAGAGCATCCATCCCTTTCAACTTACAATTACATGTCTGACCATCTTAGAGAAATCAGATCATGCATACAGAGTCACATGTAAGGATATCTGAGGCATTTTTGTGCATGTTATAGCAAGAATTGTGGGAAGAACCTAAATGTCATTCAACGGAATGGCCAAATAGATTCAAATACATCATGGTACGTACAACACATTATGCAGCAGTTAGCATAATGTGATTGTTATATACTGACTTGTTAAGTGACAAAGGAAATTGTGAAATCTCATTCTTTTTTTAAAAAGACTTAAACCTAAAAAAAAAAAAAAGACTTAAACCTAAGTGCTATTTGATTTGTGTGTGTTTTATGTAACTCATAGAATATTTTCTTGAAGAACAAACACCAAAAGGCTGACCTTTGAGGAGGAATGTGAGATTGGAGAGGTGGGGTAAAAGAGTATTTTTCTTTTATTTATATTATTATACATTTTGTAAGGAAAATATTTCATGTATAATTATGTAATTTGAAATTTTAAAGTACATGACATGAGATATAGTAGGAACTTTGTTGAATGAATTAATGAGTCATATCAACACAGCGTTTAGTTCCCACTCTGATACTTAGTGGGTATGTGACCCAAGCCACTTTCCCTATTTAATCTTCAGTTTTTCTCTCAATTGGCAAATAATTGTAAATCCCCCTACTCCAGCATGAAGAATAGCTAATTAACCAGACCTCCTTATTCCCCAATTAAATTTCTGGAGATCAGAAATTTCACAGTGTCATCATCAACAAAGTATTATCACAGTACCACCCTGAGAGCCCTTGAAGTTACTGTCTAGTGGTCCTAAAACCAGACTTTACTTGAAGAGCTTATTACATGTGTAGCTTCCTGGGGCTCACCTCGGATCTACTAGTGGATTGGAATCTCTGGGGTGATGATTGGGAATCTGTATATTCCCTCTCTTTCTACTAAGTCAGAATTAATTGCAGGTGGCCCCTATATAGACTTTCCCTCCCAGTAACTTTGTTCCCTGAAAGACAAGACATCAAAGCTGACCCAAGTTGCATGCTAATATGATATATATATATCTCCAAAGAACCATATAATATCATATAACTATGAAGCATATATATAATATCGTATATATCATATAATTATATAATTCACATTTGTATTTATTAGATATAAATCATATATACATATAGTTATTTATTAATAATCAATAGTAAAATAATTATAAATAAAATATATGTAAAAAGTGCACATGTGTGAGTGCTTGCACACACAAATACACACACATGGTATGGTTATGGTGTGTGGGATTACCAGAGACTTTGAATTATCCTCTGAAATGGAACTGGAGACATCTAAAACGCAGTGGCTCAGGCAGCCAAAGCTAAGATGAGGTTCCATTCACTTGGTTGGTGATTTCTCCTTGAATCCTTTTTCCCTTTAAGCTGTTTCCAAGGACAGAGAATTTCATTTACAGATAGCATCATTAGTAATGAGGGGACCAAGAAGCGCCTTAAGCAGGCTTTAACCCCCTTCTTGATAATCTCCATTACTACAGCCTGGACAATCTTGATGTTAGGTGCAATGCAAACAGAGCTTCAATGCCTAATACTGATTATTTTGCCTACCGCATGCCATTCATGGCTGTATGCGTATTGTCATTTACCTGTAATAGTTTTCTCTTGTTGCTATTACAAATAACCAAACAAAGCAGTGGCTTAAATAACACAAATTTATTATTTTACAGTTTTTGTAGGTCAGAAGTCTGACACTAGTCTCATCAGACTAAAATTAAAGTGTTGGCAAGCTGTGTTCCTTTCTGGAGGATGTAGGGGAAAATTTGGGCTGATGATAGAATTTAGTTCCTTGTGGTTGAAGGACCAGGGTCTGTGCTAGCTGTAAAGCAAGGGCCATTCCCAGCTTTACAGCATTCCTTGATTAGTCATGCCCTTCCTCCATCTTCATAGCCGGAATCTCCCTATCTCAAGGTCCATAACGGTAATGGCGTTTGTAAAGCCCTTTTTACTATGTGAGGTAACATATTCACAGGTTCTGGGGACAAGGTTGTGGACAGCTTTTTTTTTTATTTATTTAATTTATTTATTTATTTTGGCTGCGCTGGGTCTTAGTCGTGGCACCCAGGATCTTTGTTGTGGCATGCGGGATCTTTTAGTTGCAGCATGCTAACTCTTAGTTGCAGCATGCATGCAGGATCTTGTTCCCTGACCAGGGATCGAACCCCGGCCCCTGCATTGGGAGCACAGAGTCTTACCCACTGGACCACCAGGGAAGTCCCGTGGACATCTTTTGAGGACCATTATTCTGCCAACCACACTCCTCATGACAGTACCATTAGTATCCCTATTTTATAGATAACTAGACTAGTTAAAGTCTTACAGCCAGTAACTTGTATTGATAGAATAATGATTTGGATCCAGAACTTATGCTTTTAATTACTTGGTTATTTTGCATTTCTCATTGATCAGAAACAAACATTCACAAGCCAAACAGGTCTGAAACTCTAGGATCCTAATCTTTCTAAATTGAAAAAAAAGAAACTAAGAGTGCACGTATTTATAGGATTTGCCGATTGTGATGCTGAAGCAAATCAGCAAACAATGACCAGTTCCAAGTGCATTTTCCATTTTCCCACCACTCACCGTACAAATCCCCTCCTTCCTCACACACCCATAAAAAGCTTTTGTGAGGGCTTCCCTGGTGGCGCAGTGGTTGAGAGTCTGCCTGCCGATTCAGGGGACACGGGCTCATGCCCCGATCCGGGCACGGCTGCTGAGCCTGCGTGTCCGGAGCCTGTGCTCCACAACGGGAGAGGCCACAACAGTGAGAGGCCCACGTACCGCAAAAAAAAATAAAATAAAATAAAAAACTTTTGTGAGGTTTCTGATGAAAATCAAAAAGGGCAAACAAAGGCTACTCAACTGCTCATCTGTAGCTCAGCTGAAGAAGAACCTCAGGTCCTACCCAACACCAAGCCCAGGGCTACGACATACTTGCCCAGTTTCATCCCTGCATCTCCTTTTCTTCCGTGGCAGAGTCTCCCAGCACTTGGTGTCTTAGGTCGCTGAGCTTGCGCGTCCGGAGCCTATGCTCCGCAACGAGAGAGGCCACAACAGTGAGAGGCCCGCGTACCGCAAAAAAAAACCAAAAAAAACCCATAGATCTCTGGAACTCCTGTCCCATTACCTTCCAATTAAATTGTTCTAAGTCATTGCTATAGAACTATTGGAGCTGCCCCTAAGATCACTTTCTCACATTATAGGGATAACAAAAAAGCCACTGTGAAGGAGATAAGAGAGGTTTTAAACATTTAGAAATCTTAGGGTGTTCTTAAAGTCTTGGTCCTCTGGTCTCCCTGGCTTCTTTTTCAGCGTTGGCTCTGGTACTGCCACCCATGGCCTGAAGTTCCCCACTTTAACTCCTTGAGATAGAAATTTCACCCAGTTGGTCAGATAAGGAGCAATCTCATTTATTTTAATCGGGCCACTTGAATTCCAAACCAAAGTGATCATACCAAATATCAAAGCCTCTGGAACTGTTTGATTGCATTTTTTTTGTTTGTTTTCTACCTCTTATTTTCAGGTTTGATTTCCCTCTCTGAACTCCATTTTGAACTGGCTCTTCGCTTCCCATCATTTCTTTTTCCATTGTGAAATAAAAAGAGATAACATTTGTAGTTAACCTTGTGGTTAGACTTGGTCAAAGAAAGTTTTGTTTATGAGAGGGAAAATTTCTGAAAACTACTAAACAACTAAGTTTGAATTGGCCCATTAACCTCCATTCATTCAATCTAATATCCAAGAGGTTGACTCAAGGATAGGTACATAGGAGCTAGTGAAAACAGTGAGAACTTAGAGAGGAACTTACTCTTGTCCAGGCTCTGTGTTCTAAATGGTTTGCCTGTTCTCTCAACAACCTTGTAGGTGGAAATTATTACACCATTTTACATATGGGAAAAGGTAATGATATGGAAAGGGTAATGAACTCATCTAAAGGCCATATATCCACCAAGTGGCAGAAGATATTCAAGCCTTTTCTCTCAACTTCTTCATAGGTAACAAGGTATTAAGCATGCACTTTTAGAAAGACTGTCTTCATTTAGAGCTTAATAATTTTAAGTTAAAGAAACTATGTTCTATATCCAATTAAAAATATGCTGCTGGATAAATGTAGAAGAGTAGAATGGGCAAGTGGCTGAACCTTAACATAAAACAAATGTGGGGCTTCCCTGGTGACGCAGTGGTTGAGAGTCTGCCTGCCGATGCAGGGGACATGGGTTCTTGCCCCGGTCCGGGACGATCCCACATGCCGCGGAGCGGCTGGGCCCGTGAGCCGTGGCCGCTGAGCCTGCGCATCCAGAGCCTGTGCTCCGCAATGGGAGAGGCCACAACAGTGAGAGGCCCGCGTACCTCAAAAAAAAAACCAAACAAACAACAAAAAAACCCAGATGTGGTGTTTATTTTGTGGCTTAGAAATCAGATGGAGTCTATTAGGAAAAACAAGTAGGCTTGGGAGTCAGAAAACCTGGAAGAGTCCCAGCTAGGCCCTTAACATCCCCAAATCTCAGTTTCTTTACCCCGCAAATGGGTATAATAATAGTTAATGCATAGATTTGTTACAAAGGCTGAATAAGATACATACTGTGGTCTTCCTATAAATAGTGAAAGGGCTAAAAACCAACTGATCTTTAATCACATCATTATCATCTCATTTATCACTCTTGCCAAACAACCACCTGTCAAATTTTTAGAAATCACCAGTAATCTTCACAACACTACTGCAAAGTACATGAAATTATCCCCATTTTACAGGTGAGGAAACCAGGGCTCAGAGATGAAGTGGTATGCCCAACAAACATAGCTGATGAATAACAGATACTCTTGTATTGGAAACCAGAGCTCATCTTAAACTCCCACTGCTAAACAAAAAGGCAGATTTTCAGCATCTATTGATTGACTAGGTAGGGAGCAGAGCTTGTACTCTTTCCTCTACGAAATACTATGTACACCAACCCCAAGGCTATCTTGCACCCAACTTTGGAAAAGTCCAGGAGCTTCTCAAGCCATAGAATTTTCAAGCTGAAAGGGACCTTTGAGAGCAATGGATTCTAGGCTAATCTCTTCCTTTTTCAGTTGAAGAATCTGAGTCCAAGTCTTTTGAATTATACAGTGCATTACTGGGTATATCCAGAGTGAGAACCCAGGTCCCCTAACCCTCAGTCTCATGCTTAGTTCACTGCTTTCAAAGTCTGGGTGGTTTTACAAAGCTATAACATTGTGCTTTACATCAGTTCTCATTCTTTCTGGGTTCCCTTTTTAGGCAATTCCTTAATTCTCAAGAGAAGTACTACAACACAATTTCTAAAGGCCCCTAAGAGAATTTAAGGATAGTTCTATATGAAACTTGATCATAGGCTATGTGCCAGGCACTGTGGTTAAGCACCTTTCTTTTTGCAATATCTACCAAACTTCAGTTGTTTGAACACTACCTTCATAATTTTTGCCAAATCTACATACCATCTGTATAGTTATTAACTTAATATTTGTCTTTATACTATTTTTAAAGTTTTAACTACTTTAGCTGTATCCTGGGCTGTTATAGGAAATCATGAAATCCTAGTTATTCCTTAAATACACATTATATAAATACATAACTATTGACATTAAAATGTTTGTCATCTGAGTTTCTCTAATATTATCTCATTTAATTACACCCATACAGTAGAGAACTATTATAATCCCTGTATATCCCATACTATATCCTTACGTTATATCCCAATGTGTTCTTAATTTGTTGCAATAGAGAAAAGCACTCGAGAAAATCATACAGACTACTCAGAAAACAGAGAAAATATCCTTAAAATCTCAATTAGTGGATAGGCCAGTTAAATAACTTAACCCCAGTATCACAGCAGGTAAGTACACTCCAAATCCAGGTCCCTGACTGCAAAGCCTGTGCTCCTAGCCTTGTCACTTACTGACATGAAAGATGGCTCAGCAGAGTAAGTTACACCAGATCAGAACTTAGAGGTCCTACTCTAACATGCATTTACCCACTTGTATGATTGTGTGCAGAGGTGAGTGCATTTGGTTGGGGGATACTTAGAAGACAGCAACAGCACTATATCCTTTTTATTTTCAAGTTTTTATTTTGAAAAGTATATCTACAGAGAAGTTGAAAGAGTAGTGCAGTGAACACTCCATAACCTTCACCTGTGTTCACCAATGGTTAACCTTTACCACATTTGTTTAACTCTGTGTGTGTGTGTGTGTGTGTGTGTGTGTGTGTGTTGTTTTGGCTGAATCATTTGAAAATAAGTAACAGATAGTTGTGTCACTTCACTCCTAAATACTTCAGCATGTATTCACTAAGAACATAGACATTCTCCTACATAATTACAATACCATTATCATATCCAAGAATGTAATAGTTATAAAACATTATCTAATATACCATTTTCAAAATTTCTCACTATCCCCATATTGTCCCTTAGAGCTGTTTTCTCCTTCCTTCCACCATCTAAGATCACTTGTTGCATTTGGTCATCAGTTCTTCTTAGTCTCCTTTAATCTAAAACAGGCCTTCTACCCCTTGTTTTTCGAATATTGATCTTTTTGAAGATTTCAGATCCGTTTCACCATTAGTTAGATTTGGGTTAATATGCCTTTTTTGCACATTCCTTCCATAATATGGTTATGTAGTACCGCTCGAGAAAACATTACACAGACTAGTCAGAAAAGAGAGCAAATATCCTTAAAGTCCCAATTACTGAATAAAAAATATGATTTTTTTAGCAGCCAAACTATCAATCGGCCAAGAGAAGTAGCTTTGATATGTGACAGCTACACCCAACGTCCCCCAAATCCTCAACATGCTCACTGACTTCAACAGATTTCCCTATTCATGTCCTCAAATGGACACAATACGACTGTACCTTATCTTCTGTCATTTTGTGGGTTGGAGTCCTCCTCTTAATTCCCAGTCCTGTAGTGAGTGTGGCAGATACAGTGGCCAGTCCCTGACTGTCCTCCTCCAGCTTCCTGAGACTAGTTATACATTAGAGTAGGAGGAGCAAAGCAAAGAAGGCATGAGGCCAAGTCTAATCCTGGGCAGAGGGTGAATATTGATGGGAATCCAATCAATAAATGCTTTGCCTCTGTGACTTGTGGCTTCAATGCCTTTGTTCCACCAGGAAAGATGATGGGAGCAGGTCCCTTAGGTGTAAGTTAGAAACCAGAGGCGGTCATGTTTTAAGGCACGTTCTAAATGGGGCAGTAACCAGGGGCAGGTGAAAAAAGAAATCTTTGGGGTCTTTTGTCGAAAATGAGAGAAGCTGGGCTGCCATGCTATGCCGTGGGGAAAAGAAAGACAGGTGCGTGGGAGGCACATGCACTGCCCTGCAGAGAAACAGTTCTGTGGTACTTTGCGCTTCAGAGCTGGACTGTGTGGCCAGAGCTCACTGTAGGCTTGAGTGGTTACCTGAATGCGTTTGGAGAGTCAGGAACTTGGGTTTGAATCTCACCATTTTACTGGTGGTGTGACCTTAAACAAGTGGCTCATTGTGACTTTTCTGTGCCTTAGTTTTTTCACCTGATGGAATGAAAATAACAGAATATACACTTTGTTTATTGGTTGGGTTAAATGTGGTAATATATGAAAGTGTTTAGCATGGTGAATAACAGGTGCTCAGCAAATGTTGGTTGCTCTTGTTTTTGCTGTTATAGTTACTGGTTCGGTGTATGTCAAGAGGCACCTGAAGGAGGCAGTAGTGGAGCTCTCAAGTAAATCTCCCAGGGCTTGGGCTTGTGCCCGTCTGCACATCCTCTACCATGTCCAGTCTCGGGGTGGGGGTGGGGGCAGGTGACATCAAAATTGGTTGAGCTTGAACTGTGCCTGGCAAACCGTGTTACTGGTTCCACTGAGGCTCAGCTGGAACCAGTGTCCAGCAGGGAAGATGTAACGAACAGCCCCATAAATGAGGAAACAGATGAGGAGGTAAAGGAGGCTCAGATTTCATTTGTCTTTGATTTCCCCACTCTTTTCATTTGTATCACTTCTGCAAGGTAATGCAAGTGAGTATCATTCAATTCAAATCACAAACTTTTATTGAGCCCAGCACAGTCCCAGGCTCTGAGATGCATGATATAAATATGACACTTTGGAGCTCATAATGCATAAGGAGAGAGAAACGCAACCATAAACAGCAATACAGTAATTTCTGAGTGGAAAGGCATGAATGAATATTACTAACAAAGATAGTTAACCTTATTGAGTTCTTGTTTAGTGCCAGGTGCTGCTCTCAGCGCTTTACATGGATTAACCCATTGAATCATAACATAAGGCACTCTCCCTTGTAGAGTCAAGCTTTGGGGAGCAGTTTTGAAATCAGAATTTAAAGACCCCAGGTAGCCGCGCTGCTGTTAGTGCACAGCCGGCTCCTGGCTTTCTGCTCCAGTTTCAGCTGGTGATGCGCACGACCAATTGTCTGAGCGTATTTAATCAGGAGACGATTCCTTAGCAATCATTTTCCAGTGACAGGAAACTCTGCCAGAAAGTCTTTGTGCGGCTGTCAAAAATGATAGTTCCCTCTGTTTACCAACCTTTGTTTTTTGAATCTTCCTTTTAAGAGATGGCCTTGAGTGCTGCGTGGGGCCGTGGAGCCTTTAACTTCTCCTGCCGGGTTGGAGCTGCGCGCACAGCGCGCAAGGGAGCTGTTTTCTTCATTGGAAACACGCCCTGCCACTCGCTTAACCGGGACGCTGGACCTTAAGCCACCTAGACCAGTTTCCTCTGGTTTAGCCCAGACCTCTCCTGTTCTCTTACTCAGAAATAAGTAATCTCTGCACATTTTAGGGATGGCTGAAACTTTATCTCCGGCTGTAGGGTGGAGGAATTGTTCCAGTGATTGCATTGGGATTTAGCCTCCGGAGAACTGATAATGCATTTCGACCTCTCAGGAGAGTTTGCCTTAGCGCCCACCCGAGGAGCTGCGGGTCCGATTGCATGAAGGTGTCTTCGTGTTTCCCTGGCTGTGGGATAAAGTCAGGCTTTTCTCGCTTTGTTGTCCGGATGGGGGTCCCTCAGTGAGGTGTGCCAGTGTCCAGAATCACCCAGAGATCCCCTCTGGGCTGCGTGAAACAGCTCTGTGTGGTTGTTTTTTTAGGGTTCACTTTGTAAACCCTTCAAGTCACATTCTGATTACTTCTTTTTTATTTTTTAACATCTTTATTGGAGTATAATTGCTTTACAATGGTGTGTTAGTTTCTGCTGTATAACAAAGTGAATCAGCTATACATGTACATATATCCCCATATCACCTCCTTCTTGCATCTCCCTCCCATCCTCCCTATCCCACCCCTCTAGGTGGTCACAAAGCACTGAGCTGATCTCCCTGTGCTATGCGGCTGCTTCCCACTAGCTATCTATTTTACATTTGGTAGTGTATATATGTCCATGCCACTCTCTCACTTCGTCCCAGCTTACCCTTTCCCCTTCGTGTCTCAAGGCCATTCTCTATGTCTGCGTCTTTATAAAGTCCACTGATTTAAATATAAATCTCCTCCAAAACCCTCAGAGAACTAGTCAGCATAATGTTTAACCAAATGTCTGGGTACTGTGGCCCCAAGTTGACACATCAAATTAATCATCACAGCATGCTACCTTTGAGGTTGGTATTTTTCACTCAGTATAATTCCTTCCAGATGCATCTAAGTTGCATGTATCCGTTGTTTGCTTTTATTGCTTAGTATTGTTCCATGGAATGGATGTACCACAACCTGTTTGATCATTAACCTTTGAAGGACATCTCAGTCCTCTCCAGTTTTGGGTTATTACAAATAAAGCTGCCATAAATATTCATGTAAATAAAGAAAAACCTTTTTGTGTAGCCATTAAGTCTTCTTTTTCTGGAATAAATGTCCATGAGTGCAGTTGTTGGGTCAGATGGTATTTGCACATTTAGCTTTTAAGAAACCGCCATTTTACATTCTTACCAGGGATGGATGAGTGATTTAGTTTCTCTGCACCCTCATCATTTGATGTTGTCATTATGTTTTACTTTAGCCATTCTGAAAGGTGTAGTGATATCTTACTGTGGCTTTATTTTACATTTCTTTAATGGTTAATGACGTTGGGCATATAATTTAATTATCTGACATCTGTATATCCTTTTTGGTGAAATGTCTCTTCATATCTTTTGCTCATCTTCTAATTGAATTATTGTTTTGTTTCCCTTCATGGCAGAACTCTTCTGAAAAATTGTCTACACTCACTTCACTACTCACCATCCTTTTCTCCTCAATCTAACTTAAATGGGCTTTTGTCCCTCACCGTGCCTCTGAAGTAGCTTTTTATGGGTTTCCCCAAAATCTGCATCTCTCTAAGGCTAATGGACAATTCTGTATCCATTGGAGTACTATCCTTTTTCTTAAAACTTTTTCTTCTCTTGTTCTCATGACAATAAGATCACCTGAACTCAACGGCCACTGCCTCTTATTATCTTACTCCCTCTTTATTCCTAGACTTCTAAATGGTATTGTTGTCCAGGGCTCAGTCCTTGGCCTGTTCTTCTTTTTATCTACATCCATTCTGTAGATGAACTCATCAGATATAATGGCCTTAAGAACCATCCATACTAGCCCTGTGCAATAGAATGTTTTGTGATGATAAAAATATCCTACATCTGTGCTGTTCAATATAGTTGCCACTAGCCACATGTGGCTATTTCAACTTAAGTTAATTAAAAATTTAAATTTCAGCTACTCAGTCCTACTGAAACCAAGCAGGACCCTGCGAGGCCTTCCCGGGAACAGACTCCCCTCCTAACCACAACACACCCCGTGTCCTCTCCCTCTTGTTTGTAAAAAAGCTTTAGCGTCCCTGAGTTCCAAAGAGCAAATTTAATCAGTGAAGTGAGACAATGCAGAAACAAAGGAAAATAGTCAAGCAAGAGAAGATCATCATAGTTTAGCCATAAAACAAAGTCAAGGACCTTTAGTTCCTCCTCGGGGGTTATAGGTAATATCCTGAGCTATACCCTTGAGCTGATTTGCAGATACTAAAACCCCCACCAGGTGGAAGAAGTTACCCTTTACCGCATGCTGACCGCAAGCACATAGATCCCAGACTAGCTGGAACCAGAAAGTTGATGATGTCGATTCCCGAAATACCACCCGGTTACCGCACTACCAACCAATCAGAAGAATGTCCACAAGCCGATCCGGCACCTTTCGACCCTCTTCCTCACCTTGCCTTTAAAAACCCTTCCTCGGGCTTCCCTGGTGGCGCAGTGGTTGGGAGTCTTCCTGCCGATGCAGGGGACACGGGTTCGTGCCCCAGTCCGGGAAGATCCCACATGCCGCGGAGCGGCTGGGCCTGTGAGCCATGGCCGCTGAGCCTGCGCGTCCGGAGCCTGTGCTCTGCAACCGGAGAGGCCACAACAGTGAGAGGCCCGCGTACCGCAAAAAAAAAAAAAAAAAAAAACCCTTCCTCAAAAGGTTTCAGGATGGTTTGGGTCTTTTGAGCGTGAAGATTATCTTCAATTTTTAGACAAACAACCAGCAAGGCAAGAGGCAACTTCACAAATGAACTAGGAGTTAGAAAAATAATTAACCATCAAGTTCCTACCACCTCTTTCTAAACTATCGAACACCTACCATGGTTCAGAATTTCACACATTGTCACTTCATCCCTATAGCACCATTTAAATAGAATATTCTCATTTACCTGTGAGAAGACTAAGCCTCAGAGCATTGAAGGATCTATCCCAAGTTTCCATGGCTAATCAGTGGAAAAGCTGTGATTACTCACTCAGCCTTTCAACAGATGTTTGTAGATTATCTTTTATGTGCCCGAACTGGAGACAACAGTGAACCCATCAGATAAGATTCCTGTCTTCCAAGAATTTACATGCTATAGGGATTGGGATCCAAGTTTTAGAGCCTACATTGAGAGTGCTCAAACTTTCCCAAATGACAACCTATTAGGTTCCATATAAACCCAGATTTTTAGCTTCAGTTCTTTCTGCTATAGCCCACCATCGTTGTTACTGTTCTGCAAGACATTTTTGAAGCTTGTCATCATGTGATCTACTCCACAGTGAACGTTGGCTCTCTTTACATTCATATGCTGTATGGCCCAACTTATTCAACAATTAATAACTGGATTCTTGACCACTAAGGGTAAGAGTGAACAGTTGTTTAAACTACAAAAGCATTGTCATGTTTTCCGCCCAGTCTAGAGACCCTCACGCCTACTCACTCCTTCTTTCAGTTCTACCTACAATCCAAATAGAAAGTCAACTGTCATATGGAGAATACCCATTTAATAAGAATCCCTATGATAGCTTTCCTTGTGAAAAGATAAAATGAGGACTTTACTGAATGTATTGAGAATAAGGATTTGAGATTATTTAATTTTAGAAGACCCTAAACAATTTAAGTAAATAGTTTGGAGACAATTTAGTGGCCACGAAACGTTTCAAATTCAAGCCTTCATTAAACTTTGTGCCCCTGAGCAATGTGAGACAGTTGGGCCAATAATATTAGACCCTTATTTCTTAGAGTAGGTTTTAGGAATAAATAATCCAATGAGCACTGAAGTCTGAGCTCTGATGTAATAGACTTGAGGGAGGGGTTTGATTAAGTGTAGATATTTCTCTGACAGACAGTAATGTGAGTGTGGGTTGGGTGGAACAATGAGTGAAAAAGGAAAGATGGAGGACGCTAAAAGGAACGGAGTCCAGGTCTCCAGGAAGGCCTGCTGAGGCTGGCATATGGTTCCCGATCGTGCTCTGGGACCCATACTGACCTCTTGGGCTTCCCCTGGAAATGAGCCTTGGCAGAGGTCCAGCGAGGTCAAGTCTTTGTCCAAGGTCAGTGATGGTCTCTATCTTCAGCCATATCCATGGCTAGGGGAGCCTGCTAGGATCTTATGGAGAGTGTCCTGTGCTGGCACTAGGAGAGAAGGACATGGGGCAGGTTGTTTGTGCCAGTTCTGCCTGTGACAGCCAATAAATTGCCCTATTTCCTTTATTCCTTTTCTTTTCTTTCTTTTAAACTTGCCTGTTAATGCGTCAATTCAATGAATCTATAGGTGGATAAGAAGGGATTAGTAGATTCTTCTGGCTAGCTCAGTGGTCACCTGGAGACACTCAGACAATCTTAGGTGATAAACCCAAATGTACACAGAGGCCTGTGGGACCTCTTAACCCCCTCCCAAAGGCAAACCTTTAGCCCCAGGTGCAGGGAAGAGGAAGTAGCCCTGGTCACTGGGGCTGTGACTGTCTGCTTCTTGGACAGATACACTGACCTTAACAGCCTTTCAATGACCCACATTGGGAGTCTCAGGTACCAGATGAAAAGCTAACCAATAGCTGTGCAAGTCTAGGCACTGTCCTCACTTTTCCTTTGTCTCTTTTTCTCCTTTCAAAAATATTTACTTCATTTTAATAGCAAATTAAACATAAATACATGAGACCACTGTCCTTGAGAAAATTTTGTAGAATACAGATAAAGGTGAAATAACCCTCTACCACCACCTTCAACCAAGATAGCTCCTCAGAGATGTCTCTGTTTTCAGTTTGGTAGGTGTCTTTCCAATCCACCATCCCCTTTGAATCTTCTACTCTTAATTGTTTCTGTCACTTTGTCTCCTCTCCAAATTTGTCCTCTCTGCCATGTTAGGATGAAGTTTTAATTTAACTACTACTCCTCAGGAAGCTCCCTCTTGGACTTCCCTGGTGATGCAGAGGTTAAGAATCCACCTGCCAATACAGGGGACATGGGTTCGATCCCTGGTCTTGGAAGATCCCACATGCCACGGAGCAACTAAGCCCGTGCACCACAACTACTGAGCCTGCGAGCCACAACTACTGAAGCCCGCACATCTAGAGCCCGTGCTCTGCAACAAGAGAAGCCACCACATTGAGGAGCCCCTGCACCGCAACGAAGAGTAGCCCCCGCTTGCCGCAACTAGAGAAAGCCCGCGTGCACAGCAACGAAGACCCAACACAGCCAAAAATAAATAAATAAATAAACAAACTTATTAAAAAGAAAAGAAAAAAAAAAGCTTCCTCTTAATTTGCCCTCCTTGGTATGGCACAGAAGCCATAGACAAGTGATGCACAATTCCTCAGGTGTCTGGATATCCTTTTCCAGCACCCCAGGCCTATGCTTGTCTGAGAGAGAACATGAGAAGAAGAGCAGCTGTGTCACCACTTCTGCTAGACCAGATGATATCTGGCTGACCCCTTCAGCCTGGTGGCCATCACTTTAGAAAGGATGAAAAACTTTCCCTTCCTGGAATGGTTTTATATCTTTTCGGAACCCAAGGAACCTTGTAAAATGAATTCATGCCACCCTCTCACAAGGGTTTGGAGCACTGGACTGGGGTCAAAAGATGTTTTCTGGGTTCTCCCTCTCCAGAGCGTTTGGCCTTTTGACTATGGGTAAGTCTTGCTTAACTTCTCTAGACTTCATCTGTAGAACAAACTAGATAATCTCTGTCTCTTCATGTGTAAGACGGAGATTGTATTGGATTCATGGGATTTTTGCGGGGGTTAAATAAGATAGTATGGATACAGTGCTTAGAATAAAGCCCAGCACATAGTAAACTCTCAGTAGATGTCAGCTGTCATTATTTTTCTGCTGTCAGTTTCCATGATTTGTTCTTAATTTAACATCCTCTCCAAAAGTTAGTATAGGGTCCTGTGACTCCCAGGGTTGACTGTGAGCTCTTCTCCCTTTTTTTTAGCCTGGAGTTTGTGTTATTTGGCTCATTAAAAGAACAAGGGGCCACCTACTGAGTGGCCACTTCCCTGGATTTGTGCCATTCACGTAAGGAAGGTTTGACAATTTGTGACAAATTCCTTTGACAGATGTGCACCTATGGTAATTTATCAGTGGGCTCTGCCCCAAATTAATTAATCATTGGGCAGTTCAGTCTAAATTGGATGGTGCTACTGCATGCAGAAAATTTTTGTTTGCCATTCTTGAGTCATCTCAGTTTACAATAAGTCAATTAAAATTCTCTGTTCCTAACCATTTTTCAATCAAGTGTGCCTCGACGGCCACAGTACTCTCTGCAGGGCATCTTTCTGTTCATGAGTTTGTGTCTCTTTAATGTCTGTGGGTTAATCATTTTCCGACAGTGTGCTATTTGCTACCACTGCCTTCAGTAGCTTTTGCTGCTAGCTTGCGGGGTACTAAGGGAGGCTTATGTGGTTGACATAAAAAAGTGGGAGTGAAGATCATGAGGTCATCACTGAGGTATAACAAACAATGTTGCTCGGTGTTATTGACCAATAGGTCACCAATAAAAGAAGCAGTGTCAGGGAGAAATGGTTCTCGTGACAGCTGTTTACCAGACATAGAGGAGTTCCAGGAATGTACTGTAACAAGCAGATGGTGCAACTCGGTGATGGGTGAGTTGTTGACCAGGTACTTTTTTGTCTTGTAGATCTTTAAGAGACATAATCAGCTTCAATTTATTAGCCCCATTCTCCTCGGAAAATCCCCAGTGCTTACCAACACCTAGTGTGGGCTCTGGCATCTGTTCAGAGACTTGGAGAGTCAGTGGCAAGACTGGTAAAAATAAACCCAAATAGAATTTCTCGCTCCCTTACAACTTGATATCATCTTCCCTCTTTGAACAGGGCGACTGGGTTTGGGGAAGCACTTTGTGGTGGTTGGTGGGGAGAGGAAGTTGTTTTCATTTTTCATCAGTGAGTCAAATGAGTACATCAAAAATGGAAGCTCAGGGCCTTGGTGCCTCCATGCAGTAGAAAACACAGTGTGCACTGTCCTAGAAGCAATCCTCTGAGCCTCCAGGGATGTCCAAGGCAGCTGCGGAATGGAGCCCTCCTTTGTGGTGGCCACGGTCTCCCCTCACAACTGGAGTCTACCCCACGTTTGCGTCCTGCCTTTCTTCTCACTTCTGTTCGCTCCTTTTTCTTCTCTCTTCCCAAAGGCTCCTCAGGTGGCCTATGCTGAGCTGAAGGGGGAAATTGCTTTGTTCTGCTACAGCAAGAGCACAGGGTCTCTCACCCTGACCCATCTGTAAGATTCCAACCAAGCCTTACAGTGTGCTCTGGTGCCTTTGTTTTGCCACTGATGGGAGCAAGATGAAGAGGGTCAGGGATGTGGCTTGGTGGGGAGGAAAGAGTGCTGTCCTAGGAGCCTTCTTGTTGCACTGCTGATGCAGCCCTCCAGCCCACCTTGAACCACTCAGGGACTTGGAGCCGTGGTCTCTGAAGAGTTAGGCTCTAAGTTCCCTGAAATTTTGTCCTTCCAAGACATGTAAGATCACAGCAAGGATAGGGATAGGTTTCTTGCCGATGGCTTCATAATGAAGGGCAAAGAGATGGTCGAGTGTTCCCATAGCTAAGTGTCCTGACTGACAAATTCTAGTTCATTTCTGGTGGTTATAGCACTGGCTAGGAGGCGGCCCCAACGCTAGAATGTCCGTGATCCTTTTGTCCTTATCAGTAGCACCTGACCTGACTCATCCATTGTCCTTACAGATTTCTTGCCAGTGAGAATTCCCTTAGCATTTTAATCCATTAATTTGCTGCTGCAGAGCCAGCTCTGCCTAGGAGAACACCGCTCCAGATGCCAAGGCACTGAAAGATTGCTGTCTGAAAAGTTTACTGAGTAATGAAATCAAAAAGCATCTCAAGCACCAGATGCACAAGGTAATGCTTTTTCCGACTGTCATCGTTAACTTCCACAAAGATTGTAGCAGAGTGCTGTTGGGAAGGTGGAAGCGAGAACTAGATCGGGGGAGAAACCGTGAGTTTGCCACAGAAGTCACTGCTTGATTAGTAAGATCAAATCTGAGTCTAAAGACAAACTTTCTTATAAAGTATCTTTCATTAAGGTAGCGTTATTCACTTTTTTTTAACCATTGAAACTTAAGGAATGAAGCAGGCATATAACACGGGACTATAAACCCAAGAGCACCAAATGGAAATGTGCATCAAACAACAGAACGTCAAAAAAAGGTAATTTGGTTTTTTAAAAAAGGAAAAAAGGGGAAAAATATGATTTTGGGTATTGAGAGTGGCAAAGGCACCTTATTCTTTCCCTCTTTAGATAAACCAATATACATATTTAAAAAGTAAAAATGGTATTCTTTTTAATGTAGTTATTCTTCTAACATTTCTCTTGAATTTTGTGGGCATTATAATAACAACGATGCACAAAGTTTACAAAGAGCTTTTTTATCGGTGATTTAATCTGATCAACATAACACAAATGTGAGAAGGGTAGGAATGGCTTCATGATCCCCATTTTAGAGATAAGAAAACAGAGGCTCAGAGATGTCTGTTTGCTTAGGGTCCCCCAGCTCACACATTGTGTTCTGACTTTAGATTCTGTTCTTCCATATATTTTACAAATAAAGTCCCAGTTCTCAGCTTTCCCTTTTTCCTATTGTTTTCTCATGTCCTTTTAGTGAAAGGCCAAGGAAAACCTTCTTCCAGGGTGATCACTGACATTGAATCACAGTCGTGACTCTGATGTCTCAGGAACCAAATGCTCTTGGATGAGATGCTACTCAGGTGTTCTTTATTTTAAAGAGGACGGGTGCGCTTTGCAGGGTCATTGTTGATGGAGTGGTTTGGTCGAAAGAGCACCAGACTGGTCACCAAAAGAGCCAGCTTCTTATTTAGGTTCCACCACTGCCCACCCTAAGACCTTGAGCAAGTTATTTCTTCTCTTTGCAGCTCAGTGTCTGCATTCACAAAATGAGGGGGTTAAACAGAATGAGCTCTAAATTAAAATTAGGGAAAATTTTTAAATATGTTGGAAAAAATTAAAATGCATAATGAAACAAATAATTAGAACATATAAAAAGTAGGCAAGACCAATGAAACAAACCAAGAGACCAAGAAATTAAGAGTAATGAGAGAATATAAATGTAGATTAAAGCACAAAATGTAAATAAAAAGAGGAAAAAGCGTAAAAGCAAATAACATACAAAGGTAAATGGAGATATTTAAGCATAAGAATATTCAAAGGAGAAAAGCAAAGTAAGAAGGATTTAAAGTCACAAAGAAGCAGAAATCAATACAACTGCCGAATAAAAGGGAGAGGTTGGACTTCCCTGGTGGCTCAGTGGTTAAGAATCTGCCTGCCAATGCAGAAGACATGGGTTCGATCCCTGGCCTGGGAAGATCCCACATACCGCGGAGCAGCCAAGCCCATGCGCCACAACTACTGAGCCTGCGCTCTAGAGCCTGCGAGCCACAACTACTGAGCCCACGCACTGCAACTACTGAAGCCCGCGCACCTAGATCCCATGTTCCTCAACAAGAGAAGCCACCGCAATGAGAAGCCCGCGCACCGGAACGAAGAGTAGCCCCCGCTCGCTGCAACTAGAGAAAGCCCGTGCGCAGCGACAAAGACCCAACGCAGCCAAATAAAATAAAATAAAATAAAAATAACAGGGAGAGGTTAAATAGAACATAAATAGCTTTGCAGTACACCTGAAACTAACACAACACTGTAAATCAGCTATACTCCAATAAAAAGTTTTAAAAAAGTAAATAGCTAAGTAAAAGAAATTAGAAGTTGAGTATAAAAAGACAAGTGTTAGGCCCGTGAGCCATGGCCGCTGAGCCTGCACGTCCGGAGCTTGTGTTCTGCAATGGGAGAGGCCACAACGGTGAGAGGCCCGCGTACCGCCAAAAACAAAACAAAACAAAACAAAAAAAAGACAAGTATTAAAGTAGCCATAGAAATTTTTTATCTCAACCTAAATCTAAGAGACAATAAAAAAGATGGTAAAAGTCAATGGAGGTTTGAAATTTTGAGATAGAAAGAGGGTCAGCATGAAAAAAGAAAAGCAGTTCAAAGCCATATAAGAACAGCAAAGTGTATGCAAATAGGCAAAAATAATAGCAATAGAATGTACTTTTAAAAGGGTATATCTTAAAGTAAAAGGTGTTATTAACTTCAAGAAAACAAGAAGAAAATGACCCGAGTAGGAGAGCAGGTAGGCGTCCTGTGTCTTCGGCAAGGCCCTCTGAGCTGAGGCCATGGGCTGCAATGTTGCGTCTCCAAGTAGGAGGCTTAGGCCCCCGTGGGTAGCAAAGCTCCCGGCTGTGAGGAAGAGTGTGCACCAGTGACGAAGGGCAGTAGCATGGTAGATGAGGAGTGAGGTCGGTGGCCCAGATAGCTTGTCCCATTTGGCTGGTCACAGCAGCACCTGGGCAAGACTTCTGCAATCCCTACTTGGGACGAAAGATGGTACCAAGACGCTTGCACAACATGAAACAGGGTGGTTGTTTGCACGCACTTTTGGTGTCTAGACATACTGGAAACATGCAGAATTGTTCAAAGGGGAAGAAAGGAAAACTCCAGAAGTATAGTGTCTCTCAAAGTGTGGGATTGGGGGTGGTTCAAGACCACGGGCACCCAAATTACAGACTACTGCTCAGAGCAGGGTTGGGGTGTTCCAGAAGGTCTGCCTGAGTAACCAGCATGCGGGTGATTCCTATGACCAGGAGAGTTTGGGCGAGTAGGGCCCGGGCCTGCTTCATGCTTCAAAGCTGGGCTTCGGTGAAGAAATCTGGGGACTTAGTCCTACAGACAGCAACTAAAAGAATGCTGGGAATTACATGCACGAAATGATCCATTCTCACGGGTTTCACCACAAACACACAGGAATCACTGCGTTCTTAACTGACGGCGTGATTCATTCATCAAACATTGCCCACGTTGGCCAGGCAGCTGGCTGAATCAGGAATTTGAAAGCCCTGGGGCCTATGTTAGAGGACTGGCATAGGGGTGTAAAGACTGTGCTCCACACTCATGTACTCAGGTGATTGTTTTTCCTGCTCCACCAGCACTGTCTCTAGTCATGCTGAACTCCTTGCCATTTCCAGGCCCACATGCTCTTCATTCCTCTGTGCCTTTGTTCAAGCCGCTCCCTCTTGTTGGAATGCCTCTCTCCCTTTTTCCTGTCCCACAACCTGGTAAAGGCCACCTGCTCCTGGAAGCCCTCCGTAACCATTCTAGGCAGAGGGTCCCTTCTCTTCAGTCCCATAGTAGCCCCTGCATTCCTCTGTCAAATGCTGGGCTCTGCTTCTTTCGCTATTGTCTCTGTGCCTGTTTGTATTCCTCCCCTGCCTTCCCCAGCTGCCCTGGAGCAAAAGGAGACTGCAGCACCTTAGGGGCAGGGATCATTTCTTCGTCTGCTGTTTCTGCCTTAGCGTCCGGTGGTGAGGCCTGCTATGTATAGAGCAGCTGGTAAATAAATGGTTGCTTTGCTTTTCTCTACACAGGTGGGTTTGTGTTGGTGGCTTGTCAAAAGTCAGATCATGGCTGTCTCAAACACTTTAAAAAATAAGATGGCATATAAACAGGCAAAAAATAAAAATACTATGATGAACTTTTTTGAGCTCTCTGATACTTGAAGGTGATAAGGCAGCTTTATTAAGATGAACTGAACCAATGACTGTTAATATATACACACTAAACATTGCCATAAAACACAACCGATATACAAATGAAGATTCTTAGGGAAAATGCTTATAGTTACGTTTTCCAAATTATGGGCCAGGGACCTCAGCAGGGCTTGGGGTTGTGGATCTATAACAAAGAGTCCAGTATCCAAGCATATACCAAGCATTGTTTGTAGACTAAATGACTCACATGTATAAGTACTTTTTCTCAAATGAGTATGGCTTATAAATTGCAGTTTCACTTAAAAGTGTTACTGAACTTTTTGCTGCTTTTTAGTTTCGTAGGTGGTTACGATGGGAAGTCATCATATTTAAAATGATTGGGAAACTCAGGCTTATTAGGTGGCTGGGACGCAGTTAGTTGATGACTTCTGTGTTGTGCAATGTCTTCTGTCACATGTTCACTCTGCACTGGTACTTAGGCCTGTGGAAGCTGTTTGAATTCTGCCTGAAATTAACCACCACTTACCTGGATAAAGCCAGCGTCAGAAGTCTAACTATGGACACCAGGGCGGGCATCTGCTTTGTTCCTGATGCTGGATCATGCTCTTCCCCCTTTCCCCCCTTTCTATATTTATTCCTTCAATTTTTGAGATGGGCAGTACATTTCTATACTAAACAAAGATCTGGACTTCTATAAGTACTCTAGAGCAGTTATTACCACATTAAAAAAACTTTTTACTAAGCAGGAAAATTTCAAAAACAAAACCCCATACAACCCCAAATCCTGTGGGGACCAACAAAAAGACTGCCAATTTTTAATTTTACCAAACTAGAACATTTAATGAAATGAATGTGTATATATCATCACCAGATTCTCAAATACATCTTTTCACTATACAGTGAGAACATGCTGCCTCCTTAAAGACTGTCTTTAAATGAGCTTTATGGAAAGCTCACTGTGTTGTCCTTTGTCTTGGACTGGTGATAACTTTGGCCTGCCCAGATTGATGGGCCTCCAATTATGAATGGCTGTCCTAGTGAGGAGGAAGGGTGAGATAGGGGAAAATGTCAGATTGACCTGAAGGCTATGCTCTTTCTTTCTGGTCCAGTGATGCCTTCTAGCCCTAAATTCCTCAATCTTAACTGGCATCTCTCTTTTTTTTTTTAATTTTATTTATTTATTTATTTATTTATTTTTGGCTGTGTTGGGTCTTCGTTTCTGTGCGAGGGCTTTCTCTAGTTGCGGTGAGCGGGGGCCACTCTTCATCACGGTGCGCGGGCCTCTCACTGTCGTGGCCTCTCTTGTTGCGGAGCACAGGCTCCAGACGCGCAGGCTCAGTAGTTGTGGCTCACGGGCCCAGCCGCTCCGCGGCATGTGGGATCTTCCCAGACCGCGGCACGAACCCGCGTCCCCTGCATCGGCAGGGGGACTCTCAACCACTGCGCCACCAGGGAAGCCCTGGCATCTCTTTTACTAAAGGAGTTTAGTAATCCAAGATGACCCGAGATCATGCAGCACTGGGTGTAGGGCTAAAACATTTGGTCAGACCATGATGCTGCTAGTCCATGTCCTCACGACACCATCTGGTAAATTAACTTTGAACTTTGGAAACCAAGATGACTATTTTTCTTGGCTGGAGGTGATCTTCTTTCAAATTGTTATTGTCATGGGACATGAACTTAGTTGCTTATGGATGTATAAAAACATGTTTTCAAGCTGGTGATATTCCATTTTAAAGAAAACCAGCACTCAAATATTTTCACATAAATTATTGAGAACTCATTTTAAAATCATTTATGGTGTCTATACAACTGGAATTTGTGATGCTTAGATTGTTCACAACGACTGACACCTTGGGCATTTCTCAGCGTCTGTTCCACATTCTCTACCTGTACCTGGAACCAATGCTTTGTATCTTCTGTAAAGGACTCCAGGAATCTACAGCTAAGTACCATGGAATCCAGAAGTGGCTTTGGTCCTGGAAAAGATTGATTAAGACCATCACCCATGCTATTTAGCACGAATTATATATTATCTTTCATCTCAACAGATTTGTGAAAAGGCATGGAAAATAATAGAGGAACAAAAAAAATGATTTCACTGTTATATTGCTTCATATTACATCATTTCATTATCTTCTTCCTTTATTTTTTAAAATATTTCTTTTATTAAGTGAGCAGGGAAATACATGATTGAACAAATTGAAACTACAAGCTGTGACCTTTACAAGACTGAGTGAAACAATAAATTCGTCAGAAGGCATGTGTCAATTTCCTACAACAAAACTTCATGCAACAACATTCAGTGGAGCTAAATATATACAGATGTTAGAGGCTGCCCAGGGAAGCCTCAGAACTATTGTCACTTGGAAGAATCATAAGACCCGAATGTCATTAGGCTTTCTTGAAGCTGCATTTGGCAGAATACCTTTAATGTTGTTTATTTCTTGTTTTAGAAAAAAAATTGTTGTTATCATTTTTAAACATTTAGACCAGAAAACAAAATTCAGTATCCTCTTCCCACTTCTAGTAACTCTGTACTTATTGCACTGCCAGTAGCTTAAAATGGATCATTATCTGTATAAATGTAATGGTTTTGAAATACATTTTTCTCAAGGTTCTATATGACAGCCTCTCTTCCAACCCTGCAGCTTGGCCTGTTAAGATGATTCATGGAGCAAGAAAGTACAGCCAGGATTATAGCGAGGTGTTTTCCATCCACAATAGCCTTCCAGGAAAGGACATCCATTAGGTTTTCCATTATCTACATGAAAGCAGACCTATGCTTTTATGATATAGACTTTGGACACAGCTTTTTGTTTTGATATTGAAATGAAAATGAACTTTTAGTTTTATACCTTCATAAAAAATCCCCAAACTCTGTTATTTATTTTCATTCATTCGTTCATCCGATAAATACTTACTGAGTGATTACTATTTTCCAGGCATTATTATATGTACTTGAGATAGGCCAGTGAACAGACTAGATGTTGATAAGTGCTATGAAAGGCAGAGACTAAGTGGGGGATTGGAAATTATTTTATGTAGGTCTCTGATAGTTTAGGGATATTTGTGCAGAGACCCAAAGGAAGCAGGGAGCACATGATACAGACACATGAATGGAGAGCTTTCCAGACAGAGGAAACAGCCAGGGCAAAGACCCTGAGACAGGAGCATGCTTTGAGGGTCTCCTGGGTAAAGCAAGGAGGGCAGTGTGGCTGGAGCAAAGTGAACTAGGGTAACAGTAGATGAGGTCAGAGAAATGGTAGTGGTGGTTGGGAATGGAGCAAAGGCTAGGTCAGATTTATTAGGGCCTTATGGGCCACTGTAGGACGTTGACATTCTGAGTGAGATGGGAAGACACTGACCACTTGAGCAGAAAAGTGGCCTAAACTGGTATATTAGTGGATGTTTTAAAAGTGTCATCTCAGGCAAAATGTGGCATGGTCTCAGCTTGGATTATGGGTATTTTCTAAAGTGGGCCGGTGCGGGGGAATAAGGTGTTTTGTTTTTAATGGATTGCATGCGGTATGTGAAGGAGAAAAATGAAGGGAAATGATAAGATCTTCTGGTCTGGAGGAACAAAGTTGCCATTTACTGACATAGAGAAGACTGTAATGGGAGTAGATCTGTAGGTGGGGTGCAAATTAGTGTAGTTTTAAATATGTTGAGTTTGAGATGTCAATTATGCATCCAATGAAGATGCCAAGTAAGTAGTTAGACATATAAATCGGGCTCTCAGAAAAGAGATTAGGGCTGGAGATAAAAATATGAGTATTCATAAAAATATGATGGTTTTTCAAACCCCAAGACTAGAAGAGATCACTTAGAAAGGGGATGTCCAGTGCTGGGCACTCTAGGAATTCAGCAAAGGAGACCAATAAGGAATGGTCAGAGAGGTGAGAGAACACGAGAGGGATGTCCCAGAGCTGAGAAACTATTCAATACTTCAAGAAGGAAGGAGTTATTCCCTGTGTTAAAGACTGCAGGTAAATTAAACGGCACGAAGTCAGAGACCTGGCCATTGCACTTGACAGTGTGGATATAACTGGTGTCCTTAGCAAGAGCTGCTTGTGGTGGGGATGGAAAGCTGATTTATTTTTTTTGTGTGAAGGGGAACAGATAAGTAAGATGGCAGTTAGGGATGGTAGTGGGGCCCAGGGTGTTTATAACACAAGAGATTGCTGCATGAATGCAGTGCAGCCCTCCAACAGAATGAGTCAAGCTGGTGACACAGAAGATTTTTGGGGTGATGACCTTTATTTGGTGACAGTGGATGGGATCCACCTAGAGCAAAGGGGAAGAATTGCCTGCTACCAGTTTAGGAGGTGGTGAGGTAATTGGTAAGTTTCACTGTTCAAGATCAGGAAACTGAGAAGCCAGGGATTCTCTAAGTGGTTCTTGAAATCACCAAGAATTAATCAAGGGTGGTGTTGGAGATGGTGACAGTGAGCTAAGAACCAAGATACTGAAGCAAAGAGGGGGAGTGACCGAAGGTAACTGGAGAACTTATAGGCTGATGGCAAGAGCTTCAAAGCATTGAAGTGTTGAGAAGGAAGAAGGGATAATAGTTTGGAAGTGGCAATGAAGAACAAGCAGGCGTCCTACTACTATCAATATTTTATTTTTCACATTTTGATAGAGATAACATAAAATAGTATATTCCAGGGTGTGGCAGTCACAGTATGGGAAAACCCCAGCTTAGAACCTATCAGATCATTTCTAACTACAGCTTGGAACAAACTTAGACAACAGTAACTGAAGGCTTTTTGAATGCAGGGAAAAAAAAATACTTGAAAGTAACCAAAAGGTTCAGACTAGAAAATATGCCAAGAAGATTTTCTTCTTTTATACCCTGACACAGGTGAGACTTAGCCAGTTTCAGCACGTTTTTGACAATTTAAAACACTTTAGAAAACTGGAGATTTAAACAATGTAAACACTTGTAGGCATAGCGAAATGATAGTTTTCCCTTCCAATATTATAAATTTGGCATTTCTACAGTTATGTTAACATTGTAAAAAAAGAT
Organism: Stenella coeruleoalba; assembly: GCF_951394435.1. NCBI lineage: Eukaryota > Metazoa > Chordata > Mammalia > Artiodactyla > Delphinidae > Stenella > Stenella coeruleoalba. The sequence goes on from NC_137150.1 coordinate 49,556,771, forward strand.
AGCTAAAATGCACAAAAATAGTTTCACAACATCCAATTTTAAACTTCATCCAAGCTGTCATCCTTTTTTGTTTTTTCCTGCTGCAGATTTATTTCTTGCTGTCACCTAACACTTGAAATTCTGATTCAGGGTGATGTCTGAGGTTTTTAAATAAACCATAATACAGAATTACTATTCCTTAATACTAACCCCAGGGGAAGAGATAGGAGGAAGAGGCAGCTGGGGCATGGATATTTGCTATGGACAAACAATGATCCATTGCTGGAAATGAAAACTCACCTTTCCTCCAGTATTTGCCCAGCCTCAACTGTGCAATGCAATTTAGTGTGATAAAAACAAACCATCAAAACCAAACCCTATCATGCAAAGAGTTGAGTTAGTTTGAAGATATCTACACAAAGCAAAAATCTGGAAACTTTGGAGCATTTCTATTTTAAACTGTATTTTCTAGTCTTCATCCAAATGTTTGGCATCATGGACAGAGTCAAAGATTTTGGTCTGAATTTAGAATATCTCAAAACTTATCCAGGGATTTTTGCTTTTAAAATGCTTTTATGAGTTTTATTTTGGTGCATTCTGGCATTTTCTGGAATGACAGCCCTAGAAGAATGAAGTTCAAAGCAGAGAGTTATGGTCTCATACTGTTTGATGCTATGCAAATTTTTGAATATTCTAATTGTCTACGGAAAAAGTCCCAGAACAGTGATACAGTATGCAAATCAAACAACACTAGAAAATATTTGGTAGACATGTACAAATGGTCAGTTATGAACTTGCAAATTCTCAGGAGGTTTTCTTTTTTGCTGGAGCTTCTGAAAGAAGATCAGTTTATACCCATTTTGGGACCCATAAAAGGAGAGCAGCACATTTTAAGGTTCTCGATATTGCAATCCTGATCAAGGCCAAAATGTAATGGTATTTATGAGAAATGCTGGCAGGTAAATGAAATAAAATTCAGATTTTTGGATTTTATTTTGTAACTGTATAGTCTCAGGGAAGCCAGCTTTGGATGTGTTTGTTACTCTTTGATATAGTTAGATTTAAAATTTTGCGGGATGAACTAAAAGGTAACTCATAATTCACAGAAACTGTTGAGATGGTCAGAACATAGAATCAGGAGACTTGGGAACATCGGGAGCATGGCAGCGTCATTCAGAATTGCCATCAGCATGTTATGGGTATTCTCCTATTTTCCTCCGGAAGGTTAAAAAAAGTTTGACCAGTAACTGCATCTTCTTTCTTAAAAAATAATGTAGCACATCTTATACCTGAAAGCAGTCAGCACAAATGCAGGTGATGCCTGTTCAAGCAGACTTTCAAAGACAGCACACACTATTAACACAAATAGCTCTTCAACATTTCAAGAATACAGTGACAGGAAGTGGGACACATACTAGTAGGGAAAACATTTTTTTTTTTTTTTTTTTAAACTTCATGGAATGTGAGGTCAGACTTCAGCCGCTTCTTGTCTGGCAATGGACAAAACCAAAATGGCTCCGGCCTGAATTTCACATCTCTTTCTAATCTACTGCACAGGAGGGACCAGAGACACCAATTACCAATAAGTCACAAGAGCAGACAGAAAACTGTTAGTAGGTCTTGACAACCAGGAATTAAGATGCTTTTAAAAAATGTGTACTTGATGCAACATATGTAAGAAGCGTGTCTTGGAAAGCTGTGTCAAAGTGTTAGAAAAATGGAGTCCCTGTTTGAGTGGCCTTGTGGGATGTCATCTGTGCCTTAACCTATACCGTTGCAGTAGCTCTAAGCCTTCTTGAAGCACTGTTTGAAAGTCTTCAAGAAAAATGATATCTAAATAGAGTCATTAGATTTTATGTGGCACTTGGTGCAAGCTGTCTTCACTTATATTGTGTGCAAGGACAATGGTCTGAATGTAATTGGCATGGAGAGAGAGTACTCTCCCCATCTGAAGGGATCTTACAGGTCCGCTGTTCCCATTACCCACTGCATGGAGGAATCTTCTCTAGCGTCCCCGACTAGCACTCAGCAATGATAGTCACCTGACAGACCCCGGCCCACGACGATGGTGTGAGCAGCTGCAGTGGATTTTACTGCCTGATTATCAATTGAGAGTAGCAAGGACAGAAGAGATCTAGAGAAACTTAACTTTGAGGGAGAGAGGGCTCAGTTTCTCTTTGTATAGAAATCTTAATAAAAATTTCTTTGGTCTTGAAACTAGTTTCAGTTTTTAGTTTTATTTTTTCCTGCTGGGGATTTTATCTCTAGAACTGGCTCATTTTATTTTTAAGATGATATTAAGGGGGATGAAAAGCACAACCACCCGCTCACCCCTGCCCCCCCCCCCCCAAAAAAGAATAAAGAATTAAAGCAAACCAAAAAGTTGGGAATTGTTACGGGCCCAAGAATAGTTATTCTGAAATATTCTGCATGACCTAGGCCTCAGTATTTCAGGGCTAGGGCCAGTCCTGATGGAGGAAAATGTATTTTTGGAGATAAAAGCTTCAAAGAATTCTTTAGAAATCTTTTAAGGAGCACAGCTTTGTGGGGGGCCCTTTTTAAATTTGGTTTTGCCTTGTACTCTGTGTAAGATATTTGTACAAAAATATAAAAGGCATGGCTTGATGTTTAACGTCTGTGTTTTATTGTTGTTGGCACCAGAAAAGCTCATGTTCTATGTTATGTCACTGTACATACTGTAAACAAGACTGCATTAATATTGTTCTCTTATGATTTTTTGTTTCAATGAATCTAGGCTTTAAAAAATACATTCACAAACTACCTTATGTTTAAACACAATGATTCCCTTTTATTTCTTAACTGTACCCAAATCCCACAATAAAAAAATCATTTAAAGCTGTGTGTTTCGAACTTACCACTTAGAAATCAAAACAAAACAAAACATAAAAACAAAGATCAGTTTGCAACATAATTTAAAGAAGCTTCTGGTTTAAAATACCACAGCAGCAATATAAAGAGCTGGTGGCAATCACATGCGGGGATGAGACCCAAATCAATATATCTTGTCCACGTCAGCATCCAATTACAGTAGTTGCTAAATTCAATCCACAACGTTATTGCTGAATTTGTTGCACGGAATTTGTGAAGATAATATTGTTCAGCAGCAGAACCTTAGCAGTAAAAATGAGAACGGGAGGATATCATTGCTTTTGAGCACTAAAGGGACCACGATGAGGACATCTTGGTGATTGCCTGAAGATAATCCTCAATTCCATTCCTGTGTTACCTGCTTAAAATAAATGCAAATGACAACCACCTTTACAGGAGGGGCAGAATCATCTATAACAGAACTAGAATATTTCCCCTTCCCTGTTCCCCCCTTGCCCAAGCCACCAGATTGAAATGGCGCCATTTTCCTAACGTGTATTTCGTTCTCATTAATAGCACATCAGCTGCTCATGTATTTAGGCAAAATCAGTAGGATCATAGATTTTTTTTTTTTGATCTGTTTAGAGTCATTGTTTTCTCCAGAAACAAGCCACATTAGTTTTGTTGTTGTTGGATTTTTTTTTTTTTCAAATTTTTAAGAAGAACAATTTGGTCAACTACTGTTTTATTTTAAAATATCAAGTGCACCTGAGATTGCCAGTTGAGCTCTCTATATGTCTCCTGGAGATAACACTGCTGTGATGAACAGTGAAACAAAACAAACGAAACGAGGTAGGTTAAAACAGGAAGCGCAACACAGATATCGTTTTGCAACACCTTGATACCACAGGCGGCCATGCTGGTAGCTTTGGAAAAAAAAATCCCAGACAGTCACGTAAAAGTTCGAATCATCCGCGTAAGAGTCTATAAGGACACAAGTCAACCTGAACGAAATACATACAAATTCTGCACAAATGTTGTTTACCATATGTTGGGTAATTTGGAGGAAGGTAAAATGATTAGGGTCTCAGAATTTTGGCCAAAGCCTTGCTTTCTAGTTCTATAACATCTGAACCAATGATGCCCGCTGGGTCTCAGGCAGGCTTAGTAGTCTAGTCCCTTCTCTCACCAACCCAGAGAGAACACAGGCAGCTCAGAAACATTTATTATTATTATTTTTTCAGTCACAGTTTTCATCTTGGGAAAGTGGCACCCTCAGGAGAAAGCTGGGAACGACCAGAGCCTGGATCTTATTTATTCTCCAATTCCCAGAAAGAACAAAGTCTTAACTCCTAACGAAGCCCGAACAGAGTGACCTCTTAGCTGGGAAGTTTTGTGCATTTGGAAAAAAAAAAAGTGTGTGTGTGTGTGTGTGTGTATATACATTTTTAGCTTGTTTCCAGAAGCTCTTTCTGTCTGACCCCCTCTGTCATCCCATCTTTTGCCCTGATCTGTTGCATAATCGCTGAGGCAATGTTGTATTATAGAGTCCCTCATTCACTAGAGCCAACTCAACTCAATGGCACTACTGTCCCATTCAACACACTCTGTTCTGTACAGGGCCATATAAAATAGGGCCTGCCAGACTCACAAAAATGGTAGTTGATTTTATTAGTCTAAGGCTAGTAGTTTAGCCATTTAAAATCTATTTCCCGCAAGTGGGGAAAACTAGTATTTTTCTTCTCTTTTAAAAATCCATTAGCAGTTGCTATCAAAAAGCAACCTTTTGGGTTCGTGAAGGCAAAAGAGTTCTACAATTACCCCACTATGTAGTTATGGCCTTCAGTGTAAAGAGATAAGGTACATTTATTGTGCTGTCTCTCACCATTCGAAATTGGAAATTTTACAACACATTGTATACTTAAAGCTAGCAGGCAGACAGAATTAAAAACAGACATTTTCTCAGTATGCATTCTTTCCCCATTCTTACAAAGTAAAGGGGTAAAGAAAAAAGGTAAAAAAACAAAACAAAATAAAACTCAAAAACCCACCAGAACACAGCTTAATCATAAGAGCACACAATATTTGTTTCTATCCCTAACTCCGAAGAGCACATGGTCCACCTTTGTCCACAGACAACGCAGCATTCTTGGGGATCTCCTGGAAATTCCTGCCACCTTTTTCTCTCCTTCTCAACCAGGCTGCAACATTGAAAGATGGACTGTACTGGGACGGGTGGAGGGAGAGGAAAAGGGTAAAGTGGTATGGTCAACCAAGCCTTCTGATTCTGCCTCTAGACTGGCATAAGTCCACATGAGTTATGTTCTTTTAAATTAGAAATAACGCCATGAAGATAAGTGCCAAGTGCTCTTCTGTTACCAGTTCATCATGGAATTTCTGTTGAGGGTCATGAAAAACACTTGGCTACTTCCTCCAGATCGCACGGATGCAAAAAATACCTGTTTGAAATTAAAAAGAAGTTAGTTCAACTGCATGGTTTCTTTCCCTCTTTTCTTCAACCGTCCATCCATTTTCTCTCACATGTCCTATCCTTGCCATGTGTCAGCTCTTAAGACTTAATGGCTGGTGTTTATAAAGTGCCTTTTAATACAGTGCATCCTCTGTAAACATCCCTGCCTTTATTCCTATGAAGGTTACTATGACTGACTGTGGCATTGGCCTTCAGGGACCCAGAAGGGGCTATATCTTGACTTGTAACAACCCTTTGGGCGCTCACTTTTTACAAGGGAGTTTTGTGCTAGGATAATATGCTGGATTTCTGGTCTAGGACACAACACGTCCTTTGTTAATTTCTGGAAAGCCACAGGGGCTCCCCTGATAACAAGAGGGCAGACTTTGGGAATGAAGAGAATCCTCTCACATTTCCAAAGTCAAGGGGGAATTTGGGGCCTACTGACTACTATACAACTTCATTTCTCAATTAAGAAAAAAAAAAAGTGGTTCTGGTCAGAGAGGGTAAGGTGTTTAATGCCTATTCACTTTGGCATTCCAAGAGTTAATGCTTGGTTTCTCTGCTGATGAATGCATATCCTAGGCCAAAGGAGATCATGGCATTAGTAAGGAGAACCACAGTCCCTTCGGTCTGGGTCTGCTAAATCATCTTATCAAACGACTGAGAGAAGCGAGCAAAATTTGGGGTACTGCTTGCTTGAGCTGAACATCAGTGAACCACTGCCCAGCAAAATAATATTCTGGGCTGTGGCCCAGTCCTTCAGTCAGCCAACACCAAACTTTGGTCCAAGGCATTTACTTTTGTCATTAGTATAAAGTCTCTGCTACTTCACTCCCACAGTTTCTTCAGAAGAATGCTGTCTCTCCCAACAACTTCTTCGGAAGTTCTGTGGAAATGCTCATCTTTCAGCTAATGCTACATATGTAAGTAAAGCTACTGTTAGGGTCAGTGAATCAAAACGGGGAAGCACAGAGGACCCATGGGAACACAATGAGGGAAAGAAAGGGCTGCTGTTCTCTCCAGGTTCTGTGAGCCCTGGCTCTAAACCTCAGGCCCCAGATGCTGGTGTGGTCCCAGCCTGCTGCTGAGGGTGTGGTCGTGACTTGACGTTGGCTTTCTGGGGTGGGACTTCAATGAACTGGAGTGTGGGTGTCCGTGCCCAGATCACTCCTAGTCTTATGATTCCCAGAGACTAGGCGGGGGCTGGAATTTTACTAGGGGTCAGGTCTGTTTTCTGGTGTATTCTGATAAGGGCCTGGGACCATCCTTGCCATCCCCAGCTGTTGTCCACCCAGACCACACCAGACCATACCAGGTCAGAGTAGTTGGCTACTCCAGGGCCAGACTAAGACCAGCCTGGCTTCTGGGGAACGGGAGTGAACCAAGAGATGCAGGTCTGTTCAACCTGTCACGTTCTTTTCTATAGATGTTTATGTCTGCTGTTTTGGGGACAGCATTTCTAAGTTGGCCATAGTCCCAAAGGATGAATTCACAAATACAGTAGAGCTTAGCTACTAAAAACTCTGGGTTAGTCTACGGGGAGGGCAAGGCAGAAGCAGCACTGCTGCAGAACACGCCTTCTGGGCGACTGATCATGCCAGACGAACACCGCCGATTTCACTGGAAAACAGTCCCCCTATGACACTTCAGAAGAAACATGGCTGGAATGACACAAGACATGGCACTAGTTGAGTTTGCGATTGTGCATTCCTTAAGGTATGGGTGACACTTTTAAAAAGTTTATATTTCTACACGTCAAATGTTTTACATTTAAAATCGAATATAATGTGATGGGTTACGTCCCAAGAGTGATTTTGTGAAACGTCCAGAAGTGGGGTATAAAGTTGACCCACTGTGAGATGACTAATGAGAGGCCGGCTCTTCTAAGTGCTTAGGAGAATTTGGGTTATTTGCTGAGTCATCTTAAGGCCTGCAAGCCACACAAGTTACAAAGAGTTTACAAGAAATTTTTTAGATGTTTTTATGTCTTTTTTTTTTTTTTGCAGTACGCGGGCCTCTCACTGTTGTGGCCTCTCCCGTTGCGGAGCACAGGCTCCGGACACGCAGGCTCAGCGGCCATGGCTCACGGGCCCAGCCGCTCCGCGGCATGTGGGATCTTCCCGGACCGGGGCACGAACCCGTGTCCCCTGCATCGGCAGGTGGACTCTCAACCACTGCGCCACCAGGGAAGCCCTTATGTCTTTTTTGATGCGTGAATAATATATTTTGAGGGTTCACATGAATCAAACCAAATAATGCCATTTCAAGATAATATTGATTGTTTAACACAGATGTGATTCAAATCAGTATAAAGGAAAATGAAGGTTTCACAGGTACCTGGTGGTCTCTTAAAATGCAAACACTAATGCAAATGTTGAAACGGATTTACCTTATCATTTCTTTCACATAGAAACTTTAACCTTTGAGCTCGCTTATGCATAAATACTCCATCCAAATGTCCTGTTTCCACTGACCGGATCTCAATAGCTTTCTCGCCCCAGCCCATTATCTGATTGGAATGAATGTAGGCTGTCAAAAGGAATTTCCAAAACTGCATTAAAAACATTAGATGGGCAATAACTCACAGCATCTGTTCACATCTTAACCACAAAAATGACAAACGACTTGAGATAAACAGACAAAGCAAGTCTTACAAGTGTTATTCACAGACTTTTTTTTTTGTGGAATCAAATGGTTGTTTCACATTTCTTGACTTTCGTTTCATTTGGGGGGTGTAACTGCTGAAGGAGATAAGGAATGGTTAACCTACCCACAGACGTGGGCATTTCTCCCCATTGGAGCACCACATCCTTAGTTATCCGGCCGTAGGTGTTTACATACACCCCCTCATCCTCATAGCAAACAAGCATTTCCATTCCATCTGTTTTAGGCAAGATGACAATGGCATGAGGAGTAATATTGCCCTGAATCTAGAAGACAAAGAAAGGCCAGGCATTATTCTTTTAAAAAATAAGACAGTATCTTAGCTATTAATCTCTAAGAATTGCAAAGAAAAAAAAAGAGTTTTTTCTTTTCCCTCTTCCATTTACATTCTAGAGACTGACGTTTTGTTTTGCTTAATTTAACCACCGACCTGTCAAATACCCTGGTACATACAAACTTAGGCACTAGGTTGAGAATGCAATTTACCTGTTCTAAAAGCAACAACTACAGCTATGGAGCACCTGCCCTTTGCCAAGTGTGGGCCCTTTCCATGTATAACTTCTGGCCTTTAAAACAGCTCCCCATGCTAGATATTTCTGTCTACGGATGAAGCAACTGCATCTCAGAGGGGTTATGTAACTTGACCAAAGCTGCACTAGGATATGGTGGTAGAATTGGGATTCGAGCACATTCCCGTGGACATTGAAAATCTCGTGTTTTCTATCTACTTCCAAAAAAGATGAGGAGAATGCAATCCAGTTGGATCTGATGGAAACAGCCCAAGTGGGGCCAAAAGGTGGGACCAAAACAGGCTATGAACAGTCAATACAGATAGTTTATCTGGGTGCCTAAATAAGTCCCCTACATATGAACCTTCAAGGTGTGAACTTTCCAAGGTGCGAACGTGTGTTCGCATGTCCAATATTCACGTGCCTGGTGTACATTGTGACGTGCGTGCATCCTCTACAAGTGGTTGTGCTTTTGTATACTTTACTTTTACAGTACTGTATAGAGTACACTAGTACAGTATCATTATTTCAAGCCCAGGATGTCCAGAAGCAAGAGTAAAAGCAGCAGTGATGTAGCTGGTACTGCTAAGGAGTGCCAGCTGTTGTACTGTACTACTGTACTTCTCAAGGTACTGTACTGTAAGATTAAAAATGTTTTCTTTATTTTTTGTGTTTTATGTATTATTTGTGTGAAAAGTATCATAAACTTATTACAGTACACTACTACATAGCCAATTGTGTTAGTTGGGTACCTAGGCTAACTTCGTTGGACTTATGAACAAACTAAACTTACGAACTTGCTCTCGGAACGGAACTCGTTCTTATGTAGGGGACTTACTGTAGTCCAAATTAATGGCTTGTTGAGAAAAAATTTCAAAATTACCGTTCACTAAAAAAAAATCATACTATTCAGGTAAGTGTAGATTGACTTGTTCTGGGAAAAGAGATGTGGTGTTGCTGCGATCCCCTGGTTGAGAATGTCATGGCCGTCCAGTAGGTACATGGTGGACAGGAAAGAGGGGATGGAGGATGATGATGGGGACAGCCCAGCCCCCTCACCAAGAGCACGGGCTGTGAGTCCTGTGTGCACATACACACACGAGGAAAGCTGTAATGTAACAACCAATGACGTACGTGTGCCGTGCCCCCAAACAACTTTTTTCAATTGTTGTGCTCCTTTGGAGTGAAGTCTTTAAAGTCTCAAAATACCAAACAGTAACAGATTAGGTCTCAGACTTTGTTGACGAATAATTTCTACTGTATGTTAGCCTTGGGACTACATACGTTAGAGGAAACAAAATTTACACTGCGCTCATCCTACTACATGAAACCATGGGCAGCACGTCCCTTAAAAGTCATGTTTTAGGCAATGTGTCAGTATAGTAATATTAATAGTACAATTTGCAGGGCCCTGTGCCAACTACTTTAGATGTATGACCTCACTTAATGCTGACGATAACCCTATGTGATAGGTCCTCTTAGCCCCATTTTACAGATGTGAAAGCTGAGGGTTGGACAGGCTGCCTAATGTGTCCACTATTGCAAAGCGAATACGTGCAAGAGCCAGAGCATGTGCTCCAGGGTGTCTGATTCCGCCACGTGACACTGCCCTCCACTTGAAGAGAGGAACGATAGCAGAAAAAGGATCACTGGACTTCTCCCACACAAAATGAACCAATCTCCTTCAAAAACTAAAAATAGAAGCTCATCTACTATAGTCTTGCTTAAAAAACAGAATCTATGCCCTTGAACCAAAACCACTGTATGTATTTTAATGTAAAATCCAATGAGACAACATGTCCAGTAAATGGCAAATAATTGCTACTACGTGTTACTCAATTTTAAGCAGCCATAAAAATCAGTTAAAGGTACATGTTTTATGACTTAAAAGCCTCATCTATTTAGTGAAGACCATAAGTCCATCTGCTTTATTGATTAGTAAAAGTTAGCATGACCTCCACTAAAAATGTACAAAAACAAATCTATACACACAGGTTGTGGAACAGAGTCTTGACAGTCTGCTTCCAGGAACTTACATGAGATGGTATGTAGATATCATAAGAGTTTCCTGAATCAACATCAATTACATGGAAACCAGTGTGTGAACCAAAAATAACCTTTAATCTTTGACCTTCTTCTACTGTGAGATCAACAAGCAGTGGCTTGTGCTGGAGATCTGCAAAAGACTTTAAAAATCACCCCATGAGTACGCACATCATTCAAAGACGTTACCTTAATAAATTTTTCCTTTAGCCATTTCCTGTGGAAGTTAATGTCTGACTTTCTTAAATTGAAAAGCTAGGAAATCTTTCTTTCAATTTTAGGGCTATTCATATTCTGACTCTGGGAGGAAGAGTCTAGCACCCATTTGTTCCCCTTTTTCTACCCCTTGTGCTCCAGGGCAGCGAAGCTGGTTGACAGTTGTCTGTTTTGATAGTGTCATCATATATTAAAAATTTGGTGGGCTTCCCTGGTGGCGCAGTGGTTGAGGGTCTGCCTGCCGATGCAGGGGACGCGGGTTCGTGCCCCGGTCCGGGGGGGATTCCACATGCCGCGGAGCGGCTGGGCCCGTGAGCCATGGCCGCTGAGCCTGCGCGTCCGGAGCCTGTGCTCCGCGATGGGAGGGGCCACGACAGTGAGAGGCCCGCGTATCGCAAAAAAAAAAAAAAAAAAAAAAATTGGTGTCTGGGTGCTGCTGTTCTTCCCTGTTTATTTCTGGCCTTTTTCCCAAGAAGAAGGTCCAGTCACCTCTCTGGCCCCTCTCCTTCCCAAGGGACAGCCAGGCCCAGGCATGGCTACTACCTTTTCAGAGACAGACTGGGTGGGCAGGTGGGCCAGCCCTGCGCTAAGCCTGTTCAGGGTTAACAGGCATGCTCTGGTTCCGACTCTCCTGGGTGAGTGAGTACACATCAGGCTGGCACTTTCTCTAAACTTAACGTTGAGATCTGAGACTTGGGTTTGGGCGATAGAGGACGGTGGGGATGATTCATCTCAAGACTCACGGCTTACGTTGGCTAGCTGGGTTTAAAAGGAAAAGAAAAAAAGGGCTCCAGCCACGTTTATCAAAGTTCTGTGTGTGAGACTCCAGAGTCTACGCCCCAGCTAACTGTCAATGTTCCTCTGTTTTCCTTTGCCATTATTTAATCCACACTCCACCTGCATTGGCCTTGAAGTCTGGGCGAGAATCTGTGAAACCACAAGTGCCTCGGCTATCATGTCACCGTCACCTAACAGACCCCTCCCTCCTTCTCTTTTGCTAACATCATTCTCATAGATGGGAGGTTCGAGCCTCATCTCCTTGTCCCACGGGAGGGCTCGACCCCCTGCCGGCTCCAGTCTTTCCTCTTCGAGTCCTTGCCTTTGCTCGTCCCTCTTTCTAGGTTGGCCATGGTTTGCTCAACAAAGCATTTTGCAGTCAATCCTGCACTTTGGCTAGTACACTGATGACAGTAACTTCAGAACCGGAACAGGAACAGGATCTTGACTGAAAAGCTTTTGTGAAGAGAGATTTTGGCGGGACAGCAGCACCGCTGTAGCTGTCAGGAGTCATCCCTGAAGTGTTATTACTAACGCAATGCATTCCAAACATTTCTCTCCATAAAAGCGGGGTTAACGAGTGGGGCCCATTTCGCATCTTCCTGAGCACATCACAAATGAACTCCTTGCCCTGCTAAAGGAACAAGATATAAGCGGGGGTGATTCAGCCCTGAAGAGGGCTTTGTAATGTTCCCAAGGCAGCTTCTGCCCTCACGTGGCATATGTGGCAACAGAAAATACATAAAGGGTCAAAGAAAGACAATAGTCATAAAGGTGGGGAGAAAAAGTGAGGGCCAAGGAGATATAAAGAAAGAGAGAGACGTAGGCAGAGAGCAAGAATGAACAGAAGGTAAATTCACGCTGGCTATGGGTAGACTGTGCAGCTCTGAAAACATCAGAGTGCCTGTAAGTACTGGTCCTTCTGGCATTTGGGGGTCAGCTTTCATGATCTGGAGTCAACGGGACCAGCATTTCCCCATCCTACTTCTGTTGAAGCTTATGAGTTATCAAGCCAACCACAGTGGGTACAGACTTAGACAAGATAAAAAATGAAACAGCAATGAAAATTGAAGGATGCAGAGAAACTAGGCCATTTCCATATGTGACTACATTCAGTATTCATTTTAGAAAAGTCCAACAGCAATGGGGATATATGAGCATCAAGTGAGTTTTAGCGACTTTTCCCCAAAAGGCTTACAAGGATTACAAGATTTAGAGACTCAGTTCGGCCTTGAGATTCAGTGCTGCTTGCTGTCGGTCTGCCTTTTTCAGACGAAATATCAAGAGAGTGCCCTAGTTAGGTGGGTGTATAATAAATCTCATTGCCTAATATAATGAATGCTTTGCCTGGTAACCATTCCATGCTAAATGCCACTTAGAGATGATGATGCATAGACCTGAAGTGGAGGAGGGTGTACCCAATTTTAATTTGACTAATTAACAGTATTTACTAATACCTAGTCTTTACTTTTAGAATAACAAGTAGGAGCTCCTACACTTTTAAAAGAGGTTTATTATATACAGAAAAATTGGTACTAGTGTTATGCGTAAGTTAACCACTGTTAACTGATGGGAACCTAAACTATATAAAAAAACAAGCCCTTGTTAGGTAATCACATGCCTACTTACCTTAAATGCCATGAACTTATGATATGGTTTAGGAGCCCAAGCGTATATCTCCACAGCATTCTTTAAGGCAATCACCAAGAATTTGATCCTTTCATATTTGACTGTAATAGAAAAGTTATGAATTAAAATAGTTCATTAATTTATTCAAGTTTTTGTATTAAAGAATGTGTAAACCACTATATATATATAGATATATAGACACACACACACACACACACACACACACACACACACACACACACACACACACATATATATCATCCTGACTGAGGGTAATGCTCTGGTGTGGGATGTTCTCATAGATACAGATTTAACTTCCTTTAATGTACTTGGTTTGCAGGATACCTGGGGCCTTTTGCTTCATACTGAAGGCTCTTTTCTTCATCTAAAGATGTAACTGGCTTAGGACTGCCTCTAAGCACTAGGTCTAGATGTGAATTACTTATTGTAAGAAGAATCTGTATAAAAATCCTTCATGCTTCCTTGCCTGGCTTTTATGTTCATCCACATGGAAGCAGCTGAGAGCCGGTATGGCAAGATGGTAGAAAAATCAACAAATGGGTAGAGACATAACGGCTGCTGTTCGCTTATTATTCAAACTTGGATTCCAGTTATTAGGAGTTCAAAAAGGACCAGTGCCCTTAACATGAGACCCCAGAGAGATCCCTCTCCCTTCCTGCTATGTGAGGTTATAGGGAAAAGACCACTGTCTGTGACCCAGGAAGCAGGCCCTCACCAGATGCTGAATCTGCCACCAACTTGATCTTGGCTCTTCTCAGCCTCTAGAGCTGTGAGAAATAAACTCATGTTGTTTATGAGCCACCCAGTCTGTGGTATTCTGTTACAGCAGCTTGAACAGACTAAGACAGTACACATGGCAGTCTTTTTATTTATAAAATGTTTGAACAAACAGAATATTCTGTGTCCTAAAGAATTTAGCCCAAGGTAACTGACCAAATTCTTGTTCTCTGAGCTCTTTTTCTGTAGCATGCCTCTCCTGTTTACTATTCTGTCTTTAATATACTTTCAAATACTTCTTCAGTGATTTATTTCCATATATATATATATATTTTTGCGGTACGCGGGCCTCTCACTGTTGTGGCCTCTCCCGTTGCGGAGCACGGGCTCCGGATGCGCAGGCTCAGCGGCCACGGCTCACGGGCCCAGCCACTCCACGGCATGTGGGATCTTCCCAGACCGGGGCACGAACCCGTGTCCCCTGCATCGGCAGGCGGACTCTCAACCACTGAGCCACCAGGGAAGCCCTCCATATTTCTAAATGACGTGCTGATAATGTTATTTACAACTTTTTTCAGCTGTAGATATTACCTACTGACTCTGGAGAATGGAAAGGGTCTAGTCTCTTACAGCAATCTCCTCTCTCTAGATCTCTCTTTCAAACGTACACATCTCTTCCTCCCCATACCTCCAATATAGTTATATTTACAAGCTTTGGTCAAGTCAACATCCTGTGTTTAAATCATTATTGTTCATAGATGAGGCATGCAGTATACCATTATTATAATTCCTTTCTTGCTTTCAAATTTTTTTCACTTCCTTATTTTCTATGTATCTATCTCTAAGCACATGGAAACTTTCTGTTAGTGCTGTCAGTACAGTCAAATATGGCAGGTAATCTATTAGTAACATTTTATTTTTCTTGTAGGTACCTCTTCCTGAACCCTCCATTGTCCCACTTTGCCTGGACTAATTTCTTTCTCCTTCTCTGTCTCTCTCTCTATATATACACATCCTGCTTGCTCTGTTTCTCTGGAGAGCCCTGGCTAATACAGATGGGTTATAAAATACTAAGTGAAAAAAATCTTTCCGTTAGAACTCTGAAAGCCTTGCTCCATTGTCTTTTTTCTTTTCTCTTGGCCGCGCTGCACGGCATGTGGGATTTTAGTTCCCTGACCAGGGATCAAACCCTCACCACCTGCAGTGGGAGCGTGGAGTTTTAACCACTGGACTGCCAGGGAAGTCCCCTCCATTGTCTTCTAACCTTCTAGTACTGCTGTAAGTCCCAGGCTACCTAATTCTGTGTCTATTACATGTAAACTGTTTATTTATTTACTTATAATTTGAAAGCTTTAAGAGCCTTCTCATTTCCTGGGTACTGAAATATCATGTTGCTATGTCCTCTTGTGAGTCGTTTTTCATTCACTATACTAGGTACTCCTCAGTGAATCTTTTTAATTTGAAATTTTGAGGTCTTAATTCTAGAAACTTTTCTTGTATTCTTTCTTTGATGCTTTCTTCCCCTTCCACTTCTTAATCTTTTTCCTAAAACTCATGTAACTTATATTTTGAACCACTTGGACTGAAACTTTTATTTTCTTACCTATTCTCTCTTTTTTCCTTTCTTTTCATTCTACTTTCTAGGACATTTCTCATGTTTGTCTTTCGACCCTTCTACTGCATTTTTTATTCCTGCCAATATATTTTAATTTCCAAGATTTTTTTTCTTGGTCTCTGAATGACATTCTCCAACCCTGTTCCATCTTTTTAAAAAAAATAACACCTATTCTTCTTTTATGGAAACAGTATTTCTAATCTCTCTGAAGTTAGTATATTGATAGTTTCTTTAAAAATTTATTTGTTCCACTCCTCATTATCCTTGTTTCCTCTAAAGTCCCTTCTTTCTGTTTAAGTTTCCTTCCCATTAGTGGATTTTCCCACTGTCTGCTCTAGTGGCCTTATCGACTGATGGGCTTCACTTTTAAGGTGGTTAGATAGCATGCTCTTTCCATGGCATTTCAAATATTAGTACCTCAACATCTTTTCTTGCTGGCCATTTAGTTTCTCCAAAGACCATCTTTCAATCTCTTGCTTGGGAGTATAAGCATGGCTGGCAACATTTGGGGTGCTAAACAGGGGAAGGAGGTGTCTGTGTGTGTATCAATGTGTCCTTATAATTCAATATTCCCCATCAACAGATTGGCTGTGCCCACCTTTCATCTTCTGCTGCTGTCAGGGAGGGTGGCGGCCTGACTGGGTTCTGGAGGATTTGCTGTTCATCAACCTTCCAACAATCCTCCCATTTTCAATCCCACCCTCCACCTCCACCTCAGATACACCTGGGATCTCAGGTCCTGGCCCTTTCTGAGTTCTGTTGAGTGACTGGATTGATTTTGATGACTTTCCTCACAGCAGACTTAGAATTCAGCATTTCCTGGTCAGCTAGTTCTGTTCCTAGTCATCTAACAATTCTTGTTCAATTTTGTTGACATCTCTTATCTGTTTTCTCTTCTCCTGGTCCCTTTGTCCTTGTAGGTTTACAGCACTTTTATTTCTTCATGGTTATTTTAATGGGTCTTTGGGAGCGAGTTCAAACTGGAGCCTAAGACTTTATTCTGAATGCATTCTTTGAACTTCATCAATCTAACTTTTTGGGGAAATAATGCAAGTATATTTAAGGTGCCAGCAGTGTCTTAAACTGGTCACAAATGCATCATCAATATCTGATGGAAAAAAACTAAATGAAACTTAACTGAATAATTTGGATTGAGCAAACAATTCCATGTCTTGAGACTTACCAACTTTGTAATGTATACAGCCTTCCAAGTCCCCAACAGTGATCCAGCCTTGTTTCTTTTCTACTTCTGGGTCATTGTGTAATATTCTGTTTCTTAACCATGAAAGATAGTAAACTCGTAGCTTATTCTTCTTTCCTGTTGAAGTAATAGAACTTTAATTTCAAGGCCCTGAGACAGCTTTTTCTCTCAATCCTTCTCCATCTCCATTTTATTTTATTTATTTTTATTTACACTTGTGTGTGTGTCTGTGTATGTGTGAAGGCACAATAACCAGTGTCTCCAGCATCGTCAAAGTATTGTCTCTGCCAGAACTTACGATCAAAACAGGTCCAAGTGTTTTGGGCAAATAACCACTGCATAGTTTTTCTTTACCTTCTGGCTTTCTATTTGAGTAAGGTGCTCTTATTCTCTCCTCCCAGTGCAAAGGGCAGTGTCTGCTCAGTAAGACCTAATTCTGTAATGGAATGGTTGATCAGTGTTCCAAAACATTCCAGATCTAATTACATGAAGGAGTTTTGACAACTGGACATTTTAGCATACTCATGTGTGACTACCTTCTACCCAACAGCATATGTTAATGCAGAGACCCCCTTACTCGCCTCCTCTATTACTTTAAAGATGACAGCTGGTAGTAGTTTCATTTTACCAAACAGAAAAAGGAATTTCTTAAGGAGATATGAGAAACAAGTTCAATGACGGCAATCAGGGCTCAGAAAATAACCCTTGGACATGTTTACAGTGCTGAGATCCCTGAAAGGAGTGTCAAACAAAAAGAAGAATGGAGAAAAAGATGTATACTTGGAAAAAAAACACAAAAGTTCCCTTTGGTAAATGATGGGAAGGAGATCATGGATTAAAGAATTCTTAGTATGATAAGGAAACATCTTAAAAACGTTGAGGAGTTTTAAATTGAGGAGCAAAATTTAATCTATTGAGATTATTTGAGTACCAGATAAGAAGATGTCCCTTGGGGTGGCTTTTCCTAAGTGATCAGTAATTTAAGCCTGTGGGTTATACTTCTTGGGTACTTATTTTCCTTTCACTTCTCTTAGGTGTCAAAAAATGTTCCATATTTTGCAGCTGTGATATATACCAGAAGAAAAGAATTCATTAAAGCATTGCACACTGGATTTGACAGGAGAGTACATTTATAACCTAAATTAAGGGAACCACGTGCAGTTACTATTCCTTTTTATAACCAAAAGCCTTGAATATGCATTGATTTCTATAGCTAGGATGGGCAGGAGGGCTGGTGCTTTCTCCTCTCTGTGCCAACACAGATCCGAGGGCAGTTCAAGAAAATCTGGCTTCTGTTTTCATTTTCTTCTTTCCCTACCTATGCACCTCATAATAGGAAATGGTTACACTTTTAAAAATGGGATGTGTCACTAACAACATAATGAAGTCTGAACATGGATTTTCTGATATCATTTCCACTTTTGGTAGGTGACTGGCAGATGTACGGTTTTAAATTTGATTTGGGGGTGTTACAATCAAGAACGCATTACCCAGAATAAAGGAGTACACTGAATTAAACTCAAATGATAATACAGGAAGAATTTACTTGGCGAACCCTTATTTGGGGAGAATAAAAAGAGATGAAACTGAGCATTCAATGGACAGGCAAAAGAGGAAACTGTAGCATCAAATGAGGGCCTTTTCTCAAAACAGAAGTACAGTTGAAGAGTTAAACTTTATTCAAGGTTCAACCCAAGAGGAGCCCTATGTTTCTCTTTGCAAAATAATGGCTGGTTCTCAAACTTGGCTGCACAGTGGAGACACCTCAGGAGCCATGAAAGCTTCTGAGACCTGGGCCACACTCCCAGATTCTGACCCGTTAGTCTGGGGTGCATGCTGGAGTTTTCACACCTCCTCAGGTGGTTCTAATGTGCACGGGTACTGTCGGTTTCATACTGGATGGGATAGGAGGGGAAAAGAGGGGTATTATTTATTAAACTCCTTCAAACACCATCCGAAAGAAAAAACTTTCAAGAACATAGACTCCTTCAGGTTACATTTTTAACTTGTCAGTAGTAAGGCTTTCACTTTTGTCTCTCTCTCTTTTTTTTTTAAGCTCTTTTTGGGAAGTGGAAAGCTGCAGAGGGTGGCAATGATTCCTACCTTCCAATCTCCTTGCAGACTCAATCACCCAATGGGCCAGCTGCACTTGCTAAAATGTCAGTGAACTATAAACTAAAGCAGTTCTTATAAGAAAAGAGACCAGAGAAATTTCTGCTTACAAAATTTCTCACTCCCAGAAGCTTACATTTATTTATTTATTTTTAATTTAATTTTATTTTTTATACAGCAGGTTCTTATTAGTTATCTATTTAATACATATGAGTGTATATATGTCAATCCCAATCTCCCAATTCACCCAGAAGCCTACATTTTTATATTCTCCATCTGAGAGTAGATTGCAATGACTGGAGTACAGACACCTTAAAAGGATCCTTGCTGAGTCCCGGCAGAGGGTGAAGGCCCATATGTACACAGCCGTGGTGGTATGTCTCTGTCTGATTCAGATTTCAGGCAGAGGTGAGAGACTTCCCTTTGAAGGTCAGAATCTCTGGAGTTACAAAACGTGGGTGATGTCATTCTGGTCCTACTGCCATAATTTATCGTGCTGCTCGTTGGCTGGGAAGGGCAGAGCTTACTATTCCTTCAGAAGTGAGGTGATCACCTTTCCCACCTGTGCAGACCTGGAGGACTTGGTCATCCCAGCAACATACCTGATATCGTCACGAGGACATTCAGTCCCTCTAGCACATCCATCTGCTGAAATCGCCTCCGGTTGATCAGATTATAAACTTTGCCTTGCCCGCTTCGGTCCAAAAGCATCAGGCCATTTTCAGTTCCCACCAGGAGGTTTACACCTGCAAATTTAAGAAGCATCCCAAGACTGACTCTTTTGGACTTTACTCTTCCGCATCCAGGGTCCCTTTAAAACCTAAGAAACTGTGACTTGTAAATATAAACTAATGGGCAAGCAGGTACTACAGTAGGGAGTGTAGAAGTAGTAGCTCTGAGACAGTAATTAAATCACTGTCCCTCTGGTAATGAAATTAGTTTTCTTTTATAAAGTAGTAGCAGCATTCATTACATGTAGCCCTTTACTACCTAAAATAGAGTTCTTCTCAAGAGGAGCCTGAGGCACAGATGTGACGCCAGTTCCTTTCCTGTAACACCCACCCTTTTCTTGGCTCTCTCTATAAATCACACCTCGAGACTTCCCCAAGGTTCACCCCACTCCTATTCAAGCAGTGATTTCTAGCCTACCCACCTTCTACATATAATAGAGTGCCCCATTCCCATACTCTTGGAAGAAAAGCCCTTCTTCCTTCTCACACCAGAGCTTAATTTACATCCCATACCTTAAGGTTCTGCTCTTTGTTAGGGAAATGATAAGCCAATTCAAGTGCAGGTATTAATAGCCCAAGAGTCACAGAAATATTGACTGTAAGGCAGGGGTCCCCAATTCCCCGCCCCCCGTGGAAAAATTGTCTTCCACGAAACAGGTCCCTGGTGCCAAAAAGGTTGCGGACCGCTGCTGTAAGGGACTTCTCAGGCATCTAACTCTAGTCCAGCCCACCTCCCATGCGGTAATTCCTATTACAAAAACTCTGGTAGGTAAGTGGTCTTGTCTGGATGGCTGCAATCTTGAAAATTCATCTCTAGGCAAATAAACACCCCTGACTCCCAACATACACACAGACACGTGCACACATTGTGAGTTCAGCCGTGCAATGGCCTATATTTAGGAACGGGTAACTTTTCCACTTCTTTTGCTTACTGCACATCTGTCTTCTAAGTAACGTGAATGTCTGCTCTTTCAACCACATGTTAGTCAATATGAAACACGGTTATCTTGTTGTCTTCTCATAGTCTCTTCTGCAGAGGACAGAGCCTTACTCCCCTGAAATGGTTTCCAGGCTCTGTGCTCATCCCTGCTAACAACTCAAATGCTTTTGCCCTTATAAAATTGTGGTGCTTCAAACTAGGTGTAGTATTTTAGATGGGTGCAGAGGAGCCATGTCCTTCCTTGATCTGTGTGTCATGTTTATGGTGACACAGACCAGGATTTTGACAGAATCTCATCACACCTATACGGAGTCTGAGGTCAGCTAAAATCTGCAGACCTTTTTCACAAGAACTGCAGGTTGATGTTTTGAACTAAAAGGGAAGGCTCTGCATTTGTTGTCCTTTTCAAGTTTTATCTTGCTACTACTACTGGTATGGCCTTTGGCAATTCACTAAAATATTCTGTGCCGCTTTTTCAACTGTCACATGAAGGTCACGCCATCATTGCCCTTGCAGAATGTTGTACGGATCACAGAGACAGGACGTGGGGCACATCACACAGTGCTGGGCACAGAGTGGGCAGATATTAAGTGGTACTTAGTTCTGTTGTTGGCTTTAGCCCATCACTATTATGTGACAAGGTCACTCTGAATCTCATTGCTATCCTGGGTATCAGTTCTTTCTAAATATAAAATTGTATCAGTTAGGGTATCAGTTCTTTCTAAATATAAAATTGCTCTTGGTCTCTCTTGAGGCCCAGACAGTCCCAAATCGGGTCTCTAACACCCATGATTCAATCAGCACTCTTCTGATAGTAAGATTCCTGTTTGAGGGTCAATTCATTAATGAATGGTAAAAAAAACACCAACTTACCCCACAGAGCTGCACAAAGTATTTCTGAGTTGAATCGCTTCTTGTATTTTCTGATTTCTGGTGTGTCGCTATGAGGCCGAATGTTGGTTGGGTTTACGTTTACCACTGAAATCTTTCTTGCTTCATTTAGTTTGGCCTGTTCTTGCCTAAGAAGTTCGCTAGTAAACAGAGCTTTGAGAAAAAGAATCAGAGAAGTCAGTGGCATCTTAAAATATAACCAATGGAGATATGGAAAAGGGGCTTCAAATAACTATGATTTCTCCTTGTTTAGTGTGCATTATGATAAAGGCAAAGAAACACTGAAACTATAAATATTTTACACTTTTTTAGTAGAATAAAGTATGTCATTCATAAAAGCAGTGTTTTATCCGTTAGTAAAACAGGCTTATAGACACTACTTGAGTAGTTTAGGGAATTAAGATTCATCTCATAAAATTAAACACACCATCCTCATCTCCTGTAATATATGCAGGACAGATTAACTTTTTGAAATTCCACATTATCAACTGACAAACTGGCCTAAGTTGAGTCTGATGATTAGTGAGCTGCAGAATTCTAGAAAGCAAGACTGTCCTCTCAATCAGCCAGGCTTCTGAAGTGGGAAGCACACACCTAGAACTCAACACAACTCAACACGCATGAATTCTGTCTACTGCGTGCACAGCACTGTACCCAGAAATTGCTTCTGAGAAATGTGTGGTGAGTTTGGAGATCTCTGAGGAGCAGCTTTTCCTAGGGCCCCTGGATACCTCTGGGTTCCTACCAGAATCAAAATAGAAGAGATGAAAAAAAATAGAAAGAACTTTGTTTGAGGAATCCTATTAAAAAAAAAACTAATAAAAAGTCTTCCCTGTAAGAAAGGGCCTAAGCAGTTAATAGCTTAACTAGTGAACTAATAATTAATTTTTTATCAGCTCATATCAGAAAGGAAAACCAAGCTGTTTCTAAAACATCGGGGCCTTCTAGCTTACCAGCAGCTGACGTTTCCTCATCCTCTTCATCTGCATCAGTGGGAGACGTCTGGTACACTCTGGGGTCCACAAAGGGGGTGAAGGAGGCTTTGGTGCTGCTTCCCATGCCATACTAATCAATAAGCAAGAAGATTAATAAGAGCAGATAGATAAATACTGTAGCAACAAACGACGCTAATACTACTTTGCTTGGGCTTTAAAATTGTTAGAAACTCTTCAAACCATCCAACTGTTCACACTCTGACCCCCAGGTCAAAGTGTGTGCTTCTCTCTCCAGCTTCTACTGATACTGGTCCCTCACTAACCATTATGTCTTTGCAGGGTTTCATTAATCATCAGACTGCAAGAATTGTAGTGAGCAAATTATATTATGGACCATAGGTAGCACCTTCATATCTGATAAGATGGCTGTAGTGACAGAGCCTATTTCTCCCTTGAAGTAAAAGCAATCTCCTACTGACTAAATGGCTTTAAGAAAAGCTGACACAAATTGGCAGTAAACTAAGTAAGCATAGCTACACAGCATCCTTCATTCTGAACACATGATCAACCAAAGACTCCCTCTTGGGGCCTTTGGGGCCGTCCATGCTGGCCTGGTGATGCAGGTGGATTGGTGTTGGCTCAAGAAGCCTTAAAATCTGCAATTCAGGGACAATTTCATCCAGGGAATGAAGAGTTTTCCTTTCCATGACAGTTTCCTTAAAAGGATACTTATATGTCCTATGTGGGAACTTCATGAAGATACTAGGTTTGCAGGCAATACACCTTAAGGGCTTACTTAAAAAATAATCTCAAGGGCTTAGAGAGCACAATTAAGATATGAAGTCTGAACTAAACTAGGGAACAGTAAACTATCAAGGCTTCATGTCCCAATATTCCATTTATGAGTTTTGTCAAAGGAGCTTCAATAACCATCTCCCAATTTTGTCTGTCATCTCCACTCCTACTTACACTCAAGTCCTTTTAATATTATAAACAGATCTGCACTCCGTATAAGAAGCATCTTTTTGGGGGATAAATGTCTTTAAGTTTTAATTTTTTTAGTTTTTTTTCAGGTTTTTATTTAAAAATAAAACCAGTATCCCAAGACCCCTAAACACATAAGGAGAAAACCACAAAGGCCCAATCTGACTTTAATGCAAGATTTCCCCTTCATGTTATGAAATCAAAACCACTTCATCCTCCATAAGGTAGGACTACCCCTCCCAAACAGAGCGCTTTCACAGACGTTCTCTCCTTTGATCTTTAGAAGTCTATGAAGGAGGTGTGCAAGTATTGACGTTCCCACTTAGAGCCGGGGAAGCAGCAGAATGTAGAGTAGGGTCTGACCGCACGGAGTCCTTGGTACCCAACGTCAGGCAGAAAACAACTGTCCACAGTGCATGAAGCTATAACAGTGCTCTACGTTCTTCTCCTTGCGGCAAAGTTCACCTGCTCTATAGCTTTAGAATCCAAATGGTGCACCATAAAAACTCAGTGCATGGACAACCTCAAACACAGCGTTATAAACTGTATGCATTATAAACACATGTAGGGCCTATGTGTGACTCAAAGGACTATTTATGAAACATGACCAAGCACTGTGATCTCATCCGAATGGTCAAGCTCGGTCAACGACATCTACAAGCACTTCCCGGCAGATTGTTTATTCTGGCTTTTTTTCCCCAGACTCTTTTCTGTGTAGGAAAGATAATATCCCACTTCTCCCTTTCTTGTGCGAGTTGGAGTTTAGGAAGATGAACACTTTGAGAACGTATCTATTTTTATTTTTCATAAACGAATCATTTCAACCTTATTTCACCTAAGTCAAACTTAGTTTGACTAAATGAATGTAACTATGAACCTCAACTATTGGCCTTGGAATCTCTATAGGTTGAAGTTTCCTTTCCTGGTCTGGGAGATAGGAGGTCCCAGTTCTGGTCCCAGCTCTGTCACTAAACAGCTGTGTGCCTTTAGGCAAGGCACTTAACCTCTCTGAGCCTCACTATTTGCTTCTGTAAAAACAGGCTTTGGTCCAGATGCTACCTGAGAACTTTTCACTGCTCTGCTTTTAGGATTTGGTCCATTTAATCATATGCATAAGCAATTACACAGTATAATAAAACCCAACCAAACACGCTTCTGGGAGCTTGGCAAAGCCTCCTTCTTGAGGGGCCCGCGGTCTCAGAACCCCCTGCCGGAGGACAAAGCTGTCGTGGCTATTGCCCAGCACCTACTTCAGTCCCAGAGTCCATCTCCTGGGGGTGGGTGGAGACGCGCCCCAGGCCCTCAGTGGGGGTCCCCGCAGGGGAATGGCTCTGCTGCACCAGGTCCGGGAGGTTGATGTGGCCGGCGAAGCCATTGCTGTCACTATGGCCAGATCGCTTCTTCTCTCCAGACGTCTGAGGGGGCACAACACATGGCGGCCGTTAGAGAGGGAAGGCAAAGGCCACAGAGCGATGTCACCCCTCACACAGCACAGCTGCGGTGGCCTGCAAACCGTCCCACTGGGGAGTGGGAAGATATTGATTTCTATTTTATCTAAGAAAATAAGAAAAAAGTTAAGCTTTGCTAATATTTAGTTCATGGATTGACGCTGGGGCCTTATGCTCCTGCACGAAGGGCAGTCAGGGGTCACATACGATGAAGAGGTGCCCTGTGGGAAGACAGGAATGCCGCGGGTGGAGGGGCACTACGGGGGCTGTGCACACACACCAGGTCACATCAGCAGGTTACAAAGACACAAACCCACAAAACAGAAACATCACCTAAAATATCGCTGAAAACAAGCAGTGGGATGGGATGTAACACGAATAATTCACGCCCAGTGTGCTCCAAGAAAAGGCAGCGATGATTCCCACATCACGAGGTCAAACCAGTGATTAACTAATCACATCTGATGAGAGTTACAAAGAAAACATGGAAATGATCTAAAGATTATTTCAAAATATGCGTTTACATTCACTATCACTAACGTTGGATCTCTCGGTAAGCAACTATGGTGGCTTGTGCCAGGAGCTGGTTAAAAAAAAAAAAATGAAGTTATCATGACTGGCAAAGCATCTGAAATATTGTTTATAGCATCCTTTTTTCCCCCCACGAATATTATCTCATTTATTAATTGTGGCTCAGAGACGTTAAATAAGCAGTCTAAGATCACACAGCCCAAGATGGGGAAGGCAGCAGAGCCCGGGAGTGTGCCTGCGTTGGCTGGACGCCACTGCCTGCTCCAGAAGCTCGAGTGGGCAAGCGGGAGCAGGAACCCAGTCCTCAGGCCCTGCGGCCCTTCCTCCAGAGCCATCCAGGCCCTTGAGGAATCTGTGCCCTGGGCAAAGCCTTCCTCTGAGGTTTGGGAGCGAGGGAGAGACTCTGGGCCACGAAGTCAGCTGGGTCAGCCCTCCCCTAGGGGCCAATCCCTCCCCCCTCGGGTCGGGTCCTCGCACCCATCCCCAGAGCCCACCTCTCCCCTCCCTTCCCCTTCCAGGATCTCCTCCAGGCGGCCACCAGAGTCAGCATAAACCGAGCTGTGGAGGGGAGCCTATAGCATTCCTTTTTAACGTCCTTTAAAGGTATTTTATAAAGTATATAATGTTAGTGCAGTAGGACAAATGCATAATTTGTAAACAAATAAATACACTGTGTTACGTGGCAGTCCCTGAAATTCTTACTGATAAGGTTGCATGACCTAACACGTTGGAAATCATGGCCGTGGAGAGGAAAGCCTCCTCTCGAAGATGCTAGGGACCGACATACAGAATTAAAAGAAAATCCTGCTCCCAAAAAGCCAGTGCCCATACTGTAGTCCTGCTAGTATTGCACTTTCTGATTTCACATTTATATGACTGGCTCACTGAGGTTTCTTACAGCAGACCTGATTAAGTAATGATTCCCTCTTTGCCTTTTCTCTTTTTCATTCATTTGCCCAACATTTCTGAGTGTCTACTAAGTGTGAAGCATTTTGCTGAACATGAAGGAATCAATCAGAAGCAACGCAGAGACACTCCCTGCCTTGTTTGGGGCTGGCATGGCAATAAGGCTTCGTGCTGTTTCTCTGACCACCTCACTGGCCTGGCTTCTTCCTTCCGGAGCCTGTCCTGGTCTTGCAGTTACAGCTCTGCACCTGCCTCTGGCTGGAAGTGAAAGGAGGCATTTTTTGGGGAAAGATGAAACAGACTCCCAAGTTCCTGAAGGGGTGCATGTAACTGATGTTACTAGGAAGCTTGAGAAATAACTGGATAGCCTTAGCGCCCTCTGTGTTTCTGGGCACAATACTTCTGGCCCACGACTGTCCAGGAGAGGGGCATTTTCTGGACTCATTTTGTCACAGTGCTCACCTGAACATTTCATCTTCTAAATTACATTTAAGGGGTTCAGCCCTAATTTATTGTATTATCCCCTATTTTATGTGTACCGGGCAGCTTCTCCCACCTTCTTACTTCTGTTCAAATACTGAAAAGCTTTTACCATTTCCCTCCAACTTTCCAGTAGCATAAATCGCACATTGTCTCTTTAGAGTTTTGTGGTCTCTCTTGTATCAGCAGTGTTCTGCCTCAAGCCAAAAATTAATGCAGACACAGTGGTTATCAAAGAAAGACCTGAAGAGCCTCAGAAGGGAAATGGCCCAGACAGTGAGAAGCTTGAAGGGATTCAGCAGTGACCCCTGAATCTTCCCACTTCTGAGTCATCACCCTTTTGTTCATTCAACCAGCACCCTCTAGAATTAAATACCTTCCATGTGCCATTCTGCTAGGAACACAAAGATAAATGAACAGCAGCTCTGTCCTCTATGATCTCATTAACAGAGCCCCAAAGAGCTCTACGATCTTCATGCCCTCACCAGTCCCATGGCGGTGGGCACTTGGATGTTCTGAGTATCAGTAGATGCTGGGTATCGTGCTGAACACCTTAGGTTCATCTCCTCACAATTCCACCGGGGGCTAGCTTATAGTATCCCCATTTTACAGATGGAAAAGCTTCAGTGTAAAGAATTCAATTAACCTGCCCCATGTGACATGGGTTGTAAGTGGTGAAATCAGGGTCTGAACCAAGGCTGTCTGGAAGCAGAGCCCAGCTCTGGCGGCTGCTGTCCTATGTGGCTCCGCTCTCAGCCACAGCTGATTGACCGGTCCAGGAGTGGACACCTGAGCCAAGCACGATCAGATTCCCATTGGAATTTCCAGTTAGGCCTGAGAGATACTGGTCAGTCTCTGCTGGGCAGCTGAACTGGGATGTGGTGAACGCCTTGCAATTGGGAGGGTGGGTATGGAGACGTGAGAGCACGTGCTTGAGGGGGAAGAGGAAGCTGGTGTGTGGACAGAGAGAACAAGGGAGAAAGTGGAGGAAACAGAGATGAAGGTAAGGAGAGACAGGCAGTGAGGGAGCCAGAGATCTGCACACGAGAAGCTGCCTGAGCTCCTAATCCCTTTTCACTTTCTGGTTCCAACCCTATACAGGGTCCCAGCTGGGCTTCTGCCTTTCGATTCCTTCTAGGAAACACCTCTGAATCTCTGATACCTACCCCACTTTTTTTCCTTAATCTGTTGTAAGTGGGTTCTTTTTTCTAGTACTTGTAACCGAAAGAGACTTCATGACGGTAAGCTAGTATCCTCGTTCAGTGGGTGGACAGACCCTGGAGAGATACCAGCTGGGCAATAAGGAAGGTGTTATGGACAGAGGCCCATGGAGTCCCAGGAAAGGCTTCAAGGAGGAAGGGAAGCTGAGCCAGACCCCCAGGGGTCTTCTGGGTGAAGAGTGGGCTGCAGTGGGGGAGGCAAAGGAGCTCTTCCAGGAGATGGGTCCCTGTGGACAAAGTGGTAGATGACAGCTGGTGTGGTGTATTCTAGAAGGAGAGTAAAGAAAGGTCCTGTGGGGCTGTAGGAGGGGGAAAGGCGGAACCACAGGGGCACGGGTGTGCACTACAAGGGGGATTGCCTCTGACGAGACCATGGGTAGGAGAGCCAGCATGCCCCTATAGAAGCATCTGGTCTACTCCAACAAGAAGTACGAGTTAAGTGACTCTCCTCGATGTTCATCTTGGGGAACTGAACCATAAAGAGTTTTTACTTTCTTATCCTTTTGTCATACTTTAATTTGTATTTATCTTTTTAATACTTTTAATGGATTTCAAGTCAGGCTGTTACTTTAAAAGCCCACATTTGTAAAAAGAACGCTTTAGAAATTGAGAGGGCAAAAAGATTTTAGGGCCCGCAATAGATCAAATGCATATATGACACTGCTGAATGCAGTTTTCAAGGTGATTGACTGTGGTCATAGAGTATTGGAATGCTTTAAACAACATGGAGCCATTTGGATGTGGCTGGCAACAGAACCCCAAATGTGGCCCCAAATATCCATGTCAAGGTATTGACTCTGTCCTGAAGATTCAAGCAAATCTGAAACCACAGTAGAAATTGGAGTCCTTCTATTTGGAGTCAGAGAGTAACTCATTCCAGAACATTTCCCCTCATGTTTTCCCAAGTGGCAAGGTCTAGTGAGAGAAGCCCTCTACACTTGCATTGAAAGTATCCATTCACCGCGCTGGGAGATTTATATGCCAGCATGACACAATGTCAACTTCAGCAGCCAAGTCCATTTTTCATTTCAGGCTTCCGTGAAAGGACTCTTTAAAGTCTACTTGAAAGATTCGGCAAGGCCATAAAACGAAATTCTAGCAAGTTGCTTTGTGAACTAGTCTTCCAGTTATAGCTCTACTGCCCATTATTATTTCAAAGGCCTTATTCATCTCAAAACTACAGTTCCTTTCTTCCTAACAAAAATGAGATGCCCTCTGCCTTTTTGGAGAGCAAAGCCTGCTATTACTGTTTTCCAATCTACCCTAGCTGAGGAAGGGGAATGACAGATGATATAGGTTTGTGTTTCAGAAGGAAGAGTGGGAAGCGATATCAAGTAAAAGGAGAGCTTGACGCTATGGAGAGGGTGAAATAAAATAGGTAACATTTATGGGATGCTTAGATGCATTAACTCATTTAATCCCCTCAATCATCTTGTGAGTCATATATTATTACTTATGAAATTTTATAGATGACAAAATTGTTGCAGGGAGAGGTCAAGTAACTTTTGCCCAGTGTCACCAGACATTACTTTCCTTCCAAGAAAAGACCTGCTTGCACGGTGATGATGAAGCGAAAAAGAAGAAAAGACGGATTCTAATGTGTCCAGGCCCTTCTTATCGGCACAGATACAATGGGGAAGTTGTGCATGCTGGAGGGACAGGTGCAAGGGAATGTGTGCCCCCTGCCCCCAAATGATGTTCCTGGAGTTTAAAAAGACAAAATTCCTCAAAGTGCTCAGGTGCATTTTTAAGTACATCTTCGGATTTCTTTGTTCTTTCACCAGTATAGCTTAATAGTCTTTAATGTTAATTTAACTAGATAAGATGATATCACCATTTCTTGGAACTACCGAGCATTTTCTACATAAAATCCACAAGGATAAAACCTCGGATGGGGAGGAGAAGACATAACAAGGCCACTGATGTTATTTGGATAGACCATTCATTTCTGTTTTCCTGTGGTAGGAAACATCTGGGTTTGCCAGTCTTATATCCTCAGGCTCAAATGCTATATTCCGATTTGCACAGCTTCCACTGAAGGATCTGGACAAATGTGATTAAGCTCAGAAGGATGCAGGAAAGAAGGAAGACAATTAAAATCACTCATCCATTTAGAAACACGGGCCCTTCTCCCTCCCTCCACCCCATTCCCTAAAATACAAGCAGTAAGCATCCTCTCTGAAAGCTCTAATATAAAAACCAATTAAGAAATGCACTTCTTCTACAGTTTTTATACCAACTTACTTCTCTTATCATCAAGGTCCCTTCTCTTGAAATACTGCTGCTGAAAGTGTCTGCGTGAGAGGTCTCCAGCCCGTGCGTGCCGACCATTCCCACATTGTACGGCTCAGCGCTCCCGGGGGCTCCTGTGGGTCTGAAAGGGGAAGGAACAACATTCACGACAGTGTATGTTTAGGGAACACCTGTTTCCTGTCCACAGTAATATTTTTTATTGTAGTGAAATATACATAACATGAAATTTACCATTTTAAGTGTAAAGGTCAGTGGCCTGAAGTACATTCCACTTTCATCTTTAACGCTGCACGGATGCTTGAATTGAGGTCCCACTTCTGCAGCGTCCCCTCTGGACCTACTCTCCACTAGGCAGCCAGCGTGAGCAACCGGGCTCTGCATGATCTCTAAGCCCTCCCTACCCTGTCTTTGACCAGCAGGCGCCCTGAATTTTGCACATGCTGTTCCCTCTGCCTGGAAAACTCTCTCTCACCCTGGCTCTTGGCTGGTTCCCTCTCATTTACCTGATTTCATCTTATCTGATACTTTCCCCGAGAAGCCTTCTCTCACCACCCATCAGTGCCTTATCCCACTAGCCCCTCTTCTTTCTCTTCATCCTTTTTCCTTAATAGTTCCCATTGTAATTTGTAATTCTTTATCTTTTTGACTCTTTTAACTTTTCTATTCTCTCTCATTAGAACAGATGCTTGTGAGGGCAGAATTCTTGTCTCTTTGTTCATCCCTGTATACCTAGTACCCAGCATAGAGCTTGGCACAGAGTAGGAGTATAAAAAATAATCATTTCATAAGTGGGTTTTACACTATTTAGAGAGAAGAATATCAATTAAGGGCATTCTGGTATACCAGGCACCCATTAACGAGGCTGTTTAACTCAATAGTGTCCAGTGCTTTCTAAAACCTCTGTAATCACCCCACACTGTGGTATATTTATTTCCAGTTTGTCTATTGCTCTTGTGTTTAAGATACAGTGGGAGAAGGCAATAGGATCTTGACATCTCTGCCCTGAGAGCAGAGAATGAGGGTTGCTGTGGCCCTTGGCATAGAGCACAGCACCGTGGGAAACTGAGGACCAGGCGGGCAATGCGGCCCACTTGCAGGACTTCAGTTTTCAATGCTGGACCTATTGTTACCCTACTGTGCAGCCAACTCTCTTGTAAAGTGGGTTTTTTAAAAATAGGAAAGGCACCAGTATTTGTTTCTCTCAGGTGTATTAATTACATCTTTTACCATTTTGCTATTTTCTTTTAATTGCTTCTCATACATTAAAAAAGCGTCTCTGAAGAGAAATACCATATGATATCACTTATATGTGGAATCGAAAATACGACAGAAATGAACCTATGTACGTACGAAACGGAAACAGACTCACAGACATAGAGAAGAGACTTGTGGATGCCAAGGGGGAGGGATGGAGTGGGAGTTTGGAGTTAACAGAGGCAAACTATTACATATAGAATGGATAAACAACAAGGTCCCACTATATAGCACAGGGAACTGTATTCAATATCCTGGGAAAAACCATATGGAAAAGAATAGAAAAAAGAATGTATATATATGTATAACTGAATCACTTTGCTGTACAGCAGAAATTAGCACAACATTGTAAATCAACTATACTTCAATAAAAGATAAATTTAAAAAAGTAAAAAGAAATGTACATTCCCACCAACAGTGCAAGAGGTTTACCTTTTCTCCACACCCTCGCCTGCATTTATTGTTTGTAGATTTTTTCTTGTTGTTTTTTTTTTTATTTATTTTTTTTTTTGCGGTACGCGAGCCTCTCACTGCTGTGGCCTCTTCCGTTGGGGAGCACAGGCTCCGGACGCGCAGGCTCAGCGGCCATGGCTCACGGGCCTAGCCGCTCCGCAGCATGTGCGATCCTCCCGGACTGGGACACGAACCTGTGTCCCCTGCATCGACAGGCGGACCCTCAACCACTGCGCCACCAGGGAAGCCCTCTTGTTGTTTTTTGTTTGTAGATTTTTTGATGATGGCCATTCTGACTGGTGTAAGGTGATAGCTCATTGTAGAGTTTTAAATTTTTTTAAATTAAAAAAAAATTTTTTTTTAATATCTTTACTGTAGTGTAATTGCTTTACAATGGTGTGTTAGTTTCTGCTTTATAACAAAGTGAATCAGCTATACATATAAATATATCCCCATATCTCCTCCCTCCTGCGTCTCCCTCCCACCCTCCGTATCCCACCCCTCTAGGTGGTCACAAAGCACCAAGCTAATCTCCCTGTGCTATGCGGCTGCTTCCCACTAGCTCTCTATTTTACATTTGGTAGTATATATAAGTCCATGCCACTCTCACTTCGTCTCAGCTTACCCTTCCCCCTCCCCGTGCCTTCAAATCCATTCTCTACATCTGCATCTTTATTCCTGTCCTGCCGCTAAGTTCTTCATAACCATTTTTTTTTTTTTTAGATTTCCTATATATGTGTTAGCATATGGTATTTGTCTTTCTCTCTCTGACTTACTTAACTCTATGACAGACTGTAGGTCCATCCAACTCACTACAATAACTCAATTTTGTTTCTTTTTATGGCTGAGTAATATTCCATTGTATATATGTGCCACATCTTCTTTATCCACTCATCTGTCAATGGACACTTAGGTTGCTTCCATTTCCTAGCTTTTGTAAATAGAGCTGCAATGAACATTGTGGTACATGACTCTTTTTGTTTTTCTTTTTTTTTTTTTTTTTTAGCAGTACACGGGCCTCTCACTGTTGTGGCCTCTCCTGTTGAGGAGCACAGGCTCCAGACGTGCAGGCTCAGCGGCCATGGCTCATGGGCCTAGCTGCTCCGCGGCATGTGGGATCTTCCCAGACTGGGGCACGAACCCTTGCCCCCTGCATCGGCAGGCGGAGTCTCAACCATCGCGCCACCAGGGAAGCCCCATTACTCTTTGAATTATGCTTTTCTCCAGCTATATGCCCAATAGTGGGATTGCTGGATCATATGGTAGTTCTATTTTTAGTTTTTTAAGGAACCTCCATACTGTTCTCCATAGTGGCTGTATCA
Organism: Stenella coeruleoalba; assembly: GCF_951394435.1. NCBI lineage: Eukaryota > Metazoa > Chordata > Mammalia > Artiodactyla > Delphinidae > Stenella > Stenella coeruleoalba. The sequence goes on from NC_137150.1 coordinate 49,589,904, forward strand.
ATTTACATTCCCACCAACAGTGCAAGAGGGTTCCCTTTTCTCCACACCCTCTCCAGCATTTATTGTTAGTAGATTTTTTGATGATGGCCATTCTTACTTGTATGAGGTGATACCTCCTTGTAGTTTTGATTTGCATTTCACTAATGATTAGTGAGGTTGAGCATCCTTTCATGTGTTTGTTGGCAATCTGTATATCTTCTTTGGAGAAATGTCTATTTAGGTCTTCTGCCCATTTTTGGATTGGGTTGTTTGTTTTTTTGTTATTGAGCTGCAGTAGCTGCTTATAAATTTTGGAGATTAATCCTTTGTCAGTTGCTTCATTTGCAAATATTTTCTCCCATTCTGAGGGTTGTCTTTTTGTCTTGTTTATGGTTTCCTTTGCTGTGCAAAAGCTTTGGAGTTTCATTAGGTCCCATTTGTTTATTTTTGTTTTTATTTCCATTTCTCTAAGAGGTGGGTCAAAAAGGATCTTGCTGTGATTGAATTGATACAGCCACTATGGAGAACAGTATGGAGGTTCCTTAAAGAACTGAAAATAGAACTACCATATGACCCAGCAATCCCACTACTGGGCATATACTCTGAGAAAACCATAATTCGAAAAGATACATGTACCACAATGTTCATTGCAGCTCTATTTACAATAGCCAGGACATGGAAGCAACCTAAGTGTCCATTGACAGATGAATGGATAAAGAAGATGTGGCACATATATACAATGGAATATTACTTAGCCATAAAAAGAAATGAAATTGAATTATTTGTAGTGACGTGGACGGACATAGAGTCTGTCATACAGAGTGAAGTAAGTCAGAAAGAGAAAAACAAATACCATATGCTAACACATATATATGGCATCTAAAAAAAAAATGGTTATGAAGAACCTAGGGGCAGGACTGGAAGAAAGATGCAGGTGTAGAGAATGGACTTGAGGACACGGGGAGGGGGAAGGGTAAGCTGGGACGGAGTGAGAGAGTGGCATTGACATATATATGCTGCCAAATGTAAAATAGATAGCTAGTGGGATAGCAGCTGCATAGCATAGGGAGATCAGTTCCATGCTTTGTGACCACCTAGAGGGGTGGGATAGGGAGGGTGGAAGGGAGACACAAGAGGGAGGGGATATTGGGATATATGTATATGTACAGCTGATTCACTTTGTTATACAGTAGAAACTAACACAACATTGTAAGGCAATTCTACTCCAATAAAGATGTTAAAATAAACAAATAAATAAATATTTTTAAAAAGTAGAAAAAAAAAGGCATCTTCGGTTTCTTGGATCCTATCAAAGTCCAAGGACTTGATGGAATATTCAATCTAAGAAACAAGAAACACACCAGTCTTATGACATCTCTGGGACAGAGAAGACACCTGTCAAGGAGTTTTATCCAAAATGGAGAGGCAAAAATATGAAGAGGTGAATCCAGACAAAAAAATGTACAGGAAGCCACTTACTTTGAAATTACTAAACTAGAGCAGTGGATTGAACACATTTAAGTACAGGTTAGAACTGATGTGTTTGGGAAGAAACTCCAGAGAAGCATTTTCAATATTTCACTCCCAGAAAGGAGCTATTAATAGTGTTCAAGAGACACGGAAAAAGAAATTGCTGTAATGAATTCCTGGTGTATTGCTAGATTGGCAAATCAGAATAATTCTCAAAACACTGATTTCTTCACTCATTTATTTGAAAATTTGTTTTATCTTGTATGCAGTTTATTTTTAGTTGCCTTAAATTCTTGTTTAAGGTAAGGTGGTGTAAAACAAATAAATCAGTAAATGAAGCATTGATCAAGAGCCAAAGTCTCCTAGGACAGGAGGCACTTTCCTTCATCACTCAGGCATTCGTTGCCAGTGTCAGAGGCTAGATGGACCTGGTGGCTGCCACCAGGCTAACACTGTACAATCAAGTTCTCTTTCAGAGTCTCACCTGAGTTCAAAGATTAAAGATATTTTGGCTCCACATCTGTTTTTACCCCAATGGTGTTCTGATTCTTTTTTTTTAATTTAATTTTATTTATTATTTTATACAGCAGGTTCTTATTAGTTATCTATTTTACACATATTAGTGTATACATGTCAATCCCAATCTCCCAATTCATCCCACCAACCCTGCCCCGCCGCTTTCCCCCCCTAGTGTCCATACGTTTGTTCTCTACATCTGTGTCTCTATTTCTGCCCTGCAAACTGGTTCATCTGTATCATTTTTCTAGGTTCCACATATATGCGTGAATATACGATATTTGTTTTTCTCTTTCTGACTTACTTCACTCTGTATGACAGTCTCTAGTTCCATCCACGTCTCTACAAGTGACCCAATTTCATTCCTTTTCATGGCTGAGTAATATTCCATTGTATATATATACCACATTCTCTTTATCCATTTGTCTGTTGATGGGCATTTAGGTTGCTTCCATGACCTGGCTGTTGTAAATAGTGCCGCAATGAACATTGGGGTACATGTGTCTTTTTGAATTATGGTTTTCTCTGGGTATATGCCCAGTAGTGGGATTGCTGGATCATATGGTAATTCTATTTTTAGTTCTTTAAGGAAGCTCCATACTGTTCTCCATAGTGGCTGTATCAATTTACATTCTCACCAACAGTGCAAGAGGGTTCCCCTTTCTCCACACCCTCTCCAGCGTTTGTTGTTTGTTGATTTTCTGATGATGCCCATCCTAAATGGTGTGAGGTGATAACTCATTGCAGTTTTGATTTGCATTCCTCTAATAATTAGTGATGTTGAGCAGCTTTTCACGTGCTTCTTGGCCATCTGTATGTCTTCTTTGGAGAAATGTCTATTTAGGTCTTCTGCCCATTTTTTGGATTGGGTTGTTTGCTTTTTTAATATTGAGCTGCATGAGCTGTTTATATATTTTGGAGATTAATCCTTTGTCTGTTGATTCATTTGCAAATATTTTCTCCCATTCTGAGGGTTGTCTTTTCACCTTATTTGTAGTTTCCTTTGCTTTGCAAAAGCTTTTAAGTTTCATTAGGTCCCATTTGTTTACTTTTGTTTTTATTTACACTACTCTAGGAGGTGGATCAAAAAAGATCTTGCTGTGATTTATGTCAAAAGTGTTCTCCCTATATTTTCCTCTAAGAGTTTTATAGTGTGGTGTTCTGATTCTATCCAAACATTTAAATCAGAAATATCTCAACATGGACGAATTTTCATGAAAAAGGTATTTCCTAGAGCTCTTTCCAATCCGACAATTCCTTAATTAATTTTCTATATATCTCAGTTAAATTCTTCCCCAATTTTTGCATTTTCATCATAATTTTGCTAAAATTACCATCACTGGTTCCAATCCTTTTCTATGTGAATGTTATAGCAAAAATGTCATACACCAGTCAGCTTTTTTGTCCATATCATCTGTCAAAGGCTCTGTGTTCACTACTTCTACCAGATCCAATTTTAAAGGTGTAAATTTTATTAAGATTTGATTCACTGTCAATTTTTAATCAATAGTGTTAGTGTTAACCACTGTCAGTTTTACATTTCGCTGAATATTTTTCTGAGACTATTTTTTTCCTGAGTCAATTTTATACTTTCAATTTTATGAGCCAGAACTGCTTCATTTATGATAAATTTTTACGGTGATCATTTTGGGCTGTTTTGAGTTTTATTCTACATTATTTCTACTAGTAATATTCCACATAGATTGACTAAAAGATGATAATCTATATTCCTTCCTTTGTCAATTTTCTTCTAAAATAGTGAACAATTCCTCTTACTTTAAGGTTGTTCTATTGTGCAGGATTTGTCTGTTGTATTGTGAATCTTCTGTATATACCTGCTCATTCTGTGTACCTTGTATTAACTGCTCGCACCACTAATTTTTCTGCTACCATGTCGTCTGATATAAGGTAATGGCTTTTGATGATGGAAAATTCCCTAAATTTCTGCGTGCTCCAAAGTACTTCTCTACACATTTCTTTTAAAAGGCAAACTGCAGCCCACAGTTCGTGTTTCAGGGACTGCAGAACATTTTTAAATCGTAAAAGGAGACATCTTGCTGTGTCTGTTGTTGTTGATCACTTCCTTCTGTCCTTCTTACTCTCTTGGTTGTTCTTTCATCCTCTGTCTCTGTATGTTTCTTTTATGGCTTCAAGCTCCCAACTCTGCCACGTCCATCTTCATCAACCCCTTAGAAATTCTTTCGTGCATTCATTCATTCATTTACTTGTTAAAAGTTTGTTATGTGATATACATTGTACCAGACGCTAGAATATCTGAAAAATAAGACATAACCCTAAACTTCCAGAGGATTATAATCTAATGGAGGTTGAGAGACTAATAAGGTACATAAAGTGATTGGCAAAAGACAAAAAAATTAGTTTAGCAATGCAGTATTTCTAACTCAGTAAGAAGGCTTAAATAGAAGAGCAGAGGACCAACGTCAGTCGGAAGTTATTCCTCTCCTTCTCCTTCCTGTGTTTTCACAATCCTTCTCTCTTTACTGTCTCCTTCTTCCAATCAATAAACAAGATAAGGTCTCTCCTGTCTCCCATTTCATTAAAACGTCTCTCTTGACCCTAATTCTGTATTTACTACCCACACTTACATTTCTCTTTCCTTAAAATTCTCCTTGCAGAGTTCTCCAGTTTATTCCTTAACACACTCTGGTGCACTCCCCAGATGACTACTTCTCATACTTGACTTCAAGCACCTTAAGGAAACTCCCTAAGTCATTTCTAAGCTCTCAGTTTCAATGATTGCTCTTTAACATGGTGTTTGGTCTCTTGCCTGTGTCTGGTATGACTGATCACTCCGCCCCATTCTTCTGTACTCCTCTGGATTTTGAGACAACTTTCCCCTGGTTTTCCTTTTATCCCTTTGTTCTCTGTTTTCTTCATCAGCTCCTCTTAAATGCTACGGGTCCCCAGGATTCTGCTTCACTCTATATAACCTTTGTACAGTGTTACTAACAGGGAAAACTGCGGGGGAGGGGCAAGGGGGTGGGAGTCGGTGGAGGGAGTAACATGGGAACTCTATACTATCTGCTCGATTTTTCTGTAACTCTAAAACTGTTCTAAAGAATACAGTTTATTAATAATAATTTTAAAAGGCAATGGTTTAAAAACGCTAAGGCTAAAACAACTATAACATTTTATAGTTAAAATAATCCTTTGTTCTAAAAATTATTTTTCTGATATGGAGTCTGGGTAGGAAGAATCAGTTGTCTGAATTTCTATAAAGACTGTGAAAAACAAAACACATCAACTAATTAGAAAGATAACTATAGAAAATTTACTGTAATTAGGTCACATGTTTAGAACAATAATCTCTAATTGGATTTGTCAAAGTGTTCCTGCAGGTATTGATTTAATTCAATTCAATATACATTTGTCGAACACCTGCTACGTGAAAGGCCCTTGGTTTGGCACTGGGTAGTGGATATAAAAGCTGAAGAAGACACGGTTCCTGAAACTACAGAGATTAGCATCTGGAAGAGCATAAAAAACAACGCAGATACTCAAATGCATGGCAGATGTAAGTGAGAATGTGGGACAGAGGGAGGGGAGGTCATTCCAAGAAAAGACAACATTGGAAAAGTGCAAGGCATTCGGAAAGAATAATGAGAAGGTCAGTTCGGCTGGAGCATATGCTGTGACAGTCATGGGGCCTAGGAATGAAAAGAGTTGTAGGGCACTAGGGATACAGCACGACCAAAGACCCACTTCTACAACACGACTCAGACCAAAGACTGAACCAACGGACAGGACGGCTGAGAGGACGGCAGGCAAGAGGCGGCGTGGGCACAACAATAGCCTGGCTGGTGAACGGGGCCAGAACCATGGCTCTCTAGTGAGACTGGGAAAGAGGGGACATGTGGCTTTCAGTGTCCAGACTGCATTTTATGAGATTGTGCAAAACTCAGGGACTGCAATAGCAATAGGTGGTCCTAGTGATGAAGACCACGCCTCATATGTACTGATCCAAAGCATGTGCTGGCACCTGAGGGAAGAGACTGATACTGAAGGCTGCCTCTTCAGCTTGCTTGCGCTGATGCAAATCAGCTTACGTGCCTTTCATTCCCTCCGTCCTATTCTATAAAGCTTTTATGTTTTCCCTGATTATAAAAATAGTGCATGCTTAACATAAAATTGGGGCTATACATAAAATAAAATCCTTTTGATTTGTATAATCCACAGGTAACCACTATTATAATTCCCCCTCACTCATTATTTTTCCATGCATGAGGCACTGGGAAATAGTGCAGTTGGTTAGTTATGGAATACAATCTTAGTTATGTGCACTCTTATAGGTTAAACCTCATACTATTAATATGAGGCCAACACTGTACATAGAAGAAGCTGTTGTTTTGCACATCAGGATCTCCAGCTGCTTGTCGGAATGGCTGTGCTCTATTTCTAAAAAGCTCTTTTGTATAGACTTCATGATAGTGAACTGTGTTGCAATATATTTATATAATTAATATAATATAGTAATTTTTTGCTTTAAAAAATACAGCACAAAATGTGACGGTTTACCTTAACAGTAGACAATAAAGATGATAAGAATGTATGTAAGAAGCAGTCTAACTCCGAAATGTCTTATTCCTAAAGAAACAATGGATTTTTTAATAGTATGAAGTTTCTCATGCTGTAGCAGAACAGACTGTATATGTTGGGTTGGCCCCAAAGTTCGTTTGGGTCTTTCCGTAAGCTCTTATGGAAAAACCCGAACGAACTTTTGGGCCAACCCAATATTTTAGATTCACAAAAGTGCATATATTTGGCAAATTGGAATAAACACACACATACACATGCACACATCTGTATCCTGTTTCTTCTCTGAGTATGTTTCATATACAATTATATATTTTAAATGTTCTTTAATGGACAGTCATGTTAATCTGTTTAATATTTAGCAATTCGTCAAGAGCCACGTCAAGTTTTGCCTCCACTCTAAGTATTCAACGAGAGCCCATTTATGACTTCTTGGGATTACAGTAATAGATTCTCTGAATGCCTTTACCAGTATCTAGCCTGTTCTCTTTCCAAATCACTTTGATGAAATGATTTCTCTCAAACGTGGCACCAATCATGTCACTCCCCAGCTCAGGAGACCTTCGACGGTTCCCCACTGGCTACGTGATCCCGGTCTGGTTTCACTAGTCCAGACTTTCCCCCCGTCATGCCATCTATATTCCCACCAAACGTAACCTCCTGTGCCTTTACTTCAACTCCCCCCACCTGGGATTCTAACATCACTCCGTGTTCCTTTCTACCTTGATGACATTTATCTGTGTACACGTCTTTCCTCTGGATTAGGCTATAAACACTTTGAAGCCAGGATTTCCAATTTCAGTGCAGTGCAGTTAAGTGTAAATCAAAGTCACTGAAGACCAACTATTCCAGACACCAGGCAAGGTGTTAAGAGTAGAGAGTAAATAAGGCTCAATCCTCACCCTCAAGGATCTCACAGCCCAGAGAGGGAGACAACATGTAATAAATAACCTGATTCAAGGTACTCCATGAAATGGCAGGAATGCACAGGAGACACCATGCAGCACAGAGGAAGGGATGGGTTCTGCCTGTACGGGCTGGGCCGTGATAGGTGATTTCTAAAGGAACCAGAGAGTGCCAGACAGCAGAGAAAGTGCAGCACAGCATGGTATATTTAGGCCATTTTAGAAAGGTGGGGGAAGAGATGGACTTGCCTTTAGAGATACGAGGGTAAATACCACTAAGAGTCTTACAAAATATGACAGGAGGCTTAAAAACCAAATGCGATTTAACATCTCTTCCAAGGCTATTGGTTATTCTTCCAACTATTTATATTACTCTGCACTTCTCCATGTATAATTTTGTCTCTCTCCAACTAGAATGTAAACTTTTGGAAGGCAGAATTCATGTCCGCACTTCTTGAATGTCTCAAAGCCCTCAGTATGGGGTCTAGCACACAGTAGAAGTCTTACCAATCTTTTAAATTCACAATCCACCCTCATAGCTGTATGCTCAGTGCTTAAAGGGAATTCAAAGCATCTGTTAGAAGAATGAACCAATGCTGAGTTAAGACAAAAACTGAAAGGACCAGCATATTTTGTGGCAATGTTCTGGATTAGTGATTTTGCCTCTAGAACAACTTTATTTGCTGTTAAAAAAGCAATTTAATGCAATTTGTTTCCAAATGTCATATTTTAGCATATTTATGGTTGTCAATAACTGGGTAATCAGCAGTAAAATAACAAGTATGGATTTTCAGCTATGATAATTGGACTTGTCTCTCAGAATTGCTTGTATGTAACGATCGTTAATCAATGGATGACATTTCCTGCAGACTGGGAGGCCCTGTCTCGCCAGCCTCTGCTGGACAGGACTGTAATCTGTGGCCTGAAATGACATCTTCTCTATAGGGAGTAAATGTGGTGTGATGACCAACAGTGGTAGCTGAGTCAAAGAAATGGAAATGAAGGAGGAGTGAAGATGGAAAAGTTAGCATTGCTCTTTATCAAAGTTATGGCAAACCAGGGCTGGGCACCTTGTGTTTATTTGGGAGAGGAAATGAGAGATGTATGTGAGTGTGACTGTATGAATATGTTTGTTTGAATTGGGGAAGTAATAGGGGAAGAGGAGAGGTTCTTTTCTAGGATCCAGTCTGATGAGAAAAAGGGAAAAGAAAAGAGAAGTAAAGGCTGTAAATACTAAGGGAAAGCTAGGTAGCTATAAATATCTAAAAAAGAAGACTGTACGTGGTGCGGTCACAGGCTGCAGCAAAGAGGATCACATAAAAGAGACAATGGAGAAGATGAAGTAGAAAATCAGGGGTGTATTTAAGTCAAACACTCAGAAGCTTCTCTGCAGGTTTGTTTGACTCCTGATTGTTTTGCTGGGATGCTAACTCATGCTGCCTCCTGCGTTCCACCTTAGTGGTGGTGGTGACAGTGAAATATACGTCTCATGTTGTCAGTTTTAACCCCTAAATGCCATTGCCTATAATTTTGCTCTTTAGTTCAGGGTGTGGCTGTCAGTATCACTTGCCCAGAGATGACAGGAACCAAGAAAGCATCACCCAAGGGATGGTGAATGCCACAACAGCTTAGACAAAGCATATGCAGTCCTAGAAATGCTACATATTCTAAGTAACTGTGTCTAGGGAGAGGGGTGAAGATAGAACTATGCTCTAATAAAAACGTGAATCCCCAAAGTCAATTTTGCCCGAGACTCATAAATGATCTTATATTTAATTCATATTTCCTGTCCTTTTGTCTTGGAGACCTAACCTCTCCTGACCTACAATGATGAAGCAGGTCTCGGGAGGGACCTCCCTGGTGGTCCAGGGGTTAAGACTTTGCCTTCCAATGCAGGGGGTGTGGGTTCGATCCCTGGTCAGTTAAGATCCCACAGGCCTCGGGGCCAAAAAACCAAAACATAGAAAAACAGAAACAGGGCTTCCCTGGTGGCGCAGTGGTTGGGAGTCCGTCTGCCAATGCAGGGAATGCAGGTTTGTGCCCCGGTCCGGGAAGATCCCACAGGCCGCGGACCGGCTGGGCCCATGAGCCATGGCCGCTGAGCCTGCGCGTCCGGAGCCTGTGCTCCGCAACTGGAGAGGCCACAACAGTGAGAGGCCCGCGTACCGCAAACAAAACAAAACAAACAAAAAAAAACCAGAAACAATATTGTAAAACGCAGGTCTCTTACATCAGTCTGGGTATGTCGCTGACAGCCACCGTCCCGTCCTGGGTCTCGCTCTCTCCATCTTCCTCCTCTTCATCACTGCTTTCCGACTCCTCACTCGAGGAGGAGTAATCCGTCACTTTCTTCAGTGGGCGGTTTGTTTCTTCAATCCGGAGTTCTCTTAATTCTTTGGCTAATGCCGTCAGATCCTACAAGAGAAAAGCGTGTCCAGCGTATATGAATTATAGAACGACCAAAGCGACGTCTCTCAGCAAGTCTCCGACTCAAGCAACAAGAAATAAACAAGAAAAAAAAGCTCTCTATAGAACTGTTACAAACATAGTTACTGCATGAAACCAAGAAAACGATGTTTGTAGCGCGGAGAAACTAGAAAAGAAAGATGAAATAAATTTAAACTTTGTTCACAACCAATTGCTAGACTGAGACTGTTCGGTTCTGAATCTGCATGTGTATATATGTGTATGTGCACTGTGTGTGTACACATATATACAAACACTGGGTTCACATTTTATTTTGGGAAGGTGAAGTTGGTCACCCACCCTCATAGTTAATTACCCACAGGATTAGAAATTACTCCCCAGTATTTTGAGACTCCTGCCCAAGCCATAGTCATGGACTTTCTCCTCTTATGATTGCTACTGTACCAAAATCTAGCATCAGTCACAGAACAGAGCAATTCCCAAGGTTCCAGCTGCTACAATGACTCATTTGGTGTGTCATCATTCCCTGGACAGCCGAGGCACCACATCAAATAATGGCCCACCCCAAAGCCCAGTGCCACTGAAATTTAGAGCCACAGAGCTGAGTTAATCAAGAGGAACAACAACAAAATAAAACAAACAAAAACAAACAAGAGTTCTCTTCCAGGACGATAGGTGTTTCATTGTCTTTTGTTTGATATTGCGTCACCTGGCAGAAACCCTGGCGGAGAATACTGAAATGAATGTGCAAACACCAAAAGGAAGAGGTAAACTTTCAGTTTTCCATGAGTATGATGAAACCTTTAGCCTTATGGATGTGATGAGGTGGTATTTAATCACCAGGCACATGGCAGGCGGTGTGCTGAAGATCTGACTACCTTTTATTGTACATGCTTTCAGAGCAATGCAGAGGGAAGCAGTTCTGCTAAAGCATGGCCGCTCTCATTTGCATGGGTTAAACTGCCCTTGGCACACAGCATGCAAGTGAAGAAAAAGCAATTTGACATCAGTCTTACCATTTCTCCCTACATTAGTGACCCATGTGGGAATCAGAGCATTCAGTGAGAGACAGGGGATTAGGGAGAAAGAAACTCATTTGAAGATACTAAATCCCACAGTTTTCTTATGGCCATATTCTCTCTTTATTTCAATCCAGAAATGTATTTGCCCAATTCACCTGATGTAAGGTTAGAGCAATATAGGTGATCTAAATGACATCTGATAATCTATCCTGATAGGTTAGAAGAAAAGTTGTGATAAATGTGTGTAATTAAATTATAAATATAATTTTATTTTGAGAAGACAACAGATCATCCTGTTTCTTTACTGGTGCCTATATGTGAGGCATGAATGTATTGGTTAAGACTAAGGACAGAAAATGCTGCAGGTTTTTTATTTGGTCTAGAAATTTAGAAAGTTCAAGGTGTTACGTGAAGGATTCATTTCTTTCTGATTTCATAAAAATCAAAGGGACAGCAATGACAACTTTTACATTTGTTCTGTAGTCATTTGAATTGAAGCCCTTGGAAAAGGGAAGCTTTTGAAAATTCAAATTGTGCATTTTCCACCCAAACATGCTCGCTGGGCTTTTACACACATGCACACACACATGGCCTCAATCTCAGTGGATATAGTTATCCCATCCATGAAAGTGAAAATAAAATTGTATTAAAAAGACTCAAACCGTTTAAATATAATGTACACCATGAATGAAGAGGAAAATTACCACACAGAATTTTAGGCAAATTTATTTCCGGTTTCTTTGGTGATGGGCCAAAATAAGAAAAGCTAATGCTCAGATTTCAGCTTTTTACTTCTTATTTCCTCTTGACAACTGCCAATGTTTATCTTTATCAAATTGACGAGAAACTGAAGGGTATGCTACACTTGAGCACATTGGGAAAATACAGTTTAGATATTTGTTAAAACAATTAATGAAAAAGGACATTATAATCCTCCAAACCAATAAAATAATTAAAAATTAGATAAATTTATTTTGTATTTTTCCTTCTCTATGTTAGGACCATGTATGTCTCATCAAATAATACAACTAGCATCTAAAATGTTACTTGTGATTAAAAAAATTTTTATTATAATTTAAAGAGAGAATATGGTTAAGAGAGTTTATTTCTAATGTCAGTAATTCTGAGTAAAATATAATAATATTAACTATGATTTATTTAAATTAATAATACATTTTCCCCATGGGTTGGTTTTCCTTATCACTGACATTTCAAAGCAAGACAAAGAAGATTTAAAAAAATCAAAACTATTTAGAAATATTTAGCTGGTCCAAAGTCCATTGATTTAAAGTAACTCTCACTTGTTAAAATCACCTAAATTTCTCCAAACACTGTATTTAGGAACACTTTTAAAGCTCTGACCTGCTTTATAATTTCACTTTTAATTAGAGGTTTGTTTTTTTTTTTTTTTTTTGGTTTCTGTGTTATTAAAAAGCTATCTTTCCTGAAACTTTAGAAATAATTGCAAATTCCTTTTAAGTTTAATTGGTAACAGCTTGGCAGGTGAGACATATATGAAAATCCCAAGGTACCAATAATGAGTAACTCAAAACTAATACCCCAGCCAAAGAAAATTAATCTTCCATTGCCCATAGTCTGTGTGTTTAGCTGAAGTTTTGTTCCTTATCCATCCACCCTGGAAAAACTTAGAATAGCAAAGTTATAGGAAAGAGACATGATCTAAAACTGACACCATTGTGTTCAGATCCATTTTCATATGTTTTATTTTCTGACAATACCAATCTTCTCCATATAATGAGTTTTTGTGGTAATTTATTGCTTGACTGTCTCAAGCCTGGAGCTAAAAAGTATTAAAAAGAGGAAAAAGTGCTATTTACAATAAAAATATTTGAGAATGTATAACTGAAAAAGAAATATGACAAAATGTTAAGCTTTTTGACTACAGAGTAAAGATAGTTAAGGGGCTCTCACCCAAAGGTTTGTTTCATGTAACACTTTTTAGAATCAACTTGATATAATTTTTCTTTCAAAAAGGCTTATTTAATCTGACAATTATGCATACTCTGCTTTAAAAGGTGCTCTTTTGGGTATCTTTTTAAAAACAATATAGTTTATGCAAATTTTAGTTCAATTTTTTTAAACTATTAAAATAATAGTTAAAGGTTTTAAAGTTGTTTTTTTCTTTACATATTAAAATAATTCATTTCCTTTTTAGGAAATCTAAAGATATGACTTGGGGAAGTCACTTGACTTCGAATCTTCAACTGAGGGAAAAAAGGTTTGTTCCAGTTCTGTCCAGTCTATGGATGTGCTCTGGAATTTGTCAGATTTCTACATACAATAAAAAAGTGGTGGTAAAGCCAGTGTTTGCTTACGTATCTAATCTTCATGACATCTATTTAATTGTGCTAAAGTAAAAAGAATATTTATTTTGGAGGGTTGTATTAAATAATCACAGACTACGCTGTACAATCTCATGCCCCATAGGAAGGAATGACAAATGCATGGACACTCCCCCAGACTGACTTTTATGGGACTCAAATAATTAAATTAGCAATAACAAGCAATATGTTTTTGGCATTTTAAAACCGCTCATTTCAAACTCGGGTTATCTAAATGGCATATCAGTCACGGTGGATGGAAGCCATCTTAAAACCTAGGAATGGAGATGGGAGAGAGATTTAACTCAAGGTTTTTTGACTGTGGCACTACTGCCATTTGGGGTGGATAAGCCTCTATTGTAGGTTGTTTTCCTGTGCACTGTAGGTTGTTCAGCAGCAGCTCTCCGCTCTACACACAAGACGCCAGCAGCACCGCTTCCCGCCTCCAAGTTGTGACAACCAAACTGACTCCAGACTTTCCCAAATGTCTCCTAAGGGAAGGGGAGTTGCGGGGGGGATACCCATCCCTGGTTGAGGACCACTGGGTTAGGCAGAACCAAGGAGTCCTGTGTTTTGGATCAGTGATACTCAAGGGGTAGGGTTAGAAGAATCACGTGGAGGGCTTTTTCCAGTCATCCATGGCTCTAGAGATTTTGGTGTACAGCTTACACCCCCTCAATTATTTGTACCTCTGTTGCCTACCTCTCTTCTCTGTCCAGTGTGCTAGAGTATATCCTGAAATAAATAAAGCAATTTTTAAAAGCCTAAAATATCCTGGGTTAACCAGATGAAATCCACGAGAGCCCTTTCCCTCTTGACAGCCACCGCCAAGCTAATTTCTGGACTCATAAGAGGAAACCTTGAGCTGTGCACACACACGACCATTTTATTGGCAGCCTGAGCACCAGAACCGTTTGGGAGAAAACTGATAAAATTTGTGATAATCCCTGAAGGCTGTAGCACAGAGCAATTAAAAACATTTCCCTTTTTTCTTTCTATAATGCCATCCACACACTGTAGACATGTAGAATCTTTTTTTTTTATATAAGCAATAATTCTTTAACTATGATCATGACTTTCTAAATCACTCTGAATGGTGAGGCGGTCAGAATTCTGAAAAAGTGATGCTTTTTGGTAAAGATCAGACACATAGAAACGTGCTTCTTCCACCAGAATAGCTCCACGCCTCAGGCCCTGGCTTTACGTAGCGCTTCACACTTCAGAAAATGCTCCCGCACTCATGATCTTGAGTGAACCTAAACAATCTTGTGAGCGAGGAAAGGCAGGTGTTTTTATCCCCATTTTACAGATGAAACTGGCCCCTCCAGTTATTTATTGGGGGAGCCAGAATCTGAAGGCAGCTTGTTCACTCCCAAAGCCTGTGCTTTTTCTACATCATTTCAGAAAAACGGTGCTCAGCCTTAAAGCCATAATGCTAGCCTTCAGATTCCATGCGGTTAGGACTCTTTGCAGAAGGCCTCTCTCTTCCAAAACAACTCCACTACGCTGTATTCATGCAGGTCTGACAAACAGCAGTGAGGCAGTCATCCTTCTTAGCAAGCTACTTAAGATTGGCAAAGCCATATATTTTTCTAATGGAAAAATGTCACCACAGATAAGGAAATCAAGTTACTTAACTCGCCAGGATTCATTAACTAAAGTTGACGTTGCTGCTGACGCTGTAGTTAATGTCCCACAAATTAATCTAACAATACCCGGTAACTCCTTGTTCACAAATCACACACTATAAATGGGGACGACCCTAGAATGATGTCTCTTTTCTTTGTTAGTAAAACTGCCATCCCCTAGCAAGGCTGGCGAGTGCAGGTTAAAAGCTCAGGCTTTGCTACTGGAAGATACTAGGATGAGAAACAGTGCCGATAACAAGGCACCGATGCTTATCTTTAGCTAGACTGGAACGCTGGAAAAGTGACATTTTGGCTAGAAGGAAGGTCTCTGGAGCTATACACAGTGTCTGAGGGGCTCAGGCTGGCTTCTGTGAAAGGGCTCTCCTCTCAGCAGGTCACTCCAAAGGAATGAACTTTCATCTGTGATCCAGTTGGCCACCTTTCTGAATATCAGCCTCAGGAAGTCAGTTTATATTTACATCTTGTGAAAGCATGACCAAGCAAATAGGTAATACTAACCTCATCTATAGCTTTCTTATAGCTCTGAGATAAGAGGAAACCAATCCAGAAGAATCCACATGAGGGGGAAAAGCCGGAAGAAAGGCAGCAGGTTAGACACAAAATGGAAATTGTTAGTACACAACTGATAAATGCAAAAAGGCAAGAAGAACCTCAACCCAGAATGGTGTGAATGCCCTTCATTGTTACCCTCACTGTACTTCCTTACTTTAAAATGTAAAAAAATAAAGTAAACGAAAACATCTTCACATCCATTTCACAGAAAAGATTCTTGGAAAATTTAAATAAAATAAGTATATAATAACTCATTCCAAATTAATTTTCAAATTCCCACCTCCAACCTCTTATTTCTTTCTTTAAGGCTATTTGGGGTCTGACGTGTTCCAGCAATGAAGCTAGATTTCAGGTTGTCAGCCCCCTATCAGACCATGCTTATCAAGTTTTGGTCTAGAAAATACAGTCCTAGAGCAGCAGAAATGCAGCAGAAAAATTGTAATATTAATTCATGTGGAAAATAATATAGGAAAAGGCTAAAGTAAAAAGAATATACAAGAAAAATCCATAGGAAGTGCCCAAATATTCTTAATTGTTACTTTCAACATCTTTTCGCTAAAGCTGCTGAGTAGAAATTATGGAAGAATGTGAGTTATTTCTCTTCCTGTTTTATTCTGTAACATAGTGCTAATGATCAGCAAAATAACCAAAAGTAGATAAGCAACCCAAGATCTGTTCATTTCTTTCCTAATCAGGTATGACTTCCTTCCAGATGCTCCTAGCATCCGTTCTTATTAATCTCAACATTTTTTGTTTCATAGTCATGAGTGCATCCCCAACCACTTTATCCTGCGGGTTCTCTGGGAGATTAAAAGAGTTCAAAACTGTTTGAGAGAAAAGCACTCACAGCCGGTCGACTAGGTCGGGTAATTTCCCTGGATTCTTCAGGTTTCACCTTGGAAGGCTCATGGGGGAGCACAGGTGATCCTTCCGACTTACTGTTGGCTAGAGGAAAAAAACAGAGGGCCAAGAAAGATAATGACCGTCAGAAGGTGCTCGCTCAAGTTCTGGAGTTCTGTGGTGAGTCAGCCTTGGAAATGACTCAGCGGACACCTCATTCACTTAGGCAAATCCTCAAGCACATCCGTGAAAAAACAGTAAATGTTCAGGCAATCAAAATCAGCCATACGCAGTTAGTCTTATAACCTGGAGGTCACTGGTAATTATATGAAAAACTAGCCAGCACCGCCATTTACTGAGCACTAATTCTGTGTCAGGCTTAGTGCTAAACGCTTTCTATGTCAATTGTCTCGTTGAATCCTTGCTCCAACCCAATGACGTGGCACTGTTTTCCTGTACGACAGTTGAACACAGAGAGATGACACAACTAGCCTAAGGTTACACTGAAGTTGTGTGCAGAGCTGGGATTCCGTATGATTTCTCAAAGTCCTATTCTCAATTATTATACTAAACCAGCCTCCGAGTTAGCATCCTATGTTTGATTTCTTCCTTTACCACTTACCCATCAGGATAAGTTTTTCTGATGAACTGTTGTAGAAAAAAGTAGAAACCTGTTTTATTTGGAGGAACGATTTTTAAATGGGGGGAGGAAAGGGGAGTTGTCTAGGGTGAGGGCAGGAAGGAGAGTGTTGGTGATAAAGCGGAAGGGCCCTAGAATAGAGGTTACAGAGCAAGGGCTGGGGGAGGGCTGCCTGACAGCTACAAGTGAAGAGCATCCCTCTGATTTATGAGTTTATAGGTAGAGAAGCAGCAATCTAAGGTGGGAGAGATTCTTTTGTTTGGTTTCAAAGTGGTCTTTCCTGGGTAGGGATACACCAGGGATATGAGTGCTTTTAACCCAGGAAAACTAAAGGCCAAAGGAAAGAAGATAAGAATTAAACCTGAACCAGATCAGAGAATTAAAATGGTATACCTAAGTTTGGTTTTCTTTAGCATTTGCTCTAACTAAGCAAATTAAGTTGCTTATGAATAGAAAAAAGGTAAGGGAATGGCAGTTTTCCAAAGTAAGTAACTTTATGTCTGGATCAAGGCAACAAAAGTATACATAGCTCCGGGTGGTGCCACTGATGTCAGAAGACTGCACATAGGGCCAGCCACAGGCCAGTTCCTATCCCAATTCATAGACACAAGCATTGCACGTCTGACATCGACCTTTCCAAAATGTACATACATTTGAGTTTACTCAAAGAAATATTAGGAGGTAAAGTATAATTGTGTCTAATGAAGAGGCTAAGCGAGAATAAAGAACTGGTGATTTTCATTAGGCAGAGTAATTTATAAGTGTTTTCCAAATTGCACTTCAAAAAAATCCCGGTCTTTATTACTTGGAGGCCAAATTATCTTCTGAAGAAGATTATGCAGAAAGAGTACATTTTGATTAGCTATAAACAATAGGTTATCATGTATAATTAGCTGGACACATTAATGTTTTTCACAAGCTTCCTCATTAATGAAAACTAAGCAATGAAGAATGACTTGAATTAAATGGTCAGAGAGGCTAATTTTTACCTCTCTAATAGGAAAAACCAGAAGAGTCAAGTGTACTTCTTAAGTCATAGATTTTATATCTTCTCTCAAGTGTATATTTATTCTACATTAGCCTTTATTAACTTTCCCTTTGAAAAATACCTTGTATTCTGAACACAGTTGACACAAGGGGAAGAGGATACTTGGGGGTCCATGAAACTCTAACCAATCAATCAAATGGAAATGGAAATGCAGGTGACTGATGACTACGTTTTCAAGTAAGACCAATATTCTGTGATCTCCCTGGCGAACACTGGTATCTGCAATTAGAAAGCATTTAGTCCACACTGATGTCACACATATAACTGGGGATGGTGGTCCACTCCCCTAAGGAGACTGAGGCTGAGAGCAGTTAAGTGGCTCTTCAGCATCACACAGTGGTGGCCACGCCAGGACCAGAAGTCCTAGAAGTCAGGAAGTAATCTGGTTCCCTGTGCATGGCTCTCCTCCTCAGGGAATGCTGTCCTGGAAAGGTAGGGGAAAGCGTTACCTCGAACCCTGGTCCGTTCACTGGATCCTGCTTGTGACCCAGGTTGAGAGCCTCCTTGGGAGCTGGGCTGGGAGCTAGGGGTGCTGGAGCTGGAGGAACTGCCACTGCTGGTCCTCTGCAAGGGGCTCTCCACGATGGGCTCAGTTCTCCGGAGGTCAGGGTTGCTGCATGGACAGCAGAGCACAGAGATTACACTCTCAAGACCTTGCCACTGGTAGACACAAGCATAGTCCAGCCCCATCCCCAGTACAAAGGGGTAAAGAGAGTACCTATATGACCTTGCATTACAGGGGTCAATGGTAATGACAGTCATGCTATCCTCTGTGGAGCTCCTGGCCAGATTCTGCATCTGGACGGGAAGAACTCTTGACCCAACTCCTGGGTCATCACACCAAACGTATTAGCTCTGAAATGGTGAATCTTTAAAGGAGGCTTTCTTTTAAACCCCTTTTCCTATTCTCATTGTAAAACACTTGAAAATATTACAAGATAAAATTAAGGAAGCAATGCATGCAACCTCTGAATCAAGAGATATTCAACTATATTTTACTGGATGGAATATTATCTTCTAGTCTTTTTACTTTTGTATGTATGGAAGCACACTGTATATTCAATTTTGTGTCTTGTTTTTTTCCCCTTTAGACTGCATTGAGAGCAGCTTCTTATGCTTCTAAAAACAATAAAAGCTGCATAGTATTCCATAATATAGATAAATTAGTTCAACCATTCTCCTATTGTTAGGTGCTTCCAATACATTGCTATTATACATAACAGTGAAATAACCATCTAGATGCATACAAATATTCACAATCACATCCCTCCTAGAACTGGAATTCTTGGGTGGAATGGCATGAACTTAGGTATGTATGTGCACATATATATGTATGTGAATGTATAAACATACTGCCAGGTTTCACTGAAGTGTATGAGATGATCCATCTCACTGAATTCTTACCAGGCTTTATTATGAACAGCCAACTAATTTGTAAAAAATTGTTTCTTGTTGCTTTAGTGCAGTTTTTAAAAATTAAGTGAAGTAAGTCAGAAAGAGAAAAACAAATACCATATGCTAATACATATATATGGAATAAAAAAAAAGGTTCTGAAGAACCTAGGGGCAGGACAGGAATAAAGACGCAGATGTAAAGAACGGACTTGAGGGCATGGGGAGGGGGAAGGGTAAGCTGGGACGAAGTGAGAGAGTGGCATGGACATATATACACTCTCAAATGTAAAATAGATAGCTAGTGGGAAGCAGCCGCATAGCACAGGGAGATCAGCTCCATGCTCTGTGACCACCTAGAGGGGTGAGATTGGGAGGGTGGGAGGGAGATACGAGAGGGAGGAGATATGGGGATATATGTATATGTATAGCTGATTCACTTTGTTATACAGCAGAAACTAACACAACATTGTAAAGCAATTATACTCCAATAAAGATGTTATTAAAAAAATGTAATTCTATGCTTTCCTTTTGCTCTGCCCATTTCAGGAGTATTAAGTGGGTAACAGGTACTCTGCACTGTGTTGGGTGTCAGATGCTTCATGTATAAATGTGAAAATAATATGGTCCCTTCCCTTGAGACACTTGCAGTTTGGTCCGTTAAAATCTGGCCACAAAATGGCATCATTAAAGCAGCAACTAAAGCAAATAATTTTTTTCTGAAAACACAAGAGTCTTGCTTTGCAGTAACGTATTTGGCGAAAATACTTGGTCGAGATGCAAAAATTCTTAAATATTGGGTTATTGGAAGACATGGCTGGTGGTCTTGGAAAACAAGTGAAAATAAAATATGTCCTTATAATTTATTAATTTTGATCATACAAATGTAGAATTTATGACAATATTCACCTCTTAAATTTTTTATGGTAAAGGGGTTGCTAAGTCAACCTAACAGTAAAACTGACTGCAGAAGTGAGTGCTGGTAAACTTAAGGAAAACTTTAAAAATTCTTGATATTTTTATGGCACTCCTTTGAGTAGTAATTATTTTTGTGAAAACTGTTAGCATTTAATTGATTGAAATAGATTTGGATCCATAATGGAAACACCCTCCCTCCTGTTTGGAGAATACCTAAAATGATAAATGTGTGATACTTCTGCAATATGCCACCTTTCAAATTTTTCATTTTTTTTTCCCAAAAGAAACAATCCTATCTCCTTTCATTCCCAAATAATGAATTCTTCCCCACTGCCCTCTTTCATTCAACAGTAGTGGTCAAGAATTATTTATGTATAATTAATAAATTCTAAAAATATTTTTTCTAAAAATTATATTACGGGTCAAGGGTGATGGGCATACTAAGGTTTCTTGGTGGTTGCTCTCATTTTGTGGAGATGTAATGTAGTGTTCTTTGTATGAAAAAAAAAAATCTACGAAGAGAATACAGTTCAGTGAGTTCTGAGTATTTTCCCTGGCAGCTGTGGTGTGGTAGCAGGATCCAGCCCTTTGCTCGAATACAGCACTCCTTTGATCATTTAACCAAAACCTTTCTATTAAATACCTGCTTTGTGAGACCAGTGGACCAGTTTGAGGGATGGAGGAGAGTACAGGTCACAGGGCAGACAGTCAAGGTACAACATAATCCTAGAGGTGAGACATGTGCGGTGGAGACAACAGCCAGCAAGGCAAAACTCCATGTGCTGTGCGAGCATCTGCAAATGGTGTTGGAGTTTACGAAACAAGGCACGCAGCCTAGAGTGGTCAACAGTGGTGTCAGGAAGGAGACAGGACTAATTAGGCTTCAGAGGGGTGGGGGAAGAGTGACAGCAGACATCGACTGGGGTTTTCCTGGGGCTTGTTGATGTAAAGAGGACGCCACCCTGACTGGGGACCACGTCTGCGTTAGGAAACCCCGGAAGAGTGGGTCATCAGAAGAAATGGGCGGTTTATGCAGCAATGGCCTTAACGTCTGGCAGAGAACATGGGCCAGCTTATGAATGACTGGTCAGGACAGAGGCAGGCTGACCAGATAGGAGGCTGCTGCCACGTTAGATGATAAGGCCCAGACCAGGGTTGTCCTGGCATAAAAGAGTGGCCTGGGCATCAGCAGAACCAGCGGGATGAACCTGCGTCTCTGACTGGGGCTCAAGGGCCTCTTTCAGTGTGAAGTTAATTGGATCCCATGGGCATTAAATCCCTGACCTGGGCCTTGTTAGTACAAGTCCCCCTCCAACTGGAGCTAACCAGTGTGGGTGCTGATCTTAATGGGTGCTATTTTTGCTGCTGGAGTCTGAAAGAAGTGTTTAGTGTCTAGGTAACCACACATAGAAAGAGGGAAACCTTTAAAATGCTTTTCTACCTTATTTGCTTTTTTGGTAAAATATGAGTGTTTTGAGAAAATGTCACACTGTTCATATTTTTCTCTTCCTTATTATGTTGTAATTTAGTCTGGCCTAGGGGCCAAGGGGGCTGAGATAAATGCTCTTAGCGGGGATCAATTTCAGAAGAATTCCTTGAAATAACAGATTTCCCTTGTCCATATACTAACTGAGCCTACTGAGATCCAAATGTGTAAAAACTTGAAAACATTCATATAGATTTCTTTAAATGCTAACTGTTAGCTCAGACGTTTGCCATCCTGCAGAGAATGCTGTTCGGTCTATAAAACACACAGTAAAGTGAAAATTATTCCATTTACTTGAGTCATAGAAAAAAGTCAAAACAGAAAATTAGGATTACAAAGTGATTTCTTGGCCCAAATACTAGGGCCAAGTCTATAATTAACTGGCTGCCCACCAAAATTCATTTTACTTTGTTCTTTGATGACATAGCAAATGAGAACAAACAAGCCATAAGAAGACAGGTTTGGGATGGGGTGGAGAATTATTTTTTGAAATTAAGCATTTAGTCATTGGGTTTTGACTGGGTGTTATTGGATTAATTTAAATCTTTTCATACTCTGAATGTACTTGTTTAATCAAATTTTAATGTGCTTTAAAAGAACACATGAATCAAAGTTAAATGTTAAAGTGCATGGTAGGTTTTAAAACAGAAATTTAAAAAATGAACAAATCAAATCATGATTTAAACTCAACTGTTCACCTTGACATTTAAGGCAGTATAAGGCATTTGGGAGTCTATACAGTATTGCAAAGGACAAAATATTTAAAAGCAACCCTTTTTTTTTTGGCTTTATGGATGGGCAGTTGTCTGACAAATGGTACAAAAAGAACTATGAGGACTTTATTAGAACCAATAGAAAGTAAGACAGTCTCTATGTTCAGTAACAGCCTCCCTCCCACTCCGCTCCCACCACCCGTGAATCACATCTCCCATTGTCTGTGCCCCTGTGTATTTCCTTTACACACTGACTCTGGGCTTGGCCATGTGACTTGTGGTTGCCAATGGGACATCAGTGAAGATGATAGAAGCAAAGGCTTCAAAAGTGCTTGTGTATTGGGGCTTTCCCTCTTGGGATGCTGTCCTGAAATCACCAAATAGCCAAGAAGCCCAGGATGAAAGACCACGTGAAGGTACAGCTGACCTATCAGCTCAGTGCAGCTGCAGAAGCAAGCCCAGGTGAGACCAGTGGAACAACTTTGCAGCCAACCCACAGAATCGTGCACAATAAGAAATTGTTACTATCTCAGGCCACTATGTCTTGGCACGCTTTATTATGCAACAAAGGTGAACTAAAGCCATCTCTAGCACAGTAAATATTCCAAATCCCAAAACGTTTTAAAATGCAATCCAATCTAGAGCTGCAAAGTCTGATTCACATTTTTTTTGCGGTACGCGTGCCTCTCACTGTTGTGACCTCTCCCATTGCGGAGCACAGGCTCCGGACGCGCAGGCTCAGCGGCCATGGCTCACGGGTCCAGCCGCTCTGCGGCATGTGGGATCTTCCTGGACTGGGGCACAAACCCGTGTCCCCTGCATCAGCAGGCGGACTCTCAACCACTGCGCCACCAGGGAAGCCCTGATTCACATATTAAATGCTGGTCACTTAGAGATACGTGACAGCAAGGAACAGCCTTGTTGGGCAGATTGTTCTACAAGTCAGAGATAGGGATTCTCCATCCTCCCCCTCCCCTGCAATGCCTCTGACTTTCATTGCAGGTAAATAATTATTACCTCTTAGCTCACTTCCTCTCTACCTTTTCTGTAAGCAGAAAAACATTGTCTTCACAAGGTCTGCATTCTTTGTAAAAAGTACAATGTTTAAGAGGTTCCAAGGGAAAAGCACATGATTTGCAAACCACTGACCATCAAACACCAGTTATCTTAGGGCCTTAATATCATTAAAATAACATTTCAGAGGGAACAAAGAGCTGCTTTTTATTTGGCTATAGAATGACAGTTCTTTCTTTTTGGTTGAGAGAGGGAAAAAGATTTAAAGTTGAAACGATGCTTGATCTATAGCAACTAAACTTCTAAACAACTGATCTAATGAACACAGCCTTGAAGGCAGGGTTCCAATGAGCAAGAAGCACTGATAATTGGGGGCTTATCACCGCTCTAAGAGGGGGACTGATAAAGTTCAGGCCGGCAATCCAGCCTGACATTCCTTTGGCTCCCTGGTCACAGTCCGCTCCAGGCTTCCTCAGCTGCTCCCAGCACCAGCTCAGCGTGAACCTGACGAGTCACTGGACAAAAACTGCTCGTTGGCAACTCCACTCAGACGAGCTAGCTTCTTTGCCCTCAAGGGATGGATGTTTTTAGTGCAGTTCCATCTTATTTATGGACTGACCCCTTCCTAAGGCTTTTCATGTGAAGAGGAAAATGAAAGCTTTATGATCAAAGGCATTCCATATTTTAGGATCTGTACAAATGGTCATAACCTTCATTTTCAGTGTCTCCTTCTCTTTGACTAGCAAGAGTGCTCTGATGAACACAATGAAGACGGATAAAACAGCCTGCCCAAGTTCCTTTTTATAGTCTCAGCAGAGGCCATTTGCTATTTCAGTTGATCCTAAAAAGGAGTGTACTCTTCATGAAAAATCTGAGGGAAGCTTGATGGACTACAGCAGCAAACAGCATCTGTTACCACATAAAATGTGCTCAGATACTGTAAGGATATTGTTTATTTTCCAGCTTCTTCGCTTGAGCACTCGACACCAACCAGTAGGTGGACGCAACTTCCTGATTGTAGGAATATACAGGGTCGGTAGAAAATTCTAGGAGAGCACAGAGCAACAGCGGGAGCATCACTGTATTTCAGTGATGCTCCTTAATGCCAGAGGTGATTTCCTCGTGAGAACTAGTTCTTCTGTAATTTGCCGAACTAGGGAAGTTCTGCAGCTGGTGGCCACAGCATTTCTATGGCAATTACTGTCTCAATAGCTCCCACGGCACATTTCTTGGCCTGATGCTAAAACCAACTCAGATCAGGCCATTTTGTTTGGCTGGCTTCACGAAATGGTCTCTGAAGTAACGGTCAGGGGCGCTGCACCCAGACTTCTATTTGCAGTCTTACTCCCACGTTTAAAAAACTGCCAAGTAAAGTAAACCTGGTTGGATTCTGGGCCGATTCATTCGTTGACCCTGTGATTCATTGACTCGTTCATTCATGAGCCCTCACTGTACACTGATTTCTGTGAAAGGCTACTGAAGAAATAAAAGACATGTGTCTGGTCCACCAAAGCTTACAGTCTGGGTGGCCAGCCAACATGCCTCTGAAGTGAAAAAAGAACAAAGACATTTTTTAAGGAAAGCAACAATGACAATGGTAGGTGGGGACTTCTCCCTTCAACTTACCCATCTTCCTTCCCTTACCTTGCTCTGATGGGTTGAGATCCTAGTCTGGGTCCCAGAGCACTACCATTTCCAGGAGAATTCTTTCTCGCTAATGCTGGGGATATAGAAGTTGTTCTTTGAGGCACCTGAAAGAAAACCAGAATTCAGAGATATTTTCCATAAAATAGCTTCCACAGGGTTCCGCCTGAAAAGCAAGTTACTCCTTTCCTAAGATCTGCCAGGAGATACAGAACTATCAGAAACAGGAAAGAAACATCTTGCATTTCTCAAAGAAATAGTTAACTCCCTAAACAAAATCAAACGAAAGGCAATGAGGCACATTTCAGCCACCATTAGGGAGTACAAAGTGCTCAATTTAAAAAACAAATTTAGAAACAGACCAAGCGGATTATTTTGATTCACTGGGCTAAAATAATTGATTCCCTTCATTTGCACAAGAGTGGTGGATATCAGAAATTTCTCTGGGGTATCATTAACTCAGCTGATCATTGGAAATTCCATCTGATGAGACATCCAGATAAACCGAGTTCCATTTTTAACTCACAATGCAACTGATAAACAGGCAAGGAAATTATGAAATCTGGTGAGAAATTAGGGTATCAGGCTAGAACTTGGGACATAAGCCACATGTTACTGAGCTCAGAAAAACTACTGCAATAGATCCTGAACGGTTCTACTTCCTAATCAACTTGCAATTTCTAATTAAAAACAAACCGCCAACACTGAACCTTGGAAGGTCAATTTGCAAACGTGATACAAAACAGGACTAATACTGAAAATACTAGAAGGTCTTCAAAAAACTATGTGAATACCAGTCAGACTGTGAGGTACGGTAGGAAAACGTACCATTACCTTATCTGTCAAGGGCCTAAGGTAGAATTCAAGTATGCCTCATGTTAGGAAACATTTTCTAATGAAATCAAATACTGGTAAGTGCACCAAAGGAGTCCAACATGAGGGGAGAGTAGAGGAAAAACTTACTTTATGAAAAGTGACTAGGGAATGAAAATGTACATCTCCTGTGACAGCTGGTTGGGCTAAACATTCATGAGGTGCTTCAACTTTTATTTATTTTTGGAGGCCCTTTTAAAGTAGGTTTATATTTTGTACTAGGTATTTTTAAATTATGCTTTGTTTTAATATTATGTTTAGTATATTAAATGATATTTAACACCAATACGGATCTTATTGGCTATTATAATACATTTTAAGATAAAGACCTAGAAAGATGAGTCAGTGAAGTGAAGCAGAATAACCGAATCAGTGTTCCCACCTGCTCAAATTAAATATTACTCTCACTAGTTTTCCTTTTGCACTTGGTCAACTGAAACAGTTGTAGAGAGAGACAGTCTAATGAATTATTAAAACCCAAAATCTTTGTATTGATCTAAATTTTTCCTCCCAGAGTTATAAGTGTGTGCCTGCGTGTTTTTAGAGAGTGGACCCATAACGTCAAATGTTTCCCCAGCTCTCCTGTCTGCTCCTCTGCCCATCCTATTCTCTAGATTGAACTTTGCTCCATAAATAACCTTTTCTGATGGCATCTCTGCTTCCACAAGATGAGAACAACAACAAAAGAGCCATTATCAGCTAATTTCACTTTCAAAATAATAGAAATCCTGGTATAATATCCTTCTGAGAGGAAAAATATTTGAAAATCATTGGGTAAAAAGGTCTTATTTCTTTCTGGAATCAACAATGGCATCGAGTTCTGGAAATTGTGGGACATTCCATTTGTCATAGCTCCTATGCTGAGTTCAGGAGAAAGGGGAGTCCTGAACCGGGAAGAATCTGATGCAAAAATTTCTACAGTATTTTGATGTTTCCAGGTTGTCTGTAGTGAGATGCACGGCCACGTTTTAGGACATTTTTTGGAATGTACAACAACTTGGTATAGGCAAAAACAAAACAAATGAAACCAAACCAGTGGAATGGCTGGTCATTTTACCCTAGAGTTTAATCCTCAGTAATCAATTAAGGCTGGAATTAAATCACAACCTGGCCTAGAAGGAGCTTTCCTTAAGTGGAGCCAACTAAAATATTCCAAGAGCATTACTATCTTCTGAACATTTGAAACCTGTTTTCACTTTGGATTATTAAAAATAGGAATAAAAAAATTCCTTACTTTTTAATATGGAAATTTTAAATTTGTCTAGACATAGATTAAGTAATCGATGAAAATATCCATATTATTCTATTTCTTAAGATGGATAGTTAAAAGAACAGTTTGGAATGCTTGGGGTTGCGAGTTCTAATTCTGGATACAGGATATATGCTTCCAAGTCATTCAGTCTACCTGAGCCTCCATTTCTTTGGGGAAAATGGAGATCAGAAATGATAAACGACAATCCAAGTCTTAGCTTGGGAATGAGGAGGGACCAAAACAAACGCAAGAATGGACAGTACTTTGGTGCCAGGTTCTTCAATACTATGAATGGTCTGGAACAGGGGTAATAACAATGATAACAGTAATAGTAATAATGAGAATAATAACAAACAATGATGACGATGATGTCGATAAAAACCCCAGTAATATTACCTTTGGTGGAATGTCTTCTTCCTGTCGTAACCAAGAGCTTCGGTCAAACTTCTCAATGCGAGTGGGGAGAGGTGGGTTTTCAGAGGTGGGATCCGAGTTCTGGCGCGGCATCTCCACACGGTGAGAGCTCACGTTCAGAGCCTCCTGAAACCCAGAGAGGCCCTTCGTGGGCTGCTCGTGCACCGACTGGGAGGCGGTCAAGGCAGGTCCCTGGGATTTCACAGCTACCAGATGTGGGATCTAAGCATCAAGCCAACATCACAGCAGTGTTATTAGAAGAAAAAGCAGATCAGCTAGGACCTCACTCAGGGGAAGGGAAAATAAAATTTTGGGGAGAAAGAAACAGCACACAGAGCCCATCACCGTTCTCTGCAGCATGCTTTTCAAAGCCCCCCCGAATTTCCCATTTAGAGCTGGAGGGCTTGACCAGGGTTCCTGGCAAAGAGTTAAATGATTGACTTGGGACTGCTAAGAAGTCGGTGAAATAAGTGTCATGATAATGATTTTTAGTGAACATTTACTGAGCAGCAATACAATATATTTACAAGCACTTCTCTTCTAATGTTACAAACTTCCTCCTTTCAACCTCCTGACTTTGACTTCAGAGAGTGCTCTGTGAAACAAGAATTGCTCTGAACATCGTACTTCTTGTGAACTCACTAAATCGACCATGAGACGGACACAATTATTTTCCTCATGAGAATGTAAGGATTAGAGAGGGTAAGTAACAACCTGGATTTCACAGTTAATACGTGCCAGAGCCTGGATTATAACCCACACATACGCTTAATTGTAGTTCCGGTATTGTAACCCCACAGCCTCACTGCTACACTATGCTGCTTTCTGGTGAACTGGCTCTTACCAGCTAGGATATTATATAACTCTCGAGACCAGGACGTTTCTTTTAGAGTTGTGGTAAGTCTCACAATTTGGCATGTGTTGATGTTGTTCATGCAGGGAAGAAATGTAGTCTTTAGGCAGAAGGGTGGCTTTTTAAGACAAATCATGAACATCTAGAGTTCAGAGTACCCTTTACCATTAGCACTGTTCACACTTCATTGTGCTCATGTGAGCCTGAGTCCCCCTCCATCACACAGGTAAGCTCCTCAGAGACAAGAGCCATGTCTGACCTCCTATCTCTGAGTCTAGCACCAAGCCTGGCATGTGGAGGTGCTCTGTCAATCTTGGCTGGGAAAACATCTAGAGACTTTCTAAATTAAACTGTTAATGCCACCAACATTAATCTAGTATCTGCTTTGTACAAGGGACCTACCAGACCCTCTTTGGATTGAAATCTCAGTGCCCAGACTGCTGGGGAGCATCTCTATAGCCCTCCTCCACCAGCCTGGCCCCGTTCCTCTTGCCCTTGAGGTCTTATCCCTGGAGCAGCCCTGCCCCAGCCTCTTCAGACTCTCCTGGGTCTGAAACCTGCAATGTTATTCATTATGGTTCAGAGGCAATTCTCAAAGTCCAGTTCAATGGAATGTTATGCTTCAACCAGAATAGAACTGTAACCAATCAAATTTATATTAAGGGTAAATATCATTAAATATATTAAGTATTAATATGAAAACAAAGCCTATCTTACAAATATGTAGTACATGCGCCCCAATGTTCATAGCAGCACTGTTTACAACAGCCAAGACATGGAAGCAACCTAAATGCCCATCGACAGAGGAATGGATAAAGAAGATGTGGTACATATATACAATGGAATATTACTCAGCCATAAAAAGGAATGAAATATTGCCATTTGCAGCAACACGGATGGACCCAGAGATTATCATACAAAGTGAAGTAAGTCAGAAAGAAAAAAAGACAAATACAATAAAGTAGAATTATATGTGGAATCTAAAATATGACAAAAATGAACTTATCTATGAAATAGACTCACAGACATTGAGAACAGATTTGTGGTTGCCAAGGCGGAGGGGGTTGGGGAAGGAACGTATTGGGAGTTTGAGATTAACAGATGCGGACTATCATGTATAGAATGGATAAACAACAAGGTCCTACTGTATAGCACAGGGAACTATATTCAGTATCCTGTGACAAACCATAATGGAAAAGAATATGAAAAAGAATATAATATGTTTACGTTTAACTGAATCACTTTGCTGTAAAACAGAAACTAACACAACATTGTAAATCAACTATACTTCAATAAAATAAATTTTAAAAAATGTAGTACAAAACACAAACCTACTTTAAAAGAGCCTCCAAAATAAAAACAAAAATTGAAGCTCCTGAAGAATGTTTAATCCAATTAGCTGTCACAGGGTATCTACATTTTCATTTCCTGCTCACTTCAATAGTTTCATAAGTTTTCCCTCTACTTCCCCCTTTTACAGGGCAATAGTATCCTAAAAGGTCAAAGTTAGGGGCTTTTTAAAGAGGAAGTGTGTTAAAAGAGAAGTTTCTATAAAAATGTTCCCCATGGACAAACCTCTTAGATAGCCTCATCTACCACATGGCAGACAGCAGAAGCAAGAAGAACTACAATCCTGCAGCCTGTGGAACAAAAACCACATTCACAGAAAGACAGACAAGATGAAAAGGTAGAGGGCTAAGTACTAGATGAAGGAACAAGACAAAACCCCAGAAAAACAACTAAATGAAGTGGAGATAGGCAACCTTCCAGAAAAAGAATTCAGAATAATGATAGTGAAGATGATCCAGGACCTCATCCTGGAAAACGAATGGAGGCAAAGATTAAGAAGATGCAAGAAATGTTTAACAAAGACCTAGAAGAATTAAAGAACAAACAAACAGAGATGAACAATACAATAACTGAAATGAAAAATACACTAGAAGGAATCAATAGCAGAATAACTGAGGCAGAAGAATGGATAAGTGACCTGGAAGACAGAATGGTGGAATTCACTACTGTGGAACAGAATAAAGAAAAAAGAATGAAAAGAAATGAAGACAGCTTAGGAGACCTCTGGGACAACATTAAATGCAACAACATTCGCATCATAGGGATCCCAGAAGGAGATGAGAGAGAGCAAGGACGCGAGCAAATATTTGAAGAGATTATAGTTGAAAACTTCCCTAACATGGGAAAGGAAATAGCCACCCAAGTCCAGGAAGTGCAGGATAAACCCATACAGGATAAACCCGAGGAGAAACACACTGAGACACACAGTAATCAAATTGGTAAAAATTAAAGACAAAGAAAATTAATGAAAGCAGCAAGGGAAAAACGAAAAATAACATACAAGGGAACTCCCATAAGGTTAACAGCTGATTTCTCAGCAGAAACTCTACAAGCCAGAAGGGAGTGGCATGACATATTTAAAGTGATGAAAGGGAAGAACCTACAACCAATATTACTCTACCTGGCAAGGATCTCAGATTCAAGGGCAAAATCAAAAGCTTTACAGACAAGCAAAATCTAAGAGAATTCAGCACCACCGAACCAGCTCTACAACAAATGCTAAAGGAACTTCTCTAAGACAGAAACAGAAGAGAAGAAAAGGACCTACAAAAACAAACCCAAAACAATTAAGAAAATGGTAATAGGAACATACACATTGATAATTACTTTAAACATGAATGGATTAAATGTTCCAACCAAAAGACACAGGCTCGGTGAGTGGATACAAAAGCAAGACCCATATATATGCTGTCTGCAAGAGACCCAATTCAGACCTAGGGACACATACAGAATGAAAGTGAGGGGATGGAAAAAGATATTCAATGCAAATGGAAATCAAAAGAAAGCTGGAGTAGGAATACTCATATCAGATAAAATAGACTTTAAAATAAAGAATGTTACAAGAGGGCTTCCCTGTTGGTGTAGTGGTTGAGAGTCCGCCTGCTGATGCAGGGGACACAGGTTCGTGCCCTGGTCCGGGAAGATCCCACATGCTGCGGAGCGGCTGGGCCCGTGAGCCATGGCCGCTGAGCCTGCGCGTCCGGAGCCTGTGCTCCGCAACGGGAGAGGCCACAACAGTGAGAGGCCCATGTACCGCAAAAAAAAAAAGAAAAGAATGTTACAAGAGACAAGGAAGGACACTACATAATGATCAAGGGATCAATCCAAGAAGATACAGCAATTATAAATATGTATGCACCCAACACAGGAGCACCTCAATACATAAGGCAAGTGCTAACAGCTATAAAAGAGGAAATCGACAGTAACACAATAATAGTGGGGGACTTTAACACCTCACTTACACCAATGGACAGGTCATCCAAACAGAAAATTAATAAGGAAACACAAGCTTTAAATGACACAATAGACCAGATAGGTTTAATTGATATTTATAGGACATTACATCCAAAAACAGCAGATTACACTTTCTTCTCAACTGTGCATGGAACATTCTCCAGGATAGATCACATCTTGGGTCACAAATCAAGCCTTAGTAAACTTAAGAAAATTGAAATCATATCAAGCATCTTTACTGACCACAATGCTATGAGATTAGAAATCAATTATAGGGAAAAAAAAACATAAAAAACACAAACACATGGAGGTTAAGCAATACGTTACTAAATAACCAAGAGATCACTGAAGAAATCAAAGAGGAAGTTAAAAAATACCTAGGGCTTCCCTGGTGGCACAGTGGTTGAGAGTCCGCCTGCTGATGCAGTGGACATGGGTTCGTGCCCCGGTCCGGGAGGATCCCACATGCCGCGGAGCGGCTGGGCCCATGAGCCGTGGCCGCTGAGCCTGCGCGTCCGGAGCCTGTGCTCCGCAACGGGAGAGACCACAGCAGTGAGAGGCCCGCGTACCGCAAAAAAAAAAAAAAAAAAAAAAAAAAAAAATACCTAGAACAAAGGACAATGAAAACACGATGATCCAAAACCTATGGGATGCAGCAAAAGCAGTTCTAAGAGGGAAGTTTATAGCTATACAAGCCTACCACAAGAAACAAGAAAAATCTCAAATAAACAATCTACCTTACATCTAAAGGAACTAGAGAAAGAAGAACAAACAAAACCCAAAGTTAGCAGAAGGAAAGAAATAATAAAGATCAGAGCAGAAATAAATGAAATAGAAACAAAGAAAACAATAGCAAAGATCAATAAAACTAAAAGCTGGTTATTTGAGAAGATAAGCAAATTGATAAACCATTAGCCAGACTCATCAAGAAAAAGAAGAAGAGGACTCAAATCAATAAAATTAGAAATGAGAAAGGAGAAGTTACAACAGACACCGCAGGAATACAAGGCATCCTAAGAGACTACTACAAGCAACTCTATGCCAATAAAATGGACAACCTGGAAGAAATGGACAAATTCTTAGAAAGGTATAACCCTCCAAGACTGAACGAGGAAGAAATAGAAAATATGAACAGACCAATCACAAGTAATGAAATTGAAACTGCGATTAAAAATCTTCCAACAAACAAAAGTGCAGGACCAGATGGCTTCACAGGTGAATTCTATCAAACATTTAGAGAAGAGCTAACACCCATCCTTCTCAAACTCTTCCAAAAAACTGAAGAGGAAGGAACACTCTCAAACTCATTCTGTGAGGCCATCATCACCCTGATACCAAAACCAGACAAAGATACTACAGAAAAAGAAAATTACAGACCAATATCACTGATGAATATAGATGCAAAAATCCTCAACAAAATACTAGCAAACAGAATCCAACAACACATTAAAAGAATCATACACTACGATCAAGTGGGATTTATCCCAGGGATGAAAGGATTCTTCAATATATGCAAATTGATCAATGTGATACACCATATTAACAAATTGAAGAAGGAAAACCATATGATCATCTCAATAGATGCAGAAAAAGCTTTTGACAAAATTCAACACCGATTTATGATAAAAACTCTCCAGAAAGTGGGCATAGAGGGAACCTACCTCAACATAATAAAGGCCATATATGACAAACCCACAGCAAACATCATTCTCAATGGTGAAAAACTGAAAGCATTTCCTCTAAGATCAGGAACAAGACAAGGATGTCCACTCTCACCAATATTATTCAACATAGTTTTGGAAGTCCTAGCCACAGCAATCAGAGAAGAAAAAGAAATAAAAGGAATACAAATTGGAAAAGAAGTAAAACTGTCACTGTTTGCAGATGACATGATACTATACATAGAGAATCGTAAAGATGCCACCAGAAAACTACTAGAGCTAATCAATGAATTTGGTAAAGTAGCAGGATACAAAATTAATGCACAGAAAGCTCTTGCATTCCTGTACACTAGTGATGAAAAATCTGAAAGAGAAATTAAGGAAAGACTCCTATTTTCCATTGCAACAAAAAGAATAAAATACCTAGGAATAAACCTACCTAGGGAGACAAAAGACCTGTATGCAGAAAACTATAAGACACTGATGAAAGAAATTAAACATGATACAAACAGATGGAGAGATATACCATGTTTTTGGACTGGAAGAATCAATATTGTGAAAATGACTATACTACCCAAAGCAATCTACAGATTCAATGCAATCCCTATCAAATTACCAATGGCGTTTTTTACAGACCTAGAACAAAAAAATCTTAAAATTTGTATGGAGACACAAAAGACCCCGAATAGCCAAAGCAGTCTTGAGGGAAAAAAACAGAGCTGGAGGAATCAGACTCCTTGACTTCAGACTATACTACAAAGCTACAGTAATCAAGACAATATGGTACTGGCACAAAAGCAGAAATATAGATCAATGGAACAAGATAGAAAGCCCAGAGATAAACCCAGGCACCTATGATTAAGTAATCTATGACAAAGGAGGCAAGGATATACAATGGAGAAAAGACAGTCTCGTCAATAAGTTGTGCTGGGGAAACTGGACAGCTACATGTAAAAGAATGAAATTAGAACACTCCCTAACACCATACACAAAAATAAACTCAAAATGGATTAGAGACCTAAATGTAAGATCGGACACTATAAGATTCTTAGAGGAAAACATGGGAAGAACACACTTTGACATAAATCACAGCAAGATCTTTTTTGATCCACCTCCTAGAGTAATGGAAATAAAAACAAAAATAAACAAATGGGACCTAATGAAACTTCAAAGCTTTTGCAAAGCAAAGGAAACTACAAACAAGACGAAAAGACAGCCCTCAGAATGGGAGAAAATGTTTTCAAGTGAATCAATGGACAAAGGATTAATCTCCAAAATATATAAACAGCTCATGCAGCTCAATATTAAAAAAACAAACAACCCAATCCAAAAATGGGCAGAAGACCTAAATAGACATTTCTCCAAAGAAGACATACAGATGGCCAAGAAGCACATGAAAAGCTGCTCACCATCACTAATTATTAGAATGCAAATCAAAACTACAATGAGGTATCACCTCACATCTGTTAGAATGGGCATCATCAGCAAATCTACAAACAACAAATGCTGGAGAGGGTGTGGAGAAAAGGGAACCCTCTTGCACTGTTGGTGGGAATGTAAATTGATGCAGCCACTATGGAGAACAGTATGGAGGTTCCTTAAAAAACTAAAAATAGAATTACCATATGACCCAGCAATCCCACTACTGGGCATATACCCAGAGAAAACCATGATTCAAAAAGATACATGTGGTTGAGAGTCTGCCTGCCGATGCAGGGGACACAGGTTCGTGCCCCGGTCTGGGAAGATCCCACGTTCCGCGGAGCGGCTGGGCCCATGAGCCATGGTCGCTGAGCCTGTGCGTCCAGAGCCTGTGCTCCACAATGGGAGAGGCCACAACAGTGAGAGGCCCACGTACCGCAAAAAAAAAAAAAAAAAAAGTACCCAATGTTCATTGCGGCACTATTTACAATAACCAGGTCATGGAAGCAACCTAAATGCCCATCAATAGACAAATGGATAAAGAAGATGTGGTACATATATACAATGGAATATTACTCAGCCACAAAAAGGAATGAAATTGGGTCATTTGTAGAGACGTGGATGGATCTAGAGACTGGCATACAGAGTGAAGGAAGTCAGAAAGAGAAAAAGAAATATTGTATATTAATGCATATATGTGGAACCTAGAAAAATGGTACAGATAACCGGTTGCAGGGCAGAAATTGAGACACAGGTGTAGAGAAAAACGTATGGACACCAAGGGGGTAAAGCGGTGGGGTGGGGATGGTGGTGGTGGGATGAATTGGGAGATTGGGATTGACATGTATACACTAATATGTATAAAATGGGTAACTAATAAGAGCCTGCTGTATAAAAAAAAATTAAATTAAATTTTAAGAAACCTTGAAATTTGCTGCAGTTATGGTTGCAAATTGAGTCTGCTTATAACCATGGTTTATAATTGGCATGATTTCTATTAAAAAAAAAGAAAAGTACGCCATAGAAGGTTAGGCCTGGACTCATATACAAATAAAAACAAACAAGTGCCAAGCTGGCTGGTACTGAAAAATCTTGGACCTCATATACTAAAGGCAAACTTAAAACCAAGACTCCTTGATTGTATCTACTCTTAAACTCCAGTTCAAATAGCATTACATATTTCAAAGGTGACCTCAGAATATTCTGTGGAAGTGTTAACACGGGTGGATACCTGGAAGAAGCTTAAGACATTTGGGTGAAAACATCTATATTACCTTTATTTTTCATCTAATTTCATACTTCATTTCAATTCCTATTTCATTTTTGGTATATATAAAATCCTCTAAAACTTCCAGAAACTTCCTCCTTATCTAAAAGTGGAGATATCTTCTTTTCTTTTCCAAATAGCTTAAAACAATGGTTCTCAAACTTCAAAGTGCATCGGAATCACTTGGAGGCTATTAAACTCCAGACTGCCAGGCCCCAACCCTAGAGTTGCTGACCAGTAGGTCTGAGGTGGGCCTCAGAATCTGCGTTTCTACCAAGTTTCTGGCTGATGCTATGCTGCTGGCCCAGTGACCACACTTTGAAAACCACTGGCTTAGAAGACACAATTTTACTTAATCTAGTCCATTTAATTTTTTCAGTTTCAGGCTCATGCGAAAATCCCAAGGAACAAAAGATAATATAATAGTTTATACATATCAAAGGTCTACACAAATGTTAGTTTTGGTAATTATAATTAAAAGGATGCTCGTTCTGACCTGGCAGGAACTCCCCTGGGTCTCCAGAGAGGCAATTTACCAAGAAGTGACTTTGTGGTTGGCTTAAAGTTAAGGATGGTGCTTTTTTCTTTCTTACTCCTTCTGCTGCCTTTCACATTCAGTGGGGTCTCCTATCTTACTAGAGATTTGATATTAAAAGCCATGACTTGGCTGGACCCATGCCTGAATCCATGTTACAACTTCCTGGGCTTTTATTAGACTTTACTGTATACCTGTTGAAAAAAGCCAGTGGAATGAAGGGAGGACGTACCTGGGGATCTACTGGTCTGAGCATGGGGGGTGTCCGAGCAGGCTGAACCCCACTGATGCTGAAGGACTCCGACCGCGGGGGCAGGTTGGGGTCTGATATCCTGTTGGCAACCTTGTGAGGCATGGCAGGTGAACTCTGCCGGTTGAGCCTTGACCGTTCTTCTACCTAGAAGCCAAAAAATGAAAAAAGAAAGAAAGAAAGAAAAAAGAGTACCTCAATGGATGGAAGCTGATTTACTTCCTAGTTACGATTTTCTGTAGTCACCTGCACAGCCATTTTGTATCCCTCTGATCAAATCACTCTAGAAAGCTGAAGCTCTCCCTATCTGCTCTGCATCAGAAATTTGCAAAAAGCTCTTTCTGTCAGAGTAAATACTAGCGTGAAGAACTCACAGAACACTTAAGCCATCATCCTTCCATCACCCATTATCTCGTGCTATTCCGTTGGCTGGGAATTAGGGATCTGCTTAAGAGTTTACCGTGCGTTAGTTGGAACACCGTCCTGCTAATCGGTCACAAAGCCAGGGGTCAGTGAGGGAGAGAGGTAACTACGGCGGGCATTACGATTGCTTGGGGAAAATAGAAAACTGCTTTGAGCTGACTCATGGGACGGGGCAGGAAAGAACACAGGAGGGCTGGCAGGAGGATGAGCTGAGCGTACTCAGCGCCACTGATTTCTTCACATGCCCTACTCGTGGGCAAGTGGGCCTCTCATTCAATAAGCATGGCCTGTCTTATTTTTTATTTATTTATTTTTGCGGTACATGGGCCTCTCACTGCTGTGGCCTCTCCCGTTGCGGAGCACAGGCTCCGGACGCGCAGGCTCAGCGGCCATGGCTCACGGGTCCAGCCGCTCCGCGGCATGTGGGATCTTCCCGGACCGGGGCGCGAACCCGTGTCCCCTGCATCGGCAGGCGGACTCTCAACCACTGCGTCACCAGGGAAGCCCTGGCCCATCCTAAACTGACTTCCCGTATCATTTTCTTTTTCTCTCTTCTTCTCCCGTTCTTTTCGGGTGTCTCTCCCGGCTCTCTAGAATACACTGTCCCAGCGCCTTCTTTCCATTCCAGCCTGGGCTCCACTACCTCCCTCTACCCTCCTCCTGCCTGTTTCTCCACACATGGCACTCATTCTTGCTCCTCCTCCTCTCCTCTCCCTCCTCCAACCCTCTCTCCTTTCTGGACACTTCATTTCCTTGTCATTCCCTTTCTGCAGAGTCTCTCTCAGCCCAGAGGGGATAACTGATCAGAAGTGCTTTGCAGGGAAGGCTCTCTTTACAGGCAAAAGTTACCCTTGGTAACTTTTTTGCTGCAGACAGACTGTGGCAGAGGACAAATTAAAGGAAATTTTAGATAAACACAATGTACACGGCAAGACATGATTTAAAATCTTCGAGAGCTTTAAGAGGTCTAGCACTTTTCTTCCAGGTCCACCTTGTCCTGCCCTTTATTTCTTTAGGGTCAATTTGACAGTTGTAATTTCCAAATTCACGGGGGCAATGCACCCTACCCTGATGGCCCGTAACTCTCTTCTGCTGACTCACTATCTTTGTGTTGCAAGAGCCTGTCATGGAACCCACATGCAGGTCCTCAAGACATATTTGTATGTCTCAGTGAAGAGCTTTTTTTAATCTATTTTACTTCCTGATTTGAAAGGAAAATTCAAAAGAGCTATTCTTTCCCATCCTCCCTACTTTATTTTGAATCTTCCTAGAGGCAGACTCAGCCTCATACACAAAATAAGTCTGTTTTTAAAACTCTCAAATCAACTACAAACATGTTAACATGTTAACATGTGCCATAGTGTAGAAAACCACCCTCTTGCCTCTACTTAGCGGTAATTTGAACACCTCTTCCCTGACCGTGGCTGTGCAGGGTACATACAACTGGCATCTAGTTGACTTTGGTTTTGCAATTCCACGTCCCAGAAGCTTACCACATACCAGATAAGATTAGCTGCAAAAAGCCAGGAATATAAACCAGAACATGTATACTTTGTATGTGTATGTGTGCAAAGTATTACATCAGCAACAATGGGCTATTATTGCATTGAACCAAAGGAAATAACAAAGCCTGACTTGAGATAAGACCACAAAGAAGAGCAAGTCCTGAAAAGACAACCACAGATAAACTGAGACCAAGGCATGCAATGTATTGCTTTTCCAAATACTAGACTCTTTGAAAAGAAGGTGACTATTTCCAGATGACTGGAATTAGTCAAATATTAACCATTTTCTTATTTCCAGGGAAGATCATTAAATAGATAAATCACATGTATAAGTACCCCTCACTATCTGAACTCTCACCATCCAAACCATTGCTGTCTGAGGTCAGGAATCCAAGAGGTTTGGACTCATTTTCAGATAAATACCTGGCAATCCAAACTATAGCCACTTATTACCTGACATTTAGAAACCAAATATTATAAGGGAGTGAAGAGTACTTGCTATTATTGTTATTTTAGCTGTAAAATATCCTCAGACTGTTTTAAACCCACATTCAGAAACAGCACATTAAAAATAAAAGTCTGTCCCCCAAGACTCCATCTTGAACAAAGAAATTATATTTGAGATAAAGAATTTTTTCGGCAACTGCCAGTAACAAGGCTCCAGTAAAGGCAGCACCTTTGTCTCCAATAGGACCGTGGGCCACACGGGCCCTAAAGCTGTTGTTAGAAATGAATGGGGCACAAAGTGGGGTGCTAATTTTCACAGGCAGTTAATGGGTTTGATTAGTCAAGTGTAGCTATCAATAATGTACTTCTAGTAACATTTGCTATGCCTTCTCTAAGTTAAATACTAAATCCTACCATGACTATGTTTCCGTTTGTGCCATCATAAATATATGGTGTGAATAATCTATTGTTATACTCAGCAGATTATTTCAGGATAAGTCCAATGTGGTGAAATTTCCTGGGTTGAAGTTTGTCCAAAGAAATTTGAAAATCTATGTGACAGGTGTAACAATGAGGCATCCGGCTACTTTGTCTCAAGAAAATCTGGTCCTAAAGTCTTTAGGAAGAATAATGCTGCCTGTTGCTTTTGCACCAAAGGGTATTGGAGCAAACATATCAAATGAAACATCCAAATAACAGTTTCAAATGGACAGAGGGGAAGCTGGCCTTTCTGCTTATTTTGCTACTGGGCAAAGGCCTGTCTCCTGATTCATCACATCTTATGTCTACTAACTGAACAGTGAGTGAGACAAAAAAGAAGGTGTCTTCCCCCAGATTAAGAATATTTTGTGATTAAAAACTGGCTTACAATCAAGATATGTTTCAGTCTGCCTTTCATGATACTAAAAAAAAAAAAAAAAAAATCTATTAGCTGAGTCTTTGCTCCAACCTCTTGCTGCCAAGAAGTTGTAAAATATCTTAAGTACCACCAAAAAAGAGTGTTCTAGTGGCATCAGATAAACAGTGTCAAGGTGCTAGAGCATAACAAGAAGACATTTATAACAAAGGAGTTCACACTGGACGGGATTATCAATAAATACAGAGAACAATACTAGGAGAGACTGATCAATTTTACTATAGAATCAGGTTTTCTTCTTATTAAAAGGATCATTTTAACATCAAAACTAAAATAACTTTGGAGAGGTTTGGATAACTTCCACAGAAATGCTATACTATTTATTACAGCATTACGGGGAGAAAGAAAAAATAACTGTGGTCTCAGAAATAAAATTCTGCTCCAGGCAGGACTGTGGTATCCACTGGGTACTGAGAGTGATGTCTAAGGCCTTTGAGATATATAAAAGTTGCATGAATACAGACGACCGAAAAGAAACACGTCAATTACAGGATTTGAAAAAATTTCAAAATAAATAAAAATACATTGAAACATGTATAAGTGTAAACATTATATCAATGTCAACTGTTAAATTGTTTTGTACATTTGAGAACAATTTATAGCTTCCAGTGTCTCACTTAGCAATCATGAATGACAGCTGCTGAGAGAGAACTTCAAAACAAAATTATAGAAGTAATTTTTTAAATGTTGACAACAAAATATATTTACTATGTCATATGGGTGCATTTTAATAATACTTTATATGACACTAGGGTCTGTGGGGTTTACGAAGCTCTTAGAAGGCCTGCCTTAAGAGCTAATATGTGGTGAACTGAACACAATCGTATGGGAATATTTTTTCCCCAACTGGACAAAACAATTTGATTTTTGTCTTTACTGGCAATGTTG
The DNA here is from genome assembly GCF_951394435.1 of Stenella coeruleoalba. Taxonomy (NCBI): domain Eukaryota; kingdom Metazoa; phylum Chordata; class Mammalia; order Artiodactyla; family Delphinidae; genus Stenella; species Stenella coeruleoalba. The sequence continues at coordinate 49,631,024 of NC_137150.1, forward strand.
GAGGAAGAGAAAGAAGTCCAATGATTTTTAAGTCCTCGTTAGGTACTCTGACCCTGCGTTCACTGGGCACATGAAGGATTGAGTCACGCTGTCTTTTGGCAAAACCACATGGGCAGACGGCTGCTGAGTAAGACTGGTGCTATCCCTTCTCTGGGGCACCTTTGAGGACAGGGGAGGCTCTCATTCATAGGGAATGCTTAAAATGTAATCTCGTCTAAAGATAAGGGCCTGGACTAGTTTTCCAAGATCTACTCCTAACCACTGATTGCACAGAAAAGTACAGATCCTCATGTGAATGGAGCACATAACTTAAAAGTAATGAGGCAAATCTTTGGCAAGCTGAGATGGGAAATTAAAAAGTGTATATCTATCACCGGGGAGAGGTTAGTGGAAGAGATGGGAGATGCATGTGAAATCCCAACCAGAAACAACAGAGGCAAAACACTTATTCCTTGTGGGCAACAATGGCCTTGGGAGCAAAATAGAAATGTGTTGAATCATGTATTTCATTTGCATTTGTACAGCGCCTACAATTTCAATGGCACATTCACATACATGGTTGCCCAGGATCCTCCCAACCTTGAGACAGGAAGTACAGGTGGGGAGGCTGCACCTCAGGAAGACTATGAGACTTCCAGGTCACAAAGACCGTAAGTGGAAGAACTTGAACTCAAACAAGCTCTTTCCTATTTCCTGTCAGGTCTCTCTCATGCTAAATCTTAAGAGAGATAAGCAGAAACTGAGGAAAGATAGGAAAAGAGCCATAAACCCTCTAAATAGTAATATGGGACCTCATATATAAAATAATTCATATAAAAAGAAAAAAACATCAGTGTAGAGCAGAGAAAACAAGTGGAGAAGAGTTCTTATGTACAAGGATTTCAAAGTCCAATGGGCTGATGGGATATAAAGAGACATCTTGGCCCATCATTTGCCAAATAAAACCATGGCCAGATGACTGGCATGTATCAGAGAGAAAGAACATGATGAAGTGTTAAAAAAATATTAAAATGCCATCTCATGCAACACTCATGTAGACAGAGCATTCTGTCACTGCTGTGTGCTGGTGAAAATTAAAAAAATATTATTGCCAGGCCGAGACAATCACAGGCCATTATAAGAAACAGGAATCTGTACCATTAGAAAGGAAGGGCATTATAAGAAAAGGAATATCCATCTTTCAAAAAGTGCCAGTGGGAAAAAAAAAACCTTCAAATTTTGCTGATGTTTAACAGAATATCATATTGATGTTTTCACAAAACAAATCTGATTTCCGTTCCAATCTAGAAACGGCAGAGAATTTGAAAGGGGTGAGAATGCCCCCCACTCCTCCTTTTAATGGAGACATTAATGTTCCTTTCTGGCTGAAATCTGAAAATCAAAGTCAATGTAACATTTAGGACAACTAGAAAACTCAGTAAAAGGAGAGAGAGAAGAGCTCAAGATTTGCCAATAACTAAGTATTTTCATTTGTTCTTACTACATCCGACAGATTAATAAGAAAGGAAATGAGAAATGTGATGATTTATGTTTCACAAAATGAAGCAACGAAAACACGGAGGATGAAACATTATAACAATATTACACTGCTAATGAAAAAAATGTCGATTGGAAATAAGGAAAAGTAAGTGGATGGAAAAGTAATCAAAGAAGGAAAAACCACCCTGATGAGAAGGTATAGAGCTGAGTTAGAAAACAAATATGGGAGCAGATTACAGAAGAGGCTGCTGTGGGTGGAAGATGGCCAGGTGGTGTCTTCAGTGGCATATGGGGCAAAAAAGCCCAGACCCTCTATCACAGGAGACCATGGTATAGCTGCTGCCTACCCATCCCTGGTGAGGATATTTTCAAATTATATCCTCGCAGAGGATGCCTTTGAAAAAGAAAATGGTACCTTTTATTCTACCTCCAAAAGAGAGTTTAACCCAGGTTCTTTTTATTGGTTGATAATTAAGATACTGCTGAGCTAGAAATTCTGTCCATATCTAAAGTCTTGAAATGTATTTCACTGTCTGGCTACTTTCAACCCCATCTACCTCCTACTATAAAAAAAGAAACCTGTAAATAAAGCTCTTGAAGAAAAGTTCATACATTGCTGATTAGAATCATTGAGAGATCAGGCAAATAAGGATTCTCACACTCATTTTCATTCCCATTTTAAGAAGTGGGTGTTAAAAAAATGATGAATTAAACTAAAGCAGACAACTATTTGTACTTATTTGCATACCAGTTGCTCCAATCCCCAATTTAGCACCGTCACTCATTCTATCATCTAAATGTTTCATCTTTCTTCTAAAATATGAATACCCACTCTAAGACTTGGGAACTGGTTCATGGATAGGTGGTTAGTTGGAAGCTGGATTATGTTAAACACACCCAGGAGGATAGGATTAAATCTAAAATCCTAAAAGAATGTTCCCACATGTCTAAAAGTCCATGAAGCCCAAAGGAAGAACTCCAGCTGTCAGGAAGCCAGGGACCTTGGAAGATGTCACCCACCAGAGGTGGCCCAGACTTAGAATGGCCCGGGAACCTCACATCGGGTGTGCTTGATGACACAGCCATGCTGTCTGCACTCCCACTGGCTATGCTTCCTTTACTGCTAGGAGCCTGGCTGAGAAGCACAGGGGAATTAAGAGGTCTACAAAACTGCCCTGATGATATCTGCAAAGATTTGCCCCCAGGAACGGCATGGCTTCTGAAAGCTTGGGAACTGTGAATTAGTTCTGAAGAGAGAGGACAGGCCAGGAAATTTAATGATGAGGACAAACAGTAATTAGAAAATAATGAAGTCAAAATGTTTAAGTTCAAATCAAAACATGCTGGGTAGAGGTGGAAAGAAGGAAGTGGAAACTGCTTTATGTTTCCCCCCTTTTTCTGGTACATTTGTGCATGAGGGAGCTGCACAAGGGACAGAAGAAATTCTGGTATGTTTTGCAAGGTATCATGGTCTTCTCCAATGGGATCTGTTAGCGTTCCTTTCCTAAACTCATGCTTGGGCTGGGAGCACTGAAGGTCAGGTGGTCATGCATCAAAGAGAGGTCATTTAGTGATGCAGCACTTCTTAGAGGAGTCGAGGTACTTGTACGGATGCATGAATTCACGCCCCTCCTGCCCCGAGGTACACATGAGTCTCTAAGGCCCTCCTTACTTGCTGTAATGGACAACTGGGGGCTCATCACTTTGGAGATGCTGGGAGAGGACACACAAATGACCTTAAGTCCTGACTCTCGAGCTGGGCTACATCTTTGGGAGCGAGATCGCTTCGTTGATCTCACTGTGGTCCTTGAGGCTCGCTGAGGCTTCAGTTGCTCTTCAAGACCAAGTCTAATAGGATAAGCTGGTCCACCTTTCTTCCATGAGCGATGCTCAAACAGGGGTCTTGATCTGGAATCATTAATTTCTGCAGGTGCTACTGGCATTAGCTTAGGAGAGGCTAGTTTCTCAGCCTCTCAATACCTGCCATGATCATGAGCTGTGAGTCTGGCTTAGCTGAGGGTTTCAGCTTGATGTGGCTAAAGGATGGTTTAGCAGTGGAGGAAGGTGACACATCTCTGCTAGCCAGGAACCACATCAGCTGCTGTTGGACAGCATAGTGATTGCGCTTAGCTGGAAGAACAGGGGGGTTACTAAGGGGTTGGCGCTGTGCCTGGGAGTAAGATCACAAAATTGAATTACTGACCTGGGAGAAAGAGGCAGTTGTTACAGACATAGGTAAATACAAATCGCATTCATAGACTCTAAGGGAAAGTGATCAAAAACGTTCTTGACACTGAATGACTTTTCTCTACAGATTTAGTTTTTAAGTTTTCAAGGTTATTAGTTTTGTAAAAATAGTATAAAATCATTATAAAGGATTTAAACATAAATACATAAAACATAATACATAAAAGTATTAAAAAGTTTAAAGAAAAAAACTCTATAGTTTCTACTTCCCATAAACAGCCATTATTAACATTAGGACAACATAATTTCAAGCATTTTTCTATACATATGTAAGATAGAGCCGAAAATTAAAAATTATACAAATAGGATCTTACGTAAGAAATCAAGTTCTGGTAATATTGTAGTCTAGATAACTTGAAATAAGCTCTAGCTATAAATATCTGAAGATACTAGAAGAAAATGCAGAGTAATATAAATCACCCTTTCAAATGACTAGTTATGCTCACAAGAAAATAAAGGAAATCATTAGTTGCCACATTAATGACAGAACTGAAAACCAGGGTGTCAGGCATATGAGATGACACAGCGACTTCCTAGAAGGGTTGTTGATCTTGGAGAGAATTATTATTTTGTTTGTTTGCCTTACTCATTTGGTTACCACCCTTTTTTTCCCTACTATTCAAATAATTTTTAATGAGATTTTTAAATAGCTCATCACAGAGTCAAGTTCCTGAAAATTCTTTCTTAGTCTAGTAGTTGAGCAAATGAAGGACCATTACTTTGAAAGTATTTGCAAAAGAAATATAAATGACCTCTGACCCGGTAACTGAACCACAATCACAAGTCTGGGTCCAACTGTGTGTTCACTGTTACTACAGAACATGGAATGTTAGTGACAATACTAATGATCACTTTTAGGGTCTAGGTATGGATAGGAAATGATCCTACCTAGAATTCCTTAAGTCTTAAGTCATATTCTTCCATGAAAAAGTCACTAAAAATCCTCCTGCCACAAACTCAATTGGATTCCAATAAGGAAAAGGATTTTCTACTTCCTGTTGTTACTTACAAAAAGAAGAACAAATGGATTAAGGTAGAGAAATAATGTTACAGTTCTTCCCAAAGCAAAGCATGTGTGTCTCATAATGAATTATTTTCCAACTTTGTAGCACTAGTTTAACTCTCTGTTTACTGGAGAGACTCATTATGGCCAATTTCTCCAATACAGCACAGGTACAGGCTGTACTTGCTCGCTGACTTACCTCCTTGGCCCATGCTGGTTTCTCACTAGGACTCATCCCTTCTTTGTAATGGTACAGTGGCTTCTTCTCCACAGGCCTCTGCTCCTGCCGCTGATGCTGCAGGGAAACCAAGTAGTCTCTCTCTTGCTTTAGCTGTCTCTGTAGTCTTTCTGCTTGTCTCTGTTCTTCCAACTGTTTGCGCTTATATTCCTGTCCAGATCAGGAAAGGAGAACAAAGAAAAGGCTAAATCACCATACGGAAACCATTGGCCAGTACCAGTGAAGCATGCAATGGAACCAAAAGAGATGATAAATAACAAAGGACCTTAATACCAACAGAACCACAAGAGGACATCAGGATGTGCCATAGAGATGAACTACAGCCTTGGGTTAGCGTCTGCACAGAATGTGGCATTTAATGAAAACACCACTGTTTTAACGGCAACCCCTGCAGAATACCACCCTTTGCAAAGTGACTTGCCCTTGGTGAATTGTAACCAAGAAAGTGGCAATAATGAGGACATATGGATGGTCAGCACGCAACCCCTATAAGGAACCGTCCACTTCCTGGTTTAGTAATTAAATCGTTCAAACATGTACAATTAAAAAAAAAAAAACATGTACAATTAAGTACAAAACGAAATAAGTACCTAAAGATACTGCCTAAATCATCTTTTGTTTAACAAAACTTGGACCAACGAAACCATTAGCAAAAACCACGTACAGGCTAAAAAAATATCACAGTGCCACTGAATAAAAAGTTCAGTTAAAAAAAAAAGATACACCAAGAAGCTCATTTGGAGAGCAGTGCAGTAATAATAATAAAAAGTACTTCAAGTGGAAGCCATCCGAGCAGGGAACACAAAATGTTCCCATCGTAAGGGTAAAACTAATAGTCTGCAAATGAAATATGACTACAGAGCTGAGCGGGTTCTTACGGAAGAGGAGCGCTTTGCTGTGATTGTATTCCAGCATGTTGCAAACGACCTCAAACATTACTCTGCAATAAACACAGTGGGTCTCAAAAACAGTCTGAATTTATAATAAGGCTGGATTCATGTTAAAGTTTCACAAATAGCTGGAGTTAATAAAGAATGCATAACAAGTATATTAAACACATTGACTCAGCACACTGGGTCAGGAAACGAATTAAGTTTTAGGAGATTTTCCAGGTCCATGAGGCTTGGAGGATCCCCTCCTTCCTGACTGGCAGTTAGAGGAGACCACACACATACACACACACACACACGCGCGCGCGTGCGATGAACACAGAGCAGGTCAGCTGGCTTGGCTTTCCCATTACCAGAAGTAGAGCTTGTTCATGCAGTAGCTGCTGCTGCAAGATCTCTAACTGTCTCTGCTCCTCCTCTAACTGTCGCCTGATGTACTCCTGGAGAGGTAGGTGGCAGAGAATTCAGAGGAACACAACGAGAGAAAGAAAGAGAGAAAAAGAACCGGTAATTTCAAAGGTGACAAGAGCTGCCAAGTGAAGTGTGGAAGGAAGGAGGGGAAAAAATACCCAGACGCCTCCTCGCTAAACAGGAAAGGTACCCCGCACCGAAGCAAAAGCGTTTCAATGCAGTCAAACGCACAAGCCCTCTACCTGCAACTGCAGCGGACTGAGATGGCTCAGTGCTTTGCTGTTAGTTACTCTTTGGTTTGGAGAACCGAGCTCTATTTAAAAACTTTTCATGACAGGTTCCCTCTTTAGGGGCTACCTGAAATTAACAATGCTATAAAGTTCAGAGGCTCCTGTGCAAGCAGCAGGGGTAAAATAATGGTTGAATGCCATCACGCACTGCCTTTGTAACGGAGCCATCTTGCAGTTCCACTGCACTGTCAGAATGGGATTCTAACAAAGAGAGAAAGGGCCCGCATCGATGGCTCCAAGTCCTGGAGACCAGGGTTGCCTGAGTAGAAAAGCTCTTCTGAAGCAATGAAAGGGGAGCACTTGGCTTGTGTATCACGCGCCAGTGCTACTTTCGAAGTAGATGCCCAGGGTTGGGAAAATCACGAGATCCAGGTGCGTCAGGGGACTTCGGCCTGGGGAGGAAGCCAGGCTGAATGAGTGGGCTTTGCCAAGGTTGTGCGTTTGACTTTTTGAATAGGTGAGAATAGTTGCTTGAGAAAGAGTAAAAACCTGCTTAACCTGAGCAGACCCAAGAGCGGGTGACCCACAGCCCAGAGGCGCCTGGTGCTGGCGCTCCCGTGGGGCCGCCTGTGGGGCCCCAGCTGTACCTGCTCGTGCTCCGCGCGTCTCCTCTCCTCCTCCCGGCGCATCTGTTCCTCGTAGTGCCGCCGCTGCTCCCTCTCCTGCTGCTTCCGCAGCTCCTTCTCTCGCCTTTGTTGCTGTGGGGCGACAAGCAGACAACCGTGAAGGGAACGGGCAGTGGCGAAGAGTGTCGGGAAGCCAGCAGGGAGAGCTGCAGGACCGTGGTTGTGAGCTCTTAGCGACATGCCTGCATGCCTGAGGGCTCCTCGCCTATGCCATTGGGGGACGCATTGGCCAGGATGGGCTGATAGAGAGCAATTCGGTGTTTACCACGCAGGTGGGCTCCCCAGGTTTATACGTCTCCCAAGAAGTTCACATTCAATGCGCCCTCCCAGTGGGCTGATGAGGGTTTCCAAATCAGGGGTAGGTAGAACACCGATGTATAATCAGTTACTTATTATGTATCATCAAACTGTTTGTGAGATGCTACAGGCTTTAAAGCACATTCGCAATGTTCATGCCATTCAGTCTTTTGGACACCACGTAGGGCAAATGTATCAAGAAAGCAAACACCAGGGGCTTCCCTGGTGGCGCAGTGGTTGAGAGTCTGCCTGCCGATGCAGGGGACACGGGTTCGTGCCCCGGTCCGGGAAGATCCCACATGCCGCGGAGCGGCTGGGCCCGTGAGCCATGGCCGCTGAGCCTGCGCATCCGGAGCCTGTGCTCTGCAGCGGGAGAGGCCACAACAGTGAGAGGCCCGCGTACTGCAAAAAAAAAAAGAAAAGAAAAGAAAAGAAAAGAAAAGAAAACAAGAAGGCAAACACCAGAGAAGGGAAGTGACATGTTCAAGGCTACACAGTAACTGTGACTGTGGGCAAAACAGAATCTACTGACTCCCACCTGGTCACTCCACTTTCTGATAGACCCTGCTGCCTTTCTGTTTTGGGGAAGTCACTTTTAAGTGTCAATTTCAACTTGTCACTCGAGTACGATGTTAAGCTCAGGAGCCACCATCATCTCATACAATCATTATGCCTCTGAAAGTGGACGTCACGGCAAGCACCTTTCATGCTTTATCCCATTTCATCTGCACAAAAATCTTTTCAGGTAGATGTAATTAATACTACTATCTCCTATTTTAAATGAGAAAACAGAGGCACAGAGAGATTAAGTAGTTGTCCGAGGTCATGCCCACATTCAAGGTCATACTCAGTAAGCGGTGGAGCTTGATTTCAAAGACAGGCAATGTGACTCCAGTCTGAACTCAATTAATACAGAAGATGAAGAGGCAACAGGAGTGACAGATCATAATTAATCCAGTCCTCCATTATATTCTCAGTAAGGAGAATGTCTTAGGAGTAGTGACTGGAGCCAAGGTTTCCTAGGTAGGGATGGTGCCATTCCCCAGTCCTTGGGGCATCTGGCATGTGTGGGACACTCGCACATTACAAAGTGTTTCCCCGTACCACACGCCAGTAGCGCCTCTTTTGAGAAATGCTGCAGGCCCTTTGTGCTGGAGCCCCGTACTGGCACTAGGATTTCTTCTTCCTCAAATACAAGGTTCGGAGGGGCCGATCAGAGGGTCCATTCCCCTGTAACAGTCTCAACAGCACTTCACTGCCTTGCTGAGGAAGCATGAGGTATCCAAAATAAAATGGGCTGCGACCGTATCTCACTGAGAAGTTAGCTCTATAAAACCTGGGAAACAGCTTTCTAGGACAAAAACTCTCTGTCCCAAGCCCAGCTAAACCAACCACAGATAGTCAAAGAGCCAAAGAAGCCCACGAATGAGTGGCCTTCCTGATGTGGCTGGTGCCTGCAGTCCTCCAGACCCGCTCTCTTCCAACAGTCTCTGAGGCTTGGGAGATAAACTGCATCTTTTGAAACTCAATGTCTATCGCTTGCAGATGAAGAATTGTTTGTCCATCTCGGATTGTAGGCAATGGGGAGCCGCTGGAAGTCTATATGCCATCAAATGCCATGACCAAACCTGCATTTTCAAGGGGGCTCCTACCCACCACGGGATGGACAGGACTAGAAGCTGAAAATGCAATGTGACGCCATTCTATGGATCCAGACAGAAAATGACAGGGCACCCATGAGCTAAGCAAAGGCAGCTGGAGAATCCATGTTCGTAATGCTGAGACGCAGTCAAAAGGAAGAAAAACTAAAAACTATCCGGATTTCCAGTCATTCCAACAGGACTGTAGTGGACGCCAACTTAGAAGCAGAAATTAGAATTAGGCCAAAAATAAAACGGGCAGAATTTGGTGACTATGGGGTGTGTGAGGGTGAGTGGTGAGTGAAGTTCCTGGCCCAGGAGCATGGCAGGTGGTGTGATATACAAGTTTAGGGATGGGAATGAGGGGTGTGCTGGGGGGCGGGGATGAGTCAAGTTCCAGACATGTGATTATTTGTTTTACAGAAAAATAATACAGGACGATGCGAGTAGAAAACATCATCATAGGAACTGACTGAATAATTTGGATTACAGACCCAAAACAGAGATATTTCCAACACTCAACCGAAGTGAATCAATGTCAGCACAGAGAATAAAATAATTATGTGTACAGATCTGGCTCCTGGCAGGAAACAGCCCTAATTTAGCTAACATTTCAAGTTTTTTACTCCCACCATCAGTCTCCTTGAGGAAAAAAAATATAATCAAGGCTTTTGAAGATTTAGCTGATTTTTATGGGAAGGATTTGTACATTTTCAACCCCCTTTCCAGGAATCGATACTGTTTTATAATTACAGGCCACTCAGGTCCCTGTGCAAGGTGTACATAGTGCTGACTGCAACTCAGGAGAGTCTGGGCTTCCCAAGAACTCTGCAGTTTCTGAAAAAGACACTCGAAAGTGACTAATAATTAATAATGATCTCATCTGGATCAGCTGCTGCTAAGGCATGGAGGCATCTGCCAGGGCCTTGGTTCCTGTGGTGAGGCTGGAAAAATAAATCACTTCCCCAACCTTGCAGAAGGCACCTCGCCAATGTCTAGCTGCTGTGCCTCAGTGTTAATCACCTTTCCAGGAAAATTGTTTGCTCTCTCTCCTCCTGGCTGTGGGACTGTTTGAGGGGACATATCAAAACATGTCAGAGAAAGACCAAGTCCCTGGCCTCAAGCAGACACCTTTACAAAGCTCTGATGACTCTTGCTAGAAGTAGCAATCTGAGACAAGGCCTGTGCTTGACCCCCACTGGACCCACCAGCCCCTCACGGGGGGCCTAGCACCTGGCAGGTGCAGAGATTTTGTTCAATTGAACCGAGTAAGAAACTTGCGGCAAAAGCAGACAATTCAGTACCATCCTAATTTTTTTTCGGCGGGGGGGTACATTTCCCTTCCTATCAGTGCTTATAGCATACCATGCCTTATGTTATGGTTATTTGAAATGTCTCATTTATTCTGCAATCTAGATCGTGGGCAGGGTCTCTGCTCTACTCTGGTTTTTACCTCTCACTATATCCCATAAAGGGACTGATACCACTGATGTTTGTTGTTTTATATACTATAGATGGGGTAGCAAGAGAAGAGGAGAAAGGCTCACAGAACCTCAGACCACCCCTTCACCCTCTGACGCCCTCCCGGCCCAGAATATTCTTTTATGCTGAGCATAGACAAGGCTTGGAGTGTTTTTCTAAAAAGAGAGCCACCCACGATTGGCACTGGCATGGGATTTATTTTCTATCTTAGAGAAAGGCAGGAAAAGAGAATAAGGGAATAGGAGTCTAAGCTGGATGGAGTAGAAAAGGGAAGAAATAAAAATTTTTCTAGGGACTTCCCTGGCAGTCCAGTGGTTAGGACTCCAAGCTTCCAATGCAGGGGGCCCAGGTTCGATACCTGGTCGGGGAACTAAGATGCCATATGCCACGCAGAGTGGCCAAAAAAAAAAGCATAAATAAATAAATAAAATAAGATAAAACTCACAGCGCAAATAATTCCAAAAGAACTTTCAAAAAAAATGTCTAAATGTCACTGAGTTACGCAGAAAGATGACAGTGGTTCTGTCAAAAAAGAATAGCTTAAACCAACTACTCTAAACTCTTAGCAGGAACTCCCCACTTCCCTAGAAGTACATTTTCATCCACAACTTCTTGGAGCCATCTCCAAAAATTACAGCACATAAAACTAGACATTCAATAGGTTCTTACAAGTTTCTTAATTTTTTTTCTGGTTGGGGAATGACTGATAATACCTACTATGAAACTTTTCCAGGCTAAAATCATTGTTGCCTTGATCTATGGAATAGATCAAGGGGTCTTTTTGTCCCTTTGCCTTCTACTGGTATTCCTAAAGAATGATTCTTTTAGGACAGTTTTTATCTTCCCCAGTGGGTGCTCCCCCCAGGCCACGGCCAGGTGAAGGCTGTGTGGCTGTACTTTCAAGTATGTTCATTTTAATGGAGGAAATAATCCTGTCCCCTTCAGCTCGTCAAGAGCATATTATCTTAGCCCTTAACTATTCAAATTGCATTAAAGTTGTGAGAAATAATACACATGGGTGTTCATCACAAAGGCCATGGAGTTGCTCCTTCTTTCCTTTTATTCCTTTAAACGTTCTTTTTGGATTAAGTTTAACCAGTAGAAAGATGTGTACTGCACCAGGGTGCTCTGGCCTCGTAGAAGTGACTTTGATGACCTGTTAGAACATGAATTGCATTTTACAGTATTATGAGAAGAGTGGAAAAAAGCTAAGAAGTGCTGAGTTTATTCATATAAATAACTCAGACATTATTCCTAGCACTATTCAACCATTCCCAGGCGAGTGCATGGGTTTTTTTTGCGGTACGCGGGCCTCTCACTGTTGTGGCCTCTCCCATTGCGGAGCACAGGCTCCAGACGCGCAGGCTCAGCGGCCATGGCTCATGTGCCCAGCCGCTCCGCGGCATGTGGGATCTTCCCGGACCAGGGCACGAACCTGCGTCACCTGCATCGGCAGGCAGACTCTCAACCACTGCACCACCAGGGAAGCCCAAGTGCACGGGTTTTCAATGATCTCGGAAAGCTTGCCTGAGCAATGGGTCTACTCTAATCCGGACAACATGAATCTTGACCCATTCAAGTCTGCCTGTTTCCTTAGCTGCTAAGACTTTCAGAGTCAGACGGGGGACCCACCTCTGGCACCCAGACACCACGTTGTATAGGCGTTCTATGAACTGACCCTACCCTGGCTTCATCTTGCTTTCTCTTCAACTTTATTGTTCCTTTCTACTTTATTTTTCTTGTTTATTTTATTTTTAGTTTCTGCATTAATCTTTGTAAGCCACCTTAAAGCATCTTTTTGGAATGAAAAAAAGTCATAAAGAAGAGTATACACAGGCAAACAATAGCTTGGCCCTCCATTTCTTTTGAAACCTCAAAATCTCCCTTGGGAAGATCAAAATGGAGATAAACGAGAAACTGTAGACTTGTCATTTGGTTCTTTAAACTCATGAAGATGCCACCTCTGTGTCTGTCAGCTGAGCATGTGGTTAATGTCATTTTCCCAGAAGTGGGGAGCAATTTGCTCTGATGCTACCACACCCTCTCGTTGGAGAAGTGGTTAAACTGAACTACAGTAACATGTCTAGAACTGGCTGGGACCTACAGGGAAACTTAGCCCAATCTCCTATCTAATCTAAAACTCTGTACCATGGACCAGAGCAAATATGGCTAAGTACAGCTTACCCATCATTCTAAGGATACAGGATCTTTGGAAAAAGCCCAGGGTTGTAATCTGTGTGTATGGTGTTCTTTTTCTGTTTTTTTTTTTTGTTTGTTTGTTTTTTACCAAAAGAAGTATTTCATTCTATATTATTCTAATTGGAGCCTCACATTAGCCCTGTTGGGTGATGCAAATGTCATTTTCTTTATTTCCCTCATTTAGAGACTTTTAGGAAGGTTCAATTCCTTGTCAGTGGCCACATAACAAGTTGAGGGAAATCATGGAATGAATACAAGTCATCATAACAGGCACTGTCTATGTGTGCCAGGTATTTGCTGGGCTGGGTGACTTACATGTTTCAGTTCATTAAATTCCACAACGTGACTCTGAAGTTTATTGCTATCATTCCCATTTTACAGATAAGCAGATTGAAGCTCAGAGAAGTATACTGTTTCATGTCACACGGCTGGAAAATGGGGGAGCACTGTGTGCCCTACTGTCCCCCCAGTCCCTAGTACCTGGCAGAGTATTCTATCAATTGGAGAGGCACCCAATCCAGATAGGATACTCTGCTGCTTTTTTCGACTTGCTGAATGTTCAGGTTGAATTTGAGTTTGATTCTTACAACATTCTGGTAGATTTGGGGAAAACAAGGCTAGTTGCCTTTGTGTAAAGGTTCTGGGCCCTTCTATCTTTTACCCACATTGTGTTTCCTATTATACAGACTCAAAGGTAACATTTACATTTGAGAATTAATATCCCACAGCTGCAAAGTGACATATCACTGGGGGAGGGGAGTAGGTCTGAGAGGCCACAGGACCTGAGGGACAGAACACTGGATCAGAAATAGTAGGACTAGATTCCAGTCCTGCTCTGCCACCAATACAAACACTGCAGACCATACTGCACAGTCTCAATAAATATTTGTTTAGTGAATGAGTGAATGTTGTATGACCTTGAATGAGTCACCTTAACCCAAACCTTCAATGAGGGGGAAGATTAGGAGATCTTACAAGTCTGTTCATTCTAAGAGTCTGAGCAAGAATATGCTACATCACAAAGCAAAAATCGACTAACAATTCAGAATGAGAAGGGAAGTGAAGCAGAATTCTGGCTTGCTCTTGGAGACCTCTGCTTCTTTTCATCCTGGGTGACTTCCTGGAAGTGGTGAGAGGAGACCCCACTGACTGTGGAAGACCAGAGTGGGCCTTCAGAGGATGGCACAGCAGCCAGTGCAGGATTAAGTCAGGCTCCTTGGGAAGTATCTCAAACCTTCCCCTTGACACAGGGGCTCTCTCTGTTCAAAGACATTCAAAATGAAAGGCCCCAGCGTGGTCTCTCGAATTGACCGCACAGCACACATGCCCCCTCACTTAAATAGGACTGTTCTGTATAAGCTTTGCAGGAGCTATACTTGTGACAAGAGGCATTCAAGTACCCCATTTGCCCATTTTAACATCTGTGAACGTTTCAGCTTTGGAAAGACCATTGCATACCGCCCACTGCAGGGCAAGGGTATGTTTCCTTGCAACTAACACTGGGATTCCAAGCCTTTTTTTTTATAGGGAGGACGAGAATGAGAATGATGGTTAAGCAGTCTGGCACCTCTGAATTCACTACAAAGTAATCAGAATCACAAAAATGAATAATAATTATTCCTGATAAGAACAAACAGTTGGGTAGTGCCTACTAAGATGCCAGGCACTGTCCTAAGCCCTTCGCTCATAGTAACTCATTTAGTTCTTATCACAACCCTTTAGGCATGTACTGCCATCATTATCCCTTGACAGATAAGAAACCGAGGCGCACACAGGCCAATATCTCGCCCAAGTTCACTCAGCTGGTAAGTGCAAAGCCAGAACGAGACTCTGCATCTGGCTCTTGCCATGCTGCCTCTATGGATTTGAAAGACATCTATGGTTGAGACGTCTATATATACAAAGTGAAGGATGTTTTATTAATGCTTTTTCAAGTGGCCATTTCCCCCTCCACCTTCACTTTGTTACCTGTCTTTTCCTCACAGAGACAGTAATCAGAGAACCACTGAGAAAACTAGACCAGCTAGATATACCTCATTCTTTTCTTTTTACACGTACTTTACACTATTAAAGATAAACCATCCAGAGGCAAGAGGGAAGAGAGATGGGAACATATGTATATGTATACCGATTCACTTCGTTATACAGCAGAAATTAACACACCATTGTAAAGCAATTATACTCCAATAAAGATGTTAAAAAAACAAATGAGCTGGAACTGTAAATAACAAGAAAAAAAAAAAGATAAACCACCTGTTCAGAGCTTTCCTAGAAAATTAACAGCTTAAATGAGACTCTTCTTTTGAGCTCCCTAGCCAACTTTTGATCACTAGGCAGCCCCAAGGCTAAGCCCTGTCTGGGTACATGCGGGCCAAGCTGGTCTTTATGCAGGTAGTACGGGGAAAGAACGTTGTCAACAGGCTGAGCTGCGAGGAGGCTTCATGAAGAATTCTGGTCCTGCCTCTGCTTTGGGTGCTAGTCAGTGTACTTATGAGCTTATCTCTGAGCTGCAGTTTCCCTGGGGAAAATGGTTGGTTTTCCTGGGTATCATATAGAGGAGCAAGATGGCCCAATGGACATCCTGAGCACCTATGACTCTGTAGGTTAGTGTAAAAGTCAAGTGCAGATGTAACTCTCAAACGCCTTCTGCCATCGTTCTGAAGACTTAATATGAGACTTGCACATTGAGTCCTATGAAAACAAGCCCATTATCAACCAGTTTATTAATACAATGTCTACAGCGAGGGCCACTCCCACACATCTGGGATGATGGTGAAGATGCTAAATTACATCATATATAGCAAGGTTGCAGGAACTGGTGACATCTGGGCGAGAACACTATCATTGCCTTCAACCATTTCTGGGGCTTAGGTGGAAGGCATTTTAGTTTTGTTTGGTGTAATTTGTATTAATGCAGGGATAGCACAAGGACTTGAATCAATAACAGGATACATTTTCTAACAGTAGGAGTTGTTCAAAAATAGAATAGGCTGCCTCAAGCCTCTAGAAGCATAAGCAGAGATAATACGTTAAACAGGTTAAATGTCTGTGAGGCGTATTGTCAAAGGGGTTCTTGCTTTGAGAGAAGAACTGGCTTAGACCACTTTTGAGGTCTCTTACGTTCCTCAACCTCTAGGATTCCATGAAGCCGCTCATTGACTGAAGAAAACAAGAGTGAAATAAAAACAATTCGATTTAAATGTCATGCGAAATAGTACTTTCTGTGAAACTATTTTGTTATCGTAGTTCTATGGTTGGGAACAGCTAAGAATAATGATGGTGTAACGTAAGAGATGCAGACTGGTTGTAATAAAAGAGATTCCATGAAGACCCCGGACAACTGAAGGCAGTCGTAATGCCCATTCCTCACTGTCACTTAAAAGCAACCCCTGTCATCCACCTAAGCTGCCCTAGATACACCCAGGGCCAGAAACTTCCTAATGCTTATTTTTTTTTTTTCTTCCAGTATGAAATGCTATAATATAAAATACTAGTATATCCTTCCCAGTCCTTGAAAGTGTAGAAAGGGGTTTGAGCAAAAGGATTTCAAATATCAGTAGCATTTTAGGCTGCAGTACAGGCATTTCAGCCCAACCTCCTCACCTGGGCAGGAAGCCCCTCCCATCACAGGACCCAGGTGACCAAGGACAAAGCCAGACTCCTGCAAGCATGGCAGGTAAGTTAGAACAGGGAACCTTTCTGGGATCCACTGGGAAGCAGGGTTCCATACATCCATGCAAACCACACGACCTCTTGAAGCACGTGTGTGAATTATACGCGTGCCCGATGCGGACCTCGTCAGAGGCCGTGGGCAGGCCCTGCCCTGGACAGTAGAAGCATCCACTTTGCCAGCCTGGCTCCCATTTGTTTCATAATTTCTGTTCAGTTATTGAAATAACAGAGCAAAAGCCCAGCTAGCACAGGGAGATCAGCTCAGTGCTTTGTGACCACCTGGAGGGGTGGGATAGGGAGGGTGGGAGGGAGACGCAAGAGGGAGGGGATATGGGGATATAGGTATACATATAGCTGATTCACTTTGTTATAAAGCTGAAACTAACACACCATTGTAAAGCCATTATACGCCAATAAAGATGTTATTAAAAAAAAAAAAAAAGCCCAGCTAGTAAGCGTTCAATCTTGGTGCCAATGCTAACAGCATCCGGGAAGAAAGAGCTGCTGTGCCCCCGACCAGCGGATGCCGCTCGCAGGACTCATTAGGATGCCTACAGTTAATGATTAAGTGAATTAAAGGCCGCTTCTCAGCAGTGCCAGCGAATTAACACTCCAGGCCCTGAAATGGGAGAGTTATTCTTGTGCACGGTGTTTTCTTCCAGCTGAGCGCCTGGGAGTGTGGCCTGTGCGTGGGAACGCAGCATTCCCGTCTCCTGCCTGCTCAGGCCGCAGTCAGCTGTGAGCCCTCACCCGGAAAAGAAAGGACTAAGGGCAGCCACAGCGGGCGGATGATGGGAAAGAAAGCTGTTCCTCTTATGGGCAACTCTTTTCTTGATTATTCAGGTACTTGGCGCCAGCTACGGTTCTAAGTGCTTTGTTTGTAGAAACATTTAATCCTGGAAACTGTTACTCTCCCATTTTATACATGAGCAAACGGAGGCATAGAGAAGTCATGTCTTGCCCAAGATCACAAAGGCAGTACGTGGCAGAGCCGGGATTCAAACCTAGGCAATCTCTTACTATCCCCTGACTGTCTTGTTTCTACCTTCCTGGAGAAAGGGTCACTCCCAAGGTGCTGTGTCCCAGGTGCCCAGAAGCTTACTCTTCAGGCATCACAAGAGCTCTACCTTCTTAGGGGTTTTGTTTAGATGCTGGTAGGAGGTGAGACTCGACGCAGCCACTGGTGGCGACGATGGGATCATGATTACACAGCGTGGGAAGTGACAACAAGAAATACTGATGAGAGCATCCGTCCAAAAGCAGAGTTTCCCCAGGGGAGGGTCCTCTGAGGCTTGGCTGGGAGGAGGAGACCTTCCACGGTGGCAGCTGATCCTATAAGACGAGATGCATCCAGAAGGATGAAGAATGGGCCGCCTCCTTGCGCTGGAAGGCCAGGACTGCTAGCTATGCTGACAGCAGATGCAGACCCCAGCAAGACAAGAGCAAGAGGGCTCTCAGAGAAAAGCCCTCAAAAAGGGATGGAAAAGTAAACAGGGAAGGTACCTTAGAGAATGAAGGAAGACAGGCAATGGGAGATGCCATCTATTCAGAAAACCCTTAAAACGAAACAAAAAACCTAACAACGTTGAAACCACCGGTTGCAAAATAACAATAAAATATTCACCCACCAATGTCAGTCTGTTCTTCTGTCAGGCACTGTGCCAAGCCTTCTGTACCTATGACTACGTTTACCCTATAACAATTCTGTCAAGTAAACAGTATCTTGATCGTGTATCTGAGGAAGCTGAGGGTCAGAGAGGGCAAGTAATTTGCTCTAGGTCACGTAGCTAGGATTAAGCCTTGGTCTCCACAGCTTCAAAGCCGGTGTCCTTTGCCCCTACACTAATCTGCTAGCCAGCCACTTAAAAACTGGATATATATTTTTTCTCTTGATGACATAACCAAATCCCTACCAGTATTATAAAAAAATATTCTTCTCAAGGTATGAATAAAAGTTTACCTGTTGGTACATTTATTTTAATAAATTCAAGAAGGTTTTACTGCCGCATGTAAAAGAGTAAACTTTTGGAAATTATACCTCGGACTTCAGCCAAAGGTACCCACGCCAACAATACTAACAACTAATATTTACTGAGTGTGTTCTAAGTGTTGCTGCTGTTCTAAGTCTTTCTATGAATTGACTCATTTAATCCTTACAATAGCCCTGGGAGGTAAATGCTACTGTTATTTCTAGTTTTACAGATGAGGAAACTGAGGCACAGGAAAGTTAAAGAACTTACATCTAATAAGGAAGATAACGTCAGTCAAAATACTACTTTCAGCAGAATTTCCCCAAATGCTCTGTTGCTCACTGACTCTTCTGCAGTTTCCCCTTGATCTCCCTTTTCCCCTTTTTGGTCTGAAAGCTGCTGGGAGAAACTACTGAGGTCCCAAAGAGTAACCATACCCACCAGTGGCTTTTCTGCATTTGGGCTCCAGCTGCCACAGCTTCTGTGAAACTGGCCTGGTCACCCTGAGTGAAAGTGAATACTGAGAAGTGATGGGAGCAAAGCTGACCACAGTGGATGAGCATGTAAGTATGAAAAGTGCTCCAAATGGAAGCACAAGTGGTGCCTATTAGTCACATTTAACCTGGATTTGACAAGTCAGTTGAAAGCGAGATCTGTCTAGCTCTTGGCGGTTGACAAAGCCAGGTCTTTTACATCCATTTTCCTGGTTAATCCTCAGAACAACTTTGGTGGTGGGAACAAGCTTTCTTAGAAGCCTCTTCGTAGAGCTTAGGAAGTGGGGCTCTGGGGAGACTTAGGGAGCCGCCCAGGCAGGCAGGTGGTGCATGGTGGCCCTCAGATCTAGACCTTCTGATTTCCCGAGCAGGTTGCTTCCTTCTCTCCAAAGCAGAGACGAAACGGATACATTTCTAGAGATTACTACACTAAAACTACCTTTCAAATGTCTTCTTTGTCACTGAAACAATGGGCTGCTGTTGGCTTCCTCCTTTGGGCAGCGTTCTGCAGAGCTGGTCCTGTAACTCCATCGTCCGCTTGAACATGCAGTTTTCTCTGCAACAACATTCAACTCTCCTACATCCTTATGAGTCTCCTCTGCTTGCTTCTCCTCCCCTACTCTG
The DNA here is from genome assembly GCF_951394435.1 of Stenella coeruleoalba. NCBI lineage: Eukaryota > Metazoa > Chordata > Mammalia > Artiodactyla > Delphinidae > Stenella > Stenella coeruleoalba. Next base: position 49,650,586 of record NC_137150.1, read on the forward strand.
GTTCTCAGAGAGTCTAGTTCCTAGACTCTCCTCCTCTCGATGTCTACTTCCATGACCATAAACCAATAATTCCCATTTTTCTTCCCATTCTCAACCCCTTCTCTGGCTCTAACTATATAATCCAACTGCATCCGTGGCATCACCACTGGCTGCCACATAGGCAGCTTTAACTCACTACATTCCAAACTGATCTTATCCGACTGCTCCCAAACCTGGCCCTCCACCTGGACGCTCCAGTCTAACATTGAAGAACCTTCTGTGACCACCTGCGCTCCTTCATGGAAGACATCTGATCAACCACCGCATCCTGCATGTGCTATAGGCTCCGTCTCTCTCAAACGTGCCCACTTTCCTCAATCCCCACCCAACCACCATCCACCTAAAGCACCACCCTCTGTGGCCTGGGCTAACTGGTCCCTCCTATCCACTCTTGCTTCCTTCCAACCACTTTCCCTGCAGCCCAAGTTTCATTTCAAAAACGCAGATCTGACAGAAAGACAAATATCATATGATATCGCTTATATGTAGAATCTAAAGAAAAGGGCACAAATGAACTTATTTACAAAACAAAAATAGAGTCATGGATGTAAAAAACAAACTGGTTACCAAGGGATGGGGGGGAAGGATAAAATGGGAGATTGGGATTGACATATACACACTACTGTATATAAAATAGATAACTAATAAGAACCTGCTGTATAGCACAGGGAACTCTATTCAATACTCTGTAATGGCCTATATGGGAAAAGAATCTAAAAACAAAAGAGTGGAAATGTGTATATGTATAACTGATTCACTTTGCTGTACACCTGAAACTAACACAACATTGTAAATCAACTATACTCCAATACAAAGTAAGAAAAAAAGGATCACATAAAAAAAACAACAACAAAAAAACCAGCAGATCTGATCATATCCCCTTGGTTGAAACATATCAATGCCTTCCCACTATTCTTAGAACAAAATATGAAATTCCTTAACCAGGCTTACGAAGACCAGCCTTGGCTTCCCTGCCTAGCACCCCCGCGTGCCCCTCACTGCCTTCAGGTGAACGCTGACCAACAGGCCTCCACACCCGCCTAGGCTCCCACCCCCGTGGTCTGCTCCCCTAGTGCGCCATTCTTTTCCACCACAGCAGTCTGGCAATGATGGTGAAAATGGTTATTTGGGTGATTATTTGCTGAATGCCTGTCTCCCTCACAGATCTCATCTTCACAAGGGCAGACCATTCCCAGGGTCCAGCATGGCTGTCCGCAGAGTGGAGCTATGCATGCACTAAATTTGTCAAGTGACTGCCGGTAGGAATAGGACAAAAGTTTTAATTCTACCATACACTTAAACAAACACTTGATCCCAATGTCCTTAAAAGCCCCAGTCACTCACAATAAAAAGCTAGAGGCTTATAGGGAATTTTAGACTCCAGGCTCTCATTTTGTACATCCGTGCTCAACTATGACTGGCCAGTAATATACTGGTGGTATTTAACTTTTTTTTTTTCTGGTGATTGAACCAAAGCGGTATAATATCTTTCAGCTAGAGCTGGTTGTTTTTACAACTGGATGATGTTATGATCGCCTTGAGGCACCAAATGAGATCTCAGTGGCTTAAAGAACTGAATACAATTCTCCGAAGAGTAACACTTGCTACCATGGAGCAGGTTCGTACTCCTGGGGTCAATGCGATTCATTTCTGTGACTCAAAGATACACTCCCCACAATGAAGGTATAGAAAGAAGGCTCTCAGCTAGTTGAAAAATATATATAGTAATTACTAACATCATTTCAAAACTCTTGAGCAGAATCAAGCATCACCACCAATCTTCTGCCCAAGGTTGGTCTGAAAAGATGACCAGAGTAGGTGCCCCAGCACCTCAGGGTCCTGATTCCTGGACCCTAACTCTGTGATGGAGAGTAAAACAAGTTGTGCATTGACTAGGCCAAGTGCCAGAAACTTCTACTGAACTGAATAAAAATAGAAGAAGCCCTCTATGTACTTCTTCTCACTATTGATGGACTTATTCATCTTAGCTGGGTTTAATCCGATTCTTGGAACTTAGTTATAAACTGTACTTTATCATTGGTCAAAAGCGGTGTCGTGTACCTACCATTTAATTGGCCTGAAGCCACGTCCTTTTCATGAAACTGGTAAATGACTACATTCAGTGTACAAAGTCCTAAGAATATACAGATCCTGATTTAGAACCTAGCCAAAACCACGTGGTTGCCTATAAATAGCAAAGGGCAGACAGGGATTCCTTAGAAACTCTGGTCGGGGGTGACATCTGAGATCACTGAGGAAGTCAGAGGCTACAACCTACACAGCCTTGGGTCACCAAAGGGGTGTCTGAAGGGCCTTTATTTGGAAAAGGGAATGTATTTCCCAGGATGCCTACACAAGGCCACCTGGCTCACAATGAAGCGAAGTTCACAAGCCTAACGACCGGCTTTAACTGTTTCTACGTGACAATGTAGTGCAAGTTCCTACTCAGTATCAGAAACAGAAGTGGTCACCACAGGCCAGGGCAGCAGACGTGGATGGGATCCAGCAGGACCGGAGGCGGGAGAGGAATGCCGGGCGGCGGGGACAGTCATTACTTAGGGGTTCAGAACTTACAGTCATCTGAGTATTCAGTATTTCTTTTTTTCTGTATTGCGCAATAGAAGCAAGATAAAGGATCAAAAGATAAAGTGGATAAAATCTCTTGATGCCCTGTGGTCACAAGCATTCCTGCTTCTGGTGAGAAGCTAGGGCGCATGCACATGGATGCCTAGAGCAAAGTGTCTCCATGCACGCCTTCTGTGCCCGTGGGCTGGGGACATAGAGGGTGTGCCCCACTAGATGCCTGTGCCCCACTGAGCCTGAAAACATCCCAGATAGAGGCTCCAGAAAGTGCAGCCAAAGAACAGACACGAGGAGGCCTTGGCAGGAGCTCTGACTGGGAGCCTGAGAGCCAGAATCCAGCTCAAAGATGAGCCCCCCCTGAGTGCCGCTTCTTTGACCTTGCTCAGAAATCCTTAAATTCTCAGTGTAAAAGACCACAGAAGCAGAGGCCAGGTGAAGACTATGGAAAAGCACACTGACTCTGGCTTGCCGGGGGAGGGGCAGGACAGATGCAGCGACAGTGGCTGGGCTCTGGAGTCCAACCTGCTGGGTTTGAACCCTCGTTTTGTCTCAAGCTGCGTGACCGTTAGCAAGTTGTTAACCTCTCTGAGACTCAGCTGCTTTATCTTTAGACTGGGGGTTCTTGTGAGGATTAAATGAGACAATTCACATGAAGTACTGAACAGAGTACCTGTCTTATGGTTAAGTGCTTCCTAACTGTTAGAAATTGTTAGTCAAGCAACTTGATGAAAAAAAAACATGTAATGTTTAAATAGATCAAACCAGGTACAAGAGGAAGAAAATCTAAAAAAAGAAAACCAAAACAATACAATGTATCCTCTGAAAAGACTGTACCAACTGAGGATCTAGGTTCAAAGGCCAAGAGTTCTTGTGTTAAAATTAAAAAAAAAAAAAAAAGAAAGAAAAAATAGAAGGAAATTCATATAAGAGTGTGCTTGTGTGTCTGTGTACACGTGTTTGCATTCTCTGGTATGTTAAACATTTTATGGGATGACAAGGGGATTTTCTAGGGTTACTCGGTAAATGCTTTTTTTTTTTTGTGGTACGCGGGTCTCTCACTGTTGTGGCCTCTCCCGTTGAGGAGCACAGGCTCCGGATGTGCAGGCTCAGCGGCTATGGCTCACGGGCCCAGCCGCTCTGCGGCATGTGGGATCTTCCCGGACCGGGGCACAAACCCGTGTCCCCTGCATCGGCAGGCGGACTCTCAACCACTGCGCCACCAGGGAAGCCCTCGGTAAATGCTTTTAGCCTGAAACTAAGTGTAGCAAATCACCAGGCAAGGAGCTCATTAGCCAGACAGGGGAAAGGCAAATGGTTCAGATTTCCAGGGCATGATGCTCCAGTGAGGCGAGGGCCTCGGGAAATGCTCTTGGAAGGAATAAACCACAAATCAGGAAAGCAGCAGGAAAGGCAGGGTTGGGGGGCAGAGCCTGAGAGGGTCCTGGCTGCGGAGAGAGGCTTGATCAGAAGTTAAAAGGAGTAAGCCTTGGATCCAGACAGCAGAGGCCATGGTCCTCAGGAGACCCGAGAGACTGAAGGAAATGGTGCAGCGCTGGGCTGGGGGCCAGTCCAAGAGGCTGCAGCCGGCCTGGGTGGGCGGGAGGAAACGACACCGAGGCACAGCTGCAAGGACCTGTCTGAGAATCTCAATTCGTGCCCAGGAGAGTAACCGGAGGTGAGGCAGGCACCTCCACTCCTACACTTTGTACTTTACTTCTGAGCGCTGGCTAATTACCACCCACCTCCCTTCACCCTGCCTTTGCCTGAGCCTTTGAAGGCTTCTGCCCCCTCAGCACTACAATGCCTCCGTCTACTATAGTGTAATTCTGAGAATACAGGATGGTAGGTGACCTTCAAACCTTTTATGGGCTGAGCATTCGTCCCTCCGACAACATCCTAGACTGACTTACTTAGATTGGAAAGTCCTTCATTTGCCTACTGCTGTTTGCAGACGCTTATAAGGTTCAGTTCTGAGGATCACAGTTCACGGCTCTGATTACATATCTACCCTTAGTGCATCAGGGCCCACACGGCCCTTGGGAGAAGGGAGACCTGGGTGTGAATACTGGCTTTGTACGTACTGGCTCTGTGACGTGGGACCAATTTCTTCCCCTCTCTGAACCTCAGTTTCCTCTTTGTTAAATGGAGATATGCACACTTTGCGCGAGAGATCATGGATATACACAACTCCACGATAGCGGTGACATCCTGGGTGTAAGCAAAGCACCTCACCCGGTATTTGGCACACAGAAGTCACTCAGGAATTGTAACTGCTGGGTATGACTGCTGCCGGTCTGCATACTAATACTCTAGGGACATAATGAGGTTGATGGGATTTATTGCAAACTGGAACGGAAGCCCTCACTGATCCAGGAAGGCTGGACCTGGATGTACGACTTAAAAAGCAAGCCGCTCCTGGAGTCTGCAATTCACCACCCTCTAACTGCAGTGGCCACCTGACAGAGCAAATGAATTGCTGTAAACCGTTAATGAGGGGCAAGATGGTGTTTGGGAGAACTGTAAAATTATTCCCCCATTACCATGCCGTTAGTGAAGCTTTCATCTGCCATCCAACTTCCCCAAAAGCTATGGTCTCTCAGTTTCCTAATTGTCTAGAGGTTTTGATTTATCTGGCAGAGGAAGGAGGCCCTGGACCAAAGTTCTGGGAAAGAGGCTTTAATAAACGTCCGTAAGACCACACGGGTGAGAGCCTGGCCCAGGGTAAGCCATGCAGGAAAGTGTGGCTGGCACTATGGGTTCCCACACGGAGGACAGCACACCTATTGGTGAAGGCAAGTCTTGCCCACTAGCTACGGGACAGGCCCTGGGTACCAAGGCGTGTGTGGAAGGACTCGGGAAATGCTTTCTTCAGTGTTCAGAGGAGTAACAAAGGAGGAGCAATAGGCAGGCCCTGCTTTTCCACATTTGATGTCTCGCTTCTCTGCCTACTCACTGTGGTCTAGTCAACACCTATACTTCACCTCTTGGTCACTGACTCATTCACTTGTATATTATTAGTTCATTCATTCCACAAATATTTAGGAGGTGCCTACTGTGTGATGGTCACTGTTTTAGACACTAATGTCTAGATACACGATGTAGAGATACATAGGGATAAAAGAATCTTCCATCCTCGGGGAGCTTACATTCTAGTGCGGAGAGACAGATATACGAAAGTACATGAAGTACACACGTGTGAAGGTGATAAGAGCTATATAAAAACAATTAAGCAGGGAAGAGCGACAGGACATGATGTAGAGAGGGGCTGTGATTTTAAGTGAGGGGGTCAAGGAAGCCTCACTAAGAAGGTGATACCTGAGCAAGACTTGAAGGGGCTGCAGCCTTCACCTGCTTTCCTGATGTGACCACGCCAAGGTCACACCACCCCCAGCAAGGGAAGTCCCCCGCCTGTAAGAGCGCCTGGCTGCAGCCTCCTTTGCAGTTCAGCTGTGTGCGCTCCAAGCAGGCTATGGCCTCGACCTCACGGGCGGGACCCCGGGCCACGGCGGACACCCAGGAAGGGGGCCGCAGCCACAAGGAGCGGGTCACAGAGGCGGCCGAGCGGGTCCTCACCTCCTCCAGCCGCCGGCGCTGCTCTTTCTGCTCCTCGATGCGCTTCTGGCGCTCCGCCAGCAGCTGCCGCTTGTGCTCCTCGTTCTCCCGCTGCTGCTGCTCCAGCTGCTGCCGCCGCAGGGCCTCAGACCGCTCCTTGTTGGCCAGCTGGAGCCTCAGAAAGTCCCGCCGCAGCGTCGACTCGCCGGGCAGGTTCAGAATGGAGCTGCGCGGCAGGAGAGACAGATCAGGCTCCCGCTCAGGGCGGGGCCCTCGCTACCGGGGGTCCCGGCGGAGGCGAGCCAGGCGGGTACCTCACCCACCTGCGGGGAAAGAGGCCACATGCTCAAGCACGGGCTCTCAGACCCTCCGTTAATTCCACTGCTCACCCCGCAAAAGAAACAGAGTCCACGTAACAGACGCGCGTCCAGCCTCGCCTTCAGTGTGACTACTGCATGCCTATGCCGCTCCATCGCCGCAGAGATGTCACATGCCTGAAGCCATCACCTCTCTCCCGGACCGTCCACACCACTCCCTCGCCCTCTATTTCTAAAGGCTGTAGTGAGTACGCAAGCCATTTTCACTTTTAAGAAAGGCAAGAGCTAAGCCAGCGAATAAAAATGAATAATCTGGAGCGGTGAGCGAGCTTGCTCTATCTACTTGGATGGGTACATCATCTTCACCCGCATCACCTCCTTGAACAGCACAAAGCTACAGACTCCTTGGTTCTGCAGCCCAGCAAGGAGGAGGGACATGGTTCCTACTTACTCATACAGACCTAGCCCTTTTAATCTTTCTGGCAGCTTCCCCTTGAAATAAATCCATTAAATAATTACTGAGTACCTACTATGCGGCAGGCACTATAATAGGCTCTAGTGGATACAGCAGTAGCTAAACAAATTCTCCCTCTAGTTATTTTCTTGTGGGGAAGAGAGACAGGCAAATAATTAGACAGGCAGACAAAGTATTACAAATAACATAATTTCAGATATTAATAGGCTCTATAGAAGACAAAAAAGTGTAAGAGTTTAAAACGGACAGTGGCAAGGCACTGGGGCTAGGATGAGGGTTCTGCTTGAGATGGGGTGATCGGGGAAGACCTCTCCCAGAAGCTGATAGTGGAGATAGGCCCCAAATGATGCAGAGTCCGTCACACGAGGAGGTAGGGGAAGAACCTTTCAGGCAGAAGGAAAAGCAAGTTTAGAGGCTTGTCGTGGCAACAGGGGTGGCCTCTTTGAGGGTCTGAAGCCCAGGCAGTCTTCCCAGAGCAGAGCAAATGAGAGGGAGAGGGGTACAAGAGGAAGTCAGAGACAGAGCAGAGGGTAAAAGCATGAGGCTGGGGAAGCCACACGTGGAAAGCTTATTAACAGGAGAGTAACACGATCAGCTTTGTTTAGCAGCTGAATAAATGATGTTCTGCAGTGGGTACAAGGGCAAGCAGGGTCACCAGCTGGGCTGCTACTACAGTGGCTCTGGGGTAGAGACTAACCAGGTCGGGGAGGTGGCGATGGAGGAGGCATCTGGGGAGAGAGTCAATGAAACCTGTTGATGGATCTAATGTGTGGAGTGAGGGATGACTTGCAGGTTTTTTCTTGGCGTCTGGGCTGTGGCGGTGACGCAAACCGGGAAGGGGAATGAAAGGGGAGGAGCAGGTTTGGTGGTTGACAAGGGGATCATTCTGTCTTGGAGAGTGGGTAGCGTGCTATGTGAGACACGGCCATAAAATGACATCAAAAGGCGTGGTTCATAGACAGTGCTTGGATTCTACTAAGACGCCTCCTTTAAAACCAACAGCCTTTGTGTAGAAACTTAAACAACCCCCCAAAGGAGGGGCTTATCTACTCAGGCCACATGGTCTGTGCAAAGGTGGTGGGGCTTAGGGAACCCAGCTTCCCATGCACATGAGGACGATCCATTAATATTAACGGATGTTGAATCAATGTCAGGTGACCCGAGATGTATTACTGACTGAATCATTAACTCCGTGTGTGAGCCGATTGCTACTGTTGGGCTGTTACCTCATTTCTATAATGAGATAACCACTATCCCTTTCTATTTTACAGGATTTCATGAAAATTAATTAGATGTGTCCAGAAAACAGGACTTGGAACATAACCTTATATGTGATATAAAGACATGTGACAATTATAGAAATGTGAAGAGATGGCTAGGTCATCCACTCAGTGACTCCAAACATGCGGTTTAGCAAGTGTTAGTTAAGGTGAGGTTCTCAGCTCCGTGGAGAGTGATCAGAAGGGCTGACATGTCTGTCTGGGTGAGCTTTGGAAAAATAGCGTATGACTCTGAAAACAAGGCATTTGGTCCTTTGCTTTACAAGAATGTTCATTTTCCACGTCACTACTTGGCAGTCACCATATTTATGCAGCTAAATGAGGGGAAGAAAACATATTAAGTGTCCAGATAGAAGGAAAGACTTCTCTTTCAGTCTTTGACCTTGAAAATTCCCGTAACAGGTGAAGAGAGAAAAACTGATGGCCCTGTAACCTCAATCCCATCCTCTTCCAGTAGTTTTAGCAATAATCCAGCTTGGCAGGTCTGAAATAGCTCAGAAAAAGGAGTGCACTAGCTTGTTCTAGCAGCAGTGGCTGAACTGGCCCCTTCCCTGGTTCAGAAGCTCTGCCTCAGTCATACAAGAACTGCTCCTTATTGAGTACTGGGTCCCTTCCTTGGATGGCTAGAGGATGGGGACCCATATACCCCAGTGATCCTTCTGCTTTGTGCATTTCCCCCAGCAATCTCACTTCACATGTACAGTGCATCCGCCCTGGTGTGCATGCCCACGCCCCTTGTTCACCAAACTGCCATGAGCTGAATTCTCTTACAAAAGAGAAATCCTGGCAGTGTGAGCGCACTGGCATTAATTACTTATGAACACAGACTAGAAGAAAGTCAGAATCAAAGTCAAGTGAAATTCAACACATAGGGATGACGCTAGTAAAGCAGCACTTGATTCTGGGGGCCAACGTATGACAACAGGAATGGGAGTGGACGTTTCTATTTAGGGTTCACCTCTAGAGTGTAATCTGATTTCCTGGAAACTGTTTCCCCTTGGATTAGGCTGTGTTGGAAACACACGCCACGTGACGAGGACAGTGGCCACCTAAATGTCTCAAAGGTATGAAGTAATGGACTGGATAACTCAAGTCCAAAAATACCACTTTGGTCTCCAGAGAGTTGCAGTTTTAGGCACTTTTAGACCTGTATTACCCAGATAATTGCCTCCTACCCATTCTACATGTTACACAGGTGAGGAAACAAGGAAATAAATCTTGAAAGACAAGATAAAGAACATCCTGATTTCCATGTTCTTGTAAGAGTCTGCCTAGGGAAATTTTCCCAAATTAATGAGTACATTTGTGGGCAATAAATTAAGTAAGACCACCCTGCTGGATTCTTAAAAATGAACCTATAAATCAAAAGGACGTGAATTTCACACAACCACAGTGCAAAATGTGAAACTGAGAAGATAGCTCTTGCTCGCCTACCTGGGCTCTCCTGAGTCATTCTCCTCCTCTTCTTCCTCACTCCCGCTGTACTCATACTCCGTCTCATCTAAAGAGAGACCCACAGAATATTAGTGTGCAAAAAGATGCTACAGCTCGGTAAAGCTCATGCCCTCATTTTATGTATAAGTAAACTGAGGCCCAAAGAGTTGTCCTTAATGCTGACCTGGGACAGGCTCCAGGCCTCCTGACTTGTGATCCAACAGTGCCCACCAGCTAGATTTAAGCACGTGGAATTAACATCCAAGACTGCCCCAGCCGACTCTAGATTCTCTCCCTAATACCTGGCATTCACATAAAAGTGAAGACAAGGAGCTGAAACATAACTTTTCAGTTTGTGTTAACTCCCCTTATAGGACCACCTAACCCAATCTTTTATTGGGCCACTGTTAACTTACTGACAAGGAGTAATCATTTTTTACGTAGGAATTTTATTATGACTTACATAGACTCACAAATTGCCTTTAGATATCTTAATACCAGACAGAAGCTTTTGACAACGTGTGCTATTAAAAATATAGAGTTAAATGTATTTTGATTGACCCACTGGGGACATTCATTTAATTCCCTAATATATTAAGCAAGTTAACATGCCATAATGAACAAGATCGAGTCTTTGCTTCGGAGGAGATTAGAATCTAATGGTCAAGATAGATAAGTAAATAATCAGAATCTCCATGATTATGAAGAAAGAGAACTAATTTTTATTGGGTATCGCCCATGCTGGTCACTATGCTCGATACTTATGTTCTCTCATGTACTTCTCATAACAATCCTTTAACATAATACACGTTTTGCAAGCAAAGATTATAAGCAGTTTAGTAATATGACTAATAAATCTGAGATTTGGATTCAGAATTCAATCCAGAATTTTTCCAACTTTATAATTAGCGTTCTTTCCAACACATTATATACTAAATAGAATTACATAAAAAAAGCAATGAGATATCAGACAAAAAAGCAGCTAAGTCCATGGGTCATAATGGGGGAAGGGAACAGTGAAGTCTTTGAGGAAGAAATGAGCTGGACCTTGGAAGATCAGTAGGCAGATGGCAGCTGAAAGTGCTGAGAAAGGGGCATTCTAAGCAACATAACCACCTGAGTAAGGCTAACAGTATTATAGTGCATGAATGTTCAGGAAATACTGAGTTGTGAGTGGCTGGTGTGAGAAAGCAGATGGAGTGAGAAAGCCCAGCAGGTCTGATATAGCTTAATGATCTTTATATATATCATGCTGAGGACTTTTCCGTAGGCAATGGGGAGACTTTGGAGGAGCTTTTCACTTTAAGCAGGGAGGTTGTCACAGGGCTATCATCCCTTGATAGCTATGTGTTAGTAATTACAACTTTTAAGACATTTGTACACCCCCAAAAAGAAACTGAAATTGCAATTTGGTTATGTTACCACCAGGAGGCAGCAGTCACATGATGGGAACTATGGAATTTGATCATAAACACATTTTGCTTTCCATACTATTTAGCCATTAAAGGGATGATGAAAGGAAGCCATAGCATGATGACTTCAAGAGTATTTTTAAAAACCATGTAAAAATTAGCTTCACATGTTTAGATAAGTATGAAGTTTTCAGGCTACTTTTTAAAAAGTATTATTTTATGAAAATGTAAAGAACCTTCATAAAGTGTTTCAGTATTCCACATTGAAAGTTTAATATTTCAAACTTTCCTTAAATGAATCAACAGAGTTCAAAGTAAAATGCAGAAATTTTATCTAGTAAAGTAAATTATAGCAAGGAAAAGAAGCACACAATTAATCTAATTATTTCTCCTCTCTAGGGTAAAAATTTCATTTGTCAATCTCCTCAACTATAATACTTCACCAGAATCCAGCGTGAGTGCTTTTATATTAGTGGCTTAAATTAGCAATGTATCAACATATCTGAAGGAAAAAAAATAATATCAGGTTAAAAAAATCACAAAGCAATGCACATTGAAAATTTTTGATTCTACCAGAAGCTGGTCTTAGAGCTACTAAGAGAATGAAAAAATATTAGAAGGAGCAAGTTAAGTCATTTAATCAAACCGAGCAACTGGAATGAAGTCTCATTTTGAGCAACACTCCTTCTTGGGGAGCAGACAAAAAAGAAGGCTGCTGGTGGCTCGAAGCCTAAACAGAATGAGGTTCCTTAAATCATCATGCAACTCTCGAGTAAGCCTACTCCCAAGGATCTTACTCTTTACCCTGCAGAGAGGGAACACATTAAAAATAGTCTGTTTTCATGGGGTGGTGAGTTCTAAGTCACATTCTAGAGTTTGTGCCCCCCAAATGTGAAAACAATCCAAGGCACAAGCTTTACCCACTCTTACTCACAGGTCAGAGGCAGAGGTCACATGATCTCAGAAAGTAACCCTGAACGGTACTGAAAAACTGTAGGTCAATAAGAATTGTCTAAATAAGGATAGCTTACATTTATTCAGTACATCTATGTGCCAGACATTGTGTTAAGCATTTTACATGTATCATCTCATTTAATCTTTGTAAAAATGCCAGACAATACTAATTATTATTATACCCCCATTCCTATTTTAAAGATGAGAAAACTGGGGTGAAGTTCACATAACCATTAAGGGGTAGAAGTAGAATTTGAACTCAGAATTTGAGTCTGAAAAGAAGAGTCCGAGTACTTAACCTATTCTATACACCTACAGGAAAATAAATTTTCTTTTTAGAAAAGTTGGCCTTTAATGGGCTGCATGTCTGACACACTGCCCTAAACTATTCCCTTTATCTTTATTTTTAAAATTTTTTAAACTTTTTATTTCATATTGGAGTATAGTTGATTAACACTACACTCTTCCCTTTAAAAGTCTGACTTCATGGAGGGGCCCAAGACCACTATTAATAAGTAGCAGTTGAAAAATCAGTTCCGGCACTTTTTGACCTGACTCATCTATTTCTCTCCAGCTTAGTTCCTCCAGCTTGGGCTGCCCTCCCAACTCCTTGGGCCCTGATTGATACGTCATCCGTCTCCAGCCGCTAACGACTGAAGATGAGCCTCCTTTTTGGATTAGCTTCATAACCTCCCGTTCCTGAGTCTAACCTGATCACACATTTTCCTGCGTCCCTGAGGCCGGCTGCAAAGAAGGAACTCTTCCCTTGAAGCTTCACCGAGGACTTCTCCTCCCTTAGCTTCTGCTGAGCTTACCTCTGCCCAGTCCTGACCCCTACAGGGCTCACCACCCCACCCCTAGGACCCTGCTCATACCTTGCCACCTGAAGATATTAACTGCAGAGGCAAAGAAGAGGCGAAGTTCAAATAAAAGGAGTGCACCCTCTCTTCTGTGCTGCCCACCACCCTCCCCGTTCCGTCTGGATCGTGAAGAACAGAGGAGAAAGATGGAGAGTACAGAAGTGGAGCCAAGCACATCACCATGTACCTCCCACCTTCGGTCCCTGGCCTCCCCCTCTGCTCTCTACCTGCCCGCCCCCCACATGCTCAGTGCTCACCTGGCCAGCCCTCTATCGCCCCCTCACTGTCAGCCTGGCCAGCTGCCCCCTCCTCCTCCCACCAGGGAGCTCTCACCTTGTCTGTTCTCTGCATCCCCCCCTTTCCTTCCCATCCTCAACCTCCCCTACCTTCCTATCCAGCTAAGTCATAAAACCTGCCCCAGACCACATGAGTTTTCACCTTGGTCAGGATGCTAGTTAAGGAATTTTGCGTCTCTATTCAAACAACTTTGGCACAGTCCCAGGGCCCCAAGTTTTGACTCATGTCTTTTCCAGTGATGCAGTGAAAAGGTAGTAGAGTCTAACAGCCAGAGTCATAAGAGAAAAGAGTTTTTGAATCTATAAAGAAGAAAATGTGACGTTCCATATAGCAGCTTGGCAACTTCTTTTATATCGCTTTGACTGTAATAAAAGTCATTCTGACTTCCAAATAACTAAATTAGAAATGAGTCTCAGAGCACGAAAACTTAAGTGGTGAAGAGTGCCAGTACCGAAAAATGTCAACTAGATGGGTTTATTTTTTTAAGGTTGCTTGTCTTCTGTAGATGTTGAGTCTTCGAAACATGAATATTCATTTGAATTAAGAAAATCACTTGTCGTATTAAACCACTTCATAGTATCACTCAACAAGACTTTTTGTTCAGTGCCTGGAAAAGGTAATATTTCCCGAGGTTCTATTCTTTCACGAAAGATTCCATTTCAGCAGCCTCCCCCCTAGTGTTGCCCGCAGGCTGTGATCTCAGAGGCAGCCCTTCACACTAAAGAACAATGCAGGCCTATTTGAAATCCCCACCGACCTTCCAATACCTCAAGAGCCCATGACTCACTTGGTCTTTTGTTTCCCTCGCTGAAATACAAACGTGTCTCACCTTTCTCTCCTCGCTTCTTCTTTGTTCTGTCAATATGGTCCTTGAGCTGAATGCGGACCTGTCGTTCGTTAGGTTGGTCTCGTATAAATGGATGCTTCATCAGTTGTTCTGTTGCTGGTCGCTGGCTGTGATTCTTTACCAAACAGCTCTCAATAAAGGACTGGAATTTTTTTGACCTGCCGAACAGAAGAGATGAACCCATAGATTAAAAGATAATCCAAAGAAAAGCAAACTTTAGGGATCAACCAATCACAAAGTCGGTCTAGCTATTTATTAGGCACATGGGGTTCAAAGGCATCACTGCCATCAACACACAACTCAGGCAGTGTATGGTAGTCATAGCACGAAAGCATTTTTGCACAGTTTGTACATAATATCACACAGAAGACCAACAGGCACCAGAGAAGAGAAAGACCCCGATAAGAATCACACCTGGAAGGTCTATTGGAATGAGGGAACCAGAGCTGGGCCTTAAAGAATTAGGAGAAGAATCACTCTTGGGAAAGGATAGTTCAGGGAAGTAGAAAATCAGAGAAAAACTAAGGCTGGGATTGAGCATACTATATGTCAGGGGACACTGAGGTGAGTTCTCTAAATGTGGCAGAAAACGCAAGCTGGGAAAAGTAAAACCAGGGTTGGACAGGTAAGGGGGAGTACATTATGTAGGAATGAGCAGGATTCTTATATGGTAAAATGAACATTAGGCAAATTTTTTAACTGGCAGTTTTGAATCACTTTTGAACTTTGTTTTCCAATGAATAAGAACAGGATGTATGTGTATGTTTGCTATCAATCCACAGACTTGGAAACTTAACTTATAGGGATTAAGTTCATACCCAGAAGCAAATTTATCTCTTTCTAGAAAGGCACCATTTCCTCAGAGATAAACCCTGTTCCAGAGACGCACAGGGGCAGGGGAAAGCTGTGAGAGATACCCGCGAATAGGGCACAAGTCCATAGCGTGGTAGATACAAATGATGACTTGAGTATGATTCATGAGTTGGGCATGCATGTTCTGTCTGAAAGTTCCAAGAAATTGTCCAGCATCATAAATAATTAAGCTCATGACTCTACAGCATGCCTTTCCGAGGTGCCCCACTGTCAGCAGGGCACATCACCCTTGGAGACCTTGGAGGAACCCTGCTCACCCTCCTCGTGGCCCAACCCTGCTCAGGAATGAATCCATTTTGCGCACTCTGTTGCCCTCCTGTGGAGCACTGGGGAGTTACAGGAGCAGATCCCCGAAGCAAGCTTCCGCAAGCTTCCCCAAACTTCCCAGTGGGCTCTGTATATATATATCCTTCAGGGCTGAAAGGTGTCCTCACCACACAGAACACAATGGTGAGCGTGTTCTTCAAGATTCAAATGGGAGAGGGCACTGCTCTACGTACCACTCTCCATTTCTGCCCCGGTCAAAGCAGTTTTTCACCTTACTCCGTGTTTTTAAAGTAGTACTGAACTACTGGTATTTTTTCCTCCTTAAATTTCCAGGCTATGTTCAAGCTTTTAAATTATTTTACATAGAAGTAAAGGTCACCTGAAGGTCAGCTCAGGATGAATCAGGATTGGAAACACTGAGGACTAGACATAGGAACAGTAGGATGGACATTCTAAGCATCTCCCTCTAAGTCCTTCAGCTTGTAGCCCTGCCTCCCTGACACTGGAAATTCTCCCCAGAGTTGGGAGCTGCCTGAGTCACCTTCCTATCACGAGCACACTACGTGCTTGACAAACAGATGAATGCGTGGATGGTTATCGGGTGAGAATTCTGGACGAGAGCTGTAACGTGGCTTCAAATGCGTGCTTCTGAGGGACAGAGATGAAGGCTTAGAGAGAAGATATCACTTCATACACTTTCTTTCTATCCATTGGATTAATCTGTGGAAGCACTAATGTGATATCATCTAAGGAGGGACTTTGCAAAAAAAAAAATAAACAAAAAAACACAAAAAACCATAATGAAATAATGGACTGTCCTAAGGAATAAAATGAAAAGAATAAGGTTAACCTGCATAAAGAAATAGACAAACTCCACACAGTACTCTTCTAGGTAGAAAATCAGCATTAAAAAGGTGAAAACAAAAACAAATGAAGACAGAAAGCGATTAAATATTCACGAGGAATGCAAATGGAAGTTCTTTTTTTCTGCTTGCAACTTGGAAGAAAAAGTTTGTTCTTTATAGAGGGCAACTATTCATTAGGGGATGATAAACAAAAGAAATCACAACCAATTTGAAAAGAGATCCAGACTTAATAGACTGTACATTCCCTTCCCCCATACTGACACCTCACAAAAGGCAGAGACATCTCCTGGATGAGAGAGTGTTCAGGGAGTTTAATGGGAACAGCTATAGCAGAGGTTTTCTTTGTTTTGTTTTGTTTTTTTGCAGTACTTGGGCCTCTCCCTGTTGTGGCCTCTCCCGTTGCGGAGCACAGGCTCCGGACGCGCAGGCTCAGCGGCCATGGCTCACGGGCCCAGCCGCTCCGCGTCATGTGGGATCCTCCCGGACCGGGGCACGAACCCGTGTCCCCTGCATCGGCAGGCGGACTCTCAACCACTGCGCCACTAGGAAGCCCTATAGCAGAGTCTTTTTTCCATTATCTCTCCTGGTGAGAAGGAACCTCAAGAAATATTCAAGAGAATATTTTGGGGCCCAAAGGATGGGCCAAGACGTGTACAACTACAAAGCTGGCAGTCCATCCCATGTCATCTGCAAATGGTTCTCAGTGAAGAGGAAATAATGCTACTTAAAACAAATCTTCAAAGAAAGATTCATTGCCTCCATTTAAGTTAGTTTGACCAAAGAATCAATATGCTTAATTGCATGCTTAATTAAAAGTAAAAATACTTCACCTACATTAAGCATCACCTGACTCTTTGCCGAGAGGCCTAATGGGTTTAAAGTACATTTCTATAACTTTATTGTTTCAGTCTTGGCGGCTGGTAATTTAGTTCTGTCACTTTAAGAAAAAAAGCTCAAGATCAGTAATACTAATTTCCCAAGGGTTGGCACCGAGAGATAAATGTTAGGGACTGGTACTTACAGTCTGAGATACTAGTTCTTCTAATACCAGTGTCACTGAACACTTTATCTTCCCAGATTTTTCCTGTTTATGTATTAAACTGTGTTAGAGGAATTAAAAATGCCTGAACGATGATGACATTAATCACTATAATGTTTTAGTGAGCTGGGCTCAAAGTTTGTGGTAATCTTCAGACTCCCTACGTGCAATTTGATCTTTAAAATTTGCACTTGCCCAGAACTACTCTTTTTCTCTCTTTCCGGTTCCGTCATTTACTAACTGTGCGATTTTAGGCAGATCCCTTAACTTTTCTGTGCCTCAGTTTCCCTGGCTGCAAATGGGGATACTGTTAGTACTTATCTCAAAAGACTGTCGTGATGATTAAATGAGTTAGAACCGGGCCTGTTACATCATAAATGCTGTATGTGTGTTTGCTATGATTGTTATTATTATTACTATTACTATGATGACAATGTCCCAGCATCTCTGAGCACTACCAGGCTTAAAGAACAGGAGGATCTGCCTTGAGGGCTACGAGCAGAAATTTGAAGGTGATTTTCCCCACTTGGGTTGAACCAAATAGTATAGAGTTCTTTAAGGGAATTATTTTACATACACTAGGATTAGCAGGAAAAGCCACCAGGATCATTATTATCTCTAGGGAGACTGCCAAAAAAGGTTAATTTAAAAAAAGTTTGTGTAATAACTTTTGTTTTGATTTCAATAAAGTCCAAAGTCACACTACTAGTAGTAAATTCAGTCTATTTGAAGTATTTTCTGATATTTCCTTTCTATTATCATGATTTTATTTACAGTCTCCCCCCCACCCAAGAGCACTGTCATTTCGAAAACAAAAGTGCTTGATAACGCAGCAAGAATCAGAACTGGTGTTTCATAAAATAACAGAAATGGTTGTAAGCTCTGGAGTAAAAGCAGAAGGCTGGGGTTCCAGGCTGCCATGAACCGGGGACTCGGGATAAGCCAGTTAACCACACCAGGCCTCCAGTCTCCCTCTGGAGCATGAGTGGCTTGGACCGGGAATCTTATACCTCTTTCCAGTGATAAGCAGTTAGGACTTTTCTGATGAGTTCAATCGAGTGCTGCCTGTATGGAATCTTCACATTTAAAGGGCATGTGAAAAGGACAAGACTGACCATCTTTCACAGGAATAGAGTCATTTCCATCCTTCTCCAGAGACCCCTGGAGGGAAGCTACAGCATGGAGTATATGTGTGAGGGCAGGGGAGCCGGGGTGAGCACGGTGGGAAGAGAAGGGAGAGGAAATCTTTTGAAGGGGATGGTTACCTATGTGGGTTGAATCCAGCTACACACAGAGCAGGAGCAGAGACAGGAGGGGAACATGGGAATCCCACCGCACTGGGTCATTTGTTGACGTGGAGACAGATGGTGAGAGCATCCTTCTTCTCCTCTGATTCAACTCAGGTTGTAACCCTCCTGGAGGCCTAATCAAAGGTCTGAGCCACGTGAACACTGACTGGAGCCCCGACCACAGGACTTCCTTAGCCCGAGGCCTCTTCTCACTACGCTGATGGGGAAGGAAGGGCCCGGCTCTTGCTGCAGGGATGCTCTCCTTTCCTCCCATAACAAAAGGGGAAAACAGTGTGACTGCCTTCGTTTCCCTAATGTTAAGGCTCAAGGAACAAGTGCTCACACTTAGGGACGAGTACAGCTCCTTCTCTACCACTTTAACCTTGAACTTTAAGAGGTCAAATGGTACAGTAGAAAGAATATGGGTTACAAACTTGGCAAACGAAGACTGTACAGCCTAGTGCAAGGAGGATAACCTACCCAAGCCTCAGACTCTCACCCATAAAATGAGGACTCAGAGCATCTGTCTGGCAGGGCCGTGGTTAAGAAAAAAAAGGGTTATTATGGGACTATACAAAATCATGTGTGTGAAACTTTTGAAAATCGTAAAGCACTACAGAATTTAAAGTCTCCTTCATTCAATAAAAAATATATAAAAAAGATTAAATATAGACTTTACATATATAGTTTAAATTTTTATATATATCTTAAATACACATACATACATATAAGTTGCTGAGTCTACAACATACATATGCCTTGTATGTTGTAGACTCAGTCAAGTTCCTTGGAAATGACCCTCAGCTGAATGAATGCTTATCATGAAGAGTTCACTGCCGTCTCTGCCACAATGGCGCCCCCTTTGGTCATATGCTGGAATATACACTAGGAACAGTATACTTCATCCGGTAACTCATTTAAGTAGAGAAGAGCTGGATATAAAAGAACATTTCAGAGTTGTGTTTCTTTTGATGGGGGAGGAGGGAAAGAAGGAAAAGGAAAACAGACAGAAATATTTCACTTCCTCTCAAACCCGATTCTATTTTAAATCACTTTGGACCTGGTCGTTCAAGACAAGTACTCTGAGGTGCCTAAGTATTTTCACTTAAACACTGGAATTCTATTGCAGAGAAATTCGAGCCACACCAAGTGTCCTGTGGCCGGAGGCTGCACAGCTATCTTTATAAAGGCTGGGTTCTGAGAGAAAAAGGGTATTTTACCAGGGCTTTTGTTTTTCCCACTTGCTCTCCAACAGTCAAGTCATTCTCCCACCCCCTGCCTAGCAGTGTGGGGCTCCTGCTTGTAACTGGCTTAGGCTGGCGAGATGAAGGTGGCCCGGTCTCCTTCCTTCCTGGTCTCACTGTTCCTGGACGGATCCAGCTCCCTACAGCATTACCACAATTAGCTCTCATTGCCAAAGGTTTACAGCAGAGAAGTTAGCCTGTATGTCTCCCCAGGTCTGTATTTCTCAGACAAGGTCAGTGCAGGGTTTGCCCTTTTTGGAGCAAGGTCAATGAATGCAGAAACTGTAGTGCCGGGGCCAGTCACTCACTCTTCTGGGGGCCAGACGGGTCACACAAAGGGCGGTGCAGACCAGGGGTAAGAAGGAAACAGGACAAGTGGGGTGACCAACAGGTACCAGCTTCTGGGTTGGGAGAGGCAGTGACTGGGGCAGAAGCACAAGCTCTCACCTTAAAAGGGAGCAGGAACCACTGCACAGGACAGTGTTGCTGCACCTTTGTCAAAAAAGGTCAGAAATCTCCATGGACGGCTCCACCGCCAGATTTTTTAAAGTTGGCAATCAACACAAATACTTCTGGAATGAGGTGTGTGGCCACACCGTGCAAGACAAACAGCAGACGTGTGGACGGTCCTTTTGTCCAGCAGCAGTGAGGGCAGAGGGCGAAGGGAGGGCACAGGGCAGGTGAAGCCCACTGGACTCAGCAGCCCTCCCGCCCCACTTCCCGGGAGGCGTGGCATGAAGCACAAGCAGAAAGCTAGTGGAGGGCTTCACAGTGCCACCGACACTCCCAGGGAACACGACCGAGCCAACTCCTCCCCAGGAGCCTGTTCCAGAGAGAAGGGAGGAAGCAGTGCCTCTGGGCGCCTGCGGATCACGTGCTGTGTGTGCCCAATGGAAGGCTGTTGCTGGGGAGAGAGTGATTGTCTCACACCACAGTGACCCTCCGGAGAGGGGAGGAGGGATGCTCTGCCTCCTCGTTACCAATAGCAACTCTCACTCTCTTCCTGTGCAGCCCTCGGCAACCAACTCCGAGGCTGTCGTCTCTTCTGGCTGTTTCCTTTCCCTCTCTCTGTGCGGTACGCCTTTCTCTGGTTCAACCAGGGTCGCTATGTCATTCCTGGATGATGGTATTAATTAAGATTGCTCTCGTATAGTGGAGGGTGAAACTGTGGGTGGGTGCGTGAGAAACATGAGGGCCTCGGTCAAGGACCTGATCACGAAGTGGTATGAAAAGGGGCAGAAGAGGGGCTTCCCTGGTGGTGCAGTGGTTAGGAATCCACCTGCCAATGCAGGGGACACGGGTTCGAGCCCTGGTCCGGGAGGATCCCACAGGCCGTGGAGCAACTAAGCCCGTGCGCCACAACTACTGAGCCTGTGCTCTAGTGCCTGAGAACCACAACTACTGAGCCCGCATGCTACAACTACTGAAGCCCGCATGCCTACAGCCCGTGCTCCACAACAAGAGAAGCCACCACAATGAGAAGCCCACACACAGCAACGAAGAGTAGCCCCCGCTCGCCACAACTAGAGGAAGCCCACACACAGCAACGAAGATCCAACGCAGCCAAAAATAAAAATAAATAAATTTATTTAAAAAAAAAGAAAAAGAAAAAAGAAAAGGGGCAGTAGAGTCTTGTCCCTTCAGGCTCAAGCTGCCTAGAATATGTCTCTAGAAAAGGGTAGGAGGTCATAAATGGTCCAGGAATTGTGCCCAGGGCAAAGGGAATCAGAACTGAGAATGTACCAAGAAGGATATACCATATCCACAGGGGGAAGGGGAGGAGCAATGAATTTTTTGTCACAGAATGACATGATACAAAGACCCTGATGTAAGTGCACAAAATAGTCAAAAGTCCAGCTCTTGGCCTAACCTGTAGAACTCTGTTCCCAAACTCTAGTCAATCATACGCTACCAACACGATTTTTACCCTACACTTCACCACCCATACAAGTATTCACTTAGCATTTTTCTTTAAATTAAGTCACTTTTTATGTGAATTAGTTTATTAGATGGAAAGTTATATCACTGCCCCAAGTAAGAAGCCAGTATCACCTGCCGTAAAGAGAAAGCAATAGCAAAAATAAAAATTATAGATGCTCATGCACAGAGCAGTAAAATCATCCCGCATGCTACCGAGCGTGTGGACACATTTAGGGAGTTAATGTCTTAAGGAACAGAAGAACGTCAGCCAACCTAATGGGCTGACTCCAAACTATCACCCTTTCTGATGAGATGTTCTGCGCTACCAGGAAAGATATTACTCGGAGTAATACATCAAAGCGCTTCCATGTTATTACTTGGGTTCTGCTACCCATTTTAGCTAATACCTCCTTACCTTGAAGGTGTGAAGATAAGGTCTTACTGTGCAAATAGCAGGTCCTCAATATGTACTTTAAGATGAATAACATCATAATCACTCACCGAGTCTTAGTACATATCAGTCTAATCTTGTCAGCAGGACCTAAGGATTTGAGCTCATCCAAAAGAGAATCACAGAAAACTCTGCTCTTAGACCTGTAAAACACTGAAGACCAAACTCACCACTTCTTAGACTTCAGCCGAGGCGCTGGGTTCCGGGGGATGAGAAAGAGGGCTCTCATGGGGTGCATGTCACACAGAGCTGCAAGAGACCAAAACAAGGGCCAGCTCGGGTTAGGGGGCCAAACCCAGGCCAAGCCCGTCCTAGCTGTGCTGCTAAATGGCTCCCTGAGTCCAGGCATGACCAGTGAGTGGCGTCAGAGGATCATAAAGCTTCCGTTTGGTGAGCAGCTACATGAGCTGATTATAGGAGTCTCATATAATCCAACACATTTCAATTAGACATTGTTAACATGTCTACTTTTCACTTCATTTTTAAGGACAAGTTAGAGGCTCAACAACCTTCGCTTTACTATAAATAACCATCTAAGACTCCAAGTAAACAACATCAAGATAACAACTACAATGGAGATAGTAAGTTATTTTTAGTTAGTAAAATCCCAAATCATAAAATAAAAGATATTTGATAATCCGCTATCTGTGTCTTAGATGCTGGCAATGCAATGTTACCTTCATGGATTTTTGGAGTATAAAGCACTAGACCAGGGCACCTTTCTATCTGTATTTCCAAACACTCTGAGTGGCTTTTCATGATAGGTTTTTTGGGGGTTTTGTTTTGTTCAATGGCCCCAGGAAGACCAGAGGATTAAAGCAAAGGAAGTCTGGCAGAAGAGATAAAAATATCTCAAATTGTGAAGATGACATTTAGTGAAAACACTCATACATTCTTATCTTAATCAGAATATTTCACTCGTTTACTTTTCATCTGGGAGTATCTTTTCCTTTGTGCCTAGAATAAGAACATATTCTCCCCGAAAGCTAAAGGATTCGGTGGGTGGAAATTTATTTTTAGCCCCTCTACTACTCATTAAGAATGACGATATGGTTTCAAGACTGCCAGTATTATTTTTCTGATTCATAAATGCCTATCAGCATTGTGGATGAGGGGATCTTGTCAATAAACACTCCAGTCATGCTACAGATGAATTCTACCAACTCTGGAATGAGAAATAAGAAAACTATGATAACGTGACGGTAAAAGGTCCTATGAGCACAATGACCCGTCATACAAACAGGGGGCCTGCTTTGGTCCGCGTCCTCTGGAAAGCAGACACCAAGGTGGTATTAAACATGAGAGGATATTACTGGGGGAAATTCTTGTCTGAACAGAGAAGGAGTGAGGGAAGGCTGGGAGAGTTGTCAGATTGCTACGAAGTATGCTGGGAGGGAGAAAAAGTAGGTGGAGTGTGCTAGGCTGTCCCACACTCTAAGGAAACCAAGGAGGGAAACTAAGGAGTGAAAGCTGCCTTCTAAGGAATCCCTGTCTTCCAGGAAAGGGTCTGCCTTATATCCCTGCCACGCTCGGTCACTGGTGCGGAGTGGCCCTCGGGAGGTGCAGCCTCGGTGTCATGGCAACAGCTGCCCCTGGTCAGTTGCACTTCCTGCGTGGAGTCTCTGAGATGCATGCTTGTGGTGACCACAGAGCTGGGGAGATTCTCTGTGGGGTCTGTGCTCAAGATCTCCAGGAATTGGAGAGGTTCTCCAGGTAGGCAGAGCCCTGGCCACTCTGCCTCCAATAAGCAGGGAAATCTAAAACTCTAAACAGCGGTATTTTAATGGGAGTGAGAGAAATGGAGTGCAGGTGTTCACATAACCCATGCACTGAAAATCGGCTGTGAATTTTTGTTACGTTGGCGTTTACAGCCTTTGTGCCTTGGTCGCAGTTTTACCACAGGCGAAGAGTAGCTCAAGAATAAACCACACACCAGATCTGGAAACAGATTAGACTCTCAAAGTTTGCTTCCCTTTGCATTCTTGTTCCCCCTCATAAACACAAGATCCTCACACCCCTCTGAAATGAATGGATTCCTGGTTGATTTAAGATGACTCTGCTTTCTCAATATGCCAGCTTGAGTCCATGCAGGGCTTGGTGTAGCAGAAATAAAGCCACTGCAGCTCCTGGCAAGGAAGCGTCAGTACCTGCAGGGCAGACCAGTAACAGATTTCACCCAGAGGAAGGTACTTACGGGGAGCACCTTCTGCCATCTCGATGGCGGTGATTCCCAAAGACCACAAGTCACTCTGAAAAAGAAGGAAGGCACGGACACATGCGTAAATGCAGTCAACAGAGGAGAACTTGGTTAAACCTGGTAATTGCTTCAGAACTGCCTGTGGGAAAGCTGTCCAGCTGTCTCTTTACAAACTGATTTTGCCCGCTAAGCTTAAAAGCAGAAACAGCCTCATTCGCTTTCCATCGATAATAACTTTCACGGTGCCTGACACATGGTGAGTTTTTTCAATCCAGGTATGAAAAATGAATATAAGGTTTCAAACATGAATTTAGCACTAACATTTATCTATTGATTGAAACATATGAAATTGTTTTTGCTGTTCCACTGTTTTTAACACCTTCATTGAGGTATAACCGTCATGTAATTAACTGGGCATATTCAAAGTGTACTATTTGAAAGTGTCTGATGTGTGTATACACCTGTGAAACCATCACCACAGTCAAGACAGCAAACACATCTGTCACCCCAAAAGGTCCCACTTGCCCCTTTGCAGTCTCTCCCTCCTGCCCTTGCTGTCCCCAACCCCAGTTCCTGTTCCAAGGCAACCAATGATCTGCTTCCTGTTACTACGGATTGGTTTGCATCTTCTAACGTGTTGTATAAAATGAAATCCTCTGGTTTCTTTCACTTAGCACAATGCATTTAAGGTCCATCCATATTGCCGCGTGTATCAGTCCTTCAGTCCTTCTCACTGCCGAGAAGTGTTCCATCACAATTTGTTTATCCATTCACTTGATGGACATTTGGGTTGCTTCCAGTCAAGCCCATTAAAAATAAATCTGCTACAAATACTCACGTACAAGTCTCTGTTTGGATGCATGCTCTTACTTCTTTTGAGTAAAAACCTAGGAGTGGAATGGCTGGATCATAGAGTAAATGCTAGATCATACTGTATTTATAATCAATTGTTTTTAACCTACAGAAACAGCAATTTCATATCATGTAACCAGGCAAGATGCAGACAGGGAAGCTTTTGGATGGTGGTGTTTACTGCTGTATCTCAGTGCTTAGAAGAGAGCCGGCCACAGTAGTGGTAGGTGTTTGATATATTTGTTGAATGAATGAACAATATCTTTTATCTTGTAAGTAGACAAATATGTAAAATAGAAATCCTATACCCTTATCGTCTTTCTTATTCTCAGACTGACTTTTATGGTCTTATCAGAATTTTCTAGGCTAATGTCTCCACCTCAACCTGTGCAATCCCCATCTCTAGCACTATGCTTCTCCCCTACTCTGTGTCCACGGCTCAGTAGTTTCTAAATAGTGCATAGGAGGGAAACAAATCAAAAGATGGGAAAACCATTAGAAAACACATGTAAAATTCAGTTCAATGGCCCACAGTCCTGAGGAAGACTTTCACCCTCCTTTCATTTTAAATGTATCCTGTATTTTGTACATAATTCCCAACTCTCACCGGCAACCTCACTCAGATTTCAGAGATCAAAGTTAAGTCCCCTTGCTATTCCCATCAAACAAATGTAAAGGCCACACAGAAAGGCTATGTAACTGGAAGAGAACTATGAAATCCACCCTGAGCCATTCCCTAGGACCAAACTTCTCAATATCCAGTGGGTGATACCCAGCCTTGTTCAGTATTTGGACTGTGGCCCATACAACCTAGAGGGGGCTTTCTATGGGGTCTAGACTCTTGCCTAAAGTGCGATCTACCTTAGAGCAGGCGGCTGGGGCACACGCTAACCCCACACTAGGACCAAGGGGGGATTCTTTAATTCACAAGCCATCAACCTGTCCACATAAATATTACAGTTCATAGAGGTTCTCAGTCCAAATGGGGATAACAACGCACCTGTGCAAAACCACTGTCCACAGATTCTAAGTAACTTCTCTGCATAGAACGCAACTCAAGGAGTCAACTGTTGTCCTTTCTCTTTCTTCCGTTTCAAATGTATTCAAGTTGTCACTGAACACACACACACACACACACACACACACACACACACACACACACACACACACACACACACAGAGTCAGCACAGCACAGCAAATGGCTGAGTCTTCCCGCAGGCTGCTGGCCTTTCTCACTGCGGTTCCTTCTGCAGCTAATGCGGAAAGCCCAGGCCGCCCATCACAGGCTGGCTCAGAAGCAGTCACCGGTAAAGATGACCACACAGCTCTCTTGTACCTGGAACGTTATGGTTGACTGACACAGACCATCATTGGGGAACATGATGAAAACCCTGAGTCACTAGTGTGCAGGAAGCATTCAACAAGAAATGCAGCAAGAACAGTCTGGAACTGGTGGGTTGGGCTGTTTTGATAAGACTCCAGGCCTTGGTAGTTGTCCCACCACCTTCCCAACATCTCGAGGAACCGAGTGTTTCTGCAGTGTGAACCGAGGTACAAATTATGAAGGTGGTGGCCAGGCTCTATGCACCTACTTGCCATAGCAAAGTCAAATTTAAATGGCCTTTAAGTCTAGGAAGCTTGAGCTGGTTTGAAAGCCAACACAGCTGAAAGGAAATGATGGAACTGGGATGAGAAAGGCTCCAGGCCAGTCCTCCGACAGGGGAAGAAAATGCTCAGGAAACTCAGGCAAACTCCTGGTACTTGCTCTGCCTGCGGGACCAAAGCCCAATTATGAGCTGGCTGACTGCCTCCCCTCCATAAAGTCTTTGCTCAGATGCTGTGTTCTCAGTGAGGACCACCGAACCTCTCTCCCAGCACTGCCAGATCCCTTCCCCTTTCCCACTTTTGTTCCCCAGAGAACTGGTCATCTTCTGAAAACTGTGTAACTGACTTGTCACTAATTTATTACGTTTTTTGTTCATTTTTTGTGTCCCTGTCCCCAACACACACACACACACGAACATGAAGTCCACAAGGGCAGGGACCTTTGCTTTGTTGACTGGTCCACAGTACCAGAACAGTGCCTGGCACAGAGTAGGCACTTAATAAATACTTGTTGAAATAATGAACACATGAAAGATGCATGAGAGAAAGGAGCAAAACCTAAGTGTCTTAAGGCTGTTAGACCTTTTGTAGATCATCTAGTCCAACCTTCCATTTCCCAGATGAGAAAAAAATGACTTACCCAAGATCACTGAGCAAGTCAGCACCAAGTTTTAATCAGAGCTTGGTCTCCTGCCTCCCAGGCTAGTTCTTTTTTTAACTATCATCACACTGTAAGGACCTGAGAATTCACTTAAAAAAACCTTTTGGGGCCCATAAAATAATTGCTTCAGATTCCTACTTTGTCTACAGGTAACTGAAGGTGTGGCCACTCAAATGAAGGTGCTGAGATTCCATGAGGCACACCCCAAACCAGTGCTCAGCTTTTCCTAGAGGGAGCATGAATAGGCTTTCAAGTCAGACAGACCTGGATTCAAGTCCAGGTTCCCAACTGAACCGCATCCAGAAGACTGCTCAGAGCTTAGCTTTCAACTGTGGCATGTATGCATGGAGGTATGCCGCCTAGCACAAAACCTGGCATAGAGTGGGCTCAAGAATATTAATCATTATCTTCTCCTCTACTGTGAGGTGAGACTGCCTTTGCCTGCCCAGTTTAGTCTTCTTCGATTTCCCTCTACTTGGTTGTGGCCAGTACTGTTTGTTGGCTAACCCAACAGGCATTTCAGCCCTCATTGCCCTTGCTGCCTCCATTTCAGAGTATAGGAAAGCTAAACTTGTTTATCCAGATTTCCCTGCAGCTAAGGATGGCAGTTAAGGATGTGACCTCATGAGACTCAGGCAAACATCTTCTAGGAGCTTCTAGGAGCTTCTGTAAAAGCTTTTGCTTTTCCTGAAATAAGTGACAAATATAGCTGGTGTCTTGACACCTCTTCCCTACTTCTTAGTGCCTTGAATAAAAACATGCTACAGCAACCATCTTGCAACCATGAGGCAATAAGTCAACAAATTAATGATGACAGGGCAGAAAGGTAGGAGCCTAGGTTTTGAAGACATCAGCGAGCCACCACACCAACCCTGGACTGCCTGCCTCCAGAATTCCGGTGACATAAGAAACACAAGTACAGCTAAAAGCATTTCTTAGTGACAATATGTATAGAGCAATAATTTGAGAAAGTGTATTTCGACAGTAAGGAAAAAGAGAGGTCCCAGTCGTTAGGTGGTCCTGGATTTATCCCACAGGAAGAGGGAAGGGTTAGTGAAGAGAGATGTTTCCTTTATTCAGTACACAGCATCTCAGATCCTCTCTCAGGCTGCTTTCCCCAAACCTCCCAAACAACCCCTTCAAACCAAAGGTCACAGCATCCCAACTCCTCTGCATCCTTTGTCATGTGACCAAGCCAGAAATTACTTCTTCTTTAAGCCTTCATTTGATATCATCATTAAGATCATTTTCCCCCCTGGGATTCTCTTGTTTTCCAAAAGGAACATTTATATTCCTGGCCCTATATACCCAGAGCTGCTTGTAAGCTACGCTTAACTGCCCATGCTAGAAAGCAATAAACGTCCTTGACGGGCCTTGTTTAAGCCTTTGGATACATTAGCAAGTCCCAGAGACACTTCAGAACTTAAATATGGGAGAAAATGTTCCAATTACAACTGTCAAGACAGATCACAGGAGATGAGAGAGGGAAGTGGGAGGAACAAGATGAGGAGAGAGTCGGGGAGAGATAAGTTTCCTTCATGGTCATGGTGGGACTCATTTTGGCAGGAGCTGGGTAATTCATTATTCTAGAGGTGCTGTGCAGCCTGGCCTGTGGCATGATTAATAGCCCAGTCCTGTGTGCATTACAAACAGAACAGAGACAAATTCTAGTGCCTCCGAGAAGGCAGAGGCAAGCATGCAACTTCTGGCTGGTGAGGGGCCAGATGGCACGAAGGCAACTTGAACGTAATGATAGAGCATTCTGCTTGGGGCTAGGCTGCTCAACAAGTGAAGAAAAGAACACTTCACTTTTTGAAGAAAATAACACTTCCTTGTGCTCAGCCATACAAGGAAGGAGAGGCAAGGGCAGGAGCAGAGCCCCAGCATGCGCCAAGAGGCAGAAAGAACACATGCTGCGCAGCCAGCAGAGCTGGGGCGAGCCCCTCGACTCCTCTGAACCCATCTCCTCACCTGTAGCCCAAAGAGAACACCTATCTTGCAGGGTTGATCGAGAATTCAGTAAGATAATATCTGCAAAGTTCATAACACAACGCAGTGTCTATAGTGGGTATTTAACAAATAGTGGCACAGACAGATCCTGAGGTCCAGTTATCACTGACTGGCAGTTCAACCAGCAAACTTGAGTCAGGTAAGCTGACAAGGAGCCCTGGTTCTCAAAGAAGTTGCTGGGAGGATGCAGGAGCAAACAGGAAGTTCAGGGGAAGCAAACAGGAAAGGGCGTGTCCTTCCTTCTCCAGCCTTGCAGTCTACCCAGAGGGACAGGCAGAAATGGGGTTAGCTGAATCCTGGCCCCATCATCCCACAGCAGAGGGCAGCAAGGTGGTCTAGAGTTGACAGACAATAGCTTCATACCAGGCATAACCGGTGCAGTGGATTCTACCAAGTTTTAATTTACCAAGACCAAGAGATCAGCCATTTTCCCAAGACCAGAAATTAGTCTTTTGTCATGTAATTTATTCTTTATTCACTTTTTGGAAATGTTCCAGCTGCAAAAAGGAAATTGAATTTATTGTATGGGTCCCTAAGGGCAGCACCTTAATCTAGAGATAGAAGTTACAGAGAAACAAATTCTGGCTCAATGTAAGCAGACAATTAGAGGTGTATAATGCAAACAGGCAGTTCAAATCCTAGGATATTGCTGGGGTTTTTTTTAGGTCAAAATGGCTCCAAATGGCAGCACCTTCACATGACACATAAACACAAATATTAACTATCGTATATTGAGTGCTTACCAAATAGGCATTGAATTAATTCCTTTACATATGTGAGCTCCCTTTATTCTAATATAACATTGTAATATACAATCGTCATTCCCACAGAGACTCAGAAAGGTTAAATAACTTCCCTGAAGGAATAGAGTGCAAGGAGATGAAGTCTACATTTTAAACCAGTCCTGTCCAACTTCAAAACGCGGACTTATTCCCTAGGCCGTATACTTATATACTGCATTATATATAAACAGAACCAGGGTGGTGAGTTCAGCGTGACTGAGGATAATCAAGCACGAGTAGTTATTCATAATCCCATTTCCCACAGAGTCCCTTGTTCAACTACATTTGTTATCTGACCAGAGGGAAAACACTGGAAGAATAGCTTATTCTCTTCACGTGGGGATCAGCCTGGAGCCCAGAAGAGGTGGTGATATGTCTGACTAAGGAATGCTGTGTAGGTGGGTGTGAACATGGAGCATGAGAAATCTGTTTAATAGAAGTTTGTTTCCGCACGTAATAATAACGGTGTGTGTATCATCCTTCTTTCTTATCGCGTGGGCATGAGACCTTTGTTGAAATTTCAGTAGACAGAGGCCAGGTCTCATTTGAGAGGTAGACCTCGTTCTGCGATGTGAGTATCATGCTCTTACGTGACACCCCACATACATCTTGGTGATGCCCCCCTGACTAGTCAGGTTGCTCACGTTATCTCCAGTCAAGCCTCTTACCTACAGGGGCTCTTTTCATTCTGCATGAATAAAGCCGATTACCCATAACACTGGAGAATGAGTATTTGCTCTACAGCCAGAGCACAATACTGACCCAAACCCTGCAGGAGACACCTATGACTTTCAATGGTCCATGGCACCTGTGTGCACAGTCTCATAAACAGAGTTTAGGTGAATAACAAATGATATTAGCACAGATCAGGCCAGAGGATGGGTGGTGGGGTTGAGGGGATATGCCATGTCACTGTACTTCCTTTACTTGACTAAACCACTATGAAAGCATGACCATTTATGGTGTAAAAAATTGGAACAGGACAGAAAGTAAAACGTTTAAGTTCTCCATCCACATGCCATTTATCCATGGGGTAGGGGAGAATAAGAGTCTATTATGTGTACTATACTGTAAGTTGCTTTGTGTACCTAACACTGTATCTTGGGATCTGCCCAACTTCAACATATACACTACCTCATTGTTCAAATGGCTGCGTAATATTCCAGTGGACAGATGTGCCAGTCTTTATTCAGCCAATTCCCTATGAATGGGCTTTTGGCCACGGAGAACTTTCTTTAGTGAGTGGTTCTGTTAAAGCAATAAATACACAGGACTATAAAATACTTGGCAAATCCCATCCAACTGAAATGAAATTCAAGTTTAAGAAAATAACAATTTTAACAGCCTAGGAATTTTGAACAGTTTTATTAATTTCAAGTCTTTTGAATGCTTATTATTAAATGAGAAAGCTTTCATTATTGCCCCACGTACTTATCAGGAGAATGAAACCTTTCCTTTTGCTTGAAGTGTTTTGACAGATTTTCTGAAAACAAGAAAGGAAGGGCCTCTACGGGAAAGTGAACACACCAGGCAAATGAGATTCCGGCACTCCTCCTTAGGATAGGGGTTATTTTCAGTCAGTTACTTACTGTGCCCAGTAGATTATCAGACAAAACCAGATTGCAAAAAAAAAGCATGAGCTCTTCAGACTACTTTCCACAGAGGCTCTTATTTTATTGAATTTCTCCAGTTTTTTAAAAAAAATTATAGAAGTTTCTAAAGACATTGTAGACAAATAAAATAATAAATAATTAAGAAATAATCAAATATTTGTAATAAAACCAAACTATACTCTTTTGCATTTTGCCTTTATTTTAAAGAAAGGGCTTTTGTGATAGAAAACCTAACAAAGCCCAGTGGCCTTCAAGTCATCTTTTATTCTAAACGTGCCCTCTAGGCTGAAAGTATCTACAGCACGTGAGAGCCCAAAACGCTGACATCAGTTTCTGAGGCTGGGATACACTCTGGCTCAAATGGACAACCAAACACACAGTAGCAAACCATTTAACTTTGACGGGGTCGCAAATGGACTTTCTAGATGAAAACTGCACATACAGATAGAGCTTGGCTAATTCCTTTTGCATAGTGGGTATTCAATAAATATACGCTGAGTGAATGAATAAAGGGTTTTGAAAGTCAGTATATTGTCAAGCTGTCTCCTGGTGACAGGCTACATTCCTAAGAATAGTGAACAGAAAAAAGTATAGGATCTGATGCCAAAGAAGAAGTAGAAAGATGAAAGTATAGCTTCTTCTCTGATCCACAGTAAAACTACAAAGTAGTTAAAATGAATCTTCAAAGAACCCCCAAATCTTCCTTTCTGCTTGGTCTTCCTAATCTACCCTTTTGTCATGCTCCCAGGACAAGTGATCAGTGGAACTCATATTTTTGCCATGACTTCTTCTTCCTCTTGTACAACCTGCATTTATGACAATCCTAAAAAACTAATTCGTACTAAGGTGGAAAATGGCTGATAGACTTGAATCTGTTCTCTCATCAGGATTCTTTATTTTTTAATAAAAGGCACAGAAATTAATTTTCAACTTATTAATGTCTCAGGATACTTTCCTAATCACAAGGGCTTCCAGCACCTCTGAAATCACCCTGTGCAGCATGATGCCCCCTGTGGTTATTCACACATCAGGCTTTGTCCACACCTAGGGTTATGCGTTAGTATCAAAAATTTTTTCACTGACCCCAAACTGTATTTCTTAGTCCTAATCTGAACAAAGAGGTTTAAGATACCACTTTAATTCCAAGCTTTGGCTTCACCAGAGGAAGTCCTCTTCTAGTTACTCTACTGAAAACAACTACATCACAGGGATCTATTTTTATATATATATATATTTTATATTTTTGGCCGTGCCGCGTGGCATGTGAGATCTTAGTTCCCCAACCAGGGATCGAATTCACACCCCCTGCATTTGAAGTGCAGAGTCTTAACCACTGGACTGCCAGGGAACCCACAGGGATCAATTTTATGCCACAGAACAAAAGTCCCCTATATACTAGAGCCAGCCAAAATACTTAAAAGGCTAAGCTAAGGTTGAAAGTTTGAAACACTCTGATTCTCCGTGGTATGTTATAAAGCAGTCTAAAATATCTGTGGCCCAGATGTAGACTAGTTAGCACTTGTTAGGTATAACTGTTGTTTGAAGAATTGCTTATAGCCAATTACGATACACGTATCTGGTCTGGGACATATATTTTGTAGTGGCTCCTCTGAAGGGATTTGCAAATCAAATTATTCAAATGTGCTTATCATTAGCAGTTTAAATAAATGACATTTACTTTGGCAGGAGATTAATTTTTAACTTGGCAGCTGTTTTCAGACAGATTGGTGTCAGGTTATTACAGTGACTAACTCTGAAAGAAGGAGGAAATTTACAGGAGATTATTTTGTTTTTAGACCTTCAAGCTTGCATTTCTCCAAAGAAGCAAATAATTTTGTCAATGCCCTGAGACACTGGGTCCCAAAGACATTGCAATGTCTGCATCTTTGTGACCTGATTTCCATAATAACCCCACATGTGGAGAACTAAAAATGTTCTTTAATAGAGGAATTCTCCAAATATACTCTTCAGAGGCTGTTTTGTTGGTAAATTGGATATTTATATAGGATTGCATCAGAGAGAGGCAGGGTAATATATTGGAAAGAGCTCTCAACAGAGAGTGGGAGATGTGGGATCAAGTCTCTGACAAGATCACTAACGAGGTGTGCACTTGCAAAGGTCTTGGACCTCAGTTTCCACAGCTGTAAGATGAGGGTGTTTCAAGGTGATCATTAAAGTACTTTGGTGAAAAGTCCATGCACCTACAGAGAAAAGTAAGTCAGAAAGAGGAAAACAAATACCGTATGCTAACACATATATATGGAATCTTAAGAAAAAAAAAAAGGGGTCATGAAGAACCTAGGGGCAAGACGGGAATAAAGACACAGACCTACTAGAGAAT
The DNA here is from genome assembly GCF_951394435.1 of Stenella coeruleoalba. Classification (NCBI taxonomy): domain Eukaryota; kingdom Metazoa; phylum Chordata; class Mammalia; order Artiodactyla; family Delphinidae; genus Stenella; species Stenella coeruleoalba. The sequence continues at coordinate 49,684,647 of NC_137150.1, forward strand.
GGACTTGAAGACACAGGGAGGGGGAAGGGTAAGCTGGGATAAAGTGAGAGAGTGGCATGGACTTACATATACTACCAAATGTAAAACAGATAGCTAGTGGGAAGCAGCCACATAGCACAGGGAGATTAGCTTGGTGCTCTGTGACCACCTAGAGGGATGGGATAGGGAGAGTGGGAGGGAGACGCAAGAAGGAGGAGATATGGGGATATATGTATATGTATAACTGATGCACTTCGTTATAAAGCAGAAATTAACACACGATTGTAAAGCAATTATACTCCAATAAAAACGTTTTAAAAAAAAAAAGGAAGAAAGAAAACTCCATTCGCCTATGTTCTTGAAAAGATAAAACTGACAAACCTTTAGCTACATTCACGAAGAAAATAAGAGAGAAGGCTCAAATAAATAAAACCAGAAATGAAAGAGAAGTTCATTTCTCTTACAACAGATACCACAGAAATACAAAGAATCATGAGACTACTATGAAGAGCTATACGCCAACAAATTGGACAGTCTAGAAGAAATAGATAAATTCTTAGAAGCATACACCCTTCCAAGACTGAATCACGAAGAAATAAAAAATTTGAGTAGACCAATCACTAGTAAAGAGATTGAAACAGTAATCAAAAACATCTCCCCAAACAAAAGTTCAGGACCACGAGGCTTCACTGATGAAGCATTCAAAGATGTCATACCTAAACTTCTCAAACTCTTCCAAAAAACTGAAGAGGCTAGAACACTTCCTAATTCATTTGACGAGGGCAACATTACCCTGATACCAAAACCAGACAAAATAAGAAAACTACAGGCCAATATCTCTGATGAACATAGATGCAAGAATCCTCAACAAAGTATTAACAAACCAAAACAACAACACATTAAAAGGATCAAGTGGGATTTATTCCAGGGATGCAAGGAAGGGTCAACATCTGGAATCAATGTGATACACCATATCAACAAACTGAAGGATAAAAATCATATGATCATCTTAATAGATGAAAGGAAAATATCTGACAAGATTCAACATCCATTTGTGTTAAAAAAAAAAAAACTCAATAAAATGGATATAGAAGGAACGTACCTCAACATAACAAAGACCATCTATGACAAACCCACAGCTAATATACTCAGTGGTCAAGACCTGAAAGCTAGCCCTCTAAAATCAGGAACAAGACAAGGATGCCCACTCACCACTCTTACACTCTTAGTCAGCATAGTATTGGAAGTCCTAGCCAGAGCAGATAGGCAAGAAAAAGAAATAAAATGCATCCAAATTGGAAAGGAAGAAGTAAAACTATCACTATTTGCAGATGACATTGGTTTTCTATTGATTTTACACATAGAAAATCCTAAAGACACTACTAAAGGAACTGTTAGAAATAATAAATGAATACAGTGAAGTTGCAAAATAAATATACAAAAATCTATTGTGTTTTGATACACTAATAAACTAGCAGAAAGAGAAATTAAGAAAATCTCATTTACAATTGCAACAAAAAGAATAAAATATCCAGGAATAAATTTAACCAAGGAGGTGAAAACTGTTACTGAAAACCATAAGACATTGTTTCAAGAAATTGAAGAAGACACAAAGAAATAGAAAATGATTCTGTGCTCATGGATTGGAGGTATTAACATTGTTAAAATGTCCATATACCTAAAGTAATCTACAGATTCAATATAATCCTTGTCAAAATCCCAGTGACATTTTTTACAGAAACAGAATAAAAAATTCTAAAATTTGTATGGAACCACAAAAGATCCTGAAAAGCAATCCTGAGGAAAAAAGAACAAAGCTGGGGTTATCATATTCCCTGATTTTAAATTATACTACAAAGCTATAGTGATCAAAACTGCAGAGTATTGGCATAAAAACAGACACACAGATCAATGGAACAGAACGGAGAGCCCTCCACACATACAGACAACTAATTAGGACAAAGGAGCCAAGAACATACAATGGATAAAGGAAAGTTTCATCAATAAATGTGGTGGGAAAACTGGACAGCCACATGCAAAAGAATGAAACTAGACTGCCATTTTACATAGTACAGAAAAATTAACTTAAAATGGATTAAAGATTTGAATATAAGACCTGAAACCATAAAACTCCTAGAAGAAAACATAGGTGGTACACTCTTTGACATCAGCCTTAGCAATATCTTTTTGAATATGTCTCCTCAGGCAAGGGCAACAAAAGCAAAAATAAACAAGTGGGACCACATCACACTAAAAAGCTTCTGCACAGCAAAGGAAACCATCAATAAATCAAAAAGGCAACCTACTGAATAGAAGAAGATATTTGTAAGTCATATATCCTACAAAAGGTTAATATCCAAAATATTAAAAACTCATACAACTGGGGCTTCACTGGTGGCACAGTGGTTGAGAGTCTGCCTGCCGATGCAGGGGACACGGGTTCATGCCCCGGTCCACGAAGATCCCACATGCTGTGGAGTGGCTGACCCCGTGAGCCATGGCCGCTGAGCCTGCGCGTCCGGAGCCTGTGCTCCGCAACGGGAGAGGCCACAACAGTGAGAGGCCCGCATACCGCAAAAAAACAACAACAAAAACCTCATACAACTCAACAACCAAAAACCCCCAAACAATCTAATTGAAAAAATGGGCAGAGCAGATGATAGATATTTTTTCCAAGGAAGACATACAGATGACCAACAGACACATGAAAAGATGTTCAACATCACTAATTATTAGGGAATTGCAAATCAAAGCCACAATGAGATATCACCTCACACTTGTTAGAACAACTATTATCAAAAACAAGAAATAACAAAGAGTTGGAGAGTATGAGGAGAAAAGGGAACCCTTGTAGACTGTTGGTGAGAATGTAAACTGGTGCAGTAACTATGGAAAACGGTAGGGAGATCCTTAGAAGATTAAGACTAGAAATACCATATGATCCAGCTATTTCGCTTCTGAGTATCTAGCCAAAGAATATGAAAACACTAATTTGAAAAGATATATGCACTGCAGTAATATTTACAATAGCCAAGGTATGGAAATAACCTAGTGCCCATCAATGGATAAATGGATAAAGAAGATGTGATATATATATATATATATATATATATATATATATATATATATGTATATATATATGTGATATAAAGAAGATGTGATATATATATATGTGATATAAAGAAGATGTGATATATATATATGTGATATAAAGAAGATGTGATATATATATATGTGATATATATATATATATACACACACACACACACACACACACACACACACACACACACACACACACATAATGGAATACTACTCAGCCATTAAAAGATGAACTCTTCCCATTTGTGACAACATGGATGGACCTTGAGGCTATTATGGTAAGTGAAATAAGTCAAATGGAGAAAGACAAATACTGTATGATTTCACTCATATGTGGAATATAAGAAATAAATGAACATAAACATATATCCCATATCTCCTCCCTCTCGTGTCTCCCTCCCACCCTCCCTATTCCACCCTCTAGGTGGGCACAAGGCATGGAGCTGATCTCCCTGTGCTGTGTGGCTGCTTCCCACTAGCTATCTATTTTACATTTGGTAGTGTATATATGTCCATGACACTCTCTCACTTCGTCCCAGCTTCTGATTCACTTTGTTATACAGCAGAAACTAACACACCATTGTAAAACAATTATACTCCAATAAAGATGTTAAAAACTAAAAAGATACATGTACCCCTATATTGATAGCAGCACTGTTCACAATAGCAAAAACATGGAAACAACCTAAATGTCCACCAATAGATGAATGGATAAAGATGTGGTACATATATACAATGGAATACTACTCAATCATAAAAAAGAACAAAATAAGGCCATTTGTAGCAACATGGATGCAACATGAGATTATCATACTAAGTGAAGTAAGTCAGAAAGAGAAAGACAAATATCATATGATATCACTTATATGTGGAACCTAAAATAAGGCACAAATGCACCTATCTACAAAACAGAAGCAGACTCCTAGACATAGAGAACAGACTTGTGGTTGCCAAGGCTGGGGGAGAGGGGAGGGAGAGGGATGGACTGGGAGTTTGGGGGTGGTAGATGCAAACTATTACATTTAGAATGGATAAACACTAAGGTCCTACTGTATAGCACAGGGAACTATATTCCATTACCTGTGATAAACCATAATGGAAAAGAATATAAAAAAGAATGTGTATGTATGTATAACTGAGTCTCTTTGCTGCACAGTAGAGATTGACAGCATTGTAAATCAACTATACCTCAATAAAAAAAATTTAAGAAAAAAAGAAAGAAATGAACAAGCAAAACAAAAATGAACACATAGTTACAGAGAACAGATTGGTGGTTACCAGGGCGGAAAGGGGGCACAAAATGGGGAAAAGGGATCAATTGTATGGTGATGGAGGGAAACAAGACTTCTGGTGGTGAGCACGCTGTAGAGTATACAGAAGTTGAATTATAATGTATACATGAAACTTATGTTATAAACCAATGTTACCTCAAATAATAGAAAAGAAGGTCCATTCACCTATGAAATGACTATCAGGTTTTCCCCAAGGTTGTCCTGTGATCTACACAGAGACCACAGGGTGTCTCTCTGTCTACTGGATAATCTGAACACACATAGTTCCTATATCTCATTTACCTCCAACCTTAAGGTCTCAACTTTCAGCTGTAATTCACAACAACAATGTCACCTGACATTGCAGCTATCGATGGGATAGTAAACACAAATTATGTTTGATTATTGCCTAACAGAATGGAAAAGAGGAGGGCTTCTTGGAGAAGGGGACAACTTCCACCTCTCTACTTAAACACTGTTTTGAATTTATTAGCAAATTTCTAGTTTATGGTACAAAGTATCAAGCCATAAGTCAGATTTCTATGAAACACTGCAACAGGCTACAGAAACACCATATAGTAGCTACCAACATCCCATTTGGTTCTCTCTCATTGAAAAGAAACTCTAATAATTAAACTTTGAGCAATGTAGAAATGAGTAAATATGATTATTCTTAATCAGAAAAAGATGATCCCCAAAAACAAACTCATATCTTGGTTTCTTTTAACATGAAAAGCTCTCAGAATATATATACTTTGCCAAAAATCTAAACTATAACCAAAATAGAAATGTTTTCTAATAAGAAGCAAGAGAAGTTCAAAAGAATACAGAAAATGGTTTAAACATTTTTTACCAACAGGCAATCAGATATGATGGATGAGTTCATTACAAAGATTCTCACTTGGATGTCTTCTAATTTTAAACTCAAGTAAATAATGTTTTTTAGTTCTCCCTTTGGATTATACAAATCACAAGCCCAAGGCCATGAGAGAATTCTCTACCAGTCTTAGGGTGAGGTGTTAGGCATGCTTCGAAACGTAATGAAGAAGTAAGAAGTCATACCTTGAAATCATATGTGGCATCTGGGTTTTCGTCACAGGCAATAACTTCTGGAGCCATCCAGTAGGGCGTCCCGATGAAGGTATTCCTCCTGCCCACTGTTCGATCGAGCTGGGCACTGACTCCAAAGTCCACTAGTTAAGGGAAGACAAATGAATAAAGTCTATCATCTAAGGTCTTACATAGTGATAAAATGAATGAGTATTTTTTTTTACTGTGGTAAAATATACATAACATAAAATTTACTATTTTAACAACTTTCTAGTGGACCGTTTTGTGGTATTAAGTACATTCAAATTGTTGGGCAACTATAACCACCATCCAACTCCAGAACTTTTTCATCTTCCTCAACTGAAACTCTGTAGCCATTAAACATTAACTTCTCTTTCTCCTCCCCTCCCCACCCCGCCGGGCCCCTGGCCCCCCGAAAGCACCATTCTACTTTATGTCTCTATGGATCTGACTACTACAGATACATCATATAAGTGGAATCATACAGTATTAGTCTTTTGGAGACTAGATTATTTCACCTAACATAATATCCTCAAGGTTAATTCATGTTGCAGCACGCATCAGAATCTCCTTCTGAATTTTTTTTTTTTTTTTTTTGCGGTACACGGGCCTCTCACTGCTGTGGCCTCCCCCGTTGCGGAGCACAGGCTCCGGACGCGCAGGCCCAGCGGCCATGGCTCACGGGCCCAGCCGCTCCGCGGCATGCGGGATCCTCCCGGACCGGGGCACGAACCCGTGTCTCCTGCACCGGCAGGCAGACTCCCAACCACTGCACCACCAGGGAAGCCCCTCCTTCTGAATTTTTGAAGACCAAATAATAGTCTGTTGTATGTAGGTGCCACATTTTGTTTATCCATTCATCTATTGGACACTCAGGTTGCTTCTTCCTTTTCACTATTGTGAATGTATATATTTTTTAAAAAGTTTTTATTTTATATTGGAGTATAGTTGATTTACAGTGTTGTGTTAGTTTCAGGTGTACAGCAAAGTGATTCAGTTATACATATATCTATCCTTTTTCAGATTCTTTTCCCATATAGATTATTACAGAGTATTGAATAGAGTTCCTTGTGCTATACAGTAGGTCCTTGCTGATTATCTATTTTATATGTAGTAGTGTGTATATGTTAATCCCAACCTCTTAATTTATCTGTTCCCCCAACCCTTCCCCTTTGATAACCATAAGTTTTTTTCTATGTCTGTGAGTCTGTTTCTGTTTTGTAAATAAGTTCATTTGTATCATGTTTTTAGATCCCACATATAAGTGATATCATACGATATTTGTCCTTCTCTATCTGACTTACTTCAGTTAGTATGATAATCTCTAGTGAATGTATACTTTTAATCTTCACGTATAAATGGATGAAGCATACCAATGAGAAAAGCACAGGGGGTTATATCTGGTTACATCAGTGCTACATGGGGGGCCAAAAACAGGTGTTAAATAAAAGTCAAGCTTGGGCCATAAAGGATAGTATTTAGAGGATGCAAAGAAAGGAGTTAACAGCTAAGTTTCTGGAGTCAGACTGCCTAAATTTGCATCTCCTTTCTGACACTTACTAGTGATACAACCTAGGGCTACTAGATCAACCTCTTTGAGCTTCATTTTCCAAATCCATGAAATGAGGATGATGAGATTCACATGGTGTCGCTCTGATGTTTAAGTGAAATCATCTACCTAAAAGCATTTTGTACAGGACCTGGCATATAATATTCTCTCAACAAGTAACTGTTAATTAGTGATGAGTGAATATTCTGAGGATAGCTTATGTAGTCAGTACATATATAACTGCTTTCCCTACCTAATGTATGCTTTTGTTTTAAAAGGGAATATTCATGAGATGAAAGTTTGGCCCCAAATTCTAACTAAGAAAAAAATGGAAATTGTATATTTTAACAAAAAGGCAAGAGCACGTGTTTGGGATATAACCATAGGAGACATTTAAATCTCTTTGAAAATGAACAATCATATGGACAGTGATTCTTTGGTAGGAAACAAATTGTATATCCTACAGAGTATTTGTCAATCTATGCTCTTACTCATATACATCAAGTAGTCAAATGCGTGTGGGGATTCTGTACCTTATCTGGATAATCCCAGACTTATTGTGGGAAGGGCTCTAATAGATCAGAGAAAAGGGTTCCCTCACTGATAACTCTGCAGATGAAAGTGGGATAATTAGTATGCACGTGAAGTAGAATATTGAGCATCCACTTTGTACAGGTGCCCTAGATAATAATGAAATCGATGTAAATATAACTTAAAACATATGGGAATATAGCAGGAATTCATTTTTCTAAATAATGAATGTCTAACTGTGGATATTTTTAATTAAAAAAATTTCATCATTGTTATAGCAGCAACAATAGAAACAAACTGTAAGATAGGGGAAACCATTCCAAGGTCAGTCACTTCTAATCTAAAGGGTCTTTGCTTAAAAAACAAACTCAATTGTCTCTACACATCGATTAAGCACATGGATCTGCTTACCATATTGTATACCAATTCACTCCTCAAAGACCTTTTAGAAAATGTTTTTCTTTTCTTTTTTTTTTTTTTTTTTGCGGTACGCGGGACTCACACTGTCGCGGCCTCTCCCGCCGCGGAGCACAGGCTCCGGAAGCGCAGGCTCAGCAGCCATGGCTCACGGGCCCAGCGGCTCCGCGGCATGTGGGATCCTCCCGGACCGGGGCACGAACCCGCGTCCCCTGCATCGGCAGGTGGACCCTCAACCACTGCGCCACCAGGGAAGCCCTAGAAAATGTTGTTTTTTTTTAAATAGCCAAAGAAACATTTTCCTTTCTATTCTAGGTACAATGACCTCCAAATCCACAGCGACAAATTTACATTATTAAAAAAAAAAAAAAAAACAGCTGAAACAATCCTATCATTTTCTGCAATTCCTAGGCTCACTGGATTCTGTTCTTACCTAGTTTAACTTCTGCATTTTCAGTCAGCAAGACATTTTGCCCTTTAATATCTCGATGAATCACTTTATGCTGGTGCAGGTGACTCAGCCCCTGGAATGAAGGAGAGTTGAGAAGGGTTGACAGGAATATAAATCCAGATGTAAAAAATCATTTTGGATGTTAATGATCCGAAAAATTTAAACTCACCCAGAGATACTTTCATTATTTTATTTATATCTTTCATGTGGTCATAATTCTAAATGGAACACAATGTTTGTTTGTTCTAAACTTCAGGCAATGATCAATATAAACTGAAATATACAGGTGGTCATTGCAACGCCTGGTACGGTGTTAAATGAAACGCTTGCATATCAGCTTTTATCTCGGGTAACAAGGAACCACACAGGCCATGACACAGTTTCAACATGCACAGGTTTCAGCTAACAGTACTGTGAATAGTGAGGACCACCTGTATTTGCCAGTTGGTAACAGCAATATCTACAGAGTCTGTACAGAAATCTGATTTAACTGAAGCCTCCACTCTTTTTGTGCAGTTTTTGAATTTAAAAGTTATTATACAATTTGAATTAAGCACAATAAAATATTACTCAGACCAGCCAAGAAATTTCCCATTGGCTTTAGCCAATGTCTCACATTAAAAAAGGAAAACAGCAACTTCTATTTCCTTTGTTAATGTTCGTCACTGTCATTTTTAGTGCTTTATATTTGTGACTCTGTGCTCATTATATGAAATAATTATTCAGTGACATCTCAACCTGATTGTGTTCCATTTCTCCATGAATTTCTCTGATTTGGCATTTTTTTTTGTGTGTGTGTGGTGTGGGTTCAAAAACCTACAGACTTGTTCTAAGGTGGTCTCATGTTTCTCAGATAAACTGTAATCTAAAAGAATCTAAAAATGGAGTACTGAAGTAAATCATGTTATGCTAACACTTGTTAATTCAAGGTATTGGATACCCAAGTGTTGTTGTTTTTTCTTTATGATTTTCTGTAGTTTTAATTTTTTCTCCACAATAACAAAACCATGGTATGAAAGATGAAGTTGAAACAAAGAGAAAAAAAAGAACTAGATATCTGAATCCCCTTTTGTTGAGAAAATTCAGTATGAGAATATGAATGCCCCAAAAGATCCATGTTTGTGTTTAGGAATATCAGGAAACATAAACCACGAGACAGGACAGTTTGAGGCACTAGTTTGGGTCTTATAAAATTACCTTTTTATCTAGTCGATTTGGCTTGAGGTAGGCATCAAATAGATTAAAATGTATAGTTTTCACAGCATATTACCACTCCATGAATCCTTAAAAGAGGGACTGAAGATCCATTTCCTTCTTTTACCATCAAAGTGGTTGGAAGCAGATACCACAGCACATAAGTGAGCCAAAGGTTGTATTTTTTTTTTTTTTCGCGGTATGCGGGCCTCTCACTGCTGTGGCCTCTCCCGCTGCGGAGCACAGGCTTTGGATGCGCAGGCCCAGCCACTCTGCGGCATGTGGGATCCTCCCGGACTGGGGCATGAACCCGTGTCCCCTGCATCAGCAGGCGGACTCCCAACCACTGCGCCACCAGGGAAGCCCCAAAGGTTGTATTTAATGAGATCATAAAATGCATGGAGGGTCTTCTCTGAAACATCTTGCGGCTAGGGACCTTTGGGTGATCAAATGTCCCTTCCAATGAGTCACTATATCTCAAATACCAGTATTATCATTTGGGAGAACATATTGGAAGAAGGAAGAAAACATGTTTTCACACATTTTAAAACCAGCTATTGAGAAATACTCATGGGGTGAAACATCCTTGCTGCTTTTAGAACCCTGGAGATCACATGACTGATCCCAGTAGGGTTACCCAGGAGCGCAGAAAGCCAGAGTGGGCAGAACCAGCCCTGGAGACTCAGTAGATTCTTGGCACCCATGGGGTGGTCTGGATAACTAAATAATCTGTCATGCTTTCCTGAATGAGTAAAATTCTACATCAGAAATCCAAATTAACTTCACACAATGGCACGTCAATACTTGGAGATACATGTCAGACTTGAAGGAGTTCAGCAAGCATACCTCATTGTTTTTCCCTCAAATTTTGTTCTGTGCTCTGAGAAATCTTTTTGCCTTCTCCAAACCATGGAGGTATTATCCTATATTTTCTCTTAAGAGCTTTATTTTTTTTATATCTTTTGTACTTATAACCATAATCCACCTGGAATTAATTTTTAAATATGATATAAAGCAGGTATAAACTTCATGTTTTTATATGGATATTCAACTGATCAAGCACTATCTACTGATTAAAAGACCGTTTCCCTCGTGTTGCAGCACTGCTTTTGTCATAAATCAGGTGTCCGTATGAGTGGGTCTGTTCATGGACTCTCCATTCTGTTTCATTGGCCATTGTCTATTCTTGTGACAATACCACTCTGTTTAAATTACTTAGCAGCTTTATAATAAGTCCTGGTAACTGGCAGCATAAATACTTCAGCTTTGTTCCTCAAAATTGCCTTGGCTATTCTTGGCCTTTTGTATTTCCATACAATGTTTTAAAAATCAGCTTGTCAAGATCGACAAATGTACCTAGAAGGATTTTGATAGGCAGTTTAATGATAGCAAGGATCAGATTAGGGAGAAATAACATCATTATAATATTGAGCGTTCTAATTCATGAAATAGTATATACACCTCTATTTATTAATGTCTTCTTTAATTTGTCTGTAATATTTTGTAGTTTCCAGTGTAGAAATCACTCACATGTTTCTGTACATTTATTTTTAAGTATTTGAATTTTTATGCTAATACAAGTGTTATCATTTTAAAATTTCATTTTCTATTTGGTTTTTTTTCCTAATGTGGGTTGAATTAAAGGGATACACATAGTTTTTTAATGCCTTCCTCCCTCCCTCCTTTCCTTTCTTCCCCAGCACATAATCTGTCTCTCAAAGGCATATCTTGGACACATCATGCAAACCGTTTTACCTTTTGTTCCCTTATACTAAGAAGGCAGAGTAAATAAATAAGTAAATAAATAGCTTCCAAGCAGACCTAGTAAGAATGCTCAGTGGACATATAATAGCCTCCTTATTAGTAGCAAGAGATAATTAAACTAATCTGAACAAACTAAAATATGACCAATTACCTCCTTCTCCCTGAAGTGAACTCAGCAAATACATGACACTATTGTCTAGATTGTCTGATTGTGGGATTTGTGGGCAAAACTGGGCAAATGGGCACATTCTTGTCCACTGTCTTGACTGGTTTGAGATATTGTCTCAGAGAATTTTTTTAAGGTAAAATCAATTAAACTAGGTTATATGTACTAAAATGGCTAAAGTCACACAAGCCTTAAATTAGTTATAAACTTTCACAAATGGAAAACTCAAATGAGTGATCAAAATATCCCTAAACAATCCATTTCCTAAGTGGGACACTATCTCTGTGATCCAAAATCAGATTTCCAATTGGAAGCCCCATAGGAAATGAATCCCAGGTTAAGAGAAATCACCCAATTAACCCTCCAAATGAGAGTGCACACGCCTATGCAGAATGGCTCTCACTTCCATTACAGCAGACCACAACACACTACCACTGCCACCATCACTGTCAGAATAAAGCTCTAAGGAGGTTTCCAACATGTTTACAAATTAGTGGAAGGTCAGTGCAAAGTTCAACACCTCCCAAGGTCTCCCGTGTTGTCACTTACTCGTAAGATCTCCCTGCAGATGTACGCAATCCACTCTTCCTTCAACGTGTTACCTTTCGTGTTCTTGATCAGGTCAGTGACAGAGCCAGCACCACAAAACTCCATCACCAACTGGCAAAGGAAGCAAACATGCCATTATTATCATTACACTTCACGGCTTCCAATGAGTTAAGAAAGCATAAGGTGTCCCACCTGGCTGCTTTGGAATGCCCTTCCTGCAAAGAAAAAGTGACCATAAAACGATATATAAAACATAAATTTTTATCTTAATTTTTTCCCAAAATGAAAGAAAGGAAAGATTATTTTTAATGTTCCAACCTGAAAATTATAGCTGGAAAACTAGGAAAATCTTCATATTCTAAGTATTTGTTTTAAATGAGGGCAGTTAGGTGGCACAGATGTAGTTGAGAATATCCCTGTGTTTTTATCCAATGGTCAAACTCAACTTTCCTATAAAAGTAGCATCATTCCCCTGCCTGAAAGAGCTGTGGTTGTCTAGGGAATCCCAAGTCAGAACAATTCAAGTGCACACTGTTTATGTTATTGGCTTGTAAGTGGCACTGTAAGCTGTCAGAGTGAGGACTATCTGCTTTTAATTAACTTCAGCAAATGTTCCCAGGAGGCTGGACATATCAAATAAATTCAATAAACAATAAGCCCTAATTTAGCACTTTTCATCCCCAAAGCTCCAAGTTCTCTATAAATATAAACTCATTACAGTACTCAGCAACTTTATAAAATAGGCAGAAAATGAACATCTCCCTTAGTTAATGGAGGAGTAGAGACTAGAAGAGGAAAAGCTATCCATTTGCTTTTACATTCATTTTCTAGGTTTAGAGAAACACATCCATTTCCATACATTTCTCCCTCTTCTTCAAAAAGTCTGCCACAAAAGTCATCTTTTTGTGACAATAATTTAGATGACTAGCAATCAATCTCTGATTTGACACTAGAAACAGAACTTAAATGGGCCCATAATGAAATCACATTCGTGGTTTTGGCTTTGTCCAAATGTACGTTCCTAACCTCAGCACCATGTCACCAGGTCCTAAAAGATACCCCACCAGGCTGTAAGATCTTTGGGCAGAAATAATGTTCCCTTTTTTTCCTGCATGCCTGGTTGAAACAATAAAAACTCACGAAATGAGTTTCCTCAATGAGTTTCTAATGTCTGTTCTGATTTATCTTCTTATGATTTTTTTTTTTTTTTTTTTTTTGAGGTACGCGGGCCTCTCACTGTTGTGTCCTCTCCCGTTATGGAGCACAGGCTCCAGACGCGCAGGCTCAGCCGCCATGGCTCACGGGCCCAGCCGCTCCGCGGCACGTGGGATTTTCCCGGACTGGGGCACGAACCCGCGTCCCCTGCATCGGCAGGCGGACTCTCAACCACTGCGCCACCAGGGAAGCCCCTCTTCTTATGATTTTACAAAGGGTAATGAAACCCTCCAATCTTCTCCAGAGTACCGGTGGAGACTGATCAGGAGCTTTTGTAAGGAAATTTGAAAATGCCACAATAGACCTCGTTCCAACCCAGTAAGAGTTGTAAAATTACCATATATGAGAGCCAGGAAGCTATCAAAGACCACAATATCATGTTAGAAAGGACTGAGGAATCAACTTTAAGAGGTCTCACTGGCCAAAGATGGGATAATTTGAGCATCGGTAAGAATAAGAACTGCAATATCTTGAAACACATTAAATATGCTGAACTAAATGCATTAATAAAGACACCCCTTAAAAAGAATATAATTGGGGGGTTTCCCTGGTGGCGCAGTGGTTGAGAGTCCCACGGGTTCGTGCCCCCATCCGGGAGGATCCCACATGCCGCGGAGCGGCTGGGCCCATGTGCCATGGCCGCTGAGCCTGCGCGTCCGGAGCCTGTGCTCCGCAACGGGAAAGGCCACAGCAGTGAGAGGCCCGCGTACCGCAAAAAAAAAAAGAAGAATATAATTGGCACTGTTTGAAGAAAATGAGGAACCAACTTCTTATATTGAGACTGGTAGATAAAGAGAAAGAATGAAGAATTTACACTTCCTTTCTTATACAAGTTTTACCACAGTGATTAAATAATAAAAGAGGTAAAACTTCTCTTCACGAGAAAAAAATATTCCATCTAATAAGTGAAGAAGACATAATAGAATTAGAATATCATTATTTCACAACCTCTAATAAACTAGTGGATTTAGGCACTGATGACCAGTGACTGCTAACATTAAAAAAAAAAAAAAAGAAAGAACCAGTTATGATTTGCTTCTTGATTAGAATAACACAACATCACCTCAGGAGTAGTCTTGCCAAAAACAAAAAAACTAAACAAAACAAAAACCCAAAACTAAATCTGATCAAGCCTCTACTTCCAGTTACCAATTTACAGGAAATTCAGAGGACTGAGGAACATGTTACATCATGGGGATATAATCAACAAAACCTAGAATAAAAAACTCCACAGGGTAAATGGCCCATTTGCTTCAACAAATACATATCAAGAAGGATAAAGAGAGATGGAGGGGAAATCTGTAGATTTTAAAACATTTAAAAAGATATACCAACAAATTGCAATGGATGCAACTTATCTGGTAGTGATTTTTTTTTTAAATGCTGCTCAAATTTTTGAGACAGTCTACAGTCTAGATATTTGCTGACATTAAGGAAATGTGGTTGACATTTTTTAAGTGTGATAATAGTACTGTGGATATCTGAAAAAATGGTCCTATATTTTAGAGAAACATATTGGAGTACTATGGATAAAATGATATGATGATAGTTTCTTCTACAAATAGTACAGGGTCAACTGGATAGCCACATGTGAAAGAATGATGTTGAACCCTTACCTCATGCCACATACAAAAAATATCTCAAAATGGATCAAAGACCTAACTATAAGAGCAACAACTGTAAAACTCTTAGGAGAGAACATGGGGTAAATTTCCATGACCTTGGACTTGGCAATGGTTTCTTAACTAAGACAGCAAAAGCACAAACAACAAAAGAAAGAGATAAATTGGATTTCATCAACATTAAAAATTTTGTGCATTGAAGGATACTATCAAGAGAGTGAAATAACAACCCATAGAAAAGTATATGCAAATCACATATCTAATAAGGGTCTAGTATCCAGATTGTATAAAGAACTCTTACAACTCAACAACAAAAATAAAAACAACACAATTTAAAAACAGGCAAAACACTTGAATAGACATTTCTCTGAAGAATATATACAAATAGTTAACAATGTTCCACATCAATAGTCGTTAGGAAAACGTGAGTCAAAAGCAGAATGACATATCACTCCACACCTTCTAGGATGACTATAATTAAAAAAAAAAAAAGGCAGAAAATAATATGTTGGCAAAATGTGGAGAAATTGGAACCCTCCTACATTGCTGGAGGGAATGTAAACTGAGACAAACTGTTTGATGGTTCCTCAATAAGTTAAAACATAGAAATACCACATGACCTAGCAATTCCACTTCTAGGTATATACCCCCCAAAATGGAAAACAGGTGTTCAGACAAAAACTTGCATATGAATGTTCAAAGCAGCACTGTTCACAATAGACAAAAGGTGGAATTAACCACTGTCCATCATCAGATGAATAAAATGTGGTATAGGCATACAACAGAGTATTATGAATGAAGTACTGATGCATGATACAACATTGGATGAAATCTTGAAAACATTATGCTTACTGAAATAAGCCAGAGGAAAAATGCTAAATATTGTATGAATCCATTTATATGAAATATCCAGAAAGGGCAAATACACAGAGACAGAAAGCAGATTAGTGGTTTCCAGGCACTAAGTGGAGGGAAGAATGGGAGTTCCAGCTTAATGGGTACAGAGTTTCCTTTTGGGGTGATGAAAAACTTCTAGAACTAGACAGAGGTGATGTTTGCACAACACTGTGTACTTAATCCCACTGAATTATACACCTTAAAATTATTAAAATGGTAAATTTCAAGCTGTGTGTATTTTACCCGAATTTTTTTTTTTTTAAAGATGATGAGATTTGTTTCAAAATAATAGAAGGGAGGAAGTAGATGGCTGTGTAGATGGGGCAGGATTGACTACTGGTTTGATGACTGTTGGGGCTAGTTTTGGGCACATTATACTGTTCTGTCTACTTTTGTGTATTTTGGGGATTCTCTATAAATACAAAGTTAAAGAAAATCTCAGTTATGTAAATTGTGGTTTAACAGCAGCAGGATGGACCAAAGAAACATCTTTGGGTAGAAAGAAAAGAACATTTTCTCAAGTGCGCAAAACATGTTTGTGCCCCTTCTCCAAATCCTACCTTGAAAAACACAGTGACCAGACCTCCTACAAATGCATCCATTGCTCCTGTATCAGCTGGAGAAAATGTCCCACCATTGAGTTCTATTAGCCACACAACTATAATTCCCAAGGAAAGCAGTGGAAGCCCAGTGACTCCGGTCTTTCAAAATTAGATTGGACAAAATACTTTCAAATATTCAGTAGGAAACAATCCTGCTCTAGCCAGGCACTAATGTCAGTGGTTTCTATAATTTGCTTCTCCATTCAGCTCCAGCTGAAGGCTGCTAAGTTCTTTTCATCTCACTACGGAACAAAATGATTGTTAAATTATGTAATGGGATTTGTTTTTTAAAGAAAAAGAAAGAAAGAAACCAGCCTTTGCTAGCAATCGGTTCCTGCAGCCTCACAGCAACACTGATAATTACTGCCACCACACAGCGGGGACACTCCCTCACCACAAGTAACCTCATCACATTAATAAACAGAAACAGGGCTCAACATGCCAAGCCCAGCAGTGATAAGTCAATAACTTCACATCTCACAGGCAAGGAATAATGCATCATTAATATTCTTTCTGAAAGAAAGTCCTCAAAGAGTTGACACTGGGGCAACAATGCTTGCTAACATTTACTGAGAAGTTACCATGTGCCAGACACTGGGCTGAGTGATTTGCACTTATTGTTTCATTAATTCTCCTTCTCCTCAATTCCCTTTTCTTTATTTATTTGGAAATGAAGGTTAGTTAGTTATGGTCTGCAGCCTTATCCATGGTATGTATACTCGTTAAGTAACTAGGGCAGGGTTGAAAGCATCATGCTTTCTCAAGTACTAACTGTATGAACTTGGGCATGTTCCCTAACTCCGCTGGGCTCAGCACCCCGCCACCATCACTATTAAAACAAAATAAAAGCATCAGCCTTATATATGTGATGTGAACACTGTGTTCTACAGAATGGAAAGCTTCTGGTAGCCAGAAATCTCAAACTCTATTACTTATCCATTCTTTGGTCTGTTTGCATTTATTAAAAAAAAAGTTTCCAGCTTGGAAGATAGCATTAATAGCTCCCCAAGGTCCACTTCACTTGGATGGTGAGGAAATGGCTGAAAGAGCACCTATAAAGGGCACGGTGCACATGTGTTTCTAAAACTTCTGTTAATGAAAGAGTACCAAGGACACACGTCTTTTTTTCAAGCTTGTATCACACAGCAAGGAGACACAGCAGTGCATCCTAAAACACTGGATCTTTTTATTTGGAGAGCTGGAAGAAGGTGTAAGAGGTTTAAAGAGAACCTTATATTTGAAATTCTCATTCAATATCACCTACACAACTGGGTCAGAAAATGAAAATACACATGCATGTCACTTGGGAAGAAAGGATGAAGGTTAAGTTAAAGTGCGGACAGAACTGCGCTCAGGCACGATGGGGGCTGGGCCTGGGCTGGACCTGGAACCTTGTCAAGGTGGAAATATTTAAAAAGCAGCACAGTGTGTAGTGCAACCCAACTGTTAGGGAAAAGCTTGCCTGGATTGTTGAATGTGGGTAGTTATTTCTATCTAAATTAAAATGGTTAATTTTTAAAAACAAAGGCTTCTAACATATTTCACAATTTGCATGGTTGTTTATCACATACTTTTTGTCTGATGAGAAGGATGTTTTTTCTCTTAGAGGTTGTGGGGTAAGGGGGTACTTATTATGCCCTCCTGTGCTTTCCCCCTCCTTCAGGACGGTATTTAAGAAAAGGGTCTTTGATTGGTAAACTGGAATTGACATATATACACTACTATGTATAAAAGAGATAACTAATGAGAACCTACTGTATAGCACAGGGAACTCTACTCAGTGCTCTGTAGTGACCTACATGGGAAGGAAATCCAAAAAAAGAGGGGATCTATGTTTATGTATACGTGATTCACTTTGCTGCACAAGAGAAACCAACACAACATTGTAAAGCAACTATACTCAAATAAAAATTAATAAAAGAAAAGAAAAGAAAAGAAAAGAGCCTTTGGCCTCAGCTGATCCCAGAAGGAGTCCCAGAAGCACTATGTGAGCCTTCCCTGAGGTCACCCCCTAACCGGGAGGGGCATGGGTTTGGAATCAGCAGATGCGGTCACTTCTAACTTGCTTTCTCCAACGCAAGTCACCTCTGGAAGAATTTAAAAAGGTTTATTCGCAGAGCCAGCCTAAGAGGCTTAGGATGATTTCTGGGGTCCCTATAGCATTCACTCACGTGCTAGTTAATTGGTTTTAAGTTCCTATAACAAGCAAGAAAGCTTTAAGGTATTTTAAAACTGCAGGACTAGCCTAGAATATCTTGACAAGAACATATTCCCCCCAAATGTCACTAGTCAGTCACCCACAGGAAAAATGACTACTAACAGATTCCTTCTCTTTTATAGTAAAAGGAGGGGTGGGAGACAGGGGTGAGGGAGAGGAGGGAGAGGGAGGATGAAGGTCGACCTAAGATGAAAGAAGTCTGCACCAAGCAATTGCAGGGGCAATCTAAGAAAAGGAGAGGAAAGATAAACTTCCAAGAATTCACAAGTCTGCAAAGGATCAGCCTATTGACCTTGAAGGTCCAGAAACATCAGCAAGGCACAGGATATTTTTATCATGTGTAGCTGGGAATAGCCAAAGATCCCATCTGCATGATTTATGAAGGTGTTAACGAAACCCAAACTCAGTACTTTGTTACAGAATGCTGCTTCATTTGCCAAAGGTAGTTTAAGTTGCACAATACAAAATGTGTGCATGGAAGTACAAAAATTGGTGGGTATACATTTATCATTTCAGTTAACTGATGCAAAGGTAAAGCAAAACTGTGGGGAATTTCAAATTTGGAAAAGCAACCTATACTGGCTTTTGCATTCATTTTTATTAATTTTTAAAAATTTTATTTATTTGTTTATTTTTATTTATTTATTTTTGGCTGCGTTAGGTCTTTGTTGCTGCACGCGGGCTTTCTCTAGTTGCGGTGAGCAGGGGCTACTCTTCCTTGGCGTGTGCGGGCTTCTCAATGCAGTGGCTTCTCTTGTTGCAGAGCACAGGCTCTCGGTGCACGGGTTTCAGTAGTTGTGGCACTTGGGCTCAGTAGTTGTGGCTCGTGGGCTCTGAAGTGCAGGCTCAGTATTTGTTGCACACGGGCTTAGTTGCTCCACGGCATGTGGGATCTTCTGAGACAAGGGATCGAACCCGTGTCCCCTGCATTGGTAGGCTGATTCTTAACCACTGCGCCACCAGGCAAGTCCCTTGCATTCATTTTTAAACTAGCATGTATTTGGGGAAACAAAAACTCCTTTGGCTTCTGAATTATATTCTTGGACTTGAAAACAGAATGCTTATAACCACAAATTCTAAGTCTTCCAAACATAAAAAGATGAGCCCCAAGGATGTGAAGTCTCAGGTTTTGTCAATAAAGTTTCTGGATATGAACAACTTTGTATGTTGAGAATGACAATCACAGTTTGAATCTCCTAAGCCAGCTGGTATTCTTAGCAAGAAGCCTGCTCAAAGGACAACTAGAAATGTTCAGTAGTTGCCCATGTCTAAGGAGAGAGCCATCTTAGAATCAGCATGACAGCATTCAAAGAAAGAGAAGTTAGCTACGTCTTGGATTTGGTACCTGGTGCTCCAATTTCTCAGTATGCATGCAAGACCTTCTGGAGGGTATTTCCTGTTAGGGATAAATCACCACATGTCCACTTGAGTCATGGACTCAATCATAGAAACTAACCTTAAAGGCTAGTTTTAGAAGAATTTGGGGTGGGGATAGGGGAGCAAGTTTTCAGGAAAGTTAAAAATAGGAAAAGTAAAAGCAACACTGGCTTTAGAGGACTTAGGACTAAGAAACTCGGTAGATGAGAATTTTGAGAAGTGCAACACAAACAGGAATATTGACTTTGGCTCAAAATTAATCTAGAATAGGAACCAGAGGGTTGTAGAGACCATTAGCAGAGTAATTGTAAGCATATATAAAGTCTTCCTTTTGCTAAGGTGAAAAGCAGTTTAAGCACAGTTCAAATGAAATTCATTGGGATAAAAGAAGAAATCATTTTCACATTCTTGTCCTCTGACAAGAATTAATCACCCATTAATTCATAAAAATGATTCCATTAAAGCTGAACTCAAGCCCAGTTGCAAAGTAGTAAATCAGGTGTAGCTTTGGGGCAGCTACACATGCAATGGGGCAGCTCCAAGACTGGGAGACTGTTTACAATCCCTCCTCCTCCTATTTCAGGCACGCTTCTATATTCACCAAATTCAGCCTTACAAATTTCTACTCACAAATAGTAAGAATCAATCACTTCTCCAGACAAGTGACCTAGGCTGTATATATGAAGGAAGAGACTTCTTTAGTAATAAAATTATAAAACACTAATTAACCCCCTCTGTCCTATGAAAGCCTCACTTCTGATGCATAGAACTAAGAAAAGAGTAAATTTCAATGAACTGTTCAGGAGACTCAGCTACAGGTGGTTGGGTTTTTAATGGTACTATCTGCAGCACTTTACATTTCAATCTTAAGACAACCAAAAATGTTAGTAGGCATGCTTTTTGCCAAACCAAGATGCTACAGCAATATAAATCCAAACTATAAGAAACTTGGATTTCGGGGGCTGTGGCCAACATCACTGCAGATTCTAGAAAGGATCCCCCATTGGTGATTGAAAGACATCTTGGTTCATCCCAGTATCTCATTTCCAGATGATCTTACATGGGGCGTGGACAAGCAATGTCAGTGCATGAAGTGGAGCGTGCATGGAAGACAGCAGGCAGTGACGGGCCTCTTGTGCAATTGGAGTGGGTGCGTGCCCTCTAGGCAGCCGAGCTACTGCTCTAACATGCTGCTGATATTCAGGACTTCAGGCCCAAGAGTTCCAGATCATCTGATTTTTCAAAACCTTTCAAGGAATCCAGACTTTTGTGTGGAACTGCTGTACTTTTTTTTTTTTTTTTTTTTGCGGTACGCGGGCCTCTCACTGTTGTGGCCTCTCCCGTTGCGGAGCACAGGCTCCGGACACACAGGCTCAGCGGCCATGGCTCACGGGCCCAGGCGCTCCGCGGCATGTGGGATCTTCCTAGACCGGGGCACGAACCCATGTCCCCTGCATCGGCAGGTGGACTCTCAACCACTGCGCCACCAGGGAAGCCCTGCTGTACTTTCTTCTAACGTTGGCATCATTAAAGCACCACCACCTTATGTGGGCCAAACTAAACCCATTTACCTGGGTAGCAATTAGTCTCGGGGCCGCCAGTTTGAAAACTCAGACCTTGTCCAAATTTATCATTTTTATAAGAAAGAAAGCAATGACAGTGATGCTGCCTCTGCTCAAGGTGAGACTCCAGGTCTCTGGACTCCAGGCCAGGTCTCAGGCAGCTGCTAGCATGTTTCCCCTAAATGCACACAACATAATTTCTTAATGCTTAGCTCTACAAGTCTTCAAGGATACAGTCTAATAAATGGCTTATTGAGTCATCTCAGTATAATAATCTGCTATGTCACTTGAACAACCTACATTTTGGAAGCTAATCAGAAATGTTTTTCCTTTTATAAGGTAGTCTAGAGCCGTGATTGTTGAGGTGGTATCAAAAAAAGGTAGCAAAACATGTGTGATTTCGCTTTCTAACTTTAGGAAATTAACCCATTTAATAGACAGGCCTTCTCACTCCCGGTGTCTGAATGGCGCAGCAAAGTGGAGAGCCTCTCTTTGCTGAGATGCAGCAGAATGAGATGGCCATGTTGTGTGTCAGGGTTCGCCTTGTTTCGGAGAGATCGGAATCTTTATTGAAAGAGCTCCCTTTTTTGATTTCCGGATCAGGCCCTGAGCAGTTGATAAGGGAGAATTACTTGGCCATTATCAGAAGTAGTTGTATTTCCACAAAGAGCTGGTACTAAACAACAGTTTATCTCTACGACAAGACTGATAGAATTCACACAGATTATAATTCAATCAGACACCTGAAACAGCACATATATTGGTTGGTGGCCTATGTGCAAACCTCTGTCCTCCAGCCACAGCAAAAGAAATACCTGGGGGATAGTTCCTGTCACCTGAAAACTGGGAATAAATGTTAGAGAGTGCTGCGCTTGGTTGCTACAGGCTCTGTCTCTACACAATCCATAATAATATTTTTATATAAATGTAATCCTAACAGAATGCCATTAGCCCAAAGAGTCAACTCTCTGTGACCTTTGCAACTATTTGCTAAAACACTCCCAAAAGGTTTAATGTGCTTTTCAAAGTATATTTCTTAGACTTAAGAAATACTGTCTTCCTAGCAGCTAGCAGGTCTTGCTGTCCTCTTTGAAAGCTGGGGAAACTGACAAATGAAGATGAACGGTGAACTCAAAATAGATTTGTGTAAAGGCAAAGCTTCAGTCCTATTTGGAACACCAACCTCTGAAACTATTTTCCCAACTATTGGAACTACTTTTCACAACAAAAAGGAGAAGAATGTAGGGTTCAGGGGCCTGATTCTAGCATGAGGCACCTTGGGGTTAGCTAATACACTGGCTTCATCACTCACTAGTTGTGAATCCTTAAGCAAACTTCTTAACTGCTCTGAGGCTAATTTCCTCATCTGTAAAGCGGGGATAATGAGAATATCTAATTTGTAGAGGGATTGTGAAGACCTAATGAAATAATATGACAATGCAAACAAATACAGGACTTGGCACACGGTAGGTAGGTGCTAAATATTACTTGCCATTGTTATTAACACAGAATGGCCCAAATTTAGTGAGTCAGAGGTCTTGGAACAAGTACACACTAATATATTCTATAACCAAGTTCCCATCAATATTGTGATCTGGTGTTAATTTGCCAACTATTATGTTTCTGTTCTGCCTTTAATTTTCTAAGTTCCTCCTTAGTTTGCCATCAAATAGAAGAAGAACAACTAGAAAAAGAAATGATGCTCTTGTACACATGAGGCATTTCATAGCTTTGTATTTTTATCCCCAGTGACATGAAGCTAATGGACCATTTCTAGTGGGGACAGTCAGAAGAGTCCTCTGCATGGGCACACATCTGACAAGAGGGATGCTCTCTGTCTACCAAGCAGAATGTGGGGCATAAAATTGCCGCATTCTGCCACCAGCATTTGACTGCAGGTGGGGAAAATGGAATGTGAAGGCAGAGTTCCTCCCCCTGTGGCACAGGTTTGGAAGTGATCACTACTTGTAGATGCCCCTTTGTGAACTTCAGGAAGGGGATCAGCTTGCTGAAACAGTCTCCTCATTGGCCTTCCTGCTCCCCCTCTGGCCCCCATCTGGTCTAGTCTCAACCCAGCAACCAGAGGGACCCCTTCACTCTATGGGTCAGATTCCATCCCTTCATCTTCAAAACCCTCCAGTGGCCCCCAGCTCACTCAGAGTAAAAGCTGACATCCTGCCAATGTCCTGTAAGGCCCTGCCTGATCTGGCCCCAGGTCTCATTCCCACATCTTCCAGTCACACTGGCCTCACTGTTATTCCCGGAAAACACTGGGCCTGGAATGCCCTTCCTCCAGGTATCTACAATGGGGCTTCCCCTGGCCACTGCAGCACCTACCCACAATCCTCATTAATCGTTCCCTGTTCTTCCAGGCATTTATCCTCCTCCAGCATGCTGAGTAGCTTTCTGACTTATTATGTTCATTGTTTGTGGTCTGTAGCAAGAATTAAGCTGCCTGCAGGTAGGGGCTTTTATCACTTTTGTTCATTGATATATCATAAGTGTCCGTAAGAGTGCCTTGCGTCTAGCAACTGCTTGATATGTATTTGTTGGATGGATGAAGGAATGGATGAATAAATGGACACATACTCATGCAGGCTCCTAGCTCCCAGGAACCACAGCCATCTCCATGGGAAGAGCCACTGGCCAGGGTGCGAAATGGTGGGCAGTGACTTGTTTCCAGAGCATAAAACCTCCTGTTTGTGCCGTGCAGATGCAAACAGGCTTGCTTCTTTCTTCCAGTGCCAGTCTGAAAATGGACTGCAGATTTTGCTCATTAAAAAAAAAAAAAAATTAAAAACCCCAAAACTTCCAGTGCCTTTTGCAGAACTTCAGGCCAAGCAAAACTGTCACATTTCAAGACATCTGCATTCTTGTCATGTGTCCATCCATTAATGAGCTCGGAGGCTCTGAGAAAGACAATTAGCTTCACTGGGATCCAGTAAAATAAATGACAACTAATTTTCTTTCCAGCTTAAAAAAATCTCAGCATTAGGAAAAAGGTGAAAAAAAGTCAAGCCCTGCTTGACCACTCCTCTCCTTCCTCAGCCAATGATTTGTAATATATATACCTAAATTTTAATAGTTCAGCCTAATAAGAAAACTATCCTGTCTGGCCCATCTCACAAAGGAATGATATTAATAGTTACGTGTGACTCATCTGGAAATAGTTGTACTACCTCAAGTATAAGCCAGAGGTGATTCCAAAGCTGTATTAATGCTTTCTTTTAATCTGGAGCCATAGCTCTGACCGAACCAAAAAATGCTTCTGCAGACAGTATCAAAATAGCTATCATTCTCCTCTTGTCATCTGCTGCAGCTTGAAGTAAGGCAGGGGTCATTGCTAAAATGTTAGATTCCTGGCAGTATAAAAGTGCTTTGGGAACACAGAGATATTTAAACTGGTGCCATCTCATCGTATCCTGCTGAACATGCAGGCCACAGGGAAACTGAACTCTCACAAGTATCTGTAGCAATTATTGGTTTGAACCAGTAATAGTAGTAGTAATAATCATAATCATAGCAACCAAGTTTGTACCAATAATATCACTTTCATTCATAAAACAACTATTTTGTCAGCATCACATGCCCAGCCCCTTCCTAGTGTTGAGGAAGACACTGAGATGCAAAAGACACATTCCTTGTCCTCAGAGCCTGTCTATATGAGGAGCAAAGATAGCCCAATGAGAAGCAATTAAGAAAGACATGAAAAAAAGTTTCCAAAATTAAATTACTGAAATTACTACCCAGAAACAAATATCTTCAACATTATTGGCATACATTATTCTAGACATCCCCGTCATGTTAATATATGTATATATATATATTTTTTCCTTTTTCTTTCTTTTTTTGACACAAAAAAAGAAAATGTACTATATCTAATCATAGCCTCTTAAAAAAGCTTTTAAAAACGCTTACTATAATCGTTCACGTTCATCCATTTGTAAACATAAACCTACATCATTTTAACTGGCTGAATATTGTCCCTTAATGGATTTACTTAAGTGATTCCCTATTAGTTAGCATCTACATATATTTTTATGTAGTTACCCAAATATTCATTTAGGATACATTCCTGTGTGTGAAAATACTGGGTCAAAAGTAAGGCATTTTCTCTGGGAGATTAAATATAGATATAGATACAGATATAGATATCTCTCTGTGTGTGTGTGTGTGTGTGTGTGTGTGTGTTCCAACTATCCTTGTGTAAAGTTGTACCAACATTCATTTCAAGCAGGGGGCGTGAATGTCCATTCTGAGTATATCATTAAAAAAAACCTTTGCCAATCTCCTGGGTAAGAAGTGGTATCCAATTCTTGTTTTCTTTTGCATTTATATTGTCAGTAAGATTACACTTTATTGGTAATTGACATTTATTACTTTGTTAATTGCTGCCTTGTCTTAACTCAATCTTTCTATTAATCATTTCACATATTTTCTTATTGATTTATAAAAACTCTTCATCTCTAAAGGCTACTAAATTCCTTCTCATCATATATTTCTTAAATTAGCTATTTGCATTTTTTACTTTGATTATTGCATTTTCTGTATTTTTTATATTGTAAAGAACTTACATTCAATATTAGATCCTGAATCTTTAATGATGGACATCAAAAAAGTCTTTAAAATATACCTGAATTCAATACCAGCTTTCTCTAAAATATACCTGAATACAACTATAACCATAGATCTACACACATTTCTAAACGTATTCAAATATTTTTTGAACTTTCATTTTTCACAGTAAAATCTTTTAAAAATTGTTATTAGTTTTTCATGTTTCCTTTTGTCCTTTATTTTATATTCATTATTTTATCTTTTACAGCAAAACTGTCTATGGACAATTAGTTTTGCGGCGAAACTGCTTGTGGTGAAACTGCGTGCAGCAAAGATGTTTAAGCCAAGATACAGGACATGAATTTACTTCTCTGTAAACCTTAGTTTTGTCATACAAAAAAATGAAGCTAATAATAATGTCTACCTCAAAGAGCTAGAATAAATGATGAGATTCATTAAAAGCAAACAGCATGGTACCTAAAGTATAAGAAAAACTCAATAAAGGTAGTCATTAGTGGGAAAAAAAACAGAGAACCTAACAACTAGCTTTAGGGACGGTCCACATTAAGGGATAGGAGATAGAGAGTTATTCAAGGAAATGGGAGAAAACGTCAAAAACACAACTTATGGATATCATGGAGTAAAGGATTTCAAAGAACAACTGAACCTAGTAATGAGGATAGAGAAATGCATTTCAGTAATGAGGATAGAGAAATGCATATTCAGTCCTGGGTGTTTTCTATGTAAGAAAAGCGAATTTGGGCAGCACTACCTACCCAAAGTTGGTCATCCATGCCTGGTGGGTTCTTTTTGATAAAAGCACCATAGTATGTAGCAATATTCCGGTGATGAGAATATTTCTTCAACATGTTAATTTCTTGTTTGATTTCTTCCTCTTCATCCTATATTAGAACAATAAATATTGTCATGAAAATCCAGTGTCTTTAGTAGGATTCTGTTTTTCATCACCATCTATATCAACTATGCAATAATTTCTTTCTTAAGTTTTTTCTTCTGTGGTAACAAACAAGCATAATTACCATATAACTTGACTTTCTTCCTTGACTACAAAGAAAAAATTTACAAGATAACACATTGGCAGTCCAAGGGGGTCTTCTGTTTGTACAGCAAACCAATATAGCAGGCAACCTGCTAGGAAAAAAAAAATTCCTCATCCTTTCACATGGAAGAGGTTCAGGTAGACAAGCTATTAAGATAAAACTCACTCTAGGCCTCTGGGTACTATGTCCATCAAGTACCTATCGCTGATCATACCTGGTATAGGGAAGATTAAGAAAAGTGAAAAGAAAAAAAATACAGCCTCTTCGATTTAAAATTTGTTAGGTTCATTTCCTTTGAAGCCTCCTTTTATTGAAGTCCCTGATGGAAGATGATGAAAGTCAGATGGGGAAAGGGAGCAGGGGTAAGTTCCCTCCATCTGAGGATGTTCACAAAGCAGGAGTACCCATCTCACCTTCAGGAAAGTACACATGAAAAGAAAGGGGACATGTGGTAGTGCCACGAATGTGAAAAGAAAGAACCCTCCTACAGAGTAAGTTTCCTAATTCAGATTTCACTCATTCCCAGTTTCAATTTGGAGTCCACTAACTTGGGCCTTTTTAAGAGAACCTGATATCACTGGTGAAGAGTGTGTGTGTCCTCCCATAATTTTTTTTAAGAATATTTATTTATTTATTTGGCTGCACCGGGCCTTAGTTGCAGCACGCAGGATCTAGTTCCCTGATTAGGGATTGAACCCAGGTGCCCTGCACTGGGAGTGTGGAGTCTTAACCACTGGACCACCAGGGAAGTCCCTCATAATTTTACTTTGAAATGTACACATCGATTGGACTTTTACATAGTATTTTATTCTTGAGGTTGGTGGAAAAGATTTCTAGCCCAGGAAAACTGTTTTAGATGCAGCAGTAAGAATCTCTGCGTGTAAGATGTTACACGGCCATTACCTGAAAGACCATTCACGGCGTGTCCCTGTCTGTACCCTCACCTCCTCCAGCTACTTGGTCTCTACGTGGCTGGGCCCTTCTGTGGGCTCCCATGAGTGTCTTCTTTCCCCTTCCTCTTCTTCACATAATTTCTACTCATCCTTCCTGACTGAGTTTAATGGACACTCTTGAGGGATGTTTTCCCTAATTCTCTCGGGTAATGTCAAGTCTCCCCACTATATCCTGTCCATCCCCAAACCTGCACACACATTTGTTGGTACTAGAACAGAGGTATGGGTCATACTGTGTCATAATTGCCCTTTTACTTGACTCCCTTCTCCATGGCTTGTAAGCTCTCTTCTGCCTTCAGATCTCAGTTCCAGGATCCCTTCCCCAGCAAAGTTCTCTGAGCTGCCTGCCTGTGGTTCTAGCCCCAGGGATCTTCACGTGTCTCTTCCTTTGCAGCGCCTACCAGAACGGCAATCCACGCTTATCTATCTAAACATTTGATTGAAGCCTCTCTTCCCTGTCAATCCATAAAAACTATCAACACAGGGATCCTGCGTGCTTTTGCTCTTTATAAATAACATCCTAGCATCAAGCAAACTGCCTGTGAATAAATATGAATAAAAGAATGAATACCTAATAAAGTTCCAACCACTTACAGCAGCATTCCTTACAGCTTGAAAGGAACTGGTAAAAATAAGAGGAGGAGAGTGGTGAGACGCTGACATTTACTGACCACCCAAAAATAAGTTTTAGTAAAAAGCAATGGAGGTTTGCAAACCTAGGAGAACGCAGTATGTTACATATGACATGGCTTAACTAAGTCAAAGACTAGGTAGTCTCAAAATAGAATGTATGCTTGGGATGCCGAGCTAAGAAGAAGCACGTGGCCTTAACAAAGGAGGGGAGGAGAGGAGTGAGGGGCTGGGATGGGGGCAGGGGATGCCCATGCTGACCAAAGAAATCTTCCCTGCGGCTACCAGAAACTGCCTAGGCCTTCACTGCAAGCCTAAGGAGAGACTGACCTTCACAGCCCTTCAACTTGTTGCAGGGTCCTGCAGCAGGCCTCCAAAATGTCTGACGATTGTGCATGTTAGCTATTTTAAACCCACCACGTGGGGCCTGATAATCGTGGATGAATATAGGATGTGAGCAGATGTACTTTAGGGAAGTCTAGATAAAAGGGGAGAAAACAAACCTGAGGGTTTCTGGGGCAGTCTGGCATCTGCTTTCGATTAAAGAGGCAAGCACATGAGACAGTAAAACACCCGTCATTTTCCAGCGGCCGCCGGACAGACTCAGCTTGGGTCATTCTTAGTGAGAAGCGGGGCTGGTTCTACAAGTATTTGCTGCCTGCCTCAGGTTCCCAACGGGATGGTGGCTGATGCCAGGAGAAAGAGAGGAGGAAAAAGTGCCTAAAAAAGCTCACCATATCATTAAGGAAACAAGAACTTATGAAACAGTTAAATAACAGTGTGATTCAGTATATAATTAAATCCAAAACAAACAGTACTGGAGACCAGAATGAAGTCAGCATGTTCTCCATGGCTTTGCAAAGGTAAACTGAGGCAACGTGGTAATGAAGAAAGCATATGCTTTAAGTCAGGAAAATGAGGGGTGGCAGGTGGGGTGCACGTTCAGCTTGAGCTCCACTCCTTTCCGGCCGCATGATCTCAGGAAAGCAGCCTACCTTTTGGAGCCTAATTTTTCTCATCTATAAGGAGATACAGATTTTATAATAGTATCCATATTATTCTATGTCCCAATCTTCTGTGAAAATTAAATGAAGTATGTGAAAGTTATAAAATATAATACAAAATAAACATTATTATTAATCTTCTCAACCAATAAATAAATAACAAAGGTAGGAGAGGGCAGGAATGTAAGTAACTTGAGTTTTAGGTTTAAATTGTTTAAATTCCAAACACAGTTATGGAACCACTGTGGATCATGGTTACGTAGCTCTAATATATAACCTTGATCTTGATCTTATATGGCCTTGTAAGTGAGCGTGAAATTTATCAGGCCTTCAGGGCTACTGTTCATCCAGATTTCAAGACTAGTGCAAGGATGGCCTTAAGTTACTCAGTGACACTGAAAGGGAGGCACTTATTATGACCATGAGAACACATTTAACCCCTTCATAAGCAGTCCAACCTCTTACAATACGGCTCATTGAAGGAGATGGGTTACGATGCTTTCAAAAGGACAAAACAACAACTGAGGCTAGAATTAGATTACAAAGTTATAAGAAGCTTATCTTCTGTTTTGTAAATGGATTATTCTTATGTCTTGAGAATTGAGCACAGGGATCAAGCTCACTGGGAAACTAATGACCACTGGGTCATAGTGAAAAACAAAGTAATGGTACCAAATTGTCACAAATGTTAAAGGGGAGTAATTTTAATAAGCTAAGTCCAATACTCTAGGAAGAACCATGATCTCAATCAGAAGACTTCAAAATCTTGTCCAAGCTGACTTATTATGTCAAGTCAGGCACGGCCATTTAAACTCTCCGAATGCCAGTTATTTTCACCTGTAAATGGGAAAAAGGATACCTATCAAAGTCACCTCCTAAGGCTTAGAAACGATTAAGTGCTTACGTAAGCACAGCTTTATTATCAACATAAAGAAGACCGTCTTTTCTCAAGATGACGAGAATCTATTTATTGCTTACTATTTGTGGTAGACTAAAAGGAAAAACGGCCCGATATGTGGCAGCCTCCCACCTGAAGAGGTGGAGTTCATTTCCTCTGCTTGTCTCTGGGCTTGGCCATGTGATCTGCTTTGGCCAACGGGACATTAGGAAATGCGACGCAGCAGAGACTTGAAAAGTATTTATGTGTAGGGATGGACTTCTCTTACTGCTTGCAGAGAACACTTTTATGTGAAAAACGAGAACCAGCCTCCTGGAAGATGATAAAACAGGTGAAGAGACAGCGCTTTTCAAATGCAAGGAAACGGATGATCCCAGACAATGCTTTCAAGCCACCGGCTGCCTCTGATGCCTATATGATGATCACAACCGTGGTCATAAAATATAGCCAAAGCCAACCTTACGTAACGTTTTGTCCCAGAGGTTGTATGTGTATCATCTCATTTAATATTCAAAACAGCTCTATGAAGTACATGTTTTTCATGATCCCATTGAACAAATAAGGAAAATTGAGTTTCAGAGAGTTTATTCCTATTTTAAATGTTACAGCTAAGATCCAAAGCAAGATTCGTCTGACTTCAAAGTCAGTCCTCTTAATTCTAAACTGAAAACTCCTAGACAGAAGAAAGGCAATTACCTACAGTGATAAAACCAAAGCTTCTAAATCATGAAAGAAGAGTTTAGGAGCACCTTAAGCCAGGGCTGAAGAGAAACCTGCCTTTGGTCCTCCAATTAAAGGAGCTTGTTAGCACACACTAATATTTGCTTATGAATGATTCCAGGGGATAAAGGAGGGATTTTAAGTTGCATATTTATTACACAGGGGAATATACTTTAAGCACCTACAATATAGTAGGATTCAAACACGGCATTAACGAGACACTTCCTATTAGTGTGCTCTATAACAAAGGGTTTTGCCCAACGTTCAGCTCTCAACCCATGGAAGAGGAATAAACCTGTGTAATTCTTACAACAAGCCAAGGGACTGGTCAGTTTGAACTCTCAAGGAAGTATGAGGTGTAGAGACTCATAAATGCGACTACACCCTGAGGTTCGGACACTGGCTAGAACCACTTCTGTTCCTGCTCACCTGTCCTGCTCTCCACAGTGGTTGCTGGCGTTAGGCAGGTTTTTGTGTTAACATGTCTACCATTTTCACCTTTGTCGCTGACTGAATGTGATAAAAAAATTGAAGACGAGTTATTGTTAAAGAATCATAGACGATTAGAATTTGTAGGGATTACTAACATCTTCTAAAATGTGATTTAAAAAAGAAACTTAATAATTTGTAGCACTAAAATCCCTTTCTCCAACAGAAATTTTATTCAGGATGCCAATATACAGCCTCAATAAAAACTAGACTTTTAAAATCAGTAAACATTTATTTTTATAAATTAAACTATTATATGTAGTACACACACCTATATTTAAAATGGATAACCAACAAGGACCTACTGTAGGGCACAGGGAACTCTACTCAATATTATGTAACAATCTAAACGGGAAAAGAATTTGAAAAAAGAATAGACACTTGTATATTTATAACTGTATCATTTTGCTGTTCACTCAAAACTAACACAACATTGTTTATCAACTATACTCCAATATAAAATAAATAGTTTAAAAAAAAGAAACAGGGCTGCCCTGGTGGCGCAGTGGTTGGGAGTCCGCCCGCCGATGCAGGGGATGTGGGTTCGCGACCCGGTCTGGGAAGATCCCACATGCCACGGAGCGGCTGGGCCCGTGAGCCATGGCCGCTGAGCCTGTGTGTCCGGAGCCCGTGCTCCGCAACGGGAGAGGCCACAACAGTGAGAGGTCCACGTACCGCAAAAAGAATAAAGAAACAAAGGATGACTAAATTCTTAAAAAAATTAAACTATGTAATATTTAGATATAAAGTTAATCAATGACAACAAAGGGGCTATTTTAGTGAAGACAAATTTAGAATTTTTGAAAGAAAAAGTCACATATCAGCTTCAACATCTTACGAATTTTCTGTTTTGTTTTGGTTCCAAAGGATAGAGGAAATCTACATTTCCTCAGATAGGTAATTGTAAGTGGTAATAATTACTCTTAAAAAGCATGCCTTAAAATTTCAGTGGAAAATTCATACTGAATCACATTCTGCACATGAATGGAGTAACCCAGATTACAAATTGAAAAGTTGCTGTTTTCTTTTATTTTTAATTAATTAATTTTTTTTTCACATCTCTATTGGAGTATAATTGCTTTACAATGGTGTGTTAGTTTCTGCTTTACAACAAAATGAATCAGTTATATATATACATATGTTCCCATATCTCTTGCATCTCCCTCCCTCCCACCCTCCCTATCCCACCCCTCCAGGCGATCACAAAGCACCAAGCTGATCTCCCTGTGCTATGCGGCTGCTTCCCACTAGCCATCTACCTTACGTTTGGTAGTGTATATATGTCCATGCCTCTCTCTCACTTTGTCACAGCTTTAATTTATTTTATTGAAGTACAGTTGACTGTAATGTTGTGTTAATTTCTGCTGTACAGCAAAGTGATTCAGTTATACCTATGTGTACATATTCTTTTCATATTCTTTTCCATTATGGTTTATCACTGGATATTGAATAGAGTTCCCTGTGCTATACAGTAGGACCTTGTTGTTTATCCTTCCTATATATAATAGTTTGCATCTGCTAATCCCAAACTCTCAGTCCATCCCTCCCCCACCCTCACTCCCCCTTGAGAAGTTGCAATTTTCTAGTGTGTTCAAAGTTGGTATGTAACATTGAGTTTGAGGGTTTTTTAAAAAAATCAGTTTATTAAATATTAAAATATATGAAACATTAAATGAGATTTAAGCATGTATGGATCCTCTAAAATTATCTCAAGGTGGGTAAGCACCTGCAAACTATATATTTACAGATCTAAGGAAACAGGTCTAGCATGATTCAACGAGTTGCCCAAGCTCGTATTTCTTCATTGCAGCACTGATAGAACTTGGGTCTTTGCCACAGCATACTGCAAGCAGCACTTGGATTTGTTGTATATGTTAACCCTAAACTAAATGGATTCAGTCAATAAATATTTATCTGCTACTCTATCCCAGGCACAATGCTAAATAATAATAATAATAATATAATACAGTCGTCCCTCAGTATCCACAAGGGATTGGTTCCAGGATCCTCCATGGATACCAAAATCCACAGATGTTTAAGTCCCTTATGTAAAGTAGCAGAGCACAGCCGGCCTGCCATATCCTGGGTTACACATCCTCAGATTCAACTAACACTGCGAATACAGAGGGCCGAGTGTAATACAACAATGGACATAAAACATTCAAGCTCTTCCACAATGAAACTTACTATAGTCTCGTGGGGAACACAAATGGAAATCAAAGAATGATACAGATACATGCAAAATTACTAACTTGAGAGGTATGGGTAGCTGATGTAATTAGGGGCATGAGGGGAGAGAGCTGATAAATCCAAGTGTGAGCTGCATTTTAAAAGCCATGCGGGAGGTTACCCAGTTAGGGGAAAGAAAAAGTATAATGTGATGTGACTGAGGAGGGACTGGTTTCCTGGCAGAGAAACAGCGATTACCAAGGCCCTGTAGCTGGACAGGGCAGGGCATATTGTCTCCTATGGGAATCGTTGGTGCCATGGAGAGAAAATGAAAAATGTCTACAAGAGATGTCGTAACAGTAACAATGTGCACTAAACACTGTGTTCTACATATTGCTCTCAAATGCTTTATTTTATTATTTATTTATTTATTTATTTATTTATGGCTGTGTTGGGTCTTCATTGATGCCGGCGGGCTTTTCTCTAGTCGCAGCGAGCGGGGGCTACTCTTTGTTGCGGTGCGCGGGCTTCTCATTGCGGTGGCTTCTCTTGTTGCAAAGCTCGGGCTCTAGGCGCGCGGGCTTCCGTAGCTGTGGTGTGCAGGCTTAGTAGCTGTGCCTTGAGGGCTCTAGAGGCGCAGGCTCAGTAACTGTGGAGTACAGGCTTAGTTGCTCCGCAGCATGTGGGATCTTCCCGGACCAGGGGTGGAACCCAAGTCCCCTGCATTGGCAGGAGAATTCTGAACCACTGCGCCACCAGGGAAGTCCCTCAAATGCTTTATAAATAACCATATTTCCTTCTCACACTAAACGTATGAGAGAAGTAATATTATCCATATTTATACATGTGGAATAAGGGGAGGTTAAGCAACATGCCCGGGGTAAGAGAAACAGGAAGTGTCAAAAGTAGGGTAAACCCAGATGAGTGACAGTTTGCAGTGCTCTTCTTTACCACTAGGCTAACCTGCTCTCTCTTTAGTAGGAAGTAGTATCCCTTAGAGAAGCAGACAACACGAGGGTGACATGCATCCTTCCACACCCAAGCCTGCATTGATGTATGACTCCCAAGAGGACTATGAATTTTAAAAATAGGTTTTAACCCTAGGAATGTTGTCATTCATTTAAAATCTATGATAAATGAGATAGCTTTTGCAGCAACATGGACGGACCTAGAGATTATCATACTAAGTGAAGTCAGAAAGAGAAAGACAAATATTGCTTATAGGTGGAATCTAAAATATGATACAAATGAACCTATCTAAGAAACAGAGACAATCACAGACATGGAGAACAGACCTGTGGTTGCTAGGGTGGGGGGCATGGGGGAGGGTTGGGAGTGTGGGGAGTCTGGAATTAGCAGATGCAAACTATTATATAGAGGATGGATAAACAACAAGGTCCTACTTGTCCTACTTGCACAAGGAACTGTATTCAATATCCTGTGATAAACCAAAATGGAAAAGAACATGAAAAAATATATAATATGTATATACATATATATATATATAAAAAAACGGAATCACTTTCCAGAACAACAGAAATTAACACAATATTTTAAATCAACTGTACTTCAATAAAATTAAAATAAATAAATAAATGAGATGGCTTACATCCTCAAGAATCCTCCACCTACATTCAGGTAACAGCCCACAGGAATCGGAATGGGTCTTCTTTTCTGACGGTATTAACAGTGTAAATGATAATGTCTTCCCTTTTTTCTTTGGTTACCGGAAAAAAATAACTATCAAATTCCCTGTGCCTTGTAATTTGGATCTGTTTTTTCTTCATCTGGCTTTCTAGTCTTTATATTTTCTCTGGTCTCTTGTTTTTACAAATATAATATCATTTTGTATAGCATCTACTATGTGCCAGGTCCTAGGTCAGCAGGCTCTGCAGGAGGTACCAAGATGGATAATGCACAGTTCCTGTTCTGGGCTCATTAAAGTCAGCAGGCTTTGAACGAGAAAGAGAGGACTCTTCATAAAAGGAAAACTAAAGGTGAGCTTCCCGTCATTCAGAAAGCCAATGTGTTGATGAGGAGGTCAAGCCTCAAAAGAACTCAACAAGAGGGAACCAAGTAAAGTCAAAAGAGGGACCTAAATGTGAGATGGGAAAGATGTGCTGGCAGGCAAAGGAGAGCACGGATCTACGAAAGGAGACCCCCACTGTCCACGGTTGAGGAACTTGGTAACAAATCTGGATTTGAATGGCCTGCTTAATGATTCCAGGCACCCCAACCTCTGTGGGCCAATCTCCTTACCTTCATGCATCTCAATTCCACTAGGGGGATAAAAGAACAAATTGTAGTTTTGATCAAATACTTTGAGGTACACAAATGAAAGGCACTACTAAAAACAAACCATCACAATGGAAAAACACTTCTAACAACGAGTGCACCTAAGTGTTCACCTTCATCAGTGTGGGGTATAGACAGGAGTCTCCAGGTCCATTTTTTGCTCTTAAGCAATCTCTGGAGCATGCATGCATACACATACTACAAGGCCACCCATTCATCACGCATGCACACGTGCAGAGACCCAGATATGCATAAGCCACCGAAAGGGGCGTAATCAGTACGTGAGGAGAAATGCTGAAGTGTGCATGGAGTAAGCAGCTCAGCGTGTCCATTTTTAGAACTTAGAAGCTTTCCAAGTTCTACGTGCTGTACAACACACAGAATTGAGACACTGGAAATAGCCCCAAAGGTGGAGGGTATTATGGAGACAAAAAAAAAATCTGTTTATCTTTTCTCTGTTAGAAGTTCTCAGGGCTTCCCTGGTGGCGCAGTGGTTGAGAGTCCGCCTGCCGATGCAGGGGACGCGGGTTCGTGCCCTGGTCCAGGAAGATCCCACATGCCACGGAGCGGCTGGGCCCATGAGCCATGGCCGCTGAGTCTGCACGTCCGGAGCCTGTGCTCCACAACGGGAGAGGCCACAACGGTGAGAGGCCAGCGTATCGCAGAAAAAAAAAAAAAAAGTTCTCATCATGTGCTTTATCTGACCGGTCCTTCTGCTAACTTTATCTACTTGAAAAGTCCCAAAGAGGTGTCTGGAAGGGTCTCTGCAGCGGAAGAGCCTGGGGTGGGGATTCCCAGGCTTTGCTGAGAGTCAAGCTTCCACAGCTGGGAACGCCCCGCTCGGGCCCTACCAACCTCACCAATATCTACCCATCCTCTGATCTCATGTAGTTGTTACTTAATCAGGAAACGAACGTACTGGCCACCTAGATAGGTCAGTTTCCTTCTTAAATTCTCCCTTAATACTCTCTGTACAGTCCTTGAAAGTTAATCAGAACTGTCAAATAACTGTTCAACTGTTTGTTAAATGTCTTTCACTGGCACTGGAATGTAAGATTCCAGAAGATAGCGCCTGTGTCTGTCTTATTCACCGCTATCACCCCAGAGCATAGCACATTCATTCATTCTTAAGTGAATGAATAAATGAATTATTGTGATTTCAGTCTTCAGCTTCTGGAGTCCAGCCCCACTTTCTCTCCTGGATCTTGCTCTACACTAAGTCATTTTGACAGTTACCTGTTGTTCAGGGTAAGACTAATAACATTGTAACTGAGGTAAGGAAGACAGGGCTGAGTCAAACTATTTACATATATTGACGATGAACTAACACACATATGGCATGTACGGCATGTGGTTCATAGCACAGGCTACCATCGCCAGCTACAGAAGTCCAATGCACATTATAACATCCTCTCCTCATTCCTATTGCCTGCCCCATGCAGGCATTCACTGTCTCTTACCAGGACTAATATTTAGTGAGGAACTGTTATGTACCAAGCACTAGACATTATATAATTTTAGTCTCAAAAAAGTTTGCAATGTTTGTATTCCCATCTAACAGATAAGAAAAATGAGATTCAGAAAACTTAAAAAATTTGCCCAAGGGCAGTAAGGAGAGGACTGGGTGTGAACCCAGCTCTATCTGAATCTGATGGCCATGCTCTGGTGATGCCCCCCAACTCCCAACTCCTGTCTCTCATTCTTATAACAGGGCCGTGGGGAAGGTGGGCACACCCTGACTGGCTGGATTCGAATTTCAACTCTGCCATTTACCGTCCGTGGCGCTTGGGCAAGTTATTCAGGATTTTTTGCTTTCAATTAATTCCTCATTTGTAAAATGGATATTGTTAGCACTGCTCCTCTAATGGGAATTGTTTCAAGGGTTAAATGAGTTCGTGTATATTGTATTAAGTACTAAGAACAATGCTTGGCACATTAAGCAATCAATGATAGCCATCTTTATTTTTGTCTCTGACTGTTGTTGTTGTTGTTATTACTGTTACTAATATTACCTTCTATGCTACCAATCATTCCACTGAATTGCCCTCCCTTTGGGAAGGAGGCATCAAATGTGCATGGAGCAGCAAGTCCCCTGATTTCTCCCAGTAACCGAAGATGAAAAGATTTTTTTTTCCTTTGGTCCAATTTCAGCAAACATTCCATGAGCCCGTTAACTCTGGGCAAAGCACTCTACCAGAAACTACTGGGAGAAGGCTGCTTCCTTACTCGTCAAAGAGGGATGGAGACTGGCTGAAAGCTTCACCTACAGGAATTCAGTAAGTGAGACAGAAATAGAAACTCAATCAAGCAGGGCTTAAGATGGATCCTTCTAGTAGGCAAATTCCATCCTGTTACTTTGCTATTTAACTTCCGGCTTCCACCCTGGCTCTAGCAGTGGTGTGAGGACGGGGGCCAGGACTGACAGCCTCCCGCCCCTTGTAAAAAAACAACCCGCCTTGTATCTTTTCTATCTAATGGGTTTTTGCTTAAGACTCTTTGCTCTCAGGGTTCTACTGGGAAAATTTAAAAGTTTGAAAACCTTATAATATCCTTGCCACAGCATTCAATTCGCTCATGACCTGACCCTAACTTGTCCAGATTCCCCTTGTATCACTCTCTCCTCAGCACATTTTTTATACTAAAACTAAACTATGTGATAGTTTCCAGAACATGTTCCACCTCTCTCAGCCTCCATGCCTTGGCACAGATGGTTTTCTTGGCCAGGAACGTTCTCATCTGATTTTCCTCCTGGGCTTAATTACTACCCCTCACTGTCACATCAAACTTTATATGTAACATTATTTATGACTTGTACGACTTTATTATAAAATGGATTAGCTTTACTTACAAATATTTAGAGCAAGGTTGTATTATTGTCAGCTCCCCTTCAGGCAAAGAACCACTTTGTCATTTTTGAATTTCAAGTGTCTGTCATAAAGTAGGTGTTTAGTAAATGTTTATCAAATAAATGTTAAATTAAACACTAAATATCCTTCTATGTTAAATGAAGACCTATGGCAGTGTGAGAAACAGAGTGGACTTAAAGAGTAGAGTTAAAATACTCAGGTCGAAATATTCACTCCACCATTTACATGTTACATTGAGCAAGATACTTAGTATGCCTGGTTTTCTCATCTCTATAATGGAACTAATAATGGAGTCTGGTGGTTGTTAAGGGCATTCAGTGAATCAATATACAGAAAGTATTGTAAAGAGTTCTGGCACATAATAATCACTCCATCAATGTTAGCTACCATTATTATTATTTCAGGCTGAAATATAAAAAATGTAATACAGAGGCACTTTACTTAAGGACTAAGTCTGTTTTAAATACATCTACTAAAATGATTTGATCTTACAGTAATACACTGAATTCTCTTGTTTTTCCCTGCCCAGCATCTATCCTACCCTTTCCTTTAACAGTTCTTAGTTTTTTATTTGAGGAATCCTTTCCAACTCTCTGTCCCTGTGGTAGGTTCCAGGGCCAGGCACCCAACCCAGATGTGGCTGGAGAGAAACAGGGTTTGGTTGTCGGATAGTGAGGTGACCCAAGCTGGGCCACTAATGTCCACACTGGCACTCTTGCTGGGACTAAGGGTAATGAAGTCATTAGAACATGAGCCTGGAGCTGCTGGTAGAAAGAAAGCAGAGCCCAGAGATGGAGAGATACAAAATTCCTAATCAGTCATGTGACTTCCTAGATCTTGCTGAGCCTTTTCTTTTTTTTAAAAAATATACACAAGACAATAAATTCTGTTTTCAGCTTCATCTAGTCTGAGTGGGGCTTCGGTACTACAACCCAAAGTGTCCTGAGTAATGATCACAACCAGTCACTGTAAAGATGAGAAAGCCTATGACAGTAAGTTATTATCTTATTAAGTCCTACATGGGCTTCAAGGTATCATTGTAAAGGGACTAGTTTACATCAGGAATTTTGGTTCAAATGAAGATGGGTATTATTTGCAGGATTATCAAAGAATCATGGTCTCTTCATACTTGGTAGCCAGAAAGCAGTAAATACGAATCCCTAGAAAAGTGTTCCTCTGACTTTGGTGTGCATGAAGCTCCTTGAGGAGCTTGGAGAAAAGGCAGGTTCTTCCACCCAGAAATTCTGCAGCAAGCCCAGGAATCTGCCTTTCTGATGAACACCCCCAAGGGGTGCAGACAGTCCATAAATGCTGGCTGTCCACCTTGGGGAACACTACCTGAGAGGGCCCAATTTTGTTTAGATGATTAAAGTACACAAATCCAGCTGGGAAGAAATCCCCAGAAAGCGACAAAATGCAGAAATTCTCATAATTATTTCAGAAACTAAAAGAATTTCAAAGACTGAGTCTGAGTTTAAGCCCTAATTCTGAAGCAAATATTA
Organism: Stenella coeruleoalba; assembly: GCF_951394435.1. Taxonomy (NCBI): domain Eukaryota; kingdom Metazoa; phylum Chordata; class Mammalia; order Artiodactyla; family Delphinidae; genus Stenella; species Stenella coeruleoalba. The sequence goes on from NC_137150.1 coordinate 49,725,329, forward strand.
GCAAATCTGGAAGTGTCTCAGCTGTAAAACAGAAGAACATAAGCATTATATCCAGTTTTCTCTATGGTTATTTTCTTCTAAAAAAGGAAATGGTATAGAAGGAAAACAATAATTTAAAAATTGATTTCAAGCTTATAGTTTTATCAAATTCATTACGATAAACTGTAGTAACTTCACAGTAGATCACTGCAAACAATTAACAAAGATGACCTTTGAGAATTCATCTCAGAGCAGCTATAATGAGCACAATTATAATAATTGGTAAGAAGCTTTTGCAGCGTTCCATAATACACAAAAGACAACATGACAAAATGAAATAGATTGTTTTCTGAGGACACCACATGAGTTTCACAAAGGAAATTTTATGTTGACTGTGATGTGTAAGGGGGTGATACAAAAGTCATTTGATGCTGGATCATACACCATGGGAAGTAAGAAAACCATTTCCTGATGTGTAGCCATGTTTGCCTTTGTCAGGGGTCAGTGGTTACATAATGGTCAATGATGTGCCTAAATCAAGGAACTATCCAGCCCTTTCAACAGAGGTTCCCCCGAGAGAATTAAGCCTAAATACTATAAAGCATCCATTGTAAGCAATGGATTGACTCTCCTATGCATTGAAAATGGTGCTAGCTCTGTACCATGCTGGGGAGAATTGAGAAAATAGACTCAATCATTTTCTGTAGGTCTCAGTTGCCTTGTGAAACCCAGTTTAGAGAGGCTAACTGACACTGCTTAAACTGAAAATACATACTCTGGGATAAATTGCTGTGTAACTTTTTTGATTCCAAGCAAGGTGGTCTAGAAATAGTAAATGATTCTTTGAACAATTTAAAATCTCACAAACAGAACCAGAAAAAGTGATACTCAATGCTCTCAAGTCATACTTTGTGCATCAATATACAGCTTTGTACACTGAGATTAATGACGTCAATGGAACTCAACTGCAGTCTGCAGACCCACACAACAGAACTTTACAGAATTAATGTCTTGGGCTCCATCCACATCCATTAGTTGTTCAACTGCCAAGTGCATCACATTATGTGGAGATCCTATTCAATTCAAGGAAAATACAGTAGTATGACTTTAGCAGAATTGCAAAATAAATTCTGATTTGTTTTGTGCTGGGAGCTTTGTAAAAGATTTACACATTTCTAATGGGTTTCTGTGTAGAGACTGATAGTATCTGATCTTGATTTTTGTGTCAGACCCTGCTAATTAACAATACAAGTATCCATCCCCTCTTCATTCCTGACTAATAATAGAACCCAAATTAACTGGACAGGTTGGTAGAATGAAAGACCACATTTCCCAGCTTCCTTGCAGCTAGGTAGCCAATGACTGCAGAAGTAAAGAGAAACGTATGCGAGTAGAAAAAATTTCGCTGGAAGGGGCTGTCTTCTGTACCCTCTGCTCCCAGCCCCTCCCCCGCACTCCCCGCACTGCCTTTTTTTTGCCTGCCAAAGGATGTGATCAATGGAAATCCAACAGTTACCTTAAATCAGAGAACTGACCTTAAGTGTGGAAGCCATGTGTCAGAACAATGGAGCAGAAAGATAAAAACACCCACCTACTCTATCACATTGCTGTTACACATCCCTGGACTGTCGCCCCTAGACTCCTTTAACATGAGAGAGCATAACACTTCCATCATACTTAAGCCTCTGTTATTTTGAGTTTTCTCTTGCAAGTGGCAGAACGTAAACCTTATTAATATAATCTACATGTATTTTCTTACTCAAAGGCCAGGTGAATTAATAAACTAATTGGGATGAAATATTTGAACTGGTTTGCAAGCTCTGAAATTTGAATAATGCATTTAGGACAAATAAAAGGAAGGATTACTTTATCTAAGTTCTTCTAAACATATGGGAACAAAATTTTTTCTTGTTAAAAATGCATATAGTTTTTAAAATGCATAGAACTTAAAAAGGAATTCAGATAAGTAAGGAAAGGAAGACAGTACAATGTGTGGTATAAATGAAAATTAGTGAGATTAGTATCATGGTTAATAGTGTAGCATATAATGTATACTTATCAAAGGTAGCAAGTAGCAAACTGGACCAGAGAAGGTACGGACCGAAGTCTGACCTACGGACATACTGCGTGTTTTTCTTATTTGTATACTGGTTCTTGATACCTTTGTGTGACCCATTCATTCTACATCTCTTTACATTAAATAATCCACTTCTGGGCCAAACGGAAGACTTTGGTCTTTTAGCTTTTGTGTACAGCTGACACATCTTAGAAAAATCCCTGGGGACAATCGAAAATCATTAACATGCTTTTGATTTCCAATAAGTCCTTTCAAGTCTGATTTTTGCTCTGTACTCTAGAAAAGGCATTAAAATATTTTAAATAGACCTAGCAAAAAGGATTGAAAGCATAAGATTGTATTTAAAATAAAGTCTATTCCTTAGATTGCTTTTGATCATCCAGGCCAGAAATTTTGTTTCAGTGTCGCTCTATAATAATAAGTATTTGTAGTTATTGTGATTATTTGGTCTATAACATTTTGGGGAGGAAAATATCCATGTTACACATCCTACTAGGATTTTAGAGTTATCCAAACTCTTGTCTACTCCAGTGTTAGGTGGACTTTGGGGAAAACTGTTAAGACCCACCTCTTCTGTGTAATCTCAGTATTATTCTCTTAATACCTTCAAATCCTTGTTCTGTCTTCATCTGCAAATGTCCTTGGCTGTGTTTATGTAAATTATTGGCACACATGTTCTTCACTCTGACTACATAAGGCAGTGTGTAGGTATCTAATTTAATTAGAGTGATTTACCCATGGTCATCTCGGTCAGCTGCTGAATACTCTTAATGTTTATGTTAAGCACAAGTGGGGAAAGGTCTTGGATGTCTAAAAAAATTCTATTTCCAAAAAGTGATTTTTCTCTATCACTAACTTCTCTATGACACATATATAAGTTTGAGACGGCAAGATAATGATACATTACCCCTGTGACATCCATAACCTTGATGGCTGCAAGTTGGCCCGTTTTGACATGACGACCCTGTAAAAAAAATTATAAAAATAATTCAGTTCTGATGAGTAATATTAGCGTTAGATTTCAACTGTAAAGAACAATTACATAAATCAATGTTACAGAGTGCCAATGGGGAAGACAGACAGACACACAGAAATCTTAAATGCTTCGAAGATCAATCTCTATTTAATGTTTATTTTGTAAAACATCTCCATCACTTGGTCTGTTGGGTTTGTTTTCACAGTGGTTGTCAAGGTAAATCAAAGAGACAATGTCGAATAATTTGGTTTACCTCCTCTTCAAGGTGTCAGATAAGGGGTTGAGTGAGAGGGGGATTTACATGGAAGGGGAGCTAGATCTGGGTGGAGGAGACATAAGCATCTCCTCGGCTGGAAAACACTTGGTATGTGCAGAAACTTTAGTTTCCTCGATTAGTAAAATATCTTGTAACAGTCTCAAATGGATATGATTCTGCTTCTCTTCACTTCAGACTATTAATTTATCTTCATCTTAAAAGGGGGCCTAAAACAAAACAGATAGCAATCAATCCGAATTTGTGATCAAAGAGACAGTATTGAGCATAAGGAACTGCTTCCCCAGAGGAGGTATCCCTGGTCTTTGCAACCACGGTGAAGCAGCAACCACAAGGAACTGAAAGAGAACAGGGTGTGGTGAGGGGGCAATCCCAAAGAGGAGCTTTCTCTGCACTTGCTCCTTGAGAAACATAAAGTCTACATCTGACTCTCAGACAGTAGTAAAGATGGTCAATATCCATTACTTCTTTTTTTTTTTTCGCAGTACTCGGGCCTCTCACTGCTGTGGCCTCTCCCGCTGCGGAGCACAGGCTCCGGACGCGCAGGCTCAGCGGCCATGGCTCACGGGCCCAGCCGCTCCGCGGCATGTGGGATCTTCCCGAACCGGGGCACGAACCCGTGTCCCCTGCATCGGCAGGCGGACTCTCAACCACTGCGCCACCAGGGAAGCCCTATCCATTACTTCTAAATGCATTTTCTATGCGGCTTCTACAATACATTTTACCTACCATTGCTATTATGCAGTATAATATACCTTCCAAGATCAGCTGGATTCAAATCCCAACCGCACGACCTTAGGCAAATCCCTTAACTTTCTAGGCCTCAGTTTCCACGTCTGAAAAATGGAAATAATGATAGTACCTAACTCATAGTATTGCAAGGAGGATTGAATGAGATAATGTATATAGAGTGCTTGACAGTACCTGGCACAGAAGAGCTGTCAGCAGATGCTGGCTATAATTATTTATAGTCCTGTCTCGTGATTAATTTTAAGTGTTGTCTTCCTCTTAAGTTATATGTTTCATGAAGGAAGGGACTGTGTCTCATCATTGTATTTCCAGTGGCTGGAATAGTGGGTGCCTAGCCCGTCGATGGGGTGGCATGTTTATGGAGGAACGACAACAGCAGGTAGTGGAGTCATGTCCACCTGAAGCTGGAGGAGATAGCTTTGGTGCTGCCTGCCCCTTTCCTTCTCATATACCTCAGCTTTGTGTGTGGACCTACCTGATTCTAATAGTGCTTCCTTCACCTTTCAACCTCCATTCTGCTCCCTCCCTTTCCTCCTCACTCAGAAAAGAGCACAAAGAAGAAGACATTAAATCAGTAACCTAATAGGGTCACAGGCGTACTTCAACTTTCAAGAAATTGAGGGAGGGGGCTGAAGCATTACCACACCAAGAGCCCTGGACCGGAATTCCAGACGCCTGGTTCTGCCCAGGACCAGCTGGTTCACTGGGAGCAAGTTATGTAACCCATCTGGACCCTGGTTTCCTCATCTGCAAAACGTGGGGAGCCTGGGCTCAGTGGTCGGAGGTGGGGGGGAGTAGGTGTCACTGTTAACACCCCCCCTTTCCACCCCAAGGAAATTTAGGAAAAGTAGTTGGAAATTTAGTTTTTACAATGACTGAGTGGGGAGAATAGTATTACTGTCACTTAGTACCCAGGGGCCAGCAATACTAACTTCCTGCAGAGCCTGGGTCAACCTCCCACAAAGGTGAAGTAGCAACAGTGCCCTCTGTTGATAAGACACTGAATGATCTCCAGGGTTGTCCAGGTCCCAGTTAAGTCTGCGATGCTGTAATGGTGACCTTAACAAAGGAGTCATTAGCTTCTCTTCGAGAATAGAAAGTCTTTAAAGTAAGGGCCACAAATCATACCTTAAACAATGGTTATTTCTCTACTAAAGCACTAAAGGAGTGTAGGGGACTGCAGACAAATACAGAGGGTCTGGCTGATGTCACACAGCTGATTCACCTTGAAATTCTTTTAATGGTACCATGCAGCCAGAAAAGGGGAACACCTGGGTATGTCTTGCAGGGACCTCTAAGAACTGACCCCCTGTCTGCCACGCCACCTTGGTGGGCTCCCACCTGCTCTTATGCTGTGGTCCCCGACACTCAACTGCGTTCTCTAAAGGTATTGCATTGTTTCTTGTCTCCCTGATGGTGTGTTTTCTTGTCTCCCTGATGGTGTGTTTTCTTGGCCTGGAATGCCCTTCACTCCCAGCTCCCCAGTAAGCTTACTCACTTTGTAGATTCACCCCTGGCCTCTGTGCTAGTAATGAACATTCCATGTTTCTACTACAGCACTGAGCCCAAAGGACCATTAATCCCCCCACCACCACCTCGCTGGTCTCCTTCCCTCTCTCCTGTGCTTCCCCTCTGGTTCCATTTGCAGCAGAACCTTTTCCCACCAAAAATCTTGAAAGGCATCCAACCTCCTTGTTCAAGCAGGGGTTTGAACAGCCTCCTAACTGCCCCGGGGAGCTCCTGAAGTCACCTCAGCCAACACAGTTTGAGAAATGTTACACTCTATTTTTAACTCCTTAAGTGACACGGAATCTTCTTCGAGCGAATAATTTGTTACAAGGACATGTCAACACCTAGTTCTTTCCATCAGCAGCCAGGGAGGGAATGGACAGGATACAATCCGCTTTACATTTCAAATGTAAATGGCATTGGGCACTGAGCAGCTCTTGGTTTGAAATAAATAAATTAAATAGCTATGACGTTTTTGAACTTAAGACACAGGGTCGTTTTTGTTTTTGTTTTAGCAACTGCTTATAACATAACACTAGAAAAGAAAACAACCTACTTCTCCATTTTAAATTTCCCTTCCAAGCTGAAATAACCATTCTCGATGGGTCTGACAGATGACTGAATAATACACCTTTGGGATGGCAGTTTGGGCTTAAATGAGATCCTGGAGGTGGAACAATTAGCAGCCTCAGCTCAGTCCCAAGCAAAGGCGTCCTGTGCTCTGGAACAGGAAGGCTGCTGAGCTGTCAACCTTCGATGGGGGAGCCGCAAAGGAGGCTGCCCAGCGTGAGTTGCCTTTTCCGTCACTAGAGAATGCCAAACCAAATTAGGATCCAGATGAAGGCAGACTTGGAGGGAATGGCTAGGAATCAGCTGACCTAAAGATCACTAGAAACCCGAGGCATATCATTGTCCAGACAGTGTTTAAAGCGACAACTTCATAAAGTCACAAATAAATTGAGTAGGAGTAGCCCCTAAGGTGCCTAATCTAATCCTTCTTTTAGAGATGAGGCCAATATCTCACAACTAATGGGGACCTAAACCCAGGACACTTTCTCACCTGTTCCAGTTCTACCTTCCAGCTCCTGAATTAGAAATTCTTATTTTATTTTATTTTATTTATATTTTTATATAGCAGGTTCTTATTAGTCATCAAGTTTATACACATCAGTGTATACATGTCAATCCCAATCGCCCATGAATTAGAAATTCTTATCACTAAAATTTAAACAATTTTTTTCAACAAACCTTTTCATACTTCACTTAACTTGAATTAAACATGAACCATTCATCTCTGTTTCATGTAGGATTTAATTTTTTTTTTTAATTTGAGGGCAATGGGGAGGATGTTATTATTACAAGAGAATTTTGAGGTGAAAATTCAATACTACTCCTAATTTTAACTTATTTCCACTTAAAGAGAAATGAAAAACATAATCATAGACCCTAGTTTGAATCTAAACTACATAGTCAACCAAGGAGTAAAAATGAAATTCTGGGGGAAAAGAAACTTTAAAGGAGACAAAGTGTTAAAATTTTTTATCCACGAAAATTATGGAAAAATGTCCCATCACATTGCAATTGCTGAGTCATTTCTTAATAAAAGAATGAAGTAAGATTTTGTTTTCTACTGAAATAACCAACAATAACAAAAATAACAGACTAAATCTAGAAAAACAAAATTGGTATTCCAGTGGGACCCAAAGCCTCAATCATGACTTCAAGCATAAAAAGGCCCTCTGAAAGAAAGGAAGAAAAAAACCCGTCAAACCAAACCAGGGAAAGCAGAGGCTGTGGGGTCACTCGGCTGGCGTGAAGTTGAGTGTCGCTAAACCAGAGTTCCTCTGCCGAGGTTATGATTAAGCTCTCTATCCAAAACTTTATTCCCTTTCTAGTTTTACACCTGTTCCCCTCAAGACTGAGGAGTATCAAAGAAAAGAGGGGATTGAAACTAAGCAGGACCCTGTGGGGCCCTCCTGGGTACAAAAGCCCCTTTGTGTCTCCCGTTTCTTGTTTGTAGAAAAAGGCTTTGTCCTCCCAGGCCTTCCCTGAGTTCCAAAGAGCAGGGTCAAGAAGTTAATGATGAGGACAATAGAGTCATGGGACACCTAGTTCCTCCCAAAGGAGGATAGATAATAATCTGATGCATACCTTTGAGTAGTTCTCTGGAAACGAAGACCCCCACCCAAGTGGAGGATGGTGACTACATGCTGACCACAAGCATGCAGACCCCAGACTGGTTGGAACCAGAAGGTTAAGTTTCAGAAACACCACCCTGTAACCTCACCAGGAACTCATCAGAAGAAGGTCCACAAGCTGGTCACATATCCTATGACCCTCTCCTCTAACGCTGTCTTTACAAACACTTGCCTGAAAGCCATCGGGGAGTTTGGGTCTTTTGAACACGAACCACCCATTCTCCTTGTTGGGCCCCTGCAGTAAACCCTTCTCTGCTCGAACTCTTGACATTTTGATCTGTTTGGTCTCACTGTGCATCAGGCACATGAGCTGGGGTTGGACAACAGGCGGGCGCACTCCATTCCAGTGCTTAGACAGATTTACACACACACTCTGTTCCCCTTCTTTTTTTTCTTCTACCTCACATTTCAGGATTATAGTACCTTCAAGGATTATAGTACCTTTAGCCCTCTGTATCCACAGGTTCCACATTCATACATTCAACCCAACTCAGACAGAAAATACTCAGGGAAAAAAATTCTGGAAAGTTCCAAAAAGCAAATCCTTTGCATGCCAGCAGCTATTTACATAGCATTTACATTGTATGAGGTATTATAAGTAATCTAGAGATGATTTAAACTATATGGGAGAATGTGTATAGCTTATATGCAAATAACTATGCTATTTTATATAAAGGACTTGAGCATCCACAGATTTTGGTATCCAAGTGGGGCCCCGGAACCAATACCCAGCCCTGACCCCCACTTCACCACAGATACCAAGAGACTATGTTGCCCCTTCACCTACTCCCTAAAATAAGTACAAGAGAAAAACAATGGTTTTGTCTGAAATAGCCATGCAAGCCTGGGCTCTGCTATTGCTGTTATTTTCTAAGGAACAGCGAGATGGCTTTAGAACTGCTAGCTTGAGGCAAGTCTGGAAGAGAGAGTCCTTTCATTTCTAGGTCACCGAAATACATCTGTTCCCAGCGGAGCACATGAGCAAACCAGGGTTGTGGAAAATGCAGACACTCCACCCACCGTCTCCATTCCTCCTTATCCAAGGACTCACACAGGTAGAGTGTTTCTAGCTCTTCGTGCTTAGCTTAGATTTGATCTCACCTTTATTGAGGAAGAGTTCTTCAATTTCCTGATTGCAAGCAAATGCCCTTACCTGTGTGTTTTCACAGCATCCTACACTATCCTACTGATCGTAATCCAATATTGTGATTTTCAAAATGTGCACCATAAGAACCATGAAAATAAATCAAATGAAATAGAAAAAAAAATCACAGTGTAGAACATGTAATAATGGCAGCTGTTGTTTCACGGATCAACTGTTACGGTTACATCAATCACCTATCTATCATTGATACTGCAGAGTACCACCCGATTCTCCTTTCAAGACTGAAGTATCTGAGAGGTCTCAACCAAGGCCCTTTCTGGGAATTGCCCTCAGCCCAAGGTCATGTTCCGTCCTGGAGACAGCCAAATCCAATTTCTGGTTGATACAGAAGTATAAAGGCTCAGGCCTTTAGTCTTAGAGTTGGGCAATTCTGAAGAGCCCACTTAGCTCCTGACCTCTCCTTGGGATGGGTGAGGTCTTTGTTGGGACTGTATTACAGTTAAACTTCTTCCTCTGCACAATGCTACTTTCTTCAGAGGTGTAGATCCTACACTCCCCAGTAAAATTCGTACATATAAATTATCTCAGGATCTGTTCCAGGGGAAACTCCATCTAAGACAATTGGTACCAGGAATGGCCTGAGGAGACAGGCTCTCAGAGTAGCTGTCAATAAGACTCCCATCACTGGTGGCAGGTGGCTCACTGATAGCCCCTGGCATGCTGTAGCAGTGTCACTGTCAACACGTTCACTAGTGGGGAACTGAAGTAGGATACAGGTGCCAGGGAACACACTGGTGAGTCCAATATTTCAGACTTTTGCGATGTCCTGAGGAAACAGTAGTTTAAAAAGGTAGAATCAGATGGCTTTTGCTGAGACTACTAGCGAAAGACAGTGGAAAGCTACAGTGATTGATCAGCTGAATGCAATGTGTGAAAATCATGAGGGAGATCAGGTTAAATTCCAAGGTCTGTGCAGTATCTTCAATCAAGATGGGAACATCGGGACTTCCCTGGTGGTCCAGTGGTTAAGACTCTGTGCTCCCAATGCAGGGGGCACAGGTTCAATTCCTGGTCAGGGAACTAAGATCCTGCATGCCTCACAGCATGACCAAAAGAAAAAAAAAGGATGGGAACATCACTTCTGTAGATGCAGAGGATTCCAGGGATGAGAGGTTTCAAGCTTTTAAGCGCATCAACTTGGACGTCTCCATTCCAAGTTTCAGAGATCATTCCTTCCCAATCACGCTTGAATTGAGGATTGAACTTTTGCTTTACCCTAATAATTAATGCCTGGATCTGGTCCTCAGCTTTTTCTACCCTCAGGCTGCAGAAGATAAGAGTCTTTTTATATTCTACCCATTTTTTTTTTTTTTTTGGTAAATGGACAACAGCAGCAGTCAAGACTGAGAAAGGCGTGTTGAGCAGAAGCTTGGACTTCTCAGGAATAAATATGTGCGTCACCCCAACAAGATTGCCATATAGACCAGCGAAGATGCTAAACAAGGTGGGGGAGATTAAAATGGGTAGCAGAGGAGGGATATGATGAGCAACAGGTACAACCATTAGACAATATGTAATGGTGGGGGCTTTCTTCCCACAACTTGGCCTGGGAAAAGAGACCAGCCAGAATCCCAGAGGAAGTGTTTCCAGAACTTATTATGCAAAGCAGATGGATCCAAGCATCATAAGGAATTGACTGTAGTGGATGCTGTGGTGTGCTCCCCAGCTCCCTCCTTCAGGACTGGGCTACTCTGAGTCTTTCTTCAGGAAATACCCTTAGTCAAAGAGAGCAGTTGGACCCAAGGTCATGCTCCTTGCCTAAGGTAATACCCCTGACCCGGAGGCAGCAAACACTCAATGATTGGTTGGTGTAGGAATACAAAAGCCTACATCATTTATGTCAAAGTGGAAAACTTTGAAGGGCCATCCCAGCTCCAGAGCTCCTTTTTGGGGGGATTGCCTGGGGCTTTGAAACTGCCGTCAACTCCTTCCTCTGCCCAAATCTGTCTTCACTCTCTTATTGGTGTTGATCCTGAGAGTACCTCCCAAAACACTTCCTACAAACACATCTCTGCCCTGAGAATCTGTTACCTAGGGAACTCAATCAAAGACTCATCCATCTATTTATCTATCATCCTTATATCTTCCTACCTACCTACCTACCTATCTGTATTCTCAGTGTTAATGTAAAATAGTATTGCTTACTATGGCGTGGAAGTTTTTAGAAAAGCTCTGACTTAAAGGATGAATAGAAAAAACTAGGTCAAGCATTGGGAAATATATTCCAGATAAAGGGAACAGCATGTTCAAAAGTCCTGTGGTGTAGTTGCTTGAGCATTTGAGTAACTGAAAGCAGGCCAGTATGGCTGGAGTAGACAGTACATGTCTAGTGAGTCCATGCAGGGCCTCACAGGCCACTCTGAGGAGTTCTATCTTTACCTTAAGACCAATGGGCAGCCACTGAAGGGTTTGAAGAAAGAATGTAGGGTCATCAAGTTTTCATTTTGAAAAAATCACTTTGGATGCAGGACAGGGAATAGAGGAAACTAGACAAGATAATGGAAGAATAACACAGTACTGCTTGGTAATTCATTTGAGAGCTAATGGCAACTTGGACTAGGATGGAAGTAATGGAGAAGGTGAGAGGTAGAGAGAGTCCAGAGATATTCAGGAGGTCAAATCAACAAGACTTGGGGATGGATGGGATATATATTTACCCCCATGTTTTCCAGAGTGCTTGACACAGCAGGGATTCAATAAACATCTGCGAAATAACGGACTGAGTGAAGTAGTGACCTTTGAGGGTCGTATTCAGGTTCTTGGTCAATACCATCCATATGTCCACATCAGTTTCTTCCATTCCCCTCCTCTCCCCCCGCCAACACACACACACACACACACACACACACACACACACACACACACACACACATTTTTATCCAGCCACAAAGTGTACAGGAGCAGATGAGGTGGGGTTGTAAGCAGGGATTACAATCATTTCACTCTTAAATAAATTAGAAGATGATTTTAGTGGATGAAGTTCCCTTAAACTCTATAGAGAGGCCAATTTACTTCCCCTCTGCAGAGATCACAGAGAAACTAGAAATTGGTCTTAGCTTTCCCTCTGAGAGTGAAGATGAACCCTGATTTTCCACTCACAGTTAAGATTAAAGCATAGTTAGGATATCTATCTGAACATCTTCAGGAATGCTACCATTCTTTGGTACAACATGTGTTGAGGCAAAGAGGCAGACAAGACAACTTTATGAAAAGACTTTGTAAATCCGTATGATCAAGGAACAAGAACGTTCACAGGATATGCTTGGCACGGCGTCTGCTTCTAGAGTCTCCCCAGGTTAACGGGGCCTCTATTTTTCCTTGGCCTGCATGTGCCATTCATGTGAGGCTTAAAAAATCCTCCTGCCCACGCAGACAGAGCTGTGATCCAGCCCTCACTGCTCCCAGACTGTGGCAAAGATGAAGCAAGGTAGCGATACAGGACAGTTCCCAAGCAACAGCTCTCCATCTCCACACCACTCACTGTGAATTCCTCTGCTTGGCACCTCTGAGAAGCAGAAAATGGATTGTTTTCAAGATTGTTCGGGGCTGGGCCAACTGAGAATTGAGCCTTGCTCACAGACACAGGGCAGGGAAGAAAAGACTGTGTCTCATTTTTCTTTGTTAGAAACTAGCATTCCTCTGTCTTCATGGCTGCCAGTTTGGCTCAGTTTATAAAAATCAAAATGGATGATTAAAAGAAAAGAATCAAACAGTCACAATTTTTAGCAGACAATAGTTAATGTATGCAGATTCCGTGGCAGGGAGCCTGATGCCTGTACCGAGGAAAGGCGTACACAGCTGAAGTGACAGCAGTGACGAGCAGACAGGGTGTGGGGTGATGAGAGCTCAAAAAAGTAGCAGAACCAGTCTCTTGGCTATGGCCATAAGCCAAGAACACATTGCCCAATAACCTCCTCTCTCAACCCCCCAAAGGAGCACAACACGGAAGATCTTACTGGCTCTCATCTAATTTATGCCACAGAATTACCACAATCATTTGTGGCTTTTGTACATTAACTTCTGGGAGGATAAAGTCCCCTAGATATGAGGGCTCAAAGGCTGGGGATAGAATATTCGCATGCGGCCAGCTCCCTGGCCTCTCCAATATTCTACCTCTTCCCACCCAGCATGACAGCCTTCCCTGTCCCCCAAGTCCAGGTGACACGTGGGGATATGCATGGCATTTAAACGCCTTGGTTCCTGGACACCAGTCTAGGAAGAAGTCTTTACCCAACTTCAGTAAAAGGAGAAAAATAAGAACCTCATGACAAAGTTTTCCAGAAAGCCGCAAGTATTCAACTTAAGCAGGCTTCTTAGTATTTGGGGGCATTAAAATGTCCATTAATTACATGTTCTCAATTTTTTAAAAGTAAAAGTAAACAACCCTATGTTGGTTCCCAATAGTTATTTTTGCTTTTCATTGGGGTGGCAGGGTGAGATGTTAGTGCTCTATGAAATCTGAGAGTCAGGCACAGGTGTTTTAGAACACATGGGTACAGTGTGGTAGAAACACTAGGAATCCCCTTAAGATACAAAGATGGGCTGCTCTTGATGCCGTCCGTAAAAGGTTAAATGTAACAATGTATACAGTGCTCAACAGCTTTCAATAAATAACCCATGTGAATGCTATGGGGACCAATTTCTCTTTCCTCCTTAGTCTCTAAGGCCATTGGACCTTAAGTCCATCAGGCATGGCTTCTACACGCTAGAATCGAAAGTGAAAGCTCCTCAGAGCACTCTGCCTTGTGTCTGTTTAATCCTCTGACATCGTCAAGGACAGCATCTCACAAAGAGTAGGTGCTAAATCACACTGGGAAACATGAAGTTGCTACGACTAGTGGACCTTGTAAGCTGCCTCCAACCACAGAGAAGAGAGACTCTAGTGACCCATCCCGGCTTAATCTGGGAGAAGCTTGATAGAACTGGGGGAAATGCCTACTTAAGAGGGGCAGGAAGAGAGACCGTAAGAATGGCTCGCGGTATGGGGACTGGAGGAAGAAGCCACTTGGTCCGATGTGAGTATTTTGCTCAAGAAGTTTTCGCTTTTGTTCTTTCCCAAGTGTGAACACCCACACCGGCCCGTGGAGTAATCCTGGAGACCTGAGGAGACCTTAGCATTCTGCATTTCAGAATCTCACAGTTTACCTGAGGAAGAGAAAGGTATGACAGGAGAGAAGCAAGGCCCAGATGCTGCCCTGCTACAGTTCCTCCATCTCTGCCCCCACTTTTCCTGAAAGAGTACTAGCCCTAGGCAGGACAGATCCAACCTCTTGGGGAAGGGCAGCTCATTTTTTTAGATTTCCAATCAATAGCTCCCTCTCTACGGACTATTTTACGAGGCAACTCTGTCTTTCCCTGAGGACCTCTGGTAGATCCCACCTCCCAGCAGCAGATTAAGGAGATATATGATGTCTTCCTTCCAGGCCTTGCATAGGTTTGTCAATTACAGCCCCCGCCCCTGTGGTCAGATTTACAACCACGGGGTCGGGAGTGGGCGGGGTTGGCGTTGCACCACGAGGCACCAACAGGCACGGGGGCAGAGATAAATAATAATAATAAAAAGACAGTACTGCATTTCATTTCACCTAATTTATGGCTTTAGTATGAAACCAGTCCACCCACAGCGCCATCTGGGTCACTCAGAACGTCTGTACAGCAGCAAGAGCGGGTCTGGAAGCTCAGAGCTGTGCGGGAAGAGAAAGGACCGCACCGAGGTGGAGAGAAAAACAAAGGCAAAGGACCACAGCGTTCCCAGACATCATTCTTGGGGCGGCAGGAACACAAATAGGGACCCATTTGACTCTTCATCTGGGCTGTTGATGCATAAACCCTCTTCCACAGTGTCCTCAAACCTCCAGAAGTTTTAATTAAAACAAAAGAAGTGTCAGCAGAAGAAGCACTGGAATATAATTAGGGCCCACCAAATCTAAAGTAATATGGGGAAAAAAGACTAGTAATGAGAGGGAAGCTTTCATGTTCTTACTGAATCCCTGCTCTGTCGCTGACACAAAAATCAATTTCAATAGGCTTTAGTTGTATCTGAACAGGAACGCAGGCGACAGATGAAATTTAGTGAGCAATTTACTGGAGTCATAATGATTTCCATGAAAGAAAGGCTGCAATGAGTGCTCTCAACCAAATGCCTCCTCTGTAAGAACTCTGCAAGAATATGTGTGTGTGTGTGTGTGCGCGCGCGTGCGCGCGCATGTGTATGTAGATATAGATGGGGGGCGAGGGTGGGGATTTTGAATAGTTATCTACGCTTTAGCCTTTTAAAGAAAAGAAAACCTCTTTACCTCACACCTTTTAAGGGCCAATTTTAGCTCCACCCCAGGTGATATGTGTGGATGCCTGGAGACATTTTTTGATGGTCACCAGTGTTCAGTGCTGCTACTGATATCTAGTGGGTAGAGGCCAGAGATGGTAACCTTCTACAATGTACAGGACATTTCCCACCCCCAACAAAGAATTATTGGGCTCCCATTGTCAACCCGGCCAAGACTGACAAACCCCGATTTAAAAGAATTTGACTTTTTTTTTATCTTTATTGGAGTATAATTGCTTTACAATGGTGTGTTAGTTTCTGCTTTGTAACAAAGTGAATCAGTTATACATATACATATGTTCCCATATCTCTTCCCTCTTGCATCTAGGTGCTCAATGAATGCTGAATTCTGGTAAATGTCATAGTCCCCAGAGGCACTAAGGTTACAAAGATCAAAAGAGAAGGCCCTGCCCTCTGGGATCTCCAGTGGAGGTGGGTAAGAGTGGAGGTGTCACCGTTCTTTCTTTGCTTAGCAGTACTTACAAATGAGGGGCATATTTCTCAAATTCCAACATCCATGGCCTTTTAGAACACAGGTAATACCCAATAGCCTGTGAAGCCACTCTCCATCCGGCTTTTGTGTGTGTTAGGAGGCCAATTCTAAAATCTTCACTGTCTCCCAATGAAGCAGCATTTTCTAAATTTCAAAAAACAACTGATAAAGTAATATTGGGGCTAAATAAAATTTGGTTTATATTTAAAATTTGGACATAGAAGTATAATTTTTGCTACTTACATTAATTTTGGAAAGAATATCCTATTTTCATTTCTCAAAAACTGTTAGATCTTCTCAACCACTGTTAGATCTTCTCAACCCTCCATAGTGTGTGTGTGTTCTTTCCCCCTTCTCCAATGTTCAGTTATAGTTTTCAACTATCGGCAGCTCAATTCAGGAATACATTATTTTGTTTGATTAAAATAGAATTCATGATGAAACTTTATGCTTAAATATAAAGGTCAACTATATAAGAATAAAGATATTTGCCTTCATCCAACATAGGTTCTTCAAATGAAGGGATGTAGGGATCTTGCAGTTGTAAGTGATCTGTTTCCAAGAAATAAGGAAAGCAGATTTCTTTTTTTTAAAAGAAAGAATAAGAGGAGCAATATTATTCTCTATTAATGACACCATTCTCCCATTTTAGGCAATTGAGGATTAAAGAGCTGAAGTTTCTTGAAAGTGGCCAAAGGAAAACATCGCAAATAGGGATCCAGCACAGTGTATGAAATGATTATGTCGTTGTCATGGTTCCACACGCATCTCTGCAAAGGCTAAAACCTCTCTCCTGCCAACAGAGGTCTTCTGTGTCGGCAACACAGATCGCACTAGCAACTATGCTTTCCCAGCGAAGGCAAATCATTTTTTAGGTAGGAGGGCAAGAGGACAAAAATGACATCTGAAAACGGAAAGCCTTGTATAAAGGCAGGAAGGCTCTTACATACTTATAATCTTTCAAAGTGGTGGTCAACACGGACTACAGCAATTTGTCAGCAAACACATCCCTCCCTGGGACGCAAGCTGCTGGGAGGAACTGCTCATGTGCCTCTCAAAAGCCTCCACCCTCCCACCAGAACAATAATGCTGGGCGAAAGGTGATGACACCTGAGAAAGAAAGAGGGCTCTTAAGTAAATATGATGTGCCCCAGGATCTGGGCAGGTCACTGACTAGTTAATAAGTGCATTGATTTGCAGCTAAATTTAGCTGTGATCCAACTGTGACCTGTCAGGTAGCTTCCTCTCAGGGAGGGTGAGGTTCCCCTGACTCCAGTGAAATTCTTCTCTCCCACCACAGTTTCATGCTTCCAGCCTAGACTGACTGATCAGGGATTCTGTGAAGGACAAGGAGAGCACCTGGCTGACTTTTCGACCAATCTTCTCATCTCAAGCAGGGATTTCAACTAGTCTCAGAGAAAATCACCAAACTGAGCAGAAGCTTTGGAGCACCTGAGAGATGAGTATGGAAATTAAGAGGAAAAGCTTTGGAGGAGGTGTGAGGAGCCCTTGTACGACTTCCTGGGTCCAGAATTACTTTTGGTGGATAGTTTCCTTATCTGTGAATTGGATATAAAATTATTCGCTCGCTAGCTTGTTGTGAGGATTCAATTAATATATATATACACTCGTGGTATAGTGCCTGGGTAAATGATGATGATATTTCAGTGTTTTCAGTGTTACTTAAAAGGTTCTGTTCTGCCCTCCTGCTGTCCGCCTCCCCCCGACCCCCGACCCCCGACCCAGCCCTGGAACTTTACATTCCTTCTTGCTCTGCTTGCTTCAGATTTTGATTCAAAAATCACCTTTCCTCAGGAGTCCTTCCCTGGCCATCCTATCTGAAAATTCAGCTCCACCCTAGCTCTTACTATATCCTCCTCCCCTGCTTTATTGTCATCGAACAAATGATAAGTCTTATTATTTATTTTGTACATTGGGCAGCTCTCACTCTAGAATGGGGGTGTCTTGAGGGCAGACGCTTCTCTTTGTCTTGTTCACTCTCTGTCTTCAGTGGCAGATCAGTGCCTGCACTCAATGAATACGGGCTGTAAGAATGAATCCCCAACCCTGGTGGCAACACTTGTCCAGGTCCCTCTGTTCTCATAAAAAAAATCACAGCATCTCTTATTCGGAGGCATAACAACTGATAGAACAAGTACTATCATCAAATGAGAAAACTGAGGCTCAGAGAAGCAGACTTTTTGCAGGTCATATTTTCCATTCAGATTGGCCTTGCATAAAAGTAAACCAAGCAAAAATGTATTACTCCTTTTTAATTCTATTTAAAATTCTCCCTAATGCTAAAGGGTAAAGAATAGAGCTATAAAATAAAATGCCTGACAATCAGCGTATATTTTGTCTAGGAAGATTTATTTGTGTAAACATATATAATTGTTCTATTTAAATGTTAGCAACATGGATTCAAAAGTTATATAAGAGTATGGAAACATTGCAAAGTATTTAACTGGAGGTGACTGCATCTCCAAATTATATTCCTGCTAGCAGCAGCCAACAGATCAACCTTACAGGTAAAATTAAGGATGAGGTTGTTTGTGCCTTTTGAACCAAAGAGGACACTGGATAAACTTTCCTTGACACAATTGTGGAAAGATGGAGCTAGTACATTCACCTAAACCTGTAAGACCTCAATCAGCTAAGGTCACCTGCACAAAAGAATGAAGAATTGCCTTTCCTTCCTCCTCTTCCTCATTTCCAGTTGTGGAATAGGTGTAGGCATATGGCCAAAGATTCAAATATCAAATCTAATTTAAACCTAGTCACCAGGACCTGATTTCTGTCACCTTGGGCCTTAGGTACTTGCTTACTAGCCAAAATATCAGTATACATCTGCATTTCTTTGGTATTTAGCCCAGCAGTCTTGCATTTGCAACATTAATGATTTATTTCATCCATAATGGATGGATGTCTTCAGTAAGGATGGTAAGAAAATCTTCAGTCTTCAGTAAGGATGGTAAGAAAATCAAAATGGTGCTCATTTAAGCAAATAACTGAACTGATAGTTTTCATTATTAAAGTGTGACTTATGACATCTCAAGATCTCCTAACCAGAAAAATCTGTCTTAGATTTAGCAAACCATTAAATGATAGTATTTTAATGCCAGTAATAATACAATGTATTAATTTATTAATCATTGATGGACATTCAACAATGTACAGATGCGACCATTGAAAACTACATAAGAACTGTACATACTATGCTTAAAAGGCTTGAATTACACTTTTTAAAACATTATATTTCTGTTTCTATATGTTTTAATATTACTTTTTCTCTTTGAGAAACATACCTTTTAGAAAACAAACTCAAAATCGACGAAAAATCCTCGGAAGATAGTAAATGCAGTGGAGCTGAAGGGTAACAGTACATACATTCTATTCAGAATTTGATCAGTTTCCAATTTTTCAATAAGGCTCTAGGCAAATCTCTTTTAACTTTTCATGCATTTTATAAAGAAGGGAAAGAGAAATACTTGCTACGCCTGTTTTATAGGACAAAAATGCAAACAAGAGCAACCACATAGAGTGAGTTCTTATGACTCAACTGACTGAGTCAACATTTCATTGTGTTGTTCATGATAACGTCCAATAGAGTTGTCTAATCTTGACAATTTCTGTTCAGGGGTTCACGACGTATCACAAATACAATCAGTACAAGATTCCCTTATTCAGCAAAATAAGACCATAAAAAACTTTCCAAAAAACCTCATTTCTATAAATGGAAATGGATTTCAGCACACACTGGAATGTGGTCAAGTTTTTACAAAGAAAGGTCTTATAAAGGAAATCTAATTTCACATAAAATGGGCATAATAATTATAATAAGTTAAAAAAAAAAACCTTCTTACCCTAGTCACAAGCCACATTGTTACACAACTCCAAGAAACACCAATCCCATTCTTTTCTATATAAATGGAAATTTCCTGGAGTTGAACAACATGGCAGCCTGTAATTAAAATTTAAATTCACAGACTACTTACTGAGCACCTGTTATATATGTAAAGTGCTGTGTCAGTCTCTGAGTCATAATAATCATAATTATTAAAATTTCTTGCACTAACTTAAGTTCATTTTAATAGAGTTTACTCCTAAAAGAAGATTTATAAAAATATGGGTTTTTTTCCTGTTTGTTTCACTTTCAGAGGCTTCCTCAAGTCATGGCATCTTATTTTGGTGAAGACACCATTAAAAAGAAAATCTCTAATATATGTGGTCCTTACAAGACACAATAATTACCTTAAAGAAAAATAGCAAGAAAGAAATCCACCTTATCTCATTGAGACAGAACTGTTTTTATTAGATCCAGAATATTCTTTTCTAATTTATTTTGCAAGGTCCTCCAAGGACAACCCTACTGCAGAAAAAAATTGAAGAGGATTGAGATTTTAGAGAGGCTGTCTTTTTTTTTTTTTTTTTTTTTGGCTGAGTTGGGTCTTTGTTGCTGCATGCGGGCTTCTCACTGAGGTGACTTCTCTTGTTGCGAAGCATAGGCTCTAGGCGCGTGGGCTTCAGTAGTTGCAGCACGCGGGCTCAGTAGTTGTGACACACGGGGGCCCACTTGCTCTGCGGCATGTGGGATCTTCCCAGACCAGGGCTCAAACCCGTGTCCCCTGCATTGGCAGGCAGACTATTAACCACTGTGCCACCAGGGAAGCACAAGAGAGGCTGTCTTTTAAAGGCCATGATACAATTTTAACTTTGTGCTTAGTGCTATACTATTCTCATCAAAGATTGTTTTTACTCAAATAGTCAACATTATAATACATTCTCAAATATATTCACTCTTCCTGAAAAAACAAAACTTTTCTCAAACAGTTTGATAAATGACAGCAAGGAATTTCCTGCATTTCAGTTTATATTTGCTAGTACAGAATCACTCTCCAGTCTGGTCACATATTATTTCTGCCACAGTTTTAGGGGAAGATGCTATTAAGAAAATATCATGTTTTTCAATTTGAAATTTAATCTACCAGCCTATGTGTTACAAAGGTCAGATGGAAATGAACTTTATGATTGTATTTTATTAATCGACACACCTCTATTTGATATATTCCAATCAAATTGAAATTTGATTAATTACTTGAAAAATTAATTCAATGGCAGTAAGATAACAACAACTTACTGGTTCTCTCTATATATATCATAGGAACTTGACTATACTTCAACAAGAGACCTGAAAGTACTATGAGATTATGAAAAAGGAGCAAGGAAGCTACTTAGAAAGATTTGTATAAGTTTGTTAACTATTTTGCACTTAACTGCACCATTAATTATTTACGAAAAATTTCTTTCTGGATTACCAATATTCTCAGATACTCTTAGGAAATACAGTATTAAAGCAAATGATTTGGAAAAAAGAAGTTGGAATAAGAGGACACAGGAATTCAGATCTGTTGAAACGTCAACCTCCATCGTGTACAAAGGAGCCAGCAGTGCAGGGATTTGGGTTCTATAAAACAAAGACCTTAGGGGCTTCCCTGGTGGCGCAGTGGTTGACAGTCCACCTGCCGATGCAGGGGACGCGGGTTCGTGCCCTGGTCCGGGAAGATCCCACATGCCGCGGAGCGGCTGGGCCCGTGAGCCGTGGCCGCTGAGCCTGCGCGTCCGGAGCCTGTGCTCCGCAATGGGAGAGGCCACAACAGTGAGAGGCCCGCGTATCGCAAAACAAAAAAAAACAAAACAAAGACCTTAGACCTTTACTCTTCAACACTGCACTTAGGTAAATATGTAATTAATACTAACTCCACAACCTAAATTGAAGTTAGAGAAGTTAGAAGTTCCTGTGAGAGTGATTTGAATGATTTGGAGGAAGGTGTCAACACATTCATGATATCACAGGCTAAGGAACAGGCTGAGAAAAATACGTAGTAACAGGCATCAACTATATGAATGTCGCTAGAACAGTGGATCACCTTTTATATGAAAAATAAAAGAAACAATAAATTTAACTCATAATTTAAAATTTTAAATTTTCTTATAAAGTAGACTTGATGAAAGGGTCAGAGTTACCTAGGGAGGTTGGGACATCTTTTTAAGATACTTTTACAAAAACAGAATTAGATCCTGAGGATTTTCCTATGATGAAGGTGTTATAGTACTCCATAATGGAAAAGGGAAAACCCAGATTAGGGGTTAAAAATCTGTACCGTGATTTGTTTTTTACAATTTATACATTTCTTTCCCATAGATCATCTCATTTGCTATTGATAACTTTCCTCTGAATACCTACTAATACAAATATGAATAAAACGCTGTTTCTTGCCCTCATGGAATTTAAAGTCACAGCTTTCCTATATTATACGTTTTTAATATTGTGAATATTTTAATTTAAGGAAACGAACATCAAGTCCTGTGGGAAATGGTAAGAAAAAGAGAATTGGAGGTGGGGAGTAGAAAAGAAGCAGAAGTAGGTGTTTGTATAGGGCTGTCTTGAAACCATAAAGGAAGTAAAGGCAAGGGAGACGGGAGAGTGGAACTTCAGGCAGATGGCAAAGAGTGTGAATGAGAGAGAGAAGGCGAGGGAAAGGGAGAGGGAGGGAGGCAGGGAAAGAGAGAGAATGTTGCAGAAGAGGGTAATGAACCCAGATCAGCCTATTCTGCCACATTCTGGATGTCACGGGACAAAGCAAATCCTGAGCCCTGAGGGAGTTGAGAAATGCATACTAGGATACTCTGAGCTGGACTTGCTTAGATAAACATCACCCAAACTCTTCCCAAGTCAGATAAAAAGGTACTTGTTTGAGACAACAGTGGAAACTAAGATGACTCCACAACTGTGAGTAATAAATTAGATGCCACTGAACACTTGGATTGGAGAAGCAGTCAAAGAAAATGTGTCTTCCCTAAATGTAAGACCAGACACTATAAAACTCTTAGAGGAAAACGTAAGAAGAACACTCTTTGACATAAATCACAGAAAGATCTTTTTTGACCCACCTCCTAGAGTAATGGAAATAAAAACAAAAACAAACAAATGGGACCTAATGAAACTTAAAAGCTTTTGCACAGCAAAGGAAACTATAAACAAGACGAAAAGACAACCCACAGAAGGGGAGAAAATATTGCAAACCAATCAACGGACAAAGGATTCATCTCTAAAATATATAAACAGCTCATGCAGCTCAATATTAAAAAAACAAACAACCCAATCAAAAAATGGGCAGAAGACCTAAATAGACATTTCTCCAAAGAAGACGTACAGATGGCCAAGAGGCACATGAAAAGCTGCTCAACATCACTAATTATTAGAGAAATGCAAATCAAAACTACAATGAGGTATCACCTCACACCAGTTAGAATGGGCATCATCAGAAAATCTACAAACAACAAATGCTGGAGAGGGTGTGGAGAAAAGGGAACCCTCTTGCACTGTTGGTGGGAATGTAAATTGATACAGCCACTATGGAGGACAGTATGGGAGTTCCTTAAAAATCTAGAAATAGAATTACCATATGATCCAGCAATCCCACTACTGGGCATATATCCAGAAAAAAAAACATAATTCAAAAAGACACATGCACCCCAATATTCGTTGCAGCACTATTTACAATAGCCAGGTCATGGAAGCAACCTAAATGCCCATCGACAGACGAATGGATAAAGAAGACGTGGTACATATATACAATGGAATATTACTCAGCCATTAAAAAGGAACGAAATTGGGTCATTTGTGGAGACGTGGATGGACCTAGAGACTGTCATACAGAGTGAAGTAAGTCAGAAAGAGAAAAACAAATAGCGTATATTAACACATATATGTGGAATCAAGAAAAATGGTACAGATGAACCGGTTTGCAAGGCGGAAATAGAGACACAGATGTAGAGAACAAACGTATGGACACCAAGGGGGAAAGAGCGGAGGGGTGGGGGTGGGGTGGGATGAATTGGGAGATTGGGATTGACATATAGACACTAATAGGTATAAAATAGATAACTAATAAGAACCTGCTGTATAAAAAATAAATAAATTAAATTTAAAAAAAGCAAAACAACAAAAAAGAAAATGTGTCTTCATATTCACACTTCAAAACAAGACAGATTCTAATTACATCAGTAAAAATACGGGGGCTGGAAATAATAAACAGTATGTGGTCATCATAGATGGTAAGTGAAAAGTATCATTCATAGCTAATACCTACTTAGTGCTTACTATGTCAGGCACTGTTTTAAGCCTTTTACATATCTTAACTCATCATGACCCACTATGAGGTAGGTATTAGTATTATCCTCATTTTACAGACGAGGAAACTAAGATACAAACCAGTTACACACCTTGTCCAAAATATCTGTTATTTAAGATATGTAGCTTCTCATTGATGGTCATTTCACTTACTCCATTTTCTTTATTGCTTCATTTAATAACCAAAAAATATTTCACAGGGCTTTCAGGAGTTTACTTGCAACCTTAGTCTTTCTAGCACTAGTTACTCTCTCAAGATTTGGGGTTTTCAGCTATGATTTCTCAAAATGGAGTTTTCAGAAACTCTCAGCTTGAGAAACTGATATTATGATGGACAGATGCCCAAATATTTCACAGAATCGGAGCTAGGGCAGCCAACACAGATTGGGCTGGACAGGAATGGTAGCAAAGTTAAGACTTTAATTCAGTCCTAAATGATCAAAGGGACTAGATCAGGAGAAAGACAGGGAAGGACATTTAAGGCACTGAACACAGGTATTGGTCAAAGTATTAGGAAGAGCCAGAATCTGTGTATGGCTGTGACAACATATGTGTATGGAAAACAGCAGGAAATACGGTTGGAGAAATAGACAGGGTCCCAGTCAAGAAGAACTTCCCATGCCATACTAAAGACTATGACATTAAAGGGTTTATGCTGGGAGTCACAGGATCAGATTGGATTCCAGAAAGGACACACTGTCAGTGTCTTCCACACCCCATCCTCACCTCCTCCCTCACCACCATCAGCTCCAGCACTCAGTTCATCCATCCTCTACCATGATTTGGAGACTATTAAACCAGTCGGGATCTGAAACAAAGTCTGTGGCAGAGAGAAGAGAATGGATCCAAGGGATAAATAAGAAGGAGAATCAACAGGACTTTTATACAGGAAGGAGCTGACATTTCTGGCGTGTGAATCTGGATGGGTCAGGGTACCACTCCCTGAGACAGAAGACTCACAGGAAAACATGAAGAGGGGAGGCCGTGACTTCAGTCTGAAACATACAAGGTTTCAGGGGCCTGATGAACACCAGACTCGTGTGCCCACTAGGCAGCCAAAGAGGAGGCTAAGCTTCAGGGGGTTGAGCTGAACTCACAAAAGGACACTAAGAAAAAATAACCAGAGGCTGAGAAAAGAGAAAGGTGCAATGTCAAAGGAAGTTAAGGAACGAGAAAATTTCAGAAAGGAGGGTGTGGTGAGTTTTTAAAAGGAGGGTATAGTCAGAACTAGATGCTACAGGAGACCGTGGGAAATAAGGACTGAAAAGGGCTCATTCAATCTGGCAATGATGAGGCCTCTGGGGTAAAAGCAGGAATTATAAGGCAGAGACAGAAGCCAGATTAAACATAGGGAAGGGAAAAAATGGGAGGTGACCGAGGGGAGACAAAGAAGGTAGAAAAATGTTGGCTCAGTTTGGAAAGAGATAGACACTGATACTGAGGTCTCACTGAAGAAGTCTGTGCTGAGAGGAGCAAGGCCCCAGAAACAGGAGAAGGGAGCCTACACCCATGCAGGAGGACCAGTCTTGAACAGAAGAAGGGAAAGGTCTTGCACCAAGACAGGATGGAAGAAGGTAAGAATGTAGGTGGGCAAAGATGAGCTGGTAGAGGGAGAGAGAAGCATTGTGGGATACCTGTCCACTGGCTCTACTTTCTCCAAGAGGCAGGCAGGAAGGGCACCTGCAGAGAGTACTGAAGCCAGGGGCAGTAGAAGGGAGGAGAGGAAAAGTTTTGGAGTAATTCTTCCAGGAACAGGAGAAGGAACTGAGTAGGTAAGTACCATAGACGATTAAGTAGTACCGAGTGCCACTGGGGTTGGGTTTTGTGCTTTTCCCTGAGTTGTGTCGTGCAGCCCAAATGCAGAAAAAGGAAGCAAATGGTTGGACTGATCTAAGGTAAGTTGTCTGCAAGGTGGATATTCGGGAAGACAAAGGGCACAGGAGATAGCACATATTGGCTTACAATGATTAAAATAAGGAATCATGGGGCCCAAGGCTGGATAGACAAGTTATTAAAGTTTCAAGACTGACAGAAGGGACCAGAAGGTTTATTCATAAAGAGCAGGTGTGCAGGGTGTGAGGGGGTATAAACAGGAGAGTCAAAGACTGTGTTCTGAGATTGGGATGCTGCATATTTAAGATTTTAAAAGCAGAACAGACCTGGGTCATGATAAGTCCAGGCTGTGAGTCGCAAGAGCGGGGCACTGTTACAGGTCATAGTAATACAATTATAGTATCAATATTATCCCATTTCACTGATGAGCCAAAGATTAGGTGACTTATTCAAAGTCACAGCTAATTAACGGCAAGGCCAAGGTTTTAATCCAGACCTTTGCTGCCAAATCCTGTGATCTTTTCATACAAAATCATTTCACTCGGTACTCTTTTCTTCCAACCTTTGAATAAGAAATAATAAGATGGCGATTTTGCTTTCAGTCTAGAACCAAGTTATAAATAAAAGAAAGCTATAAATCTGATTTAAAATGCAAGTGAAAGTGACAGTATTATTTTAAGTATTCTGGTTATTACCTCTAGTGTAGAAGCTTATGAAATTCTGTTAAAATGTACCTTTTTACACAGTGTTTTCTTATTATAAAAGCATTCAATATAAATAGCTATCTAACATGGCAACAAAAATAGTTAAGAACCATTTTAGCTTATGAAACATAAATCCAGCCTGAAGTGGCAGGTCGGCCATTATGTCACTGCACTATACCCCACTAGCTATCAAGTACCAGGCTGCTTTAGGATGATTTAGGAAGATGAGGAGATATAACAACACATATTTCCAACCCAAGTATATTTAGGTATATACCCCAAAGTGAACACCTGATTTGTTCAAATGTAAATGGGGCTGCCATTTTCTTTTCGAAGAATCACGCGAGCCCAGAAAATCCAAGGAAGCTAAGGATGCTGGCGGCGGGCATAAATGGCAAATGAGAGCCCTACTGCAGTTAGTTACTGCTAACCCCATCCTGGGCAGCCCTTAGGATATTATACATTAACAGGCGTATTCAGATGGAACGATGGTGGTAAACATAACTCAATCTGGAATAATTCATTACAAAAGGCAAATGAAAAATGTCAAATTTGCTACCTATGACGTCAGCTATTACTGCCCTTTACTATCTGTTAAAGGGAGGAGCCTGCAGGAAAACATATTCTTCACACATTCTCACATACGGTTATACCATAGCTATTTATTTCACCCACTCTTGAAGCAGCAGGGTTTTCCTCTGTCAGCCAAGGCCCATCCAACCCAGCTTATCAAGATTCTCCAACTGTTCCTGGGATTCCTATTCTCCCTATTAGTAGCTACTAGCTTGCTTTTCCTGAGTAACTACTTGCCAGGTTAGGACTTTACCTGGACTGCTATTTAATCCACACATCAGCCACGTGAAGTAGGTACAGTTACCATCCCCCATCCCCATTCTACAGATGAGGAGAGTGGGGCACAGTCACAAGATCACACAGATGGTAAGGCCTGGCTCTTAGCCACTCCCACATACCCTCTCCATGCCTCAGCCTTTACTACGTCCCCATCCAGATTTCACCCAACTTCTGCTCTACATCTCAGAGGTCACGTGTTCGGGAAAGCTCCCCACTTACTTGTATCCACACTGATCACTCCCTTTCTCAGAGGAAGCTTCTTCATGCCCAGATAGAAGCCTTGCTTTGTACCAGCATAAGCACCCTCTAACATTCATGGGGAGGACCTTGGGGAGACCAACTGGGCCTGTCCGCCGGGAAACTGGTGTTGACAGATGAGACAGTGTCTTCACAGAAATGAGGTTGGGTTAAATAACATCAGCGCTTTAAAAATTCTAAGATGTAATCCAAGCCCTGCTTCCTCAAGGTGTTCAGGAATAGGGATTCCTGCAAATCTGAATTACGTCTTTTCTTTAATCTCATGTGCTCAAACCTGGTAGACTTGAAAGACTAGCAAAAATGAATGTTAGAGCTGTTAGAGACATTTGTGCGCAGTGATGTTAACCCCTTCCAGCCTACTCCTCCAAGGCCACGCAGGCAACTTAGAGAACAGCAAGGACTCCAACTCCTTCAGCTGTGGGAGGAAGGAAGAACACTGCCCCCGTGTTCGGAGAATCTTAGGTCTGCACCAGGCGCTGTCACCTACCAGCTGCGTGACCACCAGCAAATCACTACGATCTCTCTGGGCCTCAGTTTCCACCAGTAAAACAAGAGTAATGATACCTAAGGCTGTTGTAAGAACTAAACGAGCTGGCAGATGAAAGTTTGTAAAATGTATGATGCTCTGAAAATGCTACAATTTTCCATTATGACTTTACATTTGGGATATCAGACACTTGTGTTGGAAACCTTTTCTTTTCCTTACAATTCTCTGTTGCAGCAATCATCCACTGATGGCGTCCAAGATCACTGTCAAATACAGTGTCTCTTATTCAAAGGCACCAACTAGCAAAAGACCACAAGCATAATGTGTTCTGATGCATCTGAAAATGTGTGTTTGACCAAGGAATAGCTGAAGCTCACCTCAACTGCAGCGGGAAAACCAGTAAACCCAACAAAAGGTATCACCTATATACATCGACTGCCAGACAACTTAAAGGTGGGTAATGGGGTATTGAAGATAAACCAGAGCACATGTTGTAACCTTCATGGTTTTCCTGGGCACACCTGGACAAATAGTAGAGACCAGGACACAGATGTAAGGACTTACTGTAGGAGGGAGAAGTGATCATTTCTTGACACCTTTAAAAGATGATGATTTCAAGAGTGTCGACTGCTTTGGTCCGTTCCAGCATGAGGCTTGTCACTCTTGCTGCTGGAGGTCTGAGATGATGTCTGAACGTGTTTGGGTCATGATTTTGATGATCTGTACTGATAGCCGGGCCCAGAAGTGAAGAGTAGGAAATGCCATAGTAGTTACCAACCTTCCTTCCACTGTTTTGGGGTAATTTCCTCTGGCCAAGGCAGGTTAGCAACTAGGGTTGGGGTGGAAGCAGGGTGCAAGGGCACTGCATGGTACTCCTTACTATGAGATGTTTCATCTAACTCAGATCCACAGAATATATGTGCTTAGTTGGGGCCTAAGTTACCAAGAACTTTAATTTCCTATTAGACTATTTGATATTTAATACAAATATTGTGTCCAATTTTATTTAACAAAACTACTGGGACTTGCACTGAAAATGGATTTTGTCTCTAGGCATTAATACCATTGATGTTGAAATCATTTTAAAACTGCCTTCACCACATTCCTCTGAATATTGAAAAAGAATTACGACCCATCTATATTTGTTACAGAGCATATTTGATTTTTTTAAAAGAGTTTGATATCTTTCCAAACAGGTAAAGAAGGAGAAGGATCATGTTGAATAAAAGCACTGTAGGGTTTCCCTGGTGGCGCAGTGGTTGGGAGTCTGCCTGCCGATGTGGGTTCGTGCCCCGGTCCGGGAGGGTCCCACATGCCGCGGAGTGGCTGGGCCCGTGAGCCATGGCCGCTGGGCCTGCGCGTCTGGAGCCTGTGCTCCGCAACGGGACAGGCCGCAGCGGTGAGAGGCCCGCATACCCACCCCCCCCCCCAAAAAAAGCACTGTAAAGCTAAAATGATAAGTGACCAAAAAGCTACTTGGTAGTTTGTGCACCTCATCTCCAAAAGAAGGTAGCCCTCAAATACATAAGGCAATTGCATTATTTTTGAAAGAAAAAGGTATAGTCTTCTACTCTGAAGGAAGGACATCGATTTGCACAGTTAAATTTTGGGGTCTGCATGTCTTCTCTTTACTTAACTGGTCACCTGTAAAACCTTTTGTGTTACTCTCTAGTTTGTGTGTGTGTTTGTTTACATAAATTTCTTCACTGGAAGCAGTATATGGAGAGAGAATGCCTCTATACCTTTCCTGTGCTCGCCACCTGGCTCCAGCCTAGTGCCGGGCATATGGTAGGTATTGAATAAATGACTGAATAGGCTTCAAATTTTAACTCTACATAAATACTCTGAACATAAGAACTAGAAAACCAAAGGGATTTGTGCAGCTGGTAGAAAATTTACGCATTCATTTATATGAACAGATGATATTAAACATTGGGGGTGGGGGAAGAGGAGAAGACGGAAACAAACTCATGAAAAGAACCAGCATCTCGTACCACATCGTCCCTGAAAGTGTCATAAATTTCCATTTGTCTTCTGATAATTCAAGGTAGGTAGCCTGCATATTAAAATATAATGGTGGTAGCACTGCACTGCTCTCCCCACTTAGAAGGGAAAGTACTAAAGCCAGCATGTGGCCTGCCAGCGTGAATTCAATCAGAGCAATACTGTCTATCATTGCGTAGAATCGATTCTTAGACATTCATAGTGTAACTCTGATGTAAGAAAGCAGTTTGGTTAGTTTATCTCTTTAGGAGAGAGAAAACAAATCTGGGTTTTGTAAGAAAGGGAAAAAGGGATAAGCGTGGTGGGTTGGGTGGAACACGAGGTCCAAGTGACACCATCCAGTTCCCTTAGAACGTGAAAATCAACAGCTGGGATTTTATCAAGTCAGAGAGAGAAAATGGGCATTTAAAGAAAATTTAAATGGAAGGAGGGGGTAGTGAAGCATTTCATATTTTAGAATGCATGGTTTTACCAGGGCAGAAGTAAGCCACTCTCCTTCACTTTTTGAGTTAACAAAAGTATCTGGGAATATCAAGCCAGGACTTCAGAGCAGCCCTTCTGGCAGCCTGTGGGAGGCTGCGAAGGCCTCTCATTCCAGCCCCTCACTCAGGCTCCATTCTTCCACCTTCGGATTTGGTTTGTCTGGTAAATCAAGCTAAAAACAAAACCTGCCATGAAGCCTCGGCATGCTTCTCTGTTACCCCAACCCTGAGCTCGAGCTTGGGACCATATGGGTGTTTTAACCCTCCTTCTTTTAGATCTGATTTCAAGAATATAAGATACCAAAGGGCAGTTATTTTTTTAAATTCTCTCAAATGTCACAACTAGGAAGAAATGTAGGCTGGCAGGGCCACCAAGACCCTAGAGTAAAGGCGAGTGACAAACCTTCTCCACCATCCTCCCTACAGGGAAATCTGATCAATGAATCCAGCCACCTTCTCCCTTAAAGAACAAACTCCATAAAATTAAGTTTAAAACTAGATACCGAAGATTGGAAAATGACAGGAAATGTCTTTATTCTACTAATAAGTACTTCCGGAGAATTCAACAGAACAAAAGATGTAACCAGCGGGCCTTCCATTGTTTAAATAACCTCTTTTTAAAAACACACAACTGGGGACTTCCCTGGTGGTGCAGTGGTTAAGAATCCATCTGCCAACGCAGGGGACACAGGTTTGATCCCTGGTCTGGGAAGATCCCACATGCCGCGGAGCAACTAAGCCCATGCGCCACAACTACTGAGCCTGTGCTCTAGAGCCCGCGAGCCACAACAACTGAGCCTGTGTGTCATAACTACTGAAGCCCGCACACCCTAGTGCCTGTGCACTGCAACTACTGAGCCCACATGCTGCAACTACTGAAGCCCGTGTGCTCTAGGGCCCGTGTGCTGCAACTACTGAGCCCGCATGCTGCAACTACTGAAGCCTGCACACCTAGAGCCCGTGCTCAGCAACAGGACAAGCCACCGCAATGAGAAGCCTGCGTGCACATCGCAACGAAGAGTAGCCCCTGCTCGCCGCAACTACAGAAAGCCCGCGCACAGCAATGAAGACCCAACACAGCCAAAATAATAATAATAATTTTAAAAATTAAAAAAAAATAAAAACACACAACTGGCAAAATTATGAAATGTTTCATAACTTTCAGGATCTGGACATGGCTCAGACGACCAGCCATCTCAATCTCTCTTTATATTTCACTTTTTTAAAAAAAAAATCCGCTCTTAAATCCTCAATTCACACCAAAATACAAATGACTAGTAACTACATTAAGTATCCTCTTTCATAAGTATCCTCTTTCATATCCTTGTTCATTTTAGCAAGAAATGATAGTAACTTGTAGCACTTGTATAACAACACAACAAAGACATTCTGTAGCTCATTAACACTGATCTTCTTAACGTAGGCTATCCATTATTAAAGGCATTTTATAGAATAAAATCCCCAAATAGTCTTTGAAAGATGAATTGACTTTCTTAAAGTCCATTCTCCAATTCTTCTGACCCCTAAAACCACCCACACTCTTCCCCTATCAGGCTGCCGCAAGATGAAGGGGTGATTAATCAATTTACAGAATTTCAGGCTTTACCCAGACTACCGGAGAACTCAATTCTTAGGGTTTTAACATTTGCTCACAACTTCCTCTTATAAACCCAGACTCCCTGCAACTGTAAGTTCAGTTTCTGGCTATATAGTACCAAAATAAATTAAGTTAGAAACAAGCATCCCCCAGAAGCTTCACACTGTATTGATATTAATAAACCCACAAGCCTCTCTTTTTGGTGGAAAACAAACAATATTATTATGAATGAGATTTCTATTACTGGATGAAGACTCTATCCATTCCTTTCCAACTAAGATTTAAGGGCTAAATGAAAATCTCCGTTTTATAACATTAATCCATCATTTTGTGATAAAGTTTGTGGGCAGATAACACACCAAAGAGACCCATTGTTTTAATTCTATTTCAGAATCAGAATGTGATATGCAAAATATAAGCACAGAAATGTTATTTATGGAAAATATTTATGATTCTTCACTGTTTTCAAATAAGCAACGTAAGTACTTTCTCGTTTGGAGTATGGTAACGGCTTTAACAATTGTGTTCTAAGAAGCAAAATGAAAAGGGATTTAGTATGTAGGTTAATGATATGGCTTTTCCAAAGATTCAAAATGAGAAAGCCATTTTAATGTATCTAATGATCACTTTGAATTTGCAGCACCCGTCCCACCTCAGCCTCATCCCCTAATTTGGGTTCGTAACTACATTTATTCTGCCGGGCTGGAGCTGATTTTGAAGTTGCAATGTGTTTTATTTGATGCCAATTCAATTTAGAAAATAAAGGAGTGAAGTTCTTGAAAGAAACATCTTGCCAACAACACCTGTGATACTGATGGAGATGCTATTAATCACTCCTTTGGTTTATGGAAAATCCCAGGTTCAAATAAACCTAAAAGATCCCTCAACTTCTATCCCCTAACTGCCCACGAAGAAACAGTAGATTTTTCTAAAGCAATCCGGGTGACAAATGCTGTCTGGTGATAAGCAATGCTCCCTGGCTTAGGTAGAGCCAAAGCAGTTTCAGAGACAAGCTACAAATCATTTTGAAAGTTCCCTGTTTTGCAAGCTCCAGATACAAGCTTTAGCTATTTTTCTATTCACTACCTAGACATCACCTGCTCATCAACAGATTGTAAAATATCTCGCAGTGGCAAATTTCCAAAGAAGGTGTTCTCAGGTAGCCTAACCACTTACCCACTCGACTGACTCTTCAAAAGCAGCAGAGAGGAAATACAAAGTTGTCTGGTAAGTCAGACGATGAGATGAATTCAAGCTGAGGAGCCTGAATACGGGCAAAGGAAGAGTTTGTGTCACAGGCCCAAAGGAACAAAGCTGATTTTGTTGTATATCCTTAGGTGTCATGGCTCACATCCCCGGGTACCTTTAGACACCACAGGTGGGGCTGCGGCTTAGTGCTTCAGAAATGTCCTTCTGTTAAAAGGACACTGAAAAGTCATAAACACCACAAGAGTCTGCTCTGTCCTTTCTAAGCCCTCGATGGTTTGAAATCTGTCACATCTCCTTGGGTTCATATTTAGAGTGGATACAGGGTTATCTAGGTCCCCAGGTGGGACAAGAAGGAAGGCGGTTCTGTACAACCACAGAAAGGAGTAGACAACAAAGTATTCTGAGCAGCCCGTAAGACAGATATTTACTACATTGCCATGCAGGGAGAAAAGAAGAAAAACATAAACCCCACAAGGCAAAAAGGAAAAGTGTCCACAGCCTCACCGCCTTGCCTGTTTGAAGCATGGTTGTTGTTTCAGGATGTTTCCAAGTCTTGTTTCCTTCCTCAGTTATTTTCTCTACTTCACCACGCATGAGAACCAAAAGCCGACTATTAGAAATTCTCACACTGCCAGAAATTCAACAAATGACTACAATTCCCAAGGCCCAGGGCCTAGAGATATACCAGCTGAGAATTAAAATACGGAGAAGAAAAAAAACCTATAAAGAGGTTGATTAGCTTATGTGCTACAGTCCAGGGAGGCGGAGCATTTTGCTGGGAAACAGCCAGGGTGTCCCCCTGGGGAGACTCTAGTTTCTTAACCAAGTGAGATGCTGGGGAGCTCCTCTCTGAGATACTTCACAAACACTCAGAAACCAAAGCCACAGACGGGAAGGACAAAGGGCTCTTGGGGAGCTAGTCCACGAAACCTCAGGAAATACTATATTCACCTCTAGCTGATTTCCTCTAAGCTTCAAGGTCAGATACCACTTTAAAGAGGGTGAATAGCTGAAGGGCCATCTGATTTACTTCCTACTGATACAAAAGAGAAGCCATTTATTTCTACTAGTGGGGATGGATGGATTCAGAACCCATCCCATTTTGATGCCTGGGCTTCTGTATGACACCAGAAGGGCATTTGGAAGAAGCCTAGCTGGGATGAAGACTGGAGTTTGAGGCCAAGGATCACAATTAACTAAATGCTTATGCAGGACAGTACAATAACTTTGGCCTCCTTCCTGCAGAGAGAGTCCTCTGCACTGCACCAAGGAATGGGTGTGTGACCGTGCATGTTTCCAGTTTGGTGTGAAAAATCAGGAAAAAAATAACTCTACCGGGCTTCCCTGGTGGCGCAGTGGTTGAGAGTCCGCTTGCCGATGCAGGGGACACGGGTTCGCGCCCCGGTCCGGGAGGATCCAACATGCCGCGGAGCGGCTGGGCCCGTGAGCCATGGCCGCTGAGCCTGCGCGTCCGGAGCCTGCGCTCCGCAACGGGAGAGGCCACAACAGTGAGAGGCCCGCGTACCGCAAAACAATAAAAAGTAAAAAAATAACTCTACCGCTAAGAGATACTTCCACTTCCCCAGGTCTGAACATCCTTTCCATGTTTCTTTAAACTTGAACAGCACCCACGAGGAACTATTTATTCTAGCTCTAAAGTGGGGAGGACATAATGAACGGCTGCCTTGAAATGGTCAGGAGGAGAATGAAGCCATGAAAGAGGCAGCGCTAGACCTGTTCCGTCTCAAAGGAAGATGCTGCTCGCCGCTGTGTGGCACTCTGTGGAGGTCTGGAGCGTTTGAAGAATCAGGGGATTGTGTGTGGGGAGGACCAGGGCACATGCTGCTGTAGGACTGGCAGTTCACCTTCCACATGCTCAACAACAAAGGAATTTAAGCCATTACATATACCTGTCCACATTAGGGCAGCAAGTGAATTTATTGAGCATTGCAGGCATGCAAATCCCAGTTCTCCCTCTCCCAGTCATGTGACCCTCGGTCTCTCCTCTTCTCAGAATAATAGCATCTCCCATCTCAGATAGGCACTTGGAGATGGTCCATGTAAAACACAAAGCAGATCCTCAAGATATGATGACAATTGTGATTACCATAGACCTAATTTAATTGTATGTATGCTCGTCACAGCACCCTGTCCTTGTGATCTGGCTTCTCAGAATGGAAAACAACACTTTGATGACAATGAAAGCAAGCTGGGCATCTCAGGTACTTGAGAACCCATGCCGCCTGTAAAGCCCAGCCTGGGTTCTCACGGGTACCTGAGAGAGCCAGGGAGGCCATCTGCCCAGAGCCTCTTCTCTGGGAACATTAACACCCCCCATTCATCTTTGCCATAAACTAAGCCGCACTTCATGTGATGCTCTGGAGGGCAGGCATCTCTACTCTTTCATCACAGCCCAGACTCTGTGATCGCACTACACTGCCCGTGGGGATTGAATTCTACATATGCTGACAGCAGCACAGCTTCTCCAAACACCTCTGCAATACCAACTGCTGGTCAGGGTTCTGGTTTCATCGCTGATGAATCTCATTCCAGAGGTACAGGTCAGAGCCTTTTTTGGTTTTTGCATTTGGAGATTGTCCCTTACCAATGCAGATAAACACATCATCCGTGCTTACGGACCGGTGCTTTTTTTCCCTAGTCTTCATTTTTCCACCACAGAGATGACTGATGCCCCCAAGATCTCATGAAGAATAATGGCAGCAAAATGAAAAGCGTATGTGTCATCTCAGGGAAGACACGTGGGCAGTAAAATATAGCTGTACCAAGGCTTCGTGGCCATAACTCTTAATATCTCTGTGTAACTGGAAATGATAAAAAAAAAACTTTATGGTTAATATTTTATCTAGAACTCCCATCACTATGGAGGAACAGAACAGAGGAAAGGCGCATTCCAAAGAGCCCTTGGCATCGATAAATATGGAACCCTTGAAGAGCCACACTATGCCGCTCGTGATTTCCCAGCTGACCCAAATCAACTTTCGGAGAGAAAATGCAAATAATAAAGGCCTAGGAGAGGGGAAGATGACTCATTTATTTCTCCCTCTAGCTGTTTTCTAATTCCCCTCACCTATTTCCAGGGCCCCCTGTCAGTCAAAGGAAGGAGAGCCAACGGGGAGCCAGGGCTCAAAACAACTGCCTGCAGCCTCGGCACCAGCTGCCCATGGCGCCGGGAAAGGAAAGCACGGCTCAGGCTCCTCTCAGTGAAGGTCAGCCAAGTTCCAGCTTACAACAGATGAAAGGGAAGTTCTTTCACACCAAGCCCCATTTAGGACTTCTCTCCATTTCTTCCAGGGACACCATGCCTTGTCCTGCCCCTTTTCTGCCCTTTCAGCCTAGTTCCCAGGATTTTTACTTTCTGTTCACCTGGTCCTCTCAGAAACGGTGGGAGTGGTGTTTATCTGCCCTGTGAAGTATAAGCAGAGACAATTTCTTTGACGGTGATCTCATTACAGATGCAGTAACCAATGATCCTTGCCTACTCCTTGGACTGCTCAGTTCACCTTCTCTCTCACACACACACCCCACTGAAGTTTGATTTCTCCCTACAAATGTCCATGAGTCTGTCAGCCTTGGAATGACCTGTGTTTGTGATTTCCACGAGTACAGCTTATGTCTCGCAAATGACTATGTGCTTTAAGTGTGTACGTGTGTACCTGGCACACAGTGTGGGTGCTTAAGAAATATTTAGGGAATACATTTTAGACAAGGCCTAACATTCAGGCACAGTGCTGACACCTTTAAGCAGGACTCAGTCATGTTGGTCTTTTAGGGGCCACCGTTAGGGACTTATCTCACGGATGATGGAAGAAGCCTTAGGTTTTCGGATGAAGGAAGAATTGGTAGTTGTCAACTGGTAGTTGATAACCACCTCTGAAACCTATGCCCGGTGGCCTAGAAGCTGACCTTAAAAGGGGTCTAGCCATGACCACCGAAGATGTGATGTGTCTCTAACACTGAGCCCCGGAAGAAAGAGGGGTGAAATAATTCTTGAGCTTTGCAGTTTGCTTCCCTCAAGTGCTGGGAAGACCCAAGTACCCATAAATATAAAGGAAGAAGCCAGTAGATTACTGTATAGAAAGAGTGGAAAGAAAACAAACCACCTGTCTAACCAAATGGCTAAAGGCCAAGAATTTGCAGAAATTGAGTCAAACACTGAAAAGTGGCAGCCACAACTGAATAGCACTCACTCCTTGTACTTTTTAGCCAGGCACTCTTTATCATATCATGGAATCATCGTTCTGAACTCTGTCATTGCCTGTTTCATTGCCCTCGTGCTTCACCCAATGCTCTTTCCAAGAGGGGAAGGATGTGTTGATTTGGAAGGGATGGGGTAGAAAGGGTGACTAGGGTACAGAGGCTCCCAGAATTAATAGTATCTTTGTCCTGTGAGTTCTGTGCAGCTAAATTGACATGCACTTCAGAAAACAAGAGAGTTGAGCTTGGCTCACAATGGCAGCTGCACCATCTGGTTCCCAATGAGTTGTTTTTAGCTAAATGTTCAGCTAGTTTCATTAAAATCTAAGACACTTCAGGGTTTAGTTTAAACAAATGGGCTCACACAGCATTTAAAAAACTCAGTAGAACTTTCCTTTCCTTTAATGGCTAAAATGCTTTACAAAATCCCTTTGGGTCAATTGAGGTGTTTTTCCAAAACCAACTGATTTAAGTATAACTAGGGTTACTCCTGAAATATTGCAGATTCTTACTTTTAAATCTTTTCCTAGACTAAGGATTTATTTTACATTAAGTGTTTAATAAAAATCTAGGACCACTAATACTAGATTATTTTAAAGCATATGAATCATATTTTATAGAGATTTTGTCTGCTTTCCTTTCTTCCACCATCAAAGGCCTACTGTGCACAAGACACGATGGTAAGTGCTGGAGACTCACCAGCTACAAAGACACAGTCAGTCCACTTTAGTGTTGTGGAGTGGAGAGGCAAGCAGAGCCCTGGACCTCAGAGCCTCTGTCTAAGGTCTGCTCTGCCCCCAGTGCATGTCCTTGAGCAGCCTGCTTAATTTTTGCAAACCGAAGGTAAACCTAGCCACTTTTAGTTTTTGTGAGATTTAAATAAGGATCGATGCAAAACCCCTTTCTCTAGTGTGGGTGGGACAGGTAATGGTAGGAGTAAGAATATCAGTAGTGGGACTTCCCTGGTGGCACAGTGGTTAAGAATCCACCTGCCAACGCAGGGGACATGGCTTTCAGCCCCAGTCCGGGAAGATCCCACATGCCGCGGAGCAACTAAGCCCGGGTGTTACAACTACTGAGCCCGCGTGCCACAACTACTGAAGCCCATGAGCCTAGAGCCCGTGCTCTGCAACAAGAGAAGCCACTGCAGTGAGAAGCCCGCGCACCGCAAGAAAGAGTAGCCCCCGCTCACCGCAACTAGAGAAAGCCCGTGTGCAGCAACGAAGACCCAACCCAGCCAAAAATAAATTAATTAATTATTTAAAATAATAATAATAATATCAGTAGTATTTATCACTATTTTCCTTAACACTGCCAGTTTGAATGAAACTGCTTGGAGATGACCGGCCTGCCTTTTAACTTCCCATATTTCATAAAGGAATAGACCAGCCTGCCTTTTAACTTAACATATTTCATGAAGGAATAGACCAGCCTGCCCTTTAACCTACTATATTTCATAAAGGGATAGGGAGGGGACTGATGGATTTAAATCAAAACGCCTTTATAATACAGTTTCACAGAAGAATATATGATATACAAGAAACTGCCTTCTACACAATGCTGAAGAGAAGCAAAGGTGGCAATAAGCTTGGGAAGTTAGCATATATCATTTTAACTTTAACCTAACATCCCACGACTACTGATACTTACAACTTTCTGCCAATCTGTCCATCCACACATAAACCCATCCATGTGCCTGTCATCTATCTGTCTATCTATTAATCTTTTTATCTCTTTGAAAGGGTGCTAATGCAAAGGATAGCTAGACACATAACGGAAAATACTCTGGACTATAATTCTGCTGACTGTTTTCACTAACACTGTATACCTCAAGAGTTTCCAGTAGGTCCAGGTGCAGCCTTGGTCATCCCAGTTGCATCCCTAAAGCTTTCCTGATTGCACTGGAAAAGACAAAGGCTCTGAAGTTCCTGGTCTGCTAGGCACTAAGCCCTGTGACTCTGGGAAAATACTCCACTTCCATGAGCATCAGACCCTCACCTGTACTTATTTCTTAGGGCTTCTATGTTCATGAAATGAGTAGCACATATAAAGGACCCAGAATAGTGACAGGTACATTTTAAGGAGATGTTAAAGAAGTTAACTTACTTATTCTTGTGTACCAATTCCACCAATGGTCATATATTTGTTTTTATTGTGGTATTTTCATTTTAAAGTTTTAGGTGTGATGAGGGGAGCATAGTTATTCCAAGCAAACATGAAAATATATTATTTACATGGCCCAACTACTTTAAAGTAAATGAATTCTTCTTTTTTTCTAAGTCATCACATGCAAATAATCCTACCCATGTTGGAGGGATTCAACATTTCTGTACTGCATAAATGCAGCTCTTCTCAAGGAAATACTCAAAACTAACCAAGATTTTTGCATACAATATAGGACTTGATATATCTCCAACATACAATCTTATCTCTTGCATACAATATAGGACTTGATATATCTCCAACATACAATCTTATCTCTTGCATACAATATAGGACTTGATATATCTCCAACATACAATCTTATCTCTGTAGCAAATGCTAATAAGATCTGACACCATAAATAATATTTCCTTCATCACCGTTTCCAATTTATATAGAGACTCAGAATTAGGACTATGTTCCCTATATTCCAAAGTAAACATACAAAGGAAACTTAGTTCATTAAATCCAGCAGAGCTGAGGTATTTGGGATTACATCCCAACCATGGCATGAGGGATCTTTTACGACATAGCCCCCAAATTTGTCCACTCTCCTCTTCTCTTACTTCCTTCATTCAACAGGCACACCGAAACACACTTACATACATCCAACAAACACCAAGAGACGTGGGGCACCTTAACACCAGGGAATGATTCTTACCAGTCTCCACAGCAGAACACCTGACACATAGCAGACACTCGGTGCCTTTCTACTGGCTTGCTAAGTCATCCTAACTCTCTTCCAAGCCCTCTCACACATGACAGTCTTTCAAACATTTCAGAGATTGATCTCATGTTTCAGATGATATTTTCCCCACATAATGATCCCTAGTTTCTGTCACTATTATTATATATCATATGAATCCCAGACTCTTCACCATTTTGGCTGTTTTCCTCCACTGGAAGTACCCCCCAATGGTCAATATCCCTGCTAAGATTTGGAGACCCAAACACAACCTTAGTGCTGGGCAGAGACAAGCAGCGCTCTTCATTCTCCTGAGATGAAGGACACCCAGGCAGTTATAAGAAGATTTAGTTGTAAGGCTGCCCCTTCTCCTTCTCCTGAGTTGCTCAGTTTTATTTCAGGGTGTTACATTTGGCCCTATACAATGTCACCTTGCTTCACAGTACCTCCCCCCAATTAGATCATTTTGGTTTTATCAACCCCTAGTTTAGCGATCCTCACCACCTTTGTCTTATCTATAAATTCCATATTTAGGCCTCCAATGTCTTTATTAAAGGCACTGATTTTAAAAAGGAAAGGAAAGGAGCAAAGAGAGGAGGGGAAGGGAGGGGAGGGGAGGGGAGAAGAGGAGAGGAGAGGATGGCTGCCATTAGAAACCTCCTACCAGATAGATGATGGCCCATAAATCAGCACAGGACTGTGTGAGAAGTCATAAATCAAGCCAGCTCTACTCTTATCTAACCAGTATATTTTCATAAATGATGTCTCAAGACACAACACTGATAAGTACATTGCATAGTTTAAAATTTCTTGATAGCGCTTCATATTCTATTCTTATATATTTTACAGATTAGAGTCAAAATCCTTAGTGTAATATCAAAGCTATCCCCACAGGGCCTTTGTCTAGCTCTCAAATCTCAGCTTTGGTACCATGTCCTCTCCCCCCAACCTTCACACTTGCAAGGCTCCTCTCTGGCCATTTAGGGCTATAGCATTTCTCCCATCCTTCCAGGCCATGCCACCTTAGCTCGTGCTGATTTCCCTGCCAGGATTGCTCTCCCTACTTTTGTTTGGTAAACAGTCATATATATTTCATGATCCAGCCCAAGTATTATTTTTGGTGTCTTCCTGACACTTCTTCCCAGGGACAATCAATTGTTTCCTCCTTTCCTTGTATATAATTTTAATCATGTTATCTTCACATTTACATGTAAATGTCTGTCTTCTCTACTAAATGTCAGTCTACTTTCGAACAAGGGCCCCAGCACCAATGATAGTTCCCGGTTAGTAGTCAAGAAATGTTTGTTAGGTGGATGGGTAAACGAATATCATTTTTGCAAAAATCAAGGCAAATGGCCATGTTATAATACCAAAGGTAAGGAAATCTATCTTAATTTCCTGTCTTCATTGGATAAAGTATGACCTCCTTGGATAAAGCATGACTCATCTATTCAACAACTGAGCACTTATCCTATGGGTCATTGTTCCAGGAGCAGCAGGTGAGACAGACAAGGTCCTCGTTCTAATGAAGTTACACAAGTGAATACATAAACGAAGATCATTCCAGATCAACATATGTGGTATTCAGAAAATAAAATTGGAGTCGAAACACAGAGGCAAGATGGTTTGGAGGGAGGGGACACACAACTTTAGATTGGTTTGGGAACAAAAAGTCTCTCTGAAGAAGTAACATTTGAGCTGATTCCTGGGTAACACAGTATGAATAACTGGGATAAAACATGAGTATTTCTGTCTGTAAACTTTTTGATCCTAATGCAGCAGTGGGGTCAGTGGTAGACCATACTGGAGTCAGCAGGAGCATGGCCTAACTCCGCTCACCATAGACCTCTTGACGGGATGTGTCACCACGTTGCTGATTAACCATCCTAGAGCAAGAGCAAACTGACCCAGAGGCTTCCATTTCCTTAGTTCTGCTTGTAAGAACTGTCTGCTCTGTTTGATTTCACTGACCTTTTAATAAAACAAGCAGGTTCAGCTTCTGCCTGTCTTCCTCATGTACCCCCCCATCACACCCCACCCCACCTCACTCCACCTCCTGTCTGCGATGAGCCTGAATGCCATTCTTCATCACATGCATCTGGACACTGACAGAAAGAACAAAAGCTGGCATTCCACATCTCAATTTATCTGCTTGCCCCCCCAGAGCCCGTAAGGAAAACAAAAAATTCTAACACAACTCTTAAAAATACTCCGGAAGATGAAAGATCAATGTCTGGAGGCAGCTTCTCTCGAGCTCCAGGCAGAATTGACAAGTGAGAATGGAAGTCACCCATTCCTAACCTTGAAGTTATTCTACCCGGCATTCCAAGGGGAGTAGCACTTGCCAAGCCCTGTGGTCGAAGCACTGCAGAAAGCAGTTATACTAATACATCTATGGAGAATTACAAAGGAATTCAAGTTCCAGGTCTGCTGCTAAGCAGTCGCTTGTCTACCAAAACCAAATTATTCTCCCTTACTTTCTGGATAAGGGAACCCCAATTTTGTTCTAGTATCTACCCCTCCATGAAACGGCACTATTCCAAGTAAAGGTATGAATCCTGACCTATCCTGATAATCCTAGCCCTCTTGCAACTGGCTGGCTTAGGAGTGGGTGTGACCGCTTCTGGCCAATGAGAA
This sequence comes from Stenella coeruleoalba, assembly GCF_951394435.1. Lineage (NCBI taxonomy): Eukaryota > Metazoa > Chordata > Mammalia > Artiodactyla > Delphinidae > Stenella > Stenella coeruleoalba. The sequence continues at coordinate 49,768,434 of NC_137150.1, forward strand.
AGGAGGCAAAATCTACTGAAAGTTTTCTGGGAAAAGATGCCTTGCTGATGAAACACCCATAGAAAGAAACAGCCCCTCTCAGGTTGTGGACGTCATCGCACCTACATGGGACACACTGAACTTCAACAGCCATGCTGAGCCTCCAAGTAAATCAGTCTACAGACAAGCTGAAAGCCTTCCAATTCATAAGCTCTGTCACCTTGAAAAGTCACCATGCTACTCCCAGACTTAAAAACAAGTGAGTTGTGTCACGTAAGTCTTAAAGTCCTTTCTAGCTCAAAAAAGTGTGGGATTCTCAGGAAGGCACAGGTAGCAATGTTTTAGGTAGTAGAGCCATGACGTATGTGACGCTCCCTACAGAAACTCTCCCAGGGGACCAGAGAAGTTTTTGTTCGTAGGGGGATGCAGATTGAGATATGTGTGCCTGAAAGCTCTCAGAATCTGATTTTTGGAATGAATCAGAAACTAGAGGGTTTAAGAAAGGGCCTTAGTTAGGACAAATACAAGTACTGACTGTGCCAGATTGCATTTCTGTTAATCGAGCAAAACACTTTTGAGGAGAAAATAAAGAGTACGGCTTTCATATTTCAATGACTTAAAAATAATTTCAGAAACAATTTCAAAAATGTTAATTTTTTTAAAAGCTCCACTTATTCATTTACCTGTTCAACAAACATGTATGGAGTACCTAGTGTTTGGCAGGCATTGCCTACATGCAATGATGTAGTAAAGCACAATTCTTTTCCTCAGGGAGCAAACAGTACAGTGACGGTCACAGAGAAGTAAAAAGATATTACAACATTTCTGACGAGCCATTATTAGGAGGAAGCCCGAAGGATTAAGAGAGGGCAGATAAGGGGCTGTTACCCTGGCCTGGAGCGAGTGGTACAGGGAGGGCTTCCTGATGGAAGCAACCCTGAAGCTGAGACTTGAAGTAGAAGGGCCCGATGTGAGGGGTGAGAGGAGGCCTGGTGCATGTGGGAACACGGTGTTTAAGTGAGGCTGGATGTTGGGTGTGAGGCAGAGAGCTGTGAAGGTGGAGGTGAAAGCTAGGGCCAGATCACATGAGACATGTTAAGGAGTGTGGGAGCTCTTATTAGCACTCGGGAGGACTGTGAAGCAAAGGCAGTTTGTCTGCAATAGTGTTCCCCCTCCCCTACGCCCAAGCCCCCCATCCCCCATTCCTTATGCAAATCTCACCTCAGGAGGCTCTCAAATTGGAAGGAGATCCCAAAAACTAGCTTACACTGTGCAACAAATGAATGAGCACAGCTTAAAGTACAACTGCACACACAGAGGAATGAAGCTACATTTTAGAGATTACGGAGATCTTAGAGGTAAGTTTAGGTCAGCTCAAGTTACAGGTGAGGAAACAGAGGGGCAGAAATGCTGTGGAATGGTCCCCAGGCTCACCCACGGCATTCAGAGCTCTGCCATGAGAGAGCGGAGATGCTTTTAGGGGGGTGGGGGTGGGGTTCCCTTCAGAGGCTGTGGACCGAGGCCCTAGGGGCTGCCAACTACTGAGAACACCTGGGCCACAAGCTCCGTGAAGCCAGGAACCTTGTCAGTGCCTAGTATGTCAGGGCACACAAAACACGTGCCCGTTAAACATTTACTAGAGGAAGGGAGGCCCCTGCTGCTGTTCCTCACGGAACGTGAGAACGTGCGAGTGAACCCCGGTTCTCCCGAAATGCGGGCACCAAGAAGCAGAATATGGTGCACGCAGTGTAGTTTTGAAAGACGAAGCTGGCAGATGACAGAATCCAAGGAAACTGGACGGCTGCTTGCCACTTGAAGAATCAAATACTGAAAATATTTCAAATAATAAAAGAAAATCTGGAGGAATTGTGACTTAGGACCAACGTGGATAGGATTTTTAAGCAGTGAACGTTCAGATGTGTGGATGCTCATTTTCAAAACCTACACTGACTTCTTTTCAGAAAAGCCACAGGCTAGAAGAGCTTCCTTAGTTGAACGCGATGCTTTTGTTTTTAATGACACAACAGGTATTTCCGGGAACTGTGTGGTCTCAGATCTGCATTCATCCTGGTAGAAACACAGATTTCAAAACTGTCTTGTGAAAAAAAAAAAAAAAAATTGGAAGAGTGCCACTCTTCAAGTGTTTAATTTCTTTGCATTTTCAATTCCAGCAGATGCTCCCAACCAACACATATGCAAGAATGGCTAAAGGTTTCAGGAAAATGGTAATTAAAAGCATCCTCGTAAGGTGATTCATTTGTGAATATGCTACCACCGACTCAACAAGCCAATGTTAATTTAATCAAGGTTAACTAGAAAACAGGAGGAAAGGGGGACTTTAAAAAAGAGACTGGGCAGTGGTTGAGTCCTACGAAAGACTGGCCTGAATCACTAGGTGTTTGTTGTAAAGAAGCCCTTTTCCTTTGTAAAGTCTGGAAAAGGGCAAGAACTATCAGATAAGGAGCTACAGTTGCCTGTTCAGTAAACCTGCAACTCCTGGGGGCCTCCAGAGGCAGCCAGCTTGTCGTGGCAGCTTGAATTTAACATACTTCCTGGTTTAGCATACCTCCAAATGCAGTCTAGAATCAAGAGGGGGCAGGTGCAAATGGGACAGGATCCCAGAGAGCTATCAGAGTTGAGAGAGAAAAAGAAAGCGATGAAGGCAAGAAGGGGGAAGGAGAGCAGGAAGGAGGAAGAAAGGATGGAGAGAGGATAAGAGAACGGAGAAAAGGAAAGGGGAAGGAAGGAAGGAGGCAAAGAAGGGGGTTCCTAGTCCACACATCTGATCGTTGTTGACAAAGGACCATGGACGTGAATTTTACCAAGTGAACACAAAAATAATGTAAGCTGCTTAAGTTTCTAGGAATTGTCATTTCACCACCCTTCTCAGGGCATAACGGCTCAGGAGGTAAAGAATTCATAAATATTTTGAAATTCTATTAAAGCCTACATTAGGGTCCAATACTTGGGAACATTAAAGAACAACAGCCACTACCAAGCTTCTGGGAGCATCTCCCCCTCTCGTTTCCTTCCATCTTCTCCCACAGAAAGGAGGAATGAGTTTTGCTAAGGTCACCCCCAAAGCCGTCACCATGGCACACAGAACAAGGGCTGGACTCCTCTTTATCTGAAATCCCTGCTTGGGGTTCTCAGCGTTCATTATTCTGTCCTCCTGCTAATTTAGAATGCAGCCCTGCTCTACCACACTTTGAGATTTGCCAAGAGTCTAATCCAACCGAGTTGTGAAATCTGGATGGTTACATGGGAAAATCTGGATCTTAGCTGGAAAAGGGTACATTTTACACAAAGGGAACTGAATAGAAATTTGGAAAAAACCTGACAAAAATTAGAGAATGCCTTGAAAACACTTCCTTCCCCTGGCCTTTGAGAAACCAGAAGCCACTGTCTTCCAAGTTGAAAACTCAGCTGCAGCTTAAGTGAAACGGGCTTCATCCAAAGCAGAGGATTGTCGTATTTGACTATTCTCCCTCAGAGTCTGTTCAGAACAGCCTGGCCAGTGCAAAATCCAAAAACGTTTCACTCTCAGATTGCTGTTTAACATGCCTCTCTTAGAATGGCAAGCCTATAGACACGGCAAGCGGCATTTTCAGCTTTACTAGACTTTTTCTAGTGATAAGAAGCTGGCACAGATAAATCCATGTTATATTTCTTGGGATGCAACTTCATTTTATTATTTTTCATTTTTAAGCGTTAATAGGGAAAAATATTTTTCAGGGCGTATATTAAAGGAGAGTTTGGGATCGATCCATCTTGGTGTTACAGTGGTATTCACTCTCTGCGGCAGGGATGAGTCACCATGTGAGAGTCGGTAAATACAGAATTGACATCTTGGTTGGAGGAGCCAGAAGGTTCTCAGAAAGGCAGCCAAGGCTGCCGGGGTGGGGCACTCTCTTCACCTGGCTTGGTTCAATACAGTACCACAGGATTCCTAGCTCAGCAGATTCCATCAGAAGATGAGGGGCCAAGCTCTTCCGAAGTGAAATAAGATCTAGTAAAGGGAGTACACTTAATTTAGAAAAGAAGTGTGGCGGGGCAGACAGGAGCCTGAAATCAGAGTCAGATATTCCCAGGTCTAATTTATCCCTCCTCCGCTGGCTAAATGTTTACAGCCTGAATGTTCCAGTCATGGGAGCTGGTCATGAGTTCAAAAAATCTTCCTCTCAAGGCAGCTCTCTGGGCTACAATAAATTAATATGACAGTAAAATGCTTTGTCTTCATCCTTCTGATTCCAGAGACTAAATACATGACAATCAACCTATCTCCTCATATGCAGAAATTACATACAGTGCCACCCATGAGAAAGGTACTGACAATTATCTAGTGACCATAACCTTTGGAGAGGGCAGGAAAAATAAGGGTAATTTTTCATAGAACTGAAATGTGTAAGAGAACAGAGCAAGGTTTTCCAACCTCTCTATGTGCCAGTTTCCTGCCCTGTGAGATTAATTCATTTAACAAATTTACTGAGCTCTCCCTGTTTGTCCCTGGGGGCTGAGGATTCCACAACATGCAAGATAGACATAGACTGCACAGCCCGTGTCTGCCAGTTCCAAACCTTGACAATGGCCCTGAACCCTCATCTCCCCTTTCCCTCTTCATCAGAAGAAGCGAACAACTCTCCCACTGCACGGCATCACAGTCAGGACTGCACTCGGAAGAGTCCTCTCAGAAGACTGTCTCAAACTTGAGCCTGACGTCGAGTTGATTTGCTCCTCATTTAATATACAACCCCTCTTTTAAGAATAATATGCTTACCAGTGACAACGAGTATCTCCTTGACTAAAGTTTAGTCCAGCTCTTCAGTATCCTTTTTCCAACTAGGTCTCAACTTTTGGACTTTCATGTCCATCTTTGCCCAGTTTTAGCAAGAATTCTGTCAGTGGTTTAGCCAGAATCCCCTACCCTTGATATATGATCACCTGCCTCACCCACCACCGTCCCCCAGCTAATAACGACCCTGAACTGCCGTCTGCAAGAATCCTGTTAGGTCAGTTAGCGAGAATCACCCTACCCTTTGAGTAACTTTCCATCCAAAGACCCACTACTTTGCTCCTCGACTATAAATCGCCACTTATTTCTTTGGTACTTGGAGGGGAGCCCAGTTCTATACTGAGGGCTCTTTTCCCTGACTGCCGTAGTCCTGAATATAATCTGTTTTTACTGCTTTCACTACGGTCCAGTTCTGGTTTTCTCTGACACCAGTCACCCAAACCTGAACATAAATTACTTCAATCACCCCCTGAGATATAAGCTTAGGCAGAGACCAGCTGCGGCAAAGAATTGGAGTTTTCTTTTGGGTGAAGGTGAGGGGGAAGGTAATTGCAGTGAGATGACCTGGGTGGTGTGTCACAAGAGGAGGAACTGGACAGGCTGAAGATCAGAGCTCCAGAGAGCTGGAGAGAGGACTGGAAGAGGAAAGCAGGAAGGGGACCAAATGCACTGTGCCAGTGACGAGAGCTGGCAGCTCTCAGGAATGCTTCCGTGGCCAGAACGACAGCTGCTACAAGGAGCACTGCAAATACAAAGGCACGCCTATGTCACAGCCATTTCCACTTTCCAGCATATTAACCCCATGCATAAAAAACTTTTCTAGGCTTCCCTGGTGGCGCAGTGGTTGAGAGTCCGCCTGCCGATGCAGGGGACGAGGGTTCGTGCCCCGGTCCGGGAAGATCCCACATGCCGCGGAGCGGCTGGGCCCGTGAGCCATGGCCGCTGAGCCTGTGCGTCTGGAGCCTGTGCTCCGCAACGGGAGAGGCCACAACGGTGAGAGGCCCACGTACTGCAAAAAAAAAAAAAAAAAAAAAAAAAACTTTTCTATTTTTTCAGACTAATGCAACTCATCTGATATAGCTCACTCAAGGTACCGAAGATTTCGTATTGACAACTCGATACAAAACGTTTCAGGATTACTCAATGCTTGTTTGAAAAGCTTCAAAAAATTGTAACGAAAAGTACAAAATGGCTGCGTGTGGCTTCTTGAAAAAAATCAAACTATAATTTTTCTTACAATGAAAGTAATACTGTCTGTAATTTATTTAGAGAGTATCTAGTGTAATGCAGACATGCATATTAAACACTATTTCATTTCATCTGACTAAGTGAATAAATACATTACCCCATCCAGACACACAGTTGAAACATTTCCCCAAGTATTCTTTAAACACAATGTGCAAGATTGCAATGGCATCATGACTGATAAAAATGACAAAGGCGCTGTGAATCAAGTGAATAAAAAGCAACAGCATGAATTATTTATGCCAGTAATATTTGTAACCATACAAATTATATATTGATGTTATATTGGAGTGTTTAGTATTTTAGCTAACATACATCACACAATGCCCCCTCTCCGCCTCGATACTTAATTTTCTTGGAGAGCTTTAATTCAGTGGTACCACTTAGAACCATGGGTACAATGGCAACTGTTTTTTTTTTTTTTTGGTTGTCTCAAAATATGATTTCTCTCTTATTAGGGGATCGTCACTCCACAAACCACAGCCATGGCTGGCTGGTGTTCTTTTATTACTTCCTACGTGAAGACCACTGAATGACCTATGCTGGAGAGACTGGAGTTCCACTTTCTTTCGTCTTCAGCAAGAAGGTGGTGTGTATGACAATCACCGCTGAAATGGTTTTTTCTCACTCCTGTATTAAGATCAGAGTGAAAACATTTTAAAGGAGGGGCAGATAAAGCAACTGTTCTAAGACAGGGACCACAAAGAGTTCCATGTGTTTTGTATGTTTCAGAGAACTTCGAAAATAATGAACATCTAGAAGGATCTTCACTTCTTCACCTGTGAGATCAATCATCTATGCTGATTCCTATATTTCAATAGAAAATACACTCACAACCACACACACAGGCACATACTCACATTCACACTCATTTTAAGCAGTTCAATTCTGGCCTGGAAACTGAGAAGATAAGGGTTTTTTTCTTAGTTAACCCTACCTTTCCAAGTTCGGAAGGAGCTACTCAGGTACTGCCACAGTTGGGCTGGACACCCACCAAATTGTGAGTTCCTCAAGGGTTGGGGGCAAGTGGGTCATGGCAACACTCCCACAGCATCCACTGTTATTGAAAATACTGTGCAATTATTAAATTGGAATGGATTCTCAATGAACAATTGAACCCCTTAGGAAAGAGCTAGCGGGTGTACTACATCTTCCTCCTTGAGATCTACTTCCCTGCTCACATAGAGATGAAACATATATGGAATGCACTAGAGAACGTCTGCCAACACGGACAGGAGAGAGGCCAAAGGGAAGACGCCTGGTAACTTCTCCAAAAACACCCATCTCCTTAGTGAGACATCCCATCTAAATATCACAGCGGCAGTCAAAAGGTGCCCCAAATAAAACTCATCTCTAATCTTCAACCTCAACCTTGAACTCTCGCTATGCCTTTTCACATGTTAATTTCACTTCCTGAAATACCCTTCCCCAACTTTGCTGGCTCCTCTTACAGCTGCCCACCACACAAACTCCTGACAGTGTGCAGTGGTTACACCTGGGCTTGAATCCTGCTTCTTGGGTTTGAACCCAAGAGCATGGAGTTGGGTTTGAACCCTGTCTCTAGTTGGGTGATCCCGGGGAAGTTTTTTCACGCTCAGTGCCTCAGTTTCTTCATCTACATAATAGAGGTAATAAAAGTTCCTGCTTCATAGGGCTATCAGGAAGGTTAATTGAGTTAATAGGTATAAAATGATTTCAATAGACAATGGCACATTCATAGGTGGATTTGGAATGATGGTCCTCATTCTTCTGTTATTTCATTCCACAGCTGGACCCTGTAAATGTTCTTAATATAACACTCATTCGTTCACCTTTCTGCCTCCTCTACTACGATGAATTCAGAGACTATTTGTCACTTCCCTTGCATCCTCTGAGCATAGCTCGTGATACAAGATCAAGACACACTACATGTAGCAGGGACGGGTTGGGTTCTAGCTTCCCCTAAGGACAATCTTATCCTCACTGTGTCTGGTTTCAAAGCCTGTCTTCAAGTCCTGTAATGACTCTGCTTCTAAATGTGTCCCCTTCCCAACATGTTGCCTACTCTAATAGTTTTGGCATTTACACATCACTTGCATTATTTTATCATTTGCCTTCTTCATCCTCTTACCCTGTCATCTGACTAATCTTTGTAAAAGCCAATCTGATTATTATTTAAAAAAAGAAAATGGTTACTGGCTTCATTCAGATCATGAACATCAAGTTTAAGTTCCCTTACCTGGCACTAAGACTCCTTTACAATAAGACCCTGACTTAGCTTTTCAAGGTCATTTCCCACGACCTGCCCTATATACACCCCCTAACTCACCTTCCATTTCCTGTCTCCAAGCCTGAGCTCAAACTCGACCTTCATTCTGGAAACACTCGTGTCCATCTGTTAAAATATTATTCTTCACGATCAAAACCAAATAACATTTCCTCCATAAAAATTCTTTCCAGAATTAATCTCTACTTCCCATATAGTTTCAAAGCACTCTTTACAGAAAGGCTGTTTTTATTAAAGTACTTGTGACTGTTTTGACTTTAGTTATTTACGTATATATTAAGTTCTTAGAAAACAGAGACCATGTCTTAATCATGTCTGTATCCAGGAATGTGCCTAGAACAGTGTTCCACAACCTACTGTATATAGTTTTTAAATTGAATTAAAAAGGAAAAAATGTAATTGATGCCTGGGATGCTAATACTCACATCTGCTTACAAGCAAATTTAAATTTTTTAATTAAGTTCCAATTAAGTTTCATTCTCAGAATTACCCTTGAGTGTTAGATACTTGCCTGAACCCCACTATTCAATTATAAGACTCAAAGTCTCCTTTGTATGCTCTGAAGCATCTTGTACACAACTGGCACTCAAAACATGTGTTGAATTTAATTGTTGAATTGTTTCTCCCTGGAAAATTCAGGCAAACGTGTCAAAAGGAGGAGTCCACAAGATTACAGGCGCCATCTAGTTATGGTAAGGGTGCTGCGTGAGGACATCAAGAGGAAAGAAAAGACAAACTAGCTCCCTTTGCTGGTCCCTGGTTGCCATGCAAGCACATGCACGACTTACAGAACTGACCATTACTTTCCCTCATTCCACCCTACTGGAGCCATGACTAGTGCTGGGATTGCCAAAGTCCTCCTACTGAGGGTCTGTAGGCAAGATGTGAGCACCAAGGGCTTCACTGACAGAGAAGGTAATTGTAGTGTCAACCTCTGAGGAAGTCCAGGACCCAGAAGCCAGGCCTTTAGCAAATGCGAGAAGGATTTCCACATCTCAATCATGGGTTAGAGTTCTTTAGCTGCGAGTCGCTAAGGGGCCTCCCCTAAGATGGTACCCTACATATGGAGACAGCTGGGGAGCCAAGAAGAAACAGTTCTTGAAGAGGCTGCTCTCAGGCTGAGGAGGGAGAAGCCAGACAATCGTCTTGCTTTTACTTTGAGTTTACCTAATTTGTTTAATCTTGTGTTGATCGATGCTCCCTTCCAGTCTTCAGTAAAGTGTCCTTGAGCCATTCCAGCCGTCTTAAAGCATGAACAGTGGTGTGATGGTAAACGTTTACAACCAGCTCTCTAGGGGAAACACCCCTAGCGCTTGCCAATTTCTGTGGTGTAAATGCTATTGCCATGGCCAATTTCAAACTACCAATGTGCTGTCAATAAACTCAGAGTTGGGAGGAGACACACACCATCAGCTCCAGGCAGTACCACCTGGATAGAACACTCTTCACCTCTTCCCCACAGCAGTATCAAAGTCAGTGAAGGACCTATATCATCAAAAGATTCTCCTTCAGCACAAACTTTGCTGGTACGAAGTTCTATTTTTATTATGGAGGGCAGTAGACCTTTACCACACATACTCACATTCCAAGGGAAGAGGAAATTTGAGTTAAGAGCCAGCTGTGAATTAATACCAAAGCCTTCAGAGCCATCCACTTTTGTGTACACAGCCTGAAAACACACAAAACTTGGTGAGACAGAGATTGGTTAGGTGTTCCAAACTCGGAAGCATAGCTGGCTACAATACCCTGTGTCCTTGCTGTCAAGCCTAGACACATATTTCTAGCCAATCAAATGTGAACAAAAGCGATGTACAATCTTTCCAGGTTTGGCTGTAATATCCTACCAATATAGTCTCTTTCTCCCCAACCAAGTATTTTCTCTTCCACTGGCTTGAAGCAGACAAACACTGCAAGATATATTTTTTAAGTGGCAGAATCACAAAATGGAAGGCGTCTGGGTCCCTGAATCACCTTTGGAAAAATAGCTGCTCTTCTTCCAAGGAGCACCTGTTTTGGACCTTTCTTAAGCAAGAAATAAGCTTCTATTATATATGAGCCATCTAAGGGTTTGTTTGTTTAGCAGCTAATATTAACCAGTACATGTGGCAATACCTGCCACGATCCTGTGTCCCTATTGGGGATCATGAATACTCTGGGAAAAAAAAATTTCCAGGCACAGATAAAGAAGAATTTAAAAGAGTCCAAGGCTCTTGATTCACAAAATGCACTCTTGGCTACAATTTGAGCCCTTGCTGAGAGATTTTTATTGTTGATATTTTGTTTGTTTCTTTTAAAGACTGACTTTCACACTAACTACGCTACATGAGGATAGGAAGAAGAAATCAGAAAAGATTTTGAGAAGGTCAAGTGAATCAGAGCAATGTTCCATGCCTCGCTGATTACACTGTACCTTCTCTACAATTTGTTTGCATTTAAACACATGCACATATGCTCAGATAATAAGGGATAGTTAAAAGTGAATAAAACAACAACATATTTTAAACTATGCCTATGTCATTTTCACAAGCTGGAAATGTCTATTAAAGAGTTTTGAAAGTTGTATTTTGAATGCTGCCAAACCTTATCCAAAAATCAGTTTATATTTGTTTACATAATTGTGAGAAAGCAGTGGTAACACATGAGTCTACTCACCCAATTTAAATGTGTCCCCTTTTGCACTAAAGTTATTATATATTTAGAGTATATTACGTATTTTATTATATTTTCATAGGGGTTGGTTACCTTAATATAAAATCATAATATAATAAATACTATAATATACTTAACATATACCATATTATATTTGAATATATTATATTTGCACTTTAAATCTATTTAGTTATTTTCAAAACCTGCCTTGCTGTCAGCCCTAGCTCGTCAGTGCCCTGATGGGCAGGGACTGTGACCCATAACTAAGCTACCCACTGCATCTCACACAGTGCCGTTCTATGGTGGGCACAACAGTGTGGGATGAATGAGTAAATACACAGGAAAAGTAATTTTCCAGGGACTCATTTGGATTTTCATCAGCAGTAATCCCTTTTTAAATGTCTGATGAGTCCCTCTTCCCTTTTAAATCCACACAAGTGGTCCTGAATGCACACAATTGGGACCTGCTAAGGCCAGGGCTGTCATAGGAAGCCACCTCCAAGAGGAGTCCCCAGCATCTATTTACGGAGGTCAAATTTGAGCGCTAGATCATGGGACCAGAGTAGCCTGTAGTCAACAGAATTATGCGTATTTCGACTTGATAGCCTCTGCCTCCCTTTTAACCATTCCCCAAGGTTAAAACCATGTAGTTCAACCACGCAGTTCTCATTACATTTTGGTTTAATATACACAGTAGCCTACTTTGTGCTCAAAGAGATTCTCCCATTTCAGACAGAAGTGTTCTGTCCAGAGGGATGGACTGGAAAGACCATCACAGTCTGGACATGGGTCACCCCCTAGATGCTTTCCCATAACAGCAAATATGTTCCAGGTTTCTAAAGATGAGTCTGGACAAGCTTCCTGGAAAATCCACAAGCACTTAGAAGGGGATGATGTGCAGTGCCCACATGGACACTTATCCAAATAAGGGATGTGGATGTAGCGAAGTATGAAGAGCCCACACTCACACAGGGAGTAAAGGGTTCAAGTGGAATTAGATGGGGCCTCAAATTCCATGTGACAGGCCACCACCAGGACTACATCTGAGAAGCCTCATGGGAACCTTGGGTCTGACAATTTCTGAGTTTGTAAAAAGGCTTAGAAAAATACCTTCAGTTAAAAAAGCAGAAGTCTACAGCTTTTTAATAACTTTTTTTAACCTGGAAGCTCAAAATTTACCACTTGGGTATGTGTTACTTAAAAAAACAAACAACCAAAAACTTGTTATTTAATGTGATTTGATGCAATAAAAAATGTGACTAGAGCCTAAAGAAACTGGCATGGGAAGGATAGAGACTTTCTAACAACTGACAATGAACCACGGAAACTATTTGTAATGTTTAGTTTTCTCAGGAGGGTAACTGGAGTAAGAAAATCTGTGAATTAACAGCTTGATTTACTTTAAACTTTCATGAAGAAGCCTGGAACATCAATAAGACATAAGTCTTCCTAAGGAGCTGAGCACCGACACCCCAGACCCCCGATTTCTCTCCGTCCTCTTGCAAAACATAGACATGTATATTCATAACGGCAGGATAGAAAATGGGAGAGAGTAAGTGAGTTAGCAGGCTCTGTATCAGCAATGCCTCACTCTGTGTTTAAGGTGAAATAAGCAGCCCAAAGTCCTATATCCCACAGGGAGACCAGCCAGCGAACATTCTTTAGCATGCAGGGAAAAGCCTTAGTAGAGGGAAAAGCACAGAAGACACATGAACATCCTCATTCTAATTTTCTGTACTTCTCCAGTTAATTTGGGATGTTTGGAATTTTCAGGACCAAAAAGCAAGACACAATCATGTGTAGGTCACTCTAACGTATCAAAATACAATTTATTATCAAAGCCATGGATAAACCCATTCTCTCTCTCAGCTTGTGTGTAGGGATAGGGGCCAAGGAAGGAGTAGAAATCATCTCAGAAGCGACCGACAGCTCTTGGCTGACTAATGAATAAGGAGCGACCTCCTCCAGCCCCCTGAGTTTCTGCCAAGCATCACACAAGATAAGAGGAGGGATTAAGAAGAGGGAAGTAGAAGGGGGAATGTTATAATGTAGTCTAGAAATATGGTCCTAGAATCCTGAGTTCCAATTAATGCTCACACGGATGAAGGCCAAGTTGGCAGGCCAATCCGTATACAGATATTAAATGGACAGTGAATAAAATATTGTCTAAAAGCAATTCAAACTACAGGTGTAGAAAACAATATCGTGACTTCTGACTGACCACACAAGTTGGTTGTCTCTCAATCAACCCCACTAAAATGAGAGTTAAAAGATTAAAAATCACATAAATCCACAACATTTTTTTAAATGCAAAGGGCCCTGTGAAGGTAAGAGATCCAAACAAGTCTAGAAGTCAGAAAAAAGATGGAAGAGTGATAATGAAATACGGCAGAATAGTCCACAATGAGGAAATCCGTGGAAAGGACCCAACTGACCTTGCAGAACTTGGCAACACCTGAGATTCCTTGTAGGACAAAGGATGAGAGTGAGATGAGGGGCAGGAAAAAGGAATTATTTGAAATTATTTGAAAGCCTGTATATGCAACAACCAATCACTTACCCCAACCATGTGGCCCCTCCATCCTGCCAGCTAACGTCCTCTTTCCCTCATGCCACCCCATCCCCACCCAAAAAAGAAATTCATAGCAATCTTCAATGAAGAAACTGGAATGCCTCAGAGAAAAAGACTCCACATGAAGCTCACATAGAGAATCACAAAGCCGCTGGATAGTGGCGTCACTCTTCAATATGAATGGATAAACATGAAAAATGAGGCAAACCTCCAACACAGAAGAACACAAACAAGATAAATAAATGGGAGAAAAACGGTCTTAAAGAAAATACAAATAAAACAGGCAATAGAAAAGAACCTCAAATATCCCAATGAGAGTCAAGAAAATATATCCATAAAACAAGAAAAGAATGCTATAGAAAAAGGAGAAAGAGCAAGCAAGAAAAAATCCTCTTAATTAAAAATTACTTTTTAAATTAAAAACTAAATAGAGGATGAATCAGAAAATATTCTCATTTCTCATAAAATCATGATGTAATTTCAGAATTTGAAGTCATCACAAAATGTGCCTTCATATAAAAAGAAGGAAAGAGGAAAACTGGTCCTCTAAGGGGAATAGAAATCACAGAGGAGTAAGAATTAGACTTTTCGGGAGGCTGGAAGACTGAAGAAAAATCACATTCCCACTGAAAAGTCACTCTTTCCCTCTACCCCATTCTTACCAGTCACCCTCCCAATCCCTAAGAATGGAGCCAAAGGAAAATGACATTCATCTTAGAATTCTATATTCATCCTGATAATCAATCCAATATAAGAATAGAATAAAAACATCTTCGAACACTCAAACACAAAGTTAGGCCCTAGACACCTCTTTGTAGAAAGGTAAGTGACGATATGTACAACCAGAATGAAGGAGTGGCCATTGAATGAAGACAGGATGATTTTGTTGAACCAGTAGATCTGAAGCAGGAAACGCCCAAAGGACAGGTGAGCAGCAGGCCTAAAGAGCAGAGGGACGAAGGACCCTGGGGAGGAGGACCTGGGGAAAAAGGGCACAGTTTACTTTACACAGAAGTAAACTCTGTTGTGGGAATCACAGAATTGAAGTTGTGATTAAAGGGTGAAAGGGCAGGAGAAAAAACTGCATTTGGAAATTCCATGAAAATAGAAAGCTACAGAAAGGAAATTCTATGAGCTTTGTTCCACAAAAGTAAAAAGAGGTGGGGAATGCAGGAGAGTTAAGGTCCTAATTTTACAAAATAGGGAATCTAAAAGATTCTGTTAGTGAAAAGTCATCAAGCTGTGTACTTAAGAAGTGAACTTCTTGGCATGAATATTTATTTCAGTAACAAGTAGAGAAACAAAAAATAACAATTACATTGTGTGTATGGAAGAATGGGCACATGAGAATATCAGTGAACTAAATTCTCACCTATCTTAGCAGAAAGCCAATGGATGTCTAAAACTAATAAATTAGGAAACAACAATAAAAGCCTTGACGTTGAGATTTGAAGGCAATATGCAGAAAAAATATCTAAAGGAGAAATAAGCAGTTATATTAGGGTACAAGTCTAGGAAGTAGTAAGTAGAAGTTTGTTGCTTTTAGATGCATACTGGCATTTTTTCAGGTATAAATGACATAAAACATTATATTAGTTTCAGGTATACAACATAATGATTTGACATTTGTATATATTGTGAAATGATCACCACAATAAGTCTAGTTAACATTCATCACCATACATAATTACAGAATTTTTTTCTTGTGATGAGAATTTTAAGATCTACTTTCTTAGCAACTTTCAACTATCCAATACAGTATTATTAACTACAGTTGCCATGCTGTACATTACATCCCCATGACATATTTATTTTATAACTGAAGTTTGTACCTTTAGACCCCTTTCACCCATTTTGCCTACCCAAGCCCCATATCCTTGGCAACTACTGGTCTTTCTCTGCATCTATGATCTTGGGTTTTTTTCTTTTTTTTTTTTTCAGATTCCACATATAAGTGTGATCATATGGTATTTGTCTTTCTCTGTCTGACTTATTTCACTTAGTATAATGCCCTCTAGGTCCATCCATGTTGATGGATGGCAATTTTCTTTTTTGTGTGTGTGTGACTAAATAGTATTCCATTGTATACGTGTACAACATCTTTATCCATTCATCCATTGATGGCCACTTAGGTTGTTTCCATATCTTGGCAATTGTAAATAATGCTACAATGTACATGGAGGTGCATATATCTTTTTGAGTTAGTGGTTTCCTTATCTTTGGATTAATATTCAGAAGTGGAAATATTGGATCATATGGTAGTTCTATTTTTCATTTTTTAAAGAGCTTCCATACTGTTTTCTATGGTGGTTGCACCAATTTATCAATACACTCCCCTCAACAGTGCACAGGGTTCCCTTTTTGCCACATCCTCAGCAACACTGGTTATTTCTTGTATTTTTGATATTAGCTATTTTAACAGTTGTGAGGTGATATGTCATTGTGGTTTTGATTTTCATTTACCCGATGATTAGCAATTTTGAGCATCTTTTCATGTACCTAATTGGCCATCTGAACATCTTCTTAGGAAAAATGTCAATTCAGATCCTCTGCCCATTTTTAAATGGGGTAGTTTGGTTTTTTTGTTGTTGAGTTATATGAGATATTTATATATTTTGGATATTAACCCCTTACCAGATATATGATTTACAAATATTTTCTCCCATTCAGCAAGTTGTCTTTTCATTTTGTTGATGGTTTCCTTTACTGTGCAGAAGCTTTTTAGCTTGATGTAGTTCCAGTTGCTTACTTTTGCTTTCCTTGCCTTTCCTCTTGGGGTCAAATCCAAAAACTCAAAACCAAGAATGATGTCAAGGAGCTTACTGTCTATGCTTTCTTCTAGAAGTTTTATACTTTCAGGTCTTATATTCAAGCCTTTAATCCATTTTAAGTTAATTGTTGTGTATGGTGTAAGATAGTGGTCCAGTTTCATTCTTTTGCATGTGGCAAGACTGGGCATAAAAGTGGTGAGAGTGGCCATCCTTGTCTTGTTCCAGATCTTAGAGGAAAAGCTTTCAGCTTTTCACCATTGAGTGGGCTTGTCATATAAGGCCTTTATTATGTTAAGGTCCAGTTTTTCCATCATCATTTATTGAAGAGACTGTCTTTCCCCATTGTATATTCTTGGCTCCTTTGTCATAAATTAATTGACTATATGTATGGATTTATTTCTGGGCTCTCAGTTCTGTTCCTCTGATCTATGTGTCTGGTTTTATGTCAATACTATGCTGTCTTGATTACTATAGGTTTGTAATATATATTGACATCAGGGAGCATAATGCCTCCAGCTTTGTTCTTTTTATTCAAGATTGCTTTGGCTATTCAAGGTCTTTTGTGGTTCCACGCAAATTTTAAAATTACTTGTTCTACGTCTGCGAAAAGTTCCATTGGAATTTTCATAGGGATTGCATTGAATCTGTAGATTGTTCTGTGTCATATGGACATTTTAACAATATTAATTCTTCCAATCCATAAGCAGAGAATATCTTTTCATTTATTTATGTCTTCTTCAATTTCTTTCATCAGTGTCTTATAGTTTTCAGTGTACAAGTCTTTCACCTCCTTGGTTAATCTATTCCTTGGTATTTCATTCTTTTTCATGCAATTGTAAATGGGATTATTTTCTTAATTTCTGTTTCTGATAGTTCAGTATTAGTGTATAGAAACACAACAGGTTTCCACATACTGATTTTGTGCCCTACAACTTTACTGAATTCATTTATTAGTTCTAATAGATTTTTAGTGAAGTCTTTAGGGTTTTCTATATATAAAATCAATGTCATCCACAAATAGTGACTGTTTCCCTTCCTTTCCAACTTGGATGCCTTTTATTTATTTTTCTGGTTAGGACTTCCAATACTATGATGAAAACAAGTGGCAGGATAGGGAATCTGTTTTGTTCCTGATCTTAGAGGGTTAGCTTTTAGCTTTTCACCATTGAGTATGAATGATGTCAACTGTGGACTTGTCATATATTGCCTTTATTATGTTATAATGTCATATATCGCCTTTATTATGTTACGTTATGTTCCCTCTATACCCACTTTGTTGAGACTTTTAATCTCAAATGGATGTTGAATTTTGTCAGAAGTGTGTTCTGCATCTATTTAGATGATCATATGATTTTAATCCGTCATTTTTTTAATGTAAGTATCACATTAATTGATTTGCAGATGTTGAACCATCCTTGCATCCCTGGAATAAATCACTCTTGATCATTGTGTCTGATAGTGCTGAATTCGATTGGCTAATATTTTGTTGAAGATTTTTGCATCTCTGTTCATCACAAATACTGGCTTGTAATTTTCCTTTCTTGTGCTGTCCTTGTCTGCTTTTGGTTCCAGGGTAATGCTGGCCTCGTAAAATGAGTTTGGAAGTATTCCCTCCTCTTTAATTTTTGGGAAGAGTTTGAGAAGGATTAGTATCAATTCTTCTTTAAATATTTGGTAGAATTCACCAGTAAAGCCATCTGGTCCTGAACTATTGTTTGTTGTGAGTGTACTAGCATTATTATAAGTAAAAAATAAATTTAAAAAAATAGTATTGTTGTATATGTACAATGTATTGACAACTTACAAGATAAATAAATTTCTGTGATCTGGTCTGGGAAATGAATGGTCATTGATAACAAGTGTTGACAAACTAAATCTGGTTCATTGCCTGTGTTTATAAAAAAAGTTTTACTGGAACACAGTCACACACCCATTTATTTACACATTGTCTAGAGCTGCTTTCTGCTACAACAGCAGAGGTAAGTAGTTGCAACAGAGACTGCATAGCCCACAAAACCTAAACTATTTACAATCTGGCCCTTTACAGAAAACTTTCACTGATCCCTGATTTGTAACACTGATATTCCGGGAAAATGTTATCTACAGTCAACTCAATTTTTAGAGAAGAGTCAGTTTCTGAGTTGGGGGCTGCCTCTCTTATGAGCATAGCTCACCTAATAGAAACAGACATGTCCCAAGACTTGATGTCCAATGTTTTCTCGTTTGGGGCATGTTAAAGATCCCTGTCTCCATTATACAGCAATGGGAAGAGTCTGTCATCACATTGTAATTCTCCTGACCTTTCAGATAACAGTAAGAACCTGGCTCTTGCATTTTTATTGCTACATGCTGGACATTACCTGTCAAAAAAACAGCAACCTTTACATGCACACATAAAAATGAATTTCTGCCTGTATCTCAAAGTAGATATTAGAATGAAGCCTATCAACTAACACAAGCAGTCAGCATTCTAGGTCAAAGACGCAGCAGCTGGGCATCAAAACACATACTATAGATTTTTTTTTTAAAGATACAGTGGTCTGAATGCCATGTCCTTGGAATTTTTCATCATAGTTCTTTAAGTTGCCATATTGCATGGAAATAAATCCAAATTATCGGAAGAGAAAATAGGAAATAAAGTAATGGTCTGCTAATAAAAACATTTTTTAAAAATAGCAGTATTCCTTCTAAATGACAAGGGCTGACTTTACCTAAATTGTGTATTTAAAATGAACATCAAACAGTCATACCTCTTCAGTATTATAGGAGGTCTTTCTGCATAGAACTCATTTGACCTTCAAAAGAACTTACGTTTGTGACAAAAATCTTTATTCCATATCAGCGATTCTCAATGGATGTGCGATGACAGAATATGTAGGATTCATTCCCTTAGAATTGCATCAAAATTTCAGGGTAGGAGGAGTCTTTTAAAAGTGCACTTTCCCAAGTTAGTGAGAAATATTACTGTATTGATTAGAACCTGCAGCATTCCTCAGGAATGTCGATGAAAAAGATAGTACTACATAATTCTCCTCCACAGGAGAAAAAAAGACTCATTAAAAAAAAAGCAGGATCTCATCATTCTTAGTATTTGGATGAAAAGTTTATATGTAGACATTTATGGACAAAACTGTGTATAACTAGCAAAAAAAAAAAGGGTAAGCCAATTCTGAGAATAAGATGTTAACTTATTACCTCTGGATTTAAATAAACTAGAAAACAAACTCATTTGGAGGTATCGACTAAGAGATATGTTTTTAATAGGAGACTCCTATATATAGTATTTGTACCTTGCTTTTCTTCGCTTTATTATTATTACATCTTTCCATGTCCATAAACATAAATCTCTATCTTTAATATCTTCAATTAACATCCTTGTACCCAGTTTAGACACATGTCAAATTATTTCTAGAAGCAAAACTAGGTTGAAGGGCTTGCGCCTTTTTAGGACCTCTGATAACAGATCTCCTGACTTCCCAAGAATTATACCAATTTGCCCTCCCACTACCAGTATACGACTGTGCCAGACAGTCACCCTTTTGCCAACTCTAGCTACTGGCATTCATCTCCATAACTGCTGTTTTCATGACTCTCAAAATGGTTCATAATTTGGTCAGGGCTTTGTCTGAGCTGCTTTACCCAAGCACTTAACATCTTTCTCATCAGCAACAATGATGATGGTGGTGGTGGTGATAACAGCCACTGACATTTAGAACAATAGCTTTGTTCTAAGCATTTCACATATGTTATCTAATTTAATTGATACAACAAACAACTTTACAATGGGATACTATTATTATCCTCTCCATTTTACAGATGAGGAAACTAAGGCACAGAGAGATGATGTAAATTGCCCAAGCCCACAAAGCTAATAAGAGGTAGAATTTGGATTCATGCCCATGCAGTCTGGTGCTAGAGTCCTTGAGAATCAACCTTGCCTTTCCAGGTATTAATACATACCTGCTTATAACCCATCCACCACATGGAAAAAGATTCACGAAACTAGAGAGATCACCATCCATTCCTATCTTTGGGAAAACAGTTACAGTTTCTACAGTTTTACAGATGTGAGCTTACTTAAATACAACTAGCCAAGGGCCTTCCCATCTGGATTCTCTTCCCTTTTAAATCAGAACCTATGGCCTGCCTGTTCCCGCCTGGATACAGGACACTCACGAATAGAAAGGCACTAACTCTCTGTATCGTTCGCACCAGTGGGTCACATCCCTCAGCCTTGCACCTCTTGGATGGTCTTGCCCCTGCCCAATATCCAGATAATCACAGGAAGCATCAACTGAGCCTCAACAGCCCTTACAACTGCTGTGGTTCTATCTGATCACTGTAGATGAGACTTTTGTACAGAGTAACAGACTCTTGGGTTTTAAGAAGCAATTGAGCATCATGTGCAAGGTCCCAGCTCCCAGGGTCCACCACTTAGAAGCTGTGTGCCCTTGTGCCCTTGGACCAGATGCTTAATCTCTGAACGTCAGTTTTCTGTACGTAAGGATAAAAATAATTATAGCTCATAGAGTTTATATGAAAAAAGGTTTATAAAATGTTTAGCACTATGCCTGACACACAGTAAATTCTTGATAAATAGCAATTATTGTTATTTCCAGACATTTCAAATGTTAGCTCCTTTTTGTTATTCCTTTTGATCCCACCTTGAGAATTATCATGATGTTATATAGTCCAAACTGTCTCTAAATTAAAAGTGCCTCCAAAAGAACAATTCTTCAGAGATGTATCAAAAGATGAAATAAAAGCATTCTTCACCTTAAAAGAAATCAATATTAGTGCATAATATTATATAAAATTTTCTTATATATAGATATAAGATATATAGATATCAGGTATCTATAAAGTTCAGCTTAAATGCTGTTACTATAAATTAGGGCTAATATTTTAATACTTGTTACCCAATAAATATGAAGTATCAACATTAATACACTATGTATTAATATTAATGCAGTCAGCTAATTATAATAATTAATATTAATGTAATCACATACAATAATTACTGTCAAAACAATAGAGAGATAGATATTTCATGTTACTATAATGCTGACTACGGCTCTACAGAAATACCTGATGACATCTAGAACAGTCAGTAAAACAGATGGTGCTGGGAACCTACTGAATAAACACTCAGCCACACTTCCAGGAAGTATCCCTATGAAGAAGCAAGGGATTAATAATACCCTCATAGAATGCATAGCATTAAATACAAATAATTCCTATCTATTATTGGGAAATACAATATTCTGGTTAAACTGAGAAGGATGAGATCTAGTCCCCCAATTTTGCTTGGATGGGAGCTACTTTCTATTTCTCTTGTGCCTTAAAAAAATAAGTACTCTGAAGGTGAAACACTAGAACAGAGGGGAAGAAAGGCAGGCAGCAGCCTCCCACGCCCTTTCTCATATGAAAAATCCAAAGTTGGGGAGGAAGAGGAATGGCATTACACAGTCAACAAGCTTTGATCATGTTAGACCACAAACAGAAATTTCCTCAGGGTAGCAAAGTGCAGAAGAACTTTGCTTTCAAGCCAGATAGATACGGGTTCAAATTCTTATGTTGCTATTTACCCTCTGTGAAATAATGGAAAAGTTCTTTATCTTCTTTCAGTCTCAGTTTCTTAATCTGCAAATGGGGATAGTAACAGAATCTACCTCATAGGGCTGTTGTGAGGAATAAATAAGTTAATACACATAAAGTGCTTAACACACTGCCTAGTCCAAATGAGCAAACAATTCATTTTAAATATCATGAATATTTCTGATATCTCAACAGTTAACTCTAAAACTGTACAAACTATACATTACTTTGCTCTCTGACACATACATACACACATTTATATACATCTCAGACAGCCCTCTGGATCTTCCATACCTGAAGGTCAGTAAGGGCAATGTTCACCGCCACTGTACAGTACAACTTAAAAACTGTGATTCTGTGAACTTGCATCTTGTGCCCCACTCACAGCACAGGCTTGAGATGGGATCTAGACAATGAGTGTCTGGGCTACAAGAAATCACCCAGGCCACAATCGGTGTTTTCAATTCCGGTACGTATTACAATCTTTGGTTATCGTCAAAATAACATTTTGCTCACAGCATCAGGCCAACATCTCCATCCCAGTGAGTCACAAAGAAGAGAAAGAAGAGCCAGCGGGAGTATTTATAGGTCACTGACTTGAGGCAGGGCCAAAAGTATTTTTTTAACCACCACCTCTGCCAAAGGGACTATCTGTGGATTCTCCTAATGGTATCTTGAAGCTTTTTAAAATAACAAATGAAACTGAAAAGAAAAATAGAGATATCAAAACAGCTATACTGAACTATTCTCCGAAGCTCATGACAAATGATGTAAAAATCTCAGGAAAGAGACAAACTACTTTCTTTCTGTAAGATTCAAAGCAGACACTTAGAATGTCAAACTCCATGAAAGAGAGGGAAGAGGAGAGACAGCACCTGGAGGTGAATAGAACCCTCATCTTCAAACAGACTTGGACAAATGCTGTTCTTAATTATTCCAGGGGAATGGTGTAGGTGGGCTCCTCAGACACTGGGACCCAGCTTATGTCAGCTACACAATGAGAGTGGGACCCTAGCACACACAGGTCCCCTTCCACACTACCTTCTTATGGAAACTCTTATGAATAAGAAAATAGAGGCCTTTATAGAAGAATAATTTTATCTGAACTGTGTAAACTGCAAGTTTTTTAGTGTCTTGTGGAGGAGTGGAGGGAAGCTAAATTTTATACTTTTTAAAAATCTCATGTAATGTTAGCAACTGACCAAATTCTCCTTGAATTTCATATGTACCAGGAAAAGGAGCTAAGAAAACAGTCTTCTGAAATGTTTCCTGGATCCTTTCCTCTTTTTCCACAAAAATAGAACTACCCTTTTTTCTTTTTTGATGGGAGATGAGGATTATATATGAGATTTGGCAACCTCAATGCACATATGAGAAAGCCAATTGTATAACTACAGGAAGTAGATCCCCCAAAATTATTCACTTCGGAGAATTTCAAACTTTGGTGCTAATGCTTCAAAATAATAACCATCACCATCACTGAATGCTCCCTCTGTCTTGCTGACTACCAATTAAGGACTCTTAATAAAGAGTGGCTTTTGGCAACCAGACAAAGCTGGCCATTCAGGAGAAACCATAACTCCTGTCCTCTGTAAACCAAGGAGAGGAGGAAGTAGAATTCTGTGTAGCCGGGAAGAAACTTCATAGATACAGGGCCATGGGGACGGCAGCTGAGGAACAGGAATTCCCACCACCCAAATAGGGCTCTGGAAGCCTTGGCAAACTGCCAGGCACTGCAACACCAGTAATTGGTTCCCAGAAGTTCCTCAAATTACAGGGACTAGAGGAAGTCAGGCAGATATGGCGCTGCATGGGGATGCAAGGAGACCCATCTCCCCAGAATTAACGTGGGGACTGCCTCTCCGCCATCTTCGGGTCTCCCACCACCCCCAAAGGTTCCTTCAGGTGGACATAATTTGGGTTACTTGCAGGACAGAGTTGTGGCACAACTTCATTCAACTGAATGGTATCAACATCTCATCTCTCAGACCCAAACTTTCGGGGTTTCACTAATATTTGCTCATTATCCAATCAGAAGTATCAGCATCACCTGGGAACTCGTTCATGAATGCAAAGTCTTGGCCCCACACCAGACCTATGATTGAGACTTTCTGGAAGCGGCCCAGCCATTTCTGTACTAACAAGTTCTCCAAGAGATTCCGATGCACGCTGAAGTTTCAGAACCCCTGAGCATCCTAGAGCATCACAAAACTTAGCTTTGAAAACAACATCTGGATGGATGGTGGGCAATAGATAGGTACATGAAAAGAAGAAACCCTCTCTGTCCACAGCTGGTTTCCACTCCCGAATCATTTTACTTAATTGTTCCCCTTTGCCAAAAATGTCCCCTCTCATGCAGCCTTTTATAATGAGCAATCTATTGCCAATAGCCAGTCTTTTAAAAATTCCCCTATCTTTGCAGTTTCTCTCAAAATTGCACATTATTTAAGAGGCCTGTCTTTTACACATTTTTTATAACCCATAGAGTCATACAAATCTTCCACAAACTCTAGCTAATATGAACTAATACAATAATAAGTATTTTGGGGAGCAAACACTCAAATTAGTAAGGTCTGGTTTCCTATAGATTACCAAAGGGTGAGGAGGTGAAAGGGGGAGAATTCAGATAAAATACGCGTTGACTAAGAGGCAGAAAGGAAGCAGAAAAGTTATTCGGAATAGATGCCAAGATTTTGTCACACGCTTACAGTAAGAAAAATGTAGAGTAGGGAAAAGTATTTTTAAAACCTTCTTTCCTTGAGAACTAAGTTAATAATAGCCCGGCTTTAAGATATTAGGTAAACACTTTTTCATTGAAAAATGTTAGGCAAACACAGAATATTAGCGTGAAATATGCCTTAAATTATTTAAAGGATACAGACTATTTATCTTCTATAGACAGGAATTACCTGTTTTCAATGATAAAATTCAAGCAGATAAATTTTTGATAAAACTGTTATCTTTTAAGCTGTTAATAATGTATCATTTATACCCAAGGCTGAGACAAACACATCAGCCATTGAAATTCCTCAGCAATATTCAGGCTGCTGAATTTGTTAGCAGTAGCTAATATACTAGCCTGCCTGATTTTTTTTTTTAATAAATTTATTTATTTTGGCTGCGTTGGGTCCTCGTTGCTGCATGCAGGCTTTCTCTAGTTGTGGCGAGCAGGGGCTACTCGTCGTTGCAGCGCCCGGGCTTCTCACTGCGGTGACTTCTCTTGTTGCGGAGCACGGGCTCTAGGCACGTGGGCTCAGTAGTTGTGGCAGCAGGCTCTAGAGTGCAGGCTCAGTAGTTGTGGTGTACGGGCTTAGTTGCTCCGCGGCATGTGGGATCTTCCCGGACCAGGACTCGAACCTATGTGCCCTGCACTGGCAGGCGGATTCTTAACCACTGCGCCACCAGGGAAGTCCTAGCCTGCCTAATTTTAACTGCATTTACTCAAAGAAAAAAGTTGATGAGAAAGCAAGAGTGCAGAGATAATGTAATAGAGCAGGTGATGAATAAATAATAATAATTATTAAGAAGCACCCATTTTCATTTTCAATCTATTTGTCAGATGTTAATAAAATTAATCCTTATTCTTCCATTTGGCGGATAAGAAGGCATATCGCAGCAGTTCTCAGCCCTGGCTGTACATTAGATTCTCCTGGAGAGCTTTAAAAAGAAACCCTGCCATCCCCACCACAGAACAACTGGACCACAATGTCCGGGGATGAGGCCTGGGCACTGGTGGCTCTGGTGCTTTATGAGGCTTGACAAACACTGCTCTAGGAGAATTCCTTATGAAAATCAGTTTGAGACAAATTGGCTATTTGGAGACTTGGTCATTGAGTGGACTGGTCCACTCCATTCCCAAAGAATCAGGAATAGGACACAGTCTTATTCGCCTTAGGTTTCCTGGGAGATGTCATATGGTTATGAAGGAGAAAAAAACACTTAATTCAATATTTCCTGGTTACCCTTTGGTGGGAGGAGAGGGGAATACGCTGACGGTGAGCCATTGAAATAGCGCATTTGGATTAACTAAGATGGTAAAGGGAAAGTCAGAGATCCGAGTTATCTGTTATTCTCAGAAATGTTCTTCCTTCTCCTTCATCATCACCATCGTCGTCACCATAACCGATACCTAAGGAGGCCCTCCTGTAGTAAGTACTTAGAACACAAACTGAGAGTAAGAGGTAACTCACGAGTGCCTTGACTCATTACCTGGAAATTAAAGAGAGGTGGGGAACCTATTCCGACATCTCTGGAAGAAGCCTATGTCTTCCAGAAAGTCTATGTCATTCTTTCATAATCATATGTAATTCTTTCATAATCTTTCATATCAAAAGTATACATCGTATGGGCTTCCCTGGTGGCGCAGTGGTTGAGAGTCCACCTGCCGATGCAGGGGACACGGGTTCGTGCTCCGGTCCGGGAAGATCCCACATGCCGCGGAGCGGCTGGGCCCGTGAGCCATGGCCGCTGAGCCTGCGCGTCCGCAGCCTGTGCTCCGCAACGGGAGAGGCCACAACAGTGACAGGCCCGCGTACCGCAAAAAAAAAAAAAAGTATACATTGTAAATTGAGACATAAAATTTTAAGGGCAAAAACATCACCTTGGAAAGCAAACATGTTTTAATACGTGTTCTGACTCAAGTAACATTACCTGATACCAAATACAAGCCACAGCCATGCAAAGTACTTCCATTTACACAATCTCACTTATGACACAGTGTTGTCGTTTGTAGGCTGTGTACCACTTTCTAGTACCGGGAGATCTCTTGTAATAATCAATTACTGTAGAAGCTTTATGACACTAGCGTTGTACTCTATATTTCATATCTGTTTTTATAGCTTATTGTTGGTAAGATGGTTTATACGATGCCAAGTCTTTATTCAGAAAAGCTGTTCCTCTTCATAATATTGTTCTTACAGAAAAACATATCTGCTTTAGGATAAATCACTCAGTGCTATTGTTTCCAGGAATATGTTAAGGCAGATGTAGGGGCGTCCTCTATGGTCCTCAAGCCAAATCAGGGTAGTCCCGGGTATTATATGCTGTTGCAAATCTTCCTTTTTTCCTAGCAAAAACTAGATAAAAATTCTCATTTTAACTGTTGAGAAAGTTTTCAGCTCTATTACCTTAGCATATAATGTCAAATCCTATTTTTATCATTGATGTTTTTCAAATTCAATACAGCTAAACTTTAAATTCATTATATCTAAAAAATAGCCTTAGTATATCTAATCAATTCGTTTTATGAATTTTCCTTTGGTTTTAATGCAAACTCTAAGAAGGTCACCCCAGTTGTACAGAACCTGAATCTAACAGGATTATGTGCCTATTGGCTTTAACGATTGGCTTGGTGACAACCATCTCTTCTAAAAATTTCCACTTAAGTGAAAATGATGTATTTTGGAAAGTTACTAGAAATTTTACTATATTTCACAGTGATATGGCTTTAAAAGATTACAAGTTTTGATTCTAATCAAATCTAAGGCAACAGCAGGTCAAATAAGGTCTTAAACGTTGTTGAGTGTTTCATTCAAGGTTAGTGTTGCCAGTACTGATAAAAACATTCAAGATTACCAAAGTCAGTGAACTTCCTCCTTTACAGTTCTTCCCCTCTTTAAACTTACGAATCTCCTTCAAATGATAACTTGTTCCAAGGTGTGTTAAAAAATTTAAGTTGTAACATGTACATTTTCATTATAAGTGCCCTTTCAGAGGTAGTTCAAGAAGAATAAAGGGAAACCTCTCGAAGAGCTCATTACTTCAAGAATGGTTAAGGGGAAGTGGAAATAAAATGTGGTTAGGACTGCCCTAAATTGGGAGTTAGGACATCTGAATGGTAGCTCTGGTTCTAGGATGACTAACTGTCCCTCCCTCTAAAGTGGACATTAAACCTCTCGTGGTCTTGAAAGCACCTGTACAAAGAGAGTATGAGAATCGCTTTCTGTAAGATTACTTCACACCTTTAAAAGGCTAGACTTCTAAGTAAACTTGGAATTTGGTTTTAGTAAGGTCTTAAAAACTCTTCGTCTTTCCAATTAAAAATGTGCCATCTCCTATAAATGTCACTACCGGTCTGATATCCTGCCATGACAGTCCAGACATGAGACAGGAGAAAATGTGACAGGCTTATATAAATGCTATTCCCATCCTCTCACTACCCTGACTTTGCCAGGAGCCAGCTCAATCCTGGAACACTTCAAAAAACATGTCCTTACCGCTGAAGTTCTAGAATAGGGATTCAAAATTAAAGTGTAAGAGAAGGCTTCAGTTCAGATTTGAGCCCAGATATATGATTTCACACCTAGCTCTTACATTACCATTCATTTGGGCCTCAGTTTATTCCTCTGTAGAGTAGAAAATAACAAGTCATTTTACAAATGCTATGAGATTTAAGTAGGCTTTAAGATAGAAGTAGAGGAATATGGGAAAAAGAGCTTCTAGCATCTTGGGCTCTTGGGAAGGCACGTACCATCTACCATCACCACTGGATCATGTCACTTGTTGCAACTTGTTATTCTCAAGTCCTCAAAAATATCTGTGGATGAATGATGATGACAAAGCACATGTCAACATTTAAATTTGAAAACGTCAAATGGGAGGAAATGCGATGTGTGTGAAGGGTAAGTTTAAATCCCAGCCAATCATCATTAACTACATGGTCTAAGACAACCTACTTGACCTCCCTACATCTATTCCCCCATCTGTAAAATAGTGCAATTATAATTCTTCTCATTGGCATTATTTTGAACGTTAAATGATATATGACAGGTAAAAAGTCCCGTATAGTACCTGGCACATAACCGGTACGTGATAAATGGCAGTGATTATTATGTAACAAAATCTGACTAGAAAACTCAAATATTCTGGACATCAGATCCACTACTAATAATATTATGAGCTACCTCTCAGCCCCCCATAGGAATCTTTGGCTTGTAACTTGCCAGCAAGTTATCTTTAAGAGAGGACAATCTGTATTCTACAGAAGACACGTGTTAAATATTTTTCTTCATCTGAAACTTTCTAACCCTCATCACCTTACGTGTTGAAGGAACCGCAGTGTAACTCTGAAGCTCACACATTAATAGGGAAACACGGTGACAAAGTGCAGTACCTCTATGGGAAGAGTTAATTCAATGAAAGCAGCCAGAGAAGCAGAAGGAAGGAATGGTAAATCAAATATGATGATTCTATGACAAGCCCACAGAACAAAAAAAGACCTGCTCTCTAACTATGTTAGCCTATCCACAAAACAAACACCTCAATTAATTTTTTGAATTCCTTTTTAATATACCCATTGGGGTTTTTTAAGCTATGTTCTCTGCACTATTTTTTTTCAGTGTTGCTCTAGAGAATATAATCCTTAACCTTTCACCATCTATTTAGGGTTAATACAGTACCAATTTCACAGAAAATACAGAAACCCTGCAACCATATATTCCATTTAAAGTCCCCTCCCCCAATGCACTGTACTTCATGCTACGGTTGTCAAATGTATTACATCTACATATATTAAAAGGCCCACAAGATAATGATATAATTTTTGCTGTAAATAGTCTTAAGTATTTTAATCAAATTGAGAAGAAACATAGTCTTTTTTATTTATACAGGTATCTACCATTTCTGATGTTTTACATTACTTCCTGTAAAATTCAAGTTTCCTTCTCATAATATTTCTCTACAGATTAAAGAACTTTCTTCAGCATTTCTTATAATACAGATCTGCTGGCAACGAAGTCTCTTACATTTCTGTTTATTTAAAAATATCTTGGCCTCTATTCTCAAAGAATATTTTCACTAGACGTAGATTGCTGGTTTGACAGGGTTTTTTCCCCTCTCTAGAACTTTACACTGTTCCACTCTCTTCCAGCCTTCACAGCTTTGGGCGGGAAGTCCACAGTCATTTGAATCAGTTAACCTGTATGTAGTGTGCCATTTTCCTCTGACTGACCTCAAGATTTTCTTCTTATCTTTAGTTTTCAGCAACTTGACTATAGTGTGCTTTGGTGTATTTTTTTTTTTTTTTTTTGTATTTATCTTGTTTGGGTTTCACTGAGCTTTTTGAATCTATAAATTTATGTCTTCCATGAAATTTGAAAAAAATTTGGCTATTATCTCTTCAACCTTTGTTTGGCCCCATTCTCCTTCTCCTTTCCTTCTGGGATATTAAACATATTTTAGACTTTAATATTGTCCCTTAGAGTTCTGTTCACTTGTTAATCCCTTTTTTCTTTTTTTCTTCAGGGATAGTTTCTACTGATTTATCTTTACGTTTACTGAATCTTTCCCCTCTTACTTCCATTCTGCTATTAATTAAGTCCATATGGAGGATATTTTTGTTTCAGATATTGTATTTTTTAGTTCTGAAATTTCCCATTTGTGCTTTTCTATGTTTCCTACTTTCTTGCTGACATTCCCTATACTTCCATTCATTTGTTACAAGAATATTTTCCTTTATCTCAATTAAAATAGTTGTTTTAAAATCACTGTCTGATAATTCCAACAACCAGATCATCTCAGGGTTGGCTTCTAACCATTTTCTCTTGAGAATGGGTCATAGTTTCCTGCTTCTTTGTGGGCCAACTAATTTTGGATTGTATACTGAACACTGTGAATACTACTTTGTGAAGACGCTTCATTTTGTTATATTCCCGTGAACAGTATTGATGTTTATGTTAATGGTAATTAACTTTGTTAAACTGCAAACTTTGTCTTGCCTGCTGTAGGTAACAGATCAAATCTCAGTTAAGTTCTTTTACTTTCACTGTGCTGCTTTGAGTCTGTCCAATGCTTGTCAACCAGAGACTTGGGCAAAGTTCACACATACAACTGGGGCTTTCCTTGTCTGACTCTCTTCTTTCTGGTACCCCACCCCCCACCCCTTACTTTCAGGTAGCTATGGTCACTCCAGCCTCCGTCCTTTTGTAACCCAGGCAAGAAAGATAGCAGGTTTCATCAGAGCTTCAGCTGTTCTGGGCCTGACAACAACTGAAGAATGCTTTGAAGTCAAAGCTACAAAAACAAACAACTCAGATGCCCTTCTTTCAGATGCCCCACTGCTCTACAAAACCTGCTTGCCTTTTTTCACTCTCAAGAACTTTCAGGTAGCTACTTTTTAATATTTTGTCCTGAGTCATAGTTGTTATCTGTGGAAAGTTAGTGTGTTCAAAGCTCATTCTATCATACAAGGAGTGGAAACCACAAATATCTCAATTTTTTAAAAATCTCAAAAAATATATATGTATATAATCAAACATTAAATGGTGAACCACAGGCTGCCAAGTCTTTCTTTACCCACTTTAATCTCATTTTACCCAACCCTTTACAAGAGTCACATCGTGTTGGGTCTACTTATGATGGCCAATGAGCATCTTCTATTGTGCATTTCAGCTCACCCTCAAGCCTTCATTTATATCTGATCTCTGCTTAGTAGGTCTTTGTTTCCTAAGAGCAGGGTGTGCATTGCTGGTAAACCAGATGACATGAGGTGACCGAGACACAACATTAGATAGCACTGAATCACAACTCTTCTGATTCTGTCAAGGAATAAATCTGTTTGGTGCTAATATGCCTTTAACACCTCTAATAGTGGCTAATTTCCCCCTTTTCAAACATAGACACAGCAGGTCTCATGTGAAGAACCTTCTCCAGGCAATAGCATCTAGCTAGAAATGAATAACATTATTTTGTTTACACTTGCTGTATTTTTAGAGTTACCTTCTATTTGTAGTGATAACTGTTTTCCATTTGTGATAATCATATGAAGTTTAATTTAAAAGTCAAATTCACAAAAAGTGAATTGATTATAAAATAATAAATGACAGTATTGGTCATATACAGATAAGAATAGGAAAAAGACTTGTAGTAGATTGGATAATTCTAGTTGCTATAACAGATATCCCCCCATTTCCCAAACCTCTGTAGCTCAACACAACAGAACTTAATTCTTGCTCATGAAAATTCCAACTGGATGTTCTGATCTATCGTAGTTGTCCACGTGTTCATTCAGAGACTAGGAATGACAAAGTCTCTACCAAGTTCAACACATGAATTCTAAGATCACTTTGAGCATGTCTGGCCAGCAGTCAGGGAAGAGAGAACACGCATGTCATAGAGTATGGCAGGTTTTTATTGGCCAGGCTTAGAAAAAAAATGTAGATGCATCTGCCCACATTACACGGGCTAGAACTCAGTCTACGACCACACTTAACTCTCAGAAGCCAGGAAATGGGTCGAATTCTATGCCCAGGAGAAAGAGAGTCTGGGGTTTTGGTGAGCATCAAATTCGGGAAACTGCACTAAAATCTGGGAAGCTCTGTACTAGGTTATGTTCCTTCAAAGCAGAGGGGAGGAAGGAGCCATCCTGTCTCAGAAACCTCCCTTTTGTAAGGATGACCCTGGATATTAGTGTCTCTGCTTCCTGTTCACCTTCTAGCCCCCAGTATTAGGCTTCTACCCAAGAAATGCAGAGACAGACAGGCCATCCTCAGAACTGTTCTCTCCACTTCAGCAGACTTCTCCCCACACAGGAACCTGGGGTGCTCACTCTAGCTCCACAGTGCTCAAGGCTCACGTCCCCCCATTTCCTTCCTAGCAGTTTGGTAATCAACATTTACCAATCCTGCCTCTCACCCTCTCCACAAAGTCTTTGCTATTGGAGAGTCCAATTAGCTAACCTGAGAAAGTAACCAGTGTTCAGGGTAATTGAAAGCTCTTCCTCCCTTCCCTCCTGGGAAATTAAGAACATTTTACACAGTGGCTTCCTGGAGCTCAGGATGTTGTTTCCATTGTGGCCTAGTAAGATGCTACAACTGTGGCTCCTGCCTGGACCACCTCGGACCGCGGAGGGAGGGAGACTGACAGGGAGGGTGGGACCTTCCTGATAGGATGGCTGTCGCTACACCAACCCCTCTTCTTGGGTATCTGGCCTGTTCTGATTTGGCTACTCCCTCATTCAAGAAAGGGTGCCAGCTTTTTAAAAGCAGGACATGCCCCTCTCCAGGATTTTTCTTTGACCTCCACAGATCACAGAGGACTTAATTCAGGGTCTGACTTCTCTGCTTGGGCTCAGTAAATGTAACTGAATCCAATTCAAATTACTGATTCATCACCACTGAGACATTAGCAGTGATTTAAATTGTGTCCTACATCTTCCTTAAAAACAGTATTTTTTTTTTTTTTTTTGCGGTACGCGGGCCTCTCACTGTTGTGGTCTCTCCCGTTGCGGAGCACAGGCTCCGGACGCGCAGACTCAGCGGCCATGGCTCACGGGCCCAGCCGCTCCATGGCATGTGGGATCTTCCCGGACCGGGGCACGAACCCGTGTCCCCTGCATCGGCAGGCGGACTCTCAACCACTGCGCGACCAGGGAAGCCCCTAAAAACAGTATATTCAAGAATAATAAGTGTGAAAACTTTGTTCATTCCCAAAATGCTGTAATTAAACAGTCAACTCCTCACACTTGTCAGAGCACAGCGGAAGGCACCCACGGATGCTGGCCTTCACTCGCATGTGACCGATGCTTGACACCCGCTATTTTAAATTCGCTAACTGTTGGCAGAGTGCATCAGCAGGCATTCATTTCTATAAATATGTTTCAGAAGAGAAGCAGCCCCTGCAATAAACAAGTCTTTCACGAGTGTACCGATAAAATGCTATCCAGTGGAGAAGCCTTCTGACACTGAATCTTAAATCCACACTCCACACACTCACACCCTTTTAAGAAAATATGTGGAGCACCTAGATTCAGAGACAGTTTGGAGCTTCCCCACAACGTTTTGTTTGTTCATTTGTTTGCTACACTGATTTTAAGAACAACACCATCTAACTGGTCTTCTCAGCTGCCTTGTCTATTCCTGCAGAGTATGAGGTGCTGGAGCCAGAGGTTTGAGTCCTGGATTCACCACTTTCTAGCTATGAAATTTGGAGTAAGTCACTTTACATAATTTTTAAAATTTGCTTTAAAATTCTCTACCCAAAAAATAAAAGGGAGGCAGGGGTGGTGACACAGTAGGTGAAGCAGGATGGCCAAAATGTTGATGATTTATTGAAGATGGTTAAGATATAAGTAATTCATTCTATCTACTTTCATATTTGTTTGAAATTTTTATAACTAATTTTCAAAGGACACTTTTTATTATCTAGAGCATAAATAATTTTCCAAGTCCTTTTACAGAACAATTTTCTCTTCTATTCCACAGATAAATGGTAGAGGACACATTGGGAATTCTATCCTTATTTTGCAGCACAATTTCTTTTCGGCTTCGTTGTTCTCAGATGTTAGTAATATAACAAGAAGGACTTTACCTTTTTTCCCTTCTACCATTCAGCTGTTCAGACCTAGGAAGAAATCAAATTCCCTGACGTGTATTTCACTGCAGTCCTTGCCTCTTACAGGCCAGCCGAGATCCTAGGTGTCTGTACATAGCTATAATTTGGTGTCATTCTCAGTGTTTGCTCTGAGATGTCAGCCCCTCGATACCTCCTCTTTCCAAAAGGGGAGCGACTGGAGGTGGGAGGAGGAGAGGACATGGGAAGGGATGTACCGCATTCCATTTCAAGCGCCAACACACAGTTGTGTTTTTCTCCCGTTGACTCTGCAACGTCTGGAGTGATCAAAACACAGATGCCACACCCACAGAGAGAGGAGACTAGGAAGCTGATGTGTTGGTTCAGTATATACTTTTCTTTTTCATCCTCACCTCAACTTTCACACGTAAGTAATGCACTGAGAGAAAAAGATGGTTTCCCACTGGAGCTCCAATAGCGCCAACATAAACTGCTGGTTCCCCCCGAGTTATATTAATATAACTGACTCACGGGTGATCTCTGTCAAGGCTGAATATGATAATGTCAAAACTGTGTATACCAGGGAAAGGCTATTTGAAACACTTTCTCCAAATTATCATTTTTACTTGTATCCCAACAAAATCTGGACACCTCTTTTATTACTGACAGATCATATAAAATTCAGACTGTTTTCCACCATGTCTTTGAGAAAAAATGAACTCTGAATATAATTTTATTACTTGCTTCATATGTCTTCATCAGCTAAATTAACCTGGATCTGTTCTTTAAAATTATTTTAAGTGTAAAATCATGAAATCAGTTTGAATTTTATGTTAAAAATTTAATAATGATCACTGAAGTAAAGGTTAAAAATACATTTAGGGCTTCCCTGGTGGCACAGTGGTTGAGAGTCCGCCTGCCTATGCAGGGGACCCGGGTTCGTGCCCCGGTCCGGGAAGATCCCACATGCCGTGGAGTGGCTGGGCCCGTGAGCCATGGCCGCTGAGCCTGCATGTCCGGAGCCTGTGCTCCGCAACGGGAGAGGCCACAACAGTGAGAGGCTCGCGTACCGCAATAAAAAAACGAAATGCCTTAAAATGCCGGCAGAAGTCCACATAGGAATGAATACACTATATGTTTCATAGGAAAGTCATGAATTCTTTGTAAATAATCTTTCAGTACCTAAAGAGAAAAATTGAAAGATGTGATGTGTACATAAAGAATGACCTTTCTCCTGGGGCTTCCTCAACTAAAACATGAGTCCATATTGCTTGACTCTTCCAGGTCCTCTGCATAAATCCAATCTACCCTCTCCATTATCCTGCAAGTCCTGGTGCCTTGGGAAGGTCCCACCTTCCACCCTTTCTCTGCCCTTTCATAAAGCCCTTTACCCTTTACACCTGCAGAAGACACCGAGATATTTCTACCCTACGGTCTCCATCTCCTCCACCATCTGCTCCACATCAGGCCCAAATCTCTCTTGCTCAGGTCATCTGGTTTCCTTCTCATTATCAACCAGTCTTTCCAGTTGCAGCTACATGATGCAAAGTCAGATTCAGCTTATGAAGTGATTGTTTTTCTTTACAGATTGTCTAGTACTCACATTATAAAAAATGCCTTTATAACAAAGGTAGTGGAGCTAACACCAATCAACACCAAATTCATAAAGTCAAAGTTTCTGTTTATCACACAGCTCAAAAGGAATATTCCTATTAAAATCGAGCATGATCATAATGACCCTTCCCTCATCTTTTATTGTCCAATAATAAAAAGAAAAAGGTAGTTCCTACTGGGAAAAAATTTGAAACTGGAGACAGTCAGCCCTCCTCCTTCATTTCTCCACACCAAAATTCCAGACTCTATTTGGCCTAATGTATGGCATTAGCATTTTTGAAATGAATAATCTGTGATGTTTTACTTAACATTATGAAACACATTTCAGGTATCAAAGTATCTGATATCACTGTAGGACTAGAATGTATCCTTTCAATCAACATAAGGAAAAGTATTTTGTCAACAGCCCAACACATGTCCTTACTTTTCTAAATACATAAATACATTTATATATATATATATATATATATATATGTAAATAGAATACGTTTCTATATAGAATATATAACATTTCAAAACATTCAGATTACAGGACTAAATGCTTGTCTTTCCATCAAAAATTTGGGGCTTTATATGGCACAAACTTCGTACTAAAAGCTTAGAACTAGGCACCCCAAGGTCCAACTCACACATTTTTCCTTTGCTGTCTCCTGTCTGTCAAACATGTGTATGGAACTATTCTTCTAAGACCAACTCTTCAAAAGCTAGCATGTGTGAGTAAACACCCTATGCGTGGCTTCCTGGCTCCCCCTGAGTCTGGTAAAGGAGAATGTCATTGCTAGCCTGTGGTCTCGTCCCCAGGAGGAAGCACCAGGACTTGCAGGATGATGTAGAGGGTAGACTGGATTTATGCAGAGGACCTGGAAGAGTCAAGCAATATGGACTCACGTTTTAGTTGAGGAAGCCCCAGGAGGAAGTGAAGCCTAAGCTGGACCTTGCAGGAGGGAAATCCAGAGGGGCATCGAGCTGAGAGGAATTATGTAAAAGGTGAGACAGAAAGAATACAGCGTGGATGTCCACAGGGAGGAGGCAAGCCCAGTTGGATGAGCACGCAGGAGTGGGAGAAAAATCCTTGCTCCATATGAGAGCCCTACTGGGAAAGCAAAGGCGTTTGCACGACAGTGGGGCTAAGAAGGATGGGACCGTGGGCAAGCTTAAGTAAGAAAGGGGCTTGGAACAACGTGAACAAACACTTAACAGCGTCTTAACTTAGGTTAAGACAACTTCGGTTAACGGCGGTCTTAGAGAGTTAAATGTGACCTTGCTTTAGTGTGGCCATTATACAGCACATATGGTGTTCTTGTTTTCCTTCTTTCTGTTCAACCAGACCACGAAGAAAAGGGCCACACTGAGTGGAAATTTGGAAATTCATCTGGAACTCTTTCAATAGCTTTGCATCACAGATCTGATAGCGTGGAGTAGAAAGCAACTGTTAAATTAAGAAGACAGGTTATAGATGCCAGCCGTGCCCCTCAGGGCGTGCTAAATGACTTGTTATCAGATTCAAAGCAGAAAAAATAAGCAGATGAAATTTTTAAAATCTTTCCATTTCAGTGATCAATGGTGAGACTGTTAGACATTTGGACTCAATTTGAACCAAAAAAAAAAAAAATTTATTTTTGGATGCCAAGTGTCTCGCTCAAGTGGATTTTCATGAAACAGTGAAATGACAGGGCCTAAATGTAAATACCACCAAAGCCCAGGAAACTAGAAAGAAAAACAACCAGTAGGGAAAATTTGCTCTCGGTGGTTAGACCCAGCAGCAGCGATTCCCAGCAATTCCATGCTCAGCTTTTCTTGAAATAACAAACTCTTTAAAGAGGGAAGGCATGTGTGCTCTCCTGTCGTGGTGATGGGGAAATCTCGGCCAGCAGCAATGGGAACTGACTGGGCAGATTTAGCAGACACAGGCCCTAAGAACAAAGTCAACAGTGTGCTTCACGTTTTAGGGAGATTCATCTGTGCATCTTCAGAAGAAAGACTGACAGTAGGAATCAGGGCCACAGTCAGAGGTCGACTAGAAAAAAGGCAGCTAGTGTCAAAAACATCTGCCTTGGGGTGGGATAGGGAGGGTGGGAGGGAGACGCAAGAGGGAGGAGATATGGGGACATATGTATATGTATAGCTGATTCACTTTGTTATACAGCAGAAACGAACACACAATTGTAAAGCAATTATACTGCAATAAAGATGTTAAAATAAAATTTTAAAAATCTGCCCTAATGCCGAACCTTCCTTTGCATAAACCTCCAAACCACGTTTCCTAATTCCTTCTTTTGGCCTTTGAACTCTTCAGACACAGAAGTCTATGCGTGGTGCCGGGTCGAGGGCGCAGTGGGGACAGACTTGCTATTCCGCGCTATCTCTCTGGGGAGAACCCGGAAAGCTGGAAGAGCTTGGCAGGCCACGGTGATCAATCCAAACCCTGCCTCCAGGCTCATCCACATAAACCAGGACTTGGAGGGAAGGCCTCTTCTTAAATACTCCCCAGTCTGGCGACCACACACACATTCCATGTTCACTTACTCCCAGGGTCAAGAAGTTGCTTATGATATATGATGAAAATACATTCTCTCCACTCAATTGACTTATAAATCTAATTTAACATGTTTAAAAACAATTGAAAAGTTAGAAACCATGGAACTGTTTTCTTTTGTTATTGTTGTTATTGTTGAGTTTTCTTTCTTTTTTGACTACCAGCAGTTCCAATGCCGGACCACAAAGCAATTTGTGAAATTCAACCTTCTTTATTTTTAACCCTTCATACAAAGTTATTCATTTTGGAAAAAGAAGTGAATGATAGTTTACTGAATTAGTACAATCACCTCAAATTGAGTGTAAATGGCTATTATGTCGATGGTGTAGAGCGGTTCTCAAAGTGGTTTGGGGACCTGTGAGGGTCTCTGAGACCCTTTCCTGTCTGGGGTGGAGGGGCAGGGGGGAAGGAGGGTCCATGAAGTCAAACTATCTATGGTGTAACTTGCCTTTTTCACTCTCATCTTCCATGATTGTACAATGGAGTTTTTCAGAGGCTACATCCCTCCAGATGATACCATCACTCTATAATAAATAATCAATAATAAGTAATGATTTATTATTTAAAAAAATTTTTTGAAGTACAGTTGGTTTACAATGATGTGCCAATCTCTGCTGTGCAGCAAAGAGACTCAGTTATACACATATAGACATTCTTTTTTTTAATATTCTTTTCCATTACGGTTTATCACAGGATATTGAATATAGTTCCCTGTGCTATACAGGACCTTGTTGTTTGACATGGCTGCCTGCATATTCTTGTACTTTAAAACTCCTCATTGTATTTTATAAGTTCCCATTTTTTGATAATACAATAAACATTGACAGGTATAACCCACATAAACAAAAGCTTTTCAGAGTCCTCAAGAACTTTTAAGAATGTAAAGGGATTCTGAAACCAAATTTTATAAGGGGTAAAAGTCTTATTAAGAGAGCCCTTTCATTCAGAATCTAAGTAATAACTTTGTAACATGGTGTCACACAAGCAGCTGGGTGTTTAAAAATTAAAAACGTAAACATCCTTGAACTTTTGTCCTTTAAGTGGTAGAATTCCAGCGATCTCTAGCTCTTACCACTATTTGGCTTTTTCCTTGCCTGGCACTGCTTTTTCTCCTCTTGGGGAGAAGGCATTCATCTAACTCACCGTCCACTGTTCCTCCATTCTGTTCTTACAAATAAATCCTTTTCTGAAATGCTATCTCCAGGGTCATTCACTGAAGCTGGTAGTCACATACCTCCTTGCCTATTACTTAACTTGTCCCCATTGTAATGATCACCTTTACTTCTTTACTCATTTTTCATGATTATTTACAATTTATCTGCTCTTTTTAAAATGCTAAGTGATCTATCACAAAAGATACACATTACTGCCTCTCCTATAATGTCTTTCCCATAGCTCTCTGCCTGGCAAACTAAAAGGTTCCCCTGTGCAGCCCTGTGTTAGGTCTGGTATGCTGCTTCTCCCTCGACAGATGGTGGGTCAGGGCTTGATGGAATACAGACTCTGTTGAACTTAGTTTTTGTTTACATGCAGGGTTTCAGCCCACCATGATTTTGAGATTTACAGGTCTTTTTCCTTCCCTTATAATTAGCACAGAAAATACGTTTGATGACTGAATCAGTTAATGAATATAGGACTGTAAATTTAGAAATTAAAAATCTGAGAGACAGAAAAGGGGAAGCAAATGAGCAAAATAATAAAGTTACAATTACTACTTATACTGCATTAAATCTGGTTCTGACCTTCCTGAAGGCTAAGAGAGAAAAGAAAATAGGGGTTTGACTTTATCTGTTCCACTCCCCCATCTAGTAGGATAGGCGTTTAATAATTACTCCTCGTAAACTGATGCCTCTTCTCAAGGGACAAAATTTGAATTTTCTGTTCAATGATATATTGGGTATCACTACAGATGCTCCGCAGGGCAGGTGGGACTTCTGAAGGAACCTCTGTCACCCATTTCTAAAGACGGAATTGAACTTTGGACTTTCCGTATTACAACCTCTGTCTTTCCCTTCAGGACGAGTTTAATGATAAAAATAAAGTTACTTCACCAAGGGAAATGAGACATACTTAAGTTTATTGAGAGGAAATGCACCGAGCTTAGAAAAGTGAGGTAAATAGCTAGGATGGAAAAAAAGGAATTTTGCTTAATTTCTTTTTTTTTTTGGAGAAATTTTCTCAATTCCTTTTCCTGTTATACACTATTATTAAGCAATCTCAGGTTACATATTACTATTTATTACTTAAATAAAGCTTGTCTTTTCAAGCATTATGATAAAAATCTACGAGTCCCTCATCTTTTTTGTTGTTGTTGTTTATGAGCATGACTTGCCATTTTATTGTAAGTAATTGTTAAGTACCCACTTGTTTTTTTTAACATCTTTATTGGAGTATAATTGCTTTACAATGGGTGTTAGTTTCTGCTGTATAACGAAGTGAATCAGCTATACATATACATATATCCCCATATCTCCTCCCTCTTGCATCTCCCTCCCATCCTCCCTATCCCACCCCTCTAGGTCGGTCACAAAGCACCGAGCTGATCTCCCTGTGCTATGCGGCTGCTTCCCACTAGCTATCTATTTTACATTTGGTAGTGTGTATATGTCCATGCCACTCTCTCATTGGTCCCAGCTTACCCTTCCCCCTCCCCGTATCCTCAAGTCCATTCTCTAGTAGGTCTGTGTCTTTATTCCCATCTTGCCCCTAGGTTCTTCATGACCTTTTTCTTTTTTTTAAGATTCCATATATATGTGTGAGCATACAATATTTGTTTGTCTCTTTCTGACTTACTTCACTCTGTATGACTGACTCTAGGTCCATCCACCTCACTACAAATAACTCAATTTCGTTTCTTTTTATGGCTGAGTAATATTCCATTGTATATATGTGCCACATCTTCTTTATCCATTCATCTGTTGATGGACACTTAGGTTGCTTCCATGTCCTGGCTATTGTAAATAGAGCTGCAATGAACATTGTGGACATGACTCTTCTGGAATTATGGTTTTCTCAGGGTATATGCCCAGTAGTGGGATTGCTGGGTCCTATGGTAGTCCCTCATCTTATATGTTGATAAGCAGAGGGAAAAAAGGCTGATGCTGCTCTTTGGAACGGTTGTTACAAGCACGAAGCAAAAATATTTACCTTTTTATTTCCTTCCAGGAATATATCAAGCTCTCATGAAACACGTGTTCTACCCATATCATCCAACTATCATGATGTTTCCCCAAATGTGTATATCTTTCTACTCAAAGTGACCCCCCAAATCCCAACATCCACTCACCATTCCCACTCATGAAAATTTTGGAAGGGTGGTAGTGGTGAGAATGTAATAGAAAGGTACACTGCGAGCTTTATTCACAAATATAAAAGCACGTTCTGACAGCAGAGAAAAATATTTTTCAATTCAGTGAATTTCTCACCCAAATCTTTGTAATATGAGAAAAAGAAAACTCATATCATAATATATGATGAGAACCTTTCTGCTGATTAATATTTTGTGCAAGGTGTTTATGTGCAATTTTATTATCATCATTCACTGCCTCAAAGATGAATTGTATTCCTTCTGCACACTTCCCAGAAACCTCCAGGGAAAACAGGAGAAACAAGTTCCCTAAGTAAGTACCTACTATGTGCTAGGAATTCCACACATATTGTCGTTTCCGCTCCCTAACCATCTGGGAAGTATGCCTCACCATCGGCGGTCCATAGATGAAGAAAATGAAGGTCACAAGAGTTAGATAACACGCTCAAGATCATACAGAGAAGTAAAGGGAAACCAGCATTCAATTCCAGGTCTATCTGATTCCAAGACTCGTGCTGGTTCTTCCATACTAGGCTGCTTTCTGGGAGCAACCTCTTAATATCAAGAACCTTCCCAGTCCCAACTAACAATTGTCACTGGCCATCTGGTTCTACAAGAATAAAGTCACTAGCCACTGTAGTCGCTGACCTTCAACACACCCTGAAAGGAGTTCAGGGTGGAGATCAGGAATGAGGCACTTTGCGCTCTGCGAAAAACTTGCAGAAGAGGCCTTCAGATAGATAGATATTTTCAGGAGAAGACTTTATGAGCCGAATTTCTTGCATCTTCTCATATCTAGAAAAGCACTAAAATCATTAACGGAGACATCTGCTCCTCGTGACTAGAGCAAGCTTCTGCCAAAATATGTGCCTGATTGCACATATATCCCCTTCACTAAAATCACATATATACTGACCTCCCACACTATCTCTTTGTAGCAGTTCCTCAGAGCTATCTGAGAGGCTGTCTCCCAGGCTATAGTCCTCATTTTGCCCCAAATAAAACTTAATTCATAACTATCACGTTGGGCGTTTTTTTTTTTCAGTCGACACCAACAACCAAACATGTGTCACTTGACACCAGCTGACCCAGAAATAGTGACTGTAAAGGTTCTCCAAGCATTTTCCCCCTGGCTTTCCCTGTGATTTTAACAAGTTCTGTTAAGTGGAACAATACATCAAATAATACCTTTTCTTTACAAAGGAATTTAGAGAACAAAACCCATCATTTATATCGTGCTCTTTCCTCATCATCTTTGCTGCAATTTAGATAAGCAAAAGCTTAGCCACCTGGATTTTTATAGCTGGGTTGGAAGGGGCAGGAAAAATTTCAGGAACTAACGTACATGCAAGTCCAGAAAGTGCCAAAGCCCCCAAGAGTACCTGTGATTTCCCCCAGAGGATGGAGAGGGAAGGTGCCCGCACACGGTGGGCAGGGTGTCTCCGAGAGTGCAGCCCTTCCTCAGGAAGCTACCTGCCCACACACCACCCGCTGGGCTGAGGGGAAAGGAAGAGGGAGGGGAGACATTTTGTGGCACTGATCTGCATGCCCTCAGCTGTCCCTAGAGGCCACTCCTGATCAAAAAAGGCCAGGTAATGCTTGGCATATGTGAATGTGTGCACAATTGTATATTTGCTATGTTTAAAGTATGGGTTAAAAAAAAAGACTAGGAGGAAATACATCAAAAGGTTAACAAAAGGTTATACCAGGATATTGGGATTACCAATGGTGAGTTCCTTCTGTGTTTTT
The DNA here is from genome assembly GCF_951394435.1 of Stenella coeruleoalba. Classification (NCBI taxonomy): domain Eukaryota; kingdom Metazoa; phylum Chordata; class Mammalia; order Artiodactyla; family Delphinidae; genus Stenella; species Stenella coeruleoalba. Next base: position 49,811,797 of record NC_137150.1, read on the forward strand.
CTTCTTCTTCCAAAATTATCAGAAAATGTTATTTTTATAACAAGGAACATCTATGTAACTATATGTGGTATAGCATTTTAAATATTTCCATTTTCAAATTTTAAAAAACGCTGGAACTAGAAGGTGGTAGCTTGACTATCTAGAACAGCTGCTCTGTGATGGGTCCCAGAAAACGGAAGTCAATCAGAGGATTTAACTGCTACAGACACAAACCACCTAGGTTGTGTTTGCCCAAACTGCCCTTTTCTTGGTGGGTACCCAATAGGTCAGAAGATCTTCTTAACTGAATGCTTTCAACCTTTTGTCCCAGGACTCTTCCTTTACTGGAGGTCTCCTTTCTGTTTCATTGTCAATTTTCACATTTCTAAAATATATCCAGTAAACTTACCAGTTTCCTTCATCTATGGTATTGAAACTTAACAAACTGCCCCACTTTTTTCCAGCAGGAATGGCGCAATGCCCAGTTCATTCATTCTGCTGCATCACCGATGTGTCTCTGACAATACTAACTACTTTGGCTTTCACAAGATGCATATTCCTGAATTCTGGTTTGTGGCCCAAATCCAGCAGCTCCCATGTGGGTCACTTCCTTGAGTATCCATGGCAATTACTAATGCTTAAAGATGAGGGTATTGGACCAGAGTGTCATTAAATGTACTTCTGACCTTCAAGATCTTATGTGCTTAACTTCTCCGAGTGGATCCTGAATGCTCCCAGCATGCTACACAGAATAAGAGATTACATTCCAGGAAACACGCTTTGCAATCATGGAGACAGTGTTTTGAAAATGAAGGAAGTAAGAATACAACTGTTTAGAAACTACTCAAGAGATTTTTACCAGCAGGTAGTTTATAAATTCAAAACCAGGAATATTGCCTCTAAGGATTTCAGCTTGTCCAATTTTGAAAAATTTATCTTTGTCATTATTTGTGGTGCTGTTTACCAACTTTTAGCTTCCCCCTCCCAAAAAAACAAGAAAAGAAAAAGGCTAGAATTACATATAGCTAAAACGTCACAGAACAGGAGAGCTGGAAGGGAATTCAGAGACCCTCAACTTCAACCAGCTCGTTTTAAAGATTAGGAAAATTGTGGATTAAAAAATGTGGAGAGTTAGGTGATTTGATGAAGGACACACAGACTGAGTGGCAGAGAGGGTCCCAGAAACAGCTTACTGCTGCTTTCCTTATCTACCAATCCTAGAAAGTAAAATCTATACTTGCTCCTTTTGTCATTGGAGGGATATGCCATAAGAGAGTACTCTTGCACGTAAAAATAATTCCAACAGCGTGACGTTCACTAATAATAATAAAAGATTATTATTATATATTTTATTATATAAAAGTGTATTGTGGGGCTTCCCTGGTGGCGCAGTGGTTGAGAGTCCGCCTGCCGATGCAGGGAACACGGGTTCGCGCCCCGGTCCGGGAAGATCCCACATGCCGCGGAGCGGCTGGGCCCGTGAGCCATGGCCGCTGAGCCTGCGCGTCCAGAGCCTGTGCTCCGCAACGGGAGAGGCCACAACAGTGAGAGGCCCGCGTACCGAAAAAAAAAAAAAATTAGCGTATTGTGAAATAATAAAAATGTAGCCATGCTTCCTCAAAGCAGGGTTCTGGCTTCAGGGAGAAGTGGGAGAGAAAGGGTACCAACATTTAAACAATGAGGAAAAACACACATACACAAAGAGCAGATCCATCCCCGAGAGCTGCAATCCCACCACCCGAATCTTGAGAATAAATGTGATAGAAATTCTCTCTTGAAAATGTATTCCCTCTGATAAATTATTTATTGTATGAAATTAACTGCTCAAGGACCATTCCTTTCTGTTGGTGCTGTACCGTGGTCCCGAGAACTGGTCTTCATTTGATATGTGTACTATCATCTGACATGTGGGAGGCTGCATAGGAGGTGCTGGGGTGGGAGTGGGGTACGTGGAGGCAGACCCTGGCTGCAAGTTAACTTAAACATCCTATCCTGAATGTTTTAGGTGCTCAATAAATGCTGAACGCTTGGTGTCATTTCACGGTATTTTCATCATCTTGCAGATGTGCAGATGAGAAGTAAAGAACATAAGGAAAATGAGTCGCACTCTGCAGAGTAAGGGACCACTGCGTTCTCTGTTGCTTGAGTCACCTGACAGCCCTACCCCTTGATGCAGCCTGTAAGCTCCGGGCGTCAGGGATTTCCAGATTAGGAGACTCGACTTCAGCCTTATCCCTCTGTTCGAAGAACCACAACGGTGACCAGTCTTGCCCCATCTGGATACGACCCTGCGACCTTGGGCTGGCACCTCTGAGCAATGGTCTCAAGAGAAGAGCCTATGAAAATATCTGACTCGATTCTTCATGGACAACAAGACTAGGAGATCCATGTAGAGCTAAAGGCTGACCTGGAAGTTCTCCAGGCTGGCACTGCCATCCTGTTCCTGCCCCTGTGTGACTTGCATGGGGACTCACCGCAGAGTTCCATGGTTATGGTCCTAGATATGTAAAAAGGGAAGTGGCTGCTAAAAGTCAGGGGATTCCTGGCCTAACTCAGGAATTTCTAGGAATTTCACTCATTCATTGACTCATTTATCTGATCACTCATGAAAGAGATGGTTCCTGCATGCCCGCTGGGAGAGTTTGGTTACCTGTCCTCCCAGGACTCAAAATCTACTTGGGAAAACACACACAGACAAAATTTCATATAATAAAGTGAAATGGAGGGACTTCCCTGGTGGCGCAGTGGTTAGAATCTGCCTGCCAACGCAGAGGACACGGGTTCGATCCCTGGTCGGGGAAGATGCCACATGCCACAGAGCAACTACACAACTACTGTACTGCACCACAACTACTGAGCCTGTGCTCTAGAGCCCACAAGCCACAACTACTGAGCCCACATGCCACAACTACTGAAGCCCGTGCTCCTAGAGCCCATGCTTCACATCAAGAGAAGCCACTGCAATGAGAGCCCGTGCTCCATAATGAAGAGTAGCCCCCGCTCGCCGCAACTAGAGAAAGCCCGTGCGCAGCAATGAAGACCCAATGCAGCCAAAATTAAAAATAAATAAATGAATAAAGTGAAATGGAGATGTATAAGACTTGAGAAGGTCATGGAAGCTTTACAGACTTGGCATTGTGATGGATCAAGAGTTAGAAGGATTCAGGAGGCAGAAGGAGTTGAAGGGCCTCCAGGCAGAAGAAGGTGGGATAGCACTTCAGATTAATGAACATCTGATTAGTATAGCTTTCAATTGTCACTGAACATCTTGGTCCTTTCATTGTTCTTCCTTCACAAACAAAACAAAATTAAAATATCATAAATTCCTGAGGACTATGGAATTGAAACAACAACTGTAAAATGCTGTGAAAATATAAAATGAAACACAAATTCTAACAACTCATTAATAATAGCCAAAAAAAAAAAGTATAATTGCTGCTTTATCCTAAAGTGAGCCATTCAACTGGAGGGACAAACACAAATTGTCTGAGGAAGCAGGGGATGGAGACATAAGGACTAAGATTCTACTTTGGAGGGAGAAGGGGTAGAGTTACTATTTCAACATATAATGATTTTAGCTTTTTATATTCCCTCACTAGGGACTTCTCTCGTGGTGCAGTGGTTAAGATTCCACACTCCCAATGCAGGGGGCCCAGGTTCGATCCCTGGTCAGGGAACTAGATCCCACATGCACACCACAACTAAGAGTTTGCATGCCACAACTAAGGAGCCCACATGCCACAACTAAGGAGCATGCCTGCTGCCAACTAAGGAGCACACGTGCCGCAACTAAGGAGCATGCCTGCCACAACCAAGACCCGGAACAACCAAATAAATAAAATAAGTAAATAAAATAAATATTAAAAATAAATAAGTAAATAAAACTGTTCTGAATAATAAAATTTATTAAAAAAATAAAATAAAATAAATAAGTTCCTTCACTAGCCACAGTGACAAAACACACTTTATTTCTAAAGACAGAGCCCTGTGGGCAATTAAGTAATTCAGTTCAGCCTCCTCAACTGATGATGATGTTGTTAACTGTGAATTCACATTTTTTACTCCTAAAAGAGAGGTGGAACAGAAAAAATATCCTGAGCTCACCCTGGTCTTTCAGCATTGAACACAGCAAACACAATACTCTATTCATTCATCCAATCATTCATCCAAATTCATTCGTTTACCCAACATTACTGCGTTGGGCCCTAGTTCATATGAACTTCCCTCTGTGAAAGCACATTCATTTTCTTGGGCTGCCATAACAACTTAACACAAACTATGTGGCCTAAAACAACAGAAATTTATCCTCTCACAGTTCTAGAGGCTAGAAGTCCAAAATCTAGGTGTCACCAGAACTGGTTCCTGCTGGAGCTTCTGAAGGAGAATCTGTTCCCTGACTCTCTTGCAGCTTCAGGTGGCTGCCACCACTCCTTGGCATTCCTTGGCTTGTAAACTCATCACTCCAATCTCTGCCTCTGTCTTCACATGGTATTCTCCTCTGCATCTGTGTCTTTCCTCCTCTTCTTATTGGACACCAATCATATTGGATTATGGCCCAACCTTATCAGGTATGACCTCAACTTAGCTTGATTACATCTGCAAAGACCCTATTTCCTAATAAAGTCATATTCGTAGGTACTGTGGGATAGAACGTCCACACATCTTTTGGGGAGACACAATTCAACCACAACAGAGAGCGTGTACCCCACTACAGGGTCATAGCTGGCTTATCTTATTGCCTTCTCTACCAAGCAAGAGGCTGTCACTGATGTTAAGGAGATTACAGTCTAGAGAGACAGAGATATACAAATCTCTCTATCTCCCTTGCTCTTATCACAGGTGCAGTTTTAGCTCTGTGAGTTTCATTGTGTCCTTACTGCCCATCTCTGCCTTAACACCGTAAGCTCCCAGAGCACAGGCACCACGTCTATTTTCTGCTCTCCATTACATTCCCATCTCCTTGCACAGTTCCAGTAAGCATTCAGGAAATAATTGTTGAATGAACGGATGGATGGGTGAATGAATTAATTAAATACAAGCAGGAATGACAGAAGCCTATACGGGTAGTAGTGATACACACAATAGGCCCACAATGAGGAACAGAAAGGAAGAAATAATTGACTCTGATTAGTAGGACTGTGGAAGGTTTCATGAAAGAGAAGGCATTTAAACTCAGTCTTGTGGGATTAGTAAAATCTCATAAATGGATAAGGAGTAAAATTTATTCTCTACTGACCAAACAGTACGAGCAAAGGCCTCGAGATATAAAGCATGGTCTTCAGGGGAACAGCTAATAGACCAGATAAGCTGAAGCAAGGGGCACCTAAAGGATGTGAAAGTACTTGGGATGAAAAGCAGATGAAAGGCAGCTCGTAGAGGCCTCTGAGCACAGGCTGTTCTGAGTGCAATAAGGTGCCACTGATCTTTGTTAAAAAGGAAATGATGCAATCCTACCTGTGCTTCAAAAGGAAAAAATATATAGATATGATTCATGCTTATATTCTCTCTTTATCCTCCTGCCTAAGTGATAGTTCTTATATTACTACAAGTAGTATTTTATATTTAACTGTGAATCTACTATGTATTTATTTGCCTAAAGAACTAAGAGTTATACATAAGTGATTACATTTTATAGTTACTAATTACTTATATCATTTATATTATTTTATTATATAAACTATACAATTATATATCTTTTATAATTAAAAGATCATATCTGAGAAGTACTTGAATAGGGTGATGTCACAGATCCTAAACCTCTTCTCTCAGGACAATAACCTGGAATTGAAAGCCCAGGTGAAGATGGATTTTTCTATCAAAGCAGTAAGAAGACCTTTCACCTGTAGCAAAGCATTCCAACTTCTGAATCAAGACTGATTTTTTTCCTTTGGTTTGCATTTGAGCTTGGCAAGCCCACAGACCAATAACATTCACATTTGAGACGGAGTGGGGCTGCCATCTGTTGTTCTCTCCACGAAGCACCAGGGACCCCACATCTTACCACTGACATCTGGAGAGCAGCCAAGCTCCATTACAGTGGGACCTGAAGGAGACACCCCAGTTACCCATGGAGATCTGTTCAGCGGCTGAAACTCTGCCAAATGAAGAGATATTTATTTATGGTCTTGCTGCCTCCAAAGGTCTTTGGTAATGATGCAGACATTCTTAGATAGAAGTATTCAACTATTCACCTATAAAGGAATTCATGATATGGAACTGTTAACCAAGAGAAACAGCTACCCACAGAGAATCGGCCCCAGCCAGCAAGTTCTGCTTAAGCAAATGGGGCATCGGGTGCGTGCAGAGGGGCTCGTAAGCAGGATGGAGATGGCATGAAGGAGAAAGACAACTCATTTCATCCTCAAACCCTACAAGGCAGGCACCAGAATTTCTAATTTACAGTCATCTCTCTGTTATTTAGGCTCCAAGACGGGGTCAGAACTGTGTTTATCTGTCTCATGCTGGTATTTACGTCTTAGCACTATGCTAGCACATAGTTAGATGTTCAATAAATGCGAGCTGTCAGGCAGGAGGGTGCCAACTCCATGGTACTCTGAGCACATTTCTCTGACCTTGCGCATACCCACTACATACATTAAAATTATGCCTATGATTCTACCTCTCCCACTGGACAGTAACCTCCCAAAGAACAGTAACCTCCCAAAGAAAAGAAAAAGTGCTTGCTTATTCCTAGTATAGTGCCTGACATTTAGAAAGTGTATAATTCTTGAGCTTCAGTGGGCTTAGATAACTTCATGTAAGCTAATTAGCTAATTAACAAGAGGCTTAGGTTTGAGCTAGGTCTGTCTCCACCTAAAACCTATGTTTTTTCCTACTACATTGTTTGGCCTAAACCTGGCCACGTGAAAGGATTAAGATATCTTTGGAAACAGGTTAGCCATTGTACTCCAACCTGGTAAGACAATCTGTATAATTATCTACTATGAGTGTTTCAATTATTTAATGTCTAGTCAAAATACAGGCATAGCACAATTTAAACATATGCAAAAACAAATACATCCCAAACACTGAGTCCAAGAAATCATTTTCCAAAATATAGATTTTTAGGTACTAATGTTCCTAAATTTCTGTTTAAGAAGGATAAGTTTAGGGAATTCCCTGGCGGTCCAGTGGTTAGGACTCTGTGCTTCCACTGAAGGGGGCGCAGATTCAATCCCTGGTCGGAGAACTAAGATCTTGCAAGCCACACGGTGTGGCCAAAAAAAAAAAAAAAAAACCCACATAAGTTTAGGTGGACATAGAAAGTTTTAGAGAAATTCAAAGCGAAAAAAGTTGTTTACTTTAGTTATTTATTTATATTTTTGCCTGCGTTGGGTCTTCGTTGCTGCGTGCCGGCTTTCTCTAGTTGCGGCAAGCAGGGCTACTCTACTCTTCGTTGCAGTGTGTGGGCTTCTCATTGCGGTGGCTCCTGTTGTTGCGGAGCACGGGCTCTAGGCGTGCGGGCTTCAGTAGTTGTGTCATGCGGGCTCAGTAGTTGTGGCTTGTGCGCTCTAGAGCGCAGGCTCAGTAGCTGTGGCCCACAGGCTTACCTGTTCCACAGCATGTGGGATCTTCCCGGACCAGGGCTCGAACCCGTGTCCCCTGCATTGGCAGGCAGATTCTTAACCACTGCTCCACCAGGGAAGCCCCAAAGCAAAATATCTTTAAAGTCAATTCCTATTTTATGTATAATCTAGTTCTTATTAGGAAATATTGTAAATTTCCTCTTCTAACGCATTCTCCTAAAACTCCCAGCCATGTTCTCACTCAAACAAAGACAGATTAGAATAACTCTTCAAAGCTAATTATTTTTAAACTGCAGTTTCTCCCATGGCCTATGAACTTTATCCTTTTGCCAAAAGACCAAAATAATTTTTAACTGAAAAAAGCAACTTCTAAAATGCACTAGACTTCTTTTATAAACTCTCAAATTAAGACACCTTAGTTTAGGCACTTATGCAATATATTTCATTCTAGTGGACTCCAAAAATTAACACTGTACCTACAAATATCCCAATAATATGAGTGTAAAAGAAAATTTATACTAGACCCATAATGTTAAAAATTACATGTAAAAAACATCAGGAAATAAATTCTGTCTTGAGGAACGCTTTATACTTTTTACTTTAGAGTTTTACAGAATAGGCAACATTCTATAATTTTTAAGAAAATGTTATCTCACTATTGGGCAAGAATTCTCCCCAGTTGATCTCTAACCACAGTCTGGAAAAAATTAAGCATGAAGACATGTTAAAATGACAGTTAGGGTTGTTTTTCCCACTATTGATAAATTAACAAGTCTAATTGTTACGGTTTATAGAACACACATTTATCATCTTTTCTTGGAATTGTTGAAAAGATTTGGGAAGGTTTTAGAAAAGAGTTCTAAAGGCAAGATATTCAGTGAGCTTGGTTGGTTGGCTGGTTAGCTGGTTGACTAGGTAATTGGCTGGTTGGATAAACAAATTTTAAGCATCCATCTTGGATTCCTGAACCAATAAAATGGAATTCTGAACAGTTGATTAGAGAATCAAGTTTCTTAAAACTCCTTTATAGCTTCAGTTTCTCAAGGCATTCAGGGAAATGCACTGGGATCTTCTTAAGGTACCAGAAGTTAACAAGGAAAATGCCCTAAAAAGATCATTAAGAAATCCTCCAGGGACTTCCCTGGTGGTCCAGTGGTAAAGAATCTGCCTTACAATGCAGGGGGACGCGGGTTCAATCCCTGGTCAGGGAACTAAGATCCCACATGCCGCAGGGCAACTCAGCCCGCATGCCACAACTACTGAGCTTGCGCCTCAACTAGAGAGAGAAAACCCACACGCCACAACTAGAGAGAAGCCCGTGCACCACAACGATGATCCCGCATGCCGCAACTAAGACCCGACGCAACCAAAAATAAATTAAATAAATAAATAAATAATAAACCTTAAAAAAAAAAAAAAGAAAAGAAATTCTCCAGAAGGTCATAACCACCTTGCTGTATATATACGCCAACTACCCTAATAGATATTCTGATACTGCCTTCCAGAAGCATCAATTTGAGAAGACAAGGTGTCAAGTGTCTCCTTACAAGGACAATCAGTATTCTAAACACTGAAATTTCAAACAGCTATTCTTACCAAAATTTGTAGGGATTCTGAGAAGTTTAAGAATGAAATGACTCTGAAAGCATCGGAAAGGACAGTCAATCCTGTGGCTACTCACTAAGTATTTGACACCCAGTGCCTGCAAAAGAACCTCATTCCCAGAGGAAGTTGACCTCCCTGGTATATTTGCTCTCTTACTACTCATCAAGCCAGAGAAAAGGGGGCCTTCCATGAGCCCCCTGGCTTCTTCCACATTGACCTGTTACACCTGAGCAGCTTACCTGTTCTTTAATTAGCAGGCAGAGTTAATAGAACAAAGATGTTTTGATTTAAATTTGCTAGCTAAATATCCATGATGACATTCTAATATGTCTTGTCTTCTGTCTATAGAGTGACTAATAAAATTATATACTCTGCTATTAGGGACTTCACTGTAATGGTCCACAAATAAAAGGTTAAATCTACAAGATTATTAAAAAAAAACAAAACTCAGTAAAATTATCTATGAAGGGAAACAAAGAAATTGATTTATCTATGTCACTGTCAGTTTCCTTAGGTTGAAAAGGTAATGTGGAAAGAGATGTGATTGAGTTTTATGACACTTAGAGGGAAAAAGTATTTCTGGTCTCAGTACTATCTGAAAGCATAAAGACACTAATTCTTTGTGGCTCAAAAGTAAGAGTTTCTCATCATTCAGATTTCCTTCTCAAATATATGATTCATGAAAAATGAAGCAAAAATATTTAATGCATATCTATTGGTTTTGATTCAAACAACAACTACAACAACAAACTTGCTAATGGTCTTCTAATGAAATAATATTAATCCCAAGTGGGCATACCTCACGCAGAGTAATTTTACCTGGTCCTCATATTTTTTTCTAAAGCTGTTGTCACCTTTGTAAATGACTTTCCAAAAGAGAGGGCAAACAAATGGCATTCTAAAGAGGCTGTGTCAGAGAGAAAAAAACATATTTGGTTATTAATATTCCCACTCCTGCTGGCTTGCCTAAACAGGACTGGCTGTATGTCCTTATCCAACATGGAGGACCAAGGGGACCCTGTAAATCACATGTGTCTGACTCCATAGACACCTTCATTAGGAAGCAGGGTGTCAGATGCAAGACCAGATGCCCAGAGGCTGTGACACCTATAAGTAGGATCATTCCAATTAAAAGTAGAAAAGAAGACAAAATAATAATAATTTTTAAAATTGTATCTTAGTGAACTAGAAGGAGAGGGGAGAACAACCATTTCTTTAACAACAGCTGTGCAGACTAATTTTTTTTTTAATCATTCATATACTTTCAAAAGCACTCATTCCCAACTGCTGCCTTCATACTGGCAAATCCAAGAAATTCAAGACATGTAAACAAGAATAGATTTGCCCTTAAATCCCAAGGTCAAAGGCAGCATCTGTTGCTTCAGAGAACAAGAAAGCCTTTCTTTTTGCTGGTTAGTTTGTTGTGTTTTTTTTTTTAACAGAAAAAAAAAGTAAACTCAAATTTTCTAAATGTTTCCTCCTCACCTTAGGTGTTGCAAAATAGAAAAACCTGCATAAAAGAGAATAAACATCCAGTGTTTTGATATTTGAGTTGCATGGATGAAAGGCTGGCCATGCTGTGATTTTTAAAGCTGACAGAAAAATTCATTTTCATACCAAGTCCCCCTCATGCCATTTGGCTATTAAATTATTCAGGGAATTTCTCTGCTTATAAAGATTAATAACATCAACCCAAGACGTTTCTGAAAAGTACTTTCACCTCCTGTAGGAGACAGATGGACCACAGGAAAACAGCCTATCACGTTACAAGCAGACAAAAAGATTTCAGATTACCAGATTAACACACCAGGCAGGGAAAGGATGGTAGAAGTAGCAAGATAGGAAATAACTGACAAATGGAACCAAATATTCTTGAGAGCCATCATTTTGAAAATAAACATAATTTGGAGCCCGCTGTAATTCAATTTTACCTGTTTTGAGCTCCCAAACCCAGCTAATTAGCATAAATGTCAGTTCCAATTTGACCAAAGACTTTGAAAATCTAGAGGAAGCTTATTAAAACACATTGGTATCAGGGGACAAAGACACCACCTGCTTTAAAGGCCTTTTGTGTGTTAGTAAGAAATGCGTTCTGAAACTCTGAGTATACGCACTGGATCCATAGTATAGTAGATTGTGGGATTTTACTGTACTTTCATGTCATTTTAATTATCAGCATCCCTTGAGAAGACAGTCTTGCTCCTACGAAATCTAAACACTTCTATTTATCAATTCTCTCCTAGATGAAGGGACTTCCGAAAAGTTGCATTTCAAGAAGGATCAATATGAGAAGACTACAGTGTCACAGAAGCAGGCAGCATTTACTTTTTCATGAATATATATTTTAAATTAAACACCTAATTTTAATTCCACAAACAATGCAAGGATCATTTTTATTTTCAAGTAAACAATTCAGAAAAAGTCAAGTACTGCCCCTTGACCAATCCTGCTCTCAATTCTCACAGGTAACCACTGTTACCATTTAGTAAATACCTTCCAGAACTTTTTACAAGCATATATAAAATACATCACTTTTTGCACAATGTGCTTTTAAAAAAAAACTGTGATCATACTGTATTTTCCACAATTCCCTTTCACCATCCCAAATGGCTAAGGAAATATATCGAATGCAATATAAAACTTGGTCTTTCTACCACAGACATATGTGGGCACAGAGGCAAGCATGCATGTGTGCATACTTGAACAAAAAGTGGTACAAAAATAAGGACAGTAGGAAAAAGCTCCTTTGTGTCTCATTTCAGCGATTAGCTATGTAGGAAAGCTATACAGCAGATAGAGCAAAAATGTCCCTTTTTCCCAACAAAGCTTCAACTTTGGTACTGTTTGTTTTTAGTGCAGGGGTCGCCGAACCCTGGCCAGCAGGCCATATCCAATCTACCACCTGTTTTTTGTAATAGCCAGTGAGTTCAAAATGATTTCACATTGTTAAATGTTTGGGGAAAATTTTTCTTAAAGAATAACACTCCATGACATGTGAAAGTTATACGAAATTCACGTTTCGGTGTCCATAGATGCCGTCTGACTGGAACACAGCCATGCTCATTCCTCTGCCTATTGTCTATGGCTGCTCTCATGTAACAAGGGCAGTAATTGAGTAGGTTTGACAAAAACCCTATTTCCACAAAGCCTGAAGTATTGACTATCTGGCTATTTACAAAAACAGCTTGCCAATCTCTCTTTTAGTATGTGAGATTTATATTCCCAATATCTTACTTATGAAAGATTTTTTTTATATAAGTCATTTGGACCCTCTTTCAGTGGGTAAAGATGACCAGAAGTTGGAAGGGAGGCAGGAGTAGAAAATGGTCTCTTAACCAGCAAATAGGTAATTCCCATGTGGACCAAGTTCCAGCTTCTCTTTTGTGACATTCTAAAACTTGATTAGTCCTAAAACACTGTGTATTACAATCTGCTATTGAAGTCAGGGTGACATGGATTACACTGCTCTAAAGTCTAAGTCATTCGTCTTTCTGTTGAGCATCTGTGATCCCGGTCAGTGCTGGGTAATAATGATTCCAAAGTCAACAGGTAGACATCAACTCTGCCCTCAGGGATTCCCAGTCCAAGATATTCGTTACAACTGTAAGAAATTACAAAAGTATAGATTGGAGGACTAAACACGGTCTGAGGGGTAGGGTGGGATTAGAAAAGATTTGAAATAATTTCAGTATCATCATGTTGAAAACTCTTAAAAGAGTGTGCAGTTGCTGCCCACCCCCAAAATCAAGTAGCAATGAGAAAAACTGCCACGACCTCACTATCTCTGTGTTCTCACACTCTGTTCTTTATAAGCTGTGATTTAGAGCAAAGGGAGCATTTGAGCCTCTGATGAGATCTCGATCCAGTTTATGACTAATGTCAAAGTGTGAGTGCTGTGCACCATCAACAGATTGTGAGTGCAAATTTCTCTTTTCTTAGTGTATCTAATCTAATTTGGTTTTAGCGTAACCAAAACCAAGACTGTTCCATGGAAAACAGAGACTACTACCCATCTAGTAACCATACAATGGCATTTAAAACTAAAAGCAAAACGCCACCCTGCCTAATTCCACAAGGCAATCCTAGCAGCCATTGGCAGTGACAGCTGGTCACTCCCAAGCAGAACTCCACCCAGATAGCAAAGACTCCGTGTCCAAATAAAATAAATCCACATTATGGTTTTTATACGCTTGAAATTCCCATACACACAAAGTGAAAGGGAAGGAGAGGAACAGGAAAACGATGATTTCAGCAGTATTCTGCAATCCCTGTGTTGGGAGGACTTTGGGTGAAGCTCTAGTGACTTCAAGGTTCTGTGCCTTTAAGGCTTGAATTCTTTTGAGTAACTGAACTACGGGGACATTCAAATTGGGTCAGAGTCTCTCACTCTTCCAGGCTTCCTCAGTGTCCTATGTTCCTGTTGACTTGATAGAGAACTAAGCAAGCCTAAAAAGTCTCTAGAGAGAAGCAGCAACTGAAATCTAGGACAGAAAGAACAAAATGACTTTACATGGCTGCTGCTAGGTCTCTGTTTTCACTCAGAAGGCTGACAGTCCCATTCAGCGATTTGTATCTGACACTATCTACACTGGTTCTCTCATTAGGACCTGAGCTGGTGGGGGTCAGGTGTTCTATTCATCTAATTGATGGTAATTAGATGGCCACCTTCACCTACACAAAGACGCGGTTTGAGAGTTAAGAGAGCTTCTGTGATATACCAAAGATAAAAATCATACCAAAGAACTGGAGTTAGCTAAGCTTTCAGAAACACCAGGCTTTTTGACCCACAACTATCCAGATAGTACCTAGCTCCAAAATGGAAAGATTAACCTAATCTTCAGGGCGAGACTAGTTGGTTGAAGGGAAGAACTCAGATTGGCTGGTGCTGTTTCTAAGAGGTCAGCCTTTCTCTGCAAACAAGGCAGAGACCAGGAAGTTGAACACTAAGAGAGGAGAAAGGAGAGCTTGCCCAAAACCACAGTGGCAGTGATAAAGTAACAATGGCTTCATAAACAAAGAGTCCAAAGGCCAAATGCCTTTGCTGACTTGGGGCTCTGTCTAGGGATTGGTGAGAAGCCCTGGACATCTTAGTGGCCTCCAAGTATTTCTTTGCCATGGGTTGTGGCTAATAAAAAATATTTAACAAGTAATGCTTCTGGGTAGATTTAAATTTCAGATAAATTAATTCCTTAGTATAAGTATGTCCCATAACTAAGTATGCAATGTGGAATATACTTAAGACTAGAAAATAACTTGTTGTTTACCTAAAATTCAAATGTTCACACATTCTATATTCAAGTAGTCAACATTCAAATATTTCATACTTACTATTATGAGACATACTTACACTAAAATGTTATTTTTGTTTACCTGAAGTTTAAATTTAACTGAGTGTGCTGTAATTTATTTGGCAGCTTTAGTTGTGGCCCACAAAAACAGCCAAGGTCAGTGGCATTTTAAGGATCCAGGGAAGCAGACAACAGTTCTGTAACATGCCAGAAGACCACTTTGGAAGGGGCTTATTTTGAGTTTTGATTCATTCATTAGTTGATGTTTGCAGAAGGGTCAGGAGGTCAGGCATTTTATTTTAAATCTGCTTCCACCACTTGTATGAAAAAGAAGCAAACCTTGCTGACATCAGGGACTTGTGCCAGAAAGCAATTCCCAGAGCAATTCCCAGAGCCCTGCAGGGTTGGGTCCACTCTGTTCCCAAGCTTCATCTCCTCCATCCTCCAGACATCACAATGACTGAGGTCCATAATCGCGTCCTAGGGTCCCCCTGGGACTGTTCATCTAGGATGGCATGTTATGGGGCAGGAGAGGAGGAGAGTTGGAAATGCTTCCAATAAATAGGATTACACATTTCAGGGCCCTAAAAAGTCATCATGACCAGAGTTTTGGATCGACAAAGAGAAGAGTGGCCAAAAGTAATCAGTTAAAAGCAAGAGGAAAGCTAAGGTTGGCCAAAAAGTTCCTTCAGTTTTTAAAGTAAAAAGACACATCTTTCATTATCACCAAGAACCTTATTGAACAACGCATTCACCGTTTTGTTCCACTACTTCTGTCATTTTTCAGGCAATAATTCCATCTTCCCAAAATGTTTTATCTTTTTGAGCAAAGAACTTTTCCAGGTGCATTTTACACTCTTCCTGGGAACTGAAATTTTTTCCATTAAGAGAATTTTGTAAAGACCAAAATAAATGGAAATCCAAAGGTGCGATGTCTGGTGAATATGGCGGATGAATCAGAACTTCCCAGACAAACTGTAACAGTTTTTGCCTGGTCATCAAAGAAACATGCAGTCTTGCGTTATCCTGATGGAAGGTTATGCGTTTTCTGTTGACTAATTCTGGACGCTTTTCGTCGAGTGCTGCTTTCAGTTGGTCTAATTGGGAGCAGTACTTGTTGGAATTAATTGTTTGGTTTTCCAGAGAATGCTCATAATAGGGGACTCCCTTCCAATCCCACCATATACACAACATCCCCTTCTTTGGATGAAGACTGGCCTTTGGTGTGGTTGGTGGTGGTTCATTTCGCTTGCCCCATGATCTCTTCCATTGCACTTTATTGTACAGTGTCCACTTTTCATCACCTGTCACAATTTGTTTTACGTTTTCATTACATTTAAGTAGAGAATCGCATATGGAAATACGGTCCAGAAGGGTTTTTTTTCCACTTAACTTATGGAGAACTCAAACACCAAAGCGATTAATATGACCAAGGTGGTGCAAATGATTTTCAATACTTGATTTGAATATTTTGAGTATGTCAGCTATCTCCCACGTGCTATAACGTTGATAGTCCTCAGTTAATGTCTCGATTTGATCGCTATAAACTTCAACTGGTCTACCCGACCGTGGAGCATCGTCCAGCAAGAAATCTCCAGCACTAAACTTTGCAAACCACTTTTGACAAGTTCGATCAGTCACAGCACCTCCTCCACACACTGCACAAATCTTCTTTTTGTGTTTTTACCTTTCTTGAAATAATAAAACATAATATGCCGAAAATGTTGCTTTTTTTCTTCCATCTCCAATATTAAAATGGCTACACAAAAATTCACCAGTTGATAAAGTTTTTCTTAAAAAATGCACACTGATATGACAGCTCTCCCTATACAATCTAACAAAATTGTTTCAGATGAAGTTAAAGACAACTAAGAGCTACTGGAGCCATCCTACGGAAACAACCAAACGAACTTTTTGGCCAACCCAATACAAAGGCGTTTTGAATCAGTTTTGCTTCTAAACTGTTTTTAAAATTTGTTATCCTGTTTTTTCTGCTTGATTATGTAGTACACGTAAAAAACAATGGATAATCTTAGGCACTTGAACTGCCTCAAGCTAGCTTTCTAGATACTGATTCTCACTACAGAGTATTGTAGGCAGACATACAAAAGAAGCAGGCATCTAATCTAAAAGAGTAGCAGTTTCTCTAACAAGTGCCTTAAAAGGCTTATGTCCATCTCTTTCTCCCACAGGAAAAGAAATCCCATTCAGACTCCTTAATTACTACTAAGATTTAGATAATACTGCAATCAACAGGTAAAATCTATGCCAGTGATTCGCAAACACTGATGTGCATCAAAATCACCTGGAGGGCTGTCAAAACACAGGTTGCTGCCCTCTGTGCCCAGAATGTCTAATTCTGTGGGTCTGGGATAGGGCCTAAGAATGTGCATTTCTTAAAAGTTCCTAGGTGATGCTGATGCTTCCGGTTCAAACCATCCTTTGAGAAACCTAAATCTGTGGAATCATAGGTAATGATATCGTTTAATTCATTAGTTCATATTGAGTACTTATGCTTTGTCATACCGTAGAGGCAAACCATCTCTGCCCTTGAATGAGCCCTTCCTAGGAGTCATATCTCATCTGCTTATATTTTTAGACTGTCTAGAAAGTCCTCAACTCACAAACACCATACTTAGAGTCATCCACTCCTACAGTATGTCTGCTCTGGACCGTAAACATCCCTGCCGCCAAAAACACAAGAAGCATTGTAAAAATGATGAATTTTTAGAGAATCTTTGGTAAAGAAAGGAAAGAACCTGTGCTATCCCTGGGATGAGACTCCTACTTCAAGGCAGAAATGATGTCTGGAATGGTTGGGGTTGGGAGAGGGAAGTCCAGTTATGCAATTATATCTCAGTGGGATTTGTTTGAACCAGGGTGGGTTCTTCCTCATGCTACGTCAAACTAGGGTTGAGGGCGGAGAGGTCAATAATCCAGATAATGGATTGGAGTATCCAGCAGACCTGGGTGGAAAAACACTGGGAACCTGTAGCAAATTGCATCAGGGAGAGGACTATAGATTGTGGCTGCAGACCCAATGCTATGCGTGTTGCCATGGCCAACATCAACTATTTCTCTTGACTACTGAGCACATAAGCTACCTTTCCTGGCCCCTTTCATCTAGGAGGGCTCAAGTTCTGCTTAATAGAATATGAACAGAAGGGCTAGACGGTTCCAGGCCTGGTCCCTAAAATGACCCAGAAGGATGGACACTCTCCTTCCTCAGCTGTCTCTGCAGGAGTCTCTGAGGAGGCCCTAAGGGACAGTGTGACTGGATCAAAGTCAGCAGTGTGCACTGCTTGGAAGAGAGTCACCCATCAGGACAATGACCCTGGACTTTGCAAGATCAAGAAGTAGACTTTAGGGCTTCCCTGGTGGTGCAGTGGTTGAGAGTCTGCCTGCCGATGCAGGGGACATGGGTTTGTGCCCCGGTCCGGGAAGATCCTACGTGCCGCGGAGTGGCTAGGCCTATGAGCCATGGCCGCTGAGCCTGCACGTCTGGAGCCTGTGCTCCGCAACGGGAGAGGTCACAACAGTGAGAGGCCCGCGTACCGAAAAAAAAAAAAAAAGAAATAGACTTTAGAGCATTAAGCCACTGAGATTTGGGGGTTATTTGTTACTGCGGCATAGCTGAGCCTTCCCTAACTAATACAGCTACATAAAAGAAGTTGCAATGATTGCCCCTTCCTCATCTGAGCCAGACCAGATTGATGGCCCACAGTGTTCTTCTGTACAACATAGAATCCATATTCTCTTTATCCCAGATCAGTGGCTCTCAAACTTGGCTCATTAAGAAAATCACTTGTTTGGAAAAAGAATCCTGTGCCCTTTCCAGACTCACTGAATCAGAGTCTCTAAGACTGAGGCCAGACCACACCTCAGACTTGCCTTCCTGGGGCTAAAATGAAAGGTCCTTTCACAGGGCCATTTGGCTCCTATCCAGAAACTGGGTACTGTTACTCCAGGTGCATAGTTTAGGACATTTTGATAGGGTTAGTAAACTTTACCAAATTACTTTGAAGTGAAGATTTTAAATTATGTATTGGCAAGAATCAGATATTCAAGTGTAATGGGTTTAATTAATTTAAAAGCTTCTCTTTTAAGATGATGCAATAATTGGCATAAAGCCTGAAATGCTTGAAATACCTACCAGTGAGAAAGATTTAAATGCTCAATTAAAATGATATGCATTTTATGGGTTGTGAAGGGAGTATTTAAATATGGAAATGGTTGGCTTCCCACCCTCTCCAGCCTGGGTATAGCTTCTGTTTGCCTTTCCCCAACCCCTTTAAAGGAGTTATTTTGCCCCTTAAGAATAGAGGCATTCATAGGGTGGACTTGGGCTGTCACAGGAAGTCACTGAGGAAGCCCAGCCTGAGGATTCTCTCTCAGTCAGGCCAGAAGAGCCCCATCTGAGTTGTCTGACACTGCCACTTCCCTGTTGATTCTGAATACAATACCACCACTCTACCTCAGAGCCTTTGCACTTACTATTTCTACCACGGCCTTTCTCAAGATAGCCTGAAGTCTTGCTCCTTCACATCCCTTACGTATATGCTCAAATGTTACACTATTCTTGAGGCCTTCAAAGAAGCAAGAACCCCTTACTACACACACACAACACTCCTTATGCCCTATTTAATTTTTCTCTATAGCAGCTTCACCATCTGATTTGTTAAATATTACTTGTTTATTTGCATATTGTCTACTTATCTCACTCATATGAAATCCATGTATCCCTAGGGTTTAGAACCTGACACATAAGTGGGTGCTAAATAAATATTTTGAATCGGGCTTCCCTGGTGGCGCAGTGGTTGGGAGTCCACCTGCTGATGCAGGGGACACGGGTTCGTGCCCCGGTCCAGGAAGATTCCACATGACGCGGAGCGGCTAGGCCTGTGAGTCATGGCCGCTGAGCCTGCGCGTCCACAGCCACTGCTCCACAACGGGAGAGGCCACAACAGTGAGACGTCCGTGTACCACAAAAAAAAATATATATATATATTTTGAATGAATAAATGACCAATCCCATCTTCTCAAAGATTAGTGAATTTAAATAACCTGAGTATTTGGGGGGCCTTACATAAAAGATGGGTATGGACTGGGCCCTGATATCTTGGTTACACAAATAAGAGAGGGTTTTCTTAGGATTGGACAGTTTTTATTTCATACTGCTTGGTGTTTTGCTTCATTCTGGGTGAATCTGCCACCAAAGTAAAGATGCAGTAAAAGAGTTGCCCTGAAAATGTTTAATTTCTCATGTTCAGAAAAATATACTTGAACTGAATACTTTGTTTTTTACTTGCAAATTTATAGACTAAAATACCATATATATAGGAAGCCTGGAGCTTGCATAGGAGCTGTGTTCTAAAAACATGTAACTCAGGGCCTGCTTCCCCTCAAAGGGACGTTATAAAGTGGTATGGTGGCCAGTTCACACCAGCGGGGTGCCTAGAGAAGCAACCCCTCCCCACCACCAAATCACGAGCACGTGACATGGGAACGCATGTCCTAAGCCGGAGGAGAAGGTTGAGAGAGTCACCTTTCCCCTATTAGCTCAGTGCAGGACTGGCCGTAAGCAGAGAAAGTCTACTTTTGCCTTCAGTGTTTTACCAGGATCTTTCTAATCTCTTCTGAGGCCACAGTCTCAACCCCTGCAGGGAACTTAGTCCCCACTCTGCAAGAGCCCAACTTCATCCTCAACCAGTCTTTCAGAGGGAGAAAGGGTAACCCTTCAAGACCACTTTAAAATGTGTTCACAGTAAGAGGGTTAAAAGAAAAACACATTCTGTGATGATGTGCCCATGAAAATTATTGATACTTAAGCCCCCAAATATTATTTTTCTATGATAAAATATTATAAGGACATGAACTCACAAGACTAATATTTCATTTCATTTCCATTTATACTGACCACTTTTTATGTTAAACTCAAGTTGCTGGAGTGAGATAAAGCCCTTGGACTATGAAGACAGTGATGCTGAGCGGGGCCCTGTGGGGCTCCCGGGCATGGAGGCTTTTTGTCCCCCATTTCTCGTAGGCAAGACTCCAGCCTCCATGACTGCCCCTGAGTTCCAAAGGGCAGATTCAAACAGTTGCTTTCTTTTCTTTTCTGAATTCTATTTATTTATTTTTTCTATATCAGGTTCTTATTAGTTATCTATTTTATACATATTAGTGTATATATGAACAGGTGCTTTCAAGGGAGGAGCAGTCAGGAAACCACCTGAGGCGAGATTAAAGGGATCAGGGAAGCTCATCAAGATTAGGAGACTTATAAAAATGAAAAAAAAAAAAAGATTAGGAGACTCCGACCACCTGAGACCCTGCACACACCCTAATCTTGTCAGCAACCCCACCCCTTTGAAACCTTGCAGAAGAAAGGAGAATGCAAGACTGTTACTGCCTTAATCCTTATCACATACCTCTGACCGTGAGTCCTGACTATATAAACCTCTCCCTGTTCCCCAGGGAGGGGGGCACAGTTCTTGAGGCACTAGCCTACTGTGTTCCCTCTTTGCCTGGCAAAGAAATAAAGCCGCTCTTTCTTTCTCCTCCATAACTCTGCCTCCGTATTTCTGTTTGGCATTGGTGCACAGAGAGCCAGGATTTTGGCAACAACAGCAGGGTTTGAGTCTCGGCTCTGCCATTTACTGACTTTGTGACCTTGGACAAGCATCTTAACTTTTTTGAGACTCATCAGTAAAATGGCAAGAAAATGGAACCCAATCTCTGGATCACTGTGAAAGTTAAACAGTGCCTGGACCAAACTAAGGCTCAATTCAAATAAATGTTCTGTTATTGTCATTTTCAAAAATTATTTAATATTACGGTAAATATTTTTCATTGTTTTATGAGGCATTAAGATTGGCAATTTTATTTCAGTGTATTTCTCACTAATAAATATCTAATATAAAAAATTTTTCAATAAAGAGAATGTAGTTGAAAACATCAGGGCTTCTGGACAAAGAAATGTGTCCAGTTTTCAGATCTTTTACTAATGAGCTGTGTCCTTGGGCCATTTACCTTGAACTCTATGAGTTTCAGTTCCCTCATAGATAAAATGAGGATAAAAATTCCAACTTTCAGGGTTGTCGTGAGCATGAGCAACAAAAAAAGTAAAAACCCCTAGCACATAGTGGGCTCCACTGATACTCTGAAGGAGTAGAGGGCAAAATAAAGAAAATAAGAGACTCAATCCGTTTTTATTTGGGTCAGTCATTAGCTAACAATCAGCCACTGTGAATGAAAAAAAGTCTAGTAAAGTCAATAAAATGTGAAGCGAAGCCTAATTCATTTTTACAATATGACCTACTTTCAGCTATTTTTGATTCACGTGAACCACGGAAGTTACAAGGAGCTGATTCTGCAAAGACTGTTCATTAAAAGCATTTTCTTTTCTTTTCTTTATGGCTCTCAGCTTTGAGGGATAAGAAAACAGATTTTCAGTTACAAGCATCCTTTGAAAGACCCCTGACACTAATCTTACAGTGTTACTTTCAAAATCTATGCAGTGTCAAAGGTTGTTGCAGACGGGGGAGGGATGCGGAGGCTGGAAGCAAAGTGGTTTTTAATTCCCCTCAAGTATGCAGCTTCCATTAGGCAGCTCTGAGTGCCCCAAATAGACGATTCAGATCTTAGCAATAGAAGGTTTGCAAAAATAAAACACTGAATGATCTTCTTTTCCTAAGAAGTACCAGTAGATACACCTAGGTTTATGCTCTGTGGAGAAGGCCTAGTTGTGCTGGTTTTTCATTTGGGACAAAAATATGCTTATTAGATACTGACCCCAAATCACTTAAGGGCCATTTAATCTTAGACAGCAGCTGAAGGAAAAAATATTTTCAGCTGCTTTGGAGTATCTTTGTAAAGTGCCACTGTCTTTTCTTTCACAGGCTGCAGTATTCTTAACCAATTTAATCTACCCGCTAACAAAGATGGAAGAAGAAAAGCTTATTTTCCCACAGGGCTAAACAAGGATTAATGATAACCAAACAAATTGTTTCTTAATTTTCTATTCTTCTCCCTCTCCAGCTGGCCTTCTAGAGATAGAATGTATAGATTTTCCATTAGTTAAGAATGTTAACGGAGAAGGCACCAGTATTCTAAAAACAAAGAGTGGGTTTTTGGTTTTGTTTTTGACATGCCAGGGATTCTGCCTTATAAAATGGAGGAGCGATGGGGACATTTCATAATTGGGGTATTTTTAACCTGCAGGTGGAGAACGTGGGGGACAAAATCTTCTTGGGAGGATCTGATAAATGATATTGCCATTATATTCTCCAAACCTAACCCAAAGGAGAACCTTCACTGCTCTGTCCTTCAGACCTACCATCCCAAATATGACGACAGCGAACCGATTCATCACAACACCCTCTTCCTACCTGAACAGACCCCTGAGTTAAAACACCCACAAGTCTCCTACCCAAAGAAGAGTAAATGGCAGGTGAATAGGTGGGATGGGTCTGTTTGGCCTCACTTCAAAATATAGGGACACAAAAAAAAAAAAAAAAAAAAAAAAAAAAAAAAAAATATAGGGACAAAAGACATAGACGACCATCCCATAAAATAACAGAAAAATTCAAGCTATGCAGGTCCCAGTTGTGACAAAATTCTTGAATTGAATAATATAAGCCTTTGAAACTGTGACATGAAAACAAGATTTTGTGATCTTCTGAAACTGCAGTACATGTTCTAGTGCCTGACTGAGAGCAAAGCACTAGGGATCGTTAACTAGTTCCCAAACCCTTGAGTGAACCAGCTCCTCTCCTTTCTGAGTGAAGAAAGGGGCTGCCCCAGATCTAGGGCCTCTCCCAGCCCTTTCCTAAAGAGCTTCCATTCAGGAACAACATAGCAAAGAAAACCTACTCAATACCAACTGCTGTCATTTCTTAATGTTTTCTCTGATGACTTGCTAAAATGACAGGTTTTATAAAAGCTTTCAGCTTTGGTGAGTTGATCAGTCAAAACAAAGTATGAAAATAGCACCCACTTGGTAAATTCAATTTCAGATGACTGGATCTTAAACTCATATCCATTACAGACCCATACAAAACTGTTATAGGACTAAGGAAGTTTAAGAAGAAATAATAAATACTTAAAGAGGCAGGATGAATAACTTCTTTTGTCTTAAATACAAGTCTATTTTGGAATCAAATCCAAAAGTAAGTCAATGATAAACAACAGATTCTTTTAAATCACTTCAGGACAGATAGCAAAGTTAAAGAGGGTCTTTGAATGTTCTAACATTCCATCCAGTGCCTGTGAAATGCTTGAGATCTCAGTTAAATGTAGCATTATAAATAAGTGGTGGTCCCACATGCCTTTTAATGAAGAACATTAATTTTTTTTCCTTAAAAACCTCCTTTAAAGTAAATAATTATGTGGCTTGCGATACTATAAGCCACAGAAAGCTCTTTTTTATCGTTTAAAAAATAACTTTTATTCTAATTCTATAGCGTATAGGGGGAAATGGGTAAGGTATACTGGAACTCTATACTATCTTTTCTTTGAAAAAGAAAAGCTATTCTAAAAAAGTTTATATTTTTAAAAAGTAATACTTTAAAAGTTTTTTAAAACTGTGGAATATTAGGGAAAATACAAAAAATTATAGAAAAGAAAAACAGCTATGAAAATAGGTATACGTATACCTATATCTAAATTTGTGTGTCTATGTAGATTCATATCCTGTTTTCTTTGGATTAATATGGCATTTTCTCGTGTCATTAAAAATTCCTCATAAACACTGTTTGAAAGGGCTACTTATCATATGGCTAAGCCCAAATTTTTTAAATCATTTTCCTACTGGGAATCATTTAATTTGTTTACTATTTTTAGCTATCGGAATTAGTTTTACAAGCAATATAATTGTGCATATTTCTGATCATTTTTTCAGAGATGGATGCACATTTTTAGACACGGCCAAACTGCTTTCCAAAAAATTAACTTACTCTTGAAGAGCAAGCATCACCCAACCTCAGCTCCAAGCGCTGCCGCCACATATGACAACCTTCCACAGTGGCTGGAACCCTGCCAGTTTCACATGCTATGGCTCTTCCTGGAAAGCGCCTCAGGACTGAATATCTACTGTGAGTCAGGGCTGCTAGAGCCAAAGAAAGGTGTGAGATGCCCAAATGTCTCCGGGTAATCCTTCTGCCCGCCAAACCACCTCCTGATTCAGCTAAACCAAAAGCCAGGTGCATCTATTCAAACAAAACCCACTGAAATTGGAGTAATACGGGCAAGATGGCTGAGACAAAGAAAGAGTTTACCAAGAGTTTGGCCCAAGACTATTCCCAGCAAAAGAAACACAGACAGAGATGGCCGGATATTGTCTATGATGATACTGGAAAAACCTCAGCTGGGTTTTTTGTTTCCCTAGGAGTTATGTGCAAAGGAAAGCAATATTGGATGGGAGGGGATGTAGTGCTGGTAATCTGTGATATGCAGGTGAGTTCCATAGAAATAAGAATCGTTCGGCAGTGACATTCTTGAAGACATTCTGTTTGACAAGAGGGAGGGTAGGGAGGAGGATGGAGTCTCTTTCTAATGTAATTTAATTTAACTTTTCATTTATTTTTACTGTATGTTGGAGTATAGTCGATCTACAATGTTGTGTTAATTTCAGGTGTACAACAAAGTGATTCAGTTATACATATATCCATTCTTTTTCAGATTCTTTTCCCATATAGGTGATTACAGAATATTGAGTAGAGTTCCCTGTGCTTTTCAATTTTAAATCCAAATTTAATCATTTGGAAACTTAACATGAAATCTGGCTTCTCTCAAAAAAATCGTAAGATCTGACCACACTGTGCTGAAATTCCCACAGCAATAACTAGTGGGAAATGAGTAGCCAAGCCCCCCTTGACTGAGAAGACTGACAAGTTTTACTTATTAGAATTACCTGCCTGGCAAGCCCATCCTTTTTTTTTTTTTTTTTCCCAAGCCCCATCCTCCTGCAAGGTCTTTCAAAGGTTTCCTCAATTCTTTAGACTGGGGAAATTCTACAAAGGCCCCATGTAGTGCCCTTCCCCCTTGCACCCATGCTCAGTTACAAGAGAGATATGACACAGGGGACTTCTCCTGCCAAAGGTAATTTTTACCCTGGGGCAGTGTGTTTGTCTTTTAATTGCCATCCCCTTTCCTTCCCTGGCTGACTGAGCCGGACAACCCAGAAGTCCTCCTGGAGCCTGAGAGCAAGTCTTCCAGTGCCATGGTCTTGTTTCTTCCCCCACACCATCTCCACCATTACAACCATCATCACTCCCTGGACCACTCAAGCATCAGTGCCTCCTCCACAAAGAATCCCGCCCCACCTCCACAAACTAGAGAGGAACTTCACGAGGTCCATCAGAAGCTCCAAACCCAAAAGCCTTACCCCAGCACAGGGCCAAGAAGAAAGAAGGCATATATAGCATTAAAAACTCTGCCAAAGAAGTAGATCCTGACAGATCCACAACCTCTGGTCCAGACTCAGCTTCTACCTCTCTTTTGGCTTTGGCCTTGTCACCTAGGCCCTCTAAGTCCTAGTTTCCCTATCTGTACAATGGGGATAACAAGACATCCTTCACAAGCTTCCCAGGAGGTTGTAATGAGATCTTGAATGTGAAAATGTCCTTCATGGGTCCTGGCATGCAGCACAAGCTTGGTAAATGTTAGACGAAGGTGAAGTTAGTTAATAATATGATTTTACTTCCTCTGCACCCAGGGTAACATGTCCCTGTCTGGACAGCTGCACCTGGGAAAATAAAGTATCAGTTGTCTTATCTGTCCCTGGGTACAGGGTATTATTAGCTCCTTCCTGTAACTTCTGATGTCAAATGGGTTCATTTCCTTTATCACTGTTTATTCAGTGATGTCTTGAACAAAATGACAACTTCAGCGGAGCTCGGGGAAGGGAAGGTGACTGACTACCTCCTCAGGAAAGAGGCCCAAGAGGTCAGGGAAGAAAAGGAGAGGTTTAAGTTTCACCTCAAGGCCGACTGGAAATTCATCTAGAAGACAAAAAGAAGAGATGCAGGGCTTCCCTGGTGGCGCAGTGGTTGAGAGTCCGCCTGCCGATGCAGGGGACACGGGTTCGTGCCCCGGTTCGGGAGGATCCCATATGCCGCGGAGCGGCTGGGCCCGTGAGCCATGGCCGCTGAGCCTGCGCGTCCGGAGCCTGTGCTCCGCAGCGGGAGGGACCACAACGGTGAGAGGCCCGCGTACAGCAAAAAAAAAAAAAAAAAAAAAAAAAAGATGCATTTCAGACAGAAGGCCCTCCATGCAAACAAAGAGACAGTGTCAAGGTGCTTTTGAGAAGATACAAGTCGTTTAGCATAACTAATGCAGCAGGTGCTAGTGAGGAAGAGGAACAGGGGTTGAACTCGAGGACCCACAGCAGGGCTTGGATTTCCAAAATGAGAAAAGGTTTTAAGAACTGGAAGGATGGTGTCAGAGTTGCCTTTTAGAAAGATCACCCAAGCAGCCTGCCGCCTGTTTGCTGTTTTAGTGGGTATGTCTTTCTCTCCACACACATAACCCCTCCACTGTGACTGTGGAGGTATACTGGCAGAGGTGCACGGGGAGGTAAAGGAGGATGATGGAGAACAGAAGGTGCACAGAACGCAGTTCAATTCCATTAGGACCTGTGGGCACCAGAGATTTTTCAGACCAAAGGGCTGATGCATGGTTACACTAGAGCATCCGGAAAAAGCCTTGCCCTGCAAGGATCTCAAAAAGATGACATTCAAGTGCAGTGTGGAAGAGCCTTCGAAATACAGTCTAGCATCGAGCCACGTTCCAGCCATTCCTCCTTCTTCCTTTTACAGAAAGAAAGATTAACTAAGGCTGCCAAAAAAGAGAGGGGTAGTGGGGATGGGGTGGGGGACAGAGCCATGAAAGCCTGAGCAGGTGCTGCTGTTTACTCACCAAGTCTAACAGCCCCATATTGTTACTGGGCCTCTAACATGCCAAAAATTTCCTTAGGAAGAAGCAAAGTATGATGGGGAACATAGCTTGTATTAAATTTTAAAACCTGTGTCGTGAATAGTTGATCTATTCAGTTGAATACCTGATACCTGATGTTTTACCATACACTGTCACACCCCCTCTGACAACGAATTATTCTACTTACTGCTCACCACAGATCACTATCATTTGAGGTGACTCTCTGAGTCTAAATTTTAGAGACAGAGATGACATGTCCCCTCAAAAATGTTCTCCTTCCAAAAGCCAGTCACAATGAACCTATTTACAAAACAGAAATTGAGTCACAGATGTAGAAAACAAACATGGTTACCAAGGGGGAAAGAGAGGTGGGATAAATTGGGAGATTGGGATTGACATATACACACTACTATATATAAAAAAATAACTAATAAGAACCTACTGTATAGTACAGGAAACTCTATTCAATACTCTGTAATGACCTATATGGGAAAAGAATCTAAAAAAAAGTGGATATATGTATATGTATGACGGACTCACTTTGCTGTACAGTAGAAACTAAACAACATTTTAAATCAACTATACTCCAATAAAAAGTTAATTTAAAAAAATAAAGTAAAACAGATGCAAGATAAATAAATAAAAGCCAGTCCCTAGCAACCTTATATAAACTTGGGTTATACTGGGGAATCTCCCTAATGCAAAAAGGGTCTCTGGAACTCAGGCAAAAGTAGCCAGGGCAGGGTCACGTTTTATTGAGATTTTTATCCCTAGGGGCAAGCACGGCACCTGGCCAACATTGGCATGAAATAAAATTTTGTTAAAAATCTAGACAAATATAAGAACATATGTAGATTTTCTATTGATTTAGTAATTCAGTTTCCAAAATTTTTGATTTTTAAAAATTGTCATATAATTTATATATATATGATAAACTCACTTTTTTGAAGTGTACAGTTTGATGAGTTTTGGCCAATGTACACATTGGGTTGCCAAAAAGTTCATTTGGGTCTTTCAGTAAGATGGTACCAAAAACCCGAATGAACTTTCTGGCCAGCCCAAAGAGTTATGTCGCCACCACGACAATCGGCCCCCCAGAATTCCTCATGATCCTTTGCAGTCAAATCCTCTCCCGTAATCCTAGTCCAGTGATCTCTTCTCCATCGCTATAGTTTTGCCTTTTCTAGAATGTCACAGAAATGAAATCACAGGGTATATAGCCTTGGAGACTGGTTTCTTTCACTTAGCATGAAGATTTTGAGATTCATCTATGTTGTTGTATCAATATGTATCCGTTTGTTTATTTTCATTGCTGAGAAGTATTCTGCTACTTAGATGTACCACAGGTCGTTTTTCCATTCGCCAACTGACAGATATTGGGATCATTTCCAGCTTTTGGCTATTATGACTAAAGCCACTATGAACCTTCACATACAGATCTTTCTGTTAGCATGGGTTGTGTTTCTCCTGGGTAATACCTACAAGTAGACTTGCCTAATCACATGGTAAGTGTATGAATAAGTTTATAAGAAACTGCCAAAGTGTTTTGGAAAGCGGCTGTATCGTTCTACATACTTCCCAGCCATGTATAAGAGTTCCAGTGGCTACATGTCCTTGTCAACATTTGATATTGTCAGTCTTTTTCATTTTAGTCATACACATGGTGCAGAGTATACCTCACTGCAATTTGAATTTGAATTTGCCTGATGACTGATGTTGAGTACCTTTACATGTGCTTACGGGTTGCATGTGCCTTCTTTGGGGAACCAAATCTTTTTAGTGAAAAGTAAAACTACATTACTCATTTAGATTTCTCCAATACATTTTGATTAATATTCAAAACTGACAAAATAGGATTTTGTTTTCCTCTGTTTTTCATGGAATATTTCTAAGATGAATTAAACACTTCTTCGACTCCTTAGAGTTCTTAACTATTTTCTTGCGGAAAAACTGAGTCGTGTTGCCCATACCACTCAACTACATGTTTTTCTTTAAAAATTAGGTCTGTGTTTCATCTTCACAGTTTTTCTATCTATCTTCCTCCTTCTCAGGGATGTTACAGTTGTCTCTGTGTTCCCCTCAAATGTCCCATCACGCCAGCCATTGTAATCTGCTGTTTAACCAGCTACAAGCGTCTGTAATTACTTAAAAAATAAGTATACGGGGGCTTCCCTGGTGGCGCAGTGGTTGAGAGTCCGCCTGCCAATGCAGGGGACACGGGTTCGTGCCCCAGTCCGGGAAGATCCCACATGCCGCGCAGAGGCTGGGCCCGTGAGCCATGGCCGCTGAGCCTGCGCGTCCGGAGCCTGTGCTCTGCAACGGGAGAGGCCACAACAGTGAGAGGCCCGCGTACCGCGCAAAAAAATAAAAAAAATAATAAAAAATAAGCATATGGCTCTGAGTACAGGCCTGAAAGCCTCTCCAAGAATCAAGCCTGTAGGCTTCTCCAAGGGACCTGATGACATACATTTTATGATTTATTTTCAGGTCAGGGCTCTGCGTTAGAGACAGGCAGAGTCAGTTAATAAATGTCCCTGGGATTTCCAGACACACAGAAAGTTTGAGGGGACTTACCAACCAACTCTGATGCATCGCTGAGTCAAATTTTCTAGTTCTACAGCCATAAACAATACCAAAACACAAGCATACCTCAGAGATGTTGCGGGTTTGGTTCCAGACCACCACAATAAAGCAAATAACAAAATAAAGCGAATCACATGAATTTTTTGGTTTCTCAGTGCATATAAAAGTTATATTTACACTATACTTTAGTCGATTAAGTATGTAATAGTTTTATGTCTAAAAAAAGTACATACCTTAATTAAAAAATACTTCATTGCTTAAAAATGCTAACCATCAACTCACTGGGCCTTCAGTGAGTCGTAATCTTTTTGCAATAGTAACATCAAAGATCACTGATCACAGATCATCATAATATAACAATAATGAAAAAGTTTGAAATATTGAGACAATTTCCAAAATATGACACAGAGACACGAAGTGAGCAAGTGCTGTTGGGAAGATGGTGCTCAGTGCAGGGTTGTCACAAACCTTCAATTTGTAAAATACGCAATGTCTGAGAAGTGCAATAAAATGAGGTGTGCCTGAACATATTATCATGTTTAAGGACAGCAAATTGGGGCAGGAAGAGATTGTGCTCCAGGGCAGTGTATCAAAATAAGTCCCCAGAATTCCTTTTTGTTGATTCTAATGGCCTCGTGCTCCCTGAAACCCTCACAGGGGTGAGAAGCATGGGTCCCCTCCCTGCCTGGGAGAGGCTCCGGTT
Source organism: Stenella coeruleoalba (assembly GCF_951394435.1). Taxonomy (NCBI): domain Eukaryota; kingdom Metazoa; phylum Chordata; class Mammalia; order Artiodactyla; family Delphinidae; genus Stenella; species Stenella coeruleoalba. The sequence goes on from NC_137150.1 coordinate 49,842,414, forward strand.
CTAAAGCAGCCCCATCCCTTCCAGCAGTCGGGACCTCACTGCTCTAAGACAGTTTCCTGTTCTATAAAATGGGAATAATATAAAGTGCGTACTGCCCACCTCAGAGCACTTTGCGTCAGTCAAACGGGAAGGAGAATGTGCCAGCGCTGCCTAAAGGTTAATATGACTACAGGAGACTACAGAGCGTTATTACAGCTCCAGGGGGAGCCTGACTTATCAGGAGTCCATCCACGACAATCTCATGCCAAGGCAGAAGGCTCCTAAGAAGAAAAACAAAGACACAAATACCCCTTCAACTGGATCGAGAGAAGGATGACAGCCTCATGGTGAGAACAGAGGGACACACCATGCTGCCTACATGGAGGAAGTCCTAGGAAGGGGGAGAAACAGAAACAGGTTTTGAGCTGGGAGGCGGCAAGAGACCGCCGATACGCAAGCGTGAGGAAGGGACACGGCGTCCAAAGGATGAACGAAGACACGGCAACACCGGGCCCAGGGGCATACATGTATGTACAAACAGTTTAAATCTGGGCATCCTGTTGGTGCAGAGACAGCTACAATGCCATATTTCTTGTTTTCTTTTAAATTGAAGTATAGGTGCTTACAATGTCAGGTTAGTTTCAGGCGTATAGCACAGTGATTCAGTTATATAAATACACACACACACACACACACATATGTGTGTGTATATATATTCTTTTTCAGATTCTTTTCCCTTATGGTTTATTACAAAATACTGAGTATAGTTCCCCGTGCTATACAGTGGGTCCTTGTTGGTTACCTATTTTATATATAGTAGTGTGTACATGCTAATCCCAAACTCCTAATTTATCTCTCCCCACCCCACTATCCCCTTTGGTAACCATAACTTTGTTTTCTATGTCTATGAGTCTATTTGTTTCGTAAATAAGTTCATTGTATCTTTTTTTTTCAGATTCCACATATAAGCGATATTTGTCTTTCTCTGTCTTGCTTACTTCACTTAGTATGATAATCTCTAGGTCCATCCATGTTGCTGTGAATGGTACAACGTATATGTCAATCTGGAGTTTGGAATGGGCAAAACTTTCTGTGAAACTTCAGCTCCCTAGTCCCACCTAAGTGTTCCCTACCCATAAAAACAGATGCCAATTACATATACCTCTCACCCTGCCTTACTGCATCTTCTGTGATAGCATCGTTCCTAACAGAATTCTTATCCAGGCCCAAGTTCCTCCGTAGTCAAAGGTAGAAGATCACCTGCTCAAAGGAAATGCCTGGCCATTTGATTCACTTCTAGAAATACTTTCTCAAGATATTCTGTGCCAACAAAGATTCCTAGACTCTTCCCAATGTGAGAACTTAAAAATGCCCTCGGGATCAACACTGTTTCAACGAGCGGAATCCAACCCAAAATCCAACATTAATAAATAGTGACCCTAGCTCTGGGTCGTTTTTTCTTTCATACCATCCTAGCCTGATCAGAAGGGAGAGATGTTGTTCCCACAAGAGAGGACAATAAAGGCATTTAGCAGCTTAATCCGCCTCCTCAACCAGGTTCTCCTATAGGGACCCATTTTTCTGTAATTATTATCATAATGTGATTGAAGGAAGATACATGTATCATGTGGCTTCCCCCTCCAAGTCTTTTATGTTCAATCAACCAACAATGAATTTTTGAATAATATCACACATGCTAATCCTTCTACTTTTCCTTGCCTCATCTCTAAGTTGGGAGAAGCCCTCATTTCAGTAGGAATAACAGGTGATGTACAGAGGTGTGTGTGTATCAAATTCCATCATAGTTCATCTTCTCTACAGAAACAATAACGTTTCTCCATCTTCTAATGTCAGGATACTGATCAAAAAGAAAGTTGGGGGCTTCCCTGGTGGTGCAGTGGTTGAGAGTCCGCCTGCCGATGCAGGGGACGCCGGTTCGTGCCCCGGTCCGGGATGATCCCACATGCCGTGGAGTAGCTGGGCCCGTGAGCCATGGCCGCTGAGCCTGCGCTCCGCAAAGGGAGAGGCCACAACAGTGAGAGGCCCGCATACCACAAAAAAAAAAAAAAAAAAAAAGAAAGTTGGACCTCACCACAGAATGTGTAATATATTTATAATATCCCCTCAAAAAACATTCATTTAAAAATTATTACTGTTGTTTTTAGTAGCTAACATTTATTGAACACTTACTGTGAGCCCAGAAATATGCTTGGCTCTTTATAAGAACTGTCTCACAACCCTAAAGTGTGTTTAGTATTACTATTACTAGCCCAATTGACAGATGAGGCAACTGAGACTCAGAGATATTAAGTAATGAGCTCAAATCTCAAAGACCTTGAAAATGGAAGAGTTAAGAATTGAACCTAGGATTGTCTGACTCTGGAACCCAGACTCCTAACAACTATCTTTTAGTCTTATGTTCTTTCTTCCATGCCTCGCCCATAATGTCAATCTTTCTTTTTTCCTAAATTCACGTAGTTGCTTCAACAACACTTCATTCAAAACCTACTATGATACACGCCAGGCAGGAAGCTAGATGCTGTAACACAGTTCTGAATTCTCCACTTTAGTCATTGGCACTAACTTCCATCTCCCATAACCAGCTATTGGCATCCAGATGCCAGCACTGGACCCCCATTCGCAGGCTGAGGCAAGTGCTCATTGTTGAGTCCAATGTGACCTTAGACCAGCAAGGTGCACTTTCAGGCGTCTCTTCTGTGACTCAATGGTAAGTCACCCTTGCTGTGAGTTCGGCTGTGCATTCTGATAATCAGCTCTGTTCCTTCCCCGTACTTGAGACTTCCTTGGAATACACTCAATATTCTGGTTCCTCAAGAACCAGAGTTCCACCTTGCTTTTGTCAGTGCCTGTCCAAGGAAGATTTTCCTCACTAGAATGTAAGTTTCATGAAGGCAGAGATTGGTGTCTGTCTGTTCACTGAGGTTTCCCAAGCTCCCAGCACAGTGCCTGGTACACAGTAGGCCCTGAATAATGTTTGTGGGTTGATGAGACTGAGGTCCTTCAGCTGAAGCCCAGGCTGACTGATGGCCACGTTGCTTCCCACTTGACCTCCCGATACCTACTCCCTCTTGCCCAGTCTTAAGACCATCTAAGAGGACTTGGGATGGTCTGCAAGCTTTCTGGATCCCCTAATGCCAGGTGACAACCAGAATCAGGTCTGTTGTAATTTTCAGATTGTCTGCCTTGACCACCAGACTTAAGCTTCCTGGCAGCACCTGCAAGGTGTGTTTGTTGGTACATACCAGCTCATGGGATGAATTCCAGACCCTCCCAGCTTGCCTCACTTGGCAGTATTAATTGGTCTTTGCCTAGTTTTATCTAGAAATATTTTTATATAATTATATACAAAAATCATGTAAAATTCATAGAGATGTATGTTCAAAGATGTGACAGCAAGAAACTGGAATGAATAATAAAACTGTTAAAGTGTGGCAGATACACACAATGGGCTTGCATTCTGCCATCAAAATACTATAAAGAATACTGACGGCATAAGAAAATGCTTACAATATTTACAGAGTTATAAGATTTACACACAGTATGAGCCTAACTATGGGAAAACACATTTTTTAAAAAAAAAATACCAGCAATAACAGTTGAATTATGAATGATTAAGGTTTTTCATGAACATTTTTCTGCATATTTCTAAATTTCTAACATATCACCAACAAGCACGTATTACTTTTATAATATGAAAACCCAGTAAATTTCTTGTTGCAAACACATACTAACGCAGATACAACCGCATCTTGACAGCACTTGGCTCAAGTTTTTCAGCCACTGGGGTCTGAATTACTAGCCTGTGGTTACCAGCAAGCCTAATTTAATAAAACAAGATGAATACTATTCGAATTTTAATTTACTCTCATCTTATTTCAAGCTAGTGAACAGAGTACATACAGCCTGCTCACACGGCACACAGCTCAAGTCTTCTGGAATGCCTGACGTTATGCTCTGTTAATTATACTTACTTGCAGATTCTACTCCTTTCTCCCAAAAGGCTATCAGCTCCCTAAGGACAGTCCTGGAGTGCCTATGCAGAGCCTACATGTAACTGGTGTACCAAAGATGCCTATGGAGCAAATTAATTTTCAGAATGTGCCAAACCGTTCCAAAGCAGTCAACTTCTTCCAAAGGTTATCATGGAAGAAATAACCAGGCAGAGTCCAATGGAAACAATCTCTTCTTCGATCCAAAAGTCCCTCCCCTGTCCCTCTCATCACAATGGCATAAAGACCCGTGGTCTTTTAAAATAAAAAACAACTACAAATTCAGAAACAAAAGTTGTCCTCCTCTTCTAAGGCAGAACAAAAGTTGGATGAAGAAGGATAGATGGATGAATGAAGAAAGCTGTTTAAGAGGCAGATGGAAGTACGTGAGGCATCTCCAGTCCAGTGTATCAAACATGTTGTGTCATTGAGACAACGGACTCAGACATTTCTCTGATGATTCAGGCTATGCCAAGGGGATTGCAGGAGCCCAATCTGCCATGACGCCACACGGTGCTCAAACGTTCCCCATCCGCTAACCGGTGCTTGAAGTTTCACATTGCAGTAGATAATCCTTTCTCTGCAATGCTACTCAAAATAGCTTAGGTGAGTGAGCACTTTGGGTAATATTAGGATTAATATTTCTCTTTTAATAAATATGTATTGATTTTAATGTTGACTAGAAAATATATAACAAAGATTACAAAACCACAAGTTCATGGCTATTGATATAGTTGTAAATCGAATAAAATTGTCAACTTCAAGAAAATTAGTACACTATAGATGAATCTGTCAAACCTCATTAAAGGGTACACTGAAGAACTGTATATTTCATTGTATGTAAATTCTCCCTCAATTCTTAAAAAACTTAATAGAACAGTACAGGTGGTGTGCAGATAAGGTAGGAATCCTAAGGTATAATGTGGAAACAAAAGACTGAAAAATAATGTGACTATTCCACAAACATTCAATGAGTTCATCCATGTATAGACCAGGCATTGTTCTAGGCACTAGTGATTGCTACAACCCAAACAAAGTCTTTACCCTTATGGTGCTTAAAATCTAGTGGAGGAGAGGCCCAACACAAAAATAATCCCAGATATTCATTCTGGTTCACCAAGCACTGTTGAATCCACCATCTTATTTGACCCTAATCAGGAGGAATTCCTGAAGTTAACAGAGCTGCTTCTGAGGTCTATGAAATGGACACAGTGCCCAGCAAGCCCTGGTATCCCATCTCTAAGAAATATTCCTTCACATCAGTATATTTTCAAGATTTCTTGCATCTTCCGTATGAAGAAAACCAACCACCTTGGTTTAGAGTAGTTTTTTAAGGTTTGCTTTGGAACAACATACAATAATCTAAGACAACCAAAAGATTCACTGAGTTTGTGCCTTTTATGTTGCCATTCACAAAATTCATGTAGTCTGGATCAGAGGTTCCTGAACTTCAGAGTGCGTCAGAATATACTGGAGGGTTTGTGAAACACAGACTGTTGGGTCCCCATCTGTTTCTGTTCATTATAGCAAGGGGTGAACCAGAAAATATGCATATCTAACAAGTTCCCAACTGATACTGATGCTGCTGGACCCAGAAATACCTGCGTGTTTGAGAACCACTGATCTACATTACACTTTGAAACAAACAACTCTAGAATCTCATTAGCTTGATAGAGTTTTGTTTTCTTAATGAGAATACATGGGTTTTTTTACAGGTTGACAGAAAGGCTTTGCATACTGCAGTCGCTCTGAAGTATCTTGTGGTGCCAGAAAGAAAGGAAATGCTCCCCTCCTAAAAAATGGTGTCTTGTGCCAAAGAGACACAGCAGACTACTGAGAGCTTCCAATGGCCAGAGCTGGAACAATCTGAGCAACAAAATAGATAAGGTTGTATTTGCGTATAACTCAAAATATAAAAATATCCGTGTGTCCATGCTGAGCTAAATAAATGAACAAATACATAACTGTCAGGGGGAAAGGCAAATCCCCTGTGCAGAATAATTCTAAATAATGTATGCAGATACTCTGTGCTCAAGGATGAGTATACGTCCCCGTTTCTTAAATGCGGGCTGGGCATTGTGATGTCCTTCTAAAAAGGACAACATGGAAACAAAGGGAGTAAATGTACATTAGAGGAACCTCAACCAGGTGATGTCAACAGCAACAGGGACAAGTCATTCTGATTGTGTAACCCTTCAGATGATGTGATGAGTACTTTACTTCCGTGATCTTCCCACCCCAAACCCAATCTAATCACGGAAAAAAACATCAGACCATTGAGGGGCATCTTATGAACTGCTTAACCAGCACTCCTCAAAGCTGTCCAGGGCATCAAAAACAAGGAGACTCTGAGACACTGTCACAGTCAAGAGGAGCCTAAGGAGACATAATATCTGAATGTAATGTGGTATCCTGCCTGGGATCCTGGAACAGAAAATGGACATTAGGGGAAAACTAATGAAAACCGAATAAAATACCAACTTCATTTAATTAAAAAACAAAACACTGAGGCTCAATGAGCATCCACCATCTCTAAGGTTGTTGGTCACCTTGACCGAGGGAAAGAGAAGTCTGAAGGCACTGAGACCAGTAATTAAATGTTCCACTCCATCACTTTTGCCCACAACTCATTGGTTATTAACTAGTCACATAGCCCCACCCACCGACAAGGTGATGAGGACAGGTGAGAACCACCGCATACCCAGAATGGGGGGACGAACAGTAGTAATGACTATCACCACACCTGCTTTCCACCCTTTTGAAACAAAGCCTTGTTTCACTTAAGCCTTGTTCTGCAGATTCTTTGGAGCCAACCTGCAGACTGATGGGCACCGTGACGGTGCATGCCACATGGTTTCCATTAAAGATCATTTATACTGCACCTATTTTCTCCTGCTTCTCCAAGGGTCGCCTAGAGTTATGTATCATAATCGGGATTTCTAGTCTTTTTCTTCAATGATTATTCTGATTGTATCTCAGACCCAGTATCTCATCACAACCAAGTCAGCTATTTAAGAATTGTTTGGTGGTTTACTCAAAAGGCACAAATGAGCTTAAATGCCTCACTCGTTTCAGTAAAATGAAAAGGGCAGCCCCATTGTCACATGAATCTGCCCAACCAATTTTCAGACCAAGCTTTCAACATGCCTGGTCTGAGCAGAAATCAACATTTCAAACTAAGTGTGTTTCTTCCTTCCTCTCCCATTACTCAATTCAGTTCTCAGTCTTTGCCTCTTCCTAGAAATAGTACTATTTCATTTCTCAACTCCTCCAAGCCCCCAATGCATAAAAAGGACCCTCAAACCAAACAATTCTCCTTTAACGCCTGAATCTTGACCGTTTGCATTTCTCTCTGCATGACTACAGCACAATTTTAATTTTCACTTTGCATTCACGTGTCAGGGAAGTTAAACATATGACCCTTCAGTGGGCAGTTTTCGTAAACTCCTCCCAAAGGGCTTGACCTTGAGATTGCCTGCAAACTGCAAAAGTAGCTCCCTCTTTGAATGAACAAGTATTCTTTATATTCTTTGTAGGTTATGAAACAGCCACAAGAAGGTGTAGGGGTTTTGTGGTGATAGTGGTGGTGGTGGTGGTGGTGTGTGTGTGTCTGTGTGTGTGTGTGTTTTCATTTTCCTTGTTTTCTAATGCAACAGTTTTATATTATGGCCAATCAGTACTAAAAACTGTGGAAATCACACCCAAGAAAGGAATTACTGATGGCCTCATTTCAGGCAAGTACTAGATGATCAGACCTCCCTTTGTATTTTGCACAGCTCAGAATTATAAAAGCCAACGCCGGAGCTTTGCGAACATGGCCCCCAAATATAATCACAACAAAATTCCACTACTTAACCCACTAAATATATTTTTCTTAATCATCTCTTTCCACATCAACATTAAGAAATTCTCATTTTTCTTAACTGACTCCTACTTGAAACTATCCCCATTTTATTACAACAAATTTGCTAAGATGGTTTAGGATTATTAGCCTTACCAAAATTATGGATACTATTTTATGTAAGAATATTTAACTCTGTATCTTTACAACATAGTCGCCATAAGGATCCAACCAATATAGAAGCTGCTGAGATTAATAACTCATTTGTACAGAGATCATGTACTAGGGCCCCAGCTCTGACACCATCAACACTTTTCCTAAATTGGACTTCCCAATCCCTTTATTAGAGATAATGAATTCGTCTCATGGCCAGGAGCAGATAATGATTTCCATGGTCTCCACTGATATGAATCAACCCCCTTGGGGTTCGGAATATGCCTTCATTGTATCCTTGTTCTTGAACAAAAGTACTGCTTCCGTCCGATTTTTTCCCTTCTTAACTTACCCAAATGATTTTCATTCTTACCTCACTCAACAACTTGTCAATTCGAGAACAGGAGCTATTTCCTTTCTTTGTTTGGGATTCTGGCTGCAACCCAGGCACCATTTTCCAAGTAATTAATGAACCCTGCAATGTCCTGGCTTGTGACCACCAGCCTCCTCCTTTGTTATATTTCTTGCCGGGAGAAGGACTGAATACAGGAGCAGGCAGTAGGCTGCCGCTTAATGAAGAGCAAGCTGCTATTTTTTAGGTGAAAATATCCCGAGTTCTTTTACTTTATCCACAAGGCAAAAGTGTGTGTTTATAGTTGTAGCTGAGGCTCATGAAGAAATCTGAGAAACAGAAGTCTTTAAGAGTTAGAGATTTCTAACAGACTGTCAGGAGATGAAATGGGGCACACAATCTGGTGGGGGGGGGGGGGAACTCGACCTTTGCGCCCACCTGAAAACCCAGAGTTGCTTTTCCTGCATCAGCAAAGAGAAAACCCGAGAAGACGCAGTTTTTTGTGAAGGGCATAAAGAGATAAAAAATGAAAGTGGACTTTTTTTTCCTTCCCTATTCCTTAGAAACAAAGGAATAGAATTTTGAGGTTTTCTTTACCATGATCATTCATGTATTCAAAAAATACGCTTTCGGGGCTTCCCTGATGGCGCAGTGGTTGGGAGTCCACCTGCCGATGCAGGGGACGCAGGTTCATGCACCGGTCGGGGGGTGTCCCGCATGCCGCGGAGCGGCTGGGCCCGTGAGCCATGGCCGCTGAGCCTGTGCGTCTGGAGCCTGTGCTCCACAACGGGAGAGGCCACGGCAGTGGGAGGCCCGCGTACCGCAAAAAAAAAAAATGCTTTCGATGTCTTCTAGGTATCTAGCATTGATCTAGATGCTAAGATAGAGTACTCATTAAACAGAGTCCTTATCCTCAAGGAAGAGTTTAGTGGACAGAGACTGAAATGAATGAATGAATGAATGGCAGATTAATGATGATTGCTATGGAAGAAAAAATTAAACACAGTAAGAAGAACAACGAATAGGAGGTCCAGAGTGTGAGGTGTTACTTTCTAAGAGGTGGTCTGGAAGGCCCCTAATAAAATGACATTTGAGCAGAGACCTGGAGGAAGTGAAGGAGCAAGCAGCAGGGGTATCTGGAGGAGAAGATTCCAGGCAGATGGGACAGCAGGAACAAAGGCACTGCAGTCAGCCCACGCTTGACATGGTTGATCACTAATTCCTCTAAAAGCTTAACAATCTCTGCGGAATCGAGCCACTGTAGATAAATAACCACTCTTTTAAGCCCCAAAACATTGATTTTTACCATTTATGAAGTAAAATCATTGAAACTATGTTATATAACCCTCTGCCCTGTAAGAGATATGGTCCATAATTATATCTTTTCAGATGACTCCAATATATGTGTCACACTTTATTCATGGACATACAAAGCACATAATCTATGCACTACATTCTACTTATTCTTTTATTGATTAAACATCTAGTCTTTACAAGGTACTGCACTAGTTACTGGGAATAATATGATGAGCAAAGTAGGTAAGTCCCTGTCCTCACAGAGCTTGCAGTCAGATAAAGGAGAAAGGCATCATTCCACTATACATGCCACGTAATCTGAGTGTAGCGCCCTGATTTGGGGGGTGGGGTATGAGAACCGAAAACAGGGACTGGGGTCTTCTGGAGGATGAGGAAAGGTTTTTGTGAGGAAGTGACATGAAGGAGTTAATAAGAGGAGAAGGAGCATTCCAGGAAGAAGGAACAGCATATGCAAAGGCCTTGAGATGGGCAGGAACAAACTGGGTTAGCTGTATTAAAAGAAAGCAATGAGGGACGTCCCTGGTGGTGCAGTGGTTAGGAATCCGCCCGCCAATGCAGGGGACATGGGTTCAAGCCCTGGTCCGGGAAGATCCCACGTGCCACGGAGCAACTAAGCCCATGCGCCACAACTACTGAGCCTGCACTCTAGAGCCCATGAGCCACAACTATTGAGTCTGTGAGCCACAACTACTGAAGCCCACGCGCCTAGAGCCCGTGCTCCGCAACAAGAGAAGCCACCGCAATGAGAAGCCCGTGCACCGCAAGGAAGACCCAGTGCAGCCAAAACTTAATTAATCAAAGCAATGAAAACTGAGTTTGGAGAAGAAGCTGTAGTCACATCATGCTGGGCCTTGTAGGCTAAGTTTGGTCTTGATCAAATGGGAAACCATTTGAAGGCTTTTAGGTGGAGAGAGACAGAGTCAAGTAAACATTTCATATGACCTCTCTGGCTGCACAGTGGGAATGCAGGGCTGCAGGGATAACTCCAGGGGAGAATCCACTGCAGGCACTCAGATGAGAGGATATGCATTGCCTGGACCTGGAGAGGGGTGGCAGAGACAGAAAACAGAAGAGGGAACTGAGAAGAAATAAGAAAGTAGAGTCAGCCGAGCTTGGTGATGAAATCAAATTCAGGAGATTAAGATGTTATGGGCGACTCATAGTTGGTTTTTGGAGTCATAATAATGCCCTTCATTCATTGGTTCTTGCTGGAGAAAAAAAGAAAGAAAAAAGAACAAGACATCCTATCTCAGGCACCAACCACACAGAGCACAGTACGTCTCTTCTCTTTGGCAGTCAGGCTGGTTCTAAGTAGTATCTAGATCCCTGGTATTCAAGTCCTCAGTGGCCCCAAAGCTGGCCTTTGGCTGAGAAGGGGCTATCACAAAAAAAATGAGAGGAGAAGCCTGTAGGCTACGTTAGACTCGGGACAAATGAGCTCCTGATCCAGATGACTCTGTTTCAACTCCATTATCGTGGCACTTAGCTGGTCACACCTACAGAGAAATCAGCAAATTGGGTGACCCCTTAGGATTTTCTTTCCAGAGAGCAAAGTACCTAAATAAAGACCCTTGCATTTAGCATAGAACACAAAGACATCTGAGCAGCAGCAATTTGAGAGAACTTCAAGTGTGGCATTTAGGTTTGAGAGAGGAAGTTAGAAATCAGAGAACTGATCTCACAAACAAAAAGCTTTTATAATAGCTTGCCCTGGATAAGACAGTAATGAGAGGACAAAGAGAAAAACCGTCCTCCTCTAAATACCAAGGAAACCTAGGGAAAATGACTTCTTAAAAAGGAGCAGGTGAAAAGAAGAATTTTAGTGTCATCAGGAGTGACTGTTCTTCCTCTTTGCCAGAAATAGCTAAAAGTCTAAATCACTCATGGGGTCCTAAGAAAGGAGGTGCTTACAAATGAGCGTGAAGCCTAACAGTGCTTTATAGATTCTTCTAGGCTCGTGGAAGAATCCTAATGGACTTCATTCACCTTAAGATCACCTGATTATGGTCACAACAGATTAGCATAATACCTGTAGTTTACTTGTTTTGGACATAAATCCATCATAAACCCAATTCCTACCCTTGACCATAGGTTTATTTTGTTTTGTTTTGTTTAAAAAAGGCTTTCTAAGCCTTAAATGCCTTATGCCTGGGTTTTGAAACCAGAGACAATGTACTCCTAGGGGCACATCATCCTATAGAAACTGATGAGGGTAGTCATCAGTCAGCCATTAATAAATAATAAACTGTAATCTGCCTTCGCTGATCAAACTTGCCTTAATTGCTCTACAAAAACGTGTAAATCCTTCAAGCATCACATAGCCTAAACAATAAAACGTTTGCCCAAGTTGTTTTTCAGAAATGTGGAGTCAACTGTGTCCAGTGTGAGCTCAGGCCATTTGGTTAAGACTGGTTAGGACCACTGACCCTCTAACTGGGCAAGCACCAGTATCCACTAGGTGACTTTCTGAGGTCAGAGGGCCAAAAACTCTACCCTTAGAGCGTGCTCAGGCCACCATATTCTGAACATGCGTCCCACGAAGAAGCCAGTAGCTAGCTTAGTTGTGCCTGCGCAGAACGACGATTACCTCACTTTTTTCTGATCTCCAGTCACCTTTCCCCATGCTCCCCACACCTCAGGCCACCCTGCTTCTTTATCTCATAAATATCCGGAGCCCTTCACCTTCGGGGAGGCGGACCTGGGACTTGTCTCCTCACTTGGCTGCCTCGTGAATAAACCCTTTCTCTGCTGCAAACCTCAGCACCTCTGCATTTGGCTTGCTGCACGTTGCGCAAATGAACCTGGTTTGGTAACGCTATGCCCAGCAGGGGTGGGAGACTACAAAACTCTTTTTTAAATTTACCTTTCTGTAAGAATTAAGTTCAGATAATTTGAAGTTGAAGCAACAATAACTACTCCAATGTATGAAAGGCAAAATCCACCCGAATTTTCAAGTTAAAACACAAGATTTCAAATATATTTCATTTTTGTGGTTTCCCCACCACCACCTTGAAGGAAGCCCCCAGACCTCTTGATATCAGGAGATGCATAGTTACAGGCCAACTCCTCCACGGGGCACTGTGGGTACAGCGCCTGGGACCCACGATGCTTTTTGCAGCTGACAAAAATGTCCTACGAATTTTAAAATCAGAAGAAAACAATTAACTCTTTGGTCAAAGTAAATGTTTTAATATATAATATTAATATATTTGTCTTTATGCCAAGGAAATTGTAAAATCTAACTTAAAATGTTTTTTATGGAGTCAGGAGACCACAAAGGCAAAAGTAAGAGCCTAGGTCCATGAGAATCACACTGTGACCCTGGGTAGTTGGTATTGTTGTGCTGGTAAACCTCAAAACACAGGTGACAATAATATTTCTTAAAGTTTGGTGGTCCAAATAACACCATGATGTGATGGGACAATGGTTAACATTTTTAATTTGAAAAGTATGTATTACCTATTAAAGTGTAATTAAAAATAATGGATTTCCCATTCATGGTAGCAATAAAGCTTCCTTTTTGGAAAATTAGAAATTTGGATAATGGTCTGATTGCTTAATTCCATTTTAAATCATATATCATAATTGTTTTTCAGAATGAGTAGGTCACCATGTTGAGAGCAAGAAACATTTGTTGGTTGGAACAAAGCACCTCCTTTTACTGGCACATGAAATGGTCCTACATAAGTCTTGCATTGTACGGACAGAAGCAGATAAGTGATAAAGATTCCTCACAAGAATAAGACATTCATGTAAAAATGAGATCAGCAAGTCCAGTCCATCCAGCCGGGATCATTTTACAAGGGTCAGACAGCCTTGGGGCATAAACTAATCATTCCAGGGTCTGGAGGAAGCCACCTCCTGATTCCCAAGAGGCAGCATCACATGATTAGATTGTTTACCTTTGCTCAACACAAATTTGACACATTTTCCCAAAACCACCTGTCTGGGGCCCTGTCAAAATACAATGATGGAAAGTCAGAATAATGTTCTGGCCCAGTATGTCTAACATTCCAAAAATCCATTCCATTTCAGTCATGTTTTGGAGGTAGGGAAGGATATTTTCCCCACTAGTACTTGAAATCAATCCATTCTTGCATGCTTTAGCTGCCCAGAGCATAGACTCATTGCTGAATTCGAAGCAGCCAGTGGCATCCAGGACCTTCGAAAAGTAGTATTCTAGAGCTTCTTTTTTCTCCTGTATGTCTTCGAGCTGTTAACTTAGAGGGAAGGGACTTACCTACTCTCAAAGCAAGAAGGCCTTATGTTGTTTTTAATGGCCGATGAAATTTTTCCCAGGGATCTGCAAGAAGGGCTGCCCAAAGAAAATTCTATATATTTCTCATGAACATTTACAGAACCGCAAAGCAAATAAGACATAGAACACAACACTACTGCAAACATTTTTGAGGAGAGTAAATAAGATTCTCAGTTGTTTCATTCAGCTCTGCCGATATTAGCTCTACCATCATCCTCACCTAGTATTTGGACAAAAATATTGTAGCTAGTAATAAGCAGATTCAGGATTTGAACTCAGGTCTGCTTAGACCCAACGTCATGTTCTTAACCCCTGGAACAAAGCTGGTAGTCAGTACATGTTTTTGAATCTGAATCTAGATAAGGGAACCGGTCTTTTTGACCCAGGATGCTGAAGTATTTTCTGGAGCTACTGTACAGCTAATCTCAACTCCCAGGATGAAGGAGTTCCGTAAAACATCTCAAGAGATTAAATAATACCAGATTCAAGTATCCTTTCTAAGGAACGGTTTCCCAGACAAGATGACAGGGATGCAGAGATTCTAGCCACTCCTCGGAACAGATCCTGCTGGAATAACAACACAGAATTCACCCTGGGCCCCTTAATGAGACAGGGAGAGAGCTGTGTGACCCCACTAGGTAGGGTGTGCGAGCCCCATAGCAGTCTAAAGAAGTTACAGAAGACAGGCCTCCACCCTTCTTCCACCCAATAAAGATTTCTTGGGGTTCATGTCTCTCAAGGGGGATTTGAGGCAGGAGATAGATGGGCCCCCCAGGCCGAGCAGCTGGAGTTCGTCCCCTGTGGATAGATACTCCAAAATAGCAAGGAGGGAGGAGAAGCTGAGCCCTGCCCAGGTAAGAGATAAAAAAGACCATATATTCCTCATTCTCGAAGTCAAGGAGACCTTCCCAACTACACACACACAGAAAGGCTCCTTGAAGGTCAAAAAGGGAGGGGGTGCCACCCCATAATAGGTGATGTCAACCTACCCATAGGCCTCTTCACTAGAATCCATCGTGGCTAAGAGATGCACGTGCACACATGGGAGGAGCCTGAGATGAACCAAATATGGACTCAGAACCAGACAAAGCAAGACGATTGGCCAAAGGAAGCCCAGAAGAAATGCCCCATATAAGTGATTCAAACTACCACGAGGGTACGGCTCTCTCTGAGTTCACCCATGTGTCTATCCACACGTACTACTTTTCCTCCAAATAAACACTTTACGTGCTTCACTACTTTCCGTCTTTGTGGGAATTTTTTTCTGCAAAGCCGAAGGGCCAGGGCCTTGTCACTAGCCACTGGTCCTGGTGTTCTAGTGGCTAGCATTCAGCGCTCTCACTGCCGTGGCCCAACCTCAATCTCTGGCCAGCAACGGAAACCCTGCTTCAAGCCACTGCAGGCCGAGGCCACCCAAGATCATATTTGATTTTATTCCTTGAGGAAATCCAATTGGGATGAGAAAAATTAACTATTACAATTAAATAAGCAGGAGAAAGTGAAAGATTTCCATGTAAAAAGCTTAAAGTTCTGTTCCTTTAAAAAAAAAAAATGTCTAAAGAAACTCAATCCTTTAACTGGGACTCCAGATAACAGACTGTACTGTATATAGAAAGTAGCTAACACTTTTTTTTTTTTGAGTACTCATTTTATTTTTAAATTCTTCTAAATGCATTTCATGTATCATCTCATTTAATCTTTATGAACTCTATGAACTTTATGAATAATAGGTACTATTATTATTCCTATTTTTCAGCAGATGAAACCAAGGTACAGAAAGGTTAAGCAATGAGCTCTAGGTCGAACAGCCAGTAAGTGGCAGAGTCAAGATTCTACACTCAAGGGATCTAATGCCAAAGCCTATGCTCTTAACCACTTTGCTCTGCTGCTTCTTATAATAATAATTACCACTTACTGGATACTTTATTATGTGCCGTATATGCCTTATGTACATTATCTCATTTACTATTCCCAACAACCACAGGAAGAGTGTTTGTATGTACCTTGTATATATGCATGCAGATATAGAAGTAGGTGTGTGTATATGTGCGTGTGTATATGTGCGTGTGAATGATTCTAGCTTCTATCCCATCACCCTAAAACATGTGACAAATCTCTCAACTCTTGAAAGAAAGCCATCTTAGATACTCTGTGATTAATCATATGAAGTGTTCACACAAAAACTGCACTGTGCCTCACCTTCTCATATTTCCAGTAGGTGATTTGATTGAATCTTTATTTTGAGAAGAATAGAATTCATTTACTCTCATGTTCTTGTTCTTTTTATTTCATTTTAATATGAAATACAACAGCACCAGAGAAAGTTCTGCAACATCTTAAAGGACAGAGTTTTAGGACTATCACTGACTTTATAAAAGTTCCAAGTAAAAACCTCCAAGGCATAGTAGCAGTCAAATGTCTCTGTACAGACGCAGCCAATCTGTATGTACTTGGCACTTGAAGATTGGAAGGCTCCATCATCACGGTTATCGCCAGAGCTAAGAAGATCTGCCTTCTCGCCTTCACTGATCCAAGTGTGTGACTTATCTCTGTGGACATGACAAGTCAGCCACCAGTGGGCATCAAGGCCTTGCCTTCGCCTTCTCACTTCCCGGAGGAAGAGTTCAACACAGAGGCTAGATGGCCCATTCAGGCACCCAGTCTATTCTGAATCTGGATTTATGCCTTCTCTTTATCTAGAAAAGGTGTTTTCACCTAATCAAGTGGTCTCCAGTTCTCAGGGCCAATGAAGTGGCCTAATTTCATGCTTCCCAAATTTAAATGTGCCTACAAATTATCTGGGGATTCTCATTAAAAAGCAGATTCTGGGGACTTCCCTGGAGGTCCAGTGGTTAAGACTCCACCCTTTCACTGCAGGGGGTGAGGGTTTGATCCCTGGTCAGGGAACTAAGTTCCTGCATGCCACATGGTGAGGCACAAAAAAAAAACAGGGGTGGGGGGAGGGGGGGGAGGGATATTTGTTTGAATTTTTGAAAGGCCCACCTAGGGTTCAAATCCATAGTGATCTAAAAAAATTTCCATTATAGTCATGTGGCATTAAAAACTCTAGACAGTCCTTAGAAATATCCATTCACTTTTTAAGCTTTCGGACTCCACAAGGATGTCTCACTCCGGATAGGGAGAGAGACCATTTTTCCACACGTGAAGCTAAAGGCATCCCTTCCGTCACTGAACCACCTGTTCTCTAGTGCCCAGTGATCCACAGAGTAAGCAACTAATAATTTCAGATTCTCCAAAATGGTGAATCCTTGACCTAAATGTGTTTAATACTCAGTAAGCCTCTCTAACTCAGACTACTTTGGATGCGAGAGTTGGTACCACTATGTAAATAAGGAACTATTTTACTGTATAGTTAAATGAAACAAATACATGCAGTACAAATTCTCTGGAGGAAATGCTCTAATATTGAAGAACAACTTGTGATTAGCATATCAATAGGAATACATAAACTGCAGTTTTAAAATACCTGAGGGCACTTAAGGACAGGTTTTTTAACAAACTTCTTAAACTTCTGTTTATAGTCTGAAACTACTTGGAAAACTCTTTCTTGTAAGACACTTTAAAAGGTCAAGTTCAGCCCACATCTCCTCTTTGAAAATTAATAAGTTTTTAATGGACTCAGAGATGCAGAAATGATGTCACGCTTACTTGATTGACCAAACCAAAGAACCTTCTAGAATAGCAGCATGTTTTGGCTGGGTTTCCACCATTAAGTCACTTGTCCTCTTAAGTAGGATATTTTAAAGTACACTTATTTTGACATATTAGCAGAATTACTAGGTCACTTGTAAGCAGCAAAATAATTCTCTTTAACCTTTTTAAAATGGTCAAAGAGAAGAAATAAAGTATATAAACAATGCTGAGGAATAATGGCTTGCTAGTGTTACCTCTCCATTTTAAAAGGGACCCTACTGCCGATGCAGGGGACACGGGTTCGTGTCCCAGTCTGGGAAGATCCCACATGTCGCGGAGCGGCTGGGCCCATGAGCCATGGCCGCTGAGCCTGCGCATCCGGAGCCTGTGCTCCGCAACGGGAGAGGCCACAACAGTGAGAGGCCGGCGTACAGCAAAAAAAAAAAAAAAAAAGGGACCCTAAGAACTGGGGACCATAGATCTCTGTTAAGCCAGAAATTTTTAAATTAAAGGTTAAATCACTGAATGCTTGAGTTCAGCCCCACCTTGCTTTCATTCTTCCAATGAATTGTATCTGCTTAAGTCTTTGGTGTCAAAAGGTTGTAGGTGGGTTCAACTTCCAGTTGTTGGAGTGACCTAGGGCAAGTCAAGCTTTCTAAGGCCAGACTCTTCATCTGAAGAGCAGGGATCATAAGTATTAAGTTATCTACCTCATGACGCTGTGGAATGGAGCCTTTCCTATAATGGGCATGAGTACTATATATATACACTATACATATATATTTACATACCAGTACTGCTTGTATTGTTAGCAGAACAAAGTCAGTCCTTGAGCTTTAAAGAGACACATGAACCACAAGAAAAGTCAAGAACTTCCACTTAAAGCCACAATGAGATACCACTGCACACCTGTCAGAATGGCTATCATCAAACAGACAACAAATAACAAGTGTTGGTGAGGTGTGCACTGTTGTTGGGACGGCGCATTGGTGAAGCCACCATGGAAAACAATATAGAGGCTCCTCAAAAAGTTAAAAATAGAACTGCTATAAGATCCAGCAATTTCACTTCTGAGTATTTACTCAAAGAAAACAAAAACACTAATTCAAAAAGATATATGCATTCCAATGTTCATTGAGGCATTATTTATAATAGCTAAGATATGGAAGCAACCTAAGTGTCCATGGATAGACAAATGGATAAAGATATGGTACATACATATATATAATTCAATATCACTCAGCCATAAAAAAGAATGAAATCTTGCCATTTGCAACAACATGGATGGACTTAGAGGATATTAAGTGAAATAAGTCACACAGAGAAAGACAAATACCACAGGATCTCACTTACATGTGGAATCTTAAAAACAAACCAAACAAACAGAACAAAAACAGACTCATAGATACAGAGAATAAACGGGTGGTTGCCAGAGAGAGGGAGAGGGGACATAGGTGAAGGGGATAAAGAGGTCCAAACCTCCACTTATATAATAAATAAGTCACAGGGATACAGCATAAGGAATATGGTCAATAATAATGTAATAACTTTGCATGGAACAATTGGTTACTAGACTTATGGTGGTGATCATTTCATGATATATGCAAATGTCAAACGATTATGTAGTATATCTGAAACTAACATAACATTGTACACCAACTATATTTCAATTAAAAAAAAAAAATACTGGGCTTCCCTGGTGGCGCAGTGGTTGAGAGTCCGCCTGCCGATGCGGCGGACGCGGGTTCGTGCCCCGGTCCGGGAGGATCCCACATGCCGCGCCATGGCCGCTGGGCCTGCGCGTCCGGGGCCTGTGCTCCGCAGCGGGAGAGGCCGCAGCAGTGAGAGGCCCGCGTACCGCAAAAAAAAAAAAAAAAAAAAATACTGCCACCTAAAGCACAAGTTAAATCTATGAAACTCCTATAACCACAAGAGAGGACCCAAGGGCAACAACCATAAGGACACTGTTCTTTAACAAACTACCAAGAGTTCTGAATGCATCCTAACCTCTAAGGTTCAAATCTAGAAAGATAGAAACATTCTTCCTCAATGTGACCTTCCACGGCACACAGGTCACTGGGCTGTGTCTTTACCTGTAAGTCAGTTCTCAGGCTTTGAGCATTTCATCGAGATGCTCCAGTCCTACATCCAAGCAAAGCTGATATTGGTTAGTTCTTACAACTTTATTCTGGAGAATGTTCTGTAAATATCCTCCAAGCTCCAAATCCCCCCCAAAGTGTATGTTAGTATGAAGAGCCATTATCCTAACAAAATCAGCTTTTCTGGCCACATACATATCATAGGGTGACACTGCACCACCAGGAACTGTCCTCAACTGCTACCTCTTCTTAGGGAGCAATCCAATTCCAATAAAGCATAGAGCCCTGTCAACACCAACACCAAATAGATATACATACCCTTGTACATCTACTCATTTTTTTAAACTAATATTCAACACTAGGCACTTAACTGCTTCTATTTTAACCCAAAACACAAACTGTGAAGAGGGGATTTTCTCCCCCATATTTACTCTGGAAGAGACACCAGCCACAGAGAAGTCAGTTAAACCTCATGTGCCCACAGACCTGAGGTGGTTAGCTCCCTGAGCTGTGTTCCTCAAGGAAATCTGGAAAGAAAACCTCTGGGCTTTGATCAGGACCTCAGAGAGCAGAGAGGAGGGCTCCTTAGGAGAGCTCTGTGGGCTCCTGAGCTCTGTGGGTCACACCCTTCCTGAGAGGCAAGATCCTGAGTAAGATGTTGAAACCTCTGGATGTTCATGGTCTCCGTCAGCAAATGGGTATCATAGCCCCACACAATCTCTGGATTCAAGTGTTAGAACAACAACATGAGGACCATAGACTTGGAAATGCCGAGACACTCCCTGGAGACCAATGCATGGAGTAAAGAGTCTCTTCAACACTGATCACGCAGACGGCAGAATGCTGGGGGTGATGGAAGTTGTGACTGGAGTGCGATGGGAAGCATGGTCAGTACCTGCCTTATTTTCACACGTTCACAAATATATGGATTTGAAGGAGAACTAACACCACGATACATAGTATTTAGGACAAACTTCAAAGACCACAACTGACCATGGTATTACTCATCAGCTGAACCAGTATTCATAAATCTCCTTTGCTTCTGAACTGGAAAGGAATGGTCAAACAACGAGCTTTTTGTCTGGACGCCAATATTTTTGTTTTGGGTTTTGTTGGCAGCCTTGTTGTTGTTTTTGCCTCCCTATTTTGTGTTTTTCCTTATCCCCTACCAACACTCCAACACTGGTTTCTTGGACACACCTTAAATTTAGAACATATTTACTCAGATGATTAACTGTAGTCATTAGTCTTGTTCAAGCAAGTCTTGTCCTGAGCAACGGGTAAGCTGGAGACCCAAGGAAGAGGGCAGCCTCCGCTCTTCATCAGGCATCTGCTCATCCCACCCCATCCCCAACCTGCTGCAGACCATTCAGGCTGGTGCCCAGCACCTCCTCCTTTCAGCACTCACAGACGGGCAGATCCGTATGGGGAGGGGAGCAGCCTGGGTGCTTAGCTTCCGTGATAGGTTTCTTCAGGGAATGAAAGGTTTTGAAAGTTCTGAAGGATCTCTCAACGTGGGTAAGTGGGTACAAAATTGTAGAACCAAAAGTACTAAACATTTAGGTGACAAAACATTCCTCTTCTGCTCAAATCATCAGAAGGGTTAGCTGGGGGAAATCAGAATCTGCTTAATTTGAAACTCCTTTTAAGAGAATATACAATCAACTCTGCCTCCATCCAAACAAAAAGACTCATTGTCTTTGGTTTTCACTAACTTTCACTCTTTTGACACATAAAGAGAAAGAATGAGGTGAATACAGGTCAAACTTCTCATTGAAGCAGCTGACAATAGCCTTTAGAGGCACTGCTGGAGTTCTTGGGTCATGGGCGCTACCTACTTAAAATCTGCAGAAAAGGAAAAAAAAAAAAAAAAAAGTGACTAGTGTGATCCTTAATGGAAACAGAAATCGAGAGTCTCTACAGAGAGATTCCCAACCTGCATTCACGATACATGATTCAACAAATAGTTTGTATCTTGATACTGTTGCCAGATCACTGTCTACTACATTACCCAGAAATTCTGTCCTTTTATCCTCTGTTTCCCTGTCTCTCCCCATCCTCAAGCCCAAACACACAAACCTAGGCCCCTACAAGGGGGGAAAACACAAAGGCAAAGAGTAAGCGATCTACCACAATGCCACACCAGGCTACAGCTAACTGGAGAGAAAAGCACAGATTATGCACTGGCAAATATTTGCATGGTCTCCAGAGCAGTAAGTTTCATCCATTTGCTCACAAAAGTACACGACTGCAGCTGACAGAATAAATCAATTCCATTCAACAAACATTTATCAAGCTCCGGTCTGATTGCAGAGTCTTTTGGAGGAAAAATCACGCACCTGGATATTGGAGCTGATTTTTGAAGACGTCTAGAAATATGCTATTCCTGCCCCCTCCCACCAAAAACAAGTCATGAGAAAAGGAGCAACCACCTCCCTCAGATGACCAGCACAGCAGCATTTTACATTGTAAAATGTAACAAGCCCAAGTTCCTCTTTGTAGATGGAAAAGAATTCCCTTCTTATCTTTCTGGGGAAATAGCAATTTTGCTTGTTGTATAAAAACATAGCGTAAGAAACCAGTGATTAATTACCCAACCATCAATCACCTTTCAGTATTTTGGATATAAAGATTAGACCAACTATATATTGAAACAAGTTATGTCATCACTGCTTTATATTATATATTCAGACTTATCAGGGATTCACTTGAAATGAATTCTAAACATGCAATGCAAGAGCAGGGCAAAACCAATCCCTGCCAAACACCTAGGGGGATTCTCTATCCCCTGCTCCCGCCCCAGATTTCCTTCTGGGGAACTTGTGTGTGGAGCTGAGAGAATTTAGGCTATGTGACCACGAGTCAGGCTCTATAGCCTACTTGTTGACCTCAGGAAAGTCATTTATAAACTGAGACCTAACTTCTTCAACTTTAAAACACGGATAATCATATCCCTTCTGTCTCACTTGTGAGGATACTGTGAAGGTCAAATAGAATAATGAAGATGAAGGTTTTATAAAAATTGTTATCATCATCAATATTGATGTTCAATTCCACAGTCCTGGAGACAGGGGAGCAAAAGGAAAACCTAAGAAAACCCACCTCTGTTCCCAGAAGTGTGTAACAGGGTCTTTACAAGTTTAAACAGCCTGTAGCCATTTAGCCACAGGGACAGTTTTCGATCATGTCCATGAAACCAGTTTCAAAAAGAAGGCAAAACAGTTTTTTTCTTATCCTATTTTTTTTCTGTTATAATGCATGGTAGGTGGACACTGTTTTGATGTAACTTATCAGTATTTAGCAGCTGTTGGCTAGTATTAAATATTATATTGAGGGTCAGTCTCCTTGATGTATATGTTTCAACAGTTGAGATTAAGCAAAAATGACACATATTCCACTGAGATAGGGCATTCCAAGCTCAGCGAAACATGAAAGTGGTAGCCTTTTTTTTAAAGTTGATACTTTTAACCATCTACTCTGTATCGGCGCTAGAGAAAAAGTAAAGTAATGTTCCGGAACTCAAGGAGCTCTGAGTTTAGAGTGGAAACAGCCAGACAGAACATTACAAAACAGTGAGGGCAGGATGATGAGGAGAGGTCAGCAAGTGTCCCAGGGTGCAGAGAAGGAGGGCTGCCGCTGAGCCAAGGGTTAAGGCTGTCGGGTAGGTGGCACGGATAAACAGAAACTGCTAGCACTGTGACAGCACTGCGCAGGCGTGAGTCAGGATCCGCCCAACACAAGGCTGGACGGGGAGATAGACGTCGCGTCCTGAGGAATCTGGGCCTGGGGACCTCATCTGCTCTGTGGATGGATGCAGGAGGGGTGTTCAGGGGAGTGGCGCACTGGAGAAAGGACAGCTGCATCGGGGACACCCTGACCACCTCCTTCCAGAACATTCTGCTGTCGTATGAAATACTGGAGTTTCATAGGGAAGAAAAAAAAATTTACTTACTAAAAGAGAAAACAGGTGCTACATTTAAAGGTAAAGGGGAATCTCATTATAAAAGTGTGATAAAAATAATCACAGCCCAGTTTAATAGAGAAAACATTAACAACACGGTGTGAGGATTCATAGAAGATGTTCGCACATTGATTGACCTCTACCTCTACTTCTGCCTCCACCTGAGAAGGATCATTTTATTTAGACACAAACAGGCTAAAAAAGTCAAGGGCTTCAGCCGGTTTCAGCTTCCTGGAACAAGATGCTGCTCTGCAGGTGCTGGGCAGTCAGTCACCTGGAGGATAAAGCAGCCAGTGAGTCGTCCTGAGGAACACGGACACACGGACACGCAGAGGCGCAGGACCCTTCCGGCCTCGTTGGAGAGGAGGTGTTACAAGAAACTCTCCAGGAAACCATCACTTCTACAATTAAGTTTACTGGGAATACTTTTTAAAAGGAAGACCAGAGGCTGGGGGAAAGAGGGGGAGTGGGCAGCAGGGAATTACTGTTTACTGAGTACAGAGTTTCAGTTTGGGCTGGTGAAAAAGTTCTAGATTTGGATAGTGGCGACGGTTGCACAACAATGTGAATGTACTTAACGCTACTGAACAATATTTTATGGCATGGATATTTTACCACAATAAGAGAGGGTGGGGGAAGGAGAGAGGGAGAGAGAAGGAATGAGGCAGAACTAAAAAGTACTAAGATTTCTAGCAAATTCAACTGAGAGCCTCCTACTGCGTTCCTGAACGTGATGCACAGGACAAAACTGAATTTCTCAAGAAATACTCTGAAGAAAAGCATCATCTGGAACATGCTAGCGGCCAAAGACTATATGTCCCAACCGGCTATATTATGTAATCACGGGCAAGTTTTCTAAAACAATAGAGCACCTTCCCCCTAAAGGAGACTGAGCTCTTCACGTAATTTAGTTCATAACTCTTCCCTGCAGTCTAGAAAGATGATCTCGTTATTATCATTATTATTATGGTAGCTATTTTGTATTTATTAAGAGTTCTCGGTGAGCCAGCTGCTATCCTCTCTTCCTTTGTCGTAGATGGGAACAAAACACACAGCAGTTCTGTGCATGGCCTGGGAAAGTAAGCAACAGGACCAAAATCAGAAGCAATGCCCAAGGCCACAGCACTCGACAGAAGAGGCTGTAGTCTGCCCGATTTGGAGGCCCGGGCAAGGCTTCCCTCCCCCATTCCAGATTCTCACCACCGAGCAGGGCTCCTACTTAATAGAGAACACATACTTGCTTGCCAAAGAGTAGATACTTATTTTTGCATTTGCAAAATATCCAAGTGGACTTAATAAAATTATATTTGAGGTTAAACCACAAAGATAAGAAATTTAATCCAGGGCCCCAATTAATTATTCTTTTTAAGAGAGTCTCAAATGTTTCCCATGTCTAAAAGAGTTACAACTGTGCATGGCCCTAAAGTCTGTGCCTGTAATCCTGACCGAGTTTCATTTCACAGGTTACAAAAAAAGCCCAAATAATAATTACATAGTAACTATTGATTGTTTAATTACTTGAGACTGCCTTATAATCACCAAATCATGAAGGGTGTTACGAGATTTATAAACGACACATCACCAGGGTGCTGTGCACCAAGTTATTTGGTAATTCACTGATATGAGATGGAAGGGAAGAATTTTGAACTAAAGTAATCTAAACACTTCTAAGGAAAGGTGGCACACATGTGCCGATAATAGATGTTTATTCTAAAGGCTGATGTTGAATAAATGAACAAACAAGGTAAACAAAACCCCAGATAGAGATAAGAGTGGAAGAGACTCCTCCCCAAAGGCAAAGACACCAAAAAGATCCTGTAAGCTACCTGAGAGGCAATACCTTAGCCCAGTGGATCTCAATTCTGGCTTTGCATTAGAAGCATCTGGGAAGTGCTGGAAACTAGCTTTACACAGTCCTACTCCAGACCTACTAGAACCAGATCTCTAGAGAAGGGTCCAGATATGTTTAGTTTTTCAAAGCTATCCAGATGATTTCCATAAACAGTGAGGGCTGAGAAACACTAGTAGCAAAAAGAAATCCTACAAAGTCCCCTGTGGCAAGTTTTAGTAGCAACTCCGGAGGTCTGGCCACCCAGCGGAGAAAGTGACCTTCCTTATGCATATGGGACACAGGCTCACAAAGGTCTTTCCTCTGTGCTTACATGGCAGCCATCTAATTCATTACACCCAATGGTCACAGCATGAGGTGACATCGTCTTGAGCCAAAGGACCTGCAAAGAACATGGGGATTTATGAAAAGCTCATCAAGCCAAACCATTTCAAGGGTAAATGATTCTACTTATGGGGCAGGAGTAAAATTGTTACCTATAATTCTGGCCAACTGCAATGAAAGTACCTTCTGAGACTAAATAATAATAACTAAATAATCCTAAAGTCTTAGCTACAGTCAAATGAACCTATGACTAAGAACAATGCTTTGCATGTGCTACAGCATCTTAGAGGCATGTCTATTTGATGTCAAAAATCACAATTTCTGCGCTCCTAGAAAAACAGTGCTTGGGTATTTTTGGCAGGTACAACTTGTTTTAATTGAATGAAACCAACTGGTACCCTTGGGCTATATCA
This sequence comes from Stenella coeruleoalba, assembly GCF_951394435.1. NCBI lineage: Eukaryota > Metazoa > Chordata > Mammalia > Artiodactyla > Delphinidae > Stenella > Stenella coeruleoalba. The sequence goes on from NC_137150.1 coordinate 49,868,624, forward strand.
ATTTTAATAGATAATCTGTTACTATAAACAGTATGAAAATTATTTTTAAAGGTGATCGACATACTAGACCTGGCCCAAGAGCCTGGTTTATAGGGAAATAGGAAAGATAGACCTGCAGCCATGTTTTATATAAAATGCCCCTGATGCAAAGGATGATACGGAGGCTGCAGCAATGGGGAGATGGACACTCAGCTACGGTACCTGGACCGTAGTTTCTGTGTTCTATGGAATAGTTCCAAGAGGCATTAAAAGCAGTTACTTGGGTAGGGAGAGGAGAGGGGAGATTCCACAGTTAAATAAACTGGGAAAATATTGGGTAGAACAAAGTACTATAAATGCTAACATTCAAGAGTAAGGGATGGTTAGGAGCACTATGAAACCTCTTTAGTCACTCTATTCTTTTTTCACAGAGCTGATCTTGGGGTTCCACTGAACACACTTTGAGAAATGTGACTGTCTAGCTAACAAATGTCAGTGAGGCAAAGGCAAAGCCAGAGAGACCTCCACTCAATCCAATGACCCTGTTTGCCTGAAGATCACAAAACAGAAGGGGTGCAAGAATGAATCTGTAGCTGGGGTCAGGCCACCCAGAGGGGACTTTCATGTACTTGGTAACACACAGCTTAATGGGCACAAGGATGAAGAGAGAAAGGTCGACTCAGGATTAAGCTTCCCTAGTCCCTGGATACAGGACTCTGCCACCTACCTTGTAATAAAATAAAAGACAATAGCAATAATCAAACCTTAAGTGGACATAGCAGTTTAAATTTAACAAAGTACTTTCATAGTCCTTAATTCATTTCAATCTCACAGTAACCTGATGGGATATATCAGGAAAGGTTTTTTTTTTTGCGGTACGCAGGCCTCTCACTGCTGTGGTCTCTCGCGTAGCGGAGCACAGGCTCCGGACGCGCAGGCTCAGCGGCCATGGCTCACGGGCCCAGCCGCTCCACGGCATGTGGGATCTTCCCGGACCAGTGCACGAACCCGTGTCCCCTGCATCGGCAGGCGGACTCTCAACCACTGCGCCACCAGGGAAGCCCAGGAAAGGCATTTTTATCCTCATTTTACAGATGAGAAAACCTGAAGCTCTAAATGGTGATATGGCAAGCTCAAAGCTACGGCAAGTTAGAGGTGGAGCCAAACCCTTAAAGACAGATCCTCAGTTCCTAAGTGAGGTCCTTACTACCCCACTCTCCTTACGAATCTCATAAAAAGGGCTCTCTACTTAGATCTTGCACAATCTTAAGGGGAAGAACTGTCGATTCTCCCCCCAAATTTGTAAAATATATAATTATTTAAAAATCACTCTCACCTCAGTAAAATCCCAGAGTGCTACACCCAATTCTTCTTACGTCCTCTAATAATCTACTTCTTCTTACAAATTATTCAGAAATTGGCTTTCTTTAAACAAAGACCAACTATAACCTACTTCTTCTTACAAATTATTGAGAAATTGGCTTTCTTTAAACAAAGACCAACTATAGTATCTGAATGGCAATTATATCATCCAATGCCATAAAGAAGAATTAAGAATTGGGTTTAATATAAATAATGCAATTCTGAACATACCTAAAAAAACCAAGAACTCAAAGGTAGAAGGTGAAGCACAAAGATGTGTGTGTTTCTGACCTCATCTTCTATGAATGCTTCTTGCACATCAGAAACACTTCTGCAAAACCAAGACCAAGGAAAGAGCTGGTAAGCTAGGCTCCCCCTGGCGCGTGTGTTTGGGAAGAAGAAAAGGTTGCTGAGTGCCTACGATGTGTCAGGCACTGGGCTGAGGGATTCCACACACATTACACTTTAGTTTTCATAACAACCTTACACTGTACTATTACTAACAGTACTGTTACTCAGAGAGCAAGTTGGCCATCTTCACAAAACTAGAACGAGGCAGAAACAGACTGGACGCCAGCTCAGTCCTGCTCCTAAGTCCTTTCCATTACACTCCTTTCCACTTACGAAAATGTTAAATTATACCCCAACATATGCACATGCCGAGGCCTCTAAGCTTTTTCCAAATCCCCTTCCCACAATTCATTCAGGTCCCCACTCTGACTCATATTGCTCTGTATTCTACGCTCCCACTGTCTCTGTTTGCACATCAATTTTAAGAGTTTTTGCTATTTTCTCCTACGCTTAGAGAAGTGGTCCTCAGCTGCGGAGAACTTTGCCCCTCAGGAGACAGCTGGCAATGTCTGGAGACATTTCTGATTGTCAGGACTTTGGGGTGCGCTGGCATCTCATGGGTGGAGGCCAAGGACGCTGCTAAACATCCTACAGTGCGCAGGACAGCACCTCCACAACAAAGAGCTTTCTGACCCCAATGTTTCTCAACCCAGTGCCAAGGCTGAGAAACCCCGCCTTGAAGGGATAATGTGGTTTAATAAATGTGCTTTAGTTTCCTCCCCTATAAAATCATGAGGAGCAACTAAGACACCATATAGGAAAAGCTTTAGCACACAGTAAGCATTCTAACTAAACATTAAGTAATTAGTTAATCTGACTGCACACTTTTTAGAGTAGGAACCACCTTGGTTGGCTCTGCCTTCTTCCCACACAAAGCACAGGGCTTTTGTCACGGGCACTCAACAAATGTGAAATAATGTATTCTTTATATTTGAATTTTTGTTTAAAAAACAAATGCCACTATTATTTAAGAAACACAACATTCTCCCATACTCACTCCTTACCAAACAAGAAGTGAATAGTATAATTCATGATTCATTAGAACAGAATATGAAAAGCTACATTGCATCCTGAGTATGTCATAGAATCACCTCCATAGCAAGACTATCAATAAACCTACTATTAAAATGTTTTGTCTCACTTCAACAGAAAATTTATTAAGAGATCACAATATATAGATTTAAGGAAATCTCATGCAACAGGCTCAGATTCTTCTGTCTATGCCAGGTCAGTTTTGACCATATCAATTGTCAGGTCTTGAGTTGAATTACTCAGAAACCACCTTAAACTGTAATCACAAGCATGTCAAATAAAAACAGCAAAAGTCAAATCTCAGAATGAGTATGTCAGAACTGGCTGGCATCACATCTCAGGTCCAGATCTTTGCGCGTTTTTACTTTTCTCAGTTTATGCATGTTAGAGTCGGCACAAAAACCCTACAGTAAATGATTACAAAAAACATTAGGATTAACATTCACTCAACTGGCCCTACAACGGGATAATCTACAATCATTTTTACAGAGTTTCTGGAGGTGTGGCCCCAGGGCCCTGAACATCAGAAGGAACCCACACACTTATTAGAAGTGCAGATTCCTGGACCCCAGCCAGACCTACTGAATCAAAATTTGACAGGTTAGGCCTGGAAATCTACATTTTTCATCATTTCTCAAATATCTGTTCTGCATAGTAAACTCTGGGAACCTCTTCCAGGAGGGTGAACCCCAGAAAATTGATTTGCCTCATTTGTAAATTTCCAGCATGTATCTTTCTTCTACAGACTATCAATAATTAATTTAACATAAAATCCACACCCCTACCATAAAAAACAGGGAGAGAATTCTGTTGATGACTTTTGTCCAAATATGCACATCTGAAGTCAGCAGACTGACATTTTATGGGAAATGCTGAAAAAACTGGGAATGAATATAAATAGAATTATCAAGGAAAACAGAGCTCAATTCTGGGCCACACACAGGTCACCATCTACTATGTACCAGATGGGGGATACAGTGATGGTTAGACGGACTAGGTCCCTACCCTTATTTTTTCCTTATTATGCATTTAAATTGTTTAATATATACATAAACAAAGAAGTAAAATACTTTCGGAGAGTGGCAATGCCATGAAGACAAAAAAACAAGTTGACAGAGAAAGTCATTGGGAGGAGGGAGGCAGTGGCAGTGGCTGGCTCTATTAGATACAAGGATGAAAAGTGGTTTCCTTGAGCAGGTAACATTTGAGCTGGGACCTGAAAGAGAGAAAGCTAGCCATGAGAGGGTTGAGGGGCAAGTGCTCTAGACAGAAGAAACTATTACTAGAAAGACCCTGAGGTGAGAAAAAGGTTCGCATGAAATTATTATTGAAATTAAATCAGAAATCAGATAATACACACAAAATGTTTCATGACATAGAAAACTATTTTAAAGTATGAAGGATTATTTTTATTAATATGTTAGAATCGTTTCAGGGCAGAAGCCAGGATAATGAAGGACCTCAAGTCTAAGTCATACGAAGAATTAATTCAGCAACTGTGGCTACATTGCCTGGAGATGAGGAGACACAAGTATGTGTTTGGGGGAAGAAGGGAGAAGTCGTCTTCAAATATCTGAAGGACTATGTTCTTGTGGAAGAAGATTACATTTATTTTTTTAAATAGCTCCGAAGGAGTGAAAGGAGCTTGAACTGGTAAACATTTTAGGAAGGGAGAATCTTGGCTCATCATGATAATGAACATTCAAAGGGAATTGCAGGCAAATGGAATGACTGGGAGGTAATGAATCCCACACAGGTGGAGGTGATCAAGGATGGGCTCAACAGACGCTGGCAGAGGCATGATTGGGCTAGATGACCTATAAGGACCTATGAAACCCTTTGAAAACACACACACACACACACACACACACACTCAGTCACAGTGTTCTCTCTCAACAAGTACTATAACCACCAACATGGCCTCTTTACTTCAGACTTTACAACCTAGAGGAGGTTTTAAGAGAAACCTGAGAGATACTGAGGAATCCACCATATTCCCAATTCATGTTGTCACCCCAGAATAAAGTACATTTCCATCTCTGCAATAACCAATATACAGTTCCAAAGGGCAAATTAAGAAACAGGATAGACTAACATTCATTCTTGAAATCTGTGGCTAAGATTTAATGGTGTTTTAGCAATAAACATTAAACAATTATTTGGACCTATTAAAATAATTACTCTATTTTAACAAAAATGTGTCTGGATTCCATTAGGTCCCAATAAGTGGCATGCCAATGAATAGCCAGCGCCTTTAGCAAACGGGTATGTGGCCTTTGGTTGGTTCATTTTTCTCATGGGAGCCATAGGCCCAAGAAGATGATTTCCTCATAAAAAACCCTGACAGAGCCTCTTTACTCTTCATTATTTATGCAATTTGGCTAGAAAATAAAGCAAAAAACAGATACTGAACTACCACTTGACCACCTGGGACCAAAATGATAAACAAATCTAACCTTCCAAGGAGAGACAGACCAAGCTAGACTTGGGAGTAAGGCTAGAAGCAACTTTGAAAAGCTAAATGTTGTTAATGACCTTTATATAAAATATGTTTCCACATCTAGATTTAAGTGGCTTATATGAAGATATACTTCAAGAAATACTCTCTTAATATCTACATATACTTTTTGTGTATTGAATTAAGTCTACTTCTTAAAAACTACTTGTAAATAAAATTATATTATGACTCTCTTAGGACAGCTTATTAAAAGAAACTTATAAGAATCTTTCCAGAAAAGAAAGGCTACATCTGTATAATTGTACATAAAATTATACCTCATTTTATGAAATCCAGGAACAACAAAAGCCAGGGTTACAAAAAATTAAAATCAAAGATTTAATATTTAATGTAAAGAAAGTATTTATCACAGACTTTTTTGGTATAGAAATCTGTTCCTAGGGTTTAAAAATTTATATTTATGTTTACACTATTTTAGAAATATACCTATTCCATAAAAGTTAAATATAACCTATAATGTGGACAATCACTTCCTAAATTATTTCTCTTTGGGTTCACGTGTATTTGAGTTCAGGTTTTGCAGTTTATTAAGCTTTAATCCTTCAGGGCTCAGAGTAACAGCAGGACTGGATTAGTGACCCAGAAAACCCAGGTGTCTCTGTTCTTGAGGGGGTGCCACCTAATATCATCTGGGTCGTCTAGAAACCAAACCCTTAACTGGGCACGGAGGATTCATCCTTCAGGTAAATCATTCCAAGTCCCCAAAACATTTATAGCAAACACTCTCGCTTGACTAATGCGCAGAAAAGCTGCTGTACCACAAAACAATACATAGGGCTGGTAAAAGAAACCAAGCCTCCTGTCTCAAAGTCCAATGTTACCACCATGGCCATCTTTGCAGTCTCCCCTCAGCTTGAGAGAAGCCAAATTTCTGTATCAACCTCTAAGAGAAGGGCACCCTTTAGAACAATAGTGTTAACAACGTACTTGGCGAATTTCTTTCCTCTCTGAAGATCTGAGACCTCCTGCGACTTGTTTCCTTTTCTTTTTTTTCAAGTAACAAGAAATTGGGGCTAATTTTGGATTTTCCAAACATTCTCATCCTTAATTGAGAATCCTTATCTGTTTGTTATCCTCCCTTGCAAGAGTGTATACAGTCCACCTCTTGGATTAGTGGACAAGGCTGTGAATCATCTCCCAGATGTGTATTCTACAGGTGGGAAGCACAGGACAATGGAATGGCACTATAAAACCAACAGCATTATACAGAGTTGCTTCTCCAAATTGACAGCGAATCAGAAGTAATTCTCTACCTAAATCAGGGCTTAATTCATAAGCTCACATTAATTCACAAGTTCAATCCAACTTCTCAAAATGCAATAGCACAATCTTCCAACCTGATTATCTTCACTGAAAGTATTTAAAAGCATTTGCTGAGACACCTTTCTTTCTTGTGTCAGACAAGATCAGTGTCAAGTGAACAGCTGGAGTAGACTACATTCTGTCTAATTGCAGGGGGTTGACATTTTAGGAAATAATCATTTCTTGCAAGAGAGAAATTTTCCCCCGGAGTGGACACCAAAGGGTACCTCCTGGTAAATAAAGGCTTAAGTATTTATATGTGTGTGTGTGTGTGTGTATATATATATATATATATATATATATATATATGTATGTATACATATACACACACATATACTTTTGACATTCTGTAGAATCAGAAATATTACAATCTGGATGACTTCTACAATAATTTTAATCAACTAAGAGAAGTTTAGGACTGAAAGAAGTAATGTTTTAAAAATAGAACAACAAGAGAGAATTTGCAGTGAAAATGCCATCCCGTATCACTACCACGCTGGAAAGTGACGGATATTTCCCTTGAAATAATCATGCGGAAACAGTTGGTTTGTTTTGAAGGCATTTATTTCAATAGCTCATTCACTAAAACCCCCTGAGCTTTAGTCCAAAAAGTTAATTTCCATTTTCTTTTGATAATCAGGAGAATCAACCCACTTTTCTAAACAATCACTTTTTCAGATCATTTTCTGGGAGAAAATATGTTTTAAAAGCATGTTTGGAGTGAATTTGTAAGTAAAAATGTAGTAAAAAGGAGAGAAGAACTTTTCATTCCTCAGCTCAATCTCAGCTCAAGTTTAACTTTTAAGTATTTCCTATCTTGTAAGAGTCGTTGCTGCCATTAGGCCTTTCTTTGTGAGGTGACCAGTTTTCTCCTAGCATTGTTCACTAAATTCATTTAACTCATGCCCTAGGCCAGTAACAAATCTACTTTTCCAGCTGTGATACTTTAATAGCTTAAATTTCTAAAGTAAATAGCATCCTTCGCGCCTTTGAAAACCAGTTCTGGCAGTGATTAAAGTAAAGAAACGAAACATTTAAAGAGCTTCATATATGCACCATCAGAATGCATGTGTCAGCTATAAGCTCTATAATATATAATGAAGGGAAATGCCCAAATCCCAGAATCCGGTTTAGGCAGTGAGACTACAGATACATTTAAAAAGATGGAGAGTCAATTAACAAGTATATTATCTCATTTTAAATCTGTTATGAAACACGTATGAGTGAGAACAGACAGCACTGCTATTCAGCATTCATGAACCGAAATCACACATAAGCCATGTTCAAGCTCAAGGAACTTACCTTATACACTTGTCCGTATGTTCCATTGCCAACAAGTTCCACCAATTCAAAGATCCCTGCAGGGTCCTGAAAGAAAATAAACAATAAAAAGTCAAAACGATATTCTAGCCATTGTCTTAATCAAAAGCAAATACGCATTTAAAATAAGCAAATAAACAACAACTTTAGCTTTGGGGGGGGGCTCTCATATGTTAATATTAAAGAGTATTAAAATTTAATTCAGCTGTGGCTATGAGATGAGTCAAAATCTATTTGTTTCTATTTTACATTTCTATGAGATGTGTTTAAATCAGACAAAAGGAAACAAGACTTCATTGAAACAATTTTAAAAAAGAATTAATGCATTTCTCACTGTCAAATGGAAATACACTTGTAGGTACCTCGGGCTAAACTGAAAGGCTCACCATCCTGAAGGGGTTCCAATTTTGAAGATTCTTCTGTTTGACATTTCTGAGCTGCTCATTGTGTTGAACACTGGCAGTTCAGAAAGGAGTGCTCCCGTGTTGTGGGGCAATCTTCCCTGCAGAAGTCAACAGTTTCCAAGAGAAAATGGAATCAACCTAACTTCCTCTCTCAGAAAGTATTTCTCTGGATTCATCTCCCCTCTCGACAATGCTGCCTCTGCTAAATACACTTTTGCGGCCTGGCCTCCAGTTCCTGCAGGACCTGGAGAGTCCCGGGCAGGATCTAGAATGCAAACGAAACTGGAGAACTCTCCAAGTTCTTAGCACCGAACAGGTGTCTGCTAACCCTCAGAGTCAGCTGTGTTAGAGCGCTCAATAAATATCCAATAATCGTGGATATTATTACCGAATTACCATCCCCAAAAGTCGAAAAGAAAAATCAAAGCCTGTAAGATTCAACTCAGAGACAGAAAGTGCCTTTGGCCTCCTCTGATTCCTAACTGGACAGAAATGATTTCTTTAAAGGCCTAGCTCACGAATCACAAACATCCATGTCCACAGAGGCCGGGCAAGTAACGGAAAAGAGTGAGGGGGCCGCAGGGGCCTGTGACAAACTGAGGAAGTCACGTCCCCTTTGGGGGGCAGGGGGGCCAGCTGGAACCAATCGTTGTCATGTCAACCTATGAGCACAGTCTTGCCAGGTCTGAAGATTTTTTTGAAGAAAAACTGAACATTTTGTTTCATGTGAGATCTCGTTTTTAAATGTTAGGCACGAACTCACTTTAAAAAAAACTCTGGGGGACAAATGAAAAAAACGTCAGCCTCTGGCCTAAAAAGCATTTCCCCTCTCCAGTCAACAGGTTTACAGAGCACTGCCATATGGTGTGACGGTGACTGAGAAGCAGGCGGGGAAAGCCTTGATTTTAGCTTGAAACAGGCCTGGGCCGAGCCCCAGCTCTGCCTTGTCTGGCGGCGTGATCCCAGATCTCTCCCCTGGGAGAGCTACTCAGTCTCCACGCAGATAAAACGGGGAGGACATCTACCCAGCAGAGCTCTGGGGAAGAGTAAGTGAGGGCCTAGCACCACACCTGCACGTAGTCAGCAAACCTAATATCTGACAGGAATCATTTTTAAGCTGAGGAATCCCACACCTCTAGTAGAATTTAAAGGGAGAGGGGCTGCTATTCACAGGGAAGGGGACAAATGAGTTGGAGGTGACAGGTTAGAGCTCTTTAAAGTGACAGTCTTCAGCAAATCAGTCCCAAGAATAGCCCTTTGTGTTGTGTCTTCAAAGATCTCACATAGAAAACAAATTAAAAAAGAAAAAAATAGGACAAAACAGCAACAGCTGAAGCACTTAGTCACTCACAAAGACTGCAATTAGCATTATCCATTGTTATAAAGACAGGAAGGCAAGAAACCCCACTCCAGACTCATGTTCCGACAGATGGAGAAGTCCAGAAGTTCCAGCTATGCCCCACCTGGCCAGGGAGCTGTGGACATCATCCCAGATGGAACCATGAGACAGGAAAACATGGGAAAAGGACCTAGAGCTCTGCAGACGGAGACCCCAGAGCTAAAAGTCACTGTCAAGGCCACCTGGGAGGTGCCTCAAGATGGGAAAGAAAAATCGTGTTTGTTAAACTACTAGGCCATTAGAGCAGCAGGTTTTATTATGAATGGGATTAGAAGGAAATGAGGAAAAGGGGGAGAAGTGGCCCACAAATGGTAGCAGCTGCTGTTTGTTTCTAAGCTGTGCTTCCCAGTAGTTTGTTTGCGCAGTGGTGTTTCTGCAACAAATTTCAAGAGAGGTCCTACATTTGCTTGAAATATCTCAATTGTGTGTTGTTTTCTTTTTTTAATATTTATTTATTTATCTTTGGCTGCATTGGGTTTTGTTGCTGCACGCGGGCTTTCTCTAGTTGCGGTGAGCGGGGGCTACTCTTCCTTGCGGTGCACGGGCTTCTCATTGCGGTGGCTTCTCTTGTTGCGGAGCACGGCCTCTAGGCACGCGGGCTTCAGTACTTGTGGCACACAGGCTCAGCAGTTATGGCTCGTGGGCTCTAGAGCACAGGCTCAGCAGTTGTGGCACACGGGCTTAGTTGCTCCGCGGCATGTGGGATCTTCCCGGACCAGGGCTCGAACCCATGTCCCCTGCACCGGCAAGCAGATTCTTAACCACTGCGCCACCAGGGAAGCCCCTCAATTGTGTTTTCAACATTCATTTTTCTTGACTAGAAAAAAAATATGAACAAAAGAAAGGAGATGTAGGATGGTGAGTACCACCTGCCATAAGGAGCCCGGGAAGCGTAAGGAGGGTGGCAGGAGAGGGAGGTGCAGAGCGGGGACCCAGTTCTGCACCCAGGGATCGCCCCACCTCACAGACCTCTCCTCAGGGCTGGGGTGTAATGGGCAGGTCTCAATATGAGCCAGGCAGCCTCCTCCCAGGTTCCTTCCTCTCCTCAAATAGTCCATTCATAGGCATATTGGTCCAGCCAGTCGGAGCCAAGAAGGTTCAATGCCAAGACTTTCATTCCAGCTGCTGGGAGAGAGGCTCTTCCCACTGGACACATCAACGGGCTCAGAAGCAAAAGTCAGAGGGACTACAGAGTTTGATTGGCATCCCGCCTTGCGTAAGCAACCAAACCGGAAACAGTCGTCAAATTAGGGTGGTTCCCCAGGAAACAGACTCTGAGAATCACCAAGATTTACACAGAGGGTTAACCGGGATGTGCCTCATAATCAACGCCAGTGGGGAGTGACTGAAGAAGGCCTGGACTGAGCGGATGAAAGAAGTCAATGCAATGCAGTGGAACAAAGACTTCACCTGCTCCCACAGGAGCTCTGGAGTTGGGATGACTCTTCAGAATTACCCTACCTTGAGGCATGGGGGCCTCTGTACCCCACCTCCATTGACTAGTCATTGCATGCAGGCTGTCCCCCATCCCCGTCCCAGGGGTTATGATCTTGGGTGAAGGGACACTCTTCAGCCGAGGACAATTCCCAGGTGAGAACCGTCGCTAGCCGCCTACACTCCCAGCAGGTGGAAACGAGCACCTCAGCAGCGGACAGGGAATCTGGGTGACACACCATGGCATCCACTACAAGCATCCTGGCTAGAAATGAGGACCCACTTGGAACTGGAAGAGAAGTCTCCAAGCGTCTACCTTCTACAGTATACTGACAGTAATAAGACAAAACGGCCCAATTAGAGTCATGGTGTTTGCAAGGAGGGGGCTCTCTGAGACCCTAGAAAGCACAAGGCAGAGCTATTGTTCAGGGACACTTGAACTTAGCACTGACTCTAAGCTTCCCTATTCCCTCTCCCCCAGTCCAAGTACCTGGACAGCTGGATGTTTGTGAATATTCCCTTACACAAATGCATATAAATGTCAGAGACTTTCTTGGGGAATACTGATATAGCTTGAATGTTGTAAGCATTCAGCTGTGTGCTCCATTCTTGCAGGACTCTAAAGTAATTTCTCCTGGCTCACCGGTGACCTCGATCTCTTGTTTGTAATGGTCTCTTCTCAGTTTGTCCTGGTTGTTCCCTCTGAGGCACTGACACTGCTGAGCATCGCCACTCTTGGTGAAATCCACCCCCTCCTTTCTCTTCCGTCATCCAGTCTCTCAGAGAGATTTTTCTTTCTCCTGCCCATACCTTTAAGGTTGGCTGAGCCCAAGGTTCCATGCTCCTGTTGTCCACTAAGTGCTAAGGATTTTATCTCCAGAAGTCCACCATATCCGTCTACTCAACCGTCTTCATACAACAGCCCTCACCATCTCTTGCTGGGACTGTTTATTTCAATCAATTCTCTGCTCCTTTCAAGCTATCCTTCACACCAATCTTTCTAAAATAGACATTTCTAAACACAACACACCACGCTTTAAAATCCTACACAAGGCGGTTCAAATTGAAAGTCAAGGTCCTGTCATTCTTAGGCCCAGCTTTCATTCCCAGCTTCGTGTTCCATCATTTTGTGCTACATCCAACCGCTTCAAACCTCAGTTCCCTGACACATCACACTTAGCCATGTCTCTCTGCCTCGGTTCATACTGTCTGCCTGCCACGATTATTCCTTCTACTATTCTCTATGAGGCAAAGCCCATCCTTGAAGGTCCACTGTGACACCTCCTCTGTGAAGCCTGTCTCAAACTAGTGCCTCCGCCTCTCTGCCCCCATAGCACGTTGTGCGTGGCTCCATGATAACCGCTCTCACACAGTGAGGTCCCCTCTTCCATTTCTCTCTCTTGATGAATTGCAAATGGCCTGAGAGCAAGCACGGAGCATAGTTATCTTAGTGTTTCCAGCACTTAGCATGGTGTCCAACACACAACTGCTAGACATAGCTATTTACTCAATAAGGTTGATGTCCCACAATGCTCCACAATGTAAGTAGAGGAAGTCGCAAAAAAGGGGATCAGAATGTAGAGCCACAGGTCTAACAAGCTTACGTCATTTCTTTTTCCATCTAGACATAGCTGTCCCAGCCACCGCCCCTTCCTCACTCCCCTGACCCCGCCCCCAACTGCACAAAACGGTCACATGCATAAGCTCCTATGGTCTTCCCAGCTCTAAAGAAAATTCATAAGGGCCATTGTTGTAAGCTGTGCCTCCGGTACGTGGAGAAGACAGGCTGTCAGGATGCAGCCACGTGCAATGCAACAAGGAGAAGACACTGTGCCTAATGATCATGTTCCAAAGACAGGAAGGGTAAGAGAAAAGAATCAGCTTAATCCTCCCTCTCATGTTTGCTTAGAGGCTCGTCGTAAAGCCGGGATGGGCAGCATGGAAGAAGGTTACATACACCAAGGAGAAATGAGCAAATCATTGACATTTACCAAAGTCAGGAATCCCTGTTGGCTACACATGCCTTTATTCAGATCTTAACCTTTGCTGAGAGGCTGAAAAGAACATTTAATTCTATGGTAGAGCAGGTTACATTATTTCATAATGAAATATAACGACATATCAAAAGACATGCTGTTGCATGAAAGAAAATGTAACTTTTCAGCAAGTTACTGATGAAGGCAAATTTGATTAGTCATAATAATAAAAATCACAATAATCACTAACATTCCATGAGCACTTATGTGCTAGGTACTATTCTAAGCACTTTCCATGGAGAGATTATTTAATTATCGCAACTCTATCAACTGGTTGCTGTCCTCGTCTTTGTTTTACAGAGGAGGAAACGGAGGTTCAGAGAAAGTAAGAACCAAGTCGAGGTCACACCAACAATGGGTGGCTGAGCCAGGATGGGTCAGACTGCAAACCCCAGGCCCTTAAGCACTCATCACCCCATCAGCTTCACGGAATCAGAATTCCCGGCCCTTGATTTTCCACTTGCTAGCTCTCCAGCCTTGGGCAAGTTTCAAACCGCCCTGAGTCTCAGTTTCTCCGTCTCTAAAAAGGGAACAATAGTATGTCCCAGGCAGGGTTACTGTGAAGACTGTGAAAGTGTGTAGACTAGCTCAGGGCCTGGTACTTAATAGGACTTCAATAAATATTAACCTCTTTCCTTCCTTTTCTTTTTCCCTTTGAAAAAAGAATTCATTTAATACACAAGGAATATGCTGCAGAAAAATTCAGGGTGTGTTTCAAATATTTTCAACTCATAAAGCCAGTAAAAGAACACCGATTGTTTATTAACCAAGATCGCCACGTGCTTAACACACAGAATCAGATACTTATGGACAAACAAGTGTCTCTTTAGAAATCAGCGAGACATTTGGAAAGACGTGTTAACTTTTCGGGGCTCCTGGGATGCTGGAATAAATTCTCTCGTCTATCAGCTGATGAAATTCAGGTGGCATTGGCAGGCTCAAGTCTGACTTCTCAGCAGGATGGAGTGATTTAAGATCTAGGAGTTAATATTCCCAGTCACTGAGTTATACTTTAATTCTTCCAGGTCCCCTGAATGACACTGGATTTATCAGAATACTAAATAACATCTCTGGACTAAATCTCAAAGACTGGAAAAGCCAAACCTAAATCTATAACTAGGATGACTACTTCCTTAGCATCATAAACGATGATACATACCCTTCCCAGCCCTTTCCCCCTTCTCTGAAAACGAAATCAAGAGAGAAATTGGGAGCTTGTACAGACTCTAGACAACCCTTCTCCCAAACTCCTCTTCTTCAAGACATGGCCGTTCTGTGCCAGACCTTTCCCTTGAGGTCACCAGTTCTGCGTCAGGGTGAAATAAACCCTCGCAGAATACGGACGGCTGATACGGCTCCCAGAATGACTGCCTACCCCGCAGATTCCCTACTGACATCTGCTAAAAGACTGTGCTTACTCCAAACTCACGGGCCTTAAAAAGACCAAAATGTTATTTCTCTTAGAACCATATTTAGCAGCTGATTTGTTCGGTTTCAGCCCTAACTGACAAGCATATGCTTACAAAAGCAAAACAGGACAAAGAAAACAGGAACAGTAGGAGAACTTTCCGTATTTATCTTGAGCCTTCAGGCTTTTCAACACCATCGTTATTCCAAAGCAAGTAGAGCGCTGGGAACCATCGTGCTGACTCAACACAGCACCCCCAATTCTAGTCCGTGCTGCACTCACAGCCAGGCCAGGTCCCTCGAAGCATTTTTCACTGACCTTCCCTCCTAACGTGAGGGTCTGAGGAGCGAAAGGTCTTGCCTTGCACAATGGGGTATATTCAGTCCCTGGGCGCTACCGGCACCCTCCCACGCACCTACTGTCTGGGGTGGAAGCAGGCGGTACACTGGCCCTGCCTCCTGGTGTTTCCAGGCTGATGAAGGAATAGACATAAGCAGATAACTACACATACACAGTCATTAAATTACAATGACAAGCGACATGCAGGAAAAATTAAAAGTGCTCCGAGGGCTTCCCTGGTGGCGCAGTGGTTGAGAGTCCGCCTGCCGATGCAGGGGACACAGGTTCGTGCCCGGTCCGGGAAGATCCCACATGCCGTGGAGCGGCTGGGCCCGTGAGCCATGGCCACTGAGCCTGCGCGTCCAGAGCCTGTGCTCCACAATGGGAGAGGCCACAACAGTGAGAGGCCCGCGTACCGCAAAAAAAAAAAAAAAAAAGTGCTCCGAGAGCATATTCCTGGGAGATCTACAAAACAGCCCAGATTTCTCTTCATTAACATACTGCCCAAGCCATGCCTCTCAAATGGGACAGATAATTCAAGTAAAAAATACATACAAAAATAACATAAAGCTAAAACACTGGTTGCTGAATTTTCTCACTTGATCATCTATATAAATTAAGCTCTACAGAGCTGTCAGAGGATTGGTGCAAAAATGTTAGATTTCACATCGGGATTCTGCTCCTTGCTAGTGTGATTTGACCTCTCATATTCTGATTTCCCCATCTGTAAAATGGGAGAGTCCCGCTTGGCCTGCGGTGTTTGCAAGGCTGTATCCCACACAAGCTGGGCACCTCCCCAGTGCCACATGTCCTTGGTTGTCCTCTGGGAAGGGCGGTGCTAAGTGCAGGCTGACTCCAGGATGCCCACTGCCCCTTACGGCTGTGCTTGGCTAGACAGTATTGGCATCCTTTTACCGATACTAACTCTGGCAGGTTCTGGACATGGTCCCAGCCAAACCTCAAGGGACACGGCCCTCAATGCTGGTAGCTGCTAGCCCTCGGGTGAGGGGGACCGGAGCCTCCCCACTTCCTGTTCGGGTCCCAGTTCCACCGGCTACTCATACTCAGCAGCCAGCGGCCGTGGACCAGCTTCCCCATGCCTGCCACGGCTCACCTGCTCCACTCGGGACGCTGCATCTCCCGCCTGTCCTCAAGAAGCAGCCTCTAGAATGAGATCTGAAACCTGGCTCTTCAGATTAATAGGGGTGAGACCTTAAGCTGTAATGGTCATTATCACTGTCTCTGGGATAGACAATGGCCTAAATGCTTTATAGACGTTTTCATATTTAATCTTCATAGCGACTGTGGGAAGTAGATATTACTAACCCCAATTTCCAGATGATGAAACAAAAGCTTCAAGGAATTAACGTGCTCAAGGTTAAATAGTATGTGGTAGAAACAGCAGCCAAGGCCAGACTGCAAAGTGAGGAAAAGCATACATCCCATGAGGACTGTTCGGAGGATCAGAAACAACACATATAAAGCATTTAGCTTTATGCACAGTAGTGCTTAACAAAAAAAGCTACTGCTATTATCGCCCTTGCTGCTGGTATCATTAAAAGTTGCCCAAGATGACAGCACTGTCAGTAGTAGAGGCAGAATTCAAATCCAGATTATTTTTAATCCAAGCCCATCACTATTTCTCACTTCTCTACAAATGGCCAATGCTGAAATTAACTTGGGGCTGTGGGGTTGATGAAGGCCTTGCAGTTTAACCATGGAGCCAGAGAAGGGCCAGTAACCTCAAACCAGGCAGAGACAACCAGGCAAGTGGCTGGGGACCCGGAAGTAAAATGTACCACAGCTGCTCGATGCCCCTCCTTCCCACCAGAGCCTGGAGTCCCAGACACGGAGACCAAGTGGGCGCTGAGATTTCCATCCAAAGCTTCCGTTTCTTTTTTTCTTACTTTGCCATCAGCTAGGATGAACACTGAGTACTTTAAGTTAACCAATCAATTGGCAGTGAGAAGCAGTAAACCATAGGAGTTAAGACCACAGACTACAGCCAGAAAGCCTGACTCTGGTCCCAGCTTTCCCCTTTACTAGCTGTGACCTTGAACAGATTATTTAATCTCTCTGTGCCTCAGTTTCCTCAACTGTAAAAGAGTGATAATAGTAGTATTTACTTCCAAGGATTACTACAACATAATTAATATATAGAAAACATTTAAAGCAATGTCTGGCATAATGTAAGTACTCAAAAGTGTTTGTTAATAATTCCTTATCATAGAATGCAAATTCTAAGAAGGAAAGACATACTGGTTTGGTTCACTGCAGTGCCCCCACTACTTAGATCAGTGACTAGGATATTATAGACCTAATAAATATAGACTTAATATAAATATATAATATAGACCTAATAAATTATAGACTTAATAAATAGCTGCTAGATGAATCATGTCCCCACTGGTGTCACCAGTTCCACCACCAAAAGCCACCTTACGATAAGATCTCTGACATCTGGAGCAGGGATTTCTGAGATTGTATCAGTAAAATCCCTCTCCTCATTTTTTTACAGAAGAACAAAGTGAGGCACAGGCAAGTCCTACATACTCATAAAATCATAGGTTTTTCCAACAAGAAGAGTTTAGGTGGCGTGTCCAAGGTCTCAACTAGTTAGTAGCAGATTAAGTTCAAGACCCCAAGTCCTTTGACTTCTAGTCTTTCTCTGTGTTCAGTAAAATCCTTTGATAAACCAAAGTAATCACTCACTGTCTTTCAAACAGTGGACCTAGAAGGGAAGAGAGCAGGAACTGGCGCTGGGGGGAGGGGGAATGTAGGCACCAGTATTCAGGTGTAAATTCCAGGTACTTGTGTTGAGAAGTGATTTCACACCCAGAAACGATGTAACAAGATTTATCACACATCACCAAGTTGATATCATTGAAACAATGAATTTACTAGGTCACAAGTACGTATCAGCATAGATGAATGGGATTTTTCAAAATATACTTTTCTCAGTTCACAGACCTTGTATATTCACACTCATATTTAGCTTAGTTCCAAATTACAGTTGTCCCTTGAACGATGCAGGGGTTAGGGGTGCTGAAAATCTTCATATGACTTTACAGTTGGCCCTGTGTAGCCACAGTTCTGCATTCATGGATTCAACCGGCCACGGATGGTGTAGTAATGTAGTAGGTACTTATTGAAAAGAATCTGCTTATAAGTGGACCTGTACAGTTAAAACCCAGGTTGTTCAAGGATCAACTGTATTTCCTTACAAGAGAAAACAACGAATTCTACATAACTGTTGATGGTTGTTTGCTGGCTTATATCAGAAAAATGGGCATGCATAATTAGGAACATAAAATTAAAAAGAGGACTTCCCTGGTGGCGCAGTGGTTAAGAATCCGCCTGCCAATGCAGGCGACACGGGTTCGAGCCCTGGTCTTGGAAGATCCCACATACCGGAGCAACTCAGCCCGTGCGCCACAACTACTGAGCCTGCACTCTAGAGCCCGCGCGCCACAACTACTGAGCCCACGTGCCACAACTACTGAAGCCTGTGCGCCTAGAGGCCGTGCTCCGCAACAAGAGAAGCCATCGCAATGAGAAGCCCGCGCACCGTAACAAAGAGTAGCCCCCGCTCACTGCAACTAGAGAAAGCCCGCGCGCAGCAACAAAGACCCAACGCAGCCAAAAATAAATAAATTTTTTAAAAAAAATTAAAAAGAGAACTGAGAAAGGCTTATAATGTAACTTGGAAATTTATTCTGATTTGGGTACTGTAATCCTTTGTCAACTCTTGGGATTCCCAGCCAGCCCGTCTCACCCTTCCTGACCTGGAGTCCCTGAGCTGTGGCCACAAACCTGCCTGTGCACATGCGGAACAAACAGAACCCACCACTCTCTTCAGGGAACATTTCCAACACAACTGCAGTCAGGGAAAGGCACATAACTTCATGAAGCAGCCGGAGAGAATTCTCCAGGATACTAGGTCACATGGCAGATTTTGGGCAAGGAAGGGATCTCCACCTTCCAGGACTTGCCTCAACTCTCCCACAGTCTGTTCCAGCTCAAACATTTAAGTTGCTTTAAAGGTCAATATGTACATAAAGGCCTCCCACCCCGGCCCCTTCCTTCCCACCATCAGGTTGTCTCAGAGATTATACAGCTGTTTGGGGAAATGTATCATACAGTTTACAGATATGCAAAGATGGGATCTCTCTAGGCCTGTCAGGACAAGGTAACTTTCCGGCATTTCCAGCAACATGAGGTCGAAATGATGGGAACCAGACTAGCAAAGATTTTGGCATTTTGCCTTTTCAATGATGCTTAGATGAAGAAAAAAAGAGAGCAATTGCAGCAGATGGACTTTAAAGACAAGAACTGATTACCTAAATAATTAAGTAAGAAAGATTAGGAAAGCATCCAAGGTTCCATTTTGGAAAAAGGAGCCTTAACCCTTCCCCCAAAGGTACTCATTTACCGCCTGCTTCCAACAGACCAACAGCACACATTTGCTTGAAAGCATTTTCGGCCTTTCTCCCCACACCTATAAGCAACCGTGTAGCGGACAACAGGCCCTCTCTGTGGGATGAGGAGGTTAGTATTGGCTGGCTGGATCCCCTATGACTCTCACTTCCAGAGAGGGGCAGCACGGCTAAGAGCCACGGAGAAACAGCCAAGAGCCCATCAACATCAGCCTGGGGCAGGGGCCTGTCATCTGGAAGACAGCAGTGGGAGCCCATCCCAGTGCATCACTTGGTGTCGCCACTAATGGCACAGATGGCTGGTTAACAACAACCCTTATACAGATTGTTTTTGACAAGGCTTCACTGGCATCTGGTCTATTTTTTTTCTTCAAGGCTTTTGTCCCTATGACTAGGCTGGCACTAAGGATATACAAGTTTGTTTGTTTTACAGGGTGGATACTTTTTTGAATGGGGGCTTTAGACCATCTTTTCAAGGGTCTAAATAGTTTTGCAAATCCAAGAAGCTCAAACTAAACTTCTCTGTGTCCCTCCAGACTTCCAAAGGCGATGAATTTCCATTGTCAAAGAGGTTTGGGAACACCGAGTTTAAAAGGTTAGCAATTTAGCTCTTTCTTTATTGCAGGGCCTCTCAGAGCCTTTAATGTATTAACAGGCCCTGGAAATCTCCAAGAGAGGGCCAAGCTTTCCACATTCCCTAACCTGTCTGGCTGTAGAACACTTTTTAAGGGACCCTTCTGTCTCTCTAAGCACTGGTGTTCTGTGGAGCACAGGTTAGAAAATGATAGGGTACACAGCAATCTTTCCCTTCTCATTCATGCTTAAGCAAAGCTTCCATCTTAAGTTACTAGAGCAGGAAGTGCCCAGTGCCACCCAATGTCCATTCTCCCTTTGGTCCTTAGTAACAAAAAACTCCCAATTTTATTTGGGAGACAAAGCACCCAGTTCAAAAACTACATGCCCTAGCTTCCTTGAAGCTAGGGGTGAATATGTGACTAAGTTCTGGTCAGTGATGAGTAAGCAGAATTATTGTGTGGGACTTTCAGAAGGGTTGCTCAAATGGAGCTGACTTAGCTGAGAGAAGCACTCTTTTGTCCTCCAACCTCCTCCTTCCAGCTCCCTGGAATGTAGATGTGATGGCTGGAGCCCTGCAGCCATTTCTGACCCTGAGGTGAATTTACAAATGGAAGCCTCATGCTAGGTTGTTATGGCAGAACAATAAAATGATTCTAAGTCTCTGATGGCCATGGAACTACCGTACCACCACTGGACTGCCTATATCTGGACTTCTTTAAATTGAGAGAGAAATAAACTTATATCTTCCTAAACTCTCTAATATTTAGGGTTTTCTGTCCAATACAGCTTAATTCCAATTCATTTACTTTGAAGTTTACTGTTCAGATATTTTTATTTATTTGTGTTAAACTAACAGTACTTCTTTAAAGTACTCTTCTTCATCAGCCTTTGCTTTGGTAGAGGTTGCAGATATTGTAGTTGTTCAACAGATATTCCTCTTCTCCTTCCACTGGCACACTACAGGATAGCACTTCCTCACCCCTCTTTATGTTGGGTGTGGCCACATGATTTGCTTTGGCCAACACAATGTGAGCGTAAGTGATGTGCCACTTTCAGAGGGAATATCTGATTGTTAGTGTGAGATATTTTGATAACTATGGAAGCATATGTGGACATGAAGCCTCCTCTAGTCTGTATCCTTGGGTAGCTGATGAACAGAGTCTCTCCTGACGGGCTCTGGATATGTGGCATGGTCAAGAAATAAACTTTAGTTGTATTAAGTCTCTAAGATTATTTGTTATCACAGCACGTCTTAGCCTGTTCTGACTGACAGAAATGACCCAAATACGGTGATAATAATAATCTCACTGTACAATGTTTTACGATTTCTGAAACAATATCTCAGAAGAATCACTTTTTACTAGGTATCTCCTATACCACAGACATTGTACAGAGCATTTTGCAAAAATTATTTTATTTGATCTCTGCATTGATCCTGTAAGGTAGATTGTTCACAAGAGAGAAAACTGAGGCTAAGAGAGTAACCTACATAAGATCAATGTCCAATGCCAAAACGCACATTCTCCCCACTGTCTCCAACCTGCAACATCTGAAGGCAGCCCTGGAAACAATGAAAACCCTTACAAAGCTGACTGGTGACACAGGAATCCTTGGAACCCTTTGTTACTAAGGAGGGTGGGGGAAACCGAATTGAAAAATGGAGTTTGCGCTCTCGTGGCTGACCACATCCTGTATGGACTAAACCAGGGCATGCTGGGGCTTGCAGTCCTAGTACCACACGGAGAACAGCAGAACTACAAGTCCTCTGATGCTCATTTGAGTGCCTTTAAACTCAAAACCTGCTTTTTGAGCCACTGTCAAGGTAACCTAGCAGCTGAGAATAACTAATTGGGCAACATTCTCTGACTGCTGGCATGAACAGTTATAATCTCAGCATCACCGTGGCAACCTGACTGGTTATTCACACAAAGAAAAACCGGTCTCCATTCAGACCAGGATTGCATTTTTATCTATATTCCACTTTTCCCATTACAAGTTGCTACCAAAGGAACAATGCTTCTTTTAAGAAGAATGTTTATTACTGGACTGTGGAAAAACAGCATTTTCATAGCCTAGAAAAATTTGGAAAGGGGGGAAAAAGTAATATATCCTTTATTGCCACCGGCAAAGAGATTTTATTAAATGGCTCTATACAAACAATAGTAAAGGCCACCGTGGAGTAAGTGACCTGTAAGTGGCCACAGAATTCTATGGAGATGTCAACAGCATATTATGGGCAGTGGATTACTAACAACTAGATCACATTAAATTGACCAGGGCCCATCTCCTGAGTACGTACAATGTCCTATTGTAGACCCCTCCCCCAAACCCCAGTGGCTCCCCTGGCCTATTCTATTTCACCATCCAACCCCAGGCTGTATCTTTAAAGCACAGGCAGCCTGTCTCCATGCATCAGCTATAGCCAACTGCTCACCAGGCCCAGAAGATGCTCTTACGTTCTGTGTTCTTGTTCTTGCTGTCAAGAAAGTTCTTTGTTCCCATTTCTGTCAAAGTCTTACTAGTCCTCTGAGGTCCAACTCAAGTCATATTTCACACCTAAGACCCTCCCAACATTGCATTAGTGTAAACTCCACATTAAACTGCGTCCCCAAAGCTGCCTGAAATGTGTCTGTCTTACTGCCCTGGAAGGCAACTCTTCAGGGAGCAAGGTCTATGTCTTCATTATCTCTGATCTCCCAAGATGTTTAACAGTGATGCCTGACACATCAGTAGTGTGACATGGGAGCATGAGTAGTAATTTGTGTACCAACCGATCAGGGTTTGAGTGGGGCTTTGCCACTTCCTGGTGTGTAATCTTTGAAAAATTACTTAATCTCTTTCAGCCACAGTTTCTTCACCTAGCGACCAGATGCTACTCAAAGTGTGGTCCATGACCAGCAGGGTCCGCAGCACCTGGGAGGGGTTAGAAATACAGAATCTTGGGCTCTGCCCAGAACTACTGAATCAAAATTAACGTTTTAATGAGATCCCAGGTGATTCGAGTGAAGACTGATGTTACAAAAGTACTGATCAAAACCTATTTAGCAAAATTATGGTGAGAATGAGGGAAAGTTTGTGGAAAATACCCAGCAAGAAGCATGATACCTAACAGATCCTCACTAAATGAGGAAACTATTACTAACGATAAGAGTATACTAATGTTTAATAATATACTAATAATTCCCTAATATAAAATGGAATGAAAATTGAGTTGTCTGGTGTTATGGAAGATTCAGATATCATGACATGAGCTTCCTTTAAGGAGCGTGTCTAATTAGTAATAACAGAGGAAAACAAATGCAATATAAATGAAGAGAAATGAAAGGACTGTGGTTTAGAAGATCATAGTTTTGAACCTGACTTCAACATTTACAGTTTTTTCGGACATTGACCAAATCCACTGAAATTCTCTAGTTCTTGGTTTTTTCTCCTATAAAGTAGAAATAAGAATACCATTTCCCTGCCTGCCTTTCAGGGTTGTACTAAAGTTGAAATGAAACACAAGCATGAAAGAATTTTGCCAGGGTGAAGTTGGGTTGTTATCCATTAGCACAAAAATAAAACATGCCCATCACAAATTTTCCACTCCTGAACCCACACTCAAGGGTGGCCATCCTTGAAGGACAAAACTGCATATTAGGGCCACTACAAAATAATGTTCAGCGTATTCCATTTTATAGGATTTGAGGATGCAGTTTTAATGGAAGGAATGAGGAGAGAGATAAAGGGGGCAGCTGGCTCTGCCTGCTCAGGCAGTGGTCATGGTAAGGTACCTAAGCTGAGGGTACCTACGGCTTGGAAAATGCTGAGGAAGGCATGGGAGGGGCTGCCAGCATGAGCCGTAGGAGAAGGAATTCATAGCAGACCTGGGGCTTTCTCAGCTCCAGAGCTTAGGAAAGAACAGTTAAGGGAGTCCTGAGGATTCCAGTTTGCCAGGCAGGTCTACTGGGGCAGAAGCCTGAGAATGAAGGGTACTGTGGGGTCTGAGGAATAAGGAGGCAGCATTTGCTGGAACCCATTTCTCAAGGACCCGACTCAAGGAGACGCGATGGAGTTTAGCAGAACACAACGGAAATGCCAAGAGAGTTCAGATGCGGGGAGGCTGGGGGGCGGGGGGCGAAGATGGATACAAACAACACAGTCAAGGAAGGCTGAAAAGAAAAGGTGGGCACCAGGCTGGACTAGGAAATACACACAGGATTTGCACAAGCAGGGAGAGATTAGCAGAGGGGAGAAATTTCTTTTCTAATGGTATTATTTTTTATTTATTTATTTATTTATTTTTGCTGTGTTGGGTCTTCGTTTCTGCGCGAGGGCTTTCTCTAGTTGCGGCGAGTGGGGGCCACTCTTGATCACGGTGCGCGGGCCTCTCGCTATCGCGGCCTCTCTTGTTGTGGAGCACAGGCTCCAGACGCGCAGGCTCAGTAGTTGTGGCTCACGGGCCCAGTTGCTCCGCGGCATGTGGGATCTTCCCAGACCAGGGCTCAAACCCGTGTCCCCTGCATTGGCAGGCAGATTCTCAACCACTGCACCACCAGGGAAGCCCCCTAATGGTATTATTTTTAAAGGATACACGTTAGTTGCATGTATCACTTCCGTCAGAAATAATCCGAACCTGGAAATGTCACTCATAGGACCGCACCCTCATTCAGCATGATTTAGATTATTTCTAGAAACCTTGGGTCCATAAGCACTTCATGAGGCAAACAGATTTCAAGCACTGGACCCACATAGCTATGACAAAGTGGCAGACACACATGGGATAACAAATAAAAAGCCAGTATTTTTTTTAACAAAATGCCATGTTTGAAGCCTTATTTCTCCCAGGCAACAAAGGAACAAATATATAAGTTACACTGCTGTAGTAATTTGTTTACATTCATCGTCCGTCCACACTCAACTATACTCCCTCTTCCCAAAAAGCAGGGGCCAGGCTCTCTTCCTATTAATATCCTTAGCAACTCGCACAGTATCCAGGCCAGAGGGCACTTAATAAATGTTGGTTAAGTAAATAAATAATTTTACCAAGACTCACAATAAGATAACATATATAAGCTGTTATTTACTTTTTCATTGGTGAAATAAAAAGTAAGGCAGGGCTTCCCTGGTGGCGCAGTGGTTGAGAATCCGCCTGCCGATGCAGGGGACACGGGTTCGTGCCCCGGTCTGGGAAGATCCCACATGCCGCGGAGCAGCTGGGCCCGTGAGCCATGGCCGCTGAGCCTGCGTGTCTGGAGCCTGTGCTCCGCAACGGGAGAGGCCACAACAGTGAGAGGCCCGCGTACCGCAAAAGAAAAAAAAAAAAAGTAAGGCAGACTTTATATATCATGAAGATATGGACATGCATTCCTCAGGAGTACACAGCTAGGGGCCAGAGAATCTGTGTATCCACATTCGAATACAATGTATCTTCCTGGAAAGCCTATTTTCCTTGAGGACTTACATATTTATTTTAATATATTAAATTAGGCATGGATAAGTTTGTGTTCATGTTAAAGATAAAGCAGAAAGCTTCTAATAAATTTCAGGTTTCCAGTGGAGGTACTTCAGTCAGCCCACCAGCATCTCTAGGGGCTCAAATTTACTCTCTTTCACTTACAGGGATGTTTTGGTATGCAGTATTCAGAAGTATACTGTTCACCTATACTACCCATATCCCTAATTTTCTAATAGAGTCAATGTGCTTTATTTCACCTCTATTCATTCAGAACTTGCAATTACTTAAGTTACAGCTGGACAGCAGTTTAATTTTATATTGCTCATACAGAATAGGGTTTAAGAAAGTAATACATTTAAAAAATAATAAAAGGGGGCTTCCCTGGTGGCACAGTGGTTGAGAGTCCACCTGCCGATGCAGGGGACGCGGGTTCGTGCCCCGGTCTGGGAAGATCCCACATGCCGCAGAGCGGCTGGGCCCGTGAGCCATGGCCACTGAGCCTGCGCGTCCGGGGCCTGTGCTCCACAACGGGAGAGGCCACGACAGTGAGAGGCCCGCGTACAGCAAAAAATAATAATAATAGTAATAATAATAAAAGGAATACTTATTTTTAAAAAAACATTGCAGTTAAGTGCCATTCACATCCGATCCCTGGCTAATTACAATCAGACATCTCTACTAAAGCCGGCACTCCACAACCTCTGTTAACACTGCCATTCTAGTACCTCACAGGTATCATCTAAACTTAAAAGGGATTAAGACTCTTTACAAATTATTATTGTCTTACTTTTCACCAATATAAAAATGCCCCCTGCTCCTCCCAATTCTTTGGATTAGTGAGGTTGTTCTGTCAGGCAAATAGGATGATTCTAGTTCTCAAATAGAAAGATGATCTCACAGGTGTTTATTAAATGAGCTAAACATTTTTGTTCTGTGCAGTTTTCAGTATATATTTCACAATTAAAAGGCTTAAAATAATTTAATCAAGAAGAATGCAGATTCTATTTTGAAGAATAAGCAGCCATCCAACAATTAAAATACCAGTTCCCTGTCCGAGGAGTGCTTCAGAGATCAGTAAACTAAGGCTTACTTAAAACCCAGTAGGGGGCTTCCCTAGTGGCGCAGTGGTTGGGAGTCCGCCTGCTGATGCAGGGGACGCGGGTTCGTGCCCCGATCCGGGTAGATCCCACATGCCGCAGAGAGGCTGGGCCCGTGAGCCATGGCCGCTGAGCCTGCGCATCCGGAGCCTGTGCTCCGCAACGGGAGAGCCCACAACAGTGAGAGGTCCGCGTACCGCAAGAAAAAAAAAAACCCAGTAGGTAAGCATCCTTTGTTACGTGCAGAAATTCTCACCCTGATACAGAATTCCACTCAGTAGGTGACCATACCATACAGCACAATGCTAAGCATATAATATTTGTAGACAAAGTATCCACTTCATTGACATACTGTTTGCCAGTGAATGTGTACCTAAAATGAGCCAGTGCTAACATCCCCAAAACCTGATATCACCTCTCTCTCACATCTTCCACACTTGTTCCAAATCTTTCTAGGGATAGTTCTTTCAAACAGCCTTCTCATGTGCCCTTCTCAGCCACTATATTCAAATGCTTATTTGAGACAAGAGACTTGGGGAATACGTGGCTGAAGATATTTTTAGAAAGAAGTAGAATTTTGTGCAGTTGATTATTAAGTCAAACAATGAATTTAAAATGAAAACAACTGAAAAGTCTACATGTTATTAAACTTTCCCTCTTGAGTGGAACCATCTGGCTTGTACCAAAGACACTGTAGTACTAGGAGATTCTAACCACTAAGAATGAGGCATGTGAAGTTCTAGCTAGAACTGGCAAGAAGACACTAATTCTTGTACTAGTTGCATCTTATAGGTGCAAGTGGAATAATTTTAAGTTCTCCACAGGTGAAATGTACAGTTAACGTGCCTTAGTAGTTCAGAACTTGGACTCCAGGAGAACCAAAGCAATGACTGTACAATCATTATTAATCAATAATGACAGCAGAGGACTGGGGGATGGGGCAGATCATTCCAACGTAGAGAAAGGGTTCCTACCAGAGAACGAAGTGGGTATTTAATATGTTTACTTACTTTAACCCTCTCCAGGAATAATATAACATAAATAAACAGCATGTGTGCATTTTTGTGATTTCTATATGCCCTAAAGTACTCAATGGAAATACTGGCCAGGGGCGGAGCTGGCAAACCTGCCCTGAGCCTCCATCCCTTAGTACCATCTCATCCCTCCTGACCACAAGGCCAGGTCTTCATTTCCTCCTCACAAGGTGGCTGCTTGGCTTGCTGGAGAAGCGCAGCAGATCTCACTCACCCAAACAACCACTGCTGAAAGGTCTGGCTTAGAACCTCATCTTTATAACACAGGACTTGCCATTGACACACATTATTAACTAGGGATACTCTCCTCCTGAAAATGTTGGGGCTCTAAGAAGTAATATGAAACATACTTAAGAATGTAATTTACATATATTTAGAATCAGGTATAAAAAGGAGGAAGGAGTAGTGGCATTGCACAAATCATTTCAGCTCCAATTTTAGGCCAGGCTACCTGCTACCCATGTGAGTTTCAACGCGTTATTTTATTTTGTGGAGTTTCCTAAATTTCTTGGGAAGAAAGTGTGTCTACCACAGAAGACACTCCTTCCCCTACCACTTCTGCACACACACACACACACACACACCCTCACACACACCCCACTCCCTTCCTCTACTTTAACCAGCTTCAGTTAGTCTGTTCACAAGCATCTTCCTCACCAGCTGGTTTCCACCCTCAAATCAGATTAAGCATCATGTCCGCCAAGCCCTCCCTAAAACCCACTTCCTTTCCCCAGAAGAGCTTAGGTGCTCCTCCTCTCTGTTCTCACAGTATTTGTTCTAGAAAATGACTACAGCACCTGCCGTGTATTGTAATTACGTGCTCAAGCGTCTGACTCCCCCTTCTAAACTGTGAGTGAGCTACTTGAAATAGTTCTGAGTCATATTGGTATCTCTAACAGTGTCAAAACTCACAGGAGCTCCTCAGTAAGTGTTGAATGAATGAATGAATGATAGTTTTCATTTCTTGAGCACTTACTATGTGCTAAAAGCACTTACATGTATTATCTGTAATCCTGGCAAGAATTCTACAAGGTGGACCTGAGTATTTCAGTTTTACAGATGAGAAAACTGAAGCCCAAACACAGCAAACAAGTGACTAAAGTCAGGACGGGAGTGACCTACAACCTGCCTACAAAGAATCTAGCAGAACACCTAGCACTTTTTAGGGTCTCAGAAAGTGGCATCTTCCTTCCTTTTGCTCAAACAACAAAGAGGATGTGACTGCAGTCATGGAAGGCAGTATCAGAAACTAAGTTCACTTCCGTCGGTCAGCGCTGTAACTTAGAAAATTTGAAACAAAAAGCTCATTTCAACAAATTCTGCATCAGCACTCATGAACAATTTTTTCAATGGCACATTGGAAAAAATCATTCCCCAAATATTTCCGAGCGCCTGCTCTACGCCAGCTCTGTACTGTGCATTGGGAGAGCCACGGATGAAAAGTCACAATCCCAGTCTTCCAGGAGCAGACACCGGGAGGTGCCGGCATTTGTAAAGCACCAGCAGTGGGTACTTCTGAGTGTCTCCGAGCACATATTCTTAATGGGCAGATGTTGCACGCCCATTAAGTCTGTCATTAGGGGACCTATGAATCATTTAATGGAACACTGAGCAGCCTGCTCTGTGCCACGTATGTGGCCGCAGAAGATTCTTTTACAAAGATAATGTTCGTGCTACAATTGAAGAGCAGCCCACATGTGGACTCCTACCTCCTGGGGTACTGAAATGAGTCCTTAGAGAGCTGCTCAGGGTTTCCAATGAAACAGCAATAGGACTGCCATCCAGCAAAGCAGTGAGCATCAAGACATCAAAGTCATCCATCACTGAGACTTTATCACACATGTCCCGCCAACCCCTCCCTGGAGGAACCTCTTGTTTCCACCAACCCATTATGTCCATCCTGAGACTGGCAACCTGGTGCACCTCTGCTCACAACCCCAAAAGGCACCATTCACTTGGCGTCCTACGTGAACGGTGCCCCAGCACAACACAACCTAACAGGAATACATCGTGAACGGTGTGCAACAGAAGTGGTCCTCACTACCAAGGGAGTTAAGGTTTCCATGCACCTTCCGTGGCCAAGCCATGACTGGCAAATCCAACTTTCAGGCAACATGTGAGAAGTTAACTGTCCCCTTCTGGTACTGACTGACCAAGGTCAAGCAAAGCCTGAAGATCAAGGTGCCTCTCTTCCTGCCCCAAAGTGCACACAATCGGCCACATATAAGAGTAATTATTCTCAGCACTTTAATTAAAACGCCACCCAACTGAATATACTCTTGCCAGATCCCCACTCAGTGTTAACTCCATGTTAATAGTTGCCACACCGCCTTTGAAAGCAACACAAATAGGATTGAAAGTGGATAATAAATAATAATGGAGCAAGATCGCAGCCTCACTTTATGTTTTTTGTCACCGTAACCACATCTGATCTCTTTTCTAGGCCTTCAGTTCTCACCATCATTCCCTCGTGGGCTGAGCAATTATGGTTCACACACCCCTCTGAACAGCCCCTATTTCACAGGGTCTCCCACATAGTCACTCAATTAATAAAACTAAGTGCCTCGGTTAGGTTCGCAGAAGCTGGCAACAAACTGCCGCACTGCACTTGGTCTCTGCTTCCAACGAAGCACTTGATGCTGGGTGATGTTGGTGACCCCAGCATCTTTCAGGTGAAACTCCAAGACCATCAACCCGCTTCCCTGACTAGCTGAGTAGATGCATGTTAACCCAACACCCGCCCTTCATGAGTATGCTAGTTTGTAGCTGCTTCGTGGGGTTCAGAATATGCCACCCCAAAATATGCCACTTTGACATAAGGATTATTTTGAGCTGAAGACAACTGAAGAAGCAGGCACGCACAAACACACACACACTCTCTCTCTCTCTGCCCTCTCCACTCTACCAGGAAGGGCAATGTGATTCTTATTAATCCCCAGAAACAACTCTAGATTCTTTTGGCCCAGAGACGGCACCAGGGGAATCTAACTAACAGACCCTTGACTGCCATTGGCTTGCCCTGTATATTTACCTTCCCAGAGTTTGCAGCTCTTGGAAGCCTAAAACCCATTTTCTTTGTCTTTTTTCTTCTCTACAAATGTACTGCTTTTTTGTTAATAAGCTATATAAACCCAAGTTATAACCACCCCTTTGAGTTACTCATCATTGAGTTCTCCCGAATGTATGCATAATGTACGTGTTTTTTTTTAAAAAATATGTTTTTGTCTTGTTAATCTCTCTTGTCAATCTGATCTGTAGGGCCCCACCAACAGACCTAAGATGGTGGTGGAGGAAACGAATTCTTCCTCCTCTACCCTATAATCTATCAAACAGATCTTAACCTGTGTCCATTAGAGCCTGTGAACCTCCTGGAACCAGAGTCCATGTTTTGTGCACGTGCTTTTTTTTTTTTTTTTGCAGTACGCGGGCCTCTCACTGTTGTGGCCTCTCCCGTTGCGGAGCACAGGCTCCGGACGCACAGGCTCAGTGGCCATGGCTCACGGGCCCAGCCACTCCGCGGCATGTGGGATCTTCCCGGACTGGGACACGAACCCGCGTTCCCTGCATCGGCAGGCGGACTCTCAACCACTGTGCCACCAGGGAAGCCCAGCACGTGCATTTCTGAAGGAAGAAAATCCAAACATTTGATCATCTGAAAGGGCTCTAATATCCAGAATCTTGGTTGACCCTTCAATAATCCTTCAACACGAGCTGGGTTAGTGGTACACTCACCCGCATCTCATAAGAGAAGAACAAACTCTGAACTGCCTATGCGCCTGAGTCACCTGAGAAGAGGTTAGGGGGCCCTCCTGCTCGTTAGCCACAACTTTCCACAGGATGCAGCCACAATCTCTAAGACTCATCTCGCACAGATCACCTTGGCTGGGATGACTCACTCTCATCTAGACTCTAAGTCCTAAGGACAGAAACTATTTTTATCTTTTTTATCTGTCTTGTATTATCTATGTGTGTGTATTAGGGGGTGGGGTGTTTGTATATAACAATAACCATGATCAGTCAACTGAAAGAAAGCACCTTCCATTTCATAACTATCTATTTCTGTTTTCTGTCACAAGACGCTTGTAAGACAACTTTTTAATGTCTGTATATAAGGCCATAAGATGTGGGGCGACAAGACTTTGACAAACTTATAGCAGACACCAAGAAAAATCTGCTCGATGACTGAGAGAAAAGAACTTCAAGATCTAAAAGTTCCCAACACTTTATAACTGCTGAAGATAACTGACTAAAATTCTAACAAAGTAACAGCTCAAAATGTCCCTTCAAGTCTGCACAAAGTCAACTAATTCATTCCAAAATATGGTAAGCAACTACCCAGGGTAGTTGTGCTTGGTCTTACAGAAAACACAAAGATCAATCGGGTATGCCTCCTGCCCTCAGTGAGCTTAGGGACTACAGAGGGAGAGGAAACTGAGACACAAGAACAGACGTACCTGCAGACCATCTCCCTCCTTAACAGCTTCCCAGATGCCTCTTTTTTTTTAGAGTAAGTTATTTTTTTAATTTTTATTTTATATTGGAGTATAGTTGATTTACAATGTTGTGTTAGTTTCAGGTGTACAGCAAAGTGATTCAGTTATACATATATCTATTCTTTTTCAGATTCTTTTCCCATACAGGTTTTTACAGAATATTAAGTAGAGTTCCCTGTGCTATACAGTATGTCCTTATTGATTATCTATTTTATATATAGTAGTGTGTGTGTATGTTAATCCCAAACTCCTAATTTAACCCTCCTCACACACCTTTCCCCTTTGGTAACCACAAGTTTGTTTTCTATGTCTGTGAGTCTGTTTCTGTTTTGTAATTTTTTTAGATTCCACATATCATAAAAGTGATATCATATGATATATGTCTTTCTCTGTCTGACTTACTTCACTTAGTATGATAATCTCTAGGTCCATCCATGTTGCTGCAAATGGCATTATTTCATTCTTTTTTATGGCTAAGTAATATTCCATTCTGTGTGTGTGTGTGTGTGTGTGTGCGTGTGCGTGCACGCATGTGCACACACACACACACACACACACACACACACACACACCCCACATCTTCTTATCCATTCATCTGTCAGTGGACATTTATGTTGCAGCACTATTTACAATAGCCAAGACATGGAAGCAACCTAAATGTCTAGATGCCTCTTGATTTTCAATTCTAAAGCCTCAGAGACTATACACACCTCAGTTAACAATATCTTGGCCAATGCATACATACAAAAAATTTTTTACTGCAAAACTCAAAAGAATATTTTAAACAAAATACAATCTGAGATAAGTATTAACTTATACTTCAAACTCAACTGGTGAAACATCAGAGTGACGTGTAGAAGATTCTGGAAAGTGCCAAACTCAGCACAAAGAGTGGTCTGGGATGGCTGCTGACTGCATATCTATGCACAAAACAATCCTTAGTGAGGTTTAAGCATTTTATATCCTAACAAAGGCGTTTACTTACAGATATTTCTACTGTGTTTTATTTACACTTTAGGAAATTGGTTGGGGCTTGGAGTTAACATGTAACATATTATCATTTTTCTCATTTTTTTAAAGAAAGGGAAATCTGCCCCAGGTAGTTTTTCAACAGAATGTCTGGCTTCCAGGAAAAATTAATGCCTGTATCCATCATGCAAGGCAGAAACTAATTAAGGAGTACACAAAAAAGTACAAACGAAGCGATGGCAGTTCAGAGCAAGGAGAAATTCCTTCCAATAGGCAACAAGCAAGGAATATTTTGTTGAGGAGCCTGAGTTTGGGCCCAGATGTTGAAAGGCAGCATTTGGACAAAGGTAAATGGTAGGAGTCACCCAGCAGGACTAAAAATTGGGCAGGAAGGTTCAGGGCAGGGGTAGATGAAGGACACATGAAGGGACCTGGTGGAGAGCTGGACATTTAAAGCAAGTTCTAGTCACAATATCCAAACGGGTGGCTGTGAGCAGAGGGAGGAGAGGGCTGGTGTAGGCAAGACCAGATGAAAGGTAGTGACAGAAACGCCCACAAAAGGTCCAAGGGGCTCCACCTAAGGGAAAGGCATATTGACAAATTAACGTGCGGCATTTTCAGTATATGAAAAGAGCACATCCTTGATCTGCCCGAAACAGTCAGCAATTATTCTAACTCCTTGTGAAGAAAATACAGTTGTCATATACAAGGATCTTTTAAAAGCATTCTTTAGTCTCCTAAGAGAGGAAACTTTCAACCCTTTCACTGGGCACAAGAATAACCATCCTAGTCTGTCCCAGAGAAAGAGGTTCCACAACCTTTCTGTCTTCTTTTCCAATAAACAGTGTCCTCGCCACTTCTACACGGTGCGGCATGCCCATATAAGTCACATTTCTAGGAACCATCGTAAAAGGGCCCCCTTATCAGTAGATCTAAGGGCGGACAGCATTTCCACCACCTCCCTCACCCCTTCTCTCCAGGCTCAGTGTGCTTTCTCGGGTTGCACAAGTACAAACACATGGAGAATGTGAAGAATGTATCCAAGTTTGGCAGCCTCGCTGCATTCTGCCTGGAGAAGAGCCCCCAAATGGTGTGAACGGAGCCGAAACAGCAACAGAAGCAAAATGCAATCTCGAGGTCAGTGCAGACCCAGCTGCCCTTGTCTCTTAGACATTCCTGGCTGGAATCCCACTGAGCAAATGTGGGGGAAGAGCAGACACCACGGACCCGAGGATCAGGAAACACCCAGCTGCAGCAAGAGAGAACAATCATCGAAAAACATAAGCTAAGCATACAAACAGCAATTTCCCTCCAGGAGTGCCCCCAAGGGCAGACCTGTAAATTATCCTTGGGTATTTCTTTTTAATCATGCCAGGACCTTATCACTGATTTTTAAACACTACCTCTTGAACCATATGATGGTCCCCTAGGGAGACAGTTGTAGGTCCACAAACACAGCTTCACTATTTGACCTGAAATCTAAATGGAATAATGTCACACACACCCCCCACCAAGAGCACTTCCTCATTCAGCAAATTCTGAAATCTCTTTTCCAAAATATTCTATCAAGAGCGACTGTTACACCCACAAAAGGACAAGTGTGCAAGGAAAAGAATCCGTCATTTCTTTAATAATTTTAATGTGTCAACTCATGTGCCAAATGTACTGTTCATTACTCAGGTATTTTATTTTATTCCAAGTCTACACAGGACACTGATGGAAAAAAAATCATTCAGCCATTCTTTGACAAATATATATTAGGTACTTAAGACTGCCTTTCATCAATTCTAAAATATATTTTTTTGTTTTCACATTGTATCATCTCTGGAACTGAAATACAGCTGAAAATTAAAATACTGGTTTTCTTCTTTTAGGACATAAAATAGCATCTGACAATCAATTATATGCACCACACAGAACTGTTTAATACTTCTCAAGAGTAAAACCATCTTTCCCCTTGAATTTGTCCTTCCTCCCCAAAGCATCCTTGGACACTGCCATCAGAGCAATCTCTCTGGTCATGTGACCCTTCCCCTAATTTAAATGAGCCGATGAATTCCCTTTAGCTGTGGGTAAGGAAGGAGTAAGAGGCCCATGACATGTCCCAGAGCTACTTTCTCGGCATCACCTCCTCTTGCCTCCTGCCAAATTATGAGCATTTTCCTCAATGTACCAAATTTCTCTCAATTCCATATAACTTTCAGGATCCAGCTCAAGTATCGACTACCTAAAATCTCCTTCTCTGATAACTCCCCTTCCCCAGGGCTGAAATAAATGTCCGTCTTCTGATGTCCCACAACCTCCTTGCTTTATTATAGCATTATCATACCATACTTTGGAGTTCTTTCTCTATATCCTCCAATAGACCATGATTTCTGTGAAGGCAAAGGCTGCATCTTGCATGTTTCTGATACAAAGCCCTTGGGACGCTGCCCAGTATGGAGTTGAGATCAAAACAAAATTATTGAAAGGATGGATGAACAAACCTCATGACACTGTCTTCCTCAGTTCACAGGGTGACTCACAAGTTCACAAAGTTCATGATTTTCTAGGTCATCAGTAATCAGATAGGATTTCACGTCTTCTTGGTTACTCCTAAAGTCTCAGGTCCCCCTTGTCCAAAAAATGAAAATTTTAGACTGCTATCTCTAAGTTCTCTTACAGTCTACAATTCTGTTACTCTCCAGTGGAAGCTACCTGCTACCCTAATATCTGGCCCTGATCCAGTACTACTTTACAGTGTGAAAATGGATTCTGAGATTAGCAAAAGAGCCTTGTGCTCAAAACTTTCAAGGTTGTGTGTTGCGGGGAGAGGGTATGTCTAAAAGTCCAGGGGAAATGTGTCGTTTGAAAATGCATATTCAGTATAATTTTATATCTAGAAAACAAATACTCTCCCTTTTTCACTGAACTAAAGAATATAAGATTTGACAAAGGGATCTTGGCAGATGGAGAAAGATAAAAGATAGTGATTCTCAATGGAAGAGAGGGCATGATATTTTCATAAAGTGGAGCATGGGTTTTAGAAGCTCACAGAACACTGGTATTGTAAAGGCTAACAGGGAATGGTTGTTAAGAGTACAGACTCTGATATTACTTTGAGTTAAAATTCCAAATCTTTCTCCTACTTAACTAGCTCTGTGATTCTGAACACTTTACTTAATCTCTCCCAGCCTTAGTTTTGACATCAGTAAAATAGGGATTAGCATACACATCTCTTAGGGTCATTCTAGGAATTAAATTAAATATTGCATATAAAGCTCCTCTAACAGTGCTTGGCATTTAACAGGCCCCTAATAAATGGTCTCTATTATTACAACCAGCATTATTAATATCTCTTTCTCCAATCACAGAGATCTCATTACACGCTCCATTACATTGCATAGGACACTGGAGATGCACCAGCTACTCAAGAAACTGGAAAACAGTGATGGTGATGACGACAATGATGATGATGGCGGCAGTCAAATGAAGCAGTAAGTATCCATGGAATGACGTTTGATTTTTTTTAATTATATATTGAAAAGAGATCTTTTCTATGAGTTACCAGCTTTTTTGCATCAGAGATTTTTTTATTTATGAAATATAATAGATGCCAGGAGTGCTTATGATACTTGTGTACAGTTTAAATAAAAATTATAGGGCTTCCCTGGTGGCGCAGTGGTTGAGAATCTGCCTGCCGATGCAAGGGACGCGGGTTCGTGCCCCGGTCCGGGAAGATCCCACGTGCCGCGGAGCGGCTGGGCCCGTGAGCCATGGTCACTGAGCCTGCGCATCCAGAGCCTGTGCTCCGCAATGGGAGAGGCCACAGCAGTGAGAGGTCCGCGTACCGCAAAAAAAAAAAAAAAAAAAAATTATAATAAATTGAACACAGTGAACATCCATGTAGCCACTACCCAGCTAAGGAAACAGAACATGACCACTCTTTGAAAGCACCCTCCTTGAGGTATGCTCCTCCCATTGCCCACGGCAACTGCTACCTTGAATTTTATGTTTCTTATCATTTCTTACATTTTTCAAAAAACCGTTTTCTTCAGATATAATTCACAAACCATACAATCACTCGTTTGAAGTGTATAATTCAGGGGGTTTTGGTATATTCACAGATGTGTGCAACCGTCACTATAGTCATTTTTAGAACATTTTCATCACCTCAAAAAGAAACCCCATGCCCTTTGGCTATCACCCC
Organism: Stenella coeruleoalba; assembly: GCF_951394435.1. Classification (NCBI taxonomy): domain Eukaryota; kingdom Metazoa; phylum Chordata; class Mammalia; order Artiodactyla; family Delphinidae; genus Stenella; species Stenella coeruleoalba. Next base: position 49,905,739 of record NC_137150.1, read on the forward strand.
CATCCCCTCATCCTCTCCACCCTCAGCCCTAAGCGACCACTCATCTACTTCCTGCTTCTGTAGATTTTCCTGTCATTTTATATGAATAAAATCATCCACTATGTGACCTCTTGTGACTGGCCATTTTCACTTAGCATGATGTTTTCAAGGTTCATCCACGTGTCCGCTTGTATCCATGCTTCATTCCTTTTTATGGCCAAATAATATTCCATTGCATGAAGATGCCAAATCTTGTTTATCCATTTGTCAGCTCCTGGACATCTGGGTTGCTTCCACCTTTTGGCTGTTAAGGATAACACCACTACGGTCATTCACATACAACTTTTTATGTGGACATATGTTTTCATTTCTCTTGGGAATATAATACCTAGAAGTGGAATTGCTCAGTCACAGGGTAACTCTATTTAACCTTTTGAGGAACTGGGTTCACCAGCTTTTATACTGATTCCCAGGAGACAAAAAGATAAAAGTACATTAATGACTTATGGGGCTAAAGCAACCTATTCAGCCAAAGGTAGATGCTCGATGGTAGTGGCAAGTTTTATCAACCTTATAAGTAGTTACAAATCAAGTATTCACATATGTGCAGACACCACCTTCTAAGAACTGAACTTCTCTAGCTGCTCAAGACAGCCAGGATCAAGAAGACAACTGAACTTAACAGAATCAAGGCGTCCCCACTTCCTAACCATTCCTGGTTCACTCCTTGGACTCCCAAAACATCCTTTTAAAAGCATTTTTCTTTTAGACCCCGTCCACAATTTTTGTAATTTTAATAATGAAACCACTAAAGGTGGAATATAAAAGTGGACCAATATTGTAGACCTACAAAAATCTCAACCCATTAGGCACAGTCTATTTTTTCAGACTTATTTTCCAGCAAGTATGTTTATAAAAATTAAGATAAATCTACTTCCCACCAAGAATCTATATTGCCAGGAATATGCTGACATTGTATGTTGTCATCATATGATGACCAGAAAGTGGGCAGGGGGTGGCAGGAGAGAGATTAAAGTGCAGAAGCTTCATCTCAGAGTCCCTGAAATGTGGCACCTGGAAAATCTATTCACACCCTCAACAATCAGTGTGGGTCTGATGTGTCAGTCTCTAAAGCCGTCGATACAAGAGTGCTAAGGGCACCTGTCTCTGGTTTTCCTACTGAATGCCTGCCTTGTTTTCCACGGTCTACCGCACGCCTCTTTTGTGAGTCGTGTCCAGAATGATGGACACAGAGAGGTGACAGACCAAGGAGTACATTACTTACCTTTATGTTATCTATGTTGAGGGGGTTAAGAAGTAGGCCAATACAGAAGTGCCTCTGAATTTTAACGTGGTATTTCTGAGTGTCTCAGACTCACGTCATACCGCTGCTCAGAATGATGTGGGGTCGGTCCCACAAAGCAAGGATTCTAAATACCCCATGGCAAGTGCCATGAAAATACGCTGACTGCTCAGCTACTCATGGGAACTCCCTACTCCCCTAATCTTGAAGTGCAATTAGTTAAGAACAGGAGAAAAAAAATGAAATCCCTCCATGCAGTAACAATTAAACTTGCAAAATGACAACTTACAAAAAGTTATATTTACTTTTTTTTTTTTTTTTTTTTTTTTTTTGCGGTACGCGGGCCTCTCACTGTTGTGGCCTCTCCCGTTGAGGAGCACAGGCTCCGGACACACAGGCTCAGCGGCCATGGCTCATGGGCCCAGCCGCTCTGCGGCATGTGGGATCTTCCCGGACCGGGGCACGAACCCGCGTCCCCTGCATCTGCAGGCGGACCCTCAACCACTGCGCCACCAGAGATGCCCTATATTTACTTTTAAAAACAGAGATATCACTGTCATATATTTGTACCTCAAAGGAAATACATATACAAAGACTTATATAATTTCCTAAAATCCAAATTCATTCCGATGATCCATGTACACCAGACACTAGTATGTAGAGTTTATCAAACTATTTATTGAACCTATTCTATTACATGACATAAGCACATTTTTTTTCTTTTCTGCTTAGTTCTATGGTCTAGATTCACAATATCTACAAAACAAAAATATAGTAAAGCAAAGGGCTATCTAATATCCCTTTAGGAATATTAACATTTTGTTTTTCTTAACCTCACTGCTGAGGAATTCTTAGACCTCAGATATGAAGTGCGATGTAATGAATAGGAAATGCTGGAAAAAGAAAACACAGCAGTGATATGTGGAGCTTTAATATATGTTGGCCAAAACACAATTTTCCCATTTACTGATTCTTTTCACACCAGTCACAGTAAATAGCACAGAACTTTTGGAGATACCAAAATAACTGGTGTTTTACTATTAGCACTTTTCAAATCATTCCTCCTTAGACTGTCACCTTTTGCCAGCTCAAAACAGACTTCACAACTGCAAATTTCCACTGTGTAGTTCCAACATTGCAATATTTTCCCCAAAGAGGCGTGAAACAGGTCAGTGTACAGAGCTAATGGCATCAAATTGTTATTTGGGGGAAAGAATGCATATTGTGGAATTGCTAAGATAGCAAAAGAGGATGCCAGCTGTTAAGCGACTTGAGGACCCGTATCTTCTACCTCCACAGTGGCCTGTAATAGACGGACATCCCAAAATAGCTGACAAAGGAATCCAAACTCCTCCTTGCACGGCCCACACAGCCCTTCACAATCTGTTCCCAGCCCAACTTTCTAGCCTATCCCCCACTATCCTTGTACCATGTGCCCAAACCATGTTACCTAAGCTTTTTCACAATGCACAATGATGTGCACTGAGGTCAATGGGTGAACCTGCTCAGGGCCTAGGGGCTCAGCCCTGAGACTGACGGGATCACTGTCTATGCAGACCTGTCGCCTCGTGTGGCACAAAGGTTGGGAAGTTCTGCTTAGACGCCACCTATGGGAATGCACGCACGGTTCCCTTGCCTTGTCACGTCACCAACACAATTCCATGGTTTTGCACATGCCCTTCCCTCCCCTTGGAGCGTCTACCTTCTCTGCAACAAGAAACATTTCTCGTTCATCAAGATTCAGCTCAGACATCACTTTTGCACTCCAGGCCCTTGCTGGCTTTCCTGGCCCTGTTAGCCCCCCCAAATCAGAGACTGTTCTGTGCTCCCACGACGATTCTTACCCACAATAAGCCTTTGCTCTGTCTGTCCCTGCACAGCGAGTAAGCCCCTTAAGGGCTTAGTTAGTTTCGTATCCCTGGAGGTAAGCACATTGGCTGACAAACAGTAGATGCTCTACCGCTCTTCTTTGAAATAGCTTAGAACTCACCCAGAGCACGCAAAGAACAGAGAAAATTCAGAACCAGTCTCTAGCAAATAGGAATTTATTCTGAAGCATATGTATTCAATTTCACCTGTGACAAAGTTTACCATTCATGGATTCCTGAAGAAACTGCCATTTATGGATTCCTGAAAAAATTCTTTATTTTGAAATCCAGCATGCAGTCTAGAAGCCCTCAAGCAAATGTGAACAAATTTAAGCAGCAGGCAAATGCCCTCAGCCCCTGAGCCTCCCTCCCTCTTGGAGGCTGGTTTAGCTGGAGGCCAATCAATCGTAAGAGTGCTGGTCCTACCCTGAAACCCAGCAGCATTCAGCATCTAGAAAGGTATCCTAAAGAAATAATCAGCAATGCACGAGCAATTATGTTCAAGGTTATTAAGTGTAGCATTATTTATAAGAGCACAAATTGGAAACAGCCTAAATGTTCAACAACAGGGGATTACTTAAATGAATTATGAACATCTCAATGCTAGAATACTAGGCAGCCATGAAAAGAATCATGTTGTTGGGGCTTCCCTGGTGGCGCAGTGGTTGAGAGTCCACCTGCCGATGCAGGGGACACGGGTTCGTGCCCCGGTCTGGGAAGATCCCACATGCCGCAGAGCGGCTGGGCCCGTGAGCCATGGCCGCTAAGCCTGCGCGTCCAGAGCCTGTGCTCCGCAACGGGAGAGGCCACAACGGTGAGAGACCCGCGTACCGCAAAAAAAAAAGAATCATGTTGATAAGAATTTTTCATGACATAATAAAGATCATTACCAAAAAACAGAATAAACAACACTCTATAGAGTTTGATCTAAATTTAATCGATAAAAACATGTATATGGGTATTTGCATAAGTAAGAATAATGGAAAGAAATATACCAAAATGTTTAGAGGTGTCTATATCTGAGTGATGAAATAATGGGTGATAATAAAATTTATTTTATTCTCCATCCTTTTTTCAATATTTTCTAAGTTTGCTACACGAAGCATGCTTCACTTTTGTGTGGAGGGGAGAGGGAAGGAAAAACAACAACGAAAATCAAAGCATAAGGAAGTGAAGAGTGCTGATTGATGGGTTGTCCTGCTCTGGGCTACACGGAACTGCGGAACTGCGCAACAGGTTTCTGTGAAGCAGGTCCACTGACGGGGTCCCAGAACACATATACACACAAGGGTGCCCTAGATCTAACTTCGCTTCCAGTAAACTTACCAGACTCAAAAATGATCTAGGGATTGACTGGTTTTCGTGAATTGTGGAAACCAACCTCTGTACCCACAATTCTCTTGTCATCCTAGGATTAAACCAAAAACCTAAAACTTTAAGTTTTCTGAATTTGATTTAGAGGGGTTTTAAGAAATAATGCCAAATTCATCCCCTGATGTCCTCATTTTCCTCACAAAAAAATACTAGATCCAGACCCCTGCCAGAAAGACTGTTCCTACCCAACAACGCTCTTCCACTACCCCATTCTGTAAATAAAGGAAAATTCTATTTTATTCTTTTTTTTTTTTTTTTTTTTTTTTTTTTTTGCGGTACACGGGCCTCTCACTGCTGTGGCCTCTCCCGTTGCGGAGCACAGGCTCTGTATGCGCAGGCTCAGCGGCCATGGCTCACGGGCCCAGCCGCTCCGCGGCATGTGGGATCTTCCCGGACCGGAGCACAAACCCGTGTCCCCTGCATCGGCAGGCGGACTCTCAACCACTGCGCCACCAGGGAAGCCCTCTATTTTATTCTTAATCTTTCTGAAAAAAATATTTCTTTTAGAAACACTAAAAACAAGGAAGAGATTGAGCAAGAGAATTAGGAGAACTAGGAGTGGATGGTGTCACAAAAGGCAAAGGAAGAGAGTCTTCTGAGCATCACATGCCCCAAGGAAGCTGCTATGGGACAGATCCCAAAATTGCCCCCTGGATCTGGCTTCTAGTGAGCACTGATGTTCTTTATCAGAATGATTTAGGTTGGACCGAAGTCAGAACCACACAGGGTAAAAAATATAACCTACTCTTTAAGGGCTTATCTGAGAATGGCAGGAGAGACACAGGCCAGTCATGAAAGCGTGAAGAAAAGAATCCAATCTGTGTTTGAAGTTACAGTGAGGGATATAAGGAAAAGGGGGGGGTCAACGAAAATCCAAGACAGAAGGGAATAAGAGTGGGGCAGGTCTAGTTCTAGAAGAACAGAAGGAGGGATTAGGAACAAAAACCTGGGTGAGGACCACTGTCAAACAGAAGAGTCACTCCATCATGGGGAGCCCGGCCCACTGATTCTTACCCAGGGAGCACATCACAATCTCCCGAGAAGATATTACAACCACCACACACCTGAACCCCACAAGATCTGTTAAACCATCATCTTTGGGGACACGGGCCAGGCTGAGTTTGTTGGGTTTCTTTTAAGTTCCCAACTGATTCAGGTGCACCGTGCTGGTTAAGAATCACTAGTTAGAAAGGAAGGGATGCTGAGTACAGAAGAAAACACATTCATAGACATAACAGCAGGAAACTGAAGGAGGAAAGAGTTCAAAGTTCTCTTAATTAGGGGATAAGGTCATGCAGAGAGAGAAGGCAAGAGGAGAGGACTTTAGGAGCAGTAAAATCTTAGCGCGGACTCTGGGCGCTGCTCAGAGCAAGGCATCTGAGGGCAAGAGGTGGGGACCACCATTTTATGGAACATCTAGGAACACCAATGTCCACCCTGGAATCGTTTTCCCCCATAGGGCTCAGTAGCGCAGAGACCAATGAGAAGCAGATGGTCAGATGAATATAAATGTAGGAGGTTAAGGAGAAATTGGCATGAAAGAGCAAAGAAGCAATTTAATATCAACCTCATAGGGCAGTTGGAAGAATTAAGTAATGCATTTAAACATAGCCCAGTGTCTCACACAAAACAAGAGCTCAATAAATTAGCTGTTATCGTTGTTGCTGCTACTGCTGTTGTTATTTATTTCTGCAAACAAGTGAAGCGATCCCTGTTTCTTAGGAACTAGTGAAATCTAAATCAGCAGTTAGCGCTCAGTTAAAAGGAAAATTCACAAACTATGTTGGGTGTTGAAGCTCCCAAACAAGAGATGCTAATGACCATATATTTCTATAGGTTTCCATTCATACTTTTGAATAGTTGGTGGTTGAGCGTTCTTGGGATAATGACTAAAGATAACTGGTACCATTTTTACTATAAATATGGCTACTGCCAAAAGACTTAAAATAAAAGAGTGTAAAATAATGCTCCCTTTAGAAAGCCCATGTGAGGCTGTTTTAGGGTAAGACATTCTGAGCCTGTGTGTTCCATTATCGCTGCTCCCACCTCATTTGAAAAGGATTTGTGGAGGTTGGCAAAGACAACAGACCAAAAATAAGAAAGTGAGGCAATCAGTCTAAAGAGAACTAAAGGGTAGGGGAAAATTTATTTGGTGCCCAGTGGAAATGAATGGACATGCAAACAGGTCCCTTTTCTTAATCCTGGTAGCGGGTCTCAAATTTGGCTGTGATCACAGAGCAGTGAATGCAAAGAGTGAAACAGGATCTGCAGAATAACTGATGGTTTCCAAAACTAAGGGGTAATACTGGTATTGCTGTGACTGAAGCATGAACATTTTTTTCCTTCATAAATTGACAGTAATACAATGAACAATGTGTACAATAACATCCTTACAGCAACACTTAATCACCTAATTAAAAGTATCCTTTCATGCTCAAAAAACACCCTTAATTCCTAGTAGGAGAGACAAGGTACTAGAATCAAAGGCTAGCTCTCTGAAATTCAGAATTTTTTCTATATTGTTCATTAGTCTTTTTTGTTCCAGGGTAGGCAGAATCACACTGAAATATATCCAGCTCAAATCAATTAATGTTCCCACCTTTTAGAGGAAATAAAGTCACACACTTTCACATGACCTATATATTCACACATCTACAAATAAAGTATGGCTTCCTACTTAGAACTCTTTACCAAGCAAAACTAGCCAGAAAACATGGGAACATGATAAAGACATACTCAGATATGCAGTGTCTGAAATTTTCCACCCTTTCTCTGAAACCTCCTGAAAGATGCTCACCTTGAAAATAAGGGAGTAAACTAAGAAAGAGTAGACATGGAATTCGGGAAAGGAGATCCAACAGAGAGGGCCAAAGGATGAAGGGGAAAGGAAAGCCCAGGACGGCAGGACAACAGGCCATCCGGACTGGAGGTGATTCAAGGCTCCAAAAGAAATGACTCCAGGCCGATGAAGGAGCTAAACACCTGCTGTAGCTAAATATACTGGCAGTTCTCACATGAGTAAGAATAAAGGGATACACAGGGATGAGCACATGAGAAACTAAGGAAACAAACAGATAAGAGCTTTGCATTAGAAAGAGAGGTAAATTTCTATATATTCACATTTGCTCAAGTAAAGAAACAATGGAAGCACAGTAAGAAACTAATAAAAATGGCTTCTTATAGGAGGTGGATGAAAGCAATGGGTGGATTAGGACAAGAATAGGAGTGAGACTTTTTAAAGTATACCTTTTATGTTGCTATCATTTTTGAACCATGGGGGTGTATTACCTACTCAAAAATAAAAGAAAGTAAAAAAAATAAAAAATAAATAAAAGAAAGTAAATTCTAAATATTTTTTAAAAGGTGTTGATAGGCCAGTAGCTTTACTTGGTCTTGTTTTTCACAGCAACAACTGTTGACCTATACCTGGCCTTCATACTGTGCACACCTACAGAGACTCAAAGGTAAAACGTCCCGGGACATGACTACAGCAATGAAAATGAAATCAGTGAGGATGAGAGAAGTGAGAGAAGCATTTCCAATTAATGAAAACATAAAGTGCAGCCACTTGTTTTCTGTAAAGTGGCACTGGCTGGGTACTACTTTAAAAGGTCACATGTAGGACCTATGTAAGGATACAGAAACCAGGTAGGGACTTCCCTGGTGGCGCAGCGGTTAAGAAACCGCCTGACAATGCAGGGGAACGGGTTTGACCCCTGGTCGGGGAAGATCCCACATGCCGCTGAGCAACTAAGCCATGTGCCACAACTACTGAGCCCGCGCGCCACAACTGCTGAAGCCCTCGCACCCTAGATCCCATGCCGCACTACTACTGAGCCCATACACTGCAACTACTGAAGCCTGCACACTCTAGAGCCTCCGCACGCCTAGAGCCCGTGCTCGGCAACAAGGGAAGCTACCTCAATGAGAAGCCCGCGCACCGCAACGAAGAGTAGCCCCTGCTCGCCGCAACTAGAGAAAGCCTGCACTCAGCAACAAAGACCCAACGCAGCCAAAATAAACAAAGAAAAACAAAAAAATATTTTTTAATTTTTTTAAAAAGTTAAAAAAAAATTTTTAATTAAAAAAAAATTTTTTTTTTAAAGAAATCAGGTAACAAGTTGTTTTTGATGGGGACACTATTAGAATTTTGAGCAGGGCAATTCTTTGTTAAGCTGGACTGCCCTGCTCATTGCATGGACGTTAGCATCCCTGGCCACTGCCCATCAAATGCCATTATGATGCCCCATTCATCATGACAACAAAAATTACCCCCTCCCACGTGCCATATTTCCAAAAGCCTCTGAGAACCACTGTTCTCAGGAACAAGGAATAAGTAAAAAGAATAAAAATTAAAACTTGCCAACTTTATTTCCTATCACTGCAACTAATTTTCATCAGTTCATTAATTTAATGAATCTTCATAACACATTCATTAAGAAATCATGAGCAATCTGATCTCACACATGTTTGGCTGTTACTAAAGATAGTTTGAGTCTTGAGTTGTTTTTTTTTAAATGAGCTAAAGAAAAACTGAGGAATCTCGAATTCCTGCCAGCCTTCAGTCAAATCTACTTCACAACTGCAGAGTGCACAGTTTAATTTAAAAAAAGAGTTCCTATATGTTCTCTCATTGATTATGCTAATTAATTCTCTTATGAGTCCTGTAAGCTTGGCAAGGAAAATACTATTTTCCCCATTTGCACAGACAAGGAGTCTAAGGCTCAGAGCAGTGATTTTTCCAAGCACATAATTGACAGAACTTAGGGCGGAGACCAGGACTTTTTGGTTGCCAGGCCGGCAGTTTCTCCACTCAGCTAAGTACTTACTCTAGACAGTATTTCCTCTATGCCAAGCCTATAACATATCAGCTCAATTCAAACCTTTAACACAATTAGAAATGTGAAACCCAGCATCTTCTTTTTAAATCATTAGGTCAGATGTAATGGCCCTCAGAACAGTACAATTAAAAAAAATAATCAATAAAGCTGACTTTATAAGCCCACACGGGTTGGTAGAGGTAGGTAGAGTCATTATTCCATTTTACACATGAGGAAATAGAGACAGAGAAAGGGGTAAGCAATGTGTTAAAGGTTACACATTAGTAAGTGTGGGGATTTGAATGCAGGCAGTCTAACTTTGTAGGAAAAACTTATAATCAATTAAATTGAAAGATAAATCATGAAAAAAGAGATAAATCACCCGAAAAACCAGTAGGTGGAATGCTTTAGATAAACAAAGAAATGTTCTCTTTAGCTTTGTAAATGACATATAAGTCAGCATCCCTCATATAACCATTTTGTTGATTTGTAAAAGTGATCTCACAGTATAGAAACAATCCTATAACTAGTCCTTTGCCGAACTAACCAGTACTTTACTTACTCAAGTAAGGGGCATTTAATAAGTTATCAATTTTCTAGCCCTTGTTTTCTGTGGAAACAAAGTAACCCTGAAATAATCATATAAGACACTTGACCATCTTGTTTGGACGGCGTGACGGTCTTAAAATTTTTCTACTCTTAGTTTACCAGTGTATATCTTGAAAAGACTAAAGAAGTAAATGTACAAAGAACTCCCAAATACCAATTTGGTGAAAGATCAGATCAACACTGACATACAGGCAACCACTGGGTAAAACAGCAATCTGGAGAAAATAGATCCATTTAATTCAAACAACTCAAAATAGAAAATGGAGAACCTGACTCTTTTCTACTCCATGTAGCAGATTACATTGACCATGACTGATAACCAGCGCAGAAGACTCAGAGATTTTCTCCTCTGCAGCTTCCACAGAGCATCCCAAAATTCTATTTTTTTTAAACCAATTTTAATCTCCAGAAGTAAGAGTATGATACCCTGCTAGGAAACACTACTTAAAATAAAAATTCACAGTTGTCAAATAGCACTAGTTTAGTAGAACACCGCAAGAGTCATGCTCATGCTGAAAAAAACAGGCCAAGTTGAGGGTAAGTAAGAATTTAAGGAAAACCCTGAGCTATAGCCAAAGAAATCATTCATCTGACTCCTCAGAAGAACCATAGCTCTACAGAGCTAAGACTATAAAGGGCTGGAGAAAACGCAGCCGTTAGTAAAACTGTGAGGCCTAAACTTTGTGATAATTTATGTTTGATGCTACAACATAGGCTGACTAGTATATTGGGGTATATAATACCAGGATCACAAGCACACAGCCGAGTTAATAATTAGGTATTCAGTGATGGATGACCAAAGAAGAGCTAGAAGAAAACAACACAGCAGTCACTTGTTATTGGTTCGGCGGTGGTCCCTGCTCCCAGCAGACAGTCCTTCATCGCAGAACGTTATGGCTATTCCATTACAGTGCCTCCCTAGATGACAGAAATCAGATGCCAGGGTGAGTACCTGGCAGGGATCTGGAGCAAGATGACCAGAGAGTCGGGGGTTGAACAGAACCCAGAGCTCTGAGGCATGCAGCAGACATTGCACACAGAGCAATCATGGGCCAAAGACTCTCTAGAAAACATCCCACCAATTAACTGGCCAGAGTAAGTGACCACGTCCCCATTTTACAGACGGAAGATGGAAGCATGCAGAAGTGCGATAGTCCTCAGTTCACTGAGTCTGTACTGAACACATTAGATAGCACAGTGATTGCTGACAAGGATCATAATAGATAGCAAAAGATTTTACCGAGAGCAAAGCGGGGGAGAGAGGCAGAATGGGAGTGGAGGAGGCCTCCCAGTCACGCTCAGTGGAGGGGATGGAAGTGGGAAGAAGTAGAAGAGGATAGGGAGAGGCCCCTCCAGGACGGGTCGGGGAGGAAAGGTCAGGAAGCCTGACCTCCTGACTGGGGGAAGGGGTCTCCACTGGTGTTTAGTGGGGTAAGGAAAAGTAGAAAGTCGTTGAGCTGAAGAAAGTGGGCGAAAGAAGTCAAAGAGAACTAGGGTGGCTGTCTACAGTGGCGAGTGATGAAAAGGGGGGAAGGTGGGCACAGGGGATGATGACTATCTTGGCAGGAATGTCATAAAAAGAAAGCAAACATCATATTTAAAACAGATCACCAACAACGACCTACAGTACGGCACAGGGAACTCTGCTCAATATTCTGTAACAACCTAACTGGGAAAAGAATTTCAAAAAGAATAGATACACGGAGAAATGTCTATTTAGGTCTATTTAGGTCTTCTGCCCATTTTTGGATTCGGTTGTTTGTTTCTTCGCTATTGAGCTGCATGAGCTGCTTGTAAATTTTGCAGCTTAATCCTTTGTCAGTTGCTTCATTTGCAAATATTTTCTCCCATTCAGAGAGTTGTCTTTTCGTCTTGTTTATGGTTTCCTTTGCTGTGCAAAAGCTTATAAGTTTCATTAGGTCCCATGTGTTTATTTTTGTTTTTATTTCCATTTCTCTAGGAGGTGGGTCAGAAAGGATCTTGCTGTGATTTAAGTCATAGAGTGTTCTGCTTATGTTTTCCTCTAAGAGTTTTACAGTGTCTGGTCTTACATTTAGGTCTTTAATCCATTTTGAGTTTATTTTTGTGTATGGTGTTAGGGAGTGTGCTAATTTCATTCTCTTACATGTAGCTGTCCCGTATTCCCAACACCACTTATTGAAGAGGCTGTCTTTTCTCCACTGTATATTCTTGCCGCCTTTATCAAAAATAAGGTGACCAGGGCTTCCCTGGTGTCGCAGTGGTTGAGAGTCCGCCTGCCGATGCAGGGTGCACGGGTTCGTGCCCCGGTCCAGGAAGATCCCACATGCCGCAGAGCAGCTGGGCCCGTGAGCCATGGCCGCTGAGCCTGCGCGTCCGGAGCCTGTGCTCCGCGACAGGAGTGGTCACAACAGTGAGAGGCCCGAGTACCCCCAAATAAATTAAAAAAAATAAGGTGACCGTATGTGTGTGATATATACAGATTGCCAACAAACACATGAAAGGATGCTCAACGTCACTAATCATTAGAGAAATGCAAATAAAAACTACAATGGGGTATCACCTCACACCAGTCAGAATGGCCATCATCAAAAAATCTACAAACAATAAATGCTGGAGAGGGTGTGGAGAAAAGGGAACTCTCTTGCACTGTTGGGAATGTAAATTGATACAGCCACTATGGAGAACTGTATGGAGGTTCCTTAAAAAACTAAAAATAGAACTACCATATGACCCAGTATCCCACTACTGGGCATATATCCTGAGAAAAACATGATTCAAAAAGAGTCATGTACCACAATGTTCATTGCAGCTCTATTTACAATAGCCAGGACATGGAAGCAACCTAAGTATCCATCAACAGATGAATGGATAAAGAAGATGTGGCACATATATACAATGGAATATTACTCAGCCATAAAAAGAAATGAAATTGAGTTATTTGTAGTGAGGTGGATGGACCTAGAGACTGTCATACAGAGTGAAGTAAGTCAGAAAGAGAAAAACAAATATCGTATGCTAACACATATATATGGAATCTAAAAAAAAAAGTTCTGAAGAACCTAGGGGCAGGACAGGAATAAAGACACAGATGTAGAGACTGGACTTGAGACACGGGGAGGGGGAAGGGTAAGCTGGGACGAAGTGAGAGAGTGGCATGTACTTATATATACTACCAAATGTAAAATAGATAGCTAGTGGGAAGCAGCCGCATAGCACAGGGAGATCAGCTTGGTGCTTTGTGTCCACCTAGAGGGGTGGGATAGGGAGGGTGGGAGAGAGAAGCAAGAGGGAGGGGATATGGGGATATATGTATACGTACAGCTGATTAACTTTGTTATAAAGCAGAAACTAACACACCATTGTAAAGCAATTATACTCCAATAAAGAAAAAGAAAGAATAGATACATGTATATGTATAACTAAATCACTTTTTGTATACCTGAAACTAACACAACATTGTTAATCAACTCTACTCCAATATAAAATAAAAAGTTTTAAAAAAAAGCAAGCATCCATCCAGATGACCTTCAACACCACTAAGACTCTATTAACTTTCCACAGTTCTGTTCCACATTTAGAAACTCTTTTACTTGTAAAATGAAAATTGCCTTGTTGCTTTGGTCCACTTTCCCTCATTTTTAATGCAATGCAGTTAGGGGGACAATTGGCCACCATTATAAATACAGCAATTTTTACTGGGTTCATAGCCTCTTAAACAGGCTGGGAGATAGATACTCCCCCAAACTCTGTTCTCCGTTGGCAGAAGAGAGAAGGCAGGCAGGGAAGCAGCGCCTCCCCTCTGCAAATCAGCACTCAGTAAATGCCCTTCAGCAGAAGAGGAGAACTTTTATCTCCATTTTCCAAGGGAACAGAAACATCCAGAGGTTTAATGTTTTTAACTTTACTCTCACAAGTGTTGTGTGGTTCCTGCTGTGGCTCAGCTCCCCTAAGTGTGCACGCTGAGACACCCGCATCTCCCAGTATGGGACACATATGAGCATCCCAGAGCCATGAGCTGCACCCACCCGTCTCATCAGGCCCATGGGAGCGTCCGCAGTGTCATCTGACCATTCCGAAAGGAAGCAGTTCAGGTGCCTCACGGCTGCTTCCTGTCTCCAACCCCTTCAGCCACTATGGTTCTGAGTCAGCTTTCACAACCTGCAGTGAAGGACACACCTACTCTGAAGCACTCATTCTGATACAACAATGCCCAGGAACCACTAAAGATGAAAGAGAAAATCCTAACAGTATGATAAGAATCACAACAAGATACGATTTCCATTGAAATCATTTTGGTGGCAGCTTCTTCTAAAAAAAAGGACAAAGTGAACATAACATCTCTCACATTATGTTTTTGCCCTGTACCTGGTATAAATTCTATTTCTTCATTAAACAGAAGGGAGAGAAAAAGTCTACATAGAGAACTAAAATCCTACAGTAGGGGTTTTTCTTCTCCCACTCAATTTGGAAAATTTTGCAAAAGTGGATCATTCATTTAAGGAAGCCCTAATCTTTCTCGTATTATTTAATAAGGAAAGCTTTAGCTTCAAGGAAGGAAGAAGACCACAGTGGCTCATTTAGCCATGAAAGGAAGTTTTGACAAGGAGACCTCTACAACAAGGGAGCTTGGGGAAGGGAGTGTCAGACTCATTCTGCCTCTAAGTGTCCCAAGACAGAGACTCTCTACTCTTGGGACAGAAGACACCAGAAAGCAGGCAGATCTGGATCAAACCCAGGCTCTGGCCCTCATTAGCTGCCTCAGTTGTGTTCATCTACCTGATCCCTAGTTCCTTCGATGGTCAGATGAGAATGGCAATAACAGTACCTACTTCAGCGGGTTGTCGTGATAATTCAATGAAACGACATGTTAAAGATTCTGGTATGCACCAGACATAGAACACTTATCAGGCCTCTTCCACTCTCTCTTAACTTCCCATCTGGCTGAGCCCCAGACCGGTAGTATGCCCAGCAAAACATCTCTAAATTTCACTTTTCTTGACTGCAAACTGACGAAGGCTAATGTATGTGAAAGCTTTAAACTGATATACAAATATTAAGAAATATAGTTATTAGTACCAATCAGTACTTCTCCCACGCAACTGAATTTCATGCAATAAGGGTAAGAAGCATCTTTGTAACCCACTGTTTACTGTTACATGTTGATATACTTTTATATTAGTATCCCCCAAGGGGAACTAAACCGTGCTTTGTAGCTATTTTCATTTTCATTTTGTGCTGTTAGTTAATGCTTTTATTTCTGTGCTCATACTCTGGGGTAAAATTGGGGAAAACCTGAATTTGAAATGCTAAAGACAAACATTAGCAGCAAGCAACTTGATATCTGTTTATCCTTGCACCAACGTTCAAAAGGAGTTACATATTTGGAAAACAGACAGTGGAATTAAAAACAAGAGCCAAAAACAAAAGCACTGTGAGTTCCTCTGGAGTGAAACTTGCCTTAGAATCCTCAATACCTAGCAAAGTGCTTGGCGTCTCTATCTGGAGGAAAACAGGATTTCAATCTACCATCACCTATGAGTGAAAAGAGAAAGCTAAACACTAAATCTAAAAAGCGCTAACGTTATTTTACTGATATGTATTTCCACTGACTAACTGATTCATAGAAGGGCCACATATAAACTTTAGATATAATATATAGTCTTCAATTCCAAGCTGTTGAAAATAAACAGACCAAACAAAGGTCTCCACGACCCTCATTACCCATATGGTTGAGAAGATGATGCACTGGATGGACCGACACAAAGCTTAGGATGGGACCTTGTCTTCTGGTCCCCTAAACACCATACACGCCACATGGGGTTTCAGAGGAACCAGTCACTTTGAATTGTCTTCTCATTCATGCCAAATGTTAAAAAAAAGTCAAAACCAAAACTTCTGGAGTTTTCTCTCTCTCTCTCCATTTTTTAGTACAAGCAGCATTTTCAATGATTTTTACTCTCTCCTTTCTGCCAATTTCTAGGTTCTTCCTACCTGTCCCAGTGTTTCTTCTGGCCAGTGCAACACTAGCTTTTCATGGATATCATGCCAGAGGAATGGAAACTTATATTTACCACAACTTTGTACAAACAAGTAAGGTGAAGTTAAATAAAAAGAAATTAGAATCCAGCAATAAGGAGCAGAAATTTATACAGGGTTCTTTGGTCCTCTAGGAAACTCAAAAGAACCCTGATAACATCAATCTAAAGAGGTCCCAGCATCTGACTATAGAAACAGAAACACCCAATTCTAGACCATCAAAAGCATCTTTTCTCCTCTGACAGTAAAGAATAAAACATCCCCCTGTTCTGGTTATCTAATGCTGGATAACTAACCACCCCATAACTTAATGGCTTAAAATAACATTTTTTATTATCTTTCATGGTTCTAGGGGCTCTCACTTCCCAGCTAAAGCTGGAATCATCTGAAGACTTTTCACCCACATGTCTGGCACCTTGCTGAGATGGTTGATTGGCATCTCTGTTCCACGCAACCTCTGCAAACAAGTGTCCTGAGCTTCCTCACGGCATGGCAGTCTCAGAGTACTCAGACTTCTTAGATGGACCAAGTGTTCCAATACACAGAAAGTGGAGGCTGCATTCTCTTGAAGCCTTTGCCCAGAAAACTGACACAGAGTCACCTCTGCCATATTTTACATGGCAAAGCAGTCATCAAACCCACCCAAATTCAAAGGGAAGGAGGTACAGACCCTACTTCTCAACAGGAGAACTGAAGCCAGCATTAACACACTACACTCAGTCTTGCATGGTCTCCATCACAAACAAAGGGTTGATGGCAGAGTGAGCTCCAGTGGATCAGATTTCTGCACATGTGAATACCCACACCCCCAGGTTTTCACAATCTTGTTGCTGGGAAATAAAAAGAGGTATTGGTGAATTATGCGAGTTAGCTATTTACAGTGTTTTCATTTCACTGCCGATCTCCAAGGCTGGGCAAGTTATTAGAAAGAAAGAGAAGTAGAAGAGTTGGCTCTAATCACTGACAATCATCAAATTTACATACCTCTTGCAAGTGTTATCATGTCTTCTGGGCAAAAAAATACCATTAGTATTTTCATGGAGCTGCAATAGGTTTAATTTCAATTTTTTTTTTAAGGATTTATTTACTTTTTTATTTATTCTTGGCTGCGTTGGGTCTTCGTTGCTGCACGCGGGCTTTCTCTAGTTGCGGCAAGCGGGGGCTACTCTTCAACGTGGTGCAGTGGCTTCTTTTGCTGCACAGCATGGGCTCCAGGCACATGGGCTTCAGTAGTTGTGGCTTGCGGACTCTAGAGCGCAGGCTCTGTAGTTGTGGCGCACAGACTTAGTTGCTCCACTGCATGTAGGATCTTCCCGGACCAGGGCTCGAACCAGTGTCCCCTGCATTGGCAGGAGGATTCTTAACTGCTGTGCCACCAGGGAAGTCCTAATTTCAAATTTTTATTGCTGTTAAGATTTCACTGCTCATCTTCTTCTGCTGGTCCTCCAAGTGGAAATGAATGGATAATTAGTACTGGACAGATTTTCAGAACATTAGCAATGCAAACTTGTGTTTGAATTCCTGTTGTGAACAGTCATTGAGATGAGCAGGAATACTTTGGGTTATTTTAAATTAGACCCAGAAATCAATACTACCAGTACTGGAGAATATATATGTATATAAAACTGCTCCTTAAAGTCAGGCAAGAAAGAAGTAACTCCTGGAAAGGCCAACTTAGCAATTACACCAAAGCTTATCCCTACCTGTGACTCATTCATGAATAGCTCTGGCGTTCTAGGCCCTAAAGAACACACAAAGGACAAGGAGATGAGTTTTCAGCTTTAGATGACTAGTAAGCCCTGTGGGAATTGGTACTCTCTGAATCTTCTGTCTTCCCCCTCTCCTGATAACTGCTACCAGGTAGGTAGCTTTTTTGCCTGGTTTGGCTGTTTACATAATAGCCAGAAATTTGCTGAGGAACTTCTCTAGAAATCTCAAACCATCCTGAAGGCACTTGA
This sequence comes from Stenella coeruleoalba, assembly GCF_951394435.1. Lineage (NCBI taxonomy): Eukaryota > Metazoa > Chordata > Mammalia > Artiodactyla > Delphinidae > Stenella > Stenella coeruleoalba. The sequence continues at coordinate 49,923,668 of NC_137150.1, forward strand.
GTTCGTCCTTGCCCTGCAAGGTCCAAATAAGGCAGGACAGCTGGAATAACCCTTTTCACGTTGGGGAGAGGCAGTTCTTCCCTGTTGAGGACAAGGCAAGACTGACAGTGAGGCAACATCAAGTTCCCTCTTGCTTCACCAACTTTAAGTATCCAGAGTCCACCACGGAGCAGCAGCTGACGATCCCTGTGATGGGTACAGAGAAGAGGGTGTGCAGCATCGACATGGAAACTGGGTTAAGAAAATCCCGGGGAAAAAATAGACAGCTAATTAGAGTTTTCAAATTAATATGCACAAACGGGAATGAATTTTCAAAGATGTTCCTTTTTCCTTTGTGCCAGAATTGGAGCCTTTTTCCGAGCACCAGAGAGTTACAGCCAACACAAGGATTTGGTGATAGAAAATAATACTTAAAAATTAATCATGAAAGAGCTATTACTTGAGCCCTTATAACATGCCAGGTAGATACTATGACTATCCTCATTTTACAGATTAGGAAAATGAGGCGCGAATACATTTAATAACCTGCCCTAGAGCACTTAGCAAGCAAGGGGACGGGGATGGTCAACAATTAAGTTCATACTCTTTAACTACCGCAAAGATGGAAGAAGAAACAGGAGTTTTCTGACTACATAAAGCTAGTATCATTCCCAACGCCACCAATTACTGTGTTAGTTATGTGACTTTAGTTTTTAACCTCTCTGAGCCCCAGTTCCTAATCAGCAAAACAGAGAACACTTAATTCTTTCAGTTGCTGTGAATTCTCAGAACATAAGTTTTCAACAAATAATAGCTGTTTTTATTATGCAGACCAGAGGGAAAATGATTAGGCTCACACAAATGAACCACAAGAAAGAGGAGGAAACCTAGAATCATCAGGAACACGAACACCCCTTGCCAAGCCCAGCAGGGAGATTGTACCTTAGACAGGGCTCCCTCTCTACAGCCTTGACCCCGTTTTAAACATGGACTGAGTATAACTCTGAGAGAGACTGTATAGCCTGTGTTCATAGCGCAAGGAATCAGTACACATTTTCCTTTTCCTTTTCCCTAGAGATACATAAATATGTAATAACATCATACAAAAATATATTTTTACTCGTATCCAAACTTTTCAACTCTAGTAGGTCCTTACATCTGATTCCAAGTGAAGTCCTCTTCAGACACAGCTCTCATTAAATCACTAGCTGGCTTCTGGGCTGTGAAAGGATCTTTAATGTTAATGGAGTAAAACCCAGGCTCCGCTGCCTGGCCACCTCTATACCTCACAGCAGAGATGCAGGCTTCTGTTCTAATCCTATCTCTCCTAATGCCTCATATGGAATTCTCCTTTTAGGAAGGATGGGGCCCCTCAGCCCACTTGCCCCTGGCTCCTTGCTCCTTCCCACTCCTGTATCTGCACCGGCCCGTTCCCCTGAGCACCAGCTCCTGTTCATTTTCTCCCATTCCAGTCCCCTCAATCTTTTAAGTCTCTGCTAAAGGGCCTCTTCTTCCATCAATCCTCCTGATATGGTCTGAATGGTTGCATCCTTCCCAAAATTCATATGTTGACATCCTAACTCCTAAGATGATAGTATTAGGAAGTGGGCCTTTGGGAAGTCATTAGGTCAAGACAGTGGGCCTCACGAATGGGATTAGTGTTCTTATAAAAAGAAAGCCCACTGAGAGAGTGGCATGGACATATATACACTACCAAATGTAAAAATAGATGGCTAGTGGGAAGCAGCCACATAGCACAGGGAGATCAGCTCGGTGCTTTGTGACCACCTAGAGGGGTGGGATAGGGAGGGTGGGAGGGAGACGCTAGAGGGAGGAGATATGGGGATATATGCATATGTATAGCTGATTCACTTTGTTATACAGCAGAAACTAACACATCATTGTAAAGCCATTATACTCCACTAAAGATGTTAAATAATTAATTAATTAAAAGGGGAAAAAGAAAAAAGAAAGCCCAGAAAGCTCCCTTGTCCCTTTCGCCACCTAAAGATGCTAGAAGTCTATGACTCGGAAGGGGACCCTCACTCAACCATACTGGTACCCTGATCTCAAAGTAGTGAATTTCTGTTGTTTATAAGCTACTCAGCCTGTGGTATTTTGTTATAGCAGCCTGAACAAACTAAGACACCTCCCATGACCAGTTCAGCTCCCAGTAATCTATTCTCTTCTTCCTCTAAAGTCCTACATGTGTGGCCTTCTCCTCTCCACTGCATATATGCATGGTTCAGTATTGTTATGTAACTACCCTTAGAGAAAATTCTTCTCTCCCCAGTGCTACCATATGCAGCTTGAGAGAGCATATATGGTTAAGGGTATAGGTTTATAACGGGCAAATCTGAAGTCAAATCCCAGCTCTCCAATTTTCTAGCTCTATGACCTTGAGCAAGCAAATTAAGCTCTCTAAATAGTATTTTCCTCCCCTGTAAAACAGGATAATAATATTAGTTACCTTCTATGGCTTGGGGGAGGATTCATGCAGATACATATAAGTGCTTAATAATGTCTGCTACAATTATTATCAATATCCATTTCTCACACATTTTTTCTATCCCCCAGAGCATCAACCATCTAATCTATTTCTCTGTCTACCTACCTATTCATCCATCCATCCATCCATCCGTCCATCCATCCATCCATCCATGCACCTATCTATGTTAGACATTCAGTGAATGTTTGCCAATTGCCTCAGTAAGATGCACGAATCCTTCTCAAACTTCCATTTCTCCAAGAAGCACAAAGCTGTTTCTAGTGTATTAATCTGGCATTGAAACTCAAGAAGATTCTCCGGATAGGATCTCATACTGAGCATGCTGATTTCCAGGAGGCTGAAAAAGGAGTGAAAAGGGATCATTTCCTTACTTCAGATATGCCAGTTTGAAGAACAGCTGAATAATTCATTATGTCCTTTAAGGTGCACTGATCAGACTCTGCTCTTTGAGAAGCATTTTACCTTGAAGTAACTATTTGTCATTCCCCTTTCAAATGAGAGGTAGATAATAGACTGCTGCTGTTTAGCGAAACTATAACAAAGGTCTAAATGATAATAATACCTTAGAGTGCACCACAGTTTATAAATAATACCTTAGAGTGCACCACAGTTTATAAAGCACATTCAATCCATCATCCCCTTCCATCTTTCCAGCAGCCCCGTCAGACACCCAGAGGGCTTATCTTAGTGTGACAAATGGGAATGCTAGAGAAGGTTCGAGAGCTTTCCCTCATGCCAGTTTGTTGGTTCAAATCTTCCAACTCCTAGTTCAATGTTCCTTTTATGGTACCACAGGATTTAAAACTATTGGCACATCTTTACAAAGAGATGCCCAGCTGGAACGAGCAGAACCCACTGGTAACTGTATTTTGGCTAAAGTACTTGTACCTTGTACCTTGGAGATAGGAATGAAAAGCAAAATTGTCAAATGCTATTTAATGCAGGTTTATACCACATGGGACTAAGTGGGGGACCTCAGTTAAAGTCTATTTTTACACTAGCCATTTTCAGGGTCTTCCATACTTGTTCTTGCAGTAAGGTAGGTGCATACAGCTCCAACCTGCAGGAGTTTCCTGTTACCACACTCAGCAGGGACTGCATTGAAATACTCTTCCTACATCCAGTTTTCTACCAGGCTCCCCTCACTCACAGCCCTCCAGCTGCCCAGCCAGTCTCCTGGCTCTCCTCAGACATACAGAGGATGCTCCCCGTGAGTACCTGTTCAGGGACCACCCCACCGCATGGCGTGCTGCCTTACTTCATTCACACCTCTGCATAAATGTCACCTCAAAGAGGCCTTCAGCCCATCTCATCTCATCAGCATCCCCCCACATACTCTGTTAACACTTTCTGTAACGTTTCATCATGGTATTTAACACTATGTGACATTTGACAAATTTTTTCTCTCTGTGTTTATCAGTGGTCTCCCCACTAGAACGTAAGCTCCCATGAGGGCAGATCTCTGTATAGTTCACCAGCACTTACAATGGTGTCTGACAATAGGAAGCTCCCAATAAAAATGTGTTGAATAAAAGGAAGGCAGCCTATAAACTTCCCTGTTTAAAACCTCTACTTCTTCCAATTTGAAAGGATTCTTATGCATGAAACCAAAAGAACAAAACCCAATCTCACAACTAGGATAAATGCAAAGAACAGTGAATGCTATGCATGGGACACAGCACAAGGAGGCAGAATCCCTGGTACCAGAACAACCACAATTTCAACTGTTACAAACAGGTTACATCACTGGAGCTAATGCCATTCAGTTGATAAGAACAGATTAATGACTTACACACCTCTCCTACCCCAGCCAACTGGGCTCTCAGAAGTGCCTTAGGCAATATCACATGCCTCAGGCTATCCTGCTGGAAAGAGGGCCAAGTTATTTCTTGGGTTTTGCATGTATGACAGTAAGCTGGCATTCATCAAGTGAGAGGAGAACAACGTGACATCACGAGCTCCAATCTGATGCAATAAGAACTACTCAGCATAGGCCATGAAATGTACTCTTGCTAAAAGTATTTAACCTGAATGGAATTATGAGAAAATCATCACATGTCCAGAATGTGGGACATCCCACAAGACAACTGGTCAGGAATCCCCAAAAAATTAATGTCAGGAAAATCAAAAAACACAGGAAGATTCTTCTAGATTAAAAAAAAATGCAAATCAAAGCTACAATGAGGTATCACCTCATACCAGTCAGAATGGCCATCATCAAAAAATCTACACACAGTAAATGCTGGAGAGGGTGTGGAGAAAAGGGAACCCTCTTACACTGTTGGTGGGAATGTAAATTGGTACAGCCACTATGCAGAACAGTTTGGAGGTTCCTTAAAAAACTAAAAATACAGCTACCATATGATCCAGCAATCCCACTCCTGGGCATATATCAGGAGAAAACCATAATTCGAAAAGATACATGCATCCCAATGTTCACTGCAGCACTATTTACAACAGCCAGGACATGGAAGCAACCTAAACATCCATCAACAGAGGAATGGATAAAGATGTGGTACGTATACACAATGGCATATTACTTAGCCATAAAAAAGGACAAAATGTTTGCAGCAACATTTGCAGCAACACGAATAGACCTAGAGATTGTCATACTGAGTGAAGTAAGTCAGGCAGAAAAAGACAAATATCATATGATATCACTTATATGTGGAATATAAAAGAAAGGGTACAAATGAACTTATCTACAAAACAGAAACAGAGTTACAGATTTAGAAAACAAACTTATGGTTACCAGGTGGTAAGGAGGGGAGAGATAAATTGGAAGATTGGGATTGACATATACACACTACTCTATATAAAATAGATAACTAATAAGAACCTACTATATAGTACAGGAAACTTTATTTAATACTTTGTAATGGCCTATATGGGAAAAGAATCTAAAAAAGAGTGGGTATATGTATAACTGATTCACTTTGCTGTACACCTGAAACTGACACAACACTGTAAATCAACTACACTCCAATAAAAATAAAAAATAAAAATACTAGGTTGGATCCTGGATTGGGGAAATATAGCTATAAAACTGAGGAACTGAAAAGTTGAATATGGACTGCATAGGTTACAAAAGCCTTATCAGGTACACCTATTTGCTTTATTTAAAGTCAAGATACAATTTATCATTAGTCACCCACAAGTAATTATTATGTATTTTCCACATACATCATGTCCTTCTCCAGTTACATACATCTGGTCACAATAAGATCTATATCCTGAGCTCAACAGGGCTTAGACTCCACAGGGCATCTTTAATGTTAATTGGAGGAGACAGGACTTGTAAATCCTTATTTACAAGATGATTATGAAGCATGTATTTCCTAAGCCTGTCTGCCTTTTGTACTTCTATTATTCTTTTTGTGTATTTCTCTCTCTCTCTGTCTCTCTCACCATTAACATTTAGTATACTTCTCGTTAAATACTACTTCAACCATTAAATTGTAAATTCCTTGAGTAGAAGTGATACCTGGTTCATCTTGGCATTCCTTGAGGCTAACACAATGCCTCACGTGGAGTACATAGCTCACAGGTACATAGGTTGTTGGATTTTTTTAACTAATATTCTTGAATTTAGACTGTGTAATGACTGTTTATTTGCTTGAATTTTTAAATGACCCTGAATCTCTCTGTGCTACAAAAGGTACCGAGGAACTAATACATCGTTCATATTTTGCAGCGTACATTCAATTGCCAAGCCTCTTATATATTTCATGAAATGTTTAACAATAAAACTATTCTTCACATCTCAAAAAGATGTTTTTTGAAGAAACTGGAAAATCAAAACATTCTTTCCATGTATAAAAAATTCAATAAGTGACTCAGTAAGTCAGTATCACACCTTATTTCAAATTGAGATGGCATTAGGAATATTTAGTGTGTTCTTTTGAATACTCTGCTAACAAGGCTTGTTTCACCAAATCATCCTCACATCATGATTTATACACCTTCTGCATTCACATCAACTGCATCTTCACTCACCCTCTTCAATGAGAAATTTTACAGTTGCTTATTTCTTTGTACGTATTGAATTGATTCCGGTATTATGAAAGGTGTTATAACATTTAAAAATCATTTAACCTTCTGCTTTTCATCTCACACCTTGCTTTTTTCATTTCCATTTCCATTTGTGAATCTTGACATTTGTAAATTTCTTGGATCATCAGGCTCTGAGACACTCACATTCTACCTTACTGAAATCAGACTGCTCACTGAACTTCAACAATGATATGTCTTTTATACGAACACTCTTTTGTGTCAACCTCCAAGACCACTACCTTTGCTGGGGCCTCATGCACCCCCTTCCTATAATCAAAATGCTTTGCAAGACAAGTTTTCTCCAAGGCCACATAGCATATCCCGAAGAATTACAATGACCTAGTTCTAGAACGTCACTCCACATAGATTTCAGCCAGTGGCAAACTATATATGAAGCATCTTTCCTTCAGCAACTGAGCCTCATTTCTAAGAACCAATCCCTCTTTGAGAGGCTAACCCAGTGGAAATCAAGCCCTGGGAGAAAAATAGACTGTGTTTGGTCTGGGTCTAGCCAGCTGCACAATCTTGAGAAGTGAGTCTCTGAGCTTCAGCTTCCTCATCTTTATAATAAAGCCATTAGACTAGGTCACCTCTCACTTGCTTTCCAATTCTAAGGTTCCATAATTCCATTGAGTGCTCCTATGTGGGACAGAGAAGGGAACATGATTATCAAACTTCAAAAATACCGCATAAACCTTTGGGTAGCTCTTCCGTATTTTGCTACCTGAATGTATTTTGGGTACTCTGGCAACTTCCAAAATGATCTACACGTAACCATAGAGGTTAAAACGTGGCCCAAACCATATGATCCAGCAATTCCACCCTCAGGTCTATAACCAAGGGAAATGAAAACATATGTCCACCCAAAACTTGCACACAAATGTTCATAGCATTATTCATACTAGGCAAAAAGGGACAACAAGACAAATGTCCATCAACTGATGAATGGATACACAAAATGTGGTATACATGTACAATGGTATATTATTCAAAAAGGAATGGAATACTGATATGTGCTACAACAATGAATGGATATTGAAACTATTATGCTAAAGAAGCCAGTCACAAAGAACCACATATTATATAAATCTTATTTTTATGAAAGGTCCATAATAGGCAAACCTATAGATACAGAAAGTAAATTAATGGTTGCCTAGGGCTGGAGTGAGGAGGGAGCTGGAGGGAAATGGGGAGTGACTATAATAAGTAAGAGGTTTCTTTTTGGGGTGATGAAAATGTTCTAAAATTGGTGATGGCTATACAGCTCTGTGAATATACTAAAATCCACTGAATTACACACTTCAAATGGATAAATTGTATGTTATGTGAATTATATCCCAATAAGACTGTTTTTAAAAAATAAACAATCATGGCCCCAGATTACTACTTAAAGATGAAAGAATAAAGACTTTTTGAAAGCCCTGGGTTTAAATCCCACCACTCTCACTCAATAGCTGTGTGGCCTTGGGCCAGTCTTTTAACCCCCAGTTCCCCTAATCTGTGAAGTGGGGGAAAGCACTGCAGTCATTCTCAGTTGGCATGAGAATTAAATGAGGTGATACACAGTGTCCAACATACACCAAGCACTTAATAAATGATGGCTATTGTGGATTTTATTATGATTTCATCAGTAGAAGACCAGGCTATCTATGTTTTGAAATGAATTTATTTCAAAGCTCGGGCACTGAATGTGACTGTAAGTTTTTAGCAGCTCGTGCGTAAGTAGAAACACTCATTTTCCATTGTCTGACAACAGTAATCAGTGCCACTTACCCGTAAGCTGACCATCCTATGAGTGCATCTGTGGCTCAAGAAGAGGCACATCAGTAAAATCAAAATGACCCTTAGCATAGGTAGTTCCAATGGGGAATAACAACAAATTTCCAGGTGGTCAAAATACTTCAATGATTTATGCCCAGAACTCATTCCCCCGTATTTGCTGACTGACTTAATTCACGCCTGACTTGTGAACATTTTTATTTCCACCAGCATTTAATAAGTGTTTGGTAAGACAAGCCCAGTACTGGCCTCTGGGGCAACAAAGAAGGAGGAGAGCAGGTCCCTGCCTTCAGGGAGTTTGTATTCTAGCATTCAGTCCCAAACTAATTTAAAAATTTACTTTCACTTTAATTTTCCCACTATGCCAGCTCTCCATACGAAAAACAGTAAAACTGCTTATTATACAAAGGCAGGTGGCGAAAAGGGCAGCAACACTCAAGGTGGTGCCCATCTTTCCAAGCATAGAGGCCTAGTTCCACTGTGAACCCAGAGGAAAGAACTCCACACCAGGAGGTGAGAGGTCAGAGATCAATCCCCAGCTGCCAGCTACACCACGGAAGGGCCATGAGGCCAAACCACTTCAGCCTTTGTGCCTGTTTCCCTCACTAAAATACAAAGGGCCTAGCCTAGACAGTAAAGTAAGTATCTCCACCACTTAGGTCAAAAAAATGCTTATACTATTGCACATACATTTTTCCAGCTTTCTTGAGATATAATTGATATATAACATTGCACAAGTTTAAGGTGTATAAGTTAAGGTGTTTATTATGAATTGACATGTATATATTGCAAAGTGATTACAGTAAGGTTAGTTAACACGTCCATCACTAGTTGTACATAAACTGAGCACCAGTGACCATTCTAGTTCTCAGTATAAATTAATAAATTGCTACAATATCCTGTACAAGATGCAGAACACTCCACCACACACACACACACACACACACACACACACACACACACACACACACACACACACACACTAGAAAACACAAAGTGAGATTCCTGAGCCTGAATGGCAGAAATGACCCATCATGGTAATTTCACCCATGTGAGTCAAGTCCTCTCAGGAGACAGCCTACCAGCCTATCACCTAGAAAACACACACTTCTTTCCATGGCCCTTGCATGGTACTGTGTATAAAGTGATGCTATGGGTTCAACTTTGACACATGTTCTCTGTCAGAGGTCGTAGTATTATCAGCCTTTTGGTGCCCATGGTCGTACACCACAAATAGGCACCGCCCCACTCACCATTTGATTGTACACACAAATACATATGTGTTTATATACATGCAATCATATACACACACTGTTTACAGTTGGGCCATTTACTTCTGTGAATTAGTAAATTAGATTATAAACATGAAAACAATATTTATATAGCTTTTAAAAACCAGCTAAATGGTGTCTGCTTTAATTCAATAATTATTCATTGTTTTTCAAAATCTCTACTTTCTCAGAATATCTTCTGTTTTATTACTTTTTTAAAAGCACTGTTGTCAGAAAAAAGGAAAATACCAAGGGGGGAAGGTGGGGGTGGGGGAGTGGTGGTGGGATGAATTGGGAGATTGGGACTGACATACATACACTAATATGTATAAAATAGGTAACTAATAAGAACCTGCTGTGTAAAAAATAAATAAATAAAATAAAATTCAAATTAAAAAAAAGGAAAATCAACTTATTTTTGGTAGTTATCCATTCATCAAATACCTAATATGGACCAGAAACTGTACTGCACACTGAGATACAAAGATGAGTAAGTAATGAGGACCCTAGTTAGCTTTAACCCTTGAAGAGCTCAGTCTGGTCAAACTGTGGTAAAAAAAATTTTTTTCAATTAATAGTATTTTTTCAGCTTTATTGAGATATAATTGACATATAACATTGTGCAAGTTTAAGGTGTACAACCTGTTGATTTAATACACTTACATATTGCAAAATGATTACCACTATAACATTAGCCAACACCTCCATCAAGTCATATAATTACCATTTCTTTTTGTGGTGAGAACATTTAAGATCTATTCTGTTAACAACTTTCAAATACATTATTGTATTTCAAATACGATAATGCTGTACATTAGATCCCCAGAACTTAATCATCCTCTAACTGGAACTCTATACCCTTTGACCAACATCTCTTCACTTCTCCCACCACTCAGCCCCAGAAAAAAAAAATTTCTTAATGAAACTAATTCTCTTCATTGACATAATAATGAGTTCTTGTTAGTGCTCTAACACTTCCCAAATGGGTTGGCTGTGAGTAGCTGAAATCTTCAGAACTTTGCAATCCTCCTCTGCATAAATGAGAAGGCAGACTAAGAAGCTAATCACATCCCTTCTCCAATGAGAATATGTGATTCTAACTGCCATTTTAAACCAGGCTGAACTTTCCATCTGTTTTCCATGGCTAAAGCTGCAGACGTTTTGGCCAATGTGCAAATCAATCAATGCATGGCATCCTGTCAATATGTGAATAGTTTCTTATTGCACAGCTATATAAACCTGTGCACCTGTTACTAAACAGAGGAAATGACTACAATTACGTAAATCCTTTAAAACCAAACTCTTTATATTAAAACATAATCTGAATTCATACAAACTGGTATATTGCGTTTATGTGCACTCTCATTCAATTATATATGATTGATTTGTGTGCTTTAGAAGGCAATGAAGTTAATATTTGTTTTTAATGTGCATGTACTAACTTCCATGAAAACCACAATTTAAGCAACCTGCCAAATACCGAAACATGGTTACACAAACTAACAATTTTTCTCAAATAGATGTTCATAATGTTATATATAGTAACACTAATTCACACAAATATAAATGCCAACTTTTTAGCATCTCTTTGGCTAAATATAGATAAGTATGCATAATTTATCTACAAATTCTAATTTTAAGAAATTAATATTTAACGCTCATGCTATATTTATTACCCAGACCTACAGAGTAAATATTAACCCTTAATTCTATGCAGAAAACATCTCATTGGTAACTTTTTCCATTTTTAAACAAAAAAGTTTTAATGTGAACAATGGGTTCTATCATCAAAAAGATAAGAAATGACAGCACCATAAATGTAAAAATGCATATTTTTTAAACATCAAAATCATCTTGGAATACATATAAGCCTATTTTAAACAGGAATGAGTTTTATTCAGTTCTATCTGGCCTCAAATCTCTCCCCACTTTGACTGGAGCACCATTCTCTCTAGACCCTCCAAATCTTCTTCCCTCCTTGGTATCTATCTGTCAACCCCTTCTCACAACACCCGACTACTGTCAACCATCCACTGCTTTCCTTATAAGGCCATAGACTATTCAAGTCCAGCCACAGATACCGGTGACTGAGGAGGGGAAAGGTTATGGTCACTGGAGCTGGGCAGGGCAATGAAGAGCAAGATCCAGGTGTCGAATGGTAGTCAACCTGGACAAATAATTACTCAAGAATGATGACGACAGTGGTGGCCACTATGGAAAACAGTAATGGAGTTTCCTCAAAAAATTAAAAATAGGACTACCATGTGATCCAACAATTCCACCTCTGAGTATTTATTCAAAGAAAACAAAAACACTAATTTGAAAAGATATCTGCAACCCCTCGTTCATAGCAGCATTATTTGCAATAGCCAAGACATGGCACAACCTAAGTATCCATCAATGGATGAATGGATATACACACAATGGAATATTACTGCACAATAAAAAAGAAACCATGCCATTTGCGATGAAATGGATGGACCTTGAAGGCATTATGCTAAGTGAAATGTCAGAGACAAATACTGTATGATCTCACTTGTATGTGTCATCTTAAAAAACAAACAAACAACAAAGAACAAGTTCACAGACAGAAAGAATAGACTGGGGATTACCAGAGGCAGGGGGTGAAGGGGTGGGTAAAGGTGGTCAAAAGATACAAACTTCCACTTATAAAATAATTGTCATGAGGATGTAATGTACAGCATGGTAGCTATAGTTAATGGTACCGTATTGCATATTTGCAAGTTAAGAGAGTAAATCTTAAAAGTTCTCATCACAAGAAAAAAGAAACTGTAACCATGGTGACAGATGTTAACTAGACTTATTGTGGTGATCATTTTGCATATATACAAATGTTGAATCATTATGTTGTACACCCGAAACTAATATAATGTTATATCAGTTATAACTCAATAAAAATAAAGACTTGATGAAGATAATAAACAAACCAAAAAAAAAAAAAGGAAAACTGATTGATGTAAGATCTTCAAAGATGAATGGAAGTGACCATTGGTCTTGGTAGATAGCAGACAAAAGGGATACAGAGTGATAAAGTATAAAATTCGGGAGCTACATTAAATAATTTCAAAGACGCCATTCACTGCTAACATCCTTTTGTTGACTGATTGGTTACTCTAACTGGGCCCTAAATACATCTCAAGAATCCTACTGTTTGATCTCCTGTAGATCCTTCAGCAGACTGCCCAGATAGATCTATTTTCATACCTTCCCTACCCTCCTGAAATCCCCAGTCACCTCCTCTGTATCTCAATAGATAAGCTGGTTTCCTTCTTTACTAAGAAGAATCAAGGTCATCAGAAAAGAGACTGCTCACACACTCTCCTTTCAATCTCAACTCTTAAATTTCCTCACCTATCTTCTCTACCTTTCTTCCTAATTTGAGAAAAATTCTTCTTGATTTCTAAGACTAAATCCTCTGCCTTTGACCCTCTTTTCTTAGTCAGGTATATTACAATGCCTCCACAATCTAAGAACTTGTACAAGTTTATTAACCTTATGAAAGTTTATTAATGTCGCCAATATTCAGTTTTCTTGGCTTTAAAATGGAACATAATGCCCACTGTGTAAGGCAGTTGTAAAATTTAAATACAGTAACACATCAACAGAGTCAGGTGCTTAACAAATAGTAGCTGTTATCATTACCCTCTAAGGCCTGTCTCCCTCAATTACCACGCACACGTTCTCTCATATTAATTAAAAATTCACTTAGAGCCAACTTTCGAAGAGGCATTCTAGCCACTGGGAATATAGCAATGAACCATACCAAGGGACAAATCCTTGCCCTCATGGAGTTTACAGCCAGGTAGGCAGAGACAGTCAATAAATAAAACACAGAAGTAAATTACATGAGTTAGAAGATGCTAAGCCCCACAGAGGTGCAATTTATGAAAGCAGGTCCTGGGAGCCCTCACTTAAAAGATGGCATGTGTGTAAGCAAAGACCTCAAAGAGGCGAGATGCCAAGCAGATACCTGGAAAAGAGCATTCCTGGAAGGGTTGAGGGATAGCAAAGACGCCAGTGTGGCTGACACCCGTGACGGGAAGGCAGCAGATGAGAGCAGAACAATGAGGGAGGTGTGTATGGGGACGCGAGGTGGGAGGTGCCAGGGCCCTGTAGGCCGTTGTAAGGAAATCAGCATTTACTCTGATCTAGTAAAAGAGAAGAAACCCCAGGTGAAATCTGTGTAGTGGCATGATCCAACGTAATCGTCATTAGGATCACTCCAGACACTGTGTCGAGGACAGACTCAAGGTCAAGGAAGCGGCTGGGAGATCAGTTAGGAGACTATCTCAGCAATTCAGGAGAAAGACGACAGTGGCTGGTAGTCAGTAGTTATGAGAGGTTGCGATTCTGGATACACTTTTGAAGGGAATGCAGTACCAAAAGAATTTTCTGATAGATCCGATGTGTGGTGTAGGAAAAGGGAAGAGCCAGTGATGACTCCCAAGGAAGGACAGAGTGGCCCTTTACTGAAATGGGTGAGACAGCTGGATCATGCCTTTATCTCTCCCCTACCATTGCTTCCTGGCCCCTGTCATCAACCACCCAAAGGTCTTCCTCACTTTAAGAAGAGGAAAGAAAGCATATTAGCTTTCTGCTGTCCTAATGCTTGACCCTACATTTCCTGCACAATTGAACCGTAACCACTGCCTTCCCTTAAGGACTCTCCCTCCTCTCCCACAAAAGACACCGCCTCTCCCCTTCCTTACAACACTCCTGCAGGGTCACCAGGGCATTCCAAGCATCCAGTCCAGCAGCTGCAATCCCCTTACAGCTGCAGCATCTGGCACTGCCTAACCCTCTCCTTCCTCAGATTCTCACCTCGGGAAGATGCTGTATCCTGATTTACTGTGGTGGCTGTGATCTTCCTTCCACACTCTCCCCTTTCTCTCTGACTGTCTCCTTTTATTTCTCTCAGATGTTACAGCCTCTGACTTTTCTCTGTCCCTCTGAAGCCACACTACTGGGACCTTACACGTACAGCTATTCAGACTGTCCCAGTTCCGTGCCTGGAACACTGGTGATTAGACAAATGAATCAATCAATCCATCCATCAATTGTCATATCTCTATATTTAGTTTTCACCTGTCTCCTAAGCTCCAGCGCTGTATCCACAGCCAGGAACTGCACATTCCTGCTAGAAGTCATGCTGCCCCGTCAAATTCCCCAGGCCCAAACCAAACACTCCACCTTATTCTAACTGCCCTGTTCACTTTAAGGATCTAACAATCCCAGCATAAAAACTTTTATTTCCGGGCTTCCCTGGTGGCGCAGTGGTTGGGAGTCCGCCTGCCGATGCAGGGGACGCGGGTTCGTGCCCCGGTCCGGGAGGATCCCACATGGCGCGGAGCGGCTGAGCCCGTGAGCCATGGCCGCTGAGCCTGCGCGTCCGGAGCCCGTGCTCCGCAACGGGAGAGGCCACAACAATGAGAGGCCCGTGTACCGCAAAAAAAAAAAACAAAAAAAAAACTTTTATTTCCTAAGCCTAGGATTTCTACAAGATCTTCCCTTCTCCCCTCTTCAATTTATTTTACAAGGCCACCATCTTAATTTTCTTAAACAATTTCCTTCATGCTGCTGATCTGATCAATGATATTTACTGGCTCCACATTACATCAGAAGTTAAGAGGGAAAGAGAAAGGAAGGAAGAAGGAGGGGGGAGCACAAGAGTATATGAGGGAGGCCTGATTTTGGTTATTTTTGCTTTTCTTTTAAAAGAAACTTTCAGACTTCCCTGGTGGCGCAGTGGTTAAGAATCTGCCCGCCAATGGGTTCGAGCTCTGGTCAGGGAAGATCCCACATGCTGTGGAGCAACTAAGCCCGTGCACCACAACTACTGAGCCTGTGCTCTAGAGCCCGCGATCCACAACTACTGAGCCCACATGCCACAACTACTGAAGCCCGTGTGCCTAGAGCCCGTGCTCTGCAACAAGAGAAGCCACCACAGTAAGAAGCCTGCGCACCGCAAAAGGAAGAGTAGCCCCCGCTCGCCGCAACCAGAGAAGGTCCGAGCACAGCAAGGAAGACCCAACGCAGCCAAAAATAAATAAATAAAATAAACAGGGGCTTCCCTGGTGGCGCAGTGGTTGAGAATCTGCCTGCCGATGCAGGGGACATGGGTTCGAGCCCTGGTCTGGGAAGATCCCACATGCTGTGGAGCAACTAGGCCCGTGAGCCACAACTACTGAGCCTGAGCGTCTGGAGCCTGTGCTCCGCAACAAGAGAGGCCACGATAGTGAAAGGCCCACGTACCACGATGAAGAGTGGCCCCCACTCACCGCAAGTGGAGAAAGCCCTCGCACAGAAACGAAGACCCAACACAGCCAATAAATAAATAAATAAATAAATAAATAAATAAATTTTTAAAAATGAATATCTGCTAAAAAAATAAATAAATTTATGTTAAAAATATTAAAGACTTTTAAAAATCCAGTCTCTACCGAGCTGTCCAATTTTATTCCAATTATTATTATTACTATCATTTTTACAAATGTCCCGCAAAAAACACTTTCTCCTTTCAGATGGTCTCTCTACCCCTCAGGCAAACCTTACCCATTCTCACCTCTGCACCACTGCTCACATAGTTCACTCTCTGGTTGTTCTCTCCTCCAGCTTCTCTTCTGTACCCTGTACAATCAACCCTTGGTATCTGAGGGGAGGGATTGGTTCCAGGACACCCCACTCTACCCTTAGACACCAAAATCCATGTATGCTCAAGTCCCTTATATAAAATGGTATAGTACTTACATATAATCTACCCACAATCCTCCAATATACTTTAAATCATCTCTAGGTTACTTATAATACTGAAAAAACATAAATGAGATGTAAGTAGTTGTACATATAATGCAAATGCTATGTAAATGGTTGCCAGCATGGGGCAAATTCAAGTTTTGCTTTTTGTAACTTTCTGGGATTTCCATCCCCAAGTATTTTCCATCAGAGGTTGGTTGAATCCACAGGTAGGGAACAAGCAGACACAGAGGGTGGACTCTCATATACACCCATCAAGGTCCTGCTCATATCTACCTTATCTTGCCCTAGAACTGCACACACACATCCCAACCAAGAACAGTCTGCAATACTCCTCCCCTAGAATTTACTGACCTTACCACTCCTATGTCACTTATAACACTGGTTCTCAAAGTGTGGCCCTGGCACCAGTAGAATCAGCGTCACCTTGTTAAAATGCAAATTCTTGGGCATCACCCCAGACTTACTGAATCAGAATCTCTAGAGCTAGTGTCCAGCAATCTGCTTTACCAAGCTCTCCAGGTGAGGCTAATGCAGGCTGAAATTTGAGAACCACTGACTTATAAAATACTGCCTTACATTATTTTATTTTACCAACTGAATGCTATGCAAAATACCAAGGACACTATCTAGGGTATAGCCGTCTCTCAAGAAACTTGAGTTTGCAATACTGTTTTAGAAGTATCGTCCCATTAAATATCAGGTGAATTTTGCTCCCATCCCCTAATTTTAGGGAAAAAATTTAGACTAAAAAACCAAAGTGTGCAAGCTTTTAACATGAGCCAAGAAAATAAATTAATGTTGCTTTACTCAAGAGCTTATTTAAATATTTTAAATTTAATATTAAATAGCATGAAAATAAATTATTTTATCTGACACTAAATATTTTAATATTAAGTAAATAAACAGAGAATCTTCTTTTATATATCAACTTTAGAAAAATAGTTCCAAAGGCCTGAGGTTGTACTTTAATGATGAATACAGGAAAAGGTAGCTAAATAAAAACTACCTGCCACAAGATGATCAGACCGTAATTTTAAACAATTTGTATGTTAGATAAGATGAAAAGTAGAACCAAGTCAAATTGAACCAGGTTTAATGTGCTTTCAGGGAATTCAGTAATAATGAGTTACACTTATTTAATTGGTCTACCCTACTTGTTTTGGCTATTTAGACAACCATATTTAAGAACAATTAAATTAAAAGGGCCCAGAATGATTTTTTTTTCCTCCTGGAATAAAATAAAATGAATAACAGTAAAAAATATCTTGCAATATTACAATATGTTCAATTTAATCCCTAAAAAAATACTCTTTTATTCATGTCTACTGTGAACTGTGGTATTAGATCTTAGCATATTTTTGTACATTTAGTCTCTTTGGAGTTTTATTGCCAAAAAGTCCAGGGTTCCATACGAGTACAGTCTTTTTAGTGTATGTATACACAAACACACACACATATATATACTATATATATAGTATATATATATATACTATATATATAGTATATATATATATAGTGTGTATATATATATTTATTTTTATATATATATATATATATATATATATATATATATGCTTTTTAAATGAACAGAAAGACTGGAAAAGGCAATGCCAAAATAGGAGGAGGAGTTACATCTCAGAGAGGATTACACATAATTTTTTCACTCCTTCTTTATTATTTTTGTAACACCCATTTTTTTCAATCTGCATATATTAACTTTAAAATCTAAAAAAACACTTTTAAGGACATATTTTATATTTTATGTAAGCAATAGTACAGTAGCTTATTTCTATAATTAGGATAATTTTTTATTAGTATTTTTATATCTATCATCTCAT
This sequence comes from Stenella coeruleoalba, assembly GCF_951394435.1. NCBI lineage: Eukaryota > Metazoa > Chordata > Mammalia > Artiodactyla > Delphinidae > Stenella > Stenella coeruleoalba. Next base: position 49,941,874 of record NC_137150.1, read on the forward strand.
TTAACCCTCCAAATGGCCCTGAGATCGGTAAAGTCATTATCCCCATTTTACAGATAAGAAAACTGAGTCACAGAGAAAATAAGTATATTGTACACAGGATTCAAGTACATGCAAACTGCCATTCAAATTCACTAAAGTCACACACCGGGAAGCTGTCACTCAGGCTGGCAACTTCCACCTTGCCTTTTGGCAAATCCTGGGACTGGTTCATCACCTCTTTTAGGGAATGTATGAACAGAAAATACAACAGCAATAATAGCTCTGTGACACTGGGACATTAGTCCACTTCTCTTAGTCTGCATTACGTCCTGATGACTTAAAAGAAAACATAAAAACCGTATGACATATAAAAATTTTAGAATGCACCTTCATGGTGTCCCCACAATGTAGAACTGCAAGAGGAGATGGCCTCCTTAAGACTGAAGCAAGCAGCCAAAGGGAAGAAAAGACTGAGATGAGGACAGAAATGAAATAAGAACACAAGGAAGCCTAAAATGCAAATGGAAAAGTGGAGGTAGTACAGACAGAACTAACACTGTGGAAATACCAGCCACGCTGTGAAAGACAAACATGAAACACTACCAGATGCAGTTTTATAAGGCAGATTTAAAAAATGAAGATAGGAAAGGAGACATAAAGGGACCACAGGGGACAGAGATCCAAACAAAGCAAATAGATATTTATTCCACAGGAAGAAATTCAACAGAGAATAATAAAAATGGTAAAGGTAAATATTTATGCATGGACCAAAACCAGCTCCCAGAAGCAAAAATGCACTCAGTTCCAAGCAAAATAACTGAAAACAGACCCCACCTGTGCCCCAAAAAAGTAATTTCAAGTACTTTTTAAAACTCATACAACTAATGAGGCAGAAAATCAGGTTAACTATAAAGTAATATCACCAGCCCCAAACCTCTCTTTCACAATATTTAACACCACAAGCCAATGATCCACCTCCAAAGTTTGGTGAGGAAAGTGTTGTGATAAAATAATTGTATTCCCAAATTACTGTGTATGAAGAAAGGGAAAAGAAAAATTTTAAGCTATGCCAGAACTCATAAAATATCAAACATACATAATATTCCTTAAAAATAAAAGGAAAGTACATTCCAGCTAACTGATAAATCATAATTCGGAACACAAGAATATAATAGAGAAAAAAAACAACCACTTTAGTGTAACCAATCTAATGCAAATCACAAAAAGCATCCTTGAAAAACAATACTTTGTTTGAATATATTCAAATATTAATTTAAAATGTAATCTTTTAAAAATAAGAAGGATATAGTATTAAGTTGAGATCAAAGAAAATCTCAATCTGTAATATCAGGTTGAATTAAACACTGGGAAGTGCAGGAGAAGCATCGGATCAGAGTAGGGGAAATGAGGTTTCACTCTTTATTATGCAACAAGGACATTAAAGGATCTCATTTTACTATTAATTTGCATAATTAGAGAACTACAGGTTTAAGTATGTATTTAAATTGTATGTTTGAAAACAGTTTACACAGAAAAACAAAGCAGACACTAAGGAAGGTGGAATTAAAAACATAACAGAAGATCAAACATATCAATAAAACCAAATGGTTTAACTCTCTTGAAAACTCAAAAAAAAAACCCAAAAAGAAACAAAAGAAAACCCTTAGATTAGGTTCAAAAACAAAATGTTACTATATGTTGCCTACAATGAAATAAATCAAGACAAAGTCTAGAAATAAAAAAGGAAGATCAGGGCTTCCCTGGTGGCGCAGTGGTTGAGAGTCCGCCTGCCGATGCGGGGGATGCGGGTTTGTGCCCCGGTCCGGGAAGATCCCACATGCCGCGGAACAGCTGGGCCCGTGAGCCATGGCCGCTGAGCCTGCGCGTCCGGAGCCTGTGCTCCGCAATGGGAGAGGCCACAACAGTTGAGAGGCCGGCGTACCGCAAAAAAAAAAAAAAAAAAAAGGAAGATCAAGTACATCAAGCAAAAATACAAAGAAAAAGTCAAGAAACCAAAAATAATTCCTAGAAAAAGTCATTACCTAAGACAGAGTGTTTTTATATTAATAAAAATCTTAATCTACTATGAAGTTATAACTGTTAAAACTTTTATACAGCAAATAATACAATATAGACATTTATAACACACACAAACACAAATGACAGAAACAAGTTTTACCGGGAGGCTTGGAAGCTGTTCTTGTCTGATAATTCTTTCAGATGACATTTAGAATCATTTTGCCAAGTCCTAAAACAAATTCCTGCTTGATATTTTTATTGAAATCCCATATTCACATGAGAAGAATAGATACCTTTACATTACCAAGTCTGCTATCCAGGAACATGGGGTATCTCTGCATTGACTCAAGTCTTCTGTATACTCCTTGCTGTGATTTAAATTTTCCTTCATATAGGTCCTGCAGAGTTCTTGGTAAATTTATTCCCATATATTTTGCCATTTTTGTTATTAAAGCTATCATTTTTTTCAAATGTATTTTCTAATTGGTAATTTTGTCTGGCTAATAAGAATGCTACTGATTTATGATACTTATTTTGTAACCAACCACACTGAATTATTACTGTTCTAATAATTTTTTTCAGTTGACTCTTCTAAGTTTTAAAGGCACCATTTGTATAAAATGACGATATTGTCCCTATCATCTAATACTTATAACTCTTGTTTCTTCTATGCCTTGCCTTATTTCAAATGGCTAGAATTTTCAGAACATACTATATATATATATATATATATAAAATTATTGATCCTTATCTTAACCCAATGTCCTTCTGTGGTCCCTGATTTCAAAAGAAATATATATCAATTAGGATGTTTGCAACTGCAAGTAAAAGAATACACAACTATAAGTGGCTTAAACAATGAGGAAATTGTTAGCTAGTATAATATGACGTCTGGAATCAGGCCAGTTCCAGGGTTGATTAATTCAGCTGTCCAACATGTAGGGACCTGAGTCCGTTTTTCTGTGACTCTCCAAGCTCTCCCCTCATGGTTACCAGATGGCTCCAGCAAATCTAAGCATCACAGTCTTACAGACGATTTCCAAGTCCAGGACAGGGAAAGTCTCGTTTGTACAAACCCATTTGTAAAAGTGAGGAAAGTCTTCCCAGGAGCTCCCAGGAAGGATTCCCCCAGGCCCCTCACTGGCCAGGGTTGTGTCATGTGACTTGCCTAAACTCATCATCAACAACAGAAAAACGGAAGCCAAGGGACTGGCTTAATCTATTCCACCCCCTCTATGCTGGGGCTGGGGAGGGGGTCCACTCCCCTGAGAACATGGGAGGGGTAAAAACCGAAACAAACTCAGAGTTTTGACAGCAAGAAAGGAGATGGGAATGGCTGATAGGCTGGTAATCAACAGCGCCTCCCACACAGAGTTTCTGGTTTTTAACAACTAGATGTGAGGTGGGCTGTTGGTTTCAGACACATTCTCTATCAAGTTAAGAAGAATCCCCCTATTAATAAGAGTAATAGGGAAAGTAAGAGTTAGTTTAATAAGAGTGGTGTTTTTTGTTTTGTTTTGTCTTTAAATCAAGAATGACTACTAAAGTTTACCCATATCTTTTATGGCAGTTGAAATAATTCCAGAGTTAATATCCTTTGGCCTACTAATATGTTGTATTCACAGATATCCTGAAACCGAAGCAAGGATATTTTAAAGCTTAAAAGTTTTCAGTTCCAGGGACTTCCCTGGTGGTCCAGAGGTTAAGATTCAGTGCTTCCACTACTGGGGGCACGGGTTCGATCCCTGGGTGGGGAACTAAGATCCCACATGCCACGCAGCACAGCCAAATTAATTAATTATTTTCTTTAAGTTTTCAGTTCCATACTGATTAGCAATTTTTAGACTTTCTCATACAAAGCAGGACACATACACTGCTGCTTACTAATAAACAATGCTTCGTACACGTATGATTTTTTTCATATCCTATAACAGAAAAACTGGAGAAAAAGACTGGAGTCAGAGGGTGGCAAGCAGGAGAGAAAGCTTGTTCTGGGGTGGGGATAGCAAGGCAGAAGGGCACAGGAAAGATGCAAAGGCTACTTCTAAGGAACAACCCATACTTCATCCACATCAATGTTTTGTATCACTGGCACTCCCACCACAGAATCCTTGTGAATTTCTTCAAGGTATTTCAGCTCCCTGGACATCTCAGTGCCCATCTTATTCCACTTCCCCCACATTCCTTGCCTCTACACAACTAACCATCCACCCCAGCGCTCCTAATGAATATATCTATTTTTCTATCTGTCTCTAACTCTCACTTTGGGCTTCTTGAGAGCAGAACCTGTACCTTGTGAACCTACCTACATACACCCAGTTGCTTTCTCTGCTCCAGATTCACAGTGGGCTTTCCAATTATTTGAAAAAATGATGCTGGTATTGAATGTGTTGAATACTTTATCATGCATTTATAATATGGCAAGCACTGTCCTAAGTACTTTATATGAAATACAGTATTTTTATTTTTTAATTTATTTTATTCAAGTATAGTTGATTTACAACATTGTGTTAACTTCTGCTGTAATGAAATATGTTTTTTAAATTCTTACAGTATTCCTAGGTATAGTATTATTATCTGCATTTAACAGGTGTGGAGAAAGCCTAGCGAATTTACACAACTTGCCCCAAGTTGCAAAGCTTTTAAGCTGTAGGGCCAGGACTCAAATCCAGAGTCTGATCCCTGATGTAACCTCTAAGCCATTCTGCTTCTTGTGACTCTGAAAACAAATGACATAAGCCCAAATTATGTCATGGTCACCTCTCATACAGGTTACTCTCCGTGGAACTGCCAAAAATGTTCTGGTTGAATTCACTGCCAGGGTGTCATCTGGAGAATCCTAACCAGATGCCAGGGGCCACCATCATTCATTGACACTCCCTGATTTTAGAAGGACTGAGAACAAGTTGAAGATTTGACCTTTCCAGCAAAGTTGAGGACCAAACCTCTGCCCTAACCAAGGCCAGCATGAGCCACCAGCCTGCGCCACCTGCCTGCGCCACCTGCCTGCGCCACCTGCCTGCCAGCCCCCGGCTCAACATCTGCATCGGAATAGGCAGTGGATCCACTTCGCCATCCTTTCCCATCCTCACACAGAGCCCTTGGTGCACCTGCCCCCTTGGGATCCCTCGGCCAGGTTCTCAAGAATCTCAACACACCTCAAAACGAATGAAATCAAGTGCGGCTGTATACACGTCATTTCCCCTCTCCTTTTTTTTTTTTAATTAATTAATTTTTTGATACGGACCATTTTTAAAGTCTTTATTGAGTTGGTTACAATATTGCTTCTGTTTTATGTTTTGGCTTTTTGGCCACGAGACATGTGGGATCTTAGCTCCCTGACCAGGGGTCGAACCTGCACCCCCTGCATTGGAAGGCGAAGTCTTAACCACTGGACTGCCAGGGAAGTCCCTCCCCGCTCCTTTTATTACTGCCCCAAAGCCTATAAAAGCTTAGAATCTATTAATTCTATGTTTATAGCAGGAATTTCTACTCATTATTACCCAAGAAAGCAAGAGTCAATTTAATACACTTGATTTCAAAGATTCTATCCAATGATGCCAGGCTCCATTACAGTCATATCGGCTAATTACTGTGAAGTGCAGCAGTCTACATTTGTAAAACAAAAAAGTATCCAAGCTGAACAGGCAATACCCGGTAGAGAACATGGAGATATGGGGATAGGCTTGTTGCTGAACTGTAATCTGCAGACCTGATGGGAAAAGCTCCCCCTCTAGCTTGCTCTGTTCGCTGCATGCCAGTTAACTGCCATGGGCCTTATCCCCCTACATCTGTAAGAAAGGAACCACAAGATGCAGAAAGCACTCACTAAAGCTAATCAATATTTAGAAGTTGAAAATAAAACAAACAAAATAGACGGATTTCAGCACAGACAAAGGAAAAGAGCTTTTTTCTTATGCCCCCAAGACTTAGTTCTAGGCTAATACCTCTCTGCTTCTGGGATGCTCTGGGATTTATAGCTGCAAGAGATACTCAAGCACCTTAGCCAACGAAGAATAGCTCAGTCCTTCCTTCTGTCCCAGAGCAGACCAGCCAAGGGCAGAACTCTCTCCCACAGCAGTCAGTCAGTGAGTCTACTGCCAGGGTTGGCCCCATCATTCCCAGCTCTTATTAGGTAACTGAAACCCCTTATCTGCTGACCACACCAAGAGGCAATCCTGGAACTTCATCTGATGCCCCTGGGCTAGGGAGAGAATCTTTCTCTTTCATACACTTCTCCAAAGTAAGCTTAGAAGGTTTCAGATGACTTCATTCAGCAGATATCCGAGTGCCCACAATGTGCCACAAATGACAGGTGCTGAGGAAATCCAGGGGATGGACACCCAGCTGATTAGGAGCTAGCTATCCAGTACCACAATGTAACACAATGTCCTTTACCCTGCCTTCCTGCTAGTCATTGGTGAAGCTGCCCCACATGCAGTGCCTTTTAAAGTCCATGGAACAAAATAGGGACTATAATTGCTGTAAATTCACTGTGACTTGTCACCAATAAAAATTCACTGGTGTCCCATTTACTGGGCCTGTGCTTATAAAGAGGTTTATAGTCTGCTGTGTTAATGAACCACTTTAAAGTCTGAGAGGAGATAGAAAAGCAATAATTAAAGGCCATTTCACCATCTCAAAACCCCTTTCTGCTTCTTCCCACTGAACTTCCTAAGACCCTAGGAGGGTTCAAATAATGGCAACATTAGGTCTCACAGCTGCCTGGTACATGGGTTTTTCAATATCTTTGGAGCCACTGCACTTTCTTAAGGGTTCATTTCCCAATATCACAACTTCTCCTCTTACAGGCTAAAAACACTAAATGGTAAAACAAGTCCCCTATCCATTCGGTGCACAGTGAAGCTGCAGGATCCAAACAGGCTAACCCCAAAAGTGTGCCCATCAATGAATTATGTGATAGGTATAATAAAGGATACAAATGTAAACCAATTAATTAATTTTTTTCAAAATCAGACCGACCTGAGTTCAAAACCAGGCTCCATCATTTTCAACAAGTCTTTTAACCTAAGCCTCAGTTTCCACATCTGTAAAATTAGAAGAATAATATAGTACATATCACAAAAAGCATCAATAAGACCAGACTTTTATAATAATTAGCCCATGCCTCATACATGGCAAGTGGTCTAAAAAGGTATTAGGTCTTAATATTGGTATTACTATTATTATTATTATTATTATTATTATTATTATTATATAAGTCGTGTTCCAGATCAGTGTCAGGTGCATCCACGTGTTTGTGTGACTTGGAACTCGGTACCCTGACTACATCACATCTGGGAACTGCAAAGTTGAGGACCAAACCTCTGCCCTAACCAAGGCCAGCATGAGCCACCAGCCTGCGCCACCTGCCTGCGCCACCTGCCTGCCAGCCCCCGGCTCAACACCTGGCACAAGCAGCCACCAAACGCTAAACCTCCGCTCAGTTTCCACTGGTTTCATGGCCATTCCAGCCTGTATCCCAGCTGCTCAGAAGGAGGGGTCATACTCTCCCCAACCTCACTGGCGCATACCAGATGGTACAAGCCTGTACGCTTCTCCTTACAGGTTTCCTACGCAGAATATGATGGTGTCCACGGCTCCTCCTCTGTCTCTGTTTGAGATCAAGGCCATGCCAGCCTGGGGGATGACCACAGTGATAATTGGCTCTGAGCCCCCTCCCAGATCTTCTATTTCTGGGACATTCCCAGGCCTCTTTCCTTTCCCACATCTCCCAGAGGCTGTTCCATGGCTATAGTGGCTACTGTCATTTCCAGCAACTCATTCCTCTGTGACAAGTGACCCTTTCAGTCCCCCACTGTCACCCCTAGAGCTCAGCTTCTCTGGTCTCACGGATCCCTTTTCTCAAGTGATCACAGCTCCTTTCAGCTTCTCATCTTCCTTGAATCTCTACCCAAATACCAATGTCATTGAACTTTATAAAAAGCAGCAGAAGTCATGTCTAACTCTTCTGAGTTGAAATTTGAAAGACGAATAGCTGTTAATCACAGAGTTAGGGACTTCCCTGGTGGCGCAGTGGTTAAGAATCCACCTGCCAATGCAGGGGACACGGGTTCGAGCCCTGGTCTGGGAAGATCCCACATGCCGCGGAGCAACTAAGCCCGTGCGTCACAACTATTGAGCCTGCGCTCTAGAGCCCGTGAGCCACAACTACTGAAGCCCGTGGGCCTAGAGCCCATGCACCATAACGAAGAGTAGCCCCCGCTCGCCGCAACTAGAGAAAGCCCACGCGCACCAACGAAGACCCAACGCAGCCAATAAATAAATAAATAAATGTATTTTTAAAAAATCACAGAGTTGATGGAGCAAAGATGGGGGTGGGGGGTTCCCAAGCAGAAGAAGCCACAGCCTACACTCTTCCGTCTTTCAGCTGGACTGTAGCTCTTGTGTCCCACCACTGTGTCCAGGGCCATGGCATTGCTCCTATCTCCTAGTGGGTGTTTAATAAATGAACAAGAGGTCTAAATCAACTAGCAACTAGCAACCACGGTCTGTTACAGTTTCTTAGAATGCAGACCACACACATCTGAATTATGAGAGGGCCACAGAGGTACAGCTCTGTGGACCCCCAGCTTAACTACTGAACTAGAACCTACAAATGAAAATCCCTCTAATAGGTCTCATGCATTCCTATGGACTGAGCTGGAGCAGTGAACTTCAAACTTCTGGTCCTGGTACCCTGTAAGAAATACATTCTACAATTCTAAGTCGTGACCAAATACACACATATACAATACAGTACATGCACAGTAATATTTGTCTACTCCATTCTAATAAATTCTTTTCCAAAGCTGGCTGTAACCCCTTGAAGTGACTCCACAGCTCATTACAGTTTGAAAATCACTGGGTTAGTGTGTAGAGAGGGAGTGGTGACTGTTGATATTGTAAAGAAGTGAGGAATGGTCAGATCATAGAAGGCCTTCCTAAATTAAAGAGTTTGGCCTTGGGTTGTAAGGCATGAGAAATCATTTCATTGAGAATTAGATATGAGAAAAACAAAACCTAGGTCCTGTCTTTGTAGAGATTACAGTCTCATCTGGGGGAGGGTGGGAAGACAGATTATCTGTCAACTGTAGGGACTGGAGGAGAAGTCAGGCAGAGGGACCAGCACAGGGACTAGGCGTGGCCTGAAACATTTTGAAAGTCGTTCAGTACAGAACGGTTTCAGACAGGAATACAGTAGTCCCCACTTCTCCACAGTTTCAGTTTCTGTGGTTTCAGTTACCTGCAGTCTACCATGGTCTGAAAATATCAAATGGAACATTCCAGAAATAAACAATTCATAAGTTTTCAATTCTGCACCCTCTGAGTAGCGTGATGAAATCTCGCCGTCCTGCTTCATCTTGCTGAGGCCTGAATCATCCCTTTGTCCAGTGTATCTGCCCCTTAGTCACGTGGTAGCCACCTCTTTATCAAATCAACTGTCACATTATCACAGTGTTTGTGTTCAAGTTACCCTTTCTACTTAATAATAGCCCCACAATGCAAGATTAGTCATGGTGGTCATTCACATCTGCCAAAGAGAAGCCATAAAGTGCTTCCTTTAAGTGAGAAGGTGAAAGTCCTCAACTTAATAAGGAAAGAAAGCAAATTGTATGCAGAGGTTGCTAAGATCTATGGTAAGAACAAATCCTCTACCTGTGAAACTGTAAAGAAGGAAAAAGAAATTCATACTAGTTTTGCTGTTGCACCTCAGACTGCAAAAGTTATGGCCACAGTGTGTGATAAGTGCTTGGTTGAGATGGAAAAGGCATTAAATTTCTACAACAAGATATTTTGAGAGAGAGACCACATTCACATAATTTTTGTTTCAATATATTGTTAGAATTGTTCTATTTTATTATGATTTTTATGTTTTCTTTCTTTAAATATTTATTTTTAGCTGCGTTGGGTCTTTGTTGTTGCGCGTGGGCTTTCTTTAGTTGCAGCAAGCAGGGGCTACTCTTCATAGCGGTGCACGGGTTTCTCATTGAGGTGGCTTCTCTTGTTGCGGAGCATGGGCTCTAGGCTCGTGGGCTTCAGTAGTTGTGGCATGTGGGCTCAGCAGTTGTGGCTCGTGGGCTTAGTTGCTCTGCAGCATGTGGGATCTTCCCAGACCAGGGCTCGAACCCGTGTCCTCTGCATTGGCAAGCAGATTCTTAACCACTGTGTCACCAGGGAAGTCCCCAGGTGCCTTCTTAAAAACGGTTACAACCCAAGCTACACCTTCAAAACAAACATGTTATGGCCAACACGAATCCCTGGCAGAGGCCTTCCGGTACCCCTCCTGCAGGTTCAACCCATTACGTTCAAAATATAGATGATTCTTTTTTTTTATTGAAGTATAGTTAATTAAAGATGTTGTGTTAGTTTCAAGTGTACAGCAAAGTGATTCAGTTACACACACACATATATGCTTATTTAAAAATTAACAGCAGCAGCTACCTTTTTTTCTTGTTTTTGGAAGATTTTTAATCACAGTTTCAATTTCATTACTTGTGATTGGTCTGTTCATATTTTCTATTTCTTCCTGGTTCAGTCTTGGAAGGTCATACCTTTCTAAGAATTTGTCCATTTCTTCCAGGTTGTCCATTTCATCGGCATAGAGTTGCTTGTAGTAGTCTCTTAGGATGCTTTGTATTTCTGCAGTGTCTGTTGTGACTTCTCCTTTTTCGTTTCTAATTTTATTGATTTAAGTCCTCTCCCTCTTTTTCTTGATGAGTTTGGCTAAAGGTTTATCCATTTTTTATTTTTTTATTTTTTATTTTCTTGCGGTACACGGGCCTCTCACTGTTGTGGCGTCTCCCGTTGCGGAGCACAGGCTCCGGACACGCAGGCTCAGCAGCCATGGCTCACGGGCCCAGCCGCCCTGCAGCATGTGGGATCTTCCTGGACCGGGGCACGAACCCGTGTCCCCTGCGTCGGCACGCGGACTCTCAACCACTGCACCATCAGGGAAGCCCTATCAATTTTGTTTATCCTCTCAAAGAACCAGCTTTTAGTTTTATTGATCTTTGCTATTGTTTTCTTTGTTTCTATTTCATTTATTTCTGCTCTGATCTTTATGATTTCTTTCCTGCTACTAACTTTGGGTTTTGTTTGTTCTTTTCTCTAGTTCCTTTAGGTGTAAGGTTAGATTGTTTATTTGAGATTTTTCTTGTTTCTTGAGGTAGGATCGTATTGCTATAAACTTCCCTCTTAGAACTGATTTTGCTGCATCCCGTAAGATTTGGATTGTCGTGTTTTCATTGTAATTTGTCTCTAGGTATTTTTGGATTTCCTCTTTGATTTCTTCAGTGATCTCTTGGTTATTTAGTAACGTATTGTTTAGCCTCCATGTGTTTGTGTTTTTTACGTTTTTTTCCCTGTAACTGATTTCTAATCTCATAGCGTTGTGGTTGGAAAAGATGCTTGATATGATTTCAATTTTCTTAAATTTACCGAGGCTTGATTTGTGACCCAAGATGTGATCTGTCCTGGAGAATGTTCCGTGTGCACTTGAGAAGAAAGTGTAATCTGCTGCTTTTGGATGGAATGTTCTATAAATATCAATTAAATCTATCTGGTCTAGTGTGTCATTTAAATCTTGTGTTTCCTGATTAATTTTCCGTCTGGATGATCTGTCCATTGGTGTAAGGGAGGTGTTAAAGTTCCCCACTATTATTGTGTTATTGTTGATTTCCTCTTTTATGGCTGTTAGCAGTTGCCTTATGTATTGAGGTGCTCCTATGTTGGGTGCATATATATTTATAATTGTTATATCTTATTCTTGGACTGATCCCTTGATCATTATGTAGTGTCCTTCCTTGTCTCTTGTAACATTCTTTATTTTAAAGTCTATTTTATCTGCTATGAGTATTGCTATTCCAGCTTTCTTTTGATTTCCATTTGCATGAAATATCTTTTTCCATCCCCTCACTTTCAGTCTGTTTGTGTCCCTAGGTCTGAAGTGCGTCTCTTGTAGACACCATATATATGGGTCTTGTTTTTGTATCCATTCAGCAAGCCTGTGTCCTTGGGTTGGAGCATTTAATCCATTCATGGTTAAGGTAATTATCGATATTTATGTTCCTATTACCATTTTCTTAACTGTTATGGGTTTGTTTTTGTAGGTCTTTTTCTTCTCTTGTGTTTCCCACTTAGAAAAGTTCCTTTAGTATTTGTTGTAGAGCTGGTTCGGTGGTGCTGAATTCTCTTAGCTTTTGCTTGTCTGTAAAGCTTTTGATTTCTCCATCGAATCTGAATGAGATCCTTGCCGGTAGAGTAATCTTAGTTGTAGGTTCTTCCCTTTCATCATTTTAAGTGTATTGTGCCCCTCTCTTCTGGCTTATAGAGTTTCTGCTGAGAAATCAGCTGTTAACCTTATGAGAGTTCCCTTGTATGTTATTTGTCCTTTTTCCCTGGCTGCTTTCAATAATTTTTCTTTGTCTTTAATTTTTGTCACTTTGATTACTATGTGTCTCAGTGTGTTTCTCCTTGGATTTATCCTGCCTGGGACTGTCTGGACTTGGGTGTCTATTTTCTTTCCCATGTTAGGGAACTTTTCAGCTATAATCTTTTCAAATATTTTCTTGGGTCCTTTCTCTATCTCTTCTCCTTCTGTGACCCCTATAATGCGAATGCTGTTGTGTTTAATGTTGTCCCAGAGGTCTCTTAGGCTCTCTTCATCTCTTTTCATTCTTTTTTTTTATTCTGTTCTATGGTAGTGAATTCCACCATTCTGTCTTCCAGGTCACTTATCCGTTCTTCTGCCTCAGTTATTCTTCTATTGATTCCTTCCAGTGTATTTTTCATTTCAGTAATTGTATTGTTCATCTCTGTTTGTTTGTTCTTTAATTCTTCTAGGTGTTTGTTCTTTAATTCTTCTAGGTCTTTGTTAAACATTTCTTGCATCTTCTTGATCTTTGCCTCCATTCTTTTTCCAGAATCATGTCCTGGATCATCTTCACTATCATTATTCTGAATTCTTTTTCTGGAAGGTTGCCTATCTCCACTTCACTTAGTTGTTTTTCTGGGGTCTTATATTGTTCCTTCATCTGGTACAAAGTTCTCTGCCTTTTCATTTTGTCTATCTTTCTGTGAATGTCGTCTTCCTTCCACAGGCTGCGAACTATAGTTTTTCTTGCTTCTGCTGTCTTCCCTCTGGTGGATGAGACTATCTAAGAGGCTTGTGCAAGCTTCCTGATGGGAGGGACTGGTGGTGGGTAGAGCTGGGTGTTGCTCTGGTGGGCAGAGCTCAGTAAAACTTTAATCCGCTTGCCTGCTGGTGGGTGGGGCTGGGTTCCCTCCCTGTTGGTTGTTTGGCCTGAGGCGACCCAGCAATGGAGCCTACCCGGCTCTTTGGTGGGGCTAATGGTGGACTCTGGGAGGGCTTAAGCCAAGGAGTACTTCCCAGAACTTCTGCTGCCAGTGTCCTTGTCCCCACGGTGAGCCACAGCTGCCCCCCGCCTCTGCAGGAGACCCTCCAACACCAGCAGATAGGTCTGGTTCAGTCTCCTGTGGGGTCACTGCTCCTTCCCCTGGGTCTCGATGCACACACTACTTTGTGTGTGCCCTCCTGGAGTGGAGTCTGTGTTTCCCCCAGTCCTGTCGAAGTCCTGCAATCAAATCCCACTAGCCTTCAAAGTCTGATTCTCTAGGAATCCCTCCTTCCATTGCCGGACCCCCAGGTTGGGATGCCTGACATGGAGCTCAGAACCATCACTCCAACGGGTGGACTTCTGTGGTATAAGTGTTCTCCAGTTTGTGAGTCACCCACCCAGAAGTTACGGGATTTGATTTTATTGTGACTACGCCCCTCCTACTGTCTCATTGCGGCTTCTCCTTTGTCTTTGGATGTGGGGTATTTTTTTGGTGAGTTCCAGCATCTTCCTGCCGATGACTGTTCAGCAGTTGGTTGTGATTCCAGTGCTCTCGCAAGAGGGAGTGAGCGCACGTCCTTCTACTCCGCCATCTTGACCCAATCTCTCACTTTGAGCCTATTATGACTTATTGTAGTTAATCTCTTATATGCCTAATGTATAAATTAAACTTGTCATAGGTAGGTGTGGATAGGCAAAAAGATAGTATACATAGGGTTCGGTACTACCTGCTGTTTCAAGCATCCACTGGGGGTCTTGGAATGTATCCCCCATGGATAAGAGAGAACTACTGTAGTTACCCTAGTCCTGGCTCCAAAGTTCTCCTTTCTTTGGAAGGAGAGATAAGTTATCTGGGCCTCATCCACTTTATCTTGAAGAAAATTATTACAGTAACAATTATAAAGCTCTAGAAGGGATGACATGAAGGTAAGTAGAAAGCAGAAGATAGGACCAGAGTCCCCATCCCTCAAGGTATTGAAGAGAAGGACTTCCTAGAAACACCAGAGTAACCAGACTGGGGAATTTGCCCTCATAGTGTATGGAGCTGGTCCAACTATGAAGTAATGTCTCAGGCATATTACATTTTAACAGCTTTATTGAGGTATAATTCACTCATGTTACCACCATCCAATTTTAGAACATATTCTGTTTCTTCAAAAAGATCCCACATGCCCATTTGCAATCACTCCCCGCTTTCTTCTCCAGCCCTAACCAGCCAGTAATCTACTTTCTGTCTCTATAGCTTTACCTTTTCTGGGCATTTCATCTAAATGGAATTATACAGTATATGATCTTTTGTGTCTGGCTTCTTTCACATCTATGTTGTAGCATGAAGCAATACTTCATTCCTTCTTGCTGCTCAAGAGTATTCCATCATCTTCCACCACATTTTGTTTACCTCTTCATCAGTTGCTAGACATTTGGGTCATTTCTACTTTTGGGCTATGATGAATAATGCTGCTATGTACAGTTTTTTTTGCCTGGACATATGTTTTCATTTCTCTTGGGTGGATATTCAGAAGTGGAATTGCTAGGTCATATAATAAATTTATGTTTAACTTTTTCAGGAACAGCCAAACTGTTTTCCAACATGGCTTAACCATTTTACATTCTCACCAGCAACATATGAGCATTCCAGTTTATCCACATTCTAAAGTATATTCTAAAATCCAGATTCACATTTATTACAGCATGAAGCAGAGCCTGAATAAGGTTGGAACTAGCATCTCTGTGAACTGGGGAGTTCCTGTGGCCTTGTAATTTATTCACATTCCAAATTTCACTGAAATTTAGAAAAGAAATGATCAGAGATGTTCTTTTGAAACATGCTTGAAAACATTTAGTATCAAAACACAATACCAAAAAAAACTACATAGACCTAATCATAGAACATTTGACAAAAATATTTGTCAGAGGGGAGTTATCAAGAACCATGACAAATGAGAATGTGTTTCCCACACTAAACAGAGTTTCCCAGGGGACAAAATCTTAACTGTCAATCCTACAAACTAGCAGAAACTTGCAGAAGGCAGCAATCACAGCCAGGAACCCGAAAGAAAGTCAGGGAACGATTTCTTTAAATCTGATGCAACTTGCATTGTATCAGGTGATGAGCTGCAAAGATGAGACCCTGCTTCCAGCAAAGGAAAGAAACAGACCTGGCCTAAAGGGAACACAGAAGAGTCACAGGAATGCCCCCGCTGCTTTGAAAACCCCAGGTACCTCTTACAAACATACTGTACTCACAAATTAAAAGAGGGGGTGGGCACCCAGAGGACTGGCAAGAGCTTTGGTTCAGAGACCACAGAGGGACACCAAACACTTTCCACCACACTTTTCCTATCTAGAAAACAACCCCCCCTGTCTGGGGCTTGGATCTCTGTCTCTCTAACATTTTACTTAAAGTGTCATATAAATTTCACTGAATGTGTACGATCTCCTCTCTTCACCTACAGGTTTCCTCCTTTGGAGGCACCCGTTTTGTTCCTACAGATGAAGACCTAGGAGGACCTATGCTAATTACCCACTAGCACTCTTTCTGGTGCAATCAGCTAAGTGGAGGTTTAGGTACCCAGCTGGTCAGGTTCCAGGAGATTTCCCCTGCTAATTTTCAGTCATTCAGGAAAACAAAGGAGTAACTAAGATTGGGTTACCATGATTTTAAAGAAACCCCGTTCCTCCTTCCCTTCCCCCTGCCAAGATGTGTAGACTTCTGTATTTCACACTTTTACATCTGTTCTTCTCCAAAAATAAAAGCTGTTTATATTCAAGAAATGCTGACTACAATACCAGCATGAGTTACATCTTTGAAACACTCACAGAGAGAACATACATATTGTTCCCACCAAAGAGCATGTGCAGTTTCTTCCCAGAGCAGCACCTGGGGATAAAACTGCAGGAGAGCTCAGCAGTGCTTTTATTTATTTGTTTGCATGGAAAGAAAACTGTATTCTCTCTGACGGGTGCTAGAGTTACCAGTTAAAGAAAACAGAAGAGGGGGTGGCCTTTTAGGAACAGCAAACACTTGGCTCTGACCTTATGAAACATAAGACTACCCAGTCTCTGGCCTCTAAGAGAGTCTTAGGGGTTCAAATAGAAAACCACAGCACTCCCAAACTTAAAGGACACTTTCAACCGTGCAAATGGCTGCAAAGAAGCCATTTCAAATTCACAGTTTCCCCAGAACATAAGACACCACCAGTACTAGAAACAAAACTGTCCCAAACTTGGTCCCAGACAGAACACCTTGAAAACTGCAATTAATTCACTCCCCCATCTAAAGAGTAACTAACATTTCTGATTTAAATGCTGTACAATTCCCTGATATTTTAATAATATTAAAACCTCTCCTAAGAAAGTTGGATATGTCCCCCTAATTGTCAACACTGCAAAAAACATAATCATCTTCAACCAGATTGTTTTTTTTTTTTTTTTTTTTGCGGTACGCGGGCCTCTCACTGTTACGGCCTCTCCCGTTGCGGAGCACAGGCTCCGGACGCACAGGCTCAGCGGCCATGGCTCACAGGCCCAGCCGCTCCGCGGCATGTTGGATCCTCCCGGACCGGGGTACAAACCCGTGTCCCCTGCATCGGCAGGCGTACTCTCAACCACTGCGACACCAGGGAAGCCCCAGATATTTTTTATATCCAGTCTACCGATTATTATCTAACCATATCTTTCTCCTTTAAAAATAGATGTTCCAAGAGGGCTCTTTGAATTCAGTTTTTCAAAAGCATCTTCCCCAGCAGTGAGTATGAAATAAAATGTTGATACATGCTCATTATCAAGTTGTGTACAAAGCTGCCTTAACAACCTTCAGCGTCATCAACCTTCCCCCAAATAAAAAGACATGCACTATAAGCAGTGTGTTTATCTAAGAACTGTAGATTAAATAACAACATAGGGCATCTTTGTGGCTAGGTCAGAGATGTTTACGGATTGTTGTTACAAGGAATGTCTGTGGGATTTCTCTGTAAGGAAATCCTCTAACCTGCTGTCTAGATTCGAAACGTCCATTCCATTTTCCAAGCCTCAAGAAATAAACAACCCAAAGATTTCAGACTGCAAACAAAAGAAGGGATGAAAGAGTTTGTGAATACAACTCTTTTTTTGAGCTTCTAGGCAAATGTCAGCACCTTCTGGGGCTTTAAACTGAATCCCGACAGATCCATAGGGAAAAACAGGAAATTAACACCAGAAGGATGCATCTTCTTGATCATGGAGATGGGGCTTTTTCTGGCCCCTGAATAAACTTGCTAATAAAAAAAAAAAAATGGCAATGCAAAGAACAGTCCAGGATTATCAGCTGAAATGGTATCAGGTGACACTCGATACCATTTCAAGTATTCCCCTTTCTTACGAACAATTCATACACATAAAATATTAGTCTGAAGTTTTAAAGTCCACATTCTTAAAAGTAAGTGCCTTCCACAATTTGAGGCCATAAGCCTTAAGAAAAAGTTGCAGTTACCTTATATAAATGACTATTTCCTACTCTGCAACATTGTCAGGCAATGTTGAAGCTGCCGAAACGAGGATCTCACTTTGAGAACCACTGTTTAGGCAATTAGCCTGTCAAGCAGCTCTTAGAAAATCACAATGCACAGGATCACATTTACTGAGAATCAGCCAGCCGCAGAAGCCTCTTCTATCTACTGGATAAGCCATGCTAGTCCTTGCTCCAAACACTCTCAAAATTGCCAACACAGGACGTACATGCAAGAAGACAATACACAGACACATGCCCAAAACAGCAAGAAATCATTACTATGGTGAGACTAAAGACGTTTCATTTCTCCAGTGCGTTTCTTTATGATGTATCCTACTGCGCAGTTTAATGTATTTTTCTCAGATAGAAATTACTAAACCACAAGGCATAGCCGTTCTCCCTCTCACTACCCCACTTCATTTCACTTACTAATGGGAGTTTCATCTGAGGCCAGGGCACAAAATGTGGTGAAGGAGCCCATTTTAAAGCTTATTTATATTATTAATATTTTAGTGTCTGTAAGGACCAAAGCCATGATCAACACTCAGTCCTTAATGGTCAGAAATCAAGCAGAGGCATTGATAAGGTGCAGATATAATTTAAACCTGCCATCAGGCTGAACAAAAGGATGCGCGCAAACAGTCCAACAGACGCCCAAGCTCTAACTCTCCAATTATTGCATAGGTTTTTAAAGCATTAACTTCAAATGCACACTTTTCTCATGACCCTGTTCTGGATTTAAGTGCATTTATATCCAGATTATAATCAGAAAGCGTATTTAATTAGATATTGTTTGCAAGTACTTTGAGATATAAAGTGCTCTATAAATGCTAAATATTATCATTTAAATACAGTTTGCAATTACTTCTTACAACCTATTCCACCCGCCACACTGCTATAATTGGATTACAGGAAGCCCAAAAAAAGAAAAAAACCACCTAGAAGTAGAAATGATGAAACCATGTGCACGTGAAGCTCAGATTTTTACCCTAGGTATAAATAATTCATAGGCATTTTAAATGGAGGGTTAGGTTGTAAAATCTAGTGAGATCAAGGCAGTTGGCCTCCACAAGACTGAAAACCACAAAGTTATGTTGATTTTATAAGTTTCTTACTTATAAACCAGGTGGAAAGTAGACTGTGGTCAAAAACACAGGGCTCTTTACTCTTCTAGCTGCCAGCTCCGTCTTCCATTTTCTCCATTCTTATCTTAAAATATCTATATCTGTCTGAAAAAAAGCGTAACTCCAGATTTTGATTTTAATAATTATCTGGCAGATAAAAGCTTGAGAATGGCTCCTGTTCTAACATGTCTTCCCATCTTGCTATCTTCTGTGATAATCGCAAACTCAGTGGTCTTCAATTCTTAAAAAATGGAAATCTTTGAGCCTGATTCCACATGCCTTCCAAACACACTTGTTGGATACTTCTCCAAAGAGAAGGGCAGATTAAACATAAACGTACCTTATATACAATGTAAAAGGAAACCACTGCTAATCACAAAATGGTTCACATTTTATGCTTTCAGGTTTTTAGACAAGAAAAAGGACAATTCACATGCTCTAAGCTGATCTTGGTTATTTAAAAAACAAAATCACAAGGGAAGAAATATTTTGGAAATAACACTTAAAACACAACTATGCTCATCAAAGAGATCCTGTGCCCCAAACGAAAGTCTTCTGGGAAATCTGTGAACCCAGCGAGATAATACATCAGATAATTCTGATGTCATGACAAGGTCAAATACTGGCCATGTGAGTTACTATGGGCACTGACTTTAGGGTAGGTCAATCGTAAGTTCGGCCATTTAGAAGTTTCATGACCTTTGGTAGATTAATTGATTTTTCCAAGCCTCATGCATTCATCTGTACACTTACCTCACAGGAAATTGGGAGATAATTTGACAATGTCAAGAACCTTAAAGATCATTTATAACTTTCACTGTAAATTACACTTCTAAGAAGTTATTCAAAGGAAACAGAGATGTATACAAAGACTTATGTATAAGGATAAATAATGTATAAAAATAATGTGTACAAAGACTTATATATAAGGATGTTTGATTATCAAAGCACCATCTGCATGAGTTGAAAAGGTGGAAATAGCCAAAAGTTTCATCAGTAGGAATTGGTTAAATATATTATGATGCATCCCCACAGTAAAATGCTAAGTGGTCCTTAAAACATATGATTAGAAATTTGAACACTGACTGAATGAAGAAATTAAAAATTACATTTCTTAGGCATGATTATGGTCTTGTGGTTATGTGATTTTTAAGTTTATCTTTTAGAAATACTGAAATATTTACAAGTGAAAAGATATGATGCTTCAAAATAATATGGGAGAGGAAGAGGATGGGGGTATAGATAAAATAAGATTGGGTACAAGCGGAAAATTGTTCATCTGGGGGCTCATTACACTACTCTACTTTTTAAAATAACTTTATTTAGATTTAATTGACATTCCATAAATTCACCCTTTTGAAGTATACAAGTGATTTTTAGTAAATGCACCGAGTTGAGCGAGCATCACCACGACCAGGACACGAGCAGTCTCTTCCTACACCCCCTCTCCTCCAGCTCCAGCAACCCCTAATCTACTTTCTGTCTCTATGGATTTGCCCATTCTGGACATTTCATATAAATGGAATTATATAACATGGGGCCTTTTGTGTCTGGCTTCTTTCACTTAGCATAATGTTCATCCATGGTATCGCGTGTATCAACACTTCCTTTCGTTACTGAATAATACACCATCTTAAGAATATAATGCATTTTGTTCATTCATTCATCAACTCATGGATGTTTAGGTTGTTTCCCCTCTTTGGCTATTATGAATAATGCTACTAAAAATACTGGTGTACAAGTTTTTGTGTGGATATATGTTTTCAATTCTCTTTGGTATATACCTAGGACTGGAATTGCTGGGGCACACGGTAACACTTTGAGGAGCTGCCGACCTGTTTTCCTAAGTGGCTGCACCATTTTACATTCCCACCAGCAATGTAAGAGCATTCCAGCAATCCATCTACTTTTACGTAAGTTTTAAGCTCCCCATGATAAAGAATTTTTTTAAATTTTGCCATAGAAAAACATTAATAGTATGGAAAATGGCTGATTATTAAGTTTTTAAATAAAAGGTTGTAGATAATATATACAACATAATCTTAATTTTTTTAAACTATCCATTTAGCTATGTGTAGAAAAAAACTACTAAGCCATATACCAAAATATATATGTGGTTATCATTGGGAATCATGAATTCTTTTTGTTTTTTCTCCATTTTCCAAGTTTTCTGCAATGATCATGCATTGCTTTTATAATGAGAACAACAAAAAGCTTTTTTTAATTTAAACATACTTTTAACAATTCAGCAGTCTTTGCTCCCGTTCCCAACCTACATTTTCCAGACCCTGGAGCCCCAGAGGTCATCCTGGTGGGATTCCTAAGAAAATCAAAAATACGCATTGCCAGGCTTCCCTGGTGGCACAGTGGTTGAGAGTCTGCCTGCCAATGCAGGGGACACAAGTTCGAGCCTTGGTCTGGGAAGATCCCACATGCCGCGGAGCAACTGGGCCCGTGAGCCACAACTACTGAGCCTGCCTGTGCTCCGCAGCAGGAGAGGCCGCGATAGTGAGAGGCCCGCGCACCGCGATGAAGAGTGGCCCCCGCTCGCCGCAACTAGAAAAAGCCCTCGCACAGAAATGAAGACCCAACACAGCCAAATAAATAAATAAATAAATTTATTTTTTTTAAAAAAATACACATTGCCTTCATGAAGCTTGCTGTCTAGTAGTAAATATAAGCCAAGACAGAAAGTTCTGAGGTCTAAAAAAAAAGTTATGAGATCAGTTCGGAGAGGATTTACAAGTGAGAGGGCTAATTTCTATCTGAAAGGATCAGGGCAAATTTGGTGGAAAAGGTGGCATTGGAATGCTGAGTGCTGGGGTAGTAGGTACAGAAAAAGAGAATAAGGTAGGTCA
The DNA here is from genome assembly GCF_951394435.1 of Stenella coeruleoalba. Taxonomy (NCBI): domain Eukaryota; kingdom Metazoa; phylum Chordata; class Mammalia; order Artiodactyla; family Delphinidae; genus Stenella; species Stenella coeruleoalba. The sequence goes on from NC_137150.1 coordinate 49,963,703, forward strand.
CCCCCTAAAGAGCATCCATGGGGAGAAGGAAGCTGTTCCCTATGGCAAGTGAGAAGGAATGGTCGTTAACTGCAGGGCATGGGGCGGGGCCCAGCTGAATTTTAACTGGTCTTGAAGTAAAGAGTTTAGTCTTTGTTCTGTAGACTGAGGAGTCGGGGAAGGCCGTGAATTAAAAATACCCAGACTGGGCTTCCCTGGTGGCGCAGTGGTTGAGAATCTGCCTGTCGATCCAGGGGACACGGGTTCGAGCCCTGGTCTGGGAAGATCCCACATGCCGCGGAGCAACTGGGCCCGTGAGCCACAACTACTGAGCCTGCCTGTGCTCCGCAGCAGGAGAGGCCACGATAGTGAGAGGCCCGCGCACCGCGATGAAGAGTGGCCCCCGCTTGCCACAGCTAGAGAAAGCCCTCGCAAAGAAACGAAGACCCAACACAGCCAAAAATTAATTAATTAATTTTTTAAAAAATAAAATAAATACCCAGACTGAAACTGTGCTTTAGGAAGACTAACGTGGCTGCAATGCACAAGGGAAACTGGCCAGGAGAAGGCTGGAGGCAAGGGGACCCAGGCAATAGATATTAAGGAAAGATGTTTAAGGTTGGGGTAAAATAAAATGTGTTTTGAGAATTTCCAGGCACCCCCTTGAGATAAGTAGAGGCAGCCTGGGCATGTAAAAAAAGTGGATAGAGAATCAGCTTTCTCTAGAGGGAAATCAGCTTCCAACCAGAATGGAAGAAATTATAAGCAGAATTCATCCAACATTTTCTATTTAAGTCCTCCCTCTCTCTCTGCTAGGAACCTCATATTTCTATGTGCAGAATAACATTTCTTACAAAACTATCACCCAGATTTTCTTGGAATTCTCAGCACGCTGCTAGTTCAGGCCCTCTTCTCACAGAGCTACTCCCCCCCCCACAGAAATGGAAGAACGAACTGAACATGAAAGCATCTTTCAGACACAAGTTATCCCAAATTCTATGAGAAACGCAGACTCAGACTGATTCTGCTCAGCTGGTCAGGGCTGCCATGACTTGATCACAGTAGCTCAAAGCTGGGTGGGCTTTAGAACCACTATCACTGAAAGAAGGAATGGCGTAGAACAAGAAGGGCACGGAAGATTAATTCCAGGGCAGACAGAGACACAGAAAGAAGAAAGGGCCAAGCAGCAAGACTCAAAGTTACGAGATTTCAAAGAGCCTTACTGATAAGGGGGGAAAATATGATCTACCCATAAAAGAAAAGTGTTGGGTATTCTTTCATCAACAAAATATTCCATGACCTCCTAAGTCAATAATTTGGCAAACAGCAAACCATGACTTATATTAGCTTTTGTACAAAGATTACTCCAGTTAATAATGAACACTGAAAATGATTACACATATTTCTCTGATGTTCTGATAACTACCACTACACCCTATTTTATTATGAGGCAACGTCATGGCAAAGAAAACACCTGTTTAATATCTCTAAAAAACAGCACATATATCTAATTAAAAAACTTGTGCTATTATCATTTTAAGATACCGTTATCTTAGCAATTCATGCAACGTTACTAAATTCTCATTTAAGACCAAATTTAATTAATTGCTCTGGGGTAATGAATTACTAATGTTGCAAGATTTCTTGAAGCCCATGAGACCTCTGACCAGAAGGTTTTAAATACTGGACTAGTAGTGTATCATTTCAGGCATCCACTCCCTGTCCCACCTCACACACACACAAACTTTGAAAAGGCACAGGCACAATATATGTGTTTTTATTTGCATAATGGTTAATCCATAAAGAGGAGAAAAAGTCACAAAAAAAAGAAAAGAAAAAGTTTTTAATGAATAATGCTGATACTTGATACTGGTTTAGAAATATGCTAATCTCCAAAAAGTTTCTGGGCTGAACTCACCTCGAGCAAAGGTCAACCCAGGCCATCAGAGGGTCAGACAGAGACCATGAAAGGTCAACATAAGGCCATACTGATACATTCAAAGGAAAAAGTACTATTAAAAAGATGCACGACCTTCTGATATCTTTTTCTCAGGATCATTTTCTGTTACACACAATCATTGGGATCAAATGTTGGTGGAATCAAGTTCCCCATAAAATTCTATTTAATCATGGAATAGCATATCTGTGTAGTGCTTTACAGTTTTCAAAGCACTGCCATAAATACTTATTGATTTTTGAAACCTGTGTATGAGGAAGGCAAGCAGTTGTGATCATTCCCATTTTTGAGTTAATTACGGACAAAGGACTGATCCAAAGTCACAGGATTAATAAGACATGGACACAGAACCCAGTGCTCAGTCCACTCCATTAACTCATTCATTTATTCAACTAACTGGGACTATGGACTCAGAGATGAACGAGACCTAGCCTCTGGCCCCAAGGAGCCCACAGTTTAGTGAGCAAGTAGAAAGAAAACCCCATACCATTTATAATACAAACGTAAAAAGCATAGCAGGAAGAATACATGCAAGTCTTCCAGATGAGGTCAATTCTTAAACCTAGGTTTCAATGGAGAAGAAAAATATCTAGGCCCAGCAGGGAGTGAGGGGTAGAGGGAGAAAGACAAGCAGAGGTCATCCAATTCTGTTCAAATAGAAAAGTGAGTGTGAGTCCTGGCAGAAACTTAAGAGTATGAAGTCAGCAGCGGCCAATCTTGGCCTTGATTGCCTTACTCTGTGGGCCCAGCCACGGTGCTCAGATTCAGATGTATGCTAATCTCCAAAAAGCTTTCTGGGCTGACCTCACCTCCTATGCAATAAAGCATACTGGTGGCACATTTCATTTCTTTTAATACTGTCATATCTTGAAGGAAGAATGACTCAAGCCCTGCATCTGAATGAGTAGATTGTTTTCTATAGCCTATGTATGTACACACACATTTCATACACCCACATGGATAGTTTATATCCGTAAAACTATGTAGAATATAAGTATCCACATAGATTATAGAAAACATACATAGAACTCTATAAACCTTGCATGCAGAGACATCTGAATAATGTGTATGTCTAGACCAACCCCTTGAGATATGTTTAGATGGAAGAGGGTTACGGAGAGAGAGGTTACCATGCAGGACAACCATCTGTCCTAGATGATTCAGACAGTCATTTGCCTGCAGAGGAGGAATTGAAGGGGTTGGACAAGATGAATTCCAAAGATACTTTAAAGCTCCATGGTTTAATGTTTTATGAGCTTACCTGCATGAAGCAGTTTCTCTATTTTTGATAAATAAAATTCCATGACCCTGGTGAAATAATTCCTCTCGGCCATTTTTTTTGTGCTCAGGCAGAAAATGTATTACTGATATTTGATTTAGCCACAGACAATGTGACTTAGAGCACTGAATGAGAAGTCAGGAAACCTATATCCTCTCCCCAAACCACCCTTCTCCCCTCCCCTACTCACCCCACCTCCAAGCAGGGAGAGGGCTGTGTGACCTTGGGCAATACACTTGACCTCTCTGGGCTACAGCTTCCCAGGTATTAAATGAAAGGAGTGGCTAAGTGTTCAACAATTCTCTTCCAGCTCTAAATCTATGAAATCATTCCTCTCCCTCAAGACTTAGTTCTCCACAGCTCTAAAAATCAGGACTAATAAAACTGGATTCAGATCACCTCTTTTCTAACCATCCTCTCTTTTCTTACTTTTTAAAACCATCCAAATCTTGCATAATTTAAGTGATCAGTGCTTCCCTGGTTGCTCTGGTTTAAATTATGCATTGTTGCTATTTGGGGAAAATTTAGACTGGGTCCAGTCTGGGATCACTGGCTGAGAACAATAAGCCCCCAAAGTGAGAAAGGATAAAGGCCTCTCCAGACAGGATCTGCTTTTAATGCATTGAGCACAGAGTTTACAAAAAGGGCATTGATTGTGTAAAGAGCCACCAAAACAGCAAGGGACTGGTAAGGCTGCAGTAAATTCTCCTAGATGCCACTGACCTTGGCTGCATTTCAGGGGTCAGGCATTCCCCAGGAAGTTCTCAGCAGGCAGGCTTTCCTGAGGATTTAGGAACAAATGAGACCTCTCATCTACATGAGCCCATCTCTCTTAATCTGGGAAAAAAGAAAAAGATCATCTGCCCTCTGATTTGTGGAGATGACCTCTGTGGCCTTTGGACTCAGCTCCAGGCCTGCACAACTCACCCACCACAAGACTGGTCGCAGACCCCTGACCTCTGGGAGGCAATTGTCCCCACATCTGCACTTAAGTCCTCCTGCTAGCAGTTCCCCATCTCCTGGGCTAGCTGGAAGCTGTATCCCTCCCTCTTTCCACACCTCCTGCAGGCAGAAATACAGTGGCAAAGCACTAAAACCCAAGCCACAAAGAGCAATTTCAGTGAATTGTGCAAAGATATCTTTTCAAAATACTGATCTCCCAAGCGCAGATCTCCCAGGTGTGAATTGAACTCCAGGTCGGCCGAGGAGCCCTTGTGGTTGCTCATAAGCTTGCAAGCTCTGGGTATCTCTGAAAACCTTCCCCAGGAAAAAGCCCACAAGGGACACCTCCAGACCAAGCCCAACTACAATCGTATAAGAGCGCTATCCATTAGAGAAGCAACGTTGAGATTCCGGCTCAGGGAAATCGCAAGACTTGCCCATTGTTCAGACTCCCATCCCCCCGCCCCGTCCTCCTCCCCAGCTTTGCCACTTTTCTCTACCCTGAAGTCTGGGCCATCCATCCACCTGATTAACCCGCTGGCAGAAACTCCCAGCGCAGAAAGTAGGGCAAATGAACACACACAGTCAGTAAAGCAGGAAGCCACAGACTTGGCCAAAGCACCCACCCCGTTACCAACCTCCACCCCCAGCTGCCCAGGGGGCAGCGGGTTCTGAATGTGGCCTTTCGGCGCCGGGGAAATAGCTTACTGTAATAACGCATGAATGAGCTTTCGCTACCCAACTATCAAAAAAAGCCATTTCAAATGGCATCTCTGCTCCTTCTCAGCCCCTTGGCTGCCTCCCAGAAACCTCACCTCTGAGATGGAAGGATTAAGGAGAAGGGGAGGGGGAGTTGAAAAGAGGAGGGTAGGTCAGGAGAGAGAGGATTAACGAGACTAAAGAAAAAGTACCACTTTGACCATAAAGGTAGTTCTTTAAAATAACAGTGAAGAAGGCAATGTCAAGGCAAGTACTGAAGATTCAGGTATACAACCCCAAGATTTAGCATCTAACAATGTATTCTTCAGAAGGGCGTGGGAACTTCCAAGCTTCACCTATCCTGCCTGTCTCTGTGTTGATAGCCACCATCAGTTCGGTCTCACCGACCCTCCCTGCCTCATGTATATACAATCGCTTTTTTAAAAAAATTTATTTTTAGTTCAAGAGAGGAAAAAGCCGTGCTAAGATTGGTAGCCCATCCTTCTCAGACCCCCGCTGCTGCTGCCACCCACACCCCTCCCCCCCTTCCAGGCAGGCAGCATCTAATTAACATCTCAAGAAAGCTCTGCCCCCTTCCCCGAAGGAGTGTGTTGGGCTTGGGGGGTGGGGAGGCGTCGAGGCTGCACTAGGATTCCTGGTATTCCGATCTCAAAACAACAGCAAAATGGATTCTATATCAGTGATGTCTTAGTCAATACAATGAAACGGCGTCTGAGGCAATTCACGTGAGGGTAAATGCAAACCAGGGGGTCTGGAGCGGGGTGGAGGTAGGTGCTTTACAAAGGACTAGCCACAGACACAGAGAACACACACACACACACACACACACACACACACACTCACACTCCCAGGAGTTCCGGTCTGATTGGGGAAAAGCAGAGAACACATCCCTTTCACCTGCTTAAGTTCAGCCATAAAACTGAAATGTCACAGCCACAAAGTCAGAAAGCACAGGCAGGGCTGAGTTAAAACGATAAATAAAGGTGAGCGGCAGACCTGCGTTTAAGAGAGCGCTGAGAGGGAGTCGGGGCGCCGACGGCAGAAAATGGGGGGAAGGGGAGGCAGTTGCCAGCTACAAGACCAGCATAGCAATAACTGCCCCCTTGGAGCGGCAGGTTCGGCGTCGCGGGGACAGCCAGGCTCACAATGTCATCTAGCAGGTAGCTGGAAAACGTGAGGGACCAGTGCCTTTATTCGCGCTGTTGTTATTCTTTTTGCAGAAAGGGACAGTGGGGTCTAGAGCCTTGGCACTAGACGACTGCCCGGGGCTTGTGTACATACACACGCACGCACACACACACGAGCCTTTCATTTTAATGCTCTTACACCGGTCTACGATGAAACTGGCATAAGCTCCACGAGTTCTCAGGGGAGCTTTGGCTGCCACCAAAGGAGGACACGTACCGCACAGCCCCTGCTGTGGGTGCTTAGCCAAGAGCACCTCAGCAACCCCCGAATCTAAACGAGAATCCAGGTTCCCTCGCGTCGCATTCGCCCGCCTCTGCCTACCAGCCCGAGCCCCAGTTCCACGCACCAAGCCCATTCACCCTGACCCAAAACACTGGAAAGAAATCAGAAAACATGTTCCACTCACCCTCAAAGCCGAGAGATCGATTTCATCCAGGCTGCGAGCCGGAGAGTCGCTCGCCATGTCGACTTCTTCGCGGGAGAAATGGACCAAAACCACCCCGAAGATTCCCCGTTGAAAATTCCACCTCGGTCTATTTCACTCGCGTCCTCATGCGGGTGTCGCGCCAGAGGCCCGGGGCCCAGCCTCCCCCGCCCACCCCGGCCCCACAGCGCCTGATCGCGATCCTCAGCGCGTCAGTCCGCCGGCTCCGGGAGCCCAGCCTGCGCGGATCTCCAAGCCCGGAGTCGCGGTGCGTGTGGGCTGTGCGCCCTGAGCAGCTAAGGGCGCTGGGGCTGCGTGGGTGTATTTAAATGGGACATGCTTCTTTGCTTGTGCGTGGATGGCGGCTGCATTGGCTGTTATAATGAGACACATCAACTCCTCCACTCAGCTGGGGGGGTGGGGGTGGAGAACCACACAGAACTGTCTATCACCGCTTCCTGGGAGGAGTAAAGGGGGCGGGGGGGAAGAGGCGGAGGAGGCGTGGTCTCCTACTGGGGAGAGGCCGCGCTTCCTGACCCGGTCCCTCTGCACCAACGTGGGTGGGGGAGGGGCGCGCAACCTTTCAGCCCAGGTTTTGCGGGCTAATCGGGCTGGATCTAAAGAGCTGTTCCTGAACCCTGCCGTGCTTATCGTAGGGACAAGGGGACTTTATTTTTGTGTGTCCAATTCTTGCGCTGCAGCAAAATGGCCCTTCAGTCGCATTTTGAGGGGTTTTCGGCAGGGTTCAAATGCTCCAACGTTGAAAAAAAATCCGGAGGGAAAAAGAAAAAGAGCGACGCCCTCCCTCCCCCATTAATTATTTGTGGGGCTGGAGTAGCGCGGGCTGCTGCAACCGGTGCATATAAGGACTTGTGTGCAAGGAAGGGGGTCCGCCTCCAGCCGCGGAACGAATGGGGGAGAAGCGCACTCGCGCCGGGCGCCCAGATCCCCGCTTCGGCAATTTGCAGCTGCCGCTGAGTCGGGTCCTCCTGCGGCCCCCGGGACCCCGCCTGGCAGTTATCGAGGGCCGGTCACTCGCCGCCTCCGGGCTGGGAAGGTTTGCGAAAAGCGGGAAAGCTGGGAGCTCTGAGCTCCCTCTTGGCCTCGCCACACCCAGGACCTACCCGTACCGCAATTCCCCCACGGAAACGACCGAACTGAAACGAGGATTGTTCTCTGGGTGCAATGGCTTGAATGCTTCAGGTAATTCGGAAGGCAATACTGGATAAGGCAGCACACGCCGCCTCAAGACACTGCATCGTCCTTTCCGGCAGTGTTTCTGCTGCTGACCTACCCAGATTGATAGAGAAAGTTTGGCTGGCGGATAAGATGCAACCCAGAAGATGTACGGCGTGAGAGCGATTTCACTCCACCCGTATTCTCATTTATAGGCTGTACGTTTACAGTGGTAAACCTGACATTCTGTAATCTGGAGTGTCAAGTCACTTCCCCCAGCCTCCTCGCACAGCCCTTCCTGTCCGGCCTTGGCCACGCGAAATACATAGGATGAAACGCTAAAATTGAACTTTTCTCCCAATACAGCAGTAGCTTCGAAAGCATTATCTGCACCTCTGTTAGGATGAGAATTTTCTTCTGGCCAAGTGTCCTGAGGGTTTTTTAGTCGTGTGATATGAATATCAGCTTCAGAACAATGCTTTTGAATGAATGAACAGAACCCAATGTAGTTAGTTCTTCAGGACTGCAGACGTTAGGGGACTTTCAAACAGCATTCGGTATGCGGTCTGCTGTTTTTGTTAATAATATTCTATTTATTTATATGCATCGAGCATCATGAAACTTGAAAATTGTTCCAACATCTCAGTGGCCATAACAGTTTAGGAGCTTTTGCCATTAAAACGTCAAACGTTTAAATGTGTCATATTCAAAACATTTGATTTGATCTCACATTTACTAATAAAATCATCCAGCTCGAGGTAGTAACTAAGCCACCAAGTAATGTCGAAATGACGTAAAAACCTATCATTTCTCATCGTCCTTATTTTTCCTTTCTCTGTGCCTTTTTTACCCTTAATCTAGATGACAAGTTAATGTATTGTCTCAGTATTGAAAGAAAATAATTAAGATCAGGTATTGATATCTATGAACAGAACTATTTTTAAAACTCCAAACATATGAAAAATGAGGTAAACATTTTTTTCAAGGGGAACCTTCATTTTATACCCCCAATTTTATTTGAAACATCACAAATAGGTCATTTCTTTTAGCGTTAATCAGCTGTTTAGGACGTAAGGGTGTCATGCTACTGGCACTAAATTCTACCCTTGGGTTTAGAATCCGATTAGAAAACCGTATATTCGGTACAGCGCTGTGTACTAAGTGGGGGAGGGCTTCCTAGGAGCCTGAGAGGATGATAAGAGAGTCAGGTGGAGGCAGGGATGCTGGTTGCAGGAAATACCATAAAAGGAGAGATTACAATAGCCAAGGTCCCTCCAGCTGGTAAGGGAAGGAGGAAACTCCAGGCAGTTTGTGCTGGAGGTGAAGTAATTGTGCTGACTGGGCTGAGGAGGAAAGCAGAGGTCAGATCAGGTAGAGCTTTGCATACCCATTTAAGGAACTTGAACTTTATTTTTTAGGTCGAGTGTATATCAAATTTCAGCCATTTCTGTAAAAACTCCTAATGTTTTGCCATATCTGTAAACCTCCTGGACAGTTGTTATTTACTTAACATTTTTCTTTAAATCAACACTTTTCTTTTTTCTCATATTTAACTTAAAAGGAAACATAAGTCACTACTGTGGATGGAAAGCTAGCAACACCTGCTAAAAAATAGAAGGAAATCATTACAATAAATACAATGGAAAATAAAACAAATTATTAAATTCTAAGTAACTGCCTATCCTGAGTTTTTAATTTGTTGAAAGAGAGATTAGCAAATGCCAGAAAAGGCATTCAAAACTTGACCAAAATGAGATTTTCTTCCTGGTGTAATCTGAAGGGTTGAAAGAATTGTTATCATTTATGTGCAGTTTGAAAGCCTGCAAAACAATATGATACGCTGTTTATGTCTGTCTAAATATGTAGGTAACTATAAAAAGCATGGACATAGGAAGGATACAGAAGCATGAACTTCGGGGCAGTGAGAAGGGAAGAAGAGAAAGAGGATGGGAAAGCACAAAGGAGGCTCCAACAATGGTATCTAATTTAGTTTTTTTTAAAAGATCTTAGGGCCTCCCTGGTGGCACAGTGGTTAAGAATACACCTGCCAATGCAGGGGACACGGGTTCGAGCCCTGGTCCGGGAAGATCCCACATGCCGCGGAGCAACTAAGCCCGTGTACCACAACTACTGAGCCTGCGCTCTAGAGCCCGTGAGCCACAACTATTAAATCTGCATGCCACAACTACTGAAGCCCGTGGGCCTAGAGCCTGTGCTCCGCAACAAGAGCAGTCACCGCAATGAGAAGCCCGTGCACCACAAAGAAGAGTAGCCCCTGCTCGCCGCAACTAGAGAAAGCCCGCGTGCAGCAAAAAAGACCCAACACAGCCAAAAATAAAATAAATTTATTTTTAAAAAGAGATCTTAAGCAAATATTGCTAAATGTTTGGAATCATTCAGTCTGGATTGTTACTAATGGGTGCTTGGGCCAAGGAAACAAGGTATCACCCCAAGGGACTACCACCAATTTCCAGGAGAAATGAGACCACACACACACACATGCTGAAGGTAAACTATACATACTTACATCGCCCGACCTCCACCATGCCCTGTCCTGCCCCTCTTCCTACTGCAATCAGCAAAGCAAGCACTCAGACTTAGAAGTGGTACCACAGATAGGCAAGTGAGATTTCCAAACACTGAGTATACCAATCACCAATCATTCGTGGAAATCTATTACCATGAAAGACAGGCACTTATTTCTTTATTTCTTTTTTTTTTTTTTTTTTTGCGGTACTTGGGCCTCTCACTGTTGTGGCCTCTCCCTCTGCGGAGCACAGGCTCCAGATGCGCAGGCTCAGCGGCCAAACCTCACGGGCCCAGCCGCTCGACGGCATGTGGGATCTTCCCAGACAGGGGCACGAACCCGTGTCCCCTGCATCGGCAGACGGACTCTCAAACACTGCACCACCAGGGAAGCCCCTTTTTTTTTTTTTAATTTATTTATTTTTGGCTGTGTTGGATCTTCATTGCTGCACACAGGCTTTCTCTAGTTGTGGCGAGCGAGGGCTGCTCTTCGTTGGGGTGCGTGAGCTTCTCATTGTGGTGGCTTCTCTTGTTGTGGAGCATGGGCTGTAGACTCATGGGCTTCAGTAGTTATGGCACTGGGCTCAGTAGTTGTGGCGCACAGGCTTAGTTGGTCCGTGACGTGGGATCTTCCTGGACCAGGGATCGAACCCGTGTCCCCTGCATTGGCAGGCAGATTCTTAACCACTGTGCCACCAGGGAAGTCCAAGACAGAAACTGATTTCAGTCAATAAACAAATTGAAAGCTCCTAGTTATTTTTAATGGAGCAAAAATAGATTTTATTATATATATATTTTTTACCCTCAGATGTATAATACAGAATCTTACATTCATAAAACAACCAGATTATTATGAAAACAAACTAGAGGACTAATTAAGAATTTATTTATTGAAATTCTTTAATGAGTTGGACAGTAATAACTAATACTGTGTTGCAGATACTCTTATAAGCATTCATGTATTAACATATTTAATCTTTATAATCTTACAAAATAGGCAATATTATTAGAATATTCATTTTACGGATGAGTAAACCAAAAAATAGAAAGGTTAATTAACTTACTGAAGGCAACACAGTAATAAATGGTTGAACCAGAATTTGAACTCAGGCTCTTACTCACCATGCTATACTGACTTAGGCTGAACTGAAGGGTAAATTAGCAAGCTAGAAGATTGGGCTCAGTTTTCTCCTAGATTGCAGGAGAAAGGATAAAGCAATGAGCAAACATTTAAGTAATATGGAGAATAACTCCAGAAGTTTCAACATTTCTCTAACAAGAGAGCTAGAGAATGGATGGAAGGAAATACTCAAAGACATGAGACAAAATGTTCCAATATCTTCAGGTGAAAAGCTCTTGTTTAGTGTATAAGTAAAAAGCGTCACACCTGAACACATCATGAAGGAATTTCAGAGCATCAAGGATACAAAGGAAATTCTCACCAGATCACCTACTTCTCATCAGCAACAATGGATGCTAGTAGAAAATGGAACAAAGTATTCTAAGGGAATTGCTTTTAACTCAAAATTCTCTACCCAACTAAACTATCATTTCAGAGAGAATACAAAATAATGACATATTTTCAGATACATAAGGATTCAAATGGTTGATCATCTCTTAAATTATTATTGAAAAGTGTATTCCACCAAAGGGAAAACTGAATCACAAAAGAAAACATGCAATACAAAAGACAATGGGAAGCAAAAGTAGCAAACTCTGTTTGTCACCCGCTCAAAGTCATTCTCATTCTTCCTTACCGGCAAAATTCTGATCTTGAGAATTTATCCTCCATGTGTTTCAAGAATATGGGCTCTCCCCAGCCCCAGAGAAAGAATGAATGTTACCTAGTCTACACTCATCATAGTTATCTATTCTCTCTCCTAATGCTTGGTTTAGACATGGATATATCATGCAACACTAAGTTAATAAAGGGGGTATAAGAATGGTTTTCCTCTTAAAAAACTGAAAAAAAAAAAAGAAGAAGAAGAAAAGAAGGAAGCAAGAGAAGAGAGGAAGACCAAGAAAAGCCTCCTGCCTGTGGCAGCCATCCTCCAAGGTGGCTCCCACTGAGCCTCACCTCCTGGTGTATGCTCTTGTGTCGTTCTGTCCAACATAGAATACAGAGGACTTCCAAAACTGGGTAATAAAAACTGGGTAATAAAAGGCATTTCAGCTTTTACCTTGTTTTCTTGGGTCACTTGCTCTAAGGCAGGGTTTCTCAGCCTCAGCACTACTGACATTTTGGGCCTGATAACTCATGTTGTAGGGGGCTGTCATGTGCAGTGTTGGATGTTTAGAAGCATCCCTGGTCCCTACTTACCAGATGCCAATAACACTTCCCATTTGGGAAAACCAAAAATATCTCCAGACATTGCCGAATGTCCCTTAGAAAGCAAAATCACCCCCAGTTGAGAACCACTGCTCTAGGTGGTTAACTCAGCTACCGTGTCCTGCAGACATTCATGCAACTTGCCAGCCATGTAAGCTTCCTTGGAGTGGATTCTCCAGCACAGTCAAGCTTTCAGATGACTACAATCCCTGCTGGCCCTAACTGCAACCTCATGAGAGATCCTGAGTTAGATCCATCCAACCAAGCTGCTCCCAAATCCCTGCCTCACAGAAACCGTGATAAATAATAAATGTTATTGTTGTTATAAGCCACTTGATTTGTCATGCAGCAGTAGATAACTAATACAGTAGATAACTAATAGCTGGACCTGTAGCAGCCATCTTCCTAACCATCACCAGGTTAGGATGGGCTTGAGAAAAAAAGCAGAATATGAAAAGCACTTGGATCCTTAATCACATTATTGAGCCACTAAATCCAGGAACAACCTCTGAACTTCTTTTTATGTGACATAAGTTTTTCTCTCTTTATTTAAGCTCTCTTTAGTTGCATATTTTGTTATGTGCAACCAAACACTTCCTGTTACGGAAAATAAAAATTAAAACTTTTAATAAGTTTTATTGCTGATTCATAAAGTAGAAAGAAAAAATGATAATCTAAAACTAAAATAATCTTATCACCATGATAAAGGGAAAGGAGAGAGAGAAAAGCATGTTAAGATTTTTGTCTTATTTGGAGATGTATATATATACTTTCTCTAAACACAGAAAAAATGTAAGTCAGTTATGCAAGATAAATATGTGTCACCATATAGGCAAATATAAATTAGACGTGTAAGTTATAAACTACTTGAATAGAAAAAAAAGGAACAAGGATAACTCGATGAATTCAAGTTAAATAAGAAAAGAAAAAATATAAACCAGAATATGTAGTGTAAAGGACATGCTTGTGGAGTGGTGGGGCCCACTCAGCATCCATTCTGCTTTTGTATCCTGCAGTAGGTAGACTAATGCCCTCCGCCTGCCAAAGATGTTCATGTTCCAATCCCCAGAACCTGTATGTTACCTTACATGGCAAGAAGGTCTTTGCACGTGTGCTTAAATTAAGGAATTTGAGATGGGGAGATTATCCTGAACTAAGCAAAGTGGGCCCAATATAATCACAGAGGTCTTTAACAGTGAAAGAGGGAGGCGGAAGAGGAATCAAAATTAGAGGAAGAGATGAAATGGAAGAAAGACACAGAGAAATGCAACATCGCTGGCTTTGAAAATGAAGGAAGGGGGCCAGAAGCCAAGGAATATGGGCAGAGGCTCTAGAAGCTGGAAAGGCAAAGAAGTGGGTTCCCCTCTAGAACCATCAGAAAGGAATGTGGCCCTGCAGACACCATAATTTTAGCCCAGTAAGACCCCTTTTGACTTCATACCTCCAGACTGTAAGATAATAAATTTGTGCTGTTTAAAGCCACGAAGTTTGTGGTAATTTGCCACAGCTGTGATTTAAAAAAAAAAAAAAAACCTAATTCAACTTCCTGTATCCATATTTCCTTTTGAATAATTGTCTCTTTCCCCTTGGTTACAGATATTGGAGTTGTTCCTTGGATTTTCTGCCCGTTGGTATCCAAAGGGTGATAGGTGTCTGAAATCAGAACAGTAGAAGGCCCCTTCACAGAAACCTGGAAGTTGAGAAGAATGGCAACAGACTGAAAATGGTTAGTGACCATTCATTCCAATTGTGGTGCCCTACCCATAAGGTGTTTACTAGTGTCCTTTCCTCCTTCCTGTTTCTCAGAAGTTGCCTTTTTCCAATCCATTTCCAAGCGTGGCCTCTGTGCTAGTTATCTATTGCTGTGTAACAAACCACCCAAAAACTTAGTGAATAAAACAAGTTCTTCCTTTTGCTCACACATCTGTAATCTGGCAGGGTTTGATGGGAAAGTTTCATTTGCTCCACAGAGCATCAGCTACGGCTGGAGAACCCATTTCTGAAATGGCTCACTCATGTACCTAGCAGATTTGGTCCTGGGCTATGCACTGAGGCCACCGAGGCTGGTGGCTGGAAGATTTGGTTCCTCTCCATGTTGGTCTCTCCGTGGGCTGTTGAGACTTCTTTATGGCATGGTGGCTGAGTTACAAGAACAAGCGTCCCATGAGAACCAGACAGAAGCTCTATCACCTAGCGCCATGACTGCCTAGCGTCAGCAGTCACGTGACTTCATTTCCACCATTGTCACAAATCTATGCAGATTCAAGAGGAAGACACAAACATCCCACCTTTCGATGGGAGGAGTGTCTAAGTCACATTGTAGAAAAGCATGTAGGACAGAAGAAATTGTTGCAGTAATTTTGGAAACTAAAGCCTAGCACATCCTTCCAGCCATACAATCAATTCTCTGACCTCAATATCTTTGCCTTTTGTTCATGTTAACCAGAGTTGGTTTATGCTGTTGCTTTCAACCAGAGAATAATGTATCAGGTGTAAGCACAAACATATCACAATAAGAATAAATACTTAAATTGCCTTATTAGAATCAGAGTGTGTAAAAGCAAAGCAAAACAACACCAATAACCCAAGAATACACAAATCTGCCATAGGAAATTGATAAAATTTGACCAGGCTACAAGGCACAAGGTTTCATAATTTCCAAAAGGCAGCAGTTATGGATACCACATTCTCAGAGCACATTACTAAGAGATATCAATATTCATGTCACAGACTTATCTAAATAGATTCACAATTCTTGGACCTTCTTCACTAGAATCACGCTTATCTCTCCGGTCAGTAAACTTACTCCTAGGAATCCAATCAGAAATTTATCATCATCTTAAACAGCTCTGCCGTAGAGAATAAAACTCCAACTTCCTATTGTCCAACTACACACCCTATCCTTTGAGCTTCCTGGTAGCCTTTGCTAATATTACCACTGTTTTTAGCCTCACAGAAACCCCATTTCTTCCCTTTGGTGGCATTCTTTCTTCTTTTCTAGTTGGTTTTCTCTCTTACCCTTTCTTCCTTCCCTTTCCATGATGGACCTCAAAGTGTTTAGGAGGCTGAAATTCCATATACTCTGTTCCATATAGTATGATCTGAGGTGAAAAGCCTGGTCCCTGGAGTTGAACTGCCTGAGATCAAATCCCAAAATAAAAAAGAAAAATAATACAGTTGTTTTATAGTTCTCATTTCTTGTTCCAGATAGATAGATTTTTTTTTAACCTAGTTACCTCAGAATAATGCCAAGTGACTGTATCTTTTTTGTATTAAATGGGTTCAGAGCAATTTTCCTAATTATCTAGCACCTTTTAATCTAAAAGACAAACACAACACTTGATCTAAAATACCAGTATTATACTTTCCCCAAATACAGAAAACTATTTTTACTAAAAATTTGGCAAGCCCTTTCAAAACAGCATTTTCTGTTTTCATTTTTTGAGAAATTTCTGGCAACAAACATGTATAGAAATTTTAATGCAGCTGTAAGCTTTCAATATTTACTGTAAAAGTTTGTTTATAATTTTTTTGGAAGTGCTTGATCTTCTTAAATCTTAAAGCAGTTTTAAGCTGAATTATATTCTAGCCGAATAATGGAGTTTCCAGCTTGATTTTTCCTTAATATTTTTAGGACCTAACCTAGTGTCTTGCAACAGTTAGCATTCCATACATGTCTGGTCAATGACCAAACATACTTTAATAGAAATGATAAAAGGACATCTATTCTGACCACCAGGGCCTGTCTGGACCATGTCAAAAGCCTGTGGTATGTTGCTTCCTGCTGGCTATCTCAATTAGTTCCCACTTTTTCTACAGAACTTTTCTACAGAACTGTATCCTGTTTAATTTTAGATTCTAAGCCTCCCTTACCCCACCATACACAAAATAATTTTCAGTTTTTTAGTTCATGTCCATATATTTGAATGGCGTAGGCCCACAGGTTTGCCCAGAGCTGGGAGAGGGGAGAAGTAGCCCAGCTGGATCTTTACATGAAGTCATAAGGTAAACGTCCATAAACGTTCCTATCAGACTTTTAAAGCTGGAAGGAACCTTTGAGATAACGAGTCCAACCCTCTCATTTTATAGATAAGGAAACCAAGGTCCAGAGACAGTATGTGACTTGCTCAATGTCACAGAGTTAACACAGGAAAAAGCTTTGGGAACTAAAGGCTTTGTGTTTAAAAAAAAAAAAAAAAAAAAAAAAAAAAGGCTGTATTTACTGTTATTGTTTTCCCTGAGATTCCGATCCACTGTTCCTTCTACTATACCTTATTGCACCCCAGATACCATCCACTTGTGCTGTGCTTTTTATCTAAAAGAAACTGTAAAGTACACAACTAATCATATTTCCCTTAATGTGTGGGCTGCCTGAGATCTCCAAGCTAAAGGAGTGGGTGTGCCACGCCTGGTATTGCCTCTAGTGGGGGCAGAAGTGCCAAAAATGGAGCCCAGAAGTTTGCTCAAGTGGGTTCTTTAAGGCAGAGAAACCGGCAGACAAAACAAGGAATGAGGAATTGTTTTGGTCGCTTGGTCAAAGAAGGCAGAGGCCAAACCTCTCTAGAGATTTAATAGAGATTTAATCTAATAGAGATTCTCTAATTTAAAATTTTAATTTCTTCTATCAAAATAGAAATCTCTAATTTAATAGAGATTTGTGCAATTACATGGATGACTTGTGTGATCTATACTGGAATATGTGTTATCTCTCTTATAACACTTAAGATACTATATTGTGTTTTGTTGGTTTTCTTTTCCACCATTCAGCTGTTGAACACAAGCAACTTTTCTTGTTCAGCTCTATTTCTCTAGTACCTAGCATAATGCCTGCAATAAAGTGGTGCTTATAAGATTAATCAATAAATCAGTGTAAAGTAGTAGCTGATAAAGGTGGACAGAACTGGCCCTTTGAATACAGAAAAATTTGGACAAGTTTTTTGAGCCCTTTAGGTGTCAACATTTTTATATTTGTTAGATTTTACGTGACTAGTTGACTCTGAGAACAAACCAAGAGTACAATGGCTATGACTGTGTCAAAAGCTGATAATAAAAATCAGTTGTGGATCCACCTTTTGCATCTACTCACAAAGAGTATAGATTCATTCACTTAATATATCTATTCATCAAAAACGTGTATTGGGGCTCCCCTGGTGGCGCAGTGGTTGAGAGTCCGCCTGCCGATGCAGGGGACACAGGTTCGTGCCCCGGTCCGGGAAGATCTCACATGCCGTGGAGCGGCTGGGCCCGTGAGCCATGGCCGCTGAGCCTGCACGTCCGGAGCCTGTGCTCTGCAACAGGAGAGGCCACAACAGGGAGAGGCCCGCGTACCGCAAAAAAAAAAAAAAAAAAAAAAAAAAAAGTGTATTGAATACAGGGATCATCAAAATGGTCCCTGCTTTTATAATTTAGGCATTGTTTCTAAAACCGTGGTCCATGGGCACTTGTATCAAAAAGTGAAGTAGGGCTTAATTAACATGTAGATTCCCAGAATATTGAGGGAGCAAGGCTCAGGAATCTTCACTTTTAAACAAGCACACTCCCAGATGATTTTTTTTCCCATTCCCAAATATTTATTGAACATCTTTGATGGGTAAGGTCTTTGCTTAGACCAAAGGAATAATGAGTATTGATTATACCTCTGTAAGTATCTTAGTCTGTTTGGGCTGCTATAACAAAATACCTTAGATTAGTTGGCTTATAAAAATGGAAATTTCTTTCTGACAGTTTTAGAGTCTGGAAAGTCCAAGATCCAAGTGCTGGCAGAGTCAGGGTCTGCTTCCTCATAGAAAGCCATCATCTCATTTGTGTCCTCAAATGGCAGAAAGGGCAAGCTAGCTTTCTGGGGTCTCGTCTATAAAAGGCACTAATCTCAATCATGAGAGCTCTGCCTTTATGACTTAAACACCTCCCAAAGATCCCATCACCTTGAAGATTAGGATTTCAGCATAGGAATCTTTGGGGCAGTAAACCCAAACATTCAGTCCATATCAACATGAGACAAAATCCAACTTCAAAATGAACATAATGAAACTTAGGTTAAATGTACAGATGTCAGAAAAGCTGACAGGGGTGGAAGGAATTCAGGACAGACTGCAGTTTATGAAGAAAAGAAATAGTATCCTAAAGCTGGCTGGACAGAGGTTCTAGACATTTATAGATGCTGTTGGTGATCTCTCAGTGAAAACAGCCCAGAAAAGTTGCATAGAATTCTTTGCAACTTCTAGTATATACATCACCAGCTTCTACAATATATCACCATAGTTACTTATCTCTCTGTCC
Organism: Stenella coeruleoalba; assembly: GCF_951394435.1. Lineage (NCBI taxonomy): Eukaryota > Metazoa > Chordata > Mammalia > Artiodactyla > Delphinidae > Stenella > Stenella coeruleoalba. The sequence continues at coordinate 49,982,502 of NC_137150.1, forward strand.
CTCCCCCATGCTTTTTTCTTCTTTGCTAAAATATTTTAAAACAAATCTTTGACATCATTTCATTTCACCTCTAAATATTTCAATATGTATCTCAAAAAAAGGGGGGGGGATTTGAGTGTGGGTTGAGCTTAGTGATGTGCTTCCAAAGCATAAAATATGAAAGGGGGCAATAGTAACTTTACAGCAGAGAAATTTAGCAAACAGAAAACACTGCCTTGGCCAAGTAATCAAGGTTAACATGATCAGTGATAAGTCTTATTGATAGAATGCACACCTGACAAGATATAATGAGAAAGGCACTAGTAAAATTTTAATAAAATGTGTTGTTTAGTTAATAGTAATGTGTGGATATTCGTTCTTTAGTTGTGATAAAGGTATCAGAATAATATAAGATGTTCACAATAGGGGAAACTTGGTATGGGGTATATAGGAACTATGTACTATCTTTACAACTTTTTGGTAAATCTAAAACTATTGTAAAATTTTAAGTTTATTATAAAAAGGGGGAGGAGTATAACAAATTGAATAACCTAGAAGAAATTGATAAATTCCTAGAAACATACAACATTAATTCATGAAGAAGAAAATCTGAAGAGATCAATATGAATAAGAAGATTGAGCCCCTAATCAAAAACCTCCCAACAAAGAAAAGTCCAGGGCCCAATTGTTTCACTGGTAAATTCTACCAAACCTTTAAGGAACAATTAATAGCAGTCCTTTTCAAACCCTTCCAAAAAACTGAGGGGAGAACACTCAAACTCATTTTACATCATTACTCTGATTCCAAAGCCAGATAAGGGCACCACAAGAAAAGAAAACTACAGACCAATATTCTTGACATATATAAATGCAAAAGTTCAGTTTGCTGGTATTAGCAAACCAAACTCAACAGCACATTGAAACAATCATACCATCATACCATGATCAAGTGAGATTTACCCCTGGAATGCAAAGATGGTTCAACATACCCAAATCAATAAATGTGATACACAACATTAACAAAATGAAGGATAAAAATCACATGATCATCTCAATAGATGAAGAAAAAGCACTTGACAAAATACAACATTCTTTTTTTTTTTTTTTTTTTTTGCGGTACGCAGGCCTCTCACTGTTGTGGCCTCTCCCGTTGTGGAGCACAGGCTCTGGACACGCAGGCTCAGCGGCCATGGCTCACGGGCCCAGCCGCTCCGTGGCATGTGGGATCCTCCCAGACTGGGGCACGAACCTGTGTCCCCTGCATCGGCAGACAGACTCTCAACCACTGCGCCACCAGGGAAGCCCCAACATTTTTTATGATAAAAACTCTCAACAAATTAGGTATTGAAGGAACATACCCCAACATAATAAATGCCAAATATGGCAAGTCCACAGTTAACATCATATTCAACAGTGAATATTTGAAAACTTTTCCTCTAAGATCAGGATCAGGACAAGTATGCCCACTCTTACCACTCCTATTCAACATAGTACAGAGCAATTAGGCAAGAAAAAGAAATAGAAGGCATCCAGATCTAAAAAGGAAGAAGCAAAATTGTCTCTGTTTGAAAATGATATAATCTTATATAGAGAAAATCCTAAGGACTCCACCAAAGGACATGTTAGAACTAATCAACAAATTCAATAAAATTGCAGGATACAAAAATTGTAGGATAAAAAATGAACATACAGAAATCAATTGTGTTTCTAGCACTGATACCTGAAAATATATGAAAAAGAAATAAAATAATCCCATTTATAATAGCATCAAAAACAATAAAATACTTAGAAATAAGTTTAACCAAGGAGATGAAAGATCAGAACACTGAACACTATTGACTTTAATGAAAGAAATTGAAGAAGACACAACTAAATGGACAGATATCCTGTGTTCATGCATCAGAAGAATTAATATTGGTAAAATGTCCATACTACTCAAAGTCATCTATAGGTTCATTGCAACCCCCATCAAAATTCCAATGACATTTTTTATAGAAATTGAAAATAAAATCCTAACATTTAAATGGAACAACAAAAGACCCTGAATAGCCAAAGCAGTCTTGAGAAAGCTGGAGGCATCACACTTCCTGATTTCAAACTATGTTACTAAGCTTTATTAATTAAAACAGTAGGTACTGTCATAAGAACAGGCACACAGACCTATGAAACAGAATCGAGAATGGGAAAATGATAGTCTTTTCAATAAGTGATGCTGGAAAAACTGGATATCACATGCAAAAGAATGAAATTGGATCCTATCCTATACTACTCACAAAAATTAACTCAAAATGAATTAAAGACTTAAACATAGGCCTGAAATCATAAAACTCCTAGAAAAAAAATATAGAGAAAAAGCTTGGCATTGATCTTGGCAATGATTTTTGGATATAACATCATAAGCACAAGCAAAAAGAGCGAAAATAAATAAGTAGGACTACATCACACTAAAAAGCTTCTGCACAGCAAAGGAAATGATCAACAAAATGAAAAGCAACTTATGGAGTGGGAGAAAATATTTGCAAAATATCTATCTGATAAGGGGTTAATATCCAAAATATTGGGTTGGCCAAAAAGTTCATTTGGGTTTTTCCATGAGATGTTATGGAATGAACGAACTTTTTGGCCAACCCAATATATAAGAAACTCACACAACTCAATAGCAAAAAACAAAACAAAACAAAAAATAACAATGTGATTAAAGGAAATGAAATTTCTGCACTTCTGTGTTCATTGCACAAAAACCAAGATACAGAAACAACCTAAGTGTCCATCTTCAGATGAATGGATAAAGAAAAATGGAGTATCATTCAGCCGTAAGAAAGAAGGGAATCCTGTCATTTGTGACAACATGGATGGGCCTTGAGGGCATTATGCTAAGTGAAATATGTCAGATAGAGAAAGACAAACGCTATATGATCTCATGTATGTGTGGAATCTAAAAAAGGCAAACTCACAGAAACAGAGAGTAGAATGATGGTTGCCAGGGGCTACGGGGTGAGGAAATGGGGAGATGCTTGTCAAAGGGTATAAACTTCCAGTTATAAAATGAATAAGTTCTGGGGATCTAATGTACAAAATGGTGACTATAACAATACTGTATTATATACTTGAAAGTTGTTAATAGAGTAAATCTTAAAGGTTCTCACCACACACACACAAAAAGGTAATTTTAAGAGATGAAGGAGGTTTTAACTAACCTTTTGTGGTAGTCATTTCACAATATAAACTTATGCATCAAATCATCACATTGTATACTTTAAACTTACACAATGTTATATATCTATTATATCTCAATAAAGCTGGAAAATAATAAAATAGAAATTAAAAATAAAAAGTAAAATATGTAATTCCAATCTCTTATGATTTTTCTCATTCTCATTTTAAATGTACAGTAACTTTTGGGAATAAACATCTGTTCCTTTCAATAAATACTTACAAAAATCTTAGTTTAAAAAAAAGGCAGGGGAAGAACAACAATGCCACATCAGAAAGAAAACTGGTCTCAAACCAGGTCAGAGACAGACATATTTGCATAATGTAATACATAGCCACCTTCTGCAAAAATACTTACATTCATGATAAAATTCTTAAGCACTTTTCTGATGGACTTTAATGAAATTAAAACTTGTTCTGGAAATAGTTACTGACCCATCCAGCTGGCTGCTAGTTAAAGGTCCAGTGAACTTTAGATAGTTTTTCTTTTTAATTTGTTCTGTATTGAATATATTATCAATCTCTTTTTCGATAAAATAAGAGTGAATCATTGAATGAACTTGGTAGGACCTTTTTCCTTGAATGGTGGCAACATTTTATGGTAATAAATTATTTGAAAATTAATTCATTAATTGAAAATGAATTAAATTATTTGAAAAGTTTTCTTGAATAGCACCTAACAAAAATAACAGTCTCTAATATCATCTAATACCCAGTCATATTTGTATTATTTTCAGATGATTCTTAATCTCACTAATGTTTGGGAATCACGGGCCCCTGTTTGACAGACTGGAAGAGCTGATAACAACCTCTGGCTTTCTTTGTAAAAGAAACAGCAGAGTCCATGATCAAGGTATGACACCGGAGTCCACAGGTTCTGAACTTTTCTTACATTTTGGATGCTTTTGATAATTTGAAGCTATGGACCATCTCCCTAGAAAAATGCACATCTGCACACATCTAAAAATTTTCAGGGAAGTTCACACGGCTCTTGAGCTCATCCAAGGGGTCTCAGACCTGGTTAAGAACACATGCTTTAAATGTTGCCTACTGATTTGTCACTCTGCTGCTCTCACTACAACAGGACGTGCACATTACTATGTTTCCTTGCCAGAGGACACTGTGCTACTGTCAAGGCCTCCAAACTCGACTGACAATACAATCTGTAATCACATGATAGAGTAGAAAATGCCATAGATTTGGTAGCAGAAGACCTAGATTCTCCAAGTTGCTCTTTCAATACTTCGAGCGAATCACTTTAGGGAGACAAAGATAGGTCAAGTTTAAGCCTAGGAACTTATAGTGCAAGGAACTCTACAATATTATCATTTCCATTTTACAAATTGGAAGCCGAGAATTAGTTAAATAATGCATCCAAAGAAATATTCAGCTTGTATCTATTTAGTCAGGTTTCAACATGAGGCTTGTCTGAATTTAAAACTCACATTTTTTTCCCAAATTACGCTGGTGGTCTTCAAACTGTGCATGAGAGAACCTCCTGGGTATGGTTGGCCCTAGCAGTGTGGGGTGAGGGATACCTTCGGCCCATTAGTTATATATATATGATTTCTTAATTAGAATTTGCTAGGCTGCCAAAATATTTGGAAACCACTTCATTTCACTCTACTGTTCAATCCCAAAATCCGTAAAAGAGGCATAATGTTAATATCTATTTTACTATGAGGGATAAGTAAGAAGACCATGTGAAGCTGCTGTGTAAACGTCTAGGCATTGTCCAGATGGGAAATATTAGTGCAGTTACTCTACGACAATGAAGTAGAGAGCTTTTCTCCTTAAAAATATTTACTACAATCAACCTGCAACCTTGGTGGCATGTTTCATGCACCTGGAAAGCATGATAGCTTTCAAATGGTTTGGAGGCACTAGCTTAGATTTGAAGTCTGTACGTAAAGGGTGATGTCTCTATACATTTTTGAATGTCTAATTATTAATACACTATTAACTGCATAATGAGATTTTAAACTACCATGAATACATCTTCTCAAATGTCTTTGAACTGACCTACATTCCATTTAAAATCTTTTTTAAAAGGTTATTTAGAATTTCTGAATACTTTCACATATGATTGTGGGTTTATCATAATTTAAAAATATTATTATAACTTTCATTGGGACTGAATCTTAATATCCGGGATTTCGAGACTGGCCCTATCTGCTACTCATTTACCTGGTGACTTGGTGAAAACACGTCACACCGCACTGTGATGGCTGTAACAGGAGAATGGCCTCCAGAAGTCTGTTGAAACATTTAAAGCCCAGGCATCCAAAGTCAAAGGAGAAACCTACCACGTTATTGCTGAGCTAACTTGTGGGTAGAAGTCACATCTTCCATAAATGAGATATATATGCTCCCTTTTCCAAAAAAACATTTTTTTTGGACACACGGTGAAAAAAACAACTACAAAAAGAAAATTCCCCTTGTATGTTTTACACTTCAAAACGATTATCACTTTCATAACTGAGTCATCGAAACTTCCTGAGTCTTGCTTTTTTAAGTGAAAAGACCAATTGCTAACCTATTTTCTTTTCCACTTCACCATCTACAGCAAAATCAACAACTCAGAAATAGTCTTTGGTGAAACTGCAAAGTAGGCAAGGTTCTTTCTTCTATGACTTTCTTCTCCCTTCCTCTCCTTGTCTCCCACCTCGTGGAACTCCCAGCTCCTCCCAGGTATTCTGAGCCTGTGGACTTGTAGGACATTTTGCTCCCCAAGGCTACTCTTCCTTAAAGTATACAGAGCCAAAATTACCCTTTCCTTCCTTTTCTGACAATGCCAACCCCCATCTTTTACTGCTCCTTACCTCAACTGGCTGCTGCAGTCTGCCCTTTCATTTATTTCTAATTCACTCCTGATTACATGCCCCAGCTTCTGGTCCCAGTGCTTTCCTGCCTTCCAGCCTCACCACACACAGTCACCTGGCAGTCTGTGGAGGAGGCAGCTGGCTTCCACCACTCACAATGTGTTCTATGTAAGTGAAGGCCCTGCACGGGGAACACAGTGTGAACGAAGCCCAGAGGTATGCAAAGTCACTGTCCCGGATGAGGCCATTCAAAGGAAAGCCCACAGCTGAACTCCAGTTCTCCTCAAGATTCACCTTTATCTTCATTTCTGCCTCCTCCTTGGCATCCTCCTTTCCCTGTAAAGCGCACGATGTGGATTTAGATAGACCTGGGTTTGGATGGTGCCACCGCCACTTCCTAGCTGTACAACCTTTGGAAAGTTACTTTAAATCTTCTAAGTATTCGTTGTTGGTTTTTTTAAAATTTATTTTATTGAAGTATACATAGAGTATATGTTGTGTTAATTTCTGCTGTACAGCAAAGTGATTCAGTTATACATATGTATACATTCTTTTTCATACTGTTTTCCATAATGGTTTATCACAAGATATTGAGTATAGTTCCCTGTGCTATATGGTAGGACCTTCTTGTTTATCCATTCTCTATATAACCATTTGCATCTGCTCACCCCAAACTCCCAACCCTTACCTCCCCCACCCCTCTCCCCCTTGGCAACCACAAGTCTGTTCTCTATGTCTGTGAGTCTGTTTCTGTTTCACAGATAAGTTCATTTGTGTCATATTTTAGATTCCACATATAAGTGATATATGGTAATTGTATTTCTCTTTTTAATTTACCTAAGTATTGATTTTTTGATTTAGAAAAATGGGATAATAATAACACTTACCTCTGGTGTTATCATGTGGACTAAATGAAATAATGTCTGTCTGAGTGCTGGCCCAGGGGCAGGCTTGGTAAAAGTTACTTGTTGATATATGTCTTAAGTATAAGGCCAAAGTTCCACCTGTTAAGTCCAGAACTGTTTAGAAATTATCTTTATATTCCTCTTAGTTCTCCACACTAATTTTAATTTTTCTCCATACTTCTTTGAACACATTTTATCATACTGATAGTTGGAATTCAATTAAAGCAGTCCTTGATACCTTAAATGATCGAATTATTAACACAGATGATCTTGCTCTAAGGTTCTGTGCCCATTCTCTACTGTATTTCAGCTTTTGTATCTCTTATCCTATGCTCTTTTCACCCAGTATTCTTTATCAATAATAATAATAATAATTACCAATTACTAAATTTGTTTCATGTCAGATACCTTATTAAGTTGCTCAGTTGAATCTCCACAGGAGTTTGGCATTATTATTTCCTCAGCTGAGGAAACTGAGGGCAGGAGTTTTCAAATAAAATGCCCAAGATTTCAAAACTCGTAGTGTTGGATCCAGGGATGCCTTATTCTAAAACCCATTCCTACCTCTTGCCCCAGGCAACAACTAACCTACTTTTTGTCTCTAGCCACAGAATCTTTGTGCATGATACTGTGAATTTACCTATTCTGGACATTTCATATTAATGGAATCATACAGTAGACCTTTGGTAACTGGCCTCTTTCACTTAGCATCATACTTTCAAGGTCTAGCCTTGTTGTAGCATGTATCAGTACCTCCTTACGTTTATGGCTGAATAATATTCCACTGTATAGATACGCTACATTTTGTTTATCCAATTATCAGATGATGGACATTAAGGTTGTTTCCATTTTGCCTATTATGAATAATGCTGCTGTGAACATTTGTGTAAAAAGCTTTTATGTGAAGATATGTTTTCAGTCCTCTTACTAGAAATGGAATTGCTGGGTGGCCATGTTGGAAGTGTAAGTTTAAGTTGAGAAACTGCCAACCTCTTTGCTAAAGTGGCTGTATCATTTTGCATTCCCACCAGCAATATATGAGGGTTCCAGTTTGCTCACATTCTTGTCAACACTTGTTATTGTCCATTTCTTTCATTATAGCCATCTTATACATTCCAAATTTAATATAGCATTTAAAATATTAACTTGCAACTTGATGAAGGAGACTGATCAGGGTCACACAAATCTGAAATTAAACGCGCTTGGGATTGAAGTCTAAGCGAGACCCCTCTGGACGTCTGGGCTCTTAGCCTAGGGAAGGGTGGCAAAGCTTCTTCCTGACAATCCTGTCGTGTGAAACTGGAGAGTCATTTCCACATGCCATGACAGTTTCTCTGCAAGGTGTCTGTCACTTTTGAAAGTTGCATTACCTCTTCCAGGCCATCAGGACACCACTCAGGGAATAACTTAGGCACCCCATAAAACTAAGCAATGCATATCTGATTCACCCTTGTATCACACGGAACGGAACAGGGTCAGGCACATAGTAGGTGCTCAGTAAATATTTAGTTATGGAATAAATGGAGAATAGATCCAAAAATAAATAAATAAATAAAATATTAATTTGCTTTTCTACACTAGCTGGAAACAAAAGCTTTGTCCTTGTTTTAGGGGTGTGTGTGTGTGTGTGTGTGTGTGTGTGTGTGTGTGTGTGTCTGTTTTTGTTTTTATTTATTTATTTATTTTAATTTATTTACTTATTTATTTTTGGCTGTGTTGGGTCTTCATTGCTACGCGTGGGCTTTCTCTAGTTGCGGCGAGCGGGGGCTACTCTTTGTTGTGGCGCAGGCTTCTCATTGCGGTGGCTTCTCCTGTTGCGGAGCACGGGCTCTAGGCATGTGGGCTTCAGTAGTTGTGGCACACGGGCTCAGTAGCTGTGGCTCACAGGCTCTAGAACACAGGCTCAGTAGTTGTGGCTCACGGGCTTAGTTGCTCTGCAGCATGTGGGATCTTCCCTGACGAGGGATCGAACCCATGTCCCATGCATTGGCAGGCAGATTCTAACCACTGTGCCACCAGGGAAATCCTGGTTTTGTTTTTAAATGAAGAGATTTAAGTACAAAAGTAATATGTACAGACACTTGTGCTCTCTGAACCACACGCCCTCAGCCCACTCGACTTCAGGGCAACTGAGTTGGCCAGTTCCATGTACGTATTTCCTGTGCCCACCTTGAGTGTACACGCCTTGCAGGATCTGTTTTGAGCCTCAGGGCTTTTTCCACAGCCACAGAAGCTGCTGAGTCAGATCCTAGAGCCCAGAAGTGCAAGGGAGGGAGAGAGTAAGAGGGTGGAACCTTCAGTCCATAGGGCTGGAAGTTGATGGACAAACTCTCCAGCCTCCCGTGCCCTGATGGGACAATTCCAGGTCATGGCCTACTCGGTCCTTAGAAACGCTCAGCAGTAGTGAGCCACAGTTGCTCACAGCAGAAACCAACTCCTTAACAAGCATTTAATTGGCGTTTCTTCTTTCCTGACTCCCACACTTCTGCTTCCCAGGATCACCTCACAAATAAGCTCCTTGCTCACAAGTCCTCATCCCAGTCTCTGGTTTCAGGGAAGCCCAAATTAATCAAAATTATATAAATGAAAAATGTCTAAAAGTCAGCATTAACTGGTTGAAAAGTTAGAAACGATTTGTTTTGAAGAGTCCCTTGTTATTTTTCCACTGTGGATCTAATGTTTTACTTTTTTTTCCTTACACAAAAATTGTATTTATGGGGCTTCCCTGGTGGCGCAGTGGTTGAGAGTCTGCCTGCCCATGCAGGGGACACGGGTTCGTGCCCTGGTCCGGGAAGATCCCACATGCCGCGGAGCGGCTGGGCCCGTGAGCCATGGCCGCTGAGCCTGCGCATCCGGAGCCTGTGCTCCGCAATGGGAGAGGCCACAACAGTGAGAGGCCCGCGTACTACAAAAAAAAAAAAAATTGTATTTATGAAGTAATAATAAAAGTTATTGTTTGAAGGTCAAAGACAATCTGCTTTAAATACCAGTTTTTTCCCACCAAGATAACATCATTTGGGCCAAAAAGCAAAAAAGACTGGAATTTTAACTAGCCCACTTAACCTTATTGTGGCTGAATATGTGCGGTGTTAGATTTGTTCAAAACAGTTCCCAAAATAGGATTATTACTACTGTATTCGTGATCAAATTGGCACATAGCACAGGGGTGGACTCCAGATGCTAGGAATTCCATGCTGGCAAGTAGTTCCCGTGGAGGATTTTGCGGACTGGGGAGCAGTCCCATCCTTACATCCTAGCTGCCTTCAGAGCTTGTTACAGCCCTGTCACTAGCTGCCCTTGCTTTGACTTGTGGTATCCCAGTTTGACTTGTTGGCCATGAGCCTTTCACAACTCCCCTGCCTATGTTATCTCAAGCCTGCACTCTTCCCACTTAACCCAGCCTTGGCAGCTCTGTTCAGCTGTATCTCCACACGTACTTGTTATCCCTTGATACTCCATTCTGTCCAAACTGCCATCTCTGCTAAGCTGAGAAATGACGAGACTGAGACAGGCTAGAACAGTGGCATGCACTTAGAAGCCCTGGGTGCCAGGCCCAGCTCTCCCCTCCCTAGCCCTGAGACACTGAACCACTCAGAATCTCTCTTTGAACTCTATTTCCTTTTTTTTAAATATAATTAAGATAATTTTTTAGAGCAGTTTTAGGCTTACAGGAAAATTGAGGAGAAAGTAGAGATTTCCTATATACCTCCTACCCTCACACATGCTAGCCTCTCCTATTATCAACATCCCCCATCAGAGTGGTACATTTATTACAACTGATGAATGTCCACTAACACATCATAATCACTCAAAGTCCATAGTTAACGTTACAGGTCATCCTTGGTGTTGTCCATCCTATGGATTTGGACACATATATAATAATACATCCATCATTATGGTATCATACAGAGTAGTTTCACTGTCCTAGTATTTCATCTTAAATGTGGCAATAACATGATTGATTCTGAATGCTCGCAGGGTTTGAGAAGATAAAAACTGCTTAACGAACAATAAGGCAAGGAAGTTCAGTGTAGTGTTGTTCTGAGAGTGAAAAATTAGAATTGGGCTTAATCTAAAAATCTAAACACAGGAACCCAGTTAAATAAATTACGGTATAATCAACAGAATATTTGCATTCATTAAAAATTATGTTGCAGAATAGTTAAAGGTATCGGAAAATTAAGTGAAAAAAATTACGAACAGTGTGTGCAAGTAGAGGTTACCAAGCGCCAGAGAAAGGGAGGAATGGGAAGTCACTGTTTAATGTGTACAAAGTTTCTGTTTAGGATGATGAAAAGTTCTGGAAATGAACAGTAGTGATGGTTACGCTACATTGTAAATGTACTTAATGGCACTGAATTGTACACTTAGAAGTGGTTAAAATGGTAAATGTTATGTCATGTATATTTTACCACAATAAAAAAAAAATAAGGTAGCTGGAAAGTTGCAGGAAGTTCTTCAAAAGTCAAAAACAATTCTCATGCAAAGCTATGGTGGTTTCTTACAGTTTGCTACTGTTCTAATTATGAGGGGCATATAATTGGATGTTCTGTTAAATTATTTACTAAAATTTTCAGCACAAAGAAAAGTGTTTGGTTTAAAAATATATACATGTACAGGATGACCCTATTCTTTAAATCTATCTTTATCTATGTCTATATATATTTATATCTCTATATATACACACTACATGCATACCTGCGTTTTCTAAATTTTCTGGAATGAGTATACATTGCTCCTACACCAAAACTTTACTTACAAAAAAAGTATGAGGTATTGGGAATTCCCTAGGGGCCCAGTGGTTGGGACTCTGTGCTTTTACTGCCAAGGGCCCGGTTCGATCCCTGGTCGGGGAACTAAGATCCCACAACCTGCATGGAGAGGCCAAAATTTTTTTTTAAAGTATGAGGTATTATATAAACCATAAGGACCTTCTATTATTAATATAAAGGCTTTGGCCTATCATAGTGCAGAGTATACAATAGTTGCCAACAGTTTCGAGACAGTGGTTGACTTTAATATGTAGGCAGAGAAAATTGTATATGCAAAGTTTGAAAAGTGATAGACCAGATAGCTCATTTGAGGCACTTAAATAAAGTCATTATGTTTGCTATACTACAAAGCTACAGTAATCAAGACAGTATGGTAATGGCACAAATACAGACATACAGATCAATGGAACAGGATAGAAACCCACACACATATGGTCACCTTATCTTTGATAAAGGAGGCAATAGTATACAATGGAGAAAAGACAGCCTCTTCAATAAGTGGTGCTGGGAAAACTGGACAACTACATGTAAAAGAATGAAATTAGAGCACTCCCTAACACTATACACGAAAATAAACTCAAAATGGATTAAAGACCTAAATGTAAGGCCAGACACTATAAAACTCTTAGAGGAAAACATAGGCAGACCACTCTATGACACAAATCACAGCAAGATCCTTTTTGACTCTCCTAGAGAAATGGAAATAAAAACAAAAATAAACAAACGGGACCTAATGAAACTTAAAAGCTTTTGCACAGCAAAGGAAACCATAAACAAGACGAAAAGACAACTCTCAGAATGGGAGAGAATATTTGCAAATGAAGCAACTGACAAAGGATTAATCTCCAAAATATACAGGCAGCTCATGCAGCTCAATATCAAAAAAACAAACAACCCAATCCAAAAATGGGCAGAAGACCTAAATACACATTTCTCCAAAGAAGATATGCAGACTGCCAACAAACACATGAAAGGATGCTCAACATCACTAATCATTAGAGAAATGCAAATCAAAACTGCAATGAGGTATCTCCTCACACCAGTTAGAATGGCCATCATCAAATAATCTACAAACAACAAATGCTGGAGAGGGTGTGGAGAAAAGGGAACCTTCTTGCACTGTTTGTAGGAATGTAAATTGATACAGCCACTATGGAGAACAGTATGGAAGTTCCTTAAAAAACTAAAAATAGAGCTACCATATTGCTACCAGCAATCCCACTACTGGGCATATACCCTGAGAAAACCATAATTCAAAAAGAGTCATGTACCAAAATGTTCATTGCAGCTCTATTTACAATAGCCCGGAGATGGAAACAACCTAAGTGCCCATCATCAGATGAATGGATAAAGAAGATGTGGCACATATATACAATGGAATATTACTCAGCCATAAAAAGAAACGAAATTGAGCTATTTGTAATGAGGTGGATAGACCTAGAGTCTGTCATACAGAGTGAAGTAAGTCAGAAAGAAAAAGACAAATACCATATGCTAACACATATATATGGAATTTAAGGGAAAAAATGTCATGAAGAACCTAGGGGTAAAGCAGGAATAAAGATGCAGACCTCCTAGAGAACGGACTTGAGGTTATGGGGAGGGGGAAGGGTGAGCTGTGACAGGGCGAGAGAGAGTCATGGGCATATACACACTAACAAACGTAGTAAGGTAGATAACTAGTGGGAAGCAGCCGCATGGCACAGGGATATTGGCTCGGTGCTTTGTGACAGCCTGGAGGGGTGGGATAGGGAGGGTGGGAGGGAGGGAGACGCAAGAGGGAAGACATATGGGAACATATGTTTATGTATGACTGATTCACTTTGTTATAAAGCAGAAACTAACACACCATTGTAAAGCAATTATACCCCAATAAAGATGTTAAAAAAAAAAAAAAAAGATACATGTACCACAGTGTTCATTGCAGCTCTATTTACAATAGCCAGGACATGGAAGCAACCTAAGTGTCCGTCGACAGATGAATGGATAAAGAAGATGTGGCACATATATACAATGGAATATTACTCAGCCATAAAAAGAAACGAAGTTGAGTTATTTGTAGTGAGGTGGATGGACCTAGAGACTGTCATACAGAGTGAAGTAAGTCAGAAAAATAAATACCGTATGCTAACACATATATATGGAATCTAAAAAAAAACAAAAATGGTTCTGAAGAACCTAGGGGCAGGACAGGAATAAAGATGCAGACGTAGAGAATGGATTTGAGGACACGGGGAAGGGGAAGGGTAAGCTGGGACGAAGTGAGAGTATCACGGACATATATACACTAGCAAATGTAAAATAGTTAGCTAGTGGGAAGCAGCCACATAGCAAAGGAAGATCAGCTTGGTGCTTTGTGACCACCTAGGGGGGTGGGATAGGGAGGGTGGGAGGGAGACGCAAGAGGGAGGGGATATGGGGATATATGTATGGCTGATTCACTTTGTTATACAGCAGAAACTAACACACCATTATAAAGCAATTATACTCCAATAAAGATGTTAAAAATAAATAAATAAATAAAGTCATTATGTTTGGAGCACTAAGTCTATGCGTGGGTGGTGTTGAGAGCAAGGGGCTTGAGGTGAGTCTGGAGAGGTAGACAGCTAACCAAGGGACAGGTGACCAAGTTACGGTTTGGACTTTATCTTAAGGATACCAGAAAACCATTAATGGGTTGTAAGCCAGTGATGTCATTAGATCTGCAGATTAGGAGGATTATGGTGATTGCATCCTGTCAAATGGACTAGAGAGAAGCAAGAATAGAGACAGAGGTTGATTACAAGGCTGTTGGAGTCACACAGGCATGTGGATGGGGATGGTCACAGTGGGCATCGAGTGTGTGAGCCTGAGACACTTCTAGAAAGTAGAATTCTTGTAACACTTGGTATCAATGGGATACTGAGAGTAAGACTGAGACCTGTTTAGGTTGTCTCCTGGTTTTAGCCTTGGACAATCGAGAGGGGCTTGTGTCAGTCATTGAGATAGGAAGCAAGAAAGAGCTTGTTTGAGAGTGGGGGAAAGTAACAAGTTGACCCTAGGACCTGATGAGACCTCAAGGTGCTTGTGCAATTGGAAATGCAGGAAATGGAAAACTCAGAAGAAGGATCAGAAGTCAGCAGCACATGGAGGGCAACTGAAGCCATAAGAGTAGATAAGATCGCACAAGGGAAAGAGGTAGAGAAGAGGTTTTCGCTTTCCTTGGAAGTGAAGGAGTGAGAACCTGATGAACTCTATGAATGTTTTTTTCCAGAAATATCTTCAAAGAATTTGGCTGTTAAGAGGATGAAAGTAATCAGGCTGTAGTTGAGGGCTGTCATGGGATCAAGAAAGAGTTCTTTGTCAGCTGAGAGAGACATGGGCATATTCAGATAAAGGCGAAGCAAAGGAGTGATTAAAGAAACAGGAGAGAGGAGGAATAAGGAGAAGACCAAGTCCCTGGAAAGGGACAAAGAGACTCCATAACAGAGCAAAAGGCATGGGTCTTAGACAGAAGTAGAAAGAACTTTCTAAAGGCAGGAAACTAGGAGTAAAGACTAGAATAGAATGCACCTGAATTTGTGGGTTGCATGCCTGGAAGTTGAAGTCTTTCTTTTCAGATAACTTCTCTGGACTCAGTGAGTAAGGGATGATGTCATCTATAATGAGAGTGTGCAGAGGTCTGAGGTCTGTGAAATGGTCACTGCAGAGATTAGGGGAGACATCACAGGATTTCTAGGTTGTGGAAGCCCAGCTGAATATGGGGACCAGGATTTATAGTGGCATCAATCTGGATGATTTTTCTGCAGCAAATCACAGGATCCTTGGTGCAAGTGAGAGGAAGGTAACAGTTTAATTCTTTGAAGGCTATAGATTTGCCAAGAATTGAGAGTAAAGGATTGGGGGGAGGGCAAAGGAAATGAGGAGTCAAATAAGAATTAACCATAGGATGATGTACCAGTTGTCAAAGCTGTATAGAAAAAAAAGTGAGGTCAGGGAGGAAATGATGGAAGGAGAAAATGCAAATATCTAGGGATCGAATGTACCAAAGTGTACAGCCAGCCAATTCCTGTAGTCCGTGGTTCATTTTTTAAAAAGACTTTTATTTTCATTTTTGTTATTTTTTTTTAAATCACCAAGTGTCTTAAAGCAACTGTGCTATAGTTTGATCATGAAAACTTGACCAGAACACTGAAGCTAAGAGAAGCCATTTGAAATCAAATTCCTTGCCCCAACCTAATAGCAAAGACAACTGTATAATCATTCGTTTCTCAGATATAGGACCAGAATTAATCAGTAAATTATATTTTCCTTTCCCAAACTCAAATACCAATATTGCTTTGTACAAGTAGTCTGTGGACCGGGTATTAGATAGTATTGGAGCTTTCTAAACATTCTTATAAGTATAATGGTATAATTATGTAGGTCAAGATTCTTAATTTTAGGAGATGCTTGCTTAAGTATATGGAGGTGAACTGCCAGCATATATGCAACTTATTTTCAAAAGGTTTTCAAAAAAATTGTGTAATAAAGCAAATATAGCAAAATGCTGTTTGATCTAAGTGATCCTTAATGGGGGAGGGAGAATGCTTTTACTTCCTAAGAAATAACTTGGCAATGTTTGGAGACATTTCTGGCTGTCACAAGTTAGGGGTAATGGTGCTTACTGGCATCTAGTGGGTGGAAGCCGGGAATCCTGCTAAACAACCTACAATGCACAGGACAGCCTCTGACAACAAAAAATTATCTGTACGCAAATGTCCTAGTCTCGAGTCTGAGAAACCCTTTTCCAGGTAGTAGATATATGCAGCAGTCCCCAACCTTTTTGGCACCAGAGACCGGTTTCGTGGAAGACAATTTTTCCACAGACGGGGGTGGGGTGGGGGTGGGGGTTGGGGGGAGACACGAGGCGGGGGTGAAAGGGGCCGGGGATGGTTCAGGCGGTAATGTGAGCGATGGGGAGCGATGGGGAGGGCAGATGAATCTTCGCTCACTCACCGCCACTCACCTCCTGCTGTGCGGCCTGGTTCCTAACAGACCGCAGACCAGTACTGGTCCAAGACCCGGGGGTTGGGGACCCCTGGATATATGGATTATCATGGTGCAAGTGCTAATCTTTCAAATGTCCAAAATATTTTAGATTTTTATTTAAAGAAGTTTGCAATGAAAAATAATTGAGAAGAAAGGAAAATTGATCTTTTCTAAGTAGTCAACAATAAATTCTTTTTGATGATGGCAGAGCATAGTTTTGAGTGTGGTGATGTTCTTGGAAACCATGACATTTAGGTAGATGGCTGGAAACCATTCTTCACCTTTCTTCAGTTAATCAATCAAAATAGAGCATTATCTTTATTCAGTGTTTTGAGTTTTTGCAAAACGTTTTAAAAGAGAAAAAGGAAGCAAAATTGAGAAGAATAGACATTTGTAGGTCACTTACTATGACCCAGGCATCATGCTGACACTTTTGGTACATAATCCTGTCTGGCTTGGAGTCCGCTGACACAGATGCAAGTTGTAGTTGTATCACACAATGACTCATTCATTTAATCATTTATTTCTCCAATCAACTTTGTTAGATACTGACTGTGTTCCAGACACTATGCTAGGCCCTGGGGATACAGGAGTAAATAAAGTATACTCCTTGATCTCAGAAAACAGTGTGAGGAGAAGGCCAGAGTTGGAGCTTGAGACAGGATTGGAGGGTGTTCCAGGCAGGTGCGACAGCAAGAGGTAAAGCCTAGAGGTAAGAGAGAGAGGGTGGGATGCCTTAGAGGGATTCTCTAACAGTGAGCATGCTTCACCATCGCCTGGAGGGCTTGTTAAAGCGTACATTGCCAGGCTCCACCCTTACAATGTCTAATTCAGTGCATCTGGGTGGGCCCCAAGAGTTTCATTTCTAACAAGTGCCGGAGTGATGCTGCTGGTTCAGGAACTGCACTTTGAGAACCACTGCCTTCGAGAAACTGCAGGTGTTTTGAGTAGAGTTGGAGCTGAAGAAATGATCAGGGGTTAAGAATAGTGACCGTGCTGAGGAGTTTGGATTACATTATGAAGCCAACATGGAACTACTGAAGAGTTTTAACCACTAGAGCACTTTAGTGCTCAGTCTCTCTTAGCCCATATATTAGAGGTCTTCAGAGAAACAGAACCGATGGAATATATACAAATATATTTATATAAGAGGAGAGCTGTTATAGGAATTGGCTCAGAAAATCATGGAAGCCAGGAAGTCCTGAGATCTGCTGTCACTTGGAGAACCAGGGAAGCCGGTGGTGTCATTCAGTCTAAGTCTGAAGTCCTGAGAATCGGGGGGCCCATCGGAGTCTGATATAGAGACTCAGATGTCTCAATCTGAGTCTCAGCACCTGAAAACCAGGAATACTGAGTCCAGGGGTAAGAGCAGATGGCTGAGGCATCTCGAGTAAAGAGAAGGAATTCACCCTTCCTCTACCTTGTTCTATTCAGGACCTCAACCGATTGGATGATGCCTCCCTGCATTGGTGAGGACACTCTTTACTCAGTCTTTTCATTCAAATGCTCATCTCTTCTGAAGACAGGCTCATGGATATAACCAGAAATAATGTTGTACCAGCTCTCTGGGCATCCCTTACCCAGTGAGGTTCATGTGCAAAATTAACCATCACAGCCCATATTTCTTCACCTTTAATGTAGGAGACCGATAACTATCACACTATCTATTACTCAGGATTCTTTTGAGAATAAACCGAGCACTATTATGTATATAAATTTAAAACATTGTATAATATCAGGGATAAGTATTATAATGAACTCATTTATATTTGTCAATTATGCTCAATAAAGCTGAAAACAAAACCCCAACTCATTTAGAGCCAAAAATATTGTCATTTTCCAGATAACAAAACTGAGAGGGCTTCCCTGGTGGCGCAGTGGTTGAGAGTCCGCCTGCCGATGCAGGGGACGCGGGTTCGTGCCCCGGTCCGGGAGGATCCCACATGCCGCGGAGCGGCTGGGCCCGTGAGCCATGGCCGCTGAGCCTGCGCGTCCGGAGCCTGTGCTCCGCAACGGGAGAGGCCACAGCAGTGAGAGGCCCGCGCACCGCAAAAAAACCCCCCCAAAACACTGAGGTACAGCAGGCAGAGATTGTACCAGCTGAAGCGGCCCAGGCCTGACTCCTGCACACTCTCCACTGCACCACCCTGCCCCTCCCTGCCACTCCAGTTCAGAGGAAATGTCTCCCAGGGTCAAAAAAATCCCTCCTCTCCCAATCGTCATCCCGACTTCCTCTTGACCACTGAGTGAAGTAGAGGACAAAGCTGATTGTCCCAGTTTGGAATCTTAGAGAATGACTCACTAAGAAACTAAGTATGTAACCTAGTTGAGCAAGGGCAGCTGGTAAAAGTGAGATCAAAGGGTCAGGCTCATGAACTCCTGTTCCGCCTACTAGACCATGCGTGAGTCAGCCTCGGGGATGACTCTGCTGAGGCTGGCGCAGTCAGCAGTGCAAACCAAAGAACGCAGCAGCTTCATTCTGGGGAACCTCTGTTAAGGAAAGTAAAATCATGGGAGAATTGGCATCTTTTGCATCTGCCTATTGTGAGCGGCAAGAAACTTTGCTTTTTTCACATTTGCGTATCACTTTACAGGTTAGATTTGCTTTTACTTTCACCTTCTCATTTAATCCTCATGGGCAGTATTTCTGTCCCATTTTACAAATGAGGTGTTCAATAGCTTACTCAGGATGACACACCCTGTAGGTCCTTAGATTCCAAACCTTCTGCACTGAACTCCACCAAATATTTATGTGAAAAAATTGTTTTCACCAAACATGGGGATTATATATGTAGTATATGTCTGTGTGTATGTGTGTGTGTTTTATATGATTTTATTTCCTCATTTTCTCTTGGCAATACTACTTGTTTATTTCATCTTTTTTTTATTATTTGTCTTGATTTGTTTCCATTTAACCACCTATAACCTAATCAAAGAGGTTAGAAAGTATTTTTGGTGGAAATAATCCTTGAAATACTAGATTTTAGAACAGTGGGAATTTGTGACTTGATGGAATGACTAAAAACTGTAGGTTCAATGGTGAAAACTCTGCTCGGTGAAAAGAACATTCAGTTGGCCACAGGATCTATCTTGATTTTTTTTTTCTTTTTAATCAAGGAAACAAATTTCTGGAGCTTCTTGAAACATTTTTCACAAATAACACACGTAGGGACTTCTATGAGGGTAGCCACAGTGCTAAAGTAACAGGAGAGGCATGATCAGCTCCCTCTATAGCCACAATAATTTGCCTCAGTAAACTATAAAGATCTCAAGGTTGGGTAGAGACCAGAGTTCAGATTCAGCAAGCCACAGAAGCAGCAACTGGTGAGACTTATACCAGTGACCAAGGCCAGCAGTGGGAGAGGTCCTTACCTCACTGATGCATTTTAAGCATTTCTTCCTCCCTTTCTGAATAACTTCTGGCATGCATGGAAGACTCCTGATGGTCCTCAATCTTTCCCCCCACAAAGATTATATATATTTGAACTTATGAAAACCCGGGCTTTACAGAGGGTCTGTGTTTTTAAAATCCAGAATCAATTTTTTTTTTTTTGCCAGGGGGCATCACGTAAGATCTTAGTTCCCCGACAGGGGATCAAACCGGCGCCCCCTGCAGTGGAAGCATGGAGTCTTAACCACTGGACCATCAGGGAAGTCCCCAGAATCCATTTGTTTTTTAAGAAAAGATTACTATTCTGCTCGGAACCATAACACTTTGATGCTGTGACAGAGTGTATAGATCACCCAGGTGAAGACTGGATAATTTGCCCAGTCACCCAGCCAAGTGGGACCCTGGTTTCCTGACTTCCTGATTTGGTGCTCTCACTATGGTTCTGAGAAAAATAAAAAAGACTCAAATAAGAAGAAAGCAAAATATTTAATGGCATGGTGGAAATGCTTACAACATATTGCTGTGTAAAGAAAGCACATACCGTGATATGCGTCACGTGATTCTTCTGAGGGGAGAAAGAGAATGCCTGTGTGCTGGGTACAAAAAGGCTGAGGAGATGCTAGCAGGCCTGACATCTCTAGGTGGGACAATAAGCAGGACTTGCTCCTTTCCTCCTTGAGTTTTTTGTTTGTTTGTTTTTGGTTTGTTTGTACTTTTCAGATTTTTTTTTTTTTTTTTTTTTTTTTTTTTTTGCTGTACGCGGGCCTCTCCCTGTTGGGGCCTCTCCCGCTGCAGAGCACAGGCTCCGGACGCGCAGGCTCAGCGGCCATGGCTCACGGGCCCAGCCGCTCCGCGGCATGTGGGATCTTCCCGGACTGGGGCACGAACCCGTGTCCCCTGCATCGGCAGGCGGACTCTCAACCACTGCGCCACCAGGCAAGCCCCTTTTCAGATTTTTATAATAATAAAATATTACTTTGATAATCAGAAAGAAATTAATGTTATAAATAAAGGATTAAAAGCATCCTAGGAAGGTCAGATAGGCCCATTTCAAGAGTATAGAGACAAATAGCATTAGAACTCTCTTTTCTGAAAGGTGGGGAGCGAGAAGACTGTATCTATAGAAGTAGGTATTTGACCAGAACCATGCTACAGGATGGCAAGGGCAGATGGACAGGTGGATACCTGTCCCAGTGCATGGGCCACAAGACAAACATTCAGGGTGAACGAAGCAGTGAGAACCTCCCATTACTGGAGAAAGTCAGCTCCCTTCCCACTTTCCATTGCTCTTAACATCTAAAGGATTGGGAAATACTAAGCTATGCACCTCTGAATTCACTTCACTGGAGGCCTGGAATATTCCTCTGGAACTGATTCTTTCTGAAGGAGGCTGATACTTTACCACAAAATCTCTCATGGCTACTCCATTTCTTGTTTCTAGCTTGACTGTGTAGCTGTTACTCAAATCTAGCAAAGAGCAGGAAAAGGGAATAAAAATAAGTAGATGGATGGATGGATGAACTACCTTCATTGATAGAGCACCTCCTATTTACTTGCCAGATCCTGATTTATGTGCTGTATGACTTCTGAACTTTGGCATTGTTACATTATGGTTAACCTCAAGAGGAAGGAATTATTATTCCATTTCAGAGGTTGTAAAACAGGCTGGGACAGGTTGAGTTATCAAAGACAGCAGGAGTAGAACCCAGGCCTGTCTGACTCTAAGGCCCATGCCCCTTCCAAGGCCACTGCCTCCTTCTCTGTGCCCCGGGATGGTCCAGGCTTTCTGAGTGGACCCAGTAGACATCTACAGAGAAAAGAAGAGCGCAGATTAGGAGTCCGTTTCTGGATGCCCGCAGGCATGGACAACTATCTAAATGATCTCCAAATGGCCCATGGCTGACTCTCTCCCATCCTCATGTTGATTGCCCACACAACAGACATTCTTTGCCACAGTTGTTTTGTTTTGTTTTGCTTTTTAATATGCTGACCCTACTCAACTCATGGAGATAGAAATTCTCCTGCTCGGTTAAGAAAAAATGGAACTCAGAATGAAATCTGTCTCAGAAACAGGTGTAGGTAGAGGATAAATGATAGGGTGGGTTTTCTGAAAAGTGAACCCAAAATGGCAGTGCCCTGTCTGTTGAACTTGATTTCCTTTTCTCATTTCCTTTCCGTTTCATGTCCCCATTTCACAAATGCTCATCTGTCCTCTGTAAACCGACTAATGTCAGTGACATAGAGAACCTCAAAGAACTTCCTCACAGCTCTTTTAAGGGGACCAACCCAAATGTGGCTTCTGTCTAGCTAACTACTAGGCTCTTGTTAAGTAAACAACCCAACTTTGATAACAGAGAATTTGTGGCTGGGCTGGGTGTTGAGGTTACAGGGGAACAGGGCAGGCTTGAGGGAAATTTGAAGCAGGAGGTTTTGCTTCTAAAAAGGAAACGAAGTCTTGCTTCAAAAAAAGTTGTTCTCTGTTCCACCAGTTGGGACCCATCCTCAAACATTCTACATGGACCACATGCTACGCTCTGCTCTCTACACTTGCCCTGCCCTCTGCCCTTGGCCTTAGGTCATAGACCTACAGAGAATGATGTCATAACAATTCATTGCCCTATTTCCTACAGGAAGATCATTGAGAATAGGGCTTACTAAATCACACAAGAGAAATTCTTCTAAGTTCTCTGTTCAGGGAAAGCTGCCCTTTTACTAGTGACTGGTATGTCTTATCTTATGAATCATGTCGCCGATTTACTTTCTTTGTGTTTGCTGCAAAGAAACTCACAGCCAAATTTGGGATTCACTTCTAGTTGAGTGTTCTGGGCCTCATGTCATAGTTGGGAGCACCAACCTTACCTCTTTGTCATCTGATTCCTCCTACAACTTCTTTTCTTATCCACTAGGTCTCTTCATTCAAATGATGCTTTAAAAAGGTGTTTACATTGCTTTGGTCTTTGTAAGCTACTTTAAATTATTCTGAAACAAGTAGAAACAACTCTATATATTTGCCACATCACATTTTTAGGTATCTGCCCAACCTGCAGTAACACTCCCCCATTTTCTTTAAGAACTGCCTGGGGGCTTCCCTGGTGGCGCAGTGGTTGAGAGTCCGCCTGCCGATGCAGGGGACGCGGGTTCGTGCCCCGGTCCGGGAAGATCCCACATGCCGCGGAGCGGCTGGGCCCGTGAGCCATGGCCGCTGAGCCTGCGCGTCCGGAGCCTGTGCTCCGCAACGGGAGAGGCCACAACAGTGAGAGGCCCGCATACCACAAAAAAAAATAAATAAATAAAATAAATAACTGCCTGGACTATCACAAGAATGGGGTCCTTAGAAAACCTGTTTGCACTATGTGTTCCTGCCTGCCTGGCCAACTTCACTGGAATTGAGGTAGCTATCTGACCCAAGCTGAGTTACACAGATTCTTTCCTCCAAAAATTTGAAATTGGGATTTGACAAATGCCATGATCTGCTGGGCTGGGTATGTGACCACGTAATGCATCTATGGCATTGAGTCTCAACACTGGCTGCTCCGTAGCGTCACCAGGGGCACTTCTAAAAGATACTGATTCCTCCCTGCTTCTCAAGGAAGGTGAAGATACACATACTGTAATACCAATGAATTCTGCTCACAGGTCTATAGGATATATAGCCAAATAGATCTATTGATTAGATTTATTTAGTGTCATTTCTCTAAAGAGTTTGTGACTGAGAATATAAGACCATAACCCTCTCATTGAAAATTGTTCTATAGGAAGCCTGTGAAACTGAAATACATTCTTTTCACTTGCGTTCCAACCATCTCTGTGTGGACAGACAGAATTTTGAATGAATGGAAGGAACCTTCACTACAATTAGACTTTATTTTCTGATTGCTTGACTCCCCCAAATGGATTTATTTATTTATTTCACATACATTTGTTGAACACATTCTTTGTTTGAGGTCCTCTGCTGGGTGCTATGGGAAAAGGTGGGGCAGGGGAAGAAGGTGGATACCTAGATGGACCTGATCCTGGGGAGGCAGTTGACAGCAATGTGGCAGAGGATCAATGGTCACATTCTCAGGATATAGCAAGCCTCAGAAGCTTGTTCCAAGCAGCATTAGTGGGTTCTGCTTGTCTTGTTTTATGTACGGTATCTATTATTCTTTCCATTTGTGAAAATAATCAAGGGTTGGCTAAAGTGGCATTCAAATGATGCCCATGGGGCTTCCCTGGTGGCACAGTGGTTGAGAGTCCACCTGCCGATGCAGGGGACATGGGTTCGTACCCCGGTCCGGGAAGATCCCACTGTGCCGCGGAGCGGCTGGGCCCGTGAGCCATGGCCGCTGGGCCTGCGCATCCGGAGCCTGTGTTCCGCAACAGGAGAGCCCACAACAGTGAAAGGCCCGCGTACTGCAAAAAAAAAAAAAAAAAAAAAAATTATGCCCATGAAGAGGCTAGATGCAACCAGCCTCCAAGAACTCTCTCATGTGAACCTAGATAAAACCTATCAGATATTCTGCATATTACAACTCCCTTTTGAATTCCTCGCTCAGCACCAATTTTCTCAGCTGGCCTTTCTTGCCCTTTCTCTTTATTGTTTATCTACCTTTGAAAATAACAAAGAAATGGAGTGGGAAATGGAAAATCACTCTGTTGGAAAAACTCACCTTCCTAAATGTGAGTTTTCAATGCATTTAGAAATATTCTATAGAATTTCTGAGCACTCCCGGGTATCCCCACCAACTAACATAACTGACAAGGTTTCAAGTTGGAGAGAAAAAAATAACAGTAATATTTAACATTTATTGACTATTTCCATGCCAGACAATTCTCCTAAGAACTTAGGTGTGATATTTAATACTTGGAACAACCTTTCAGTAATTCTATCTTCTCTATGTTGCAGAAAAGAAAACTGTAAATGAGTGTGCCCAAGGTCATGCAGGTCATTAGTGCTGGAAAATGGATCAGTACCCAGGCCGGTCCACTAGAATTTGAGATCTTTGTTTTTGATAGTTGCTTTATCTGTAGCCCTTCAAGCAGCACCAGACAGTTGAGGGACTCAATAGATATATGCTGAATGAATGAATGAATGAATGGATGACTATCTGGCTTGCAGAAGTAAACCTCTAGCGGGTGGGTAGAAAGAGTCACAGAGCTAATGGATGAGGCCCATAAACCATGGATTCTGGGCTTGAGTTCCATCTGGCACAGAGGTGTCCTCTTTCAGAAATGAGTGGTGGAACAGAAATAGTACCCCATGACCCAAGAAGAACTTGCTGGGCGCTAATCATGGCTCTCCTGTTGTGTGATTTCAGGCCCATCATCCCCATGCCTTTCTGAGCTTCAGGTGTCTTTTTTGCAAAACCAGGTCCCTAAGAATACCTCTAAGTTATCTTCCAAATCTGTCATTCACAAGAATTTTACACTAGAGAAATTTATCTTCTGGATGAACCACTCCAAGACAAAACCTCCAATGGTATCAAGAGGTGTGGGAAGAGAAACATTCTCATTTTCCATTCCTTATTTGGTACCACCTCCTATGTCTCCTGAGATTCCCTGCTGGGATGCCATACTTTATGGGGATTTTCTTAAACTCTTTTTTCTTTTTTCCATTTTTCAACTTTTAATTTTGAAATAACTTTTGACTTGCAAAAAAAAAAAGTGAGAAAAATAGCACAAAGAATTCCTGAATACCCATCACCTAGTTTACCCAAATGTTATCGTTTTTCATGCCACAGTGAAATGATAAAAATCAGAAAGTTAACCTTAGCAAAATACTATTATCTGATCCACAGTCCTTCAGTTCATCTGTTGTCCCCATTAATGTTCTTTTTCTGGTCCAGAATCCAGTCCAGGTCCACATGCTGCATGTAGTTGTCTTGTTTTGTCTCCCTTAATATGGAACAGATTTTCAACATCTTTGTCTTCCATGACCTCGACACATTTGAAGAGTACTGCCCAGCTATTTTTTAGAATGTCTCTCAATTTGGGCTTGTCTGACCTTGATTGAATTCAGGGTATGCACTTTTAGCAAGAAAACCATAGAAGTGATTTTATTTCCTTCTGAGCGCGTCTCATTAGGAGCTACATGGTGTCAATTTGTTGTCGCATTATCTGTGAGCTAACTTTGATTATTCTGTGTTTTTTCATGTTCTAGACGTTTTATCTGAAAAAAAAAAGGGTAAAAATAGAACCTGCTTCGCAGGGTTGTTGTAAGGATTAAATAGGGGGAAAATAGCATATAAAGCACTTAACTCCTGGGACATAGTAGGACTTGTAGTAGTAGTAGTACTTCATCATCCTTTTTCTTTTAAAAGCATATCAAACAATTAGGAAATTGTTTAGATAAAAATGGGAATTGCTGATAGAGCTGGGTTTGGGGCATCTGCAGACACACATTCTGCCTTTGCATTTGCTGCTGCAGCTGTGCACCCTGAAGTCAGGAGAATTCCAGCAGGCCCAGAGGATCACGGCCCTCAATGTTTCTCTGTCTGGGCGGCAAGTGTCACTTGAGCGTTTGGTTATTGTACAGTCGGTGGCAGAGGACGTGTCTATTCAGCCCTGGATCTGACCTACAAGATGTCAGGTCACCTTTTCAAGGCCATGAGATTTTAATAGAATTTGAAGTAAAGTTACTAGATATTCTATTTTTGCCTCTGTAAGGCATACAATTAATGTATAAATCTATATTTACAAGTAACATCTGCATAGTGTTTATTTAACTAACTGCACACTGATTGACATGTAGGCATTCTGCAATATTTTTCTATTAGTCTGTGAATAGGCAGTTTGATGAATTATTTATTGGGCTAACACATCCTGGTGCTTTTTTTTTTTTTTTGAAGAACATTCTCTATGGGAAGTCCTGGCCTTGCTTAGTCAATTAACCTTCCCCTGTCCAAATCTCGTCCCTTGAGGAATAAGTCTTCAAAATCCAAAGCAACATTTTAGTGTGCAGAGGAAGGGTAACACCTGCTGGAGACCTTAATCCCCTACCCTTGTAATCTCCCCGAAGTCACAGGTAGAAACTTATTCCCAAATCAGTTGCAGGGGGTGTGTTGCTATGCTTTTCTAGAAATGAGCTAAAGCCTCTGTAGCAAGGGGAGAGAGAGGTAGCAGACCTCTCTGGCTGCCAGATTCCAGCCTCATTTCCTTGAAGAAAACCAAGAGTGCTAGGGATGGGGCAGGGTGGGGCAGTTGACAGCAAGAGCTGTTAACTCAGAAGGTGTTGCTCTGTTGCCCCTTTTCCCTTTGCCTTTGGCTCTCTCTGGTGCCATTTCCCCCACCGACCCCCTCCAACCCAAATGCTATGGAGGTAGTTCAAGTAAGGCATGATGGTAACCTGCGCTGGGGTAGCTGAGGAGGTGATGAGCAGTAGGGTCAGATTCAGAGGATCCTGTGAAGTCAGAGTAGAAAGGATCTGCTAAGAGATTGGTTGAGGGGTGTGAGTGGACGAAAGAGGTCAATGATGACTCCACATTTTTGGCCTGAGCAGCTAGATGGGTACCAGTGCCATTTACTGAAGTAGGGAACCCAGAGAGAGGAGATGGGGGAACTTAAGAGTTGGTTTCGGACATTGTATGTTTGAGATGTCTATTATCTAGCTAAGGAGAGATTTAGATATTCAATTTGGAATTTAGCGGAGAGTATAATGAAAAGGACATGAGATTTCATGGGGTACATTTGGAATTACAATCATATTATAAGACTTTGACAATACATTTAACCTCTCTGAGCTCTGGTTTCCATATTTGTGGATGGTAAATTATATTACCCATATTTCCATTGCTTATTGCTTTGTAACAAATCACCCCAAAATATAGTGGTTTAAAACAACAATTATTATTATTATTTTTTTTTATTCTGTGGGGTGGAGCTCAGCTGGGTGGTTCTTCTTTTGGTTTTGCTTGAATACCTTATACAGCTGCATTCAGGGAGCTTGGCTAGGGCTAGAATAATCTAAGATGACCTCTCAGGCTCCAGAGCCTCATTGCATGTGGCCTCTCGTCATTTAGTAGTTTAGCCTGAGCTTTTTAGGTTGCAACTAGATCTCAAGAGGACAAATCCAATGTTTAAGCACTTATCCAGCCTCTGCTTATATCATGCTTGCCAGTGTCTCATTAGCCAAAGCAAGTCATATGGCCAAGCTCAGAGTCATCACAGAAAGAATACATAAGGGTGTGAATACTGGGAGGTGTGGCTTATTGGGGACCATGATGTAAGCGTCTACCACAGCTGATTTGACTGGGTTTTTGTGAAGATTAAATTGTCTGCCACGTGGCAGATACTCAATAAATATTGGCTGTTGGGCTTCCCTGGTGGCGCAGTGGTTGAGAGTCCGCCTGCCGATGCAGGGGACACGGGTTCGTGCCCCGGTCTGGGAAGATCCCACATGCCGTGGAGCGGCTGGGCCCGTGAGCCATGGCCGCTGAACCTGTGCGTCCGGAGCCTGTGCTCTGCAACGGGAGAGGCCACAGCAGTGAGAGGCCCACGTACCGCAAAAAAAAAAAAAAAAAAAAAAAAAAATTAGTTGTTATTATTAAGATGTAACAACCTTAAAAATCAATCCCCATGACCATAAGGATTATTCCTATTTTACTTATAAATATACAGGGGAAGAAAATTAACCTGCTTTCTTACCTCTTTATTATCATCTTCTCTAGCAGATGTAGTTCTGTAGTTCTCTAGCAGAAGTAGTTCTGTAGTTTTTTTTTTCCTTTGTGCTCAGTCGTGCTGCTTAATAGATGGTTTGTGATTATTTAAATCCAGCAAAGATGTAGTCTAATATTCTGATTTTGAAAAAGTAAAAATTCTCCTATATTCTCACTAAAAATGGCTTTGAAATCAAAATGTAAAATCTGAATATTAATGATTAAGATTAATCATTAATTAATGATTAACATGAATCATTAACAAAAATCATTAATGATTCTTCCAAACATAAAAATTGTTTGTTGATTTTAACCTAAGTTCATTATAAATCCTTGTTTCCAGCTATAATTCTCCTACTATTTCTTTGCTATTTGATATTTTTTTCCCCTATATCGGTCACATCAAGGTCACTATAAATATTTCAATAGTGAATGAAAAAATCACTCATGCTTTACCAACAGCTCTTCTCAACAAGCAAACAAACAAAAAACCCACAAAGCAATGCATTGTTTAGCAGGGACAATGGGATGTATAGATGCTGTTTATTTATTGTTTTTCCCATTCTGGGCACCAGAATCTTGACTGTAATAGTCAAGTAAAGAATCCACCAGGCCAGATATCTCTCTATAGCGATGCCCAGAAGAGTTCTGAAACTTGGGACTTTTTAACGATGGCAAAATGATTTTTGAGAATGATCGTACTTAGACTATGAATACATACGTATACACACACACACATACACACACACGCACACACACGACATGTTGTGTACAACAACAAAAGATACTATGTAGGAGAGCTTTATCACTTTGTAGGGTGAAAATACTTAGCCAGTGGCATTTGGCATGATTTCCTTTCTTCTTACATTTTATGAGCTCTGTGGATTCTGGCCCTAAATCTCAGGCTTACTTGTACTGTGAGGCCACTTCTTGATACCTATGGCAGAACATTTCTGATCTATCCACTGATATTATTTGCAAGATATTATCTCCTTGCCATTCATGTGAGGCTCTGTTTCCCTGCCACTGGAGCTCTACCTGACCTTCTGCATCCGGTGTGTGTTTCTGCTTGTGTGGCCTTGGGAAAGATCATTTATTATCTTTCCTTTGACAAGAAAAATGACTTCCTGTTTGAGATCCAAACACAAAATGCTCCATCCATGGGCAGCAGCATGACTGTTACAACATGCCCTGTGTACCCCCTCTAAACACTTCTCATCAAAGCAGCACGGGGTGCTTTCGTTAAATCACAATGCTCACAATGTTGTCTGGGTAACAATAGTAGAAGGACACGACACAAATTAAATACAGATCATTTCAGAGTCCCAGAGTTGACTTTTCCCTTCCTTACTGAATTTTTGGTGCCATTTCCATAAAAACCCATGGTTTACTTTATTCCTATGAACCAAATAACTTCCTTTCTTCACTCTATTTATAGAAATGCATTCGGAAATTACTTTCAGATTGAAACATCATTGGCCATGAAGACATATGGTTTCCTTTGTTTCATAATCACACAATCCTAGTACCAATTTATGCATTTTCCTAAAGTGGAAGGACACGGATCAAAGTTTCACCTTATCATCATACAGAAATACATGAGACAGGATAATCTCAGTTATGCCGTAGTAACAACCAACCCTGAATTTCAGTGATTTAATAAGGTATATTTCTCACTCATGCTACCTCCCAATGTGAGTCGGGTGGGGACCTCTGGTCAACAGGGTCACTCAAGGACCTCGACTGGCAGAGGCATCATCTTGACTCATGCTTCCATGGTTATCCGGGCAGGGAAGAGGGGATGTGGCAAGTTTTGCACTGGCCCTTAAAGCTCCTTGCCAGAAGTGACATGCCACGTCACTCATATTTCACTGGCCAAAGCAAGTCATATGGCCAAAGCAAGCCTATCTTCAAAGGGGGAGAAATGAAAACCTATCCTGTTTCCAGTGGGAGAAGGACTGGACTGTGTGTGAACAACCCCAGGGACGGCCACAGCACTGAAGAAAAAATCAACCTCACCAGAAATCAAAGAAGTCTAAAATCTCTGAAGAAACAGAGAAAGAAGAAAACACTCAGTGGTGTCAGAGTAGCAGTGATATATGGTCACTCTCTTACACTGATTATACGATAGTTCTGGAAGATTCTAGATAGATACTTTAAAATATCTATCAAAAGCCTCAAAGTCTATTCATAACCTTTGGAACTAAATTATGCTTTCAGAATCTAACTTTACGGGACTTCCCTGGTGACACAGTGGTTAAGAATCTGCCTGCCAATGCAGGGGACACAGGCTCAAGCCCTGGTCTGGGAAGATCTCACATGCCACCGAGCAGCTAAGCCTGTGCGCCACAACTACTGAGCCTGCGCTCTAGAGCCCGCAAGCCACAACTGCTGAGCCCCCGTGCTACAACTACTGAAGCCCATGTGCCTAGAGCCCGTGCTCCACAACAACAGAAGCCACCACAACGAGAAGACTGTGCACAGCAATGAAGAGTAACCCCTGCTCGCCGCAACTAGAGAAAGCCCTTGCGCAGCACCCAAGGCCCAAAACAGCCAAAAGTAAATAAATTAAAAAAAAGGCAGTCTCTCTCTCAAAAAAAAAAAAGAATCTAACTTTAAAGAGTAAAATATGGAAACATCTAATTGTCTAACAAAGGGGAGCTGGTCAGTAAGTCTACTACTGTAGCACACACAACAGACCATTATGTAGCCACACAAATTTATATTTTTGAAGAGTTTTTGAAGAATTTATATTTTGAAGAATTAGATTTTTGAAGAATTTTTTTAAATGCTCAAGATAATAATATTAAGTGAAAACTCTCAGGGTATGATATTTTTTTCAATCTTAACTCATTAAAAATTTAATAGTGGTTATTTCTGGTGGGTGGAATCAAGGTTTTTGTTTTTCATTTTTATACCATGCACACTTTCTAAAATAAATATGCAACTCTGAAAAAGAAGAATATAGCTGAACTTAAAAAATACATAACACTTCTGTTCCATAGCTTTATTGAAGTGTAACTTATATACCTTAACATTCTCCCACTTGAACTGTGTAGTTATATGAGCTTTAGAAAATTTATAGTCATGTAACCATCACCACAATCAAAATGTAGAATACTTCCAAAGCCCCCAGAAGTTTCCTCATGTCCCCTTATGGTCTATCCCTGCCACCCCCACCCCCCGACCCCTAGCTCCTCAATCTATTTTCTGCTATTTAGTTTTGCTTTTGCTAGAGATTTCATATGAATGGAAGTATACAGTCTTTTATGTCTGTCTTCTTTCATTTCTTTCTGAGATGCATTCATATAGTTACATGTATCAGTAGTTCATTCCTTTTTATTCCCAAGTAATATTCTACTGCATGGAAACACAGTATTTTGCTTATTCATTCATCAGATGATGAACATTTGAATTGTTTCCAGGCTTTGGCTGTTATGAATAATGCTACTATGAACATCTACATGCAAATCTTTGTGTGTACATATACTTTTAGTTTGCTCAGGTAGATACCTAGAAGTGGAATTGCTGGTTCATATATGAAATGTAAGTTTAGTTTTTAAGAAACTACCAACCTGTTTTCTCAAGTGGCTATAACACTTTGCATCCTTATGAGCAATGTAAGAGCGTTCTATTTTCCCCACGTTCTCACCAAAACTTCGTATTGTCAGTCTTTTTAATTTTAGCTACTCTAGTGGGTGAAAAATACATAGCCCTTGGACAATTCACTCACAGGCATTTAGCTGACAGGTAGCATGGTTGTAAGCTCCACTCACACAGTAGCTGAAAGCTGGGGTTTTGAGTTTCCGTAATCACAGACTCTAGAATTCTAATCAAAGGTAAGGTAAGTCTTCATCATCTACCAAAAGCTTCATCTCCTTGTTACTATAAACTTAGGCTGAGTAAGTGTTTTACAATAACACAACATATGCAACTCAACTTACATAAAAACTGACTAGAATAGGTTATTTGTGCCTCTTGAAAAATGTGTGATTGGGAGTAGGGGATAGGGTTGGAATTATGTTGTGAAATTTTCTCTTTTGCATTAAAGCTAATTAAGGAACAGTCATACCATTGAATTTTTCTTTTCGTTTCTTTTTTCTTTCTTTCTTTTTTTTTGTTTGACAAAAAGTGTGGGCTGAGTATATGATGATTTCTTGATAACTACCAGGACAGGAAGGAACTGCTACAATTCTTCTGGAACTCTTTGGCCTGAGGTGAGCCTAGGGAAATGGGATACTTAAGAAAGGTGAAGGAGGAAAATTCAAGGGAAACTCTATGCGTAAGGTTCATGTTATTTATGGGGAGTTGTGTTGTGCTATTGCTGACGAACATCGTGCTACAATAAAATTTTTCTAGGTTCAAATTTAGGTCCTCCACTTATCAGCTGTGTGACCTCAGATGAATCATTTAATATTTCTGGTTTCCTCACCTGTAAAACAAGTATAATAGTATCTGACCAACCTATTGCATGGCAACCTGGAATACAAACAGTGCTTGAGAACCATATTTGTACTGTGCTTTGTATTACTTGTACATAGTAGGTTTGTACTTTCATTTCATCTTTTATCTGCTGTGGTCACCAAATAACCCAGCAAGTTAGTAAAGAGTAGTTATTATCTCCATTTACAGATGACTAGACTGTGACTTAGGGAGTTTTGAAATCACACAGTGAATTGGTTGCAAAAGAAAGACTTTGGGTTCCCCAGCCAATAAATTATTATTTGGGGTTATAATTCTTATGTTATATGTTGTGCTATAATTCTTAATGTTAATTGACATACAGCCACACTCCTTTATGTATTGTCTGTGGCTGCTTTTGTGCTAAAGGGCAGAGTTGAGTCATTGTAAAGGGACCATATGGCCTGCAAAGCCTGCAGTATTTACTTTGTGACCACCTAGAGGGGTGGGATAGGGAGGGTGGGAGGGAGGGAGATGCAAGAGGGAAGAGATATGGGAACATATGTATATGTATAACTGATTCACTTTGTTATAAAGCAGAAATTAACACACCATTGTAAAGCAATTATACTCCAATAAAGGTGTTAAAAAAAATGTTTGCTAATCCTTGCTTGAAGTGCTTTTTGTATACATGAACTCACTTAATCCTCCTAACAGTCCTATGAGGCAGATTGTTTTAGTGATCCCATTTTGCAGTTGAGGAAACTGAGGCATACGAAGGTTGAGTAACTAGATCAAGGTCAAAGAGTGAGTAGAGGGAGCAGATCAGGGAGTCTGGATTCAAAGACAATAATCTTAATCTCTTTTCATTACTGGCCTCTTTTACTCCTGTTGCTGTATTTCATTCACTCAACAAATATTCATTGGGCAACTTTTTCTTTTTCTTTTTTTTTTTTGCGGTACGCGGGCCTCTCACTGCTGTGGCCTCTCCCATTGTGGAGCACAGGCTCCGGACGCGCAGGCTCAGCGGCCATGGCTCATGGGCCCAGCCGCTCCGTGGCATGTGGGATCTTCCCGGACCGGGGCATGAACCCGTGTCCCCTGCATCGGCAGGCAGACTCTCAACCACTGCGCCACCAGGGAAGCCCTGGGGAGCTATTAAGTGCCAGGCACCATTCTAGGGTTGGGGGAGAGCATACTGTAAGTGCTCACGGGGCACACAGTCCAGAGAGGGAGAAAGACAATGAACAAGTAACAGATAAACCAGCAAGATTGTTTCAGAGAGTGATGAAGCCTATGAAGAAAGTAGGCCAGAGTGACCCGGACAGGGAAGTGCAGGGAGCGGGGCGGAGAGAAAGAAGTGGCCAGAAATTGTCTGCTTATGTTGAACATATTTTGCCTTCAATCTCCCCAAGGCAAGGCCCTCGCTTATTCTCAGTGTCTCCAGCCCCTGGCACAGAGTAGGCACTCAGAGCCCCCGTGCGTCCGTGGGAGTGATCATTCCTCCACCCGCCTTCCCACTGGCCTTTGCCTGTCCCTTCATCCAGCTTCACCTCCAACATGCTCACATGGCTCCTTCTTCCACACAGAATTATGAGCCTCCAACAGTCATGATCTCTGACTCCCAAGTCCCACACACTTAGTCCAGAGACCTGTGCAGAGATGGCCCTCAAGAATAATTTTTAAATAAAATTTACCATCAACCGTCGACTTGGAGTCTTTCAAAAGTAGCCGTGTGAGCTGAAACTCAAGTTAACGTTACATGTGGTCCACAGTTTTTTCTCCCTTACTGGAGGTAATGGGGAAGGAGCCATGGTCATTTGTTCCAACAGGCCAGGCACCAGTCCGCTGTGTGTCTCTGTGCGGGGCCAGTGGCACTCCCACGATGCTGCTCCCTTTATCTGGCCCTGAACCCTGGTGAGTTCAGCCCACTCATGGGGGTTTGGATTCCAATCTTAGGATACAGGAGGTGAGGAGGATGGAATGACCCAAGTCCCTGTAGGTAATATCCATATAAGGGGATACCCTAGTGGCTGCCGAAAGGTCCATTATAGACTGAGACCATAAACTCACAGGAAACACAGCTTTCCAGGAATGATTTAGGCCAAAATTCCACAGGTGTGCCAAACTAACCCTTTGCAAGCGTGAGCAAACCCAGAGCCCCTGTGACGTAGGATGGAAAGAATGATCAAATGCCTGACATGGACATTTCCAGGCCTGGCTTCTGGCCTGACCTTGTGTAACCTTTGCAATTGTCCCGGGCAGGCTGACTTCACGACACCTGTCTTCGGCAGCAACTGTCAAGGCCAGCCCCACCTGGCCCCTCTCAGCGGGAAGCCGGCTCTGGCTGACACTGCCTGCTGTCACCCTGCTTCCGCGCACGTTCGCCTTGATGATTTTCCTTTTGCCTCTCTCTCCTTTGCTGCTACCTCGTGATGACGTGACTCCTTTGTTACCTTTGTTTCCTCCTATGACTACGAATTTCACATGTCTGAAAATGTCCTGTTGCCTAAGAGTATTTTGTTCTGGATATGAAATTTTTTCCAGGAAAGGCTGGGAACAAATCCTGGAGACAAGAATAAAAAGCCATTTGTGTGTGTATTAGTTTGCCAGGACTGCCATAACAAATTGCCACAAATTGGGCAGCTTAAAGCAACAGAAATGTATCCTCTCACAGTTTTGGAGGCTAGACGTCTGAAATTAAGATTTTGGCTCTAGGCTCTAGGGGAGAATCCTTCCTTGCCTTTTCCAGCTTCTGGTAGTTGCCAGCAATCCTTGGCATTCTTTGGCTTCCAGGTACATCAGTCCAATTTCTATCTCTGCAGTCACATGGACTTCTTCCCTTTGTGTGTCTCTGCGTCCAAATCTCCCTCTCCTTTCCCTTACAAAGACACCAGTCACTGGATTTAGGGCCCATCTCAATCCAGTATGACCTTGTCGTAACTTGATTACATCTGCAAAGACCCCACTTCCAAATAAGGTCACATTCTCAGGCGCCAGGGGTTAAGACTTGGATAGATCTTTTGGGGGGTGCATAATGGAACCCCATGCAGTATGTATTAGCTGTACTTAGTAATGGGAGTTCACGCTTGGTCCACAACATGCTGCCATCTGACAAATGGATTGCGCTTTAAAAGCCCACCTCCAGATGAGGAAGGGAAAATGGCTCCGCTGAGATGGCAGGAACCCAAAAAGCTAGAGTGGTCTCATGACACCTTCCTGCCAGCTGCAGATAAATCGAATTAGTTTGCTCCGTATGTCTCCTTCCGCACATTTTAGAGAGAACTCCACCTTGCCAGAATTTGGGGCTGTCTCTTTCTCCAACTTGCCTTTCTCATCTTTTACTTCTTGAGCATCCGCTATGTCGCTGATCCTAGGTAGGTACTTTCTTCCCTGAAAACTCTGAGGTAGAGCCTCTTAACGCCACTTTACATGTGATAAAGCTGAGGCTTAGGAAGGCTAAGCAAGTAACCTGCCCACGAAAACACAACGGGCAAGTGACACAGGTGAGCGCTGGGTTTGGCTCCAATATTCATTCATATATTCATTTGACTCATAATCATTAAGCACCACTTAAGTGTTAGACCTTAGTGATAAAACAGGGAGCCAGACGGCCAGGGTTCTGAGATCACATTGTCGAAGTGGAACTCTACAGGATGCATAGGAATTAATGACAGCAAAGTGGGGAGAAGAACCTCCCAGGATTCCTCTTAAGAGAGCTAAACTGTCTGAAATGCTGCCCTTTTTAGCATGAGTGATGGGACCTATTCTGTCATCCTGGTACACCTTCAAGACCATTGGAAGGAGTTTATCCTTAGAGGGGAAAGACTTTGTCATTTAAGATGGCTTAGGATTTAAGTCTACTCATGTCCCAGTGACCCAGCATCTACCACTCTGTTGCTAGCCTTTCTTTGGTTGAGTTCCCAACACTGCAGAACAGATAGGGCAAACCCCCAAGTTAGTTCAAGATCTATACAAGGGACGTGTGAAGAATACTTAAAGTTCAAAAGAGAATGTGGTTGGGCTTTGAAAATAACCAATAGGCTCTACCACCAGGTTTAGTACTTATGTCCCACAAATATAAGAGATTGTTACTTGCATTCATTTTATGTCCAACATACTTCCAAAGGAGAGGAAGGAGTAGCTAAAAATTAGCCTGGGCTGGCAAACATGTTGCATGTTGTTGAGAATGTTGTAATCTTTACTCGTGTGGTAGTCTCAGTAAACTTGGGCTGGCTCCTGGTTTGGCATTTGGAATGGGTCTAGTTGCCACCTTAGAGAGCACTAGGCCAAGGAGAAATGATGGGGAGACCCAGAGGGAGAGCCTGCTGCTCTACGGGCTTTTCTCATAGCTGCAATACACAGCCCACTGCTGAATGATGAGCACCCAGGGCCTAAAATGAGCTCCCCTAACCTCCCACATCGGTTGAGGTCTCTTCTGATGGTGTCATTTCCTACCTCAAAAACTTTCTTTAAATTAATTAATTAATTAATTAATGGCTGCATTGGGTCATCGCTGCTGCGGGCAGGCTTTCTCCAGTTGCGGCGAGCGGGGGCCACTCTTTGCTGCGGTGCACGGGCTTCTCATTGTGGTGGGCTCTCGTGTTGCGGAGCACGGGCTCTAGGCACGCGGGCTCAGTAGTTGTGGCACACGGGCTTATTTGCTCTGCGGCATGTGGGATCTTCCTGGACCAGGGCTCAAACCCGTGACCCCTGCATTGGCCGGTGGATTCTTTTTTTTTTTTCTTTTTTTTTGGCGGTACGCGGGCCTCTCACTGCTGTGGCCTCTCCTGTTGTGGAGCACAGGCTCTGGACACGCAGGCTCAGTGGCCATGGCTCACGGGCCCAGTCGCTCCACGGCATGTGGGATCTTCCCAGACCGGGGCACGAACCCGTGTCCCCTGCATCGGCAGGAGGACTCTCAACCACTGCGCCACCAGGGAAGCCCTGGCAGGTGGATTCTTAACCACTGCGCCACCAGGGAAGTCCCTCCCCACAATTTTAAATCAGCAAAGCCTAGGAATATGTGTGGCACAGAAATCTAACTTTCTTAACAAGGAGGAGCTAAAGGGAAAAACATACCACTAGGAAATGATAGCATGTCCTTAATGACAGCAAGGTGGGTGAAACTAGGAACAGTTGTACTTTAACATAGTCTTGTAGACAATTATTCTATCTCCACTTGGTATGATCTGATTTGTCTTTCCAGTCTATGAGGTTATTTTCAGTGGTCCATAACAAAATGAGAAAAATAAACCAGTAAGTTTGTAAAAACAATGATTAAAATGAATTTTAAAAACTGCCTTTTAGTCTAGTATCTGGAGCTGGCCTTTCTTTAATGAAATCATTGTGATAAAAATGTTTTTTTAATGTTCTTATTTGGCAAAATAGAAAGTTGGCAAACATATGTAAGTCCACCATTTAAAAAAAATTTTTTTACTGCTTCATAAAATCCTCAAGTATGGGAATCAAGTTTGTTAAGAGTTAAAAACAAATAAAGGCCTCTGGTTGAGGGAAGAGGAAAAAGAGGAGGAGAGGATAGATATCCTAAACTCTTGCAAAACCTTTCCAAAAGCTGTTCTTACTCTTTGCCCCGTTCCCAATCTGGAGTTCAGGACCCTATGGACTTTCAAAGGTACTCTAATGAGGATACCTTGAGCTACTGGCAACATTTCATAAAGTCTAAAGAAAACTATCATTTGCCCACAATTAGTCTGTATAGGCTAGACAGCAAATTTCTCTGCTTGTGGCTAAACAGGTAAAAGGTCAATATAGTAATAAGGGTTATCTCATGCTGATCAGAAGCACTGATTAATGTCTGTGGGTTCATTAAGAAAACACATGAAAGTTATTGATGAAAATGTTTTATCTGAAACAGTTTGACAGTTTCTTAAAAAGTTAAATATAGTTACCATGTGACCCAGAAATTCTACTCCTAGCCATGTATATACCCAAGAGAACTGTAAAACATACAGCCATAGAAAAACTTGTATATGAATGTTTATAATGGCCCCCAAATGGAAACAACACAATGTCCATCAATTGACAAATGGATAAACAGAATGTGGATACCCATGCCATGGCATATTACTTGGCAATAAAAAAGAACAAAGTACTGATAGAGGCTGCAACATAAATGAACCTTGAAAACATTATGCAAAGTGAAAGAAACCAGACAGAAAGACCACATAGTGTATGATTCCACTTATATACAATGTCCAGAAAAGGCAAATCTATAGATACAGAAAGCAGATTAGTGGTTGCCAGAAACTGGGGAGAGAAGAATGGGGAGTGACCACTAATGGGTTTCATTTTGGTGTGATAAAAATGCTATGGCATTAGATAGTGGTGATGGTTGTAACTTGTGAATATACTAAAAAAACCACTGAACTGGACATGTTAAAAAATAGAAAGAAAAACTTTAAAAAGTTATTTTTGTTTCACGAGTAGTAGTATTTTACACATATGAGAGAAAAAGGATAAACATGAATCGTTGGAGTGATGTTTGGGAAACACTGCTATACACAGATTCATCTATATTAGGAGTCAGCTGTCTGTATCCTGAATTTATTCATATCCAAACAAACAATGTAACATTCACATTACTTCTTATGGTTCTGAGGTTCACTCCCCCATCCTATGTAACACCCTTAGTGCCCAAACAGCCCTCTCTGTGCCAAACTACAAGGAGTTCCAGGAAGAAAGGAGAAAGTGGTCAAATCCCCTTTGTGTCTCTTTGCCATGCTTGGAGAAAGCGCAAATTGGCCTGTGGAGAAGATCCAGAGAGAGAAGAGATGCCTAGCCAGCCCCCAGATGCTTCAGCTACCCCAGCTAAGGGGACAGACATGAGTGACGAAGCCATCATGATGGCCAGCACAACTGAGTTAGCAGATGTCGCCAGCCCCGGTCACTTCCAAGAGTGACTGCATGAAATCCCAAAAGACAGCCGCTCAGCTGAGCTCCGTTATCCCACAGAACCAAGAAGGATAATAAGGAATTATTGTTTCAAGTCACTGACTTTTGGGGTGGTTTGTTAAATAACAATAAGTAGAATGCATGAAGGTGATAACCATACTTACCGCATAGAAATGGTATGAAGATTGTGAGATAATGTATTTAAACGCCTACAGTAAGCAGTCAGTTAACTGCAAATTGTTATTGTCATTGTTACATTTAATTCTAGGCCTCTCTGAGGTCCTTACTTAAGGTAGCTAACTCA
This sequence comes from Stenella coeruleoalba, assembly GCF_951394435.1. Lineage (NCBI taxonomy): Eukaryota > Metazoa > Chordata > Mammalia > Artiodactyla > Delphinidae > Stenella > Stenella coeruleoalba. The sequence continues at coordinate 50,022,850 of NC_137150.1, forward strand.
TACATATGTTCCACAGATGCACATGTTGCAGCTTTGAGAACAGAGAGTAATTTGCCCCATGGAAGGCAAATGTACATCAGCCAAAAGCCCTAAGGAGTTCTAGACTCCCTGCTCTTTGCTATATGTCTTTTTCTCTATTTTTTATATCTGGTTTTGTTGGGCTGGTTTCTGCTCCCTCCAGTTCCAGCCTGTGACTAGGATCTTATCTGCCTACTTTTGGGTATTACTTTGATCCACCAATACAAACCACTTAAGATTAATCACCATACACAGCTGTGCTGGTTGTCTGTTGCATAAACTCTTTCACTCAGTCTTGCTCTCTTTCCAAAGTGGAAAAAAATTTTAAAAAAATACTTTGATGTTACCAAAGATATTTATTAATCAATGTACCAGAAAGTCTTGTTCTGTAGTATTTGAACCCTAATGCAATGTAAGCAGGTGTGCTCCCATGCTTTTAAACTCACGCAAATATATAATCATAAATTTGCCCAGGTTTGGTCTTCCACACTTATCCAATGTGATCAAGGAGTGAAAGGACTCACAAATTGATGGTGATGAGTCTGGGCCTAGATGAACTAATGGAGCATGTATCAATATTTTTTTTAATCCGAAAGAATTTTGTAAGGACCCCAAATGAATCGTCATGTGACCTGGCTTTGATAATCATATCTGATACTTCTGTGGTTGTTTCTCCTTTCAAAGGGCTTTCCCATTTGAGTCTCAAACCTTTCCTCGAAGGAATTAGAACTGGAATTTTCATTCTTATTTCACAGATGAGGAAACTGAGGTTCAGAGAGATTAAACAATCTCCCAGCTCACAGTCTAAGACTGTTTCCATGATAATAAAGTAACTTTTGTTAGGCCAGCAAGGAAGTTCCAACTCAGTAAAAGAGAAATAGAAATTCATGAATGTCAAGATGGAGTAAGACTTTTTCTTAAGTTATTACACAGGGATTATTTTTTTTCTTTTTTTTTGCGGTATGCGGGCCTCTCACTGTTGCGGCCTCTCCCGTTGCGGAGCACAGGCTCCGGACGCGCAGGCTCAGCGGCCATGGCTCACGGGCCCAGCCGCTCCGCGGCATGGGATCTTCCCGGACTGGGGCACGAACCCGTGTCCCCTGCATCGGCAGGCGGATTCTCAACCACTGTGCCACCAGGGAAGCCCCTACACAGGGATTTTTATTGTGTTTTTGTACTATGGGTGTACGATTCCTTATCTACAATCTCTGGGGTCGTACGGGCTTTGATATTTAGAGTTATTTCAGATACACACACACAGACACATTCAGGGAATACCGTTAATTAAACATATTAATTTTTTGCAGCACAAGGTGTAAATATTCATATTAAAATGAGATAAAGATTATAAATAGCTTTATTCCAGTTCATATCAGTCAGATTTTACCACCAAGTGAGCTTGCTAAAGATTTGTAAACAAAACAAAAACTTGTTTTCCAGAGCTTTTTAGATTTTAGGATTGTGGAAAATGGATTGTGAAATTGTGTACAGACTATGAAGATGATCACTTGCTCGTGCTTTCTGCTGTCGGGAGTGTCACTCGCTGGCCGGGTGGGATGTTCGCAAGCTTTCTGCGGGAAGGCTGACTAGAACAAACAGTTTGCACCTGCTTGTCTGTCTTCTGTAGCTGGCACTCTCTCAAAGGAAGGGCCTCGGCTGAGTTTGAAGTATAGTTCCAGGCTTTGGGGAGACAAGCCAGTGAACTCAGCTAATAAACTCTTTTATCCAAAATCTCTGAGGGCGAGAGGAGAAAGGAAAAAGAAATTAAGATGGAATAGCAGCCGGCTTTCAACTCTGTAAGAGCTGCTCATGTGATGAAGCCAGAGGCATCTCATCAAGAAAGTCCAAATTTGATGAAGCAATTTTATTCTGGAAGCCTTAGATGAGTCAGACCTGCAAGGAACCCATTATAAAGTCATCAAGATGGTTTGATAGAAGTGGGATCCATGCATTAATATTAATGGCAGTAATAATTATGATACCACTCCTCCTTTCGGTCCCTGCCTATGAAACAAGGCTGGGCCCTTTCCTGCACCAAGAGCGGACAGAGAACCTTTTCCAAGGACATTGCTGCATTTTCACAATTGGCCTTCTTTTCAGCATACTTGCAACGGAGCAGCATTAATTTTGTTGTCTGGTCATCCCCGGGGCCCTCATTGGTTGAACGGCACTTTGTGTCAAGGTGACACTTCTCACTGGGGTTGGGACGGTGGGGCAGAGGTGGGGGAGTGTGTGGCCCGGGGGTGAGCCCAGAGCCCACAGGCCCCCATGGCCCACACTCTGCCGACATCTCCTGACTCAGTGTATATCAGGATGTCCAAGCAACTACTCAGCCAGCGGCAAAAAGGAAAACGTTCACCTCTGATAAAGGAGAGAGGAAATACATTTTGAACAAAGCTTTCTTTGTGTTTTTTTGTTTTGTTTTGTTTTTTACTCTGCTCACATTTATTTACCTCATACTTCATCTGCAATGATTTTTGAAATTTAATCAGTTATTTGGTATCTTCCTTGTTATAAAGAAAAAATATGAGGGTCACTAACCTCTGCAGTGTTAGCTTCTTTCGCGGAGTGATTCGCTTATCTCTTGCTGTACCTGACTCAATTCAGTTTGTGAAAAGACTGTGTTTTGAACACTTCCTGCGTATGCAGAGCTCTGATGCCACAGATAACGGGTTTGAATTCCAGGCCTATGGCTTATACGAACTGTGAGAATTTGGATGAGTTGCTTAACCATCACGAGATGCAATTTCCTCAGTGGTAAAATGGTAATAATGTATAAGAAGTTTGTTGTGAGACTCAAATGAGGTAATAAGAGGGCTGGTTACATAACAGAAGCTCAAGAAAGGTTTATTATAACTAGATGTTAGGGGAACATAAAGGTGAATAACACACACATACTTCTTTAGTGAAGGGAAAATATGGAATGGATTTTTAAATGGCTTGAGGGCACAAAGAGGAGAGAAATTAATTTTTTTTTTTTTTTGCAGTCCCCTGCATCGGCAGGCGGACTCTCAACCACTGTGCCACCAGGGAAGCCCGAGAAATTAATTTAAACTGTGAAATGGAGGGTGTGCATTTAATCTGGGACTGGACAGACACATAGAGTACCAACAGGCAGGGGAATGAGAGTGGGGGTATTGAGGAAGTTAAAAGTTCTTCTAGGCAGAAAAAACAGTGACACAGAGGCAGGCAAGAGATGGGAAGGAGAAGTTATATCATAAGACCTAGACAGTTCCAGTACTGTACAGATTGAAAATATTCTTTACCAATAGCGTCAGATTATTCTTTCATTTGCTTAAGCAAGTGTTCTGAGTTGGGCTTTGAAAAACAGTCACTCTAACATCTATTGCAGCATTGCAAAAAGTATAACAGGGGTGAGATTAGGTAGGAGAGGAGAGTGCGGAGTTAGTTGATTGTGCTTGGAAAGGGCCATGAATGCTACGAAAGAAAATGAGACATCCTTAAAGTGCTGACGAGCCAGCAGTCCTAACAGGCTTTTAGACTGGAGGGGCGGGGGTTTGGGAAAGTTATGCCATCATTTGCAGGATGAGTTGGAGGCGGGAGAGGCAAGGGCAGGGCAGGGGGAGAAGGTTAATCAGGGAGTAATAAAAGCTAAGGCAGAATAAATAAAAATCATACAATTTGCCAGTTACAAAACTAAAAACATAGTTTCACAGCCAGAAGAGCTACTTCAAGAAGCAGGAGTGTGGCTGGAAGACCAGTAAGAAGCCAGGGCAGCTCTGCTCATGTACCAGCCCTGCCACAGGGGCTTGTTCTGTCTGTTCTGGGGCCTCAGGCCCTCACCTCCAGTGACAGGGCTTGACTGTTCAACATATAACAATACGAAAAATGAGTCACCATGTTTAGCTACTACTAATAAGGTTATTCTCATCACAAAATGCCTCCTTGTGGGAGTGGATCTCACAAGCCCAGAGCATTTGAAGCACAGGTGATGCAATCCAACAAAAGTGGGTAAATGCAACCTGGCAAGTGTAGCTAGCTCCAGAGCCACCTGGCAAAGCATTTTATGTGATCGGAGAGGATTTGTAGTTAGTGTAGATGGTGGTTGTCTTTCTTTATGTCTATATGTCTGTCTTATTGCTAGCCTTTTCTCCTTCTTTTCTTAGAAGAGATGAGACCAGCCCAACTGTTTAATTCTCTTGGTGATTTCAAAGAAAATATAGGAGACAAGTAACTGGAATATGGTTTGCAATGTGTTACAGTAAGGTGGGAACTCTTAAATACATTAAACAGCCTTCTGAACAACTTTAGGTATGAGAATCTCCTCACTGCACTAACCCCCTCGAATCATAACACAAAGGATTTTCTACTGAACTGACCAAGCCTAGCAAAATGTTTCCAAACCCATACAGCTGGGAACTCCCATAACTTTTTCGCTAGTAAGTTTGAATTGTCCTCTAGGGAAATAATTCTGCTTCTCTCCTCTCTGAAGTCCAGCCCTGAGCGTACAGCAGAAATTGCCTGCAGCTCCCCTGCTATGTCTAGAAGTACCCTCCAGAAAGAAATCAAATGCATACGCGGGCCTCTCACCGCTGCGGCCTCTCCCGTTGCGGAGTACAGGCTCCGGACGCGCAGGCCCAGCGGCCATGGCTCACGGGCCCAGCCGCTCCGCGGCACGAACCCGTGTGCTCTGCATCGGCAGGCGGACTCTCTACCACTGCGCCACCAGGGAAACCCTCACCTATCCTCTTAAATGACACCAATAGGGATGTGAGACAAACTGACAGGAGTTGCTCCAAGCATTTGTTACTCCCTGACTACAAGGCAAACCCTTGGCTGCTGACGGAGGGAGGCGATAGCGCTGGAATCTCAGGGGAAAACTGGAGACTTTTCTGAATTGTTGTAGTCATGGTCATCTGTCCACCTGGGCCTTGGCAGGAGCTGCCTCAGGATTTGTCTTATAGGTCAATTCTTGAAAGCAATTGAATTTGGGAAGAATTTTGTATAGGATGCTGAGGCATGTGTTGATACAGTTTGCAAACAGAGACGCTCTAACTTTGGCATAGGACTTGCCTACCTGAGAATTCAGTTTCTCTTAAATTCTACCTCTCTTACAATTAATTATTATGCCTGGCATTTAGCTCCTGCTGCCCTCTGGAGAAAGAAATAAGAGTCTCTTTATACGCTGTCCAGGGCTCCCTTTGGCAACCACCCTTTGCTTCATTTATTTATTTTTTTAAATATTTATTTATTTATTTAGACTGCGCCAGGTCTTAGTTGCAGCATGTGAACTCTTAGTTGTGGCATGCATGCGGGATCTAGTTCCCCAACCAGGGATCGAACCCAGGCCCCCTGCATTGGGAGCACAGAATCTTACCCACTGGACCACCAGGGAAGTCCCTTCACCCTTTGCTTTACATTGGCCACTCAATTCCACAGTCTTTAGAGTTATTTCCCCTCATACTTTTCAAATGTCAGAGACATTTTACAGCCTAGTATGTACCCTTCTCCTTGTATGCCATCCCCATTTTCTACAGGTGAAAGCTTTAACAATTGCTTTGTTACAGCGTTCCAAGAACTATCAATAGCTACCAGTAGTGATGAGGTCATTTTCATCTGGCTGGTGAGTAAGCCAATTCCAGGATTCCATCATTAGAGCTTGATTCCCAGAACCACTCAAATATATCAAGTTGGCTAATTGTGTGCTTCAAGTCTTCTATGAACTTACTGATTTTTGCCAACTTGTTCTATCAGTTCCCAAGGGAGGCAGATTGAAATTTCCAAATTTAATTGAGTATTTGTCTATTCATTTTTTCAGTTCTTTTAGGTTTTGTTTCGAGTGTTTTGGAGCTCTATCATTAGGTACATTCAAGTTAAGAATCGTTATGACCTCTTAATGAATTAACTTCTTTGTAACTATATAATGTTCGTTTCCATCTTCAGTAATATACCTTGCTCTGAAGTCTACTTTGTTTGAAGTTAATATCATCACTCTAGTGTTCTTTTTATTAGTGTTTGCAAAGTTATGTTTTGTCATCCTCTTCCTTCAATCTAGCTGTGTTGCTTTATTTAAAGCATGTTTCTTATAGATAATATATAGTTGTTCTTATTTTTCTTTCCAAGCTGACAATCTCTGTTTTTTAGTTGGAATGTTTAGACTATTTATATGCGATGGAATAATTGATATGTTAGGTTTAAATCACCATATTGCTCTTTATTTTCTATTTTCCCCATCTGCTTTTTGTTTCTTTCCTCCTCTTTTACTCATTTATTTTACTTTATGTTTTATGATCCCATTTTAGCTTCATAATTGGTTTATTGTCTGTATTTCCTTAGTTTTTTATTGTTGCTCTTTATTTGTTTGTTTTTAGTGATTGCTCTAGGATTTATATTACACATCTTTAGTTTACCATAGTCAATCTTCAACTTTATGTATGGTATAAAATCTTTCATCCAGTCTTTGATGTCATTCATTTTTTTTGCGGGGGACAGGGGGAGCTTCGTTGGGTCTTTGTTTCTGCATGCAGGCTCCCTCTAGTTGCAGCCAGCGGGGGCTACTCTTCATTGCGGTGCATGGGCTTCTAATTGTGGTGGCTTCTCTTGTTGCCGAGCACAGGCTCTAGGCACACGGTCTTCAGTAGTTGCAGCATGCAGGTGCAGTAGTTGTGGCCTGCAGGCTCTAGAGCGCAGACTCAATAGTTGTGGTACAGGGCTTCCCTGGTGGCGCAGTGGTTGAGAGTCTGCCTGCCGATGCAGGGGACACGGGTTCGTGCCCCAGTCCAGGAAGATCCCACATGCCGCGGAGCGGCTGGGCCTGTGAGCCATGGCCACTGAACCTGTGCGTCCGGAGCCTGTGCTCCGCAACGGGAGAGGCCGCAGCGGTGAGACACCCGCGTAGCGCAAAAAAAAAAAAAAAAAAAAAATAGCTGTGGTACATGGGCTTAGTTGCTCCACGGCATGCGGGATCTTCCCAGACCAGGGATTGAACATGTGTCCCCTGCATTGGCAGGAGGATTCTTTTTTTTTTTTTTGGCAGGCGGATTCTTAACCACTGTGCCTCCAGGGAAGTCCTGATGTCATTCATTTTAATTCTACATATAGTAGAAACCTCACAATTAAAGAATGAGAAAAATGTTTTTTGTATGACTCATGTATTTCCCATTTCCAATGTTCTTTATTCCTTTGTTATGGCAAATTTCCATCTACTACCACTCTCCTTCTTCCTGAAGAACTTCCTTTAACATTTCTTGTAGTACAGGTCTGCTGGCTTTTGTCTGTAAGAAAAAGTGTGAATTTACCTTTGTTTTTTTTTTCTCTTTGCCGTATGCGGGCCTCTCACTGCTGTGGCCTCTCCCACTGTGGAGCACAGGCTCCAGATGCGCAGGCTCAGCGGCCATGGGTCACGGACCCAGCCGCTCAGCAGCATGTGGGATACCCCCGGACCGGGGCACGAACCCGTATCCTCCGCACCGGCAGGCGGACTCTCAACCACTGCGCCACCACGGAAGCCCTTACCTTTGTTTTTGAAAGACATTTGCAGTGGGTATAACATCCTAGGTTGACATTGTATTTTCTTTCAGTACTTTAAATATGTCTTCTGGCTCATAGTTTCTGACAAGAGACGTGTTCTTATTATATCTTACTTCTTTTCTTTGGATGCTCTTTTCCACTGTTTTTTAGCAAGTTAACTATAACATGTCTATGTCATTTTCTTTCTGTTTATTTTGTTTGTTGAGATTCTTGGATCTATAAATTCACCATTTTTATTAAATTTTGGAGATCTTCAAGCATAATTTCTTCAAATATTTTATGTTTTTACTCTCTCCTCTCCTCTTAGAACTCTATTTACCATATCCTAGGCTGCTTGACATTTTTTCAAAGGTCTCTGTTCAGTTTTTAAAAATCTTTTCTTCTATTTTGGATAATTTCTGTCCTTATGTCTTCATGTTCACTATTTTTGTTGCAGTTTTCATCTCCAGATGTTCCCCCTTGGGGCTTCTTTTTGTCTCTTTTATTCCTCTTCTCATTGTATTCATGTTTTTCTTTATATTCTTGAGCACACGGAGCATACTTCTAACAACTCTTTTATGGTCTTTTTCTTCTAATTCCATCCCTTCAGTCATTTCTGGATTTTATATTGATTTATTGTTATACTGATTATGGGTCATATTTGCCTGCTTGGTTCATGTCTGGTAATTTTTTCTTAGATAACAGACATTGTAAATTTTGGTTTTGTTTTGTTTTGTTTATGGGTGCTGGATTTCATTGCATTCTTTTAAATAATTGTGGACTTTGTTCTGATATGCAGTTAAGTTACTCGGAAACAGCTTGATTCTTTCAAGGTTTTCTTTTAAGCTTTGTTAGGTGGGGTTCAAAGAAGTCTTTGGTTTAGAGCTAATTTAGCCCCTTTAAGAAAGCAAAATACTATATCTCATGCCCTGTGTATTACGTAGTCTTTGTACTCTGGTTGATTAAAAAAAAAGTGAATATTTCCCAAACCTGTATGAACTCCAAGAATTATTTAGCTTTCTTCTTTCTTGTTTTCCTTTTTCCAGACTCATGGTTTTCCCTCCACATATGCACAGGTCAGTATTCAGCCAAAGATTTCAAGGGGCCTATCAGCACAGCTCCAGAGTTCTCTCTGTGCATTTTCCTCATTTCCAGTACTCTGTCCCAGTGATTCCATTGCCTTGGCTTCCCTGAAATCTAATGTCCATCTCCTCATCTGAATGGGACTGCTGCCCTCTGTTTGGGTTTCCCTTTTCCTGCCCTTTAGTCTGGAAACTGCCTCCAGGCGATAACTGGGGTAATCACAGGGAGGGCTCCTGTCCTGTGTTTCCTTTCTCTTAGCCGTTACAGTCTTCCTTTGCCTGTCCAAAATCTGCAAACAGTTGTTTCATATATTTTATGAAACAAAATATATATATTTTGTTATATATAAATATATATATATATTTCATATATTTTGTCTGGTTTTCTAGTTGTGTATATCAAGGGAACAATTCCTTTCACAGTTAATAATTAATGGTAGAATCAGAAAACTACTTAACATTTTTTGGGCATTTTCTACCACTTCTCATCAAAGTGATTTTTTTTTACTATCCTCAGCATAACTTTCAAAATAACTATATGAGGCAAGTGTGAGGTGTGTGTGTGTTTGTGTGTGTGTATACATGTGAGTATGAGACTGTGTCTAATTATCTTCACTATTCATAATCTGTTAGATCATAAATTCAAATGGAGACATTCTTGACAGAGAGTTTGGATGATAAGGGATACCTTGATATCTGGATCAATTTGGTTCTTAACTTCTAGCTGGTGAGTAGCAGAATTGGGAGGAGAGAGGATTCTCAGTCAGGGTCCTATTCAGAAGTAGATGGTACATTTAAAAGGTTTAATCTATAAAATTAAAAAAATTAAAATGCATGTATCCTATCTCTAGCAGGAGAAAAGAAAGACACTTTAGAGTTCTGTGGACAAGTTTAAGGGAACCAACAAGAACCCAAGGACTAGCATCAGCAGTTAACATCCCTAGACTTAAAGAAACTAGGAGAAGAAATGGTGTTCCCAGGGCCTCCGTGACAACTGGAGTCCTGGAAGAGGGGCCACACGACAGGATCTGTGGCTATAGAGGGGTTCAGCCACTGCTGAGGTTGTGAATAGATTCTGGAGGAACAGGTAGTGGGGGAGGTCCTTGGTTGAGGTTCTCTAGAAGCAGACCCTGGGGGACATGAACTCCCAGACACTCCCAGCTCTCTACCTGTACTGGATGAAGTAGATCTTATGGCCCAAAGGTGGTTTTCTTTTTTTTCTCTTCTTAATTTTTATTTATTTATTTTTGGCTATGTTGGGTCTTCGTTTCTGTGCGTGGGCTTTCTCTAGTTGCGGCAAGCGGGGGGGGGGGGGGGCACTCTTTTTTTTTTTTTTTTCTTTTTGCGGTACGCGGGCCTCTCACTGCTGTGGCCTCTCCCGTTGCGGAGCACAGGCTCCGGACGCGCAGGCTCAGCAGCCATGGCTCACGGGCCCAGCCGCTCCGCGGCATGTGGGATCCTCCCGGACCAGGGCACGAACCCGTGTCCCCTGCATCAGCAGGCAGACTCTCAACCACTGCGCCACCAGGGAAGCCCCCAAAGGTGGTTTTCTGAAGAAAGTTATAGCTGTCAGCCAACAGAAGCAAAGCACAGAGAAGCAGAAATGGACACACAGAAACAGGCATCTAGGCACAGCACCAACAGTGTCCACCACAGGGGAGGAGGGAAATAAATACCCCAACCATGCTCACCATTGATCTCCCATTGACCATACCCACCTAGAAGCTAGAGGGTAAGGGATCCCTGGTGATGCAGGCCTTAGGCATAGAGTAGGAACTGGAGGGTGGAAACATGATCTGGAGAGCAAAGGGAGAATTACTAGGACAGGAGAGATTTATATGTATTCATTTCGTTCTTGAGTTCAAATAGTGATAGGATAGCAAGAGATAACTATATGTGTGTGTGTCTATGTACATAGTTAACACTTACCGTACTAGTAACCATAATATAACAGTATGGATTATGCCACTAATGTTATTTCTGTTTCTCTGGGTCTAATTCCCCATCTATAAAATTTGAAAAATAAAAATGCGTGTTTCTTATCTCCAGCAGGAAATAATTGTGACAAATAACATGCCAAGTGATTGGGATGTAAAGAACTGCTTCTGAATTTTGCTTCACACTTGAAAACATCCCATTCTTTTTTTGTGTGTTCAAGTTCCAGGTATTAATGAAATAGAAATTAAAAGGTATCCTCATAGTATCTTTAAGGAGTTTACATCCTAAAAAGGCATTGATGCATGTGATCTTGAAAAGTCCTAAACAAAATCATTGTTGCCTGCTTTTTTGAGCATTTTGCAAGTATTTAATTTCCTCTCTTATATTTGACACTAGCTCTGTGACAAAACAAAACTACTGGTAAAAGCCAAGATTCCAAAGGTCTGTAATGAGCAATATGTTTGCACTGGGAGGAGATGAGTCAGTAATCAAGTTTAGGGTCACGTAATGATCATATCTATGGCACTGGAGTGCAAAGGTTATGTACTGTAAACTCCAGGGGACGCCATTCTCAGTATTGATATAACTCGCCCAAGGTTCCTTGTAAGCCCACTAATGGTATATCTAAAATCTGGACCCTTTATAAATGGGTTTCCCTACATGTGCTCATTTAGGCTTATATAGGTGCAATGCAATGCTGTACTTGACAGGATCCTTTTTGTTTGTTTCTTTGGTGCCAGTATGAAAACATAACTCAGATTAGCTTAGGCATAAATGGGGATCTGTTGGCTCTGGGAATATACCGGAAATGGCAGACGAGCTGCTAGGGTTTGGGTGTGTTTGGACCTGGATTTTTTCTCCATCTATTCCTTCTGCTTCAGTCTTTACATTGGTTTCATTCTAACAGACTTTCTCCTATCACAGGGAAGCATAGCCTGGCTCCCATCTCTCTGTTTTATTACTACCGAGGGGGCTAAAGCTCACCTTCTCTGGTGCCAAGTAAAAGAAAATCCCAGAGAGAGGCTCCATTGACCTGACTTGAGTCAGGTGTCCATCCCCTCACCAAACAACTATGGCCAAGGAGATAGGCTACTCTGATTGGGCCTTTGGGGGTCATGTGCTCACCCTTTCAACTATCAGTGGGGTCAGGAGTGGGTGCTGTAAGAAAAGAACAACTCCCTTTGAACCTTATGATTAGAGTCAGAGAGAGTAATAAAGAAGAGGCTGATGTTCAGGTACACACGCTGCAAAGTGGATGTGATGACCTTCATTTTAAAGATGAGATAGCCAAGTGTCAGAAGGGTCAAGTGACTCATTGAAGGCTACAGAGGTGATAAGTGGCAAAGCTGTGATTGACAAGAGGCAATATATTATAGGGATTAAGAGGTCAGACCCTAGAACCAGATAGATCCGAGCCCAGATCCCAGCTCTGCTACTTACCAGTGCTGTTTGGGATGAATTACTTTACTTCTCTGCCTCTTATTTCTCAACTTAATTATGGGCATAATTATAGTACTGCCTTCATTAAGGTGATGGTGAAGATTAAATGAGATAATACATGCAAAGTGCTTAGCACAGTGCTAAGCATAATGTAATCATTTGTCATTATTGGTTAGAATTTGAACCTAAGTACGTCTGTTTCAAAGCAGCACCTGTGTGGTTTGTGAGTCTCAAGGGGAATCACTGCGATTGCTTTGTTATGTTCTCAGGCCTGCTGACTTTGGAATTTTTATAAATGGTCCACAAACAAATGAAGTAATGAAGCCAGTCTTCATCACCACTGAGCAGGAAGACCACTACCAGTTACTAAATGGGCTTGAGCAATGGACTGAAAATCCAAACCAAGCCTCAGAAATCAGGGATTCCAGCCAGGTCCCGCTACCAGAGGACAGTCTGTCCATTTACCCGAAGAACTAATATAGCCTCCCAACTCAGAGGGCTAACGTCATCCGTGCTCCCAAACTGGACTCAGGCAACCACGGCCTGCCTGTCACTCACTTACTCACTCATTCATTCATCAAATGTGTATTGAGCATTTACTATGTGTAGACCCTGAGCTCTGCACGGTGTTTGATATTTATACATCAAAAGAGTCTCTCCTAGTTGGAAAGTCAAAAGGACATTGAGTTCTTAGACAGAGGAGCAGTCGTAGGAGGAAACCTAAACATATATATTATCTGACAAGATTCTCCTTGAAACCAAGCTTGAGGAAATTTGAAAAAGTTTCCCAAGAGTAAGAAATTATAAATGGAAATTAAGTGTAGTATCCATTGTTACTAACTCATGGTGTATAAAAATATCAGTGATATTCTCATCAAAGCACAAAATGTACCTTTTTACATTGAACCAAAACTCCCATGAGCAAATTACAAACAGAATATTTCTGGCAAAGCAGATGATACTAAAAGGACTCGTGTGAAAGATGCCTCAGCTTGATAACCTGTGGAGAATGCCCATTATTCTTAATCACAGTTTACTGACAGGTATTCATTAATTATAATAATATTTTGTAGATCCATGTATCCTTTCATCCCTAATTCTCAAAGTGCTTTACAACTAGTAATTAATTTATCCAACATCTTAGGGACATATTTAGAGTTAACTTCCAGCACTGATGCTCAGAATACCTTACTCAGAAGTTTTAGACCCAGACCGTCCTTTTGTTGCCTGAAGCCTTGGAATGAGGAGCAACCAGTTCTCAAATTGTACCCAGAGGGGAACAGAAGGAAACCCAACAGAAGGAAACACTTCATATGCTGTCAAAGGCAGGAATCCCCAGTGTGGGAAAGCCATAACTGATGGTGGCATTTGCAGCTGGTGTGACCTCTTGGGTAAACCAGAATGTGGAGTTACAGGAAAAAGTTCCCTGAGTCTCACTAAAATGCCTGATATCAGCTTTCATAAGAGGAGAGAAGTACACCGTTCAATGATCCAACTCCACCCAAGGTGCAGGCTAGGAGGTGGTGTGGTGAGATGGGGAGAGCCCTGGCACAGAGAGTCCAGGGACGGGGCTGCCAGCACTGGCTCCACCACGACATGGCTGTGTGACCTGGAGTGAGCCAGGTTCACCTCGCTGAGCCTTTTTTTCTTCATCCACAAAATTCGTTTGGAGCCGTATGTCACAAATGAGCAGGCTGCGTGACAATGTTGGCTAGCAGCCCTGTTTTATTTGGCCCACACAGTGTTTTTAAAATGCCTGTATTTCCGGTTTTACTCAGCCCCGACCTTTCCTTCTGACCTATTACCCAGTGTTCCTCACTCATGTTTGTCACTCTCCTGACCTCTGGAGGCATTTGAGGAGGCAATCGCCAGGTGAGATTCTCTCTGCTGCTGCTTCCAACCCTGATTACCAGAGAGTCCAGGTCGTAGGAGATTACTAAGCAAGCCTTGGCAGTCAGGTAGGAGAAGAATTACAGAACTCTGAAGCTTTGGAGTGCTTTTCCAGACTCTTCCATCTGTGAGCTGATGATATAATCTCCTAGGCCTCTTCCTATAGATCCCTGACAGCCACGCTCTCCATGGCAGTTACAGAATTAGCTTTTTCTGTCTCTCGTACACAGTAAGTGATAGCACACAGCTTAGGTCCCTCATTTATTTTCTAATTTCCTCTCCTTGACTCTTAGAGGCCAGCTAGAGGAAATCACCCACAGGGCAAAGAAGCTCCTGTCAAGAGCAAGCCTTGAATCGATGATGGAGGAAAGAGAGGTGGGAAAGAAAAGGTAAATGCTGTGGGAGGATTTTCCCCCCAAAATTTAAGCTAGAGAGGGGTCTTAAAGGCAGGCTATTCGTTTCTAGGACTATCTTTTGTAGATTCCCAAACTTCTAGCTCTTACTGCGTGCTTTCCTAGTTGAGTAGGTTTCATTGAGCTCCCCGGGGGGCTCCCTTCCTGCAGGGGAATTTGTTCATGCTGACCCCAGGGCACGCAGCTGCGGTGAGCCTCCGGGACACAGGCTGTCTGTACAATGCAACCCTGTATCGTAGAAACTTCCCCACACAGGTTCGCACACAGGAGTTCTGTCATTAACACAGTGCTGGTCATGGGGTGGAATGCACGAAGGGTGGAAAACAGCTTCTTTCTCAAAAGCTTTCTTTTTATGAGCTTGGCCCCCCTTGACAACTTGGAATTTTCTTTTGTAGCTGAAAAAATATATTTCTCTTCAACAGGACCCTGGCAGTTGCGTAACCTCAAAGATCTGTTGGCCAAACAGCTAAGTGAGACAAGAGTCAAAAAGGACCCAGCTGCAGATGAAAATCAAGCTGGCTCTATGAGCCACATAATAATTGTGACTTAGCATTCAACCTTCCTTTCTTAAATGGTTCATTTTCTTCCTGATCATAAAAGTCAAGCATACTCACTGTTGAAAACAAAGGGAGTGAATAATCACCCCTAACTTCACTACCCAAAGATTTCGTTTTAGCACATTTTCTAGAGACTTTTTGCTGTGCACTGTAATATCTTGTTTTACATTGAGGTATAATTGACATTTAACATTATACTAGTTTCAGGCATACAACATAACGATTCAATATTTGTATGTATTGTGAAATGATCACCACAGTAAGTCTAGTTAATATTCGTCACCGTACATAGTTACAAAAATTTTTTTCTTGTGATGAGGACTTTCAATATCTACTCTCTTAGCAGCTTTCAAATACGCACTACAGTATCGTTAACTATCATCACCACGCTGTATAACATCCCCATTACTTAATTATTTTATGACTGGAAGTTTGTACCTTTTGACCCCCTTCAATCATTTTGCCCACTCTCCACCTCTGGCAACCACCAATCTGTTCTCTCTATCCAGGAGCTTGTTTTTTTGCTGGTGGTGGTGTTTTTTTTTTTTTTTTTTTTTTTTTTTTTTTTTTTTTTTGCGGTATGTGGGCCTCTCACTGTTGTGGCCTCTCCCGTTGCGGAGCACAGGCTCCGGACTCGCAGGCTCAGCAGCCATGGCTCACGGGCCCAGCCGCTCCGCGGCATGTGGGATCTTCCCGGACCGGGGCGCGAACCCGTGTCCCCTGCATTGGCAGGCGGACTCTCAACCACTGCGCCACCCGGGAAGCCCATGGTGGTGGGTTTTGTTTTGTTTTGTTTGTTTGTTTTTTTAGATTCCATGTATAAGTGAGATGATATAGTATTTGTCTTTCTCTGTCTGACTTTTTCACTTAGCATAATGCCTTCATAATGCCTTCATCCATGTTGTTGCAAAAGGCAAGATTTCATTCTTTTTTGGCTTAATATTCCTTGTATACATCTTTATCCATTCATCATTAAGAGGCATCCGTATCTTGGCTAGTGAAAACATGCTGCAATGAACATTGGGTGCATATATCTTTTCTGCTATTTTTCTTTTAAACCCATTTTATTAAGGCGAGTTGCAGCTATTAGGTATGCTTACATGTATTTGTCACATTTAATTTGTCACATTATAAATTTATTTACTTATTTATTTTTGGCTGTGCTGGGTCTTCGTTGCTGCTCACGGGCTTTCTCTAGTTGTGGTGAGCTGGGGCTACTCTTTGTTGTGGCGCAGGCTTCTCATCGCGGTGGCTTCTCTTGTTGCGGAGCACGGGCTCTAGGTGTGTGGGCTTCAGCAGTTGTGACACGCGGGCTTAAGTCGTTGTGGCACGCGGGCTTCAGTAGCTGTGGCTCACGGCCTCTAGAGCACAGGCTCAGTAATTGTGACACATGGGCTTAGTTGCTCCGCAGCATGTGGGGTCTTCCCAGACCAAGGCTCAGAGGCTCAGACCCATGTCCGCTGCACTGGCAGGTGGATTCTCAACCACTGCACCACCAGGGAAGCCCCATATATCTTTTCAAATTAGTGTTTGCATTTTCTTTGGATAAATACCCAGAAGTGGAATTGCTGAGTCATATGGTAGTTCTCGTTTTAATTTTTTGAGGAACCTCCACATTGTTTTTCATAGTGGCTGCACCAGTTTACCTTCCTCCCAACAATGCACAAGGGTTCCCTTTCCCCAACATCCTTGCCAACGTTTATTATTAGTTGTCTTTTTGATAATAGCCATTCTGATAGGTGTGAGGTGATAGCTCATTGAAGTTTTGATTTGTATTTCCCTGATGATTAGTGATGTTGAGCATCTTCTTATATACTTGTTGGTCACCTGTATGTCTTCTTAGGAGAAATCTATTCAGATCCTCTGTCCATTTTAAAATCAGGTTGTTTTATGCAATTCATGAGTTCTTTATATATTTTGGATATTAACCCCTTATCAGATATATGACTTGCAAATATTTCCCCCCATTCAGTAGGTTGCCATTTCATTTTGTTGATGGTTTCCTTTGCTGTGCAGAAGCTTTTAGGAATATCTTTTTAAAAGTAGTTGAGATCATACTAGTCTCATCTCTTAAGGTCACATTTTTCTTTCAGGATATTATGAAATCTCTCTCAGGGAGGATAGAAGGCTTATGTCATTTAAATTATTTGTAATAAGATTTTCAGTGGTTTAGGAGAGATGGGAACATTTGTCCAGGACCACAGAGTTTTAGCCATCAGGAGAGGAGATTCAATACTTCTTAAAAAATGCCATGGGTTATAGTTTTATTGGACTTAAGCTGTGGAACCAAAGTCTCAAATTCTTACCCACATACATCTTAGATATGACTTCTAGCCATCTGTTCAGATTCACTATTAATAAAAATACTCGCAAAAATAACTCTATATTTTATTCCTATTACTATTTCCTTACAAACCTCGGAGATTTGACTTAGAACGTCTAGATTTTAAAGCAGCCTTGGGAGCAGTCCCAGTGTATCCCCACATCCCAAGGATTTTGCCCTGGGACTATAAACAAGTAGTCTTTATTGGGGGGAGTACACATAAGGAAAGGAGGAGCTAATAAGTGTTTTTTTTGTTTTGTTTTGTTTTGTTTTTTGCGGTACGTGGGCCTCTCACTGTTGTGGCCTCTCCCATTGCGGAGCACAGGCTCCGGACGCGCAGGCTCAGCGGCCATGGCTCACGGGCCCAGCCGCACCGCGGGATGTGGGATCTTCCCGGACCGGGGCACGAACCCGTATCCCCTGCATCGGCAGGCGGACTCCCAACCACTGCGCCACCAGGGAAGCCCTAATAAGTGTTCTGGTGTTAAAAATGTTTAAGTTTATGCTCAGTGACGATGTGTTCAGCCTCAAGCTTTAAACAGATTGCGCGGCAGTCTAGAAAACATGAGCTTCAGCAAGAGAGCCAGTACCCCATAAACACATGTCCCTTGGTATGTCCATGTGCACAGTGAAGAGACTGCAAGATGAAGAGTAGCTGAGGAATTACACAAGGTGGAGGAGCAGCAGCGCGATGAATAACAGGTCTCGCGCTGCTCTAGCCTGGCCAGCCCCAGATTCAGGCCGTGGAGACCCCTGATGCTGCCACACAAGGCAGTTCTCAAGGGTGCAATGTGTTCAGGGCTCTTTGCCCCTGATTAAAATGTGCACCAGGGCCACGCTGATGATGGCCTTTCCATGTGGTAGTTAACACAGACATGAGCATGGTCGACCCCTTTAGCACGTTAAGGTGGAAACAGGAGGCAGGAAAGGAAATGAAAGGAGCAGGGAGCACAGTTAACGTGAACTTTCCCAAACAGCCCAGGTGAATAGCATCTTTCAAAATTCTAGCACTTAATCTATTCAGATCTTGGAAAACAAGCAATCTGTCTAAAACTGGGTGTTTACTAAATGGGCATAGTACTTAGGGGGCATTAATGCTTAAGAGTTTTGCTGAAATCTGTACAGAACTCACTCTGCACAATAAGGAGAGGGCTGAGAGAAAGTAGGGGACCTCTTGTCAGCTCCTCAGACGCATCCCCCCATTCCTCAGAGTAGGGGCCACAGCTGCTCCTGCCCTGTGGTTTCAGTTGCCAAATCTGATTGAATCAGAAAGCCCACCTGCCAGACTCTGGAGGCTTTCCTGCTGCCTGGATGGCTCCTTTGGTGTCAGCCATGGCTGGAATGGGATGGAGCCAGGGTCTTGCCTGCCCCAGCGGTTGAGCTTTGGCAAAGTCCCAGAAGCCCCTGCTCACTTGCCCCATCTTGCTAAGATCAGAGCACTGTGCTGTATATCTGAACCCCTGCAGGTACTAATCCAGAGGTCCTCTTGCAAACTTCTTTCCATCAAGGACTTATTTGTTTAGAAAACTGAAATATTTTTTTAAGATTTATTTATTTTGGCTGCACCAGGTCTTAGTGTCACTCAGGACCTTTAGTTGTGGCATGTGGACTTCTTAGTTGTGGCATGTGGACTCTTAGTTGCGGCATGCACGTGGGACCTAGTTCACTGACTAGGGATCGAACTCGGGTCCCCTGCATTGGGAGCGTGGAGTCTTACCCACTGGACCACCAGAGAAGTCCCAGAAAACTGAAAATATTTTTGCTTCTCTTTTCTTATCACCCAAACAAAATCTGTTCATTGTAAAAAATTAGGAAAATAAAGAAAAAAGAAAAATCCGTCCAATTACTAGAGATAACTACTGTTAATACTTAATATCTGTCCTTTTTACACATATTTGTGTGTGAGTATACACGTTACAATGTTCATTACTTTATAACCTGTATTTTATGTTTAACATATGGTGATCGCCTTTCCATATCATTAAACCTTCATTCCTCTACAAGAGCGCTTTTTGACACTGCTGGAAGACTGCCTCACAGTGACACCAACTCCAATGCGGTCAGCCCACCTAGGAATTCATCTTGAGATACGGGGGGATCATTGAGCATTCTGCTAAAAACAAGTGTCCAGCCACTCAAAACATTCACAGCATAGACTCTCACCAATAGACACAAAATGAATATAGGGCCTAGGAAGTTTGCCTCCTTCTTAGAAGAATCTTCACGCAGGAGAAGACAAAGCAAGAATGGTGGAGGATCTCCCAGAGGCTCATCTCTCAAAGCCACCATACACGATAGAAAAGCCCCAGGGCTGAGACGTCAGCCAAAAAGAGCTGCTCGTGGCTGGGGAGCCATCCTGCTTAGTGAGGTGGAAGCAGAAGGGGCCACTTGCCTTCCAGTGGAACCATGACCGCCAGGCACGACTCCGTGATGTTGTGTCATTTCCTAACTCTTCTTTCTGCCCAAGTGCAGGTTGGAGGGAAAGGGCCCACTGCCTTCTTGAAGTGAGGCTAGAAAGATGGCCAAGTCTTTTCCAAGAAAAGACAATTGTTGAGTCAGAGAGAAGATGCAAGTCAAGTACCACACAGAAATAGAAGCCCAGAGCTGTTGAAAGGAGGGATTGCATCTCTAATGCTTGGATTTTCAGGAAAACTTAAAACCCATCAAAATCATGACTGTCCTTAAAGAACACTAGACACTTCTGCTTCTTCACAGCCACAGGCCCTCCCACTGAACCGTAAAGCCAGGGACCCAGAGTTATGTTTTCTGTTGTGGGTTTTGTTCAGTGCTTAACACACTGTTGCTGGTGCTCCAGGGCTGAGGGCCTGAAAAAGTGCCCTTGGTCACCTCTTTCAGCCCACGTAGAGGAAGGTTTTCAATGAGTGGTGTCGTCAAGATGGAGCAGAGTATGCACAACCTACATAACTAATTTTGTCTGAGCAGAAAGTCTCTTTCCCAACTTTGGAATGAAGCCAGGCCAGCAACTCTGGCTGGGGACTTTCGAGGTTCCAGCAATTGCTTCCTTGAGAATCATTTCTGCTTTATTCTTACTTTGCTTAGCAGGAGAACCTGTTGGGGCTTGGCTGTCCATTATGCAGCTCAAGGTGAAGGTTAGCAACAAAATTGTCATTTCATTCTCCTATATTGTTACTCAAGCCACAGATATTACGGGAACAATCTGTTTCTACCCACACTGTCATCCCTGAAAACTTTGTGCTATGATCTATTCTTTCTGACTGGTCCAGTTTTGAGAGGAGGTAAAGTGGACACTGTTAGAAAACAGCAATAATGATATCGTTGATTTTGACAGGTATATTTAGAGTAAAGGATGAAAAATCTTTCAGTTTTATTTATGTGGATCCAACATTCACTCATTCATCCGTTCAACAACCATGTATTAAGCTCTGTCACTGTGCTGGTTGCTGTAGGAAGTGCAAAGATGAAAAAAGGCACAACTCTGTCCTCTTCTTACTACCTAGGAGGGAGATAAAATATGCTCATGAGGAGCATACGGTATAATTTCATCAGCGCCGTAAGAGAAGTAAAGATAAATTCTATGCGTTCAAGAAAAGGAAGGAAGATTTTGTCCTGTATAGAAATATCGAATCACTGTGTTGTGCACCTGGAACTAACATAGTGTTGTAGGTCAATTATACTTCAATTTGAAAACTTTAAAAAATGCAAAAAGACAAAATTCTAACCTAATTCTATAGGAAACTAAATAAATGACTTCAAATTTATTATTTTTTTTTAAAGAATAGAAAGTTGTTAGAAGGATGAAGACAGACTTCATGGAGGAGATGACATGCTTCCTTGAGAATCATTTGCTTCCTTGAGAATGTGGGGATGAGTGGGAGGCGATTCCAGGCAGAGGGAATAACATAAGCAAAGGCACAGAGGGGAGGACGTTTGAATCTGTAGCAAACAGTGAGTCGTTTTGCACAACTTGGGTTTTGGATGCATAAAGGGAGGGACAAGTAGGAAATAAGATCAAAAAGAAAAGTCTGATGCTTATTTTGGAGGATCTTGAATATCAAGCTAAGGAATTTGGATTTTATTCCAGTAGCCACATGACATCTCATAGCAGAGAGATAAGAGGGTGACATGGACTAGAAGTAAGTGAGGGATGAGAGGGGAGATTCCTGGGAGGCACGGCCACGGTGCAGGCAGGAGTTAACCGGGCCTGAACTAGGACAAAGCAGACAAGCTAGGAGGCGGAGGCAGCATTCACAGAGCTTAGCAGCTGACTGGATGTGGGGTGCTGTCAAGGATGTATGCTAATCCCATTCTCGAGGTCAGTGGTTCTCAAGCTATAGCTCGTCTGAATCACCTGGAGGGCTTGTTAAGATACAGATTGTGGGCCCCACCCTTGGAATTTCTGATTCACACCTGGAGTGGGGTCCCAGAAACTGCCTTCCTAGCAAATTCCCAGGAATTGCGGATGCTGTTCGTCCGAGGACCGCGCTTTGAGAACCGCCGCTCCGGGTCCTCTGTGGCTCACTTTTGTGACTCTGGGGAAGCAATTGCAACAGGACAAGGGAGGCAGGAGAGGCAATAATTAGAGTCAGTACAAGCGAATTGGAGGAGACTTTTCTTGTCCTTTGTTTTATTTTATTTCTTCTAATTTTTAAATTTTTTTTTGGTTGTGTCACGTCTTAGTTGCGGCATGCGGGATCTTCGTTGAGGCACTCAGGATCTTTCGTTGCGGGGCATGGGCTTCTCTCTAGTTGTGGGGTGCGGGTTTTCTCTCTCTAGTTGTGGCGCACGGGCTCCAGAGCGCATGGGCTCTGTAGTTTGCAGCACACGGGCTCTAGTTGAGGCGTGTGAGCTCAGTAGTTGTGGCGTGTGGGCTTAGTTGCCCCATGGCACGTGGGACCTTAGTTCCCTGACCAGGGATCAAACCTGCTTCCCCTGCATTGGAAGGCAGATTCTTTACCACTGGACCACCAGGGAAGCCCCTTTTCTTGTTCTTCGAACCTACAGCGTGCCTGATGTCTGGAGCAAAAGGGCTCAGTTAGGGAAGTTTACAGTGTACAAAGACACTGTATTAACCTATAAGTTGGAGCACAGAAGCACACTAATTTAGGGCTCAAGCATTCTGTTTTTCTTTGAAAGTATACAGGTTCTAATCTTATGGGGAGGCAACATTATGATGTAACGTTAGAATCAACAGCCCTGAGTTCAAATCCTGACTGCCCCTTCCGCCAACAACGTCACCTCTTTAAGTCTCAGTTCTTCTAGGTTAAAATTAGATTAACAATGCACAGTGCACAGTGCTGTGAGGAATAAACGTGGAAACCTACGGAAAGCACCTGGTACCATGCCCGGCACACTGTGGGGCTTCCTGAATTCTGGTTTCCCCTACCCCAACCCTTCAGATGTGAGTGAAGGGGGTACAGCCCGTGGTGAAAGCCTTATAAGCGCCTCTTGATCAAACAGCCCCCCGGAGACACCTGAGGTCCATAGTAACCCAGTCATGTCTTTGGATTAAGCCCCACTGTAGCTCTCTTTACAACTGCCAGTGTGTTGAATCCCAAAGGATATGGGAAAATTCATTTGTCAGGTACTTTCTGCCTGCTGGGAAGGCACTGGGAAACGGGATCTGAAATGGGATATGGACCCAGAGGGAGGAGTTTCTGGAACAAAGCAGTTTTGTCTTCTTTGGAATTTCATCAGGCCAGGCGGCCTTGACCAGGGCAATGTCACTGAGGGCCTTTGGAAGCTTTGATACTGCTGGTGAGGCTGTGTGAACTTTAGAAGATTTTCAGAGTGCCTGCGGTGGAAAAATGAGCCGGTAAGCACTTTTTCCCCCCTTTAACCAGATAAATCTGATGTCATAACATCCCCAGACAGGCAAGCAGAATGCAGACTTGGCAGTGAATCACAGAGGGAAGAGTGTCTGAGACTGAGCCTGTGTCATGGGAACTCGATGACAAACAAGGCCCTGGGAGAAAGGGTTGGGAAACAGCAACCCCATCATTTCAACAGATGAAGTGGTGACGGAGCTGGGAGGGAGACTGGAGGAGAGCGGAGGGTCACACAGATGGTTCTCCTGGCCTGGCTAATCAAACCAAGTGCACCAGGTCATAGGTTAGTTGGAAGGTTAGGACCTTACTCAAACATTTAGTGGGGATGTGGGGAGAGGGAGGGGAAGGGGTTGCACTAAATGACTTCCATGATCCCCACCCAACTTGCTATTTGATGATTGGGTGATAGGAGTTAACAAGCCCAACGTTGCTCAAGCTGCCACCTGATGGAGCTTCCATTGACTTAGCCATGAAGAGAAGCGTCAGTCATTCAGGTCCACCAGGTCCCTGGCTGTGAATTGGCACTCTTCGTTTTTTAAAATTTACTTACTTTCCCTCAATTAGATCCAGTACAGATACAAAGGAGTACTATGCAACTAAAATAAATGCCTTTGCAGAAGACTATGTAATGACAAGGGAAGGAAATGCAGGTCATAAAAACAGTATAACCCTACTATTATTTTTAAAATAGAATGAAAAAAAGACTGGAAAGTTGTCTCAGAGGTTAACTCCGGTGGTCAAACTGTAGATCATTTTTTCCTTTTGTCTTATCTGAGTTTTCAAAATTATTTACAAAGAAGCATGTATGACCTTTGAAGTAGGAAAAGACAAAATAATTTAATTAAAAAATGTTCATTCTAGAAAATACGTTCACTAAATATGAGTATAAAGTATACATGATTTTGTTACTTGCATTTAAGTATTTTCCACGTTGTTAAAAACTTCCTAGTAGTTATTATTAATAGCTGCATGGTATTTCATCATATAAACATACCATACTTTTTGGTCTCAATCCACAATTGTTGGTTATTTATATTGTTTACAACTTTTTATTATTACAAATAATGCTGCAATCTATCTTTTTAGCTCATTTAATTTTCCCATAAATTTTATCTTACCCCTAATTGCCTTCACAAGATTGAATTTCCATATATTCACACACCCACATAAACATATTTTTCTTTCTCACTATATACCAATAAACTCAGTGTTTTGTTTTGTTTTTTATAGGGGCCCTCTCTCACACTAAGACTTTCTTGTAAGAGTACTAGGCATTTGAATTCTCATGACAATTGTCAGTCATAGATTGGAGTCTTAGAGGTCATTCAGTCCTGTGTCCATGTACACGGAGGAAGCTGAGGCCCAGAGAGGGGAAATGACTGGCCAGTGAAATGACTGGCCCAAAGGCACATGGTGAATTAGTGACCAAGCTGGAAAAGCAAATTCATGAATATTTTTCAAGGACTAGGAACTTTGGAGGGTCATCAAACACTAAATGATGTTAGGGAAGAAGATAGAAAGGGAGAATGAAAAAAGACTTAGTGGTAAGAGGGAAAAAGGAGAGAGGGAAAGAAGTTGGATTGGGGGGGATAAAGAAAACTGAGACCAAGGACAAAAATGTAAAAAGAAAAAGTAAATGAGAAAAGTTAACATATCAAGACTCTTTATATCAGGGTTTGTTAACTAAGGTACTGTTGGCATTTGGGCCAGATGATTCTTTGTTGTGGAGGTGCTGTCCTGTGCATTGTAGGACGTTTAGCAGCATTCCCGGCCTCCACCCATGAAATCCAGTAGGATCTGGGGCCCCCAGCTGTGACAACCAAAACATGTGTTCAGACAATGATAAATGTCTCTTGGGTGCAAAATCACCCCAAGGTGAGAACAACAGCTCTCTGGTATTGTTCTCTATGACACTACTGGAGAAATACTTCCCCCATTTCTTATTGCTGGAAAGGAATCTAAAACATCTCCTGGAAGAGGAAACTGGAAACAAAACATTCAAGTGCACTTTACAGAATGTCCCCAAATGGCAAGGTTGTACTGAAAGGCAGGGAGAGAAAAGATTAAAGTCCATTTTTCTGGCAAAGAAAATGAGACAGGAAATATACAGTTTGCTTTAGGCAGGAGGATGAGTCAGAGAGAAACCAGTATGAAAACATGAACTTAGGTTCTGACCTTTAGAAAGAAGAAAAACACTTTTATCACTAACCCCTCCCCAATTCAATCCTGGATCTTGGTAGGAACAAGGAAGGAAATCTGCACTAGGAAATCTTCCCTCAAAGCTAATGAAACAACAGGAATTGGAAGTAACATGTAGAAATGTGTTTGTTTGTTTGTTTTCCATGAAGGACAAAAGCAGAGGGTGGTAAGAGTTAGATTCACTGATTTAAAAAAAAAATTGGCCATTGTTCACTAAGTACTGTAAAGTGCCTTATATTCACACTATCTCCCCATAGCCTGACATCAGCCCTCTGAATCGGGTCCTATTATTATCCCCACTCGACATATGAGGAGCTGAAGGTCAGAAGTTAGGTAACTTGCCTAAAGTCAGTCAACCATGTGATGAGGCCAAGATTTCAAAACAGGCCTGCTTGATTACCAAGGCAGGGCCGTCACTTCTTAGCACCCCTGCCTCTGCCATCGACAGAATTCTTCTATAAGACTGCTACTCTGTTCCATTTTAGGATGTTGTCTAGAAAACCCCACAGTTCACCTCATTACAGTCATGGGCAAGAGTACTGGGCACTCCCTGTAACCTGAGTCCAACCTGGAGGCTTACCCCAGGCGTTCACCTGTACCCTAGCTACGCAGGAAGATCTACAGAATTTAGCTCACGAGGTGCTGTCAGAGTCCAGTCTTGGGCTTGTACCCATCCTATTCCCTTCCTCTGGCTGCCTTTCACAGAACACAGAGGCTATCTCCCCTTCCCCAACCACCCAGAGCTACAGCTGCCCTGGCACATCTGCCCTGCCATCGTCCTGGCATGATGCAGTGGTTCCTTTCTTTTACAAACACGATTAGAGAATTGCTTCAGACTTCTTTAAAGATTATTTTTTTAGACATAAAAAAGAATGAAATAAAGTCATTTGCAGCAATGTGGATGGACCTACAGATTATCATACTAAATGAAGGAAGTCAGACAGAGAAAGACAAATACCCTATGATATCACTTATATGTGGAATTTAAAAAAATGATACAAATGAACTTAGTTACAAAACAGAGATAGACGCACAGACATAGAAAACAAACTTCTAGTTACCAAAAGGGAAAGGGGGATCTGTTAATCCCAAATTAGGAGTTTGGGATGAACAGATACACACTACTGTATGTAAGATGGATAAACAACAAGGACCTACTGCACAGCACAGGAAACTCTATTCAACATCTTATAATAACCTATGATGGAAAAGAATCTGAAAAAGAATATATATATATAACTGAATCACTTTGCTGTATACCTGAAACTAACACAACATTATAAATCAACTATACTTCAATTTTTAGAAAAGACTATATTTTTACAGAAGTTTTAGGTTCACAGCAAACTTGAGCAGAAGGTACAAAGATTTTCCAGAGACCCCCTGTCCCCACAAATTATTAATGCTCCCACCAGAGAGGGATATTGGTTATAACTGATGAACCTACATGGACACGTCATAATCACCCAAAGTCTGTAGTTTATATTAGGATTTATTCTTGGTGTTGACTTTTTAAATTTCTTAAGAACGTTTTTGGAATTGTATTAGTATTTTTTAAAAGAGTTTCTACGGTATTGCATTTTAAAAGCAATTCTGTTTCCACCGAGGGAGGGCTTCAGGAGGCAAGAGCTGCTTTTCAAACCTTTCCCCTCAGGCAGAAATATTCTGTGAGTTCTTTGGATACATAGTACAGATGTCACACGCCTCCCATTGCTTCCAGGATGACAAACAGTTATGAAGAGAATAATAATAATGAGAAGGAGAAAGCAAAATCTCCTTACTCTGAGCCGTGCGCTCTTACACAGGAGCCATGCACTTTTATACCTGAGGAAATTGAGGGCTAGAGAAGTCAAGTTACTTGTCCAAGGTCACACAATTAAGAAGGGCAAAATCTTAAAAGATAAAGGAGTGGAAATCTTTCAATACGATTTTTTAAAAAAGTTCTGCTTTCAACAACCTGCAAATAGGCAGTTCTGAGAGTGCGGCTTTGCTTCCTTCCACAAATATTTATTGAAACCCTACCATGAGCCATTCAAAGGATGGCAAGATCAGAGTTCCTAGGCTGTGGTTTCAGCACTGGATAGAGGCATGCCATGTCTAAAAGTCCTTGCCATGTGAAAAACATCTCTTTCCTATTTAATGGCAAACTCCTCCCACTTCCCTTCACGGGAGGAGGCCACAGGGCCAACACCTACTGTCTGTTCATCTTTATCCACTCAACCTTTGGCTTCCCCTCCCATGTTGTGAAATGCTCCCCCAGGTGAACCGTGCCCTCCTAAAGGTCCGGCCTCATGGGCGTGGAGAGTCCTTATCTTGCCCATCTTCTCTGTGGCATTTGACACTCTTACCAGCTTTCTCTTCCTTGAAACTTCCCTTTCTTGAAACTCCAGTGACTTCCCAAGACCATCCTTTTCCCATTCGCTTCCCACTCCTCTGATGTTCCCTCTCCGTCTCTTTGATTATAAGTAATTTCCAAACTTGGAAATTTAAAGGTGCTTTGTGCATAATTAACTCACAATGGTTTTGATGAACTAAAAAATCAACATCATGACAAGCGGTGGGGATGGGAAAACTTCACGAGGAAGGCCCATAGCAGACCATGGGTTTGCTCACCGATCCCATGAGAAGCCGGGTTCCCAGCCCCAGCACAGCAATGAGCTTGGCTGTGTCTCTTCCGGGCAGTCACTGTCAACCTTCAAAGCACGAGCAGCTCATTGTTTGCTAGGAACTATATTTAGGAAAGACAAAGCCTCCTAGGTGTGGAAAGACTGCCCGTTTGGGCAGAGGGCCAGGTTTAAAGGCCTAGACCTGTGAACAGCACTTACTTCGTTGGGCATTGATTTTAAATGTGTGTGTTCTAACAATAGGGCCCCAGCTTCTGCTGGCCCTAAAGGGTTACAGATTCTCCCTCCTGGTGACAGATTGTGCAGCTACATCTCAGAAGACATAAAACTCCTTCCAGTCATCCCAGATTTAGGTCCATAGATTTCCAGTTATAGAAGAGAGCCATTCTGGGTAATGCAGCAGATGTAAATTGTGTGCCTGAATTGATTTCACATTAATTTCTCGTAGGCTATTTCCATGCTCCTTAAATACCAATTTTTAAAGCTTTTATGGTATTGTGTTTTCAAAGCTGGTTTGTTTCCACCCAAGAGCAGGCTTCAGGAGGCAAGAGCTGTTTTTCAAACCCTTCCCCTTGCTGGAAAGCATTTTCACCAGCAAAGAATTCTCAATAATGAGCTGTCTGTTTGCACAACTCCTGTGAGAATGTTCTCGTGCTGCTTCTGTATTCTCCCTTTTGCAAGACACATCATGGGGCACAATCTTCGGCTTTCATGCTCTCTTGAAAGACCAGCCCTGGGCGCCCTTTGGAACTGAGTTAAGTGGTCCTGCAGGAGCTTGGGGCCTCAGATAATGGCCCTGAGTGTCCTTGTTGCACAGCGGGGCCCATGTGCCTTGCACCCTGGGCTCTTGGCTCTCCTACTTGAACCAAATGCTTTTAGAAGCCATCAGATGAAGAGCAAAACAATAATCTAAAAACCCTTCTTTTTCTTTTGAAAGCGAGAAAGGGAGATAGGGGGCTGGCCTCAGATCAAAGTCCTGAACGTGAGACAGAAGCTCATCTTACACCTTTCGAAGCATTAATTTTCGTATGTCTAAAGCTACATGGCACACAGCAAAGTAACAGCACATCAGCTGTTCCTTCTACCAACACATGGCGCCAGCAGGAAGGCGCCCTTCTGTGGCGTTTCTTCATGGATGTGGCCACATTTGCTAGGCTTGGGTTTATTTTTGAGACATTTTACAAATGGTTTGATGAATTGACCTTCGTTCCCAATTAAACTAAACACTAAAAGCGATTGAGAGTATTGAAACTGCAATGGAAGAGAAGTATGAAATTATCAATATGTTGGAAACTAAAGTTTCCATGAAGATGGAGAGAAATGGAAGACGAATGTGGTTTAATCTGAGGGATAATTCCCCAGGACAAAGAGGGGACCATACAATATGGAATGTGCAATTGACAATTTGTGAGAGGCTAGAAGGCTGGCACTGAAGTTGGATGTCTATTATCCTGAGATTAATTCACGAGAAGGCTCTGGACTGAAGGACAGTTGGACTGTAAACTCCCTTTAGGGATGTAACGTCATAGGGAAAGGTAATTTTGTATAAAGCAGCTGCTTTTACCAGTGGTATGCTCATTTTTAGATTCCAGCACCACCTAGAGGAGAGAATGAAATAATTTCCATCCACTGCTAAGTCGAAGGAATCTGTATTAACCATTTTTCAGTTTTCAAAGCGCTTTCATTTTAATATCTCATTTGATATTCAGGGAATTATCTTTGAGTTAGAAATTTCTATCTTCATTGTACTGATGAAGAAATTCACCTCTCAGGAGCTTACTGTGCAAAGAGTTTGACCAATTTTTTATAAAACTGCAAATATTCTCCATGAATCGATTATTTTTTAAACAACTTTATTCAAGCATAATTTACATAGGGTAAAACTAACTGATTTTAAATATACAATTCATTAATATTTAGTAAATGTACTGAGTTGTGCAGTCATCACCATAATGCAGTTTCAGAACATTTTTATCACTACAAGATCCCTTGTACCTCTTTTACACTTAATCCCCCTTCCCACCCCCTAGCCTCAAACAGTCACCAATTTGTTTTCTGTCTCCATAGATTTCCCTTTTCTGCGCATTCCATGTAAATGGAATCATACAACACGTGCTCTTTTGTGGCTGGCTTCTTTCACTTAGTATAATGTTTGTTTTGTTTTGTTTTGTTTTGTTTAAGATGTTGCGGGTAGGAGTTAATTAATTAATTAATTTTTGCTGTGTTGGGTCTTCGTTTCTGTGTGAGGGCTTTCTCTAGTTGTGGCAAGCGGGGGCCACTCTTCATCGCGGTGCGCGGGCCTCTCACTATCGCGGCCTCTCTTGTTGCGGAGCACAGGCTCCAGACGCGCAGGCTCAGTAGTTGTGGCTCACGGGCCTAGTTGCTCCGCGGCATGTGGGATCCTCCCAGACCAGGGCTCGAACCCGTGTCCCCTGCACTGGCAGGCAGATTCTCAACCACTGCGCCACCAGGGAAGCCCCGAGTATAATGTTTTTGAGGTTTACCCATGGTGTAGCATTTATCAGTATTTCTTGTCTTCTTATTGCTAAGTAGTGTTCCATTGTATTGAAAGACCACATTTTATTTGTCTATTCACCAGCTGATGGACATTTGGGTTGTTTCCAAGTTTTTGCTATTATGAATAAGGCTGCTATGACTATTCGCATGAAAGTCATCTTTTTAAGCAAGAAACCTTCATTACTAAACAGGGCAGTGAATAAAATATGTAGAAGAAGAACAATTATATACATTTTGTGTATTGGGGAGAAAAATTAGGATAAACAATCTGGAGATGCCTAAAGGGAAGGCATCTGAGTCCTGGGTTCAATATGTATACCCAAGAACCGAGGGGGCTCTTGGAATGACATGCTTGCAGAAACACAGAAGAAATACGGGAGATAATTCAAGATTTGCTTTGACGGATTAGAAGGAATTAAATATAGTTCTTAAAGAATCTCTTTTTCTTGGGTCAATACAATATGTAGCAGATGTAGATTTTGGTAACACATCTGAGGTTGTGGGTCTCATTATAATCCCTCCTCATTGTGAAGAGAGTAGCAAAGGAGCCCTTTTTTTTTTTTTTTTGCTGTACGCGGGCCTCTCACTGTTGTGGACTCCCCCGTTGTGGAGCACAGGCTCCGGACGCGCAGGCTCAGCGGCCACGGCTCACGGGCCCAGCCGCTCCGCGGCATGTGGGATCTTCCCGGACCGGGGCACGAACCCGTGTCCCCTGCATCGGCAGGTGGACTCTCAACCACTGCGCCACCAGGGAAGCCCCAAAGGAGCCCTTTTAAAAGTTAAAGATGAGCTATGGAGTCAGATGCATCTGGGTCCAAATACAGGCTCTGTCAACATATACAAGGACTTGGCTGGTCAATTTGCTCATCAGTATGCCGAGAGGCAATGGCACCTACCTTACAGGGCTGTCGTGAGGACTCACTAATGTGGTATATGCAAAGCACTTAGCATAGGGCCTGGCGCACAGTGAGTTCTGATTTTATTTTTATAGGATTGGATCGTGCCCTAGATACCCAGAAACAGTGACATTGACCTCTGTTGATTCCTGAGACCCTCTTACATTTTTTCATTGGATGTTACTGGCTCGAGATCCTGGCAAACAGAGGTAGAAATTTCCTTCCAAGGTGATTTCCTTCCACAGTTTGTGGAAGTGGAACCTCATAAAAAAATATACTGCTTATCACCCAGAATGCCATAGGCTGGTAGGAAGATTTAGTGCAAATTTGAAGGGAGCAGTTAGGACTTCGGGGGGATAGCCATCGGAACAATTAGCATGATAAGTTAGCACTCATTTTGCATATAAAAACGTTGCCTAGGATTCTAGAGTTTTCCCTATTTATGGAAGACAGTCAGAGGTCCTTGGGTTTAATCAAAATTTAATACCCTGTGAGGGGAAATATGAAGAATACAAATTATCAATAATAGGCAATATGTCAAATGCAGTAACTGCTAGCTTTAAACAGTCCTTCCTGTTGTCCCTCTCCTTGTCAGCCTGTGCACCTGATTTGTAGTCAGGAAAACATGGCCAGAACCATATTAAGTCTCTGGGAAAACAAAGGAATGAAATACATATCCTGACGCAGGAAAATACATCAAAAACTCAACAGAACCACAATCTTTAAAGTGACAAAACAACATATTCAGAAGTATTTAAATCAGGAAATTTTCCCCCAAGAAAAGTTGGAAGCTCTTATTTTATTTGGGGCCGGGCAGATGAGTCTTCCATGAGCGGTACCCACCTTCATACTCACCCAAGTGATACATTTAAGAGTTGGAAGTGACTGAGTTCCAGAAATCTTACTGTTGAGGAAAGCCGGAATCTGAGGAGCAAAAGACTCCTCAGACTGCACTTTGCAAGACTGCACTTTGTCAGGAAAAGAAAGAAATTCAAATGTGTTCAGAGTGCTATTGGTATTCTTAGGGGAAAACCAGATGGGATTGACTTGGTGAGAGATACTGTAAGCATAGGAAACAGCGTCCTGTTAGATGTTCTGGTGCATTGACTTATTGGCTCTGATTTTTGTAGCCTTGTAGCCACACCCCTTGCCCTGTGACTTTACAGTTGCTCCCACTAGAAGTGTGGGTGTTGTGTTTGAGCATGTGGCTTGCTGTGGCCAATGGAATGTGGGCAAAGTGACCATGTGCCAGTTCCAGGTTAATCCTTAGTAGGCATTTGTGTTTTCAGTTGTGCTTTCGTCATGTGCTTCTGCCATTGTCATGAGAGGAAAATGGCCAACCCAGTGGTCTGTGGAGGAGGACAGATCCATGAAGCAGATGTGGATGTATGTTCAACCTAGACCAGCCCACCCTCAGCCAGCCCACAGGTGCGCAAACAAGAGTAAGTGTTCGCTGTTTAAAGCTCCTGGATTCTGAAGCTGTCATGCAGCATTATTGTGACAATAGGTTACTGATACAGATGACTATTTTATAGGTTTAGGTGAAAGAGAGACTGAGAAAATATTCATCTACAGACTGTCAGATCTTCATCTTCACAAGTACTCTTGTAAGGATAACAAAAAGTTAAATTTTCTACAGAAACCTGAACACGTCCTATATCTAAAATTGATGGACCATTTGAGAACAAACAAAACAATTTCTGTGTAGATTTATATAGGATGGGGATTGGGGAAGAAGTGCGCTCATATTTTTTTTAGATAATTAATTCTACTTCATGCAGCCCACTCTGAAGGGAGCTTCTTATCTTTTCACACCCTCCCTCTCCAGAGAACTGGGGATAAGAACCCTTGTCAGTTTCCTGTTTTTCCCCTGGAAGTCCTCTCTTTATGAATCTAGCTGGATTTTGTGCAGCATGAATTCTTATTTGTCAGCCTTGTAGAAGAACCCTGGCGTACCCCCAAGAGCTGTCAGAGGCTTTGGCTTAATGTGAAATGGGAGAGGGTGTCGGAGCCATACGGGCAGCCCAGGAAATCCCCAGTTTAGCTGATTGGACACAGAAATTGAGACAAAGCTTGGGGCCAGGTCTAGGTTGGAGCTTCAAACATTCCTAATTGCTTGTGAGGCCAGCATTATGCTATCCCATATGTCTTAACACTCCATCTTGGATAAACGGTGGGTGTAGGGCTCAGAGTCCAGGCTGGCGTTCTGGAAGCCGGGGTTGGGTATGAGGTTCGGGTTGGCTGGTGGACAGCAGAGGAATTAGTAAGGACCAATCCT
This sequence comes from Stenella coeruleoalba, assembly GCF_951394435.1. NCBI lineage: Eukaryota > Metazoa > Chordata > Mammalia > Artiodactyla > Delphinidae > Stenella > Stenella coeruleoalba. Next base: position 50,056,302 of record NC_137150.1, read on the forward strand.
AAGCACCTATGCAAAAGGACTGGACAGAAAGACGCTAAAACCAATGAGAGGCAATATTGTCAGAACAAGAGTGCAACGGACAGCGGGGAGGACCAGAGCCTGAAGAGATGCTCGGGACCCTTCTGCAAGGCTGGAGGGGTTTTGGTAAGTTCTGCTAGCTTTGCCCAGCTAGGGTTCCAAGCTAGTTTGGAGCCAAGCTCAATGAGAATCAGAAGAGAGAAGCTGTCTGGTCTCAGCCTGCCAATCATGAGTAGCAACGAGAGCCCATCTCAGTTCACACTGGCTTTCTTACTCAAATTCTTATTCTGTTTGAACAAGATGAGTTATGAAGAAAGAAATGGAAAAAAAAATTACCTAGTTCCAGCTTTTTAGCTGCTTTCAACATGCCAGATAAAGTTCTTTCTTCCACTCCCAACCAGGAATTTTTGTGCTTCAAAATGCCTGAGCTCGGGCTTCCCTGGTGGCGCAGTGGTTGAGAATCTGCCTGCTAATGCAGGGGACACGGGTTCGAACCCTTGTCTGGGAGGATCCCACATGCTGCGGAGCAACTGGGCCCGTGAGCCACAATTACTGAGCCTGCGAAAAAAAATGCCTGAGCTCCTTACATATAACTCTATTTACGCCACTTCCCACCTCTGTGGGAATAACAGCTTTCTGGCTCAATAAAGGGGATTAAGTCCATGGCTCGCCAAGACTTGAAGATGGAAGCTAAAAAGGAGGTGGGCCACAAACCCTATAGAAAGAGCTATATCTTCCCTTGAGAGGAAAGACATGGGTGGCCAGTCTACATGTGATGGTGACCTACCATGTATTAGGGTGTCTAACCATCCTGGTTTGCTTTGGACTGAGGGGTTTCCTGGGACCCAGGACTTGCAGCACTAATACTGGGGCAGTCATTGGATTTATGCACTAGAAGGTGACAGAACTTTCAAAGGGTCAACCTATGGGTACAAAGGGACTGAATACCTGGTAATGAGATTGTATAGGTTCTATATTGCTGAGTAACAAGCTGTATTAGTTTTCTATTGCTACGTAACAGATTACCACAAATTTAGCGGCTTAAAGCAACACACATTTATTATCTTACAATTTCTTTGGGTCAGTAGTCTGGGTACGGCTTAGCTGGTCCTCCGCTCACGGTAGTACAAGGCTGTAATCAAGGTGTCAGCTGGGCTGTATTTTTACATGGAGGTTTGAATGGGGAAAAGCCTGCTTCCAAATTCGTCCAGGTTGTGGCAGAATTCATTGCCTTGCATCTATAGGAATCATGATGACTTGCTTTTTTAAAGCCAGTAGAGAAAGAGTCTCTGGCCTCGAGAGGACTCAGTCCCTCTCTTAAGGACTTTCACTTAATTAAGTCAGGGTCACCCAGGATATCCTCCCTTTTGATTAACTCAAAATCAACTGACCTTAATTACATCTGCAAAATCCCCTCCCCTTTGCCATATTCTACTGGCTAGAAGCAAGTCGAGGGTCCCCTCCACACACAAGGTGGGGGGATTATGCAGAATATAAATGCCGGAGATTGGAATCAGAGGGCCATCTGATAAACCACCTGCCGTACAGACCATCTCAAAAAATAGTGGCTTTAATAAAAAGTTTTTAAATTTAATTTCCTCATGAATAATCTAGGGGTCAGGAATTTGGGCTGGGTTCAGTCGGGTAGTTCTGTTGGTCGCACCCGAGGTCACTCACGTGACTGCAGACAACTGGCAGGTTGACTGGGAGTACACGAGTCTAGGAGGTGTCGGCTGGGACAGCTTGACTTGGTTCCAGGTCGTCTCATCCTCCAGCGGAATGACCTGGGCTTCTTCACATGGTGGTCCCACAGTAGCAAGAGAGCATAAGCCCCAGGGTGCAAGCACTCTTCAAGCTTGCATCATGTTCCAATGGCCAAAGCAAGTCATATGGCAAAAGCTTGAGTCAACATGGGAGGGAACTCAAGGGCATAGATACAGGGAGATGTGATTCATTAGGGGTCATTACTGTAACAATCCACTGCCATGGCATTGGGAGACACATCAAAAATTCTCTTGCCCAGGTTTGGAAGAAAGGCCAATAGTCACCCATCTCTAGTGGAACAGAAAGGCTGCAAAATGCACATAACATTAGTGGCTACAGAGTCCTTAAGACTAAGGGCCTGTCCCCAAGTTTTCTGGACTGTCTGAGCTTCTTGAGTTTCTTAAGTGACCTTAGATGGAGGGAGGGAATCTTCTTACTAATGACTAATATAGGACCTCTCAGCACATTGGTGAGTCAAGATTTGGAAATGGTTTTAGTTTGATTTAGAAAAATAAAACACAAGAAGGCTGAGCAGTAACTTTATGCCAGTTATGTATTTTTACTGGGATCTCAGAATCTGAATTCATAACACCTTGTTGTTCACATCTTCGCATCATCGTCACCCCTGGAAAAGCCCACTTTAGCCTATTCCTCAATAATAGGTTAGAGGAAAACATATTTTTAAAATCAATGTCGTGTATAACCTTAAGTCAATTTGTCCTTTCATGTACATTAGATTCTATGGTCGTGGGTATTGGTAGCCTCCCATGATTGGAGGTTTGTGAGAGCTATAGGTCTCCTTTACAACATTCCTACTGGCTAGTATGTTTCAGCTAAAGGAATGTCAGATGGGATTCTCCCACACATAGAAGCATGTGTTAGCAAACAGGCACACAAGAAGTCATGCCTGTTCTTTAAGCTCAGAAAAAAGACCATGGGCTCTTGCATGGTTGATGGCTCCAATGTTCTGACAGTAAGATTTTACTCTGTTTAGCCTGAAGCACACCAGGACAGGGCTTAACCTGGCTAAGATGTCAGCCTGCAAAATGTCTGGAGTCTCATGGAAAAGAAACTGCTACCTGCCTAGTGTTTCCTGATGTGGCCCCAACCAGGTATCCATCTCTTGTTCTTGGACATGCCCTTCCATACATGTAAGCTAAATATATGAATAATTAAATTCCTCTGTAAAGTCAACACAGGCTCAATTATATCTGAATATGTATACGACGCATAGGGAGCTTACACCATACGCAATGTTCCTTTTCTAAAGATCTAGTAAGAATCTTAAGTAAATGTGACTTAGAAAATCATCTCTGTTGAGGGACCAGTTTATTCCTTGTTAAAGAACATTGCCTAGGATACAGATTTATTTCTGTGAGTCTCATGATATCCTTGGCCCAGGCTAATCTGCCTGGGATGTTGTATCTTTGTATCAGGGCCCTTATTAATCATAGACTTTGTATCTCCAGATACTTCAGGTTTATTATTTTTTTTGATATTTTAAAATTATTTATTTATTTATTATTTGGTTGTGCCAGGTCTTAGTTGTGGCAGGCAGGCTCCTTAGTTGTGGCACATGAGCTCCTTAGTTGTGGCACGCAAACTCTTAGTTGTGGCATGCATGTGGGATCTAGTTCCCTGACCTGGGATTGAACCCAGGCCCCCGGCACTGGGAGCGTGGAGTCGACCAATGAGTCACCAGGGAAGTCCCTCAAGTTTACTTTAGATAGTGTTTTTATAATTTGATTCTAGACTGGTTTTACTTTCTCCAATCTACTCTGTAAAAGTTCCTGCTGTTAAACCACTTGTTACTCCAAAAATGCATTCTCTCTCCTATAAGTACTCTTTGAATATTTTCTTTCTCTGACCATCACTATTCCATGTTTGCTGCCTGTTGTCTCTTCCACTGTCATGCTAATTTTGGTAAAGCTCAGATCAGAATTTTGACATAAAGAGTTATTTCTTTAGGTATCAGACTGAAAAAATAATTTCTCAAACGTGAAACAATTCCAGTAAGAGCTCAAGGGTGTAACTATATCGCTACATCACACCCATATCACATAGGCTTCATGGGCACTGAAAGTTTCTGCTCTTGGGAGAATAGAGATGACTTTGCTGAGAGTAACAGACATAGCTCAGGGTTTACTATCTTGAAGCTTGATAGTAAAATATTTTTTTAAGGTCAGGTTAATGGCACTTATTTTCAAAATGTTTACTTTCTTCTTCAAAGCAACATGATATTTCAGAGTAAAGTTTAAAGCAGAACAACTTCTAGGGACAAAATAGATTATGCTAATTAACTATTATAACCTCCTATGAGCTAAATATTTGCTTTTATATAGACCTAGTTCTCTTTGTTTCTCTTCTAGTCTCTGGATACTCAGATGCCCTTCACAGCAGTAGGCTCATATGCTTCACTCTATGTTTTGGTCACTTTTAAGGTAGGATTGCCAAATAAAAGAGAGAATTATCAGTTAAATTTGAATTTCACATAAACAAGGTATAATTTTTTAGTGTAAGTATGTCCATACTTGAGAATAAATATGCATGAGAAATACTTATTCTAAAGAAGTATTCACTGTTAAATTTAACCAAAGCAGTACAAAACTGAAGCTCTGAAAACTACAACACTGCTGAAAGAAATTAAAGATCATCTAAATAAACAGATTTAGAAGTCCCTTGTTCATGGATTGAAGACATAATATTGTTAAGATGGCAATACTCTCCAAATTGATCTATAGATTCAGTGCAATCTGTATCAGAATACCAGCTGGTTCTTTGCAAGAAATTGACAAGCTGATACTAAAATCCGTATGGAAACATAAGGGACCCTGAATAGCCAATACAATCTTGGAAAACCAAAACAAATTGGAGAATGCACACTTCGCAATTTCAAAACTTACTACAAAGCAACCGTGATCAAGACTGTGGTATTGACATAAGGATAGACATATATTAACAAAATAAAACTGAAAGTCCATAAATAAACCCATGTATCTATGGTAACTAATTTTCAACATGGGTGTGAAAACCATTCAATGGGGAAAGAATAGTCTTTTCAATAAATGCTGCTGAAACAACAGGATAGTCACATACAAATGAATGAAGCTGAACTCTTACTTCACACCATATACAAAAATTAACTGTAAATTGATCAAAGACCTAAATGTAAAAGTCAAAATCATAAAACTCTTAGAAAAAACATCAGGGTAAATCTTTGTGACCTTGGATTTAGCAATAGATTCTAAGATATGTCACCAAAACACAAGCAACAAAAAGATAAATTGGACTTCATCAAAATCAAATGTTCTGGGGGTGGAGTCAAGATGGCATACTAGGAGGATGTGGAATTCGCATCTCCTCACAACTAGGGCACCTACCAGGCACTGGTGGGGGACCATGGACACCTAAGGGGACGGGAGGAACCCCCAGCGACCAGGTAGGACGTGGGGCATGGGGGGAGTGAAGGGGGAGGAGAACTGGAGGTGGGATGGGACTGGTGCCCCTGAGGGGCGGCTGGGGGAGGGGAAGGAGTAGCAGTAGCAGGATACAAAATTAATGCACAGAAATCTCCTGCATTCCTATACACTAATGATGAAAAATCTGAAAGAGAAATTAAGGAAACACTCCCATTTACCATTACAACAAAAAGAATAAAATACCTAGGAATAAACCTACCTAAGGAGACAAAAGACCTGTACATAGAAAACTATAAGACACTGATGAAAGAAATTAAAGATGATACAAACAGATGGAAAGACATACTATGTTCTTGGATTGGAAGAATCAACATTGTGAAAATGACTATACCACCCAAAGGAATCTACAGATTCAGTGCAATCCTTATCAAACTGCCAATGGCATTTTTCACAGAACTAGAACAAAAAATTTCAAAATTTGTATGGAAACACAAAAGACCCCGAATAGCCAAAGCAATCTTGAGAAAGAAAAACGGAACTGGAGGAATCAGGCTCCCAGACTTCAGACTGTACTACAAAGCTACAGTAATCAAGACAGTATCGTACTGACACAAAAACAGAAATATAGATCAATGGAACAGGATAGATAGCCCAGAGATAAACCCACGCAGATATGGTCACCTTTTCTTTGATAAAGGAGGCAAGAGTGTACAGTGGAGAAAAGACAGCCTCTCCAATAATTGGTGCTCGGAAAACTGGACAGCTACATGTTAAAGAATGAAATTAGAACACTTCCTAACACCATACACAAAAAAATAAACTCAAAATGGATTAAAGACCTAAATGTGAGGCCAGACACTATAAAACTCTTAGAGGAAAACATAAGCAGAACACTCTATGACATAAATCACAGCAAGATCCTTTTTTGACCCACCTCCTAGAGAAATGGAAATAAAACAAAAATAAACAAATGGGACCTAATGAAACTTAAAAGCTTTTGCACAGAAAAGGAAACCATAAACAAGACGAAAAGACAACCCTCAGAATGGGAGAAAATATTTGCAAACAAAGCAACTGACAAAGGATTAATTGCCAAAATATACAAGCAGCTCATGCAGCTCAATATCAAAAAAACAAATAACCCAATCCAAAAATGGACAGAAGACCTAAATAGACATTTCTCCAAAGAAGATATACAGATTGCCAACAAACACATGAAAAGATGCTCAACATCACTAATCATTAGAGAAATGCAAATCAGAACTACAATGAGGTAACACCTCATATCAGTCAGAATGGCCATCATCAAAAAATCTACAAACAATAAATGCTGGAGAGGGTGTGAAGAAAAGGGAACCCTCTTGCACTGTTGGTGTAAATGTACATTGATACAGCCACTATGGAGAACAGTATAGAGGTTCCTTACAAAACTAAAAATAGAACTACCATATGACCCAGCTATCCCAAAACTGGGCATATACCCTGAGAAAAGCATAATTCAAAAAGAGTCATGTACCATAATGTTCATTGCAGCACTATTTACAATAGCCAGGACATGGAAGCAACCTAAGTGTCCATCAACAGATGAATGGATAAAGAAGATGTGGCAGATATATACAATGGAATATTACTCAGTCATAAAAGGAAACGAAATTGAATTATTTGTAGTGAGGTGGATGGACCTAGAGACTGTCATACAGAGTGAAGTAAGTCAGAAAAAGGAATACAAATACCGTATGCTAACACATATATATGGAATCTAAAAAAAAATGGTTATGATGAAACTAGGGACAGGACAGGAGTAAAGACACAGACGTAGAGAATGGACTTGAGGACACAGGGAGGGGGAAGGGTAAACTGGGATGAAGTGAGAAAGTAGCACTGACATATATACACTTCCAAATGTAAAATAGCTAGTGAGTGGTTAACAGCCGCATAGCACAGGGAGATCAGCTTGGTGCTTTGTGACCACCTACAGAGGTGGGATAAGGAGGGGAGGAGGGAGATGCAAGAGGGAGGGGTTATGGGGATATACGTATATGTACAGCTGATTCACTTTGTTATACAGCAGAAACTAACACAACACTGTAAAGCAATTATACTCCAATAAAGATGTTAAAAAAAAAAAGAAAGTTCTGTACTACAAAGGACACTATGAAGAAAATGAAAAGACAAGCCACAGAATAAGAGAAAACACTTGCAAATGATATATCTACCAAGAACTTCTGTATAAAATATGTAGCGAGTTCTTATAACTCAGTAACAAAAAGACAAACCAATAAAAAATGGGCAAAGGATCTGAGTAGACATTTCTCCAAAGAAGATATGCAAATGGCCAAAGAGCATGTGAAAATATTCTTTACATCATTAGCCATCAGGACAATGTAAACGAAAACTCCAATGAGACGCTACTTCATACCCACTAGGATGACTATAATAAAAATATCAGATAATAACAAATGTTGGTGAGGATATTGAACCCTCATACATAGTGATGGGAATGTGAAATGGTGCAGCCACTTTGAAAAACAGTCTGGCAGTTCCCCCAAAAGTGAAAAAGTTACCATATGACCCAGCAATTTCACTTCTAGGTATGAACCTAAGAGAAATGGAAACATGTCCACATCAAAACTTCTAGACAAATGTTTATAGTAGCCTTATTAATAATAACTAAAAGATGTAAACAATCCAAATGTCCATCAACTGATGAATGGATGAACAAAATTTGGTATTTCCATCCAAAGGAATATTATTCAGCCATAAAAACGAATTAAGTTCTGATACATGCTACAACATAATGAACCTTGAAAACATTATGCTAAAAAGAGTCAGTTATAAAAATCACATATTATATGATTCCCTTTATATGAAATATCCAGAAAAGGCACATCTATCGATATAGAAAATAAACTAGTGGTGCCTACGAGTGAGGTGGGGGTGGGCATGTTTGAGAGGTGATAGCTGAAAGATACAGGTTTTTGTTTTGAGGTGATGGATGTATTCTAAAACTGACCATGGTGATATGCCCTAATTTATGTTTTAACATCTTTATTGGAGTATAATTGCTTTACAATGGTGTGTTAGTTTCTGCTTTATAACAAAGTGAATCAGCTATATATATACATATATCCCCATATATCCTCCCTCTTGTGTCTCCCTCCCACCCTCCCTATCCCACCCCTCTAGGTGGTCACAAAGCACCGAGCTGATCTCCCTGTGCTATGTGGCTGCTTCCCACTAGCTCTATTTCATCACTCTCTACCTGTCATCAATCAATCCTTTAGTCATTCCCACTCAAACGACCTAGATGAGATTTTTCATGTGTTTTTTTACTGTTAACTAAGGTGATCTCATTGTCCAGCTGGGTAGCTCTTCTAACATCCTGACCTCTCAGTATCTTGACCTCTATTCCAATGCTTGTGAAATTCATGTTCACTCCACCTTAGTCACCCCTACTATGACTCATAGATATGGTCTGAGTGATTTTCAGTTTTTTAAACTAAAAAGAAAAAAAGGGTCAAGAATCAAACCGATCACTAAGATTTTTGGAAATGGAATGGAGAAGGTCAGGAAAGGTCAATGAAGCATTTTATCCTGGGTTGCAGTTAATGTTATTAGTAGCCTGATAGCGTGGGAGGGTGAGAGGAAGCACAGAACAGGTATGGACTGCTTCAGCTGGTTCATTCCCTCAAACTTGTGGGGAGGTGGGGCTTAACTCAGTCAGCTCTAAACGCCTTGGGCGAGGGAGAGAGTCTGTTCCTTTCTCTCTACCCATTATTTAGATCTTATCCAGATCACTTAATCTCTCAGTTCTCTGCTCCATAAAATGTGAAAAAATAACAGCTGCTCTGATCTGCCATGAGCAACTATTCTGAGATCCTACTTTGAAATGTTTGAAGCTCTTTGGAGAAGGGTGGACCTTTTAGTGGTCTTATATGGCCCTCTTGAAGGCTTACCGGGTCAATAACTGGCATGCTCTGATGAAGAAAGGCCCTGAAGCGGTGAATGAAACAGCAGCATAGTCAATGGAGACAATACCCACATATACACCCCATGTCATCTGAGGGTCAAATTTTTTCCTGGCCCTGACTCCTTGCTATCAAGTACAGGAGATACATTTATCAGAAAAAATTTATGTTACTTGAGTCTGGTGCGTGCTCTCTGGAATTTCCGAGCCCAAAGCACTCATCCTGAAGTAATCCTGAATCTATTTCTGGTCCTAGGTACATGTTTCATATTTATACAGCCCTTTACAATTTTCAGGGCACTTTCACTGACTGACTTATGTATTCTTTACTACAAGTCTTACCTTCAACAGTAAAATCGGAAGCTTGGCCTATGATGGATGTTCAATTGTTATTATCTGTCTTTTATTCCTCTAAATTTCTATCCCTAACTGTACAAATAAATCTCCAGAGAGATGAAGCAAGGCAAAAAAAAAATTGATTGGTCTTGCTTGATGTTTACTGGTTTGGGTGCCATTGGGGAAGGGGATAAACTGGTGGTCTCTTGGCTTGTGTCTGTCTCAGGTTAGACACAGGTTGAGCACCCACTTGGGATTTTTGCAAGCACAGGAAGGTAACGTACATCTTCTAAGTAGCCGAGTTATCACACAAATAATCTCCACCAGAGACAGGTGTCCCATAGGAGGCTGTTAATGGTCCATAACGTGCTTATCACAGCATAGGAATGAAGCGCCAAAAATTACAATAAATTGAAGTAGTTTGCTTCTGTGCTGAGGCTCTCAATCATGGTAACCATATAAACTCAGATACAGTTCAATAATTTATTTCTCTGGTCTATGTGATGGGAAAACTCTCAAGGCTGAGGGACTTTGTTTTCCCCTCAGACTCTCAATGCTCATCTGTATTGCACTTTGGATGGTAATAGCTGCATTTGTGCTGAACAGTATTTTTTCTTCAATAAATAAAAAATGGCAGGGATAAATTTCTCTCTTTCTATTTTTGCTAATGAAACGTGAACATTTGGTTCCCCATTGTATTGCTATTATCCATGATCCATAATCTTTTATTTCATGTGTATCCATGTCTTCATGTGTGAAAAACTCGAGGGTCACAGACTAGCAGAAACAGAAAGAATATTTAACATTTAAACGTTTCACGCAGTATAATGTCAGAGTTGTTATAATGGCCATTTTCTGTTTTCAACAAACATTGCATTTGTTATAGCTTTCTCTGACCTATAAAAGCATCAGAGAGGATGCTTCTCCCTCCTATACCTCTTTTGACTTCTAAAAAAGGTTAGATATCTTATTAATATACATGTTATTTGCAAATACATTTTAAAAAATTATATCAGGTGAAACAGGTCCTACTACTTACAGCAATAGAAAGAAGAGCTGAGGTTGGCTTAAGTGAACAAAATAATACTGTTGCTTATTTGAGATTCAGGATCCTGAATACGATGGGTTCTTTTTCGGGTGCTGTAAATCTATTATGATTTTCCTTTTTTAAAAAAATTTATTTACTTATTTATTTGTGGCTGAATTGGGTCTTTGTTTCTGTGCGAGGGCTTTCTCTAGTTGTGGCAAGTGGGGGCCACTCTTCATCGCGGTGCGTGGGCCTCTCACTATCGCGGCCTCTCTTGTTGCGGAGCACAGGCTCCAGATGCACAGGCTCAGTAATTGTGGCTCACGGGCCTAGTTGCTCCGCGGCATGTGGGATCTTCCCAGACTAGGGCTCAAACCCGTGTCCCCTGCATTGGCAGGCAGATTCTCAACCACTGCGCCACCAGGGAAGCCCTATGATTTTCCTTTTTATGAATGGCATTTGATAACCATTTGACAATTCTTATAATAGAACCCAGTGTGAATATGAACACAAAAGTCTTTGGGATTCTTGCAAGTGAAGGAAAGTAATGTACATTTTCTAGGTAGCAGAGTTATCACACAAATAATCAACTCATGAAAAGAACAGAGCAAAACGAAATATCTACCTGGGAGAACAAGAAGTCTGAAAAAAAAGTATAATGGCCAATGTCTGTGGTAGGGAGCTTCCATGATGACCCCAATGATCCCGCCTCCTGGTATTTGTGCTGTGTATATAGATGGTTCCTGACTTATTTATGATGGTTTGACTTGAAATTTTTTGACTTTACGATGGTGTGAAGGGATAAACATTTGGTAGAAACCGTACTTCGAATTTCAAATTCTGATCTTTTCCCAGGCTAGGAATATGCAGTATGATACTCTCTGGTGATGCTGGGTAGTGGTGGCATGCCCATAATTCCCAGTCTGCCCTGTGAGCACGAAGGTAAACAACTGGTACAATTATAACCATTGTGTACCCATACAACCATACAGAAGTTTTTCACTTTTGGTACAGTATTCAATAAATTACATGAGATATTCAACACTTTATTATAAAATGCTCTGTGTTAGTTGATTTTGCCCAACTATAGGCTAATGTAAGTGTTCTGAGCACATTTAAGGAAAGCTAGGCTAAGCTATGATGTTTGGTAGGTTAGATGTATTAAATACATTTTCAACTTAACAATATTTTCAACTTACAATGGGTTGATCGGGGCATAACCCCATCGTAAGTCAAAAAGATCTGTAGTCTTCATCCACACTGAATAGGGCTGACTGGTGTAATCAATAGGATAGTGGTGTAATGATGGTTTGTGACTTCCAAGGCGAGGTCATAAGAGACATGTTTTCGGGACTTCCCTGGTGGCGCAGTGGTTAAGAATCTGCCTGCCAATGCAGGGCACATGGGTTCGAGCCCTGATCCAGGAAGATCCCACATGCCACAGAGAAATTAAGCCTGTGTGCCACAACTACTGAGCCTGCACTCTAGAGCCTGGGAGCCACAACTACTGAAGTCCATGTGCCACAACTACTGAAGCTCACACACCTAGAGCCCGTGCTCCACAACAAGAGAAGCCACCACAATGAGAAGCCTGCGCACTGCAACAAAGAGTGGCCCCCGCTCGCCGCAACTAGAGAAAGCCCACGCACAGCAACGAAGACACAATGCAGCCAAAAATAAATAAATAAATTTATATATATATATAAAAAAGGACATATGTTTTCTGCTTTGCTTTCTCTTGGATCACTTTGCTTTCTCTTTGCTTTCTCTTGGATCACTCACTCTGGGAGAAGCCAGCTGCCATATTGTGAGACCACTCAAGCAGCCCTATGGTATGAGAATTTTCACCGCAGCATGTTTCTGGTAGTGGGTAGCTGGAGGTAGCCCAGGTGTCAGTTTGTGGGAAAGTGATGGGTGAAACGTGATGATTGCATAACAGTAAGCTCCATGATTAAATGCAAGAGGTTGGACCTGCATACATCAACATACGTAGGTATTAAAAATAGTGCTTCCCCAGAAATAATATTATTTATGCAAATAAAAATCCCTCAAACAACAATACACATTTCGCAAGAACACATTCAAGTAAAAAGATATACAAAAATACATTAAAATGCAGATCATGGCAAGGAGGAGAAAATGAATGGAATGTGTAGATAAAAATAAATAACAAATGAATTAAACAAGAGAGGGAATCTTAATGGGCCTTGGACTGAGGAATGTGATTTACTCAATCTTCTGAACTAGAAGTTGAGAACTAGAATTAAAGAAAAAAAACTACTGGAAAAAAGTCCAGACTTTCAAAAGGAAGGGCATGTGAAAGAGTGATAGAAAAAGAGGAGGAACATCCAGTGACACCTCGGACCAGTTTCAAAACAAAAAGACATCTGTGCTCCAGGGCTGGGTTGTTCTGGGCATAAAAGCAGGTAATTAACAGGGTGAGGGGAGGCTGATTTAAGCTGCCAATCAAGGCCAGTTTTGCCTTCTACCTTAGGGTCTTTGTGTCTTTATCCAGGGAATGCACTGTAAAGTAAAATTTCTTATGAATGAAGAACGGTTATGAAAAAGAGGCTCAGAAAATAATGTCTTTATTTTAAAAGACTTTTAAACAATACTGCTCCTGTTTTTTTTTTTTGTTTGTTTGTTTCTTATAAATCACCAAGTGTTTGTGTACTGAGTTATCTGGTGCAATTCTAAACCTACCTGTTGACCTACTGTCTAGAAGGTGAATAGCCAAATATCATGAGAAAAGCTATTTAACTTTAATTTTCTTATCCTTTAAATGAGATTTTGACCTGATGTTTAAAGGTTCCACTATCACAGCTTGAACTATATTTCATATTTTAAAAAAGTGGTTGAGACTTTATTAATACTAAAGAACACTTGAAAAATCCACTTCTTACCCCACCACTCTCACATAAAAACAGCTCTCCTTTGGGTTCTCATCCATGCTTTATAGATTGGCCTAATGAATCTCACGTGTCATGAGCAAAGGAAGATTTTCAAGTCACTTTTCACATAACCTGAACAATACGCTATGCACTGTGACAAGCCCAATATGAAGTATGAAGAAAGAAGATCCTCGTCTTCAAATTATATGCTTCTAAAGGGAACCCACCTGCACTGTTGGTGGGAATGTAAATGGATACAGCCACTATGGAGAACTGTATGGAGGTTCATAAAAAAACTACAAATAGAACTACCATATGACCCAGTATCCCACTACTGGGCATATACTCTGAGAAAACCATAATTCAAAGAGTCATGTACCACAATGTTCATTGCAGCACTATTTACAATAGCCAGGAAATGGAAGCAGCCTAAGTGTCCATTGACAGATGAATGGATAAAGAAGATGTGGCATATATACACAATGGAATATTACTCAGTCATGAAAAGGAACAAAAGTGAGTTATTTGTAGTGAGGTGGATGGACCTAGAGACTGTCATACAGAGTGAAGTAAGTCAGAAAGAGAAAAACAAATACCATATGCTATGCATATATATGGAATTTTAAAAAGCAGTACTGATGAACCTAGTGGCAGGGCAGGAATAAAGACACAGACGTAGAGAACAGATTTGAGGGCATAGGGGGAAGGGGAAGCTGGGATGAAGTGAGAGAGTGGCATGGACATATATAAACTACCAAATGTAAAATAGCTAGCTAGTGGGAAGCAACTGCATGGCACAGGGAGATCAGCTCGGAGCTTTGTGACCACCTAGAGGGGTGGGATAGGGAGGGCGGGAGGGAGACGCAAGAGGGAGGGGATATGGGGATATATGTGTACGTATAGCTGATTCACTTTGTTGTACAGCAGAAACTAACACAACATTGTAAAGCATTTATACTCCAATAAAAATGTACAAAAAGCAGATTATATGCTTCTAGAATAAGAACTACTACATCATGAAAAGGAAAAATCACAGGCCCATTCTAGGGGGTGTTGTTGACGCCCTATCACACAGGCTGTCCACCCACCTCTGAGCTCAACTGTAGCTGCAGAAGGCAGTTCCCCAAGCTGCAGCTTTGCCCCTGATGGGCTTCCCTCTGTCTCTCCACCAGCTCTCTCGGACCCACAGCAGCTTGCTGAGTCCTTGTGTAGGGAAGTTCCAGAAGTGCCAGGGATTTGACTCCCCCAGGGCCAATATTTAACCAACAAGAAATGGAAATCTGTGGATAAAGATACTTTATTGCTGAAAAGAAGGGTGGCAAACTGGGAGTGATTCAGCTGGAGAGTTAAGGAGGGGTGGGTCCATAAGGAGCTTATAAAACCTTATGAGGACTTTACCCTGAAAACAAAAGCTCTTAAAGGGATTTAAGCTAGAAGAGACATGATCAGATCTGCGCTTAAAAATTATCTCTAACTGTAGTGAATGGATTTGGGAGGGACCAGACCTGACAGTGAGACTAGTTGATCCAGATGAGGTGATGGTGAACAAGGTCAAGTAGGAAGTAGCATTAGGAGGAGAAATAAGTGACGGGACCTGGGAGACATTTAGTTGTGGAACTAGCAGACTCGGTGGCTGATTGGAAGTGGGGGAGGTGAGAGAAAGGGAGGAATGGAGGATGATGATTATTTCTCCAATTTGGATAATATTTGGTGGCTAGTGGGGCTGTTCTCTGATATGGGGAACAACAGAAGGAGCACTGGGGGAGCACTTGAGAGTGCTGGTGATGGCTGCCATTTTGGACAGGACGTATTGTTGACTTTGAGGTGCATGTGGGAAAAGCAAGTAGAGATATCTATTGCTCAGACATCTAATGTGTCTGGAGCTTAGGAGAGAGACCTGGGCTGCAGGTGAGCACAGAGATGGCAGTGAAGCCATGGGAGTCGATGGGATCACCTGAGCATTGAGTAGAATAAGAACAAGCCAGATCTTGAAGAAGTGAAATGGAGAGCCCACCAACGATTCTACAAACGTAAGCAGCCACCCGGAAGACAAGGAAAGCTTCAGAGATGCCTAGTTGAGATAAAGGCTCAGGGTGTCCTTGTTGAAAAAGCCAGTGGGGTACAAAAATAGGCAAAACTAATCTGTTTCAAGACCTGGGGAAAGTGATTGCCTTTCAGGGAATAGGTAGTGACTGGTGGAGGAGGGGGCAAAAGGGGACTTCTGTCTCTTTCTCTCTCTGGGTGCCGCTGAGATGTGTGCATGAAGTTTGTGAGAAGACTGGGGGCAGCAGGGGACGCTGGGGCTCTGACATCTGCTCCAAAGGCACAGGTTACTGTCTCGAGCTCAGACCTACAGTGCGCTGGCTGTAAAAACCCCATGCGCAGAATGAGGAATCTCCTTTCCAAGTAGACGGACACGGCCAATTGCACACTTTTAATTGTTTAATTAATGAATATTTACATTAAAAAAAGCAGTTAAGGGACTTGGCATCAAAAGCATTGACTGTGAGGCAGAGAATGGATACACGTATCATTTCCAAGGCTTCCCAGAAGGAAAATCCGGGGAGACTGAGTTTCTTGAGTTCACAATTGTCATTCTGAATACAAATCGTTAGGCCTATCTGTCCTCATTTAACACTTTAGTTACAAACATTATCAACCACGCTTCCATATGAGTGCTCAGCTGGGAGAAGATTGCTTTAGTTAACAAAAACTCTTTCAGAACAAAAAAACATGTGATTTTTCATTCTTGAAAGGACTTGACCTTGTTAGAATAAATCTATTGTAGAATGCTGGGCTCTGGGATAGGGAGAGTTGAAAACCTTGCTTATGGAAGAGATTAGAACTCACCCAAATCTGTTTGGTTGAGGCACCGTAATTGGACGTTCTTTGCTCTCTCTAGAGGAAGGATCAGTAAACGTTTCTTAAGGACGGCAAGTGTTCTCAGATTTGCAGCTCATTTGGTCATGAGGCATGTAAACAAATGGACATGGCTACATTCAAATAAAACTTTATTTACAAAAACAGGAGGCCCAGCCTTAGTTTGCCAAAGCCTGCCATAAGGGTGAGGCTAGGGCCTGAGCTCTGTCCAGAATATCTGAATATTCTGAAGGGATGGATGTTCACCAGCAAGTATCTGGTTTTTGCATCAGAGACATGTGCTCCAACTGCAATACTTTGGTATGAATTTTTAGAATGGCTGAGGAGAATATCAGTACCTTTGACTCAGACAATTTTATGGGAAGAATCCAAGTGGAATATACATTAGGAGAGCATGATGTTACATTTCCTAGTGCTGAGCAGAGCTAGTGCAACATTCACTTAAGTGCATTTATCTAGAATAAAGCAAACAACTAGAGCTGCTAGGGAATAGGAAAGAGTAATTAAGTCTGCCTTTTGGTTGGATTGCAATCCCAGTCTCTGATTTTAAAACTTAAAAGTTTAAAATGAATAGTGTGACAAATTTCCATTTATCTTACTTTGATTACTTTTTAAGTTAAAATTTAATACTGGTATAAAGGAAAAAAGAAAATAACCTATAATATATTAAGCCAAAGAATTTTTGTTTCCTTTAATGAATCCTTCCACTCTGCAGTCAAAGCCAATAATATATCACATGTGAATTAAATGCCACTAGGAATCATATTGTGGCATCTGCCTCCCCCTAAACATAATGTGAATCCATCGATTCTTCACCTGCAACTTTTGGATAGAGGGCGATGAATTCCTTTTCCAGGGAATTTCTAGATTCAAGAATTTCTCAAGGCCTATGCCTGGTAAAACCCATTTTAAACCTCCAAGTTGCCAGTAGTAATTGACTTCAGAGGATCTTCTAAGGAAATAAAATTGTATTCCTAAGCACACCGAAAATCCTTTAGCGTTTGCTCACTTTTCATACATGGGAGAATTGAGAGGGATGAGAAGACATGAAGGGCCCTCTTTAGCCCCTCTCCAGAGGGTGACCGGCATCTGAAAATGCTCAAGTGCCACATCAGATCAGAGATGCTAAAAAGAACCACCACCTCTGTTAAAAAATGATATTTTGTCAATCACTTAAAAGTGTGAGTTAAACTGAAGATTTATTTTAGATGCCTAATGTTGTTTTTTCCCAGAACTTTTCCTTGTCCTCTAAAATGGTTTCCATAATACGGAAGGGCTCTGGTTGGGGAAAGAGGCTGAAGGAATAAGGAATGAGGAGGGGCAGAAAGACGTGCAGGATCTCCAGGATGTATATAAAATCTGTTCTGCCTGTCGTCTTATATCTGCAAAAAGACTTCCTGGCTTACTGTCTTCATCTGGAAGACTGTTAATTCACGATATGTTACAATTTCCCAAGTTATTACATAAGAGATTAACTGCTTCTGGTTTTGACTACCTAGAGACAAAATCTTCTTCCAAACATGCTATTAAAATATAACCAATGTTTTGTTTTACAATATGTCACTCAGTTATCTAATGACCAGCTCTCTGTGATGCATGACAGCTGAGAATGAAGGCCATCCCACTGAAGGGTGAGTCCCTGAGTGGACACTTGCTCCAGAGCAAATGCCTGAACCCGACCTGCTGTGTTTAGTATCCTCCAACCACTAAGCTTGGCCAATCTGAATAGCTTTAAAAGGCCATGACCACTTTCTACCTTTCACTTCTTATAATCATAGAATTTTTCCTTCTAGAAAGCAAAAATTATTACAGAGATTATCAGAGTGTCAGGTACAGCACTTATAGGCATTTCAAAAGATTATAGTCAATTTAAAATGCTGAACAGATTCAAAATAGCTTTTCAAGACTGAATCTCTTGCATTTTAATGTTTATATCAGACATTGCGATGTTAAAGATAAATTATCTGAACTTCTATTAGGTAGTAATGGTGTCAGAGAATGATGGGTAATTAGGCCATATGGTATATCCTGTGTCCACAGCCCATGCAATTTTTGCAGAATGCTGCACTATGTAAACTGCTACTGCAAAGCAGGCAATTATGGCACTGTATTTTCCATAAAATCCACCCAAATAAATCTTGCAGCCCCTCTCTTTGCAGATGAGCATCTTGCCTTTAAGAGAATGCAGTAGAAAAGAAACTTGCTAACAGTTTCTTTAGCAACAGCAGGAAGATTTCTTGTCTGAGACTCCGTAAGTTTTTCATTTCATTAGCTGTCTCCTCCACCTCCTTTAGTCATCCGACAAACACGTACTGAGCACCTCCTATGAGCCAGGCACCGTTTCAGGCTTGGGGGATACACTAAGAACAAAACACAGGAAAGTCCCTGCCCCATGGAGCTTACATTCTAGTAGGGGGAGACAGACAAGCACATAAATACGTAATATCACAGGGTTCAAAATAGCTTAGAGACATCCTGTCTGAAATCTACTGCATCTCCTCCTTTTGGGGCTGTGATGAGTGAAAGGAGAGGCCAGTAATGGACCAACGACGTCACTGGTCCTAATGGGTAAACTTCAGTGAGTCCTTCAATTAACCTGGGTCTCAGTTTCCTCAGCTATAAAATGGGCAGAGGTTGGATTAAGTGACTTTTTTTTTAAGAGAAAGGGCCCTTTCAAGAGCCAGTTTGTTGACTGTTCTACATTTTTTAAAAATTTAAAAAGAAAACATGAGAATTCCTTAGGTATTCCACATACACTCAACACTTTAAATGCCCATCTAAACTTCATAAATAGCAAATGTCTTATTTACAACTGCTATAGAATGAAGTCATTTTACTGTCTTCAGCCACCATAAAAGCATATTCATTTCCATTGTTGGTTACATGGTTCCACCTCATTTGTAAAACCCTCCTGGGTATGACACTGTCTCTCTCCTACTAACCTAGTTCACAGACTTCGTGCTCCTGTTTAACCTTTTCCACTGGACTATCAGTTCTAGGAAAATAGGGATTGGGTCCTTACTCCTTTGGATGAGGGTCTGTCCAGGTAATCCATAGAGGTGTAATCATTGCACCTACACCATGTTTTATGGCCTCAGGCCCATTGGGAACCCACATTAGTTCTTTAGGTTGTAAGAATAGTTCTGCTTAATAAAATTAGAGCTATGGTGGGGGCCTCCCTGGTGGCACAGTGGTTGAGAGTCCGCCTGCCGATGCAGGGGACACAGGTTCGCGCCCCGGTCCGGGAAGATCCCACAGGCCGTGGAGCGGCTGGGCCCGTGAGCCATGGCCGCTGAGCCTGCGCGTCCGGAGCCTGTGCTCCGCAACGGGAGAGGCCACAACAGTGAGAGGCCCGTGTACAGCAAAAAAAAAAAAAAAAAAAAAATTGAGCTATGGGGTACCAAAGGGTATGTACAACTAACATCCAAAAAGGAGAAATGGGTTTCCAGAACAATTCACAGACTAGGATAATGTGAATTAAAAAATAATCCTAACCTCTTTGGAACCCTGGTGGAATGTTAATGTATATTTAATAACGCAAGTGAAGTTGTATGCATTTTGCAAACAGTTTTTCTTAAAGAAGGTAACATAGCTGGCGAGCTGAATGTCAAATAAGGCTCATATTCATTAACTTGGCGTGAGTTATGAAGCCCCTGATTCTCTTGAAAGACAAGCTGTATTCACTGGTTTGACTTTGAAATGCAGAAACTCAAATTTCAATCAATCCAGCAGCTAAGGATGACAGGAAATTTTACAGGACTATAAGAAATCTTCTTTTCTTATCTGGATCAGATTCCCACCAAAACGTTGAAGATTGCTGAAGGCTGCATGCTGTGTCTTTGAGTTTTATCGGGTTGCTGTGTAATCAAATATCCTACACGTTTTCAAATCTGATAGGGTGGGCCCTATCAAAAGGACACATCTTATCAATGCCTTTGGATGCAAAGTGAAATCTCTGCCTTAATAACCGAATTTAATTCCTTCCTGTTGATCTGTGGTGTCAACATACATGCTGTCAGTGTTGTCAGAAGTGCCTAACATGGGCTGCTGTGTAGACTAAGGTCTGTCCTGTCCTTTCAGTCACTGGAAAGGAATAAGGACCACATCCTTGGTTGGGTGCACACGACTACTCCGGGGCCAGAAGGGCAGGGGCAGGAGCAACCCATGTAACCTTAAATAACCTTGAAGCAGCATCACAACATCTTCTAGCAATAGACAATACCTCAAACAGAGCCTGTATGGACTATGAGAGGAAGGCAGGTCCAGCAGACATCAATTGCATGAGTAAGGGTCAGAAAAAAATAAGGAGGTTCAGACAACTTTTGGCAAAGTAGATCACAGTGACAGCTTGTTAGCAAAGAAAATGCAGTTTGGTATACATCATGGAATTTTAGTATGTGTTTAAGCTGTTGGGTATATGCTACCTAAGAATACAGTCCTTTTTTCACAGGGACAGGCAGGAGGAATTATAAAGCCCTGCTGATTTTCACTGTCCTTATATCAGTATGACTACAGCCCTTCCCAGCCAACCCAAAGGGTCCAAGTGTTGGATACAAGAGTGCACTGGGTCTGGCTATGGCTGTTAGGTCTCCAGAAAGTCACTGTGTGACATGTACTCTTCAGGGTGGAATTCTTTGAGTTGCAAACAAGTATGACTCTTAAGTCCAAACCTCGGTGGGCACCATGGCTTCTTTGGTTCCAACAGAAGGCAGTAGGTTTTCTTCAGACAGGAAATAAAAGGGGAATTGTACCAAGAACCCACGGATCTTTTTCAGTTCTTCCTCAGCTCTAATGGGATCTTCCTTTGCTAAGATGGGCTTGCTTATAAAGTCTCTCAGCTGAATTAAATTGTGTACTTCATCATTGGGAAGGCACCGGAACACCTGATTAAATAGGAAACTGAGTGACAGGTTTAAAAGAAAGGATATCCCCTTTACTGAAAATACTCATTCTGATGGACAAAACCTTTGTTTTATGAAACACATATTAATTAGTTTTATGTTACGGCGCAGACCTGATTGAAGGGTTGCTTCTTTTATTTGCTACAAAGGGAGTGCTAGATTTGCTTCCATCAAAAAAAAAAAAATCAACACAGATCCTATATCTGATCTACATAAATGACTGACCTCAGGATAAAGTCAAGCTAGTGGTAAGGAGTTTCATGGGTGATACCTTACTTTTTGGATAATAATCACCCCTGAATTTCAGTGGAGGTTCTGGTCTAAAAGGAAAATTGTGTATTATATTTTCTCTAACTTTTTAATTTTGAAAAATGTTTTTATCTGTACCTGTACTTAAAGTTATCAATTGTGCATGTATATTGCTAACTGAAAATAAGTTTCACACATCATAACACTTCACACCTCAATATTTCAGCATGTATTTCTTAAGAATAAGGACATGAGCCTATATAACCACAGTACAATTCTCACACCTCAGAAAATCAATTCTATGTTATTTAAGATATGGTCCATTTTCAGATTTACCCGATTATTCCCAAAATGTCTTCTATAGCTGTTATTCCTCCCAATCCAGGATCCAAGCTAGGCTGTGCCCTGCATTTTAAAAATTACATTTGAAAAGACTCCATGCACACAACCTATTTGATCATGGCCTTGAGGCCTCAGTATGAAATAAGGCTATGTAGATAGTTGTCATGTTTCATTAGAAATGATGAATTTTCTGTGCTGAGGTGACTCTGGAAGTCAGAAGAAGAATGCACTCTCACCCAGTTTATGATAGATGGTCAGTGGAACTCAGCTTGAATATCTTCTATGATGGAATGCTGGCTACTTCATGATGTAACCTGTTTCAGTGTCAGGTGACTCAACTCTTGTACACTCTTTATCATCATCAATGGACGGAACTTACCAGAAGATGCATTTAGCCTCCCTAACAAACGAAGTTGGTTTTAAAACACCTTTCCAAAATTAGAGCTGTCCAAATGAGGAAGTTTCTCATTATTAATAAGCTTCATCATTAGCATGGACACCATTTACTATATGTACTATGTGCTAAATACATTTAATAGACTGTTCTTTATCCTCACGACCACCTAGTGAATGTTCCTCCCAATTTATAGGAGAGGAAAGAAAGGAAGGCTCAGAACATCAAATTACTACACTCATAGTTATATCACCAGCAACTGTGTGAGCTGGGCTGAACCCAAGTCTGACTCATTTTTTGATCCCATCTGCCTCTTTTCTCTTTGTCACTAGACATGTATAAAGGCTGGGTAACCACGTGCTAAGGATGCTTATGATGGGATTCTGGAATCTGAGACCAGAATGCCACTAAAGTCTCTTCTAAACAATAATCCATGGCTCTTTTTGACTCTGTTTTTTTAACGTCTACCAAGAAGTATTTTATTACACCTTGGAGGTGTATTGGTTTTTTACACTCATTAAGAATACTCTGTGCCAATAATATGCAGAAATAATTATGTGCTTTTGTGACATGATTCAATTAAAAAAGGAGCAGGATATGTGAACCTCACCTTATCATAAATTGTAGCATTTCGAGCTGCCGTTGAAACCCACACCTCCTTGAAGAATTTGTCACTCACTGGATCCTGAATGTCTTCACTAGGGCCAGAAAGATAGCCAAGGACAACCCTGAAATACAAATGTCCTCCAAAATGAGTAAATGAAACAAAGCAGTTTGCTGCAGGCACTGTTTCTAATGGTACAGCAGTTCAGACACTCAACCACAGAAGTCCTCTTTTTTTTAAGGAAATCAAAGGAAGCCATTAAGACTAAGTGTGTGTCTGTGTGTCTATATATAAAAAAGCCCAGTTGCAAAACAAAACAAAACAAAACAGAAAAGTCTAAGTTGTTATGATGTTTGAGACAGAGAAACACCTTCATTTTGCTCTAAGAGAGTTCTTGTAATTTGGCCTAAGAGGGCGAGAACCTTGGAAGATAGGATTAGTATTCAAAGCATGTGCCTTTCATCGTGCTGAGCCTTTCCAAAAACGATCTCAGTAAATCCTCAACAGCCTTATGAAGAAGCAGCTATTAAAAAAAAAAAAAAAAAGTAAAAGAATAGTAAAAACAAAAGAAGCAAGTATTATTATTTTCCTTTAATTGAAAAGGGAACAAAGGGGACATCCCTGGTGGCACAGTGGTTAAGACTCTGAGCTTCCAATGCAGGGGGCCCAGGTTCGATCCCTGGTCTGGGAACTAGATCCCATATGCATGCTGCAACTAAGAGTCCACATGCCACAACTAAGGAGCCCACGAGCTGCAACTAAGGAGCCCACCTGCTGAAACAAGACCCAGTGCAACCAAATAAATAAATAAATAAATAGATCAACAGGTTAAAAAAAAAAGAAAAGGGAACTAAGGCACAGAGAGGTCAAGTAACTCTTTCAAGGTCATACAGCTAGCAAACTGTATATCTGGGACTCCAACCAGGACCACCTGACTCCCAAACCTGTCCTCTTAACCAAGACTTGACTTTCCTTCCTCCCTCCCCACGCCTTCCTTCCTTCCTCCCGTCCTCCCTTCCTTCCTCCCTTCCTCCCTTCCCTCCTCCCTCCCTCCCTTCCTTCCTTCCTTCCTTCCTTCTTCCCTCCCTTGGGCCAAGAACTATGCTGAACTCTAGGGTACAGAAATGAATATGAAAGACACGGAGCCTCTCTGGGTGCAGTTATACTTGGTGGGTGAGATCAACAATGAATAAAGAATCACCCTCAAAAGGAATTAATTAAAATGTGGTAAATACCAGGTGTGCTTTAAGAGTGTGAGATGGGAGTAGTCGGGGAGGCTTTTCCCTCCCCTACCTGTTTGCCTAACCTTACCTACCATCTTTCAGGATTCAGTACAAGGTTGCCTCTATAAACGTTTTTATGGCTCCCTTTCTCCCTTCTCCCATTTCTCCCCGTCAGTCCTGAGAGATCTGAACTTTCTTCCTTTGTCGCCCTCACTGTGCTTCATCTGTGCTTTGTTTTTATCAGAGCACCTGCAATACTTCATGCACTTTTTGCTTTTAATAGGCCCATCTCCCACTTCTAGCATGTAAATTCTTTAAGAGAACATGACCTGGCTATTCTCACATCCCCAGAGTACCTGGCATAAAAGAAGCCATACAGTAGATTGTTTGAATTGATCAAATATAAACAGAGGACTAGAAATAAGAAGAAATTCTCAAGCAAAGCAAGACAAGTTTTAGAGGTCGTATGTGAAAATTATAAAAGCGCGGGTACCTACATAAAGCCTGAATGTTAAAAAGCGCTTCCATCTTAATGCTGGGAGATAGATGGTACAGGATTCCCATTTTGCAAACGGGAAACAAAAGGTTGGAGGCATTCTATTAATAGAGCTAGAATTGAAACTGAGTCCAAAGCTCTTTGCTCACATGCCTGGTAGGTTCAAGGAATACCAAAAAGGCTTGTGCTACATTGGAAATAAAAGTGGGAGACTTCCCTGGTGGCGCAGTGGTTAAGAATCCGCCTGCCAATGCAGGGGACACGGGTTCTATCCCTGGTCTGCAAAGATCCTACATGCCGCGGAACTAAGCCCGTGAGCCACAAGTACTGAGGCTGCTCTCTAGAGCCCGTGAGCCACAACTACTGAGCCCACGTGCCGCAACTACTGAAGCCCGCATGCCTAGAGCCCTCGCTCCGCAACAAGAGAAGCCACTGCAATGAGAAGCCTGTGCACCGCAAGGAAGAGCAGCCCCCGCTCTTTGCAACTAGAGAAAGCCCGCGCGCAGAAGCCAAGACCCAACGCAGCCAAAAATAACTAAATTTATTTAAAGAAAGAAAGAAAGAAAAGTGGGGAAATGGGTCTCAGAAGGACTTTGGCTTTTACATTGCATGAAATTGGGACATACTGCTGACACTGGAGCAAGGAGTGACAGGATCTGACTTAAATATTAACAAACGGCTGCTGGATTGAGAATAGACCGTGCAGGGCAAGGATTGAAACAGAGAGGTCAGTCAGGAGTCACTGCAGCGATCTCGGTGGGAGATGACGGTGGCTCGGGTGGTGGAGAGGAAGGTGGAGAGATCAGATTTCACTGATCCAGTGGACACAGAGTGTGAGAAAAAGTGAGGCATCAGGATGACTAAAAGGGCTTTGCCTTCAGCAAACAGAAGACTGTAGTTGCCATTAGCTGAGATGGGGAATTCTGTGGGTAGAGCCAGTTAGTAGGAGAAGACCAGGAATTCAGTTTTGAACCTGTTGGGACATCTAGTAAATATACAAGTGGTGATGCTAAGTAGGCAGCTGGATAAAAGAATCTGGAGTTTGGGAGAGAAGGTCTGGCTGGAGATACACACTTGAGAACTGTCCACATATGTATACTCATAAAGCCATGTGACTTCAACTGACTTTACCAAAGTAGTGAGTGTAGAGAGAGAAGAGGACCGGTGCACCTCAACAGTAGGGGAGAGAAGGAGCAGCCAGTGAGGCTGCAGAGAAGCCAGAGGATGGGTATCCTGGAGCCACACGGAGTCAAGTTCAGATGAGAATGGACCATTGGATTTAACAGGGTGGAGGTCATCATATTGTTACCCTCTTTGTATTTAAATGTGTAGATTTACATCACCATTTTTAATGGTTGCAGAATTTCCCATTATGTGAAATTTTATTTAACCAGCTATTTTATTATGACCTTTTGGGTTGTTTCCAGTTTTCCATTATTATAAACAATGCTATAATGAACATAATTTATTCATCATATATAACACTTTGTGAATTTCTATGATTATTTCACTAGGAGAAATTTAAGAATTAAAATCCTGGATCAAACAATTTGCAAAGGGCTTCCCTGGTGGTGCAGTGGTTGAGAGTCCGCCTGCCGATGCAGGGGACACGGGTTTGTGCCCCGGTCCGGGAAGGTCCCACATGCTGCGGAGCGGCTGGGCCCGTGAGCCATGGCCGCTGAGCCTGCGCGTCCGAAGCCTGTGCTGTGCAACGGGAGAGGCCACAGCAGTGAGAGGCCCGCATACCGCAAAAAAAAAAAAAAAAACAATTTGCAAAATCTACTTCAAGAAAGGCTGTTCCAACACACATGGTATTAACCATGTGTGTTCTCCCCAGTCAACTCCAATATTATCAACTCCTGAAAAGGCTCAGCCAGGTTTATAGGGATAAAAGGGCATCACATTTTAGTTTTAGTCTTCACTTTTTCTACTATATAAAAATTTTCTAAAATAAATGGATCTGGCATCTGGGCTCACTAGGATTCCTAGAGTTTTATAACCTCAAAATTCTATTTCCACTTCAAATAATGTCTCCCTCAGACTATATGGGAATAACTTTCAAAAAGGTTCTAAAGGATGATGTTTGCACCTAGATGCTGCCGCTCCTTAAGAACCAAAGCAAAATTCAACCATGCCAAATTTGAAGGACAGTGCAGGTTATAACAATAAGTCAATTATAGTAATGCCTTTGATTTGGGTGGCGTCTAACCAACTGAAAACAGAGCTGAAAGAATATTTCTATGACTTTGCTTTTAAATGAGAACAGGAGGTGAGGCAATGTGTCTATCAAGTTATCAGTTAAGAGCCT
Organism: Stenella coeruleoalba; assembly: GCF_951394435.1. Taxonomy (NCBI): domain Eukaryota; kingdom Metazoa; phylum Chordata; class Mammalia; order Artiodactyla; family Delphinidae; genus Stenella; species Stenella coeruleoalba. The sequence continues at coordinate 50,083,121 of NC_137150.1, forward strand.
GTGTAGAGAAAAAAGTATTTAAATAAGTCTATAACAGACAATGTTCAGTAATAAATTATTTTCCCTGTCAGGTTTTTTTTTTTTTTTTTTTTTTTGCGGTATGCGGACCTCTCACTGTTGTGGCCTCTCCCGTTGCGGAGCACAGGCTCTGGACGCGCAGGCTCAACGGCCATGGCTCACGGGCCCAGCCGCTCCGCGGCATGTGGGATCTTCCCGGACCGGGGCACGAACCCGTGTCCCCTGCATCGGCAGGCGGACTCTCAACCACTGCGCCACCAGGGAAGCCCCCCTGTCAGCTTTTTAATGATAAAAATTTATACAGTAAAAATAATATGAAGTACTCTGGATGTTCTTTAGAGGAGTAAGGTTTCAGAGAAAACAAATTTGATTTTATGTTGACATGAATAATGTCAATTATTTAATGTTTAATTGTTTATGCATCAGTGGGACAGTAGGAAAACTGCAGAAAATTGTTTCTGTTCTTTCCATTCCTCATGTTATCACTGTAAATGATTCTGAGCTCTACTTGTGTGGATAATGGTTTCTGTTGAGTGATGGTTACATCTGTAAAATTTGGATAATTTTCTAGGACTTAATGAACTGTTTGGCATGCAGTTGTGACATTTAGTGCAGTACCCTGATGGTTGATTCTATTTAGAATTGATTTCACATCGAAATGTGCCTCTCTATTTCTATTCAAAAATACCCCAGATGGAAAATGGATTGAAGTTGCATTTTTTTAAGGGAGAAAGTGGCTCTGCTCTAGGTCACATTTATCTTTGAGAATATTTCCTAATAAAAAGAGCTAGAATCAACACAAGGTTTTCATGGTGCTTTTTAATTTATTATCTGTGTCTGCCATTGTGGCAAAGTGAAAATGCTTGTTCAAGAACTGCCTCTTCAAGACAGTTTGAAAGCTGCCAGGAAAAATAAAGCATCTAGGAATAAACTTAGCATGAAATGCATAGGATCAGCATAAAACCAAAAGAACAGCAACAAAAAACTTCAATGATCACTGAAGAACAACTTCTGCTTCCAATAATGAAAACCCTAGAGCTTTACTGAAGAACAAAAAAATGTGAATCAATTGAAGTCCATACCTTGTTCCTCAATAGGATGGCTCAATATTATAAAGACATCAACTCTTTTTTATATTAATCTATAAATATACTGTAGTCCTGATCAAAAAACTAGTGAGAGAACTTGAAAAAACAATTTTAAAGTTCGTGTGGAAGAATGAATAAGAGTAGCCAAGATTATTCCGGAAAAAAATACTAATTTGGGGAAGTGGTATGGTAGGAAGTAGTATTAAAGTGCACACCTACAATAATTAAACTGGTATCATAATGGCATGCAAGGCAACAGACTTTCAATAGGAAGTAGCAGAGAGTACAGACAGGTCAGGATATGTGGCAATTTGGTGCACCATCAAGAGGCACTGCAGGTTAGAGAGGCAATGAGTACTGCAGTCATGCAGTTCTGGATCAGTTGGTTTGCCTGGGAAAAAGAGTTAGAGTCCCTACCTCATTTCTTACATTAAAATAAATTGCAGGTGTTGGCTTCCCTGGTGGCGCAGTGGTTAAGAATCCGCCTGCCAATGTAGGGCACATGGGTTCGAGCCCTGGTCCGAGAAGATCCCACATACCATGGAGCCCGTGAGCCACAACTACTGAGCCTGTGCTCTAGAGCCCGCAAGCCACAACTACTGAAGCCCACGTGCCACAACTACTGAAGCCCACATGCCTAGAGCCCATGCTCTGCAACAAGAGAAGCCACCGCAATGAGAAGCCCACGCACTGCAACGAAGAGTGGCCCCGCTCGCCCAACTAGAGATAGCCCGCACGCAGCAACGAAGACCCAGCACAGCCTAAATAGATAAATTTATTAAAAAATTAAAATAAATTGCAGATGTTAAATGTAAAAGTAATATCAAATGAGCACTAGAAGAAAATATAAGTAAATATTTTATCTTGGGGAAGCTATTCTAAGCATATTTTTTAAAAGGGGGGAAAAGAAAAAAACTGATAGATTTGATTAATAAGAACTGATCGTTCGGGCTTCCCTGGTGGCACAGTGGTTGAGAGTCCGCCTGCCGATGCAGGGGACACGGGTTTGTGCCCCGGTCCGGGAAGATCCCACATGCCGCGGAGCGGCTGGGCCCGTGAGCCATGGCCGCTGAGCCTGCGCGTCCAGAGCCTGTACTCCACAACGGGAGAGGCCACGACAGTGAGAGGCCTGCGTACCGCAAAAAAAAAACAAAAACGAATTGATGGTTCCCCCAAATACTCTAAATATGATTAAAAGGCAATTGGCAAATCAGCTTTGCAACAAATGGGAGAAAGAAATTAGGCTCTTATGTACTTAAATTACTGATAAATCATTAAAAGAAAGTGAAACATTGCAACAAAATGGGCAAAGGACGTGAATAGTCTAGACAGTTTGCAAAAGAACAATTACAAATGGCTAATGGATACATTTTTAAACCCTCAAATTTCAAATTAAGATAATGAAATTCCATTTGAAACCCAACAAATCGGCAAAGATAATAATAGAACTCAGAGGGCAAAGGAAATTGCACACTTCCTTTGGTTAGAAATCCTATAGTTAGGATTTAGTTAAGGAAACAACTAAGAAGGTAAGCAAGATACTATCTACAACCATACCCACTTTTTTATATCAGCGAAAAATCTGCCCATCAATGAGGTTTTGGTTAAAGGAATTATGGCGGGCTCAAACAATGTAATACAATGCAGCCATTAAATGTTATAGAAGAACGCAATGACATGGAAAAGTGTGTGTAACATTATTTAAGTAATAAAGGACTTTGTAGAACTGCAAGATCCTAATTATGTTTAAAAAAAGAAATACAGTAGTGAATATTTATATATAGATAAAAAGTGGAATGATATACATCAAATGTTAAAATTGCTAGCACTGGGTGATGGGATTACAGATCAATTTAATTTCCTTATTGCTTTTCTGTTTGCCAAATTTTCTACAATGAAAAATATGTTGTAATCAGAACCCTCTCCCTCTATAATTATTATACATTTAGAAAGTTATAAAGGAGGCTACGCCTTTAAAGAGAATACTTAAGTTCTCATGGAACTGAAAAGGTGTGACATTTATTTCTAGCTTACAGGAGGAAATATTTATTTCCTTATATGAGCTGCAGTAGGCAATCAATGGGTTGATTAACAGTGGGTTGCTAATCTTAAACTCTCCCCTGCTAAACAAAACAAATTAACATTAGAAGTCAATTAAAATATCAATGGTCTAAAAAAAAACAAAAACAAAAACCTTACTGACAAAACAATTAGTAACAAAGGCGACAAATACAGCAATAAAAACTGTGAGAAGGTCTGACAGTCAAATTTTGAGGGATGGATTTGCTGAGCTCCTGGGGCAGAGGGAGCCTAAGGAACGTCTCTGGAACTGAAGCTTGGTCCTCAAAAGCCAGAGTCTGGAGTGAGGTAGGAGGTAAGGGCCGCCAGCATTTGCAGGAGGGAAGTGCTGGTTTTGTGCCCATTTGCAAGTGAGCCAGTTTTCAGAAGCGACCATTAACACTGGAAGGGTTAAAACAACAGCACCACAACAGTATCTGTGCAGTGCCTTTCATCAAATAGCTTAAAATGCCACCCTTAATCGGGGACACTTGGCTCTATCTCACCATAGCGGCCACACTGAAATCCCATCCTGGCCAATATAGTTCTAGAATCTTATAATTGTGGACTTCCTGCAAAAGCCTACAGGTGGGAGAGTGGTCAGGGTGTGTTCCACAGACAGTGGGGAGCTTAGTGTGTCTTCAGTGGGCTGGGGGAGAGGGTCAGGAGATAGATAAGAAGCTATTTGAAAAAGAAAAAAAAAAAGAGAGATAAGAAGGCATTGAGGATTGGTTGAATAGCGGAGTGATAGGACCTGAGTTAGGTTCTCGAAGGATCACTCTGACAACTGAGACTGGACTACAGGGGCTGGCATGGGGCCAGTTAGAGCCCCGCCCAGGAAAGTTCTCAGTGACACTTAACTGAATGAAGCACTTATTTAGGGATACACATCCCCTGCTACTTAGCCCAATGCTCTCTCTGTTGGACCACAGGTTTGTTTAAAATTCACATCTTCCTGCAGAAGATCAGGAAGCTTCCATGTCTGGAGTCATCTTAAATCTGAGAAATGAAGTTTCCACATTTAATTTAACACCAGTAGTCACTAGCTTTCTCCTTTAGTAATTTTTATCATACCCTTACATCGCTGGAACTATTTCAATTTCTAAAAATGGACTCACTATAAAAAACTTAAATAGACACTAGATGGTTTGACCTGGTCCTAAATCAATTAATAGATTTAAAATGCTAGTTTTCTCCATTACACATAAAAATAATAAAAGCTGTTCAAACAGGAAATTTTTATGCCCCACACAGAGCCATTTTGTATACGACTGGTGTGGTTCACGCTGTTTTGGACAAAGAAGAACCTGGAGATGGCATGTGTGCTAAGGGCCAGAGGCTGGGCTGGGTTCCATTGCCCACTGCAGCGGGATTATGTGAGGGAGACCCAGCTTCCAAGACCCACCGAAAGCACTGCAGCCGAAGTCCTAGGGCGAAGTGGCCAGCTTGGTACTCTTTTCCATCCATTACTGAAGGGATCGTCTCCGTGTCCTGCACAATGACAGCCATTTCACTGTCCCGTTTTCCCAGCATGCTTCGGTCGTTTATGTTGGCAGAGCCTATAAAGAGAAACAGTGAAATTGAACAATTTTCTTATTCCGGCAGACACTCATTTGCCCTCCAGACTCAATTCTTCCTTGCTAAAAAAACCCCTAATTTTGTTCAGGTATCAAGAGATGCTGTGCTCTAGGAAGGCAGGGCGCTCCCTAACCCAAGGGTAAATCTTGATCAGTCTAAGGCCAGTCATGGTCATTTCACTGTTTTTGCCAGTGATTGGCTTAAAAATGGGCCCTTGTCATGATTCTAGTCAATGCAACATAAGGCAAATCTGCCAGGGGCTTCTGAGAAAGTTTTTCTCTTTCTTATAAATAGACAGAAGAAGAAGATGGTGTCACTGCCAGTCTTTGGATACTCTGGCTTGAAGGGTTGCATGAGGACATGATTGTGGGAGCTGCTGCAGCCACTTTGTAACCAAGGGACAAACAGACAAGTTGAACATGGCAGAGCAGAAAGAAGAAAGACTCTGGGTCTTTAAGTCACTGAGCTGGCCAACCCTAGAACCTTCTTATTTTCTGTTATGTGAAGTAATACATTTCCCTTATTGTCTCACATACTTCTAGCTGAATTTTCTATCTTGTGGCTCAAAGGATTCTAACTGATATAGTCATTAAGCACACAAAGAAACAAGAACACTTACCAGCTCAGTGCAGTAAGGTTTCATGCTTAAGAATCACACTCTGTAGACTTTAACTCATGGTCACATAATTATAAATGTCAAAACACAAAAGGACCTTCACAAGCAATATAGTCCACTCCCAAATACAGATTATCATTAGTGGCTTTGGGTTTTCATTCTCTTGCCTCACTTGTGTGGCATGCCAACAGCTTCTGTATCAACTTCCCTCCATTCTATTTTTAAATCCAAAGGAGCTGAGAATGCTGACTTTCACATGTGAAGGGCAAGTATTTGAATATTAGTTCAACCTGCACTTCCTGAGCTCCTCTGCTGTGTATTCAAAAACATTGCAACATTTTTGCATTAATCATTGTGGATCCACAGGTTTTTTTTTTTTCCGGTACGCGGGCCTCTCACTGTTGTGGCCTCTCCCGTTGCGGAGCACAGGCTCCGGACGCGCAGGCTCAGCGGCCGTGGCTCACGGGCCCAGCCACTCCGCGGCATGGGATCTTCCCAGACCGGGGTACGAACCCGTGTCCCCTGCATCGGCAGGCGGACTCTCAACCACTGCGCCACCAGGGAAGCCCCAGGATCCACACTTTTGAATCCTTGAGGTGTCCTACAAACTACAAAAGGGGCCTGACTCTTTTTTCTTCTTGGTCCTCTTGCCCTAGTCCCACACTCCACTGCTTCTGCAGACAGGGTGCAGAAGAGTTAGGTTGAACACAAGCTCGGGCTACTGTCTGTGATGGGGACCATCAGGGTGTAAGGTGTTAGCAGTGCTACCCAGAGCCCAGACGGTGGGATGTTGGACGTGAGAGGAAGCTGGCTCCTGCTGAAGAGTCTATACTGCCATTTGCTACAATATGGTCACATAGTTAATACACAACTCTATGATAACTGTGGATGGGAACGGTGTCCCATAGGGACTCTGGGTGACAGAAAGGATGGAGCACCTCACAGAAAGCTGGGAGCACCATTAGAGCGCTGTAAGGTGGGCCCCACCTTTGAAACACTTTGTTTTGTTAGCAACAAATCAACCTTTATACATACACTTACATTTTAATTACACTATAAAATTTGTAGCCATGTCTTTGGGCTTAACATGGGGTCCAGCATTAATCTGGGCAAAGTCATTTAATCTTTCTCAGCTTTAATTTGATCTTTTATAAATCGAGATAATAATACAGACCTTGTAGGGTTGTTGTAAAAATTAAGTAAGACCATGTGAAAGCACTTACTGATCTATAAACTGTCCCACAAATGCTAATTATTACTGGCATTATTATCAGATACTTGTTACCGCGAGAATATCTGCACTAGAGAACATTACCATAGGAAGGGAAGACTTGCTGGCATGTAGCGTTTGTATCAAAGAAGCCTCCTCTCTGGGTGAATCAACTGTCAGGGGCAAGAAATAAGGACTCCATAGTGCTGCTTTGGGACATCACTACCACGGGGCCCCAGCAGAGGCCACTCTCGGGCTGGGGCTGCCAAATTGGGAGGACATAGCTGCTCTTCACCGTCAGGGAGACTGGGGATGTGAGCCCCCTGGAAAGCCACACACACACACACACACACACACACACACACACACACACACACACACACACACACACACACACACACACACACACACACACACACTTTCACACCAGTCCTCTCAGACTCCTTCCCATCACCAGGGGAGGAATGCATTCCTGGCCTTCTGAGCTGGAATTCTTAGAGGGTGTGGTTCTCGTACTTCCAGGGCCCATCTGGAGTTTCCCAGAGCGCTGACTCTCAACCACACTGGATAAGTGAGTTGGCTACTACTTAATAGGAATGTGAAGAAAGGGAAGAGAAAATTTCAGGTGAATTTAATAAATGAGATACCAAAAATGAGATATTGATGGATGTAAATGTTACCCTCCCTTCTTGTTGTTAAACATTCCCATATTCTGAAAATCAAATTCAGAACAGCAGGTATAGTATTAACCCATTTCTATAGAACATACTAGGAAGAAGAGAGGGCAAGTGACCTCTAGAAAGATGCACACTGAAGGGTAAGAGTGGTGAGTACCTTCTGGCAAAGACAGGGAGACAATAAGGGGAACTTTGACCTTTTACTCTCTATGAGTCCTTAGAGTTTTAATTGTTTACAAGAAATATGCTCTGTTTTCATGTACTATGTTTTATGGTAACTGCAATCCCTTGGTTTATTAGGACATTGCCTTGATAATTTTTGGAAAATGACCTTTTCTAAGTTTGCTCTTAGGAACTTTTTAAACAGTATGTAATATAGCAAAATAGAAAACAGTATATGAAAACATAAGTCCAACTTAGGTAATAATTTTAGAAAATCACTGAACTTATCACCCAAGCTGAAAAACAGAACATTACCACATCCCAGAAGCCCTCAGCTGTCTTCCCATTAAAGACCTTCCCTTCCTAAGAGAGAATCTGTATAGAATTTTGTGTTCATCATGCTCTGATGATGTTTTCCTAAACAAAAAAAGTTTACTTTTGGCTTATTTTTAATTTGTATAAGTGGAATCATATAGAAGATAAACTTTGGAGATTTGCTTCTTTCATTCAAAATCATGTCTTTGGGATTTACCTATGCATAATTGTAATGCATTATTTTCCTTGAATGAACACCCCCAAACATTTTATTTTATTTTTATTTTTTCCTCACTCCTGGGCAGCCTAAATAGCACAGGTGGGAACCCAGGTGGAAGCATCACCCCCCCACCCCACCCCCCCTGTTTATCACCTAACCTAACACAATGATAAAGAAAAGAGGACAAGAACAAAGTACCCTATGAGGTGTGGAATGCAAGATAAGCAGTCTGGCAGAGGCTAAAAATCCCCTTTTTACATGGGCTGCTTGCAATCTTGGAATCTCAGTTACCTTCACCACCCAGTGCCTATTTCAGCCTTACTCACCTTTCAGGTCTCAGTTTAGACATCACTTCCCACCTCTCCTCTCTCCCTGTCTCCCTCTCCCTCCCTCCACCCCATTTCTCCCTCCCCCCTCCCTCTCCTTCTCTCTCTCTCTCTATGTATATATACATATGCACATAGAGAGCGAGAGAAACAGTATATTCTCATAGCGCCTCATTTGTCTGTAGCTTACCCGATTTTCCCCACTAGATGGTAAACTCCCCAAAGGGAGAAGTCATTCACTCTTGGGGTTTAAAACACAGAGGGGACGTGTTTAACACGTTTTTTATTAGTGGATGCCTTTAGACGGGGCTTGCCTCTCATGTGCCACAGTTCCTCCAGCCCCGCCCCCGACTGCATCTTTTTGTCATAAGAATGGATCATTCATTGACCTGCCTGACCCCCCAGCCCCCCACCCCCTGCATCCCAGACCAGAGTAGGCCCTCAATAAGCATTTATCAGAGGGATGATTTTTTTCTTTTCAGGTTGGGTAAAGCACAGAACAAGATGGGAGTCAGTATTTCTTTAACGACCCCTGCCCCTCACTAGCTATGGCCCTCAAGACTGGACTGTCTTTACCTGAAGGAGTCCTGATGCCAAAAGCTCAGCCTCTCTGTACACCTGTGCCAAACTGAATCGAAGAGACAGAGTTTTGGGCGAAGTAGAAAAGGATAGCTTTCCTGCTTTGTCAGGCAAAGGGGAACACAGTGGGATCCTGCCTTGAAAAACTGTGTCCCACCCAAACTTATTTTTTCATTCTACTGTTGATGGATGTTTGGGTCGTTTCCAGAGTTTTGCTATAATACACAATTATGTTCTGCATAGTTGTGTATGTTTCCTGGTGTACACATGTGGGAGTTTACCTGGGCTCTGTATGCAAGAGTGGAGTCTCTGGTGTTCCTCAGTGTCGTCAATACTTGGATTGTCCAATTTTTTTTTTTTTTTTTTTGCGGTACGTGGGCCTCTCACTGCTGTGGCCTCTCCTGCTGCGGAGCACAGGCTCCGGACGCGCAGGCTCAGCGGCCATGGCTCACGGGCCCAGCCGCTCCGCAGCATGTGGGATCCTCCCGGACCGGGGCACGAACCCCTGTCCCCTGCATCGGCAGGTGGACTCTCAACCACTGTGCCACCAGGGAAGCCCATGGATTGTCCAATTTTTAATTTTTGCCAATTGGTATTTTGAAAACCTGTTCTTTGTCTCATTATTATATTAATGAGGATGAACATGTTTCATATACTTATGGGCTTCAGGTATGTCCTCTTTGGGGACGTTCCTATACAGTTCCTTTGCCCATCTTTCTTCAGATACTGTCTTTCCTTATTGATTTAAGGAGTTCTTTATATGTTTTGAATATTAACTGTATTGCAAATACCTTTTTCAGTTTGTGGTTTATCTTTTTGTTCTATTTTTGGCATCTTTTAATGAATAAAGTTCTGAATTTTAATGCAGTTGGATTTATCTGTCATTTCCTTTGTGGTTTTGCTTTTTTAAAATGTCCTGTTTCAGAAATTGTGAATTCTTCTGTGGTAGGCAGAAAAACGGCTCCCAAAGATGACTATGTCCTAATTCCCAAAGCCTGTGAATATGTTATATTACATGGCAAAGGGGAATTAAGGCTGCAGGTGGAGGTGGAATTAAGGGTGCTAATCAGCTAGCCTTAAACATAAGGAGATTATCCCGGATTATTCAGGTGGGCCCAGGATAATCACAAGAGTCTTTAAAAGTAAAGGGGATTCAGAGAGAGATGCGGTTACAGAAGAATGGGTTAACACTTTGAGAACTTTCAGAGACATCTAACATTGCTGCCTTCAAAGATGGAAGAAGGGAGGCATGAACCAAGGAATGTGGGCAGCCCGGAGAAGCTGGAAAAGGCAGGGAAATGGATTCATCTTTAGAGCCTCCAGAAGGGAACACAGCCCTGCTGATACCCTGATTTTAGCCCAGTGAGACCCACGTTGAACTTCTAACCTATAGAATGGTTAGATAATACATTTGTGCTGATTTAAACCAGTAAGTTTGTGGTCATTTGTTACAGCAGTAATAGACAACTAACACACAAACTCTACCCTGTTCTAGCTGACTTGTTTTAAAGGAAAACTGATTCTTCAACTGAGCGTCAGTGGGCTACTCAGTACTTTCTACCCGCTTGTGTTCCCTGTGCCTCCAGTTTGGGAGTTCTCAGCTTGACTACACAGCGGCATCACCTAGGAAGCTTTCAAAAGATATTGGTGCCAAACAAAAACAAAAAGCAAACGAACCTTGATGCCTGGGTCTCAAACCAGACCAATGAGTCAGAATTTCTGGAAGTAGGAACCAGGCATTAATATTTTCCCCTAATACCACTCCATCCCTTCATCTATCAATTAATCCCTCTTCGGGGGTGGGGGGGGAATCTATTTGAAAGTAAATTGCAGACATGAATAATCTTCCCCCTAAATGATAGTTTCATTTATCTGAACTGAAACTCATCTGTGTTCAAAATTGTTCTGTGGTGACAGTGAAAACATTTTAGGGGCTGATTGACTGAGTGGAGACAGGAAGACACCTGTCAGAGTGATGGAAATATTCTGTATCTTGTTCTGGGTGGTGGTTACATGAATGTAAACATATGTGAATATTCATTAGGCTGTACACTTATGCAATTTACTATATATAATAGCTTAATTAAAAAAGGATAGTCCACCAAAAAAAAGCCACCAGGCAAACCTAAGGCAGCCAGGGTTGAGACCCACGGGACTCGCTCTTTACTGGGGTGGCCTTTCAACTACAGACTCTCAACAGCTGCTCTCGAGCCTGCCCCTTAAGCACTGATATCCATTCTCTCTCCATAGTTTCCCACATACCCACCTTCGCTGACAGTCTCTGGACCTTCTCGCACCAGTTCATCAATATCCATCCCGATGTTTCTGGTGTTTCGTGGAAAGAATACCTGCCTCCCCTGTAGCCCATGAGCTGTGTAGGGCAGTGGCACTGTGTGATCATGTTTTGTATCTCCCTATTGTGTTGTGCAATGGATTAGTGAATACTAAAAAAAATCATTTCACTTAGTCAACAGGATAGACTTAAATTCTATTTAAGGATAGCCTTGTTTTGTTTAGGAAAGCAAATAAATGTTAGTTCTGTTAAGTGCCAGTAAGATGAACTAGAAAATTGGACTTGGTCACAGATTTTGGGACCAACAGGGCCACCGGGGGTAAGAGATAATTAAAGCTACACACAAAAGAGATCCCAATGTGAGAAACCAAGTATTTCCTTGTGAGGAAAAAAAATGAGGATAAACCATTAGTCATTTTTCTTACGTCAACTATGCAATAATTCTGGCATAAGTCTGCCATGTTAGAAAATTTAATCACAGGTTACTTTAATTCCTTTTAAGCTCTCAACTACTTGCTTAACACCTGTAAAATACTGTCAACCTAACTTCTCAAGTTCCTCTTTGAGAATTTTAAACATTGTTCTCTGTCTGTGTTATGAAAACAGGCCAGATATCTGAGAGCAGCAATAACAAGCCTGCTTCTCCTAGAGTTTCCACTGAGATAAAAAGAACAAAAGTACCTGTGGATTTTCCACGGGGGAAATGTGTTCTGCCCTTGGGGAAGGAGAAAAAGAAATGCAGCCTCTGAAGACTAACAAGTGAGACCTCGTCATACTCCCAAGGCCACATCTTCAGTTTCAAGAAAGTCGGTAAGAATGACGTGCAAAATGGATCAGTTATTGCTAGCCTAAATAAACTGTAGCCTTTGAGGGGTCAGAGACCTTTCAAGAAAATAAGTCAACTAAAAAACTCTACAAATCTGTTTAACTGTTAGCTCAGATACTGAAAACTACTTTGCATTTATACTTGATGTAAAGTAAAGCAGGCTGAAGGTCAAAATGACCTTTAAAAGGAAAATATTTACATCTGTCAATTTTTACTTCAAGAGTTCTGAAATCTTGCTGAAGAGATCAACTGAATTTTATCTGGCTTTGTTTGTTTTTTCATTTCAGCAAAATCAATATTTTTCCTTTCCTTACTGTCATTGCCAAATTCAATATAAAAATATTCTGAGATTGGCTTCTGAAAAGCAAGACCAGAATAGCTTGTGGGAAATAAGAGAAAACTTGTATATTGGGGGAAGTAAGGGAGGAAATAAATCCTTAAAGAGCTTTGATCCCTATTGAGCAAGAACTTGAAGACACAAGATATTTTTCTTAAATGCCCGATAAGTATTAAAAGAATGTCTGGGGCTTCCCTGGCGGCGCGGTGGTTGAAAGTCTGCCTGCCGATGCAGGGCACACGAGTTCGTGCCCCGGTCCGGGAAGATCCCACATGCCGTGGAGCGGCTGGGCCCGTGAGCCATAGCCGCTGAGACTGCGCATCCGGAGCCTGTGCTCCGCAACGGGAGAGGCCACAACAGTGAGAGGCCCGCGTACCGCAAAAAAAAAAAAAAAAAAAAAAAAAAAAAGAATGTCTGTGTGTGTGTACACACACACACACACATATATATATATATATATATATATATATGTATCACCACACTGTGGTCTATATATTTTCTGGCTTCTGAACTACTTTTTCTTTTCAAATCATCTTCCAGACAAGACAGTCTCATTACTCCTAGGTATGAATTTTTTTTTTCTTTTCTCAGTGGCGGATAGACCTGGAAAAGGCATATTTACTGCCAAAATTTTTCGAAACACCCCATGACACTTAATTTCTTAAAGAATAGTTAAGTATCTTATTATAGCTGAGAAACTATATTTTATTTAAAATGGATGAGTGGAATTCCCAATAGTGGGACACAGCATATCTCTAAGTAACATCCCCCCACCCTTGTCAATTCATTTATCTGGCTGGTTATTTATACTCTATTTCTCCTCCTGGCCTTTCAGTGTTTGTGTAACATGATATTAGAAGGCAAACCAATTCAATGATGGGAAAATGAAGCTTTTCAGGTGTATACAAGAATGAAGCTGCAAACCCACCCCTCTGGTCAAGATCTAATCTGGGTAGAATGTACAACCAGTAACTCTCCTGAATCTGTCAGTGGGGCGAGGACTGCAGGAACAGACTGCAGACCTTAGTCTAGGACTACATCATATCATTACTACACAATGTCCACCTCACTCCCGCCCCCAACAAAGCTGGTCTGCTCTGCACTCTGATTAATAACGTCCAAAACATTGACTCCGGGGAAAAAATGGTAAGCACAGAGGCAGCAATATTTTAATATCCTTCCGATCCTAACTCTCGCAAAACTTCAGATCTGTGGTAATGCTTAGGTGGGTGTGATGCGTGCATGTACAAATTACCATGAGGTACTCATTTGTGACACATTTCCCTCCCCACATCTCCTCCTTCCAAGCCCAGAAATCTAGGTACTTGGCTTCAAAATAAAAATAAGGAAATAATAAAGAATTAATGAGAGCAGGCTGATTATTGCACTGCTGGGTTAAATTGCTGTCTCTGGACACTGTAATTTACACGATGGCCATTTGATTGTTCTGTGCCTCTGTTACTTCATAGATAAAAGCAGGGATTAGACAGGACATAAGCAAAAAAGATTGCTTCGGAAATGTTTTAGATAACTGTGTGACTGTCCCTTTCAACTGCAAAGGAAGCTTTAGAGGAATAAAAAGAAAGATTGTTGCATGAGGTAAGTCAACTAACAAGGAATACAATTAGAGACCAAGTACTTACCAATAATAACAGTGTTGTCATCAGCAATTAGCAACTTGCTGTGGACATAGACAAGCTCAGTGACTAGGTTTCCTTCAAGCTCTGCGTGTGTTCTAAGACCACAGAAGGATATGTAATTTATCCACTGATTGCCGACTGTAAATTAAATAAGAAATCACTAAAATTAATATGACCAAGCTCAATAATGGCACCTTAAATTTTACTGTCTTTCAAAACAAATATACCACATAAACAGGTTAAGAATGGATTGTAAAATATATGTGTGTATGTGTGTGTGTATAATTTCAGAATACATCTAGGATCTATTTTTGCTTTCTGAAGAGTTTTATATTGTTAATATGAATGGAGATACAATTTTAAAATATCATACTGAAGTGATTTCTAAGAATTTCTTATGCCGAGGTAATCCAAAGATAAATTCAAATATGAACATTTTATTTTAATGATTTGGTGAGCAACTACTGAAGAGTGATAAAGTATAGCTGCAGTAGATAACCCAGGATTTCAGTGTGACATTTGCATCTGCCTTGGTTGACACCTGCCGCTGTTTAAATCAGATGCAGGATGTGAGCCCAAACTACCCGATGTACACATACTTTGCAGCATATCCAGCGCAAAGCAGCAGATAAATTTTGCAGACTTTGGGTAAGTAAGAGTGTTGGCAATTAAATAACACTCCTTCTAAATCACTAAAGGAAAAGAAAGAATCCTAAGTACATTAGGATTAGGAAAGAATTCTAAGTACATTTGACTTCGGAGAATTTTATTCAGAGCAAGCAGTACTAGGTTTGTACTTTAAAATGCTGTCCTCTCATCATGTGAGGGTCATTTACGTGATAAGAAGAAATGCATTCCATATCAAACCAACCCATATTCATTACTCTGGCATGAGTGTTAGTCATGAGATTTTATGGTCCCTCTCCCACGTAGCAATCGCCCTGGATAAGCAAAGTCTGATACTAAGAATAAATGGAGTGGAACCAAACCATCTTAGATTCTTATAGAAAGAGAACATAAATTTTTAAAAGAATCTGAAGCATATTAATAGAACCAATGGTAGTTCATGTTTCATTTACTGAAGTTTCCATGTATTACTGATGCTTTCTATTTTACTGCTGATGTTAGTGTATCTATTAAATTTAGGTATATTGGAAAGAAGTTTGTTCATAGGTAATATACAGAGATTCCTCCATTTACAAATAAACCTTCCCATATTTTATATTAACACATACTATAAAGTCTGTATAGTTAAAATAGTGTAGAACTGGTACATAAATAGACAGCCAAACCACTGAATGGAATAGGAAGTCCAGAAACAGACGCAAGTAGGTATGGAAATTTTGCATATGATAAAGGCTGCATCTCTAGAAAAAGGGCTTTTTACATAAAGGACTAGAATTTTTAAATGAAAGGTGCTAGTACAATTGCATAGCTATTTGAAAAAGATAAAAATTATATATATTTCTCCCAGCAATTGTAAGAACTCCAAATAAATCAGAGATGAAAATGTAAGCATATGAAACCATGCAAGTGTTAGAAGAAAACAGGGTGAATTCCTGGTAACCTGAGCGCAGGGAAGGCTTGTAAGTATCTAGAGCCAATAAAAGATCAATAATGTTGGCTAAATTAAAAAAAAACATATTTGCATGACACAAAACACAACAAGCAAAGACAAATGACAAAGAGGAAGAACGTATTTGCAGTATGCATTACAGACAAAGAACTGAGTCTGAACATATAAAGAACTCAATAACTGAAGGGAGAAAAAGATCAAAGTCTTGACAGAAAAATAGGCAAAAGACATGAACAGACAATTCACACACACGAAAAGATACATTTGAAAACACATACATTCTCACTCATAATAACAGAAATGCAAATTAAAACCACAGTGAGAAACCATTTTTTAACCTATGAGATTGGGCAAAAAAAAAAGTAAGATAACATATTCTATTGGTGAGACTGGGTTGAAGCAAGCTCTCTCTTACATTGGTGGTAAGAATGCAAATTGGTACAAACTTGGAGGGTAATTGGCAATACCTAACAAAACCACCTATGTGTTTACCTACTGACCTAGCATTCCCACTGTAGAAATTTATCCTAAATATACACTTCCAACAAATAAGAACATATATGCACAAAGTTATCAACTGCATAATTGTAATTGAAAAATATTGAAAACAACCTAAATGTTCATACAAAGGAGAATGATTGAATCAACTATGGCAAATCTATACATGGGAGACTATGCAGAGCTAAAAAGGAATGAAAATCGCTATGAACTGATATGGAGTGATTCCAGGATGTAGTGTTAAATGAAAAAACAAATGCACAAGAAAATATGTGGTATGCTATTCTTATGAAAAGTACCAAAAGATTTCTCCCAAAAGATTGGGAGAAATAAGAAAATATACATGTATCTGCTCATTTGTACAAAAAGAAACACAGCAAGAATAACTTAGAAACTGACAAAATTGGTTACCAATAGGGGATGAGTGGAATAGGGTGGAAAAGATGGGTGGGGAAGAAACTGAAAGGAAGTATAGTGGAGTGGCACTTGTCTAAGCATGCCTTTTGTATAGTTCTGCCTATTGGAAGTCTGTTACACACACTTAATCAAGAAAGACAGAGAAAAAAAGAAAAGCCTAAAATGAAATACAAATTAAAGCAATGAACCTAACTGTATTTCAAATTAATAACATAATCCAAGTAAATTTTCAACACTGGTTTTTGAGCATATACTCTTAGGCTAAAGACAAAAAGAACTGTAAACAAATATTGAATTCTAGTGAGATTTATTTTTCATAGTAGTATGGGCTACAGATTTTTGTGTATTCTAAGATTGAGGAAGTATATATATCAGAGATAACAGAAGGAATCCTGTGGCATGGGACTGGAATTATAAGTATCAGTATGGAGATAGATAGATAATAGGTAGATAGATGGATAGGTAGATAGATAGATAAATAGACAGATAGATAGACATATAATAGATAACGTGTATACAAAAGGCCTAAAGCAGTAATATCCCAGTAGTAATGATCATATCTAGCACCCAGAATTTGGTTTCTAAATGCCAATTTCCACTAAAAGAACCTAGGTTTCTTGGAGAAATGGTTGATTGCAGGGCTAGTTCTGGGAATATACCAGATGGGTCTGGAACTCTTGTGCCAGTAAGAAAAAAAGGCTGATGGAAACATGTCCAAAGCACATAGGAGCAAGCTTAAAAAGGCCCTCACTGGCCAAACCTGTGCAAGCTGATCATCAAAATTATTACCCACTGAATAACATAAGAATCCACAGGTCCACACATGAATGAATGCATAAGTGGGGAAGAAGGAAAGGAAACTTTCTTATAGTAGAATTGCAACTAAGAAATTTAGAAGAAAGTAATAAATATAGAAGAAGCAATGGAACTAAAAAATCAACATTTAGAAATATAGTAATAATAACTGAATCATAGTGTAATAATGGATCCAGGCAGAATCATTAATATATGCTAAAACCAGTGGGTGAATGTTTGATAAGAAGCAGAATATTTACTATATAGACTCAAAGTGTTTTCCCACGAAATATTTAATTACAAAGGGAAAAATGGTAATTTTATAGTGGAGAAACTTGGCAGATCCCACCTTCCCTAAATGATCAAAGTTAATGTACCAGTAATGGGGTAAATCAACACCATGTTCCTCCTGACATGGTATATGAAGAGCACGTCACTTCTGTGATATTCCTGCTGAAAACGCATAACCTGAATCTAATCACAAGGAAACAATGGATATACCGAAACGGAGGGCTATTCTACAAAATATAACTGTACTCTTCAAACATACCAAGGTCATGAAAGTCCCCTCATCCTCCAAAAAAAAAAAGATTGAGGGATTATTTCAGATTACAGGAAAATAAAGATACATACACCACATGTTCTTGATTGAAGCCTGGGCCACACACACACAAAAAACATTTCCCCCCCTTTTGCTATAAAGGACCTTAATTAGTAAGACAATTGGAAAAATTTTAATAAGGTCCGCAAACAAGATAATAGTATTATATCAATGTTAATTTCAGTAATTTCTATATTGAACTATAGCTGCTTTAAAAATGTCCTGCTTTTTCACAGAAACACACATTTATTTAGGAGTAAATGAGCATCATGGTTGCAACTTATTGTCAAATGGTTCAGAGGGAAAAAACCCATCCACCTGTCTGTCTGTCTATCTGTCTATCTATCTGCAGAGAATGATAAAGCAAAGAAGGCAAATTTATTAACATTTGCGAAATCAGGATGAAGGGTATATGGCAGTTCTGGAAATTCTTCCATAAGTTTGAAATTATTTAAAAATATTTTTTAAAGATTAACGATACCGACTGGCTGTTAGCAGCCTGAAAAGCTTAAGACGTAATAACTTGTAATTTCCTAAGGCACAGATTTGTGCCATTCCACAGCAGGTCTGGAGAGTCTCAGCAACACTCCAACTAGTGGGCGAGCCTCACAGCCCACAGTCCATACCTACTCCTTCATCCTTGCTACAAAATACCTTTTATTTTAAAAGGATTTTTTGTTTTGTTTTGTTTTAGATTTAATTTTATTTATTTTTGGCTGCGTTGGGTCTTCACTGCGGTGCGCGGGCTTCTCATTGGGGTGGTTTCTCTTGTTGTGGAGCACGGGCTCTAGGTATGTGGGCGTCAGCAGTTGTGGCGCCCAGGCTCAGTAGTTGTGGCTCACGGGCTCTAGAGCTCAGGCTCAGTAGTTGTGGCACATAGGTTTAGTTGCTCCGCAGCATGTGCGATCTTCCTGGACCAGGGATCAAACCCGCATCCCCTTCACTGGCAGGCGGATTTCTGTCCACTGCACCAGCAGGGAAGTCCCCAAAATAGCTCTTGTGAAGTGGTAAAAAATCTTTATTTCTTTATGAAAAATACCTTTAAGAAGAAAGCTAAGGGTGAGTGCCAGTCACGGGGACCAGAAGAAAAACAAAGGTTCCAAGCCAGAAAGCAGACATTTTGATGAATTAAAGTGTGGCCTGTCAAATGAGGTGAATGGATCCACCACACACTCTAGTGAGAAGAAGACAAATCAAATTGAGAAATTACTTTGGTCGGTACAGTCATCCCTCAGTACCCACAGGGTACTGGTTCCAGGACCCCCAAGGATAACAAAATCTGCCCTACTCAAGTCCATTATATAAAATGGTATAGCATTTGTGTATGATCTACACACATCCTCCCGTACACTTTAAATCATCTCTCGATTACTTATAATACCTAATACTATGTAAATGCTATGCAAATAGTTGCCTGCACACGGCAAATTCAAGTTTTGCCTTTTGGAACTTTCTGGGGTTTTTTTTTTTTCCTTTTTAAATATTTTGTATCTGCGGTTGGTTGAATGTGTGGATGGGGAACCTGCAGATACAGAGGTCTGACTGTACTTTATTCTGTGAAGGAAACTGGCTCAACGAGTAACAGGTACAAAGTTGGTGATGTTAACTTGTGGTGTGAGGATATACCGAAACAGTGCCTTCTGAAGAAAATATCAGGAAGCCAGGAGCATGACAGGTATTAATAAGAAGCAATAGATAGAAAAGAATCATGAGGGGTTCCAACTTACATGTTATGGAGGTATGTGAGAATCTGAAGATTTATACAGGCCCCTAAGACATATCTGTTGTGAACGTTGGTGCATATATATCGATAGCTCGAAAGATGAGAAGTTTGATACGATAGACTCTATGTTTATAAGGACACTTTGTGAAAGGACTTGAAGAGTTGTCACAGGCTTTTGCTGCTTAAACAAGCACTTCCTATATGTACGTTTCTAATCCTGACTGAATACCTCTAGACCTTGGGTTAAATTAAACGAAATTGGCTGCTAAAATGCCATAATTCACAACAATTATAAAAATAATAAAGAAATGCTTTAAATTAAACACTAAATCCCTGAAGATTAGTGTATCAGAAAATCATACACTAATCGCAGCTGGTTTTCTTTTCAGGAATTTTAACATATTCGTAGCAGCAGTTTTGTTATTTCTAAAAACTACAGCTCTCTATCCAATTAGAGATTAGTTAGTTCATTTATTTAAAACCCACTATACATTTACAAAAACAAAACCAACAATACTACATTGTACCTCAAAAAGGGGCATTATGTAATTAATCTGTTCTTCCATGTTCAATGAACATTTTCCCCACTGAGATGCGTGATTTTGACTTGTTCCCAGGGTACTTGGAACTCTTTTCATAAGAGGGCTTAACATTGAAATGACTTATGTTAAAATCCAATTTTTCCCCAAAATAGGCAGAGGCAGGAAAAGGGTCCAGAGCCAAAGAAAATGCTTTATAATAAGTTCAGGACACTTTTATGGTTGAGAAACTAAATAATAGGCTTGTTCTGACTTCTTATTCTCCTATAACCTCACCTTTGCATTTTTACTAGCCACTGTTATTACCGAATGGCTTTCCTGATTTTGTTTTTAATCAATATATCTTTTAGAACCTTACTCATTCACTATCAGTTTAATTTTCAACTGTTAGAAAATAGGGATAGGGTAATACTCTGGTAAATCTATGTCCTGGATAAAATTAGATACACCTTTTGAAAGTATTTATTTATTTATTTTCCTTAATTTTTTAGCTGCGTTGGCTCTTAGTTGCGGCACATGGAATCTTTGTTGAGGCATGCAGGATCTTTTCGTTAAGGCGCGGTCTCTTCGTTGCAGCGCTTGGGCTTCTCTCTAGTTGCGGCGTGTGGGTTTTCTCTTTCTAGTTGTGGTGCGTGAGTTCCAGAAGGCATTGGGCTCTGTAGTTTGCGGCACGCGGGCTCTCTCTTTGAGGCGCGTGAGCTCAATAGTTGTGGCGTGCGGGCTTAGTTGCCCTGCGGCATGTGAGATCTTAGTTCCCAGACTAGGGATCGAACCGGTGTCCCCTGCATTGGAAGGTGGATTCTTTACCACTGGACCACAAGGTAAGTCCCTGAAATTATTTATTATTGGTGATGTACATGTCTTATGTCCAAAGTTCTAAGATTTTTTAGATTGAGGAGACCATTAGTGAAAAATTATTGAATACCACACACCAATAGATAAGTTTAAAATTATGTAGTCCTAAAAGCTTAATTCATTATTTTTAAACTTCCAAGTCATTTAAAAATCCATATGCCATAAAATTCACCTCTTTAAAGTATTCAATTCAGTGTTTTTTTTAAAGTATATTCACAAAGCTGTACAATCACCACTATCCAATTTTAAGACATTTTAATTACTCCAAAAAGAAATGTCGTACCCATTAGAAGTCACTCCCCATTCCACTCTCTCCCCAGACCCTGGCAATGACTAATCTACTGTCCTGCCTCCAGGGATTTGCCTATTAAAAACATTGAATAAAAATGGAATTATACAATATGTGGCCTTTGTGTCTCGCTTCCTTTCACATAGCATAATATTTTCAAGGTTCACCCATGTTGTAACATGGATCAGTACATGCCTTTTTAGATTTAAATAATATTCCACTGTATGGATATACACATTTTGTTTCTTCGTTCACCCATTAATGGATACTTGAGTTGTCTACACCTTTTGGCTGTAGTGAATAATGCTGCCAGAAATATTCATGTGCAAGTTTTTGTGTGAACATATGTTCTCAGTTCTCTTGGGTATATTCTATGGAGAATTGCTGAGTCATATGGTAACTCTATGGTTAACTTTTAGGGAATTACCAAACTGCTTTCCAAAGAACCCACACCATTTTGAATGACCAGCAGCAACATATGAGGGTTCCAATATCTTCATATTCTCATCATTATCTTTTTTATGCTTTAAATTATAGCCATCTTAGTGGATATGAAGTTGTATCTTGTGACTTTTATTTGAATTTCCCTAATGATTAATTATGTTGAGCATCTTTTTATATGCTTATTAGCCATTTGTGTATCTTCTTTGGAGAAATGTCTATTTAGATCTTTGGCCCATTTTTAAATTGGATTATTTTTTTATTGTTGACTTGTAAATGTTCTTTTGTATATTCAGGATAGGAATCCCTTACCAGAGATATGATTTGCAAACATTTTCTCCCATTCTGTCATTTTTTTCTAGTTCCTTGATAGTGTCCATTGGAGCACAAAAGCTTTTATGTCTGATGAAATCCAATTTATCCATTTTTATATTTTTGTTATAAACCCAAGAAACGTGTGCTTAATCCAAGGTCATAATGCTTTGTGCCCATGTTTTCTTCTAAGAGTTTTATAGTTTCAGTTTTTACATTTTAGGTCTTGATCCATTTTGACTTATTTTTTGTATGTGGTGTGACGTAGAGGTCCATCTTCCTTGTTTTGCATGTGAATATACAGTTGTTCCATCACCATTTGCTGAAAAGAATATTCTCTCTCCATTGAATTGTCCTGGAACCCTTGTTGCAAGTCAAGTGACCATAATCATAAGAGTTTATTTCTGGATTCTCAGTTCTATTCCTGTGATCTATATGTCTATCCTTACATCAGCACCACACTGGTTTTATTCCTGTAGGTTTATAGTAAGTTCTGAAATTGGGAGCATGAGTCCTCCAATTTGTTCTTTTTCAAGATTATTTTGGCTGTTCTAAATGCCCTATTCATTTTTCTGCATTCTTTTTTCTTTCTGGTCCTCTGACTGGATAATCTCAACTGACCTATCTTCAAGTTTGTTGATTCATCTGCCTACTCCAATCTGCTACTGAGTCTTCCAATGCACATTTCATTTCAGTTGTTATACTTTTCAACTCCAGAATTCGTATTTGGTTCTTTTTATGTAAAAAAATTAATAAAAATTTTAAATTAAAAAATTCTATTTTTTTATACTATTTGGGGAGAGATTGTTTTTAGACTTCTCTTTAGTCTTTAGATTTGTTGCCTTTAGTTTTTTGAACATAGTTAAACTAGCCATTTTAAAGTCTTTTAAACTGTCAGACGGGTGAAATTAGGACAATTCTCTGAGAATTGTTGGGGGATGGGAGCTTCAAACCCATTTGGCTCCTTCCAGTGGCTGCTAGGCTGTTGGTTTTCTTTCACAGTGATGGGGAGTTGGTTTCCAAGGCCACTGTGAAATGAGGAGAGGGGGATGGGCATATGGCAAATTAAAAAGCTTGCTGCTTTTACCAAGATTCTGCCTTTTTTTTTTTTTTTTTTTTTTTTGCGGTACGCGGGCCTCTCACTGTTGTGGCCTCTCCCGTTGCGGAGCGCAGGCTCCGGACGCGCAGGCTCAGCGGCCATGGCTCACGGGCCCAGCCGCGCCGCGGCATGTGGGATCTTTCCGGACCGGGGCACGCACCCGTGTCCCCTGCATCGGCGGGCGGACTCTCAACCACTGCGCCACCAGGGAAGCTCTCTGCTGTCTTTCTTGAATAAACAGATTGTTACCTGCCCTTGGTTAATTTCCAGAGTGCTGAAAAAGTTGATTTTTGACAATTTTTGTTAGTGTTTTTGTTGCTTTTATGTAGGCGTGGATTTGGGGGGATCCTTACTATACCATTCCTGCTAATGTCCTAATTCTTTATTTTTGAGGAAAAATATACAGACATGGAAGGCCTAATTTGTTCTCCCCACATTCTGATACATCACCCAGTGCACCACGTTTAGGAGGCTCCCAGTGTAAACTAAAATTTTCAAAAACCTCAGTTGAGGTGGATAGCGTATGTGAACGCCACACCACAGGGCATCATATGATTGCGGTGGCTCCTGACCTTTTAGACCTTCCTGTGGCAGGAAGGATCAATTAAGATATCTGAGAAAGTGCCTTTGAAAATGTGAAGAATTTCAGGAGTAAAAGGTATTACTGTGGGTTTTTTTCTTATTTACTTACCTCCAGTATAATACCCTTGAAGATTTAGTCAAGTGTTATGGTGTTAAAATGGTTATATAATTAGTTTTCCTCCCTAAATATGACAGTGTGTGAGAACCCTGGGACTTCTACATCTGTAGGAGGCCACGTACATACATGCTGACTGCGTCCTCATCTTTAAAGCAGGGATGACACCTTCCTGCTTACTTCCCAGGACCGTGGTAAAGGATCGCAGGAGAAGATACATGTGGGGTCATTCTGAAGTGCCTTACAAATCGCACTTCTTATCAAAACAATTATTATAAATAAATAAAAATAAATTATAAAAAATTGTAAACATACTCTCATTTTTATCACCTATGCAGCTCATGCTGTGATGTCTTCATTTGAACATCTGTTTGGACAGTTTAATGAGAATAAGTAATTTATTTCTGTTAAGCATCTTGTGGGCTACCTTTTGTGAAGAGTCCTATAACCACACTGTGAAAACATTAATAATCACTGATATGTCACCAAAAACAACCATGGAGGAAAAGAAAAGCAGTTACTTACTCTCTGCTTTTAATTGTCCAAGGATGGAATTTTCTCCTCTGCACATGGTTCTGAACATATGTAAAGGAAAGAAATAATTATAGAGGTTTCAAAGGTTTCAATTGCAATATCTGTGGGGTAGAGTCCTAATCCAAATAAAAATAGAGCAAGTGCTTTTATGAGAAGATTTTTTAAAAGCCAAAAAAATCAATGTCACTTCTGTAATGTTATTGATGGGACAAGTTATTCTGAAGTGCGTAAATGGAAAAGTTATAAAATTGATCTTAGATTTCAGAAAGAGATGCTATTTTTAAAAGATGGGTTATGAATGAGCTTTCCCACTTAGAAAATGTGGCGACTGCAAAGATAAACTTAGAATGCCACAATAGATAAGAATACTTACAGAATCATATTACTTTCAGAGGTGAAAAGGGCAAACTTAGCAGAGTAATTCTGGGATTAAGGAAACTATTATACCTGAGCTGTCTCTGTAAAGTCAGAAAACCCCTTAAAAGTGAAAAATATAGTCTCAAATAGCTGCCTCTACTAATGATTTTGCTTCTCAAGACTCTTATAATAGTCGATGAATTATAAAGACCGACAAGACAAAAAATTCTATGTTCCATCTACTTTGCTCTGTGAATGTAATTAAAAGTACAGTTATGCCTGGGAAATGCTGATATTATTAAAGATGATGCCAGAAAATAGAGATTTTTTTGCATAATAAAAGGTTATAGTTTTGGTTGCTGAACAAAAGCGAAGCACGTTATTTCATTCAATTGGTTCACACCCAAGAAAATAGTTACAGAAAATAATTACAATCAATAATATTCCAAAAATAATGTTAGCATGGCAAATGAAGTGGATAAAATCCAATTAAACATTATTGCCTTAAATACTTAAAACATTAAGTGCCTTAAATACTTGAAAAGCTTTGTTTGCCATGTTATAAATCAGATAATATTAGAAATGGGCAAATTTTCAATCCAAGTGTATAGACCAAAGCACAGTTAAAGTTTTCTCATACTGTAATGAGGCAAAATTACCCCAGATGAAACAAAACGCCTTACTTGAAACCCTGGCAGACAGAAAGATACAAGCTTGAAAAGTCGGAAAGAAGCAAGAGGATTAAAAAAAAGAAGATTTCCACCACAGTGGTGCGCTCAAACTGTGCCTGGAGGACCTTAGGTCTTGAGGAGGTGCCTCTAGGGAGGTGGACTCAAGCAAGAGGGCATCTAAGCCCCCGGCCCCAATTTGACCAAGGCCCTGAACCCTTATCTGCTTTACACACTGGGGGTTTGGGACAAGACTTCATTTGTCCCTCCCCCACAAAAGAATTTGATTAGAAAGGTGGGAAACTACAGGTGGTTCTGACGAACAGGGGATATTAAAAGAAAATATCCAGGCGCTAGTCCTTGCTTTGACTTATTAAGTGTGATCCTGAGTAGGGCTCTTTTGTGCTTCAGGTCACAGAGCTTATAATTGGGAGCTGGATTCATGCCAGGCCTGTCCATTTACCTCTTCTCAGCTAAGCGACCCAAAAAGAACGTCAGGGGGGCCTTTCCATCACTTTCTACAGCAACCCTCTACACCCGCCCACCAGCTAGCACCTCTCAACCCCCCTCATAATCTTCCACTGGCCAAGTCTGAAGTCTCATGTGCCTTTTTGTGTGAATATGGAAACTCTGCTTTTTAGAATATTGAGAACAGGACTTACCACGTTCCCTAAAATTTTAATAAAGTGATGGCAGGGAAAACAATTAACATTCCAGGAGACAGGAAAGAACCTTCACGCTTCACTTACTGGCAGAGACTATTACTACCAACCTTGTTGAAGGATTGCTGCCTAGAAAAATCATAAACCAATATGTGCAAATCATACCATTTTAAGCATTTAATTTTTTTCTTTCATCTACTTACTGCAAAGAATATGGAAAGCTCAATAACTGTTTGGTGGCTTAAAGATAATTTTAAAATTATCTTTAAAAATTAATTATGTATAAAGGACTTCATATCTGTTTCTGTATAAAGTCCTTGTCTGCATTTATAATATATTAATATATATTAAAAGAACAAAAATATTAGTCTTTTTTATATTCATATATATTGTGTGTATATATATACCTCATAAATGGAGACAAGCACTCTATATATGTGATAGGCAATGAGTATAAAAGAGACACTAATATTTTAGTTCTTTTATATGTGTCATGTGTCCTAGGCCTACCATTTATGATTTTAGGCTCTATTTGAATTTTATCAACTAGTAAACAGGCCAAGATTCAAAAGTAAAATAAAGCAAAGTGTCCATCTGTTCAATGCTCCACTGAATAGATGTGGAGAAACATTTCCATTGCTTTCGCCAGCTTACATGCATAACTGATTGAAAGCTGTAAACAGAGGATTTTAGAACTTTGGCACCTGTAGTTGAAGTGCATTATTGCCTGTAGAGCATTTCCTCCACCGGTTGAAATGTCTCCTTCAAAACCTGGCAGAAGTGGTATCACAACATAAACCCGGTATCTCTGGCTTTCCCTGCAAAAGTCAGATGGAAAGAGTTGCACATACACACAGAAAAAGACACAGTAACAGTTAAAAATGACAGTCAAGCAGTTCACATCGTTTTGGAGATTGAGTGAATGGCTCCCTACGATACATTCTATCACGTTCCAGGCTTTGGCAGGGAAGGGGATGCTGCTGGATTAAAGGCCAGAAACTGTTACCCAGGCTAACCGTTCAT
The DNA here is from genome assembly GCF_951394435.1 of Stenella coeruleoalba. Classification (NCBI taxonomy): domain Eukaryota; kingdom Metazoa; phylum Chordata; class Mammalia; order Artiodactyla; family Delphinidae; genus Stenella; species Stenella coeruleoalba. The sequence continues at coordinate 50,110,150 of NC_137150.1, forward strand.
AACAACCTGAAAAGTAAGCTGAACTTGGCAGTAAAGTGGGAATTGTACCCACTATCTCTCTATAGCACAATCCTTCCTAGGACAAAATTCACTGTAAAAAAGCCTTGCTTGGGTCCCATGGGAGGTGGAGGGGTTATAATAAAGTTTCGAAAAAGACGTTATCCTAACTGTTTTATGTATAACAAGTTATAGCCACAGTACCGAGCTCAGAGTCCAGCAAATAGTAGGCATTCAGTTAGTAATTACTGAGTAAATGAGCTCCCACAGCCTAAATCTCAGGGGCAAAAAAAGATATTGAACCCAGTATATTTTCCAATGCAGAAATCAGCATTGTTTAGAAACTCTGATTCATCTCTGAAAACTCTGCTTCAGATGCAAAATGTTACCCTGGGCCTGTCAAGAATTTTGAATGACTGATGTTGAGTTTTAAATCTCCTGTAGACGTAACACAATACTTCTTGGTCTGCTGTCCCAACTGAACAGCTTTTGAAAGAAAAGAAACAGAAGCAGAAAGTGGGGCTCCTAACTTTGATCTGCATTCAGAAAGTCAGAAATTTGGAGAATTGTGTTCAAATAGGTATTGCCTCTTTGGAGGCTAGACTGTTAATATCCTTATCCCTAGAAAACACACAGGAAGAAGAGAAAGTCTGGAGATGACTGTGGTATCCCTTATGGTCAGAATCTCGCCAGTTTATGTGAGAAGTCTGCATTCACACGAAGATGCTGCTACGGGTTAATTTTCAAATCGGAACCTACTTAAACTTTTCAAAATACTTAATTTCTAAGGTGCGTTGTCTTCTAAACAGCTACATTTTTCTTCCAGGTGAATATTATTACTACTCTCAGAGGGATCAGATTTCATTACTGAGGTCTCTGATGCCAACATACTGTACATATCAGGGCACAGGGAAAGTGCAGTTTGAGACAGAAGCCACGACCAACAGAACGGAGTCTGGAGGCCTATGAGCTTTAACCGCAGTGCTGAGAAATGAGGAATCTGAACCAGGGTGTTGTAATGGCATGGATTAATCGCTAGATGGCAAACACAGTTTGAGTTGGAAAAAACCCATTTAAAAAAAATATATAAATGGTTAAAGTTATCTGTCAAATAAGGGTACGAAGCTCACATTCCTAGATAGTAAACAGGATAGTGGGAAGAACAGAAAGAATGCCTAAGCTATTTCCTCACAGCCAGTATTTAAAAGTCCAAACGAATTTTACAGTTGAAAATTGACACCATCTGGCTTCAACTGCCTTTACAGAATCACCTTCGGTCTGGTCCTCCCAGGCCCACACTCCAGTGACTGGACACCACTGCCCTGTGCTCAGAGGTGCACCCCCAGTAAGGCAGGTTAGTCAACCTAACTCATCTGCCCCCTGAGCCTGGATGTCCTTCTCTGCCTCGCAGAGAGGAGCTGATAACCGGCTCCTTCCATCAAGCCATCCTGGATGTGCCAGTGAAAATCGGTTTGCTCCTGCCTCCGCACTCCAGCTACACATGGCTGGGATCCCTACTCAGCATCTTTTTTGCTTTACACAACAGTGACAGGTACCTCTGCTAGGCTAGGCTATGTGATAAGCCCTTTTGAATGTGCGTCCACATATCTTTCTGTTTTGGGCAGTGCCCAACAGAGGACCTTTGCACTCAGTATGCACTTGGTACTATTTGTTTTGAGAGGATGGGGTCAGGTTGGAAGAATGTTTGTTTCTGGGAAGCCTCTGGTAGACAAGAGGTTAAACAGGATGTTTTTCTTTAAATTAGATTACATTTTATTTGAATTTTTTTTACTGTGGTAAAATACATGAAACATAAAATTTACCATTTTCACCATTTTTAAGTGTACTGTTCAGTGTTAACAACTACCTTCACATGTTGTGAACCATCATGATCTCTATTTCCAAAACTTTTTCATGAGCCCAAACAGAAACTGTGATAATTAAGCAGTAACTTCCCATTTCCCCTCCCTGCAACCTCTGGTAACCTCTAATCTACTTTCTGTCTCTAGGAATTTGCCTGGTCTAGATATTTCAGCTAAGTGGAATCAAACAATATTTGTCTTTTTGTGGCTGACTTATTTCACTTAACATAATATCCTTAAGATTCATCCATGGTGTAGGATGGGTCAGAATCTCCTTCCTTCCTATGGCTGAATAATATTCTGTTATATATATGGACCACATTTGGTTTACCCAGTCATCTGTTGGTGGACACTTGCAATGTTTCCACTTTTAGCTATTGTGAATAATGCGGCAGTGGGCACGGGCATATAGTATCTGAGTCCCGGTTATTTTGGGTATATACCCAGGACTGGTGTTGCTGGGTCATACAGTTATTCTATGTTTAGCTTTTTGAGGAACCACCAAAAAAAATTACATTTTCAAATGGATAATATATGTTCTCAGTGCAAACCTTCAGAGGTGGAAGATTATATGATGAAAAAACTTCTTTTTCACTCCTTTGTCCCCAGCCTTTGTTTCCCCTCCCTAAGGGCAATTTGTATTACCTTTCATGTTCTTTCAGAAATAGTCTATGAATTTATAAGCATATATATGTATTCTCTCCTTCTACACAAATGTTAGAATACTGTAAACACTTTTCTGAACGTTATTTTTTTTTTGTAATTTATCAGTGCATCCTGGAAATTCTTTGCTAACTGTACATAGAGAGATGCCCAGTTTTTAATTAATAGCGACAGTATTCCAAATCCATGCCATAATATTTTAACCAGTTCTCTATTGCTGGGCATTCAACTGTTTCTAATTTTTTGCTACCCCAAAATGCCTATTTTGCTATGTGTGCCAACCCACATAAGTCATCTCTCACATTTATTAGAAGCAGTATTGCTGGTCTTGAACACCAAGTGCTTGTAATTCTGTTTGGAAAAGATGGTTACCTTTTGCCCATGTGTTTTATAAAAGCAAAAATGACTTCAAAATGTAGACATTGGGAAATGTTCTATAAAAATCTTGTATCTTTAGATAAAGCATATTTGCAAATTTAGTTTGTAGAAAACAGAATATTCACATTTTCTTGTTCTTGGTTAGCTTTATATCAAAATCCTTGCTTTTTTATTTATTCTTTTTTAAATTTTTTATTTTTTGCGGTACGCGGGCCTCTCACTGTTGTGGCCTCTCCCATTGCGGAGCACAGGCTCCGGATGCGCAGGCTCAGCGGCCATGGCTCACGGGCCTAGCCGCTCCATGGCATGTGGGATCTTCCCAGACCGGGGCACGAACCCATGTCCCCTGCATCGGCAGGCGGACTCTCAACCACTGCGCCACCAGGGAAGCCCTATTTTTATTTTTTTAACACAATGCAGTTCTTGAATTTCCTAAATGATGAAATTTTTAAACTGTGTTCAGCAAATTAGCATAAATGACTTAGATATTCACTGCTATAGAAAAAAAAAAAAGGGCTCTGGAATTTCAAACCATAAAGTTGTAGCTAAGTTTAAGCCAATGAAGAGAAAATTCTATGTGCTAACCTGTCCAGTCTCCTTCCTTGATCCGGTCCCCAGAAAATAACAGTTCTTGGCCACCGAGGATTCTAACCTCTTCCAAAACACTGCATTCTCACAATGCTGAGGTGGTGCAAATGATAGCAGTCAGCATAGGGCAAGAACCTGAGCCCCTAATGTGCAGAATTATTTATGATCTTAAAAGCAAGAGAAGAGCTAGTGGGCACCAGGCCATCATGCAGGCAACTGCTCCATCCACTTTAGTTCAGAACAATTTTATAAAATTGCATGCTCAGGCTTTTTGTTAAAATAAGTTTTTCTTTCAAAATCCACTAACTCTTACAGCAGTGTTACGTATAATAGATAAAAATTGGAAATGTCCAATAATGGGGGGATGATTAACTAAATTATGTTATAGTCACTCAATGGATGTAACTTCTTACTAAAATGACCACTATGACTTACTAGCAAAGTACTTCTGGTAGTGTGTTAAAATGGCCCTAATGCAAAGTTACAATTACAAGACAATTATAGATGTGGCAGGCTGATACTATGAAATATTAAATAATTTTTCCCCTTAAATATGTTAAATTCCCTCTCTCTGTGACTGGAGATATGAAGCAGGCGTTGCTCCTAGGATGGCGCTCTCACCGAGGAACCAGGGCACAAAGATGTCAGCTTCTTAGATTTGGGGAACTGAGGAGAGATCCTTTGAGCTGAGATGGGAGTATAAAGAAATAAGAGGAACTTCCCTGGTGGTCCGGTGGTTAAGAATCCGCGCTTCCACTGCAGGGGGCATGGGTTCGATCCCTGGTCAGGGAACTAAGATCCCACAGGCTGCGCAGCGTGCCCAAAAAAATAAAGTAAAAAAAAAGAAGAAGAAGAAGAAATAAGAGTCAGACTCAGTGCAGGGACCCTCTACTGGCAGCAGTAGAGGAGAAGGGACAGAAAGGCAGGTTTTAAAGGAGAAGGCTGAGGACCCCAGGTTACAGTAAGCAGATGCCAGAACAGGCTTGACAGATCGATACTGAGCGCTAGAAGCCCCTTCCCAAAGATCCAGGGCCCCTTAGCGTCTATACCAAGGATGGGGGAGAGGAGGAAAGACCAGGGAGCACCCTGACGGACTGAATACAGAAGGCAGAAATGAGAAATCACTGAATTTGGCCACATTTATCAGGAAGTGACTAAACTAAATTTCCTTCTATTGTGTGGAAAAGGGACTTGAGACAGAAATCCAAGTGAGTTACAGGAAAAGGAAATAAATTACAACTCAGAAAATATGTCTGCATATTAATATGGACCAAAAAGAAAATAGGAAAACAAAAAGTAAATTGTTTAGGTGATGAGAATGTGGGATCTTTAATATTTTCAATTTTTGTGATTTGCTGAAATGCTGCTTTGTCCCTTTAAAAACAAGTCCTAGGCGCTTCCCTGATGGCACAGTTGTTGAGAGTCCGCCTGCCGATGCAGGGTACATGGGTTCGTGCCCAGGTCCGGGAGGATCCCACATGCCGCGGAGCGGCTGGGCCCATGAGCCACGGCCGCTGAGCCTGTGTGTCCAGAGCCTGTGCTCAGCAACGGGAGAGGCCACAACAATGAGAGGCTCGTGTACCGCAAAAATCAAAAAACAAAAACAAAAAAAACCGAACAAGTCCTAGTTCACCAACATAAATGGGTCTTAGCAGTGGTTTTCCTCTAACTTCCCACCTTGTTCTCTCCAGAAGAACCCCTCCTCCTTCACCTCCTCCTTCCCCAGCATGGTGGGTAGTCAGGGGTCTTCTGCTCAGAGTGGGGTCTCAGGATCTATAAGAAGGCCCCAAAGGAGCTCATTGTGTTTCTCCAGTGACAAGATGCTTTATTTTTTGAGAATTTGAGATTTATAGATCATGTTTCATTGCCATAAACTTCAGGAGCTGGTATAAATCTTCTCGTTGTAGATTTTGCAGCAGTGAACGCTGCCAGAAGTAAGAAGAATTGTGGTTGGGGATTAGTGGTTGGTTTTTTTTTTTTTTTTTTTTTTGTGGAGAGAATTTTATTCTATAGTGGTATCAGTTATGGGAGAATTGGATCTGTATCTTCTCAGTGGTTTGGGACATAGCCCATTTTATTTTGTGTTTGGCAAATCTTTTTAAAAGCAGTAAACCTTTCTGGGCTTCAGTTTTCTCATCTGTAAATGAAGGCGTTGGTGAAAATCATTGTTAGTCCACTAGAAATGCTGGTTCTATTTAGCGCTGACTTTGCATATCATATGTGAGATTTATATAGATTATGACATTACATATTGTGTGCACACAAAAACACACACACATAATTTTTTCGTTGGTTATCTTTTGAAAACGGCAAGCTTTTAAATGTAAGGATGTTCAGGGCTAGCCCAGCATGTGTGACTTAGACTTCACTCTGGACTTGATAACCTTTGGCAGGCATGTCCCTCAGTGTCCCTTAAATAAGATTCTACAAAACCTCTTATTAAATTGTTCCCACAATAGCCCAGCCGTTTTCATTTTCATTTTTAAAAGAGTCTCTCCCTTCCTTCATCTCTCTGCCAGGGCACATGCTCAGACTCAAAATGATTTCTGGCCTCTGACCAGTACTAATCTTTACTCTCTCTATCTGCTGAGATTATCATTTATATAATTTTTGGAATCAAATAAAAGCAATTAAATGATCTAAATCAAAAGTTCTCCCGCCATGATCTGTCATCTCTGCCCTAATGTAACCTCTTCTCCATGAATTTCATAGAGCTTGGAGATTATCCCACAAGATAAAATGTGAAACCAGCCATTGGCATACTTACTTTTCATATTTTTCTTCTTTTATTATAACTGCAGCTTAAATTTCATTAAGACAGTGATTCTGAAATATACCCAACATGTCCTTTCAACTTGGTACACAAGTTATAGGATGTGGTAATTATAGGATGTAGATTTTTCTTTAAACCTAAGAAGTTTTTTTTTTTTTTTTTTTTTTGCGGTATGCGGGCCTCTCACTGTTGTGGCCTCTCCCGTTGTGGAGCACAGGCTCCGGACGCGCAGGCCCAGCGGCCATGGCTCACGGGCCCAGCCGCTCTACGGCATGTGGGATCTTCCTGGACCCGGGCACGAACCCGTGTCACCTGCATCGGCAGGCAGACTCTCAACCACTGCGCCACCGGGGAAGCCCTAAACCTAAGAAATTTTTATCTATCAAGCAATTACTTTAAAAAAAGAAAATGTTTATTTGATTTTTAAAAATTTTTAAATAAAGTACCTCTTCTAAATTTCTTGCAGGCTTAACATTAGAACATTTCTACTTCCCTTGAAATGAGGGAAGCTTTGTAGCTGAGCTACAAAGGTAGCACAAGGTAAAGAGCACAAGTTTAAGTCCTGAAGATGTGGTCTGAGTCACAGTTCTACTCATCAATAGCTGCATGATGTGGGCAAGTTACCATAATTGCACTTGGCCTCAGCTGCCTCATCTGTAGAATGGAAATCATTATGCATCCACTTCATAAGGCTGATGTGAGGATTAAATGAAGGAATGCATAAAAAGCACCTTGGATGTGGAATGCCTCAAAAACGATTTGATAACATTATTAATCAATTAACAACCAGTGATTTCAATTGGAAAGCTTCAAAGAATCATCAACAGTGCCTAAAATTAAAACAAAGCAAAGCAAAACTGAACACACATTATGTTTCAGAATGCATTTTATTTTATATTTTGGGGGAAGATGTAATCCAATCAAACATGGGGAATCCAAAAATGGATTCCCATGAGGAGTCAGCTACAGCTTTCTGGCAGGACACCTCTAGACAGTGTTTTAATCATGTGCCTCTACTTGTCACAGGATGAGAAGTGCCAGCGATAGGGAACCAGAGCCAGTTGCCCTTATCCAGCAACAGTCATCTAACAATTTAAAATGAGGCACATTAAACACCTCTTTAAGTAAAACATTTGTTTCTAACATAAATATTAATTTCTAAATAGTTGATTTGATATTGTGGTTCTTTGTCTCTGCTAGAATTTACCATGAGCTAGCATATTTCCAGATGATGAATTTCCTGGAAATAACATAATTTCTTACATGAACTGGTGCTTTACGGTTTTCAAATTGCTTTCACATCTATTCATATGAGATAGGTAGGGCAGATATTATTATTCTCTTTGTTGGTGAAAAAACAGAGTGCCAGAAAGGCAAAAATTATAGATTCAAAAGGTCACATACCTGTAGACACAGAGTTGGGAAGAACTCAGATCTCCAGACATCTGGTTCCCAATTAATTTCAGATTCCCCAGAGGAGGTCCCTCATACCATCACTCATGCGCAAACTGCAAGCACTATATGGCACTGTTCTACGGTCATAGGAAGCATGAAGAGTTTGAGTGATTTTCAAAACTGTGTATTTTCCAAGGCAGTTGAATTGTGTATTTTCCAGTGCAGTTTAATATTAAAATACAGAAGCAATAAATCAACTGCCTAATTTCATTGCATGTGTCAAACTTGTGGTGATAACAGTGCAAAATGCACTCTCTCCCTCCAAACTTTTTAGCAGGGCGGCAAAATTATGCATGTCAAGTTTCCATAAGCAAAAATGGTTTCATCCTCAGAAACCGTACATTCATGGCACACAGTGTTTTAAACTGTTTTCTACTTGGACCATCTGGTTACTCTCTACGTTTTGGCTTATTCAAACATGGTATAAGGCAGTCAATTCTAGACTGTGGATTATGATTTCTTCACCCTGATCTCTAGTCCTATTTGAGTTGTCAGATAGGCTTCCAGTGGGTTGGGAGCTGGGCTCAACTCGAAGACAGTTCTACTTTTTTAGAGCAGACCTTTTGTTTTCTGCAGAGATTCCCATAGTTATTTTTAGTTCAGCTTGGGGTGAACAGTATTCTGAGGCTCTAGGTCATGAATCAGATCATGGAGGCTTGGCCTGTTTCTGTAAACAATTATGGATGCTGGAGAGGGTGTGGAGAAAAGGGAAGCCTCCTCCACTGCCAGTGAGAATGTAAATTGGTGCAGCCACTATGGAGAACAGTATGGAGGTTCCTTAAAAAACTAAAAATAGAGCTACCATATGATCCAGCAATCCCACTCCTGGGCATATACCCTGAGAAAACCATAATTCAAAAAGATACATGTACCCCAATGTTCACTGCAGCACTATTTACAATAGCCAGGAAGCAACCTAAATGTCCATTGATGGAAGAATGGATAAAGAAGATGTGGTATATGTATACAATGGAATATTACTCAGCCATAAAAAAGAATGAAATAATGCCATTTGCAGTGACATGGATAGACCTAGAGATTGGCATACTGAGTAAAGTAAGTCAAAGACAGTATCTTATGATATCGCTTATGTGTGGAATCTAAAAAAATGGTACAAAAGAACCTATTTACAAAATAGAAATAGAGTCACAGATGTAGAAAACAAACTTATGATTACCAAGGGGTGAAGTGGGGGAAAGATAAAGTGGGAAACTGGGATTGACATATACACGCTACTATATACAAAATAGATAACTAATAAGAACCTACTGTATAGCACAGGGAACTCTACTCAGTACTCTGTAATGACCTATATGGGAACAGAATCTAAAAAAGAGTGGATATATGTATATGTATAACTGACTCACTTTGCTGTGCAGCAGGAACTAACACAACACTGTAAATCAGTTATACTCCAATAAAATTTAATTAAAAAAAATTACAGCTGCTGAGAAAGAATGAGGAGAAAGTGAGGGAAGCAGAGAACTCACTTTAGGGAACTGGTGTGGGACCAGATTGCAGCACTGGCAGAAAAGTAAAGGCTCAGCCCAGTCGAGAGAAGTTGGCAATTTAAAGACGCCAATCTCTCTAGGGTGGGAGGGTCCTGGAAGAGAGTCTGTGTTCCTTGGTCAGGCTGGCCGAGTGCTGACTGTCATTTCCCTCCATCTGCTTTGTGCTCTATTCTATTCTTTTTCCAACAACCAAAGTTACACTTGTTGCTAGGCATGTGACTCTGGCAGGGAAGTTCTGAGTCTCAGAAGAGTAGAGAGCAGAAGAGTGAAAGGAAGAGAGAGGGGTAAGCTTGAGGATGGTACACGACGGCCCTCAGTGAGAAGAAGGGGAGCCACTGTAGGCAGCCTGCAAGATAAGCTTTCTAATTCTACCTTTACCTTTTTCCTAAAACTACAAGCTCACAGATTTGAAATTATTCAATGAAAATATATTTTACAGTTTGGAATTAACACAGGAGATAAACGATAATGTGGAGATACAGAGGAGGGGGAAAATGTAAAACAGGTTTCCAGGATATGTGTGTGTATCCACTAAGTCTGAATGTGTGATACACATGCCACTTTAAAATGTGACTATCAAAGCGAGTGAGATTATTGAGAGATCAAAGCTAAATGACACACAGTTAATTTGAAATCTGACGAACTCATTTCCCAGTTTCTACAAAGTGAGCTTGAAATTGCCACCCTTTAAGGTGCTCTGTGAACTTCTAAGCATGAGATAAAATCTGCAACAGATGCTACCTTACCATGCTCTCTCACTGTGGATCCCAGGGTCGCTGGGCAATGATCACTCAGAAAATATCTTAACATTCCTTCCAGCCTTAAAGTGCTATGATTTTAGAAGAAGTCCAGATACTAAAAGACAAATTAATATGCTAAAGAAAAATATTCGTTCAGGCTCCTGAACACTTAAAAACAAATCTTACAGATACTTATTAAACCACGTACTAATAAGTCAATAACTGGAATGAGTGAAGTTGAGAGTCATCCTACTCTCCTAATCAGCTGTCAAAGTTCCAAAATTCATGATTCACTGCTCAGCCCAATGAGCTCATTTGTCAATTTAATGTATTTTTGTGACATTTCAATTTCATGAAAAAATTATTTTTTCTTTTTGTCAAATGTGCTTTATAAAGGGGACGCTCCTACATCAATAAAATGCAAGAGTTGTCAGAAATATAATGCAATTTTGTAAATGAGACATAAATTGACCCAGAAAATTGGGAGACTGGAGACTGGAAAGGATGCAAGGAATCTCTGCGCGTACATATGTGTTTAACTGGAAACAAGACTGTTTTTAAGTCATCTCAGAAACAGTCCTTGGTGACTTTCTTAAAAAAAGCGTATGAGAAGGCAAAGAATAAAGGTCACTTGTAAAAACACAGACCATCATTCATATTTATGGCCATATACGCTGTTCTAGATGAGTACTATATAATCCTGGCAGTGCCTGTAGAATATTATAAAATACAGGTATTTGGGCCCTCCTCCAGAAAATTCTGATCCAGCAAGCCTGGAGTTGAGTCCAGCCCTCTGTGTGTTTGTAAAGTGGTGATTTTGATGCATGGGAAGGGGTGAGAAACACTGTACAGCCTGCAGGATGGGTGAGTGTTGTGCCTTGCTGCCCGAAGGCCCTCACTGTGGGATCAAGACAGCCATTCCCCCAGCTGCTGAGAGAGCTGGCCGCTGGCTACTCACTCACAGTGAAGCCTTTCTCCAGGAACTGCCCTCCAGAGGCCAAAGGGGCCTGCCTCACCCAAGGCCATGCCCATTTCCTGAAGTCAGCCTACATCCAAAGACCAGTCAATGGGAGGAGGAGATTATAAAGGCCCAACCTACTTGCTTCAATATGGGGCAACCCTGAAGTGGTCTCTAATCCTAACTGTCAATGCATTGGAGTTACATGGTGTGGGAGGCATTGGGTCCGAAGTCCAAAGACTTGGCTTCAAAGCTGTTTTTGCCTTTTGCTGTTAGTGGCCCAGACAAGTCACACCAACTCTTTCAACTCAGTTTAACTTTAAAAATGGGGACAAAAAAAAAAAAAGATGCATATTGTAATCCCCAGACCAACCACTAAAAAATGCAGAGGTATCTCGCTTAAATGCTGATAAAGGAATTAAGCAGAAAAAAATAAAAATGTACAGAAACAACAATAATAAGAAGAACAAAACTATATGATCTACTTTCAAGAGTAGTTGTGAAAATTCAGTAAGAGTCTGTAGATATAAACTGTGAATCATATAAAATGCTGGCAGTTGTTGTTATAAAATGTTCTTAAATGTGTTTTAAGCCCCAAATGCTTATGTACTTAGCATTCTCCACTGCATATGTTCAATGAATTAAGATAATAAAATGTAATGATTTTGTTTGTTTGTTTATTTTGCTGTTTTTACACAGAGCTAAAATCAGCCATAAAAAGAAATAGTCCCAGGTGTCAAGACAATTCATTAGGGACAGAACAGACTTTTCAACAAATGGTGCTGGAACAACTGTATATTCACATGCAAAAGAATGAAGTTGGACCTCTACCTCACACCGTATACAAAAAGTAACTAAAAATGAATCAAGACCTAAATGTAAGAGATAAAACTATAACATTCTTAGAAGAGAACAGGCATAAATCTTCATGATTTTGGATTAGGCAGTGGTTTCTCAGCTATGAAACCAAAGCACAGCAATAAAGGAAAAAAAAAAAAAAGATAAATGGAACTTTATCAGAATTTAAAACTTCTGAGTTTCAAAGGACACTACCAAGAAAGTAAAAAAGAAAACAGACTGAATGGGAGCAAATATTTGCAAATCATAAATCTGATATGACTTGTATCCAGAATACCTAAAGAACTCTTACAACTCAGTAATAAAAAGACAACCTAGGGCTTCCCTGGTGGCGCGGTGGTTGAGAGTCCGCCTGCCGATGCAGGGGACATGGGTTCATGCCCCGGTCCGGGAAGATCCCACATGCCGCAGAGCAGCTGGGCCTGTGAGCCATGGCCGCTGAGCCTGCGCGTCCGGAGCCTGTGCTCCGCAACGGGAGAGGCCACAACAGTGAGAGGCCCACGTACCGCAAAAATAATGAAAATAAAAAAAGACAACCTAATTAAACAACGGACAATGATAATACATGAATAGCCAATAAACAAAAGAAAACTCAACATTATTAGTCATTAGGGAAATTCAAATCAAAACCACATGAGATACCATTTCACACCTACTAGGATCGCTATAATCAAAAAGAGAGATAATAATAAGTATTAGCGATGATACAGAGAAACTGGAACCCTCATACACTATGGGAATGGAAAATGGTGTTGCCACTTTTGAAAACATGCTGACAGTTTCTCAAACTGTTAAACATAGAGTTGCCATATGATCCAGTAATTCCAACCCTAGAGTAATGAAAACATGTCTCACATAAAAACTAGTACAGAATGTTTATAGCATCTTTATTCATAATAGCCAAAAAGTAGAAACAATCCAAATATATACCAACTGATGAATGGATAAATCCATTTATATGAAGTATATCCAGATAATGAAATATTACCTGACAATAAAAATAAATGAAATACTGGTACATTCTATAACATTAAGCTAAGTGAAAGAAGCAAGTCACAAAAGATCACATATTGTATGATTTCATTTATATGAAACGACCAGACCAGGCAAATCTACAGAGAAAGGAAGTAGATTAGTGGTTGCCAGGGGCTAAGAATAGGGGGAATGGGTAGTGACTGCTAATAAGTATGCGGTTCCTTTCTGGGGTGATGAAAACGTTCTAAAATTGATTCAGCGATGGTTGCACACAACTCTGTGAATATACTACAAATGACTAAATTGTCCACTTTGGGTGGATTGTATGGTATGTGAATTATATCTTAATAAAAGTGTTATTAAAGAAAATAATCCCATGAGTTGAAAAAATACGACAGAAGGTAAAAAGAATTTAAATATAACCCATGGAAAAACGTTATGACTATTTTGCTTTGAGTTTTAAGTGAACACAGCTCACTGTCTTCCTTTAAATAAATCAAATCACAAATCTAATGCGTGGGAAAGAGACTGGCCAGGAAAAAATGACTGTGCTCTGGGAGCATTCAGAGCCCCTCAAAAACGGACTCAAAAATTTTCAGCAACTGACTCAGATTTAAGGAATCAATAACCTACTGGTAGTTGAACCAAAGTCATGCCTGTTAGAAAAAGATAGTATTTTAAAAATGGGCTTTCAAAAGTCATTTTAGCAGTAAATGCAAGAACATCTGCAGTAACAACTCCTACCAAAACGCCAAAAACCTTACCTGTGAGCTTTCAGTATCCTCTGAGCAATGGCATCGCCAACCTTGTTGAACACAACTTTGTCATCAGAGCAGCTTATGAAAAACTGGTTCTACACAAAATAAATGAGATTTATAATATGCTTTTCTTATCTTAGTAGCATGCATACAAGGAAAATGTCGTATATAACAAAAAACTACTTTGATATTTTAAAAAAAAATGTTTCACCTAGCAGACATGTTCTGATTCCTAAAATCACCTCGGGAAAGTAAATGACACTGGGAATAAAAGAAGTCTCATGTCACTCTGGGTCTCATGCATTTCTAAGCAATATTACCTATATCATCTTAGTAAAGTGGAAAGCTAAATTATTATTTAACCATGCAAATTCCTTGTAGGTTACATTCTTAGAATGGTAGGAACATTTTGAACTTAATAGAGAAATCAGGTTTTTCAGATTCACATATTGTATAAATGCTTCTGATTAAAAATTCCATATTGGTAAACATTCTATCTCATGCTAAGTTTATTTCTGAACAGGGTAGATGGTAGAATTCTGGTCTAATTTTCTCCACTTTTCCTAGTATCTGCCTTGATCTTATCTCATTTGTTTAGGTCTCTTATTATTCCTGAACTTCTATTTTAAGTAGTTACAAATCTCTTTTGAAGTATGTTGCATTATATAAATAAACCAATAAGATGGAAAGAGAAATATTTTTTTTCTTTAAGTACTTCTGCTTATAGATTCATGCAACATTCTTTAAAACTGTTACTTAGAAACCAGGGTACAACATTATTATTATAATGGTATGAACGATTTAGCTGCTACATTATGGATTGTTGAAAATTAGGTACAAGTATTATGAATATCACACGCTCTGTTTACTATACAAATAGTTATAACACACCTGTAATTTATAAGTATAATCATCACAGAGTAATCTTTGCTGATCATCTTAGGTAAAGTGATATATAGGCAATGACTCGAAATAGGATTATCATCCTTTTGCCACATTATCATTTTTACTATTGTACACGCTTTTAAACTTAAGTGCATAAAGCTGTAAACAGCTTCCAGAAGACAAACTTTGAGGAAGACAAGAACTCATTTGAGAATATGTTTCCCTTTAGGGCATCAAACAATCAAAATCTCAGTGGCAACCAAACCGTGTTTGTTCTGAATTTTTATCACAGAGAAGCTTAGCATTCCTCAGCAGCTGTAACACAGACTCACATCCTTCACTTCTCCTTTTTTGGAGGGAGCAGGGTGAATGCCAACTGCTTACCTCGGCTACAGGCATTTCAACCAAGTTTATGCCTACAGCCATGTGTGTCAATATGGCATTCCTGACCTCATTTAGTACTGTGGTAGCGTTACAAAGAAAGGCTGATTTAATACTACTAAAAAGAGACAAAGCAAAAGGATGCTGGGTAACAGATGAACCAGCCATTAACATCTTACATTATTATGGTATAGTTGTTGAAATTAATAACACTAATAGTATTAGTTTTATTAAACTCTAGACTTCGTTCAGAATTCACTAATTTTTCCACTAATGTCCTTTTTCTGTTGCATGAACCCATCCAGGATACCACATTGCATTTAGCCTGCTAATAGTTTTAATCAGCCTTCTCTTTCTCCAGGCCTGTAAAATAAATTAAGCTCCAATTCTTTCCCACTTTCCTTCAATTAATTGTCACTTCATGGAAGGGGATAGGGCCAGGACTCAAGGGGAAGGAAAGTAGGGCTAGAATGGTTTTCCCCAGTGACCCCATCTCTCTCCATATATATTTTTAAATTCAGTGGGAAAGAAAATACTAAAATAAAGAAGAGAGATGTGCTCTGAGTTATCTTTCCATTGTCACGGCTTTTTATTTTTTAAGGATTTTCCAAGTGCTCTGAACTAGCTCCAGATCTACTTTGAAGCACAATTAAGGTTCCCAAACTAAATCCAGTACCCACGGGTTTTCTCCTAGTCTCTACACACAAACTCTGAGAACTGAAAAAGCTTTCTAATGAATGGCAGTTGACACAGAATTGAAGAAGTTGGTACTTGCCCTCGCTGTTCTTACATCTCCCTTTTCCATGTTCCTTTTCCTGCCCTCTCCCCACTCCAACATCCCCAAACCAGAGGCATCCAGTGGTCTCTATGTTAACAGCTTACCCCTGCGTGTGCTCTCCTGAAGCAGCACATGCCTCACATTTACACCTTCCAACTCAAGCCAAATCAAAACTTACGTCTCCATGTTGTGACATTTCTGGCTAATAATATTACGAATTGATACATTTTAATAATAAGGATTTGGGGGATTCCTGTTAGAATCCCGAGTTAATGAAAATGCAAAGTGAATGTCAGGTATGCTGGGGGAATCAAAATTCAGGTGACCTCTTCACATCTCAACATACACTTATTAATGCAGCAGGTCCTGAGTTCGGGGACCCTGCAGTCTCTGTGATATTTACAGGAAGGCAGGTTGTCATACCAATTGACACGAGCAAGACTTACTTCTATATAGATATAGTGCTTGCTGTTCTCTATCACATAGACGTAAGCAGCGTGGATGGACTCTTCATGGTACTTTATACCAGCAGACCAATCAGCAGCAGAACGGAGCAACTATAAGGCAGCAATCAGAAATGAGCAAACATGAGACAATGGAGATGACACCAGAGGTATTAATAAATGAAGCCCATCTTTTTCTTCCAAACAACTAATTGATTACAGTGGCTTGTGTGTCATGTGTGGGCCAAGGCAGAGTAGGTAGGTAGGGAACTGGTCCTTAAACATCATCCATAATGAAGGGGCCCAGCTGGAAATTAAATCCTGAATATATATTCTTCCCCCCAGGATTATTTTCATTCAAGATTGGAAACCAGGCGGTGTGGTTTCTACAAAGAGCGCTTCAGAAGGACCTCTTTTGGTGGCTATGAGTAGGGTGACCATCTGTACTCTTTTTCTGTTATAGCCCCACAATCACACCAGAATGCCTCACGTATTAATAACATCACTTTTACTCTCAGAAGTGTCCCGGTTTGAATCATATGATACAGTCACCCTAGCTCTGACTTGACAATGTGATTACTCTTTTTCCCTCAAATAGATACTGTTCAGAACAATACATTCTAAAAGACAAACAGATTCATTTAGACATTTAATCTTGATTCTGGCTTTAATTAGCTGTCTGATCTTTGGTGTGTCACTTCAACTCTCAACTTTCTCATTCATACCACCTCCCTCTATTCAGACACTCACCCGCTTCCTCCTGGATTACAACAAGAGCATCCAGCTCAGACACCTGAATATACGTTAAATACACAGCTGTGCAGTGGGACTGCCTAGGTTCAAAGTTTAGCTCAACCACCTAGTGGCTTTGATCTTGGTCAAGTTTCTCAATCTCTTTGTGCCTCAGATTTCTGTTCTATAAAACTGAGTATCCACTTTATAGGGTTGTAGAGAAGATTAAATTAATTACTGTGCAGTGAGCTGAAGAAGACCAAGCACCTAAGTGCTACATAAGTGTTTGCTGTTATTAATGAGAACTTAGAGGATGTATTTGAGCTGTGGTGGATCATGCCCGAGACACTTCTGAGTAGACTGCAGTCCGGCCAGGCTACAGTCTGGCCACATGGAAGGCTTTTTCAACACTAAGAATCCATTGGTTGTCATTTTTTTTCAGCACTCTAACTAGGGTTCCAGTATAATGTTAGTCATATAGTAGGTGGTCAATAAATGCTTATTACTTGACTTTCCTTAAGCAATAGAGTTTCATCACAGAAGAATCACTATAAAAATATATTCACTAATCCTGGTTTGAAATATATATTGGAACTGTTCCTCATGAGGTCAACTGAAATTGAAAATAAAAGAATAGCCCATCCTTAGAAATTCATAAAGTGACCCAATACATAATCAGTTTTATATCTGTTATATATAAAAGGTCTGGTAAAATTCTTGCTTTAATCAATAACTTTAAAAATTGCACATATAAGGCTACTGAAATTCAAACCTAATACTTGCTAAAACTGATTGTGCCATTCTCAAAATGTTATTTCTTTATTCATTACGAGGTATTTATTACAATATAGTTCCCTCAAAGCATTTTATTTAATTTTATCAGATGAATCTGTAAAATGAAATTGGAAAAATTAACTGTGACTAAGAATAGTCAAATATCTCAGAAGAAAAATTTAGGTAAATATAATGCACCCTTGGAAAATAGCTTGATTCACATAATCTTCAAGGAACTGCATTATTGTTCATCAGCAGAAATAACAAAGGTTGAACAAATAGAGGTTTCCATTCTTTGTCCACTCAAATTTATGTTGAATTTTGTTGCTAAGGAGCACAGCCCTAAAATGCAGGCAACCTTGAGAAGATTCTTTTGCCACCCATCCTGATCCAATTCTATATTACTCTGGAAACAGTGTATAAAACTGCAGAGTATACTGGAATGATAGGAACTCTTGAGATATGCACTATTGCTCTGCACTTACTAGCTCTTTCATCTTGAACAAGTCATTTTAACATCACGGAGGCTCAGTTTCCTCCTCTGAACACTTGAGACTGCTCTCTCTGTCTCTGTCTCTCTCTCACACACACATCTGCCCACCCACACACTCCCACATAGAGCTGTTGCAAAGAAAAAAAAATGGCATAACAAACACAAAGCACTATGTTACGCAGCACATAGTGGATATTTGATATATGGTTGATCTACCTCTCTAAAAAGCTATGAGCAAAGTTTATATGCCACCTTGGTGGTAATGTCCTAGTCTTGCCCTCAAATCCCAAAACCTTATACTTTCTTTCCTTTCACACTCTCAAAATCTGCTGCTTCAAAGGCTTAATAAACTCATTTGCATAATACATAAATCAGGAGTGTCAAGCAAGTTTCAACTCGAAGGTCGAGAGTAACTGATTCCAAGTCTTCCTGAACAGCTATGTTGAAGAACGGATTCTTGGGACTAGACACACTGGGGAAGAAATCTAAGGTTGAAGGCCAATGGCGGCCATGAAGGGAAAGCATGAAGGTCACATATCTGCCGTCTTTCTTGGGAAGGATAATGGTAAAAGTTTTCCTTTCTAAAGGCAGTTGAATGTTTATATTAAGTACACTTGTAAGCCAAAAGAAGACCATTTTGGCATCAGCCTGTGGGAAAGCATAAGCAAAGTAGGGGGGAGCCCCCCTGAGGCCTATAAAACCATAGAAGTGGGGGGTTGCCTACATCCTAAGGGGGCTCAGCATTACCTGTCTTATTGTCTGGATCCAAATCTACATCATTTTCTCAAAATGAAAAGTCATTTAACTTTAAAAAGTCATCATTTTTGGTTAAACTTGAACATATCTTTCAAGTAATACAGAAAAAAATTACTTGGAATTATGATTCATTTACTATGATTCTGATTAGTTAAAATCTATTTATCACTATAAGATAAATTGAAAATATGAATTTCTCTTTTACCCCTGAACCAGGGACCAACTCCACTGCTTTAAATGCTTGATGTTCTAGGAAATTTGTAAACTAATCTACTAAGTCAAAGACATTTTGATTGACTTACTTTTGTTTCAAATTTAAGATTTACTCACTTCTTTTTCTTAACTGACCTAACTTGTCTTGCATTTCTGTTTCAATCCAATGTAACTGAGACAAGCCTCAAACTCCTCCTTACACACACAGAAATGTGGCTTATCTTACTGCCCCAAGTAGATTGAGAATCAAATCTAACCCACGCTTTTCAAACTTCAAGTTTGAATACACAATTTTAAAGTATATTTATGCCCTTTATAAAGGGCATATTTCTGATTTTATGTTTTCGCCTCAAGATTGTAACTAAAACCAGTCATTTTCCTTTGTACTGTGTCCTATTTTTTGACTTCTTAAAAGATAACCTTCTCTTTATCTACAAGCTCTAATCCCCTTACATACAGTGGGCCCAAGCTGAATATGTGGCTTAAAACACAGAAATCTCTTCTTGAAGGAAAACTTTCAAAACTTTCTTAGTATTTGTCCCAAGTTCCTGTTCTCTTACTGCAATGCTTTTATTCCCTATAAATTCAGTACATATCTTAATTCTTTTTTGTTTCTCTGAGCTCCCAAGTCAATCATGGAACAAAAGCACTATTTTTTTTTTTTTTTTTGTCTCTCATGTAGAAGTTGGCCTCCATGTTGCAGCTCACAAGTGGCATGAGTTGGGGAGAGAAAAGAAGTGCTCAAATTATTGGGTCTCATTCTTCCAGTCTGTATTGAGAAGCACTGCAGGCAAGGAGCAGCAGAAATGGACTTTGTTCAAGAATCTGCCTCAGATTACCAAGCTCTTCCTTCCATATTTTTCTTTTTTTGGCTGTGCCACGTGGCTTGTGGGATCTTAGTTCCCCTGACCAGGGATCGAACACAGGCCCCCTGCTGTGGAAGTGCAGACTCTTAACCGCTGGACCACCAGGGAATTCCAAGCTCTTCCTTCTAAGAACCATTTTTCTACAGCTGAGCGTCATCCATTCACATCACAGTGTGTCATTATTCGAATAGGATGAGCCTTTGGCCTGAGCAATAGTGAAAAGTTAAACTTGAGGCTGAAGGAAAGGAAGAGAATATGCTTTTTGAAGAATAAGACTTAAGGGGAGAGAAGTCCTAGGAAAAAATGCAGACTTGAGGGCTCTTTGGAGCCAGAAAACAAAAGGAGAGTTGGGGCTGGATTGGGCTGGGTTTGGGTCTGCGGCAACAGAGGATAATATCAAAAGGCAAGCATGACATGCAGCTTTGCCTTGCTGGGGCCTTTGGTGTTTACAACCATCCTGGGACTCACTGGAAACAGTCTCTCTGCTGAGCAGTTATGACCTCAGCCTCTGGAAGCAGACTGCTTAGAATCCAGTCTCATCCCGTCCAACACTCACTGTGTAATAACCTCTCAAAGTCTTAGTTTCCTCATCTGTAAAATATGGGGTCAAAGAGGACCATAATTTAGAGACTAGTGAATATTAAATGAGATACTCCATAAAAAACTTAGTGCAATGCTGGGCACTGAGTGAACACTCCCTGTTCACGTGGCTTCAGCCAGTCAAGACCCACAGGAAGATGCACAGAAGCCTTACTGTACGAAGACCTGGTCCGTAAACAGAAAGCAGCTTCTATGTTAAGGAACTTCCTTAGAAATAAATCAAGTGGCTTTCTTTCACCCTTCCCTACCTACTTTGTTCTATCACTATACAAAACGCTTTGCTGTCCTTTGAAATCTACATTGATTCCTACATTGACATCCTTTGGAGTGTCTTTTGGACATTTTCCCCAAGTGTAGGAACAAATTTTTCCAATAGTATAATTTGAATGTCATTTACATTTGCCTTTATATATTTTTCTTTTCTTTTAATAGACAAAGAGATCGAAGACATGACTCCACCGGAATTATTTCCTTCAGTTCGGTAGAACTTCTTGGCAATGACTGTCTAAGAAACAACTTTTCTGCTATAAGCTGCCCAATTTAATAAAAAGGATAGTTCCACGTATCGATTCCGTGTTAACGCTAATTTGTCATCGAGAACTTTCTTTTACCTTAATAGAAATGTCAGATGTCCTCTGTCTTGGTCATTTATCGTAAGTGGCAACGAGCGCTCAGGAACATAGTTTGTTCTTCTTAGGGAGAAAACAAGTTCTTTTATAAACTCTGTGCCTAAGCAGTTTCAGAATCATCCTTCTTCCAACCCCCTCCCCACGCCTGTCTCCTGCTATGCCTTCTCTGCGTGTTCTTGCCAGGCTTCTGAGAATACCCAGCACTGAGGGGAAACACCCAAGATTATTTTAAAGTGTCAGTGGAAGTTGCTGAAGTCAGCTCTCAGGTCTGGATGACATTTTTAGAAGCAGAAATTCATGTTGCTGAGGGCAGGTCTCCATTCTGGCTGCTGTAGCTCTAGTTTCCTTGGCCGGCCCTGTCGGCCATAGCTTCTGTGACAGCTATGCACGTAGCTGGTGTGGAATCACCAGTAGTACATGCCTAAGGGTGATCAGGCCCAGGGCTTTTGTACTAAAAAATTAAATAACTGGGTTCCCTTCTGCAGATGAAAGAACAACATGAATTTTTTTTCTTTAAATCTTTTTTTTTTTTTTTGGCTGCATTGGGTCTTCGTTGCTGCATGTGGACTTTCTCTAGTTGCTGCGAGCAGGGGCTACTCTTCGTTGCGGTGCGCAGGCTTCTCATTGCGGTGGCTTCTCTTGTCGTGGAGCATGGGCTCTAGGCGCACGGGTTTCAGTAGTTGTGGCTCACAGGCTCAGTAGTTGTGGCTCACGGGCTCTAGAGTGCAGGCTCAGTAGTTGTGGCACACGGGCTTAGTTGCTCCACGGCATGTGGGATGTTCCCAGATCAGGGCTCGAACCTGTGTCCCCTGCATTGGCAGGCAGATTCTTAACCACTGCGCCACCAGGGAAGCCCAAGAACAACATGAATTTTATCTATTATTTACTTTATTGTGTCCAATGCTCTTTCTCTCTCCATTTCAATATATATGGTATAAATAGTATAAAGATTTTTGTATCCAGAACTAGCCTGTGACCCATCCAGAGAAATGTCAGCTTCTTTGTTGCAAATTTTTGAAAACACTAGGGAATGCCTGAAGGTTGTAGCTAATATTGATAGAATGCAAACTAGTATACTCTTCTAGGTGATTTGCATGGATTAATTTATTTAACTATCACCACAACCCTATGAGACAGGTACTATTGTGTTTCCTGTTTTAAAGATGAAGGAAACACATTCAGAGAGGTGAAATAATTTTCCCAAGGTTATACAGCTTGTATGTAGTGAGACAGGAATTTTTTTTTTTTTTTTTTTTGCGGTACGCAGGCCTGTCACTGTTGTGGCCTCTTGCGTTGCGGAGCACAGGCTCCGGATGTGCAGGCTCAGCGGCCATGGCTCACGAGCCCAGCCGCTCCGCGGCCTGTGGGATCTTCCCGGACCGGGGCACGAACCCGTGTCCCCTGCATCGGCAGGCGGACTCTCAGCCACTGCGCCACCAGGGAAGCCCGGAGACAGGAATTTGAATACAGTCTGCCCCTTCCCCTGGCTACATTACATCACTCCTTTCCAGTTAATTAAGCCTGTGGTCTCTAAGTTACGTAATGAACAATAAACTATGTTAAAAACTATGTTAAAATCAATGTTAAAAAGAATAAGAAGACTTTTATTACGTTTTATTAAATTTCTCAACCAAGAGTATTTAACAGTCATTTGGCTATTGCCACACTGTAACTGAGAGAGTGAAAGACTTGAAAATACGACTATAAACTTTTTAAAACTTAAGTAGCCTCCTGCACAGCCAGGTCCCTTCTCCCTGATGTCTTCTGGATTCTCTGGAAAACCAGGGATTGGACTAGATTATTGCTTTTACCCGCTAAGCACTATACATTCATAACTTGACAACAACAATGCCTAGAACAAGGTGAATAGTGTTTAGAGCCAGTAAGTAATGTGAAGTGAAACAATACTGTGGTCAGAATTTTACAGAAAAGGAGAAATGGAGCAGAGTAATTTCTTTACTTTTCTTCAGTGTCTGGTCATCTCAGATTTTCCTGTCTTCAAAAAGATGCACTGCCTGGTGGTGCCCACTGTTTTCACAACTGGAGTTATTTTGGCAGTTCTGCAAAACATCTACTGGCAACCAGTAGATGTTTTGTGAGGTCTAAAACTTTTTAAACTATGGAGGAGTCTTCTTTAAGAAAAAGAATACTAATTTATAAACACAAAATTACTGTATTCTAGAATTACTATAGCAGTCTCTTCACTTGTCTCCTGTGTTCATTCTCCTTCTAGTCTTATAAGTTTTGCACATGTATAAACTTTAGGTCCCAAAGTGTGTTTGCTTGGAAAAACGGAAATAGGTGACAAATTGAGAGATCCTACATCAATTAAGCTTGGGAAACGCTCATAGAATATTCAGTCTTAGTAATTTCATTATGCACATCGACATAACGAAGGCATTAAGAAGTCCTATATTTTAAAAATCTGCAAAAACTTATCTGTCCATGGAAACCTTTTTTTGTGGAATAGCTATTAGCATTTCACAGACAAAACCCAATTAGGGAAACTCTGATCTAGATTAATCTTCATAAAACATTCATGTATCATGCTTCCTCTCAGATGACAAAAAAACATTCCAAAGTTCACTAATGCCTCCAGGATCAGGTCAAAATGAACCAGGCCAGCACTTCAGGGCAACCCCAATCTGGCCTTATGCTGTCTGAACCTCATCTACTACCTCTTCAAGAGCAAATGGTTTGCTGCAGTGGGTTCTACCATCTTCTGAGCAGCAGACTTATTCCTTAAAGGGGGTACCCAGTTCTGTCCCTCTCACTTGCCAACCTCTCATGGCATGCTGGTCCATACTCTCAAGACTCGCATTTGGTCCTAGACCACACCTTGCGTTGTTAACTGAATTCTTTAACATCACAGCTTCCTCTCCCCCATCTAACTCCTTTTCCAGAGGCAGAGAACTCCTTTTGTCTGTCTCCTCAGTATCCAGGTGTGCACTGATGATCTGACTGTGCAAACAGATGGCACTTAGTAGACATAAATTGACTGAATAAATGAATTAATGAGTCTTGGTAAACTTCCTTTCAAATCAATTGGCTTCGTAGAGTGCAGGCAGCCTGGGCATGTCAGGGATGAACATGTGAGCATGTTGAGAAGTCACTGATCTAGCACCATTTCTACCACAACATCCACTAATAGGGAGAAGGTGAATCAAGGGAGGCGTTTTGTAGGGCGGATATGCAGAGCATCTATCTGCCTCATCAGGGTGGCAGGAAGAGATTACATAAACCAGGGCTTTACCAAAAAACATTAGAAGATGTCTGTATATGCAACACTGGGATAAACCATCTTTCGCTAATCATAAAAATACACAATTCTCAGAAATAACTTTTCAACAGATGCTTAATTAGCATCGGCTAACTTGGATAAGTTGATCACCGAGTCAATTTTAATGCCATCTCAAATATTAAATTAAATTCTCTTATTTTCTTAATATCAAGGCTCCTATTTTATCTTACAGCACAGGTTATTTTTCCCTCTAAGTAGAATAAAATTAAACAGGTTCATAAAATATTCATTAACTTACATATGAATGCATATCTATCTGTGCCTCTAAGTTTAAATTAGTTCTCTCCTTTAGCCTAGGATGACGAAGTATTTGCCGTAGGTAATTCTCTTAAGTGATTTATCTTTTTGATTGTTCTATTATTCGATCTACGGTCTGAAATGTCTTTTTATTTCTTAGATACACACACCTCTCCTTGCACGTAGTACAAAGTAACTGATTTAGGCGTTTCATTTATATAATCATATTCACCAGAATCCATATCCAAATTAAATAAATCCATAATAGTGATGTCAGCAGCAGACTACTGGATCTTCACTTAAGAAATACTTTTAGCACAATAAGTTTAGTTAACATCCATCACTTCACATACTTACAAATTTTTTTTCTTGTGATGAGAACTTTTAAGATCTACTCCCTTAGCAACATTCAAATATACAACACAGTACTGTTAACCACAGTCACCATGCTCTACGTTACATCCCAGGACTTATTAAGAGTAAAATGGGAAGCTGTACCTTTTGACCCCTGTCACCCATTTCTGCACCCCTTCCATCCCACCCTTTGCCTTTGGCAAACACCAATCTGTTCTGTACTTAAACAATACATTTGACGCCGATAGTGATGACTTTGAACAAAAGGCAATGCAATCCTAGTTCTGTCCCTGCATGATCTCAAGACACTTGAGCTGGAGTTGGTACAGGGAGCAGATTGGTTAACTGTGGACTAGACTAGGATTTCAAGCTCCACCTCTGTTGATAACCAGCTCGATGACCCTGGGCAAGTCTCCAAGTTTCACTGGGTCTTAATTTTCTTATTTGTAATTTGAGAATGTTGTACTGGATGTGGTCAAATTTTGTCACTTTAATAAGCAAATTTCTCATTCTTTTAAAAGTGTCTCTAAAAGGCATTTGGTTAATTAGGAACCAAAATTAGATTGAACTATAACTAGCTTCCTAGATGCTAAGTTTCAGCCGTATTCCTGGTGCTTCACTGGTATCAGCTCCAGGTTTACTGGGTATCATGTTGCTAGAGTCACTTCAGAAGGTATTACAGGACAAGCCTCTCCTTGAGTGGCCTTTTCTAAAGATATGCATTTATTATATCTATACGAGAGTTTTAACAAGAGGATAAATTGAGTACATTTAAAATAGAAAATACAATACTAAGTTTTAAAAGGTCTATTTAGATTTGCTTTGGAGTTGTCCTTATTGTTGAAGCCAATAGGCATTTAGTCCCATAAGAGTGGTTGTACCCAGTAGTACTTCATGAAAAAGAAAAGCCAGACTTACCTGTACATTAGCATGGACAGACCCAGGCACTTGGTGTTTCAACTCATGGGCTGTTGTTTGAGATTTTGGAAGCAGAAAAGGATAAGAAAGGGACCGATATTTTGGTTTCATAATCTAAAATAAAGAAAAATCAGGTAAAAAAGATTCAAATGAAAAAACAGTTCCAGTCTTCCTTACTTTGTGATTATAAAAAAAAATTCAGGTTCATTTGAAAAAGAAAAAGGGAAAGAAATATTAACAATGGGTGTTTCTAGGTGAAGAGGCAATAGATTATTTATTTTTGTTTTCTGTCTATTTCCCAGGGACAGAAAACTCCCTTTTTCCTTCTTTTACCTTTTCGAGTGAGCATTATTGCTTTGTACTTTTAAAGAAAACTTAAATACAACCTAGAGTTATAGAAGTACACAATTGCAAAAATGGGATTATTTTATAAACTGATTTTTTTACTACATTGTAGATATCTTGCAACAGCAGTAAAGCACTATATATCATTTTAAACTAATTTCATAGTAAAATGGCATGGAACAATCATAATTTGTTTAACGATTTCTATCAATGAGGATGTCAGCTGTTTCTCATTTTATATGAATTATTGGATGCAATGTCAAGATAAATGACTTATTGAGTAATTTCTTTAGCTTAAATACCTGAAATAGATTTTGAGTCAAAGGTTACATACCTTTAAAAAGTTTTCTGCAGTTGTACCAATTTATCCTCCCAGGAGCAAGGTATAAGACCATCATAGATCCCAAACCCAATTGTAGGTAACTGCAGCGTTTTTATCTTTGTCAGTCCAATAAGTTAAAAATATTATCCTTTTATTTATTCATTCATTTGCCTCTAAATTCTTGTTAAAAATATTTCCACTATTTCTAAGAGTTCCCACTAACTGTTTATAATGTTATTTAAATGAAAATAAGGGGACACTTTAAGTTGTTAATAAAACTAAATCTTTTTCCATATTGTAGGGACAAAATGCCTATAAGACCATTTTATTTATTAAGATTCTATAAATAAAATGGAATCTTAATAACACCTAGACGATAGGTACTTAACTTAGGAATGTTAGGTCAAATTCTTACAAGTAATGAAGACATCATACTAAGGAAGACACAGACTGGAGAAAAGAAAAATGTCTCCATTTTCTCATACTACTCACTTTGCTCAGAACCGCCTCTCAGAAGCCTGTACCAATACGGGCCCAGGGCAGTGCCAGGATTGGAAGGCCTTGCAAGCTCCAGCTCTCTTACCTGAACGAGGCTCCCATCCCCCTGCAGTAGCCCGACAGCCCTCCACGTGACTATCAGCCCCGGCCAGATGCCTGAACGACACTGAGTGTCCCAAGTGTTCAAAGGGTTAAACCATAGGCTGTGATAGTAGCATCATCCCTCCACCCTCTGAACTGTCTGTGGTGTGAAAGTTCAGGAACATTTTCTTTTTCTTTTGCTCAGAGACCCAGGCACTCTGACAACTGGGCACCCAAGAGTGGATGGGTAGCACAGCTGTGGCTACCACAGCCCCTTCTCGCCTCCTTTTCCTGGCCTGTTTCTCTTCATGTGGACTGAATCACGATAAGACCACCTATGTACCTTCGTGAAGTTCCAGCGCTGGATGAAGTGACGGGCCACGTCGCGAGCAGCCTTCCCGTGGACTACAGAGGCGATGTCATGCCATGGCATCCGGGGGGTGGAGTGCCTGTCAATGAAATCTGCCCAGGCGCACCAGGCAAGGTCCTCGCTCACTTATGTGCCCAGAGGCATACAAGCCATCTGACCCCAGCTCTGACCCTGACTACGATACAGAGAAGAAAATGTGGTAATGCCCACCGTGTGTATATTACTTGGCTTGGATAGAACAATACCTTTACAGCCAAGAGAAACATAGATCTCACAGTGAGGAACACAGTCTCCCACGCACCTCTCCCAAATATGTTTCCACTTCACTTATTAGAGAATCACTAGGCAAGGCAGATGTGAGTTGGTACAAATTATTTAAAGCTGTGTACTTGACGTTACATTTTTCTTTTTTATCCTGTTGAAATAATGTTAAGCTACGTTCCTATTTCCTGTTAGATATACAAGCACAGTGATAATCTGAAATGTGTTGTTTTAATGCTGGAAGATGAAGATGATACGCAGAAAAAAGGAGATGATCAAAGGAAGGGAACCATCTCCTGGAGAATTACAGACTTTTACCCCCCTAAAATATGCCTATATGGAAGCTGGAGATTTCCAACAAGTAAGCTCTATTTCATTTTCTTTTCTTACTCTAAGGAAAAGCCCTTAAGTACATGACTGAATCATAGCTTCCAGTGTTTTACCAAATATTCAAAACAAAACAAAACAAAAGATATTAGATCATGCACATGCATACTTGTTGAGATGCTGACAAGGAAAAGACAAAATATAAGCAGCCACCCACTACCATGGTACTTACCTGCAAAAGGTTTATCAAGTTGAACCCAATCTTTGAAGACAAAATTGCAGTAGTCCTTTCCATGCCAGAATCTGGTTTCCCCATGTAGCTCTCCCACACCCGTCTGCAAACTTTGGATGGAGCCCGTGTCTGTAAATGCAGCAAGACTCACTCAGAGACTGGTTCAGGCGGACCCCAGAGAGGGAGGCTCATCTCTTATTTATTAAACACCTAAAGACTTCTTAACTTTTCTTCTTAAGCCTCATAACTAGGAGGGCATGTGTTCATGAGGCTGTGGACTGACAAGGTTTTAAAACCCTCATGAATTTACTATTAGTGGGTAGTTGGGGCTATAATCAGGTTCATCATTTGGCAGTGAAATTTAATATTTTATTCTCACCATCTACCAGATCACTGGAGGAATGGATCACAGGGTTAACTGTGAATAAAGAACTTGCTAGGAGAGCCTATGAGAGAGCAGTAAAGTCAGGTCAGGTGGAGGAACATGAGATGCAGAGGCCATAAAGAAGTCATGTCCTTCTTTTTCCTCAACCAATATGGTGCACATCTAATGTATAATTCTTGTCTTTTGCATCTCAAAATGCAAGAACCTCAAATTTGCAGACAGCCTGTGTTCCAGCCCTGGAACTGACTAGCTAAGTGACACTGAGCTTCATCTTTTTGGGTCAGAAATCCTTTATGTGTGAAAGGAAACATTTGGCCCAGATGACATCTAAGATCTTTTGGGCTTTAACATTCTATTTTTCTAAAATTATAAATGACATCCATAAGAAGTGTAACAATAGACAGAAGCTCATAACCACACAGGCGCAAAAGCAGCAATCCACTGCAGTATTTCACAAAGAACTTTGTCGGGAACATTTTACTTAAGGGTAAATATGTTGACTTAAATAGTTTGTATGTTTATGGAATATGCTGATCACAAAGACAACTAAGCAGGAAAACTAGCAGAACTACAAATCACAAAATGCAGCGCTTGGCACAAAAGAGACACTTAACAGATAGACATTGGATGCAAAAATGCTTGTTGAATGAATAAATGGTACCGCGTGCAGGAGCCACTGAGAGTACCGGACTGGTCTCCCTACCAACACACTGCCCCAGAGCTGTCCTTCTAAAAATGCAGACTCCTTGCTTAAAAGCCTTTAGGATGACCTACTGCCTAGAGGGGGTCAAATCCTAAGGGTTTAGTATGCACAGAGAGCTCTTCTCAAACTGCTGACAATCTCTCTTTCTGGTCCTTGTTTTCCTCACACAGCCCAGACCCCAGGCACACCATACTTCTCACTGCTTTTGACAGGCCTGGTTCATCATGCAGCTGGCACATTATTCCTTCTGCCTAGAAGGTTCTTCCCTCCCTCTTGGTCTGAACTCCTCATCCTCCTTCAAGAGCCACATTAGCTGTCATCTGTCCTAGAGACACCTCCCAGATCCCAGCAGGGAGAGGCAGTCCCTAGCACTGCTGTAGAACCATTAACAGTTGCACACCTCAGGGTCTCTGACTCTGTGACCCAATTGTGTAAGGATGCTCCTCCCTGCTCCCCACTCACTCATCTATAAACTTTGGGGCGGGGAGTATGCCTCCTCAGTGCCTGGTATAGCTACTGGCAGTCAGTAGGCAATCAATAAGTATTTGCAGAGCAAAAGTTTTTAAACAATCACCACACATACTGCTAGTATTCTATCTCAGACTGAATAATTAACCTCCAAACGGTATTGGAATTTTCTGTAAAAGGAAAACGTCTTAAAATGCTAACAATGAACAAAACTCAATAATGTTAAAAATAGAATTCTGTTGATTTCTCCCAGTGATTTATTTTCCTGCTCTCTAAGACTGAAAGGCCAAAGTACTGGTAGGTCTATTTGCTCACCTGTAGGCTCTTTATAGTAAGCATGGCACTTTGTTTATTAAAAAAACAGTAAAAGAAAAAAAGGGGACAAAGAACGAGATAAACAGTGGGTCAATTCTGAAATATATATATATATATTATATATAAAATTTGTTTTCATCAATTGAGAAACTCCAGGCTAAATCTTTATATGTATACACATATACTTGTTTAAAAATCTCACCTAATAATCAGTTTTGATAAGAAAAACAAAGCAAATTCTTAGTCTCAGATAATGATCTTGGTGCTAATTGAATTCAACCTGCTCACAGTTCAAATTAGGTTTTGGTTTTAGTCATGGCCAAAACTAGTCCAAATA
This sequence comes from Stenella coeruleoalba, assembly GCF_951394435.1. Taxonomy (NCBI): domain Eukaryota; kingdom Metazoa; phylum Chordata; class Mammalia; order Artiodactyla; family Delphinidae; genus Stenella; species Stenella coeruleoalba. Next base: position 50,140,670 of record NC_137150.1, read on the forward strand.
AATCAGGGTCCTCCTCAGAACAAATGAAATAATATTAAGGCTAAACAGAACAAAACACTCCTACTTACTGCGATTACTGCTCAGAATTGCATGAACACGTACGAGCAGGAAGGGAGGACTTTTTACATCAGCAATGCCGACCTGAGGTGGTTCTTATTAGTCTATATCTGGCTCCCAGTTGATTTCATAATTGCATCTGCCTTGTCTTTTGGCACCGGTTTTTCATGCCAGTTTACTGCAAGCCTCATCCATCGGTGGCCCAGACTCTGGCTGCTGAAGTTCATGAAGAACTTTTTTTTTTTTTGTGGCATGCGGGCCTCTCACTGTTGTGGCCTCTCCCGTTGCGGAGCACAGGCTCCGGACACGCAGGCTCAGCGGCCACGGCTCACGGGCCCAGCCGCTCCGCGGCACATGGGATCTTCCCAGACCGGGGCACGAACCCGTGTCCCCTGCATTGGCAGGCGGACTCTCAACCACTGTGCCACCAGGGAAGAGGGTATCTTCCTGCCCCTCACCCGGTGTCTTCTGACTTTGCCACATCCTCCTGTTTTTTCTCTCGTCTCTTGGCTTCCAAGGCTGCACTCCTCTACCATTACTCCAACTCACGCTTCTTGATCTTCTTTCCTAGCTCCTCCCTCACAAGGTTTTCCCCAGCTTTCCCCTAAACGTACCCCTGTAGCCCTGGCTTCTCACTGGGGCTCTAGATCTACAGCCACGTCCAATGCCTCACTTGACCTTATCTACCTAGTTGTCCCACCAAACTATAAACTCATGCGTAACACTAGAATCACCATCATTCCCATAAAATCAAGTCTTCCCTTGAGATTTCTGCTTTCTGTTCATGGTTTCTCAAGCAAAACCTCAGAATCACCTCTGGCTCCCCTCTCTTCTTCACTGTCTTCTCCACCCACCTCCCCATCACCCTTCTCAAATCCTACTGAAATTTGCGGATTCTTTCTTCTGAAAAAAGATTCTCTTATTCACTTCATTCTTGGGCCCACTGGAACAAGCTAGTCAGACTCCCCATGTCTCTAGTATGACCTTCGTAAAATACCACCCTTATTCCCCTACCCTTCCCCTCCACCCCCCACCCCCTCCAAATTCCACCTCCCCAGGGATTCTCCAGCATTTAAGGAATGAGGGTCAATGACCCAGCCTGACTTTCAAGACTCTCCAGATATTGGTACAATTATATCCCACCAGCCCAATCCATACAAATTAACTACCTATCAACAGCAATTCCAAAACCCAAAAGCTCTGAAAATCCAAATGTTTCTTCACAGCTCATTTGTTAGCAAAACCTGACGTGAACTTGAGGTAATTATCTTTATTTATCCCACTTGATATTGCACGAATAGAAATGATTTGCTTATAGGGTATTTCCTGGACTTTGCCAGGAGTGTAACATAATATAGAGTACAGGTATTGTATTACCTTTCTAAAATCCAGAATCTTCTAATTTCTTTTTTTTAATTGAGGTAACACTGGTTTATAACATTATGTAAGTTTCATGTGTATGACATTATATTTCTATTTTATATACACTACAGCATGCTCCCCACCAAAAATTTATTCTCCATCCATCACCATACAGTTGATCCCCTTTACCCATTTCACCCTCCCTCAATCCCTTCCCTTTTGGTAACCACTACTCTGTTCTCTGTATCTACATAATTATTTCTGTTTAGTTTGCTTGTTTATTTTGTTTCTGCGTTTTATTTCCTTGTCTTTTACATTCCACATATCAGTGAAATCACATAGTATTTGTCTTTCTCCGTCGGACTTATTTCACTTAGTATAATACTCTCAAGGTCCATTTATGTTGTTGAAAATGGCAAGATTTCATCTTGTTTTATGGCTAAGCAGTATTCTATTGTATATATTTACCACATCTTTACCTATTCATTCACTGATGGGCACTTAGGTTGTTTCCATATCTTGGCTATTGTAAATAATGCTGCAATGAACATAAAGGTGTATATATCTTTTTGAATTAGGTTTTTATTTTTGTATTTTTTAGGTAAATACCCAGAAATGGGATAGCTGGATCATACGGTAGTTCTATTCTTAATTTTTTGAGGAATCTCCATACTGCTTTCCAAAGTGGCTGCACCAATTTACATTCCCATCAACAGTGCACGAAAGTTCCCTTTTCTCCTCGTGGTCGCCAACATTTTTTATTTTTTCCCTTTTCGATAACAGGTGTTCTAACAGGTGTGAAGTGATATGCCATTCTGGTTTTGGTTTGCATTTCCCTAACAATTAGTGATGTTGACTATCTTTTCATGTGTCTGTTGTTCATCTGTATGTCTTCTTTGGAAAAATGTCTCTTTAGCTTTTCTACCCATTTTTAATTGGGTTGTTTTTTGTTGTTGTTGAGTTATACTAATTCTTTATATATTTTGGATATTAACTGCTTATTATATATATCATTTACAAATATCGTCTCCCATTCAGTAGGTTGTCTTTTCATTTTGCTGTTGGTTTCCCCCTTTGTTGTTGGCATTTCTCATATGTGTGTTAAGATATAACATCTACCTGGAGTGCCTGTTTCTCTCCCTTCTTAGTCTCTACCTACTGAATTTCTGCCTATATTCATGGCCAGTTCTGAAACAGGTCCCCAATGAGTTATATATATATATATTTAAATCTCTTGGTTCTTGAAACTTTTTGGATTTTGGCATTGTGGATCAGGTTTACGGTTGTGGAGAAGGCTCCGCTGACAACTCTTGCCAGAGGATATTTCCCCCTGATGAATTACTAAGGCACTAGGTTAGTAATACCACCACTTACCTATTAGACAATAAGCTCTTTGAGAGTGAAAATAAGTGTTATACATTCTACACCACTGAAAACAGAGTTTAGAAATGACTTAACCTACTCTTCATTATCCCTTATGATTAGATATCTGAGTTTGAAACACTTGTCTCAACTAAATGGCAAGAATTATTTTCCCCATCAGCCATATATTAAATCTTGCTTAAAAGGAAAAGATTAGCAAACAATTACTGAATATAAGAAGAATAAAATTCAACTCTTTTGGGCTTCCCTGGTGGCGCAGTGGTTGAGAGTCCGCCTGCCGATGCAGGGGACATGGGTTCGTGCCCCAGTCCGGGAAGATCCCACATGCCATGGAGCGGCTGGGCCCGTGAGCCATGGCCGCTGAGCCTGCGCGTCCGGAGCCTGTGCTCCGCAACGGGAGAGGCCACAACAGTGAGAGGCCCACGTACCACAAAAAAAAAAAAAAAATTCAACCCTTTAAAAATAACTGTATCAAGGGAACAATGTGCTTGAAATTCTCCCTCTTGCAACATAATTTTAAGAGAAAAAAAATCTTGAAGATGGCTGAGTGATTTTGAATTAAAATATATACTATAGAAATCTACCATAGTTACTAATCACATTTAAGATGAGCTGATTTTAGTGCAGTTTTTTCTACTTAAAAACCCACAGTGATCTTGCGTGTACACTCTGTGTGCAGGAAGAAGACCCAATGCAGCCGAAAATAAAAATAAATAAATAAATAAATTTATAAAAAGAAAACACAGACCACAAAAAAAAAAAGTATGGAAAACAAAGGAAACCATGATGAAGCATAAAAAACAAAACAAAAACAAAAAAAAACCCGGGCTTCGCTAGGAGCCCCGTTCAGCCATGGCCTTTTCCATTCAAGTGAAACATTGCAGAGAAGTTAATCCAGTTCATATCTTCAGGAAAGGAAGTTATTAACTCAAGTAAACATTCAGTTTCAAACTTATAATGAAGAGTCACTCTGTGCTTAATTTGGGTTTCAAGTCCTATAAGACAATATAAGTTTAAGTCATTACATGATTTAAATGTAGAGCTGTGCTCTTTAAACTTCCTTCATTATTAATAGTAGAACTTCCTTTTTTTTTTCCCAATACAAATTCACATGGCAGTCCAATATATAAAATAATATATGTGGGATTTTTCTGGTTGACACAGGTACCAATAGAGGTAGGAGGGTCCGGGGCCTTCAGGTACCAATAGAGGTAGGAGGGTCCGGGGCCCTCAGTATTATCCTCAGAGCCCCCCTGAGAAACACCAGGATCCAAGAAATAGACTTTGCAAAGCACTGCGCCAGAAGGACTCAACTATCCTTTGGCTTTCCTATTTAAGTAAATTAACTTTTTTCCTATTAAAAAATTAAATTTGTAACTTAATGTAGTTAATGGAAAGAGTCCTCTCCATCCCCCACATCCCATATGCAGTGCATCAGCAAATGCTGTCAGCTCCACCTCAAGATGTATTCAGTACCTGCCTGGTCACTACTTGCCACCCCTGTCTGCTCTGAAGAAAACGTTTATAAAAATGCAAATCAGACCTTGTCTGGCCTTTGCTCAAGAAAGACCATCTGATGGCTTCCTTTTTCACTCAACGTATAAACCAAAATTCTATAAACTACCCAAGCCTCTCCGACTTCGCTCCTATCATTCTCCCCTAGCCCACCCGACTTCAGCCACTCCTGGAACATACCAATCCCCTCCTGCCTCATAGTCTGCACTTGCTACTCCTCCTAGCTGGACTCCCTCCCCACAGACATTATCTTATCCTGATTCTTCTCTCCCTTTTGATCTTTCTCGAAAACTCACTTCATTGGAAAAGCATTCTCTGACCCCCTCCCCATATAAAATAGTAACTCCTCCCCTCTGCCCTTCCCCCCTTCCCCTGCTGTACTGTTTTCCATGATAATTCTTACCGCCTGACACGTTGTGTTTGATGATCTATTTGTATATACAATTCCCATCCTTACTCTCCTACTAGTTAACAGAATTTTGTCTGTGCTGTTCATTCCATCTCTAGTATCTAGAACAGTGATTGACATAGGAGCTCAGTAAGTACTTATTTAAAGAACAAATGAGTCATATACATTTATTTTTGTATCCCCACTTACAGTTTTTTTTTTTTTTTTTTTTTTTTTTTTTTTGCGGTAGGCGGGCCTCTCACTGCTGTGGCCTCTCCCGTTGCGGAGCACAGGCTCCGGACGCGCAGGCTCAGCGGCCATGGCTCACGGGCCCAGCCACTCCGCGGCATGTGGGATCCTCCCGGACCGGGGCACGAACCCGTGTCCCCTGCATCGGCAGGTGGGCTCTCAACCACTGCGCCACCAGGGAAGCCCCCCCCTTACAGATTTTAATGATTGTGTAATTCCATCAAGGGAATGAACTGCTCATTATGTTCTCAACCATCCTCCATCCTCTACTCTTGGATTTTAGGTTGTTTACTTTCTCTCTTCTCTCTCTCTCAATAAAAAACACTGCACTGGACGTGTATCCAGTTTATTAGGGAGAGGATTTCCATCAACACCTGAAAACCACCCACATTGCTGTCCCTAGTTCACCACTATGGTGATCACCCCTCTCAGCCTGCCATCAGCCTGAATTACTTAACGTAGTCTGCACCCAGCTTGCATCTTCTTTTCCACTTGCCCCCAATCCTGTTGTCAGCAACACTATCATTCAGTCCCCTTGACTTCATGTTTCACAACTTCATTCCTCCATCTCATCATCAGTTCTAACGCAGCAAAGCCACACTCTGGAATTACAAAGCAATACCTGGACCTGTTTGCAACCTTTTATCTTTAATGTCTGCCCCGGCATGCACCCCTGACCTGGCTCTCTGGACTCCCCAGTGCCCTGTCTCAGGGCTATGACGCTCTACGGAGCACAGGAATTACTGTGAGCTATCACTGAATCCACCTAGGCATCAAGGACTAGCTGTATGCTAAATAAAGAAAATGTCTCCCCACATATGCTCTTCTCCATATTTTAATATATATCAATGTTGTTTACGTATTTTATATCAATGTGATTTAAGACAAACAAATTTACTTAACAGTTACATGGGAGCTTTGGTTCACTATATACAGTTAATCAGTTTAAAAGTTGCAGTCTCTCCAGACTACAGAATGCTGGAACCACTGCTCAAGGTCCAGCTTAATGTTCAGGGTCATCAGCTCCTGACAGCCACAAGTGACTCACAGCCAGCCATGCTAGCTGGGCTCTATCTCAGCCATCTCCTAAACAGTACATAGAACTGTGGCCTTAAGAATTTAGCCCAAAGGTTCTGATGTAGTCATCTACATATCTGCTAAATCACAAGTCTGAAGCATGACTTCTGGGAGACTGATAAACTAGAACTTCTCTGGGCACATCACTTATCATCTCTAACCCTGCCGTTGGTTCCTCTGTAAAAAGGAGATAACGCTGTTATTACCAAGCCCCACAGGCGCTCGGGGCAGTGAGCGGCAGAGTCTGCACACAATAAACGCTAGCTTACAATTTTACTATGGTTGCTGTTTCTGATGATGATCACTTGTTACTAAATCTGATCCAGCCAAATTCCTCTTCATTCCACCATATTTTAGGCCCTGATTAATTTATTCGAGAACCTAGTTCTTAGAGACACTTATCAGATTATCCATTCTAAAAGTATACGTGGGGTGAACACTGTGAGAATGGAAAGCCGATCCAGAGACACGGTCACTCTGCTCATGCAGCAAAAGCTGAAGCCTACAGAGACTGCGGCGCGTCACACGTCACTTACCAACGTTAGGTCTAGTGAGCCCCTGCTCAGACTCACTGGAAGAGCGAAAGAATTTCAAGTGGGGCTTTAAACCATGGATTAAATTCTGACGACTCCTACAGTGATTATAATCACCTGGAGAAAGTTGAGAGTTCTTTCTTTACAAAGAGATATAGATATATATATATAAATATACCAAGTTTTCTAAACTCAGAAGCAGCTTCAATCATTTTAAAAACAAGGCGAGGCTATAAAATCAGTCACAAATTCTGTGCAACAGAAAACTGTAGAGCTTTAAGACAAATCTTAAAGAATGGTAAATTTATAAGATGTAGAAAATCTGATGTTTGAGGATAAAAGCTGGGTGTATTTCTGGATAGAAAGAGACATGAAATCTCTTATATGAAAAGTTTATAAAGTACACCTAATACTTTTCTTTTTCCTTTATAACTTGGCATTATTTTAGAAATGCTTAGTCATTCTGCAACCATTAGAAGCATGAATTGTGGCTGTTATGACTAGTGATGTGAATAAAACAATAAATCTGTTCTAAAATGGGTCAAACAGAGCCATGAAATGGCATGAGACTGAATAGGATGATATAACGACTTCTCAGCATTGTTCACTTTACTCCATTATAGAAGGACAAGTTCGGCAAACAGGTATACAGTGTCTGGCTATGGAGGAACAGAGCACAGTTGAGATAAATTCCAGTGCAGATGATGACTTACTGGAGGCGCTGTCAATGCTGCTGATGCTGTCTGTGCTGCGTAGGTGGTGTCTGTGCAGCTGCCTGTAGAGGCTGAATCTGGAGAACTTTCTGGGCTTTCCTATTCCTTTCAGTTTTGAATCTGCATCATCAACAGTCTTCAGGACAGGCAGATTTTTGTTAGATTCGTTTTTATCTTTGAGGCATAAGGATTCCATAGACTCTGTTGTTTCAGCCTGAGAAAATTATTTAAAAAACAAGAAAAAGAAAGAGAAGAAAAGAAACTGCATAAGATAAGCTGCGCTGTGGCCTTTTAATTCCAGTTTAAAGTTTACACATGACGGAGGCTCCCTAAGAGACACACAATAGTATGTGTGAGGTCAGCCACAGGGCAGTGGGCGATCCTTGTGAGCTGTTTAAATACTTCCAAAGGGATACCAGGAAGTCCATTATAGTTCCTCTTTCACTGGGCCAGAAGTTTCATGCCAATTAACTTTTTGGTTTCCATTACAATTACATGAGTTATACTCACTGTTGAGCTACTGAACTTCTTCTGATAAATATTAAGTAAGCGATGCTTTTTCTGTCAATTACTTTCCCCGTTACCTTTTCACTAAATCTCTGTTTTCCCAGAAAAGTCACCAACATGGACAGCAGTAAAATAAGATGGAGCCCATCAAACTTTTTAATAAGCACATTGATATTCTGGCAACCATTCGCGTTGAAATAACAAGCCACAAATATAGGCATATAGAGACTTTGGCAGCTCTTGATCTGAAAGATACTTTGAGAAGTTATTAACCTCCTGCTTTCAAACAGAATTCCCTGAGTGACTCCAGACTGACCTATCCTAGTTTTGCATGTTTGTAAGAAGGAAGATTTCCAAAACCTCGGCAGCTAACTGTAATAAGGTTGCTTCTTTAACTTCAAGTCCAATTTTGCCGCACATTTTTGTTTATGAACTTTTTTCCCAAATAGGAACTAAATCTTTAATTTAAATGGAAAGCAAAGGAACGGACTATGAGATAGCAAATGCTCTATCAGGTCTGTTTTCTCTTCTTACAAGAGAAGAAACTGAGATTAACAGATGCATAGTTACAGACTCACTAAGTGGTATCTGAAACCAGGTCTGTGTTGGACTCAATGTTCTCTACCTCTCCAGGGATAGGCCACCTCTCATTCAATCCATCAGTCAACCAATCACACTATTAATACACACTTATACAAACTGTGTCCCTTATATGCAGTTCCATAAAGGTGAAATTTACTAACTGTGAGGGAAACCAGAGAAGGTGCCCCGATGACGCGCTTCACGCTGCCCACGTCCGTGAGTCTGTGTTCGTTGTCATCCCACCTTCCATAGGCCAGGTCAATCCCACCCACAAAGGCAACCGACTGGTCGATGATGATGAGTTTCTCGTGATGAGCCCACAGATATACACTGGATGACACATGATCTGGGTGCCTCATCACCTTGAGAGGAAAAAAACCACACACGTAATATGCTTTCTAAAATGTCTTTCATATTATAATAAAATAGGTCTGTTTACTCCCCTGAACAACATTGCCTACAATTCAAATGCTAAAATGTGCTATCTATACATCAAAGAAAATCCCCAAACTTCTAATTTTATCCTCAGTATTTAGCAGAGTATTTATTTATTTTATCCTCAGTATTTATCCCTGGATACTTTTCAAAACTCCCCTGACCACCCTGGACCCCTCACATATGGGGGAAGCTGCCCTTTAGCTTGAAATCTGGCCACATATTTCAATAAAAGCCAGTTCAATGGAATAGCAGATTTCCTTTTCCCCCAAAAGGGTTATGTTATATGTTATATAAAAAACACTGAAACTTTTTAGCCTACATCTCTCCCTGACAAAATTTTTTAAGAAGTATATTGATATTTTGGCAGTTATTAAGTTGAACTAGTAATCATATTGATATAGGGATATAGATGTTTGGGCAGCTCTTGATTTTAAAGGTAATTTAAGAAGTTATTAACCTCCTGGTTTCAAACGGAATTCTCTCTTAAATAATCCCAGACTGACCTATTTTTGTATGTCTTTAACTAGAAACATTCCAAAAACTTTGGAGGCAACTTTATTTTTTAATAACATGTTTTTATTGTGGTAAAATACACATAACATAAAATTTACCATATTAACCTTTTTAAGTGTACAGTTCAGTGGTGTTAAGCATATTCATATAGTGCAACCATCACCACTATCCATCACCAGAACTTTTTATTTTGCAAAACTGGAACTCTATACCTATTAAACAAAAACTCCCTGTTCCCTCCTCCTCACAAAATCCGGCAACTACCATCTACTTTCTGTCTCTATGAATTTGACCACTCTAGGTCTCTCATGTAAATGGAATCACACAATATCTGTCTTTATGTCTGGCTTCTTTTACTTAGAATAATGTCTTCAAGGTTCATCCATGTTTTAACACATGTCAGAATTTCCTTCCTTTTTAAGACTGAAAAATATTCCATTTTATGTATATACCAATCCATTATTGAGAGTGTGATATTAAAGTGTCCAACTATTATTATAGAACTGCTTTATTTCACCCTTCAATTCTTTCAATGTTTGCTTCATATATTTTGATGGTCAGTATTAGGTATGTAAATGTTTATAATTATTACATTTTCTTGCTGCCTTGAACCTTCTATTAATATATAATATCCTTCTTTATCTATTGTAAACTTTATTGATTTAAAGTCTATTTTGTCCAATATTAGTATAGCCACTCCTGCTCTCTTTTGGTTATTATTTACATGGAATATCTTTTTTTAATCAGGTGAAATATATAATCATTATATACTTTAAGCCTGCTGAAGATTAATTCATTGTCTTGATGTAGCTCAGTGACTGGGCGACAATATTTACTGATAGGCTTCAGGTCTTTGGTAAAATATCAAAAGGCTTTTTTTCAAATTGCTTATCATGCTTATTCACTTTACTAGTACTGTATACAAAGTGCTTTTAAGGAGAGCACTTTAAATCCTAAAGGAGCTCTCTTTGTTGCTATCAGTGTTCAAGGGATATCCCAGGGAGATCACATTTAAGAGGTTCCAGGATAACCTTAATGAGGAGTATAGAAACCTGACAAGGCTCTTAAAACAACTCTAGGAAGAATGTTCTTGGCTAAATTATCAGGGTAAGAGAAGCAGAAATGAGAACTCTGCTGACTCCATCAAGATCAGAAGTATAAGAAAGTATAATTATTTTATTTCTGAGAAGTTCACAATATTATTGATTCAAAATATACATTAGGGAATTCTAAAGATTACCACTGCTCAAAGTAAAATGTATCTGAAAAACTACAGAATAATAAAGAAGAAACATTGTTAAGCAAGATGACCTGAATACCTTTATGTTGGGGTGTAGATGCATCAAAGTCCTCTTGCTGTATTCACTATTGATTCCAAGAGCAAGTTCCACCTCTTTGTAGAGCATAATGAAGATACGCACCCCCTGTTGCTGTCACAAGAAAAAACACAAGGAGGAATAAGAATTTCTGGAGGTAGGTTATGATTTTCTTTTTCTTCTTCATTTCTGGGGCATTGTACTTTCTAAAAATTTTTTCTATAAACAAGTATAATAAAATATTTAATGAAAAGTGCAATACAAGAAGGTGAAACATAAGTGTATATTAAGACACAAATATAAAAAAATAAAAATTTATCTCCCTTCCATTCTATGATTTGTCATACTGAGACAGTCAGTATTTGACTAATTATAGCCAGAAAGTTGAAATTGCAACTTGAAATACTAAAAGTATCTGATAGTCTTACAACTTTGAACATCTCAGAACACTTGACCTTGAGGAGAGTTTTGACCTGATTCATGTTACAGGATTAGGATCTTCTGCTTGTCTTTATTATACCACAAAGAATTGAAATAACAGTGTTTTTAAAACTCTGATGCAATAAATTATGCTAAACATGCCTTAAATGTTTCTGGGGGTATTTTCATAGAGTTTTTCTTTATTAAAAATTATTTCAGTGGAAAAAACATGTCTCAGTCTTCAGAGGTGAATGTATTGGTTCATACTCTTAACCCATAATTAAATCATTAATGTCTATTTCACCACTGAAATGACTTCTTCAGAAGTCAGCTTCTCTAACATTCAAAAATCCCCGAGTTTTAGCAGCAGCACAGAAATTAACATTGATCCATCCTTAGACCTTGGACCTAAAAGAAAGTAGACAAGGCCGTTGTGAAGGTCAAATTAAATCAAAATTGCCTCATAAACTTTAATATGCTATACAAATAATATTTATTCTTAATATTAACCATCAAAGAAATGTCCAACAGCTGGTAGTATAGAAAAGTACTAGTATTTTCTCTCCTAGCTCTGGGCGGTGACAAGGTTTTAGCTTATGATAAATTGCCTGACACATGAATGTCCTCCCCCATCCCTGTCCACTTACACAGTTCGGCCACCAACATATAGTTCCTCCAGGAAACTCTATCTTATTTACCCCCACTTCTTATATCACTTTTTTACTTTTTAGGTTTGCATCCTCAGTGTTGCCGTGCAGTTTGCAACATTTTAATTTGCATTTACTGTACCCAGCAGCTCTGAAAGCATCCTGCCACATATTACATGCATATTGAGTACTGTAGCTACACCTAGGCATTTAATATCCTACAGATTTAAGGCAAGAAGTTTTCCATAATCCTTTCTAGAGTATTTGAGATGCAGGCGTATCTAATAAACTAGAGTGAATAATTCAGTTACAGTTTAAATGTAGTCCATGGTAATTAGGTATTGTTCATAATGGACATTTGAGTCACAAATTTAAGAAGCCTTACTGGTTGAACACATCTAATTTATAACAACTGGATATTTTTGCAATGCTATAAAAATGTGAAATAACATAAGAGTTAATATTTTTAGGCTGCAAGATGTAAAATCTTGGAGTAAACCAAACATATATACAGTTCCCCAATGTTGTTCTGCCAATAAAAAGCATATTTTGGCCCCTAAATCCTTATAATAACACATCACTTCAAAATACTAACTCTATCTTACTTGGTGTTAGTAATATCTGAGAAGTGTGCATATTTTTGAAGGGATACACTAGATTTACATTCTGGGCTGCATTAAAGAAATCTGAGTACTAAGAGAAGACCCATTCTTGCTCTGAAAAAAAACAGGATTAAAAATACGTATGTCGGGGGCTTCCCTGGTGGCACAGTGGTTGAGAGTCCGCCTGCCGATGCAGGGGACACGGGTTCGTGCCCCAGTCTGGGAAGATCCCACATGCCACGGAGCGGCTGGGCCCGTGAGCCATGGCTGCTGAGCCTGCGCGTCCGAAGCCTGTGCTCCGCAACGGGAGAGGCCACGGCAGTGAAAGGCCTGCGTACCGCAAAAAAAAAAAGTCATTTTATTTCTCTGGTTAACAGCTGACTTTTGGAACTTGCTTGTTATTTATTATATTATGCAACTATTGTTGTAATCAAGTACATAAGTACAGACTTGAGTAAAGAAATAAGGAAGTGAAAGTGCAGGCAGGAAGTGAACAGATTAATTTCTAATGATCTGGTCAGTGAGCACTCTAAATGAAAACTAGAACATTATTTTATTTTTCTCCCCTACTATTCAGATTTACTTTGCTATTTGAATATTTTAGGATTCAGCACTGAATAGCAGTTTAAAAAAATAGCCTCCCGTTGAATGACTTAATATAAAGTTTAAGACCCCCAATTTCAACCTAAATTATAGAACGTTACACCTGACATCTTTCATCACAGTTCATTTGTTTTAAATGGATGAAATTCTACTTCTTAGGCTTATGAGATTATTACCCATGAAGTACAGTAATTGAAAATTAGGAACTGGCCTGAATCTTACAATTTTCCATTTATCTGCATAACTAATGGATTTTTTAAATAACAGAGATTTTTAATGCTAATGGATTATAGCATTATCCTCCATCTATTAATACCTGACATTTTCTTCTATACTGTGTCTTTTCACATTGAAATAAATAACTCTGTAGGAAATAGGATAGAGACTTTTAAGCATTTTAGCTTAAATAGAAATGACTAATAAGGAAGTAATTAAATATAAGAAGTTCATTTTTATGTAGTCTGGTTTACAATTATTTACTTATGTCCATGCCCACAATAAACAGTTAATGAGTGACAAGATTCCTGTGATAATAAAGCAATAAATTCCTCTTCTTTTGGTCAAGGCATTACAACACTGCCATAAACTCTAAACTATAAAGGGCAAAGCAAAATACTTCCTATGGGAATGAAGGCATTTGTTGGGCCATAATAGTGCAGACTTATACAAAATATGGGAAATATTTGTGCAAAATGAAAGCCTAATTACAAAAAAAAGGACTGATGTTAATTCTGTGATTTCAAAAATACACTTTTGAAGTATCCGGTGTTTTACCAATGCCTTTTAGTGACCCCAGGGGAAATTACTTTTTGCTCAGAAGAAAAGTATTAATAGGAGAAGTAGGAAAACAAATAGCCTGGACTTGACTGTGCTTCTTACGTTTGTATGCCATGTTTCTTATCTCTGCTGCAGTCAACTAACCCAAGGATTCCACAGAATAAACTTTATGACACCTGAGTTTAAAAAGATAAAAGTTCTATCCTCTTTTCTAATTAGTTTTTAAGCAAGTAGAACAGATATAATACTATTAACAGCAGGAATTTTTAGGTGCTTTACACATACAAATGCATGTGAAGAAAATGAAAAATAAACATCTTTTATAGTTGAAATCAAGAGACTTTGCTTCTGAGCCAGCTTTTTCTCTGATTGTTCAAGCACTGTGGTCAAATATTTTCTAAATGTAGCTAAGTTTGTCCATTGCCTTAAGATAGCTTAGCTAACACATCTCCAGGATCATCACTTGTCAAGAGCTTCCCCAGTGGAGGGGGGGATGGGAGGTGGAGGAGGTGTGCGATATTTTAGGAACATGCAAAGTAAAGGATAAAAAAAAATCGTATCCTCACCATTTAAATGCAAGCAGCACTGGGATGTAAGAGCACATGTGCTCATGCGCCTTTTTTAAAAACCAGTTTTGTTCAAAGCACAGTCCTTAAGGTTGAAGATCCCTTCCCTCCTTCCCTGCCATGCCCTTCTAGCCCACCATTTTGGTAAGATTCCCTTTGATTTTTCTCTGCAGTGATGTGATTATTCATCTCATTTGACAAACCTGGACATCTTTCCCTCCTGTTGGTCACTGACTGCAACTCTAGAATGTGCCTTGTGACCCAGGACAGAAAGAAATTAACCTGACGACAAAATCCTCCCTGAGAACCTAGGTTCTGTTAAGTCTCCAGGGGACTGCACTTGAAGAATCTTTTGGTGCAAGTCTCATCAGAAATATCACATATTTCTAAGGTTAAAATATACAAATTGATACAGGGATGCAGTTATGATAACTATGATGCAACTTATCTCACCTCTTAGTGCAATAAATGCAGAACTGTGAAAACCCTGGGATGCTGCTTTGAGTTAAAGCAGTCTGCCTCTCAACATTGGCTTACACTATTTTAAATGATGACATTGCATATCAGAAGGTCAAAGAAACAGGAAAATATCAACTTGGCTATTACCAGAGAAACAAAATATTGTATTTTCCCCCTAAGAAACATCCATTAAAAGAAATGTTTGCCTATATGTTGGCTATAAAGCAGAGACACTAAATTTCTCCCCAAAGATCTACACAATCAGTTAGAAGAAAAAAATAATTCATTTCAATCAACCTTGCGGACCTCTGGGACCCATTAATGCAAGAATAAATGCTATTTTAAACCCAGTACTTTGTGAAGCTAGTGGCTTTCAGAAACTAAATTATTTATGTGAAGCAGTGTTTATGAGCATATGAAATGTCAATCTGGAATGATCTGAATGTTAAAAATTTAATAATATTTTGTAACTGGATTAAGGAAGAGCAATTCTCTTAAATGTACCACTGAGAAATTAACATTTAATAGTATTACTATTTCCTTAGGAAATTAAAAAAATCATTTCAGGCAATTTAAAAATTACAAGTTTCAAAAAGATGAAATTGAAACAAAGAAAGCACGGTTATCAGGCAGCACTATTTAGCTGGTCATGGTATTCACCTGGTACCTCACAGGATTCATGGGCCATAAAAGCAAAGAGAAGCCATGATAGTGACAGAAAAGGGACCTGGACTGAGGGGAATAAACAAACACACGCCAGCTACCATGAAGTGGAGGACCAGGTCTGCAGGACCTGCCTCCTGAGCCCTGATCTGGCAACTAGCTTTCTGGAGTATACTTAGATGTCCTGTAGGCACCTCACATGCACATGATCTAAAATGTAGCTCTCTGACTCTGGGTTCTTCCCACTTCCTCCTACTACCAGATTCACCGTCCCAACACACCATATTTATCAGATCACCCTTCTTCCATCATACCCCCCCGACAGTGGTTCCCCACTGTCGTCCGTAAAGTGCAAACCACTGGCTTGACTCACAATGCCTCCACATCCCAACGGCCTTTCCAGCTCGATCTCCCATCCTACCTATGCTCACACTCAGGTGTCATCAACTCTGTCACCTTGCTGTGACTGACAAGGCCTTATGAATTCCTGCATCCAGAATGTTTCCCCATCACACTTCCTATACCTAGAAAGCGCTTCTTTTAAAATTTCTGGCCCATACTAAATGCCCTAAGTTCCTCATGTTGTGAGGGGCTTCCACATCAGACCTACCCAATGTTCTCCCTCCTGCTTTGAATCTTGGCACTGTCTCTGTACCCAGCTGACTCTTGTGTAGATTTTTAAGCTCCTTCAGGTCAAGAATCGTGTCTTTTATTTTTGTATATTCCCATGTGATTAGCCAAGTGCCCTGCACGTAAGAGGCATTCAACAAAAACATGTTAATTGAAACCTAAAAGAGTAAAGCATCGGATAAGTTCTGTGAGGAGAGGATTTTCTGTTATGATTGATGATCGCTAGGCAAGGCTGGAAAAACTTATTAGAATGGAGTTTCAGGAGTTTACTTTTAGAGGAGAAATGGGAAAGCTGCCATTTCGCAGAGAGAAACGTGGAGAAAGTTATAGCCCATTCAATATGTAGAAAGATGTTTGGTAAGGCTAGGACTAAGCCCAGGATATGAGTTCTTCAGCAAGCCCTCCATGGGCGGGGATGGAATCCTATTCACACACATGGCATCCTTAGTAATTAGTGTAGTACCAGGCTCAGAGAAGACACAGTAACTGTATGATGGATTATTTAATGAATATGCAAATAATGCTTTTCAAGACCAGAATTTCCAATTTTGTGAATGGAAGTCTGTTGAGACAACAGATTAGACTAGCCTTGAAAATGACGCTGTTTGGCAAAACATGTGTCTGAAATAAAGACAATCAACTTCTTTTGCCTTTAATATCAACAGTGAGGTCTGCCTATACTATCCCCAGATATCCTAAACTAAAGGCATGGGGAAAAGACATTGAAGGAAGGGGGAAAGGTGAGTGGGAAAGGGGTAGTGGAATGTAGAGGATGGAAAAAAAGAAATAAGTGATGGCTGTGATAAATAGAAAATATTGATTCTAACCCCAATTACTTAGGACCTACAAATCTGCTAGAATGTTTAATGACAGAATTCTAAAAGTTAAGACAGTTTCAAATAATAGTAAAAAGGCTACTAGCACTCCCTAATTTGGACATGATTAATAATAAATTGAACTTAATTCAACTATTCTAATTCAACTTAACTTAACTCGGTTGAGGGCCAACCACATAAAATATTTCATTAGAAATATGAATGTAAAGTAGTCATTGGTGAGCCTATACTGCTTCAGTTGTTTACTTTTTATAACAAAAAAAGCACACTCAATGCTCACCCTGGATCTACAGGGTCACACCATTTCACACTATTACCATGAACTGTCCCAAAACTGGAACCACCAATTCTTTATGTCCTTCCATTTGACATGCTTCAACATCAGCTTGACCCCATCTGACTGAAATCATTCTCAGATGACTTCGAATTTTGCTCAAATGACAAAGTAATGAAACATAAATAAATAAAAGTCTATGTTTCATTTCATCATTTATTACTCAATGATGAAATTTTATTACCATTTTTTGCCTAACAAATCAGCTGCCTACAACTGATTAAAAAACAAAAATTAGACTTGGCAATATAATCCATGCTGTGAATTAGGTGAAAATATTTATGATTCACAAGTAATGGGAAAAAAATCAGAACCAAATGAACTTGAAAACAGTAAGTATTCTACTTTTTGTCAAGCTCTAAAGAAAAAAGTTATAAGTGTATATGAAGGGCTTTGGGGAAAAAAAGGCATTTCAGAGGCAATAAACTTTTAAAAAATTACATCAGCATTTGTTAGGAAAGTACATACTGCTTTTCGCTTAAGAATGCAGTCCAATCTCCAACGATTTCCTTCAACCACCGGACGTTTCAGGAAGATTTCTGGACTCAACCTGAAATCACGAAACCAAGATTTCAAGAAACTAAAACAAATATAAAGTTCTGATTGTGTTATAGGAAGCAGAGGCAATTTTAGCTCAAATGTCATCACCATCCTCCACTGTGGCAGGCCATGCAAAGTTCCACTATGAGTCCATGTACAACTTCATATGGGAACAGCAGCCTCTACCCCAAAAAAGTCAATTTCAATTTCTCTATCTTACTCACACATCATACATAGACACACTTGCAGATACTACTGACTGTCCACCTTCTCCTTCCTTGCTGTCAGAGCCCACCTCCCATGACTGAATGTGACTATTCTAAATAATTGCTTTCCCAGACTCCTGTGCAGCTCCAGCACAAAATAACACAATCCTGTACAATGAGATATACGAGGAGGTACACGAGGGGTTAATGGAAAAGTTGTTTCTCTTATGAGAGGAAGAGACACATGCACACACAAAAAAAACCCCAGGAAAAGCGGCTCTAGGATGGATGTTGTATGGGTGCTTAGACAGGTGCCAAATAGAAATTTAAGGGCAAAGCCAGAACCCTGAAATCACTGGATGACTTCACCAACTTTAGTACTGCCTAACTTTACATTTCTCATTCAATGAGACAAATCCTCATTGTTTAAGCCACCTTTAGTTGAGCATTCTAGCAACCTAGGCCAAAAGTGTTCTAATAGATAAACATGAACACTGACTTCCTATACCAAGCAGTGGCCATGGAAACCTGGGGCTTTCTGAGCAGGGAAGAAGGCAGGCTTGCTGATAGATGAACTTTTCCCAGTGTGAGAATGGACCCCTGGGTTCCTCTCCTTAGTAGTGCCACAAGCAGCACAGTACAGGAGTCACTTTTTCCCTTGGGGCTGTGTTCAAAATTACTGCCTGAGTTAAACTGGTAAGTAGTGTACCTCCTCTATAATGGGAAAAACAAACAAAAACAATAAAGAAAATTTCATCCACTGAAATGCTAGACCTGGAGGAGTGGGGTAGACTGTGTAAGGATCAAAGCCTTACAGAATACTAGCGTGGAATATTGGCTTAGCCAGGGAGTCTTCTAAGCATGTGAAAACAACAGGGTTTTAAGGAGCTAAAGAGACTAAAAGAAATAATTTTACGCTCTGTGTCATTCAGTTAAAGAAAATAAAAACCCAGAGAAAAAAGTGTCTAAAGAAACTCATATTGGGTAGATAAATATGAAAACAGACAAATAGAAGGTGTACAGTATAAATATTAACATATTTAGTTTAGAATAGGAAACAACTCAAACAAACAAAAAAAATGCAGCAACTGATAGGGAAAGATCTAAGCTGAATTAAAAACAGATCTGTTTTAAATAGAAAAGTGTGTCATTGGGCACTGCTAGTTCACTGAAAGTAGGACATACCCAACAACATATATACACTTGTAATTTTTGATGTACACATTAATTATGGGATCAGAGGGCTTCAGTTTTGGGGTCATTTTCAGGTCTATACTCTGCAATTAAGCCTTCATCATCTTTTTTTTTAAATCTAAAAGCATTGTGTACCCTGTATGCAGAGTATTCTATTAAATGCTTTGGAGAATCTTAAGCAGGCTCTCAAGGAGACCTGGATTTTGAGGATAATACATGAAAAGATAAAAATAGTCATGCTATAAAAACTGAAAGTGTAAACAAAGGCAAGGAGCGAATAGCTATGACCCACAAGCATCATTATGTCAAGATCTTTACTAAGTAATTATTAGCTAAGCAAAATTCAAAAGAATTGTGTAATACTACATATCATTGAGTTTAGGACACCAATGACTGTAAGATGCATCATTACTGTGTGTATCACTAAGAAAGAAAAAATAATGACAGCTATAACTATAAGATGTTATTGAGTGTATGATGTATTACGACTTCAGAGATATTGAAATGTGCTTCTAAGTAAATGCTCCTTTTAGAAGATTTTATAGCTGCAAATGCTTGTATGAGAAAAAAAAAGCTTAAAATCGATGATCAGAGCTTCCATCTTAAGAAGACAGAATAAAAGAATAAATTAAGAAAAAGTAAGAAGGATGGGAATAATAGATAAGAATGGAACTCAATGCAATATAAAACAGAACAACAGTAGACAAAACTCAATGAAACCAAAATCTAGCTCTTTGAAAAGTTTAATAAAATTGACAAACTAGCTAGATTGAAACAGAAAAAAGGAGTTTGACTATTTTAGATTTCTTACTTAAGTGGGAAGAAATAATATCAATCCTACCCAAACTCTTTCAGGAAACAAAGGCAGGGGAAATACCATCTCATACAATGAGGCTAGCATTATCTTAATACCAAAACCAAACAAAGACAATCCAAGAAAAGAAAAAAATTAAGTACAATATTCCTTATGATCATAGAGGTAAAAATCTTTACCAAAACATCACAACTTATAAAAAGGATAACAAATCATGACAAAGTGGGGTTATTTCTAAGAATGCAAGGTTAGTTTAACAGTTGAAAATCAATCAATGCAATTCAGCACATTAACAGAAAAAAAGAAAAAAATGGTCATTTCAATACATGCAGAAAAGTCTTGACAAAATTCAATACCCATTCAGAATAAAAACTCTCAATACATTATAAATAGGAAGGAATTTCCTCAAAGTAATAAAAGGCACCTATTAAAAAAATCTACCTAAAGCATATAATAAAAGACTGAAAGCTTTTCTTCTAAGACTGAGAACAAGAAAGTTGTCTGTTCTCATCACTTCTATTCAACATTTTACTGATGATGCTAGCCAGTGCAATAAGGAAAAAAAAGAAAGAAAAAGAAAATAAGAAATAGAAGGCATGCAGATTATGAAGGAAAAAGGAAAACTGTCATTATTCACACATCACATGATCATCTATGGGACAAATCCTAGGGCATCTACAAAAAAGCTATTCACACTAGTAAGTGAACTAAGCAAGATTGCAGCAAATAAGATCAATATAAAAAATCAACTGCATTTCCATATGCTGGCAGTAAACAATTGGAACATGAATTTTTAAAAATATCATTTACAATAACATAAAAAAACACGAATTATTTAGTGATAAGTGCAAGACCTGTATATGGAAAGTACAAAACACTAATGAGAAAATTTAAATAAGATCTAAAAAAATGGAGGGATATACAGTGTTTATGAATTGGAAGACTCAATACTGAGAAAGAAGAAAAAATTTGACATACTGTCTAACCAGTGGTGATTTTACCATTCTTTCCCCTCTGATTTCTCAGTTGGGAGGGACAACCTGGAAATGGGCATTGGCACTGGTAGAGAGAGCCTCAGAAGTCCTCTAGCTCAGGCTTGAGGAGGAAGAGTGGGATTTCCTGACAGTGATAGTGGTGGCAGGGAGGGACCCACAGGCATCAAAAATGAGGAAATGGAACTTTTCTCTCCAATGGAAGAGCTGTGGTTCCAAGAGGAAAATATAAATATCCATTGCTTGGCTCTGGACACAAAGTGTCATTGAAGAAAGTGTGTGGCAGAGCAGGGTAAATAAAGCCTCTTTCTAACAAGAGGACTAAAAAGGGAAGCCACAGGCAACCCATAAGGAGTGGGTATACCATGGAGAGAGAGGAGCTCAGAAAAGCAATGCTATAAAGTTGTTTATGAATTTCTAGCTCACTCCTAAGCTGCCCATGCATGGGTTTGGTCCTAATATTACGCCAAAGAATTTGAAAACTGAAATAAGAAAGAGACCACTGACCAAATTGGCCACTAGGTGGAGCACATGGGGGGGCAGATCTAAACAGCACTGCAAAGGCTTCGAAAACAAAATTGACATTAAAAACACACAGGTAGAAGACTGGTTGCAACATTCTGCATGAACCCAAATGGGCCAATTTCCTGCTAAAACAAAAATATCAACATTCTCTATAAGATTTAAACAAGACCCAGAGTCATAATATTCAAAACTTCCAGAATACAGAAAAAAATTACTTGGCATACAAAAAAATCAGAAAAATCTCAACTTGCAGGAAAGACATTCAACAAATGCTAATGCCAAAATGACATAAGTGTTGGAATTATTTAATGTAATTCTCTGCCAGATATTATAAAAATGTTTCAACAAGTAAGGGTGAACACTCTTAAAATGAATGGATAGTCAGAAAGTCTCAGCAAAGAAATAAAGATATAAATAAAAACCAAAGAGAAATAAATAGAAATTATCCAATTTGAATAACAAAGAAAAGATTGAAAAAAATGAACAGAGCCTCAGAGACTTGTGGGACAATACTAAAAGACACAATTTATGTCATCAGAGACTCAGAAAAAGAGGAGAAAGAGGGAAATGCAGGAAAAAAGTTTGAAGAAAAAATGGCTGAAAATTTCTCAAATTTGATGAATGATATAAACCTACAGATTCAAGAAGCTCAGTGAACTCCAAACAGGATAAATTCAAATACCATAATCAAACTGCTGAAAACAAAAGGCAGGAAGAAAATGTTGAAAGCACTCAGAAGAAAAACAATGCATTATTATTATTATTTTTTTTGTGGTACACGGGCCTCTCACTGTTGTGGCCTCTCCCATTGCAGAGCACAGGCTCCGGACGCACAGGCTCAGCAGCCATGGCTCACGGGCCCAGCTGCTCCACTGCGTGTGGGATCTTCCCGGACCGGGGCACGAACCCGCGTCCCCTGTATCAGCAGGTGGACTCTCAACCACTGCACCACCAGGGAAGCCCAGCAATGCATTATTTAAGAGGGGAACAATGATTCAAAATGACTGCGAATTTCTCATCAGAAAACATGGAGGCCAGAATGAAGTGGAGCAAATTGTAGCTAGACTGTATAAAGTTCTTCTACAGTTTAGTAATAAGAAAAAAATCCAATAAAAAAAGAAGAAAGGTAAGATTTTAATATGTTTCCAGAAAAGCTAAACAAATGTCCAAAAGTCACGGGAAGATATGCTTAACATGAAAAGACATTGCTAATGCAAATTAAAACCACAGTGAGAGACTACTACATACCCTTTGGAATGACTAACATTAAAAAAGACTAACAGTACCAAGTGCTTGCAATGATGAGGAGGAATGAAACTCTCATACATTAGTAGTACAAGCACTTTGGAAAACAGATTGACAGTTTCTCATGTTAACCATGTATTTAACTCCTAGTATTGATATAATACAGTAACTTGAATCTACTTTCTAAGACAAGGGTTAGCTAACTGTGCTCCATGAGCCAAATCTGGTCCATCGCCTGTTTTATTTAGTATGGCTTATGAGCTAAGAATGGTTGTTACATTTTTAAAGGGTTATTAAACACACACACACACACACACACACACACACATACACACACCCCCCCACACACACACACACAAAGAAGAATATACATCAGAGACTGTATGTATGTGACCTGAAAAGCCTAAAATATTTACTATGTGGCCCTTTACAGAAAAAGTTTGCCAACCCTGTTGAAAGTCAGAGGCTTTTGAACTTTTTGGGTCATAATCCACAGGAATACATTATGAATTTTCATCTATCTACCTACCTATCTATCAGTCTTCTACTGACTACTGAAATAAAAATTTCACAAAATAACCCTTACTGCCACTTAAGTTGCAACTTTCCGTTCTCTTATTTCCTTCCTTTTCTTATGCTATTTCATTATTTAAATAAAATTCTGAACATAACCCACTGAATTCTTTTTTTTAATAAATTTATTTTATTTATTTATTATTTTTGGCTGCGTTGGGTCTTTGTTGCTGAGCACTGGCTTTCTCTAGTTGCAGCGAGCGGGAGCTACTCTTTGTTGCGCTGCATGGGCTTCTCATTGTGGTGGCTTCTCTTGTTGCAGAGCACGGGCTCTAGAGCACAGGCTCAGTAGTTGTGGTGCACGGGCTTAGCTGCTCTGCGGCATGTGGGATCTTCCCGGACCAGGGCTCGAACCCATGTCCCTGCATTGGCAGGAGGATTCTTAACCACTGCGCCACCAGGGAAGCCCAATTCTTTTAATAAATAATTACTAAAGGGCTTCCCTGGTGGCGCAGTGGTTGACAGTCTGCCCACTGATGCAGGGGACACGGGTTCGCGCCCCGGTCCGGGAAGATCCCACATGCCGCGGAGCAGCTGGGCCCGTGAGCCATGGCCACTGAGCCTGAGTGCCCGGAGCCTGTGCTCCACAACGGGAGAGGCCACAACAGTGAGAGGCCTGTGTACCACACACACACAAAAATAATAATTATAATAATAATTACTAAAGAGTCACAACCCACCATTTGAAAAACATAACATTAAGATCAACTTAAATGTGTCTCCTACTTAGAATAGTCTTAGCTTGTGAGCCAGTCCAAATGAAATGTTGAGTTTGTTTTTCACTTTAGAGCCTTTGTCTCCAGCTCAAAGGAGACCTTGTTTCTGTTCCCGTTCCTCTGATAAACTTCCCCTTTAAATATCTTTGTTTATTGTTTTTCTTCTTTTTCTCCAGTTTTACTAATCCAGTCTGTCTCTGGCCTGTTTAATGCACGGACTCAGTACAGACACTGTGGCAGACCCCACCTGCACCCTCACCACCGACAGGCCAGGCAGAGAACCAATCTAGGCAAAGACTCAACACACGTGCTCCAAACATCCCTGCTGACCAGTGGGAATGAGAATCACCATCATCCAGAGGAAAGGTGATCTCAGCCACGCTTTATACATCCATCCTAAGTTAAAGCAATGGACTGGAAGCCACATCTTGGCACCCAACCTCATTCTAGGACTCACTCCAGTGAACACTGGGTAGTTCACAGGTGACGTGAAGTAGCACCAAGCACAGAAAAGACATATAAGACATGTTCTCCTGGTAGATACAGATAAACAAGTGAGGAATGTTCACTAATCCTTACACAGAAACTACCTCTTTTGATACCTTCAACTTCTAGCTAGGATTTACTCTTCACCTTAATTTTCAGATAGTCTGGGCTGTTTAACGAATCATTCTCTCTTCTAACCTGACAGCCTACCTTAGAATTTACCTCTTCAGAAAATGTCTTCTGACTAAATCTACCCAAATCTGATTATGACTTTATCCAGCACCTTAAAAAAATCCAACCTGCACTTAAAAAATGTCAGAGCTAAAAGGGATCTCGCACACCATGCGGTGCAGTCGGCTCCTGGGAGAGGCAGCTCCAGGACATGTGGGCACTAGAGCAGACACGCTGGATCCAAGCCAGCGCCAGCACGTACAGACTGTGTTGCTACGGGCAGTTTCCTAATCGGCCCCACTGAGACTCACTTTTCTCATCTGTAACACAGTCCCTGGCGTTTAGTAAGAATTCAACTAATAGTAGCTACTTACTGTTAATGTTATTCAACTATGCCTTAGAAATGACCCCTTATAAAGGTGAATATGACTTGCCCCAAGTTAGTAATAGTAAGGCCCCTAAGGCGGTCTGAGCAGAGACTCTCTCCATTCCTCTCCTGGACCACAACAATAACTCGCTAGATGGTCTCTATAACCACTGTTCAATTCATCTTCTACACTATAACCAAAATGGTCCCTTTTAGAAAACAAATTTGACTAAAATTCCCATGCTTAAAAATGTTCACTGATTCCCAGTGTTCAAGGGACTGCACTGGAGTTCAAAGGACTCCAGTGTTCAAACAATGCAAACTCTTTAGCAGCTCATCAAGGGCCCTTCACAATTTGGCCCTAACCCGTCTTTTGAATGCTATCTCCACCCACCATCCCAAAGAATGCTATGCTTAAGCTGTTTACGACCTCTACCTTCCTCCAAAATTGCTGTGCTCTCTCACTCCTCTATGCCTTGGTCCTGGTTATCCCTCTGTCAAAAACATTCACTGTCTTCAACTGGACAGCTCCATCACCCAGGACTCAGGCCAGCGTTCTGTCCGTTGAAGCTTCCACAGCTCCTGCAGGCTCAGTCACTGCCCTAATCCATTGTTCTACACATGACTTCCTGACTCTCTACTGTTGCAGGGTAGGGGCTGCTTCTCTTTCATCTTTCTGTACACGTGGCCTTGTTCAGTACCCGTCATAGAGGCTGCTCACTAAATAGCTCTGGAATGAATGAGTGAATAAATTAACAAATGAAAAGATGGATGGTTAAATGAATTAACAAATAAAGAAACTAAGAGCGTCTACGTCCCAGGTTGCTTCTCATTTCACTAAATCTGCCTTTGCTTGCATACTAATTGTTTTACAAACAGATTAACACAGTTTTCACTCATGTATATGATGTCTCTTGAATTAGGTTGGAAACTTCTAAAGGTCATGTGCACCTTCTCACTATGCTTTTCACTCTCTCAGACCCAGATACATCAGGGTTTGATAAAGTTTCTGAATGCTCTCTTTTGCAACATACTTGCACAACAAGTATTTTCTTCCTTGTTATGAGGGAAGTTCCTGCAAAGGTTTTATTTCAAAGAGTGTTGTAATAAGATGTTATCCTAGTGCAGTCACGAGAAAGGAATAACCTCCTGATTTATTTTCTTGCTGACAGCAGAAGAAAAAACATTCAAGGTTCCATCTCTTTAGATGTTTAAATGAGTCTGTATTTTAGTGTTCAGAACCTTCAAAATGTATATTATTTGCTTGTGTAAAACATGAAAATATGGGCTCAGTGGAAATGCTATTTTCAGTCTCTTTCATGTCCCTGTCAAACTTTCAGAAATACTTTTTAAAGGGACATACCTACTACATTAAGCTTGAATCTACTCTCATACGTGTTTAGAAAGTATTCAACCAAAGAGGTAGCTTCTAAGTATGAAACTTTCTTTTATTCCTGGTAACTGACAGAAGAGACGAAATTTGGCAAGAATATAAAGGGCAAGATTAAGGTCCTCCATAAACATGAGAATAAGCAGGTTCTCAGACATGCTGACTATCACACACCCTATCTATTGAATCTAGAGCAATCGTTCTCAACCAAGAGGGACTGTGCCCTGCCAGGGGACATGTGATGACAGCTGAAGACATTTTGGTTATCACAACTGGGAGCTTGCTAATGGCATCTAGTGGATAAAAGCCAGGGATACTGATGGTTCTAAACATCCTACAACGCACAGAACAACACCCCCATAATAAAGAATTATCTGGCCCCAAAGGTCAATAGTGCCAATTGGGAAAGCATGCCCTAGAATTATAGATTTCCTCATCACTGAGGCAAAACAGTAGAAGAAGATGCGTTCACATTCCTAATTACTCTCCCCTCCCTGAAAAACCTAGAATTAGGAGGAAATGAATTATGAAGGTATTTTCATAGTTCAGTACAAGAGAGCATTTGGAAGGAAACAGGATAGGGAAAAACGGGGCATTTCAAGCAACTAAGTTCTTAGAAGAAAAACATATTTAAGACATTTTCATTTCCATTGTAGCAAATGTTAGCATCTGCAATGGGTTTTAACTATCCGGGCAGATGGATAATTGGAACTAAAGTCAGACTACAAAGCCTACACCCACTCCAGGAGGAAAATTTCCCAAGAGCTAAATGAGTTTTAGGTACAAGACTTTCAGTGGCTTTAATAAACATAATAACTCTCATGGATGATTTTAAAGGGGATTAGAAAGTTGAAACATGATGCATCTCCAAAAAAGCTAACCATTACAATGGATATTTTAATAGAATAGGCAAATGGGAATATTCTAATTTCAAAGGGACAATTCAGAGGAAGCATATTCATTGGACCTCATGACAGACATAACCAGATGAGAAAAGATACCCAGGGAAGATTATTTTCCATTACCTCTACACCTATATTTGCATTGCAAAATAATCTTTACTAAAATGAATACGGGTTATCTGCTTCCAAATGGAAAGACAAAAACAAAACTGTTCAAACTAAATATTTTAAGAATATATATGGGTGCCAGGTTTTTTGAAAAGACCTTTTAGTGGAGGCTACTACAATTAATTAGTTGAGACTTTGGCCAAACCATCTGTGAGTACTGCTGTCTTTCCTAATGTACAATTCTACAACAGCACAACACTGTTCTATATTCCTAAACATAGAGACCTCCAAACAAACTCCCCAGGGACAAATACTAACCACCAATCTGTGATAAAAATCTCTTCTTTGGCCTCTTCCATTGCATTTGCCACATCTTCAAAATATCCTTTGGCGTTAACATACCTGAAAGACAAGTTTTCTGTTTCATTTTTTGAACAAAACAAACAAACAAAAAGGAATTTATCGTATGGCAAAAGAGAAGATGGAAGCCACTGCCTAGAGTTTCTACAAAACCACCAGTTTACTTTGTATAACTGGAAACAAGGATTGAAAACACCTTCTATCTGCTACGTAGGAAGTACAATAAGTAGACAGAAGTAGGCAACCTGATTCTTTTCTGCTGAGAGAATAATGCATTGATTGGTCTTATCATCATATGGGGTCAGATGAATTCTCCCATCCTGTTGAACTCACACACAGTTGTTCTTCTGAGACTGAAAGCAGACCAGCTTCTAATCCATGGGTAGAAAAGCATGCTAAGCAGGATTTCATTTAAAAGAATTACCTGGCAAGTAAATTCTCTTTCTTAAATTATGGCTAATGACTTAAATAAACTTTCCATTTGTATCATTAAGAAAATGTATGAAATTAACTTTTTAAATCAAACTTCAAAATCTAAAGCTAGCTATCTAAAGCTCTCTGTAAAAAATCATAAAAGCAAAAAGTGGAAAACTAAGTGCTGCTCAGGTAGTCCTATAAAGAAAGTCCCTTGTTAAGTATAATGCATAATATCTTTTCACAGCTTCAAAAATTGATTCCAGGTGAATTTAGACCACTACAAGATTAAATGCTATGACTACTGTGATAGTCTTAGAGCAAAAAGATCTTACCATTTAGCTAAAGTGTTCTCTTGGATAGCAGCATAAGACCCAAATCGATGATCTTTGAGAAAGTTGGGGCCATGTTTATGGATGAATTCTTCTATAGCCCCTCCCCACCACCGAGCATGTCTATAGCTGTTGCATTTTAAAATCAGTGTCCTTCAAAGAAAAGCAAAATGTGGAAAAGAATGGTCACTCTGTGTTCTGTCTCTTTAAACAATTTAAGAATTAAACATGTCCCATTTTGTTTTGTTACTGCAGCAAACATAAGTGGAAAATTTTAGGCAAAGAGCACCTTACCTATATCAGAAAAGTAGATTTTTAAACGTTTTTGGCAGGATTTAAAACTATATTCAACATAGTGAAAACAAACCTTCAGGTTACTTATTCCCTCATTCACTTATGCAAACTTGTGTAAAGGCACTTATTACAGGCCTCGAGCTTGCTGTGCTACACTGTGAGGTGGACAACGGAAAAGACATAAGGTGAGGTCCTACATCGAAGTGTTAGAGAGTTGTTGGCTCCTGTAGAGGACGACATAAGGTGAGGTCCTACATCGAAGTGTTAGAGAGTTGTTGGCTCCTGTAGAGGACATTTCCCTTGGGACGGCCTGGTGTCCATTCCCTCAGCCTCCCTTCCCTACTCTGCATCCACCAAAGCCAACAAAATGGCATCTTCCAGCCCCTGATCTCAAAGA
Organism: Stenella coeruleoalba; assembly: GCF_951394435.1. Taxonomy (NCBI): domain Eukaryota; kingdom Metazoa; phylum Chordata; class Mammalia; order Artiodactyla; family Delphinidae; genus Stenella; species Stenella coeruleoalba. The sequence goes on from NC_137150.1 coordinate 50,169,866, forward strand.
TTGGTTCAGGGATGAGGATATTAGCCAATTCCACCCAACAAGTGAGAATAAATGCAAGGACTTGCTCAGAAATGCCAAGAAGAGATTCTTTCACTTCCACTGAACTTGGTTTGAGTGTAAGAGGCAGCCATCTTGCTACCACCAGGGGACCAGCCTGAGGATGGTGCAGATCCCAGGAGACAGAGCTGAGAAAGGCCAGGAAAACGCATCTCAGGGACATAGTTGGAAGCTTGGAATCAGCCATGGTTAACGTGGCTTATTAGTTACTTCTGATGTAACCCAGAATGCACTGGATTTTTCTACTGCCAATGACTAAACTATCCTAAATGGTTACAGATTTATAAGTGCTGAAAAAAAATTCAGAGTAGGAGATCATAAGGAGTTATTACATGACAAATGTCAGAAATGGTGATTACCACCAAGAGGTGGAAATAAGTTATCCAAATTTGAAGTTCAGAGAAAACAAGGTGTTGGAGCCAGTGGTCTCTCTGCCATTTAGGGAGAAACCCACCTCAGTATAAAAGCCCTGTGAGTGAGGAGGGAGAGTTTGCCTTTGGGGGGAAATGCAATGATCCTGATGAGAAGCAGGGGAGGGGCTATATTCACAGACCCCAAAATAATTATTTATAAAGATGAGGGATGTCCAAACATCCTAACATTGATGCTTGGCTTTTGTCTGGGGGGTGGCGAGGGGCGAGGTGAGACGTGGTGGTGCTGGGAGCAGTGAGGCATTCTCCATCGGCCGCCGCAGGGCCGACACAGGACTCTGCGGGCAGGTCAGGAGGCCATGGCAAGTGCCTGGGCTTGAGCCAACATGCTAGTACTACTCCAACTGAGTTGAAATGCCTCTGAAAACCAGTTATGAGAAACAGATATTGTAGAAGAGATAATGACAAACAGCGGTCTTATCACAGGATGTGAGTCAGAGTTAAGAAAAAAAAAAAAACATTTCAAACATGGAGTTAGGAAGAAGAAAGGTGAAGAGGAATTTAAAAATGTGTGAGAAGGGATGGTGAAGAGAACCGTCTTCACAGAACTGAAAGGCTGTATTAGGGAGGGGTTGCTAATAAAGGCAGAGAGATAGAAGGCCTCAGATTGTAAATGGAGGAACTTAGGCTTGTTTGATACAATGAGGAGGACCACTTACACCAGGGAGGAAGCAGATGAAACCTGGATCTGTATGGATTCATTTGGCAAGGGTGTGCAAGTGAGTGAGGATGGGAGATGGAGGTAAGATGGCCAGTAAGTAACTGTTATAGCGACCAATGAGAATTGTGGCCTGATATCTATGGTCCCCCAGAAAACAGGGAAGTACAGTACCAGGAGAGAGGTGGGGGTTTTTTTGTTTGATTGATTGTTTGTTTGTTGGCCGTGCCACGCGGCTTGTGGGATTTTAGTTCCCTGACCAGGTATTGAACCTTGGCCCTGGGCAGTGAGAGCTGAGAGCACAGAGTCCTCACCCCTGGACCACCAGGGATTCCCAGGAGGGAGGTTTATTGGCAGCACCACTACATTTCCAATAACCAATCCTGAACCTTCTATTGTCAGAGATCAGGAAGTTCAGCACTTATTTTCACACACACAAACACACATGCAAACATATTACTGAGTAGCATATTTATATAATATATATATATATTTAATGTCAGTGTGTATAAAGAGAGAAATGTATAAGTATTTATATACATGAGGCTGAACTTCATAGAGACAGATGTATATATAAAGACACGTATATTGTATAACTACAGTCTTCCAGAAACAAACATTTATCAACACACACACACACACACTCGCTAATAAAATCTATAGTAAATGTACAGTTGAGTATCCTTCAAGGTATCTTTCTTAAAATCTGTATGTAAACAGAATTTTTCTAATCAAATCACTTTTTACATGTTTTGTTAATAAAAGGATATCAATTTATAAAGTAAAATTTTACTTTTTAAAAATATGAATTATTACTCCTTATCTGTTTGGTAAATTGGTATTATTGGGTAGTCAATTTTGTTAAAATAGGCATATATTTTATTAAAACAGGCACATAGCAACACATGGGATCCTTTATTCTGACTCGTGTACATATGTAATTCACATCTTAAAAATATACAAAAAGAAAAGTAGTTTCATCACTTTTGATTGAGAATGAGTTCTAAATAACAATTTTCTAACATCTAAATTATTTTACCATCTTCTTCACTTAAGGTTGGGAGAAAAACTCTGCTTTTAGAGAAATCTTTTAAAAATATTTCCAATTTGTACCTTGAAAGATTATCAATTCGGAGTCCATATTTTGTCTCCGTCTCCTTCTTTCCCACCTTAACTCTGAATTCTTTATCTACCAGCAGTACGAAGGCAATAGCACCACTGTCTGGTTTCATATATAGTAAAAAGGAATCTTTTACTATCAACCACCTGTAAGAAGGAAATAAGTATTTTTAAAGTTGTACTGAAATACTGAAACAAAAAGAACAAATTATTATGACACATCTGAAGTAAACACTCTAGCAGACAGTAAACATAATTTTATTTTTTACACAAGGGATCTATTTTTTAAAAAATATGAAAACACTATAAAACAAGAAACAATAAAAAATCTTCCTAGTGTGATTTTTGAGAAGTACTGGCACCAAGCAATTCAAAATAATTCATTAGCTCTTTAAACACTAATGGCAAATCCTGGAAGAATGCCCCTGATATGGGCAGGCAGCGCTAATAGGATGCAAAGCAGGCGCCATAGTTGTTCGAAAAGTGTAATGGGTTGGTGTTTGCTAAAATAAACCACCATAAAAGAGGCCAATGAGGGGCTTCCCTGGTGGCGCAGTGGTTGAGAGTCCGCCTGCCGATGCAGGGGACACGGGTTCGTACCCCGGTCCGGGAGGATCCCGCATGCCGCGGAGCGGCTGGGCCCGTGAGCCATGGCCTCTGAGCCTGCGCGTCCAGAGGCTGTGCTCCGCAACGGGAGAGGCCACAACAGTGAGAGGCCCGCGTACCACAAAAAAAAAGAGGCCAATGAGTCTGAGTAAGTAAAACCCCCCTTTCAAGAAAATCCAGTAAGCATCCAAAAATCTACATATTGTTGTTCATTTCAAATTATTGGTGGCTTTAAGAACCATTAATAAATGATGCTCAGTGGAACATGGTCTCTCAAAAGTATAGGGGCATTCAATCCAATATCTATATGAGAGCCTCGTGATGCAAAAGTACAGTGATAAACTGGGAGTTCGGGCAGAGGTAGAAACAACACAAAGATAAATCAGACATGTTCTCAAAGGAGCTTATTAGGCTAGTGGGGCACGATGACAATTCTAGGCTGAATGGATAGGTACTAGAGGAAAAAAGCAAAAAGTGATGTGTGTAAGGAGGGGGGAGTCCTTAGTTCTCACTAAGAGAATGAGCTAGTGGCATTCTCCCAAAGAGCTGGTGTCTGAGGGAGGCCAGGAAGAAGCCCATCATGTAGAGCCCAAAGGGTTCAAGGTATACATCCCGTATGGAGGGAAGTTAGCAAAGGCTCTAACGTGTGGGAATGCTGCCTGTATTGGAAGAAAGTCTGGACAGGCCGGGGTTTCAGGAGGTGTAGTATGAGAAAATGGACAGTGAAGTTAGGTGGGGTGGGCGTGGGGAACAGGCAAAGGCCACACTGAGGAGGGTCTGAAGGCCATGTGAAGGAGGATGACTTTACATCATGGAACCAGTTTTTTCTAAACTTGCCTGATCATCAGAATCTCTCGAGATGCTTGTTAAAAAAACAGTAGATTCCTAGGCCCTACCACAGATCCATTAAAAAGGCCGGACAATCTGTGTTTCTAAAACAACACCCAGATGCCTTTTAAATAAAGGAATCCTCCTGCCCTGGCAAGGCAATGGGACAGTAAATCATGGGAACTATATTTTAGAAAGGTCTGAAGGATAAAGAAGGATGTCCTGTAGCAGGTTAGCAAGCTGCTGTAGTAATAGAGAACAGTGCTTCTCACCACTTCACTGTGAATATGCATCACCAGGGGATCCTGTTAAAATGCAGATTCTGATTCGGTAGGCCTGGGGCGGGGCCTGAGATTCTGCATTCTAACAAGACTCGAAGGGGATGCTGAGGTTAGGACCTCACCCTGCATAGTCAGGACGCAGATGATAGGCGTGACACTGACAGTGGCAAGAGCGAGAGAGAAAGGGTGGGATTGATTTGAAGTGAAAACAAATGGCAACTTTGTCAAGCTGCATGTAACATCATATTCACCTGAGATTGTATAGTGATCAAATGAATCGGTCGATAACTAAATAAAGTAACAATGGGAGTATTATATCACACACTAGGCAACGTAAAGCACATTATGAAATAGGTAAGGCCAGAACACCTGAACATAAATTGACTAATACTGTAAACGTAACATGTGAACTCAGCATTTAAAAGAAATGTATAACAAATCATTACTGAAATTGCTAACCACATTACATTTTAGTGGCTCTCTAATCTGGGATTTAATGTAGACAAATCTACATTGATTTCCACATGGTTTCATTTAATTCATTTGTTTTTTAATATATAGGCTGTCTCCTTTCCAATAAAAGGGCATGGGATGGATTTAGGATAACATAATAAAGGACATACATTTGGTATGGTTAATAAAAAGGAAAAATATCAACGTCACAGAAAGCAAATACCTAGCCACAACGCTAATATAATTACGGTGATGGCATGCCAATGTGGGTTTGAGCTTCCTGGTTTTTCCGTCTTTTTTTTTCTTTTTTTGTAAATTTATTTATTTATTTTTGGCTGCGTTGGGTCTTTGTTGCTGTGCGCGGGCTTTCTCTAGTCACGGCGAGCAGGGGTCATTCTTCGTTGCGGTGCGTGGGCTTCTCATTGTGGTGGCTTCTCTTGTTGCAGAGCACAGGCTCTAGGTGCGCGGGCTTCAGTAGTTGTGGTGCACGGGCTTAGTTGCTCCGCGGCATGTGGGATCTTCCCGGACCAGGGCTTGAACCCATGGCCCTGCACTGGCAGGCAGATTCTTAACCATTGAGCCACCAGGGAAGTCCCTTCCTGGTTTTTCTTATCAAATGAATAAATTAAGGACATAAAGAGGTCGCCCACCAAAAAACTAAATTCCAAAGGAAGTTTCTCACTTGGAACCTAATAAGGCAATTGAACAATATTAATGGGTAACATTCTCAATAATTTTCAGCAAATGCAGAAATTTATGTTTTATAAGAATTCTCATAACTCTGCTCAATATAAATGCCAAGGCCATGATATCACATGGTAACTAGGGCATTCTGATGGGGCTGAGTTATGAGTCCAGACATGTAGCTGCCTGTTGATAAAGAGATGGTCAAGGTTAAAAGAGAGTAGATGGATCACATATCTGGTAAAGGTCCTTCTTTAGCTACAGTCCCTTGTCCCAGCTTGACTTTCAATGCAAGCTAGAGAGCAGACAGCAGGGCACAGGCCCAGGGCTCCGGTGTGCTATATTGCTGACGGGGAAGGAGCCACAGGCTTTGAAAACCACAGCTGGCAGGTTTGTCACACTGAGAAAGAAAGTCCAAGATGTGGAGCCTGGAAATACAGAACAGTTTAGTAGTGACTGCTGGAGCTTGAAAGTTGAAGGCCAAAGATACTGGTTTCCGTTTTGACAATGATGAGTTGTTCTCTACAATGGTCATTAGATATAAGGTGAATGGATGCCTGGCCTTTATTTAAAGCTCTTCTTAATCATGCCATTCGTTAAACCTCTTCTGGTTTCTCCCTTTTCTCTCTTTTGTCAACAGATGTTTTTCTTTAACAGGAGAATATGCATCAAGAAGGAATCCACCAAGCAGCCTTCAGGGGGTCAGTCCCTGCTGCTCAGGGACTAAGCGTCTGCCTTGAAGTCAGCCTCCCTGGGCTCCAATTCCGGTTTCGTTACTTGTGCACTTCTGTGAACTTAGGTAACTAAGCCTGAGGTCTAAATCCATAAAATGAGGATAACAATAATGCCCAGCTCATAAGTGTTTGTGAGGAATCACTGAGATGATTCATGGACATTGCTTAACACGATGCCTGGCACCAATACACGTGAGCTTTTATGAGTACTCTTGTTCTAAACAAGGTGAGATTACGGTCTGTTCTAACAAGATGTGACCGCCTGTGCTACTACTTGCCATGTCATTAAGATACAGAGAGACCACATGAGCCAGACATCACCTTCTCAGCCTCATCTCCTCCCCTTCACTCCCACCACGGTGGTCGCACTGGTCCTGAGACTTGCTACACTTGTTCTTTGGGCTTCCACGTTTGCTATTCCTCACCCAGAAATTATTTCTTCCAGATGCTCCCATGGGCAGTCCCCTCCTATCTATCAACCTTTGGTTTAAACATTCCTCCACAGGGAGGCCTTCCTGGGCTCCCATCCCACCCACTACTCCATCCTGTTTAGCTTCTTCATAGCACTTATCACTATCTGGAACTATTTATGTCTGCTTGTTTATTGTCTCTCCTCCACTAGAAAATGAGAGCCTTGAGAGCAGGGAATGTGTGTCACGTCCACTGGTATCTTCCCAGGGCCGAGAGCAAGTCTTCAGCAAAGCAATCCTTTTGCCTAAATAATGGCTGTACAAATGGGCCCCAGAGAGTAAATGAAATCATTTAGACACTGTCACTGTCTAAAAATTGTAATTCTTGGTATAGCTCACAGTTCAGTAAAGTAAATGCTAAATGTGTTAAAAACTCTCTCTTTCTTTTAAGACATTATTTGAGATAAGAAACATCATCTAGTCCATCAATAGGATGTGCTGTTTAAGTAGATGTTTTAAATTGTGGGAAGAAATGTTGGCTGTGTTTGCCATTTTTTTTTTCTTTCTACTTGTGCCTGAGACAAGGTCATTATGAGACTTGACTGAAAGTTTGATTGCCTTGTTTGCCTTATGGCAATCTGTCAATATAGAATATATAAAGCAATCAGAATGGTCTTTTATGGATACAAAAATAACAAAAAGAGTTATGACCGAGTGTTGCCCTTAAAAGTAAACTCCCGTTTAGACACCAATAGCCTTCTGGTGTGGGAAATTTTCGAAACAAATTCTGTCAGCTATATCTTATCATCTTTATTTGGTACTGACATTCTATACCCCACGAATGTGACTCAGGAAATACTTATTCATATGGAACCAAGGCTTCAAGCTTCATGGAAAGATTTATACAATTTAAAATGATGACACATTTCATTCCTGGGAGGATCATATCTTTTTAGATTGTCCTGGTTGAAGTCTGATATAATCCAGACTTTAAAAGTCGGGGAGGTGTATTTCCTTTATATAACAAAGTCTTCCCCCCCATCTTTTCGGGCTGCCCCTTCTCATAGAGGTTACACTCAAACATCAGTTCCTTGGCTCCCAGAGCTAAAGTCGCCATCTGCAGTCCTCAAGTCCCTCATTATCCCATTGCCTTCTTTTTCCTTCAAAGCTCTGATCACCACTTGCGTTGATGTCGTTCACATTGCTTGTCAGCTTCTCCACTGCCTGCGTTCCCCTCCAATAGAGCTCTGTGAGGGCAGGGACCTCGTCTTGTTCACCACTGTTCTCACAGCGGCTAGAATACAGCCTGGCAAACGTTAGGCACTCAATAAATGACAAAAGGGACCAGATCAAGGCTTCCATTTCTTTTTTTTTTTTTTTTTTTTTGCAGTACTCGGGCCTCTCACTGTTGTGGCCTCTCCCGTTGCGGAGCACAGGCTCCGGACGCGCAGGCTCAGCGGTCATGGCTCACAGGCCCAGCCACTCCGCAGCATGTGGGATCCTCCCAGACCGGGGCACAAACCTGTGTCCCCTGCATCGGCAGGCGGACTCTCAACCACTGCGCCACCAGGGAAGCCCAGGCAGAGCAATTTTTGAATCCTATGGTCCACTAGGTCTTTATGTATACAATTGGCACACTCTGCTTACAAGTCCAAGTTTGAGTAGAATGTTTAAATAGAGCTAAAACCTGGAACTTAATTTAAAATTTGCTCTGCCATGACTTTCAAAGATTTATCACTGAAAACTAGTATATAAAAACTCCCCAAATACTCAGTTTATTAAAACAAACACACAAAACTCTCAGGTCCTACCTTTTGGACCACCGGTAGCAGGCCCTTCCCTGACCACAGCAGTTCAAGCCTGGTATTCTGTGTCCACCGGATCTTTTCATTATCATACCTTCTCTGAAAGAGACATCAAGTTAACCCATCATCTTCAAGCTTCCAGCTCACATTTAGCTGATACAGCCTCACAACTTAGGACTAAATATACCGTTTCATTCTCCCGTGTCTTTCCTCCCCAGTTTTTCCTCTTTCACTGTCAAATAGCTCAATGCTATGTTTACTAGGCTGAGTACTCCAGCAGCTAATCTTTTAAAGTACGCCAGTCAGATGCAGGCCTGTTGGCACTGGGGGCAGCATAATTCTGTTACACACACTGCAGGACCGTAAGCATTCCAGCTTCTGGCTCTAAATGCTGAGCGTTCCCTCCAGTCACTGTGACAGCCTGAAAAAGACCCCACACGTTGCTAAATGCCTGCACGAGGAATGTTCAGCTGCTGTTGAGACCACTGGAGGTGCTCACACACAGATTCCAGAGATATATTTCTGCATCCCTTCACCTACAGTTCTGGTACAAAGCCATGCCAAAGAAGCAGAGCAAAGCTATTATCGATACTTTGGAAGAAAAAATATCCTGGTTTTGAAAGATGTGAAAAGAAAGAATAATAATAATGGCTAAACAAACAAAAATTAAAACAGCTGCTATCAATGCTCTTTACTACAAAAGTTAAGCTCTTTGTAATATCAGGCTCTCATATTATGAAGGAAAATAATCATTAAGTAAATTTCAATCCTGTTACTTGGCATACATTTTATACAGTATTATTTTTAGTATAAGTGATTAAAAGAAGGGATCTTGTATATTTGATTTTTAAGGCATTCTCCCACACATCATATTTGCTACCTCTGTTAAACACCCCTACTCTGGGGTTAGAGGAGGAGAGTAGAGCAGTTGACACCCTTGTTTAAAGTAGCAAGATACGCTGTTTTGTATATATAGGTCCCTCAGTTGCTCTCTGTTGGGAAGAAAAGCAGCTATCAGTGAAGCCAGGTGAGCTCTATCACCTTGGCAAATGTTAAAAAATCAAGTGTTAATGCTCATCAACTTTTCACACTTCTCCTTAGAGATCCGACAGTGGAACTTACATGCCCTTTGGTCCCAAATCATGGATGAAGGACAGCTGGCTTATATCAAGGAATTCTGTCTGAAAAGAGGCCAAAAATCCAAACTTTAGAAAGCAAAAAAAAGAGGGGGGGAAATTTACGCATTCAGAAAGATATTATTAGGTACCTTCACGTATAAACACGTCTGGGGTACTCTACAGACGACACAGATCAATAACAATGGTATTGCCCTGAAAGAGTATTGCCCTGAAACAATGGTATTGCCCTGAAAGCATATATACACAATTAATACAATCAAGAAAGTGACGTGTGCTCTAAGATGAAGAGACAAATGCTCAAGAAGGTCATGGAGAGATCTGCCAATGGCAGTAGACCATGGCAGGAACAGCCTTAACAGAAAATTAAAGACAAAAAAGATACACTCCTGGCATTAGGAGGCAAAGGGGAGAACAGACGTGGAAAATACTCCACATCAACCAAGTTCTATGGGAAGAACCATAACAGTTACATGGAAAAGTAGTTATAAAGTTAGAGAGTTATAGGGAGAGGGTGACCACTTCCTAGCTAATGTGACATCACAGAGGAAACGGCACTTGATCTGGGCTTGTAAATGGGATTAATAAAATGAAACATAACAATTTTCCTTTGAAGTTTTGTATACGTGATTGGGACGCTCTAATATTAACCTTGTAAGAAAAATTACACACCTCTCAAAGCTGTCCGTACTTGTGAAGTCCAATTAAATGCTCAGTTTTCTTTCTTAGGGTTATTTGAAGAAGTCTTTGAAATTCAAAAGGATTTAAATATCTTTAAAAACCCCAAATCAAACATATCCTCACATAGGACTTTTTATAAGGATTTTGAAAAAGTCAAGGTCTTTACATTTTATTTCTTATATAAAACGTGGTAATTCGGTACCACACATTTTCAAAATCTGATTTGTGGAACTGCTTTCTAATCAGAAAATATAGAAATACATAGCTTACTAGAAGTGATACCACAGACTTTAAGCCACAGAATCCAAAATGTCTCAAGATCCTAAGCCATAAGTTCTCATTTTATCTCTAAGGAGCAGAGAGAAAAATACTAGCCCTAGTTTACACTGGAAGAAACTACTACAGAGGTGTAACTAAATTATGCAAAGTCAGAGACTAGTTGAATGGAAGAATAGGAAATGAAAAGCAAACATCAGGGAAACCACTTATCTATTACCTGGATATTTTCTTATGCACATAGCTCTTATCAAATAGTTGACAACAGAAATATTCATTGAACTAATTCAGAAACGATAACTTCAGAATATCATACCAAAATTGCTAAATGTAAAGAATTTCATCTAAATAAAAAGGTGCACATTAGCAATGCAGAAAATGTAAAGTTGTGTATTAAGATAAAATTTAAATTTATCCTAATGGTTTACTAAAGAGAAATCTGGAGGAAGAACTAGTCTTATTACATAGAAAAAAAATACTTGGCAATAAATGTTCTAATACAGATTTATGGATTTGAAAAAAAATGTGGCAAAGCCAATTTAGAAGCAATCCTAAATAATACAATTTGAAATATAATATGGTATTGTCCAAACTTCTCCATGCATTTTCAAGGATAAGAATTCCATTCTCGATTTGGGCAGGCGATTCTCAGGAATAAGAATTTAAAGATCAATTTAGCCTGACATAGTCCATAGGGCTTATTGATCTCTGAATAATGTACTAATCAATATCTTTTTTCTTTCCAATGGAACTGGTGAAAAGCACATTTAAATGTTAGGGAAACAGGGAAGCAAAGGGTTCCCATGCCAAAGGGACAAGCAACAAACCTGAGGGGTAATAACGGACCCTAGAAATTACTAGGGGCTCGTTTTACACTTATAAAAATATAAGTTAATTATATGTAATTATATAAAAATAACTTTTAATATGTTTTGTGCAGACAGAAGTTTTAATATGTCTCACAATTATCAAAGGAGACACACAGATGCCAATCTAATTTCTCGAATATGAGACAGAGGCCTGCAAATCTAGTCTCTGGGACAAATTATAATTAGTGCGAGAGGAAAATAACGTTAGAAAATTAAGACAGATCAAATTGTATCCCATGCTTGAAGTATTTCGGAGAATTCCGCTGTTAGGGAGAATAATCTAAGTAGCCACCAAAAAAGAGGGATTGCCTGGCAGCTGGCAGTACAGTGGTTAGGACTCAGTGCTTTCACTGCCGTGGACCCGGGTTCAATCCCTGGTCAGGGAACTAAGATCCTGCAAGCTGCGCAGTGCAGCAAAAAATAAAATAAAATAAAAAATAAGAAGGAACATATATATTCAGTCAGTTTAAACCAGGTTTTCCCTTCCAAAGGAAATGTTTAGAAGACATTCTGGAATATCTAAATACAATATGGCTCAACTTTTAAAAGATTTTTATAATTGGAAAAGAAATTAAAATGAACATTTTGAAAAAATGTAACCATTTAAAAATCAACATTAGACTCCAAAATATAGAAAGGCATGCAGAAAAAGAAGACTAAACTCAGCAAGTACTGTTCAAGGGCCAAAAGAAATATTAAAGCCAAGTCACAGGCAGGCAGGAAAGTAAAACAAATGGAAAATTATAGCATGCTGGTACTAGCACGCATTTAAATAATTCTCTACCAAAGAAAACAGCATGTCTGATTTCAGAGAATACGACAGGAAGCAGCATTTTTAGTAATAATAGAAGTAATATCCTTATTCGTTATGTTCTTTCAAAGATGCACATTCCTGAGTCCTAGAAAGGAAGAAATCCTTCCCATCAGCCTTCTCTTGAGGTTCTCTGGTTGGATCCAAATTGCTGGTTTCCCTGGGAAAACGCTTCTCCAGGATTATGAAACCACAGAAGGTCCTTTAAGTCAATGGAACATCACAGTGCAAGTTGCTGCAGAAGGTGGGCTGTGGCCCGGCCCCAGGTCGTTTGTGTGTAAAGGGGACCAGCTAGGTGCATGCCCAGCACCCATTAACAACACATAGGCAGGCAGCAACAGGGCAGCGAGGCACCAAAAAACTCCCAAGAGTCAAGGCACCCTTGCTTCCTCTCCTAAATACAGTAGGCTTCCCTCTTTCTGTTCATGTGTGCATGCCATTCTCTAAACTAGAGGCCGAATCATAGCTGCAGCTACTCTGAATTTCTGCACACATACCATACACACATACTCAACCTCCACAGCAATACGGTTTATACACACACAGGCACAGAATATGATAATGCAGTGCCCTCTCAGTTATCTGAACCTTTGGATAATTGAAGGCTAACCCTTTAACACCACCACCACCACCACCACGCCCCTACCCCTGCCCCAGGCCTCCAGGGCCTCTAAGAAGGCAGAGCTCATTGTTTTCCGATGCCTTCTGTAAAGCCCACTTCCTCCTGCTTGCCAGCCACGTGCCTCCCAAACTTAAGTCTGTGCAGCTGCTTCCAAGCCTCACCACCTCTCCTCTCGTTTCTCTGAATTCTCTAGAGCTTTATCTCTCCTTAGCTTTTCCCATGCTTCTCACTTACTCGTGAAAAGACAAGCCTTTTACGGGCATCACAGGCCAATCAGATGGCAATCACAGTATGCTCTGTATAATCTTTGGGTATTCCACTCTGCTCAACTGTTTTCATCACCTACTACTCAATGTTTGTTCTTCAGCATTAGAAATGCTTTTCGGCATTATTCTGGAAGCCTGAGGAGAGAAGGAGGTTGATTTCTAGATAACCTAGCCTGTGGTAGCATTTCAAGTTCATTTAAATCTGTTGTTATAGACATATTAATTGTTATAGTTGATATTTTAAAAACAGCATCCTCATATACTGGATCCTTGCTGACAAATCAATTTTGGATTCATTTCATTTAGTTTAACCCAAGGAATAATGCAGAAGTGAATACAAGCACTTGTGTTAATAAAATGATCCAAAATTTAGCTTTACAGTTTTATAAATTATTTCAAAATTTAAATCACTGAATAGTACTTACTGTTGCATGATAGTTTCTATACATGGGCATTTTTAGTAATTTTGTCAAGTAATCCTCTAGTTGTTTCTGTAATGCAAATATTTTACATTAGAGATATCAGCATACTTAGGGGGAAATGTAAACAGTGACAAATGACATGACTGTTCCACCTTAACTTCTGTAAGTTATTTATTTATTTATTAATGTTTCCATTGGACAAGGAACCCTGAATACATCCCTCTCAGAACATAAAACTTTCAGATTACAAAACAGAACTGACATTTATGTGTTAATTTTCTGGTAAAAAGTGAATTAATCTTCTGCCCTATGCAGCACCATATCGCTGAATCAGTGTGGGCAGAAGTGTCCCCCGTCTTGAGGTTTCTGTTCTACTGCTGCACGTGTCTGTACTTTGTCCTTCTCTTCTGAGACTCTAACTGTCCCATCTATAGTTTGGGAATGATATTTACATATATTTAGAACAAGCCACTACAAATTCTTTTTAAATTTTTACTTATTTATTTTAATTGAAGTATAGTCGATTCACAATACTGTGTTAGTTTCAGGTGTACAGCAAAGTGATTCAGTTATACATACACACATACATATCTATTTTTCTCAGATTCTTTTCCCGTATAGGTTATTATAAAATATTGAGTATAGTTCCCTGTGCTATACAGTAGGTTTTTGTCGGTTATCTACTTTATATATAGTAGTGTATATATGTTAATATACAAACTCTTAATTTATCCCTCCCCCCACTTTTCCCCTTGGTAACCATAAATTTGTTTTCTATGTCTGTGAGTCTATTTCTGTTTTGTATATAAGTTCATCTGTATCTATTTTTTAGATTCCACATATAAGCAATATTATATGATATTTTTCTTTCTCTGGCTTACTTTGCTTAGTATGATATCTCTAAGTCCATCCATGTTGTTTCAAATGGCATTATTTCATTCTTTTTTTAAGGCTGAGTAATATTCCATAGTATGTATATAACACATCTTTTTCCATTCATCTGTCGATGGACATTTAGGTTGCTTCCATGTCTTAGCTACCGTAAATAATGCTACAATGAACACTGGGGTGCATGTATCTTTTCTAATTATGGTTTTCTCTTGTTATATGCCCAGGAGTGGGATTGCAGGGTCATATGGTAGCTCTATTTTTAGATTTTTTAAGGAACCTCCATATTGTCCATAGTGCCCATAGAAGCCACTACAAATTCTGAAGCAAATATATGGAAATAGATTATTTTAAAAGAGTAGATCTCAGGGCTTCCCTGGTGGCGCAGTGGTTGAGAGTCCGCCTGCCGATGCAGGGGACACGGGTTCGTGCCCCGGTCTGGGAAGATCCCATATGCCGCGGAGCGGCTGGGCCCGTGAGCCATGGCCACTGAGCCTGCGCGTCCGGAGCCTGTGCTCGGCAACGGGAGAGGCCGCAACAGTGAGAGGCCCGCGTATCGCATTAAAAAAAAAAAAAAAAAAAAAAGAGTAGCTCTCAAAGCCCTCAATGATGAGCTCAATCTTGCCTCACAATGAACCCCAAAAGGTTTCTGAGGGGTAGGAAGCTTCCACATAAAGTCACTCCTGACATAGAACATTCTTCCTCTTCTGGGAAAATGCAACCTCCCCAGGGCCAGAGTGGCTCGGAGAAGAAGGGTTACCTAACTAGTTCCAGAAAAGCTAAACCAGCCTGGGTGATGGATCAGCAGGTGAGAGAAGTTGCATCCAGGCCCACCTCCCCCCGCAGTAGATGCCAAGTTTCTACAGCACTGCACAAGTATGTTCAGAACAACAGAAGAGTGAAAGGACTCACCCTTCTACCAAACAACTGTTCTTCTCGGATCATGTTTTCAGATGAACGGGGCAAACTTGGCATCTCTCGAGGCTCTTCTTTGACATTCTGTCTTCTAAATGTGTGTCTAAAACACAGAGACACACACACACACAATGCAAACATTTATTAGATTATTCTTTAAACCATGACTGTCACAGCATCTTTCAGGAGATAGCTTATTTTTAGAAGAGCCTATTTGATAAAAAAATATCCACCAACAATGGACCAATTAATCAATACCACGAATAAAATATTCTTTCAATCCAACTTGTATACTGGGACAACTTTATAATTAATTCTGGGACAGTTACCTTTTGGTGGGAATGGGGATTCGGATAAAGGCTTTGTACTTGAGCAGCTCTCTGTGAAATTCTTGGAAGTGCTTGAACTTCCTCTTAACTTGCCATTTAAATTCCCCATGTGTTAATTCAATAGTGTAAAGATTGATGCTTGGTACCTATAGCGATAAATAAAAATGGTTGATAGTTTAGATAACAACAAAAATTCCAAAATCTCTCAATGAACAATAGCTAAGTAATAAGTAACATGGATGTATCTTTAAATACAGCCTACTTATTCTGTGTAAGTACTGAAGCAAAAAGTTTTCCAAAACGACCGATGACAGAAGTAATATGCTCTTAAATATTCATCTTATGATATACATAAGACAAACTCGGAGTCACACCAAAGGTAAACCCCTATCAGTCCTATTGTTTCGCATACACAGACACACACATCCACCCTTGAAACAAGAAACCAGGTAAAAGAGACAATGAGTGAAAGCCCTAATCAGCCATCGGGGGATTGTCCAAAAGTACAAGCAGTGAACAGACAGTGGAGGGGGTGAGAGGGAAGCTGGAGGAAATGACTTCCATTGTCATTCTTAGCCCACTTCAGCTCTTCACAAAAGACACTAATGCCCTCTCCTTCTGAAATGCCTTGCAAGGTCCATCCTCGTCTATAACGTCTCCCTGTCCTGAAGCAACACCAGTGACTAGGAAGGTACAGGATGATTAGAGGGAAAAAAGCAAAAGATCTTCCTACACACAAAATATTTCCCCAACTACTTAACTAGAATGAATTTCCACTTAAAATTTTTAAAATATTTCTTACTAAAACGCAAATATATCTTAGTGACTAGTGAATTATTTCAATCAGAAGAGCTAACAGACCTGGGGGATACAAGTTTTGATTTTGTGGAAAGTGTCAGGAGATGGAGGGATATTTATAAAGCACAGGAGATTGTGGAGAAGTTCCCATGGTGTGTGGAGGACAGGGGAGGGTAGTGGACACTGGACCACCTAGAGGGCACTGGCCCCTGCTGGGAGATTGAGGCGCCACAGGTATTGATAAGTGTTGGGGGTGAAAGAAAGTAAATGTCTCCTACTTTACTAGCTTATCCAGGCTTTGGTGTCAGCAACCCCACGGGTGATTCCCGGGCTGCTGCCAATCATTACTGATGTTTGGTACATTTTGCAAACTTCTAAAGCATGGACCACGCTGTGTGGATGTAGTATATAAAAATGAGCACGGGAATCAATGTAACTTGTACTCTTAAGCCTGGAATCCAAACATATCGCTGGTAAATATTCAAATCCAGCTCTTGCTTTGCCTCTAGTTGGGATCCATGACAGTTACTATAACCAGAAGTCGAAAAAACCCAGTTCTGGGGTCTAATATTATATGCTGTCTTTCACCTTGGCCAACATTACAGGCATCATCCTGCATCATGTTTCAGAGAGAAGGTTGCAGGAGAACTCAGAGTGGTCAGAAACTCTGCATTCAAGCGAAAAGTACTCAGTTTAAGACAAGCCAAATAAATAAGAAAAATTATACAAGTTAAATGAGCTGCCCCATATCCTAGGATTATATTCCCAATCTAAGAAAACTGAATACTTAGAAAACACTGCAAGTGCCAAGTTTTATCCTTCACACATAAACCCAGAATTGTGGACACTAAACTTCTTAGCAATTCTAAGGCAGTGTGGGCCAATGGAAACAGCCTGTCCCATCCTTTCTGAAGATTTTAAAGGCTTGAAACACTGTAGTGCAGCCTACCAGCTATGAAGCCTTAGCGAAGCATCACTTCTGTCAGATAATATCCCAGCAGAATTATTGGAACTTTTTGGAACTGGAATAGTGTGAGAAGTTTTAATAAAGGGACTGCCCATGAAGGTGTGATAAGAGTAAGGAAACCACAACGTGAGGACAGTTACCTGGGACTCAGGAAGGCATCCCCAGTTCCAAAGGGACAAGAGGCAAGACCAGGTGCTGGAGTAGGAAGGAGAGAGCCACGTAAAGAGGCTGCCTTGGGGGGAGGATGCCTTTGGTCAAGGGACACAGCCCGGCCAGGGTGGCCCCAGTCTGGGCTCTCCACTGCCTGAACCCTGCCAGAAGACAAAGGCAAGGAAGCCTTGGGGGGACAGAGCACAGGGTGGAGAAGGGTGGGAGGAGGAGTGGGAGGGGCAAGTGGGAGATCTCCTGCTGGGGAGGCGGGGCAACATATGTCCCTCAGGGTCGTCATGAGAGTGAAAAGAGAAATGCCTAACCATGAGCCGGCACACAGAATGCATTCAGTCATTAGAAAAGTGTCATTTTTATTTACCTGAAATCACATTCAAACTGCATGAATTTAGTTCATATTTCTTAGTAAACTAAACACTAAGTAGGATAAGGAAGCTCCTTAGCTTTCCTACACAGACTAAGATTTAAAACAGAACTTGAAATTAATATAATATTGTAAATCAACTATACTTTAAAAATTAGGATCCAAAGGAAAAATGTTAATATATATAAAAAAAGAACAGAACTAAACTCACTTGACCAACAGAAGAGTGTGAGCAAAGAGAAGTCCCTGGTTTGGTGGCTTAAATATTTATCTTCACAAATAACATGAGCAGATACCTAGTAATAATAATAATACATAGTATTATACAGTATATACTTGTATAATACAATATATAATTTTCTTATATTATACTATGTTTTATTATTATTAAACCCTCATAACAAACCTAAAAGGTGTGTCCTATGATACCTATTATTCAGATGAGGATACGCTGAGAAACAGAGAGTTTAAGTAAATGGCTGAGGGTCACAATGCAAAGACAGGAATTAAACCATGTGGTCTGGCTCTGGAGTCTGTGCATTTAACCTCCACATGTTATCACCTCTCCATCTAAATGCTGGTAGGCGAAATAAGAAGGCAAAGGTCATTTTAGAGACATTTCTTGGTAGGTTGTGTTCAGTGGTGTATCAGGGAGATATGGACCCAACTCACAGGAAGAGCCTGAAGGAAAGCTGAATACCGAGGTGGCTGTAAACTAGGAGCCGGGACATGCACAGGTAGGTCAGGACAGAGCGCGAGGCAAGATCGTCAGGAAGCGGGCAGCACGTGCCATCCTCCAGAGCCTGCCCCCGGCGGAAAGATTATTCTACACCTCCCCGGAGGCAGGAGCCAATGGCTGCCTTACTCTGCCAGGGCCAGAGCTTAACTCAAACGGACCAAGGCCACCAGCCTGTGTCAATGTTCTCTACCCTCAGACTTGACAAGTGTGAAATCCAGTCAGTAACAGAGCAAACGCAGCTACCCTAACAGCTTCTCCTAGTCCAATCCCCTTCAAAAGAATGCAGGTTTGCTTGATGAAAACTCTACTCCCAATGCCTTTCCAGAGCTTAAAGAGAAAACGTGAGTGAAGCTTAAGGGATGGTGTTAGGAACAAGTCAGAAGGGCAGGGTATGCCAGCAGAACTCTCTCAGCAGCACTTCTGGGCAATGGCACTGGCCAGTGCAGCCTCCTGGCTTTGTTTCTTTCAAGAGCCAGGTAGTATCATTATTTTCTTGCTGAACAAGCATTAGGAAAGCTAAACTTTTCCCTGGCTTACATCTGGCATTCTAGGTGTTAGAGCAATGCCTCACAAGTCCACATGGAACAGAAAACTGGGGAGAGGCCCTTCGCAATTTATTAAACTTACAATCTGCCTTAAGTGCCTTTTTAAAAAAGCATTTTCCAGAATGGGGAAACAGATGAATAAGAATAAAGACTAAATGAGAAGGATGCAAAAACTTGAGAGGTGATGAGCACTCAGAAGTGATAAACAAAAACACAAACCGAAAGTTAAAAGCATAGCCATAGCTAGGAGGAAGGAAACTGCAAGGCAATGTGTTAAATCGTATATATTGACGGATACAAGTTGAGTCTATAAATGCTCTGACCCTTTTTGTAGATGTTAAGCGCTCCACTTCCAGAACTTGAACTTTTATTGGGCAGCCGGAAAGATACGTCTGTGTATTAGGCTCCTTAAATCCTTGAGTCTTATAAATAGCAGAGAAAGGGATATACACTAAAAAATAAATAAGTAAACAAAGTTATTTCAAGAACACAATGATATTAGCATAACTTGCTTTTTACAGGCATCTTTTTCTTTTTCTTTTTTTTGTTTTTGTTTTTGTTTTTGCGGTACGCGGGCCTCTCACTGTTGTGGCCTCTCCCGTTGCGGAGCACAGGCTCCGGACGCGCAGGCTCAGCGGCCATGGCTCACGGGCCCAGCCGCTCCGCGGCATGTGGGATCTTCCCGGACCGGGGCACGAACCCGCGACCCCTGCATCGGCAGGCGGACTCTCAACCACTGTGCCACCAGGGAAGCCCCAGCAGGCATCTTTTTTAAGAATCATAACGTGCTACAACAAGAAAACAGCTAATGAAAATGAGCTCAGAGTTGTGACATCAGCAAGGATGATCAATCATCTGCCGGTTATTTCAAATCTGTGCTCTGCCAAGCAACCTGATACACTCTCTTCTCCTCGCTCAGACCATCAGTCTTTACCTTCCCGTATCCTGGGATCGCTGGGAGACACTTCGTAGTCCACCTCCTCTCCCTCAAAGTGGAGCTCCCGCGTGTCCAGATTTTCTATCAAATTACTCATGTCAGCAGCAATTTTCTGCAGTGCAGAGGTATTTACTCTTGGCTCATCTTTCAGTGACATGTTGGCTTGAGACAGGGTAAAAGCAAAGGAAAGAAGAAAAGGGTTACAAGACTTATTATTTTGGTCAAATAGAAAAAAGAATGCAATAATGCCATTTGCAGCGACACGGATGGACCTAGAGATTGTCATACTGAGTGAAGTTAAGTCAGACAGAGAAAGACAAACACATGATATTGCGTATATGTGGAATCTAAAAAATCGGTACAAATGAACTTATTTACAAAACAGAAATAGAGTCACAGGTGTAGGAAACAAACTTATGGCTACCAAGGGGGAAAAGGGGAGGGAAGGGATAAATTGGGAGATTGGGATTGACGTATACACACTACTATGTATAAAATAGATAACTAATAAGGACCTACTGTATAGCACAGGGAACTCTACTCAATACTCTGTAATGACCTATATGGGAATAGAATCTAAAAAAGAGTGGCTATATGTATATGTATAACTGATTCACTTTGCTAAACACCTGAAACTAACACAGCATTGTATATCAACTATACTCCAATAAAGATTAATTTTTTAAAAACCCAAAAATCCTATTTTACTATTTAAATCCAGGCTTAGGTATAGCATAAGGAAACAAGTCAACTAGCTCTATGTGAGCCCCAGTTACCTCAAACAACCTTTTAATTTATTTTGAGTTTAACATTTAAAGGATTCCTAGCTTGTAAATTAAATTGGAATGAGATACTTACTTGTATCTCAAGTAAGAAAACAAGCAAGAAAAAGACACACCACATTGACTAAATGCCAATATTATCTTTCATCTGATTTTATTAACTTGGGTAAGTGAGGAGAGACTCAAGGTAGATGGGTTTGGGAATCATTATCCAGAGAAAAGGAATTGATTCTTGACTCTAACAAATACATGGGAAGAAAGAATACCAGCTAAAATAAGCAACTTTGAATATTTTCTACAGAAAATTTAGGGTATTTTACAATAATTTCAAGATGCAGATTTAAAAAGTATTTTTATGTAGCATAACCTTTCTACATTTCCCCTATAGGTGATATCCCCAGCAAACCATATACTATCTTTTTGAGATATGAGATTTGGCCATGACTTTACGCGAGTTATAGTGACGTACCTGTCCTGGAAGGTAACCAATTAGTATACCTATTCTGAAAGATACCAGAAGTGCAAGAACTGCACTTCTCTCCTTTTTTAGGAAAACTGGTTCTATTTCATTCTGACATTTAATAACACAGGTCATTGCACATCAGAACCCAGGAAAGAAGAGTCCACAGAGATTTTATTTTTCATTTAAAATACCAAGATTTAAGCCTTGAATGCTGTCACTGGAGTTGGCTAAAAAATCGGTACAGGCTGAAATAATCTCTCCGTTACAACCAGACCCAAAAATGCGAGGGCTTCCGTACCAGTAACTCCTCCACATACGTTCATTTATTACTGCAAATCACAAACATTTACAGAGTATCTACCACCTACTCACTGTGAGATGGAATGAGTGAATATGTAAAGACACTGGTTCCCACTATTAAGGAGTGCCTGATGTAGGTGATGGAGATATGCTACACGACCCCAAATTCATCCCTGGCCTCCTCCACGGTCTTGGCCTTCCTGAGAATGGCATGTGCTGAGCGGAAAACACTTAGCTGGGTTCTCTCCTACAGGTGCTATCAAGAAGCAGGGGTGGGCTGGTCTCTGTGAGAAATGCTAGGACAGAGTCTTGGGCAGACTTGGGGAGCCCTATTGTAACTCAACAAGTCTCTCAAACCTATACTAACATGTGTGGTAGAAAGAGAAATTGTATGGAAATACAAAGATGGGAGTAGAGGAGGGAAGTTCTGGTTTGGCCAGGCATGTAAAATCAATATGTCTAACCTCTTTGTGAACTGTGTAGTCAATCACGTTTCCTCCCCCATGTTGGCTATAAGGAAGCTTGGAGCCAAATTTGTGGCCTCCTATTAGCAAAATATAGGACTAGCCTCGCCTATATCACTTCCCTTCAACTTTCTCTCCCGCTTCTAATTCATTTTATAATAACAGTTAATGTGTACTGATTGCTTACTATCACCTGGCTTGGTGATAAACCTTTATATACCTCATCACATTTATTATCAATAATAAATCTATGAAGGTTTGTTATTTCCATTTCGAAGAAGACAGGATTTGTCATCGCCTCTTTATAGATAAGGAAACTGAAGCATGGAGAGATCAGGTAATTTGATGAATACTTTGGACAATCTGTCCAAGGTCACATAACTAGTAAGTGGAGAAGGGATTTGAAACCAGGTCTCTCTGATCCAAAAGCTGATGTTCTTAACCATGGCCTTTAACTTCTGTATATTTTTTGTAGATATGTAAGTGCCGCTAGAATAGATGGAAGTTTTAGTAAAACCAGTGCCCTTGAGCAAGTCCCTTTAGAAGCTGACTCAAATGCAAAGAAAAAGAAATGAATTCTTCTTGCAGCTCAGCCGTTTAAGCTCAGGGCTCTGGTTTCCTCCTCTATAAATTAAGGAGGCTGAGCCATTTCATCTCTAGGGTCCCTTTAACACTAAAACACTAAATGTAAATAAAAGATGCTATAAATTGTTCAGCTTCCCCTTATAATGTAATCAAGTTAACCCTTCTCCTATCCCAAGAAATTAACTGAAGTAGTTTTTCATATGAATTCATATTCACGGATTCATTCTCATGGAGCCATTGCCATAATTAAAACATTTATTTCCTTCCCTCTCAGTTCAACAAATACTTATTAGATGCCAACTATGAGCCAGGGTTTACTTTATTTAAAATACAAGGTAATGAAAAACTTAGAGGAAATGAAACAAGGAAAAACAAGTAAGACGTTACATCACATCATTGCTGCTTGTGAATTTGTCAAGATGTTAGGTATTTTCCATTGATTAAACAGTCTAATGGCTAACTCAGTTAACTTTCTCAGCATAGCAAAGGAAAACAAGGGTTACTCCAAATGACTTTCCTTTTGGACTGTTAATGTTAAAAATGCATGTTGAATTTAAGATATACAGAGAACAGAGTAATTTATACATTGCAAGCTAATTGGAATAAATAGTCATTGGATCAAGCTAAAAAAAAATCCTATTTCAGATCAGGAGAACAGAAGGATATAAATTTGTGAAAAGCTTAAGGAAGAGTGAGAAAAGAAACAGAAAGGAATCCTCTTATCATTTACCCTCAAGTGTTTACTATGTGCTAAGCACCATTTGAGCTCAGTTATGTTATTTAGTACCCATAACGATCCTACTTGGTACTTAATGATTCTGAATTATCTGCATTCAAAACTTTGATTATTTAGTTAAATAACTTGTCCAAGGTCACTCCAGTTGTGTCAGTGTTGAATTTATAAAGCAGATTTGTCCGGCTCTGAAATCTCATGGACTTGGTTATAGAGGTTCGTAATTATTGATTTTATTTTGTGGGCTTGAATGTCTATAAATTGATCATTTATATGAAGTTGAAGTTCCATAACAATAGATACTCTTTAATCATCACCCTTTGAAGGGATCCTCCTGGTTCCACTGTCATTACAATTAAGGAAACAACACATCCTGACAGCATCCTAAACTTTATCTTAGCCTTTTATTTTTATGGTTCATAATATTTTATAAGGTTACATGGAATTTCAGTTGACTCAAAGGCTTTGCAGATTTGTTTATGCTTTTGTGAAGACCTTACCATTTTTATTAATGGGAAATGAACCAAATTATTTGTCCATTACTGCCTTCACTTGAGTGCATGGTTGCTTTGTGTTGACTTTTCATCCAACAAGTGTATTGCTGGTTTCATTCTTGAATATGAAGCTGTAAGGCCACCAACACTCTTATGCTGTCAAATCGTAATTTATTAGTCCATGTTTTCTTTCATCTAAAATAATATATAATGGTCGGTGAGCAGCTGTCACAGTTACAGCCTATCTTAACCAGCAATGCGATAAGGTCTTGCAGTGTTTACACTTGAGATAGTGTCATTGATTTTGTTACCTCCTTATAAAATTATACTGCAAGATCATTATCTCTTTTGGTACCAAGTAGAGACGGTGCCCATGGAGCAATAACAGCAGCTGTGTTTTATTTCTATTTGCATCTGTATCCGGGAAGTAAATACGCTTTGTTTTTTTCTGGGGTTAAATACTAGAATTAAAATTCTTTGCAGGGAATATTTAATTACCTCCAGTTATTTACTGGTGAAATCAGAGAAATTTAGAATTTCTTTCTGATCTTAGTTTTCAACATGATTGGGAAGCAGAACATCAAAGGGAGCAGATATTTTCCTTCCCAGATACATGCATAAACATTGCCTTAGCCAAAGTACAAGAATAATAATATCAACTATAACTATTAACATTAAAATATTAACATTAGCTAATATTTGCTGAATATGTACTACCTGCCACGCACTATACAAAGAGATTAATCGCATGATCTCATTGACTCCTCACAACAACCTTAGGAGCTGGGTCTTATTGTTACCTCCATTTTCAAGATGAGAGGTTTAGAGAGTGTGGGCAACTTGTCCAGGGCCACATGGCTGGAAGTGATAGAGCTGGACCTGACCCTGCTTGATCTGACTCCAAAGTCCAGCTCTTTAACCAGCCGGAGGTGGAACTGGGGGTGGCAGGACGGAAGGACACTTTTACTTCTTCACATAGTCTTAGAATAAAACAATTCAAAAAGGAACAATAATAACAAAAAACACCCCTCAACTTTCATTTTGTGAAGATGACTGTGATTCACTTCTTGCTTCCCTTTCTAACGTAAGTTAGAAAGTTTCCCCCATATTTTTTCCAATATGTGATGTTTGTTTACCAAGGGAAATAAATGCAATGGATTTCTAAACCAAAAATCACACTGTATGACTATGAAATGAATTATACTTAGATCATTTAAAACCAAACTGAGTCATGGGAATTTCTTGTCTTCCCATTTCTCATTTTGATGAAATTAATTGGCAGATCCATACTACGTAACCTCCCCCAAACATATTATACAGCAGTGATTTGTACGGAACTGATTTGATGCTCCCTGAAATGCAAAAAATTATAAATGTGTTTTCAAGTACTAAACTCAATCTCCAGTGACATAGTAAGCCTTGGATAATTATTTTTGGAGTTTAGCTGACTTTGAATAAAGTAAATGATATTATCATATTTTACATTCCAGTTTATATATTTTGAGAAAGTAACATATCAAAAAAAAAAAAACAAAGACTCAATGTTTACTTGGATCTTTGAATTTTTTAAAGAGAACATCGGTTCCACAAATATCGCTGGAGGGCTTATCATGAGCCTTGAATAGATAATTAAATGTCATCGGTGTAGAGGACAGGTCAGATGACCTAAGTTCATTCTTTCCTTATTATCAGCGTAACCTGGGCAACTAACAGCCTCCAGGGTTTCTCCTCTGTAAAATGCAAACAGGACAGCCTTGCTATTACTTACATGGTTCCAAGAGATAGACGTTTAATTCACAAACACTACCCTCCTTTGGAGCTTCATATCTAATTTGGTCTTGAAGCCCCCAGAGCCCAGCAATCTCCCACTTTCTCATCCTTCTTTCTTGGTTTCATCCCAAAGCCCCCATGTGGCCTAGCACTGACTCTGCTTTTTTCCCTGGGGTGTCGAGATTGGAGACTATGGTGCTAAATAATCTGGACTCCCTGTGTCCACAGAACAGAAGTTGGAAATCATGCTCTCTTTTTTCCCCTAGCTAAAAATAAAGCTGAATCTACAATTACAAAAGCAATTTTTAGCATGAAAATCAGTTCTCAGTTCTCATGATTTTCTCTAAATCCTTTGACCTCCTTGGATGGCCTCTGTTCTCTGCCATAAGCTTTCTTAGTCATTTCCCTTGACGTGTTCTAGGGTTAAATATTACCCTCTTTGCAATAGTATCAGCTTCTTCTAGTTCATCTCAGTCATATCTTCGAATTCAAACAGATATTTCATTTCCAGAGGCAAATACAAGTGTTAAGAGAAACTGATGTCTGTTTCAAATATGAGTGGATAGGAAAATATTAGGTCATTTATTGAGTACCCACTCTGAGCCAAGCACTGAAGGCACATTACATGTATCACTTCTAATCCTCAGGACAATCTCATTTAGAATCCAAGACATGGAGCCACAGCACCTTACTGAGGCTACAGAGTTGTAAGCGGTGGGGCTGGTCCCAGTGCATGGGCTGCCCCCAGATGGCTCCCTGGCCTCTGCCGCTGGCTCAGCGGAGACCCCCATCACCACCACTCTCACCTCTTCTCCTAATGCCACCAAACCATCTTGGCTTCCTCCTGGCTGAGGGCAGGGCTTCAGCACAGTGTCCAGGGTGCAACCCAGCAGGAGCTCTCACGGCTCCAGCAACCCAGCCCCACCCACCTCTGGCCAGACTGACAGAAGGACTGGCTCATCCTGAGGCTTCTGAGGAAGTTCAGCACCAGGGGCTGGAACCTGGCTTCCTCAGGAGTTGTGTGTGTGTGTGTTGGGGGGTGGGGGGAGAAAGAGGGGGGCGAGGGGAGCGTGGGGAATCAAGCCACACAACCTGTGAGCATGGAAGACGTACCCCTCTCCCCTCTCCTCGCCTGCCTGTGCTGAGCACACTGGTCCCACACAGCCAATCTGGAAGCTGTCCTATGCGACCAAGCCACTGTCTGATTTTGGGCCGGCCAGGTAATGCACCACCTCCCATGCTTTCCTGCCTCTCTTCTCTTCTCCCCTTCCTCTTGCTGCTCTTAGTAAAGCCTACCTTAGCTCAGGTTCTATGATCCAGGAAACGAGCGCTCGGACAGTGTTAGAACCAGCATGAACCACTGAGCCATCTCCCCTCTTGCAGAAGTCCATTTTGTGCTGAAGTTAACAGTAATGATAAAAAGCAATAGTAATGGTAACAATACAAAGTAAACTCGAATAGTGCTTACCATGTTCCAGGCAGTGATACGGGTGTTTTGCATGCATTAACTCAATCTGCCCTCACAAAGGCCCTATGGAGCGGGTGCTATTCTTATCTCCTTTTTCATAGACAGGGACACTGAGGACACAGACAGCTTAAGTGACTTGCTCAAGGTCACACAGCAATCTGATGGCAGTCAGCCTGGTTTGCTCCTATTTTTGCCTTACTAACCTGGACTTTAGTACTCAGTTTCCTCATTTAAAACTGAAATTAGGGGCTTCCCTGGTGGTGCAGTGGTTGAGAGTCCGCCTACCGATGCAGAGGACATGGGTTCGTGCCCCGGTCCAGGAAGATCTCACATGCCGCTGAGCAGCTGGGCCCGTGGGCCATGGCGCTGAGCCTGCGCGTCTGGAGCCTGTGCTCCGCAGCGGGAGAGGCCACAACAGTGAGAGGCCCGTGTACCGAAAAAAAAAAAAAGAGGGGCCCTCTTGACCTCAAAGTTTGTTAATAAGTTTATTAGATATGATGAGTGAGAGACTTTGTACAGCCACTAAATTGACTTAAATCCAATAAGGATCCCAAAGGAAAAATTCTTCTTTATGAAAAGAAAGATAGGGTAGGGGGAAGGGTAAGCTGAGACGAAGTGAGAGAGTGGCATGGACTTACGTATACTACCAAATGTAAAATAGATAGCTAGAGGGATAGCAGCCGCATAGCACAGGGAGATCAGCTCGGTGCTTTGTGACCACCTAGAGGGGTGGGATAGGGAGGGCGGGAGGGAGATGCAAGACGGAGGGGGTATGGGGATATATGTACACATATAGCTGATTCACTCTGTTATACAGCAGAAACTAACACACCATTCTAAAGCAATTATACTCCAATACAGATGTTAAAAAAAATAAAAATAAAGAAAGATAACTAATATTGCTATACACTGCGGTCAAACTTCTAAAAATAATATCCTTCAGTGTTAAATGAGTACTCAATTTTTCATGGCCAAGAATAGAATATGCATGCATTGTGATGGGGCTTTAGGAGAAGCAGCTAACTGCACTTAAATTTATAGAAACACTCTTTATTCTGGCTAACAAATTATGTTAAGTGATATAAACATTTTTCTTACTAAGGGAGATTTAGAACACCAATGATTCAGTAGGTGAGCAATATATGAACAAGATAAATATTTCTCCAGGATAATCTCTATTAAAATGACTTTAAGAAAAAAATTCTTTCACTGGCTCAGAATAGTAAACAAAGATTTTTTTATTGAGCACAATGTTGCTTTTGATTAGAACACATGTTGATCAAGAATCTATAGGAATTCCCTGGTGGCGCAGTGGTTAAGAATCTGCCTGCCAAAGCAGGGGACGGGGTTCGAGCCCTGGCCTGGGAAGATCCCATGTGCTGCGGAGCAACTAAGCCCGTGCGCTACAACTACTGAGCCTGCGCTCTAGAGCCCGCGAGCCACAACTACTGAGCCTGTGCTCTAGAGCCCGTGAGCCACAACTACTGAGACTGTGTGTCACAACTACTGAAGCCTGCACGCCTAGAGCCTGTGCTCCACAACAAGAGAAGCCACCGCAATGAGAAGCCCACGCACCGCAACGAAGAGTAGCCCCCGCTCACCGCAACTAGAGAAAGCCCGTGTGCAGCAATGAAGACCCAACGCAGCCAAAAATAAATAAATTTATAAAGAAAAAGAATTTATAGATATTAATTCAAGGGTTTTAATATAATCATTTCTACTCTTGGTTTTTTCTTTCTTAAAACTGTTCTTCGCATCTTATGATGGCCATCCCATTTAACTAGAAGAAACTGTGTTCTCACATACAGACTTTATCATTAAAATTCTGTCCAGCTGTGTAAAATTCTGTGATTCCTTTTTCTCACTGTCCTCCAAAGGAATTGGCAAACAACCTCCATTAGTGTGAGTTTAGGCAGCACGGAAAGTATTTTCACTGATAACCCATGAATTTCACGTATGAAAAGAATGAAACTGGCAAACATACATGTGTAAACTCCAGACATTTCTCCAGTGCCAAAGAGCTCTCAAATTTTGCCTTAACTGCTGGGAAACACAGCAAAATCTGAATTTTTTACTCATCTATATAAGTACCGAAAAAATTTGTTGAGACAGAAGAGTACCATGGAAGGTATGTGATTTGTGAGTCAAACAGCTTGAATTCTGATGTTCCTTATGCTGAAACAAGTTACTTATAGCTCTTTAAAGTCTCTGTTCTAATGTGTAAAGTGGAGGTAATACTATTAAAGTAAGGAATTGTAAGACTTTAAGTGATATAAAGTGAGTAGCTTAGAGCTTGGGCTATAGTAGATGTTGAAATCATGTCAGTTCCCGCTACGCTGTTAGCTATTCTAAGAGCTACAAGTCCTCTGTCCAAAGTCCACGTTATCAGTGTCAGAAGTCAGTCCCCTCTTGAGTACAGCAATTAGCAGCCAGAGTAGTATTCTGGGGGTGGTCTATTTGTTTCCCACTATAGAAGACACTGCTGCAGATGTCTGAAAACAAAATGGATTAAGCTAATGCAGGTGCCCATTTCCCACTACAAACATGGAACTGCTTAATAAATTGTAATCATTTTTTGAAAATACTTAGTCAAGGATAAAAACAGAGGCAGCAGCAACAAAAACAATAATGAGGAAAGGCTTCCAGCTTCCGAGAGTAAAGAAATAAAGTCAGGTGGGTATACTAGAACTAAAGCTAAAGGGACCCAAAGGGCTTTTTTTTTTTTTTAATTTTTACTGAAGTATGGTTGCTTTACAATGTTGTGTTAGTTTCTGCTGTACAGCAAAGTGAATCAGCTATACGTATACACATATCCCCTCTTTTGGGGATTTCCTTCCCATTTAGGTCACCACAGAGCACTGAGTAGAGTTCCCTGTGCTCTACAGTAGGTTCTCATTAGTTATCTATTTTATACATAGTGTCAATATCAGCTTTGCCCAAAGGGTTTTGATCATGGATAAAAGGTCTGGGATTACTCTTCTGTCCCCAGGTGACTGTCAGGAGACATGATCCCAGGACTATGGGAGGCAGGGGCCTAAAGGTGGGACTTCTACAAAAACACGGAGCCTCAAAGAGCTGCACAATCTGTTTCAAAGAGACTCTGGAAACCACAAAATAAGAAACTTTATATAAAAATTATCTGGGGGTTTCCCTGGTGGCGCAGTGGTTGAGAGTCCGCCTGCCGATGCAGGGGACATGGGTTCGTACCCTGGTCCGGGAAGATCCCACATGCCACGGAGCCTGTGTGTCCAGTGCCAGTGCTCCGCAATGGGAGAGGCCGCAACAGTGAGAGGCCCGCGTACCGCAAAAAAAAAAGAAAAAATTATCTGGGATCACAACTTCCAGCTTTCAGTAATAGAGGTGTAGCTCCTATTAGGTCAGCCATCCCACAGATGATGACTATAAATTCTGGACAAAATGTATAAAATAGCTGACTGAAGAACAATCAGAAAAGCAAGCAGAAACCAGAAAGGAATCAACATTTGGAAGAAAGTAATGGCACTGTTTTTGTCTCAGGGCACACCTAGTCCATGCCAAGTGGGGTGCCTAAAACTCAGAAAGAAAATCCACAATTGTACTGGCTTGAAGACCCAGGAAACAGTTTCAGTGGCAATTACAACAGCTTAAAAGTAAATTGGGAAATCCTGGAAAGGAGAGAGCCACACAAAGGGAGCACCAAGTTCTGCTTAGGCTGATCCTTGAACCATGTAGGAATGGGATACACTCCAAAGCACTTAGATAGTACTAAAATGACTTCAGCAGAGATTTTTGCTACTGCCTACCACAGGAAATATAGAGTTTGAAGTATGAGTCCAACCAAGTTAAGTGCCTCCTAAAACAAACAAATAAATGAACTCTTGAATAGAATATAACTGAATCCAAAGTCTCTAGAATATATGTTACAATATCATCTAAACTTATTTGACATAGAAGAAACAGGAAAATGTGATCCATTTTGAGGAGAAAAGTCCATCAGTGGAGGCCCATCCTGAGATGTAGAAATTAACTGACAAAGATTTTAAGGCAAATATTATAACATGCTCAAGTATGTAAAGGAAAATATGTTTCTGATGAATGAGCAAGTAGAAAATCTCAGCAGAAAAAAAGGAAAATCCACTGGATGGGCTTAACATCAAAATGGCAATGACAGAGTCAGTGAACCTGAAGACAGATCCATAGAAATTATCCAAAGTGAAGAACAAATAAAGGGGTAGAAAGATTTCTAAAAGACGAACAGAGCCTCAGTGACCTATGTGATGATATCAAAAGATCTAACATTCACATAATTTGAGTTCAAGAGAGAAAATGAGGGAAAAAAAGGTTGAAATAATGGCTAAAAAAGTTATCAAGTTTGGTGAAAGACAGACATAGAGATCAGACTTGTAGTTGCCAATGGGGAGAGCAGGAGGGAGAGGGATAGACTGGGAATTTGGGGTTGGTAGATGCAAACTACTACATTTAGAATGGATGAACAGCAAGGTCCTACTGTAGAGCACAGGGAACTATATCCAGTCTCCTGGGATAAACCATAATGGAAAAGGATATTAAAAAAAGAAGGTGTATGTGTGTAAAACTGAGTCACTTCGCTGTACAGCAGAGATTGGCACATCATTGTAAACCAACTGTACTTCAATAAAAAAAAGTTTGCTGAAAGAAATAAATACAGACAGAAGAAGTTTGGTGAATCTCAAGCAGGAATAAATGCAATGAAAAGCACACCTAGGGATATTAAAGTCAAGCTGCTGAAGTATAAAGAAAGAAAATCTTAAAAGCGGCCTGAGAAAAATGTCCTGTTAATATTCAGAAAAACCAAATTAATGACATTAAACTATCATTAGAAACAGAGTCCATAAGACAGTGAAACAACAGCCTGAAATTCAATAAATATGGAACTGAATAAATGAGTATATGTTGCTTTCCCCAAGCTAATCTACTAATTCAAATTCCAAAGAATTTCTCACAGAACTTGACAATATGATCCTAACTTCATAACAGAAAATAACTAAGAATAAGCATATAAGTCTTATCCAACCAGATATCAAGAATATTATAAGCTAGAGAAACTAAAATAGTACAGTACTGGCACGGAAACAGACAACTAGAGCCAAACAGAGAACCCAAAACAAACCTATGTATACATGGGTTCTTGGTGTATGATAAAACTGGCATGAAAAAAAGTTAGTGAAGAAAGCATGAACTCTTCAATAAACAATGCTGGGACCATTGGAAATTCATAAAGAAATATAACTGGAAATTTATAAAGAAATAGAAAATAAAATTAGTTCCCTAGCTCACAGTTTCCATAAGAACTTCCATGTGGATTAAAGTCATAAAAAGTATTATAAAGATGTAAACCTTTGCAATAAAATATAGAAGAATGTCTTTATGACTTCAGGGTCAGGGATGAATCTTAAGACATGAAAAGCACAAACCTTAAAGGAAAAGGTAATAAATTCAACTACACTAAAATTTAAAATTGCTAGGCAAATGGCAAAATTAAAAGGCAAGCCCAGATTTGGAGAACATACACATAGAATATATAAAGAATTATAATTATAGAAGAAGAAGATCCAAAACAATAGAAAATAGGCCTGGCAATATATAGGCAATTCACAAAAGATAAATTCTGAATTTCCAGTGAACCTTTAACGTTCTCAACCTTTCCAGTAATCAGGGAAGTAATATTAAAACAACAATAAGATACTTTTTCAAATCCATTAGATTAGTAAAATTTTTGCAAGTCTGAAATTAAAATGTATTGGTAAGGTACTAGACCTCTCATTCACTCCTTGGTAGAAGTATGAATTGAAATAACCTTTTGGAAAGCAATTTGGTAGTATCTAATAAACTTGAAGATGGTATAACCTACTGCCCAGCAATTCTTCCTCTAAGTATATTCACAAAGAACTCATCCATGGGAGTATAAGAAAACATATATGAATGGGCACTGAGGCAGTGTTCATAGTAAAGGAAACTCGACAATCAAAATGTTCATTCATCAGAGAATGGATAATTGGATTATATTTTTAATAAGACACTATACAGCAGAGAAAATAAGTGGATCAGAACTACATGTATCAACATGAATAAATCTCAACACAAAGTTTGGTGAAAAAAAAGTCAGCTTACAGTTTGTATTTAGAATTAAAAAAACAAACAAACAATCCTGTATGTTGTCTATTAACATAAACATATGTAGAAGTATGACAGAAAAAGTAATCAAGGAAATAATATACGACAACTTCAGAAGCGTGGTTACCTTTATGGAAAGAGGGTGGGTACCCTCTAATTATGCAATTAGGACAGGGTACAAAGAGGACTTAATATATCAGTAACATTTTCTTTCAATCTGGGTGGTATAGGTACATAGGGGTTTTTTTCCCTAAATATTCCTCTCTATTTTTGAAATATTTCATTTAAAACAAACAATCGAAGAAAAAAAAAAAAGGCTGCCAAATGTGACACTTCGCTAATATCCTTAAATCCAGTCGTGGTTAATGACTTCTGCATTCCTTGCAAACAAATAAAATTCACTATTCTTTCTCAATTCAGCCAATACTTGTGACCCACTAACAGGGCAATATGCAAGATACTTGGAACTGTTTTGTCCCCCACCGTCCCTCGCCCACCCATGGAAAGCATATTTGTAGACTTCAACCTGATGCCCCTTACAGTCAACAGTTATCATCCCCAATTGCTGGCATGCTTAGGGATTAGTTCAACGTTCAGTAGAAACATGAAGTTAAATAGGCCCATACTGGAACTGAAAGTAAACTTGACCTCTTTTGAGACAACGAAATTAACCTTCCAAAGAGGGCCTTGATGCTCCATGGCTCTTGTCTATAAAGTTGGGGTGTCCACTATTAACGGTAGTGATGCTCAGGTAAGGGGAAAACAGTCATCAAAACTGAAGTTCTGTTTGAGTTTTCCTTCCTGGAGGAGCTATTAAAATTGCTTCAATTAAACTTTTAAAACAAGAAAGCCTTAATAAATTCATTTGAAAATTTCCCCTCCTTAGCACCGGGTATCTAACTCTCCAAATTAGGTAGTCCCTTTCTTTATTCTAAGAATCTAAGCATTTAAAATATAGTGGAACTCATTTCACAAGTTCTTCAAAAATATATAAGTACAGATAATAATAATTATTAAAATTATAACCAACATATAGCCTTTTCCTTCTTTTAACACATTCTCCTAGACTTGATCTCATTTGCGCTTCAGAATACCCTAGACAGGAGGCATTCTTTCCTTTTCTTTTTTTTTTTTTTGCAATTAAAAAAAATTATTTATTTCTTTGGCTGCACCAAGTCTTAGTTGCAGCATGCGGGATCTAGTTCCCTGACCAGGGATAGAACGCGGGCCCCCTGCATTGGGTGTGCGGAGTCTTAACTGCTGGACCACCAGGGAAGTCCCCAGGAGGCATTACTTTCATCTCCACGGCAGAGGTGAGTGAACTGAGACTCAAGAGAACACAGGCGCTGTGCCCGGTCATTCGGCGACAGTGTGCAGTGGGCCAGGGCTCAAACATGAGTCCCAGCGAAATGACAAGAGAACAGGTATTTCAGACTGAAAACAGATATGCAGGAGTCTTCCTATTAGGAAAACACCTGAGTCACTGGCCCAGCTACCACCCGGATTCTAGCTGAGACAGTGTCGTGGACTCATATGACTACCTGAGTTTGAATCTCCATTCTACCACTTACCAGCTGTGTAAACCTACATGAGTAACTTACCCTCTCAGTGCTTCACTTTTCCAGTCTAGAAAATGGGGAGAGTAGTAATGCCTACCACACTGGATTGTTCTGAGGATTAAATCAGTCAACATATAAAATGCTAAAAATAACATCTGGCCCAAAGTCGTGCTATGTACATGTGAGTTGCTATTATAAACTGGCCTTCTTACTTTTAAAAAGTAAAACAAGGTGAATAATGAAGTCAAGAAGTTCCTCGAGACTCTAAGAAATAATACTTGTGAGTCCATTGCCCTGTTTAAATTCTACTGGTGGTAGCAGTTTTTGATAAGCCATTTGGAAAAAGAGTATTTCTTTTAGAAATACTTAAGAATCTTAAGAAATTAAGATTTCTTAAGCAGAATAGGTAATATCTCCCTCTCTTTCAACAGACAACTTTCTCAGATTCGTTCCTTTTACACTTCTTGACTTAAGATCCATGTTTCTCCCTAGACCTAGTCTTATAATATTTATAATGCTCCTCGAAAAAGTATGTATATTATGAACTTACTATTCCCTATTACATAGTTTCACTCACAAAGCATTTATAGGAAATTCTTAGCAACCTTATATCATAGTATTACAGAAAATGATAACCAACCATCTGCATATTATTTCAAGATTTCACACTCATTAGTTCACCTTTTTAACGTCATGACCAACAGTCATTCCTATATAGATATGTGGCTGGAAAGGGTACTTGTTGTTCCTTGACTCAAAAACCTACAAAGTTGGCCTCCTCGAGTCTCCTCACTCCCTTCCACCTAAACAAACACACACCACAGCTCAAGCTCACTATTACAGCATTCAAGGCCCTTTGTGATCTGACCTCAAAATGCCTTTACAGCCCAACCTCCTACTCCAGTTCCATTCATTCACTCCTGCCTAGTCTAACAGGTCCTAGGGATTGAGGCCTCATCTGATCAGAAGACCTCTGGACCCAACTTATTTTCCTCTGATCAGAAGACCTCTGGACCCAACCCAATTTACAGGACACGCAGAAGGCAGAGGGACACACTGAACTGTACCATGAGGTTGCAATCAGCAAAATCCAGATCGTGGGCAACTCTCCAAGTCAAAAGCCCTGGGGTCTTCAACAAAAAAATTATAAGGAAAAGGATGCAAGAGAATCTGTAGATTAAAGGTGGCTCAAAATACATATCAAATAGAAAAATAATAAAATAGGCACAACTAAACTTTACTGTCTAGGGATGACACTCAGGTGATAAAACTATGAAGAAACACAAAGATAGTGATTGCTCTGGGAATCAGGGGGTTGGCACTGAGACGGGGCATGTGGAAGCAGCTTCTGGCGTGGCTGGCACGGGTCTGTTCCTTGACCCGAGTAGTGGTCATATGGGTGTCTGATTTATAATTATGCACAAACCTGGACATGTGGCCTTGGCCCTCCTCCCACCCATGCATCTTCTCCTGTCATTTAAATACCCACCTCCCCCACTTCTCTGCCTGAGGAGACCTTCCACATTGCCTTTGACTAAAACTCTCCTGGCTCTCCCCACCCATCCCCAGAAGACAGAGGTAGCCATCTCTCTTGACTCAGCTTCCCAGTACTTGGTTTCTAAGTGTTTGGCAGCACTTGCATCTCAGAGGGTTAGGAGCCTCATTTCTTCTGTGATACTGGGGACGGGAAGCTGGATCATTCCCACAGATGTACACTGTAAGCACTCTAAACTCTTTGCTGAGTGAAAAATGCTAGTCAGTTAAAAGTTAGGTGAGAACTTTGAATCCATGGGGTTCACCCTGTCACAAGATCCCCATCTTCAGCCTCCAATCTATCCTCACTCACTCCTTTGGCTTACCTGCAACCAAGGTACAGACCCTGAGTGCCCACCTGGGTTAAGAACATGGGCCCTTGATCCTGGTTCTGCTCTTCATTAGTCTTTCTTTTTTAAAAAAATATTTACTTATTTGGCCACGCTGGGTCGCAGTTGTGGCACGCTGAGACACGTGGGAGCTTTAGTTGCGGCATGCAGGCTCTTAGTTGTGGCATGTGGGATCTAGTTCCCTGAGCAGGGATTGAACCCGGGCCTCCTGCATTGGAAGCGTGGAGTCTTAACCACTGGACCATCAGGGAAGTCCCCCTTATTAGTCTTGTAACTACATTGCTTTACTTACATTGCTTGAGTCTCTCTGAGCCTCAGTTTTCTCATCTGTAAAACAGGGCTAATCTTACTTAATAGGATGGTAGAATAGTGCATGTAAAGTAATTAACCCAGTATCTGACACAAAGTAAGATACTTAATACAGTCAACATTATAAATATTACTGTTACTATTAGTATCGTTAATAAGAAAGGCATGTCAATCACCAAACACTGACACTCTAGCCAAGTGAATTAAAAATGTAAAACCTAGTAACAGACATGGTTATGCAATGCCAGACAAACTGTGGGAGTAGAAAACTCCGTGTATTTGTCATTCCTTTGGTCTCCATCATACAAACCCAGCATTTTTTCGCTAAAGTGAAGTTATCTGTTTGCATTTCTTTCACTCTTACTGAGCTGTGAGCTCCTTGGGAACCCAGACTGACAATGTGTTACACTTGTGTCCAGCCTCTCTAATCACAGCCCCATGGCTAGTTTCCCTATGTGATCACAGCCCTTTTTCTTCCCTGGGCCTGGATACAGCCTCCTAATTCTTCTGACTTCTCTATTTCCGTGGCTTTAAGCTCCTTGCTATCTCTGAAAGAAGTCAAGTCTGATCTGTCTCATATCTTTAGCATTTGTTGAGCAGAAATGAATTAAATGAACATAGTGAACTGCACCATCAGTGGGCACTATTTTACTCTGGGTGTGCATAAGTGAGTGTGTGTGTGTGTGTGTGTGTGTCTGAGAAAAAACAGAAGCTAATGCAATCCAATTCAATAAACCTGTATGCCACATGTATTTGATAACAGACACTGGGTAAGAAATGAGGATACAATCTTTAGACTGATGAAACCGATGGATACAAAACCTGGTCAGTGACATCTAGTACACGTGAAGATCTAGGTAATCATTTGGTTCCACCTCCTCTGATGCACTGAGAAGGAGAGGCCCGGGATCCCACAGAGGAAGCAGAGATGAGACTAGAACTCAGGCCTCCTTCATGCCCTGCATGCTCACACAAGTCTGTTTCCAGGGCAGATTCGTTCCTTACAATGCAGCTCTGAACCACGTCGAAGTGTGTAAGGAGTACGACCTGACAGGCAGGATAAACCACTATTGTCTCAGCTGCAGGCGGACTCTGCTCAGTAGGTGTGGACCGGCTGCCGGCCTCACAGGAAAAGAACTAGTTTGGTCCTCACTCAAGAAACTGCCACTCCCATGAATGTCACAAAGGGACAGAGCTGTTCTACTGACACCTGACTCTGTGACACCCCTGATGGTCAGAAGCACATGGATTGCATCAATCCTAACAAGAAATGGCAGATTGAAAGACAGGCCACCCAATTTCGGTGAACTGGAGAGAGGCAGCGCGTGCCAGCCGGACTGGCCAGCCATCCTGCCTTCCCGGCGTGCTGCTCTGCGGGTTTCTCAAGCGGCTCGGGATGATGTAATTCACTCAGTGGGTATTTATGGAGCAACTGCAGTGTGCTGAGCACCAAAATAGGCGCTGGGGAAACAAAATGACCTCACGTATTTTACTTCACTGTGAAAAGAACACTCTCGTTCCGCCCCACCTCACCCTGTGTGTTTACCTCCTTCCCCACCAAAATCCCAGAAGAGCGCCCCTCCTCCCACCTCTCCTGTCTCCCACCTGTGCTTCCTTCCAACTCTCCTCTCATCCCTCCATTAATCAACTCCCTTAACCTCTCCTGCTTCTGTGGGTTTTTCCTATTGCCACTTAAAATATTCTCAAGCATCTCAGTTACATGTATGTTCCACTCAACTTCTCACTTCTCTCTCCCTGTGACTTGAGTCAAGCTTTTGAAGGATTTATATTGCCCTGCTCAGCTAGACTGAACCAAACATGCTTCATGCTCTCTGACATCTCAGCCTTCCAGCAGACTGCTCCCTCTGGAGTTTACCGTCCTCCAATTTCTTTCTTTGCCTGATTAACTCTTGTCATTCATTCTTTGTCCCAGGTGCCACCTCCTCCAGGAAGCCTCCTTGACCTTGCAGGCTGGTTCAGATGCCTCTCCTGAGTGCTTCCACAGCATCTAGGTGAGTCCATTGAGAACATTCTTTTCCACTTGGCCTCTGTCTCCTCTAGAAGACTCTCAATTCCCTGAAGGGAGAGGCCATCTCAAGGTCCACAGTTCCTAGTATCTACTGGGCTCTGAGTAACTAACTGTCTGTGGACCAAATGAGCAATGAATGAATATAAGACTTGGAATAGCTCACGGTATGGGCAAAACAGATAATAACATGTGCATAAAGCTTTCCAGATTACAAAGTATTTTCCACATATATATCTTATTTGATCTTCCTAATCTTGCAGGGCAAACGGTATTATTTTTAACCCTCTTTTCAGCTGAAGAAGCAATGATCCAAAATGAGTAAGAGGTCTGATGAGGGTCATACTGTGTAAGTGGTAGATCTGAGATTCAAATTATGATCCTTGAACTTCACATTCCCGGCTTTCTCCATTCCCTGTGAGCTACCGTCTTCATAGTCAGATGTACACAAGACTATACAAACGCTCCTCATTGAAACCTGATTATCTGGAAACTAGTCTGCTCGCCTTGTGCTTAACCAAACTACTTACTAGAAGGAACAGAAATGAATTCTGACCAATTTTAACAAAAGAAGTAAATCTAGAAAAGGAAGTAATATAGCCAGAACAACACAGATACCACTTTTATCTTCCTTTGGTGGGATGAATCAACATAAATGATTTAGGCACCATATCCTCCTGCCAAATGAGCAGAACATCTCAGATTTAGGGTTCGTGTTGAAATGGCTACAGACCTGTCCTGTGATCCACTCATTATTAAAGCCAGGAAATCACCATCCTATCTGGTGGGACAGCAGCGAAGGCACTTTTTATCCAAGAACACCTTTGATACCCAGCAACTACTGCATCTCCCACAGGCTGTTAGCAACCCCTCAGCCCCTCCCAGGCCTCACACCCATTCATCCAGCTGAGGGCACATGACCCATCACCCTAACTCCTCTCTCACTGAAAAGCTCTACTCACTTACCCCACTGTCCTGTTGTAGTCACCTGGCAAGGCCCAGTCCAGGTCAATCCATCTATCTGCTTTCTTGGCCCCTACCCCAAGTTTTCTAAACATGGGTGTGGAAAAAGCATCCAAACGCATGGACTAGTGTTTATGGACCCCAACCTCAGCTGGGCTACCCCGCCATCTCTCACTCCCTTTTCAAGGCCAACTTCTTAAGAAAGTTGTCTACTTGCTTCTTACATTTCTTCACTCTTCACTCATTCTTCAACCTACTACAACTGGCTTCCACTGCTACATCCTGCTAGCCTTCACCAAAGTTCTTAACTGCCTGCATTTTGTGCAACCCAAAGGGCCCCTCCACACTCTTATGTCACTTAACCTTTCACTGCTTGACTCTCTTCTTCTTAAGAGTCTCTTCTCTTGGCTTTCATGTTCCCACACTCCTCTAGATTTCCTCCTCTCTCTCTCACCACTGAGATGGACTCTTCTTTCAGGCTGTTCTTCTTCTGCTCAGCATTTACATGCTAGTACTTTTCAGGATCCTAGGATCTTCCTTTCTGACTCTACTCACCTCTCAGGGTAATTTCATTCATTCTAATGGTTATAATACATGCTGCTGTTTCCTTTCCTTGGTGTTGCTATGGCTCCCAGCTGATACCACCATTGAGTACATTCCTTTCCACTTGCCCTCTGTCTCCCCTGGAAGACTGAGAGCTCCCTGAAGGCAGGGGCCATCTCTGGATTCCCAGTCACTAGTATCTACTGGGCTCTCAGTAACTCTTTCCAGCCTTATTCTTCTTACTAAGCTTCAGATCTATATACCCAGCTCCCCATGAACTTCCCTTTTAGGTGAACTTAATATTCTCAAAATAGAATTCATCATCTTCCAAATCCCAAAACATCTCCTTGTCCTGTGTTTCCTTCCTGCATGAATTGGGAACATCATCTCTCCAGCTGCATAAACTGAATCCTGGAACTCATCCTCAGCAATTCTCTTTCCCTAACTCTCTACATCCAACCAATTAATAAGTCCTGTCAAATTCTAAATATCTCTTCAGTCTAGCCACTATATTTTATCTCCATAACCATGGCAGGTTTGAGGAAATGAAAAAAGGTGCAGTGTAGCTGGGCATAGGGTTAAGGGCAGGTGATGTTAAGGCATTTAGACTTTATCTCAAAGTCCTCATCCACCACCTCTCACTCCCCACTCTCGATGCTGGAGGCCTGCAGCTAAAAAGTATTCAATGACAATAATTTGGGGCTGCCCAAAATGGGATTTTGTAGGATAAGTGACATCACTTTCGATGGTTATTTTTTTTATTACCCAGATAACCAATGGTGGTTTCCCAAATAAAAAAGATACTGGGTTAAATGGAATACTGGCTCTGCTCTCTTTATAAAGTTACTGCAGACAACAATGATTTCCAGATGAGTCTCAGGTACATAAAGTAATGCCTTCGTGGAACCATCAGAGTTCAGTTCTGCCACATTTGAGAAACAATGTAATATTTAAGGTAAACAAGCTAAACTGGATGTGCGTGGAGGGTGAGGGTTAGGGGAAGGAAGGATAGGAGGGATGAGAAACAGGCTATGCCTAATGACGCATGGGCATAGTTCACAGATGATCAATTCATCGTTAAAACAGCACTAATATAAAGTTAATAAAAAGCCACAAAGTAATCAGGAAGTACCTTAAGTTAGTAGTTTCTAAAAGTTCCTTGTTACTGTACATATATCTGCCCCAAACTGTCAGTACTAACCAAATTCATTAAAAGTATGGTAATATGGAGGGGGGTTGACACACACAGTAGAAAGAGAAAAGAAAAATATACTGGTAAGAACCTACAAAAACGACACTGTGAATATTAAAAACTTTTAAATTGTACACTTTAAAGGGGTGAAAATTATGGTTTGTAAATTATATCCCAATGAAGCTACTTTTTAAAAAATCTGACAAGACATAGGAATAGTAAGCAGAGTTGCTTACTGTTGATATAGTTGCTTACTATATCGATCAACAGATATCAATACTCAAAAAAATATATCGATACTCAAAGGAAGAGCAGGTAATTTTTCTTGATCCTATAGAGGAATAACAAGCAGCAAAGTCATTTTTACATTTATTTCTGTTACATATAACAAAAATAGACAAACTACTACTTAAACCAAAAAGACCAGGGGAAGAAAAGACATCGTCAAAACACTTAGAGAAAGCAATCTGTCAATTCCCACCTTGAATATTGCTTTAATTCCACTGTTTTCACTACCAGAAGACTCTGCTCAGTGAGATTATTATGTTTCCACAAACACAACGGTCTCATTGGGAAGTTTCTGCCAAACGAGTATCTTGCTAAGAAATTACAAAAGTATGTATCACAAAGAGAACTATTATAAGCTCAGAAAAAACATGCAAGTCTCAACATCTAGAGAAACAATTAGATAAAGAAAAGACAAATTCTGGGTCAGTGATGATTTCCTTTTCAAGACAGGGTTCGAAAGAAAGGTACAAAAGATGGATGAAAAGTGGCAATACCCGGCACCTCATAAGCACACATGCGTGTGTGCTGGGTGCTTGTTGGGAAAGAAGCAGGGTGTATTTTTTTAGTCTCTTAGAGAAACAAGTTAGTTCGTGCAAAGGCAGAATCCTTTTGAAATCACTTCAGAAGGTAGATACCAAAGTGGAAGGCAGGTGTATGCGCAGAATATGATCCACCGGAATAGAAATTAACTATGCCCAGTCTCTGATCTCAGTTTCACCTAACCAAGCAAAACAATCCGGCTGATACAAAACAAAACAAAAACCTATCCTTCAGTCTTTATCCTCAGAGATAACTCGCTCAAACCCAAGGAACCAAACATAACTCTCTTCTGGTTTTAAGTTAAAACATGTTGAATCCACTGTGACTCAGCACACGGGTTTCACTTACTTAAAATTGTCTGAAACCAGGTTAGCTTTAATATGGTTATCCAACATAAGAAACAGCCAGTGAATTAGGCACAGAATTAGGCAGGAAGAGTACTGGCCTCAGAGCCAGTTTTAGATCTAATCTCAACTTTGGGGACTCCCAAAAAACCCAATTCAATCTCTGTTGAAATTAAAGAGTTGTCTTTGAATTTTTACACACCTACATGCCAGGCATATGGTAGATGTTCAAGAAATGCTTTCTGAATTATCACTACGAATAGATAACATTTAGCAAGCACTTATTAAGTAAGTACTTCATATGCATTATATCATTTAATCATCACAATAACCCTATGAAGTAGATTTTCATATTATCTGCATGTCACGAATTCAGAAACTGAGGTTTAGAGAGATTAGTAATGTGCCCATGTGACTCCACTGCTGAGTGGCAGACAGAGGACTGCAGGGCCCAGAGCTCTTAATCAATGTGCACTTATGCACTACTGCCCCTCTGAACTCAACGGGGCACCGGCCAAAGTAATCGCAGTCATTAATGAACATATGAGGCTCCTCCAATTTAATGTTTGTTTTATTGCTTGCTTTTTCCCATCACCTGTCTTCCTGGGAGTATTGACTGTAAAAACCTTGGGATCCTTGTTACTCAAAAGGTGGTCCGTTGACCATAGACATCACCCTGAAACTTTCTGGGAATGCAGAATCTTAGCCGTATCCCAGAAACAGAATCTGTGTTTTAACAAGATACCTGGGTGATTCAGAGACATCTCAGTTTGAAAGGCACTGGTTTAGACTAGCTCCAACATGACACACGTTATATGACAGGAGGAAAGAAGCTCTGAGAAGTAAAATACAGCAGAAATGTTATAGTCGGGGAGAACAAAACCAGCTTGCTATGGCTGTGTCAGGACCTTAATTCACCTAGATAATGGCCCACAGATATTTATAAAGGACCTATAAAGATGCCTAGGGAGTTGATGATAGAGACAATGGCTGAATCTATAGGGAGTGTAACTATAGTTCCA
Source organism: Stenella coeruleoalba (assembly GCF_951394435.1). NCBI lineage: Eukaryota > Metazoa > Chordata > Mammalia > Artiodactyla > Delphinidae > Stenella > Stenella coeruleoalba. The sequence continues at coordinate 50,213,525 of NC_137150.1, forward strand.
CGCCTTCTAAAATCTCCAAACCTGTGTCTTCAGAAGCACGTAGCAAATAAAAATACATTAAGTCTTTGGCAAATACTGAATCTCTCATGAGGTGAAGGGTAGAGCTGTGTTATGGACTGATAAGCTCAAGACTTGTACATCACCAACTTCGTTCACAATCCAGGAGTCACTTCTTAACAAGGCAACTTTATCCTTTTGAATGTTAACACATTTTTTGAACCCAACACTGAAGTCAACTTAAATTTGAGTGTAAACTTGATTTAACTTTGAGCTATTTCAATATGGTTTATGGTTTTCTTTTTAAATCACATACCTACATTTCTAGTCAGAAAATGGCCTACATTTTTAGCCAAGAAGTGCAGGACAGCAACTGTCCTCTCACAAGAGATACGAGTTATGTTGTGCTATGAAGCAGAATCTAAAGAAGCAACTGAAGGACTTAATTTTTGCTCACTATTTCTTACCCATTTAAACGGAGTTATAAAACCCCAATAACTCCACATATAAAAGCTATGCATATAAGTAAAAGTTATCTTAGTGGGAAGTGAGACGTACAGTTGACCTTTTTCTTTATTCCCACTTTTAAAATAAAAAATAAATTACATTCTTTTCCAGTCACAATTCTGTGCTTCCCAGAGCTAAGAGACTGCCCTGCACACAGGTGGAAATCCATTCTCTTCTTCATTTCTATCCTTTTAGCCATTTGAAATCTATTAGGCAGGTTCTTCTCCTTAAAGCCTTCAACTATATATTCTTGACACTTTCTACGTCCTCCCTAGGGAGAACTAGAACAATCAGAATGGATTTCTTGCTAATTAATCGTCCAGATATCTCCTAGAAGGCTTGTTTTCACCACAATGCATCTAAAACAAGAACCGCTTTTAATTCTCAACCCATTAATTCTGTTACCATCATAAATCGTCCTTGGGATTCAGAGATTTTCTACAGGCTGCATCAAATAACCCAGGGTATTACAATAAAGGCAAGGGGAGGACTTGGGTATGCTCAGAGCCAGAGAGCAAGCAGGAAGACAGCAAAGTTTAGGGCTGTGCGGCCCCCAAGGATTCTGACTCAGAGTTAAGTCCAGAGGCCATGGAAACAGGAAGGCACATATTAACTACAAAGAAGCACTGAAGGGGCCTGAGTCAGCCTACGATGGGGGCTCAGGGGCCTGAGGAGTCCCACGAGAGAATCAAATATACACATAAGTTTCCCACAACAGACCCAAATTCCCATTCTCAATGAGGCCAGTGATGGACTATATTGAAAACCAGCTACAACTGTGCTAAACCAACCTCATAGCTGGTGGCACTGTTAATGAATACACCACTTTGGGGCACAATTTAGTAATATGTTTGCAGAGCCACAAAAGACTTATAGGCTTTGATCTGGTAACCACACTCTAAAAGTACGGACGTATGGAAAGCAGTTCACTGCCGAGAACAAATGCAGACATCTGCCTTTAGGTTTAAACACTCGCAAGTGCAGGCTGGGATGACCCGGATGGGCAGCCGTTTTGTGAAAAAGCCCCAGGGATTTGGGATGAACCAACTTCACTTTAGGCCTCCTTAGGAGGGAGTAGCAAGAATGGTGGGAGCATACACCGAAGTCAGCAGAGCTGGGTCTGAACCGGTTCTCCCTTCTACAGACCGTAGCAAGTCACTCAAATCCTTAAGCTTGGGCTCCGTATCTGCAGAATGAAGATATATTTCCTTGATTCTAAGATGTGCTTTCTGTCCCCCTACCCCCAACACGCATTTTAACTTTTCTGAAACGGGCAGGACTATTGCGTTTTATGTCTCCGTTTAATATGATGGCATTTTCCTTCCTCTACTTCTCCCTGAAAAGCTGAAATTTAATTGATGGTGTATCTTGCCATTAACAGTGTCTTAGAATCAAGGAAATACAGTAGTAATACTGACCTCAGTACTGCTGTGAAGAGTAAATAACATCACATATATAAGGCACTTTGGCACGTTGCCTTGAAAAGAGTGACTGTCCCCCCAAAATGGCACATGTTAACATTATTTTTTAAGAACCGATGCACTCTTAGGATACATCATCAGAAGAGCAGTACCCAGCAAAGCAGCCGATAATCCCAGCTGCTGGTCAGACTACACTTGGAGAATGGTATGCGGTCTGAGGGCCACAGAAAAACAAAGGCAAACCACGGATACTCAGAGAATAGGGACCAGGCTGGAGAAGTCTGAAAAACATGATATTACGAGGAATGGTTGAAATAAGCTGGAATTATTAGGCTGCACAAAAATGAGAAGGCTTTTGAACGTATCAAGACCTGTGGGTGTAAGTAGATGTTTCCTCTGTGGTTCCAGCGGACAGAGCTGCAACACAGGGATGGATATTCTAGATGGGCCCATGTCACATCAGCATAAAGGAGAACTTTCTAACACTTTGAGCTCTCTAGGAGTGAAAGAGCCCTGGTGAATGGAGAGCTTCCGAAAACAGGAAGTGCTCCGTCAGCGCCTGGACGGTGCCGTGTCAGCACTTGCCAGAAGAGCCTCCTTTTTGGTCTCAGAGGCTGCACCCTGTGTCCACTTCAGCTTTAGAACACCACGCCTGCGTCTTCCTCCTCCAAACCCAGGCCAGACCTCAGGGGACCACTCTGAGCAGAGGTGGCCCCCTTGGCCTCCACGAGCTAGGGCTCTACCGTCTAGGGAAAAGCTAGCACAAAACCATGAAACTGGCAGAAAGTGAAGGGAGGAGGGGACGGATTCACTGGGGTGTCTAATATTGTAGCCATTCACATGGGAGGTAAAGATGAGGTTTGGATGAAGACTGACAGATTCGAACTGAGGCGGCGAGAGGAAGTACCAGCGCCTGACCTACTCCATGTAGAATGTTTTTGTTCGGCCCCAAATGATTCCATTTAAGGGGCAGACCAGTTTTACAAATGACAGCAAAGCCTTGCTGAGATCCACATTCTTTCCTTCAGATGTAGGCCAGCTCCCTTCTTGCGCCAGTTACATACTCCTTCTTAAATTAACCCTCTATCCATGCTTTAGGAAATAACCTTTATCCGTACTCTATGAAAAACTGCTAAGATGCCAGATTAAAAGAGAAGCGTAACTTTGGACTGTGTCTTCTTATCAACATTTATGAACACTGGTATTACGTTTACTATGAACTTTGTGATTCAACTACGTTGTCCATGTTGCAAATGTTATCTAAATCTCTCTGAGTAGAAGGTACTATGTGAATGGGAAAGGGGGGTGCCTACGAGAGTGTACACTTCAGTTTAATGTATATAAGGCCATTCTTTAAAAAGGAACTATTTATAGAGAAACTGGTTGCCTGGACTAGACAAGTTTACTTCATAATTATATAGTTTTGGATTCACTTTGGGTTCTAATTCTAGCTTAGCTCATGGTAAGTGCTTAATAAATAGTGACCATCCATGTTGTGAGATGGTGAACTCACCTTCACACTGTGAGTTCCAACACCAAGCTGTCATCTCTGGCTCTGTCTCAGGCACGGGGTATGAAGGTGGACCAGAGAGCACCAAGGTCCCTCCCAGGTCCCAGCCTGGGGCTTCATTTCAGTGTCTCTGCCCATTTCTGATCTGGCAATATTCCCTCAGCTCACTAGGAAGGACACTGAAGAAATGTCCATTCATAACCCGCTATATAAATGTTAGCTCTCATTACTACTGTTATTATTTCCTCTGATACTGTCCTTCTGCTAACTTTATCATCCCTGCTTTTGTTTTATTCCTCTGTGTGTGTGTGTGTGTGTGTGTGTGTGTGTGTGTAATGGTATGTAAATATTCTTGCAAGCCAACTCAAATCCTCAGTAGTAGATAGATGAAGTCAGAAAGAATGAAATAAAATAACTCCTACAGTTTATTATAAATGACACTAATAACAATAGGTAACATTCACTTAACACTCATGCATCAGGCACTGTGGGAGGTGTTATATATACATTATTTCATTTAATACTCATTAGAACCCTAAAAGGTAAGTACTAGTATTATGATCCTCGTTTTACAGATAAGGAAATTGAGTCTTAGAAAAGTCAAGTAAGTCACTCAAGGTCCCATCTAATAAGCTGTGGTCTAACCTAACAATTTTGCAGCACAGCCTACAATAATCTCATATTAATGGATATGTACCCATATATTTTTAAAATTTGAATACTGAATATTTTTTATTTGAATCTTGAATACAGGGACTCCAGAAAACAAAAATAAGCCACTTAATCTAGTAAATAGGTGACAACACTGAGTTCATTTGGTCTCAATCTCACAGTTCAAGACACTGTTGAGAAGAAAGGGCCCACAGAGTAACCAGGTCATGTTCGCCTAAGTGGTCTTTGAGCATCAAATTAAAATTTCTAGCTTTCTCATCCAGTGTATGATTTCACTCAATGTTCAGAATGGGCAAATCTAGAGGCAGGAAGTTAGAACAGTGGTTGCCTAGGGCTGGGTAAGGAAGAGAGGAGAGTAGGGAGGGTGGGTACAAGGTCTCCTTTAGGGGGTACCAAAAATGTTCTAAAATTAGATTATGGTGATGGTTACACAACTCTGTAAATACGCTAAAGAATACAGAATTGTACGCTTTGAAGGGGTTAACTTTGTGATGTGTAAATTATACAATAACAATAAAGTTGTTAAAAAATAATTCCCTTGCCTGCGCTTCCAGAGCTTGTGCTCTGCAATGGGAGAGGCCACAACAGTGAGAGGCCCGCGTACCGCAAAAAAATTAAAAATAATTCCCAGGGTTCAGTATCCAGTGATCTCTAGTCACTTCTTGTGGCTGCTGTCTTTCAGAACAAACATGGAAACCAGATGTGCGTTAAGTAAGCCTTTACCCAAGAACAAAATGTTCAAACAACAATGATGAGAATAAAGACCACGCCTGTGAAGCTGGTAAGTTTTCCTTGGAAGCCATAATGAGCCGTCAGCTTCTTTCTCCAATGTCATCAGGTAAGTGCTGAATGGTATTAGCTTCTGATTTTTACCAACCCAGGAAAAATGGAAAAATAATTTCATTCCTCATTACTAAAATGTTTGTAAGTGGACAGAATGAAATATTAAAACCAGCAGCAATAGGGGAATCAAAAGACCTCAAAAGGCCCCAAAAGACTCCAGTCAAGTCAACTAGAACCTTGTGACCTTGGCGACTCAATCATTCTGGGCTTTGGGGACCTCATCTGTAAAAGGAGGAGGAGGAAGAAGGAAGTCAACTACTCCAAGGTTCTCTTCCACCTTCATTATTCCAGTCAAATCATATCTTCCAAGGACCGTCTCACTATGTTGACTTGTCCCATTCTAAACATCAGCAACTGCCCTTGGACCAATGAAGAGTTATCAAAACATCTGGACACACTGGAAATCCATGAAAGTGTCTTTCCTGGATTGTTGTTTCAAGTATTTAAGTGAGCATCTTCCCACATCCCTTATTAAATAAACTATATATCTTATAATTTAATCAGCTATAATGTCTGATTAAGATTTTAAACCTGGTGCCTAAAAATCAAAAGGCACTTTCCTAAAATAATGCAAAAATGCAGCAAAATAATTGCTCTCCAAAGTAAAAATATCCTCTCCTTTATAAAGACTGATCTTCCTCAACACTAACCTGTCACTCCGAATCTATTTTAATTATTATAAAAATAATAAATTCTTCTTAAAGGAAACCTTAAGTTTACAAACTATCTGAGGAAATTAAAAGCATTCTTAGAGTTACCACCTTAAATAGATTATGGGTGATGTTAACTTACTATTAAATTTTTGTATATCTTGCTTTTATTTTTCTCTCTCCATGAATAGTTTTTATGTTTTCAAATATAAGAGAATCATGTTTTTAAATATTAATATGCAGAAAAGTATAAGGAGAAAATTAAAACTGCCAGAAATTCCCACCTTTAAAATAATCCCTAAATCCCAATTAACTTAAGGTGATCATCCATTCTGTTCTCTCCCTAAGCATAACACATACAGAGACAGGTATATTTTATTTTATTTTTATTTATTTATTTTATTTATTTTTGGCTACGTTGGGTCTTTGTTGCTGTGCACGGGCTTTCTCTAGTTGCAGCGAGTGGGGGCTACTCTTCTTCGCCGTGCACGGGCTTCTCATCGCAGTGGCTTCTCTTGTTGCGGAGCACGGGCTCTAGGCACGTGGGCTCAGTAGTTGTGGCTCTCAGGCTCAGGAGTTGTGGCACACGGGCTTTGTTGCTCCGCGGCATGTGCGATCTTCCCGGACCAAGGTTTGAACCCACGTCCCCTGCATTGGCAGGCAGATTTTTAACCACTGCACCACCAGGGAAGCCCCAGGACAGGTATATTTTAAACATAACCAAGTACGTGATGCACAAATAGCTTACTATCCAGTGTTTTATCTTAAATATCTATCATCACCATTTCCTCCAATTACAGTTTTTCTTAAGTAAAACTGTAGTAGTTGCATAATGATCCATTATGCAGTTTTCTTTTATTGTATATTTTGATTATTTCCAACTTTTCATGACAATAAATAACACTTCAATGAGTATTTCTGTAGTTAAAGCTTTTGCACTCCTACCTGGAAAATTCCAATCTATTGCCCTATTCCTTTTGTGATTTCCTCTATTGGTTTTAGGAAGAGAAAGTGCTTCCCCATCCAAATAATAAAACCGTTTGATTTCTTTCTTTCTTTCTTTTTTTAAAATATAACTCCTTAACCTATGGACTGTATTTTTACATATTTTTAAAGGTTCCAACCTAATTTGTCACATGTTTAAGTTTTGGCCCAATCTAGAGTAAGTTATCTGCCCCACATTTTCAAATGTACATTTATGTTTTTAAAGGAAATACATGTCTCATATTCCTGGTTCTCCACTAAGCCTCAGAAAGCCTTCAGGACTGACAAAATAATCAGAGCTTTGATTATCAGCAGGAAATCATACTGGGCAGGAAGGAAGAGGACACTCATACAGGCCAGATTAAAGCTAAACAATCAAAAGGTCCAAGTTCGAGCCTTAGCGGTTTTATCATTTTAGCCTTAAAAAGTCTCAAAAGTTCCAAGATTAGCTTGTGTAGTTAAAAGACAGTTTTCAACTGTGGGCTTATTTGCCACGTGGACTGGTCCCCACTGATCTCAGTTACTGACCACGAGTAAGCTCTACATCCTGCCACACTGGTCACTGGTTCTTGCCACTGGTCCCCAGCAGAACATGTGAGAAAGCAGAGTACAAGCTCACCCACACCAACACCCAGTAGGAAAAGGACACAAAGGACATGCCTTACTGCTTGACAGTGGGTCAACAGAAGCATCTTTGAGTAGCAAGCGCAGCACAGATATCAGTATTTACATGGTTGCTTCTCATTAATAATAAAGACTGGATTATATTTCCCAAAGACATCAACTCCTCGTACCATTTTCTCCCCACCACAACACCCCTCTGAGGCACAATACTATTACTGCTGACTGGCTGCTATGACTTGGGACAAATTATGTAACTTCCCTGGGACAGTTTCATCAACTGTAAAATGGGGATAATAAAGACAATTGACCCCTTAGGGTTGTTGTGAGGATTACATGAGAGGCTTAGACCAGAGACTGCCTTTAGGAAATGCTTTTTGCGTGTTAGTTGTTATTATTACTATTACCACTCCCTCTACTACTCCTGCCACAGGTACTAATACCTTCAACCCCAGAAATGCCAGAAGGGCAAACTTAAATTGGCTTCTTCAGAAGGAACCAAGGAACTGGGGAAGTCTATGGTCAGATCAGCCCTGGGAGTAGAATCTGTCCTCAGCCTTTGCAATCCCTCTGGGAAGTTAGTATGCACTGTCATTATTAAAATAGTTCATTTCTGCGGTGGGCGGCATCACAGTCTCCCTTGCTTTCTGCCCCACTTTCTGATACGTAAACACAAGACCCTTGCACATCGGCACCTTCAGTGAGCAGGGTTAGGAGCAAGAACTCAGCGGGTCAGGCATGAAAAAGGCAGAGGTGGCTGTACAAGATGACTGACAAGGCCAGAAACTGCAAATCAAGAACCGACAGCTCCCCAAACAGGCACCTCGAAGATGAAGACTGTGGGCAGGAAATGAGAGTGATCTGGGGTGTGAATGCAACCAGACAACAGGTGAACATTTATCATAAAGGTTCAGCAGTCAGAAAACCCACTCCTGACATCATGATTCCTCCCGGTTATTCATTTCTTTCCTCTAAGTCCTTACCTTCTACTGACATTTAACCTTCCTGATGTTTCGAGTGTGGGCCAATGCATGTTGAAATAATGGATCATCAACTACGTTCATAACCATCTGAGATTTATGAGGCATCAAGGGTACTTTTGACTGTTAACAAGAAAGCATGTTGGATAAAAATTAATCGGCTCAAAGCTTAACCTGATATGGAACGGGAAAAATGTCCGTCTCTACTTGATTTTAGCCAAAAAGCAGAGATGTCACAAAACTAAACCAGTCTGGCAAGATGAGAACAAAACTGCAATGTGTGTGCCAAGCCTGGAATCAGGAATAAGATTTGCCTCCATCCCAAATTACAGATTTTGAGCACTCTATTGTACAGTCTTTTTTTTTCCCCTCATGTTTGGAGGAAGCTTATTGTAATGAATATCCTTTGGAAAAACCCTAAAATCTGGTTTTCAAGGAGTTTCCCCTCTTACTCTAGCCTTTGCCACATTGTTTATTTCTGTTTCTAATCAGTACTGTTCTGTTATCATCTGTAGAAGAAAAGGCTGCGAAGCACTTGGGAACACAGAAACTGAGACCTACCAGACCTAACTGAGCTTTAGGTGAGCTAAGAGCAAACAGGTAATCAACAAGTAAAATGTCTTAACACAGTCCTTTAAATCATTGAGGAGCTACAATCAGATTTACAGAAGTCTTCTTTAAAATTTTAAGTTAATAGCATTTAATAATTAATAAGACCACATATGCAGTACTAGCATATATTAAGCAAGTCATAGCAATCTCTGCTCTCTTTTTTTTGGATTTACTGTTGAAGAAAATATCTGCAGAGGCAGGGGTAATAATACAGCTGTACGACTGTGTCTTGAGGGGGATAAAGTACAGTCAACTTTGCAATCCTGAGATAGCATGCAGCCATAACTTTGCAACTTCAGCCTCAGCAGAGATAAGACTGGGATCTTTAAACTTTAGCAAATCACCTCAAAGATTTCTTTAAGTACCTACTTCTGTCTCCCTTCTCCCTCAATTTTATATTTTTAAACACAGGAGAACCTGAGAGAACAGACCCTTTCTGAAACACTGTATTTCCCAGCGGGGGAAAAAAGAGGAGACTCAAATGGCAATAACAGAAGCATATTAGCATATTTTAAAACACCCATACTGGGACTTCCCTGGTGGCACAGTGGTTAAGAATCCGCCTGCCAGCGCAGGGGACACAGGTTCGAGCCCTGGTCTGGGAAGATCCCACATGCCGCGGAGCAACTAAGCCCGTGCGTCACAAATACTGAGCCTGTGCTCTACAGCCCGTGAACCACGACTACGGAGCCTGCGAGCCACAACTACTGAAGCCCACGCGCCTAGAGCCCGTGATCCACAACAAGAGAAGCCACCGCAATGAGAAGCCCATGCACCGCAACTAGAGAAGGCCCATGCACAGCAACAAAGACCCCAATGCAGCCAAAAACAAACAAATAAATTTATTTAAAAAAAAAACCACCAGCGCTTACCTCAAACTAAAGCATACATAAAGCAACATAAAAGCCAATATATTTCATAAAGTGTCGCAAACTTGAAAACACCATCAAATCAAACTACGTACTCTTGTGAAACAACTTCATGCTGGATTGCTTTGGTGACAAGTAAACAAAGGTAATATCGCTCTCTAGATGTCTAAGTTAATGAAGTTAAGGAAGATATTCTCTTGATACTTCACTCTATTGACTTAATTTCATTTCAATACTGTTAGCGATCCTTTCATTGTCTTACAAGGCACACTCCGTTTCGACAGTCATATTTATTCCTAGAGGAATCACTTAAGAATAAAAACAGTGATCACTAAGGAAGGGATTCAGTCCAGCTTGATCCACCTACACTCTGCCCACGTCAACTGCTATGCAGGTATTTTCTGAGGCATTCTAGGAAAATGTCAGACTTTTCAAAAAGAAAATTAAAATCATATTCTGGTTCCTTGTAACTATAAGCGGTAGGCCCCAGAGAAAACAATGCATCAGGCAAGCACGCACAGGGTGTGAAGGACGACACCACTGGCTGGGGCACTACACACTGCTGTCTCGTGTTCCATAAAGTAAAATCAACCTTGTATAAAATCACAGTTATTCCTAGAAAATATAATGGGAAGACACAAAGAAAGGAATTCTGAAAAAGGAATTGAAAATGCATATGAACAGGTACAAACCTCTAGACTGCACATCCAACACATAAATGTCATTTCTTCTTGGCTTCCACCTGCATTTAATATTGTCCAGCAATGCATACATTACAAGGAGAACCATAACCCCCAGACCTCCGTAGGATCGACGAACTCACATTATTTTCTAAAAGAACGCAGCAACAGCACAAATGCTATGCTGACTGTCATGTCATCGCCCCGGGAGGACAGAAAGAAAATCTGACACATGCAGCAGAAAGTTCAAAACCTTATTTACTAACCTGGTGCCCCTGTGAAAGTAGTCGCTTCATATTGCTTGAAAGAAAGAATCCTTACTATGAAACTAATCTCCAAAGCAGCTGATAGCCGACAGGGGAAAAAATAACTGACTACCCCGAGAATCCACAGACACAGGGAAAGCAGTGTGTTCCCAAGCCCCGTTTTTGGCCTACTCCCCAAAGGCCACTTAAGTCATAGCCAAGCCCACAAAGCACTTTAGCCTATAAGCTTTAGTAATGAACTTGAAACCACTCCCATATGTTAAATAGATACTGGGCTGCTGTGAGAAATAAAACTCACATACAGAATGAGCTAAGGCTTCAGGCTTCATTTTTGTACTTGCTACCCAAGAAAACTGTAACACACCAGCTGAAACAAAGAGCACTCTCATTCCCTTCTTGCCCCTCAGATGCTGTATTAAAGTGACTCATTCATTTTAAACAAGAGGAATACAGTCTGCCCTCCACTAGTGCCATGAAATGAGTTTTATATTGTTGCCTAAATTGGTGGTGGTGGTGATGGAACATATAGCACTACAATTTCACATTGCCTAAGAGGGACCACATGAAGTTATTGCTTCTGAGAACCAAAGGCACATACTACCACTATTTCTAGATTTTTAAAATACATTAAATAAGCATAAAACCTCATTAATCACTAAAGTCTAAAAAATTAGGTTCAAGAGGAAAACTTATGAAAGCATTTTCTAACTTCTAACTTAGTGTCTGTAACTGTGAAAATCACTCATAATTCAAATTCACCATCTACAGTTAGGTTATATTATAAAATAAAAAAGTTTTTTGGTGGTTTTGTAGTTTTTTATAGTTTAAACTGGGACTTATGACTCACAATGGTTTCAAAGTAAGAAATTTATTTTTCATTCTAGAAAAACGTAATTGATAATTTAAAGCATTTATATCTTAAAAAAATAATGTTCCAGTACATCACTTAAGAATAAAAATCCGGGCTTCCCTGGTGGTGCAGTGGTTGAGAGTCCGCCTGCCGATGCAGGGGACAGGGGTTCGTGTCCCGGTCCGGGAGGATCCCACATGCCGCGGAGCGGCTGGGCCCGTGAGCCATGGCCGCTGAGCCTGCGCGTCCGGAGCCTGTGCTCCGCAGCGGGAGAGGCCACAACAGTGAGAGGCCCGCGTACCGCAAAAAAAAAATAAAAAAAAAAAATAAAAATCCATGCGCTGCTTTTTAACATGAAGTGTTCACAGTTATACACAATCTTCCTCTAATTTTCAATGCCAAGAGCAGTTTTAATTCTTGTTTCCATGATTTCTATCTTATTTAAATAAGACCTATTTAACATAATGGTCAAGGTTACCAAATTTAATGTTTCTTCTGAGCCATAAAGATGGGACCAAATATTCCGAGGAAGGGGCTTCCCTGGTGGCGCAGTGGTTGAGAGTCCGCCTGCCGATGCGGGGGACACGGGTTCGTGCCCCGGTCTGGGAAGATCCCACATGCCGCGGAGTGGCTAGGCCCGTAAGCCATGGCCGCTGAGCCCTGCGCGTCTGGAGCCTGTGCTCCGCAACGGGAGAGGCCACAACAGTGAGAGGCCCGCGTACCGCAAAAAACAAACAAACAAACAAACAAAAAGTATTCCGAGGAAAACTTGATTCACTTGTCGCCAAGTAGATTTACATGTATTTCCGGTAAAATTCAAGTTACTCAAAACCTATGAAACAGAAGTCATTAGCATATTAGCTCAACAAGATCAGGCATGAAAAGCCCTGAAACTCCCTCAGATCTAACACTCACCCTGCTGGCCTCTTCTACGCACTCCCAGGGTCAGGGCTGAATAGCTTCTCCAGGGGTCACTTCAGAATGACGGGGCAAGACAGCCACCTCAGTGAGAAAACCAGCCTCAAGCCCTGGCCCGTGCCTTATAAAGGAGCCAGTGCCCCACCTGGTGGCAAAACGTAGAAAAGGCTGAAACAGTTAAACCTCAGGGGAAATACTGCTTCAATGTTGAAAGAAAAAGGGAAGAAAAGGATCAGTTATAAGAGCACATTAATGTCACAATGTGTGGTAGGAATCATGAAAAGTTTCTTCCCTCAGAGCACAATATTTATAGAGGATATGAAAACACTCATGCAAAAAAAAAGTAATTACATTCAAAACCATCTTTTTATGTGGATTGGTTTGCAAGCATATATGATGATATGCATTCCCAGAGAAATCCTCTGATAAATAATATTGATCTCTCTTCTACCCAAAGGGCTGCAAGAAAAATTCCTGTGAGATCAACATAATCTCTGAAATGGAAGAACCATGGATAAATCCCCAACTCAACTAGCTAACTGCTGGTGGGACCGTGTCTCCATCATTCTGTTAAGAGGCTGTATCCCCAGGAGTCCTCCTACCTTTCTTTCAAAAAGTATTTCCTTTTGTCTCACATAAATTATTTCTGCTAAAATCAACGTTCTGATATCAACCTCAATGGAGATGAAGAAGAGTTAAATATTGGGTTTCGAATTACACAACAGTCTTTAATAAAACTCCAGCAAAAATAAAAGTATAGTAAGATGTGACTTTTAAACGAGCCCAAGCCACATTACTGAAACTAAAACTAATAACAATAGCTGATATTTAAGCTCTCAGTATAAGCCAGGCATGGTTCTAAAGGGCTTCAGGAGATTAATTCATTTATATCACACAAATCCATAATTATGCCAGTTTCACAGATGAGAAAAATGAGGCATCTAAAGGGTATCTTGCCAACAGCTAGTGGCGGAGCTGGGATTAGAACCCAGGTCATTTGGCTCTGAAGTCAGCGCCGCTAACCACATACTTTGATAATGCTGTCCTCCCGGGTGCACACCACTGGTGAAACCCTGCCAGACACTGCTCAAATGCAAGGGAGCAGGAGTTGGTTGGACAAGAACTGCTCTATGGACAGTCCTCATAACGGCACAGGCTGGGAAAGGCTGTCCAGCCAAGCAGCCGCAGAACTGAGACCTGGAGGCCATGAGGCAGGTAAGGAATCCCCAGGCAGAAGGCACTCACTCTGTCTGCCAAGGAAAAGGGGGAAGTGAGGAGTGGGCCACTGGAGGGATCATAGGGAGCTTGGTGAGGCTGGGGGACCAACAGAAGAAAACTTTGTGAGGGAGGCGGGAGTCCTCTGATGTCACATCATGGAGGTAAAGAGACATGACCAAGACATTTTAAACCACAGTGTGTACATGTTGGAAAGAGAAGTAAGAAGGAACTAAGCCCTGTAGGGTACGCAGGAATTTAGAAGACGTTGCAGGTAAAGAAAAGGGCAGACCAGCGCTTTAAAATGTACAAGTCTACACTTCCATAAACATTATCAAGGAGGCTAGGGCGGTAACCCTGGCCACAGCAGCGCTCACTTACTTGCTCAAGCTAGGTCTGGGGCCTGAGCCACGTGGAAGTTGTTAATGCTACCAACAGAACAGGGAACACAGGAGGAAGAGCAGGCTGGCGGGAGGAGCAGGGGTGGGATAGACAAGCCGAGGAGTTGGCTTTTGGAGACCAAGGCCGAGTGCAAAGTCCTGTGGGTCGTCCAGGGTGGATGTGCAGTGGGCTGCAGGAGATACAGGTCTGGCGCTCCTGTCCCCTGCATGGACGGGAGGCACACATCTAGGGTGACAGCAGCTGGAGGGCAGCAGTGGGGCACACAGCGTAAGAGGAAAGGGTGAAGTTTCAAGGCAAGAGGTATCTGAGGATTTCAGAGAGAATTCAGGACATGGGTAGGGAAATTTTTTTTTTTTTTTTTTTTTTTTTGCGGTACGCGGGCCTCTCACTGTTGTGGCCTCTCGCGTTGCGGAGCACAGGCTCCAGATGCGCAGGCTCAGCGGCCACGGCTCACGGGCCCAGCCGCTCCGTGGCATGTGGGATCTTCCTGGACCGGGGCATGAACCCGTGTCCCCTGCATCGGCAGGTGGACTCTCAACCACTGCGCCACCAGGGAAGCCCGGGAAATTTTTTGTTTTAATTTTTACTCACCTTTAACTGAAATTTAGCATCCCCTTCAATTACAAATGTAGGCAATAATTCACGGTAAAATTAGGTGTAACTGTGACTTGTCACAAGTAGAAATCAAAGACATCTTCATATCACAGTACAGTATTGCAAGTATCTCAAAGTATCGTTTCCACTCATTACTACCCCAAAATTACAGTAGTTATTAAATCTGCCACTAGCTCTTGGTAGGTAGTGTGTTAATAAGGGGTGGATATTATTATATTATTACTTTTTTGGTATAACTGTATATCAGTTTAATCGGTTTCCTTGGTAACCCTATGCATACTAATTTTCATGTCTGATATTTTCGCTGTAAGAATCTTTACTGCAAGCAGTTCTGCTGCATAGCTAATTGGCCATAAGACAATTTTGCCGTAAAAGATGAAATAATGAAACTAAAATAGGGACATTAAAAAGGACATAACAAAACATGAAAAACTAATAACAAAATTTTTAAAATATCTTCTTAGTGAAAGCAATGATACGTCCTTTCTCAAAGTCAGTCATTAAGGATTCAGGATCTCGTGTTGAACATAAGTTCTTCATGGTTTAAAAAACAGTCTGCTGTAAGGCTCTTCAGGTTTCCCTGGAAGTAAACCGAACAGACAAGGTATGCTGCTATTTATCTATGTCACGTATATAAACGTATATGTAAAGTAGTACATATCTGTACCGCATTTATATGTTCCATGACAGTCCTTATATTTCACCAAATCATCTAAGCCAGTTTCTATGCCAAATACGAAAATTTTGTCTACATCATGTTCTCCACTATCAAAGAGCAAAAAACTTTCACCATTTTCATAAAACTTATCAAGAATCATGTAACCAATTTCTTTCTAGGAGATGAGAAGCTTGATTCTTCCTTTGCCTCCAACTTCTAATACTGCGTGACAAACTTGGTAAAGATGGCATTACAAAACAAGCTGTTGTATCTAAATGAGCTAAAGAACTGATAATTAATGCTTAGACTGTCATGTATTACTAGCTGCCTCTTTTATATTTGTCATAGTTTGGTAAACTTGCTCTGACGGGATAGAGGGATGACTGTACTCATCGAAGGATTTGCAAACTGTTATGCTATTTTCTGGTATAGTATACAGTCTGGCTTTACACTTTCTTATTTCACACTTCAGTAAGTTTTCTTTTCACCGTATTTTCTATCAAGTTGCTATAACGTAGTCGAAACCAAACTGTCGCCTAGTTATTTTATCTTTGACGGCAAAATTGCCTTACGACCAATTAGTTGTGCAATGAGACTGCTTTACGGCAAAGATGTTTACGGCAAAAATAGCTAGAACCTCTAATTTTATTCGTTTAAATTTATGCAGTTAACTTAATGCATTAAACATTATTCTGAAAAGGGATTCATTAGCGTCACTAGAATGCCAAAGGGGGTCCATGCACACACACAAAAAACCAAAGAACATCTGATTTAAGGGGAGGGGGGAGAAAAACACAGGAAGACACTTAAATAAAGGAATACAGAAAAGGGGAGAAAGTGTATGAGAATGACCTGGATTCAAACCCAGGACTTCTGATTTGTGTTCTTTCCTCCACCAACCACAGAACCCCTTCATTTGTGTCAACAAAGTGCTTTCATAGGTTATCAGCTCACTAGCTCATCACAAAGACCCAGAGTAGGAAAAGGCAGGTGACGCCAACCTGCCTGAAACCTCAGAGAAGCCGCTGTCCGAGAAGACACCACTCCCCGGGCCAGTCCCAGGCGTGGAACCTGGCATCTGCCACCCCCCCACACCCCTCTATGGAGCCGAGCCATAGTCCTGAGCACAGAAGAGGCGACGACGACGACCGGCCGAGCCCACATATCACATTAGCTAGAACCTGATCAGGAGAGGACAGAAGAGTGAGTGCAGAACCTGACGAGTAGATCCTTCTTCTCTTCAGGCTTCCGTTTGCAGGGAGGACTAACAATTTATTTGGATGCTTTGCTCAAAATTCTCTTATTTAGTTCTGATTCTTAAACGGGGTGAATTACAGGACTTACAGTATTCCAACTGTTTGATTTTCCTTTGGCTGTAATCAGAACAGAAGCCTATAGTTAAGCCATTAGTTTGAAATTAGATAAACAGGCTGAAACAATGCGCTCTCTGTTCTCTCCTGGCTGTGCCCACCGACAGGCGTTCATTATTTAATGTGTCAGAGCCGTGTTGCCAGGGCTCTGTGAACGACAACGTGGTTTATTGTCTTCACATCCATTCCCTGTTCTGCCACATCTGTCATGGCTCATATCTATATTTTATCTTTTTTGTTTTATTTTGATTCTCTTACAGGGTCATTTTCTTAACTACTACAAATTGCTCTGACATCTATTCTAACGCAGCAAAAGGTAACATTTATTTTTTAACTTCTTGATAACAAAAAACTGAAGGGACACAAGGACACTCTTTTAGATTGCTTCAAATTTACACAAAATTATATCATTAAAGCAAGTTTTATCTCGTGGTTGGCTAGATATTTTTTTTCAAACATCTGATCTGTTCACAGGTTACTGTGGCCTCTTCTCATATAATGTGTGTTTCCTTTTACATGATAATGAGAATGTGGCTATACATGACTCACCTAATATCCTTGTGGGGGAAGAAAACTTTTCCCTTCTTCCCTTTAGGTTCTTTGGCTGCTCTAATAATTAAATTGACATAGACAGATTAACAGGAGAAATATACATTTAATTTTGTACATACGAGAGCCGGTAAAAATATGAGATTCAAAGAAGTGACCGAAGCAGGCAGCTTTTATGCCTTTTAGACAAAAGAAACAATAAATTTGTGAAAAATTGACAAAACATACGGGTTTGGGCTTGGGGTAGCAAATTAATGAAGAAGTAACAAGATTTGTTTATATAGCCTTCTTGGCCCTGAATTCCCTGTCTCTGGCAATAAGGATGCCTTCTACCCTCCTGGTATAGGGAGGATCCCTTTCACATGGGAGAGTTATTTCCTGCTCTCAAGGAGACAAAGGAGATGAGAGTATCCTTCTTGCACTGGCTGTTTCTTAAGTAACTTTAATTCAAAATAATCAATATGCCAAAGTAGCATATTTTAGGGTGACATATTCTGCTTTCACGTTCTTCCGAAAAAAAGTTGAGTATTTCTTAATACGCATATTAAAATGTAAATTATTATGTTTATTGGTTGGCCTTTAATTTCTAAGTTTCTCTATTCTCTTCCTTCTTTTTTTTAAAGTAAGAAGCCATAGTGAAAATTGTCCCTTGCCTTCTCGTCACAGCCACGTAGAGTGAGAATTCCTGTGGATGAAAAGAGTTCAAAATTGGCTTCCAGGCCCAGGGGACAGAAGAGCAGTGCCCTCCTGTGTCTGCTTCTCCTTGGACACATGGACACATGGACTCAGCATGCCTGTCCACTATCTGTGCATCAGAGAGTAATGCCCTGAGCCACCTGCACTGTGCGGGAGAAGGGAGTGAACCTGGCAGCAGGAAGCCTGTGATGTGTTACCTTCTTTCCTAATTACCCATAAGCACTTCTTTCTTGCTTGCCCATTCCTAGTAAGGAAGGGCTTCTTGTCACCTGAAGCCACTTGCTTTCGTTCTTACCTTGTTTTCTTTGCGTTGCTCTCAAACTTCCTCACAAGACCTCTCCCTCCAGCCAAACTGATTCATTCCATTTTTCAACTCCCCTAGTTCTTCCCCCACTTTGTCTCTATGCCACTGTCCCACCTTTGATGCCCTTCCACCTCATGGCCAATAAAGGATTAAAATCGTGCACAGTGTTTCAAGGCGTAGCCTAAATCCACGTGCTACACAAGGCCTCCTCATACTACCCTGGTTTAAAAAAAAAACGCTTTTATTTCTCATACCTAGAGCAATCACCATCAGCAATGCATTAGGCAACTATTTAAGCCTGATAACATTTCTACTGTTGTCTCGATTGGTTATTTAAATAGTCTATGGCATTTAACTTTTCATGTACTTATATGTTTCCTCCAACTAAGTTACCAATAACTGGATCACAAGTTATACCTCTGAAATCAACCACTGTAAAAAGCATATAACAGGCAAAACCCACCTTAATTAGCTATTTGTTGGTTGATTGTAAGAGGTTTAAATTATTTGTATTATTGAACAGTAATTACAATAACAGCCAACACTATTGCCACAAATGTCTTATTATACCCAGTATCTTATTTGACATTCACATCTGCCCTATGAGGTAGATACCATGATTTCCCCCACTTCTCAGATGAAGAAAATAAAGCCTGCAAGGTTCACTTGCCCATAGTCATTCATTCAACATATATTTTTTGAGCACCTACTATGTGACAAGCATTGTTAACAGCATTAATGATTCAAAGCAGAAAGTCCCTGTCCTCAGGGAGCTTGTACGTATTCTACTAGAGGAAATAGACTATCAACAAATAAATATCAAACCAAATAATGCTAAAGGCTAAGAAGAAAACCAAAGCAGAGTAAGGGAATGGAGAGAAATGGGGTGGAGGGCACCCTCCTTACATAGAGTGGTCAGAAAAGGCCTCTCTGAGGAGACGACACTTAAGCAGAGACCTGAATGAAGTAAGGTAACAAGCCATGTAACTATCTGGGGAAAAGGTTCCAGGCAGAAGAAACAGAAATTGCAAAGGCCCTGAGGCCAATGTAGTCAGAGTATTGTGAAAGAAGGAGCAATAGAAGGGGATGAAGTCAGGGAGTGAACAGGGAAGTCTGATCATGTGAGGCTTTGTAAACCATTGCACAGGTTTTCCTCCCCCTAAATATAATGGAAAGGCTCTAGAAGGTTTTAATCAGGGAAGTGAAATGCTGTAATATTTTAAAAGGTGACTCAAGTTGTATAAAGAATAGACTGAGAGAAAGCAGATTACTTAGAAGAATATTGCAGTAAACTGGAGATGATGGTGTCTTGGAATAGAGTGATAGCTAAGAAGTGGATAGATCTAAGATAGAGCCAAGAGGGTTTTCTAATGTAGGGAAATGCAGAGTGTAAAAGAAAGAAAGGTGCCAGGGAAGACTCTAAGACTGATATATAAGCAAAAAGGAAAAAAGTCCAATTACTGATCTGGGGAACATGGTGGGTGGTGGGGAGTGAGAAGGTGCAAAACATTTCAGAGGCAAATCAAGAGTTCCATTCTGGAAGGGTTAAGTTTGAGATACGTTTTAGATATCCAAATGAAGATTGGTAGGAAGTTGAATATATAAGTCTGGGCTTTGGATATATAAGTCAGGACTGAGATATGAAATTGGGAATCTGATGGCTTTAGACATTGTTGTTGGCTTTAAGTAACATATTCACACCATGAGACTGACTGAGAATGGATAAAGGACAGAAGTCTGAGGACTGAGGCTCGGGGTCCTCTCACATCTAAACGTTAGGAAGAGAAGGATCCAGCAAAGGAGGCCAAAAAAAGAGCTGCCAGTGAGATGGGAGGAAAACCAGGAGAGCACAGTGAGACAGAGCCAGGTGAACAAAATGCTTCAAGGATAGAGTGACCAATTATGTCAAGGCAGTTGAAAGATGAAGAAAGAGGAAGACTGAACTGACCATTGGATACAGCAGCGTGGAGGTCACTGGTGACCTAGAAAAGAGTGGTTTCAGGGAAATTTGGGCACAAAACCTAAATAGAGTGGGTTCAAATGAGACTGTGACTACAAGACATTGCTGAGAGAAATTAAAGATCTAATAAGTGGACATACCATGTTCATGGATTAAAATACTAAATATTAAGATGTAGTTCTCCACAAACTGATCTGTAAGTTCAATAAACCCAGTCACAATTTCACTGGGCTTTTTGTAGAAATTGACAAGCTAATTCTAAAATGTGTATAGAAATGCAAATGACCTAGAATAGCCAAACCAATTATAAAAAATAAGACCAAAGTTGGAGGACTTACACCACCTGACTTTAAGACTTTGACTAGGGCTTCCCTGTTGGCGCAGTGGTTGAGAGTCCGCCTGCCGATGCAGGGGACATGGGTTCGTGCCCCGGTCCGGGAGGATCCCACATGCCGCGAAGCGGCTGGGCGCGTGAGCCATGGCCGCTGAGCCTGCACGTCCGGAGCCTGTGCTCTGCGGCGGGAGAGGCCACAACGGTGAGAGGCCCGCGTACCGCAAAAAAAATTTTAAATAAATAAATAAATAAATAAAAGACTTTGACTAGTAAGTCTACCGTAATGAAACAGTCTGATACTGGCATGGGATCCACAAAGAGATCAATGAGACAGAACAGAGAGCTTAGAAACAGACCCACACTTATACGATCATTTGAATTTTCACAAGTTGACAGAGAAATCCAATAGAGAAAGACAAGGCTTTATAACAAATGGTGCTAAGACAACTAAATATCTCTATGGCAAAATAAATAAATCTTGACCCAAATCACATCACACACAAAAACTAATTTGAAATGTATCATAGACCTAAATGTAAAAGCTAAAACTATAAAGCTTTTAGATATGACACAGAAAGCAATAAACTTAAAAGGAAACAAATTACACTTAATCAAAGTTAAAATTTTCTACTCATCAAAATACACCATTAAGAAAATGAAGGGAGTTCCCTGGTGATCCAGTGGTTAGGACTCCACATTCTCACTGCCGAGGGCCTGGGTTCGATCCCTGGTCAGGGGACTAAAATCCCACAAGCCGTGCAGTGTGGCCAAGAAAAAAAAAAAAAAAATGAAAATGCATAGGTAAATCACAGTCTGGGAGAAAATGTATGCTAACCATATATCTGACGAAGAACTGATATCTAGGACATGTCATGAAGGCTTACAATTCCATAAAAAGAGAGCAAAAGATTGGACAAGAACTTCACAGAAGAAGATAAACTAATGATCAATAAACACATGAAAAGTACTGAATGTTAATATTCATCAAAGAAATTTATATAAAAAGCACAATGAGATATCACTACATACCCACCAGAATGGATAAACTGAAAAAGACTGACAAAACCAAATGCTGACAAGGACACAGAGCAATCCGAACTCTCATATACCGTTGGTCAGAGTGTAAAACAATACTACCATTTTTTTTTAAGTTCTAGCAGTTTCTCATAGAACTAAATATACACCTACCCTATGACATGATAATTTCACTCCTAAGTATTTAGACAAAAGAAAAGAAAACCTATATCCACAAAAAGACTTTTGTGTGTGTTTGTGGCAAGTTTATTCATAATAGCCCCAAACTGAAAACATCCTAGGTATCCATCAATAGGATAATGAATAAACAAACTATTGTATAGTCAAACAACGGAATAATACTTAGCGGTAGAAAGGCACGAATAACTAATACACATGCTACGGGTGAATCTCAAAAACACTTTGCTGAGTGAAAGAACATACACAAAAGAGTACATACTGTATAATTCAAATTATTACATATGGTGGGGGAAAATCAAAACAGAGGTTGTCTCCGGCAGGAGATGGGAGGGTGGACTGGAGATTGATTGGGAAGGAGCATGAGGGAACTTTCTGTGGTGATGGTCGTGTTCCACACTTTGTAAGCGTTTGGATTGCAGAGGCGTGTACCTATTTGTCAGAACCCTGATGATTCACTTACGATTGGTGCGTTTCAGCGTATGTAAATTTCACCTCCAAAGACAGCAGCACTATGAACAAATACTGAACTCTAATTAATAACATGCACACTGAAGTGTTTAAGAGAGCGTGTGCTAATGCCTGCAACTTGGTTTAAAATGCATCCCAAACCTAAGATGGATTGATGGAAGGATCACGGGATGAAGAGATGACAAGATATGTGTTAGCAAATAAAACAAAACGTTAAAGCAAATAAAACATTAATTGTAGAGTCTAGGTGGTGGTTATATGGGTGTTCACTTTAAAATTCTTTCAACTTTTCTGTATGTTTCAAAATGTTCATAGTAACATGTTAGGCAGGGTGGGGTGGAAAGTATGAGGTATGTTATTGGAGATAGAGAACAGACAACTTATTAAAGAGTTTTGCTTTAAAGAGGAACAGTGAGGTGTGGCAAAGCGGCTGGGAGACAAAGGATTAAGGAGGGTATTTTAAAAGAATGGAGATGTTATAGAATGTTTGAATAATGAGAATGATCCAGTAAAAAGAGGAAGTTTGATGAAGTTAGTGGGAGGATACTGTAGAAGCAAAGTTCCAAATAGGCAAGAGCAGAGGATCTGGTGGGTTGGGAGTGAGATGGACCTCAGCCAGGAGCACACACAGCTCGTCCACAGCAAAGACCGGGTGTTGGGGGAGTAGAATTACGGGCCAACGCAGGAGGATTTGGTGGTAGAGGAATGAGAGGCTTCTGTTCCAACTACTTGTAGTTTCCTACTGAAATAAGCAGCAAGATCACTGGCTGAGAGAGAGAGACAGGAGGGGACTTTGGAGGTTTGAGCAAAGAGACAAAGGTGTGAAATAATCACCCGGGAAAGTGAGAGAACAAATTTACTAGGGAACATGGTAGGCTTGCCAGAGTGCTGAGTGTCAGTGCAACGGGTAGATGAATCAGTTTCGTATCATCAGAACTCTGTGTGTGTGTGTGTGTGTGTGTGTTTGGGGGCGGTGTGTGTGTGACTGGGGGCGGTGTGTGCAGTTTTTCCTGGACAAACCTGATTTTAACCAGGGCTGGGTTTTTCAGGAGAGTGAGAAAGAGGGAGGAGAGAGGTCAGCAGACCAGGGGATGTAAGGTGAGTAGAGGGGGAATACACAGGTCATTGATGGAAAACAAAAGTGGCAGAGTCAAAGGATCAGCGATAAAATTATTGATCTGGGATATTAGAAGTGAGCAGAGAAACTGGTGGGCGGTGGAGCTGGGGTTTGAACTCATATGTCTGATTCCGAAGTCCACCCTCCTAACTGTAACGCTCCTTAGCGATTTCAGCACTCCTGGCCTCTGTCATTCTCTGTGTTGGGGCAGTCTGTGTACCAATTTGATTTTTCCAAGACTCAAGGACACTATTTGCCCTCGTGTCCTTAAAAATAATTTTTATAGAAGATGTTTTTATTTTCATGAAATTGGGACATATAAGACAAAGAGTTGGTGTGATTTTTCATCTCAACAAATTGGCTACAAGGGAAAAAATTATTCTCTTGTCTCTCAGCACATCCCTTTATGCCATATATTTCTCACTCCTAAAAAGAACATGTTGCTACTTGGAACAAAACAAATACCACATTAGGAGGATCTGAAAAAAACTAGACTCAAGAGAATTTATTTTTAAAACATTGAACCATTAAGTCACCTCATTGTCAAAAAAAAGAAAAAAAGATGCTAGCGCTCTTTCAGGCATTCAGAATTTGAGAAAGACTGATAATTGTGTCTTTAAGAAACCATTTGAAGGCACCACACTCTCACCGGCATTTAAGTACTACAGGAAAAAGTCCAGATTCCCCAGGCTGGCCTTCCACTATTAAAGCCCAATTCCTTCCTACTCCCCTGCACACACATCATGTCCCAGGCAAGTGAACTCCCCTTCCTCCTACAAGACCCCTCCTGCTTCACCTCTGAGCCTTTGCTCTTGCTGTTCCCTTCACCCGGACATCCCTTCCACCTGCCCAATCTCTGGGCACACACATCCTATTATCCTTCAGGCTCCAGCCCAAGCACACACTTCAAGCCGAACAGGGACCACACTCCTCTGGAACCGCCAAAGCTCTGCATCTGCACCTCTTAAAATATCTATCAAGTTGTGTCTGGTATCATAGCTATTGGGGACCTATAGAACCTGCCCCCTTAGAGAAGATCATTCTAATCTGGAACTCTCCATGCTTTACCTTTGTATTGAACTCAGAATGCCTCACATAGTGCCTGGCATAATAGCTAATCAACAAATAGCTGTTGCCAGTACAAAGATATACTTTCGAGACACTCATAAGGGAAAGTTAAACACAATGGTAGGTGTGTCTATTTTAAGCTCAGCATTCTGTGTTTAATACTAAAGTAACTAGCATAGACATCCAGACTTTTTAATCTCATGGGATATTGCCAAATTACCCTTCAAATAGTTTATCCCAATTTAAATGCCCATGATGAGGCTGGAAGAGAGCCTTTATTCTTCTGCTCTGTTCTCTCCAAGGAGCCTTGTGAACTCACTGTGGTTTCATGGCAGATTTTCCTGATAGCAGAATATTTTACCCACCAATGAATAACATATCCTGGACTATCTGGAAATAATAATTTCTCAGAACAAATAAAAGTGTATCCTGTCTTCTTCAGTCCCTAGTGAGTTTGATTCCTAGCAAATGTGAAGGGTTCATTCACCCCTAGCTGACTTTCTGAAGTGAAATTTCTGAAGCTACAAAGCTGAGGAAAAGACTCAGGAAGCTAGAACCAAGGAGCGACCAGCCCTGAACCCATCTGAGAATAGCTGGTCAGAGGGATGCTCCAACCCAGAGTCCTATCTACTGAGTCAGGGTTAACAGAGCAACTGAGTTGCCTACGTAGTTGCTTGGGTCTCCAGTTCTCAAGGAACTAGAAAAGGATAAAAAAAGGAAGAACACTAAAAATACATTTTAACATAATTGAATATTATCTGAGGATTCAAAAGGCACTTCAGAATCTCTTATGCCTCAAACAACAACATTATAATCATAAATTTGCACTGGATGGTATCATAAAAATTGTAATTTGAGCATCCGTGTCATTTGAGCTTCTGTGTTGTGTGATTACATACTCAAAATGCAAATGAACAAGTCGATTATACATATTACATATATAACGTATATAACACAATATCTCAACTTGACAAAATTTCAACTAGAATAGGCCATGTGGGATTTTCCCTACATGTGCAAATGTTCGAGCCAAGCAAATATTTCTAATAATACCTGCAATGCCTTGTAGTTATATTTCATGCTAACTAGCTCCCTTCATTACTAGGTCATCACTGTTTCAAACCTTCCAGGCTTTGTCCACCCATTCTTTGTTAGATTCCTTGTACATTCACTCAATTCATCCATGACGTCATGCAGTAAACAAATATTTATTGGATACGCATCTCCAGCAGAGTGCTGGGCACCCAGCATACAACAACAGAGAATGAGAAAGCATAGTCTTGGCCCTGGGGAAGCTTACAGTTGAATTCTCTCGCCAATCACTGTTCATTCTGCGTTTCCACTACCAGCCTCCCTCTGAGATCCCCAAGGTTACGTGCCTATGCGGAAGTCCCGTTAAGGAACAGGAACCTCTCTGGGGTTTTATTGACTCTGTACAGTAAATTAGGCTGTCTGGTAAATTTCCTTCCTTAGGATATGGTCATCAGTGTTCAACACAGACCTACTTTCTGGATTAGTTATTTTGAAATGGTCTATCTGCACTGAGTATTTTTCCCCTTCTTTCTTAGGATCAAATTACTTTTCCTTGGCAATTCCTTCAGTTTCTTCATTAAATAAATACCTGGGTGCCCCCAAGTGGCTGATGCTTCTCTCACACTGCAAGAGCTGGCTGTACAAAATGCAGCACCCAAGAGAAGCCTCATGACCGTAACATTAACCCTAGAGAAAATCTTACGGACTTATGCACCAGGAAAAGAATCGAAAGTATATCTGCATATGTAACAACTCAGATATCAACAGGTCCAGAAAATAAAATTAAGGACATTTTCCCCCTTTTTAATGTTCTTGGTGTGGTGTTCATGTTCATGGTGTTTAACGTGCATGGTGTGGTGTGTACTGGGGGCTGGGGAGCAGGTATATACAAGGCAGGTTGATGCAAGTTAAGGGCGATGCCTCGTATGAAGCAGCAAGTCCACAGGACCTGCATTCTCATCAGGGAAAAGGAAATCTCTTTTCTCTAATAATCTAATGAAATTCAGATAATACGAGAACTTGGTTTTTTATAAAAGGAAGAAAAGTATTCTTTTAAAAAAGTATTATGATTGTCAGCCTCCAGGACAAAATGAACCTTTGTGTTTGTGAGTGCACCTGCATTTTCACTTTGTAAGAACTGAACAGAGGATATGTTGACCTGTAAACTGATGAGATGGTTGACAGAGAGAGAGAAACAGGATGATCAGTTTACCAACTGCAGAGAAAACCAGGCCAAGTTCACAAGCTACCAACACCAGGGAGGTCGTAGAGATGAGCTTTTCCTTAATGCACAGATGCCTGGATCACCCATACAACTGACTTCAGTCAGCTAGTATGTCAATAAGCCAAACAGCTTGCCTCTGGTTTTCTAACAGGCTGTGTCTCATTAGTTGCCCAAATAAAAACCAGAATGCACAGACAAAAACAATACAGCAACAAAGGAAAAAAAATAACAAAACTTTACTACACATTCCTTGAATTGTTCTAAAAACTTTTCACATCTCCTGAACACTGATCCAGGAAAGTACTGTTAAGATGACAATGAAACTCAGTTCTGTCCTGGACAGAAGAGCTTTGACACATATGCTGATCTGTGGTTCTCCACATTTATAAAAACACATCACTGCTGAAGATAGCTTCAGAAGGCAAAGAAGAGCTCTTGTTACAGTTCAGATATACTTCAATTGCCAAGTCCAGTCATCTGTTTGCACTTATATTCTCTGCTGCCATTACAGAGGTTGGTTTGCATCTGTTACTGAGACGTCTTAATTGAATTTTATTCCTTCATTCCAATATCTTCAGAATACCTTCAATCTGCTAAGTACTCCACTAGGCACTGAGGATTCAAGGATGACTAAGACAGACATGGTCTCAGAAAGCTGGCAAACTCATGGAGAAGGCAGCCTACGTGGCCCAGTAGACGTGTACAGAGCTGTGCCTGAAAATGCCGTGCAAACACAGAAGGGGGCAGATGGGAGTCAGCATGCAGGGAAAGTGGGTGGCCAAGGAAGGGTTAGGATGTTTCTATCTAGAAGTGGACAAGAGAGGAAAGGCATCCGACTCAAAGAGCCCAAAGGCCGGAGAGCACACAGCATGCTCTGACACTGAGAATCCCTGCAGAGAGAGACAGACACAGAGACAGAGACAGCCAGGGAGAGACGGAGGGAGAGGGAGAGAGGATGCGCATATATATATTGGGGAAGATGGAAAGGAAGCTGAAAAGCCACGTGACAGTCACATTGAGAAGAGTCTTGCCCGGAGTCTGAGTGTTTGTGCCCCCCTACGCCTGCCAAATTCACATGTTGAAATCTGAACCCCCAAAGGTGATGGTATTAGGATGTGAGGGCTTTGGGAGGTCCTCAAATCATGAGGGTAGAGTCCTAATGAACGGGATTAGTAATGTAAGAAAGAGATTCAGAGAGATTCCTAGCCCCCTTCCACAACGTGAGGACACAGTAAGAAGGCGCTGGCTATGAAGCAGGAAGAGGGTTCTCACCAGAAAGCGACCACGCTGGCACCTTGATCTTGGACTTCCAGCTTCCAGAAACATAAGCAATAAATGTCTGTTGGTTATAAGCTACTCAGTCGGTGATATTTTGTTACAGCAGCGTGAATGGACTGAGACAGGTCTTGAATGCCATGCTAAGGAGTTTTAGATCCAGTCTTTGGAGATGGGGAGCATAGAAGGTTTTAAGCCATCTGTGTTTTAGAAAGAGCACTCTGTAAAGCTGGAGGCAGAGAATTAGCAGTATTCCAATAGATTCCAGGCGCCAAGAGCCCACCTGGGCAGTGGCCACAGTGGGGATGGAAAGGAGGCATCAGGGAAGAATTCGGTAATGAGCTGAGTTGGGTAGCAGGGAGGCAGGAGGTCAAAGATGACCCACATTTCTTACTTAAACGAGGAGGTGTGGGTAACGCCATTGCCAGAGATGTGCAAGGCCAAAAGAGAGGGTGGAGGGAAAGCGGAGCGTCATGGCGCCAGCTTGAAGAGGACTGGGGGGTAAGTCAGCAGGCTCAAACAGGCGCCAACTATGGACCAGCCGAGGCCACTGGGTTAGGCAGTTCAGCATCGTGGTAACCTTCCTGGGCAGTTTCAGGAGACTGAAACTGCCCAGGGAAGAGGAAAGAGAAGAGAAGCAAGAGAGAAGGAGGGCCCAGACAAGGTCCGGACATATGGGGCAGACTCGGGCACTCTGTAAGTTAAAGAGAAAGATTTAATAGTGTTAAATGGTTTCATATCTGAGAGGGGGCGTGCCCCACAGGAAGTCTCCTAAAGGAACAAAAAACACACAGAGAAGAACTTCCGAGCAGTTTGACACAGATAAGAAAGAGGGAAGGGAGGATGGAAATGTTTGGAGCCTAAGGGCATTCTGAGGGAGTTCATTCCTATGGCCTGTTTTCTCGGAGAAGAAAGACACAAGGTCAGTTACTGAGAGAGGGGTGGAAGTTTATTTTTTGTTGCCTACTGTTTGCCAGGCACTGTTCTAGGCTCTGTGAATACAAAAGAGAACAGATAAACCTGCTCCCAGTAAGCTTACATTCCAAGAGAGGACCTAACCCAGGTTGGAAAGCATGCTTCTTTAAATTGGACCAATAGCGAAGTCCCAGCTGTTTTCACCTTCATACTGAGGTCTAGGAACAGAAAAGGTAAGATGGATTCAAATTTCAGACTGTTATTTTGCAATGAGAAATAGCCTCATCCATTTATCACCCACAAATAAACACACACCCAAAGATCTGGCATATTTATTAAGAAAATTAATTTCTAAAAGGAATATATATATATATATATATATATATATATATATATATATATAACTGAATCACTTTGCTGTACACCAGAAACTAACAACATTGTAAATCAACTATACTTCAGTTAAAAAAAAGAACTTTGAATTCTGAAAGACCAAAAAAGGAAAAGAAAATTAATTTCTGCTTGCATGAGGAACCATATAAGCAGAATTTTATAATCTGCATCCTTTTTAAGATCCTTCATGCACACCACAAATCCTCATTAGCACTATGTGCTGGACACAGCACTAGACATTGTACTGGAGAGAGTGCTGCAAATAAAACAAATTATCTGCTCTCCTGGGGCCAGGGGCAGGGTGGGGGGTGGTGTGCAATAAAAAATAAATGGGGCTTCCCTGGTGGCGCAGTGGTTGAGAGTCCACCTGCCGATGCAGGGAACACGGGTTCGTGCCCCGGTCCGGGAAGATCCCACATGCCGCGGAGCGGCTGGGCCCGTGAGCCATGGCCGCTGAGCCTGCGCGTCCGGAGCCTGTGCTCCGCAACGGGAGAGGCCTCAGCAGTGAGAGGCCCGCGTACCGCAAAAAAAAAAAAAAAAAAAAAAAAAAAAAATGTATCAGATATGAAAGCTCAGAAGAGATAGAAAGCAGAGCAAAGTGGTAGAGCTGGAGAGAGCTCTATTTTAGAGAGACGGTGAGGGAAGGCATCTCTGATAGGTGCTATGTAAGTAGAGCTCTGGAGGGAGTGAGGATGCAAACCCACTGCAGTGGGAACCCTTCATTTCTCACTAACTGCAGCGACATTCACTGCACTTCTCAGAATCTGTGTCCACTTCTTAGAAGAGCTTAGCAATTTCCCCCATAGCTGCTGTGAAACCAGCCACTAAGAAGACCTGGGTCTCTCAAGGAATGTTCAGATATGTTCTCAAAGTCTTCTTTACAGACACAGTCACCTCCAACTGGTCACGGTCCAATAACTGTGGATGCCCGCACACGTGTATGTTAGCACAGGTGGCTTCGTGCCTTTGGAGCTCACAGTCAAGGTGACATCAGAAAGGCCAAAAGAATGACTTTACCAACCTCTCCACCCACCTGACCACAAGCTTTCTAAGCAAGTCTCATTTAACTTGGGACTGCCAGTGCCTAGCACCGCTCTTGGCACGAAGTAAAGGTTCCATAAATACCGGCTAAACAAATGAATGAAAGCCCCAATTCTGAACTACATCTGAGGGAATAATATACATAAATTGGTAAAAAAATCCCATAATGAAGGCCTCATGTGTATTCTTCTCACAAAATTAAGACCAAATGTTTGCAGCTCTGCCCTGAGCAAAAGTCACCAATTTGTTTTCACATGAATTTAAATCAGACAATAGAACTGAGTTTTTCAAATTCTTCATTTGTCTTAAAACATTCACATCTATATTTAATATGAAAGAATACAGAGGTTCTGGAATTAGTGATGATCAACGCACAACTTTGTGAATATACTAAACTTCACTGAATTGTACACTCTAAAAGGGTGAACTTCATGGTATGTGAATTATGTCTCAATAAAGCTGTTATTTGAAAAAAAAAGAATACGGGACTCTTTCAGCAAAAGACTAATGAGCATCTGACTCTCATCAGTAAAAACAGATTAGCATTTAGCGTAATTTAGTGCTACTTAAATTACAAAAGCTATTATTGGTTTGAATAAAGAATGAAAGGGTCCATTAGTATCTCTGTATAAAGAAGATCCCAAAAAAGGCATAAGTGAGAAAAAATATTTGTGCTATTAGAAAATTGGACATCTTAGGGGTATAATGTACTACGTGATAAATATAATGAACACCGCTGTATGTTATATATGAAAGTTAAGAGAGTAAATCCTAAGAGTTCTTATCACAAATTTTTTTCTATTTCTTTAATTGTGTATCTATATGAGCTGATGGATTTCATTAAACTTAGTGTGATAATCCCTTCATGACGTATGTAAGCCAAATCATCATGCTGTGCACCTTGAACTCATACAGTGCTGTATGTCAATTATATCTCAGT
Source organism: Stenella coeruleoalba (assembly GCF_951394435.1). NCBI lineage: Eukaryota > Metazoa > Chordata > Mammalia > Artiodactyla > Delphinidae > Stenella > Stenella coeruleoalba. Next base: position 50,244,697 of record NC_137150.1, read on the forward strand.
AAAACTGCAAGGAAAAAACTGGACATCTTACCATTAGTTTTAAAAGCAGATCTTAAGTTCTGTTAACTTTGATGAGTTCGCAATGACTGATGAGCCTAAAAGCTCTTTACTTGCCTAACGAAAACATCAACAATAAAGTCTTAACTATCTATGAGAAACAGAGGAGGAAAACAAAGCAGAAATATAATTAAGATGCACAGTTAATGCCAGGCCCTGGTTTTAACGACCAATCAGAGCATCAGTCCACCTTCTGCCAGAATACCAGAAACAAAGAAACACTGATTTGTTTTTGCTCAGCCCCTCTGACTCTAGTTGACAACTAATAGGATATGATGGCTTTGTGATGTGTCAACTTGGCTGAGCCGCGCTACATTCCCCAGAGTTCCCTCTCCTACATGTCCCTGGTTAGGGTTAACTGCGAGGGATATGGACTCCTGAGAGCTGCAGTAAATGGAGGCAGCAGCCAGGCTGCAGGTACATACACCTGTCCCCAGGTAGTCAATCAAAGACTAATCTAGCACTGCTGTGGAGGGATTGTGCAGATGTGATTAAGAGAGCGAATCCGCTGACTTTAGTTAGTCAAAAGTATGATTTTACTAGACCGAACTGATGTAATTAGTTAAAAGCCCTTAAAAAGAGGGGTCAGGCCCTCCCTGAATTCAGAGACTCTAAGAGCTGCTCCAGCCCTCCAATCATATTCTTTTTTTTTTTTTTTTTTTTTGTGGTACGCGGGCCTCTCACTGCTGTGGCCTCTCCCGTTGCGGAGCACAGGCTCCGGACGCGCAGGCTCAGCGGCCATGGCTCACGGGCCCAGCCGCTCCGCGGCATGTGGGATCTTCCCGGACTGGGGCACGAACCCATGTCCCCTACATCGGCAGGCAGACTCTCAATCACTGCGCCACCAGGGAAGCCCATGTTCTCTTCTTGACTGCTTGCCCTTTCAAGCATTCTCAACCAGGCCCTTCAGCTGAGTAAGCCAACTCCTTAATAGATTAATCCCTTAATCTATATCATCTACCAGCTCTGCCTTTAGGGTAAATGCTGGCTGATTCATGATGTTACAGTCATTACTGTTGAGAGGAAGACCTCTTGGTATGGAGTCATCCAGAAAGACCCTGAAGAATCTCACTCTTGCACAAGCTCTCTCCCAATCTCTTGCAATAACGGCCAGGAGAACAGAAGGTTATGGGTTAATTAATTCTTCAAAAATGAGACTTATAATAATTTAGAGATATGGAGTGAATTAAACACAATGCTGGCAGCTAGTCAGGGCTATGAGCCTAAGCTCTGGCCAATGAGAGGTAAGTTAGGAATACTGGAAATCCGAGACGGATCTTTGAAAAGGGAGATGGCATGCCCTCTTCCCTCTTCATTCTCTGCCTGTAATGTAAATACAGTCACCCCTGGTATCTTTGGGGGATTGATTCTAGAACCACCCCTCACCCGTGGGTATCTGCCAAAGCTAAATTCCCTTATCTAAAATGGCATAGTATTTGCATATAAGCTATGCCCATCCTCCCATTTATTTAAATCATCTCTAGATTACTCACAATACCTAATACAGTGTAAGGGAGTGCTATCCAAATAATTGTAATACAATGTGAATGCCATGCAAATAGTTGCCAGTGTGTGACAAATTCATGTTTTGCTTTTTGGAAAACGCTGCCTTTTTTTTTCCGAATATTTTCAATCCGGCTTGGACGCGGAACCCGCAGGTAATGGAGGACAGCCTGTATGATGGTTGGAGCTCCAACAGCCCTCTTGGACATGGGCCACATCCTGGAGATGGGAGATTGGAGAGCTAAAGAGAGCCTAATGATTCCTGCTATCGTGCCAGCTCTCAACTGCCTGCTTGCAGACTGCTTTTACTCGGGAAATACAGCCACTATCTGGGGTCTCTGATACTTGTAGCTAAACACCTAGTACCTAACCGATATAAGGACTGTTTTCTCTAGTTCTCCTACTCCCTTAGCCGTAAACTAACACATCTAAGTTGCTGTGTTATAAGAAATAGCTATATTTACTTTCACTGCTGTGTGCATGGGGACACATTAAGTGTTTAAGAGGATTAGAGCAGATAAACAATCACAGTAAAAGCCCACCTTTATTTCTCCACTCTTCTATGCTTTGGCAAAAGAAAACAAGAAAAGTTTACACAGTCTGCGATAAATGCCTTCAAAAAGCCACTAACTTTAATTCCCATGGGATAGAATTTCACATGGCAGGCCTGTGGTCACATCCAAATCCACTTATTTGACAGACTTGTGCTGTAGAAAACTTTCACTCCTGTCTCTTTAGATAGGGTCTGTCTTTTCATGTCAGAGTCATCTAATTTCTCCCAAACCAGCAACCCTTGAACACGTCTGGGGTACATTTTTTTTTTTGCTAAATGCAAACCACCTGGTCATTTCAAGGCCTATAATTCACTTCAGTAGCACTGGGCTTTCGGGATGTTCGTGAACATAACCACTGAGAGTGGCAACACACTTTGGCGGTAGACTTGCCAGCTCAAGCTCTTAATGTGTCCCTATATCGTGGTGAGAAACTGTCTGACACACCAGGCAGCTGACAACTGTGAGAGAAAAAAAAAAAACCCAAAACATCAGGTCAGTGACCAAGGGAAAAATGAAGTGATTAATGTGGAAAACACAGCAAGAAACATCAAACAGGAAACAGTTGACATTTCCTTTAGCTTCAAAACCTTTAGCAAATTTGTTTTCTTCTCACCCTGACTATCAAAGCCTGGATCAAAGTATTAACATGGTACAAAAGTGTCAGATGTCTTCCTATCCCTGGGTCATTAATGATACTGCAGAGTCTTTGACTTCTTTTGTTAGAGGGAGGAAAGGAGGCAAGGTTAACACCATCATAACTCTGAATAGATAAACGTATAGAAAACTATAAGCATAAACACAATGGCCCAAACTGTTCTCTGGAGAAGCCACAATCCTGCCTCTGCTCCTTTGTTCCTGCCATTTCCTTCCCTTCAGAGTTCCCTGGACATTCCTCTCTGTGTGGCTCTTGGGCTCCTAACCCCACACCATCCCTTAACCACTAGTGTTCCTTGAGGTTCTGAGCCCTTGCTGGTCTACCTGCCGACTCTCTCATTCTATGCCCTCATGGGGAGGGGGTCTCATAGTCATCCACGGTTTCACGAGCTGTACTACTCTCAACACCACCATTCCTTTCCTCTCTTTCTCCTGAACGCCCAGTATCCACTGAGCTGTCCCACAGGCACCTATTTTATCAAATTCAAAACCAAGCATGATTAAACTTCTCTACTTCAAACCCCAATTCCATCCTCTTCCCCTTCCCACAGCTCAGCCATACATGCACCACCCTCCATATTCCATGCCTCAGTTACCAGCCCCACCATGCGCCCAGGGGCCACTTCCACCCTTTTATCTACTCCACCTCGTTTTTCTACTAAGAGCAGTGGTGGCTACACAACCCCCAGATGAAAGTCATATGCTCTGGGAGTTTGGATGGGTCAGAGGGGCTCCTGGTCATCAGGAACTCATGTGCACCAGCTGCTCTGCAAGGGGAGAGGGACCCCTCAGACAGAGACACCTCTGTGACTTCCAGGGGCCAAACCAGGAGAGGAAAGAGGGGCTGTTTCCCTGCCCAGCTCCAGACTGGCCGGGGCTGCCGCAGTGAGCAGTTACAGGAAGAAATGGAGAAGGCTGTCTTCCCCCTGCGTCTGTGAGTCACAGAAAAACAAACCCAGCAACTTCATGTTCCTGGAGATAAATTTCTGTGGGGTACACGCCAGGTACCAGCGTCCTTCGAAAGCCCCCTCCCCCAGATTTGCAAACTTGGGAAAGCAAGGCCTGACAGGTGGCTTCCTTGGCATGGGTCCCATTCTCAGCTATGGTAGGGGTGGGGCCTCACCCTCAAATCCCTTTGGCCCATAGTTATCAACAAGAAACCCGAAGAGCGAGGGCCTCTGCAAGCACACGTAAGATATCTCAGAGACTCCAGGAACATCTGGAGGAGACTTTTATTAAAGGTCCTACAGAACCATGTTTGGACAGGAACCAGTGAAATCTGCACTATCTCTACTAACCTGACCTCATTTGAAGCCTCATGCTAGTGGGATCTGAAGACATTTCCTACGTCTGTCTCCTACTTTTCGCCCCTAACGTAGCTCAGGTATGTTTTTCAGTGGTGACTCCGGACCACTCCCCTTCAAATCGTTTCTACAGATTTTTACCAAAGTGATCTTCTGAAAATATAACTCCAGGAGTGTGCTGGGCTGGTCATCCCAGATCCTGAGAGCTGACTGGTAAATTTTCAGAAATTTTATCAATCAGTTGTTAAATGTTAACAGTTATTAACAATTAAATTATATAAATTTACAATGAAATAAATTATATTAACCCCAAAGGTAATAAACACTTGAAATTCATCACTTCTTTACTGCTTTAGTACATGTCAGTAATATTTATGCTCCTGGGTTCCTTAGGTCTGTTTTACTGTCTGTGGAAATGCTGTATAATGTTGTCTACTGTATGTCTCTTCCCAGTTCCCTGTAACCTGAAATCGGCCAGAATGGGAATATTTTTATACGGAAATTGACAAACCCTATGAATCATAGCTTGATTTTTGTTTTGTTGATTGTCTAGGCTTCAAAAAGTGATGGAGAAAAAGTTAATGTGTGGTGCCTGTTGTAGTTCTATTATGAATAAAACAAAAAGTTGAGGTAATATTCTTCTAGTACTATCAATTCATAAAGAAGATGCTTAATGAGCAAGGGAAGTTCTGGGATATGCCTTCATTGTTTTAGTTTCATCTTACTTCATACTGTAATAGGAAAGCATCAACTGTCGTCTCTCATCAGTTGTAACCATAGGTTGGCTACGGGTACAAGAGATCAGTGAAAACTGCCAACAGAAAACTGTCAGAATCAATTAGCCATATGGACTTTACAATAAAAAGTACTATTTTATCATTATTTGTAAATTGGGTACTACACATCTTTTACATCAGTAAAATTTATTACTGCTACACACGTGCACACACACACACACATTTTTCTGGAGAGCTGGTTCAACATTTGTTAACCATTTACAAGCACACCACTGTATAAATCCAATCAGCTTGTTCCTTTGTTAAAAATCCCTCAGTAGCTCCATCGGCCACCTTTTATACATAACTTCAAATCCTCTCAAACACACCTTGTATTCCTGCCATTGCAATGGCAGCCAGTTCCACGAAGAATCCCACCAGCTTCACACAAGTGTAGCCTGGCAGGGCCTCTCCATCCCAAGCTCCTTTGATGCTGTTTCATGAGGTGCCCATGGGAACCCACCTGGCAGTTAGACATGCCCAGTCTGAAAGAGTGGGGCTGCCTTTAATCAATGGGAGACGAGAAAGATGAATAAAAGGTAGTCCTTTTTTTTTCTCTAGCTGAACTATGTTGAGACACATTTCGTAAGACTTCTCCTAAGCAGATCTCTTGGAAACCAGCAACCAATTGCTTATAGCAATAGCCAACTCAGTAAACTCCTCCTTGTATTGGCTTTGTCTCCTTTCCTGTGTGACTCTTTCTGTTCCTTCACTCCTGCTCCCCAGATGGCATTCCCAAGTAAACTACCTGGCACAAGACTCTCCCATTGGATAGAGTCCAAGATCCTTATCTTAGCAGTAATGGCTCTCTGAACCTGGGCCTCTCCCTCCCTCTCCTGCTTCATTTCCTAGCATGTCACATCGGGTCACAAAGAATACACATACTCTTTCCCATCTCTGATGCTTTGTTCATGCTGTTCCCTCTGCTTAGAATTCTCCCCAAAGGATATGCAGAGAGGTATAAAAGTCTATAATTTACTACGATCACAACCTTACAAATGAAAAAGACTGAGGTCCAGAGTAGAATGTCTGGCACAACGTTTTCAAGGGCTAATTTAAGACAGAGCTGAAAACTCTCCTCGTTTTCACGGGCTTCTGCTTCTGGTTCCGAAAATGTCCATGAATATCTCTATTCTAGTCCTGAAAGTCTACTGAATCAAATGTTTCCTCTTTCAGCCTCCCAAGATACATGGATTTCCATTTCCCTTTAAACTACTACTCTTTATTGCCTGAACCATTTTGTCTCTTGCTAAAGAAGCGGATAGTAATTGACTTTTACTCAATGATTCAATCCAATCCCTCAAACTTTTGCTGGCCACTTTATACAAGCACTTATGAGGAGTGCAGTGGGGAAGATAAAAATGAATAAGACGTGTTCTTACTCAAAGGAGTTTGTAATCCAGTGGGAAAGACAGGGTTGTGCACAAACATACCAATACATGGTGTGATTATTATAATGAAGAAGGAGTCCAGAAGGTTTAAAATATTTGCTATACTCATTTAAAATATATACAGGGCTTCCCTGGTGGCGCAGCGGTTGAGAGTCCGCCTGCCGATGCAGGGGACACGGGTTCGTGCCCCGGTCCGGGAAGATCCCGCATGCAGCGGAGCGGCTGGGCCCGTGAGCCATGGCCGCTGAGCCCTGCGCGTCCGGAGCCTGTGCTCCGCAGTGGGAGAGGCCACAAGAGTGAGAGGCCCGCGTACCGCAAAAAATAATAATAATAATAAAATAAAATAAAAAATATATATGTGTGTAGAACACATATCCAAAAGATGTTTACATGTACAGTACATAAAATGGAGGAAGAGGAGGTCGACACACTAAGAAAACTATAAGCAAAATGAAGAAAAGCTCAAAAAGAAGTCTATTTACAGATGTAAATATTTTAGAGCTAATGATGAACCCAGACAAACCGATCAACAAATGTATGAGTACCGGTTATATATAAGCCATTTATTTTTTGTAAAAATATCTTCTGTAATATTTCAGCCAATCAACAACCCTCAAAACATCGATTACAGTCATACTAAAAAGAGACCTCTAAGGGCATCTGATCCAGTTCCCTCCTAAAGAAACCAAGGTCCCACTAGGTTCATTTTCTTATCCAACCTACCTCCCCCGAGAGATCCAGCCACGCTCCTTCCTCCCCAACAACTCAGACTTGAATCCTCAATCTCTCTTGACCTTTCCATCTCCTTCATCCCCAGGAACCAATCAACTACCAAATCTGTGGCTTCTGCACAAATCCATCCCACAACGACATGCTTCCCACCTTCATGCTCTTCTTGCTTGGAATTCCTAAGCGGCCTAAACCCCAGTCATTCCTGAAATCACAATGCCGGAGCTGCCCTTGTTAAGCATGGCTCTGATCATGCTGTTCCCTTGCCGCCCAAATTCAAAAACCAAAAGCATGTTTAGTCTACATTTCCAACTCTCTCATTCTCAATTCCATCTGTTTCCGGTTGTTCCTTGCCCCACACCAACCTTCCAGCCCACCTAGGCTGGATGCTACCCCTACTTGCACATACACTCGGCACTCTCCCTCCCATCAGGAGCTTGGTGTGATGCCAGCCCCCAAAATGCCCTACCTGTTCAGGCTTTATCCACCTGTCAAGATCCTGCCTAACCTCTCCCTCTTCCATTAGGGCTTCTCAGATCTCCAGCTGGTCATTAATCTTTTGACCCACCTCTCCACACTCCGTTTCCCACTGCACATTACTTGTACTTATTTCACAGTATTTAATCTTTGAATTGTGGTTACAGATGTGTCAGCTAAACCGTCAGATCAGTGGTTCTCAAATCGTGGGCCCCAAACCAGCAGCATCAGCAGCATCTGGGAACTTGTTAGAAACGCAAATTCTCCACTCAGTCAACCTACTGAATCAGAAACTCTAGGGTGAAGCCCAGTACTCTGTTTTGATGAGCCCTCCAGGGGATTCTGAGGCACAGTGGAGTCTGAAAACCACTGCACTAGACGGTAAATCCCCCGAGGGCAGTGGCGAGGATTAAGATTAATTCATCCCAGCTCCAGAGGCCTGGCCTGAAACAGATAAGAGTACCAGTGGAATTTCCCGAAATAAATTTCCCAGGGTCACACCAAGTTAGCAGCTGAGACAAAACCAGAACTCAGGTTATCCTAAATATCAGCCCAGAGTTCTTTGCAGCACGTCCACAGTTTGTGATAGGGAATTTAGACTGCTTAAATCCGTGCATAAAAAGCTACATGGAACAGGAAATGCACTTACATTACCTAATAATGTCAGATTGTACAATAAACAAATCAGGTCATTTTCAATCTGTCATCTTCAAAATGATGAATTAGTTGATCTGGCCAAGAAGGTTTATTTAGAGACGCCCTGTCTGCATGAAGTGAGAAATCCTACAGGAACTGAAGAATAAGCAGTCACTGAATGCGTGTTCTTCAAACTTCTCGCGAGACTATTAACAAGTAAATTATGCACACAGAATGATTTTTAGAGGCAAACTCAGAAGCTTGTCTTTTTAAAAACACATTATACTATATTGTGGATATCTTCCTCTTGAATGCATAGTTTTTAAGTAAGCAGCTTTTGACCAAAACATATGCAAATATCCTAATAATATGAAAAAACTGACATGTACCGATGTGAATGTTTTTAAGTTTCTCATTTATTTTGAGCCTCCTATTGACTAAAGTTGGCTAAATTTTGGAGACTTCATTCCTTTTCTCTCAATCTTTGGAGTTTTTAGAGGCTTATTAGTCCTTAAGTGCTGTTCTTTCTTATGAGTTTTGTGATGGCTGTCATGTGAGAATAGTAAAACCCGTTCTCCATTTTTTCATGACTTATTTGTAAAATGAGAAATAATAGATAAATATAAATATCACTGACTCTTAAAATGTGAAACCTAAAGAAACTTTAAAGGGAAGGAAAAAGCACTCAGGCCACTGAATCCAGGTAATACCCACGCTTGCGTAGTAAGATTGTCCTACTGTTGTATAATCATGTGGATGAAAAATACTGCCTGCCATATCAGTAAACAAAGGATGTGGCAACCACCGAACCAGCAGGGACTGCAGCTGCCCCCAACCGTGCACCCTGAGGGGATTCAGGATGGAGAAAAGCAGGATACTGGCCCTAGATAGTGAAGGTGTATATCAAAGGAATAATATCAATGAGCCCAGACTTTTGCATCTTCCCATACATAGAAAAGCGCTAAATTCATTAACTTGAGCTGTCTGGTTTTCTTTAATTAACAGTAATCTTTTGATGTTCCGTTTGATGTCCCTTACCTCTTCAGAGTAGTCCCTCAGAGCTAGCTGAGAGGCTGTCTTTGGGGCATAAGTCCTCAGTTTTGCCGCCAAATAAAACAGAATGCTCAACTTTTAGGTTGTGTATTTTTTCCAGTCGACAATCAGCAATAGTAGGAAAATGAGTTGGATTGAGATCAAAGTGAACTGATTAAAATGCTGAGGGGTGTGATGCAGAACTAAATGATGAGGGTGTTTTCAATGAATCACGATCACTTAAACATCCTTTACTAATATAACTCTAAAGCCATTTTTTGCAGCATTAAGCAATGGATCTACACTTTGAAGAAAATCAATACTCTATTTTGGGCAACAATGTCCTCCAGGCCTACGCTCTGAGGAGAAGAGGCTCCAGGGTGGCTGGTGAGCCCAGAGACCAATTCAGGACCTACTTCCAGCTGAGGGAGTCACCATCCTGTCTGCCCCAGAGCTGTGCTATCTCTCTTGCCCTGCATCAGCTCTGGGGGCTATGGTGAAGAGGACCCCAAAGGCAAAGAAGCCCAGGCCTTATCTGAAGCCATGCCCCTCCCTCCCTGCCCCAGACCCAGAGTGGCTGTGAGCCACAACAAAGAAGAGAAATTACATTCATCATTTCTAGTCATTCCTGCTCAAGGAACATATGGTCATTTTAAGTTATGGATAAATTTCATAGCCTTCCTGAGCCAGTGGCCCAAGGAAATCAAGGTGTAAGAAAACTTTTACTGTATAGAAGTCATCAGATTAAAGGTCTATGACTCAGTGAATCAACAAATAAATTGAGAAAAAAATCCTGGATGGTATCAGGAGTAGGTGTCCGTCAACACAGGCACTGGTTTGATGGGAAAGGATGAAAGTGAAATGTGTGCTCTGGCTGTGTTAAAATAATTCTAATTACAGTCAATTAAGTGAGGTGCTTATCCTTTATGCTTAACTTGTGCTTAATTACCATGCAGTATAATAATGACTTCTCAACATGTTCTAAATTAATACTGCATCCTTTATTTGATTGTAACAGAAAATTCTTCACACCTATCTGGCCAGATCTCAATGTCCAGCTCTAGGCATATTACCTGATCTTCTTGGGAACTGACCCATAGGCTAGAGTTTACTTTGCGGTTGAGGGAGTCAGTCATGCTGGTGATAGAGACAGAGTAAAGGGACAAAGTAGGTGATTAAATAGTTAATCCCATTAGGGGATTGTAAGTAGAAAAATAAGTATGGGAGACCCCTGTAAGTTAATAATCACTCAAGAAAGCAGGTTTCCTTAACCACAAAACCAAGCAGACTTACTTAGCAACAAAACCATGCAACAGAAGTATGAGACATGCCCCAAAACAATAAAACAATGGTGGAAAGAGACCCATATCCTGCCCAGTGAGGTCAGTAAGTTAATGATTCCTAGGACATGCTCCTCTGCACGCACTATAAACAAAAATATAAGGAAAGGTGACATTATATTATACTAAAACCTGAAATGATTTACCATATTTTAGTATATGTTACCACCTTTTGGCTCATTTCCATTGTGCCATGACGGTCCCAGTTTGACCATGTAGGGACAAGAAAACTCCCCTGCCCGAAGCGGAGAAGGAGCTGATGATAGAAGCCTGATGTCTACTCAAGAAAGAGGAAGAAGGTGGTCTTCTCCTCCTCCCCACTTTTCCTTTGATTATAAAACTGTAGCCCACTAAGATCTGGGCCTCGGCATTCCCTTGCCCGCCCGCTTGTTCTAATAAATCACTTCTTATCTATCACTTTGCCTCTCGCTGAATTCTTTCTGCCCTGAGACATAAAGAACCGGAGCTCCTCCTAGCCCCCCACCCTCTGAGATGCATTTCTGCAGTTTCACTGAGATGGGTCTCACACTCCTTATAGGAGTACTGAGTCCTCCGTGGGGCATCAGAACAGTAGGGCTGCTTGGGGAATCCACCACACACTAAGCCACCAGCAAACACCTGACTCAGAAGCATCTTCCTGGCCCAAATGGTCTCCAAGTATAATTATCTACCCACAACTTCAATAAAAAAAAAAAAAAAAGAGGCACTTCCCTGTGACTAAAACCACTCCCTAAAGTATTTCTGTGTGTATGAACTGGCACAGAAACAAGAACACTGAAAAGCACTGCACTTTAGAACAAAATTGACTAATGAAATACAAGGGAAAATCTAAAACACTGAGAGAAGTAAAGGGAATGAAATATTTTTAGGATCTTTCTCTCCTCTACTTTAAGTCAGTTCAATGAGCATGTTGGGGTCAGCTATACATTAGACTTTTAAGTGCTTTAAAAAGAGGTGATACTCCCTCTTGTGAGAGCACCAGAATTACAACTAACTGCTAAACAATCATCGACAGGAAGACACTGGAACTCACCAAAAAAGATACCCCACACCAAAAGACAAAGGAGAAGCCACAATGAGATGGCAGAAGGTGTGCAATCACAATAAAATCAAATCCCATAACTGCTGGGTGGGTGACTCACAAACTGGAGAACACTTATACCACAGAAGTCCACCCACTGGAGTGAAGGTTCTGAGCCCCACGTCAGGCTTCCCAAGCTGGGGGTCGGGCAACGGGAGGAGGAATTCCCAGAGAATCAGACTTTGAAGGCTAGCGGGATTTGATTGCAGGACTTTGACAGGACTGGGGGAAACAGAGACTCCACTCTTGGATGGCACACACAAAGTAGTGTGCACATCGGGACCCAGGGGAAGGAGCAGTAACCCCATAGAAGACTGAACCAGACCTACCTGCTAGTGTTGGAGGGTCTCTTGCAGAGTTGAGGTTGGCTGTGTCTCACCGGGAGGACAAGGAAGCTGGCAGCAGAAGCTCTGGAAAGCACTCCTTGAGGTGAGCCCTCCCAGAGTCTACGATTAGCCTCACAAAACAGCTGGGGTAGGCTCCAGGGTTGGGTCGCCTCAGGCCAAACAACCAACAGGGAGGGAACCCAGCCCCACCCAACAGCAGGCAAGCGGATTAAAGTTTTACTGAGCTCTGCCCACCAGAGCAACAACCAGCTCTACCCACCACCAGTGCCCCCCATCAGGAAGCTTGCACAAGCCTCTTAGATAGCCTCATCCACCAGAGGGCAGACAGCAGAAGCAAGAAGAACTACAGTTCTGCAGCCTGTGGAAGGAAAACCACATTCACAGGAAGATAGACAAGATGAAAAGGCAGAGCGCTATGTACTAGATGAAGGAACAAGATAAAACCCCAGAAAAACAACTAAGTGAAGTGGAGATAGGAAACCTTCCAGAAAAAGAATTCAGAATAATGATAGTAAGGATGATCCAGGACCTCGGAAAAAGAATGGAGGCAAAGATCGAGAAGATGCAAGAAATGTTTAACAAAGACCTACAAGAATTATAGAACAGACAAACAGAGATGAACAATACAATAACTGAAATGAAAAAATACACTAGAAGGCATCAGTAGCATAATAACTGAGGCAGAAGAACAGATAAGTGACCTGGAAGACAGAAAGGTGGAATTCACTGCCACGGAACAGAATAAAGAAAAAGGAATGAAAAGAAATGAAGACAGCCTAAAAGACTTCTGGGACAACATTAAATGCAACAACATTCCCTTTATAGGGGTCCCAGAAGGAGAAGAGAGAGAGAAAGGATCTGAGAAAACATGTGAAGAGATTATGGTCGAAAACCACATATTTAAAGTGACGAAAGGGAAGAATCTACAACCAAGATTACTCTACCTGGCAAGGATCTCATTCAGAATTGATGGAGAAATCAAAAGCTTTACAGACAAGCAAAAGCTAAGAGAATTCAGCACCACCAAACCAGCTCTACAACAAATGCTAAAGGAACTTCTCTAAGTAGGAAACACAAGAGAAGCAAAGGACCTACAAAAACAAACCCAAAACAATTAAGAAAATGGTAATACATTTTTTTTTAATATTTATTTGGTTGCACCAGGTCTTAGTTGTGGCAAGTGGGCTCCTTCAGTTGCGGCTCAAGATCTCCTTAGTTGCGGCTCACCAGCTCCTTAGTTGCGGCATGCGAACTCTTAGTTGCAGCATGCATGTGGGATCTAGTTCCCTGACCAGGGATTGAACCCGGGCCCCCTGCATTAGGAGCGCAGAGTCCTAATCACTGCGCCACCAGGGAAGTCCCGGTAATACATATTGATAATTACATTAAACGTGAATGGATTAAATGCTCCAACCAAAAGACACAGGTTCACTGAATGGATACAAAAACAAGACCCATATATATGCTGTCTGCAAGAGACCCACTTCAGACCTAGGGACACATACAGACTGAAAGTGAGGGGATGGAAAAAGATATTCCACTCAAATAGAAATCAAAAGAAAGCTGGAATACCAATTCTCATATCAGACAAAATAGACTTTAAAATAAAGACTATTACAAGAGACAAAGAAGGACACTACATAATGATCAAGGGATCAAATCAAGAAGAAGATATAACAATTGTAAATATTTATGCAACCGACACAGGAGCACCTCAATACATAAGGCAAATGCTAACAGCTATTAAAAGAGGAAATCGACAGTAACACAATAATAGTGGGGAACTTTAAGACCTCACTTACACCAATGGACAGATCATCCAAACAGAAAATTAATAAGGAAACACAAGCTTTAAATGACACAACAGACCGGATAGATTTAATTGATATTTATAGGACATTCCATCCAAAAACAGCAGATTACACTTTCTTCTCAAGTGCACACAGAACATTCTCCAGGATAGATCACATCTTGGGTCACAAATCAAGCCTCAGTAAATGTAAGAAAATTGAAATCATATCAAATGTCTTTTCTGACCACAATGCTATGAGATTAGAAATGAATTACAGGGGAAAAAAACGTAAAAAACGCAAACACACGGGGGCTAAACAATACGTTACTAAATAACCAAGAGGTCACTGAAGAAATCAAAGAGGAAATCAAAAAATACCTAGACACAAATGACAATGAAAACACGATGATCCAAAACCTATGGGATGCAGCAAAAACAGTTCCAAGAGGGAAGTTTATAGTGATACACTCCTACCTCAAGAAACAACAAACATCTCAAATAAACAATCTAACCTTACACCTAAAGGAACTAGAGAAAGAAGAACAAACAAAACCCAAAGTTAGTAGCAGGAAAGAAATCATAAAGATCAGAGCAGAAATAAATGAAATAGAAACAAAGAAAACAATAGCAAAGATCAATAAAACTAAAAGTTGGTTCTTCGAGAAGATATACAAAATTGATAAACCATTAGTCATACTCATCAAGAAAATGAGGGAGGGGACTCAAATCAATAAAATTAGAAATGAAAAAAAGAAGTTACAACAGACTCCACAGAAATACAAAGCATCCTAAGAGACTACTACAAGCAACTCTATGCCAATAAAATGGACAACCTGGAAGAAATGGACAAATTCTTAGAAAGGTATGACCTTCCAAGACTGAGCCAGGAAGAAATAAAAATATGAACAGACCAATCACAAGTAACGAAATTGAAACTGTGATTAAAAATCTTCCAACAAACAAAAGTCCAGGACCAGATGGCTTCACAGGTGAATTCTATCAAACATTTAGAGAAGCGCTAACACCTATCCTTCTCAAACTCTTCCAAAAAATTGCAGAGGAAGAAACACTCCCCAATTCATTCTATGAGGCCACCACCACGCTGACACCAAAACCAGACAAAGATACAAAAAAAGAAAATTACCGACCAATATCACTGATGAAAAAATGAAAAAATGCAAAACAAAATACTAGCAAACAGAATCCAACAACACATTAAAAGGATCATATACCATGATCAAGTGGGATTTATCCCAGGGATGCAAGGATTCTTCAATATATGCAAATCAATCAATGTGATACACCATATTAACAAATTGAAGAAGAAAAACCATATGATCATCTCAATAGATGCGGAGAAAGCTTTCAACAAAATTCAACACCAATTTATGATAAAAAATCTCCAGAAAGTGGGCATAGAGGGAACCTACCTCAACATAATAAAGGCCATATACGACAAACCCACAGCCAACATCATTCTCAATGGTGAAAAACTGAAAGCATTTCCTCTGAGATCAGGAACAAGACAAGGATGTCCACTCTCAGTACTATTATTCAACATAGTTTGGAAGTCCTAATCATGGCAATCAGAGAAGAAAAAGAAATAAAAGGAATCCAAATTGGAAAAGAGGAAGTAAAAGTGTCACTGTTTGCAGATGACATGATACTATACATAAAGAATCTTAAAGATGCCACCAGAAAACTACTAGAGCTAATCAATGAATTTGGTAAAGTTGCAGGATACAAAATTAATGCACAGAAATCTCTTGCATTCCTATACACTAATGATGAAAAATCTGAAAGAGAAATTAAGGAAACACTCCCATTTACCATTGCAACAAAAAGAATAAAATACCCAGGAATAAACCTACCTAGGGAAACAAAAGACCTGCATGCAGAAAACTATAAGACACTGATGAAAGAAATTAAAGATGATACCAACAGACGGAGTGATATAATATGTTCTTGGATTGGAAGAATCAATATTGTGAAAATGACTATACTACCCAAAGCAATCTACAGATTCAATGCAATCCCTATCAAATATCACTAATGGCATTTTTTACGGAACTAGAACAAAAAATCTTAAAATTTGTATGGAGACACAAAAGACCCCGAATAACCAAAGCAGTCTTGAGGGAAAAAAACGGAGCTAGAGGAATCGGACTCCCTGACTTCAGACTATAGTACAAAGCTACAGTAATCAAGACAATATGGTACTGGCACAAAAAAAGAAATATAGATCAATGGAACAGGATAGAATGCCCAGAGATAAACCCACGCACCAATGGTCAACTAATTCATGACAAAGGAGGCAAGGATATACAATGGAGAAAAGAGTCTCTTCAATAAGTAGTGCTGGGAAAACTGGACAGCTACATGTAAAAGAATGAAGTGAGAACACTCCCTAACACCATATACAAAAATAAACTCAAAATGGATTCGAGACCTAAATGTAAGACCAGACACTATAAAACTCTTAGAGGAAAACATAGGAAGAACACTCTTTGGCATAAATCACAGCAAGATCTTTTTTGATCCACCTCCTAGAGTAATGGAAATAAAAACAAAAATAAACAAATGGGACCTAATGAAACTGAAAAGTTTTTTTGCAAAGCAAAAGAAACTACAAACAAGATGAAAAGATAACCCTCAGAATGGGAGAAAATATTTGCAAACAAATCGACGGACAAAAGATTAATCTCCAAAATATATAAACAGCTCATGCAGCTCAATATTAAAAAAACAAACAGGGCTTCCCTGGTGGCACAGTAGTTGAGAGTCCGCCTGCCGATGCAGGGGACGCGGGTTCGTGCCCCAGTCCAGGAAGATCCCACATGCCACAGAGCAGCTAGGCCTGTGAGCCATGGCCACTGGGCCTGCGCGTCTGGAGCCTGTGCTCCGCAACAGGAGAGGCCACAACAGTGAGAGGCCCACGTACTGCAAAAAAAAAAAAAAAAAGACACATGCACCCCAAAGTTCATTGCAGCACTACTTACAATAGCAAGGACGTGGAAGCAACCTAAATGCCCATTGACAGACGAATGGATAAAGAAGATGTGGTACATACATACAATGGAATATTACTCAGCCATAAAAAGGAACAAAATTGGGTCATTTGTAGAGATGTGGATGAATCTAGAGACTGTCATACAGAGTGAAGTAAGTCAAAAAGAGAAAAACAAATATCATATATTAACACATATATGTGGAACCTAGAAAAATGGTAAAGAGGAACCGGTTTGCAGGGCAGAAATTGAGACACAGATGTAGAGAACAAACGTATGGACACCAAGGTGAGGAAAGTGGCAGCGGGGTGGTGGTGGTGGGATGAATTGGGAGATTGGGATTGACATGTATACACTAATATGTATAGAATGGATAACTAATAAGAATGTGCTGTATAAAAAAATAAATAAAATAAAATTCAAAAATTCCAAAAAATAAAAGGTGAGATACAAGTTTACATACAGTTTATTAAATTATATGCTTTACTAGAGAAAAAAACTGCACATAGGAGATTGGTTGTAGAAAACAGAAGGCGTAGAAGACTGATGGGGGGATTCCTGTAACAAATCTACCATTTTTCCAGCAGTGAGAAGAATAGTACCTTGAGTAGCATTTTCAAAGTTTCTATTTAAGAAAAATCTGAAGACAAAAAGGACAAAAATTATTCCTAAATCCCTGTACGTTATTATACTTCCTAAGGCGTTTTAGGAAGACAGATGAGTGTAAATCGCCATATAGGTGATCTCAGCAATAATTCAAAGAACTGAGTGCAAACTCAGTACACAATGGGGGGAAGAAATGCCCTTGACCTCTACCACTCCCCAAAAAACATAAATATTTGTATCTTAATTTCACTCCTGCAAAAAATAATGGAAACAAAATGATTAAATCCTACGTGGTAACTTGCTTTTCATTGTCCCAAATAAATAAATGCATAAATAGGACATTTAAAGGAAAACTAGAGGGAAAGATAAATATATGTATATTTATTTTTATATAAATAATTATTACATATCATAACATTATATAGAAAACTATATATATAACTATATATATATGAAAATATTTTTTTAACATTTTAAAACAGCAGAATGTTTTTGTTTGAATACAATCTTTAAAAAGCCAAATATAAGTAAATAACATGGTACTGGGTTATAACCCACAGTTTAAGATAAATATCCACGAGTCCATACTGATATATACAAATAATTGAATAAATAAACAAGTGGGGATGAAAAGACAAATCTGCCATGCGGAAGAATTCCAAATCATTTATGCAGCTGCTTGTCCCTACCGAAGAAGTGGAGTATAACTCGCCATCTCAATTGCGTGGGCTGTGCGGAGTGACCTCCTTCCAAAGAGTACAGTATTGGGAGGGGGGGAAAGAGTAACTTCACAGTGGAGGAACCTACCAAACACTCCCTCAGGCAGGTGATCAAAGTCAACATCACTAGTGATAAGTCATGTTGTTGGTGTGTACTCTTGACATGTGATGAGACCACCTCTGTGGTCTTCCTCTCAAAACTCATAACCCCAGTCTATTCATGAGAAAAACATCATGAAAATTCTAATTGATGGACATTCTACATGATACCTATGGGGTACCTAACCAGTACCTCTTTAAACGGTCAAGTTCATCAAAAACATGGAAAATCTGAGCAAGTGTCATAGCCCAGAGGAGCCTAAGGAGACATGATAACTAAATGTAACATGGTATCCTGGATGGGATCCTGGAACAGAAAAAGGACATTAGAGAAAACTGAGGAAATCTGAATAAAGTATGGACTTTAATAATAATGCATTAGTATTGGTTCTTTATAACAAATGTGCCATCCCAGTGTAAGCTGTTAGTAAGATAGGAAACCATAGTTTACACTGTATACCATCTTTGCAACTTTTCTATAAACCTTAAACAAAAAGTTTATTTTTAAAAAGGTAAATATACAAAATCATGTTTTTTTAATGAGATGCTTTTATTAACAGTAGAGTTCAGAGAAGCTCCAGAGCCCTGCTGTCTATATCTCTGACCCTATAGGGACTTCCCTGGTGGTCCAGTGGTTAAGACTCCACACTCCCAATGCAGCCGGTCCGGGTTCGATCCCTACTCAGGGAACTAGAGCCCGCATGCATACCGCAACTAAAAGAGCCCTCATGCTGCAACTGGAGATCTCAAGTGCCACAACTGAGACCCGGTGCAGCCAAATAAATAAATAAATATTTTTTGAAAAATCTTTAAAATATATATATCTCTGACCCCACCCGCTGCTCCAATCCTAGCTTGCCTCTCTGAAACCCAGAGCAGTTTGAAATCACTATCATGAAAAACTGGGACAAGTTACCATTACAAAACACCAGCCCATTTCGGGCAGCCTAGCAGCATTGAGCTGCGTGACTTCAACTGACTGTATTAGACCACAAGCTCTATGTGGGAACCACGTCTTAGCCACACAAGCGCATGCTGAGCGCTCTGTTGACAAAACACTCTGCTGACAAACTCACCAGCACCAGCAGGAGCAGCACCATTGCAAACACAAGGTGATGGCTTTCACTGCCAGCCCTACTGGCCTTTCTTGGCCACAGATCTGCAAAAATTACTTCCCCATTCGTCAAGTCTGTTCCCTGTGAGATCAGATAGGACAAACCTCTCCAACATGCTCTTCTGGCCTCCTGGAGTCTTACAGAGTGATGCACACTCCCCCTCACCCCCATAACCCCACCCAAACACCACCTCCGGTAGAACTCAAAAAAGGAGGGAAACAGGAGATTCCGAAAATCGATCAGGTTTATTTTATACTACTTTCATGTTTAACTGATCCATTTTATCACAGATTAATCACCCACAGGACAAATGGGTACAGCTGAATCAAGCCCTTACGCTCTCTCTGCAAATGAAAGTTAACATTCACACAGAGAGCAAAAGACTTTGTTCCCCATCAGTTGAGAGTGGCCATTGTTCCAAACGGCAGTAATATCTCAGCAATGAATCTCTGTCATGAAAGTAACATCTGTGGAGTCAGGAAAGAACTATTGCGAAAACAGATGAATCACTTGGGAACCCAGGGTTCACACTAACATCACATACTTATGTAGCAGTTTGGAGAGGCATTCATTTTACAAGTAATTAGTGAGCACACACTACATGCCAGGCAAATCCTAGCTCTCATGGAGCTTATGTTCTTATGTAGGAAACTCAATATTTAAGAAAACAATACATGAAGAAAAATTCATAGTGATAAGTGCTGGGGTGAAAATCACCCACGGTAAAATGCTAGGATGATGAGGCTGTGGGCGAGGTAATACGGACGGATCGGGGAGGCAGATTTTATGGTCGGGAAAGACTTGCCAGACAGGTAATATGTGAACTTTTTGTCACTGACCCAAATGTCAAAGAGATGCAAGCCATGCAAAGACTTGGGAGAAGGGTGTTCCTAGCAGAGGGAACGGCACAATGCAAAGGCCCTAAAATGGAACCAGGTTGGTGTGTTCCAGAAACAAAAACCTCCTGACAATCCCCAGAGATGGGCAACGGTAGTTCAGAAAGGTGAAATCTGAGGCCAACGTGGAAATAAACCCAGCACAGCCAACGGCCCGGCTAGTCTCCAAGCACCACGCAGAGCTGTGTCCTTAGCTGGGAAGCTAGGCCCCAAAAGCACTGAGTGCGGGGAATCAGGCCCTCATCTGAGAAACACGTGCATGGGGCAAAGAGGCAGCCTCTGAAAGCTGTTTCACAGGAAGAGAATTTGAGGCCAAACATAAAAATCAAGACTCCTGTGCAATGTGGCCAGGGCCCAGCAGCCCAAATGACTTGATACTATACAGGGCACATGAGGTCCCAGGGCTGGGCAGCGAGCGCCCACAAGGGCCAAGCAGGTGCACGGGAGGATCGTCAAAACCCAAAGGGAACTCACTATATACTGCACTGAGTCTCCCCCAGCCCAAGAATCCCAATTTAGTAGGAATGTGACAGACCTGGGAATCTGAAGTTAAATAAGTTCCCAGGTGATTCTGTTTAGCCAGATCTTAGAATGACTGTGATTGGGAGTGAGGAGAGGGCAAGCTTGTCCTGGAGGGGAAAGTTGAGTCTGAAGAATCCTATCTCTACAAACGAACAGAATCAAGGACTGAAGTGAATGCAGTAAAAGCATCTGGTATAACTCAGTGTCCATTCATAATTTTAAAAATTATTTAAAAAGAAAAAGGGAAGTAAAATTTTATAGTCTAATAAAGATTATCTAAAAAATGTATAGCTTTGGGCTTCCCTGGTGGCGCAGTGGTTGAGAGTCCGCCTGCCGATGCAGGGGACACTGGTTCGTGCCCCAGTCCTGGAAGATCCCACATGCCGCGGAGCGGCTGGGCCCGTGAGCCATGGCCGCTGGGCCTGCGTGTCCGGAGCCTGTGCTCCACGGCGGGAGAGGCCACAACAGTGAGAGGCCCGCGTACCGCAAAAAAAAAAAAAAAAAAAAAAAAATATAGCTGATATCATTTATGGAGAATTTGAGAGTATTCTCCTAGGAATAGGAATGAAACAAGATTGACAGCTATTACCACTTATCTTCAATGCCATTATAGATGTCATATTTAATGCAATTAAATAAGGAAAAGAAAAAAATCTTCTACAGGTTGGGAAGAAAAAAAATAAAGTGAATGCAGTTGAAATAAAAATATATATATATGAAACCAAAACTGTACCAGCTAATAGGAAAATACAGTTAAGAACATTGTGTAACTAGGTGTATTCCTTTCCCTCCAGCCCCATCTCCAAATTCAGGAGACATTACCTTTGTTTTCAATATAATGTATTCAGTGTAAGTTTAAAATCTAAACTTAGGCTATATGATGTTTCATAATGTCATGTTTAACATTGGCTCATGAAATTCCTGAGAATTTAAAACCAGCTCTCAGCATGAGCCAGTTCCTGCGTACCACTGGCAAAAGCTTTTAAAAAAACAGTCCACTGCCTTTCCCTTCCTTTCCCTCTTCAGGTCTTAGTCTTCTCTTCCCTACAATCAATGTACAGTCTTCACATCTGCTCCTAGGAGCCCCACGGTTCCAGCTGCTGAGGGGCAGCTGGTGCCAGGAGGTGGGTGGGGAGGGGGATGGGAGGAAGCAGCTGGCTCACTGGCCCCATCTAGGACTCATCAAGAATGCCTGTGCTTGGGGTGTTTTACATACTGGGATTTCATACAAGAGCTCATTCAGAAAAGCAGTTCTTGGGGGCAGGGCGGGGAACAGTAACGACAATGTTTTTCTTCAAGTGTGAAAAGTGCTGGTCTAGGTTATTGACACACAGTCTACACGTCCATCCATGATGGTGCAGATACGTGTTACCCACACCCTAATAAAGCTGGTGGTGCCAACGATGCCCTCCTCCAATCTAATGTAAAGCTAAAGAACGTGATGGGAGGGATATTTTTCCAACACAGCACGTGCTAGTTCACTCTCACCTTGAGAGTGCACTCTATTCTTAATTCTAAATACATTTTTAAAATACACCTCTAGGGCTTCCCTGGTGGCGCAGTGGTTGAGAGTCCGCCTGCCGATGCAGAAGACGCGGGTTCGTGCCCCGGTCTGGGAAGATCCCACATGCCGCGGCTGGTCCTGTGAGCCATGGCCGCTGAGCCTGCGCGACCGGAGCCTGTGCTCCACAACGGGAGAGGCCACTACAGTGAGAGGTCCGCGTACCGCAAAAAAAAAAAAAAAAAAAAAAAACACACCTCTATACAGGCGCTCCTTGGTAAAGAGCAATGAATCCTGTTTCTACTAAATGCCATCCTATGCTTATAAATTAAGAAAAATCAAATTTTCTACCTAATGTCAAAACACATACCCAAAAAGTATGACTGTCAACGGCATACAGTCCATTCTCCCTAGTTGTAACCAGCTCTGCTGCCAGAAGTCTTCCTACTGCTTCTCATCACTGGGGTCTCACGGAATGTCATTCTCACTCAAGAACTCCTCCCGGGCAAAATTAATTTCTCCCTCGTCCACATTCCCATAGGGCCCCACCTCCATGTCTCCTCCAGCAGTGATTCCAGTTTGCTTGGTTATTTACGGATGTCACTCCTGCTGGATTTGGGGTGGAGCAGGGAGGGCGATGTGAAAGAGGGGAACCTAAAATTTACTGTGTCATTTCTATGTTCTAGGCTCTACGCTAAATGCTTTACAGGCATCGTTTCCTGTGGTCCTCACAATAATCCTATGAGATAGGTACTATTTTTATCCCAATTCTACAGATAGGTATAAGGGATTTTTTTTTTTTTTTTTTTTTTTTTTTTTTGCGGTACGCGGGCCTCTCACTGTTGTGGCCTCTCCCGTTGTGGAGCACAGGCTCCGGACGCGCAGGCTCAGCGGCCATGGCTCACGGGCCCAGCCGCTCCGCGGCATGTGGGATCTTCCCGGACCGGGGCACGAACCCGTGTCCCCTGCATCGGCAGGCGGACTCTCAACCACTGCGCCACCAGGGAAGCCCGGTATAGGGGATTTTTAAGTTACTTGGCTCAGGCTACATGGTGCTAGAGTCCTCAGGATCTGAATCCTAGCTCTCTGGCTCCTAGGACAAGGCCTGTGGTCATTATTCCTCCTAGTGAGGAACGTGTGCGGCTCAACTGTGTCTTACTGTTATTTACCTTACTTGCTTTACAAGACCCGCTTCGCTTTGTCACTGTCTCATCACCCTGCATTTCCAGCCAAGACACTGGCAGCTTGGGGTTGGGACTGCGGTGAGGTGAGGGTTAGGGTTAAAAATCTTTGCTCTGTGTTCCTAGCTTTGAAATATTTAGCATCTACAATATCCTATCAGGTGATTTTTTTTTTTCCTTAGGATAATAGGATTCTGGAACCTGCATCTCAGTCCACTGCTACCTCCCCAATATCCTTACTTCAAAGGACTCTTTCATCAGAATTTAGGTAGAAAACACTGCAGGAAAAGGACAATAAAATGAGTACAGCTGCTAATTCAAAATGCCACAGACTGTCCACTCCACATCTATAAATTTATTTCTAAAAATAGTTAAATGGCACAGCAGAACAAATAAATAAGTAAAACATTCACTATGAAAACCTTCTTTTTGGGAAATATTTACATATTTTGAATAATGAATCACACCATCTTGCTTTATCCTTTAAATGCACCCTTTGATTCTGCTCACACTTACTGAACACTACAATGGACAGTGGCAAAAACACAGTCTGTGACCTCTCACAAGGAAGATGGGTGATAAAATAATTTCAAACCCAGTGATTCTAATATTATGCTATATGTAAAATTCATTCATATAAAACTAGTGTAAACAAAAACAAACTAGGTTGGTATGAAGATCCTAAGCAGGGGCTAAAAGTTCCCTGGTATCTCCCTGTCCACATGCTTTGTTAATTAGCAATAGTTTTAAGCAAAAGTAAGATCACTTCAAGATAAAGACCTGAATGTAAGACCTGAAACTGTAAAACTCCTAGGAAAAAAACATAGGCAGTATGCTCTTTTTTTTTCTTTTTTTTTGTGGTACGCGGGCCTCTCCCTGTTGTGGCCTCTGCTCCGGATGAGCAGGCCCAGCGGCCATGGCTCACGGGACCAGCCGCTCCGCGGCATGTGGGATCCTCCCAGACCAGGGCACGAACCCGTGTCCCCTGCATCGGCAGGCAGACTCTCAACCACTGCACCACCAGGGAAGCCCAGACAGTATGCTCTTTGACAATGGTCTTATTAGCAATATCTTTTGGGATATGTCTCCTCAGGCAAGGGAAACAAAAGCAAAAATAAATAAGTGAGACTACATCAAACCAAAAAGCTTCTGAACAGCAAAGGAAGCCATCAACAAAACGAAAAGACAACCTACTAAATGGGAGAAGATATTTGCAAATCATACATTCAATAAGGGGTTAATAATTCGAAATATATAAAGAACACATATAATTCAACAACAAAAAAACAAATGACCCAGTTTAAAAATGAGCAGAGGAGATGAATAAACATTTTTCCAAGAAGACATACAGATGGCCAACAGGCACATGAAAAGATGTTCAACATCACTAATTATTAGGGAAATCCAAATCAAAACCACAATGAGATATCACCTCATGCCTGTTAGAATGGCTATTATCAAAAAGGCAAGCAATAACAAGTGTTGGTGAAGATGTGGAGAAAAGGGAACCCTCAGTGTACTTTTGGTGGGACTGTAAATTGGTGCAGCCACTTTGGAAAACAGTGTGGAGGTTCCTCAAAAAATTAAGACTAGAACTAACTACCATATGATCCAGCTATCCCATTTATGGGTATTTATCCAAAGAATACAAAACACTAATTTAAAAAGGTATATGCACCCTATGTTCATTGCAGCATTATTTATAATAGCCAAGATATGAAAACAACCAAAGTGCCCATCAATGAATGAATGGATAAAAAAGATGTGGTATATACAATGGAATATAACTCAGCCATAAAAAAGATGAAATCTCGCCATTTGCACAATATAAATGGACCTTGAGGGTATTATGCTAAGTGAAATAAGTCAGAGAAAAACAAATACTATATGATTTCACTCATTTGTGGAATATTAAAAAAAAAAAAAAACAAAAGAGCAAAAAAAAGAACAAACCTACCAAAGCAAACCAAACACGTAGATACAGAGAACAGAGCAGTGGTTGCCAGAGGGGAAGGGCCAGGCTTTGGTGGGGGAGGGTGAAATGGGTAAAGGGGGTCAACTCTATGGAGACAGATGGAAACAAAATGTTGGTGGCTGTAGCGTATACAGAAGTAGAAATATACTGTTGTACACATGAAACTTACATAATGTTATAAATCTATGTAACCTCAATAAAAAATAATAAATAATCACTTCAAGATAAACCAAAGAAAAGATAATTCTCAACTACATTTGACATTTCAAAGGGCACTGTTAAGAGGAACCACACGGAAGCCCGGGCTTGTGTAAAGAGCTGACGAAGGTTTCAGCACCCTGTCTTCCCCTGTGCTGGCTCCTCTCTCCCTCTCCACCACCTTCCCTTGTCCATGTTTATTCCTTATTCCCCTTCATCCAAATGTAACTTACTCTCTGCAAAAGACGACTTTGAAAAAAATCACTGTTGAATATTGAACTTTGATTTTCCTGTCCTTAATATAAAGTTTGGCAGTTTATGCCCTTAGAAGTCTCTCCCTCTCTCATCAAAAGAGCCACAACCAAAGTTATTTTTATTTCCATGTTGCTCTTGGCTCATTTTCTTTTGTGCGTCAGAGGCTTTCAAAAGGTTCCCGACTCTAGATCCAAAAAGCTCAAAAAATGATTGAGTACAGGATAAAATATTCCTCTCATCCAGAGGGGAGCCTGAGGTCATAGGTAGGCATCACCAGCATCTGGGGAAAGAATCTGGGGTTCTGAAGCCCTGAGCAGCAAGACTCTCCAGGACCCACAGTCACCCACAAGCTTCTGCTCCATCTGCCCGGAACATAACCCAGGACTTTATTTAGCAGATTGCCTCTGGAATGGTCATAATGATTATTAAAATGTTGAAGAGTTTCCCCACGACTGGCAAATACTGCCCCCCACCAAAATACACACCTTGGCCTCCCCAGGTCCTCTCAGGATCCCTGTCCCAAACTCCTTACAATCAAGAGGCAAGGAGACCAGTAGAAAGTCTCCAGGACCCTCCCCCAGTGCTCACAGAGCTGGACATAACCACACTCCACTTTAATTTCCTCTACTGAAAAACAAGGGCATTGAATTGATTCTCTGAGTTGCACTTTGATTGCAATTATGTCAAATTATTTATCCCTGAGGACAAGGACAAGATAGGAATATAACAGTATGAAAAAAGTTCATCTGTTAGGAGGGTGGAATCTCGGGTTATATTTTTCTGATGAGACAGCAGTGCCAAAACCCTGGGTTCAGGATGCCTGGGATGGAATCCCAGGTCTGCCATGGGCTAGCTGTATAATCTCGCTGTGCCTCAAATTATCTCATCTATAAAATGGGGATGGTAGGACTATTACCTACTTCACAGGGTTGTTTTGAGAATAAAATGTATTCATGTTTGTAAATCGCTTAGAATAGTACTTAGCGCACAGTAAGCACCTTTAAGTGTTGATTAAATAAGCAAATCATGTTATTCTGTCCCAGAATATTTGTTCAATAAATTCAAAAATTAAGCAACTTTCACAACACAAAGGAAAAAAATAACTGAGACAGTATGAAACACTTACATATCCATATACTGTTGTTTAATAACCCAGCACTAAAACATCTGAGATCCAGATTTTACACTGCACTGTGTGCATTTAGGGAAACTAACACATTGGAAGGCATTTCCACTGCAGCATGAGATATGATTTGTACCACTCCTTTTCTAATCAGAAATGTCACAGGCTTATGGGAAATTTAGGTTACAAGTTTCTCATTTTAACCCTGCAAAAACATTTACCCATATCCTGGTGGGAGAATACATTTTATTTTGTGGTGCTAAGACTTAAAGGATTATAAACATAAAACCAGGCCTCGCACAGCTACAGCTTCTCTCGCGGACACAATGACTCAAACTAAGAGTTTAAAGGGCCATATCTTATGGGCTGGGTCCTCTGGCATCAATCTTTAAAAACACCTACAGTGGAAAAGAAACTGCTACACCTAGCAGCTAGTTTGATCAAAACTCCTTTTAGAGAACTTCCCTGGTGGCACGGTGGTTAAGAATCTGCCTGCCAATGCAGGGGACACAGGTTTGATCCCTGGTCGGGGAAGATCCCACATGCCGCAGAGCAACTAAGCCCATGCGCCACATCTACTGAGCCTGCGCTCTAGAGCCCACGAGTCACAACTACTGAGTCCGTGAGCCACAACTACTGAGCCTGCATGCCACAACTACTGAAGCAAGCACGCTTAGAGCCCGAGCTCCAAAACAAGAGAAGCCACAGCAATGAGAAGCCCTAGCACCTCAACGAAGAGTAGCCCCCACTCGCCACAACTAGAGAAAGCCCAAGCGCAGCAACGAAGACCCAATGCAGCCAAAATTAAATAAATAAATAAATTTATATAAAAAAAAGAACATTAAAAAAAAAGCAAACTCCTTCTAATTACTAAAAGGTTGCCACAACCTGAGCTCAAGCATAATTTAGAAACATGCTACTGCACTGCTAAGGAGACAAAAGTATTTCATTTTTCTGTTAGAGATTAAGGAGAGGAAACTATCAACAATAACTCCAGGGAATTCCCTGGTGGTCCAGTGGTTAAGACTCAGAGCTCTCACTGCCCAGGGTGCGGGTTCAACCCCTGGTCTGGAAACTAAGATCCCACAAGCTGCCCGGTGTGGCCCAAAAAAACCAAAATCAAAACAAAACCAAAAAACTCCCTTACCTGTTTCTCCCACTTAATAGTTAAACCTCACAGTACCTTTACACACAAATTTAAATAGCTCACGAGTTTATCCTCATAGAGTAATGTATTAGACCTTTCCTGATGGAGGTAAGATTTACTAAACACAGTCTGGCTACAGCTTTTCAATTTTCTTCTTTAAAAGTGAATTTCTCTAAAGCTATGAGAAGGAACTCAAATTTTGCTTAGTGAGAAAACTAAAGCTTGAATTACAATCATTATCATTAAAATGTTATTAAAACCCTAAAAAAAATGAAAAGAGTTTTGTGGAGGGATAGTGGCAATGGTAACACAATAATATGAAAGTACTTAATGACACTAAACATTATACCAAAAAATAGTTAAAATGAGGACTTCCCTGGTGGCACAGTGGTTAGGAATCCGCCTGCCAATGCAGTGGACACGGGTTTGAGCCCTGGTCTGGGAAGATCCCACAAGTCGTGGAGCAGCTGGGCCCCTGCGTCACAACTGCTGAGACTGCGCTCTGGTGCCCGCGAGCCACAACTGTTGAGCCCGTGTGTCTAGAGCCCGTGCTCCGCAACAGAAGAAGCCACCGCAGCGAAGAGTGGACCCCACTCTCCACAACTGAGAGGGCCCATGAGCAGCAATGAAGACCCAAGGCAACCAAGAATAAATAAATAAATTTATTTTAAAAGAAAAGTTAAAATGACAAATTTTATGTTATGTGTATCTTAGCACAATAAAAATAAAGTGAAATAAAATAACTAAAATACCCTGTAAGGGCTTCCCTGGTGGCGCAGTGGTTGAGAGTCCGCCTGGCGATGCAGGGGAAAATGGGTTCGTGCCCCGGTCCAGGAAGATCCCACATGTAGCGTAGCGGCGGGGCCCGTGAGCCATGGCCGCTGAGCCTGCGCGTCTGGAGCCTGTGCTCCGCAAAGGGAGAGGCCACAACAGTGAGAGGCCCCCATACCGCAAAAAAGAAAAAAAACAAAGAAAAAACAAAAAAAACAACAACCCTGTAAGACTTAAAGGTAAATGAAATTTATAACAAATGATTTTCAATTAAGAAACACATATTTAGTAATCAGACAACTTCTAAGGAGCAGGGTCCCCCCACGACCTAGTTGAAAGTGCATCAACAAGCCTAAATGAGTGTTAGGCAGCACTTCTCGCCATGGTTCACAAATATTCTGACATCAGGAACAAACATGGTGAAGACACACTTTCCTCAAAGCCATAAATACTCACACTTTTTATATGGATTGTGAGTTACACTAGATCCTGAGAAGACAGGCTGGGAGCTCAGACAATTAGTGAAAAGATCCTCAAACAACATTTAAAGGCTGTGTACAAACTCAAGCTAAAAGCCTGTGTACAATTCACTTGTATGTATGTTATCACAAAACATTTAATACTATTAAAAATTTAATAAGAATTTAAGAAATTCTTATTCAAATAGGCAGTGTGTAATTGTGGAGCCTGTTAATAGTTCAAGCCGTAGATTCTTTCCATTCTTTCCATTCTTTACACTTTCACTGCACCACCATTAACTGGCCATTTAACACAGCACAGAGGACTCTGGACACCTGGTCTCCCCAAAGCCCTGAGAAAGCACTCAAAGGGCGATCTAAACTGTAACAGGCAGGCCTGGCAGATAAAGTTAAGGGAACTCCTCATTCTGGGGAAAAACCTAGCGATAATCAAATGCAGAAACCCTTATGATCAGTAAGAATCTACTTGCGTTTAGTACTTCACAGAGGAAGTAAAGAAGGCAATAATCGGAGACTAGGAGAGGGAGCAAATATAGGCGTGGCGGTAGCTCTGGACTGATTCTACAAGGGTAGTTCTGAAGGGCTTAACAAAATCCTATTCAAGGCTTGGAGCACCACGCTCTTGGATCTGAGACCTAAGTCCCACATACCTGGAGCTGGAGCGAGAAAAACAAGTCCCTTCACACACGCCCAGCTCCTTGCCCCCCACCTTGCCCTGCCCGACTCCGGCGTCATCACTTCGTGGGCCCCGCAGCGGGCAGCTGTGTGGCCACACGCCCGGGACCGTTCATCTGGCGGGCTGGGCTCCAAGCCTCGGAACGCAGCACTTCCTGGTTGGTCCGGGATGCTGGTCCCATCGCGCCCACCATCCCGGTCATCCCATAGCGCACGCGAACCCTCGGGCGCGCGAGATGACCTGGGGTCACCGGAAACACTGTACTGGGGGCCCCCGCGGCGAGGGAGATGGGTACATCCTGCAGAGGACGCCCCCAACTTCGGCCCGGAGCCAGCGCGGCTCTGCGCGCCACACAGCCGCCCGCCCCGGCAAGAGTGAGCGCCGAAGTTGTCAGCGTCGACTCTGCAGGAACCCGGGACGAAGGCGTGCACAGGAGGACCCCGGAGGCTGCCAGGGAGGCCGCTCCCGCGAGGCCGCACGAAGCTGGCGCCCGCCGCCGACGCCACTGCCAAGGTTCCGTCCAAGCTGGGCGGGGAGCGGCCAGCTGCCCGAGGCTGGCGGGAGGAGGGACGGAGCGCGAGCGCAGCGGAAACCGCCTCCCGCGGGAGCTCTGCGCGCCCCAGCCGCGGCGCGGCTCCTACCTGTGGGGCGAGGGCGGCCGGCCGCGGGAACCTGCGCGGTGGCGGCGGATTCTTGGGGCTCGGGCGCAGCTGGCACCACTGGAGGCTGGGGAGGAGGGAAGGAAGGAGGGCCTGAGTGAGGACCGCGCCGTCTCCCGGAACTCGGCGCCGGGATTCGCGCTGGCCCGGCAGGGGTGGGGCGAGGCGGTGTCGGTCAGGATGCGTCGCGGCGCAAGCGGGCCGCCATCGCTGGGCAGGAGGTCTCAGGCCGCTGGGCCTCTCTCCTGGTCCCTATTTCTGATTCTCTCTTCTCCCAGAGTTTCAGAACTCAACTGCGTTAACCTAGGGAACGTTCACTAGCATTTTTATTATTATTTTCAGGTACTCTTGAGCCGCCAAGGGCCCAGACACTGTTGTAGGAGCTTTGCCTAGATTATCTTATCCTCGTCTATCGCAGCTGGTAGCCAGAATTGGTCTATTTTACAAGTAGGGGAGAAAAGCCAAAAAGTGTAGTAACTTGCCTGAGGTGACGCAATTAAGAAGTAGGAGCTTCGTTGATGTCATCCATAAGGTTTCTTCCAACTCCCTGGCGGTAGGTGTTATCACTAATTTACAAGCAAAGGAAACTGGAAACTGAGACTCAGAAAAGTGACGTAACCAGCCTAAGGTCACCCAGTCAAGAACGTAGGAGACTAGAATTTGTGTCTTGATGTCTGAAACTCAAGCTGGGTATGATTCAGAAATCTTAGTATAAAATAATAAACCAGGAGTAAAACATGGAAAATTTCCCATGCCACCCACGGAACTGTCCAAATAAAGCGATTTTGATGTCCACTTAGAACAAAGTCTTAAGAAAACAAAGCAACCAGTTGTCATGTGGCTTGACTAGCAGCCATTTTGGAATATAGCTTTGAATATATGCCACCCTAACCTCATTACATAGTGTTGCTTTCTGCCAAAGCCAAAGGAAACTATTGCCTCCACATACCCCAAAACTGTTAATAATGATGGCTTCTTTAAAGCACTTAGTGGATACTGCGCGGCCGAGACTGGCTGAGTTACATAATGTCTTACTGCACACGTGTAACTACATGAAGTGAAAAATATAATATTCCAGTCCAAAGTAGGGTAGGAGAAGTGAAATTATACTGTAGTCTGGAACTCTGTTTTCCTGTAACCTATAGTTGCTCAGCTCTCCCTGGACTACGTTTTTCCCTCTTGAGCACATCTTTTCCTAATGATAGAAGAGTCACACTGCCTTCACTCTTTCCTTGTTGACAGAAATGATTGATGTCTTTTGAATCCTATGATACTGACAGAATTTTACAGTTAAACACATGGCCCTCTGAGCAAGCAGAGTATTGCCTAAGAGGACTTTGGCAAGTGTAAGACAAGCATGTTACCAAAAGGCTGAATACCCTTTCCTCCCCTTATTTCTCAAGTTTTATTAGTCACAGATGATTTGATAAGTATTATACGCACAAGTAATGCACTCTTACAAGCTTGTCTTTAGAAATTATAACACTTTTGATTGGGAACCAGCAGGCTATAAAATTGCATCCCAAATTCGAAGTGTCATCATTAAAACATTTGGCAATAGGTTTTTCTATTAAGTATAATAAGAAATAAAATTATTTAAGTGCCCTCACAGTAATTGAATTTCTGCTTCCCTGAGCTAGAGGAATAAAATAGAAAAAGGCCATA
The DNA here is from genome assembly GCF_951394435.1 of Stenella coeruleoalba. Classification (NCBI taxonomy): domain Eukaryota; kingdom Metazoa; phylum Chordata; class Mammalia; order Artiodactyla; family Delphinidae; genus Stenella; species Stenella coeruleoalba. Next base: position 50,276,965 of record NC_137150.1, read on the forward strand.
CGTTGTTTAGAGATAAACTTAAGCTATGGACTGTCAAATATAAGTTTTATATATAGTATGATTCTTTATGTGATTATTTCTATTGTCCTGAGAGATTTGCTGACGGTTAGTGGTTGTTTTTCCAAATCTTGCATATCTTCAGAGATGTCAAGAAAGAAATGACTATGGAATCCTGTTATAAATCCATCTGGATACATATTTGACATTTTTATCACACAAGTGGTATTCTAAATCCTCTTCAAGTTTTATCTTTTCTTCTCAGTATAAAAGTAATATATGCCCATTTTATAATTTTTACATTTATATTTTACAAAAATACAGGGTTTTGGAGACGACAGAAAATAATTTTTTAAATTAAAAGCACCTATATTTTCCCCCTCCACACATACCCATTATTAACATTTTGTTTTATTTCCTTTTTGTTTTCTATACATAAAGATTTGTTACAAAATTAAATTAACACCACCTGTACAAACAATGTTGAATCCTGTTTATCTCACTGAATATTTATAAATTGAGTATTTTTTTACCATCGCTAAATTAAAAAAAAATTTAGTGGTTGAAGAATATTCTAATTATTTACTTATCTGCTCATCTATTGGTGGCTTTTAGAATGTTTCCAGACTTTCTGGAAGTTTTAAGTCATTCAGGAATGAACACTGAATACCCATCTTTGTTGAGAATAGGGACCTAAGAATGGAACTACTGGATCAATATTTATAAACATTTTTGAAACTCTGAGATGCTGCAAAAATACCTTCCAATATTAAGTATAATCTTGCTTATAATTTGGAAATGTGATGGACCAAAATCATATCTTGTTTTAATCAGCATTTCTTCAATAATCAATAACGATGAAAACTTTTTTCATGTTTATTATTTGTACAATTTACTGAGAATGATCTATTCATATCTATTGCCTATTTTTTCCTATGTGATATTATTGCTGCTCTTGTTAATTTACATTAATGCTTTTAATAGAAACATTATTTATATATGTATTATCTATAGAATAAATAAAATTTACATACCAGTGTCCTCCCCCAGATTTTATCTTGTGGTATATTTTATATGTACGCTGCTGTCCAGATCATCTAGGTCATTTTTGGATACCCAGCATCCGTCATCTCTTCTAATAATTCCATTTTCTTATAGAGAATTATCTCTACCCAAATGTGTATAGTCTCAGCAAAAGGATAATTTGAGGCAGCAATCTCCAAGACAAAAGGCAGATCCTTCCTCTCTATTCCCACCACCAGTTCATTTATGCTGTAGGTCAGGTGGACTGAATCCCAAGGAATGAGAGAGTGGGTAGTGTCTGGGGCTGGGCTCACTGGACAGAGGCAGTAGCAGCTTCAGCAGCAGCTTTACCCTGACCAGGGTGGCCCAGTCAGAGACGATTCCCCACTTCCTGATTTGTTTGTTTTTAACCTTATGGCACTTCCTTTGTCACTGTTGGTTCCAGTCTTGTCTCCCAGCCTTGCCTTGAGTCTTTGAGCCCCTGGGGCCCTTTTCCTTCAGATAGCAAGAGTCTGCATCCATTGCTTGTCTCTTGATAACCCTCACTAACATAACTTGTGTGACTTCTATATCATTCCATCCACCTAACAGTCCCCTGATTAGCACTTCATTTATTCGTTATGAATCCTAATTAACTAATCACAGTACACATGCTACTCTGGAAACTCAGAGTATGAAGCAGGATATTTTATCCTCAGTCACCTGCTGACATAAATCATTTTAGCCATCATAACACTGATGGAATGAAAGATGAGAATAATGTGATTATCAAGGCTTAAAAAAAAAAAAAAAGTGACAGTGGTTAGGACCAGGACTCTCAAGAGAGAACGAGGAACAGAGTGGATATTGCTAAGGTGTACAGAAGCATTGTAACTCTCGATATTCATTTTAGCTTCCTGTGGACCATTCATCCATTTCATGATTTCTCCCAACAGCACTCAGTTTGTGGGCTGTCTACCATGTGACTCTTTAAAAAGGGGCCTCACTGATGCCTACAACTGGAGCTGAAACATCAGAGGTAATCTTCTCAGTTACCTTTAGCCAGTCCCTTTGAAGTGTTTTCATATCCAAAGACCCAAAAGGATCCAACTGCCCTAACTGTCAGTAGGTAAGTCTAAAACCTTGTTTAAAATATCTTTATATCTTCAATGTTTATGTATCTTTTAAAATTGTATTCATTTTCATGGATTTGTACATTTATAAAAGTAGCATGATTATTAAATGAGAAAACATGCAAAATCATTTAAAAGAGTGAATATTTGTTTAGCATGATACAATTGTATGTCAGTTGGTTGCTACAATTGTATTCAAGTAACTATAAAAGCAACTGTAATCAGTTCCCCCCAAATCCATAAATTGCACAGTAAAAAAATGATACCAAGGAAGTATTGCTTTGTGACTCCATAATAAAGAAAAACATGTTTTTCAAAGCTAACATGTTTTATACAAACATATCTATGTATTTTTAACTTTTAAACTTAACATCAAGTATAAAGTTTCATTCATTCATACATTATAAAAAACCACTATGTTGCAGGTACTGTTTTAGTAGCTGCAACATAGTGGGTTTTTATAATGTTAAGTTTAAAAGAAGGTACTACCTGAATAAGACAAATGAAGCGTCTGCTTTTCTGTAGGAGGACAGACTGAAATATGTAGGAGATGAAAGGTACTATGAAGAAATATAAACCAGGGTAAAGGAAAAGACAAGGGCTTCCAGAATGAGGTTGAGGGAAGCTGACAGAGAAAAGCCTTATCAGGCTTCTCTGATAAGGTGACACCAGAGCAGAAGAAAAGAAGCAAATCTTGCAGATGTCTGGAGGAAGAGCATCAACCTCATGGTTGTACAAAGGCCATGAAGTAGAAATATATTTGATATTTTCCAGGGAAGAGTAAGGAGGCAAAGGTGAATTGAGTGGCGTGAGCAGGGAGAAAAATGATAGAAAATGGAGTCAGAGGGGTGGCAGGGTGCAAGTTCCTAAGAGGAAGGGGTTTGAATTGAATGTTTCGTGTTTCACTTTATTGGAATATAGTTGATTTACAATGTCATGTTAGTTTCAGGTGATGCATATATATATTCTACATATATTCAGATATATATATATATTCTTTTTCAGATTCTTTTCTCATATAGGCCATTACAGAGTACTAAGTAGAGTTCCTTGTGCTATACAGTAGGTCCTTGTTGCTTATCTATTTTATATATAGTAGTGTGTATATGTGGAATTTAATGTTGATTGATACGAAAATCTTGAGGCGGAAGAGGGACACAGTGCGACTTTTGTTTTAGAAGGAGCACACTTACTGCCATCTGGAGACTAGACTGCGTGGGGGTGAGGATAGAAGCATGAAGACCAAGGAGCAGTCCAAGGAAGGATGGACTGGAGTGAGAGTCATGGAGGTGTTGGAAGGGATCAGATTCTGCATCTTGGTGTAGATAGGAAAGAAACCAATATTCAGGAAAACCAAGGAAGGAAAACCAAATATTAAGGAGGAGCCTTACTCAACAAGGGCATTAGTTATTCCCTGACCATACAAAATTCCTGGGGAGATGAATTAGTGAAGGCATCAGTGGTGTCCAATTAGTAGCATTATTGCTGCATTTTTTTCAGTTTATTTTATTTTTTACAAAATTTTATTACAGTATAGTTGATTTCCAATGTTGTGTTAGTGTCAGGTGTACAGAAAAGTGATTCAGTTATTAATATATTCATTCTTTTTCATATTATTTACCCATACAGGTTATTACAGAATATTGAGTAGAGTTCTCTGTACTGTTGCATTTTTTATCTTCACTTGGGCAAATGCCCTATTTGTTTATGAAATGTAAGTTTGATTTATTGCAGTTTTGCCCTGTGGAACTCAGTTCTACCACCCTTTAGACCAGTTCCTACACCATACATATTCCCATTTCAAAATTAAAGACAGATTTCTTTCCCATCAAGTTTTGACTCAGCCTTTGCCCAAATAAACATGCAACAAATCCAGCTTTTCACATCATAAGTTCAGCGCTGGTTGAAATCAGATATTGTACCTATAGTCTCAAAAGCATCTAGCTTCAGACTCTATTACACATTAGCATTCTTTGCATTTTCCAATTTAAATGTTTCTACAAACATTTGTTTGGTTTTACACTTTCCTAGTTCAGTTTAGATTTAGAAATTTATGTTTGTTATACCAGCAAATGTTTTTACTTAGAATAAAAGAATAGAAATAGAAGGACATATTATAAAAGGTTTCTTTAATGATAATAGAGTGGCAAAACTTCCCAGGATGAGAGCCACTTGGGTCCCTGCCTGTGTGCCTTCTAATCTTTCAGAACCTCCAGAGAATTATGGAAGTGTTTTCTTGGCAAACATTTGCTAACAGCTAAGGGGTTTGGAAAACATTATCATTTGCCTGCATCACTTTTTATTTTCCAGTAGAAATGTAATCATATGGACATTCACACTAAATTGTTGCTGATGTAGGTTTTCACACTTGTATAATCTGTCGCACTAAAGGTGCACTTTCAAATTCATGCCTTAGGGCTTCCCTGGTGGCGCAGTGGTTGAGAGTCCGCCTGCTGATGCAGGGGATGCGGGTTCGTGGCCCGGTCTGGGAGGATCCCACCTGACACGGGGCGGCTGGGCCCGTGCGGCTGGGCCCGTGCGGCTGGGCCCGTGAGCCATGGCCGCTGAGCCTGCGCGTCCGGAGCCTGTGCTCCGCAGTAGGAGGGGCCACGGCAGTGAGAGGCCCGCGTACGGCAAAAAAAAAAATTCATGCCTTAGTCTAGTTTGTAAGCCTGTAGAGACTGTCCTACCCTCACACCCAGATACAGCAAAAGCATCTCTCAGAAACCTCTCAGCTCGCAGCTTCAGTTGAGCTCTGGGTGTTTCCAGGATGCAGAACCCTCTGCAAGAACAAAGTGGAAAAAAAAGAAAAAATATATATTTTACACACACACACATATATACATACATATATTATTTCTTTAGTGGGACAATCTATTTGACTTACATGCTCACTTTGAATTATAGACCCTCTGCCCAAAGATGTGACTTCATTATCCTTTTAACAACAAAAATTCAGGGATCAAATTTCAGAATTATCAGTCCTTAACCTTACAATGAAAAAGACCCCGACATATCATCAAAAATACTTTTCAATTCTTTACTCATCTTATATTCACCACCGCACACGCACATGTCCACAAGCTCCAAAACCCTTAGGACCAGATGAATTTAGGATATTCAGAATTTTATGAATTTTGGAGAATTATATATTATATAATTATGTTATATTATAATCATATATAATAGCCCCAGTGAGGCTTGGGGCAGCACCCCATAATTAAATACCCTCATATTTCTGCAGCAAAAGACATGAATAGACACACTGGATGGAAAAATAAAAACTGTAAATAGCCTCGAATCAATTCAGGTCCGATTTTCCTGTGCAGTGAGTTCGGAAGAACACTTGGTTTTCAGAACTTTTTGGATTTTAGAATTTTGGATAGGGCATCACAGACCTGAATTAAAACAGAATGGAGTAGACCCTGGAGACAAGGAAGAACACTTTAAAACCCTTTTCCCTACCCCCTCCCAATTCATTCAATATCTTAGAGCACAATGTTTTTTTTTGCCAACTAATCAGATTCATTGTATTTTTATGTTTTTAACAACTGTATTTAGCAAATAGATTCAAAACCCATTTGAAAGTCATTTTGGGGAAGATTTTTTAATTGAATAAAAAATCTCTATTTCCAAGCTTTTTAAGGGGGACAGATACGAGAATTTTTATAGATGACACATATTTTCCAAAGTCAATCAGTTACGAAGGAAGCACTTCCAAAGGTCTGCTGTCATTATGCCCTTCACCATGGCCCGAGTTTCCTTCAAAAGCAGAAACTCTCCCACTTGTTATTAAAGTGACACTTCTGTTATGAAGACAGTATTAATTTTAAATTCTGTTTTACTGTCACAGAATTGATAGACACTTGTTATAGAAAAGACAGAGTGTGAAACACTAATGTTTTTGGAAAATAAAGTGTGTCACTCCTTTAACGTACTCAGCCATGATAAAACCAGTAACCTTGTCTGCGATACAAAATGTTTACATCATTACTCATCATCTCTACTAAGAACAGTGAATAGTTTGCTATAGTCAAAGGTCTTATTTTTATACCATTATCTATGTCAGTAGATATAGTATCTATATTTATAGCAATTTGCACACTTTTAGCTTCACCTTATTAGCTGCAAGAACTTCTTGCCTCTGAATGATGCAATGAATAAATTTATTTTAAAGCTGTCTACATTTTTATCCCAGAATCCAAATTTTATTCCAGCCAAAGCAACTCTTCCATCAGTGGTGACATTGTCACAATTTTTCCATAAAACATTGTTTTTGTTATGGAATTCATATATGCTGATAATATATTTTGTCCTTCAGTACATCTTTGCTTTATTCGGTAGCTTTCAGCCCTATAAGAGCAACACATCCTTCTTATTGTTGTAACATCCTCTTTATTATCTTGAAGTGGAATTAATTCATAATTTCACAAAATACAAATATGTATTGAAAATAAAGGAGAAATAAGAGAAAGTAAATTATAAAAGAGTAGAGTATCTCTCAACATGTAAAATTCTCAAACAAACCATACTGGAAGACATAATAAGAGGGATAGATGTTTTTATTCCCTATAATGAATATAGGTCTTTTAAAAGACAAATTTCCACCTAAGTATTGTCTACATCATTGTTTCTCAAATTTCAATGTGCACACAAGTCACCTGTGGCTTGTGTTAAAATGTGGATTCTGATTTCACATGTCTGGAGTGGGCATTTCTAGCAAGCTTGTGATTCTGAAGCTGCTGGTCTACCTAAAGCTGGACACTGAGGGTCAACACATTTCTTTATATTGATATTTGAATGTGACAGTTAAATTGTCAGCTGATAAAGGTGTTGCCACCAGTGACTTAATTTTCCAGATACCTTCAAATCAATTCAGGTCAGGTTTTGCTGCCAAGTGAGTTATGAACAATCTGTTCGTGATTGTTGAATGAACAAGAATTGTTTGTGAACAACTCTTAGCAAAGTTCCAAAGAACAATTTTCCCTCAATGTACACTAGTTACATTCTCCAAAAATGCAGTCTATATGAAAAATATACAAACAATATTATGAACTTCTACGTAAAACAGAGTTGGTTCTAGGCTCAGATACTCAGCAGAGTTTTTTACTTACATGAGTGTCCAATAAGACCTTTGGAGGTTGTGTGGGATCAGGGACAATTGTTCAGTGTACAAGACCATTCCATGAATAACAGATCTCTAGCATCGCTGGCCTCCACTCACTAAATGCCCGTAAGTGCCCCCCAGTCACTGTGTTGGTCAAGAATACACCCCATTTCCAAAATGTTCCAGTGGGACAGTATAACCTCTGCTGATTGCCACTGCTTAAGTGAAACAGGAAAATTACTTCTAGTATTTAATTAAAGCAGAATCCAACATAAGCCCAGACACTGTAGAAATATTCATTCTTTCCTCCAACTGTATAGAAAGGCTCCCGTGCTGAAAACTTGTTCTAACACTTGTTTCTTCAATTCTTCCACAATATGATTTATGCATCTTCCACAATTATTTGCTGACATTTGGTTGCCATATTTTTTTCCTCACATTATTTCCACACAAGAAAAACTTGAGGAAGGATGCCTGTGTCTACCAAAATACTTTATTAAGACTTAACTCCCTTCTTATTTTTAAAAATAAAAATAAATAAAAATGTAATATTTTCTCCCTGCTTTGCAGGGAATTGTAAGAGTAGTTATTTCCTCTGAGTTGTACAGTTTAATATTTGCTCTTAGAGTAAATCAATTCGATTTCAATAAAAATTTTTTTAATTAAATTAAAAATATAAATATATTTAGCCCAAAACAATTTGCTCTTAGAAATTCTGATTTGCAGGCACTAAACAGAAATAAATCCTAATCAGAGTGTGTCTTACATTATTCTTTTGGTTGGTCACTATAAAATGATTTCTACAGACTTGAACCCTATGAAAATATATTGATTAATATATAACATATACAGGAACTTCCCTGGTGGTCCGGTGGTTAAGAGTCCACCTTCCAATGCAGGGGACACGGGTTCGATCCCTGGTTAGGGAGCTAAGATCCCACATGCGGGATGGGGGGTGACAACTAAGCCCGTGGGTTCTGGACCCCGTGCACCACAACTAGAGAGAAGCCCACACGCTGCTAGGAAAGATCCTGCATGCCACAGCTAAGACCCAACGCAGCCAAATAAATAAATAAATAAATATTTAAATATACATATATATATGACATACACAAACTAAGGAATCTTTTCTCATAACTTTATTTACAAATCCAGAACTTAACAAATCTGTTAGGCTAGCACTTATGAAAGATCGATTTTTTTTTTGTTTTTTTAATATTTATTTATTTTGGCTGCTTCAGGTCTTAGTTGTGGCATGCGAGATCTTCGCTGCAGCACGTGGGATCTTTTTTTGTGGACTTCTTAGTTGCAGCATGCAGGCTTCTTAGTTGCAGCATGCAGACTCTTAGTTGCGGCATGCATGCAGGATCTAGTTCCCTGACCATGGATCGAACCCAGGCCACCTGCATTGGGAGTGCGGAGTCTCACCCACTGGACCACCAGGGAAGTCCCAAGAAAGATTGACTTTTGTAATGAATATTGAAATGCAGTTGAGGTTCAATAGCTGTAAATGAGGAATATGTTACTTTCTTTTTCATCCCTTTTGGGTATTGTTTTCATGCAATTTAGCTAACTGTAGACCAATTATTGCATATGAATAGTAAGCAATGTAATTTTATAGTTTTACACAAATTACATGTGTATCACCAAAATTTTGTATATACACATTGAAGACAAAATGAACGAGTTAAAATATGTTCAAAGAAATAGAGGAATAGAAAGGCTAAATCTTCAGTTTTCTAAATTGAGAAATCATACACTTGTAGGAAGTAGATGAGCCAAAAGGAGGGGATGAGGAAAAAAGAAGACAAAGATTTAAAAAGTGACAGTTGTTTTAGGAATAAAGCATATAGATGGCGTAGGGTTTTCCTGTCACAGATGATGGAACTGTGGCCCACAGGCAAGACAGAATGGCGACATCACTGCAGTTCTTGTTCTGGTAAAAGGATGTCGCCATTCTGCCTTGCTTGTGGGCCACAGTTCCGTCAGCTGTGACAGGAAAACAAACTTTCACAATTTCTTTGCGATAAAAGAGATCTGCTATTCAGGATTTAATTTTGACCCACAGGAGCTGGTTGGTAACATAGGAATGAGGAAAATCTTGACAGGAAATGTCTAGTGTCTATTTTTTTCAATTTTTTAAATATGAAATACATGTAACATCAAATTTACCATCTTAACTGTTTTTAAGTGTACAGTTCAGTGGCATTAAATACATTCATGTGGTTGTGCAACCACCACCCCCATCCATACAAATAACTCTTTTCATCTTGCAAACCTGAAAATCTACACCTATTAAACAATAACTCTCCTTTCTTTCCTTCCCCCAGCCTCTGGCAACCACCATTGCATTTTCTGACTTTATGATTTTTGACTGCTCTACATACTTTATGTAAGTGGAATCACACCGCATTTTGTCTTTTTGTGTTTGGCTTATTTCACTTAGCATAATGTTCTCTAGGTTCATCAATATTGTGGCATATTGCAGAATTTCCTTCCTATTTAAGATGGAATAATATTCCACTATATGTAAATACCACATTTTGCTTATCCATTCATCAGTCAATGAACCCTTGGATTGCTCCACATTTTAATAATGCTGCTATGAACATGGCTGTACAAATATCTCTTTGAGACCCTTTTTCCAATTCTCTTGGTTATATACTCAGAAGTGGAATTTCTAGATCATATGATAATTCTGTTTTTAATTTTTTGAGGAAATCATAATGTTTTCCACATTGGCTATTCTATTTTACATTCCCACCAACAGTGCACAGGGTTTCAGTCCCTCCACATCCTCACCAACACTTGTTATTTTCTGTTTTTTCGAAAGTAGCCATCCTAATGGTTGTGGGTTGCTATCTGGTTGTAGTTTTGTTTTGCATTTTCCTAATGATTAGTGATGTTGAGCATCTTTCCATGTGCTTATTGGCCATTTGCATATCTTCTTTGGAGAAATGTTTGTTGAAGTTCTTTGTTTATGTTTGAATTGGGTTTGTTGTTTGTTGTTGTTGTTGTGGAGTTTTAGAAGTCCTCTTTATAGTCTGGATATTATTCCCTGATCAAATATATAATTTGCAAATAATTTCTCCCATTCTGTGGGTTGCCTTTTTACTCTGTGGATAGTGTCTTTCAATGCATTATTTTTTTTTTAATTTTCAGGAAGTCCAATTTGTCTGCTTTTTCATTTGTTACCTGCGCCTTTAGTGTTATATCTAAGAAATCATTGCCAAATCCTATATTATGAAGATTTTGTCTTATTTATTCTCCCAAGAGTTTCTTTTTTTTTTTAAGATTCTATACTTTAATTTATTTTTTATTTATTTATTTTTGGCTGCATTGGGTCTTCTTTGCTACACGCGAGCTTTCTCTAGTTGCGGCGAGCGGGGGCTACTCTTCATTGTGGTGCACAGGCCTCTCTGCAGTGGACTCTCTTGTTGCGGAGCACGGGCCCTAAGCACACAGGCTTCAGTAGTTGTGGCACGTGGGCTTAGTAGTTGTGGCTCGCAGGCTCTAGAGTGCAGGCTCAGTAGTTGTGGCGCACAGGCTTACTTGCTCCGCGGCATGTGGGACCTTCCTGGACCAGGGCTCGAACCCGTTTCCCCTGCATTGGCAGGTGGATTCTTAACCCACGGCACCACCAGGGGAGCCCTCCCAAGAGTTTCATTGTTTTAGGTCATAAATTAGGTCCTTGATCCACTTTGAATTCATTTTTGTTTATGATGTTACATAAGGGTCCAACTTCATTCTTTAGCATGTGGATATCCAGTTGTCCCAGCACCGTTTTTTGAAGAGATTGTCCTTTCCCCATTAAATGGTCTTGGCATCCTTTTCAAAACTCATTTGACCATATATGTAAGGTTTATTTCTGGACTGTCCATTCTATTCCATTGGTGCATATGTCTATCTGTGTGCCAATACCACGCTTGATTTTGGTTATTGTAGCTCTTAATAGTAAGCTTTGAAATCAGGAAGCGTGAGTCCTCCAGTTTTGTTCTTCTCTTTCAGTATTGTTTTGGCTGTTTAGGGTCCCTTGAGATTCCATATGAATTTTAGGATTGGTTCTTCTATTTCTGGAAAAAAATCATTATTGGGATTTTTTTTTTTTTTTTTCAGTATGCAGGCCTCTCACTGCCATGGCCTCTCCCATTGCGGAGCACAGGCTCCAGACGTGCAGGCCCAGTGGCCATGGCCCACGGGCCCAGCCGCTCCACAGCATGCGGGACGCTCCCGGACCAGGGCACGAACCCATGTCCCCTGCATCGGCAGGCGGACTCCCAACCACTGCGCCACCAGGGAAGCCCCATTATTGGGATTTTGATAGAGATTGCATTGAATCACATTGGGTAGTATTGACATTTTAATAATGTTAAGTCTTCTAATCCATGAACATGGGATGTCTTTCCATTTATTTATGTCTTCTTTAATTTTTTTCAGCAACTTTTTTTATAATTTTTTTTTTTGGCCATGCTTTGTAGCTCACAGGATCTTTAGTTCCCTGAACAGGGATTGAACCTGGGCCACAGCAGTGAGAGTGCTGAGTCTTAACCACTGGACCACCAGGGAATTCCCATCAGCAACGTTTAATAGTTTTCACTGCACATATCTCTCACCTCCTTGGATAAGCTAATTACTAAGTATTTTATTATTTTTGATGTTATTGTATGTGGAATTGTTTTCTTAATTTTCTTTTGACATTGTTCATGTATAGAAATGCAGCTTATTTTTTATGCTAAAAAGGTACACTTTATTTTTTTTAATTTTTGTTTTATATTGTGCTATAGTTGATTTAAAATGTTGTGTTAGTTTCAGGTGTACAGCAAAGTGATTCAGTTATATATACGCATATGTCTATTCTTTATCAAACTCTTTTCCCATTGTAATTACAGAATATCGAGCAAAAGGACCTATACAGCAAGTCCTTGTTGGTTATCTATTTTAAATATAGTAGTATGTATATGTCAATCCCAAATTCCCAATTTATCCCTCCTCCCACCCCACCTTTCCCCTTTGGGAACCATAAGTTTGTTTTCTATGTCTGTGAGTCTGTTTCTGTTTTGTAAATAAGTTCATTTGTATCATTTTTTTTAGATTCGTCATATAAGTGATATCATATGATATTTGTCTTTCTCTCTCTGACTTACTTCTTAGTATGATAATTTCCAGGTCAATCCATGTTGCTGCTGATGGGAAATGCAATTTATTTTTGTGTGTTGACTTTGTACCCTATAACTTTGGTAAATACACTTATTAGTTCTAACAACTATTTTGTGGAGTCTTTAGGGTTTTCTACACATAAGATTATATCATCTGCAAACAGAGATAATTTTACTTCTTCCTTTCCAACTTGTATGTGTTTTATTTCTTTTTCTTATCCAATTGCTCTGGCTAAAATTTCCAGTACTATGTTAAATAGAAGTGGTGAAAGTGGGCATCCTTGCCTTGTTCCTAATCTTAGAGGAAAAGCTTTCAGTCTTTCACCATTGTGTATGATGTTTGCTGTTTCACATATGAAACATAGCTTTTCATATACAGCTGACACTTGAACAACATGGGTTTGAAACTGTGTGGGTCCACTTATACACACATTTTTTCCCAATAAATACATACTATGATACTACACGATTCACAGTTGGTTGAATCCATGTGTACAGAACTGCGGATGCCGAGGGTCGACTGTAAAGTTATGCACAGATTTTCAACTGTGCAGGGGGTTGGTGCCCCTAACCCCCTTGCTGTTCAAGAGTCAAGTGTATAGTTTTTCTTTTGTTGAGGTAGTTTCCGTCTATTCCTATGTTGTTGTGTTTTTATGATGAAAGGGTGTCGAATTATGTCAAATGTTTTTCTGCATCAGTTGAGATGATTAAGTTGGGTTTTTCCCTTATTTTATTGATGTAGTGTATTACATTGATCGATTTTCATATGTTGAACAATCCTTGCATTCCAGGAATAAATCCCACTTGGTCATGGTGTATAATCCTTTTAATATGCTATTGAATTCTGTTTGCTAGTATTTTGTTAAAGATTTTTGCATAAATGTTCATATGGGATATTGGTCTGTAGTTTCCTTTTCTTGTAATGCCTTTGTCTGGCTTTGGTATCAGATTTATGCTGGCCTCATAGAATGAGTTAGGAAGTGTTTCTTCTTCAGTTTTTTGGAAAAGTTTGGGAAGGATTGGTATTAGCTCTTCTTTAAATGTTTGGTAGAATTCACCAGTGAAGCCATCAGGTCCAGGACTTTTCTTTTTGGGGAGATTTTTGATTACTGATTCAATCTCCTTATTAGTCTTGGGTCTATTCAGATTTTCTATTTCTTCGTGATTTAGTCTTGGTAGGTTTTGTGTTTCTAGGAATTTGTCCACTTCATCTAGGTTATCCAATTTTTTGACATGCAGTTGTTCTTAGTGCTCTCTTATCTCTGTAGAATCAATAGTAATGTCCCCACTTGCATCTCTAATTAGGTAATTTGAGTCTTCCTCTTTTTTTCTTAATCCAGCTAAAGTTTTGTCAATTTTGTTGATCTTTTCAAAGAAGCAACAATTAGTTTCATTGATTTTATCTATTGTTCTTTTATTCTCTATTTCACTTATCTCTGCTCTAATCTTCCTTTCTCTCCTTCTGCTGGCTTTGGGTTTATTTTGTTATTTACTATTTCCTTAGATTTTAAAGTTATGTTGTTGATTTGAGATCAGAAATTGTCTACTTTTTTCTTAGCATTTACAGTAGCCAAAAATGAGAACCCTGAGCCTACTCACACACAAACTCTAAACATTAGAAAAGCAGATTTCAAAAAATATTTAGAGAAATTTTGACATGATTGCATAACAAGAGACTCTTCAAGGAATGTTCCTGGAGTTTCCTAGCCCTCTAAAGCATAGATAGAAAAGATAGAAAGAGGAAACCAAAACCAAAAGAGGAAGAATTTTGTTAAAAGGGCTCAAGCCCTGATTAAGTGGAGACTCATGACAAATACTAAGTTCAACCTTAAAAGGCTATTTTATAGGGACTTCCCTGGTGATGCAGTGTTTAAGAATCCTCCTGCCAATGCAGGGGACACAGGTTCGATCCCTGGTCTGGGAAGATCCCACATGCCACAGAGCAACTAAGCCCGTGTGCCACAACAACTGAGCCTGCACTCTAGAGCCCACAAGCCACAACCACTGAGCCCACGCGCTGCAACTACTGAGCCTGCATGCTGCAACTACTGAAGCCCACGTGCCTAGAGCTTATGCTCCACAACAAGAGAAGCCACCGCAATGAGAAGCCCGCGCACACTGCAACGAAGGGTAGCCCCCGCTCGCCGCAACTAGAGAAAGTCTGTGCACAGCAACGAAGACCCAACGCAGCCAAAAAAAAAGAAAGACTATCTTATAAAGCAATGGTTGGAACAAGAAATAGGAGGAAGAAGAGATGAAGCCAGTAGAGATGCAAAAAGAAAGCAGAAGTATTTAATTTCCATTTTAGCCTGTCTTTATCTAAGGGAGTAACTTTCAAGCTAAAAAATTGAGAACAACCACAAGGATTAAGGCTAAGATAAGTGAAGAATGAGATAGGAAGAGAACTCTTAGCTCCTCCTAAGTTTTGGATTCTAAACACAGATGCTTGACATTCCAGTTCACTAAAAACATTGTAGATGCAATTGCAGAATCTGTGCTTGGTAACATTTGCAGAGTCATGGAGAAGATGAAAATCACCAGAATACTGGAAAATAAAAACTGATATCCAAGTTTTCAGCAAGAAAGAAAATGTAACTCAACAAAGAAAGTATACTTTGGCATACTGATTGTACTTGATATTATAGATTTGGGTCCCATCTAAGTCCACTAATTCCTCTTAACCATTTTAGAATATCTGCAACTGGCCCATACAAATAATATTTCTACTAGTTTAACAAATATTTATTAAGGGCTGCCTTTTATTTTTAACCTTGTAACTTTTGCATGTAATCCATACTCATAAACAGGAGGGCCACAAACATTTTCAAACTGCAGATGAAATCATTTCAAAGAGTTGTCAAAAAGAGGGATAAGTTTTTATTATGTGAACATGGTTCCCCAATCCCACAGTGGCCTCCTTCCATCAGGCTGCACTGAATAGAGTAGCATTACAGGAGTGCAAGACACATGATATTGTTCTGTGAGTATTTCAGGATGAGAAGTTTGTTTAGAGGGCAACAGAGCACCATAAGAAGGCCCCAGAGGTAGGTTTAGTGTTGGAGCTAATGAGGCAAAAAAGATAAAACACAGCACACCAGAGTATGAATAACCAGTACATTTGCAGTTGGGGAGCTGGCCAAGGGTACAGGAGAGATGGCAGGGTTGGAGTTAATTAGCTTGAAGTGTTAATAGCTCTCTTATGTAGAGTTATTTCCATGCAGGTGCAAACTGTTGCTCCTGATGGTATCTTAGGCCTGTGGTTGCTGGCAGATGGTAGTGGACTTTGTCAAATGTTTCAAATGTTACAAGAACAAAATTGATCAAGGTGTGAATGTGCCTAGTCAACTTCCTCACCTTTGTGACTTGTAATTAGGAAAATGAGTGGGAAGGAACCAGGCAGGAGAGATAGATATAAAAGAAGAGAGGACTCAGACAGAGAGGCTAAGCTATCTACAAAATGAAGATCTAGCAGACAGTGGGGAAGAGAGAGGAAGAAAACTTGTGTGGGAAATGGAGTAGAGGGAAAGTGTCAGAGCACGGAGCCAAGAGGAGGATCCGGTGCGGCTGCACGAAAGGGCTTGAGCTCTGTGTTGCTGGGGGTATGAATTGGAACCCTTTTTATGGTCTTTGTGATATACAAATATCAGAAATCTTCTAAAATTACTCTTTGTTGTTGTTGGACTGTAATTCTTTTTTTTTTTTTTTGCGGTACGCGGGCCTCTCACTGTTGTGGCCTCTCCCGTTGCGGAGCACAGGCTCCGGACGCGCAGGCTCAGCGGCCATGGCTCACGGGCCCAGCCGCTCCGTGGCATGTGGGATCTTCCCGGACCGGGGCACGAACCCGTGTTCCCTGCATCGGCAGGCGGACTCTCAACCACTGCGCCACCAGGGAAGCCCTGGACTGCCATTCTTTAACAATGACTGTGTGAACTGAGCTACATAGAACCCTAAGATTTATTAGGGTTTCATAATTTTGATGAGAAGGTTACTGAAGTGGGAATTCCAGAGATAGCGAAGGGAAGACATAGTTAGACCTATATATTTTTTTTTACTCCATGCAGGAATTAATAAGGCTGTTCAGTGACCTCAGGGCAATGGACCTCTAAAGAGATGATTTCCCAATATTTGAGAAAAGGGTTTGCTTGTAATTGGGGGGCACATAAAAGAAGACAAACAGAAAAATGAGCTACACAGTCAGTTTGCAGAAGAAACTTAAAGATGGCAAATAAATAAATGAAAAAGTATTTAACCGCGCTGGACGTTTTAAAATATAAAAATAAAGCACAGTAAGATATCGGAGCTCGTGTGCACCCGAGGAAGAAAAACTGTATGGAACAAAACAGCGCTCCAGCTCAGTGCTGTCTGAGCAGATGTTGAGCTGCCAAGGGATGGGAGGGCTGAGGGCACCGGGACTCAGAACAGTGGGGAGGTTGGCCTTCAGCGGTGGAGCCTTGGAAGGGGGGCGTGAGAAGGGCTTCAGTAGATTTCTAGCTGTGGGGATGGTAGCAGCACCTCAGTGTGGCAGAGACCAGGCAGCTGCAATGGCAGAGCCTTGGGCTGACAAGTACCCAGAGGTATAGAGGTGTAAGTGTACAGTACAGCTATAGATAAATACACATGTATATGATGATATATGTATACATGTTGAAGGGGGTTTTTTGGAGGGCAGTTGGCAATGGTTTTACTTGGGCCTCAAATTCATTCAACACAGATAGGGCTTTGGGCTGATGAAATCTGAGTTACCTGTTCCTCCAATATCATTTGGGCCATTGAAGAGAGAGGGCTGTGTCACGTGTGAAAAAGCCTTGGCCACAGAGGGGTATAACTTGCAAGACAATTGGCCACTACCGACTGGTGGTTTCCACTGGGCATCGGCGAGAACACCTGGGCACTGACTTGGCACCCAGGTGGCTCCCTGGTGCAGATGAGCAGCTGGGGCCGTGTCCTCTTGAACTCCGGCTGCTCCTGACTATGTAAGTCCAAGTCTACACCTCAGTCGTCCTTGACTTACTCTGACCTGTTTCAAGAATAATCACTCTACAAGTATGCACGCAGACATTTCTGTTTAAGAGTTAGTCTTGCAGCGTTTGATCTTAAAGGTCAAAATTCTCTTACCCTTTTTTTTTCCAGGTTTTGTTGTACCCATATACTCTTAAAGTGCCAGGTGACTATTATCCAGTTACTTGATCTGGGGGATGGGAAGGCACAGAGTGAATGTCAGAGGGGATTGAATAAGGTATGTGCATGGAGAGGAGGGAGAGAGAGGAGTGGACACGGAAGGAGCAAGCTGAAAGGAAGTTACCAAACTGTTTACAGTGGTAGGTGGTGAGATTTCATATGGCTTTGTTTTCTTCTTTATGCATTTATTTTAAAACCCTGTTTACAGGGGGCTTCCCTGGTGGCACAGTGGTTGAGAGTCCCCCTGCCGATGCAGGGGACGCGGGTTTGTGTCCCGGACCGGGAGGATCCCACATGCCGTGGAGCGGCTGGGCCCGTGAGCCATGGCCGCTGAGCCTGTGCTCCACAACGGGAGAGGCCACAACAGTGAGAGGCCCGCGTACCGCAAAACAAACAAACAAACAGAAAAAACAAAAAAAAAACCAAACCCTGTTTACAAAGAGCCTCTTATTACTTTTATAAGCAGAAAACTACTCATGAATATTATTTTGCTCAGATGAGGAAGTTCAGATGAGCCAGCAAGGGTTTCCTCAGAATTAGTTATCATAAACAAGCCTGATGTAATATTTGGCTAGAGCTACTGGTAAATTAGGAGAATACATATACATGGTATTTCTGATTATTTTATTATGTGGAACCAAAACTGATTGAATAATCACTCCCCAAAAGTGTTTCTAGTAATGTGTGATTATCAGCCTGGAACAAGACCTTTAGCAGATTGCCGCAGGATTCCAGGTAGCTTCATCTAAATAAAGTAGATGGCAGTAACAAATTTGTCTTTATTAAGTTTGCAGAGGGAAACTGAGGGAAAATATCAGAATCAAGATTCACACTGATTTCAGTAGAATAGGAGAGTGGGTGAACATTACCAAGAAATTAAGGAGCGATAAGTGTCCAGTTCGACAAATCAGTGCTGTATATATGGCATGGGAGATGCCTGAAGAGCTGGTACAGTAACACACCTGAGAGCTTCAGCTGACTGCAAGCTCAGTAAGACCTAAGAGTGCTGCCTGCCTGGCCCAAAGCTACCATGATGTTAGGCAGTGTTAATAAAAATGTCACATGTGGAACAGGTAGACAGTATTCCCTCATTCTCTAATTAGATGACAACCCTTTTTACTTGTATATTTGTGCTCTAATTGGCCCAGTTTCATTGAATGGGGGAGGGTGGGGGAAGAAGAGATGTTCCTCATCCCAGAGAATTTGGGAGACATTCTTCAGTGCCAGGTGAGCAATGCTATGACTGCTGGTGTCTTTGAAGTTCACACACTTCTTCAGACCCAATACTTAGATCAGCTAAAGACTAAATACGCAATTTCCCTAACTTGCAATTTCCTCCTCTATGAGAGTATTGGTGAAAAAATATTGCATAAGGACTTTCAAAAATCGTTAGCACTAAACTTATTTCTGAAGTCCAGGCCACAGTTGAATTTAAGATTGATGGATAGGGACTTCCCTGGCAGTCCATTGGTTAAGACTTCACCTTCCAATGCAGGGGTGCAGGTTCAATTCCTGGTCAGGGAGCTAAGATCCCACATGCCTCGGGGCTGAAAAACCAAAACATAAAACAGAAACGGTATTGTAACAAATTCAATAAAGAGTTTAAAAATGGTCCACATTAAAAAAAAATCTTAAAAAAAAAAAGATTGATGGATAGAAAAAGTTTTTCTCCTTTCATTTACTAAAACCATAAACTTAGATTTGGTCCTAGGCAGAGAAGCTGTTTTTTGCAATGACATGTCCTATAAGAGGAGCTTATTGGCTGGCTTGATTGATATCGATTGTCTGTTTGCAAATAGTCTTTAAGCTGGCATCTAGATATGCCCTGATTTAGTCATCTTGTTATGAAATTTGCAGTGTATTTAGCTATGAATAATTATAACCAAGTAGATAATAAACTTCTTACAGACAGGAAACATGTACCTTTTAGAATTTTCATTTCCAGTCCTTTTCTTTCATCCTTTTAAAATTTCTTTCTTTCTTCTTTTCCTTCTTTCCTCCTCCCTCCCTCCCCCCACCTCCTTCCTTCCTCTTCCCACCCTCCCGCCATCCCTTTCCTCCTATCTTTCTGTAGCTAAGCACCAAGCAGTTGGTGACTGACAGTGAGAGCCCCAATCTTTATATAACTGAGGGCCCCCAGGCCAGCCTAAACTGTTGCAAATTCAGACAAACCTAGGGAGGTTCCAGGGCCAGCTGTATGTGTACGAGGCTGTGGACTCCCCTGGGGAAGAAGACTCACAAGGAAGGAGAGTCAAGGCCAGAGGCCTGGTCCAAAGATAATGGACTAGATCATACTGCAGCTATCTGCCAAGGACATGCAGCAGCTGGAGCATCACCTCAGCTGCTGGATGAAGGCACAGGGCACAGGGCCGCCTAGAGGCAGCTGGAGGAAATGAATGCAGGAGCCTCTGCTGCAAGAATAGCAGACTCCCAGAGGGAGACAGGAAACATTCTCCTGCAGAATTGGGGCAGAGTCCTACAATTCTACAGGCAGGAGTAAAGTCACAGGAAAATAGTGTTGCCCAGGGATTCAGTGTTTTGAAGTATTTTGAAAAAAATCTGAAGAGGAAACCGATGCACTTCAAAGAGCATCTTTCTTTATCATTCATCATGAGGAAGTGCCGATAAAAGGTAACTCACCTGTGCTATAGAGTGTCCTCTGTTTAAAAACACCACATTTACCACATCAGGGAAAAACTACTGATTGCTCATTCCAAAGTTACTTTGATGTGGGTATTCAAAAGGAAGGCTTTTGCTCACTGAAAGTGCACCCCCAAAATGTTGCGAACCTCTCCTTTAAGGAAATAGAGCACAAGGTTTGTCTAACTGAAATAATTACATTTTAAAAAGCATAATTAAATCTATGTTGTAAATACTTCTTTTATTTGACGCAAATGTACATGCTCTTTGAAATGTCTTTCTTATAATTACTGCCTTCTCTAACCAAGAATTAACAAGAAATAAGTAAGCAGATTGGGGGGAAATTTTTATTTCTATTATTATTATTAAAACACATAAAATGAATTCTTCAAGTGTGTGTGAGCTTAGCTGGTATTAAGCAAACATCTCTAGGCTTTAATAATGCTAGACTTTAATAAGCTTTTTAGTAGCACCTTGTAATAATGCGGTCCCCACATTTTCTGATTTGTGAATATCACAGCTGTACGTCAGCTTACACATCCCCAGGCTGCAGCTCAGGCCAGCTCTGTCCCTACTGTGAGCATTAAAAGCCTATGCTTTATCATTGGCCTAAAAATGCATATAATTGGATTCTATAATGTTTTCTAGATTTTTTTTCTTTTTGCTATATCAAGAAGGAGGAAAAAATGTAAATTGCATGTGGCCTGAAATGGACCTCTTCTGAGGATCGCGACTTGCGTTAACTGTACATAGCCTTGCCTCTGGTACACAGCACGTGTGCCCATTTCAATATTTACAAAATGTATTATTAGGAAACATAGAATAATAAAACATGAAATGAGGCCAAAAGGTAGGAATTTAACGTAGAATAATAAAACATGAAATGAGGCCAAAAGGTTGGAATTTAGCTTTTATTTTGCTTTAGATAGAGAGATTTTGTCTCAATCTTGGAATGAACTTGAACGTTAGAGGTGGTTAAGCTAGGCTGGAAACAATTTTTAAGCAGGAACAGGACCCATGTTCACCTCTTTGGAATCATGCAGATGGAACCTGCTTGGAGGATTGAAAGGGATGGAAGAGATTAGTAGGTGACATTAGAAGAGCCCATACAGCAGAATTTTTTTTTAAGCTTTGGTTAATTTAGTCTTAAGAAAAACGAAGGGTAAGCATTTTGTAATTTGTGTGTGTGTGTGAATGGTAAGTGTATTTTCATAGCTCTTACTGTTCTTATCCACTACGCACACACCCACAGACTTACCTATAAATGGTCCATGTAGACGTGGGTCTGACTAGAGATGGCAGAAATTTCCTCGGCACCTACTGGCCTCTCCGTCCTGCCATTCACTAAACATTGATTTCCAAAATGGATTCTTTCAGAAATTCTTCCCCCTCTCCCCTTTGGAGAAAAAAGATAATTCTCTTAACACGTAAACATCTTCCTACCCCAAGTTTACAAGAACATGGATCAGGAGTTTGACCTATCACTTTTGAAAAATTGCCCATCTTTAATATGGAGCCTGACAGAAGAAGTGCAAAACTAATAGTGGAAACTATTTTACATTATCACTGAGTCTGTAAGGGGTGGGGAAAGGAGAACCACTGTGAAGAGAGAATTGGGAGAAAAAGTAGAGTTTACTCTGTTTTTAAATATCCTAAGTGAATATGGTATAAAAACCACAAAGTATAGTTTTATCCTCAAAGGATGTAAAGAAAACAGAATCCTCAGAAAAGAAGAGCTGCGTTTGTGCTAGGGAGAGAGCTGAAAAGTATATTTTGTAAGAAAGTCAAATTTCAACCAAGGACTCAGTTTTTTCAGCCTGAAGCCCAAACTATAAAAATTAGAAGAAACCCTCTCTTTAGGACTAGATTGAAGGATTTACACTATGGATCCCAGCAGCTAGCTTTGCATGAACTGTTGCTCTCTCTCTTTGCTCTAAGCTCTGATTAGAGCGTGATGACGACTCTCCCACTCTGGGCTTCAGGCTGCCACTTTCCTTTTTGATAAAAACCTAGGGCTGTTATTAACATCGTTGCCCGATTATTGGTCTTACAAATAGTTATTGGTAAATATCAAAACTGAGAAATAACATTTAGCAACAATATACTAGACATTGTTTTGTTACATATATCCCTAAGATTTAAAATTCAGATTAGATAAGTATAGCATATGTAACTTGCAGAATTTGGAACATTTATGCTGAGGTTTATACCAAATTGACCCAAGTTGAAAGAACCAAGTAATGATGTTGAAGAGTCACACTTAACAGCTGAATTTTTTTTTTTTTTTTGCGGTACACGGGCCTCTCACTGTTGTGGCCTCTCCCATTGCGGAGCACAGGCTCCAGACGCGCAGGCTCAGTGGCCATGGCTCACGGGCCCAGCCGCTCCACTGCATGTGGGATCTTCCCAGACCGGGGCACGAACCCGTGTCCCCTGCATCGGCAGGCGGACTCTCAACCACTGCGCCACCAGGGAAGCCCAACAGCTGAATTTTATACCCTTTAAAACTTACAGGTGAATTGAAAATTTGCTCTCTTCCTAAACTATAAACTTCTTGAAGCATGACCTGTCTGTCCTTGTGGTATTATCATTCAACTCTGAACAACTGAACTAATCTATGTAATGATTCATCTGTCACTAGAGGGGGTTAAAGTATTTCTGTCCTCTGTTGTCACGGAGAAAGAAATATTCTAGAAAGTTGTCCTTTCTCCCACTTAGTATGTGTGGGAGTATTAAACCTCAAATAGAACAGTGGTAAACTTTTTTTTCATATTTTGTTTTTCTATAAACAAACTTTATCTGTGGCCTTGTAGCAGATGGTCAGTTCCAGGAAACACACAGCTAACAATGTCATTCCCCTTGTATTGCACACAATATAAAAACAGAGTTTAAGTAAATATTTGAATTAGGACAATTTGAAAAAGTTAGCTTTGGAATAGCCTTTCCCTGGCATGTATTGATCACTTTTTTCCAGAGTGGCTGTTTCAGTAGATTCAGTATGCTATACCTACGTCATTTAAATGAAGCTTGTTCAACATAACATATAATATAGTAGCAGAGCATAATCTTAGAAACAGCATTTGCAGAATGGAACTCAAATTAGGAGGTTCAATTCCTGCTGCGTATCAAAGAAAAGCTGGTCTATAAATAGCAGTAGAGCAACACCTAGTGCTAAACGCAGATATAGCAGAAAGATCATCGGTCACAACTGGCTTTTTAAATTTAAGGTTAATGTTGCAATTGGATGGCTCTTTATCTTGGTATTTTAACCATGGAATTATTCTGTGAAATGACAGGCATGGACCAGCGGATCTCTAAGGTTCTTTTAGACTCTGTCTGTGATCCTCCAGTTGGGTTATTACCATGTACTTTTCATTCTCATTGCCCCACATTCTTCTTAGTGAACTTGTCCATTAGATAAAGGAGGGTTGCTTAAGCCTAGCTTTTATCTTTTATGTCTATTAGCTTTCTGTGGATAGTGAGGAAGAACTAGAAGGGTTTATGTACTGGGACAATGCTTTGCAGAAGTTTCAAGAAATTACCTTTCTCCTCTTTAAAAAATAAATAAATAAATAACTAGGGCAGGATATCTGTACTGTTGAAAAAGGAAAGTGTGGGCCTTTGTATACAAAAGTGATACCATCATCTGCTAATGGTAGGTCATGTTTCTACTATGCTACCCAACTCCTTATGTCATAAGGATGCACTTAGTTTATTAGTTACCCTATCTCAGAAAAGATCACAATATCATCTGTATGAAAATACAATAGAAGCATAAGTTTGCGTAGCCAGATTCTCCCAAGTGAAAGTTTGCTATGTCTTTGTTATTTCATTTTTCTACAGATTAGGAGAAAATACTTTTTATCTATGGAAAGTGGTCAGATAAAGAAATAGATAAAGCCTTTGAATATGCAGAGATCCATAAAATCACTATGTTAGATAGATCACTGTGAACATGAACCAATTTAAAAGTTGGCATCATCAGTGGATTAAAGAAGTACACACAAGAGCTTTCTCTCAGAGGCGGAAGTTCTTGCTGGACTCAGGCCGTTAGTCTGTGACCTTGTGTCTTCCTCTGTTTAACACAGGGTCATGGGCAGTATGTCACGGGCTGGTTCAGCCAGGCCAAAAGAATCCCAGAGTGGGTGACTTCAGAGTGCCTCTCCCATATACCTACCTACAATGCAGAAGTGTCACAGTGCATTCTCACAGCTGGGTGAGCTAACCCAGAAGATTTTCCTTGTGTTTCTGTGTGGATTTTCATGGAGAACAGGAGAGATTTAAGGTACCAAGAAATTAAATCTTTTTACGTGAAGGCCTCAGGAGCTAGCTTTCACAGCAAATGGTCTGGATAAACTAGCGATTGTGATAAGCAGTGACTTCATAAATTCATTCATTCATTCATTCATCAGTACTTTCTAAACATCTCCTGTGGGCCAGGCATTGCTCATGGCTCTGGGATGCAGCAGTGAACAAAACAAAGTACTGGCTTCACAGAGCTTTCATTCTAGCTGGGAAGATACACAGTAAACAAGTAAGCCAGGAAGCTAGGGAGAATAAATCAGGTAGTCATAAGTAAGCTCAGAAAAGAGATGGAGAAACAGATTGGTGAGGGATGGCCTGTGATGAGGGGCCCTTTGAGCAGAGAGCTTGATGAAGTGAAGGAGTGAATCCGTTGTCTGTACCATGCTTAGCTCATGTTGCTTTCCTGTATTTTAAAATATATAGAAAATTGAGGCTGCTGATGTTTTAACTGTTGCTTGGAAAACAGAGTAGGGACTTTGGTTCCTGACCAATCAGAAACTAGTTGAGAGAGGCTCACCCTATCTAGTGACTCTTGGCCAGTGAATGGGGATTTGCCTTTGAGTTTTCTGCCACATCCGGATCCTCGTTAAATTCTCATCTCTTCCGCCAGGAACTCCATGCCTGAGATGTTTGTTACCAGTTCCCTCCCAGCTTTTCATCCCTTTTCAAGAAGCTGGGAAAGAAGAGTGATTAGGTTTTATGTTCCCTCAATCCTTGCCCTCCTTAGCCTCTGCTGTGTTTGTTGACAAGTTTTCATTATTTTATGACACAGTCACCAGAGCTGGGCTGAGATCACCGGTTTGTTACTTGGAGTCTTTTAATTATCCAGCTGGTGGATGTTGGCTCCCAGTTACTGGTTATTTGTGTGCCGCGAGGGTCAAAGTGAGGCCTCCTTGGAGGAATTCTGGGGGAAATCTGTCCAGCAAGAATCCAATTAGCCAGTCAGTACACAGCATGCAGTGTTTATTACATGCCCATTGTTTGTACCAGATAGAGGGGGATCTAGTTGGAAGTTTCCAGTCCTCAAGGAGATAACATTCTTAGTGATACAGACTTCTTAAGGACAGGCATTTTGGCCACTTAGGTACTTTTGCTTCTTTGGGATTTATTTTAAGCCATGGAATCTTAGCTATGGAAGGAGTCTTAGAAATTATCTAGTCTAACCTCCACATGTTACTGAGAAGGACACCAAGATTATGAGGTTTTGATTTACTCAAGGTCACACAGCCCTGGTCTCTGTCTACTACACCAGGCTGCTCCTCATAATATTCATTTGTTTTAGCCCACACCCCCTCAAGCAGATGTTCAGGAACATTCCATACAGCAACCATCCCAGTCTATCTCCACATCAAGGGCAAGAGCCCCGACATGAAGCACTGCAGAATGGAAAACTAACCACAGCAACGCTCTAGATAGGAATTCTGGGATTTTCACATCAATACACAGAAATGAAACTTTGGTTTTAGTTCCCTCTTTGTTCTAATTTTTAAAAAAGAAATAGCAAGGAATCTCTTTGTTCGGTTTTTTTATCTTGTTTTTGTTTTTTGTAACTGAGAGTAGAATCAGCAGTTCTAATAACGTCTCCTTTGTGCATCTGCAGCAGCGTCTCCATTCCCATTATGCCCTTGGCTTGAGTACAGCCCTATATGCTTTGGTACTTCATGGTTCAATTTTCAGATGTACGTATGTGCTTTAAAAGATGTGGTACACCTGTATACTGATCTACTAGAGAAAAGCAAAAATTACAAAAAAAAAAAAAAAAAATTACAAACGTCAGAGTCAAGTATGCCTAAGTTCCAAACCAGGATTTGACACTAATTAGCTGGGTCACACTTGTTGTTTAACACCCAAGAACCTCAGTTTTGCCATCTGTAAAATGGGAATAATGAAGACACCCATAGAGGGCTTTAGTGAACTCATCCTCACTGTTCCTCCCTCCCTTTTGCCTTTCACATGGGTATAATTGGATCAAAAAGTGTGTTTCGTTTCTCACAGAACAATTTGGTCCTTTCCTCTTTCAAAAATGCTAAGAGAAGGATCTAAATGAATATACGTTTTCCATTTAAGAGGACTTAAAACTTTGTCCCTAAAAGCAACTTTAAAAACAAGCATAATCTGAGAATACTTCCGGATACTTAGAGCAGCTTCTTTCTCCTTCTGCTTTTTTTGCCCTTTCCCTCTATTTATTTCCCTTTTGTCCTCCCTACAAACCACTTTTGTAAAATGTACACGGACGGCCCATGGCTCCCATCACTCCTCTGTCCCGGAGTCAACTCTGTCCAAACCCAGGCTCTGGATCTGAGAGTGACGCAAGAAGCTGGTTTTGGCCTCGGGAATGTTTTCCTCTGTGTTCTGACTTCTCTCTTGTTGTCCTTCTCTCCTCTCCGTCTTTTCCCCACCTCTCTTCCCCAGACACCCCCACTGTTTTCTCTCTTCCTGTTTTCTTAGTTTCTTCCCCTCTCCTTGGTGGCCAAAGCACCAATCAATCACTGCCGCTGTCACAATCGATTCTATCTGTGGCTTCTCTATCTCCATGATAAAACAAGATAGGAGCAGCCTTTCTAAAAGACAGACATCTCCACAGTAGCCTGTGGGAGGCTGCCTGGCTCGTCAAGTCTGCCAGTAAGACCACTTCCTTCCAGCTGCAGGGCTTGGGAGAGCCAACCGACAGCAAGCTGCACAAGTTTGCCGGTGACACACTTGAGTTGTTTTTCTTTGCGAAAACAGAAGAAAATTCTGATAAATTCCAGATGATTTCAAAACACATCTGAGGGTCAGATATACAAAAAGGCAGATAAAATCTGAATTAGGTAAGTACACGTTGAGGCACAAATCTCTATTTAGATCCAAACATCTTGCAGATTGAAAGCCTTTAAATTTGACAATTCCCAGTTAGGGATGATAAAAATTGAACTTTGCTCTCCTTAAACCCCAAGCCATTATGAGAAGGGAGGGTTCACTCAAAGTTGAAGCCGAACAGCTAGTCAAAAGCAGAGGGAAGTGTGCATTATGAATGAGCACTGGAAATGTTTTTAATCCAGTTAAGAACCTGGAATATTTGGAAAGACAAAAAAGTATATGAAAGATACCCATTAGTGTGTCTGCATGAGGGCTGTGTCTTCACGGTATAATCAAACACATCTGTCCATCGTTCCTATGCTAGGAAGACAGGTTCGTCTTGGTGTTGAAGGGGCATTCCTTACACTGTGATCTACATTCGTCAATACTCTCAAGGATTATTGAGCCGCATGGCTGGATGTCTGAGTAAAAGTTAGGCCTTTCATTTTTTGCACATTACTAAAGCCATAGATCTTTTCTTTTTTCCCTTTTGTTCTCCCACCTTTTAATTTGAAATTTTCGAACCTACAGAAAGGCTGGAAGAAAGCATAAAGAACACTAACGTACCTAGTCACCAATTGGACGTTCTCTTACGTAACTGTAATGCCATTCATACTCCCAAGACACTTAACGTTGATGCACTAGTGTTATCTAATAGAAACTCCAGGTTTATATTTCCCCAATTGTCCCAGTAACTTTTTTATTATCTTTCATGACATGGACAGTTTTGAAGAGTCCAGGCTAGTGCTTTGTAAAATGTCCCAGTAATCTGAGTTTGACTGTAACTTTGTGATTAGATTCAAGCTATACATTTTTACCAGGAGTGCTACACAGGTAATTGTATCATATCAGGAGGCAATGCATCATATCAGGAGGCGGTGAGGTCGGTTTGCCCTGTTGTTGGTGACTTAAAGTTTGATCACTTGGTTAAGATGGTGACTTAACCTTTATCCTGGTTAAGATATTTTCCATTGTAAAGGTATCCATTGTGCTTGAATCAGTTGCTGCACTGAGGTTAGCAGGGTATTAATTTTCTAATTTTTTCATTCCTTTTTTTTTTTTTTTTTCTCGGTACGCGGGCCTCTCACCGTTGTGGCCTCTCCCGTTGCGGAGCACAGGCTCCGGATGCTCAGGCTCAGTGGCCATGGCTCGCGGGCCCAGCCGCCCCGCGGCATGCAGGATCTTCCCGGACCGGGGCACGAACCCATGTCCCCTGCATCAGCAGGCAGACTCTCAACCACTGTGCCACCAGGGAAGCCCTTTCATTCCTTTTTGTATATATCAGGTGGAATCCTCAGTACAGAACCCAGGTCTTTTTTTTTTTTTAATTGAAATATAGTTGATTTACAATGTTGTGTTAACTTCTGCTGTACAGCAAAGTGATTCAGATAGATAGATAGATAGATACATAGATAGATAGATAGATATTCTTTTCTGTTATGGTTTATCACAGGATATTGAATATAGTTCCCTGTGCTGTATAGTAGGACCTTGTTGTTTATCCATCCTATATATAATAGTTTGCATCTGCTAATCCCAAACTCCCAAACCATGCCTCCCCCACCTCCTCTCCCCCTTGGCAACCACAAGTCTGTTCTCTATGTCTGTGTGTCTGTTTCTGTTTCATCCATATGTTCATTTGTGTTGTATTTTAGATTCCACATATAAATGATATCATATGGTATTTGTCTTTCTCTTTCTGGCTTACTTCGCTTAGTATGATAATCTCTAGGTCCATCTATGTTGCTGCAAATGGCATTATTTTATTCTTTTTTTTGTAGCTGAGTAATATTTCATTGTATATATGTACCATGTCTTCTTTATCCATTCCTCTGTCGATGGACACTTAGGTTGTTTCCGAGTCTTGGCTATTGTAAATAGTGCTGCTATGAACATAGGGGTGCATGTATCTTTTCAAATTATAGCTTTGCCTGGGTATATGCCCAGGAGTGGGATTGCTGGATCATCTGGCAACTCTATTTTTAGTTTTTTGAGGAACCTCCACACTGTTTCCAAAGTGGCTGCACCAGTTTACATTCCCACTAACAGTGTAAGAGGCTGGAACCCAGGTCTCTCTGATGCCAAAGCCCATGCTCTTTCTGCTAGAGGAGCTACCTCTAATGTGTAAACAAATGAAGGTAGTCACCTGAAGCTCCTGGGGAGATAAAGCATTTTCTTTCCATCTCTTGTCTAGAGCTCCATTTTCTTTTATCTTGGCAAAATGGAACCCCTTCTGTGGCTTTGAAACTTACTTTAAAAAAACCCTAAGACTTGAGCACACACAGAGCTGTCATTTCTAGGGCTCACGTGTGAAGGAGTGTATCTAGAGAGGTGGAGAATGTCCAAATCAGCTTCTCCCCCTCAGCATCACTGACGTTATCCCATCTATCTGGGGGTCCAGATTACATTTCCTTTTCTTTCTTTTTTTGCAGGGGGTGGGTGGGTGAGTGTTGGAATCAAAATGTCAGTTTGTTGGGGACTTTTTGGGGTTTTTTTCCAGTGGCAAAGCTGGATTGAAGAGTTTGGTAGAACTTCTACCATTCTTCCCTGTGCCAAGATGATGAGGGAGAAGGAAGGATCTGCAAAGCAGCCTGCAAAGACCTTGACAAACACCACCTCCACCAGGGATTACAGACTGGCCTTCCAGTAAGTTAGTGCCAAATGGGAGGGAGGGGCCCTGGAGGGGCAGGGACCCTGTGAGCCTCCCTGGCTGCCAGACACTGGGAACAGGAGATGTGGCCGAGCTGAGAGGAAGCCCGGGCCAGGGGCAGAATTACATTTTCTCTTCTTTGCCGGTAGCTGCCCTTCCTGAAAGTCTTCTTGCGTTAATGAAATCAGTGTGGAAAGATTTCCTACAGCAGGGAAAA
Organism: Stenella coeruleoalba; assembly: GCF_951394435.1. Lineage (NCBI taxonomy): Eukaryota > Metazoa > Chordata > Mammalia > Artiodactyla > Delphinidae > Stenella > Stenella coeruleoalba. The sequence continues at coordinate 50,307,188 of NC_137150.1, forward strand.
CACACAGAGAAATCCCTAGTTCTCCCTCTGTCCCTTCTTTTGTTATAATAAGTGGCGACGACTTTCCTAATCACTAATAAATTCAGGTTTACAGGTCACAGTGACAGAGTCAGGGTTAGTGTTACAGTGTCACAAACACCAACCCCCCCCCCCCCAGATTAAAACAAAACATATTCCCTTTGTTTGACATCTTTGTACTGTTTAACATGAGTATTTCAACAGTCTTTATTTTCCAAACACGCAAACGGGAGACAGTGATCTGACCCGCAGTATATTGACATACCATGTAGCTATAACCTTGAGATAAAAAGTAAAGGAAAAAGTCAAAACAGCTCAAACCAAATACTAACACAAGCACGTCTTTCTTCAGTCCAGAAGGCTTGCCTCTGTAACAAGGGAACACACTGACATTAGTACACACTGACCGTGGTGCCCACGCACAGATCCAGATGGCTAACCCATGGGGCCCCAAATGCGAAGCTGGGAAGTTGAATGTATTCGTTAATTAATTTGACAAGTGTGTCCTAAGTATCTACTTTGGGCTAGACATGTTTCTAGGTGTTGGACATGTCATACATCAAGGGGATTTATAAGACGTACAAGCCCTCTGCTCTTGTGGAACTTACCTAGTGGCATTGGGGGAAAAAAAATATCAGAGACTATACTCCCACAATGTTAAGAGGAGATGATGGAAAATAACAACTATAGCAGAAAGCCTGAGCTGGTTTCCTGAATTCTGTATATCCAGGAATGCAACTTCTTCAAAATCTGGGTCACACTGTGGAAAGACAGTAAGACAGAGAGGAAATGGCGGAGAGTCAGAGAGAAGCTTCACTCCTCACCGTACATGGGAGGGTCCTTTGGGAGCTTTTACCAGCTTTTACCAAACCTAATGTCCATAAGACGACGGATAAGAGAAACAGTGAAGACTGTGCCTTTGTCCCATACTGAAAGAACTCCAAAGATGCAATGTCCCAACGAAATAACAGGTAGCTTCCCAAGCATCTTTGCTATTCGGAGCCCAGCGCTAAGGATTTTACATGTATTGGCTCATTTAATGCTAACAGTCACCATCTGGTGACATAAACACTAACTTTATTCCCATCTCCCATATGAAGAAACAGCCCTAGAAAAGCTAAGCAACTTGCCTTTGCCCAAGGACACATACCTGGTAGAGAGTGGAACCAGGATCCTAGCTGTGTCTGACTCCAAAATCCATGTTCTAAACCACTACCTTTCCATCCATAAAATTATTTTTCTTAATTTTATTTAAGGGGAAAAAAGGTATTAATATTGCATAGAAATTTAATCAGATCGCTTCAGAAAGTTGTCTGTGTTTTCCAGATGTTATCTTGGAAGGACAGTCAAACATGTCCTCTGAGTCAAAAGCAAATACACACCACTTGCTCAAATGCATGAGAAACTAAGAGATGAACTTCTGCGATTGCTTCAGTGTACGTGAGCCCACCATCTAAATTTTGAATTACGATTCTAGAATGGAGATCAGTATTTTAGTCAACTAATGAATGATTCCTCAAAGTTTATTTTACAACTGCATACATTTCCATCTTTGCCCTTTACTCGATAATTGAATTAATAATAAATTAACTGAGCTGAAGCTGGTTTAGTGAAAACAATGCAGAAGTCCATAATGAAGCTTGTGCCTATTTGGGGATAAATCTGTATCAAAAATTTAAAAATAATTATAGTAGAATTGAACTTTGAAGCGGGGGAGAGGTCTTGCTTTTGCTTTAAATCACTGAAATTAAATGTAATGAAAAGTGATCAGAGTGCTTATTTTTACTTTGTTTTGTGGGAAATTGTGCTGGGAATGTAGGTCTATTGTGCACAAAGGATGTTGGCTTTATGCTGGAACCACCAGGCAGGTTGAGTTGAGAAACAATTAGCTCAGTCAGCAAGCCTTTGAATCTGATTAAGCCAGGAAGTGGTCACTCCCCAAGACAGAGCAGAATGAAGGGAATGAAGGCGGTAGCCCAACACGAGGAATGATTTCTCTCTCTGAGAAAAACTAGTATTATAATTTATTATGTCAAATTTATGTCAAGGATTATATCACTACATTTTATTATTATTTCACTGAAAACAAATATAATCTTGTTTCCGAGTAGATCAGCAGTCCACATGTGTCATGGCTACTGTCTCTAAGAAACTTCTGTTTATTGAGGCTTGACATACTCTCATGTTTTGGTAACAAAACATCTTTGAGACCTAGGACCCAAGTCACAGAGGAAAATGCAAGACTTATACAAGACTGCTGGCCGGATTCTCATTACTCTGGGGGCTCTCAGTGTATTCTCTGGAGTTATTGCTTTCTTCCCAGTCTTTTCCTACAAGCTTTGGTTCACAGGATGGAGTGTCTGGATTGCTTGTCCCATCTGGAATGGAGCTTTGGTAAGAAAATATTTTTATTACATATGTTGAGAGAATAAAGGAAAGAGGGAGGGAAGGAGGGACCAGAATAACATGTCCCTTTAAAGTTTTCCAACAATATGAAGACATCAAAATTCTACAGAAAATCAGATTTTACCTTAGAACATTGATTTCTATTAGTTATCTTTTAAATATAAGGTTTTCTTAATATCATTTAATCATATCTACAACATATCAGGTATACTATAGTGAAAATGCTGTTCGAGAAATTCTTCAAAAATTATTTTATTTTAATCTTCTTTACCTGGACGTTCTGAGAAATCGGAATCTATCTTTCGAAATTTGAATGTAGAAAAAAATATGAACCATGAAAAATAATTTTTAAATGAAGAACAAAGTAAAATAATTTTCAGACTAATGCTTTTATTAGAAACACCGAGGTGTGTTTATGTGACCGAAAGGTTTAGAAGCCCCAAATCTTAGTTCTCCCATCTTTTTCTTTGAACACAACTGCTTAAACTGAAAATAAGTGAAGAAGTTGAGTGATGGGCTTTGCTAACTTCACATGTTGCCAAATTTGCATGTGTCAAATACACGTGGGTACTAAGTAACTGCTCAATGTCTGCCTGTTGAATGGTCACCACAGGTGAATGATGACACTGGTACCTCAGCTCCCTGGGTCAAAGAAACCAACACATGTAGTCTTGGGAGTAGGTGGCTGCCATGGAGGCATGATCGAAGAGGGGTTACAAAGGCCCAAACATCCAACAAATCCTTCTCTCGTTGTTTCCTGGGATGCCTGACATTCACTATTGGAGACTAGACAATTTGATTTTGAAGCTTTTTGATCGTGTGGAGTTTTCTCTTAAAATGTAGCCACTCTCAGGAGGGGCAATATTTTATGTTTTTAAAAAAATCAAACTTAACAGAGATGTCATCTAAATGCAAGACCCTAGGAAATATAATTTTAATTTACTTAATAAATAAATATGTATTGGTAGCCTACTACATGCTTGAGTTACAATGGAGAATAAAACAAGATCTCGATATTAAAGGAATTTGGTCTAGTGGGGTTTAATGATGGTGTGCAGATGGAGGAAAGCGGGATGGTGGGAGCATGGAACTGAACATGGAAACGATTTGATGGTATTTTTTTTTTATTTATGTTTTCTTTTACACCACCACCCAAGTCTTGAACTTTTCCTCTTTCCCCCAACAACTACTCCAAACCACACATTCAAGGAAATGTTTATTAAACATCTACTAGAATGCAGGGATGGCATTTATATAAATGACTACCAAACTTTTTTGTTAGTGACCCAGAGTAAGAAAAATATTTTACATCAGGACCTGGAATGTATATAAATACATCTATATCTTTCTCTCAAGGTAAAAAGAGAGATACTGAAATATACATGTAACTAGATTTATATAACATATGTTTCGCAAAACAATACTTAACCTTCTATGTGAATTCTGATATTTTCTATTCTAGTTAACTTTGTAAAAATCCTGACTTTACAACTGGCCCAAACTTTAATAACAAAACCATGGTTATAGCTCAATCCTGTGTCCCTTTCTTATAATTCTTTGCCTATCCCTGCAGGGTCTCTCATAATATAGTCAACAGATATTGGTGATTTGATTAGGTTCACAGATTACTGAGTATATGCTTATTCTACGCCAAACATCTGCTTGACCAATCAGACCCAGAGAAATGACATGACAAATCTCTAGCACATAGCTAATTGGTGGCTTTTTGATTTTTTGAGAGTGAAGCATGGGGAAGTAGAGTCAGAGAGTTAGGATTTGGAGAGGTGAGCCTCTGTTCAAATCCTGACTTTAACATTCTTGGTATGTAGTCAAGAGCAGGGCCCTCATTCAACCAATTCCTCATTGCCTTTACCTGTAGAATGGGGAATTTCACAGGTAAAGAGAGCCCATGTGAAACTGTCTAACCATAAGAGGCTCAAAGAGAATGAACACAATTTGCTCAAAGACTGCATAATAAAGAGCTTTGCCAATTTTAAAGCCCTACACAAATGCTAGTTAATACGATGCCTTTCATTTATGCCCTACTCTCTGTCCAAACCCTTTGTTCCTAATCCCTTGCCACCTGCCTCACTCTCCCATTCTGTTCCCTGATGACCTGCTGAGTTCCATATCATATTACATCCTGACCTCATCTCCAACCACTCTACCCTTAGCTCTTTTCTTTCCCATCACACTGGCTCCTTGTTTTCAAACATGGCCAGGTATGTTTCTGTCTCAGGGCCTTTGCACTGCCAGTTCTCTGCCTGAAGCCTTTTCTCACATACAGCTTGTTCCCTAACTTTCTTCAATTCTTGGATCAAATGTCACTTTCTCACTGATGCCTTCCCTCATTACCCTATTTAAAATTGCAGACCTCCCCCGCAAATGGCATTCTCAATCTCTCATCCCCTACTCTATTCCCCCCCCCACCCCGTAACACCATCTAATATACAACATAATTGACTGACTTATTATCTGTTTTTTGTCCTTTCCCCCCAAATGTAGATTGTACAAAGGCAGGATTTTTTTTTTTTCTATTTTGTTCATTGCTTTATCTCCAGCACTTGAAAGGGAGTAAGTGACATGCTAGGTATTCGTGCTAAATATTGCTTGATACATATTGTCGAATGAGTGGTGAATGCCATGCTCTCCATTCTGACAGTACAGAATTCCTTATACAGTTGAGCTCTAATTAGGTGGCAAAGAATAAAGGTCAAGCTGGTATTTACACTAAAGCAGGAAAAAGTCCTCACCAGAAGGAAAGCAATAAGAATGCTCCCTCTTTCAATAATGTCTAAATTTGGAACAACGTGATTTTTTTCCTAGTCAGTTTGGTAGTGAACCACAGCTCTGTCTGATTAGGGTCGACTTCAAAGGTCTCTGACCCATCCCACAACCTTCCCTGCCAATCACTTCTCAACTTGCCTGCAAAGTGTATCTTCCTCTGGTAGAAAGATAATATGTACATTTCAAACATATTTCCTTTTGAAAATGACTCCGTATCTCTTTTGAGATTGGAAGAGATAGATTTTAGAAGTGACCCATACTTTGTGTTTGTCCGGTGCCTTTCTTTCAAAGCTTTTTCTAAATTCTTCACAAATATTCCTCCTCAGACTCTCCTAGCTCAATTCTTACAGACACATGAGAAGCTGTTTTCCTAGAAATCTGAACCAGGTTATTGAAAGTCATCAGCTGCTAGAAAGTATGTAGCAAGGAGATCACTGAGCCTTAAGGACTGAGCGCTACTTTAATCCTGGAAAACCTGGCCTGTAGATCAAGCTCTGATGAACAGACTGAAGTGCACTGAGTTAAAAAACGGGACTAGGATCCAGGGACTTGGCCAACGGTGAGCAGCAGCGCTGTACCCAGAACCCTGCCTGGAGACAGGAACTTAGGAGAAAGGTAGGGCTGGACTCACCCATGCAAGCTCCAGTTTCCTCGTTTATTAGAGAAGGGACATGATTGCACCAATGCTCAAGTCTCTTATAGCATCAACAGTCCTGCTATTTCCAATCAGCTGATGGTCCATTTTCCACTTAGATATCCTAAGCTTCTTGAAGCTTAACTGGTCCAAAAAAGGTAATCATCTTACCACCAAAAGCAATTATGCCTTCTCCAGACTTCCCAGTCTTTGAACCCAATTTCAAACCCTGGAGTGACTTTTGACTCAACCCTTTCCTCTAAACTAGTGTTTCTCAAACTGAAATGTGCATGTAAATCACCTGGGCATCTTAAAATGCAGGCTCTGATTCAGTGAGTCTAGGGTGAAGCTGAGATTCTACATGTCTGACAGGTTCCCAAGGGAGGAGATGCTATTGGTCCTTAGGACAGTGCTTAGGGCAGCAATGCCCAAAACCAGCCCATTTCAGCCCCACTCCCGCTCCACCACATCCAATCCATTGCCAACTTTTATTTTTCCTACGAGGCAAATCCCTATGCATTTTTTCTTCTTCGTTCTCACTATGCAACCCCTGCCCACCTCCTTACCACTTCCTGCCCCACTCAGGTTTTATGCCTTGAAACTTTTAGAACCAACCTGTGGGGATCTATACATTAATGGGTTATAAAATCAACCTGTTGGGTAGCTAGCATTTAAACATATAGAATATGAATAGAATAGAACAGAATAGGATGGGACAGAATGGAACGGAATATAATAGAGAATTCTACAGTGTATCACACATAATAAAGTTATTGTTATTTTGGTTAGATGTAAAAATATTTGTAACTTTTGGCCGTGTTACAAAATATATTTCTTACTATGGGTAAAGGTTAAAAAAAAAAAAAAGCTTGAAGACCAAGGTCCTACAGAGACCTCTAGGCCAATGCAGCAAGCATGCAATAACAGGCCCATCTTTCTAAACCTCTGCTGTACCGGTCTAGCCCCGTCTTCAAAAATCTTTAGTGTTGCTTCATTGTCCAAACCGAGTTCAGATATATTAGCCTGGATTTTGAGGCCCTCCACGCCCTGACCTCACGTGGCTTTCAAGCCTGATTTCCTACTCCTCTCTGCCAGGAACCAACTCTCCCATGGCTGCCCAGACTGCCCTTCCCTCTGCATCTCTCACTGACGTCACATCCATCCGTCAAACCTGCTTTGAGTCATATTTCCCCCACAGTGCCTTCAGTCCTTTCACACCTGGACTATAGATTCCGTTGACAGTTGGGGCCATTATTTGTATAATTATTGCTTGGTGAGCTTGCTTACCTTATTCGGCTTCTCTGTGCCTCATTTTAAAAATAGGAGACGATCTACATCCTAGGGTCATTCATTATGAAGATTAAATGAATTAACACATGTAAAGCATTTGCTAGAGTGCCTGTCATAGAATAAGTGCTCAATAAATGTTAAACGTTATTATCATTATTCCATCGGCATTGTGCCTATCACATCCCTTGTTCCCAGTAGACCCAAAATAGATGTCCGTAAGTGAATAAATTAGCCCATGTTATAATGATTTCTCTAAAAGTTTCTATTTCTGTTGTGAAGCTCTCTGCTTCCTTCAATTCATCTGCTTCTGGGAACTGCATCCTTACTGGGGCCATTTAAAGATTTAGTGGGAGGGGTCACAATTAGCATGCAGAATGTTAGCAGCAACTTTTGCAAAACCCAAGTAATGTCCTTGGAACTGTCCCCACAGAGCAAGTCCACAGCCTGTCAAGAAGAGCTGAGGGTGGAGAGGGCAGGGCTGGGCCTCCAGCTGCACTCCCACCCTCCCCAGGCATGGCCTCCTTTCCGCCCTTCCTCACAACCTGACCGCCCCTCTCTACCCAACTCTTCACCTCTCAGACCCTCCCACATTTCCTTTTCCCACTTGACTTCTCTTCCCTCAGATCTCTTCCTTTTTTAAAAAATCTTTTGGCTGCGTGGCACAGCATGTGGGATCTTAGTTCCCCGACCAGGGATCAAACCCATGCCCCCTGCACTGGAAGCGCAGAGCCTTAACCACTGGACCACCAGACAAGTCCCAAATCTCTTCCTTTTTCATTCTATTCCCCTTCCCTGTCTAAAAATAAATTTTTTTTAAACAATGGAAAGAAGAAAAAGGAAAGCCTGTGACTCTTGGGGGAATACCCGCACTCCACCTCCCACGCACGGCCGGGCACCAGGAAAGATGGGTGTGCTTGGCTCCTGAGCCGCAGTCCTCAGGGTGGATTTAACAAGTTACTGAACGGCATGCATACACCAGCTTCCCCCATGAAAGATCTTTTTCAAAGTTTTGTGTAAACAAAGCAAAATTGAAGCTGGCAGCTACAACAGAAATAACAGGCAACTGCAATTCGGCAGGATTTTTCAACTTTTGAAAGGAAAGAAACAGTTTGTGCCAAAGTAGTTAAGGCAGCCTGGACTCTAAGCATCTGATAATGTCAGCTATCTACTTGGACTTCAACCAGCAGAGACATCTCCTTTGCTTTTTATCTCGTTTGCTTTAGTGTTTCTCTCACACAGAGGAGTGACGTGTCAATTGAGCGCTTTGCCTCTGAAAGCAGACTAGCCCCAGGCTTAGCATCAGTGCTACAGTTGCTGTTAATAATTCTCCTGTTTTGTTGTACTGTTTATGCTGGCTCAACCTCCATAGGGTCCCTTGGAAACTTTCCTCTTGCAGAATCAAGGCAACCTCTTTCAATTGCAGATGGTTCTGTTTTTATCCATGGGAGTTTTATGGTATGGCGATGCCAAAGTCTGGAACGTCAGGCTTAGCTACACGAGTTTTGTGTGAGTGTACATGTGCGTGCTTTTTTCCCCTCGCTCTCAGATTCTCTAAATCCAATATTCAAAATAGAATATGCCAGGAAAATGAAAAGCTAGGTCTCAAAACAATAAATATGCCAGACCTGGAGCTACAAAAAGCAACATCCCACAAAACCATATTGGTTAAAGCTCCGATTTTTTTCCCCTCTTGATACTATACATACAGTCATGTTTATTTCTCTGTCAAAACCCTAAATTGTAACTCTTTTTAAACCTGTCCTCATTCTATATCTTACTTCAGGCACATCTCTTCCTGGTTTTCTCTCCCAACCTCAAAACATTCCTTGACCAGGAACAAATGATTTATGGGCTGGGAATAAGCAATTTCCAGACACTGATTACATAGGTCTCCATCAGACCCGGTGCCGAAGCGAAGATGAGCCCAGAATTTTTTTCTCCTTATCTATTGCTCAGTTCTGGTGACACCATTCCCTCCTTTGTGGAACTATTTTCATTCTGCATTTGGGGGCTTTTTCTTCAACGGAGACTATGAAGAACTCTCTTTTGAAAAGCTGGACACCACTGCCCCCAGAACAATAAATGCCCCATCATGCATTCATTCTAATGATAATCTTTGTTATTTGAGAGACAGGGATCACCGGCAGGCTGAGGCCGCAGAATCTCAAAAAAAGCAAAGAGTAAAAGATATACCGCTGCCGGGAGGTTTGCGGGTGGGTGCGGTTCTGTGACACGTTTCCTTTTCAGTTCCTCCCATTTGTAAATTTAGCAATTTGGAAAAAGATGAACAATAGACAATTAACCAAAATAAAACAGACGGCAAGGGTTTTAAAGCCAAGCTTTCATTGCAGTGACATCTTCACAGTAGCAAAGGTTATAATTGTGATGGCAACGGCAACATAGAAAATCAAAAGAATGAGCTTGTGTGAATCATGTCTCTGTGACACTGATGGCTTCTTTTCCTCATTGTCATCACGGATGAGGAGGTGATCAGAGCCATAAATCCATTTAGCCATTTGCTATTCCTTCTGGTTTATGATAAAGTCGTCAAACCGTGAAGCAAACTGAACTCTTTCCAGAGGTACCTTCTCTCACAGGATGTTGTTTTTCCATTTTCCTTTCACAGGCCATCATGACTGGTATACTCCTACTGTTGGCTCACAAAGAGTGGACCGAGAGACACCTGGTAAATGTATAGACATCGAGTAGGTTGGCAGAGAAAGTTTGAAGGTCAAATCTCTACTAGTTCAGGATGGAACACAGAGAATGATTTCTGATTATAATTGAATCCTATCTAATAGATGCCTTACTATGATGGATTTCAGTCATAAACGTTGTTTTAAATGCATAAGTTTTATCTGATACCTGCTCCAAACATTTTCTACCAGTTCCCGTGATTATTGTATTTAAGTAGTGTAGTTTGGGGAGGACAGAATCCGTGTTAGTCTTCCTGAATTTCATTCTGAAAAAGTGGATCTATAGGATCCTCTGTTTTTAATCATGTATTTTCAAGTCTCAATTTGGTATCTCCTTCCAATCTCCCTGTTACCTCTTCCCCTAAAAAAGGATGAAAAGGGGCTTCCCTGGTGGCATAGTGGTTGAGAGTCCGCCTGCCGATGCAGGGGACACGGGTTCGTGCCCCGGTCCGGGAGGATCCCGCATGCCGTGGAGCGGCTGGGCCCGTGAGCCATGGCCGCTGAGCCTGCGCGTCCGGAGCCTGTGCTCCGCAACGGGAGAGGCCACAACGGTGAGAGGCCCGTGTACCGCAAAAAAAAAAAAAAAAAAAGAATGAAAAGTCTGTGATATCTTGCATTTCAACAGTGTAGAGCCAAGTAAATCCCAAGGTACAGAAAGACTACCTTGATTCGATTATAGCTCCTCTTCCCGTGGCTACAGCAGGGCTGCTCGAACTTTAATATATGTGTGAATCACCCGGGGATCTGGTTAAAATGAAGATTTTGATTCAGTAGATCTGAGTGAAGCCTGAGATTCTACATCTCTAATAAGTTCCCAGGGGATATTTAGTGCTCCTGGACCATAGACCACACTCTGAATAACAAGGTCCTAGGGTAAGGCAGGGGTTCTGTTCACTCATCTTTGTCTTCCCACCCGGACTGGTTCTCAACACATGATAGGAGGTAAGTCAATAAATGTGTTGAGTGGAATTGATTTCATTTTTGCTCCAGCGGGTTGATATGTTATTCTCCCATAGTGAAAGTTCAAGAGGAAGGCAAAAGGGCCTAAAGAGACGGTTGTAACCCACTTCTCCTTCATTTCCCAGTAGGAAAGATGAATAGCCAGCATCTCTTTCTTTCCACATATTGCTGAGAAGCTTCTGAAAAATCTAGTTCCCCAAGTAACAATTTGTTTCTGCTTTATTTTCAGTGGGAAGCTAGTTTCACCTTTGTGGTTCTGAGCATCCTGGGATGTCCACTTCATTTTACTGTAGCCTTGGCATCTGCTCTCCTTGGCCCGTATTGCCTCTACTCATTTTGGGGGATTGCAGGGACCAATTACCTTGGTTATGCAGTTGCCTTTCCTTTTCCATATGCAAAATTCCCATCAGTTTGTGTAGACCCACCACACTATGAAGAGTACCACCTGACACTTCAAGCCTTAGACCTGTGCCTGAGCTTTGCCATGCTCTGTGTGTCCCTGACAGCGTTCATCACACTTTCTGCAAGACTTCTCCGGAATGGACATATAAATGTAAGTTTCCAGAAAGGGGGAGCCAGTTCCTGTTCCATCCTAAATGCTAAAATGGAAAGTTTGGTACATTGATACTTAATCTGTCTCTCTTTTTTACCCCTGTATCTTGTATAACCAAAATTCTCCCACTCTTTCTACTTCGACTCCAGCTAAGAGGCTGATATATAATACATCAACATCAGATTTAGCTTTCTGACATTTTCCGAAAAGGCTGATAATAATTTTAATATGATAATAATAGAATTATGAACTGAATATTTAGTATGTGTCAGTGTACTTCCCATTTCACAGATAGTAAACAGAGGCTAAAGAGTTTGTATAACTTGCCCAAGGTCACACAGCTTAATGACTAGTAGGACCAGATTCAGAACCCAGAGCTATTTCTCTTCATCAGGCCAGATTTGTCCTGGGCTCCCTCATCCCCCTCCTTGCATCCTCTGCTCCTCTGCCAGACCATTAAGATGCAAGGCTCTGGCCTCCAGGAGGGTTAGAGCGGGGTCACTGGGAAAACAGCACAAGTGATTTCTGATTCCAAATTCCTACGGTTGATACTGGGTCCCTCCTCTGTGGGTTGAACAACCTCCCTCTGAAAAGAGGTATTTCTCACTGCAAACTCTTATACTGGCTTTATGATTCAAGTTAGGATTATATCAGGGTCAAGTGAATTTAGGTTATGTTAGCCAATTTTTTTCCAGTTTCATCCTATCAGCACCAACCAGTAAAGCTGGAAGACAGGAATTTGGCACTCCCAATGCTTTTTGTGGTCAGTCTTGTCCTCTTCAACTTCTTCATAAATCTGCAAAGGAAATCCTGTACATTCTTAGGAACGGAGTTGATTTTACAAGGAACTTGCCGAGAAACAAGGCAAGCAGACCAAAATCACTGCCCCCGCTGTGCTGCCAGGACATGTAGAAATTTAGTATTTGAGAATTCTCCCTTGTGGCAGATGTCCTGACTTTCTAGACTATTTACTAAGGAACATATGCATAGGAGAACCACACATTAAAAGTTGACAGTCATAACCCCTTAGCATGCATAGCTAATCAGACATCTGGCTGTCATTTTAAGCATGACCCTCACAACATTGAGGTTTAACGTAGGGTGGAGAATAGGGAGAAAAGAATGAAAAAAATATACGTCGAGCTTTGTAAGCCAACAGCGCCTTACCGTGGAAACCCAACAGTGAGACCACCTAAAGTGCCTGGAGAGAGAGAAAATTAATTGAAAACAGAGCAAAGTTCTGTGACTTCAGGGTTTTGCCTTTGCCCATCTTGCTCAGAACAGTTTCTTGCTGTGTGGTTTCTGAGCTACGTATGGGACCCAATGCAACTACAACACGTTCCTCAAAGGGAATCAATGACATCAGAAGCGCCCAGGGTTTTTGTGAAACTAGATTTCTGCATCCCTTCCAGGTCCATTCCCACTATGTCAGAAATTCTGGCGTTGGAGGCAGGAAACATGCGGTTTTAACACACGCCCCCAAGAGATCCTGATGAAAATTCTCTTCCTAGCACACAATGCACTAAGTATCAATTCAGGACAGAATCTCAGTTTTCCCATTTGCATAAAATGCAGCACTAGTTTGGGTGAGAGTTCTAGATAAATTTAATAAGCATGTCTTTGGTGAACATTCTTGGATGACTTGACACCACTGAATCCATAGGGGTGGCAGATCACGTTTCGTTAGCGAGGATGAATGGCTGACTTAATGGGATATGATGTCCTGTATTAATAAATATACCACTGTTGCCCCAAGACCAAAAGGAGCTCATGAAGCCTGAACAAACCTTTGTTACCATGCAGAAATCTCAGCTACGTTAGGCACAATTTCTAGCAGTGAGATAAATGCATTGTTTATCAAAATTCTAGAAAACACATAACTTTGTTAGAAAGAAAGGTGGATCGTTCGCTGGGATACAGAATTCTACATAGTGATTCTACTTTTAATGAACCTCTGTGTAGTTATGTTGTTAGATTCCCTACAGTGCTGAAAGAGATAAGTAATATTTTTAAATTTTTATTTAAAACTATTAATAAACGCTGTGAAATATGCTGCTGATTCACACTTTTTTCATATAAACAGAACACTGAAAATGTTTTTAAAACCTGCCCACTTTTAAGTGTCTGCCTGAAAAGTAAAATTCTTTTATGTAAATATAGTACATAGCAGGAAACTCAAGAGCTATGAAAATTTGTAAAAAAGAAAAAAGCGATGGCTTGAAGGAGGATTTGGGGAAAATTGTGGTTGTACTGTAAAACGAAATCAATTTTTTCAGATCTATATGTCACAGTCAATATTATGATGAAAAATATTCCCTCGTAAGGGTTTGTTTGTGCAAGTTGAAAAACATGTTTTCAAAAATGGATCAAGCGCCCCTCTAGGAATCACCACATTCATTATTTCTTCCTTCCTGTGCCTTTTCAGTTTAGTAGAATTGAAGTCGTCTTGTGTCCCAGTCAGCTCAAGCTGCTATTAAAAAATGCCGTAGACTGGGTGGCTCGACCAACACACATTTATTTCTCACAGTTCCAGAGACGGGAAGTCCAAGATCAAAGTGCCACCATGGTTGGTTTTTGGTGAGGCCTGTCTTCCTGGCTTGTGGATGGCGGCCTGCTCACTGTGTGCTCTCAAGGCCTTTCCTGGGCTTGCTCCTAGAGAGAGGAGCAATCTCTCTGGCCCCTATATTTTACAGACACTAATCTCATCATGGGGACCCCACACTTATGACCTCATCTAAACTTAATTACCTCCCAAATGACTTACTTCCAAATACCATCACAGTGGGGATTGGGATTTCAACATATGGATTTAGGAGGGGACATAAACAGTTGATTGCATCTTACTGAAGCTAACACAGTGACAGTGTATGAGCATGCAGTCAACTGGTACCCAACTAAAACCAGAGGTCTAATGCTTGAAAGAGGCATGAAGGGTTTGATGGTTTTGACAAACACTCACAAAAGCATGGTGTGAGTGCTACAGACTGAATGTTTGTGTCACCCCCAAAATCTACATTGAAGCACTAACCCCCACTGTGATGGTGGTAATTAGATTTGGATGAGGTCATGAGGGCAGAGCCCCCATGATGGGGTTAGTGCCCTTATAAGAAAATGAAGAGACCAGCGTGCTCTGTCTCTCTCCACCGTGATAGTATACAGCAAGAAGGGGACCGTTTACAAACTAGGAAGTGGGCTTCCACCAGACACTGAATCTTCTGACACCTTGATCTTGGACTTCCAGCCTCCAGAACCGTGAGAAATGTCTGTTGTTTGAGCCATCCAGTCTATGGTAGTGTGCTGTAGCAGCCCAGGCTGACTAAGACAGTGAGTCCTTCCAAATTTCAAGGGCCTCGTGGGAAGGGGTGGAGCTGGGAGAGGACTAAGAGACCCCTGTTTGTGTGGTTCCATGCAACACACTGAAGTGACCCTGTGGGCTTAGGACTCAGTGCAGAAGGCAAATGAGCACCACACAGAATTAAGTTGAAAAACTAAAATGCATAACAACCGTAGCTGAAATTGTCTACATTCTTGGTCCAGTAAGTAATAAAGTGATGAGAAAGGAAAGAATTGGGACGCCAGACGCGCTGCAGCTGTCCCCTGCAGCTACTCTGCCCCTCCTCCATGGAATGGAATGGCTTCGTTTGTTTTCCTTTCATTATTCATTGTTATGTTTGGGGTTGGTTTTTTTTTAATGAAAGGGGGAAAGAAAATATTTTCTCCTTCTCATGTGATACAATGGTTTTGTTTTTTTTTTTCAATGAACTGAGAAATATTTGCCATAAAAGATGTAGGTAAACCCTCTAAATGTGGTTTAAAAGATGGGGACAGATTATTTATCAGTGGAGGACAAACAAAAGGCAAATTAACAGCAATATACTGGTTCCAAATCTTTCAGCAGACGTACTCTGCATCATTAGCAATAGAAATGTGTTTTGAAAGAAATTCTTCCATGACTCTTATCCTAAAATTCTGAGGTCCCACATTGGGCTATATAGCAAGGTGTTTCTGGTGCTTCTGGGAAATAACCCCCTCGGGTAGATCCAGTAAAACTCAAGCAGTACCGTGCAACTGTAAGAATCCACTGTATTTCTTCCTCACAAATTCTATTATGTGGTCACCTCAAAGTGGTCAGTCGAAAAATCAGAATCTAGAAAAATAATTGCAATTCAGGGCATTACTATTCCTTCTATCTCATAATTTTCTCTGGAATAATAATAATGGTGACATAAAACTGGGTGATAGGGCTTCCCTGGTGGCGCAGTGGTTGAGAGTCTGCCTGCCGCTGCAGCGGACGCGGGTTCGTGCCCGGGTCCGGGAAGATCTCACATGCCGCGGAGCGGCTGGGCCCGTGAACCATGGCCGCTGAGCCTGCGCGTCTGGAGCCTGTGCTCCGCAACGGGAGAGGCTGCAACAGTGAGAGGCCCGCGTACCGCAAAAAAAAAAAAAAAGAAAAAAAAGAAAAAAGACAAATATGAGATCACTTATATGTGGGATCTAAACAATAATACAAATGAATCTATACGCGAAACAGAAACAGATTCACATACATAGAAAACAAACTTATGGTTACCTAAGAGGAAAGGTGAGGGAGGGGTAAATTAGGAGTATGGGATTAATAGATACAAACTACTACACGTAAAATAGATAAGCAACAAGGATTTACTGTCTAACACAGGGAACAATATTGCATACCTTGTAATAATCTATAATGGAAAATAATCTGAAAAAATATATATACATATAACTGAATCACTTTTCTGTACACCTAAAACTAACACAATATTGTAAGTCAAGTACACTTAAATTTAAAAAATTTAAAAAAAAAAACAAAAAACTTAGCATTATATAATTGATTAAGTAAGAAGCTTATGACTCCACTTTATTTTATTTGCAAAAAGATGGTTCTTAAATTTTATTTATTCTCTTATATCATATGATTAACTTAGAGTCCTGGATGAAACAGAAAGCTCCTTGTTAAAGCAATAGAATTACTAGGTTCTGGACAGTAATTAGTACCTATTGGACAAGAGGAGTATCTTCTGTTCACCAGAAATGACTTCTCTCTTGTCACATATCAAGAATTATGAACCTAAAGCCCTAAATATAATATTCATTATTTATCCTTGCTCCTCAACATTTATTGAGCGTGTACTATGAGCCAGATATCATGCTAAAGTACAGAAAAATGAGCAAAACATATTCTGGTGCTCCATTGACTTATAAGGACTGAGGGGAAATGAGACTTGGGCCAGGAGGATCAAGAGCCCAGATGAGGAATAACAAGACCTGAGTTAGGTAGTGATAGTGGGCATGAGAAGAGGTGGTACATTTGAGAGATATTTAGGAAGTAGAATCAATGGACTTCATAACAAGTAGCATGTGGGACAAAGGAGGAGTCCAGGAAGATGCAAAGGGGTTCTGGACCATGAGAGACAAGACAAAGTGATTGGATTTAATGTGTGAGTCCCACTCTTGTCACTTAAGGTAAATATTCAGTTTCACATCTCATCATTAAAAAAAAAATTATCGTAAGAACTTAATAGAAGAAATCAGAGGACTTCTACCTGGGATTCTAGCCAATGAAGTACTAAAATTTGCCATTGGACACTCCATCAAGTTGTTTGCATACCAAAAATCAATTATGCCTTGCTTTGAGTTTATAATAAGCCTAGTGCAGAAGGGCATGGGCTATAAGACAGTTTCAATCTAGGCTGAATTAATTTAACAATGTATCTCTTCTTTTCTTCTACTGAATCTCCCATGGCAAAGATTGGTCGTGAATGACCTATAGATAGCCAAGCTCAATGGTCTCTTTTCAATCCACATCTTCTTTGACTGCTTTCTTCATGAAATTATCTCCCTTGACTTCCACGCACCATTCTCTTTGGTTCTCTTCCTTCTCCATGGCTTCTCCTCCTCAGTCTCCTCCGAAAGGTCCTCTGCTCTGCTCACCACTTAAAGACTGGTACCCTCACTTACCACTTTGGGGCTGGTGCCTCACACATCCACATCTGTAGCCCAGTCCCTTCTCCTGCTCTAATGAGCTCTACGTCTGACTGTTTTCTAGACACTCTTTTGGTGTCCCTCAGATACGTCAAACTCCAGGTGTTCATCGTGGAGTGCATCATCTCTTTGCCCTCAATACCTGCTCCTCTTCCTGTATCTGCAGCTCAGCTGCCAACACTCATGATACTCAGGACGAGCCTGAGACCTGGAGTCATCCTTGACTCCTTACACCTGAGTCCATCACCGTATCCTGACAACCGTACCTCTCAAGTATTTCTCTAATGTGTCCTCCATTCTCTGTACCAACGGTGACAACCCTGGTTTGGCTCCCATATTCTCTCACTCAGACTGCTTTGCTTCCAGTCTGTCTTTCTTAAAAAGTATCCTCCACACAGGCTCTAGAAGGAGCTTTCAGGTTCAAATTTGTACTTATCATTCCCCTGCTTTAAATCCTTCTGCGGCTCTCCTTCACTCTCAGGATATAGCCAAGCTCCTTTGTTTGACATCATGTGTACTCAGCTCCTCTCTGAGCATGTGAGTTCCTCGAGGACAGGGACTGTCTAAGGTGAGCAAGAAAGGTGGGACTGCGAGTGTGAGAATCAAAAGAGGAAAAGAGAAGCAGGTTGCGATACTAGATGTCATTTTTATGTCTTCCTAGCCATAGCTAAAATCTTACCTAAACCTACAGCAGGAATATTTTAAATTTAAAGACAGTTCACATGTCATGGGGAAATTTACTATGGTCATGGAATCCAAAAAGAATCTCCAGAAAGGGATACATAGAAAAAGTAGATTTGAATTTCCATACCAAGGAGCAGTGGTTTAATGAAGAATTGCTTTCAGCATTATAAAACATAGAGAAGCTGATATGGTACTTTTGAAATCAGACAGTTTGAGGGATAATTGCTTCTTCTGTCGCTTACTATCTGAGTAGCCTTGAGCAAATGAATACTGAATCTCTCCGAGCCTAAGGTCCTTGTTGGTAAAATGGAGATAACACCTACCTCACATGTTGCAAAATGAAATGATATAATTACTATTAAGAGCCTTTACACTGAGCATGGTACCTGATAGGCCTCAAGAAATGTTTGCTATCTTCCCCTCACTGCTAATCAAATTTAAATTCTTGACTCAGTCAAAGATTTCAGAAAGTGCCCTTTAGCCTTCTGTAAGTTTTGAAAAACCCCAAACCAGTCCAAACCAGACAAAACAAACAGCAAACCACCAAAAGAGATAGTCAACAGAGACTCCCTACTCTTTAGGCAGCCCCTGTCCACAAAAGTAATGGTTCTTCTGGACCGTTTCATGCTTATGCCAGATATTTTATTACACATATATTTCTTTTTCTATATCTCTCTGCCATCCCCCTCCACCAGTATCACCAATTTTGTTCTCTCTGGTGATTCCTCTTAAATCCTTAAGAGGTACCATGATGCTGTTACTTGAGTCATTCTTCATTGGGCTCCTGTGACATAAAAAAGGCTAAATTAAATGTCAGAAATGACACTCTATTTTCTTTGATAAATTGTAGAAATAAACACTATTGTATTTTTTTCCTTCCTAGGGTCAAAAGAATGGACAGTAAGTTTGAAGCAATGTTCCTCTTAAATGTGTCATCTCTGTGACCATTATTTTGAAATATTTCTAAAATAATTTTGATCTTTAAACATTTTTCCTCTATGTTCTTATAAAATAAAAAATTGAAGTAAAAAAAAATTGAAGTAGTTGTACACTTTAGCCCTTTTTGATGGTTAACCTTGTTTTTTCTGATTTACATGCTATGATACAAAAATTGAAATTATGTCATTGTTGTCATAGAATTTAAAAATCTGAAATATAAATTGGAAGTGAATGAATGTTTCCTTTAAATTCCTCTTGTTTCCTGTGTGATGTTTCATTGAACTGTAACTTCATATTACCCAAATTAAGGAAACGCTTTCACACGCTTTCTTCATTGCCGTTACCAAAGTGACTCTAAATCTTCAAAACACAATTAAAACTTTGAATTGTGGGGATAATGAGAAGGCTCTCCTGCAGGGGGACTGTGGTCCTCCCTCCTGACCTCTCTATAGCTTGTCTTTGGCACTTAAGACAAACTACTTAATTAATTGGAAGAGACCTTATTAGAGGCACTTTAGGCTAATTTTTCATCAAATGTCCCAAGATTCACATGCCCCTGACAGCTCAGCCATTCCTAAGTGGCAACTCCAGTCAGCTGCTGAGTGGTTCTAAATGTAAAATGTCTTTCTCGTCTTGGCTAGAGACCTGCTTCTTATAACCACTGTGTCTTGGTCCTGCATCTGTAGTCCCTGAGAGCACAGTACAGTGGTTCTCAAATGTGGTTCCAAGGTCAGAAGCATCAGCATCATCTGGGAACTTGTAAGAACTCGACACTCTGGGGTTGGGCCCACCAATCTGCTTTCGGAAGCCCTCCTCCAGGTGAGGGCTAAAGTTTGAGACGCACTGGTGTAGTGTAGCACAAAGTAGGTGCAACTTTGGAATGAAAAATACCTGGATTCAGACTCGCTGGTGTAGTGTAGCAGAAAGTGGGTGCAATTTTGGAATGAAAGATACCTGGATTCAGAACCTGGCCCTCTGTCATTTTAGGCAATAGCCTCCGTTTCCTCTCTGATCAAATGGAGCTGATGGGCATAGCTAATTCCCAGACTTGCTGAGAGAATTCACTGATACTCTATGGGTCAAGCACACAGCAGAAAGTCTAACACACCCTTAGCGCTCAAAGTTACTGTCTAGTGATATTGGCTCATTCAACACATTTATTGGATGCCTTTGATATGAGTCTATATAAAGCCCTTTCTTTTGAAAATGGAGAAGTACAGAAAATTTTAGACATGACAGCTTAGACATAATAGTATTTAATACCTTCATTTTACAAGTGGAAAATATAACATTCAGAGAGGCGAAGTGACATGTTTAAGGACGCACAGCTCAATTGCTGGTGTATGGAAGCCCTTTAGGTGCCTCCCAGCGCTCAGCTCTTCAATCAACACGTGTTTATCTGTCACTTAATACAGCAATAAGGTATGTATTCCTGGGCCTGGTGATTACACAGGTAGGGACTTCAAGTTTATCAGTATACTGTCTGAATTAATTTTAATATTAATTGAGCATTCCCAGCTAGAATTGGGCACCATGGTTACTTATTTACTTACATTTTGCTTTCTTATTTATATCTTATTCTGTTCCAAAAGGATTTAAGGTGACTCTTGGGCATTTTATCAATGGTTGGAGTTCCAGCCACTACAGCACTAACTGTTGAACCAGTGAATTCCAATAGTTGCTTTTGCAAGAGGCTCTCAGCAAAATGTGCACAATTCTGAGGATCCCAAACGGATACATAAGAGAAGTAGACCAATACCAAGTGCTTTAGGTTAACTGGAATCCCTTGTATAAATTGTTAATCAGATATCAAGGAACATGTGTGGTTATGTCTTGGTCTCGCATGTACAAAGACACGGGCAGACATTTTGCTACGCCCTTGGCTGGTGAAACTAAATGGTTAATACTCACCATCACACGCCCAGAAAAAGTCCGATTTACCGACTGGAAGGAATAAGGCACTTTTACTTTATACAGCCTGTTCTCAGTTTTGTGGGGCTGTTGATATTACTGGGCTAATGACAGACGCCAAGGCGGCAAAATAGGCTGGGTTACTTATAATTCTTTGAATGTGGACACATCAGCTTGTGGGAAGGAAACTATTTAAAATGGGGCTTAGGGAAAGCAAAAAAAAAATCCCCTTTCCCCATATGAGATTCTTCCACAGTGTTGTCATGGAATCTTGAAAACCTCTATACAGAGGATCACTCTCGTTGGATATATGCAAATTTTCTGAGATCCAGCGGTTTCCTGCCAGGGAAAAACTTATAATAACAGAGCAAGAATGCAATCCGAGCCCTTGCTCTCTGAAACCCTGAAAGAACAGAGTCGTTCTTGACAGGGCAATTTCAACCCTTGACATTCCAGGAAATAGCTTAATAATGTCATTTAGTCTGGGGTTGTAACCAGTCCTAAGACATGGAGACACAAATGCAGTGTAAAATTTTAAATATCAGTTCGGGGACCATTACTCATTTTCACACAGAGCTTAACAGCAAAGACCACCACCACAAAGCAAAAACTAAGCAAGCCTTCCTAATTAAATTTAACATTGTCCCCACTAATTAAACACAATATAGGAAAGGTTTCTGCCAAGAAATTACAGACACATCCTGAAGACTATTTACTTTCCTGGGTCCTGGGCCCGTGCCATATCCAGGACGTGACCCCCAAACAAAACTGTGCTTTGATCATTAATATATATGCAGAAGTTACCCCCATCCTGGAGCCTCGGAGGCCTTAATGAGACACACTGGCCTTTACATTCAATGTGTTTCATTTTTTCTGGGTACGGTGCAGCTGAAAAAGGTTACAAGACTCAGGTTAAAAGTCAGGAAATGGATCAGGACCCCACGCTATGACATCATTTTCTTGCAATGCAATGAAGCAATGACATTTCCTGCAGGAAAACTGATTAGAGCTGACAAGCTGCCTTAGTTAACTGCAGTGTTTGCCATGGAAGGTGTCAGGCCTGCCTCGTTCCAGCTCCTGCCACCCTCCCTCCTGTTCCTTGGCTGGAGCTTCCCAGGGGTCAGTGAGACAGAGTGAAAGAGACCCAGGCCACTTCTATTTAATGACAGTCCTGATATATTTAAGATAAAGATGTGCTAAAACATTGTTACAAAACTTGTGGAATTTTTTAGTTATTAGAGCATTTAGTACTTTAGACAAAAAAAAAATATATATATATATATATATATAAAATTTTGCCACTTGCAGAGTGATTTCCAGATTATTTTTAAAACTGACATATAGGCAGAGCCACCAGGGGTGATTGTGCAGGTTGGCCAAAGGCAGAGTGGGATTCAAAGCTAGCTCACTCTCCGATTATTAAACCATGGTTGCTGGTTCAGGACTAGATCTGCCTTTTTCGGATTCACACAGACGTCTCACAGCCAGTGACAGATGGTCTTGCAATGGGACAGAGTTTGAAGGTGAATGATGAACCAGTCTTCTCCTTTCAATCCTGGGTGTCTCTGTAACTGTAGGCATAAGATCTTGGGGCGTATCTCTAGAAGTGTGAATTCGAGGACCTGCCTAACTGTGAGTTCTGGGCCAAATCTGCCTCCTGGCTGGGTCACCTCAGCAATAGGGAGTCCTTTGGGGATTTATGAACAGGTGCTTCCAATATGCCAACACAGGGGGTGTGAGGCACCTAGCTTGGCGAGTACGAGCTCTGGGCTAGGTTTCAGCCTGGCCAGGTGCTCTCGTGCGCAAATCGCATAACTATAGTGGCCCTACTCTTCCCCAGATGGTAGAACCTGCTCTGGACTCCACATGCAGACAGACCTGCTCCAGTCCTTCAGACCAATTTAGAGACACGACTGAGGCAAGAATTATTTAAGAGCTGGGGCCAACCCCCTGGGACGCCACATCAAATCGCCCTTGCTTGTCCATGTGTGGCCTTGTGACTTGGTTCAATAACTGGGTTTCTGCCTTGGACACGGGATCCAGTGGCTGAGTAGCTGGTGAGTACTGCCTGGGAACAAGTGTCTATTCCCTCGACTTATCGTTACCATGCCCCTTCTGGAAACCACAGGTGTGCTCGTAAACAGCGAAGGGAGGGCTCCAGCCTTATCATCTTCTGTCATTTTTCTTCTCTTTATCTTCCTTCTGGATCCTCCTGGGAGGTAGTGGAATCTACCAAGCAAAGACTGCAGATATGCCAGAAAAAAACAGCTTCCTGATGCTGCTTTTGTCCATTTCAAAACAGAATTTATACTAACTCACTTGTATGTCAGTGGAGGAGAGTGGTCAGGAGTGACTAGTTTCTACTACCAAAAAATCAAACACTTATCATCTCAGAAACGAAGAGTCCTAGAACCAGGATGGATTTCTACATTAGAAGCAATGTTTCTAGGTACTATGCTAGGTTTGCCAAACAGATTGAAGCTCTCTACAGCAGTTGAGTGGGTAGATGTCAGAGATGCTCTGAGACACAGTTTACACAGCATTTACATCTATAAATCATTACATAGTAACTGGATGGAACTTGTAGTGACAAATATGCTATCTCTGGAAAAATGTGCAAATATCTGAAGGGCTTATACATTTCCCCAGGATGAGTCAAAAGAAGCATAGTTGTCACACCTTTCTTTCATTATCCTGTGGGTGTTCTCTCAAATGTGTGGGTCTTCATAAATGAGTCACTGTTTCCAAGGTCTGTCAAAAGTATCAGTGGTCACAAGCCTAGGAAGCATACCAAGCCTAAAAAAAGGAAAGAACTTTCAATCATGGGCAATAATGTAAAATGTCTGAAATTACTGGGGTTTTATTACTCTGCCAAATTTGCAGTCTTATACTATCTAATCACTCCCTTTTGAGGACTCACTATTTCCTATAGTTAAACCTATGAGGAATAAAAAGGAATTTATTTTACATTTGGTGTGTTTGTATAGTCACCAGGTCTAGAGCCGGTACTTTTTGCCATTTGAGTAACCCTTCTGCTTGCTTGCCCATACATGTTGAAACTGTCATTTAACTTAAATACACAGATCAGACTTGTTTAAGACTCTACCCTTTCACCTTGCTCTAGGCAGGGAAAAAGATCAAAGCTTCCTGTGTTTTTTAAGGATGACCCCTTCTTTGTTCTGAACACGTCTCACATCTCCTATTTGTAGAAGCTTATGCACAGGCTGAATTGTTTTTCTTTTCTCTAAATCTACTTATCATAAACAAGACCCTCATTGCCCACTTGGCACCCTCAGAAAGGGAATTTACTCATCCGATAGGTTGTTTACCTAATAATGATGGCTTTTTAAATTCATGGTATTAAAACAGATATTTTTAGTACAAAGTGTTGTCAGAATTGATAAGTGAAAAAAGGTGTTTGTAATTAATATGCTATAATGATGAGACTGATGTAGAACAGTGAAAAAACTCACCTGTTATCAGTTCTGCCTTGAAATAACCAAATGATAAAGCTTTTACATATTTTATTTTTACTTTAATGTGACCCTAATTTATTTATTAATGCATTAGTTCTTTTCAGGTTGAAGTAAAATATAAATAAATGATGATGATATCATTTCACTTAGTTCATGAATTTATTATCGATTAAGAATATGCAGGGTACTGGCCAGAGGACAAGGTGCAAAGAATTGGAAAATGAAATCTCCTAGTCCACAAAACAGAGAGGATACAGAAAATAAACACCACAAAGAAGTTTTCATGGGTTCAATACTTACCAGGCCAAGGACTGAAAAGTAAATCATTTCATCTTTTGGGGTCTCCTAAGTTTTCTCATCTATAAGACCAAGGAGGCAAAATTAATTGTTGGGTCCATTGAGCCCCTAAATTCTGGGACTGAAAGAAATATGTGCCGGGGCTAAAAATGAATTTAAAGTTGCAAACCCTCACATGCTTTGTTTGGCAAATATCATAAAGAGGATAAGCTCAAAGGTGAATTATGACTGCAGATAGCGAGGTGGACACTATTATGGAGATAGTGAACAACACGAGGCAAAATATGGAGCTTGGCTGTACACAGGAGAAAATATCTAAGTGGAATGGACAGACTGAGTGGGAGGGAGCAGAGAGCTGTAAAGCAAAACTGGGCTGAGTGCACTGCAAGTCTCAGATCAATCAATCAACGAGGATTTTATTCTGCTCAGGTTACTTTATTTGTTAAGGGATTCTTAAGGGGGCGCCTGAGATAACATGGTCAAGGATTATAAGCCGTACTAAGTATAGTACTGTGAAAATACCCTAGCGTCCAGGTCCACAAGACTAGTGTAAGAAGGGCATCTGCAAGCAGAGAGGGCTTAGAAAGTATTTTAAGAATGCTCTGAGGTTCAGCTTCAAACAGTAGGTCCTGGCTGACGATTGTGAAGAACCAGCAGTTACAGGCAGCCAGGGGATGGTAACCAAAACGGAGTTACTCTCTCTTTTTTTTTTTTCTATTTTTATTTATTTATTATTATTATTTTCTTTTGCGGTACGCGGGCCTCTCCCTGCTGTGGCCTCTCCTGTTGCGGAGCACAGGCTGCCGACGCGCAGGCTCAGCGGCCATGGCTCACGGGCCCAGCCGCTCCGCGGCATGCGGGATCTTCCCGGACCGGGGCACGAACCCGCGTCCCCCGCATCGGTAGGTGGACTCTCAACCACTGCGCCACCAGGGAAGCCCTGGAGTTACTCTCTTTAAGCAGAGACTTTGGACGACCACCACGTGGGAGGAGAATTACCAAACTGTTGCCAAAAAAATCACTTTGGCTGCAAACCAAAGAAGGATTTTCACATTTCCTCAAGACATAAATGACACTTCGGTGTAGTAGAAAGATTTCTCACACGACATTTTTCCCAAGAGATAGGGAAGTGAGGAAAACTTAATGCTCTGGAGTGACTTATTCTTTTCCACGATAAGAACTAGGTGAAGCCCACTGCATTGCCATTTTGCCTTGATTGTCAGTCAACTGGAAACAAAATTTAGATTTAATTTCAGGACTTACACTTAAATATCTGACCCCCTATTTAAAAAATTTTAACTTCTCACTTGATCTTTTGCTCATAATTTTGCCAAATTCATTTCTTTCATTACATGCCACCTCATTCATTCACTCATTTATTTTAGATATTTATTAAGCATTTACTATGTGCTGGGCACATCAAGTTCTTTGGAGGCAGGTGGAATGTGGCTCTGGCCTGGCAGGCAGGAGACTCTGTCTCTGGCTTGTGTTGTGTTTAGGTCTTAGGGCTTGATGTTTATATATGGGTTACAGTTCAGGCATTTTCCAGATGAACAAGGGTTCAGGGGTATATAGCTGGTTTTCCTAATAACTCATCCCATCTCCATCTCGGTTAGAGTGGATTTTTCCCTTGAGGGTCTTTGATCCTACAGCCGCAGACATTCTGGCACCAGGGAGGCTTAAAGGTCAAGGCTCCGAGACACACAGAGGTCGATGAAATCAGGGGACATCTTAGCAACTGCTGAGAAGCCGTGGGGGTGAGCACTATGGCTTCCAGGATGGATGGATGATGTCATTTGTGGTATAAATAAGTGTGTGCTTCCTAAGCTCTGACTGGGATCCAACAGGTGTGTTCTGGAACAGTGCTGTTTGGATGAGACCATCGAGAAAAAGCAGTCAGTAAACTTTTTGCTTCCTTTAATCTGTGAAGTCCCCTTTTTTAACTCCTGACTCCCCAAAGTTGAGCATCGTGGGATACAAAGGCAAGAGTGTGAACTTGAACCTCAGTTGCTTCTCCCATAGAATAAAGGAGCTGGACCCACTAGTCTTCTAGCCCCTTCTAGCTCTAATCATCTGTCACTTTATGACCATCAATTCTACTTCCAGCTTTTTGGCTTCACAACTCCACACAGATAGTTATCATTTTCATCCTCTTCAAATACAATGAAAAACAATATGTGAGCAAGTACAGCGGCAACATGTGTATAATGGCAATACTGAAGGACAAGATTGAGACCTAGTTAAGGATTATTGAGTTATTATAGCAAAGACTTACTAGAAGTGGTTATAACTTTTCAGGATAGATTACTTCCTTCATAGCATATCCAAATCCATGGCAAACTGTGTTTACCCAGAGTTCTAATATCTATGTATATATACACCCATATTCGTACATTGCTTAGCAGAGTGATGTGTATATAATAAACATGAAAACTATCTGAATAACTTGTGAACTTAAGAAATGGTTTATAAACTCTTATATTTCATATCAGTGATTTGTATATAAAACAATATCTTAGAGTATAAAATACACAGATATAGAGAAGACACAACTCCTATCTCAAAGAATTTATAATTTAGTGTTAAGTGCTTAAAGATGTATTCAGGTTTGTGTGCAAAACATTTTAATAGATTCAGTGGTTTTTAAAATATGTACATATGGAAGCTCTAAGTTTATTTACAGTGAAATATCAATATTGGGTACCATCTACTATGCTAAATGCTGAATGTACAAAAAGGTAGCAAAAGTCCCTGCACATTGTATCCCTATAACCTGATCAAAATGACGCAGATTCGTTCATTCATTCTGCAATTATTGAATGCTTGCCTTGGGGAAAGTACTGTGATAGGCTTTTTCAAGGGCAGAGGCATGATTTCTTAATGGTTCCTGTCTTTAAGGATCTTAAAATTTAATGGAGTCAGAAAAGAGCTAATAAAGCAGAATGGAAAAGAAGTATTAGTAAAGAGCTATAGAGAACACTTAGAGGATAGAGTAACTATGCCCAGAGGTTAGGAAAGTCTTCATAATGGAGAAGGCCCTAGAGCAAGACATGGCAAGATGAATAGTAGTTTAATGGTGGAGACAAGGGGGGAAGTTCACCTCAGAAAGAGACCAGTGAGAACAAAAGCACAGAGGCATGAAAATTAATGCATGCTCTGGGAATAGCAAGTAGGCTGGTATGGCTGGAGCACAGGATACAAAAACAGCAGGGGGAGATGAGGCCAGGAAGTTAGGTTGGAGCCAGCACGTGGAGGGCCTCCAATGCCATATTAAATCTACTAATTCTATCCAGCTAATAGTAGGGAGCCAGGAGAGGTTCTGGGGACAAGAACAAATAAGACCTTGGGTACATATTCAATTTCAAACATGTAACTTCTGAAATAAACTACTGCTAAGAAGCAGTCAAGTAGGGTAGAAAGAAAGGATCTTCTGAGTTAGGAGACCAAGATTAAGGGGCAACATGGCAACAAGAGGAAGTCTTGTGTGATGAGGTATTTATACCCGTCACATAGCCAACTCCAACACATTCTTCAGATCTCAAAGTGAACATTCTTTCCTCAGGGGAGCCTTCCAGCACCTTGACTGTACCAGTCTCTCTGTTGTGGAACCACAGAGATCCTTGTATCTTACCTTTGCAGCACGTAGCAGAGTTTGTAATTATGTACTTAGCTGCATTCTATTAATGTGTGTGCCCCTCATTGGACTGTAAGCTCCATAAGGGCAGAAATCACCTTTCTGTTTTGCTCTTCAGTTTTACTGTAGGCTACCCAATATGTCTGACCCAGAGTAGGGACTAATATATGTGATGAATGAATTTTTAAAATATGGGAATGGAGAAGAATAATGAAAATAATGTTGGAGAAGAATAATGAATAATAATGAATATTATGAATATTATGAAAAATATTATGAAAAATAATATTTGGGACTGTATAAGTAGGTGTGGTGGTTTTAAAATATAGCTGCCATATTCTTTGACCTTGCTCTCATCAAAAGGTAGGATCTATATCCTTTGCTCTTAAATCTGGGCAGCCTTGTGATAATTAGGTTGCAGTGAAGATGAGGGTGTGTCATTTCCATGGCTAGTTGGAACTACGTGGTTCTCTTATTAAGCTCATTCTGGGAGAAGCCAGCTACCATGTAAGAAGTTTGAGACCCTGAGACCACCAGGCCAGAGAAGTGACCATGCTGGACAAGCCATGTGCAGCTGTTCCAGTCTACAGATTGAGCTCATCTCTACCAAGAAATGTGAGTGAGGTTGTCTTGAGTCTTCAAGACTATCTCATCTGGCAGCTGAGCACCTTTGAGTGACCTCAGTAATTGCCTTGAAAAGCAAAAGAATTGCCCACCTGAGCGTTGCCTGAATATCTGACCCAAACGGTCTGTTTGTACAATAAAATGGTTGTTGATTTAGGCCAGTCAGTTTGGGATAATTTTTTACATAGCAATAGTAACTAAGACATCAACCAATGTCTCAATAGAATACTCCTCAATAACCCCTTGTTAACAGCTGGGAAAACTGAGATCCAGAGAGATTAATGGATTTGTCCATGGTTCCAAATTGGTAACAGTAAAGCAGGGCCTAGGAATCAGTCTTCTGATCCACAGCCATTGTCATTTTCTTTCTCATATATAATAATGCATTAAGAAAATTTCTGTATAATTATATGCAGGGTTCAAACAACCACTCTTTGTCATGCCATAGTTTTATCCTCACTGATGCTTTATTCCCACTGATAATTAAATGGATTAGTCAAACTCCTTGACATATAAACAAAAAGAAAACTGTGGTCTTCAGTGTGTGGAGCTTACAAGTGCTGCAGATGATTTGGACATTTGAATGCAACTACCTCCCAATTAGAGGAAGAAGCATGTTCAAGTATATAAAACACAATAACATTTCTCCCTAAATTTATGGCATTCAAAATCTCAGCTGACTAGGTCTTCAATGCTGTCAGTTCCAAATTCACTGACAGATCGTTTCTGCTGAAAGAAAAATGCCGCCTCTATTAATATCAACATTTTCCTCCTCAGAACACTTTCTTGCTGGTGATTTATTGTGGACAAGCTGCTTCCTGCTCCTTTTGAAAGTTAGATTTTTTTTTTTTTAATTCTGCAGGTGGAGGAGGAATTCCTCATCTCTTGTCCCCAGGGCAATTTAGTTTAGGCTAATCTTCAGGAGAGAGTGTGGGTATTTGCAACTCACAAACTGATGCTGCCTGATGCCACACAAAAGAGAAAAGGGTCTTGCAGCTGTGTCTGATGTCACTTGGGAACTAATCCAAAAACAAATAAGGAAGACCAGCTCATGCAGTGTGTGTAGGGAAAGAGTCTTTTTAGATTTTTGAACCTTGAGGTTGCATCATAGAGATGGAAAGATTTTCCTTAAAAAAGATCAAAGATACTACCTTTTTGTTACTGGCAATGCCATTTTTTTTTAAAGATTTCATTTGAGGAAAACAACAACTTAGTAATCTAATGCATATGCATTCCATAACTATATCTCAAAGAAAACTATGTACACTGATGACTCAAAAGTTAATGTTTATCTCGTTACATTCTTCCTATTCCTACAGTGAAACTCATCAACAATCTAAGGAAAGACAAATGTTAAATTCAGTTCTATTCAGAAGTTCTCATAATCACAGCTGCACAGATTTTAACAGATGTTAATTTCTGTAATGTGGAAGTTACCTGTGGAGAGTGTGTGTACCTAGCTTTTGGTGATGTTGTACTATATTAGGACTTTCTCAGTTGCAATAGCAGAATACCCAATACAAATTAGTTTTAACAAAAAGTGAGGTTGAGTGGCTTACATACCAGAAAAGTACAGACATAGAACAGGCACAGCTAAAAGGGGGGCACACTGGGGCCAGGCTTCTATCTCTGACTCTGTCTCTCTGTCTTTCTCACTCTGTTTTCCTCAGTGTTGGCACTTTCTCAGGCAGGCTCAACCCATGTAATGGAAAAGATGGCCATTGGCCGTGCTCAGCTTACATTCGGCCAGCTTCCAAACCCAGCAGAAGAATTTCTGGATCACTCCAGACACAGTCCTTGGGTTCATTCTGTCTGGTCCCTCTTGAGTCACATGCCCACCCTTGTGGAATTCTCCTTGGCCACACCTATAAAGTACTGATGATGTATTTTAGAATTTACCAAGAATTATAGTTAGAGTTTTAGCATAACTTATTTTTAACTAAAACCTTTGCCCTAAAGAAAGTATATAGGATGGCATGCCAAGATATACAGTTAAGCTTTCCAGAAACTCTGCCTTTCTCCTAAGCTTTCCCACACATAACTCACCTTCTTTTTAGTTCCAAAGTTACACAAAGTATAATCTATATTTGCTTATTCCCCCTTCTTGCTCTAACCCTCCTGCCATCTAATCCCACTTCTCTATAAATGGCGTTCCCAGCGTCACTCATCACCTCTCAACAGCCACATCCAATGGCATCTTTGTTGGTGCTCCTCTTGTGTGTCCTCTGGGCAGTATCAGACACTGTGAGTCATTCCCCTTTTGCTCAGCTCTCTCTATTCCTGCAGCTTGTGCTCCTTCT
The DNA here is from genome assembly GCF_951394435.1 of Stenella coeruleoalba. NCBI lineage: Eukaryota > Metazoa > Chordata > Mammalia > Artiodactyla > Delphinidae > Stenella > Stenella coeruleoalba. Next base: position 50,338,400 of record NC_137150.1, read on the forward strand.
TTGTGTGATAGGTTCTTCTTGGCTTTCTTTACTAACGTCTGTTATATTCATCACACTCCCTAAATGTAGATGTGCCTCAAAGTTCAGTCTTCTCTTCTAACTTCACAGTCTCTCTTTGGGCAACCTCATCCAGTTCCCTGGCCTCAACATCTCCTATCTGATGTTGACTTTAGAATTTATAAGTCCCGTCTTCTTTCTTTTTTTATGTGCTAGACAATAGTTTTTGAGTGTTTCTCTACATTCGGATGTCTGTCTTAATCCATTCAGGCCGCTATAACAGAATACCATAGATTTGGTGGCTTAGAAACAACAGTTCTGGACGATGGACTGGTACATGGTACCGAAAGACCCAAACGAACTTTTTAGCCCACCCAATATGATGTATGTACCTAGGAGTGAAATAATTTGGCATAGGATATACATACTTTCTACTTTAGGAGATACTGCCAAGCTGTGGTCTAGAGTGATTGTACCAACTTACATTCCCACCAGCAGTGTGTGTTACTCTATGTCTTTGCCAGCTCTTAGTATTTTCAGTCCTTCTAATTTTAGTCATTCTGGTAAATGCATAGTGGAATTACATTTGTAGTTCCCTGAAGGTTAATAATATTTATAGGCCATTTGAGTATCTTCTTTTGTGACATCTCTGTTTCAGACTTCTGCACATTTTTCTACTTGATTGTCTTCTTATTACTTATTACTTCTTATTGATTAATAGTTGTTCTTTAAATATGTTGGCTATGAGTCATTTGTGAGTTCTACGCGTTGCAGATATATTCTTCTATTTTGTGGTGTGCCTTTTTGTTCACTTAATGGTGTCTTTTGATAACAGAAGCTCTTAATTTTATCCACGTCCAATATGCCAATCTTTTCTTTTATTGTTAGTATTTTCTGTCTTGTTTAAGAAATATTTTTCTACTCCAAAGTCACAAAGGTATTTTCCTATGTTATTTCCTAGAATCTTTACTGTTTTTCCTCTCACATTTAGTTCTATAATCCATCTGGAATTTCTTTTTTAGTATGGTGTGAGGTAAGGGGGTTAAGATTCCTTTTTCACACGTATATATCCAATATATGTATGTCCATTGATTCTCAGTGTAATTTGATCCATTAAACACATGAATTATTTCTCCAATCCCAACTTCCCTAAGATTATTATATTATTCTTGAGGTTCCTAAATCACTGACTATCAGATGGCAGGCTTTGTTAAAAACTCTTCCTGGTTTCCTGAAATCATTTTACTGGTAGTGGGTGAGGAGAGACCATCACACCCCCTTATCGCTAATCCTGGAGATTGGCAGGCTGGCACTTCCTCCCTAACCAGCAATTTCAAGGCTTTGAGGAAATAACAATAATTTTTGTCCACCAAAATAAAGTACCTCTGTCCTTCTCTTTTGGTCCTTTCAGCCCATCAGCATACATATATTCTTTATCATAAATTAAGTTTCATTCTCTTCCACAGTATTGTGTGGACATAATACTTTCTTAAGTTCATGTGTTTTGGTACTCAACATAGAGCAACAGAGAGCCTATTAGCTATGGGAAGATGTTCCTCTACCTCTCCAGGTGCCGACCCACAAAAAGCAGCTAGATGCAGCTCTTGGAAGGGCCAAGGACATGGCTGTGAATAAAACTGCCCAGATTCTTGTTCCATTTTTATTTCCCATGAGCAGTGTGACCACATGCAATTCCGTTAACCATCCTAAGCTCAGTCTCATCCATCTTCTCACTCAGGATAATAATACCCTAGTATTACTTTGTATTAGTATTATCATAGGATTGTTGTGTAGAGTGTTACACGCAAAGTGGTTGTCTCACTGCCTCTCACATAGCACTAATAAACGTCATCTATTATTATTTTCTGCTATTAATGCAGAAGCTCAACTAAGGCTTATCCTAGGGGTTCTCCATAAAAAGGGAGTTTTAAAAAACTGATACAAGGAGGTGAAAATGCTGACTTTATTAGGGTACACATACCCAAATACTCCACCATAAGTTCCCATGTTTCTTCTTCACAGTCCAAAGACATACTTAGAAAAAAGGAAAAATATCTTTAATGTCAGGCTTTTTTCCAGAGATAGATAGAATGAAATAAATTGGTAATAAACATGCCAACAGTGAAATGGAAAAGATATATATTCTATGGTTAAATTCTCCTTGGATTATCATAGTGACATTGCTTCAGAGTGTTTACTGCCAAAATGACTTATTCATTTAACTCCAAATCTCCTGGGGCAGGAAAGCCCTGCCCTTAATGATATGTAGGGCGGTGGGGGGCGGGGGAGGAAAGAATAATTATGGTCATCAAAAAATAAGTCAATATTAACACTATAAAGACTTTCAGACTTTAACTGATATATTAACAGGGGCTGAAGGCCATATTTCTAAAGACTTGGCTTTATGTAGGCATAAGGCGATTGTAGCTATCAGAGGGGCTGAAGATGACTCCTTTTACTTCTCCCTCCATGAAAATTCTAAGAATTACTGTGGACTAAGGTAGCCAAGAAGTTTTCTCTCAGAGAATGAAGGAGATTGGCTACTTCAAATAAGAGCACTTTTCTCTTCCTTAGAAGTAACTTTTGAATGACTTCGTGGGTTTGCTTGCTTTGATCTTTTTTTTCTCCGAATATATCAGGGTTCCTCACCTCTATTTGATGAGCAGTTTCAAAGATGAGGCCAAGTCGGCTTCCCTGGTGGCGCAGTGGTTGGGAGTCCGCCTGCCGATGCAGGGGACACGCGTTCGTGCCACGGTCCAGGAGGATCCCGCACGCCGCGGACCGGCTGGGCCCATGAGCCATGGCCGCTGAGCCTGCGCGTCCAGAGCCTGTGCTCCGCAACGGGAGAGGCCACAGCAGTGAGAGGTCCGCGTACTGAAAAAAAAAAAAAAAAAGATGAGGCCAAGAATATCTGAGCTGTGGAGACCTTCCTAGGTATGCAAATCTCTCTTCCTTCTAAAGCATTTCTTGAGACACAGAGAAGCAGAGGGAGGATACGAGTTACTCTCCATTGAGATTTTTCAGAGCCCCACCAAAGAGGGCATTCTTTTGAAGCCTGGTCAAGGTGATTCCCGGCTAGTGGGCCTAAAAAGAGGTGGATTCCTTAGCTCTGTACTTAAATACTGACAGAAGCTTGATATATCGCTTCATCAATGATGTTTGAGTTAGAAGCATATAGCTCTGCTCCACATGCAGGTGAGCAACAAACTGAAAAACATGCATATATGAGCAGACGTAGCAATTAACTCGGGTAAAAATATATATTATTAACAGTTGCACCTCTGCATTTGCAGTCCATCTCCCAAGAGGAAAACTAATCACAACCCAAGAGGCCTACTCAGAACAAAACAGCATCCCCAAATGGCTTTCTTTGGTTGTATGCAAAGAAGTGTCTATGATTCACCTAGATGGATCTAGCGAAGAAAAAAAATCTAAGGCGCCAGGTCATTCCAGGTCACTCACTGAATTCAGGAGTGATAAGTCAATAGGATGGGGTCTTGGTGTAGGCCTCTGGAAACTGATGTCAAGGGAGAGCCAGCCACCATCAACAATTCCCTCCACGCCATGACAGCAGTCTGACCTCATCCTCCTTCTCTCAATGCAAAAAATTATCTCAAATAAAATAGAAAGAAAATTTTAAATGTTTAGTAAAGGAGAATTTTACTGTTAGCATTTAGCTTGAGCTTTTAACTATTTGGCTACCAAAGTAAAAAAAAAAAAAGAGTCCTATATAGCTTTTTTCTTTTTTTTTTTTTTTTTTTTCTTCAGTACGCGGGCCTCTCACTGTTGTGGTCTCTCCCGTTGCGGAGCACAGGCTCCGGATGCGCAGGCTCAGCGGCCATGGCTCACAGGCCTAGCCGTTCCGCGGCATGTGGGATCTTCCCGGACCGGGGCATCCCCTGCATCTGCAGGCGGACCCTCAGCCACTGCGCCACCAGGGAAGCCCTATATAGCTTTATATACACCTCTATACCACAAAATTATTTTCTTCATTACTAAGTTACTTAAAAGTTCTTTAATCAGTCTTATTTTGTTAAAGCTCCTTCTAATCTCTTAGCAAATAAAAACTAGGAAACAAATACTTCTACCATCCTACAAATCAGTGTCTAAGGGATAGCTCTAGGATTCTATTTCCGTTCAAAATTAGAAAGGAAACATGGATAACATTTTTCACTCAGGAATTGTGAAGCATTAATACTGCAGCACTACTAGTAACTTACTATTAAATTTCAGGCAAAACACTTAACCTCTCTGCCCTTTCTCCATCTGGAAATTCAGAAGATAAGTAGCCTACATCAACAATACTATTTCAAAGGCAAACTGGTAAAAGATTGGAAAACACTTTACAAATATTAAGTGCTCTGTAATTGCTGCTTGTTGCGACAAAGTCTATTTTCAGACCTGTCCAGGACACAATAAATAAATAAATACCCCCCTGACTTCTAATCTAAGCTGAGAAGTTTGATCTGGACAAAAATACAGTAAGAAGGAAAATTAGTCCTACGTAGGTCTTTGGCCACCATGAAAAATGGTGCTTCTGGAGAGAAATATGAAGAAGGAAATTTTTATATATTGAGAGGGGGTTGTGGAAGCACAAATAATGCTCCTCTAGCAACTGATTCCTTTCTTTCCTTCTAACCAGTTCAACACAGATCTCGTCAAAATTTCTCTTTTGTTAAAATATATGACTTGAAATGGATACTACAGCTGGGTAGATATTTTGTCTGTTGAATGTGAGGCATTACTACAAGAGTAGGAATGGAATTACCCTCAACCTGAAGTCACTCGACTTTGAAACTTGAAGGAGCTCAGTTCTCCATAAAGAAAAATTTCCTGCTCATGAAGATTATTAAACCTTTGTTGTTCTTTTAGCCAATAAGGTGGTCTTGAAAAATATGTTATTTTCTCAACTGTTTAATTGCTCAATCAACAAATATTTGTTGGCCACCTACTACAATGTGTAAAGCACTGTGCTAAGCTCCTGTAGGATACAATTAAAAAAACAAGATAGTAGCTCTTGTACCTGAGAACCCTGAATCTAATTGGACAGATAAGACATACACATGGATCGAGATAAGTGGCACCACCAGCCTGTCATTGATATGGGCCAAATGGCTAGTTCAGATAGTAAGTGAGAGACCAAGGCAGCAGACTGCCCTGGGCTGGGTGGTCAGGGAAGGCTTCTGAGGACAAGCAGGATGAGTGCTGGATCTTAGTGTATTGGGGCAGGCGGCAGGGGCGGGGGTGAGCGGGGGGGGGGGGGGGATTGGCACACGGGTAAGGGGTTGGGGATGGGTTGAGAAGAACTAATTTAAAGATGGCTAGTGAAGTAAGTGAAATGAATATTAAAATAGAAGCCAATCATACCCATTCTCTTTGTCTTTTCTCTCCTCTCCTCTCCTCTCCTCTCTCTCACACACAGGCACATAAAATATAACAGGAGAAAGTGCTCAGAGGTAAGTACACCATATTTGTTGGCGTTTAAATATTAAACAAATTTCTGCTGTCCTTGTTTTTCCTCCCTCTTCTCTTCCTCCCTCCCCTTTCTTTCTCTCTTTTCCTGTTCCTTCCTTCTTTCCTTTAGCCATGTCTCCTTAAGAATTGGAGTCCTGGTCCCTTTCAACAGTCCTGAGACACTATGAAAAAATGTAGAGGTTTTTGTGCCTGCTTCGGAGGAATTCCAAGGCTTCCGGGTCTCAGAACCACAGAATCCTATCAACAAAGGAGCTCACACCCCTCTGACACAATCCCAACACCGGACCCTTACAACAACTAGCATGACTTTCGGGCCCACTCCTGTATGACTTTGGTGTTGTTAGGAGAAAACACCTGGGGACACTTCAACTTACTCTGTTCAGAAATTAGATCTAAGTCTCTCTGATTGTGATTGATTTTTCTTTTCTTTTTTTTTTTTGCCATTCATTGTTTGTATTGAATGAGTTATTACACATCAGTGAAGCATTTTGGTAAAATGCAGATAGCACCAGTTTGAAGATCTAATTTCATATTCAAGAGCAGGCTGCAGGTCAGCAGAAACTAGCTGCACACATTGTACTGTCTCGCTCATCATCTCCATTGGACATCACAGAAGAACAGGAAGGGAAGGGGAAAAGGAAAGAGGGAAATGCCTTTAATCAAGGTCTCCCCTAGAAAACTCCCCAAGAAGTGAGTTAAGGTGCCAAAGAGTCCACGTGCATTATTTTAGATTCATGCTATCTTATGCTTACAAATACAAGCATACTTCATTTGACTGCACTTTGCTTAACTGTGCTGCACAGATATAGTGTTTTATACAAATTGAGGGTTTGTGGCAACCCTGGGCCCAGCAAGTCTATGGGCACCATTTTTCCAACATTTGCTCACTTTGTGTCTGGGTCATATTTTGGTAATTCTCGCAATATTTCAAACCTTCTCATTATTGTTATATATGTGTTACAGTGATCTGTGATCAGTGATCTTTTTTTTTTTTTTTTTTTTTTTTTGCGGTACGCGGGCCTCTCACTGTTGTGGCCTCTCCCGTTGCGGAGCACAGGCTCCGGACGCGCAGGCTCAGCGGCCATGGCTCACGGGCCCAGCCGCTCCGCGGCATGTGGGATCTTCCCACACCGGGGCACAAACCCGTGTCCCCTGCATCGGCAGACGGACTCTCAACCACTGCGCCACCAGGGAAGCCCTGATCTTTGATGTTACTATTGTCATTGTTTTGCAACTGCACTCATATGACAGTGAACTTAATCCATAAATGTGTGCGCTCTGAGTGTTCCACCCATCAGGAGTTCCCCTGTCTCTCTCCCTCTCCTTGGGCTTCCCTATACCCTGCAGACACAATAATATTTAAATTAGGCCAATTAATAACCTCATCCTTATCAGTCAGCAGCCATCAGCATAGAGGCAATCTCCTCTACCAGCAACACTGAAGTCTCAGATGATGGTTAGCATTTTTAGCAATAAAGAATTTTTTAATTAAGCTACGTACATTTTTTTTAGACATAACGTTATTGCACAGTTAATAGACTACAGTATAGTGTAAACATAACTTTTATATGCACTGGGAAACCAAGAAACTTGTGGGACTCGCTTTATTGTGATATCTGCTTTATTGAGGAGGTCTGGAACTGAACCCCCAATGTCTCCAAGGTATGCCTGTAATAGCCAAGTCAACCTGCTGGACATTTAAGTAAGAGGGTAGTAGTTTGGCTTTTCCCGTTTTGACTGTCTCATGAGTTGTAGTGTGCTCTTTTCATTTCAAATAATAAAAACAAATTGCATAAACTTGACTGACCGTATCACATTCTCTCTAACCATCTCCCCCGCTAAACACACACACACACACACACACACACACACACACACACGCACCACACTGCCACCAACTCTATCACCATCACACATTATATGTATGGGAGATTCTAATTTAGAAAATGAAGAAACTGAGACTCATTCCTAGAATAACAGAAAACTAGAATTCACCAAACAATAGATAAGTCACTTTTTGTAATCATTCTGTTGTAATAATGGTGTTCTTTAATCTAAGAGTTTTTTCACAAAGTATATCCTTTGCTCCTTAAGCAAACCATTTCAATCCTCAGAGTAGGTCACTGTGGTTTTGAGGACAATTTTCAAACTGGCATAACCCTCGAGAAGAGTTTTGAACAAAACTCAGTGATGTATAGAAGCCTTTCAAATAGAATTTTAGGCATTTGGATCTGTGACATTGGGAAAAATGGCCTATTAAAATCTATAAGTAGGTCTGGTCATTTCCATAGCCTTTGGCAAAACTAAGGACATTATTATAAATTAACATTTCTTTCTAACTATTAATTTACTGGAATGAATTAGTTTTTATTCTTTTAGAAAAATTCAACACATGAAACTAAAATAGAAAAACCAAGAGATTGCTGCATTAGATCAAGTAAGATTAAGCAGTACTTTTTATTTCAAAAACCTGGTCAAAAATAACCTATTTTGAAGAATTTTTATTGTTATGTTACTGCTGAAGAATAAAAACCGTCAACATGTTCATTTCTGTGTCAATCTTTTCTTCATATCGCTTATTTGCCCAAGAGTATATTCATTATCTTACTACAAGAGATTGAGACCCACTATACATCCAAAGAGTTTGTAAAACAGTCTTTTCTTTTTCTTTGTTTTGTTTTTTGTTTTGGTGATAAAACACTCCTAAAATGCCTAGAGCTAAAGGGGGTTATTGATGTCTTCCAGAACTTTAATTGCAAGAACAGCTTTATCTCCTAGGCAGACAGACACTACACAAACGTTTGGTTTACTCCATATCACATAGTTAACAAGGTTCTTATAGGTTCAAGGAAAACAGATTGTAAGACTTTGTCAGGAGGACTTCACATTCTAGAAAAAAAAAAAAAAACTAACAGATAATTCTGAAGAGACGGAAATTTTAAAATAACCTCAACTTAGACATAATTCGACAGGAAAAGGCAGGGTGGGAGTTTTTAGAAAAGATGAGAATAAACGTAAAAGGCAAGAAAATACGTTTTGTTTTTTAATTCCTATTCAATAAGTATAACTATCCTTAGAAGATGGCCTAGGTATTGTAATTGCCCTCATTTCTGACCAAATGGTCCAATCCAATTATTCCAAATTGTTCAACCTATAGGGAAACCTGATGAAAGTAGCCCTTTCATCTGACTTGCATGTTTCAGTTGAATGCTAAGTATATCTTTCAACTAAGCTTTAGAAACACAGTTCATCTGTAAGCTGTGCAGGCTCTTTTCCGTGCTCTGTTCTTGCACCACCGTCAGGAAGAGAAGGTAATGAAGTGTCTTAACATGCTCGTCATGACCACACATCCCGCCTGCTTTTACTGACTTACCAACGGGCTTTGTTTGTGAGGAAGTTACAAAACTGACATTTACGGCTCTCCAGGCAAATGAGAGCCAAGAGAAGAGATTCTGAATCTTAAAGCTGTTTACCAGCTGCTGGAAAAGTTCGGCTTTGGGCACCAACAATTCATACAAAATCCGAAGGCATTAGGGCCGTCTCTTCTCCTTTTCCCATGGCAAGCTGTAAAACACGAAGGCTGCACAAGAACTGCAGTATGTTGCCAACCTAAATTAAGGCATGAGGAAGAAATTACATGTACTTCTGTAAGAAATGGAGTCTTGAAAGACTAGTTCTTTGCTCAGATCCCATGAATTAAATTGCTTAAAAGCAGACATTGTGGTTATGGTTCCTCGCCATGTGGTGTTTGCTGAGTTCTCACTGGATATCCTAAAACACTTAAGCCTAAAGGGTTTAGGATGTCTTTGGAGGCCGTAATTTGGAGAGAACAACTTTATCTCTGTGGGAGACAGGACACAATGCAAATATTTGTTGGCTTCCTTCTCTCTTCCTTGACAAGAAGTTTATCAAACAGTTCTCAAGCAAATTGTATGGGAAAGTAAACGATTTCATAGAGAAGAAGGATTGTGGTTTAGAATTCTAAGGCTAGAGACCTCAGTCAGGTGACTGTCTTGGGTTACAGGGAATTGAAGGCAAGTTGGAACGTACTTCATCAAAAGTCAATAAGGTACAGGTGATATTCCTTGTCACGGGATTTGTAGGGAGATGCCGAGAAATTTCAGATATGGGGATCTGTTACAATGGTAGAGGGGTAAACATTCCAGGCAAATGCCAGAGAAGTGGGAGGAAAGTTCAGCGGGTACCTAGAAAGGGATATTCTAATCCAAGGACTATTCTTTAGGTTGGAGAATTTTCTCATATTAAAGGGACTACTTGGGCCATAACTACTTGGAGGGGATAGTCAGAAAGTACAATTTTCAAACTGACAGGAATATAGAAATGTTCATAAACCATACATGGATCATCTCATCTCTGCTAAAACCATCAGGGGCTTCCCACTGCTTTTCAAGTGAAACCCATGGCCTGGCCTTCCCATGCCGACGTGTCCCTACAGCATTGTCCCACAGGGCAGTCTCTCCATCCTCGCCTCCCGGGCTCTCCCCAGCACTAGCTCTGCAATCAGTCCTCATGGGCACCTATCTCACCAGCCTCAGCGTCTTTGTCTTCCATGCTGCTTTGGCCTGAATGCTCCTTCCTTACCTCTTTGATGGACCAACTATCATTTGTAATTATTTCTAGTTGTTTGTTTGGTTTTGGTCTACATCCACTACACAACAAGCATCAGAAAGTCAAAGACCATGTCTCTCATGTTCTCTGTTTCATCATCAGGATTTATCACAATATCTGGCTGGTAGATGCTACACAAAAATTTATTAAACAAAAGAATACAAATGAAGGTGCTGAAGTCCAAAGAGGTCACTTCCTGGAGCTCTCCCAAAACATTAATAGCAGACCTGGGCCAAGCACTCAGGTTTCCTGAGAAATCCTGGTTTCCAAGGGTAGTGGGAACATTTTCAAATAAGGCTTATCACTGGCATTTATATAGAAGCTGGCATTTATGTTTTTAGAGAGATTATTTGAGAGAAGAAGTTTTGAGGAGGAGACTGAGTGAAGCCAACTGCCCTAAGGGTGTCCGGTGGGTGCGCTGGGTAATAATATATTCAGTTACCCTTGGTTGTGTCCCATCACCTCCCGCACCCACAACAGGGTTTCCCTCCTGTCTCTTCTCCCAGAGATACTCCTGAAATGCTATGGTTACTGGCCCCCACTCTCTGGTTTTCCTTCTTTTCTTTTTCTAGCATATGCTCTGCTCTGCCCTTTGGAATGTCCTGTCTGTGCACGAGGACCATTGCTTTGAAGTGGAATTGCAGCTTTTATTTTCCAGTGCTTCTTTGTGGAGGGAGGGGAGGAAGCATGATGGAAGGAAGGGACAGGTTGGTTAAACAGCATCCTGTTGTCAGCCTAGGTATGAAGCCAGCCATTTATTAAATGGTGTCTTATGTTAGGAAGACAATGATCCTCTCTATGTTAGGAAGAGAAAGATACTTTATTTGTTTACTTTTCTGTTAATATTTTAAAGGAAATCTCAATCCTGGTTTTGTAACTCCCCAGAGAACCTTCAGTAGCACAGAGGGTGTTACAAAATCTAAAGTCTCAAGAAGCTAAATCATTTAAACTAACAAACATGTCACATAATACTTTGTGGGGCCAGAGGAGGGGTAATATCATGAAATCAAGCAATGATCAGCTTTTAAAACTCCCCAAAGGACAGTCATCACAGGCTAAGTGATTTGTTACTGGTGTTAATTTTTTTAACCTCGTCTTTCCTCCATAATCATCCTGTTTATGCTCATAGACCCTTTCAAAGGCTATAATAATAATATTAATAGCTACCCTTTACTGAGGTGCCTACTGTGTGCCAGGTACTTTGTAATCCTTATGACAACCTCAATAGGTAGCCATGGTTATCAGTATTTCAAATGAGAAAATTAACCCTTAGAGAAGTTTAGTATGTTGCTCAAGATCATGTAGCAAGTAAGGTCTGTCAGCTTACGTTCCATGGTACATTCCATGACTGTACCTAACACCAGTGGCTGTGCCCTAAGGTAGCAGTGGGTAGAACTTTCGTCCTGGCCCACACACCCAACCTTCATCAGCCCAAATATACAGTCTGAAGAAAGAAAAATATTGTGTTGGCTATGCAGGCCCTGCTTCAGGATAATTCGCTTAATCCCACCATCCCCCTTCCAACCAGTTTGCCACATCTGAGGTCATTCTACATAGAAATTCTAGAAGTAACATTGCTTTGCATTATGTCCTATAACATGCAAACAAAATAAAATGCCATGGAAGTTTAAATGTGAACCATTGGATTTGAAGTCTAGTGTACTAGATATTGCATCACAGCCAGAAAACTATGTTTTTTTAAACAGCAGAGCATTTTTACTTATTTTCTCCAGTTCTCTGTGTAACCAAAAGGCTTTTTTTTTTATGCCGTCTATGCAATTGTTAACTGCATTAGGACATGGGGTACAAAATTAATCTTTCACAAAGCGTCAGACTCTTGGGAAGCCTGCAAATATAGAACTTCTTTGTTCAATATAAATAAGGATAGAAACCCAAATAAAATGTGTCTAATTTAAGTCCATATCTCTAACGGCTTATTGCTAGCAGCAGTAAGAATCTGCTGAGGGTCCCAAAATCATGTTTGATACAAAGCCTCTCTCCCGTCACCCTCTCTGTGAAGCCTGCCCTATTATAGCTAATTTAACTGACCCTCATGACCAAAAGAACACAAAAAATTCCCACACCCTCATGAAATTTAAGCAATATATTATTACCCAAGTATTAAAAGTTATAATTTTTAAAACTATGTGATAATATTTGGTATGCTTATGGTCAATTTAAAAAGCAGAAAACAAAATTTTATCTATGCTATTGTGTCAGAAGAGTATTTTTTAAATATTAACGATTTTCCCCAGTATTTCCTTTTATGCCTTTTCTGCCTTCCCTCTGTTTAAACACCAGATGAGACCTACTTCATCTCAGGAAAAGGTCGAGATAACATCAAGCAGAGAAAAGGAGTCCTTTCAGATTTCTGATTCTAGTTCCTTCAGAGCACTGAAAAGACCCAGATTAGAAAAAGATTAGGAAAGGAGAGTGGGAGGAGAAGCAGAGAGCAGAGACACTGCTAGGGAGTGTCTTTACTCCACAGGCTAAGCTCTGGAAAGGAGGCAAGACCCCAGAGAAGAAATGGTGCCACGGTAAATGGCTGAGAGCCCTGCAGAGCTCCCCAGCCCTGCCATGGCGTGAGGTGAACAATGATCCCCCACACCCAAAAATGGCACAGAGGGAACCCTGAAATCAGATGGGTCCACATGGGTTGTTACAGTAGAGGTCTCTTCAGTGGCTGGCATTAAACGGTGCTCAAGGAACAAGCAAGGTGATGTACACTTCGGCAGATGCTAGGTGGCTAGATGACATTAAGGATTCGTAGCAAGCCCCCTAGAACATACATACGACCCAGGAAAAAGGGAAGAGGTACAGCAAATTGACTGAAGTTATATTTCCATAGCACCCAGAAGAATGGGCTTAGAAACCAAAATTAATATATTGAATCAGAGAAAAGTGAAGCAAGTTATGTGTCTTCTGCATTTAAGGACTAAGTTTCATACCTTCTAACCTGTGATTAAAACTGTAAATGAGATCTGTGAAAGGAGCATAAAAAATGAGAAAACTTGTTATGATTTTTCTAAACCTTTGCTTCTTCATCTTCAAAGGGGGGTAATAAAAACATCTATACCTTAAAATTAGTATGCACATAAAGAAATAATAATTCACTATCAAATGATACAAACTAATTATGTTTGGGGGTTGTTAGATGGCAGATTTTTTCGTTTCTTTCATTTTTATTTTCCATGTTTTTGAGGTTTGTTGTCTTCTTGTTGCTTTAAGAAATAGAGATTAAAAAAAAGAGAAAGTATATGTGAATGTATATGCAAAACAGAAACAGACTGACAGGTACAGAAACAAGCTAGTGGTCACCAAAGGGGAGAGGAGCAAATTAGGGTTATGGGATTAAGAGATACAAGCTACTGTGTATAAAATAGATAAGCAACAAGGATATATTGTACAACACAGGGAATTATAACCATTATCTTGCAATAACTTTTAATGAAGTATAATCTGTAAAAATACTGAATCACTATGCTGTACACCTGAAACTAATAATGTGAATCAACTGTACTTCAATTAAAAAGAGAAGAAGAAAATAAAGAGGAGGAAGAGAAAGAGAAAAGGAAGGAAAGAAAAAAAAAACTAAGGAAAGAAGGATCTTTAAGTAATCTTGTGTAGCTAGAACGTGGGGCTAGTGGTAAAAGATGAAGTGGGAAATGTGGATGGGGAGAACTTTTAGAGGGTCTTAAATCTCAGATCAAGACATTTAGATTATGTCTTGTAATCAATGAAGAGCCACGAAAGTTTTAAAATAGGGGAGTAACATGGCCAAATCTGTTAAAAAAAACATCCTGGTAGTTTTGGGGTAGGGTTCCTAAGAACAGAGGCAGGGAAACCAATTTCCAGTCTATTGCAATAATCTAGGTAAAATCATGGAGCAACTCAGGCAGTGGTGGCAGGAATGGAGATTTGGGTGTAGGGGAAAGAGCTAGTTAGGAAGTAACAATTTAGTGAACAACTGGTTCTGGAGGTGAAAAAAATCATCTCTGAGAATGCCACTGAGATATGACCTCTTCTACCTTGCCTTGAAGAAGTGGGGCTTTGAAGAAGTTGAACCGTTTGGGTGTCATTTTGAAAGTGGCCAGAACTGAAGCCTGCTAAGGAACACTGGTCACTTAACAGCTACAGTTAGCAACCTCAGACCACAGCAACAGTACACTATCCTGGGGCTCTTGGCCTCCTACTCCTCTCCCACTTCCCACCCCGCCTCCAAGCTGCCTGACTGCTGATGGGAAATGCCTGCAACCAGAGCAAAAATAAAGCACTGAAGCTTCCTGATGGTGGGGGACACTTTCCCAACTCAGAAAGGAAAGACTGAGTCAAGAGCTCCTGCCTCCACTTGCTGCACTTCCAGGAGATTCATCTTCTTGCAGTTTCTCTTTGCATTACATTCTAGCCCGTGGAGCATCGCTGTCCCCAAGAATCGCCACAGAGATCTTTTCTGCTCAAGAGGAAAGAGGCCAGTGTGTTTGAACCAGATCTTATTAAAAGTCTTGGGGATTACAAAAAGTAAATACATTAGGAGAACAGCATGAGCCCCCCACCTTCATAGGATATAGCCCACTCTCCTAGATCATGCAGCCCATCTCATCCTTGTGGGCCCCAAGAAAGAAGCAGGAAGCCCCTGCACCCTCCATCCTCGGCCTCAGACTCCCTCCTCTTGGTCGACACCACCCCTAGCTCCCACCTCTCCTGCGTCACAGCACTCCGGATGAACGATTCGTACTCTGGATTTACACGTTTGTTCATAGCTGTCCTCAGTGCCCAGGAATACTGAAAAAAAAAAAAAGTATTTTTTTGTATTCCTTTGTATTATATTTAAGTTTTAAAGTAATGAAACAACATTGAAGAATGCTTAAAATTTAGAAAAAAAATCTAAATTGCTCATACTTTTAAAAACCTTCCGAAAACATTACTGAACTTTCCTGACTGCGTCCCCAACAAGGGTCCTCCTGCCCAGTGTTTTGTGGGTTTTTTTTTGCGGTACGCGGTCCTCTCACTGCTGTGGCCTCTCCCGTTGCGGAACAAAAGCTCCGAACGCGCAGGCTCAGCGGCCATGGCTCAGGGGCCTAAACGCTTCCACGGCATGTGGGATTTCCCGAACCAGAGCAGGAACCCGTGCCCCCTGCATCGGCAAGCAGACTCCCAACCACTACGCCAACAGGGAAGCCCCTGCCCGATGTTGTTTGAGCCAATAGAATGAGACCGCGTTTGGTTCAGAAACAAAGCAAGCTTTATTCTTTGAACCCAGAATGGAGAGGTGGGAGCTCTCACTCTAGTGGGCGGGGCTACTTTATAAGGATCTCATTGGAGGCGGGGGAGTTCTCGCGGGAGGGGCGCAGCTGTGCTGCTCCTGCCGTTCACTGGATCCTACGTAGTGCAGCGTCTCTGCACACGGCCTGCCGCCACCATCTTGGATTAAGGTGTCCTGCTCAGCGCTTCTGCGCACGCCTCCCCGTCCACCCTCCCGGCTGAGGTGTTGCCCGCAGCCATTTTGCACAAGGAACTCTGGTTTGAAGTGCCAAGTGTGAGGCCTCTGTGCGTGACACCGTATGAGCAAGTGAAACTAAACGAAGCCCAGAGGAAAAGAAAAAAGGTTAGACTTTATTACCCACGTTCTGTTTTTACCTTGGGAATTATTAATGGGCTTTGCTGATGACTAAAAACTTTCATATTTTTGAATATTCCCTTCTAGTGCTTATATTTTTAAATAGTTTTAATTATACTGTACGTGCTTTTTGTTATATCTGTTGTAGAATAGTCAAGTTTTCTTATTGATTTTTATATCCTTTATTTTATCTTTTTAAATGTTTCTTAAAGTACCATAATTACATTAGCATTTCTATATTTGGGGCTATTAGATTACTTCCATTATAAAATGATTTTAACTCATTTTTCCTGATTATATAGTTGAATATACTAATTACAGAAAATTTGGAATATAGGAAAAATAATAAAAATAATAAAAATCCCCTATACATGAAATTGTGATCATAGATGTACAGTTTTGATTTCAACTCTTTTCATTTAGCCTTATAAGGTTAGGTGACTTATGCAGTTATAAGGATTTGACCTTACATGGATGTTCCTCATACAGGAAATGTGTTCTAAGGTTACTGCAAGTCATTTGATCCTGTTGAGGCTCTTGTCTCAGCACAAAGTCCCAGGCTCTCCTTCCCCACATTGAGGCCAGCCCAGCTCTCAGTTTATTTATTTATTTTTTTGAGGTACGCGGGTCTCTCACTGCTGCGGCCTCTCCCGTCACGGAGCACAGGCTCCGGACGCGCAGGCTCAGCGGCCATGGCTCACGGGCTCAGCCGCTCCGCGGCATGTGGGATCTTCCCGGACCGGGGCACGAACCCGTGTCCCCTGCATCGGCAGACGGACTCTCAACCACTGCGCCACCAGGGAAGCCCTCAGTTTTTAAATAGAACTGCTGCCACCCTGTCCTCTTGATGGTCTGCTCCTCCAAGCCACAGCTCTTAGTCCTTCTTTTCCTTTTCTTTCTTTCTTGGAAGAAACAGTTTTTTGTAGACTTCCACCCTTATCGTGAGACCAGCAGAGTCTCCAAAATGTGTCTTCTCCAGGGCTAGTTCTGCATTGAGATCTTTCCTAGGAGTCCCCAGTCTGCAGCACGCATAATGCTCGAAGCAGGAATCGGTAGTTTTCTTTACAGCAAAGGTCTGAAGTGCAGAGAACAGACTGATGAACAAACCTGTATATATTATTTTTTACATTGCTGAGTGTTTTATAATTGCTTTACTCAGCAAGGCTGGGAAATATGTAAGTACTCATCAATTTCACAGATGTGGGAATTAAGGTTCAGAGAGGTTAAATGACTTGCCTTAAATAGTCACAAAATTATATCATTTGACAGTCAAATGAGAACACTCTTTCCTATCAAAATTACACTCTTCATAGGGTAAAAATAAATGATACTGTAATAAAGTACAAATGTTGGCCTAATAGGGGGGTGGGGGGCAAAACAGCAGGGAGAACAAGGTGAAAGGAGGGTGGAAGAGCACAGAGAGATCCAAGAAAAACCGCAGATTGTAGGGGAAGAAAAAAATATTTCGTACGCTTATGGCTTAAAAATGTTTGTGTGTGTGTGGCGGACGCGGGGGGAGAGGAGAGCAGCTCCTGATTTGATCCACACGTTTGTCGATTGGCTCTCCTCCATTCTTGTAAGAACAGGATGAGGTTTTCCCTCCTGCCCCTCTCCTTCAGGGACATTTTCAGTCGTCCATTTGGAGACACAGAGTTTGAGCCTCACATCAGATTAGTGTCCATGAGCACTGCAGCCTTCGTCTTCACTATGCTCTTCAGCGTTCCTCCAAACCATGCCGTGGTCTTCTGCTCGCTCTGGTGCTCGGCACCATCTCAGACTCCTGGACAGCCATCTCCCCCAGCCTTGCCCAAATCATGCCGCCATTGCCATCGCCACGCAGGCTTCAGAGGAGGGGGTGGGCTGGAAGGCTACCTTTTCCTTCACTGCCTCAACCCTCAGTTCCTCATCGCACCATTGAACGAGGCTGGGGAGGTATAACATGCTCTATTAAAGGTTTTAGGTTGATCAGAGCAAATGTCTCTTGGTGACCGAAGGGGCAGTGGGGAAGACCTCCTTTCCCTGTATAGCCTTTGTGTAGCTTTTCAATTTTGTACTCGTTGTTTATTACCTATTCAAAAATTAAAACTAAGTTAAAGCCACGCATACTACACATAACTGTTTTCAGAGTCCAAATTGAAAAAGGAAACCTCTTGTGGAGCTCTGCTCATGGGCATGGCATACCTCAGTTCTGGGCCTGGCTTTGTTGTCTTGGGATCACAACTCTACTCCCTCCATTTCCTAGTAAGAGTCAAATTTCAGTTCTTCACAAAAAAGAATCTTCATTCATTTAAAGAAACCCCAATCTCCTGGCCACATAGTATGTCTTGACCAACAACCAGAACAATCTGTGGGGCACTATAATTGGCAGGAGTCTAGTTCTCAAAATCTGATTAATTTCACCTAGAATAATCATTATAGAATTGTTGTCTAGAACAACAGTAATCCAGATGACCTTTGCCAGTCTATTTCCCAATATTTTCAAGGGTCCCTCTGGCAGGGTCAAGTGAAGGCAAGACTCCTCATTCTCTTTGTGGTGTTCTGATCTTGACTCTGGTGCCCTGTGGGTAAAACACTCACCCATACACTTCTGAAAGACAAGCAATAATTCTTAGAGATAATTTTGTCTAATTTAAATCATATTAAATGGAAAAAAATCTTTCTAAATGCTCTGTGAATCTACAAAGATTGTCCTGAAATAAACCCTGAAAATAGACCTTTACATTATTATCCAATGCCATTTTTCTTTTCTTTTCTTCAGTCTCCAACTTCTGGGCTGTGGCTGAAGGGTTTACAGGTGACATAGACACTGCCTGCTACCAGTATTGCTCAGACAGAAGACCCATTCACCCCTGATCTTTATTCCTAACTACATTAAAAAAAAAAAAAAAACCAGACAAATAGAAAACTGACAGGCACTTTGAATTCACAGATTTATACTTAGGTCAATTTTAATTTTTAGGCAGAGATTTCTATCATACCAACTGTTTCTGTAAGTGGAATGGGGTCTGTAAAACAATTACCTCTACCCTGCCTACCACTCAGAGAAAGCTCCTAGCAACCATGTTTTGGGATTTTTTTGTTTTCATTTTTATTTTTCCATTTCTTTACATAATGTAATGTAAACTTGGGCCTATTATCAAGAATAAGTATGAAAAAGATAATTTAAAAGATGAACAGTCCAGAGGTTAGAGTTGCTGAATATATCCTTCTGGTTTTTATTTTTTCTATACTTTTTTTTTTTTTACATGCACACAGAATCATTTATAATCTGATTTATTCTGTTGAAAGAAACCTTATGAGAACACAGGAGGATAAAGAAATTTAAAAAAGGAACATTTGAGTTAACATGAAGTTCAAGGAAAGTAGAAATTTAGTCACAAAGATTTGAGGTCGAATGGGTGACCTTAATTTTAATAATGAATTACTTTTTCTATCTTAATGCCTCAAAGGTCTCAAAGTCAAAACCACATTTACACTCATGCAATGGGGGAGTCACTGTATCAGGTAATGGAGCTAACTATCTCCAAATTGACTCTAATTTTCTTCTTTTATTAAGGTGGGATTTCAACACAAAATACTACCTGAAGGAATCCAAATGAATATCCTATACCATTTTGAAACAAAATTGGAATTCTATTGCATGGGTTATTACAGGATAAATTCTTATGGAGAGAAAGTTCCTGAATGCCTTTCTACAACATCGTTCTAGGTGCTCACTTTTATTTTAATTCAGATATAATTCACATATCATAAAATTAACCTTCTTAAAGTGTAAAATTCAGTGGGTTTTAGTAAATTCACAAAGTTGTACAACCATCACCACTGTCTAATTCTAGAACATGTTTATTCTCCAAAGAGAAATCCCAGACCCATCAGCAGTCACTCCCCATTCCCTCCACCCTCAGCCACTGGCAACAGTTAAGCTACTTTCAGTCTCTTTGGATTCGTCTATTTTGAACATTTTATATAAGTGGAATTATATACTATGTGGCCTTTTATGACTGGCTTATTTCACTTGCCATAATATTTTCAAGGTCCAGTCATATTGTGGCATTTATCAGTACTTCATTACCTTTTTTTTTTTTTTTTTTTGCGGTACGCGGTCCTCTCACTGTTGTGGCCTCACCCGTTGCAGAGCACAGGCTCCGGACGCGCAGGCGCAGCGGCCATGGCTCACGGGCCCAGCCGCTCCGCTGCATGTGGGATCTTCCCGGACCGGGGCACGAACCCGTGTCCCCTGCATCGGCAGGCGGACTCTCAACCACTGCACCACCAGGGAAGCCCTGTACTTATTTTTTAATTGGGTTATTTGTTCCTTTTAATTGTTGAGCTCTAAGAGTCCTTTATATATTCTGGACACTAAACTTTTATCAGATATATCATTTGCAAATAATTTCTCCCCTTCTATGTGTTGTCTTTTCACTATGTTGATAATGCTCTTTCACCCACAAAATTTCCACTTTTGATGAAGTTCAATTTATCTATTTTTTTAGGTAGTTTGTACCTTTTGGTGTCATATCTAAGACACCATTGCCTAATCAAAGGTCACAAAGATTTACACCTATGATTTCTACTAAATTTTATAGCATTATTCTCACATTTGGGTTTTCAATCCATTTTTTAAAAACATCTTTAATGGGGCTTCCCTGGTGGCGCAGTGGTTGGGAGTCCGCCTGCCGATGCAGGGGACACGGGTTCGTGCCCCGGTCTGGGAAGATCCCACATGCCGCGGAGCGCCTGGGCCCGTGAGCCATGGCCACTGAGCCTGCGTGTCCGGAGCCTGTGCTCCGCAATGGGAGAGGCCACAACAGTGAGAGGTCCGCGTACCGCAAAAAAAAAAAAAAAAACTTTAATGAGGTGTAATTGATACACAAAAAAACTGCTCATATTTAATATATACAATTTTATGAGTTTGGACATAAGCATACACGCATGAAACCGTTACCACAATCAAGGTAATAGACATGTCCATCACCTCCAGAAGTTTCCTTGAGTCCCTTTGTTTGTTTTTTCTTTAATCCATTTTGAGTTAATTTTTGTATTTGCTACAATTTTTGTATTTGTATTTCCTATCCAGCTTCATTCTTTTACATGTGAATTTTTAATTATCCCATCACCGTTTTTGGAAAAGATTTTTCCTTCCCTGTTGAATTATCTTGGCATCCTAGTCAAAAAATCAACTGACCATAAATACAAAGGTTTATTTCTCAATTTTCAGTTCTGTTTCATTGATCTATATGTATCTACCTTATGCTAGTACCACACAGCTTCTTCTGAAAATAAATAAATAAAAACAAAACCAAAAAATACAGCTGGGAATTTGATAAGGACTGCATTGAATCTGTAGATCAATTTGGACATTATTACCATAACAACATTAAGTTTTCTAATCCAAGAACACAAGGTATTTTTCCATTTATTTTTATCTTCTTTAATTTCTTCCAATGATGTTTTGAAAGATGGCTTCATTGGTGAATTCTTTGTTGTTATAAGTCTATTTAAATGTTCATTTTCTTCTTGAGTCAGCTTTAGTAGTTTGTGTCTTTCTATGAATTTGTCAATTGCACTTAGGCTATTTAATTTGTTGGCATATGAGTATTCATTGTTTTCCCTTCTAATCCTTTTTAACTTACATAAGGTCAGTAGTAATGGTCCCTCTTTTATTTATAATTTTAGTAATTTGAGCTTTTTTTTTTCTTGGTCATAAACCCTTGCTTTTTAACAAATACGGAATGGTTCATGCTTCCCCACTACTCACCTCACTCCAACTTCTCTTGGTCTGAGGTTGAGGAGAGGAATCATTGTGGAAGAGGTTGGGTATGATTTGTTCATTGACCTCTAAAGTGATTTTTTTTTCTTTTTTTAAAAATTTATTTATGTATTTTTGGCTGTGTTGGGTCTTCGTTGCTGTGCACGGGCTTTCTCCAGTTGTGGCGAGTGGGGGCTACTCTTTGTTGCGGTGCGTGGGCTCCTCATTGCAGTGGCTTCTCTTGTTGCAGAGCACGGGCTCTAGGCACACGGGCTTCAGTAGTTGTGGCTCGCAGGCTCAGTAGTTGTGGTACACGGGCTTAGTTGCTCCGTGGAATGTGGGATCTTCCCAGACCAGGGCTTATACCCGTGTCCCCTGCAATGGCAGGTGGAGTCTTAACCACTGTGCCACCAGGGAAGCCCTCTAAAGTGATTTCTTTCACTCTTTGGTGCTTCTACCAAGTGAAAATTTTTCAGAATTTTCTAATAGAGTCAGCGATGTGGATAACAATGAGAATTGAGGGACTTCCTTGGCCATCCAGTGGTTAAGGCTCCGTGCTTCCACTGCAGGGTGCGTGGGTTCAATACCTGGTCGGGGAATTAAGATCCCGCATGCAGCACAGCACGGCCAAAAACACCCCAAAAACAAAAAACAATGAGAATTGAATCAACAAATGTAGCTCCATGAAGAAATACTTTTCTATTATGATTTGCAAGAAAATTTAGATGTAATATTCATAAATATAATGTTCTGTTTATTTTGAAACTTCATTAATAATATTAAATTATTTATTAAAATGTTAATAATCTATTAAGTTGTAAAAGTTAGTCATTGGCTACATATCTGTGCTAAAAGTATAAAAACATGCATGGGAGATATACAAACAGGACAATTAGTTATTTCTGGAGAGAGAAGATGGGAAGGGATTGGAGGTGGGACTTTTTAGTTGTGTAGATAAAGATTTGTTTCCTTTTTAAAAAGAGACAGAAATTTGAAGCAAATGTGGCATTTATCTTAACATGTGTAAAATCTAGCTAGGCAGTTCTGGAGTGTTTTGATACGCAGATCAAAACAGGGAATATTTAGCCGAAAGGAACATTGAAGTTTTATATGTTGCTTTTTAAATTTAATGTTAGGTTATGATAATGAGCAAAGGAAATGAAAAGACAAGTTACAAAAGAGGAAATGAAATTGCCCCACCCAAATTACCCTTCTGGACTAAGGGACTTACTCTCTCAGCTTTAGGAATTACCTTGGCTGAAAAAAGCTGCCTCACCCATGGGCATGCTCCCTTTACTCAGTCACCCTTCATTCAATGACTGGTCGATGTGGGGTATAAAAGCCTGTTCCCATCACCCCAACTTGGAACAATTCTGAAGAGATGTCCCAGCTTCAGAATTCTCTCTGGCTTATCTGAAACATTTGTTGAGACTGCCTCTCAGCCCAGTTTCTCCCCCTGTCCAGTCCTGCTTTCTTCCCTTCCCCCACAGGTATTGACCCCAAGAACTTTTCTGTTCACAAATTTCCATTTCAGGATCTGCATCCTGGAGAACTTTATGTGCAACATATATGTATGTATATAAATATAAAACCTCACTAATAACAACAAAAAGCTCAAATTTAAACCAGAAAACATTTAATTATAATGAGAGTAGAATGGTAGATACAGTGGTTCAGCAGAGCTTGCCAGTTTTCTGTATATTGTCCATCTCCCCTTTTTACCTAGTAACAGAATCCTGGCTTTATTTGAGGCAGTAATGTGCTCTAACAGAAGGATATATTTTCCAGCCTCCCTTGTAGTTAAGTGTGACCTTATGGCTAAGATAAAGCCATTGAAATGTCAAAGCATTGCTGGACTTCGAAATACATCCCTTAGGAAAATAGACTCAGATAGCAATTATTCCTCTTTTGGTGTCCCTCTTCCTCTTTCCTGCTGTCTGGAATGGAGATGCAATGGCTGGAGCTCCAGCAATCATTGTGACCTTGAGGATGGCAGCCACGGTGAAACATACAGAGAAGCTGGATGCCTAATGATTTCATGAAACACCATGTCATCCTACCCCTGGACTTAACAAAATACAAGGGCTTGTGGGTCTTATATAAAAAATATTGTTTGGGCTTCCCTGGTGGCGCAGTGGTTGAGAGCCTGCCTGCTGATGCAGAGGACACGGGTTCGTGCCCCAGTCCGGGAGGATCCCACATGCCGCGGAGCGGCTGGGCCCGTGAGCCATGGCTGCTGAGCCTGCGTGTCCGGAGCCTGTGCTCCACAACAGGAGAGGCCACAACAGTGAGAGGCCCGCGTACTGCAAAAAAAAAAAAAGAAAAAAAAAAAAAAAAATATATATATATATATATATATATGTAGTTAACCTTAGGTATTTTAGCCACTGTTAGTGCTAATTTAATTTTAGGGCTAGGTTTTAATTTTTTTGAAGTGGCTATTACAGTGACTTTATTTATTTTTTGCCATTGTTGGTTCTTTAAACTGCCAAACATAATTATAGTTGAAACAGGGTCATTTTATATTCTGCTTGTAAATAGAAAGTGAAAAAATATTTTGGAAAATGATTACTTGTAAATGCTCTTATGGAGTAATTCTATTTCCAGGAGTAAATCCTAAGGAGTGTGTGTGTGTGTGTGTATGTGTATGAAGCTTTAAGAACAAAGACATTTACATTATAAGAAAAATAGAAACTATGTAAATAGCAACATCGGTACTAAAATACGATATATTCATTGAATTAAGAAATTAAAGAAACAAAGAACATTTTTATTTTAAAAAGCATTTTATGGTAACATTTTAAACAATATTGAAGTTTATGAAGTAAAAGTAATGCTCTTCCTCTCCTACTATAAGATCCACACCCCTGTTTACAGTCTAGTGCATATCTTTCCACAGTTTTTCCTGTGTCTATACAAACAAATACAGATATGTGTTCACATATAACAAAGAAAAATTGGATTATAACACATATATAAAGGAAAAGTTATCAATAACACGGAGAAATGCTCATAGTACAATAAGTTTTATAAGTAATATATAAAATTTGATATACAACAAGATCCCAATTACATTTCAAAAAGTGCCTAGAAAAAAAAAGACTGGGGCTTCCTTGGTGGCGCAGTGGTTGAGAGTCCGCCTGCCGATGCAGGGGACATGGGTTCGTGCCCCGGTCTGGGGGGATCCCACGTGCCGCGGAGCGGCTGGGCCCGTGAGCCATGGCTGCTGGGCCTGTGCGTCCGGAGCCTGTGCTCCGCGGCGGGAGAGGCCACAACAGTGAGAGGCCCGCGTACTGCAAAAAAAAAAAAAAAAAACTTAAAAAAAAAAAAAAAGAAAAGAAAAAAAAGACTGGAGTGAAATATGTGACAAATATGTGCATAAATGAGTATTAAATACATATTGCCAATATTAATAAATAGTTTACTATTAAAAATAAATACTATTTTCTCATAGAAATAAAGAATTTTCTCCACAATCCCCACACGACTAAAAGTAAAAAACATCTTACTACATTTCAGGGGAAATATGGGAGTCTGAGAGCACATATTTGAACCACCTGCCTCCCAGTCCCATCCAAAATGACCTAGAAAATTTTAAAATATGTAAAACCCCAAATCAGTACTGGAAGCTAGAGAAGGAAACCATACAAGTGCCAGAAACTTCAAAGAATTTCTTCTAAATCCTGTGCAGTTGGGACCAGATTAAAGGACATCTAGGGCCAATTTGCCAGTCACCAAGGAGCAGCTTGACCTGGGGGGACGAGGCCTGGAGGCTGACTACAAGACCCGTCAGTGGTTCTTTTGGCTCTTGAAAATTGAATGAGTTTGAGGATAGCAAAGGTAGCAAACAATGGTAAATGTTTCAGGCAGAAAGCCCATGCATGGTGGCAATAGTTGTGTTATTGGATGGTTTCCCCGAGCTTTGGAGACCTTCACTGCCTCTGTGGAGCTGAGCGTGAAAGCGAGGCCTAAGTGGCACCTCAAGCAGCAGGCTGTCACTAGCAGCATCTCGGCTGATGCAGTGGGCACCTGGCTAGAGACTTTGATCTGGGCAGCTGTATCACACACTAGCAGTGAGCTTGGGGGTGTTTACAGAAGCCCTAGATGGGAATTACGCGACAAAATCTGTCAATAGCACAGCCCTTTCGCAAAATACAGAAAAACAAAAGCAAAAACAAAAAACTTTATAAATAGGAGTTTAGATGGCTATTTTTTTCAAATGTTGACCTCACCCTCACACATAAGAATTAATACATAAGAATTAATACATAAGAATTAATTTGAGATGGATCATTGATGTAAATGTGAAAAGTAAACCAATAAATTTTCTAGAGGAAAGCACGCCTTCATGATTTTTGTTAGAGCAAAATTTCTTAAATAGGATACCAAAAACATTAGCCAAAAAATAAAAGATTGAAAATTTGAACTTTATTAAAACAAATAATTTACGTTTATTAAAAGACAATATTAAGAGAGTGATAAGGCAAACTACAGATTGGTAGAAGGTATTTGCAGTAGATATAACTGACAAAGGATTCATATCCAGCCTACATAAAGAATAAGATCAAATAAAAGAATAAAACTGAAAAATGGACTAAAATGGGTAAAATACTTTAACAGTCACTTTAGAAAAGTTAATAAGTAAATAAACAATATGCGTGAACATTATCAGTTAGGGGAAAAGGAAGTAGCTAACAATATGAAGTGTTGGTAAAGATGAAGAGCAACCGGAACTCCCATAAATTGTTGGTAGGAATGTAAACTGATTTTTAAAAAGTCAATTTAGAAAAATGTTTGACAGTGTCTACTAAAATATATCTATCCCCTATGGCCCAGAATTCCACTTTTAGGTATATACCCTACTGAAACAGGTACTTGTATCTATCAAAATACATGCTCAATGATGGTCATAGCAGCTTTATTTGTGAAGCCAAAAGTATATATATTTTAGAATATTCACATCCATATGGAAAAGAAAAAACTGCTGTATGCAAAAAAAAGGATTAGTCTGAACATAACGTTAAGCAAAAGAAAACAGACTTAAAAGAGTAGAATGTTGTTTGGGTCCATCAAGAAGCAGTTGCCAATATCGAGTTAGAGGTGCAGAAGATTTGTTGGGAATAGGAGTGGGCGGGGAAAGCCTTCAGGCCTGACATTTAGTGAAGGAAGGATAGAAAGTTGTCTAGAAAGAGCCTCAGCCTGTAGTGCAGCTCTGGGAAAATCTTGGCCAGCTCAGTCAGGAGCTTCAACACAAGATTACCCATAGACGGGTCTGTCATAGCCAGAAATGGCAAACCCTTGTACCACCATGCTCAGTCATCAACTGGCACTACCCAGAAAGTACATGATCTTGACTCAAAAGCTGAGGCAGATCCTGAAGCACTCACATCTGGAGACAGTCAACTAACTGACCCCTTGCAGCAGGTTCTCTCTGAAAGGGAGATCTGAGTGACATACCTCCATGGCTGCCACATTTACATACTATATGATTGCACTTGTGTGAAATCCAAAGCCATAAAATCTAATCTGATAGAGCTCAGAAGACCAAGGGGTTGTGACTTGGAGGGGGCAGGAAGAAGTCTGCTAGGTGGTAGGAAATACTCTATTTCTAGATCTGCACAGTGTTATGTAAGTGTGTGTGTGTGTGTGTGTGTGTGTGTGTGTGTGTGTGTGTGTATACACATGCACATATATATAACATATTTACATATATATGTAAAATATTTTATGCAAATTATGTAAGTTGCACTTCTGTTAAAAAGGAAGGGAATGATGGAGAAGAAGTTTCCTTTCCAAGACGGCACATGGCCTGGATCCCTGAGGTTGTTAGATTAAGGAACTAGCCACATGACTTCTTTTAAGACTTGAGGGGAATTCCCTGGTAGTCCAGTGGTTGGGACTCAGCGCTTTCACTGCTGGGGCTCGAGTTCAATACCTGGTAGGGGAACTAAGATCCCTCAAGCTGTGACATGCAGCCAAAAAAAAAAAAAGAAAGAAAGAAAAAGGAAAAATAAAATTTTTAAGAGGTCCCTAAAAGTATTTTTAAGAAAAAGTGTGAAAAGACTTAAAAAAAAGAATCCCCTCACCTAGCTTCTGGTTTCCGGAGGAAATAAAGAATTGCACTGTTTAAATATAAGTAAACAGAAATCCCATAACAGATAGGACTAGGTTTGGCTGTGACGGAAAACCCAAAATAATAGTAATTTAAATAAGATAGAATTTACTTCACTGTAACCTAAAAGAAGTCCAGAGGTAGACAGTCCAGGCCTGATTTGGTGCTGCTCAATGGGTTCCTTCTATCTTACTGTTCTGCCATTCTTGGCACATGGTTTTTATCCCACTGTCCAAGAGGGCTACTTGAGCTATAATCATTATATCTGCATTCCAGCTACAAGAAAAGACAACGACGGACATTCTCCATTCCATTTAGAGGCACTTCCTAGAAGTTACACAGAGCACTTCCACTTACTTCCCACTGGGTGAAATTTAGCTTATGAGCACACCCAGCTACAAGGGAGTCTGGGAGATGTAGGTTTTATTTCAGGTGCCAGGTACCCAGCTAAAGCAGAGTTCTGTTACTAGGGCCAAAGGGAAAATAGATATTGGGGAACAACTACCAGATTTAGCCATAACCGCACAAAGAATTTGTAGTATAAAGGAAGGAAAACACAGCATGCAAAAGGTAGAGGAAAATCAGATCAAAGAAACATATATAGTTTAGAAACAAACTTTTAGATGCATCTGTGTTATGCTCTTAATTTTAAAAAATATATGTATACTTGGAAATGAGGGATAAAAGATAAATTGAACAGAGTTGAGGAGGGAGTTAGATGAGAGATAGAAAGATCATTTTTTAAAACATCTTTATCATAGTATAATTGCTTTACAATGTTGTATTAGTTTCTGCTTTATAACAGTGAATCAGCTATATGCATATGTATATCCCCATATCCCCTCCCTCTTGAGTCTCCCTCCCACCCTCCCTATCCCACCCCTCCAGGTGGTCACAAAGCACTGAGCAGAAAGAGCATTTTGAAGTTAATTATGCCATTGTGAGATTTTGTTCTTCATTAGAAGCAGTGGAGAGCAGAACGGACAATGTAGAAAACTGAATCATTTATAAAGTTGATAAGCTTGATGCATTTTCCCCTAGTGAATAAGATAGGGAAAACAGATAAGTGAGATGTGCATTTGGAGAGAGAGAGATGTGGTACGTGAAGAGTAAAGAGTCATTGTGTGGATGATGGTGGTCTTGGAAAAAAAAGATCTGAACAAATAGAAGAGGAACAATAAGACCACAAACAAAAAAAACATTTATAAGCTGAAGGTAAATTTTAACCTGCAGATCAACATAGCTTCTTAAATACCAGGAAAAATAAATAAATGAATAGAAATCTTCATCTAGACATATCCTGGTCAAAGTCTGAATTTCAAGGTAAAATAAAGGCAGAATCCAGGCAGAAAAAATATTGTTTACCCACAAAGGAAGGAAAATAAATTTTTCTCTGGTGTCTCCTTAGCTATATTAGAAGGCTAAACATAATACATGGAGAGAAAAAGGTGAGAGGGCAGAAAGAGCAAATCCACTTGGTGATATATCAGAATTGGGATGTGGCAGTTGTACACTTGTATTAAAAAGAGTGATGCTCCTTTTCTTGCTAGAACCATTGTATTTTAAATTTCTAAGTAAAACTTAGAAGAGGATATAAGGGTACTTGCTAGAAAATCCAAGTGATTTCTGCTACCTGTTATACAGCTGATTACACCTAAAGGGCAGGAATGAATGACTGGAAAATAAGTGACAGACACCCCTTCAGAACACCACTAAAACCTTTTAAAGAGGTTTCATCAAACCCAGTCTAGAACAGTGGAGGTACCACCTTTTCATATGGACATAACATGTGTACAGGAACACACACTCAATTTCTGAGCCAATCTCTTTCACCTTCTGTTTGATTATAAGTCAGTATAGATAGAACTTCATTTAGACCAGGAGTCTATCATAGGGTTCATGAGCCTTGGTATAGGGGTCACAGAGATCTGAAGAGTTGGTCTGTGAAGTTACCTGCAAATTTTATGATGTAGCCATTCTTCTGGGAATAGGATCCAAATTGAATCAAGTTCTTAAAAGTGTCTATGACCCCAAAAGACCCAGAACCAGTACTAATTGCTTTGTAAACTTAAACTGAGAATATGTTAAAGAAAAACGTTATTCTTGATACTTGTTAAAAAATAGAAAAGCAGACTTTATTCAGGGAGACTACTACAATGGGGTTTTGAGGTAGAGGAGAGAGATTGAGTACAAGTCTGAATACAACAAGGAAAAGTGGGGGGACTTCCCTGGTGGCGCAGTGGTTAAGAATCCGCCTGCCGGTGCAGAGGACACGGGTTCAATCTCTGGTCCGGGAAGATCCAACATGCTGTGGAACAGCTAAGCCTGTGCACCACAACTGCTGAGCCTGCGCTCTAGAGCCTGTGAGCTAAAACTACTGAGCCTGTGAGCCACAGCTACTGAAGCCCATGCGCCTAGAGCCCGTGCTCCGCAACAAGAGAAGCAACTGCAGTGAGAAGTCCGTGCACCTCAACAGAGTAGCCCCCACTCACTGCAACTAGAGAAAGGCTGCGCACAGCAACAAAGACCCAAATGCAGCCAAAAATAAATAACTAATTTAAAAAAACAAGGAAAAGTGGGGATTTATGGTCAAAGAAGCAGGATGGAGGTCAGTGGATGGAAAATGACTAAGAGGGAATATCAGGGGTAATGGGGGATTCTGGCTGAACTGACCTAACAGGATTCTAGCTGAACTCAGGCCAGGTGGTCAGATATCACCTGGAGGGTGAGGAACCCGATCAGATATGGAGGGGGATCAGATATGGAGGGTGGGGGATTCTTGCCAAGCTGACTTAGCAGTGTTCTTGCTAACATTGGTCAATGCAGATTGTATGGAAATGAGAAACAAAACCATAGAATTACAAATGTTGTTAAAGGCAATAGATAGATAGCAGGCCAAATACCAAAGAGAAATATGAAATTCACACTGACATCATAAGGACAAAGTGATAAAATGATGAGAGAAAATAAGGGAAATATAAGGGAGAGATGGAGGAAATCCAATCAACATGTCCTAAGAATATGAAAAAGAGAAAATAGAACAGATGTGTTGGAAGCAATAGTCAAAGGAATAATAGGAGGAAATTGCTGAGTTTGTAGAATTAAAGTTTACTAGGCAGTATCGAAGAGAAATAGGCACCTTGATCTATCCTGTTGAATGTTACAAAATTTAAGGAGAAGAAAGAAACCTCTAGAAGCATCGAGGCAAGAAAAAACAGCTTATTAAGCAGTAGTTCTCAACCGCAGCAGTGCATTAAAATCATGGGTGAGACTTTAAAAAATACTAGTGTCTGGGCTCCATCCTTAAGCATTCTGATTTCATTATTCTGGGAGGAGCCTTGCCATTGATATTTTTAAAAATCTCCCCCAGTGATTTGAATGTGCAGCTAGTGTTGAGAACCACTGCCCCAAGGGAAGAAAAATCATTGACTTCTCCTCCAGAGAACCAAATACCAGCAGTAAATGAAGACTGGCTTCCAAACTTGGGAGGAAAAGAATGTTGTACTTGGTCAAGAGGTCATTTGTAGGAAAGACCAGTATTCTCCTATTAGCCAGTTCTAGGAAGGTATTATACTCACAGTTTAGGGATACAATCCAGCCAACCTAGGGATGGATCAAAATAACAGAAGGAAAGTGCCATAGTAAAAAGAGATTGTAGGAAGCAAAGGAAACTATTTAAACCTAGAGTAACATCTTGAAAACTGTCAATAATATATTTATAAGACAAAACAAATTTCAAAAATATCTTCAAACAAAAGTTGATAATGTAAAATAATAATTTAGATCTAAATTCTAGATTACATCAATCAAAATTGTGAAGTGGGGAGAGACAGCAAGGACAGTAAAAGCCTAAAAGATTTCTCATTTTACACAGATGATAATTAATAGATATAGTTACATTCTAAACCTTGCTAAGCAGAGATAAAAATATTTCAGATTTTTAGGGCTTCCCTGGTGGTGCAGTGGTTGAGAGTCCACCTGCCGATGCAGACACGGGTTCGTGCCCTGGTCCGGGAGGATCCCACATGCTGCAGAGGGGCTGGGCCCGTGAGCCATGGCCACTGGGCCTGCGCATCCGGAACCTGTGCTCTGCAACGGGAGAGGCCACAGCAGTGACAGGCCCACGTACCACAAAAAAAAAAAAAAAAAAAAATTCAAATTTTTAATAACAAAAAGATAATTACTAATAGAAAAAAATGTAATTGTACCTTCCTAACTACTAGAGAAATGAGCTAGGAAAACATAGTTGGTGAAAATATAACAGGATATAAAAACTACTATACAATATTAACCCCTTTTTACTATATGTATATAAAACAAGTATAGGAAAATACAAAAAATTATAACAGTTGCCATCTCCAGCAGACTGAGATTATGGGTCTTACGGTTTGTTTTCTTATTAAAGTGTTTCAACTTTTTCTAAATATTCTACAGTTAGAACACTATTTTTTGTAATTTAAAAAATCAATAAAAAGTAAAAATTTTAATTAATATTCATTTCTCTTTTATCTTCTATGCCCATCCATAGTGCTTATTTACTACAAAGAATAAAAGTTAAGTTTCTTAATTTGTTAATTTTAGCAATTATAGGATTTTAAAATCTGATTTCCATATTAATAAGACTAAATGCCTATGAATACTATAAAGGTGTTCCTATTAACGTTTCTTACTAAGGCACTTTCTGGAAGTAACATGTTTGTGTAAAATCTTGCCAAAAACAAGAATATTAAAATGTGTTCTGCATTAAGAACAAATCCACATCATAAGTATATTAGAAGTTAACAAGATTTGAAAGTAAAAAACATGAACCCAGAAGAACTTGAGAAAATGTGCTTGCAGCTATAAATTCTGTAATTAATTTGCTTTACAAGTTTTTTGGAGATGTTAGGTCACCAGTTGACAGCTTGGGTTTGCTTTTTATTCCGTCAAAACATATAAAAGCATATATTACTTGTGGCTGGATTGTGGTCTAAATTTATTTTCCATCAGAATATCCAGTTTTGATATGAAGAAAACTACATAGTCATGTTGTTCTTTAATTTCAGTTCGGGCATTCTTTACCTCTGCCCCAGCATAGATCTCAGAATTTTATTTAATTCATGTTTCCCCAGGCTTCCATAGCTTGAGAATACTAAAGGAGTCACATTAATGATAAAAATCGAAATTCCATGGGCTCCTACCCTACCCTGCAGGGGATCCTTCTGCAGAACCTCAGTTGCCTGTGCTTCTCAGGTACTTCGGAATGCCCCTGGGTGTATACTGTGTGCTCCTAGAGAGGCCTGGCTCTGCTAGCGGCATTTCCTGCTGTGCCACCACCCACTGGACAACCACTGCATGCCACCATGTCTGAAGGTCCCACTGTGTTTTGCAGTAGTGAAGGCAACAAAGCCCTTTGAGTCAAAGGCTTAAAGCTTCAGCGTGGGGCTTCCCTGGTGGCGCAGTGGTTGAGAGTCTGCCTGCCAATGCAGGGGACACGGGTTCGTGCCCCGGTCCAGGAGGATCCCATGTGCTGCGGAGCGGCTGGGCCTGTGAGCCATGGCCACTGGGCCTGCGCATCCGGAGCCTGTGCTCCGCAACGGGAGAGGCCACAACAGTGAGAGGCCCACATACCGCAAAAAAAAAAAAAAAAAAAAAAAAAAAATCCACATACGTCACAGTGCCTTGTTTCTTTAAGGTGTTTGGGAGCCAACTTCCCTCACCCTTTCCAGGAGTTTTTTGTTTGTTTCTTTATTTTGGTACTGTATCTATTTATATTGATAAGAAGAACTAACTAACTAGCCAGGTTACTAAAATGCATTTTAACCCTAGTGTGACTTTATCCCCTGCTGTGCTGGTCTTGCAGTACTACACCAGGTATTGCAATTGTAGCAATTTTCTCCAAAATGGCAACCAACAGAGAATAGATTCCGGAAAGGAAACCTCAAACAACTCCCAAGAATGGAGAAAAGAATATTTTATATAACTACAATGAGATATCACCTCACACCTATTAGAATGAATGGCTATTATCAAAAAGATAAGAGATAACAAATGTTGGTGAGGATGTGGATAAAAAGGAAATGTGATGCACGACTAGTGGGGATGTAAATTAGTGCAGCCACTGTGGAGAACAGTATGGAGTTTTCTCAAAAAATTAAAAATAGAACTTCCATATGAACCCGCAATCCTACTCCTGGGTATATATACAAAAGACACTAAATCATTATCTCAAAAAGGTATCTGCACCCCTGTGTTCATTGCAGCATTATTTACAATAGCCAAGGCATGGAAATAACCTAAGTGTTCATCAAGGGATGAATGGATAAAGAAAATATTGAGTGTGTGTGTATATATATATACACACATACAATTAATATTATTCAGCCACAAAAAAGAAGGAAATCCTGCCATTTGCAATGACAATGAAATTTAAGGGCATTTGAGGCTAAGTAAAATAAGTCAGACAGAGAAAGACAAATACTCTATGATCTCATATATGTGGAATCTAAAAAAGCCAAATGCAAACAGAGAGTAGAATGGTGGTTGTTAGGGGCTGGCAGTTGGGGGAAATGGGGAGATGTTGGTCAAAGGGTACAAACATTCAAATATAAGATGAATAAGTTCTGAGGATCTAATGTACAGCATGGTGATTATAGTTAACACTACTGTGTTGTTTGCTTGAAATTTGCTAAGAGGGTAGATCTTAAATGTTCTCAACACACACACATACACACACAAGGTAACTACATGAGGTGATGGATAAGTTAACTAATTTTATTGTGATCATTTCACAATGTATAAATATATCAAATTGTCACATTGTCCACCTTAAATTTCTACAATATTATATGCCACTTATATTGCAGTAAAACTGGGGGGAGGGAGAATATTTTACTGTAGTTCCTAGGATAAAAGCTGTCAAAAATATAAGACCTTTTTAGTTTTCTGAGTGGATACCAAAGAATATCTAATTTTAAAATCATATTTACTCTTTCAAATACTTATTAACACCTATTAGTTTCTGGGTACCAGTCTAGACCCTGTGAATATAGTAAGGTATGAGTACTGCCCAGAGTCTCAGAGAGCCTACAGTCTACTTGGGGGTCATGATGTGATCCAGGGAAAGTGGCCTCTTTCCTTCCTCCATCACTCCAAGCTCAGTCCTTCCTTGGGGACTCATCATCCATCACCAGTTCTGTGCATAGCTTTCCTTTCATTGTGCTTTTGTGCTCTACCCAAATATCACCTCCCTCAGAGGGGCCTTCCCTGATTCCCACCTACTCACATACCCCAACACTATATAATCAATATTTCATCCTATTTATTTCCTTTAAAAATTTGTATCACATTTTTATTGGAAAATAACTTGTTCATATATTTATTACTGTTCTCCTTCTACTAGAATGTAAGCTCCATGAGAGCAGGATTATTTCCTGGCTTATTTATGGGTATATGTGTCTCTGGCATCAAGAAGAGTGCCTGGTAAGCACACTATAACAGCACTGGATAAGAGAATGAATGAATGGAAGCTGGATGAATGAATGCAGCAATTAGCTTATTTCAATCCAATATGATTATTGCTGTGGTGGAGGAAAGTTCTGGATACCTCCCTGTATCTAACAAATGAGGGGATAGTAAATCATCTTAGAAGGAGATAAGGATTACTTCCTAGAGGACATGGAAACATGGACTTGAGAGAGGGGCCTGATCTGGAATTTCATGTAGATTAGTCTGTCCAAAGATAAAAGGAAATGAAGAGTGGGAGGAAGAGATGGAGAAGGAGAAATGGGCAGAAAGCTGGGACCCACCCTGAAAGAATTAGTGAGCCCCATTCAGCCTTTATCCTGAGGGAGGTAGGGAGCAGATAGATCCTGAACAATGGCAGGCAGTAGGGACAGACCTGCCTTGTGGAATGCTCAACCTGAAGCATTGTGGAGAATGGGATAGAAGAGACCAGTAAGCCAGGTGATTCAGTAATTCAGGCAAGAAATGATGAGGAACTGAACTAAAACCAGGGTTATGGGAACAGAGCAGAGAGAAAGGTTTGGGGAGACCATTTGGAGGTAAATCAATAGCAGAGGGAGGAGTCAAGTTCAGTTCCTCAGGTTTCTATTTTCTATAAAGCAATCCCAAGGGCTGCAGCCACATTCTTTGGAGACTATACTGAAGCTAGGGACACACCTTCCAGATCAAACTTATGGCCATGTGGTCTGGAGGAAAACCTTAGGGGTCAATCATTCCTGCTGGAGCTAGAAAACATGGACCAGGACTCTTTGTTTTGGCCTACGGGTTGTCTTTAGGCCAAGCCACTTATATTCTGATACATACTGTAAGATAGGATTTCTGTCTCCTTCTAATCAAAAGCATCTATCTCCTTGCTAATCAAAATCCCTTTTAGATAAGGATATCTATTCACTTCTACACTTTTCCAACAAGTATTTGGTGAAGGCCTACAGTGTGCTAGGTTCTGGGAACAAAGCCCCTGCCCTCAAGCAGTCCATAATTTAGTGAAGGAGACAAACAAAAAGAAAACCAATTAAAATACACTGTGATAAGTACTGTAATGGAAGTACTCACATGAAAAGCACAAAACAGAGAGCCTTAAGCCAAAGATGAGTTTAGGAGTGGGTGTCTTAAATCAGTTAGGGATAAGAATAGCTTCTCAAAAAGAAAAACAACTTCCAACTAAAGGAAGATAACTTCCCATTAAAAAATAATAGCTCAGGTATAAATAAACACAAGTGCATCAAAAACGTCCATAGTTAATAAGCGATACTTTGGAGTGCATGAAATGTACCAGGAGCTATAGGTCTTGTATACTTTTTTTTTCTCAGTTCATCCTCATACCAACCTTATGAGGTACTAATACTTTCCTCATTTTACAGGTGAAAAAGCTGAGGTTCAGAAGGGTTAAATACTTGGCTCCAGGTCACACGATAGCAGTAGACCTGGGATTCACACCTGGGCAGTCTGAATGCAGTTTCTAATTGGGATGTGGCCCCGCCCTCCACAGTTAGAGCCATTTGTCTACAGATCAGTCCTCCACAGTGTTTAAGAGATTTGCCCATCTTCCACATGGTACGGGTGGGGAATTCAACCCAGTTGGCTGAGCTCCAGTGTTTCTGCTCTTTTACATAGCCCTGTCTTCAGGCTGAATGTATAGTCTTTACTGAGAAAAAGAATGAGGAAATACACTAGTTTAAAAAATGCAGAAAATTCTCTTCATTTTCTTCTCTGTCTCAGTTCTCTTAGGGATGAGCCAAGCCCCACCTCCTGACTAAATGCCTTGGTTCCACAGGGGACTCTGTCAGAGGTTATAAAGCCTGGGGCAGGAGAGAGTGGGCAGGTGGGGCTCACTCATCCCCACCCATTACCTACCTCATTGCCCAGAGAGTACTGAGAAAGCCGTCAGTCCCTGACAGGTAGTCATTCTCAATGAACATTTCCCTGTAACTGCTATATTGTATGGACAAATAAATACCTTTTTTTCCCAAAAAAACTGGACATGTGCAATTGTTATATTGTTTATGAAAAACTGGAAGGTTAGCAAAAATTTACGTTGAGGCTCTTCAGTATTTGTACCCCAGCATCCCAAAGGCTGGCTAATCATGGTCCGTTGATAGTCACATCTCACCAGCTCTCTCCTGTAAAACTATAAGACCTGGTCTTTTCCCCACCTAAAGGGGGCCTCAGATTACTTTGGTGGGAGTCCGGAGTGTCTCACATAGTTTCCTGAAGTCCTTTTCCACTCAGGCCTCCAGAATTCAGAGCCACTACCTTTGCTCCCCTGGGTGAAAGCTGCTTTCATGCCCCTTCTTGCTGCTTCCCTCCAAGGCACAAATGCGCTGGGCTCCCTTTAAGCTTCCCTCTGCAAGAAGTCTGCCTCTTTTCCATCAAAATTAGGAGATATATTCCCCACATCTCTTCCTTACACCTTTCCAGCTGGGCCCTGAGCGAGCATTGCTTGTGTCCTGAGTCTCAGGAAGTTGCTTGTGAAAATGCTTTCAGCGTCTGCCCCCAACCCTTTTTCTCCATGGACCTCAGACTGGAAACAGATCCCAGGGTTCCTCCCCCATCCTGCTCCTCCCCCTCTCCCTCCCAGGTACCTGCAGTGAGGAGACTCTTGCCCTTACAATCACCAACTAGTCCAAAGCAGGGCCTTGCTCAAAGTGGGAACCCAGCCCACCAGTTCACACCACCCAATCTAAACACTGGCCCAGACGCTACCTTCTCTAATGAACCCAGTCATATAAAAATTATTGAGAAGATACTGGATTATCTCTAGTGGGAGTAAGGCTGTGATGAGATGAGAAAGAAAAGTGAGATAAAATACATACATGTCCGTGTGTGTATATAGATATATGTATATACATACACATAAAATTCCATTTGCAAACTTGCTTAAGAGTTGCTCTTTCTCATTCAGAAAGTGGACTCCAGGAAAGAAGCTTTCTCATGCCTTGTTAGAGCCTTTGGGAAGCCTAAGTAGACTGACATAAAGAGAAAACCATGGCCCAGGTAGTCACAGAGCCTGCAGGGTTGATGGTGCGACCGCAGCAGACAGAACAGGAAGCCATGAGTCCGTCAATTACCCTGTAACCTGAGTACCCACTGAACCTCTGAGCCTTACATTTGTTTTTATGCTAAAATGGGGATAATTATACCATCCTGACAGGGTTGTTTGGGTTCAACATAATTATCCATATTTTGTAAACTGCAAGTGTCAAAAATATTAGTTGTTACAATACTGCTTTCAAGGAAGAACTAGAGTAGAAGTTTAGATGGGGGCAAGGGTGGAGAAAGGGGAAGAGGGCAGGAGGCTGAGATGAAGAGAGTGGTTTCTCAAGATTCTGGAGGTAGCAGGCATTGGGCAGGTACCTCAGGAGAGAGGAAGAAGTCCAGGAGAGAAGACTGAAAGAGGTGAAAGGGGCCAAAGGGTCTATAGACTGAGATTTTCTGAGGAGTCCTAGATGTTCATACAAATGGTCCATGGCCGTCTCTGGCTTGATCTGAGAGGTAGTTCCTGCTGGTACACTGTAGAAACCTGAGGTCAGGAAACTTGTAACCTGAAATATAAGCCAGAAACATAAATCAGTGCCACTCAGACTTCTAGCCTGAGATTCTGTGGGGTGTGTGTGCATGTGTGTGCACCTGTCTCACAGGTGCAGGCCTCAACCCCAAGTCCGAGCGGCACAAAACTGACAATGTGGAAGCTCTCCAATCACCTCTAACTGCTGAGCTCTTGTTAGTATTGCTGGGGTAATACTAAAAAGTTCCTGTTTCAAGGACCAGTGTGATCCTGGCAAGAGACCCAGGTAGTGGTCTGAGGAGATGGTCACGAAGCCTGGTAATGAAAACAAATTGTTAAAATTATGTATTTGTAGGAATTGAATATTCAACGTAACAGATTTCATTAATTATAAGAATGTTGCTTTAAGATGATGCAATAAAGGCTTCTGTTGAGGTTTCTGGCTGAAGCACTGGGCCTCACCTCAGGAAGGATTTAAGAGTATAAAGTATTTTAATTGTATAGGTTGCAAGAGAGGGCAAAGTGATTGGCACACTCTCAAACTCCGGGTACAACTCTGTCCCTGACTGATAAGGCAACAGTTGGTATCCGGAAGTCCCCGTACGAGAAGTGGTTTTGCCTCCAAAGTGAGGGAAACCATCCTGACCGTCTTGAATTCCTTCGCTGGTGGTGTAACTGTAAGAAATCCCAGGTGTGCCACTTCTCACAGTCGGAAAAGAGACAGTGCAGAGAAAAAACTGTCTAATCTGCATCCTTCCCTTCCTGCCTCACCTGGAGAGCAATTTACTTTGTGCTGTGGAAAAACATTTCACACCCTCTTTAAGAAGTAAGAATAAGGAAGAGTGGTTAGCAGCAATAAAGAGTGCTCACGCCTGAATGTCACCCTTTTTCATTTGAATCACTACCTTAGGGGTCCCTGTGTGTGGAGCGAGACCTCAGGTTTTAATACAAAAAAGCCGTGAACGAAACAATACCCAGCTTCCCCACGCCTGCTCCCAGATCAGTTAACACTTTAAGGAACCTTCAGGGTGCATGTAATCCTGACTATAGTGGAAAGAACCAGCAATGGTTGAATCTTAGGCGCCCAGACAGGCAGTCTGAGAAACTTCGGGATGACTTCCCTGGCTCCTACACACCGAAAAGCCACTCCTGGACGCTCAAGATGGCCTCTGTGCATACAGTTGTACATATCGTGCATAGCGGGAAGTGTGAGTTGGCTGATCTTGGCGGGTGCGCCTGTCTAGGGCGATCTGCATGGCCAGTGAAGGCACTGCCTCCCTTTTGCCATCTAAGCAGCTTTAAGAGGGTGGAGTATTTTTCTTTGAGGCCAAGGTTGGCACAGAGCACTTCCTCACTGAAATTTTCTGCCAGGTTGGGTTGCTTTTCTTGCATAATTCCACCCCTTACTCTCACCCCACCCCCCCAGCTAGCCTTTGGTCAAATTTCTGGGATTTTGCATATGCTTGTGGGGATGTATCTATTCCTTCCTGGTGCAGTGGATGCAAAGATATACTTTCTCTTGGGTGAAATTTACAAGCACATTTTCCTCCTTGACAGGAAAAAAGAGCCACAAATATTTCCTTAGGGGAGAAAAAAGCTTCCAGATGCAGGACTCCAAATGTGAGGGGTTTTATTTTTCCTTTTTCCTTTGGCTTTTTTTAAGCTTAATAATTACACTGCACATACTTATCCAGAAGAAGGCCCACAGTTTTCTTCCTAACAGGGACTTCACTGAAATCTCCAAGTTACAAATACATCTGCCTCTCCCTTGCTTGGGCTCCAGGCCATTGATCTCTTTCTTAAAGCAGTCCACGGAGGTCTTGAGTTTCAACCCTGTCTAGAGACTGAAAAAGATAGGAGAAGGCCCCTTTTTCCTCTCATTTTCCTTAGCTCTGGTGGCACAGACGGCAGAGTAATCAAAGGGGGGAAAAACACTTCTAAACTCTTGAACCATCAGTAAACTACTTTTAAATTATCTCTAGTTAAAGGGTTACTGAAAAGAAAATTATAAATGTCAAGTAGACCTTTTTTTTTTTTTCAAGTAGACCTTTTAACAAACTTTTACAATCTGTAGCATATTTCTATATTTTTAAAGAATTCTAATTGGTATCATTTTCTATTTTTAGACTATAATCTAAAATTTTTCTCTTACCATGATCAAAATAATTGTGGGAGATACTTAACTCACATGTGGAAAATCATTATCACCCACAATTTTTTTTTTTTCTTTTTAAAATGTATTGATTTTATTTAGTTATTTTTGGCTGTGTTGGGTCTTGATTGCTGCACGTGGGCATTCTCTAGTTGCAGCAAGCGGGGGCTACTCTTCGTTGTGGTGCGTGAGCTTCTCATTGGGGTGGCTTCTCTCGTTGTGGAGCACAGGCTCTAGGCACGCGGGCTTCAGTAGTTGTGGCACACGGGCTCAGTAGTTGTGGCTTGCGGGCTCAGTAGTTTTGGCTCACGAGCTCTAGAGCACAGGCTCAGTAGTTGTGGCATGCGGGCTTAGTTGCACCGTGGCATGTGGGATCTTCCTGGACCAGGGACCAAACCCGTGTCCCCTGCATTGGCAGGCGGTTTCTTAACCACTGCGCCACCAGGTAAGCCATCCACAATTTTTTAAAAAGGTTTTTGAAGAAATAAGCTACTTACGTTTTATTAGAAAAACATTTCTCTTCTATTTTTTTTTAGTTTTTTGCTATAAAATTATCTGGTTTAATCACTACCAACCTCAGAACTGTAGTATATTAGAGTACAAAACCTGTATGTACAATTACACATACAAAAAATGTTCTTTGTGAGGAACAACTTTCAGCAAATCTGACAAACAGCAAGAGTTATTCCTATTGGGGGTTTGAAAGGAGAAAAAACATCACTCTTTTAAGTGTTGGCAAAGAATACATTAAGTCCTAAGAAATCATTTTGGTTATATATCTTACGTTTACTTATAAGCAATCATGGATACATTTAATGCAGGTAAATGGCTTTAGCCAATTTTATCCTAACAAGGATGAAATTAAGGTGTCTAGGAATCATATTCTGCTTCAGTAGGTCTGGGGCTAGAGCAATATTCCACATCTCTAACAAGCTCTCAGGAGATGCAGACGGCAAGTCCACAGAGCACACCACGCAAAGAGGATGTAGAGTATAGTACACCTTCCTATCCTTAAGCTGCCATTCGAGGGTGAGATACATACATGGATACTGGCATCATGCAGCCCGAGGAATACGAGGGGAGGGACTGCTCCCTCCAGAGCTTCGCTTGGTATGTTCTTACTGTAGAGTGAAAGGTAGTTTTATCCATGCTATTGAAAAAATAGGTGAAGCCCTTCTAAATTCAAAGCCCTAGACCAGCCGCTATATAACATAATATCACATAATACTGCATAACATAAAATACAATGACCTCATACTTCCCTGGTGGCACAGTGGTTAAGAATCTGCCTGCCAATGCAGGGGACACGGGTTCGAGCCCTGGTCTGGGAAGATCCCACATGCCACAGAGGAGCTAAGCCCGTGAGCCACAACTACTGAGCCCACATGCCACAACTACTGCAGCCTGCATGCCTAGAGCCCGTGATCCACAAAAAGAGAAGCCACTGCAATAAGTCCGCGCACCGCAATGAAGAGTAGCCCCCGCTCGCCGCAACTAGAGAGAGCCCGCGTACAGCAACAGAGACCCAATGCAGCCATAAATAAATAAATTTATTAAAAAAATACAATGACCTCATTAAATTTAACATCTGTGCTCTGATTATCACTTCTTTAAAGACTAAAAAATTCTCCATTGCTGCTTCTTCCCCACCCTCCCACCACTTTTTATTCTGAAAATTTTCTATCTTACAGAAACGTTGAAAGTCTAAAATAACGAACAAATTTAAATGTAGGTTTACCTATCCTTAACATGCTGCCATACTTTCTTTGTGTGTGGGCGCACACACACATATGTGCAATAAATATATATTTAGCTTATTTGATCTTATTTCGGCGGGGGGTGGGGGCCATGTGCCATGTGGCATGCGGGATCTCAGTTCCCCGACCAGGGATCAAACCCACATGCCCTGCAGTGGGAGCATGGAGTCTTAACCACTGGACCACCTGGGAAGTCCTATTTAGCTTATTTTAATGTTCGTGGTCAAACTGTTTGAAAATAAGTAGCAGATCTCCACTGCTCTTTTTCATTTTGCTATTGTTTATCTCCACTGACTGGCCCAGCTACAAGCTGACTTATTAATAAACTAGAGCTCAGTGTGTGCAGGAAACTAAGGCGGCTTGGAGTTTCCCAGACTTCCTAGGATCAGGTTTATGGAGGAGAAAGAAGATGGTGGAAACCTTCGCTTCGCCTTAAAAAATCTTCAGCAGTTCACCCTTAGGTTCTATCCATTTACCACACCCTCCACCATCTTTAAGAAGCTATGGAATAATCGTGCTGGAGACCACCAGAAACAGGCACTCTAATATGGAAGCAGAGAATAACTTATTTTGCTAAACCAAACTCACTTGCTCTGTGAGTTCACATTTAGCTAATGAATTTTTGTATCTATGCAAAGACAGAGAATCAGTCTTATTCCAATGTGATTAAAATAATTGCCTCTGCAAATATTTTGCGACATCACAAAGGGGTTGCGTTCATGCCTATTTCATCTCTATGTACCCGACTTCATCTTTTTATTCCAAAATGACCAGAAATTAGCCCCTCTCAGAAGGTCTCTACATTATTTCTGAGGGTTTCCCAGAGAACTACCCCATGTATATTCCTGACAAAGTCTAACTAATACTTCCAGTCTAGCCTCCCCCTCTTGCCATCATGCTGCTGCCTCTGTGGCTAACGACCTGTGGAAGAAACCCCCATGCACAGTGATCCTCTTACTACCAACCCCTGCTCAGTATCATACACAGCTCATGCTCTCTCTCTCTCTCCCGGTATCTCTCTCTCTGTCTCTCTCTCCCCCTATTACTGCTGAGGTGGCCCCATCCTACTTCTTCAGTGTCCTATAACACAAATGAGACCAGGCTGTGGCTTTCAGAGAGACCCTGGGGAAGGTTTGGGGTTCATAGAAATGCAACGCAAGTAACAGTTACATTATTTATAACAACCTGCTATTGTTGAAACTCGGAGACCCAAATCCTACCTAAGAGTCTCTGACTCCCAGAGATTCCCATGTGGTGCAGAATAACTGAACCCCGACCAGTAGAAATCCAGGCTCAGTTGCCTTTCAACCCCATGAGAGGGGGTCCTTCCCTGCAAGTCCTGCCCCATGTCCTGCTTCAGGACTGACCTCACTCCAGGATGAATGGCAGTGGGTATGTAACTCTCCTCAGGAGAATTGCATCGTTTTCCTGGGTATGGACTAGCCCCTTGGCCCGGTAACTCAATCACAAGAGTTATCAGGATATTTCTCCAAGTCCACTATGTGGGCTGGACCAAGTCCATTTCAATTCTTTTTCATGTTTTTGGTTTTGGTTTTGGTTTCTCCAGCATGAGATGAGGTCTGCTTAGCCTTCCCAGCATGGTCTAATCTTGCTTCCATATCTGTAGTCATTGCAGAAATAAGAAAATAATAATTTATGAATAAACATTTATTTTTCAGACATAAAAGAGTCCACATTCAGATATTAATTTGTTTTTTTTTAAATCTCAAAGACATGGGATAGAGTCTTACTGATGTACCCAATTTACAGTCCAAAGCAGAACATTTAACTGCCCCTGCTCAAGCCCTGTACTGGGTTTATCTCCTTCATTCAGTTCTTCCCCAAGGGCAAAAGTTAGCTTGAGTAAAGGGAATCACAAAATCCAGTTTCCACCCAATAATGTAGAAAACACGTGCCATCTCGAAAACAGCA
Source organism: Stenella coeruleoalba (assembly GCF_951394435.1). Classification (NCBI taxonomy): domain Eukaryota; kingdom Metazoa; phylum Chordata; class Mammalia; order Artiodactyla; family Delphinidae; genus Stenella; species Stenella coeruleoalba. The sequence continues at coordinate 50,382,828 of NC_137150.1, forward strand.
GCCTAGTTACACAAGTACTCCACTGTCCCCTCTGAACTCCTTGTTGCACTTGTGTAAAGTTCCTCCAGTTCTCTGTAACATTCTGCAGTCATTGCTTCCTAAATTTAACTGGTCAGAATTGGTATATGGCCATAGATTCTGTATCGCAGAATGGATTTTAAACGAACATCCAGAAAAGAAACATATTTCAAATAAAAGAAAAGCAACACTTCTTTTTTCTTCTTGTTTGTTTTTGTTTAAGAAAATCACAAACAGCAATGACAAAAATCTCGGAAAGTTTTTTTTTAATATAGAGATATTTTAAGAGTAGAGTTCAAAATATTTTACACATAAAAAAAGGTCTTGCTGATGTAGAATTTGAAACTTCTAAAACTTGAAAACTTTTAGCTTACAATTTGGAGTCCCGCTGAGGCAAAAATAGACAAGCAAAGTTTGAAGAGGATCAGATCCTTTTATATTGGATTTTTAGATATTGTTAGTTGAAAACAACACTGAAATTCCAGCTACTGCCTTATTAATAATGCATGTCGAGATAATATTGTAATGCCACCTTGATGATGCTTTCTTTTCAGCTGACTTGATCAACGCAGTAGTATAGTGGTTTATAAATTTGGGATAAATTAGGACAATTTATTTATGAATGGCTTAACAACTGCTGCTTGGCTAAATGTTTTGCAGGGTTCACTGAATTCCACTAGATGGAAAGAAGTGTTTTTATTTTGTTTATCATGGCCAAACCAGTCATCTAGTGCTGCTAAGGCAGCTGTCATAGTCTGTTGGCCAGAACTCTACCTTTATCTGTGAAAGAGGACACTAGCTTGGTCATTTTCAGCTAATTGGCAGTAAGCAACTGGTCAAGGCTGTAAAGTGCAGATACTTCTGAAGCAATATCTTTAAACTCTGAGTTGCAGTCCATTAATGGTCATGAAATCAGCTTAGTGGATTGCATCTGGCATTTTTTAAAAAGTGCAATAGAGTAAAAAAATAGTATAAACACAGTAAAAGTAAGTATGGTTTGGGGATATTTTAAAGTTTTATTTATGTTTTCACTCATATATAAACCACTACATATGTATATATACATATATCATTATATATAAACTAGTGTGTATGTATACACACACATAACAGTTACTTTTGGGCAATGTATTCTTACTGTATGTCACAGTCAAAATAATTAAAAAGTCACTGCTCTAATGGCAGTGGGGGAAACCACAGCCATCAAATCTTCTCTTATCAGTGGAAAACATTTTAAATATATACCAACCATTCCCTTTGTTCAGCCTTGGATAGTCTTCCCAATACTTTGCTTTCTTCAACAGGCCGTGAAAACCTCACAAGGAAACTCTGTCTACAAAATCACGATGTCAACATCCCCAAATGCACCGTGTCTCAACCCTTTTACCCCTAGAGCACAAGAGAAAAATGATGTTCACATGCATCTGAACCATGCAACCCTTTGGCCATACCTAGATTTCAGGGCTGTAGCAGAGATAAGGCCTTGGTTAGAGGAAATTCCTTGAGAGCTCTCTATAACTTCATCTCTTTCTCTCATTCAAAAAAGCACAAGGCAATGGAAATTAGTGATGGTGGTTAGGATAAATTTGGATCCACTCTAATACTTTTTTAAAAAGAAGAAAGTAAATCATTTACAAGCTTCAATTTGTAACAGCTCTTGTTAATAACAAAGATTTGAGGCATACCTCACAACTGTGTCGTTAAGACCATGTAGTAGAGAATTGTTGTAGAGAGCTGAGAGTATATTCAGCTATCTCTCTCTCTACTTTTCCAGAACCGCACAGTTTTCCATACAACTGGCCAATTCAGTATCTTTTGCAGAGGACATCCAAGTACCAAACTCAAGATGGCGTGCCTAAGAAGTAGTACCTAAGAGCTGCCAGAACAGGGAATGCTCATGATTTTAAAAGTTCCTGAAGATCCATCAGTGTGAATGATTTTCCTCAAGGGTCTCTTCTTTTTTGAATTAAGATTAGTTATGGAACATACTCATCTTCTCCCCCACTCCCTGCCCCTTTTATTCCCTCTTTAGGTTTAGGGCTTTGGATAAAGAACAGGTTTGGGGTTTGAAGGTTTGTGGGTGATAGAAATGCAAAGAGCAGGTCATGATAGGTGAAAAGTTCCTGTATTTCAGAACTCAAAACTTCATCTGCCTTTGAAGGGAAATGGAAATTCAGGGAATTGAAGGGACTTGCCAAAAGTCATGAGGCTTACTAATGACAAAGACAGGGGAAGCCTCCTGGTACTGAGATTTTCCCGACTGTAGCAGCAGTTCTCCAGGAAAGGATTACCCTCCAGCCTGTGTGACTTATTAGCAACTCTTCCAACTGATAGTAGTTGTGTCTCTCAGAATGAGGCATGTCAGGCCTTGTGGCTACTTTGGGAGAAGAAATAACAAAGGGAAAATTTTGAGACACTAAGAAAGTGCAACTTAATCTATTCATTTAGCCAATCATCATTTAAGTCATAGGCACATAGGATACAAAGATGGACAAGATCAATCCTACTCTCACAGTGTAGCACAGAAAAAGGTCATAATGGTGGCGTAAACTGGTACCACATGTAAAGAGAAGCAGTGATTAATTTTGCCTGGAGCTTGAGCTGGTATAGAGGTGTGGGAGTATGTGGGTGTCGGGGGCTCACCCAGGAACCAGGTCAGCTGTGAAGATAACCACTTATGTCAGCAGTCTCTTGGAGAGGCCAGGTGGTCTAGTGAAAGATTCTCAATCTTTAATGTGGAAGTCCTTCTAGAAGGCATACTGTGATTTAGTAGGCAGGGCGGTAGAGCCTGAGATTCTGCATTTCTAACTAGATCCAGGTGGTTCCTTGCTGCTGTTCCACAGAGCACACCATGAGGAGCCTAGGTCTAGTAAAATGAGTAGGGATTTTGCATCAGAGAAAAGTGAGTTTTCATACCAACCCTGTCTTCCATAGTTGGTGATCTTTGAGTAAATTACTGAGACTCATCTTTCTGTAAAATGGCTATAGTGTCATATATCATATAGCGTGTACAAATTGAATGCGATTATAAGCATAATGCTCAAGACAAAGTAAAAGCTCATTTAAAATTAGTTCCTGGGCTTCCCTGGTGGTGCAGTGGTTGAGAGTCTGCCTGCCGAGGCAGGGGACACGGGTTCGTGCCCCGGTCTGGGAAGATCCCACATGCCGCGGAGCGGCTGGGCCGGTGAGCCATGGCCGCTGAGCCTGCGCGTCCGGAGCCTGTGCTCCGCAACGGGAGAGGCCACGGCAGTGAGAGGCCCGCGTACCGGAAAAAAAAAAAAAAAAATTAGTTCCTTGGGGCTTCCATGGTTGTGCAGTGGTTGAGAATCCGCCTGCCAATGCAGGGGACATGGGTTCGATCCCTGGTCCAGGAAGATTCCACATGCCGCAGAGAAACTAAGCCCATGTGCCACAACTACTGAGCCTGTGCTCTAGAACCTGTGAGCCACAACTACTGAGCCCACGTGCCGCAACTGCTGAAACCCACGCACCTAGAGCCCGTGATCCGCAATGAGGGAAGCCACTGCAATGAGAAGCCCATGCACTGCAACGAAGAGTAGCCCCCGCTCGCAGCAGCTAGAGAAAGCCCACGCATGGCAACTAAGACCCAACACAGCCAAAAATAAATAAATAAATTTATTTTTTAAAAAAACTATTTTCTTATCTATCGATTTTGAATACACAATAAACAATTGCTTTAGAAATTAATTTGTCTCCAAAGAACAAAATTCACTTAGAAAAGCCTTCTCATATGAATCCATTCAAAGTCTCATGACCCTTTTTCAAAGTAAATATCCGTGATATGTATTTGTTTTTACAGCAAATTAAGGCATTAAGATTTTCCCTGAGGCAATAACAAAACAGTGACCAAGTCAGATAAGAATACAGGAAGTATTATGCCTAGTCGCATAACCTAACCGCTAACCCATTCAACCTTGTCCTTAATGAAGTAACATAATTGATGGGTGAAACATGGGGAATTTTGGAACTTCCCAGTATAGCTAACGGAAAAGGCCTTAATGAAGTTTTATAAACCTAAACTCTCTTTAATGTGCTAGGGAATAGATCATCTGAAATAAAACAGTAACCACACTTGCATAGGGCATTAGTGTTTCTTTTATTCATGCATCAAGTACTTAGAGCCTCAGAAAAACTGTGAGAGTTGGGAAGGTAAGATATTTTCATCTCTAGTCTACAAACAAGGAAACTGAGACCCAGAGAGGTGAAGTGACTGACAGTCTACTGCAAATTAAGTAACAAAAAGCCCTGGCTTAGGTGGCTTACCTCCGAGTATCCCGTTTTGTTTTGCTGGGAGTGGGAGGTGAGCGTGGGGAGGGAGGTGGGAGTGAGAGGCTAGAGGTTTGTGTTGGGGGTGGATGGACAGTGGGCAGCAAAGAGGTCCTGGGAGTGGAGTGCTTCTTTGCCTCTGGGTGACTGTGTCTTCAAAGATTTAGTGCCTGTGTTCTCAGGGACATTCATTAGGCTAGAGTTAAGTAAATCACATTGAAGAGGGAACAAAATCATTTTCAAAACATGAGATTTTAAAATGTTTTGGCAAATTCACAAGCTGCGTTTTGGGGATTCACCCAATATTTTTTCTTGATTTTAATATGTCTTATTTTTGGCTTCAAGTTTTTTTCCTGTTTTCTTTATTTTTTTTTTCTGATAAAATTCCAATTTAAGGGAGTTGGCAAATTATTAAAACACTTACATGAAATTCAGATTTCCTTTTTCCTGTGTATATTCCAATATTTATTAACACCTGGGAAGCATAAAATTATTTTAATGAAGAACATATAAGTAATGGGATTAGCACCTTATATTTTAAGTAGAATTGCTATTTTGTACACTATGACAAGTCATTTTGATTCTTTTTTTCTTCAGATAAAATTTGTGTACTGTTGAAATTGAAAGATGAACTAAATTGGAAGACAGTATAAGCAATACTTTAGAAAACTTAATAGCATATACCACTAGAAAATTAATTTATTTGATGTGCTACTCTCCAGAGATCTTTAATCATTACTTTTAGACTCAGTGGTCATAGATGTTTATGAAAATGATAGGGGACAATATTCATTCACCAAATACTCTTGATAAATGTTCACTGGGCACAGTTGAAAACATGATAGAGAAGGTCTTGCCCTTCAAGGAGCTGACATTCCAGTACTTTCTCAAATATTTTCTGATCATGAAATACTCTGTTCAGCTTTTTGGGGTTGGATATTTTATTATATTTTTTTAAGAAATTGTTTTAGAAGATTCAGAGTACGAAGACTCTGAGCCCACCTCCTCCCGTGGGCACACCAAAATTACTATTTACAGAGAAAATATCAATGAGAACAACCTGAAGACTAGCAGAAAAACTTTTCCACAACTAAAGATACAATATAATGAAGAATCCAAAATGAGATGGTTTGGAGGGGCAGAAGTGTGGTATAGTCAAAAAAATTTTTAATTAGCAATTGATTACACCATGGTGAATGTCTGTCCTTCACTACGTATTAAATTCCTTGAAGGCAGGAACCGTATCTCGGCTTTCATACTTCTGTGATGACCAGCAGAGTGATTTGCTTATAATAGGCACTCAATAAACATTTGCGAATTCAACTTTTTGGATGGAACTATCCAGAGAGTTTGATGAACTGACTGCATTAAGTAATTTATTAGATAAACATATTTTTGATCCTAAATTCTCTGCTGCTTTTCAGGATTAAATATGAACCTGGGGTGAAGAGCCAATTAGTCTCTTTGAAAGCATATAACTAGTCCTCTCCTAGATTTAAAGAGGAAAGAAAAAAAATTATTTGAGCATTTTTTCCCTAATAATAATATCTCTCGCCCTAGTCAATAGTTCATGGTTGTTACAAAGCAATAAAACTTGGTCAACAATATGTAGGTGCCTACAGGTCAGCACATGTCAAAACTCAAATCCCAAATTGATTATGTGTCATCAGGCTGGATTTATAGAAACAATGACATTTAGGAATTCCCTACAATCACAAATATTACTGGTCAAGTGAGTGCTTTAAATGAACTTGCCTATCTCAAGAGCATCAAATATCCAGAAAATGAAAGGGCATATCTTTCCTTATAAAAACAACTGTCTCTGTTATTCACTTCTATTCTAAATATGAAGCATGGAGCCCAATATTTGCTTCAGATAATTGTCTATTTCTTCTAAGACCTATAAGGATCTAACAAATATTATTTCTTAAAGCAAGTATTGTTAGGATCATACTTTATAACGGTATTGACGCTATCAACTTTTTTTTTTTTGCTCAGCGTATTTCCCATCTATTTTGTCACCATTGCTCAAATTATTTAATAATTAAACTGGATTATCTGGCTCCCAATAAAATGTAAGTAACAAAACAAGCTGTTTAGCCTTGCCAATTATGTTGAGGACTGACCAGACCGTAATAGTTTACGTTTCTTAGTAAGGAAAGAGCCACAGGTGGTGGCAGTTGAATCTAAGACCATCCAATGTATTTAAAGAATCTGATAGAACCAGTGGTGTGCTGGTAAATGTTTAACAACCACCTCTCTGAGAAGAAAAGAAAGGAAAATAGTCCTGATTTATAGTGTTTGTTAATTTCATGGTATAAACTGCCACCATGGCCAGTTTCAAGCTGAGGATGTAAAGTCATTGAACTCAGAGGTGGGAAGAGATACCATAAGTGGCTCTTGGGACTCTGTAGGATATGGCTCCAGCCCTCACACTACCCAGTATAAAATGCACAAAATGGATCACCTCTTAACAACACTGCTTAAAAAATGCTCCAGGTCTGATCTTATAGAATGATTGACATTCAGAAGAAAGGAATTCCAAGACATGTCTAAATATATAAAGCCCTTCTAGAATAATGGGGATAACATTTCATGGACATTTGGAAAATAAGTTCAAGACATTAGCTTTGGTAGCAGAGGTAGATGCTATCATTTTTTTTCAAGATATTGTCATCTAATGTTATATGATTTTGATGGGTGAAACTTCACTAGAAATCTTAAGAAGTAAAAAGTGTATTATTCATTATTGTCAGGGAATAAGTATTTTGCAGGCCCAATTTTTGAAAATTAACTAAAATTTATCCCTCTAATCAAAATGTTTGAATATTATTCTAATCATATTACCTTAAAACTCGGGAAAGTGATAGCAATTCTCTGGCTTCCCAGAAAATGTATTACATTCCTAGTTCTTCGTTTAGGACTTTAAAAAAGACTTTACACTGATCTGTGAAGCGCTGCAGTGCACTAAGGAGTTATTTCCCCTGCACACTGTTGTGTGCTTGAGTATTTGGGTTGGCTTTTTATATTTCTCCCTTTGTTTCATCCATTTGTGCCCGCTGTGAGCTGTCGCTTGTCCTCTGAGTGACAGCCTCTGGCTATTTCACTGCCTCCTCTTTTCTGATTCGCTCCTTCTAACCTGCTGAGGGCTAGGGAGCAAAGCAGCTAGCCCACCTTCTTTGCCTTCTGAATAAAATAGACTCGGAAAGAGGGCCTGGGGGGAATTAAAGGGCAACTATTTCAATCCATCAATTTTGACATCTCATTTCCCTCCTGGAACTTCATCTGTACATTTCCTAAAACAAAGGAAAAAGGTACCCGTGTGACCATAATCCTGTACCATTGAAACTGGGACTCAGATCTCTATTGTCCACAAACTAAGATATTACTATTGTCTCTCATCTTACACCACCTTGAAATATTGAGTGCCTTTTTTTCTATCTCAGGACATCTCAAAGAAGAGACCTGTCCTACTATTCAGAGTTGGATTCCTGACATGAAATCTGTTACCTTTGACTCCTCCTATTCAGGGTTCTCTATTGCCTCTAAATTGCCATCTATAGTCACACAAAGACAATTCCACTTACAATTTGGTATTATCTTTCTTCCACAGCCTTTCCCCTCCCAACACCCACGGTGAAATTTACATACAGAAATGCACAGATCTTAAGTGTACGGTTTAATGAATTTTGATCAATGTATATAGCTAAACATACACCACCTTAATCACAATATAAAATTCCATCACCCCAGAGAGTTGTATCATGCCACTTTCAATCAGTTCCTACCCCTCATAGGCAATACCTGTTCTGATTGCCTGTTCCTGAATTTTGTCTCTGACTTCTTGGGCTCCACATACAGTTTTGTGGATTTAGCTATCTCGTTGTATGTATCAGTGGTTCGTTCCTTCTCATTGCTGAGTAGCACTCCAATGTATAAATATAATACAATCAACAGCTGTTTCCCAATACCCAGCACCTAAATCTACCAGTAAAATTTTGCTAATTTGCTTTATCACATATCTATTCTCCCATTCATCCATCAATTCATTATATTTTTGGCTGCGTTTCAAAGTCAGTTGCAGACATTAGTATACTTTACTCCTAAACACTTTAACATGTATATCACTAACTAGAGTTAATATTTGTTTCTGGGTGTTTTTTTTTGGTAACATTTATATACAGTGACGTGCATAAATCTTAAGTGTACGTTTGATGAATTCAGGTGAATGTAACCCAAACTTATACCAAGATATGGAACATTTCCATTATGCCAGAAAGTTCCCAGTCAATCCCTCCCTCCACTCACCATAGGCAACCATTGTTATGAACTTTTTATCATAAATTAGTTTTAACTGTTCTAGAATTTTATGTAAATGGAGTCATATAGGATGTACTCAGTCTTTGGTGAAAGGCTCCTTTGACTTGCCATGTTTTTTCTGTTGTTTGTATAAGTAGTTGTTCCTTTTTTTTTTTTTTTTTTTTTTTTTTTGCTGAGTGTATTCCATTGAATAGATATACCACTGTTGTTCAGCCATTCTCCTGTTCATGGGTTCATGGACACCTGGGCTGTTTTCAGTTTTTGATTGTTATCAATAAAGCTGCTAGGGCTTCCTTGGTGGCGCAGTGGTTGAGAGTCCGCCTGCCGATGCAGGGGACACGGGTTCGTGCCCCAGTCTGGGAAGATCCCACATGCTGTGGAGCGGCTGGGCCCATGAGCCATGGCCGCTGAGCCTGCGCGTCCGGAGTCTGTGCTCTGCAACGGGAGAGGCCACAACAGTGAGAGGCCCGCGTACCGCAAAAAAAAAAAAAAAAAGTTAATAAAGCTGCTATAAATTCTTACACTTTTTTTGTTTTCCTTTCTCTTGGATAAATTCCTAGGAAAGGAATTGCTAGGTCATAGGGTAGGTTTATGCTTAGTTTTACAAAAAATTGTCAGACTGTGTTTAAAGTGGTTACTCCATTTTACACACCTACCAGCAGTGTATGAGTCCCAGTTGCTCCACATCTTCACCAACACTTGGTGTAGTCAGTCTTTTAAAATTTAGCTATCCTAATGGGTGCAAAATGGTATCTTATTGTGGTTTTTATTTACATTTTCTTAATGACTGATGATATTGAGCATCTTTTAATGTTCTTTTTGGTCATCCATATATCTTCCTTTGTGAAGTGTTTGTTCGTGTATTTTGCCCGTTTAAAAAGTTAAGTAGGGCTTCCCTGGTGGTGCAGTGGTTGAGAGTCCGCCTGCCGATGCAGGGGACATGGGTTTGTGCCCCGGTCTGGGAAGATCCCACATGCCACGGAGCGGCTGGGCCCGTGAGCCATGGCCGCTGAGCCTGTGCTCCGCAACGGGAGAGGCCACAACAGTGAGAGGCCCACTTACCACAAAAAAAAAAAAAAAAAAAGCTAAGTATATTTATTGTTGGATTGTATGAGTTCTTTATATATTCTGTCAGACATACATAATTACTTTATCCCAGTCTGTGGCTTGCCTTTTTACTTTCTGAACAGTGTATTTTGATGTGCAGAGTTTTTATTTTGATGAAACCCAATTTATTACGTTTTTATGGTCAATGATTTTTGCGTTGTGTTTAAGAAACCTTTTCCAATTCCAAGGTTGCAAAGATATTCTGTTTTCTTCTGGAAGCCTCATATTTTGAGCTTTTACATTTAGCACAATAATTTTAAAAGCATCTTCTGAATTCCAGAAAACACTGCTAATATATGCATTGGTAGTATACAAAAGTGAGAACCAACAGCTAACTTCATTATCTTAATTTTAAGTCGTCTTCTCTCTTGAACTATTTGTTTACATTTCTAAATGCTACTCAAATTGTTGTGTTGTAAATGACAGGAAGGAAGCAATTTATCCTCATTCCCAATATGCCAGGAGAAAATCCATTTTGCAGTCTTGTCCATCTGTTGAATGAATGTTTCCTCCTTTGTGAGCTGACTAGGAACCAGACTCCTTTCTGGATTGGCCAGCATGCCCAGGGCACTCATGCAGTATGCTCAAATACAGGATGGGTTCAGGCACAGTGCTGTAAACAGTGCTGTATGAAGTTTGCCGACTTTGAGAGGCAAACTCAAATCTTGACTAAAACTGTCATTCAGACTCCTGGATCAGTTGTGTATCTTTAGCAATATTGTCTTAAAGTTCAGAACTTCCAGAACCTTATGGAAGTTTTGTTAACTGAAAATGATGACACTACACTATGGAATGTGTTTAGTAAACAGTGCATACATTTGTGAGTGTGAGTGTGGGTGTGTGTTCACAATAAAATGCACAGAACGTCTCTTCAGTGAGGTCTCCAGCCTTCCTCACTGACAAATTGTGAAAGACCCTTGAGAATCTCAGGGAATTCTCTCTCAGGCAGATTTTTTTCCTTTCCCATCATGCCAGTCCTGCTTTTTCTGTTGATCCTTCTCTCAGGATCACGCACTAGTTGGTGCAGGAACAATTGCTTCTTTGTCTTTAGTCATTTAACACCAATTGCAGAGAGGGTTCTGCTGTTTGTGTGCATGTCTCAAAGCACAGGTTTTTCAATTTTTTTTTTGACTCTCACCAACCTCTTTTCCATAACCCTAACTAACCTTGTATTAATCTTACAGAGAAAAAGGAGGTTCCCTGTGCCTCCAGCACACTCTGTACAATTCCCGGCAATGACTGGTATTCTGGCCCCCAGAACAGCAGCTGGTTCTCGAGCAATTCTGCTTGTATCTTTACACTATGGCAAGGGGCAGGGTTATACACCTCACTTTGGCCTTTGATAGAAGACAGTTTCTGGATATTCCAGATTGAACATGGTTTGAGAGAGTTCTTGGACTTCAGTGTTCTTGAGGGTCACTTTTGACATCCCCTTGATTCCAGTGGTTTTGCCCCTCATTGCACTTCAGTTAATTCCCTGAGTACACAGTCTGCATAGACTAGTATGATTTGCCTAAAAACAGAAAAATATTTAATTTAAAATATATCTCCATATTTTAAGATAAGAAATGGGATTCCCATGATGTCAACTAATCAGCAGAACTGAAATGTTCACTTTTTAACAGTTGTTTTGGCTTTTTACCAACACAGCCTTTGCTGAAATTCTTACCACTTTAATTTATGCAAGTTAGTCATTCTCAATCCACAACTGGTTTACTCTAAAAATATGGACATTTAATTATACAAAAGTCAGTAAATACAATAGTTTTTTTTTTGAGATTTATATATTATTTATTTATTTTAATTTGTTTCTTTGGCTGTGTCAGGTCTTAGTTGTGGCACGCGGGATCTTCCTTGAGGCATGCAAGATCTTTTGTTGTGGTGTGTGTGGGCTTCTCTCTAGTTGTGGCATGTGTGTTTTCTCTAATTGTGGCACGCAGGCTCCAGAGCGCATGGGCTCTGTAGTTTGTGGCACGCAGGCTCTCTAGTTGAGGCGCATGAGCTCAGTAGTTGTGGCACACAGGCTTAGTTGCCCCGTGGCATGTGGGATCTTAGTTCCCTGACCGGGATCAAACCCATGTCCCCTGCAGTGTAAGGTGGATTCTTTACCACTGGACCACCAGGGAAGTCCCAATACAATAGTTTTTGGCATGAGAATTCCTGGGAAAACATTTTAACCATCTAAAATATAATTAATTAAAAAACTAATTAGACTAAATAATATTTGGCAAATTCCTACCCTAAAGATAAACCATTCATATATTTTTTAAAAATTTGTTCATGCATGTTACCATGGAGACCGTGAATTCAAAACACACCAGCTAGTGCATTGTTCAGCCCTGCACTTCCTACTACAGATTTAAGTAATTCTGGCCTACTCATTTTGAGAGTTTGAGAACATAATATTGTTGCTTTAGTAAAAAAAAAAAAAAAAAAAAAAAAAAAAAAAAATCACGGTCAGCATTCAGGTGTGATCAATAAGTCAATAAGAATTAGATCTTACTTGTAATCTTTGCTCTTTCTAATGTGATAAAATTAGAAAGAGGTACATCACTTCCTGCAATTATTTATTTTTGTGGTAAATGTAATACCTCTGATTCATTCCTCAGAGTAGCAGGGCTTGATCAGGGCCTCATCTTGTAGAAAGGCTGAAAAAAAAAAAAGTTTATTTGGTGAATTAGGCAGGTGTCGTTTTTGACTAAAGCACCAAATAAGGCAATTTTGGGGCTCGTTTCCTTTGCAAATGTCTTGAATATTATTCTCCATCTTCCTGCTGTACAGAATAGTTAGAACATTAGAAAAATGCACCTCTTTTTCAATGAGGTGTATTTGTTGGCCTTTACAAGACCCATTCATGGTGAGCTCTCTCATAATAATGTTGCTTCTATCCCCACTGGGGATAAACCCACTGGGGTTTATCTAGAAAGTCAACATGGTTATTATTTCTCTATTGCTTCTTTTACTCTGAAAACTGGCAGAATAGGCATTCCTAACACTTTAATTCAACCGATTTCATAAAGGAATGATGTTACCAATAGCTAGAAAATATAGGTTCTGCATATGTGAGAACCCCTTCCCCAGCACTTCATGAGGACTTTGAAAGAGAAATGTCTTAGATTTGTTTTGTTTTGTTTTGTTTTGTTTGTTTTTAAAATGAATTGTCTGAAGCCCAGAGAATAGTCAGCGTCCATCCCACTCTGCCCTCCACCCAGCACCATCAAAACAAAAGTGGTCCTTTTTAGGGAATCTCTTTTTTTTTTTTTCTCTGCCTCCCAACACTCCTGTGGAAGTTTGAAGCCGACCAATAGTAGCAATTGGGATTCCCAGCAAGGTTTTTATTCAGTAATGGTCAAATCATTAAAACAGCGCAATAATTTTCGTTCTTGTATAAAAATGTTCCTGCCACAGCAAACAATGAAATTGTTTCATTGCGAGTACAGAAAAGACTGGCTCTTTAGGTTTTCCTACTTGACTCTATATGGAAAATATTTCAATAATAGTTCATTAATATATTTCTTTCCAATAATTAAAATATGAATATTTAACCATATAATTACATCTCACCTCAGGAGAGAGATTATGTGTATAATTTCTTCACCGATTCTTAGAGTATGGAACATTCTTTGCGATCTCAGAGATGACATTTCTTTCATGCACTTAACTTGGAGCATATACCATGTACTTCTGGTACATCTAGGCTGTAGTTAATCTGTAAATACCAACTTTGAGAGTGAGCTAATGGGAAAGGAGCTACCACTTTGAATCTGCCCAATAGATGGTCTGTTCCAGAGCACAGAGATGAAGTAGGCCTCCTTCCCCATTTTTGCTGGTTTGGACATGGAGGTTGGGGGACCATTTCTCTGCCTTCGGGAAGCCTCAGCCCTCCCCTCCAAGGAGAGCCAGGACAGATGGGCAGTGTATTTGACAAGAAACCCCGGCATCCTTGCTTCAACGCCCTTCTACTCCACTTTAAAAGCAGTACTGTATTTCTCAAGTGTTGGAACTGGCAGCTCTGCCGGTCACTGGCTATGCTGAACAATCCTCCATTCAAATCAGGCAGCCCAAACCCAGAGTCAGTGGAAAGCTGTGATGGAGCACACAGAGGGAGGCCTCTCTGCCGTCCACTGTGTGGAGGGTGAGGGTTATGTCAGGCGCCCCGAAGATTCCAGAAGGGAGAATCCAGCAGAGTTCTTATACAGCATCTATTATACTAGTTTCACAAGGAGGGTTTACGAACTGGAAAAAAAAAAAAGTTTACCTTAGTTGGCTTCCTTTCACTGGTGCCACCATGGTCTGAGCCTCCTGAAATCTCCAAGCAGGAGGCCTCAGTCTCTCACCCTCACTCTGAGGCCTCTTCAGCCATGCCAGACTGTGTAGTACTGACATTTCTAAGTAAACATCAGAATAAAATGTTCCTTTTAAAGGAGCCAATGCAGGGCTGCAGAGGGGCGGTAAGGGAGAGTTTAGAAGTTGCAGCAAGGCAAGAAAAGAAAGAAGAGTGAAAAGGGGAGGAAGAAAGGGTAGGTGGAATCTGCCAATGAGTTTAAGTCATTTTTGACAAATAGTGTCGGCTTAATTTCCTAAGACTCATACCCTACCTGTCCGTGATGTAAATTCCCTTCTAACACCATCACTGCACATACACACACATACACACCACACACCCCACTCTTTCTCTGTACCATCCACACAGCTCAGCTTGGATCCTGTATTAGTTTCCTAGGACTTGCTATTATAAAGTATCAGAAATAAGGTGGCTTAAAACAACAGAAATTTATTGCCTCACAGTTCTGGAGACTTAAAGTCCAAAATCAAGGTACTGGCAAGGCCAGGCTCTGTCTGACAGCTCTAGGGGAGAACCTTTTCTTGCTTCTAGTATCTGGTGTTTGCCAGCAATCCTTGGCGTTCTTTGGCTCATAGATGCATCTCTGCAGTCACACAACCGTCTTCTCCCCGTGTATCTTCACAGCATGTTCTCATGTGTGTCTGTCTCTGTGTCCAAATTTCCCCTTTTTCTAAGGAAACCAGTCATATTGGATTATGGAACATCCTAATGACCTCATTTTAAATTGATTACTTCTGACCCCACTTTCACCAGCGGACAGATCATCCAAAATGAAAATAAATAAGGAAACATAAGCTTTAAATGATACATTAAACAAGATGGACTTAATTGATATTTATAGGACATTCCATCCAAAAACAACAGAATACACTTTCTTCTCAAGTACATTCTCCAGGATAGATCATATCTTGGGTCACAAATCAAGCCTTGGTAAATTAAAGAAAATTGAAATCATATCAAGTGTTTTTTCTGACCACAACGCTATGAGACTAGATACCACTTACAGGAAAAAATCTGTAAAAAATACAAACACATGGAGGCTGAACAATACATTACTAAATAACCAAGAGATCACTGAAGAAATCAAAGAGGAAATCAAAATATACTTAGAAACAAATGACAATGAAAACACGACGACACAAAACCTATGGGATGTAGCAAAAGCAGTTCTAAGAGGGAAGTTTATAGAAATACAATCCTACCTCAAGAAACAAGAAATATCTCAAATAAACAACCTAACCTTACACCTAAAGCAATTAGAGAAAGAAGAACAAAAAACCCCCAAAGTTAGCAGAAGGAAAGAAATCATAAAGATCAGATCAGAAATAAATGAAAAAGAAATGAAGGAAACAGTAGCAAAGATCAATAAAACTAAAACCCGGTTCTTTGAGAAGATAAACAAAACTGATAAACCATTAGCCAGACTCATCAAGAAAAAAAGGGAGAAGACTCAAATCAATAGGATTAGAAATGCAAAAGGAGAAGTAACAACTGACACTGCAGAAATACAAAGGATCATGAGAGATTACTCCAAGCAACTATATGCCAATAAAATGGACAACCTGGAAGAAATGGACAAATTCTTAGAAAAGCACAACCTTCTGAGACTGAACCAGGAAGAAACAGAAAAAATAAACAGACCAATCACAAACACTGAAATTGAGACTGTGATTAAAAATCTTCCAACAAACAAAAGCCCAGGACCAGAAGGCTTCACAGGCGAATTCTATCAAACATTTAGGGAAGAGCTAAAACCTATCTTTCTCAAACTCTTCCAAAATATAGCAGAGGGAAGAACACTCCCAAACTCATTC
Source organism: Stenella coeruleoalba (assembly GCF_951394435.1). Classification (NCBI taxonomy): domain Eukaryota; kingdom Metazoa; phylum Chordata; class Mammalia; order Artiodactyla; family Delphinidae; genus Stenella; species Stenella coeruleoalba. The sequence continues at coordinate 50,398,719 of NC_137150.1, forward strand.
TACGAGGCCACCATCAGCTTGATACCAAAACCAGACAAAGATGTCACAAAGAAAGAATACTACAGGCCAATATCACTGATGAACATAGATGCAAAAATTCTCAGCAAAATACTAGCAAGGAGAATCCAACAGCACATTAAGAGGCTCATACACCATGATCAAGTGGGGGTTATCCCAGGAATGCAAGCGTTCTTCAATATATGCAAATCAGTCAATCTGATAAACCATATAACAAATTGAAGGAGAAAAACCATATGATCTTCTCAACAAATGCAGAAAAAGCTTTCAACAAAACTCAACACCCATTTATGATAAAAACCCTCCAGAAAGTAGGCATAGATGGAACTTACCTCAACATAATAAAGGCCATATATGGCAAACCCACAGCCAACATCGTTGTCAATGATGAAAAACTGAAACCATTTCCTCTAAGATCAGGAACAAGACAAGGTTGTCCACTCTCACCACTGTCATTCAACATAGTGTTGGAAGTTTTAGCCACAGCAATCAAAGAAGAAAAAGATATAAAAGGAATCCAAATCAGAAAAGAAGTAAAGCTGTCACTCTTTGCAGATGACATGATACTGTACATAGAGAATCCTAAAGATGCTACCAGACAACTACTAGAGCTAATCAATGAATTTGGTAAAGTAGCAGGATACAAAATTAATGCACAGAAATCTCTTGCATTCCTATACACTAAGGATGAAAAATCTGAAAGAGAAATTAAGGAAACATCTCCGTTTACCATTGCAACAAAAAGAATAAAATACCTAGGAATAAACCTACCTAAGGAGGCAAAAGACCTGTATGCAAAAAACTATAAGACATTGATGAAAGAAATTAAAGATGATACAAACAGATGGAGATATATACCATGTTCTTGGATTGGAAGAATCAACATTGTGAAAATGACAGTACTACCCAAAGCAATCTACAGATTCAGTGCAATCCCTAACAAATCACCAATGGCATTTTTCACAGAACTAGAACAAAAAATCTCACAATTTGTGTGGAAACACAAAAGAGCCTGAATAGCCAAAGCAATCTTGAGAAAGAAAAACGGAGCTAGAGGAATCAGGCTCCCTGACCTCAGACTATACTACAAAGCTACAGTAATCAGGACAATATGGTACTGGCACAAAAACAGAAATAAACATCAGTGGAAAAGGATAGAAAGCCCAGAGATAAACCCGCGCACATATGGTCACCTTATTTTTGATAAAGGAGGCAAGAATGTACAATGGAGAAAAGACAGCCTCTTCAATAAGTGGTGCTGGGAAAACTAAACAGCTACATGTAAAAGAATGAAATTAGAACACTCCCTAATACCATACACAAAAATGAACTTAAAATGGATTAAAGACCTAAATGTAAGGCCAGACACTATAAAACTCTTAAAGGAAAACATAGGCAGAACACTCTATGACATAAATCACAGCAAGATCCTTTTTGACCCACCTCCTACAGAAATGAAAATAAAAACAAAACTAAACAAATGGGACCTAATGAAACTTAAAAGCTTTTGCACAGCAAAGGAAAACATAAACAAGATGAAAAGACAGCCCTCAGAATGGGAGAAAATATTTGCAAATGAAGCAACTGACACAGGATTAATCTCCAGAATTTACAAGCAGCTCATGCAGCTCAATATCAAAAAAAAAAATAACCCAATCCAAAAATGGGCAGAAGACCTAAATAGACATTTCTCCAAAGAAGACATACAGATGGCCAACAAACACATGAAAGGATGCTCAACATCACTAATCATTAGAGAAATGCAAATCAAAACTACAATGAAGTATCACCTCGCCTCAGTCAGAATGGCCATCATCAAAAAAACTACAAACAGTAAATTCTGGAGAGGGTGTGGAGAAAAGGGAACCCTCTTGCACTGTTGGTGGGAATGTAAATTCATACAGCCACTGCGGAGAACAGTGTGGAGGTTCCTTAAAAAACTACAAATAGAACTACCATATGACCCAGCAACGTACTACCGGGCATATACTCTGAGAAAACCATAATTCAAAAAGAGTCATGTACCACAGTGTTCATTGCAGCTCTATTTACAATAGCCAGGACATGGCAGCAATCTAAGCGTCCATAGACAGATGAATGGATAAAGAAGATATGGCACATATATACAATGGAATATTACTCAGCCATGAAAAGAAACGAAATTAAGTTATTTGTAGTGAGGTGGATGGACCTAGAGACTGTCCTGCAGAGAAAAGTAAGTCAGAAAGAGAAAAACAAATAATGTATGTTAACACATATATATGGAATCTAAAAAAACAAACAAACAAAAAGATGGTTGTGAAGAACCTAGGGGCAGGACAGGAATAAATATGCAGACATAGAGAATGGACTTGAGGAAATGGGGATGGAGAAGGGTAAGCTGGGATGAAATGAGAGAATGGCATGGACATATATACACTACCAAATCTAAAATAGATAGCTAGTGGGAAGCAGCAACATAGCACAGGGAGATCAGCTCGGTTCTTTGTGACCACCTAGAGAGGTGGGATAGGGAGGGTGGGAGAGAGATGCAAGAGAGAGGAGATATGGGGATATATGTATATATATAGCTGATTAACTTTGTTATACAGCAGAAACTAACACACCATTGTAAAGCAATTATACTCCAATAAAGATGTTAAAAAATAAATTAATTAAAATTGATTACTTCTGTAATGGCCCTGTTTTCAAATAAGGTCACATTCAGAAGCACCAGGGTTAGGATTGCAACATACCTTTTTTTAGGTGACAACAGTTCAGCCCATAACACCTCCCACTGCTCTGTACTCACCTCCTCTAAGGTTGCCCACCACAGTAGAGGAGGGAAGAGGAACTTCTCAAGGGAAATGAATCTCTGGATCAGGGTAGTGGGATAAACAGGGTAAGTCTGGTTTCCTTAGCACCCCAAGGTATAGAAATGAAGGCATCAGGGAGAAACAGACCCTTCATCTCTTGAGGACTCTCTGTGCACAGGCCTGTGTTAGGTGCTTTCACAACCATCTTGTGTCTAAAATCTGGATCACTCAGTTCCTTTTCACTTTGCCTTTTCCTCAAACCCCTCCGGAGAATTTTTGCCCCATAGGAGACTATGGATATTAGTTAAAAATCACCCAGACCAAATTCTGAATTTTATAGATGAAGAAACTGATGGTCAGAGAGGCTAAATAATCTCTCCAGTGGTGCACAACTGTTTAGTGTCAGAGCTAAGTCTAGAATCCAATTTTATTAACTCTCACTCCAGCAATCTCTGTTTCAATGTTACCTTCTGATTTGACTTGACATTATTTACAGATGGGAAATAAATTTAACCTTTTTTAACTCCTAGCCTTTGAGGGAGATGAAATCCCAAACAGAGCATATAGGAGGGTTGGCAGACCATGCTTGGAACTCTCCCTGGGGTCATGCCACTTCCTAGTTATTTCCCCACAGGACAGGAACAGATTGCCTATGACCAGAGTATAATATGTATGTCTTGCACCAAAATAACTCTGCCCTTGCCAGGACCTGTGTAGAAGATGGGAATTCAGAGAGAAATGGATACAACCCCTGCCTTCAAGGAGTTCCTAGTCTTGTAGAAGATTCAGAAATTTAAGAAATTAATCCCACTCTAATGGCATAAGCATCACAATAGAGATTTTAAACAAGTGTGGGTGGAAGTTCAACCATGCCTAACAGTTGAATGGTTCTCAAGGATGAGTTTACCAGGCACTATCAGTGGAGCTGGTGTGTCCAGGAAGAGAGCCTGCCATGGCATCTAGTGTTCTGGAGACCAGCAAAGGTCTGCAGTGGCTGTCTGTGTAGGGTCCTTGGGGCAAACAAGTCACAAGAGTCAAGAAAGAAGAGAGGATAGGGAGGTTGGAGCCAGTTTCTTAAGATTATTGCATTCTATATGCAATAATTCAGACTTTGTCCATGGGTAGCAAAGGCCCAAAGTTGGTTTTAAAGCAGGGGAATGACAGAAATTGGATTTCTGTCTCAGAAGACAGGGAGAAATTGTGGCTGGGGCCAAGGAATCCTTGGAAGCACCAAACTTCACCTCCCTCATCCATGGCTAACACCAGCTCAGGACCTTCCGCTTGAAGTAACTGACATCAGGTGACACCCCTAACCTCCAACTGGCTTCCAATCTCACCTTAGGGCCTCCAAGAAAAGCAGGAGCCCCTAGTGCACACTGAATGCCCAGTTTACCTGTGAGAAAACCCAGCTCCACTACCACAAAGAAAAGCCCCTGACAAGTTATTGGGAAAGAGTCAGCAGGAAGGAGTCCCTGACATTTCAGAAATCCCTTCCCCCTCTCTTTGTCCTTCGCAGTCCGTGTCATTAATTTCCAGGCCGTCTCCATAGCAGAGTCCAAAGAGCACCTTGGTATGTATGTGGGAGTGTTATCCGGTGGAGCCCTTTGGAGCCATCGGTATGTTTTGAGTTTGATACCCAAGCAAGCTCTGAGTGGTGGATGAAGCCGCTTTCCCCAAAGGTTAAAAGTAATAAGACCGTCTTTGTGCCCTTGTGGTTTGATTTTTCACAGGCTATTATGAAGGCTGTGGGGGGTTGGGGTTTTATCCATATAATTTGCATGTTAATGTTTGGTCTAAAAATATACGCTGAGAAAGGAAAAAACATACTTTAAAATATGCTTCAAGGGAACAGCACTCAACTATTACGATCCAAGTGCCTTGCAGTAAGTAAAAAGACATCAATTCATTTCATATTAATTTTAGTTATTGCAGGCTTTAAGATGTCAATAGTTACACAGAGTTCCAGTAAAACATTGTATTTATATGCTTATTAAACTCAGAATAGATTAAGGAAATTCAAGAAGAGATTCTTTCAGAGTTTTCAGTTTTTCTCCTCCCTTCCTCAACAAACATGTCTCAGCCACTTGCTGTGGGCCTCAGACTGTGCTGGATATTGGGGTTCCCCAACCTGTAGCTCCCCAACATCTTTTTTTTTATCTAATAGATCTTTATTGGAGTATAATTGCTTCACAATACCGTGTTAGTTTCTGTTGCACAGCAAAGCGAATCAGCCATATGCATACACATGTCCCCATACTCCTCCCTCTTGAGCCTCCCTCCCACCCTCCCTATCCCACCCCTCTAGGTCATCCCAAAGCTCTGAGACGATCTCCCCGTGCTGTGCTGCTGCTTCCCACCAGCCAACTATTTTACATTCTGGAGTGTATATATGTCGATGCTACTCTCACCTCACCCCAGCTTCACCCTCCCATCCCATGTCATCAAGTCCATTCTCTATGCCTACCTGTTTATTCCTGCCCTGCAACTAGGTTCATCAGTACCATTTTTTTTTTAGATTCCATATATACGTGTTAGCATACGGTATTTGTTTTTCTCTTTTCTGACTTACTTCATGCTGTATGACAGACTCTAAGTCCATCCACCTCACTACAAATAACTCAATTTCGTTTCTTTTTAGGGCTGAGTAATATTCCATTGTATATATATGTCACAACTTCTTTATCCATTCATCTGTTGATGGACATTTAGATTGGTTCCATGTCCTGGCTATTGTAAATAGTGCTGCAGTGAACATTGTGGTACATGTCTCTTTTTGAATTATGGTTTTCTCAGGGTATATGCCTAGTAGTGGGATTGCTGGGTCATATGGTAGTTCTATTTTTAGTTTTTTAAGGAACCTCCATACTGTTTTCCATAGTGGTTGTATCAATTTACATTCCCACCAACAGTGTAGGAAGGTTCCCTTTTCACCACACCCTTTCCAGCATTTATTGTTTCTAGCTTTTTTGATAATGGCCATTCTGACTGGCGTGAGGTGATACCTCATTTTAGTTTTGATTTGCTTTTCTCTAATAATTAGAGATGTTGAGCAGCTTTTCATGTGCCTCTTGGCCATCTGTATGTCTTCCTTGGTGAAATGCCTGCTTAGGTCTTCTGCCCATTTTTTAACTGGATTGTTTGTTTTTTTGATATTGAGCTCCATGAGCTGTCTGTATATTTTGGAGATTAATCCTTTGTCTGTTGTTCCATTTGCAAGTATTTTCTCCCATTCTGAGGGTTGTCTTTTTGTCTTGTTTATGGTTTCCTGCACCCCAGCATCTTATCAGGAGCTGAAATAAAGTTGGAATGGGCTTACTGCCAATCCTTTTCAAAATAAAAGAAAAGGAAACCATATTGCAGTGATCAAATTCATAAGGAATTTTCTGATTTGTGTGAATCAGGATATGAAATTTTTCTCCTAGAGGGGTAAACAGAGAATTCATCTTGAGGAAAATAGTATGTGCAACTAGGAGTTTGGGCTCTCTCCTCTGAAACTTGTCTGAGAGGGTGAGCCTCTTGGGAATTTCTGCAGGGTGGCTTGAGAGGAACTGCTGTCACCTGCTGAATCACCCTCTGCACATCCTGGCCCGCCTGCCTCCTCCCTGGGGGGTGTCTGCCCTTTTAGTAAAGGCCACAGTTGCTTAGAGAAAGATGAGATCACCATCTGCGTGAGTTGCAGGGATGGCCAGAGAAAGGCCTCTTGAGATGAATTGTGTCCACCCTCAGGAGGTAGGAAGACTACCCTTTCCTGTGTACTTAACCTAGCCCTTTGGACAAATAATAAATATAACTTGGAGGTTCTTCACAGCTTTCTTCACAATTTCCATTCCCTCAATGTCTTGTGGAAAGAACTTTTCATGTCTCTATCTTCATATATAAAATTTTGTGTTAATGCATGAAACTTTAACAATAACAATAAAAAATACAGTGAGAGTGAAAACGCGTGGGAAACATAGATCAGGAAATCTGGATTCTGGGTTTAGTTTTCACCTTCTTATGGGACCTGAGGAATATCATTTGACCTGTGTGAAATGTCCTTCTTCATGGGGATGTTGCATTAATCCATAGGGATATGCATAGTTGATATGCATAAGAAAAAGAAAAAGGTCACCTAAAATTTTTTTTGATAGCAGACACAGAAATGGACTTAGGAACAGTTAGAGGTTGGGGAAGAAGTGAATCTGGTCGTGGACCAGTGTACAGAAGAAGAGTATGGATAAAAAACTTTTTTTTGTTAGCAAACACAGAAATGGACTTAGGAACAGTTAGAGGTTGGGGAAGAAGGGAATCAGGTCATGGACCAGTGTACAGAAGAAGAGTATGGATAATAAAAGGAACAGTCAGCACAGAGCCAAAGGTAGGAAGCCCAAGCAGATTTGCCCCACCTTTATCCAGAATCAGAATAAGCAATATTTTTCTGCTGCTGGATCAAAGCATGAGAAGAAAACAAAACATTTTTGGAAAGAAAAGATTTTTTTTTTAATGGACACGCCAGGATGGTATAATAACATCTTTTTTGAAGCCATATTGACACATGCTCACTCAAGTAAGTTGAATCTTCATCTTGACAGATTCATCTGGTGAGAACACATGTCAGTCGAGAGCCCACACTAACCCATAGGGCCTCTTTAACTAAAGATACTTATCTATGTTGGATTTTCACCTTAAGAATCACTGAGAAGTGCTGAGCTTATTTTCCTTCCCTGTTTAAGAGCAATGTGCATTACTGTCCTCACTGGGGGTTCTGAGTAATTTCCACATGTCAGATATGAGAGTGGCAGATATTCAAGTCAGTAAATATTGATTGGGCACCTTTTAGTTCTGGAGATACAAAGAAAAATAAGACATGGGCCCTGCCCCCAGAAAAGGCAGACATAAATAAGTTACGACACAGCATCCTAAATGCCATGACACACTATGACCAAAGCAGGAAGGAGAAGGAAGTGATTAACTCCTTCTGGGAAGACTTCACTGGGGGTAACAAAAGATAGGGGGGAGGGGAGATTGTGTTACGCAGACTCCTGAATTATATATAGAAATGTTGTTGTTGTTGTTGTTTTTAATGTGGGAATGAGACTTTTTCAAGATCAGGTAACTTAAATAGGCCCTTTACTGTGAGATTTGCTTTTACTCTTAGAGGTGTGATTTTAGGCAAGTTTCTTAATTTCTCCATACCTCCACTCCCTTATTTATAGACTGGTGATAGTAAAACACACCTTATATAATTATTGTGATAACTGTAGGATACTGCTGTATCTATAGACATAGGTACCCGAGCACACACACACACACACACACACGCCCCTCTAGTAAGTGGTAGAACCTATGCCCATGCATCAGCAACATGATCATTAGGGTTTGTGTGTGATGAAAAAGTACAAGAACAAAAGATGACAAAGGTTTTCCTAGCAGTGAAGTGGTGTCTGGAATTCTCTTATTTTCCACAGGGAAAGAGGAAATCACCAGAGAGAAAAGAATATCTTAGTGGTGTATATCAACTGGCAAAGACATATTAATATATATATTAATATATATGAATGAATTTTTTTTTTTTTTTTTGGTGGTACACGGGCCTCTCACTGTTGTGGCCTCTCCCGTTGCAGAGCACAGGCTCCGGACACACAGGCTCAGCGGCCATGGCTCACGGGCCCAGCCGCTCAGCGGCATGTGGGATCTTCCCGGACCGGGGCACGATCCCGTGTCCCCTGCATCAGCAGGTGGACTCTCAACCACTGCGCCAGCAGGGAAGTCCTGAATGAATTTTAAATAGTCTTCTTCAAGATCAAATTCAAAGATGAAAGCAATAAATGCCTTCATTTGTTTATTTTTTAAATTAAAGTATAGTTGATTTACAATGTTGTGTTAGTTTCTCCTATACAGCAAAGTGATTCAGTTTTACATATATATATATTCTTTTCCATATTCTTTTTCAAATTCTTTTCCATTATGGTTTATTCCAGGATATTGAATATAGTTCCCTGTACTATACAGTAAGACCTTGTTGTTTATCTATTTTCTATATAGTAGTTTTTAACTGCTAATCTCAAACTCCTAATTTATCCCTCCCCCAACCTCTTTTGATTTGGTAACCATAAGTTTGTTTTCTATGTCTGTGAGACTTTTCTGTTTTGTAAATAAGTACATTTGTATCATATTTTAGATTCCACGTATATGTGATATCATATGGTATTTGTCTTTATCAAACTGACTTCACTTAGTATGATAATCTATAGGTCCATCCATGTTGCTGCAAATGGCAACAAATGCCTTCATTTGTATGACCAGATTGATAGATGACTGAGGATAAACAAATGACACTTTGCAGCGCTTTAGATACTGGGTATGATGTAAGCTTTACAAGTGGGATAATTTATATTTTATCTTATAAGACCCTGAATGAAAAAGTGAGAACCGTTGACTGTACTTTGCAGAAATTCCCTTGAGTAAACTAAAGTTCCACCAAATCTTTAGAAATGAAATGTTGCTAGTTCTAATAGGACAGCATGGGCCTGCTCTAAAAGAGAGAGTGTAATACTAATAGCTTCCATTTATTGAAAGCGTAAGAGTTAAGAGCATTGGCTTTGGGGTCACATATGCCCAGGAGTTCAGATCCCAGCTTTCACTCTTGTAGGTGTGTGATTTTGGACAATTTCTCTCTCTGCTTGTGCCCTCATCTGTAAAATGCAGATAATAAAATTGACTTCACAAAAGATCATGTGAGGATTTAATGAGCTCACGCATGTGAAGCACTTAGCATAGTATCTAGCACCCACAAAGTATCCAAAATTAGTTATTCTTGTAATTACTCTATTATATATTCTTGTGAGAGCAGAGTAGGAAAAAGGGTTGAGTCTTCCTGGGAGGAGAAGGAATCAGAGATGAAATCACAGAAGAAAAATATTTATGGTGCCCACTAGAACAGCTACAGTTTTTTCAAAAAGAAAATAACAAGCTGTTGATAAGAATGTAGAGAAATTGGAATCGTGTTTCTGGGGGGAAAGTAAAATGTTGTAGCCACTTTGGAAACAGTTTGGCAGTTCCTCACAATGTTAAACATAGAGGTACCATATGATCCAGCAATTCCACTTCAAGGTATATACTCAAGGGCTTCCCTGGTGGCGCAGTGGTTGAGAGTCCGCCTGCCGATGCAGGGGACACGGGTTCGTGCCCCGGTCCGGGAAGATCCCACATGCCGCAGAGCAGCGGGGCCCGTGAGCCATGGCCGCTGAGCCTGTGTGTCCGGAGCCTGTGCTCCGCAACGGGAGAGGCCACAACAGTGAGAGGCCCGCGTACCGCCAAAATAAAAGAAAAAGGTATATACTTAAGAGAAATGAAACCATATGTCTACAATAAAGCTCGTACCTGTAATTAACAGTGTTATTCATAATAGTGAAAAAGTGGAAATAACCCAGATGTCCATTAATTGCTGAAAGTAAAAACAAAATGTGGTATAGCCATACAATAAAATATTATCCAGTCATAAAAGGGAATAAAGAACTGATAAATGCTACAATATGGGTGACCCTTGAAAAATTACACTAAGTGAAACAAGTCAGTCACAGAAGGCTACATATTATATGATTCCATTGATATGAAATTCCCAGAATAGAGAAATCCATACAGACAGAAAGTAGTGGCTGTCAGCAGCTGGGAGAAAGGGGGAGTAGAAAGTAACTGCTAATGGATACAGGGCTTCTGTTTTGGGTGACAAGAGTGTTCTGGTCGTGGTGATGGTTGCACAACATTGTGGATGTGCTAAAAACCACTGAATTTCACACGTTAAAGTGGTGAATGTTATATGAATTATTTCTCAAAAAAAAAAATTTAGGTGGGCCTTCAAAGACAAGTAGGGATAGGCCAGGCAAAGCAAGGGGAATGAGGACCCCCAGGCCGAGGGAACTCCTAGCGTCACAGTTCAAAAGCAACAACAATGAAGCTTTGTTCAAAAAATGGTAAGAATCTGGTAGAATGGCTGTGCTACTCAAAGGCAGTCAGTGGGCTGTGGATTGTTTGTTATGTTCTGTGATGATACAAGCAAAGAAATCAAGAGAACACTGTAGAAACATTAGCAACTTGACATTGCGTGGTTGGTGGCCTCCAGTCCTTGGACAGGATACAGACCAAATGTGGTCACATTCGTGTGGTAGGTAGGTCGCCCAAGCTGCACACTAGTCCTGCACAGTAGGACCACATAGCTGACCTCGACAGATGGGAAATGAAAACAGCGGGTTCTTCACTTTGTAAAATTTGACACGTACTGTCATATGGGATGCATTATAAGGAGTAACAGGCTGGAGACATAGGTTGGGAACCGAGTGTGAAGAGCCTTATAAGTAAAATAGTTTGAAATCGCTTAATTGTGCAGAATTCTTTAACCAAGTTGTGCTTAGTTATGTACCATGAGTGACACTGTGACACTTCTAAGCGTGGCTTATCTCTTAGGAGTTGAGAAAATAGAGGAATCAGGCAATTTCAGGGGAAAGAAAATCTTTAAAAACAAAACAAACACACCTGGGAACCAGTGAGGGCACATCTATTCCAGCTTGGAGCCAACAAAAAGCACATGGAATCCTCACAAGGGGTTCAAAGAGGCGCATAACACACTAATTAAGACCCAAAGATTTGTTTATATTTATGGAATAAGAGAAACCAGAATAAGCCATCCCAGGAAGAGAAACTGAGTTGAGAGCTGGGTTAACGGTAGAGAGACCAATGAGGCAGGCAGAGGACAGGTAGGAAATCTCACAGCTCACACTCTCCCACAAAGGGAAGGAGCCAAGCCAGCCTGCTCCACGTGTGGGAAAATACTTAACCCCTCGGAAGAAGAGCCTATATTGATTCCAGACATTGTTATTACTGCATGCCGGGGTGGGGGTGGGGGGACAAAGAAAGGAAAGGAAACCAAGGTATTGACAGAAAAACCAGTTTCTACTTTCTCAAATGTCTTGGATGTCACTATGAAGCAACCATAAGACTTCCCCTGTTGTCACATGTTGACTCATTCTTTCCCAAGCAAGGCCGTTTATTTAATGTCTAGTTTCGTTAAAGTCGATGAGATTTTGTTTCAGAATCCGGGGCAGTGCTAATGTAAATGCTTGTTTGTCTGGCGTTGAGCAGAACGAAGCAAGATCATGCTCTGCGCAAGTAAAGCAATGTGTCATGTCATATTGCCAAAAGGTTGCATCATTTCTAAACTTTCCAGAAGACTGGATGGATGAGAGGTCATCTATGTTTATTTTGTGAAGTTTGGCCTACCAGGAAATGTGTGGGTACAAGAGATATTTTAGGCCCATGAGACTCTCACTTTAGATGCTTAATCCAGCAGCATGTGTTATAAGCTGCAGTCTCTAACTAAATCTTTGAAAAGAGTGGCAAGTTGTGAAGTATGCAAGGTTTCTGGCTGCATTAACAGAGCCACGTATAAAATCCTGTTGCCAAACAGAGACTAGAACCAGATGACAAAGACTGAAAACACTCCATATATTGACTTTCTCTATAAAATACTCATTATAACCTAATCCAGTAATATTTATTTCTAGGAGAATTGTATAATCACTCACCAATCCATATTAATTAAGGCACAAGTTGAACTTGAAAGAAGATTTTTAAACAGAATTTTTCATGTCGGTTTTCTTTAAGAGTACAATAGAATTACTTCACAACAAAGAAGGGAAAAAAATGTTTTAAGGAAGTAATTTTTAATGTACAATTTAACAGATGTGATCATTAATGGCCCACCAGCAACCCTCACATCCTTCATGATCCAGAAGATAACAATATTCCCTTCCCTAGAATAAACTGCTTTTCTCTACTTTTTCATGTGGTTCTGGGGGACGAGGGGGCTGCCAAAGAAAATATCAGTCACACAAACACACTCCCAACACACACACACTCCTTCCTACCCCCGTCACACACATAAAGCAAAAGGAAACCCAGAAATAGGAGATAATGTTACTAACACCCAGGGGAAGGCAATGCCCAGAGAGGGAAACAGAGGCCAGCTCTGTCCCCAGAATGCACTGGAGCGAGCCAATACATCACCTGTATTGTTTAAGCTCTTTGAGTTGAGTTTCTGTTTCTGTTTCTGAAACCAAAAGAATCCTAACACCAAAACCCAAGATGTTCATCTCCCAAGAAGACAGTATTCCTCACTGTTATTTCAGGGGGTTGGAGGGGTATTCTGGAATGGTGCAGTGGAGAATACTGGCTAGGTGACTGTCACTCCCTGGAGCACAGCCCCATTTACATAAGCTACATGTGAGTGGTGCCCCCCGGAGTTGTGCAGTGTGAAATATGAAGGTAATCATAAGCCCCCCTTGCTGTACCAATCAGCACCGTCAGTCTATCCACATACCTTGGGTAAGCCAGCTTCCTCTAGAACTTCCTGCCTAACGCTGCTCTTCCTGCCACCACCATTCCCATTTTTCATGAAATGCCTCCAAGAGAATGTTTCTCCTTTCCCTGGATCCTCACAATGCAGGTACCACTTTTTCCACGGAGAATCTTTTAGCTCAACCCCCAAGTGGAACAAGGCCACTTCACATAGCCGATGGATGCCAATTATTTCTTTCTAATTCCTGGCTCCATAATTCTTGGCCCTAGAATTCCTTGTATTCCTACTTTCCTAGAGGCTACAAATTCATTTGTCAAAAATCAACCTCAAGTCAGGTGTCCTTTCATCTTTTCCAGTTCTCTGATGCAGTTTCTTCTTTGACCTTCCTTCTCCTTCCATATCAGATTTGGAATCCATGCTTCCTCTCTGCTTTTAGTATAACAGGAACTCGGAAAATGTACCACCTCTTTATAAAAAAAAATATTTCGAGTCTTGGAAGCAGTATTTATCAAAACTGGAGAGTTTCTTTACATGTAAGAATTTGCAACCAGCCAAGCCCTAGATTCTTTTCTTACTGATTGTAGATAAACCTTTTCAACTCATGGTACACATCTCCAGGGGTCCTGATAATTTACCAGTGGTAGAGGGAAAGGGTCTTCAACCTTGAAAACACTCTTGATGAAAAATGAAAAACAGACTTCATTGCCAAACCTTTAACCAAAAACCATAAAACAAAACAACAAATGGACAATGACAACAACAATGAATCATTATAAAGAAAGAGTCATCTTTTAAAGACATACGGTGCAAGTGCAAAAGAAAATAAGTTGATATATGGGAAGCTAGTCCAGCCATGTGTTAAATATTCTTCCTGGGACCAAGCTGGAAACTCTCCTCTGAACATCTCAGGGCTTCTGCCTCGCACCTGTTTCTGGATCAGTCATTTTTCAATATCAATTCATTTTCCACCTGAGTCATCCATTCATTCAACATATGTTTTATCAAATCCCCGCTGTGGGCCAGGAACCATTGTAGGCACCAGGAAGGCAGCAAAGATGGGAAGAGACAAGGTCCCTGCTCTCGTGGACTTTGTATCTAGTGAGGGAGAAAGACCATAGTCATGTGAACGCATGAACAAGGTAATTCCAAATTGTGGCAGGTACCACAAAGACAGTAAAGCAAGATCATCTTGATTGAAACTTCTATAAATTTCCGCAGCTATGCCCTACTTAAGATCCTCATTCCTTCTTAGCTAGCTGATCACAGTCATCTCTTACCGGTCTTCCCATCCCCTGCTTGCCGTCTGATGCGTAGCTGATTGTGTTATTTCTCAGCTCAGAAATCTCAAAATGTGCCACAGTACCGTCCACGTGAAATACTAGCCCTTCCCCTGCCATTGAAGACACTCATGTTGTGATCCCAAACCCCCTTCCAGGCCCATCTCCCACCATGCCCCTTGCACATTCTGTGTTTTAGGCAAACTAGACAACTCATGGGGCCTAGACATTCCACGGGCTTTCCTGGCTTCCTCCGCTACCTGGCAAACTCTACGGCTCATCCCAGAGGATATCTACCTGTTGAAGCTCCTCTTCATGCTCTTCCTCCTTTCTCCCCCCAATACAAAAAATATCCTTTCTCCCTTCCTTTCTCCCCCCAAATACAAAAAATATCCTTTCCTTCCTTGGGCTCCCAAAACATTGTATTTGTCCACGGGACTTTATCTTTAGAGTTACTGCTGCCCTATCTAATCACTCCTGAGAACAGGGATGGTGTCTCCATAATTTCTGTATTCCTATTGCTTGACACTGTGCTTGATAAATAGTAGCTTCTTGATAATATTTATTATGAAAGCGATTTAGAATGAATTGAGTGACTGACAGTAACTTTTGATGATATGAATTATTCCATCATGGCTGCATCTAGTCCCTCTAGATTGAAGTTTAGTGATGCATTTTGCTAAAAGTGAGTCTTACAACACTTTACACTTAGTGTACAAAAACACTTTTGTTGGATTGGTAGCTCATGTTAGGAAGAGAAGAAGAACTAATATTATTGATCACCTACTTATGAGTCGGTTATTATACTAGACACCTCCCATATATCATCCTTCGTTGAAGAAAGATCACCTTCATGGCAAAAAGCAGGCATCTCAGTGTACAAATTTATCTTTCAAAATTCAGGACAATTTCATTTAACAAATTCTATATTTACTTGTTTACTGTTTTCTTTTTAATATTGTCCATCTTCACTTATCTCCTTCCCCAGTTAGAGATTTGTCTCTTTCTTCTACTTCTTCTTCTTTTTTCCCCCCCCCTACTTCTGTATTCCCAGCACCTAAATAGAATAGTGCTGGGGAACCGGAGTAGGCACTCAAAAATTATTTAATGATTAGATAATTTGACCTTTATGGGGTTTTTTAATATCCCTACAAATTCTACCCTAGTAGGTCTTGCAGTTGGTCCCTGAGAACAAAATGACCATTTTGAACATTTGTATGTGAAGATCACATTCTTCTCTGCTGTAAATAAAACTCAAACATTTGTCCCAAGTGACCCAGCTTCACAGGTGTACATCCTGAGAACCAGAAACATCTGGGTGAAGAGGGAGGGGAAAAACCTGCAATGTTCCAATCCCACAAAACTTTTTAGAAGACAAAATGAGAGAAAGCTTTAAGAACAGCCAAAGCCTTTTGCAAAAAGAATTCCCTTGTGGAATGAGGGAAAATTTTGGAACAGAGGTTTCCCTGGGGCTGGAAGTGTTACTGGCCTCAAGAATGATCTGAAGCAACAGCACTGCTTGAGTCAGTGTGGATTCCAAGTTCAGCGCCTGCCAAATCCAGGATTTCTCCTCAGTTCTGAAGACAAACCAGAGAGAAATTAAATCTGTTGGAGATCTGAGGTGCAAGGGAAAGTACATGTGGCTACAACGAAGAGAAGGAGTCATTTCTATTTATTTTTTAATACCAGGCTGCTCTTTAGTTGGTGTTCCTCAGATTCTTGCATAATAGTGTTTCATTTACTTATGTGTGGGTGTTGCTGGTAACCGTACACTCTTTTCTTCAATAAATAAGGCAGGTGGGACATTGCCATTAGAAAATATATTGATTTGCCTTTTTTTGAACTTGCAGGATAAAGACTAAGCCTGTTTGTTTCAAGATATCCACCTAAATAAACAGTAAAAATACTAAACAGTAAATATTTCTTAAACTTCAGCCCAGAAAACCGCTGCATTTTTAGAGTATTTTCTCCTCTATTTGAGTCCTTGCTTCTTTTGCACCTGAACTGTGAAAAGAAAGAAAAACAATTATTCTTCCCATCCTGGCACAGCCTTTGTTTTTAATACCATCTTTGAAATGGCAATACCAAGGTCAACAGTGGCTTCTCTAAGTGGCAAATGATTTCCTCTTGCCAAAGGAGATAAAGGGTGAGGATGAAGGAACGTCTGGGGACTTCCCTGGTGGTTCAGTGGTAAAGAATCCAGCTTCCAATGCAGGGGACGCAGGTTCAGTCCCTGGTCGGGGAACGAAGATCCCACATGCCGCAGAGCAGCTAAGCATGCGCACCACAACTAAAGAAGAGAAAACCCACATGCCATAACTAGAGAGAAGCCTGCATGCTGCAACGAGATCCCGCATGCCATAACGAAGACCCGATGCAGCCAAATAAAAATAAATTTTAAAAGAAGGAACATCTGGCTTTCTGGCCCCAACACATGATACCAGGAGGATTATCTCTTTGATTCGTTATCCCCTTTAAATTCATCTCTTATCTCTCTAATATTCCCCTCCCTCAAAGTTCAGATTCAATCAATATTTACATGTCCATCATAAGCCATTCATGTGATACATATTAATAGAGTGATTTACTCCTTTATTTAATAGTTAATTATTGAGCTTCTAATATGCACCATGCCCTATCTAGACTCTAGGGTTAAAACCACAAAGAAGAAAGGGTCTTTTCCCTAAAGTCTAAGGATGAACAACTAAAGCATGATTGGTGCTGTGATAGAGGCAAACACAAAGTAACATGATAGAAGAAGGGAAGAACATCTAACTCTGTTACAAGAAGACCATAGACAGCATCATGGAAAAAGTGATGAATAGGAGTAAACCCACAAGAGGGAAAGAACAGAGAAAAGCATGTGCAAAAGTCCAGAGGCAAGACACAGCAAGCAACCTTATGAAACTACAAATAGTTCAGTGTAGTTGAAGGATACATTGCAGGGAGTGGTGGTCATATCCTGCAGACCAGAGGGAGTCAGTAAAGAATGTTAAACAGGGTTGAGGGAAAGGGCATGATTATAGATTCAGAAAGATCACTGTGGGTTCAATGTGAAGACTGGAAACCAAGAGACCTGTTGGGAGGTTACCATGGTAATCCAAAGAGAAAAGGACACCCAAACTCAGCTAGTGACAGTGCAAGTGGAAAGGCACAGAGCTGAGAAATGTTTGGGGAAGGTAGAATGTTGAGGATCTGGCTCAGATCATGATTGGATGTAGGGGTCAGGGCGAAGGAGGAGTCAAGGACAATGCCCAGGAGAAGGAGCAGGTTTGAGAGGAGAAGTGAAGAGAAGAATTCAACTGTGGCCTGACTGAGTGGAGATGCCTGTGGGGCATCCAGGTGTAAACACCTAGAAGACCTTGTGAAATATACATCTGAGGCTCAAGAGAGGCTTCTGGACCACTGGCATGGTTTCAAGGACCATTAGCATGTAAATATTCATTGTAGCTATGAGAATGGATGGAATCACCTAGGTAGAGTATGTAATGGAAGGGAAGGGAACCAAGGTCAGAGACTTGAGGACACTGAGTTACAAGAAGGACAAGGGAAACAGTGTCCAAAAGGGGACTGAGAAGGGGCAGCCACAGGTATAGGAGGGAAACTAGGAGAATGTGGTTGAATAGAAGGCAAAGGAAGAGGACATTCCAACAGAGAAGGGAGAGATGGACGGTGTCAAATGCTGAGAGGTCAAGTCAGATAAGAAATGAGAATGTTCACGAAATTTAGCAAAAAGGAGACTGTGACTTGAGTGAGAGCAGGTTCAGAGGTGAGTTGTGGGCAGAAGCCGACTATAGTCAGTTGAGAAGGAAGGGAGGTAGCAAATGTGAAGAGTTATTTCAAGAACTTGTGCTGTGAGGGGGAAGAGAGGGAAAAGAGGAAAATGGGTGGGGGGAGGGAAAGGAGAGTTGGAGGGAGGATTTTTTTTTTTTAAGGTGAAAGAGACTTGAGAAGTCTTTAGATGGGAAGGATTTAATGCAAATGTCAATGTTGAAATATAGAGACAGGGTAATTGTTGGAGGGAAGTGCCTGAGCAGGTCCGAGGTGATGAGAACCTAGGTACAGGCAGAGAAGTTAGTCTTAGGGGAAGGTATGCACAGGTATAGAGACAGGTGGCGTGGACGGAGGGGTGGCAGGAAGGTGTGGGCATTCTTGTCTGTGGCTTACATGTTTTGGGGAAGTAGCAGGCAAGGTTATCTGAGGTCTGGGTGAGGTAGAAGTATGAAGGGGTGGAGTGGAAGGTTTCAGGTAAATGGAGGAAAGGCTTATAAAGATGCCGTGGAGACTGAAGGAACAAAGCTGACCAGGGAAGCAGGAGTCCTGGGGCAGTGCTGATGGCCCAGGTGCTGTGGGAGTGAATTGGGAGTACACCCCTCCCAAGGGTTGGGTGATCTTCTCCAGCAGTGCCCCCAGCCCTGAGCACGAAGAAGGTAGACAGCTGTGAGTGGAAGAGTTTTGCCTGAAATTCCTGATGGAAAGACAACTTGAGAAGGCTGCAGGGGGAGCACAAAGTTCAGGAGTGAGCCAGCTTTCCAGGAAGTGGGGGCAGTGCCCATTATTTTTTGAAAATAATATACTGATATATTTTTACTCTAATTAACTCCCAGAGTGTAGGTCCTCCTGACTCACATACAAGATAGGCTGTCAACCGGGCATGAGTACAAGCCATGTTGAAAATATTGAGGGGGGCACTTTTGATTATGACTGATTCTGAAGTGCTGCTGGCATTTACTGGGTGAAGGTCAGGGATGTTAAAGGTCCAGCCATGCCTGGGACCATCCCACCCAACCAAGAACTGTTACATATGGCAGTGCTACTCCCGTTGAGGAACACTGGCAGAAAACGTGGTGGCCAGCCTCCAAACCAAGCCCCCATTGATCCCTGCCTCCTGGCACGCACACACTTGTCCTGTCCCCGCACTCCCAACGTTGTACCGGGCTCGGTCTGTGTGGTGGACAGAATATGGCAGAAGTGAGTCACTCCTGGGATTAGCTTATAGAAGACTGCAGCTCCTATCTTGGTCACTCTTTCTCAAATCACTCACTCTGGGGGAAGCCCTGTTGTGAGCAGCCCTGTGGAAAGGCCCTCTTGTGAGGAACTGAAGCCTCCTTCCGGCAGCCGCATGACTGAGCTTGGACACACATCCTCTAGTTCCAGTCAGGTTTTCAGAGACTGTAGTCCTGGGCAAGAGCTGGAAGGCAACCCACCCAGCTAAGCCACTTCTGGATTCCTGACCCTCAGAAACCATGTGAGATTCTAAACATTTGTCGTCTTAAGTTGCTCCGTCTGGGGAGTAATTTAGTTCAGGGCAAGACTACCCTTGATGGTCAGACACAGCAGACTCAGTCCATAGAGTTCTAACGTGAGTCATGGGAATGGTAACTCAGGATATGACATAAAGGAAGTTTGTGTCTACTTAAAGAGAAAGGGGAAGTAGCAGCTCTTTGGGGGAGGAGGTGAGAAGATAAGGGAAGGAGAAGAAAAGGAAGCATTCAGGCACTTGGGTCCTAGGTTCTGCCTCACGGGCCACTCTAAGTGGCCGTACAGCTTGTTTGCTGCCTATGGGTGCCTGGCCAAGGAGCCAAGTAGTCAGTTTGAAACCGAAAAGTATTAAAATCTCTTTAACTGACAAGTTTATGCCCCATCCTACCTGCTCAGGGCATAGACTAGAGAGCTACAGGAAATAGTTTATAGAGAAATTTGTTAAAGCTTTTTTTTTTTACATTTTTCAATTTGTAATGGATTTCGTTTTTGCCCCCACTGAACCATCAGTGCAGTAATTACAGTAATTACCTGATTCTTTTCCCCTGAAATTAAAAAAAAAGAAGCGTTAAATGCAAATACCCCATTCACTTGCCTTTAGATCAAATTCCCAGTGCACTCAGTCACCCCAAAGCATATTATCTAAATGGCAAAATGAGCAATATTGTATACTCTAGACTTCAAATAACCTGACCATTGACTATTGTGGATCTCTAGAAAAAATGCTTCTTAATAAAATGTGAGAAAGATCTCAAAGATTAATAAATGTGCTAGCATGGAGGGAGTTGAGGCTCTAAGTGCCTACAAAATTATCTTCCTCTCCATAGTAGAATGCAGAAAGGAAGGAAGGAAGAAGAGGAAAACCAGAGAGGAAGATAATTCCACTTCTTAGCGTTTATCCTTATTTTTACTTTGCTCCCTCATTCTTCATTTATATATTATGTTCTCCCACCTTATCTTGAAGGAAATAATCTTTCTCAAACTGAAGTCAACAGACTATCAAGATTTTCAAGTTGTTCTTGGTGTCAACTCTTTAGAGAAGCGGGGAAGGTATTGTACTGGGTCAATGAACAACCAAAGAAAAATAAATCTATGGATGTGTAGGGACCTAGGGAGGCTCCCAAAAGATGAATAATTCATCTTCCTACTAGACTTGGAGTTACAGTTAGGAACCAGCAGCTGTTCCCAGGGTTAAGTCAATACTAAGGACTCTGTGTCATCAGTAACAAAGTTCTGCAGCAAACACAGACACCCCCAGGACAGATCAGATGACAGGAGAGAATACAGGCCAGACCCCCACTAGCTAAGGCTTATCAACAATTCCTTAGTGAGAATGAACTGAAGGGTGACAGCAAAACTTTTGTTATGAACTCCCATTACCTTTAGACCCTTGCTAATCGAAGTGTGATCCATGGACGAAGCATAGCAGCATCACCCGGGAGCTTGTTGGAAACATCGCGTCTCAAGCTCTGCCTCAGACATGCTGAACCGGAATCTGCAAACAGGTGAATAATATGCACATTACAGTTTAAGAAGCGTTGTTTGGGAGTTCACTGAACAGAAGCATGTAAGATAATGCACATGCAGTTCTCAGCACTTTTGAGTGTTCATAGATTTCTGATTAAAGAACCCCTGTAGGTATGGTTACTTATAGAAATCTCATCCAGGTGAACTTTACCTGGCCATTACTGTCGAGATTTTGATATGCAGGTGAGCAAAAACAGATAAGCAACACCCTCTGGAGATTAAGGTTTTAATAAATGTCTACCTGTGTCTGGGGGATGCTGCATGCTGCAAGACTACCTATTAAATACCACCTGGGGAGGAGTGGGATAGGGAGGGTGGGAGGGAGATGGGAGAGGGAGGGGATATGGGGATATATGTATATATATATATATATATATATATAGCTGATACACTTTGTTATACAGCAGAATCTAACACACCATAGTAAAGCAATTACACTTCAATAAAGATGTTAAAAAAATAATACCGTAGTAACAATTTAGTATTTGTATATTGAACATTCATCCAAAAATCATTTATTGGACATGTACTATGGGCAGGGATCTAGTCTTAGAACACTGACCAAACCTGAAGTAAGTAATCTTTTTTTTCCAACTTAAACTACAACTCATAAAAGTCAAGATCTACACATAATTGAAAAGGTTTTAAATTAAGGAAATTAAAAAAATTTTACTCTCCTGTTTTTAACACAGTCAATAGGAAAATAAATTTTCTGTAGGGAAAATATTAGAAACCATAAAATATACACTTGAAATACACTTTCTGGTCAGTTCACATGAAACACCTGGGACCAGGAAAAGAAGAAAAATACACAAAACAAGGGAAAAAGCAGGAAGGCTCAAAGAAAGCAGATTAAGAATGTGTTAGTGAGAGATGAACAGAAGAGAGACAGAAGTACAAATAGAGTGAGGCAGACACGGGTGCAATGGCATGTGAGGCGTTAGGCACATTAGAGCTGCTTCTGTGATACCTGATATATCAGTACATTTGAGTTCAGAGTAAGAGATCATTTCCTGTCACTTCTTTTTATAAAATTCTGTAACCGTCCACGGCTGATCTTATCAAATATTGTTGACTCTAGAACTGAGGGGATGCAGCAGCCCTTTTGTGCTTAGAGGTACTCAGGTATCACCTCCAATTATAAGAGGATGATTAATTAATTGTCAACAAGGATAATTTGTGGAGTTCTAATATTTATTGTGCTCTGAAAGACCCCCTGTAAGGACCTTGTCATCTAACTATTAGTCATCAAAGCAATGATATAATTAGACTGCATCGGCATACTCTAATACAAGACTAGTAATCACCTTTTATAAAACATATCCGAGAATAGAGGTGACATCTCAGTAAATCCATGTAAAATTGACAGTTAAGATATTCTTCAGAAACCTAAAATTTATTTTAATAGAGGACCACATCAAACTGTCTGAGTGAAGAATAGTGGGACCCATTGGTTTTATTACCCCATGAGCATTAAAAAATTTTTTGTTTTGGGGTTTTTTTTTCACTCTTAAGGTAGAAATTTATATGGGCTACAATCTCCTCAAGGCTTACATTGCTCTAGGATGAAGTGGCACACAGAAGATGGGTGCATAAACCTACTCACCCCCAGATTACATTTCACGCATTGTAGCAATAATGTGCAAGGAAGCAAAGAGGCTGGCAAGTTCATAAATATAGAGCAATTTGAGATTTCTCATGCAAGTTATTCTAGAAATGCCAAGTATCTTGTTTATGACAGCCCAAGAATTGAAATATAGGTTGTCATGTTCACTACCGCCCAGACAGCGCAGAGTGAAAGGCTTTCATGTTTCAAATAAAACAAGTAGAGGGGGAAACAGGATTCATCTTGCTGAAGCTCTATAAGGCAAAGTTATGTGGTTCGTTGTGAATGGAAATAAAATATTCTATAGAAAGCAGAAAACATAGCTTTTAGGGAGATAGGCTGCTTTTTAAAAGATGAATCTGTGATTCCACAATGACATAAAAGCTGGAGTGTTATTTCCTAGTCCTTTTTACATTTTAACTGTCGCTGAAACTAAAGTAATGGAAAAATTATATTTGTATGTATAAAGTGACTATGAATTATCCATTCATTACAAGCATTTTTCCCCTTATCTATTTAGATACAGTTATAGCCTTGCTTTCCATCGTTTCAGAAAACAGGATGCTGGTCGATAAAAATTCCAGTTGAGTAAGTACATATTCATTTTCTCTGAGTTAGTCTCTCTCTTACTTTGTCCTTCATTCTTTCCTCCCAGACTGGGCAGAAGATATGTGTCCCAGAGATCTAACTTTCCTTTCCAAAAATTAGCAGGAACAATAAATAACTCTTTAACTAAAATTTCCACTGTTTTTTAGTCTCTGACGTTGTCATTTAGTAAAGAATTTTGTATGACAGATCACCAGATGTGCTGAATCTAGATAGATTAGTAAAATACTAGATAACAGCATTTGGCTATAACTGCACTTTTAAAAATATTGTTTATATATGCATATTTTATCCATGTGTGCTATATATGTATATCATTTTTACGAGATTGTCAGTTCCATAAGGATAGCGTCTGTCTTCTTCCTTCTGTATTCCTGGAACATAGCATAGTTTCTAGCATAGAGTAAATGTGTGATACATTTATTTACTCATTGACTAATTTTTATTGAGCACCTACTGTGTTCCAGGCACTGTTTCTAGATGTTGGGGATATAGGATTAAAGAAGAAAAAGTTTCTGCTCTTATGGTGTTATATTCTAGTAGGTAATAACCAGCAAACAAATAAGTAAAACACATAGTATATACCCTGAGGAAAAAAATTAAACTGCATAAAGGATGGAAAGTGATGCGAATGAGATGCTACCAGATACTGGGTGGTTATAGTAAAAGCTGTGCTGTGCCATCCGGATCTCCCTTCAGCAAGAGACACTCATTCCCTCAGCTGCCATGAATGTTGGATGCTTGAGGGTTCACAGCTGAGTCCTCCCTAGGACCTGCTCTTGATAGGAGGAAGCTACCTTGCCCAAGGTTACCCTCCTCTCTGGGGGCAGCCTGCATCTGATAATGACTTCATGCAGTGGTACAGATCTCTCTTGCCTCAACTGGAACAGTTGTGAGAGTTCATCTCCAGAGCTCACTATAAGATCAGCTGAGGCCTCTGTTGTAACTGCATCAACAGTTCAGCATCTTCCACTTTTCAATGTTGCTTCCTTCAACCTCAGCCATCACAGATATTGGTCCCATATATACTCCCCAATAAATCTCCTCATGTAAATCTCAGAGTGAGCAAGGGGATAACGGCATTTGAATTTTAATCCAAGTACAGTTGTCAAATAGGTACTTAATGTGTCATTCTGGAGTTCAGGGAAGAAGTGAAGCTGAGGCTATGAATTTGGGAGTTGTCAGGGTAGCTAAAATAAAAATCACCTGGGGAGTAAGTGAAAGTAGAGAATAAAAGAGGTAGTAGGATGGATTTTGGAGCTCTCCAATATTTACAGATCAGGAGGGATGGAAAGAAACAGCGAAGAAAATTGAAAAGAAGCAGCCATTGTGATAGCAGGACCGTGGAATGGTGTCCTGGTAACCAAGAGGGAAAAATGCTTCAAGGAGGAGGGGATGATCAACTGGGTCAAATGCTACAGACAGATCTAACTGATGAAAATGGAATTGATGATTAGTTTTTGCAGCATAGAGGTCATTGATTGTAGTTTCAGTGGAATGGTGGGAACAAGAGTATAATTTATTGAATGAGTATAATATGTCTTATAAGTTAAGATTTATTAAATACCTATTATATTAACAGGATATATCTGTACGTCTGTATTTGAGAAGGTCGGTGAACTGTATTCCTAGTGCCTAGAGCAGTGCCTGGCACGTGGTATGTGCTGAATGCATATTTTATGAATGATGAATTACATGCTGCCATTTTTGGTGAGTACACACCATTACTGATCTAATGGTATAGAATTTTAAGCTTAAAAGGAGATTATAATTTTTCCTCTTAATTCAACTACCCCTTTTTACAATCGTGCAAGCCATGGACTAAGGTGGGACCAGAATTCAAACCTCCAAAGTTAAGTTCTTCATTTTATCTACTACAACATCCTGGCATATGAAACATTTG
This sequence comes from Stenella coeruleoalba, assembly GCF_951394435.1. NCBI lineage: Eukaryota > Metazoa > Chordata > Mammalia > Artiodactyla > Delphinidae > Stenella > Stenella coeruleoalba. The sequence continues at coordinate 50,424,046 of NC_137150.1, forward strand.
CTTTATTTAACTCTGTGAACCTAAAATCACCTTCAGTTCAAAGTTGAGAAAAATCAAAACATTTTTTCAGAATGTTCACGTTTTTTTTTTAACCATCTTTATTGGAGTATAACTGCTTTACAATGGTGTGTTAGTTTCTGCTTTATAACGAAGTGAATCAGCTATACATATACATATATCCACATATCTCTTCCCTCTTGCGTCTCCCTCCCACCCTCCCTATCCCACCCCTCTAGGTGGTCACAGAGCACTAAGCTGATCTCCCTGTGCTATGCGGCTGCTTCCCACTAGCTATCTATTTTACATTTGGTACTGTATATATGTCCATGCCACTCTCTCACTTCGTCCCAGCTTACCCTTCCCTCTCCCTTTGTCCTCAAGTCCATTATCTGTCTGTGTCTTTATTCCTGTCCTGCCCCTAGGTTCTTCAGAACCTTTTCTTTTTTTTTTTTTTTTTAGATTCGATATATATGTGTTAGCATACGGTATTTGTTTCTCTCTTTCTGACTTACTTCACTCTGTATGACGGTCTCTAGGTCCATCCACCTCACTACAAATAGCTCAATTTCGTTTCTTTTTATGGCTGAGTAATATTCCATTGTATATATGTACCACATCTTCTTTATCCATTCATCTGTTGCTGGACACCTAGGTTGCTTCCATGTCCTGGCTATTGTAAATAGAGCTGCAATGAACATTGTGGTACATGACTCTTTTTGAATTATGGTTTTCTCAGGGTATATGACTCTTTTTGAATTATGGTTTTCTCAGGGTATATGCCCAGTAGTGGGATTCCTGGGTCGTATGGTAGTTCTATTTGTAGTTTTTTTGTTTTTTTCTTTTTTGTGGTATGCGGGCCTCTCGCTGTTGTGGCCTCTCCCGTTGTGGAGCACAGGCTCCGGACACGCAGCCTCAACGACCATGGCTCACAGGCCCAGCCACTCCGCAGCATGTGGGATCTTCCCGGACTGGGGCACGAACCCATGTCCCCTGCATCGGCAGGCGGACTCTCAACCACTGCGCCACCAGGGAAGCCCTATTTGTAGTTTTTTGAGGAACCTCCATACTGTTTTCCATAGAAGCTGTATCAATTTACATTCCCACCAACAGTGCAAGAAGGTTCCCTTTCCTCCACAACCTCTCCAGCATTTATTGTTTGTAGAATGTTCAAATATTTATTCACCCAATCCCTCAATGAGATCTCTTAATGCTTCTAAATAGATTAAATTGTATGAAACTTTCTAATTAAAAGTTTACTTTTTAGCAGCAAGGTCCTACTGCATGGCACAGAGAACTATGTTCAATATCCCATGATAAACCATAATGGAAAAGAATATTTAAAAAAAACATATATATGTATAACTGAATCACTTTGCTCTACAACAGTAATTAACACAACATTGTAAATCAAATATACTTCAATAAAAAAATAAGTTAAAAAAAGAGTTTACTTTTTAATTCTATGTTTTCATTGGTAAAAATACTAAGGAGTCTACATTGTGCTAAAAGTTTCCATTTTACTTAGAAAAGTAACTCTTTGAAATACAACAGTATGGGATTTAGGACTTATTCTCCTCATTCCAAGCAAAAAGTTTCCTTGCTTGATTCTTTTCAGTTAAATCTTTTTTTTTTAATTTATTTTTTTATACAGCAAGTTCTTATTAGTTATCTATTTTATACACATCAGTGTGTACATGTCAATCCCAATCTCCCAGTTCATCCCACCACCACCACCACCCCACTGCTTTCCCTCCTTATTGTCCATACATTTGTTCTCTACATCTGTGTCTCTATTTCTGCCCTGCAAACTGGTTCAGTTAAATCTTTAATACAGCAATAAAGCATAAACCTTATCATTTGAACAAACTTTAGAGCTCTTTTGTGTACATGGTGATTCTCTTGAAAAATGATTTTGGATGATGCAATTTGAAGTGAGATAAATGTATGTTGTACTAGTCACTTGTACTCCAAACAGTCTAGTTTATTTTCAAATAATCTAAGTATTTAACATCAAAAACCAGACAATAAAAAAATGCAATATTGTGAAATTTTCTAATTTATTTTATAGAGAGAGATTTTGAATGTTGTACTCATAAAAATACTAGTTGTGGCTAATATCACTGAACCAGCCTTGGCAGAAACTTCAAAAAGCAACTGTCAAGTGCAGAAAAATAGAGATTAGATTAATAAAATTTTATTCTGTTAAGTTTTACTAATCAATGCTGCTGATGCCAATGCCAAAATCAAAAGTGTAATTTACTTGTCTCATTGGCTAATAAGTTATAATATTTTTTTCTGGAAGTGTCAGTCTAAGAGAAAACAGAAAATGTCAGCTGTATTCAGTTTGGTCATGGAGACAATGAGCAAGCATGATGTAAGCCTATTTATTTTAGGTCTACCCAGGCCAAGTTAAAGAGAAAGGAAGCCATTATGTAGATCATTCGGCCTTCAAAACTTGCTATGGAACAAAAACAGGGTTTTTATTTTATTTTATTTATTTTTATTTTTGGCTGCGTTGGGTCTTCGTTGCTGTGCACGGGCTTTCTCTAGTTGCGGCGAGCGTGGGCTACTCGTTGCTGTGGCTTCTCTTGTTGTGGAGCACGGGCTCTAGGCACGTGGGCTTCAGTAGTAAAACAGGGTTTTTTAAATGATTCAGTGTACTTCAACAAAGTTTATTTCAAATAATAAAAAAAGATTCATTTGCAACCACTCAATGTAATAATTGAATTAGGCAAAGATGCAAAATCCACTGGATTAAAGGTAGTTGGAAAACAAGGCATTCATTTGGCTTCAAAGACGCATCCTACATATTACTTATTAATTACAATGGTAAACGGTACTTTTATAGTGGAAAGATGCTGTTGACACACACATACATGTTTATACACATATATGTATAAATACATAACTTCTTAAAAATTTACATACTTCTCTACAACTTGTTTTTCTTTCTTTTTTTTTTGAGGTAAAATTGACATGTAACGTTGAATTAGTTTTAGGTGTACAACATAATGATGATATATATATTGTGCAATGATCACCAAAACAAGTCTAGTTAACATGTCACAGTACATAGTTACAAAATTTTTTTCTTGTGATGAGAACTTTTAAGATCTACTCTTTTAGCAACTTTGAAATATGCAATACAGTATTAACTATAGTGGCCATGCTGTAGATTACGTCCCTATGACTTGTTTTATAACTGGAAGTTTGACCTTTTGACCCCTTTCACCAATTTTTCCCACCCCCTTCCCCCCTCTTCAACTTGCTTCTCTCAGGCAGTAATACCTGGTAGAATTTCCAAATCAACTAGTATTGCTCTTAATTTGCTGTCTCTAACTCTTTCAATGGCTGGAAAATATTCCATGGTTGTGGATATAGTGTGACTTATTGAACCAATTCCTCCTTCAAGGTGCATTTACTTTCTCACCCCCAATTTGCCACCTCTATACTCAATGCTATAAAATAAGCATACTTGTGCATATATCATATGGCTGGTCCTTTTTATCAATGAAATTAATATCTAAGAGCAGATAAAAAGTTTTATCTGTATTAATACATATTACCAAATTACTTTTCAAATGAGATAACAGTTCACAGTATTTCCACAAGAAATATATGAGATTATTTTTCTTCCTCAATCTTATTCCCACCAACAGTAGGTATTATTGCTCTGTAGTTTTCCGACTTTGATGGAATAGAAAGAAATACCTTATCAGGGCTTTAATTTCATTCTCTCATCATGCTTCAGTTTATGCTTTTTAAATCTATATTTATTGATTATTTGTCTTTGCTCTTCATATTCTTTGCTAATTTTTCTACAGGATTTTTTTTGCATTTCATTAATACCTAAGACTACCTTGTATTACTAGAAATATTCATGGTTTGTCATCTGCTGAAATTTTTCTTTAAATATATTATTTTCTCAGTTGATCTTACTTATGGCATCTTTGGCCATACAAGTTTTAAAATTTTATACATAAATATATGTCTCTATATAGAAATACACCTTAAGATTTTCCATCTTAGTTAAGAATGCCTCCCACACCCATAGAGGGAAAAAATTATTTACCAGTTTTCTTTGTATATGTTCTTTACTTTCCTTATCCAATTTATTTCTAATTTTTTATATTTCAGTTTTTAATTTTTCAATAGTTTTATTGAGGTATAACATGCATACCATAAAATATCCAATGTAAATGTACAATTTAATGTTTTCAATGAATTTATATAGTTGTGCATCCATCATGCCAAAATGTTTCCTTATGGCTGTTTCGTCAATTCTTTCTCCCATCTCAGTCCCTGGCAACCACTGATCTGATTTCTGACTATAGATTTGCCTTTTCTGAAAAATTCATATCAATGAAATCATATATAAATGGAATCCTATAATGTGTAGCCTTTGGTTTCTAGCCTTATTTTCTTAGCTTAATGTTTTTGAGGTTGTATTAGTTTCCTGAGGTAATAACAAATTACCACAAAATCGGTAGCTTAAAACAACAGAAATTTATTGCCTCACAGTTCTGGGAGCCAGAGTCCAAAATCAGGGTGTTGGCAGTGCTACATATTCCCCTAGAAGGCTCTAGAGGGGAATCTAGCTTACTTCTTCCAACTTCTGGTGGCTGTCAGCATTCCTTGGCATTCTTGGCTTACGACCACATCACCGCAATCTCTGCCTCCGTGTTTACACAGCCTTTTGTGTGTGTATTTGTCTTTTCCTCTTCTGTCTCTCAGATCTCCTTCTACCCTTTCTATAAGGACAGTTGTCATAGAATTTAGGACCCACCTGAATAAATCAGGATGATCTCCTCATCTCAAGATTCTTAACTGAGTTACAGGTGTAAAGACCCTTTTTGGCTCCAGAAATAAAGACATGAACAATCTTTGGGGGCCACCATTCAATCCACAACAGAGGTTCATCCATGGTGTAGCATGTATCACTACTTCATTTCTTTGTATTGTCAAATAGCATCCCACTGTATGGATATATCACATTTTTTTATCCACTCTTCAGCAGATGGATATTTGGGTTGTTTCTACTTTTTGGCTATTGTGAACAATGCTGCTATGAACATTCACATGCAAGTTTTTTTGTGTGAACGTATTTTCAGTTCTCTTCGGTGTTTATCTAAGAGTAGAATTGCCATCATATAGTTACTCTGTGTTTAACCTTTTTTAGATACTACCAAACTGTTTTCAAAGTGACTGTACCATTTTACACATCCATCAGCAATGTATGAAGGTTCCAGTTTCTCCATAACCTCTCCAACGTTTGTTATCAGCTGTCTTTTTTATTACAGTCATTTTTTTAAAGATTTATTTATTACTTATTTATTTATTTTGTTTATTTTTGGCTGTGTCAGGTCTTAGTTGTGGCACGTGGGATCTTCATTGAGGCATGCAGGATCTTTCGTTGTGGCATGTGGGTTTCTCTCTAGTTGTGGCGTGCAGGTTTTCTCTTCTCTAGTTCTCTAGCACGCAGACTGGGCAGGTGGGCTCTGTAGTTTGTGGCACGCAGCCTCTGTAGTTGAGGTGCACAAGCTCAGTAGTTATGGCACGCAAGCTTAGTTGCCCTGCAGCATGTGGGATCTTAGTTCCCTGACCAGGTATCGAACCTGTGTCCTCTGCATTGCAAGGCGGATTCTTTACCACTGGATCACCAGGGAAATCCCAATTACAGTCATTTTAGTGGGCCCTAAAGTGGTTTTTGTGGTTTTAATTTGTTTATTAACTAGCTCTATCCACTTAGAGAGCCTGGGAGCAGTGATATCTCAATAGCAATGAGCACACCTAGTGCCCAGATCTTGGTTTCTAAATACATTTTCTTTTAAGGTGAATCAAGCCTTCTTCTGGAAATGGCTGATTTCAAGGCCAAGGCAGGGAAAGTAAAAGATAAGCCTGGAACATCTTGCTGTGACAGAAAGTAAGGTTATGATCACAGAAAGATGGGGATCTACCGAAAGACATAGAAACAAGCTTTAGATGCGCCCACTGGCCAAAACATGGAAAAATTTGATCATCAAAATAAATAATAATAGGGCTTCCCTGGTGGTGCAGTGGTTGGGAGTCCACCTGCCGATGCAGGGGACGTGGGTTTGTGCCCCGGTCCTGGAAGATCCCACATGCCGCGGAATGGCTAGGGCCGTGAGCCATGGCTGCTGAGCCTGTGCATCCGGAGCCTGTGCTCCGCAACAGGAGAGGCCACAACAGTGAGAGGCCCACATACCGCAAAAATAAATAAATAAATAAATAAAATAAATAAATAAAAATAATAATAATAGTAAAGGACTGCAACCTATTGAATAAAATAGGAATGCTTTAGTCCATACAATTTAGGCAAAAACATTGCAAGAAACTAGGGAGTGAAAGTTGGACAGGGGACAGGATATTTACTAGTGTCAAAGTATCTTCCCACAAAAATACTTATTAATTACAAAGGGAATAAGAGAAACTTTATAGTGGAGACATCTGGGCAATACCACCTTACTCTAGTGAGCGAACTACCAGACATGGGGCAAATCAACTTCAAGTGCCCCTCAAGGGGATGCAACATCACACATCATTCTATGAATATGTGGTTCCTGCCGAATACACATGATCTTCATGTTATTGTGAAGACACATCAGACAAGCACAAGGAGTCTACAAAATGAATGGCCTGTGATCTTTTGAAATATTAAGGTCATGAGAGTCAAGGGAGGGCTGAGGACCTGTTCCCAGAGACTAGACAAAGCTAGTTGCAACACATGATCCTGGATGGATCCCTCTCCTAGAGAATGTTCCTGGGAGAGTTGGCAAAACTTGAATAATGTCTCTGGGCAAAGGGTACATGAGAGTTCTTTGTACTGTTCTTGTACTGTTCTGTGAGCTTGACATGATTTCAAATGAAAAAGTATTAAAATTATGTTGTTAGAGTTCCTGAGAGTGTACTATTGGAATAAACCCTTTTCGGTCACATGGATTACTATTTGACATTCTCTTTGTTGGGTTTTGGTATTAAAATGCTCCTGGTTTCATCAAATGAATTGGGGTGCTTCCTATTTTTTTCTAAGATCTTGCAATTATTTACTTTAAGTTTTGTTAGAATTCAGATATGAAGACATTCGATCCTGCTGCCTTTGTAAATGCTAAATCTTAAATCACTTTAAAAAAAAAACACTTATATAGCGGTTTATTCAAGTTTTCTGTCTTTACTTGGATTGTTATACATATTGTTTGCTAGGAAATCACATAGGTTTCAAATTTATTATAGAGTTGCACATAACGTTTTATTTCTTTTGCTCTCTTTGGCATTTGTCTTTATGTACTCTTTCTCATTCACAATCTTGTATGTTTTTTATTCTCCCTGTTTTCCTTAATCTCAAGTAAAAATGGTTTCTCTTTTTGTGTTACTCAAATGAAGTGATTTTTGAGCTTTTTATTTTTTATACTGTTTTTGTTTTCTATTTCTTTAATTTCAGGTTTTCCCTCTCTTAATTCCCCCTTCTTAGTTTTTTCGTTGTTGTTCTAATTTTGTAAGTGATCATAAAGCTTCTATATTTTAATATCTTCATTCCTTAATAATAAATAATTTAAGGTTATAAATTTTTTCTATGAATGTGGCTTTTACCAAATGCCATAAACTTTAGTAGGAAATGTTATTTTCATTGCTTTCTAGATAATTTTAATTTTTTCATTGCTTTTTTTGATGGTTTTTAACATTTCTTTCAATTCAGGGAATATATAGATATATACTTCTTGATTGCAATGTAGTTGAAGTTTTTGTATCCTTTTTATTTATTTTTAAATTTAGTGGGTTATGATCATGAAATCATAATGAGGACGTTTTTAAAGAAAAGAACATAAGTAACTTTTAGAAGTCTTCCATGGAATATATTTTTTAAAAAAGGAATTTCTTTGAGGAACTTAAAGTTCTCTCTAAATCTTAATACAGTTGGTTCTCATTATTCACAGTAGTTATGTCCTATAAAGACACTGTGAAGACTGAACCTTTGCTCCTGTGGGAGATACAGGGCTAGATTCCTGTGAACCTCTGGTTGCAACATCTTTGTCAACTGGTCAATACATAACCTTCCTTATGTGTTTCTGTTTAAAGACTCCTTATTTAATGTGTACTGGTGACTCATTAACATTGATTCCACAGCCAGTATCACAGAAGCTCATGCCTAGATGAAGTTTATCTACCATATTTATTGCCTCTGCAAGACACATCACAGCCTTCTTGCATGTAGGACCCCAGACGGCACTTTGGCACTTGGGGGACCAATCTAAACAGTGAAGTCACCAACAAAAACACCCAAATGCCCCAATTCTGATACGAAATAGACTGGGAAGAGGACACTTCTATAATATGAGAGTTGAAATAAGAAGGCAGAGTGTCACCTTATTTGACCTCAAGTTTTTCACTGCTCTGCACGTGTCTGTGAGGGATGGAAAAGTTCTGTAAATATTGATCTGGGGGTTACAAACACATTTTCACAAGGGGGCAAATTCACAAATTCTGAATTTACAAATAATGAGGATGACTGTAACCATATAAAACAAGCTTTGTGATTGTATTATTTAATTCCTCTATGTCGTTTTCTGTCTGTCTACCTATATCTACTTGTCTGTCTATCAGAATTGGCCAATTCTGATATTCAAGTCCTTTATTGTAATATTTTATTTAACAGTTGAGTTTCTAATAATTTAAAAAATTTGTTTAGCTTCTATGTTGTTTCATGTATAAAAACTTAGGATTGTTTAGGATTTTCTTCATAAATTATGCTTTTTATCATTACAAAGTGTCCCTCTTTTCTGTTTAGAGATTTGAAACTCAAATTCCATGTTCCATGGTATTAGTAACACCACGCCTGCTTTAAGATTTTGCTCTTTGTTTACATTTCATTAATTGTTACTTGTCCTTTCCCAGCTGTCATAAAATCAGACAGATATTTCCCTAGTATTTCATGAAAAGAAGACACCAACTTTTCCCTAACTGAGAATTTCCATTACTCCATTATCGCTCTTCACCCATGATATTCAACTTGAAGAAGACTTCAGTTGCAATTTCCTCCTTATTCTCCTCCCAAGAGTTGAAGCCTTTGGAATATTTTTGCTTCCTTCTTTCTCATGCCCCTCCTCACCACAATTCTTTAGTTTTCCTAAGCTGGTTTAGTTCTTTAAATTCCAGATTATTATTAGAAGTTTCCTTCTTAGCACACTTCTCTCTTTCTAGAATCTTTATTTAGTTACACATTCCCCGTCTATCATTGTTCACCTATTTTTAATTAAATGTCACAAGTCTGTTGCTCACTATGGCTTTCTCTCTTCTTCAAGTCTCTGTTTTGTTAGTTTGCTTGTTTTTAATTAATAAAGTCTTTTTTTAGTATTTTTCCCAGTTGAGTAATGAGATGTGTGACTTCTCTGAATCCTTATGTATCTGTAAACATCTTTCTTGTACCCTAACAGATGAAATACATTTTTAAGTTGAAAATGTATTCCATTGTCTTCTAGCTTCCTAGTGTTGCAAAGGAGAATTTCATGACAGTCTAATCTTTTTCCTTTATAAGTAACTTACAGGGACTTCCCTGGTGGCACAGTGGTTAAGAATCTGCCTGCCAATGCAGAGGACACGGATTCGATCCCTGTTCCGGGAAGTTCCCACATGCCGCAGAGCAACTAAGCCCATGCACCACAATTACTGAGCCTGCGCTCTAGAGCCCGCAAGCCACAACTACTGAGCTTAGGTGCTGCAACTACTGAAGCCTGTGCGCCTAGAGCCAGCTTCTAGGCTCCACAGCAAGAGAAGCCACTGCAATGAGAAGCCCGTGCACCGCAATGAAGAGTAGTCCCCGCCCACTGCAACTAGAGAAGGCCTGTATGCGTCAATGAAGACCCAAGGCAGCCAAAAATAAATAACTTACAAACTTTTACACAAAAAGAATAAGATTTTTCTCTTTATCTTTGGAGCTCACAATTTTTAGCAGGATGTGTCTAGTCATATATATGTGTATATACACATTTGAAGAAATATCATATATGCATAAATAGGTATAGATAGATGTGTGTATATATCTATAGCTATCTATATATATGATGACAAAGATAGATATAGGTATAGACATAGGCATAGATATAATCTTTTCTCATCATTCCTGCCTAAAACTTGGTATCCTTTCTTCAATCCTGGGAAATATTTTTTGTTTGCATGCTTCATTTTGTTTTATTTAAATATGTCCTCTCCTTCATGTGCATCATCTTCCCTTTCTGGAACTCCAGTCTCATGTCAGTGTCCTTAAACCTCCCTTCCATCTCTGTATTCATGATTTACATTTGTTTCCTCTGAGCTTTGTAATATTGTTGCATCCAGTTTCCAGGCTACTAGTTGAATTTCAACAGTTACTATTTTCTTCACTAATGAATTTTAAGTTTAAAAATCATGTTTTTGTTGTTGTTTTTATATCAAGAAAGTCTATTTTGTGTAGCCCTTGTATCTCTTTAGGTAGTTCTATTATCCTTTCTGTCCAAGTTTTAAGTTATGTTCTCTGCCCTCCAGCAACTGTAATTCATAGATAGCCTGTTCTGAATGTTCAGCTTGTTCCACTCTCTGGCTGCTTGGTCTTGAGTGATCTGTTCATCAGAGCTCAGCTCCAGCTGCTGGTGTATGTCACGCAGTGACAGTTCAGTGAATGGTGGCCTGCCCAGAAGTCTCTACCCCTGAGGACCGATATGGTGACATCAGACAGGCTGTCTGTGCCCTATCTTCTCATGCTCTCCCAGAAGAGGGATGATGCAGACTACCTCTCTAGCCACACCTGAGAGCCAAGAAGAACATGCACACTTCCCTGGGTGGAGGGCAATCTCTCATGCCTAACTTCACCCATTTTATCCTTTTGCTTGTGTGTATTTTCTTTGCTACAACTTTATTTGTATGTTTTTGAAAAAGTAATTTAATCTGAAATGCCCCTGTTCTTTTCCTTCTGCTTCTAAGCTCTCTTTTTCCTTAAGATAAGAACAGACTATACTATAACTCCTCTGCTACCGACCCACCTCCTTAGTGAAATTAAGGAGGGGAAGAAAAGTTCCTGGGGAAGAAGGAGGTTCTATTTGACATGAGGGGTTATCATTTAATAACTGAGAAATGTCAAATTTACATGAAACTTCAGTAATGTATTGGTTTAACATGTACATTAAAGAAAGATCGGGGCAGAATTTGAAAGTGGAGCTCAGAATGAACCTATAGTTCATGTAAGGACCTGTTTCTGGAGGAAAACATATGAAAATGATTATTGCCATGTTTACAAGTCTTGTTTTGAATAATGAATTAACATTTTAAGTTGGCTTTTGGAAAAAGTAAGCCCAGATAGATTGTTTTGCTAGATTGTGGTCCTACCTACAACTCTGTTAGGAACATCAAGTTCTGTAGCTTCCAAGAAGTGCTAGGTCCTTAGAGGAAACACGTGTTATTTCTTTGTCTTTTTCTTTTTTTTACTTTACTTTTTTATTGAGGTAAAATTCACACAACATAAAATTAATCACTTTAAAGTGAACAACTCAGTGGCATTTGCATTAAGTACCTTCCCAATGTTGTGTAACTACCACCTCCATCTAGTTCCAAAATATTTTCATCACCCGAAAATAAAACCCTGTATCCATTAAGCAGTTATTGTTAATTGTCTCCTTTCCTCAGCCCCTGACAACCACCAAGCTGCTTTCTGTGTCTATAGATTTACCTATTCTGGATACTTCATATAAATGGAATGATACAATATGTGACTTTTGTGTCTGCTTTCTTTCACTTGCCATGTTTTCAAGATTCATCCATGTTGTAGCATGGATCAGTCCTTTATTCCTTCTTATGGCTGAGACTATCCCATTGTATGTGTGTAGCACACTTTATTTATCCATTTATCCATTGCTGAACATTTGGATTGTTTCTACCTTTGAGCTATTGAAAACAGTGGTGCTATGAAAATTGGTATACAAGTACTTGTCTGAGTACCTGTTTTCAATATTTTCGGGTATCCAGAAGTGGAATTGATGGATCATGTGGTAATTCTATATTTGACTTTTTGAGGAATTCTATTTGGCTTTTATTTGCTTAACTAGCATGTGGCACTTAACCTCTGTTTATTTCTATTAGATCAATGAATCAACAGTTAGTGGTATGGGATTACTAGGAAACTAATGATATATATTCCTCACCACAGTTCGGCTCCTGGAGCATTTTCTCTTTCCCCATTTTCCCTAAAACTACCTAATAAAGAAGCAAAGGTCCTAAGGAACGCTGCTGTTCCAAAGTATAGATTAGAAGTCAGATCTTCTGATACAGAACTGAGAAATTTGCTAATAACCAGCAAAGGATCGACAAACGCTTTGAGCTACAAATTCTGGCATTACATTAACTACCTAATAATTCCAAGGCTGGCAGGTAGAGAAGCAAATAGAATAAGGAAACATATACAATTTACATGAAATATTAAAATTTAATCCTTGAAGTTGGGGTAGTACCAGTTAATTTTAAATCCACACTCTTTGAAACATAAACAGATGAACGTTTCAGAGCACAGTTTTTAAGGAGAACACCTTTTTAAAATGTTTTTAACCCTTTTTGAATGTTTTTGAGAAAGACACACACATACATGTTAATATATACACATTCTCTGGCTGTTTTTCTTTTTAAGAGAGGGCCAGCATTCACAGACAATTTGGTTTATTTTAGAGACATAACTTAGAAATTCTATTTCAATTTCCCTTTTCCTCTCCTGTCTCTCTCCTGTCTCTCTCTCTCTCTCTCTCTCTCTCTCTCTCTCTCTTCTCTCTCTCTCTCTGGTTGTTTTGAATGACAAGGAAGAAGACAAATCAAGAGTTGTAAAGAGTGCTTCGGAGTAAACTCAGGGGATATAACCACCTAATTATGAATTTCCTGAATGTGCAATTTGACCAGTAGCAACTGGACGTGATTAGTACCGTGGGCCTCACCTCCAGCTGTTCTACAAAAACAAATCAGTGAAGGATTTCCACGGCACATTTTCCTTTGGACCTGTTTTAAGTTTTAACGATGCGAACAGTGCAGTGTTGCTCTTTTTTTTTTTTTAATAGGTGACAGATTGAAAAGAAGCAAGAGTTTCCTACAACAAAAGAACTAACTATGGAGCGTACATTTCTGCTTGAGGCAAATGTGTTTGAATTTGTGTAAGAAAATAAAACCTGCAAATCTGTCTCCTTGTATGTGGAACCAGAGCTGGAAATGTGTGCTCTAGAGGCAACTGTAAAATCATATTTCACTCTGGCATATGGGCCAGTGATTGTGCTGTGTGAGTAATGCATATATGTAATCCATGTGGTAAGCTTCGTGGACTGAGAAGAAGTCAGTGTTATTCACTGAGGTTTGGCAAGCAGGAACCATTTATTTCGAAAAATTTACATGGGCTGAAACAACGTGAAAAATGTACTGCCCATTTTGTCAGCTTGTGAACACATAGCAAAGACCACAGCACTCCCATCAGCACGAAGACAGGGAAGAAAATCTCTTTTTGCTGTTTTATACTTACAGAAGAACAACTGCTCTTGTACAACAAGGGAATTTATGTTTAATGCATACTACCTTCCACCAAATCAAGTCCAAATGAACCAGAGTTCCAAAAAAACTTTGACAATACAGTACACTAAGGGGAGAGCCAAAAACTTCATATATTGTATTTTCATTGTGTTGTTCAGATCAATTTTTAATTGCTTTTAGCTATGGATTCTTGAGTTTTAAAGCAATTACAAAATATCTTCAGGGACTTCCCTGGCGGTCCAGTGGTTAGGACTCTGCACTTCCACTGCAGGGGGCACAGGTTCGATCCCTGGTCAGGAAGCTAAGATCCCCATGCCGCACAGCGTGGTCAAAAAAAAAAAAAAAAAAATCTTCACTAAGCTCATAGCACGTAAGCTCTCAATAGAGGGGAAACAAATGAAGACAAATGAACTTGGAGGACCCCACTAATCTTTGTGAACAGCAAGATATCATTTAGGCATTAATATATTTATTTTTGATTCAAAGGCACTTAAAAAAATATTCTTTAGGACATAAAGCGGCCTCAGAAGTGCTCTAGAGCAGGCAGGGGAAGAGGTCCTGGGCAATTGGTGGGTAAAATTGGGAGTGGATGGAATTCAAAATGGTGCCGTGTGTATATATATATATATATATATATATATATATATATATATATATTTTTTTTTTTTTTTTTTTTTTTTTTTTTTTTGCGGTATGCGGGCCTCTCACTGTTGTGGCCTCTCCCGTTGCGGAGCACAGGCTCCGGACGCGCAGGCTCAGCGGCCATGGCTCACGGGCCCAGCCGCTCCATGGCATGTGGGATCTTCCCGGACCGGGGCACGAACCCGTGTCCCCTGCATCGGCAGGTGGACTGTCAACCACTGCGCCACCAGGGAAGCCCAAAATGGTGCAATATTTTGACTTCAGTTTCTAAAAGTCTCACAAACTGACCTCTGATGTTTCAGTGTCATCTTTCACATTGCTTCCTCTAATGTCTTCTCCTCAGTCTTATCTGCCATGTCAATTTAATGATTTTAAAATTTTTGAGAGGGGAATTTCCATTTCCACCTAGAAAGGATTCACTGCTAACAGTTAAAAAACGTAAACAACTAGAAACAACAGCCCACCATAAACAACTAGAAAATCAGGCAAAATATATGAAATAGCAAGTTTCAGACATTAGACATCTGGCAGTGTAGAACTGGATTCCTGAAAGAATCCCTATGATTATCCCAGATTACTGCCTTGAGAAAGGCACAGCAGAGGGAAAAGGAACACAGCAACTTGCTGAGTCGAGGAAACAGATCAGTTTGGGGAGGCCAGGCAGCTATAATCTTAAGAGCAGAGTTCAAAAGAGAGAGAGAGCTCGGACTTCCCTGGTGGTGCAGTGGTTAAGAATCCGCCTGCCAATGCAGGGGACACAGGTTCGAGTCCTGGTCCATGAAGATCCCACATGCTGCGGAGCAGCTAAGCCCGTGTGCCACAACTACTGAGCCTGCACTCTAGAGCCCCTGAGCCACGACTACTGAAGCCCGCGCACCTAGAGCCCGTGCTCTGCAACAAGAGAAGCCACCGCAATGAAAAGGCTGCGCACCGCAACGAAGAGTAGCCCCCACTCACCACAACTAGAGAAAGCCCATGCACAGCAACGAAGACTCAACACACCCAAATAAATAAATAAATAAATATAAAAATTTTTTTAAACGGCTTTAAAAAAAAAAAGAGAGAGAGCTAAGCAGAGAAAGAGATATAGGAGTCTTTGAGTTTTTGCTGAATATCAATCTGTATATGCATAAGGTAAAACCCTTGTTCTTGTCATGAAAATCTTCTGAGGAAAGACTAATTCCTAGAAGAGGTAAGGTGAACAATTCCCAGAAATCACATAGGACCATAAGTGTTTGAATTCCCTTCATCCAGAGTGGAGAAATCTGGTTGAATATTTAGCCATGTAGTAGAGATCTTAGAAGGGCTCTGCCTTAGAAGTGAGACTAAATTAACTTAAGGGTATTCTAGAAGCTTCCTAAAAAAGCTTTAAAATAAACCCTAATATGATAAAATCTAACCTGCAAGTAACCTTGCTGCCTACCAGAAGAAGTCTACATTATTTAGAGGAATACAATAAAATCTAGCACCAAATAATCTAGAATTCATAATCTTTATCTAATTAAAATATCACCAGACATACAAGGAAATAGGAAAATGTGACACATAACCAGGTGAAAAAATAGTAAGTTGAAACAAATTCTGAAATAACAGAAAATGGAATTAGCGGACGTGTTTGCTAAAATAGCTATTATAAATATGCATTCACAAATTATAAATGTGCTCACAAAGATATGACAACATAAATATAGGAAGAAAAGACATATATGAATAAAGTCTCAGCTAGAACTTCCAGAGATGAAAAATATGATATTTTTTAAAAAGTCTTTATTGAACTTGTTAAAATATTGCTTCTGTTTTATGTTTTTTGGTTTTTTGTCTGTGAGGCATGTGGGATCTTAGCTCCCTGACCAGGGATCAAACCTGCACCCCCTGCATTGGAAGGCAAAGTCTCAACCACTGGACCACCAGGGAAGTCCCCAAAATATGATATTTAAAAAAAATTTTTTAAACTTATTTATTTCTGGCTGTGTTGGGTCTTCATTGCTGCACATGGGCTTTTCTCTGGTTGCGGCGAGTGGGGGCTACTCTTCGTTGTGGTGCACAGTCTTCTCATTGCAGTGGCTTCTATTATGGAGCACAGGCTCTAGGTGCACAGGCTTCAGTAGTTGCAGCATGCGGGCTCAGTAGTTGTGGCTCGTGGGCTCTAGAGTGCAGGCTCAGTAGTTGTGGCACACGGGCTTAATTGCTCCACGGCATGTGGGATCTTCCTGGACCAGGGCTTGAACCTGTGTCCTTTTCATTGGCAGGCTGATTCTTAACCACTGTGCCACCAAGGAAGCCCTCCCCCCTTTTTTTTTTTTTTGCAGTACGCGGGCCTCTCCCGTTGCGGAGCACAGGCTCCGGACGCGCAGGCTCAGTGGCCATGGCTCACGGGCCTAGCCGCTCCGCGGCATGTGGGATCTTCCCAGACCGGGGCATGAACCCATGTCCCCTGCATCGGCAGGCAGACTCTCAGCCACTGCGCCACCAGGGAAGCCCAGGAAGCCCCTTTTAAATAAAATTTTATACTGAAAAAAAGAATCCTGAAGAAGTGGAAGGAAGAAAGAAAAATGAAACAAATAGAAAACCAATAGGAAAATGGTAGATTTAAACCCAACTATATAAATAATTACATTAAAGGTAAATGGTCCAAACATTCCAAATGAAAAGCAGTGAGTGTGAGATAGAATAGAAAAGCAAAATCCAACTGCTATTTTAAAATGTGATATATTAGAATTCCCTCATGGTCCAGTGGTTAGGACTTCGCACTCTCACTGCAGGGGGCCCAGGTTCTATCCCTGGTCAGGGAACTGAGATCCCACAAGCTGCACCACGCAGACAAAAAAAAAAAAAAAATGTGGTGTGTGTGTGTATATATATATATATATATATATATACACATACATATATATATATATATATGCCATGGAATATTATTTAGCTATAAAAAGTAATGAAATTCTGATGCATGCTATAATGTGGAGGAACCATGAAAACATTATGCTAAGTGAAAGAAAAAGACATAAAAGAAAACATATTCTACTTTTATGAGGTACCTGGAAGAGATGAATTCGTAAAGACAAAAAGTAAAATAGGGGCTGGGGGTTGCTGGGAGTGAGAAGTTACTGTTTAACAGGTACTGCAGAGTTTCTGTTTGGATTTGATTTTAAAATTCTGGAAATGGAAAGTGATGATTGCACAACATTATGGATGTAGTTAGTGCCACTGAAATGTATACTTTAAAAAAGGTTAAAATGGTAGATTTTATGTTATGTACATTTTGCTACATAATACCATAATATTTTATGTTACTTATATTTTACATTAAAAATGAAAAAAAGGGACTTCCCTGGTGGTGCAATGGTTAAGAATCCACCTGCCAATGCAGGGGTCACGGGTTCGATCCCTGGTCTGAGAGGATCCCACATGCCGCGGAGCAGCTAAGCCCGTGCACCACAACTACTGAGCCTGCACTCTAGAGCACACGAGCCACAACTACTGGGGCCTGCACGGCTAGAGCCCGTGCTCCGCAACGAGAGAAGGCGCCACAATGAGAGGCCACGGGCGCAATGAAGAGTGGCCCCCCGCTCGCCACAACTAAAAAAAAGGAAAGCCCACGGGCAGCAATGAGGACCCAACACAGCCAAAAATAAAATAAATAAATAAATTTATTTTTTAAAAATGAAAAAATGCCCAACTATATGCCACCTATAATAAACCCAGTTTAAATATAAAGACGCAGATAATTTTAAATAAAATAGTAATAAAACAATATACTGTGCAACCATTAATCAAAAGATAGTTGAAATGGTTCTATTTCTATCTGATAAATTTGAATTCAGAACAAGGGATAAAGAAGACTACTTCATAATTTTAATGGGGTCAATTAATTAGGAAGATATAACAATCTTAAATAGTCATGAACCTTAAGACAGATTCAAATTACATGAAGCAAAAATTGATAAAATGGAAGGGAAAACCAAACAAATCTATAATTACACAGGTTTACGGAGTTATTGTGGGTTTGTTTCCAGACCACCATGATAAAGTAAATACTGCAATAAAGCTAGTCACACAGATTTTTTGGTTTCCCAGTGCATATAAAAGTTATGTTTATGCTATACTGTAGTCTATCAAATGTGCAGTAGCATTATGTCTAAAAAATGTACATATCTTAATTTTTAAAAATAAAAAATTCTAATCATCATCTGACAACACAGGGTTGCCACAAACCTTCAATTTGTAAAAGAACTGATATCTGTGAAGCTCAATAAAGCAAAGTGAAATAAAACCAGGCATGCCTGTAGTTGGGGAGTTCAACACTCCTCTCCCAGTAATTGATATAACAAGTGGACAGCACTAACAAAACTAATAGCTTGAACACTAACATACTGTGTAAACACTCCACCAAACAATAATAGAATACACCTTCCTTTCAAATGCCAATGGAACATTCACAAAAATCAACTATAGTTTGGATCTTAGAAGAAATCTCAACAAATTTAAAAGCATTGAAAACATACAGTGTATATTCTCAATCACAATAAAATTAAATTAGAAATCAATAAGAAAAAAATTTTTGGACCCCCCCCCCCAAATATTTAGTAATTGAGCAATACAGTTCTAAATTACTCAAGGAAGGACTTCCCTGGTGGTCCAGTGTTCAAGACTCCACACTTCCCCTGCAGGGGGTGCAGAGTTGATACCTGGTCAGGGAACTGAGATCCCATGTGCCACGTGGTGCGACCAAAAAAAAAATAAAAATAAATTACTCGAAGAAGTCACAAAGGAAAATTAGAATATATTTTTAACTGAGTGAAAATTAAAACACGATATATCGAAATTTATGGGAAAGAGCTAAAGCAGTGTGCAGAGGGAAATTTATAGTTTTAAATGCTTAAATAAATAAGCTTCTATTTTAAGAAACTAGAAAAAGAAGTAATTAAACCCAAAGTAAGCAGAACACAAGTAATGATAAAGCTAAGAGCAGGAGTCAATGAAATAAAATAAAGGAAATCAATGACACCAAAAAATGTTTCTTTTAAAAGAGTCAATAGAATTGATAAATCTCTTTCCTGAATGACTAAGAAAGAAAGAAGACGTAAAGTATCAATATATGGAATGAAATCAGGAATATCATCTAGATCCTCAGACAACAGAAAATAAGGGAATATTATAAACAACTTCAGGCCAATAAATTTGACAGCTTAAGTAAAATGGGAAAATTCTTAGAAAAACACAAACTGCCAATATTCATTCAAGAAGAAATATCTAGATAATCTGTATCTAAAAAGTAAGTTGAATTTGTAGTTAAAAAACCTTCCCACAAAGAAATTCCAGGTTCAGATGGTTTCACAGGTGAATTTTACTAAACATTTAGAAAAGAATTTCAATTCAGTTGTTTTTGTGAAGCCAGTATTATGCTGAGGTTAAAACCAAAGGCTCTGCAAAAAAAGACTCCATCTCAATAGACACAAAAACCTTTAACAACATTTTAGTGTATCAAATTAAAAATGATAATACATCATATCCAAGCAATGTTTGTTTCAGGAATGTAAAGTTGTATTTTGTTTTATTATTTTTGAATTGAAATATAATTCACATACCATGACATTCACTCATTTAAAGTGTACAGTGCAATGGTGTTTAATAATTTAGTATACACATAAAATTGTGTAACCATCACCACCATCTAATTTCAGAACATTTTTATCACCCTGAAAGTGTATATTAATGTGTCCATCAGTATTCACTACCCAATCCTCTCTCCCCTGTCCCTGCAAAGCACTAATCTGCTGTCTCTGTGTATTTCCCTATTTGGGGCTTTCTGTATCAATGGATTCATACAATATATGGCCTTTTATGCCTGGCTTCTTTCAACTGGCAGAATGCTTTCAAGACTCATTCAGGTTGTAGCATGTATCAGTTCTTAATTCCTTTTTACAGCCTAATATTTTTCCATTGTACAGATATACAACTGACCCTTGAACAACGCAAGGATTAATCTGCATATAACTTATAGTTGGTCCTCCATATCCAAGGTTCGTCCATATCCACGATTCAACCAAACACAGACCAAGTAGCACTGTGGTATTTACTCTTGAAAAATATCTGCGTGTAAGTGGACCCATGCAGTTCAAACCATGTTGCTCGAGGGTCAGCTGTACCACATTCTGCTTATTTATTCATCAGTTGATGGACATATGAGTTGTCCAGTTTTTGACTAACACTGCTATGATCATTCATATACAAGTTTTCACGTGGACATATGCTTTCATTTGTTTTGAGCAAATACAGAGAACAGAATTGCTGGCTCACAGTGTTTTACTTTTTGAGGAACTGCCAAACTTTTTTCCAAAGTGACTGTACCATTGTACATTCCCTTCAGCAATGCAAGAGGGTTCCACCTTCTCCACATCTTCGTTGACTCTTATCATTGTCTCCCTTTTTGATTAAATGAGACATGGTAATAAGATTAGTTTACCAGCTGAAAATCAATCATGTGATAGTATACTTAAAATGAAAAACCATATGATCGTCTCAATAGATGTAGGAAAAGCATTTGACAAAACTCAATACTCATTCTTTATATAAAAATAAGACAAAAGGGGACTTCCTGGTGGCGCAGTGTTTAAGAATCCGCCTGCCAATGCAGGGGACATGGGTTCAAGCCCTGGTCCGGGAAGATCCCACATGCCGCAGAGCAACTAAGCCCATGCGCTACAACTACTGAGCTTGCACTCTAGAGCCCGCAAGCGATGACTACTGAAGCCCATGCGCCCTTGAGCCCATGTGCCACAACTACTGAGCCCACATGCTGCAACTACTGAAGCCCACACACCTAGAGCCTGTGCTCCACAACAAGAGAAACCACCCAATGAGAAGCTGCACACTGCAACAAAGAGTAGCCCCCACTCACTGCAACTGGAGAAAGCCTGTGCGCAGCAACAAAGACCCAATGCAGCCAAAAATAAATAAAACTGAAATAAAACCCCAGAAAAACAAAATGGAACTCTAAGCAAACTACAAGTAGAAACTTCCACAACTTGAAGAGGGCATCCCTATAGCTCACATTTCCTATAGCTGACATCATGCTTAATGGTGAAAGATCGAATGCCTTTCTCTTAAGACTGGGTAAAAAGCAAGAATGCCTATGCTTTCCACTTCTATTCAACATTGTACCGGGAGTCCTAATCAGTAAAGGAGGAAGTAAAGGAAGATTGTAAAGGAAGAAGTAAAACTGATTTACTCATAGAGAACATGATCATTCTATGGAAATGGTTATGAAATCTCCAAAACATTATAAGATCTTGCAAGTAAGCTTAGGAAAATTACAAGAAACAATGTCAGTATACAATAATCAATTGTTATACTAGCAACAAATAATTAGAAATTGAAAATTTTAAATACCATTTACAACAACATCAAAAACAACATACTTAAGGAAAGTTTAAACAAAAAATGTACTAGACTTAAAACACTGAAAACTAAAAACGACTACTAAGAAAATTAAGGAAGAGCTCCATAATTAAAGAGATATACTATGTTCAATATTTTTTATCAATATTAAGGCGTCAGTTTTCCCCAAATTTACCTATAGATTCCATGCAACGCCGATCAAACCCCAGAAGACTTTTTGTTTAGAAACTGACAAGGTGATTATAAATTTTATATGGAAATGCAAAAAATCTAAGATAGGAAAAACAATTTTGAAAAAGAAAAACGATGTTGGAGGAGCTACACTACCTGTTTCAAGATTTACTCTAAGGCAACATTAATCAAGATTATGGTGCCAGTATAAGAATCAGATATAAAGCTCAAAGTGTAAGAGGTAAAATAATAAGACTTCTAGAGGAAAATCTTTGTGACCTTTAGTTAGACAAAGATTCTTTTAGATAGGATGCAAAAGCATGCACCAAAAAAGAAAGAGCTTAAATGGGACTTCATCAAGATTAGATCTTTCTCTCTTAAAATGACACTGTTAAGAAAATAAAATTCAAGCCATGGTTTTTGATAAAATATTTGCAAAACATAATCCTGATAGGGTGGGAGGGAGACGCAAGAGGGAGGAGACATGGGGATATAGGTATATGTATAGCTGGTTCACTTTGTTATAAAGCAGAAACTAACACACCATTGTAAAGCAATTATACTCCAACAAAGGTGTTAAATTTAAAAAATCCTGATACAGGACTTCTCTCCAGACAATATAAGGAATGTTACAACTCATGAAAAATGGGGAAAAGATTTAAACAGACACTTCACCAAAGAAGCTATGGGAACAACAAATAAACACATGCAAAAATGCTCATCCAAAACCATTAGTCATTAGGGAAGTGCAAGTTAAAACTGCGATGATACACACTGTAGGCCTGTGAGAGGGCTCCAATTTAAAGACTTACAACACTAAATGTTGGCAAGGGTGTGGAGCAACTGGAAATCTCATACATTGCTGGTAGGAATGTAAAATAGCACACCCATTTTAGTACGGAGCTTGGCAATTTCTTAAAAAGTTAAATATGCACTGACCATGTAACCTAGAAATTTCACTCCTAAGTAATATTTACCCAAGAAAAATGAAAACAGATGTCCACAGAAACACTTGTACATGAATGGTCATAGCAGCTTCAAGATAACAAACATTTGGAAACAAGCCAAATGTCCATCCACAAATGAATAGACGCACAAATTTGGTATATCTGTTCAATAGACTACTACCGAGAGGTATATAGAAATGAACAACAAATACATGCTACAACAGTAGTGAATCTCAAAAACATTGTGCTGAGTGAAAGAAGCCAGATATAAAATGTATGATTACATTATATGAAATTCCAGATTTAGTAACCCAAATCAGATTAGTGGTAAGCTAGAGCTGGGGACAGGAGCAGGTGATTGGAATGGAGCAAAAGGGAACTTTGTGGGGTGAGAGAAGTGTGCTGTATCTTGATTAGAGTAGTTACATATGTGCATTCATTTGTCAAAATTCATGAAAATGTACATTTAAAATAGATGCATTTTTATTATATGTAAACGATACCTCAAGAAAGTTGATTTTTAAAAAACTGTGCAGAAGGGGGCTTCCCTGGTGGCACAGTGGTTGAGAGTCCGCCTGCCGATGCAGGGGACACGGGTTCGTGCCCCGGTCCGGGAAGATCCCACGTGCCGCTGAGCGGCTGGGCCTGTGAGCCATGGCCGCTGAGCCTGCGTGTCCGGAGCCTGTGCTCCGCAACGGGAGAGGCCACAACAGTGAGAGGCCCGCATACCGCAAAAAAAAAAAAAAAAAAAAAAAAAAAAAAAAAAATTGTGCAGAAGGCAATCGTTTTGGAGAAAGTTTCTGCAGTTGCTCTTCCCAACTACTTGGCTATCTCACTCTTTCTCCCCTGACTTCTCCTCCCCCACTCTCACCCCCAGTTTCTGCTCTTAAGCCACAGCCTTCTTTCATTTGCTGGCTCTCCAAATATTTGGAGAGGTCTCTATCAGTGGTTTCCTTCACCTACCCACCCACCCCCACCAAAGTCTCCTCTCCCCCAGGTTAAACATTGCCAGTTCTTCAGTCATTCACATTTGATCAAGGTTAGAAAGTATTCTAACCTTGATAAAAGTGGAACTGGAAAAGTTATATGGCTTGAGCAGGGAGGCAAGATCTGGAAGGGTCATGAATCCCCCCAAACTAAGGAGCGTAGTTGATGGACTGGGCAACCAAAACAAAGCAAACAAAAATATAAGTGCTTACAGTGGAGAAGTGTACAGGGGCCCAAATCATGCAAGGCCACATAAGCCATGGTCAAGATTTTGTTTCCTCCTAAGCAGGTTTTAAAAGGAAGGAGAGGCGATCCACCCCAGAGCAGCCTCCAGGTGTTGGGCCCAGAGAATTTCCTTCAATTAGTTTCCCCTGCTGCACACTCCAGGGTACTAGCAATCTCAGTAGCTCCATCATCCTTGATACAATTTCTCTTTCAAATTTCCTGCACTCTAAAGTACAGTGCCTTTAAAACAGCATTTACAAGTGTTTTGTCTCCTGTGTTCCCTTCTATTTATCAGCTCTCTTGGCTCAACTATGTGCAGGTTATTTAACTCAGACAGCTTATTCAACTTCTCTGTCTTCTCACCTGTAGTATAAGGATAGCTGTTGTAATAGTTTCAAAGTGTTACTACAATGATTAAATGTATTAATATATGTGAGATGCTTTGAATATTTCCTGGTGCATAGTAAGCACTCTTTAAGTATTTTCTGTTACTATTTGCCCAAGGATAAAGAGGAAAATCTTACAAGCTTCCAGACAGAATGAATAAGTTATCTGTAAAGGGTTGGGGGGAGGGGAAATAGGCTGGCAGTGAAATTCTCCTTTGCAACACTAGAAGGTAGGAGGCAGTGGAATGCATTTTCAAGTTAAAAATCCTATGACCAGTTGCTATATATTTCACTTGTCAAAATGAAA
Organism: Stenella coeruleoalba; assembly: GCF_951394435.1. Taxonomy (NCBI): domain Eukaryota; kingdom Metazoa; phylum Chordata; class Mammalia; order Artiodactyla; family Delphinidae; genus Stenella; species Stenella coeruleoalba. The sequence goes on from NC_137150.1 coordinate 50,448,654, forward strand.
GAAAGATATTATTACATGTGTAAAATGCATACCCTGCCACATAATAAGTACTCTGTGAGGCTTTTCTGTTGTTATTATTATTATATAGGGCCACGATCTTGAGACTTAAAATCTCCCTTCCTGGGTGATAACTATCTTCCACCTGCATTCCACACAGGCCATGACTGCCACTCCTCACCTGACCCATCCTCCTCTCTGTTCTTTCCCGCTTACATTTCAATTTTTCCAGCCCCAGGAAGCCAGGAAGGATCTCGCATTCCATCTAAATTAATAAAAGTATCTCTCCCAATTTTGCCGGTTTGTGTTAAATATCAACAGATTTCTATTAGGGGAACAAAAAAAACAAGAATATATTTAATGTACTCAAAATCTTCAGAAATGTAAGAGTCCTGGAAAATACCAGAACCAAAAACGATTTTGCCTGTTTCGTGAGGAAATTCCCTTGGCTTTTACTAAATTTTAAAGCTCCTAACTGTATTAAAAAGGATTTAATGTAATTGGAAAGTTCATTATTTCATGATTTGTAGTATTTTTCCGTAGTTACCCTATTCTTTGATGTGACTGGCATTATTTCTTTAAAAACCAAATTGTTGCGTTATTGCTAAATTTGAGATTGTTTACGAAAACGGTAATTTGAAATTTAAAAATTCAGACTTTTTTGAAGAGGAGGAAAGGGTTATGAAACCATCTAAACCATATTTGTCAAGACTTTTATGTCTGAATTTTTATTCAGAGCAATGTAAGGGGAAAAGTAATTCTTATGTTTCTGATTCATTTATGCTTGAATCATCAAATTGTTGTTTTTCTAAAAGCTATTTGATGTTCCACTAGCTTTTGAATCCTTTAAGACTTTTTAATGTCTTTTTCCCCCCTCATTATAGACTTTCTGCTCTCTGTGGGTTTTATCAGTCTAGTATGTGCCTTGTATTTAACCCATACTTATCAAAATTGAACGATTTCATGAACAGACTCACTCTTACTTCGGGATCCTTGCACAGGTGCTTTTCTCTGCATGCAACACTCTTTCATGGTTAGCTACTGTATTTCCTTTGTCTAAAAGTCATCTTTTCAGCAAGGCTTACACTGAGCTCCCTATTTAAAACCACAAAACTAAAATTTAATCTGTGGCAACACACACAAGTAAACATGTAAATTCGCACAAAAACAACTTAGCTAAGTGAAACTTAGAATCAAAAAATATTGGCGGGACCTTGAAGTTTTCCTGGTCCAAATGTCTCATTTTACAGATGAAGCCTACAGAAGTTAAGTGGCTTCCCTCAGATCAGACAACTGTTAAATCCAGAAATCTAACAGATGTCTCACACTCACCATGCCCCAGACTGAACTCTTGTTTTCCCCTTAATCCTGTTCCCAGTCTTGGTTGATGGTAACATCATCCTTCCAGTTACTCAGGCCAAAAATCTTGGAATCATTCTTATCACTCTTTCTTTTACACCCGCATATCTAATCTATCAACAAATCCTGTTTGCTCTGCCTTCAAAATAGATACAGAATCCTCCCCCATCTACATCTACCACACTTGACCGTCATCTCACGCCTAGATTACTGCAGTAGTCTCCTAACTGGTCTCCTTGCTTCTACTCGTGCTCCCAACAGGCTATACTCAAGCAGTTAGCCAGACTGACCTCTTTAAAGACATCAGTTCATGCTATTCTTGTGCTCTGTTCCAGATCCTGTAATAGCTCCCCATTCAAGTAGTGCCTCCAGAACACTCCACCATTTGGCCTCCCATATCTTCCACTCCTCTACCCCTTGCTTGCTGCCCTTTAAACATAGTGATCCTCCTTGCTAGTCCTTGAACAATCCAGGCACATTCCCACCTTATGGTCTTTCACTGGCTCTCTCCACTGCCTGGAATGCTTTTCTTCCACGTATGTTTAAGGTATCTTCTTTGTTCAAAACACTTCTTTTCAATGAGTCCATATCAACCTTTTGGTTTCCTTTTCACTGTGGGTCCTCCCCTAACTTTGGACTTTGGCAGGATTCTTATTCACACTTGAACCTTTCTTGTTGTACCTCTCCTCAAACCAGCTCTTGTATCGTTTGAAGAGTTCTTTAAACCATAAACCAAAAATCACCCCTCTGAAGTGGTGGCAGCGGGTGCCGGGAGGAATGGATACCTACTGTCTGGGTCAGTGGCATTGAAACAGTTGTCACCTCAGCTTGCTGTCATTATATGTCCTTGTCTCGTCTCTGGTGACACATATCCCAGTAACACAGGCATATTTGTGAGTATGAAAAGCATTAATTTGTTAAGTGTAAATATGTAAAATAACCCACAATTTTTGTAACCTGTTTTGTTATTCCTTAATTTTTGATATACCGAGATCCTCAGCAGATGAAAACACTCCCATAGTTAGCTAGGTTCCACCATCAGATGTTACTAGTCTGAAGACAAGCCTGATCTAAGGACTAGAGCTGCACCATTAGTTGGTGGGGAAACCACTGCACTAAAATGGTCCCCCATCCCACCTCCCTTTTTGCCATTTGGCTTATGACCTGAGCAATGTTGTAAACATAATGAACTCACCGGCTCCTCCTTCACCCTACTTCTACCAAGAACTTTCATCTAAGGATGCCACTTGGGGAGAATGTTTTTAGGGGATGATCTGTTGCTGTTGCTCCCCCTGGTTAAGTCTCTGGTGCTTGAACCTCTCTCGACCTCTGGGAGGCCTTGTTTGGGAATCAGAAACCATTTCCATGGAGTGCTGAGAGGAAAGTCTGATTACAGTAAATTGAGGATGAGGAATGATTGTGATCCCAGACACTGTGGCTCTGAAGCATGTTCTTTGTTCTAAGAGCAAAGTATGTTCTCTTTAGATGGAGAAAAAATAATCAGAAAAAATTGTTAGCTTGGCTCTCTGTATGGAAAATGTTCCTGTGTTATAACAATGGAAGATTTACTGCAGGCCTTTCTTAACATTCTCTCTATCATGCTCACTTCACACTTTTCCTTTGCTTATCTGTTACTGGAACACCCTCCCCATCCTCTCTGCTTACCTAATGTCTGTTGCCACCAAAAATCCATTCCTCTGTTTCTGGGAATATTTCACCACATTTCCCCCGAGAAGCCTCCTCCCCTGTTTTTGGTGAGATTGACTCCACTCTGAGCTCTAGAGGTGGGTCCAGATCGGTTTAAAGCAATCACTATATCCCTTTGCCCAGGCCACCATGATTGGCTTAAGAATGGACACATACCCTAATCAGAGCCAACGAGGTGCTGGGATGCATTTACTAGGGATATTGGAAGAGAGACACTTCTTGCTTTCTCTTAGGGCCTACTGGAAAAGATTCTATCTTCTCCTGGACAATGTGATGCAAAGCTATGAGGTCTAGAATTGCTGTAGGCATTTTGCTGCCTGGAGGGAAACTAGCTAAAGAGTAAAGTCAACACTCTCTCAGTCTCTCTACCACAGACTTGGGTACTTTAGTACTAAATCATATCATTAGAGAATGGGCATAGTTATTTATAAATACTATAATGATGATACTACTAAATAATGTCAATAAAGCACATGGCTAAAGGCCACTAGATTTTTTTTTAAATTTATTTTTTGGCTGCATTAGGTCTTCCTTGCTGTGGGTGGCCTTCTCTAGTTGCTGCAAGCGAGCGTTACTCTTCGTTGCTGTGTGCGGGCTTCTCATTGCGGTGGCCTTTCTCGTTGTGGAGCACGGGCTCTAAGTGCACAAGCTTCGGTAGTTATAGCTCGCCGGCTCTAGAGCGCAGGCTCAGTAGTTGTGGTGCATGGGCTTACTTGCTCCGCGGCATGTGGGATCTTCCTGGACCAGGGCTCGAACCCGTGTCCCCTGCACTGGCAAGCGGATTCTTAACCACTGTGCCACCAGGGAAGTCCCAGGCCACTAGATGTAAATCCTGGAAAAGCCACTTGCTAGGTGTATGACCTGAGGAAAATTCCCTAAATTCTCACCTGTGAAACAGGAATAATACAAGCATATTAGTTGCAGAGATTTTCACTTCCAGAAAATCAGTAGACAAAGCTAATGATGAAAATCTACCACAAACACTGAAAAATACTGGATAAAATACAATAACAACAGTAAAGAATAAAGTGGCTTTATTCTTTAGTGGGTTAAATGTTGATGTTATTGTACCTCTTTCAGTAACTGATAGATCCAATAGAAGAAAATAAGTAAGGGTATAGAGGTTTCAAAGACACTTTCAATGTTTTTGGTCTAATACATATTTGGAACCCTGTACCCAGTAATTAGATATATTTTTTTTCTTATATTTGCACTGTTAAAAGTTAATTTATCAAATACTAGCTCACAAAAAATTAAAAGTCATTAGTAGATAAAATATCACTATATTTGGAAATTTCAAAATATATTTCTGAATAATTTGTATATTAATTAAGAAATAATGAAAATTGGAAAATCGATTAGGTCTAAATTTCAATGAAATTGCTCCATATCAAAACTTGTTAGATGCAACTAAAGCAATACTCATGGGGAAGTGTATAGGCCTAAATGAATGTTAGATAGTGATTTAATCAGAAGGTCTTTTCTTCTTTCCTTTTCATTACTTCTGCAAAGAATTTAGGATGTACCATAAAGATAAAGACTTTAAAAAACCCTTTTTGTTGAAATACAACACAGAGAAAAGTTCATAAACCGTAAGCAAAAATATCTCTATATAGATTTTATGTGGAAAAAGATCAAATGTGAATAAAATTTATAATGTTAAGATTATAATCCACATCATTTTACATGCCAACAACAGTAAAAAATAAACTATGTTTTTAACGTGTTATCACCATTGGCATTCTACTTTCTAAGAATAGATATAAACCTAGCAAGCAAAGATGAGACAGCATACCAACAGAAAATGTAATCTAGTAAATAAACAGAGGAACAGACTTGTAAAAATAGTCATACCTGCTCTATACCCCATGAAAGACCAGGGAATTATTAGATATCACCTAGAGTTCTAGCAGAAAACAGGTAGGAAACAGAAGAGAGTTTAATGAAAGGAATATTTACAAAGTGTGGGCAAGGTTAAGGAAAGGCAGGGGGATATGATGAAATACTTGAGAATCTGTTACGACTTCAGGCATCCTGACTGGAGTAGTTGCCTTTGATAGAAAAACACAGTTAATGCCAGCCTTGACATAGAGGGAGCCTGGAAAATGAATACACAGCCACACAATCTTCCTGTCCCCCCATATCCATTTGTACTTCTTATGGTGAAACTCAACCAGAAGCCAGAGGGCAAGAAAGCCCGTTACTGTGAGCCCAGTGAATGAGGTTGGCCTTCGGAGGCACAGAGCAGGAGAGAGTCGATTTGGAGGGAAATATCCAACACAAGCATTAGCAAGAAATGAAATATAGTTGCTATCCTCTTCAAAATAACGCGTTCAATTGGCTTGATTCTTGTTTTCTTACAGTAAAACCAAAATACCTGGGAAGGCAGCTAGTTTATTTTCAAAAATTCCAGTGACAGTAGCTAATGAAGTTCTTAATTTTCCATGTTGTGTTAATTTGGGTCCTCTGAGAGGCAGATGTGAACACAGGATTAGACATGCAAGAGCTTTATTGGGGGAGATTCCTGTGAAGAATAAAGGGGGAAAAAACAGGTAGGTAAGGAAAGCCTCAGAGCTCAGTGCAGTTCTGATACCTGTGAAAGGAGGGGAGGAAGGAAGAAGGACTGGGTAAGAGGAGACTCAGACTAGACCTCAATTCTAACAAAGTTTTGGCCAGCCCAGTGAGGAGTCTTTGAGCCAAAGCCATCCATTATAGGGCCCCACGTCCTGAAGGAATAAGCCTGCCTTCCTACGCCTGCCATATTCAGTCACTCACTGGATCAGTCTGAAGGAAATGTGGCCTCATAGAATGCGGTGGTGGATCCAGGGGCGTGGCAGCTGGAGTTGTCAGTCCACTCTGCTTCTCACAGCAGGATATCTGAGAGGCTTATTCTTCATGGTCACCACACATGTCATTTATCTCTTTGTGAATTTTAACGGCAAGAGGGAAAAAAGTGGAAAGTGCTCATTGCAATTACTGCTATACAGGGAGGAGTCAAACACTAGGTAGACGGGATAATTTGAGGGGCAGGCAAGACCCTCTATGCTCTTGATTTCTACTATCCTGAAAATCTCTCTCCCTTGGGTCAAGGCTTCGAAAGCGTATGTTATAGATCTTCATGGAAGAAAGATTGCTCTTTAGGGCATGCCTAGCCATATCGTCTTTTTGCTCAGAGCATAAACTCTAACCTCTGGCCTAACATGTGTCCCACTGCATGTGATCCTTAATTTACTTTGCTATCTTTCCCACCAGACTCTTAGAGGATGAGAATTATGTCTTATTTGATTTTATAACACTTCTGAACCTGACACATTGTTGAGTTCTAAAGAAGTGGTGTTTGAGTGAAATGACTGAATGTGTGAATTAATGAGGGTTGGTCACTTAAGAGATCCCGAAGAAATGGGCTTTAGAGCAGACAGACTTAGGTTAGGGCTACAATGGATCCATCGTTGTTGGGTAGTGGAAGCTGGTAAATGCCTGGGAAGTGTGCAGAAGGAGGAGAGCCTTCATTAATAATGTTAACTTGAAAATATTCCTGTGGTTTGACTGTTGTTCAGTCAGCAACTAGTTGTCATGATAATACTTTACCCATTTTTCTCAACTTCCCCATTGCAATTATGTCTGTTAGAGGTCAAAATAACGTGTCAATGCAATAATTCTAGTAAAAATAAGGAAACAGTAATACTGTTGGGGTAACAGAAGAGCAAACAACAGAATAACGGACTTTCAGCACCCACTTGATTGCTTTGGCACTGTGGAGCCAAAGTTAATGTAGAAGGATAGGTTTGTTAAGGAAAAGATCTCGAGACAAACTTTCTTCACCAGAACTCTGAGGTTGGTCTGAGTTGGAGCTCCTGTCCTGTAAGCTCCAGAGGGACTTGTAAAGAGCTTCCGTGCCATTGGATTACTGCCTTAGAGGAAAAAGAGAAGCCTGTGGAATATAGCATAGATAGTACCATTTAGAGTGATAATACCTAGATGCAGGTTGATATTCATCCAGGACATACCTACATGGTGTGAAGGCTGATGTTCGTTCTGATCTGTTGGTTTCCAAGTCATATCCAATGTTAAATATTTTGATTATCATTCTTGCCTGAATTCAAATTAGCTTCCTCATCTATAAAATGGAGGCAATGATGACGATGAAGATAACAGTTGCATAAAAAGGTAATGTAAATGAAAGCACATAATAAGCCATAAATAACTAGAAATATGAGCGGTTATTATTGCTTATAATAGTAATTACTGGAGTGCTCCTACTGACAATGTGCATTACCTCTGATGTGCTGAGAGGTAAGTACAATTATTGACTGAGTAATCATCTTCAAGATGACTTTCTTAAAGCCAGGGCCTTGGGTAGAATGCGAATTGAGAAAGATTTAAAGGCACCAGATTTCCACATAGCTGCTATTCTATTTGCAGTCTTTATGTGGAGGAGACAACTGTTCACATCTTGGTGTTTTCACATGTATTCAGCATCATTGATCATCAACAGTGCCAGCCTTGTTTAAAATTAAAGATAACAATACTTAAAATACTGAAAAATACATACAATGGCTTTTTGTTTGCATGAAGCCCTAGAATGCTGCCTTGTACTAATAAAAATCATAATCTTTGGGTGGACATTATACTCATTTTGTGAATCATGCCATAAAATGAAACGTATCTAAATTGTGCTACCTTCAGAAATATTTGGTTTTCTAAATTTTTATTTACTTTTCTAAATGTGCAAACTCTGATTTCAAATACCATATATATTTTAAAATAAAGACAGTAAGGTAGGATAAAATCTCATAGAGTTAATATAATTTCCGATTTGGTAATTCAACAAATATTTACTGTTAAATAACAGTAAATATTTACTGTTAAACAGTTAAATAACTGTTAAATCAGATAGTTAATTTATCTGATTCATCCATAGAATCACAGAAAGTTAGAGGTAAAATGACTTTAGATGTCATCTTATTCTATAGATATGTTGGCTAAGAAGCCTGAAATCCAAATAGGTAAAATTATTTTCCTGATATTACACAGTCAAAGCAACAGTCAGGAACCTGGACTGCTCACCAGTGCTCTTCCTCATAGATAAGGTTAACAGCACCAGCTTTTACTTAATACTACCTTCAACTGAAGGTGGGTCATAAGTGGTAACTCCTAGGGCAACTAAGTTGTTCATTCCAGGGAGAGTTGTTTGGCATATAGACATGGGTCTAAGGTTGGCCTTGGGTCTGAGCCCCTCTGGTGTGTTGGTGTGCAGGTCCTCGGGGACTCGGGGAAAGATCTTATGCTCAGTGAAGGGATGTGTGCCAAGAGTCAGTTTGATAACACTGCCTCAGTCTGTAGAGGAGACTGAGAGGGGAGTAGAGACTATAAGCACGCCATGGCTGTGACTTGGATTCTTCCTTCTGGTGACTTTTAGGAATTTGTGTCTGTGTTCTAAGGGCACAGAGGAAAAGAAAGCAAAAATTGATAAAGCTTTTTTTCTTTACTCCAAACTTTCCCTCACCTCCAATAACAAATTAGTGGGGTTTTGTCATCTTTACTGCCACCACTGTAGTTTGGGCCACCATCATCTCTCACTTGTAGTGGCCTGGTCCTCCTTCTTGCACAGTGTCCATAAACCAGGATGAGAAATCATAGAAGTGAACCAGATCTTACAAAAAGAAGAATGAACGAAGCCCAATGTTAGCAGAAGGAAGGAAATAAAGATCAGAGCGGAAATAAATGGACTAGAGACCAGAAAAACAATAGAAAAGATCAAGAAAACTAAGAGCTGGTCTTTTGGAAAAAATAAACAAAAGTAACAAAGCTTTAGCTAAACTAAAAGAAAAAAAAAGGAGAGAGAGAAGACTCAAATAAATAAAATCGGAAATGAAGGAGACATTACAACTGATACTACAGAAATAGCTACTATGAACTGTTATATACTAACAAATTAGATAACAGAGAAGAAATGAATAAATTCCTAGAAACATACAACTTACTAAGATTGAATCATGATGAAATAGAAAATCTGAAATAAAGAGTAAAGTAATTGAATCAGTCACCAAAATCTTCCAAGATCAACAACAAAAAAAAAGCCCAGGGTCATATGTTTTCCCTAGTGAATTCTATGAAACATTTAAGGAAGAATTAATGTCAGTCCTTCTCAAACTCTACAAAAAAACTAAAGAGGAGGGAACATTCCCGAACTCATTTTGAGAGGCCAGAATTACCCTGATATGAAAGCCACGTAAAGACACTATAAGAAAAGAAAACTATAGGCCAATATCCCTGATGAATATAGACACAAAAATTCTCAACAAAATGTTAGAAAACTGGGGCTTCCCTGGTGGCACAGTGGTTGGGAGTCCGCCTGCCAATGCAGGGGACACGGGTTCGTGCCCCGGTCTGGGAGGATCCCACATGCCGTGGAGTGGCTGGGCTCATGGGCCATGGCCGCTGAGCCTGCGCGTCCGGAGCCTGTGCTCTGCAACGGGAGACGCCACAACAGTGAGAGGCCCGCGTACCGCAAAAAAAAAAAAAAAAAAAAAAATTAGAAAACTGAATTCAAGAGCACATTAAAAAAATCATACACCATGATCAAGTGGGATTTATCCCTGGAATGCAAGGATGGTTCAACATATGTAAATCAATGAGTGTGATATACCACATTCATACAATGAAAGATAAAAATCATATGATCATATCAATAGATACAGAAAAAGCACTTGACAAAATTCAACATCTTTCATGATAAAATCTCTCAACAAATTGGGTATAGAAGGAATGTATCTCAACATAGTAAAGACCATGTATGACGAGCCCACAGCTAACATCATACATGGTGAAAGGTTGAAAGCTTTTTCTCTAAGGTCAGGAACAAAACAAAGATGCACACTCTCACCACTCCTATTCAACATAGTGCAGGCAGTCCTAGCCAGAACAATTAGACAAGAAAAAGAAATAAAAGACATCCAAATTAGAAAGGAAGAAGAAAATTGTCTCTGTTAGCAGATGACATGATCTCATATAGAGAAAGTCCTAAAGACCACCAAAACTCTGTTAGAACTAATGAACAAATTCAATAAAGTTGCAGGATACAAAATCAACATACAGAAATCCACTGTGTTTCTATACAATAACAACAAAACATCTGAAAAAGAAATAAAGAAAACAATCCCATTCACAATAGCAACAAAAACAATAAAATACCAAAGAATAAATTTAATGAAAGAGGTGAAAGATCTGTACACTGAAAACTATAAGACTTGGTTTAAAAAAATTGGAGAAGAAACAATTAAATGGAACAATAGCCCCTGTTCATGGATGGGAAGAATTAATATTGTTAAAATGTCCGTATTACCCAAAGCAATCTACAGATTCAATAAAATCCCTATCAAAATTCCAGTGACGTTTTTCACAGAAATAGGAAAAACAATCTTAAAATTTGTCTGGAACCACAAAAGACCCTAAATAGCCAAAGCAATCCTGAGAAAGAAGAACAAAGGTGAAACCATCACAATTCCTAATTTCAAACTATAGTAATCAAAGAGTATGGTACTGGCATAAGTGTAGATACATAGACCAAGGGAACAGGATTGAGAGCCCAGAAGTAAACGCTTACTTATATGTTTAACTAATATTTGACAAGGTAGCCAAGAATACTCAATGGGGAAAGGATAGTGTCTTCAACAAATGGTGTTAGGAAAACTAGATAATCACAGGCAGGAAAATAAAATTGGACCCCTATCTTACACCGCTCTCAAAAATTAACTCTAAAAGGACAAAAGAGAAACATAAGACCTGAAACCATAAAACTCCTAGAAGAAAACGTGGGGGAAAACTCCTTGACATTGGTCTTGGCAATAATTTTTTGGATATGACATCAAAAGCTAAAGCAACAAAAGAAACAAAAAGCTGCACAACATCAAACTAAAAACCTTCTGTACAGCAGAAGAAACAATCAACAAAGTGAAAAATCAACCTATGGAATGGAAGAAAATACTTGCAAACCATATATCTGTTAAGGAGTTAATAGTCATAATATGTAAGGAACTCATACAACTCAATAGCAAAAACACCAATTAATTAAAAAGTAGACAAAGGAACTTAATAGACATTTTTCCAGAGAAGACATACAGATGGCCAACAGATACATGAAAAGGTGCTCAACATCATTAATCACCAGGGAAATGCAAATCAAAACCATAACAAGCTATTGTCTCACACCTGTTAGAATGGCTATTGTCAGAAAGCAACAGAAAACAAGTGTTGGCGAGTATGTGGAGAGAAGGGAATCCTCATGCACTGTTGGTGGGAAGGTAAATTGGTGCAGCCACTATGAAACACATGTGGAGGTTCCTCAAAAAATTAAAGGTAGACTACCATATGATCTAGCAATCCCACTTTTGGGTATATAGCCTAAAAAAATGAAATCAGAATCTCAAAGAGATATTTGTGCTCCCACATTCATTGCAGCATTATTCACAACAACCAAGATATGGAAACAACCTAATTGTCTGTCTGTAGATGAACTGATAAAGAAGATGTGATGTATATATATATATATATACATACAATGGAATATTATTGTCATGAGAAGGAAGGAAATTCTGCCATTTTTGACATGGATGGAACTTGAAGGCATTATGCTAAGTGAAATTAGTCAAACAGTGAAAGATAGATACTGTATGATTTTACTTATATGTGAAATCTAAAAAAACCTCAAATGAACGAACATAACAAAACATAAACAGAGTTACAGATACAGAGAACCAACAGGAGTTTGCCAGAGGGGAAGGGTGTAGGGGGAGCAAAGAAATAGGTGAGGGAGATTACAATGTACAAACTTCCAGTTGGGAAATAAATGAGTCACAGGTATGAAATGTACAGTGTGGGGAATACAGTCAATAACTAAGTAATATCTTTTTGTGGTGACATATAGTAACTAGACTTATCCTGGTGATCAGTTTGAAACAGTATAGAAATATCGAATTACTATGTTGTATAACGAGAACTAACACAGTATTGTAGGTCAATTACATTTTCAAAGCAAACTAACCAACTAACTCATAGAAAAAGAGATCAGATTCATGGTAACCAGAGGCAGGAGTGGTGGATGGGGGGAGGGGGAACTGGATGGAGGCAGTCAAAAGGGGCAAACTTGCAGCTGTAAGATAAATACTAGGGATGTAATGTACAACATGATAAATATAATTAACCCTGTTGTATATGAAATATTGTACATGAAAGTTGTTAAGAGAGTAAATCCTGAGTTCTCATCACAAGAAAAAAATTTTGTTTTCTATTTCTTTAATTTTGTATTTATATGAGGTGATATATGGTCACCAAACTTATCCTGATAATCACTTCATGATGTATGTAAGTCAAATAATTATGCTGTATACCTTAAACTTATACAGTGCTGTATGTTAATTATATCTCACAGAGTTTGTCCAGAGACAGAGAGAAGTGAGTCTGTCCGAGGGAGGTGCTGGCCTTATAGGGTAACCAGGGTGGGCTTTCCATGGTTTTACCAACAGTAGGAGGCTCAGGACAGTGGGAGGTGCCACATTAGCTGCTCTGGCTGGGTTGATAAGTTACTGAAGCACTCTGAAAAAGCATGCTTGTAAACTCACAGGAGACTTCTAGAAAGAACCAGAAAGAGTACAAGGGTAGTGAGATGTCCTGCAATAATGGTGGCTGTCAGAGTCAGAGCAAGGGTATTAATGTATATGTGATTTAACTCCCTGAGTTACACTGAGTTCTGAGACACACAGATTACATGTGAAATACCAGTGAGTATGCTTCCAAGAACTAAAAGAAATACTGTGGTAACTACACAAAAGACGAGAAACAATTTCAAGTATGATATCCAACTCTTCACAAACAGAATGGGCCCAGCTGGCTCTTCAATAAGTTTACTTTTTTCCAACTCAGTGCTTTCTGGTCAAATCTCAGAATCTCTCCTTGACTAAAATGGTTTGTATCTGAGGCATGTAGCCTGAGCTAAAGATATTTCTTAGCTTCATTTCTCTGTGAAGGACAGATATATCTACATGTATTTCTATCCAGGGAAAATTTTGAATTTGTTTGAGGAAGATAATATTTAGCATACCTGGTGTGAAGAGACTCAAGTATCATACAAAAGTCTTGACATCTTAGGAAGAAAAAATGATCATAGGAGTAAATCAGGTATGAGAGTGGGCAAGAATAATAAAAATGACTATGAAGAAAGTCAAACCCAACTTGCTCCACTGTTGTGTGGGGTTCAGAGTAAGTCAGTGGGATGGACAAATTCAGAGCTTTTTAAATGACTTTACCTCAAATTTACCTTCAGTTGGAGAAAAATTACTAGTAGTTCTTAGCCTTGTCTTTTTTTGTGGTTTATTAGTGACTTGGATGGCAACATGAAAATCATGCTTGTCATACTTATCAATGTCACAAAGCTGGGAAAGGTTGTCCAGAAAGTACTAGGTAGGCTGGAATGTAAGAATGAAACTTAAAAATGAAATTTTATAAAATGAAATATTCAACTATTTAACAGTAATTAAAACCAATTAAAATAAAATCAGTTGTTTTCCTGATGTATGCCCAGCTTGACAACTTTTCATGGAAGAAGAAAGCATGAGTTAACAGGATGAAGAGCGTGCTAAGAAAATTAACACAATATTAAACTGTAACAATACAAGCATTTTGTCCAAATTAAAGCAGCAAAGTGTACCACTCTGGCTGTGTGTTGATCATGCCTGAAATATTATGGACAGAATCTGAATACCCAGCTTTCAGAGCTGTTGAACACGTAGGTACCTAGAGGTGGTGGAAGAAAAGGATGAAGAGAGATCTGGAAGCCATGTGATCAGATGAAGAGGTCAGCAAGTCAGAGATGTTTATCCAGGAAAAGAGAACAGGTATGACTGGTAACGTCAATTTGCTGGAAGGGAAGTCATGTGGACGGTGACTGTTGTTACTTTATCTGCCTCCAGAGGGCAGAAACAGGACCCGTGGGGGAAAGTTGCAAGGAGGCGGTTTTCAGAAGACTTGGTTTGGGTCTAGAGTTGTTGATAAAAGGCTGTCTTGGAAAGAAGCATTTTCCCTTTTCCTGGCGGTGCTCAGGCTGAGGCTGGGTGCTTAGCTGTCATTGACGTGGGCAAAGATTCTGCTTTGGGAGAGAGCAGGCCGAAAAACTTTAGCTCTCTATCAGCCCTGTGATTTTATGAGCCCTGACAGCTTATTCAGCTTCTACCTGAATAGTTCTGATAACTGTGGGACACTCTTTTGGAAATGACTTATATATATATATATATATATATATATATATATATATATATATATATATATATATATATAGTTACAATTTGCCCTTGTCTTGCATTGAACAATAGTAAGGAAGGTGAAACTATAGCTTGACTGGTTGAACTGTTCTGGAGAAAAGTGCAGTTGCAATGTTGCTCTTAGATTTTATTGTTGACTGAGCTGGCTAACCCTTACTCTAGTTCACACTCTAGTGAATTCTAACACTCTTCAAAACAGGATTAATTGGTTTTTCATCAATATTCGTATTGAAGCTGGTATCAGATCTGGCTCAGTACATTAGAACAAGAAGTAGATGCAAAGAGTTAATGTCCTCTAAGGTCAAGATTGTGTTTCAAGATTAGAGGCAAGACTGAGCCTGCCTGTGAGAATCTAGCAACCCCAGCTGCAGGCAGAGGTAGGATATGGAGACTGAGAACCTGGCTGGGTCTTCTAGATATTAGGTATTACTAGCTATAGTGATCTTTGAGAAAGAGGTTTGAATTTACAAATCTTAGGCTGAGAAGTATTACAGGTTTAATGGTTTGAGACCTTTTCAATGCTAGTTTCAAATATGTTAGATTTGCATTTCTTTTGTTATAAAGTAAGTTATCTAAAGTCAGGAAGTATAACTTTGAACCTTTTATTTATTTAAAAATTTTAACACAACTCAGCTTACGTTGCATGGGCGATGGAAGGGTTTGCAAGTCTGTATATTTTGTTATAGGTCTTAACTTCTAGGCATCTCATTTGGATGTTAATTGCTGTACTAGAGCAAGTCCTAAGTTGCTTTTGGAGCAAAGTTATGACTGTGGTTCTATAACTTAGGACCTAGGGTGGCAGATGACTTGGGTGTTGTCAACGCAAGACAATAATACTCATTGCCTTAAGTTGAAGCCCTCCTTCCTATTTGCAGAACTACCGCTCTGGGCTAAGACTTCATCATCTCCCTCATGGGTTCAGGGCATGCCTCTCTGACATGAACCTTGTTTTAGATCCTGCTGCTAGGAGAATCAACTTTGAAACCCACTTCAGTCACTTCATGCCTTTATAATCCTACAGTGATTTCTCAATTATGAAATTTAAATCTCTCAACACGTAGTTGGGAGCCTTCTCAAAAGTTTCTCTCTAGTAAAGGCATCTTCATTCATTCATTCATTCATTCAAGGAGGAACCAGCCTTTATTTATTATCAGGTGCTTGAGGTTTTTATTCCTCACAACAACCTTAGCAGGAAGGTAATATCACCACTTAATAAATAAATGACCCAGGCTCAGAGAACTTTAAAAACTTGTCCAATGTCACTGGTTTTTGTCTGATTATAATTTCCGTGCTTCTTCCACTACACCATACTTCCTCTCATTTTGCAAACACTTAATTGGGTTTCTATTCTGTCCAAAACTGATGTTAGGTGTTAGGATAAGAAGACAAATGAAACGCTGAGATTATATATATGAAAATACATTTAAAATTTTAAGGCATTTTGTATCATTGATTCTCTTTTTATAAAATTTTTTTTTAATGTGGACCATTTTTTTAAAGTCTTTATTGAATTTGTTACAATATTGCTTCTGTTTTATGTTTTTGTTTTTTGGCCGAGGCATGTGGGATCTTAGCTCCCTGACCAGGCATCGAACCTGCACCCCCTACATTGGAAGGGGGGGTCTTAACCACTGGACCACCAGGGAAGTCCTGATTCTTCTTTTTTTTTGCGGTACGTGGGCCTCTCACTGTTGTGGCCTCTCCTGTTGCGGAACACAGGCTCCGGATGCGCAGGCGCAGCGGCCATGGCTCACGGGCCCAGCCGCTCCGCGGCATGTGGGATCTTCCCGGACCGGGCACCATCCCGTGTCCCCTGCATTGGCAGGCGGACACTCAACCACTGCGCCACCAGGGAAGCCCCCGATTCTTCTTAATTGGAACAAATTCAGCCTAGTGGAAGAAACTGGAAGAAATAATTCTGTCTTCTGAATTTCTCTTGCCTACTTTTACCTCCTTTGCCAAGCCTGTCTTACTACACTTGAATTCAAACTTCCACCCTCTGAAGTTTGCCCATTTATCTAGTCATTCAGATTCTTAAAACATACTTTAAAATTAATTTATTCAACAAACATTTATAAGGAGGGTATTATATTCAAAGTACAATGCTAGGTTAATGCTGGGGATACAAAAATGAACAAGACCAGCCAAGTGGAAGAGATATACAGTAACTTCAGAGCAATGTGAGAAGCACTGAAAAGCATTATGAGATTGTGGGGAAAAGAGCTGCAAGGCTATGGGAAGGGAGGGGGTGATCAAAGATGAGGAAATGATCCTTAGATAGGGTAGAGGAAGAAGTATGCTCCAGACAGAGTGAAAGGATGTGCAGAGGGAGAGAGGTGGTTGGAAGTCATGAGAGTTCAGCTGGGTTGGAGGCCATAGCTCAGGGGCAAGCTAGAGAAGCTGAGGCAGGAGCTGGGAACCTCTGCTTTATCTTTTTTCCCTTCCAATACAGAACTATGGCCTAGGATTGGAACCATGTTCTAGAAAGATGGCTTCCAGAGACTCTTTGGGAACATTTGCAGAAAGAAGCCAGTTAGGAGGGAGGGCCCCATTTGCCTGGATTCACCGTTATTCCCCCATCTCCAAAAAAGAATTGCAAATTCTACAACAAAAGGAGCTATTTCTTAGTATTCTTTTATGTTCTTCGGGCTTTAATACAGTACTACGGGGCTTCCCTGGTGGCGCAGTGGTTGAGAGTCCGCCTGCCGATGCAGGGGACATGGGTTTGTGCCCCAGTCCGGGAAGATCCCACATGCCGCGGAGCGGCTGGGCCCGTGAGCCATGGCCGCTGAGTCTGCGTGTCCGGAGCCTGTGCTCCGCAACGGGAGAGGCCACAACAGTGAGAGGCCCGCGTACCGCAAAAAAAAAAAAAAAGAAAAATACAGTACTATGTACAGTAACTTTATCTGACAAATGGTTGTTATGTATTTTTTAGGTCAATGAAAGTAATACATTGCCTCTGGTTGCTACCTAGTACTGCTTTGTAGCCTAATAATTGAGGCTAATGTAATTATGTAGAATACCTGGGAAGGTAAAAAGAGAAGTGGCCTCTCTGGGATAATTTCTACTTTCTTGTCTCCCTGGATAATTTGAGGGGTGGGATGGGATGCAGTTGGCTAACCATTTTGAGTCTGTACAACAGGATACATTACATTTGACTTGATTAATATAACTCAGCAATTATCTAATGAGTCCTACTGTGGCCTATGCATTATGCTATGTTTGACACGGAAATACAGATATGAGTAAGGAACACTCTCTGCTCTTGTGAGCTCATATTGGGTACTGTAGGGGGAAATAGACATTTTAACTTCGGTGTAATAAAATCTGTTCACGCTACGTTAACCATATGAACAAACTGCTGTGGGAAATAGAGAAAGGTGACAAAATAGCTCATAAGGTTGTTGTGGGGATTTTAAAAAAAGTTAATATATGTGTAAATGAAAAATAATGTCATAGTTTTAGCTCTGATTATTACTCAGCAAACCCTGCATTTATATTGGTGTTGGCGATCGTTTGCAGAATATGCAGCCCTAGCCTTTCAGGAGTTGCTAGTTCCTCTAAGCCTAAGACTTCTTTAGTCCGGCTGAACCAAAAAGAGTTTCCGGATAGTTATGCAGGTCTGGAGGCGGGGGGAGGGGGAAGGAGGATCCCACAGCGCCTGCGAATCTGAGCTTGTGGAGGCGGTTATACTCGGCAGATTACGGCAGGGGGCGGGCCCCAAATCCCCATGTGGTCCCGACATCATTGACATGGCGGAATCCCCCATCTAACCCTCCTGGTAGTTATTTGAGCGGCGGCGGCGGCCGGAGGACAAGGAGAGCGGCGGCTGCAGCAGCGGCGGGAGCTGCGAAGGGGCGGCAGGGATTCTCGGGGCTGGCTGCTGGGAAGGCGTGGGAGACCCGGTGTGTGGCGCGCCCGGAGCCCCGCGTTTCAGCCCGAGGGAAGGTAAGGCATGCAGGAGCGGGAGAATGCGGGGAACCCGGACCCCGAGTCTCAGCCGCCCGGTCACGGCGCGCTGGAAAGCCCCGACCGGACGCCGAGTCCGCCAAAGTGCGTTCCTGTCCCGGAGCGCTCCGGGCGCAGCGGGCTTCCCGAGGAAAACTTGGCGCCAGAGTGCTGGGGCGCTCCGCGCTCTTCTGGGCACCCCGGGAACACGGGGCCCGGGAGCGGGGGTCGGCCAACGCTTTGGGGCCGCGTCTTACTGGGCTCCGGGCCCCCGCTCGTCCCCCCAGCTGGCCAGGGCTTGGAGGAGGGAAAGAAACGGGTAGATTCTTGATGGAAAAAAAAATCTGGGCAGTGGTTCCCGGGTTCTCCCTCCCCCCCCCCCCCCCGCCCTCTCCCCGTCGCCCTCCCAGGCCTTCCCAGCAGATTTTGTCCGAGGAATCCGCTCCCCCTCCCGGAATCTCCGCTGCAGGAACGCTGCCCGGGAGGGGGAGGGCGGGCGGAGGGGCCGAGGAATCTTCGACGTGTCACTTTCTGAGGCTGTAGATTTCCATATGGTGGAGGGGAGGAGGGCGGGTGTGCGAAGTGGGGCTGGAAGTTGGGGCCGCCTCTCCGCGCCAGGCGGGGCGGGCCGGGACCTCCGACCCGGGGATGCTCGCGGGGAGGGTCCCGAGCCCGCGCCGGCCCCCAGCCCAGGCCAGGCCTCTCAGGGACACTCCCCGCCTCGCCGCTGGCCACCTCCGTGCGCGCCACGTCCTCCCTCCCCGTCCTGCCCCCCGGGCTCCCCCCGGGTTGGGGGCGGTAACCGGCGGCTGCGGCCGGACTCGGCGAGCAGGCGGCTGGAAGCTCGGGCGGGGGAGTGGGGCGCGGCGGGAAGGAGCGGGCGACCGGGTGTGTGGGCCAGCGTAGCTCCGGTCAGTCGGTCACCCCGAGGGGCGCCCGGGCCGGGGTGGGGCCGGCGGGCGGAATCCGTGCCCAGAGGCGACCGGGAGGGGCCGCGCGGACCGTCTGGTGCCCGCGGTGGGGCGGGGGCCGGCCGGCGTGGGAAGGGCCTGTCACTCTGGGCGGAAAGTGGGGCCTCGGGCTGTGCCCGCGAACTTTCCCAAAGGCCCGGTCCCGGCGCCCCGTGGGAGCCCGAGCACCCGGGCCCGGTGTCTCTGGAGACTGGGTTGGGCCGCCCGGAGGCGCCGTTGGCCGGGAGGCTTCCAGGAGTGCGCGGTTGGAGTTGGAGCTTTTCGAACCTCAATTCCCACCCTTCTATACCTGACGAAGGGAAGCAATGGCATTTTATCCAGACAGTGCCGTTTGCGGACTTACTTAAAAGTTAAAACTTTTTATATTTTATATTCTCATCAGTCCAGCGTGTTCTTGAAACGAAATTTGGAATTTGGCCGCGACGGGCCAACGCTGGGGCCCCAGATCCACACGTTTCTCTCTCCATCCCTGTTGGTTTCTAGTCTTCCTCCCCATCTTCCATCCAGGGTTAATCATATTTTGGGACAGGCGAGGTCGTTTGTTCGGTGGGCACCCCCTGATTGCTTGTATGTTTATTTTTTAATGTGCAGTTATTTGATTTGAATTTCCTCCAGTTTCCGGGCCCTGGTGGGGAAAGCTAAGGAAGAGGGAATACGCCACCTTTTTTTTTTTTTTTTTAAATGTGGAGAGAGGTGGGGCATTGGAAAAGGGGAGGCACGGTGGTTGTAGGCAGAGAGTGAGAGGGAGCAGACAGACCCGGAAGAAAAGGAATCTGCTCTGGAATAACACTTTTTTTTTTTTTTTTTGGAGGCTTCTGGCCTCGGGCAAAAATGCACCGCTCTGTTCTCATTTCTACTGCCTGAGTTGCTCTTCACTCTCAAGTTAACGCTGTGACTCTGGGGCCCTGGACAACGCCCGGGGGAAGAGACCCGCAGCCACAGCCAAGAGCAGCTCGTGGCCCTGGTTTTGTGCCTTGCATGGGGCCCCGTGGTTCTCCCTGATTGGAAGCGGCCTCTGTGGAACCAGCGTTCAGTAAATTTCTTGGCTCCCGGGGAGCAGCTATTAACGAGGGTAAAGTCTTTGGGCATGCTTCTGGTCCTGCAAGGGGACTCCCCCCCTATAAGGGTGTAATTCTCACTTTGTTTAGACGCTAGAGGGTCACCCACAAGCTGGCTAAGAATGAGGCATAGCTGGTAGAAAGAAAAAGTCTCTAAAAAATGGTACTTAGACTCGTATGTGCTTTTAAAGTGTTTTGGCTTAAATGCTTGTGAGAGAAAAAAATTCTACGTGAAGATAGCGTTCATTTTAAAAGAGATCTTAAAACTGCAAGATACTATCATGGAATAGGAGGTTGTAGCTTCTAATTACAGTATGTACAATATCAGAAAGATATTCCAGTAACCTTTTAAGACAGACCTTATAAATAGCTCACATCAGACCATGGGCTGGCTGTATTGGAGAGCCAGTCTTCCAGGGTTTCTAGAGGAATGCTTGGGATCCGTTAGGAAGCTGGCTGTAGGAGCCTGAGTAGTAGTTTACTCGGTAGGAGTTTGTGCCCCTTTTGCTTAACACTTCATTTTATGTGGTAAAATTTGATAACGTCCTTAGAACTGAAAACCTGAAGAACTTCCCAGCTTTTCAGTTTTAGGAAAATGAGGCCCAGGGAGGGGAAGTGACTTGTTTGGTATTGGCAATCAGAGATTAAAATCCAATACAGAATTGTATTAATAGCTACTCTTTTTTTAGCTATCTAATGTGTACTAAGTACTGTGTATTGTGTTTTTTATATATTATCTCATTACAATTCTAATCTTTCAATTTAGGTGATGTTAAGGACATTTTATAGACAAGGCATTGAGGTTCACAGAAATTTAGTAACTTGTGTAAGATTACATAGAATTTTCTTCTGTAATGCAAATGGTTTTATATCTGCTGTCCAGTATGGCAGCCACCAGGCACGTGTAGCTGTTGTACCATTTAAAATGTGGCTAGTTCGATGGAGGAACTGTATTTTAAATTGTATTTACTTTTAATTATCTTAAACTGCTACTTGTGGCTAGTGGTTAGGTACCATATTGGGGATTGCAACGTAGAACTTTCTGACTCTCAAATCTATTCACGTTTATTGCTTATTTATTGCTTTTAAGATCTTGTAATTCAGTTTTCTTCCTTCCATACCACCAGAGGAAGATTATATTCAACTCTTAAGTGGAATTTAAATACTGGATTACCTATAGCTCAAAAACAAGCAAAAAATGTTTTTTTAAAAATACTTGAATGTCATGGTAAAAACTGATAGAAAAAAACTTTGTGACATTTTCTGTTTGATTGAAATAACTGCCTATAGGAATTGCTGAGAAGGTAGTTAGAGCTTCTTGGTTATTTCAATGTAATAAAAGTAGAAGTAGGGAGCAGCATGAAAAATCACTGATGGGGAGTTGAAAAAAAATTACCCCTGATATCCATGGTTACCTGTTAATTCGGTGATTCTTTTCAAATGTCTTCATTCAGGTAAATAATATAGCCAAACTATCACTCACTTTTCCTTAACTAGCTGCACAATTAATCTGAAGAATTAAAATCATTGCTTTACTACCAGAGAATGAAATTCAAATATAAAGCACTAGATCTGTCTGTGAATTGGGAAGAATATGTTTAAGATTGAAACAAACAGCAAGAAAGATTCTTTAGGTGGCATATGGTCAAATAGTTTTCTAATTAGTGGATTTAATTTAAATCTGTTACATTTTAGAATTTATTTGGTAGAAGGAATTTCAACAACTTTTTGATTTTATATGAAATAGTGAAAATTCCAACTCATGTTAAAGTAAGCATTCATTTATGTGGATTTCATCCATAAATATCCAGTAACCCAATACCTTTTTCTTTCTGGTTTTTTTTTTTATGCATACTGCTTTCAGGAAAAGACAGATGATAAAATAATCTCTTTTTATTAGGATTTTAAGAGCAGTAACTTCCAGATTCATTATAAATATATCTGAATCTGCTGTATCTTTCATAGTTACTGTACTGCTCAGGGATAATTGCAGCTCATAATCCTGACCCTAGAGCATTATATGATCCTGAAAGACCTACACAAGTAAATCAGCTTTAAATTGTTCTATATTATTTTAGTGTTATGTGAATTGCATGGCCTCCAGCTCTGAAAATTATAAATTCAACTAAAGGTGAGGCATCAGTTAGACAATCAGATAGCTGAAAAACCCTTTCATACCCATTCCTGACTATTGGGATCATAGTTATTTTCAAGGAACCAACATAAGAACCATGTTATTGGATTATAGTGTTCTTGTGAGTGTGACAAATATTGGAAACATGATTTAACTCAGGATGTATGGTTCCATTTTTTAGGACATCAAGGTGCTTAGTACAAATGAGACGTAATTTAAAAGATAAAGATATCGAAATGATTGGCAAAGATTAGAAATCTTATACCCTCTGGTGCAGGCCACATCTGAGTATGGGTTTGAAATCAGAATATCTTATCTGTCAAGGACTTAGTTTACTTCTTGGCTGTGTGTCCCTGTTAGACTACTGAACCTCTCAGTCTGGGTTTCCTCATTTTAGTATAAGGCGAAAACATCTCACCTGTACCATTTATCAGGTGGTTGTCACAAGGGGTTAATGAGTCAGTGTATTGAAAAGTGTTTAGCAAAGCCTTATACAAACTCCATAGTTCACTATATTCCAAAGTTTAAAAACTGAGCTGTTCTTACAGTATTACTTTGTATGTTTTCAGAGACCTCCAAATTGTGTTTGGCCACTTTGAAAAGTGGTTTATTTTTTCCTTTGTGACGAGTAAATAAAGTTTCAATCTTTAGATAGCAGTTTCATTTTCTCCCTACTTTTAATGTAATAGTTGATCTGTGACCTCTCAAAAGTTGTCTTTCCTTACATGTGGTCCGTAGCTCGTTAGCATTGCTGAAGTGGACAAGGCAGTCTGCTTGATTCAGGGTCATTCTTGAGGTGGAGGGGACAAAGTGCAATCTCTTATTAGAGGAACTTCCAAAGCAATGATAGAGGCATAGGCTTTAGTTCCTGTATATTATCTTAGTAAGCCTGTTATTTGAGCTTTCAATAATTATAGCTGAGAATGGGGGAAAAGAATCATTTTCTGTGTAGGGGAATCTTTGCATCCTACCTCTGTTTTCACTTTAGAAATCACAATTGCCTTTTCTTCACTTTAACAAGGTTAATCCATTCAATGAGAGTTTTTTGTGTTAAGACATTTTCAAGCAAACCTTAATTCTCATCCTTAACAGCTGTTGGGAATGCACTTAGGTGGTTGAGGAGAAGCTTTATTCTTTAGTTGACATTGAATGCCTTTGAATATAGGAAAATATTCATAAGCCCACACTTTTTTTTTTAACCTTAAAATACACAGTATGGTACAGTATTAATGTGTTTTTTAAACGGCAGAGAATGCTTCAATCACTGTGGCTAGACAGAGGCAGGTTTCTGTGGAAGCCAAAATATAGGCTCACTTGGGAGGATGACTTGAGGTTGGTACTTGAACTCTTTGCAAGGTACAGCCAATGAGAGGCTGATCTCTAGTCACAAGCTTACCCAGAGGGGAATTGTTTGTGGTGCAGGTTTAGTGTCAAGGATGAGTCCTTGGAGACCAGAGGTATGTGGGGTTGGAATTGGGGGTTGGGAGGTTTTTAAACCACCAGATATAAATCAGGTAAGATAGACTATAATGATCAACTATTACAGGTGGGGAGGTTTCTCAGTTTAAAAATGGATCAGTCCTTGAATCTCTTTTTGTCCCTAGTTGAGATATGCAAGTTTAGCATTCTGAAACACCTGGATTGTAATTTCATTGGCTGATGAGATGTCTTTGGCAATACTCCCTGTCGGTTCAGTCACTGGCTCCTAATATCTTTTGTTTCTATAATATTACAACTGCTTGTCAGTTTTTAAGTAACTGGAGGGAGGAGATTTTAGTGAGACGGTGTTCAGCAAAAGCTAGCATTATTTGAGATTCTAGTAGGTATCTTTAAAATGTCCCGTGTGTTAAATGATTATGTTTGATTTTAAAATGTAATTTTATTTCATTCACTTGTTTATTGACTCAGGAGGCACTTACTGAGTTCTAAACTGGGTTCTTAATGGCATATTCTTATGCTGTCCTGACTTTTTGGCAAATGCAAGACATTTTTCTGTTTACTTATAGGGGTATTTTGCTCATATTTTTGGAATGTAGTATAGAGAGCTGTGTCTACCACCAGACTCCTAGAGCAGGATGGTGATAACTTCAGTCCTTTGCTCCTTTCTGAAACTTGAGAAATGTTAAAATTGGAGCACCTATAGGCTATGTTTAAAACTAAATTTATGTTAGAATTTTAGGCTTCCGATACTTCCTTGTTTTGACTCTGGAAGATGAAGGTTTTTATAATGGCAACCAGTTAGAAAAATTTGCTTAAACTAAGTTGATATAATACAAACTCATAGTGTTCAATTATGAAAAGCTTTCTGTTGAAATAATTATCCAGATAATTGTCTTCATACATGAGCAAATATAGTATGTTTGAGAAATAATGGTAGATTCTAAAATCCCAGGAAATAACATGATTTAATTTATTCTTAAGGATCTCAGTCAGATTCTCCACAGCTGGTGGAAGAGGGTCTCTGTTAAAAATAACTCCATTGTTCTGGATGTAACTAATTAGGAATTTGCAATTATCCAGGCAAGTCTAGGATAAAGTTTGGCTTCCTACTCTATATGAAAAGGTTTTACCATAACAGAAGTTTAAATAGATCATAGAGGGAATATTTACCTAATTAGGAGGACAAAACACTTTAAGCACCTTGGAAAAATCAATTTACTTAAAAGCAGTGTAAAACTGCAGCATGGGTGGAAGCTAGTTCTCCTAGTGCGCTTTTTCATAGAGGTGCAGGACCGCCATGAAATACATGTCAATTTATTCAGTGCTATCACATGAACTAGGAACAGTTTACCAGCAAAAGTTAGAACTATATTTTTGTATGCAAAATAAATCACAACAATAAACAAATATCCACCTCCCCATCTCACCCCACCCCCACCAATAGACTCCCAAATATGCCTGTTGATTTGTTTTGGCGGTTTTCTGTTGCCATTTGTTTTGCTACTTGCTGTCTCCTGTAAGCACTTGATGGCAGATTGGTAAGAGCAGGTGTTAAAGGTTTAAGGACATCATTATTGCTTTTAGCTGCCCATCTCCTCCTCCGTGAGTTTGGGCAAAGTTGTGGAAACTACTGCCAGTGGTATTTAGGTAAGCTCATTACACAGCCTCGTCTTCTGGTTTACTAAAGCAAGACCTTCTTGTTCCAGGTACTGTGTGAACTGACCCATAAGAAAGGTAAATTTCCTTTAAAATATCTCAAGTATTTGCATCCACTTACTCAGACATGAGATTTTCAAGTATATGACTTTTTAGGGTTCAGATTGACAAGTTTTTATGGTACAAGTTCTAAGTGTAGGATCATTAATATATTTTTAGGGTATTCTCCTTTTTCTCTTATATTTTAAAGTGTTATTTTTAAACACATTTTATATTTTCTATTAAGTCATTTAAGAGGAAAATACTAAATGTCTTCAGATATTACTGTTCCTGATTTTTCTGTTGTGGTTTTTCTTGTATCAGGAAAAAAAATTTAATTTAGGGTAATAAAGGTAAACATTATTCCGAATTAGTGAATCAGAGAATACTTAAGAGTATATTGAATTGGAACACCAGTGTATTGTTGTTGGGAATGTAAAAAGGTGCAGCTGCTGTGGAAAACAGTTTTGCGGTTTCTCAAAACGTTAAATATATAATCGCCTAGCAATTCCATTGCTAAGTATGTACCCAAGATAATTGAAAGCAGGGACTCAAACAGATACCTGTACACCAGTGTTTATAGCAGCATAATTTAGAACATCTAAAAGGTGGAAACAACCCAGGTGTCCATTCACAGATGAATGGATAAACAAAATGCGGTGTGTACATACAGTGGATTATTATTCAACTGTAAAAAGGAATGAAATTCCAGTACCTGCTACAAGATGGATGAACCTTGAAAACATGCTGAGCGAAATAAGCCAGACACAAAAGGACAAATATTGCCTGTTTCTACTTATGTGTGGTACCTGGAATAGGCAAATTCATAGAGAAGAAAGTAGAATAGAGATTACCAGGAGCTGGGGAAAGAGGAATGGGTGTTATAGTTTAATGGGTACCGAGTTTCTGCTTGGGATAATGAAAAAGTTCTGGAAATGAATAGTGGCGATGGTTATACAATATTGTGAATGTACTTTAATGCCACTGAACTGTACGGCTAAAAATGGTTAAAATGGCAAATGTATGTATATTTTATCACAATAAAAAATTGAAAAAAATTGAAGGAGATTTATTCCACAGGATTTCAGCTTGCCTCTGTTTGCTCCCCCTTGGTCTGCTCCATGTTGGTGTGTAGATGTTTCCCCGCCCTCCCCACCTCCCATTACAGAGTAAACGGAGATTCTCCTAGGCCAGTTTTGGAGGTCAGAGTTTCCTTATTTTATTAACTGAGTTGAATTTAAGAGGAGACTATTTAAAAGTAGGAGATCTCTGGAGGGAAAAGAAAGATATTTTAACATTTAGATGAGCCAGGTAGTTTATTAGTATCCACAGACCACATAGGCACATAAAGGTAATCTATCCTGAATTTCACTGTGAGTCATCCAAAAACCAGAGAGTAGGATGTACAATTAGACCTGTCATATTTTCTAACCTTTAAACCTTTTTTCCCCCCCCAATTTTGTCATCTTCAGTACTTTAGGGAAAACTCTGATTTCCACTTAGAGAAAGGGTCTAAGTCATCTCAGTACTTAGTGTTGGAAAAGCATTCGGTGCTAACATTCTTCAGTTTGTTAGACCAAAACTTATTGGGAGGGGATAGAGTGAAAGCAAGCAAGCATGTAGTATTGTTTTATTCATCTGAACTTGCCTCTAGCACCTAATAATTTCATAGTGGTGACTTTTCTCTGAGTGTCGGTGTCTTGTTTCTTTTTTTGCTTCTGAGGTATTGATGTTGAGTTTGTGCAGATCACTTATGAAAAGATGGGGCAGGATTTTTGTTAAGTGATTGGATATAAAGCTTAAACGTCAGATGTAAAGTGCATGTTAGGAATACTGAAAATATCAGGTAAAAATTCAGATAGAAAGATTTAAGTTTACATACAAATAAGTTCAAGGAAAAATTATACCGTATACTGTGAAATATTTGCCGTCCGTAATAGTTCATTAATTCCTGAACTCCCAGAAAACAGTATAAAGTCGCAAGGGTATGATGCCAGTGTGTCTGCATGCTTTGCCATCTATAAGGGTATATTTTCTTTGCTGTATGTGTAAACGGCTTTCATACCATAGCAGGTCATTTTTGTGGCCGAGAAATTACTCTAGAGATAGGATCATTACGAACTGATTTCAAAAGGTACAGAGAGTCACAGTCTCTTTATATCTGGTAGAGATATGAGGAATTAAAACACCATGTTCACAGAGCGGTCTTCACTGATTTTTGACCTACTCAAAAGAAGAGAGTGTCTCATTCTATTTTGCATATACTCATTTTGTTCCAGAGCCATGATTTCAGGTAATTTATCATTTTCTTTAATTTCTTCTGGCACTGTTTCTATACTTTTCAGAACACTTGTCCTTTTCAGTGTTGTCTGATTGTTTCCTTGTCACTCTTACGTGAGTGTAAGGATATTTACTGATTTAACTTAATGTCTTTGATGGTGAGTGCATAGTAAATGCTCACTGGATGGATGGATGGATGGAGAGACAGATGAATTCCTAGGTTGAATGTGCCATTTAAACTTAGTACCTCTCCTCAGGTGCTCAAGTCATTATTTCTTCTGCTGAAGTTGATTTCTTTGAAGCATGGGCCATGTTACAGGCATTTTTGTGTTTCCACAGTTTTCCTGAAAAGTTTTTTTTCTCATGGTAGGGATCTAATAAATATTAAACAAAACAAAGGCATGAGTCACCTTCAGTGCAAACCTAGCCTTTCATTTACTGTTATTTTAAAGAAACAAAGTTCTCCAGAGAATACGTGGACTTTTTTTAGGTCTGTATCAGATCACTAATTGATTTTGAAAATACAAATAGAATAAATAGCTTATATTTCTGTTCCCTAAAAATGTGGACTTCAATTATGTATGTTTTGCTTGTCTATTGGAGTCAGTTTGGGAATTATAAATTAAGAAAATTATTTTTTGAAAAAGGTGACTTTTCAGAGATCTGTGGTAGTTTAAAATGATCTTTTATAGGGAAATTCTAGAAGGGAGGCATTAAGGGACAGAAAAACAGCAACAACAATAACAACAACATATGTCTTGCTGAGATGGTGGGGGTCCAGCAGAGAGAGTTGATTCTGCTGCACTGGTGGCCAGAGTGTTCAGTGCTAAACTGAACCCTGGAGAAAGGGTCAGAGGGCATGTCATGGAAACCTGAGGAGAATGACCTCAGCCACTTGAAGGTGGCAGTAAAGCACGCCTGAGAAGAGAGGACTTTCTTGGAGCATTATAGGGGGTGGAGGGTGCATGTGCTCTTATTTATTATGTCTGGGGTGGGATCAGAAATCTTTATTAGATGCTTCAGGTGAGTGATATGATCAGACAAGTTTGGGAAACGCAGTCTTGGGGACTCAGCCCTCTTGGTAATCTGTCCTTTTAAGGTTTTTGACCTGATGGCTGGAAAGAACTGAGGTGAGAGGAGTAATTAGGACACCAGAGGACTCTAGTTAGGACCTAGGGCAGAATCGAAGGTCTCCTCAGAAGAATTTAACATCGTATTCTTCAGGATAAAGTGATAACCAGCTCTTAGCAGTTCAGTATAGAAACAAGGACACTTGTCACTTGTGCACTAAACTTCCAAACATTCTAACTGCAAGTCGGATGTAAAATATAACAGTGACCAGCAATTGTTGAGCACCTACCATGTGCCAGGCACTTGCATATATATATATGTATATATTCATTCATTCTTCCATATTCATTAAACTATGAAAGGTAGGTATTATTTGTGTTTTTCTATGTGTTTCCACCATCTACCGCAGAAGCCAGAACATACCTGCTGCCCTATAAGTGGTTGTGAACTAAGACTAGAAGACATGCTCAAAAAGGTTAAAAAGATCACCTAGATTGACTCCAAAACTTCTTTCCAGCTGTATCACACTGCTGCTTTAATAGTTCACATTAAATGTCTTAATTGTATATCCAGACTTGGAACAGTGTCTATTTGTGTTCCCAAGTAGCTGATGCTAAGGCTAAGTATTCGTTGAATGCTTTCCATGTGTTCAACCTGTCTATGGTCCAGAAACCTAAAATTTTCTTTCGAAACAATAATAATAATCTGGACATCTCCCAAGAGGGAGATTTTCCTAGATTGTTTTCTGTAAAAGCAACTTAACCTTGGAATGAGAGAAACCAGAGAATAAAAGTATACTGTCTACTTCATAGACAGTAATATATAAGAAACTCAGTATAGTGAATGGGAAAAATCTAGAGCAGTTGGCTAAGAAATGGTAATGAAGTTTTACCTGACTGAGACATTTGAAAAATTCTATGAAAGAGAGTCCTTTTCACTCAGTGGCAGTACAGTTTTGTTCATCTCGCATTCCCTCTCCTCAGTGCCTTTCATTTAAGTTCATTTATATAGGGTAAGATCCTGTACTTATAATTTGCACCTGGAAAAGCAAGGCCTCCCATGCCTGATACTAATCCTTTCTGTCCTTTTAAGGCTAATAGTTTGTGGTGTTTGGGTTGCACCGAAGGCTGCCACGGGGACAGGATGAGCTCAGAACTGATTAGAACGTGTCTCATCTCTGCATGCGCAAAGAGCAGCTCCCGTGGTGAATAAGAGGTGACCTCAGGATTCATAGGAGCCCTGTGCTTTCCCAGACGGCCCGGGCTAAACCTGGGGAGCTGGCAGCCCTAAATGCTTCCTTTGTTAGAAATTATTGAGTTCCCTACTCCATCTTTAGAGAGTGAGTTTACTGAAGGTGAGTTAAGGACAAGGCTTTGAAGTGGGACCTGACTTGCTTTCTCTCCCTGTGTTTGTGTGGGGCGGTGTGAATGAAGACACCAATGAAGGCGCAGCGCCCAAGGTGGTGTTACCTAAACACTGATTCTCACTGCTTCACAAAAATGCTGCTCATGGTCTGGAGGAGCTGTGTGCTTCCCTGGGGATTGTGTTTCCACAGAATGGTGAGGGCTGTTAGAACAACCTTCTCTTGTTTCTCAAAACTTCTGCCCAGGAGGGAGGCTATAAATGGTAAAATGTTCACGACGGGTTGCCAC
Source organism: Stenella coeruleoalba (assembly GCF_951394435.1). Taxonomy (NCBI): domain Eukaryota; kingdom Metazoa; phylum Chordata; class Mammalia; order Artiodactyla; family Delphinidae; genus Stenella; species Stenella coeruleoalba. Next base: position 50,479,281 of record NC_137150.1, read on the forward strand.
CCCAGAGAAGGGCTCCCCAACACTGGGCTGCCCATGGCCCTCCCCTCGTTACAGCTGGGGGCCGGGAAGCCTTTGTCTTTGTCTTACAACCCAGCTTTCAGAGCTTGCTGGCGGTGATCTTCATGACACAGAGTACCATAGGATCTAACTAACTTTAAAAAATTGTTTAAATTTTTTTTATTGAAGTATAGTTGATTTACAATGTTGTGTTAGTTTCAGGTATACAGCACGGTGATTCAGTTATACCTATGTATATATATATCTATTTTTTTTCAGATTCTTTTCCCTTTTAAATTACTACAAAATATTGAGTATAGGTCCCTGTGCTATACAGTAGGTCCTTGTTGGTTATCTATTTTATGTATAGGAGTGTGTGTATGATGGAACTAACTTTTAAGAGCACTTAATTTTAAGACATCTATTTTATACCGTAAGATGTAAAGAAACTAGTTTTTTTTTTTTTGTAGGCACTGTAAAAAAGGAATATGTTTTAATTTTAGGATTTGAGCATTTTAATTTGCTAAAGTTTGGTTTAAATTGCTTGGGTCCTCTTCTGTCTAACCCTTCATTCATTTTTACCATCGTCACCTGAAGGTAGAGATTTACTTAACTTTGGATAAGAGATACTAAAATTGCCCATGTGTACACTCATGTTCAAGGAAATTATGAAATCAGTAGTTTTGAGCCTCCTAGAAAGGAAGTAAGTTCAATTTTTAAAATACTGTCCTTTTAAAATTACGTATTTAACTATTTAATGAATATTCCTCATTATTTATACTTAGTGCATGAAAATACTGGAAATGGGTATCCTTGTTGTTGTGCCACAGGTAAAGACTGGTAATTTCCAAACCCCTAGCTATATCCCTGAGTTCTAGACCTGTATATTCAACTATAGATATCTTTTTTTTTTTTGAAAGGGAACTTTATTTTTATTTATGGCTGTGTCGGGTCTTCGTTGCTGTGCGCAGGCTTCTCATTGCAGTGGCTTCTCTTGTTGGGTAGCATGGGCTGTAGGTGCCCAGGCTTCAGTTGTTCTGACACAAGGGCTCAGTAGTTGTGGCTTGTGGGCTCTAGAGCGCAGGCTCAGTAGTTGTGGTGCACGGGCTTAGTTGCTCCGCGGCATGTGGGATGTTCCCGGACCAGGGCTCAAACCCTTGTCCACCGCATTGGCAGGCGGATTCTTAATCACTGCACCACCAGGGAAGCCCATCAACTACAGATATCTTTACCTTACTTTCCCACAGGCATTTCAGACTCAATCTGCCTGCTTTTTTTTTTTTTTTTTAAAGAGGGCTATGGGAAGGGGGAGAAGAAATGGATAATAATTTTTAAGGCTTGTATTTTATTTCAGGCTTTAATTAACAACAGATATCTTTAATTTACCATAAAATTTCTTTATTAATGAGAAGTTATTTCCAGGTTTATTTGATTTTGACATATTCTAATCTTGCTATATGGTTACTGCGCTGTAGCTTTAACTGTATCTTAATGATACTGGTGACACTGATAATTTTAAAACATAGCCTTTTAGATTTTGCCATTTGCTCATTATATTAAATTTAAGCACGGTAACAATGTCACTTCCTATTTATGTTTTACTTTCCAATTCTCTTAGTTCAGTTTTCTCAGGAGTTCAAACCTATTAAGGCATAGCAGTTGGCTAGTAAGAGAAAATTGAGAATACAAATAAATTTTTCACTAGATTACATTAGCTGCATTTTGTTTGGAGTAATTTTAGGCTCCAGGTGTTTGCCATTAACGTTCCAGTTTTGCAAGTTTTCCTTTCTTGCTTTTGTGAGAAACAGGGATTGTAGGAGGGAGTAGAGGATAGTAGGCCAGGGTTTGGGAAGGATGTAGTACCAACAGAGGTGAGTGGGTTTGTTCCTATTATGTTTTACATGGGATGATAGGTTTTCCAAGTTCTAGTTTCCACTAAGTTACCTGTGAGTTCAGTAGAGGGGCAGTTCTAGTCTGCTGTCAGATATTCTGCTTGGTAGATTAATGAAGAACCTCTTTTAAAGTGTTTTTTTTTTTAAACACAGATTGCTGTATTTGTATATCTTTAATAAGTGTGCATTTTGGCCAAGAGGTAACTTTTTCATACCATTTTTCATGAAAAAGCATAAATACTTTTCTAGAAGGTTTAATTGCAAACTTTGTTAGATTAAAAGGAAACATCTTTTTAGAGGAACCATTCTTCTTGGGAATTCTTTAGTCCTTGTCTGTAAATAATAGCAGATTATCACATACCGTTTTCATATTTGGGGGGCATGGGAAACTACTCACTTAACTTGGAACTAATATTTTGGGTAAGAAGGTAAATCTTCAGTCATCATTTATAGTGGGATGATTGAGCCCCTGTGCTCTGGAAACTGAGTCCTGAGTTTGAGAACCCAGATTTGTAACTGCAGATTTGAAACTCTGACTTTGGTTAATTACTGAATCTTGGTGGCTTTGTCTGTTAAAAGGAATTGTTAGGGCTGTTTAGCTGGGTGTGGTGCTTCATCAAGTGCTCAGCAAGTGAGAGCTGCTGTTTTATTATTTTATTTTGTTCACTGATGACAGACATTTAATCGCTGGACATACTTCTTAATGGGGTGATAGTTATTTAAAAGCATTCCCCTGTTACTTGAGAAGTGTATATGAATACAAGCCTTGCCATCGACTCCTTGAGTGTTCTTGTTCAAGTGGCATCTTTGTAGCTCATCTCCAAAGTCACACTTAAGCTGTTAACCTTAGTAAGGTAGTGTTGGCATAAAATGGTAATATATGTGAGAGGCACTTTGAGCAGGGTGAGGGTGGGGAAGCATATCTGAATGCCAAGAAGTACGTACTTAAACAAGTGCTGATTCTACCAGTATTTTTCTTCTTCCCTGCCCCCTCAAAGAAAGGTTGTCTCTTTTTAAGTAGGTGTATGACAGCTCTGCTTCCTCTCCCAAGTCTAGGATCAAAGGAAAGTTGTAATAAAGGAGAGTCACTTGCTCCCATTCCCTCTCCTTTTTTGTGGATGTTGTTCTAACCGTTTTTAAGAGGGAAGATCAGGCCTTGACTTTAGTGGGCGAAACCATGGGGGCTCCAAGACCTGCCTTTCATCTCTGGGTCATCACCTCAAATGGTGTTCTTCATCTCTGTAGTAATGGCATAAAGACACCACTGCTGGGGAACGGCGCACTGCAGGCTAATACCTTGCTGTCTTTCTGGAAATCTTAGCTACCTTTGCTGCTCGCTGTTACGATGCTCATTTCTTTAGAATAACATAGGCTATTTGGCAGAGATGCCATGACTAGAGTAGTCTTCTCTGCTTTGGCAGTGCCTAAGTCTTACCAACTTCTTATAAATTGGAAGGCTAGCTCCAGAAAAAGTAAAAGAAAAACAAAACTGAATTTTAGCTGGTTGTTTACTGGCAGGGTTGTTCTAGACATAAACACAGTTGAATGGAAAGGATAGTAGGGATTGGAGCCTGACTTGCTCCATGAGAGTGAATGAGCCAGTGTTAAAGCTTAACGTTGGAGAAAAAAACCAACGTTCACTGTTTTAAAAAACAAAACAAAACAAAACCCAAAATTAGGCAGTCATTGCAGGCTAACCAATGAAAATTAAAGGTCAGTTTCTTCAGTGCCGCACCTCAGTGCATGCCCCAGGCAGTGTTAATAATGGCAATCCTATTATTTTCTTGCAGTAGGCAGGAAATGCTGTCTACACCCATTAGATTTGTTTGAGTGGCCCCTGGCTGGAAATGAAGAAAATTTAATTTTCTGACTTGCTAGGAGGAAAAAAAATCATGCAGTGCTGCACGGAGGTTGATTTGGGGGCTGGAATAAGAACAGTGTCATTTAAAAAAACTTGATGTTATTAATCTCGATGATAGGGATGTTTGGCCCTTATCCACATTGAAATCATGAATGGACTTATATGCAAGTTATGTGTGTAGGAAACCTTTCTGAATATTGTCAGCACTGGCTCAATTCTGGACTTTTAACCACATGTTTGCAAACTGCCTAATTCCTCGCATATCCCACTGGCTGCTGGAAACTTGCTTGAAGGAAGGCTTTGTCACAGGGTTTTTGTTTTTGTTTTTTTTAGAAGATTAATTTGCTTTCCAAAAGGAGCATTCATTTTGGAGAAATTTGTGTATTCATTAGGGCAGTCAATTACTTTGTAGTTTCAATAGCAAGAAGAAAAAATTGCTATTAATTAATGTTACAGAGAAAGTATGTGAACCCGTCCTTGTCTTTCAGAGTTACATTGGTTAATCTCGGCTCACTTGGTTTCCACTACTTTGTGTCCTTTTATTCAATAATGAAATCTTTTAAAATATGTTTTTTTTTAAAATCAGGTTGCTTTTCGTCTTACATCTTTACATTTTTTTAATGAGTCAAAAGATCTTTATTGCTATTTTGATGTTTGATTTATTGGGATGTTCTGTTACAGATTCTCAGTTGGTATATAATTCATTTTTCTAGGACAATATCAGGTTTTCCCATGAAATACGTAATGAGAGAAGGATCTTAAGTTGAAGGGACTTGCTTAAAATCATAGGAGTAGCCAATGCTAGAAGAAGCAAATGTTTCAGTCTTTGTGTGCAGAGGAGGAAAAAGAAACCATTCTATTTTAATGGATCTGTAATTCATATCGAATAGGACCTCTTGTGTTACTTCAGGTCATTGTTTTCGTTTTGCATTGACTATACACTTAGATATTTTTCTTTGTTTCCCGAAATGCCGTACTGGAAAGATGTTTCTAACATCTTCATAGGGAAGACCAGTGAATCAAGGGAGTTTTTAGGAGTATTGTCCTTTCGTTTTGTCTTAATTCTTAAAACCTTTAGCAGTTTGCTTCTACTGGAAAGTTTGCTTTCCATCTTGTCTCTGACATTTTGCTTCTGGTTGTCATCATTGTGAACATTTTTCATACTGTTTATTTTCCTCATTTATTCATCACCATAAGTACAAGAAGCAGCAAAGCATGGGATTCTTGATTTTTGTAGTAACCGTATTATATGTGTGTTGTGTAAAATACATTTTGGCGATAGCACATGACATGGTACATACGTGGGGGGACTTTTTAAAATCCAAATTTATATTTCATTTATAAAAGAAATGGTACTTTCTAGAAGCCTTTTCTGTAGTAAGGGTCCCAGTGGATTTTTTTTTGACGCCTCTGAGATTAGTCCTCCTTAAGATTCCTGACGGTAGTTGCACCCCATGGTGTGGGGAATTTGAAACTTACATATAAAAACAGTTAAAAGGCTTTGGAAAATTTCATGTGATATTGGGAATCAGATGTTTTGGTCTGAAAAATTGTTTGCTTGATTGGGAATTTAGGCTTGAAATGTTTGTACGGATTGTTAACTGGCTGGCTGGAATCTGTTATAGACTGGCTAACCTATTTGAAATATATCTGGTGTATTTAAGTTTGACAAGAAATCAGGGCAAAGATACAATTTAGGTGTTATTGTTTATTTTTCTAAGTCATTAACGCGATTCATGTTTTGCCATGGAAAAGTAATCATTGAAAACACTACACCTGATAGCCTGTATAAACTTGCTTAACCTTTATTGAGCATAACGATATTTTTTCCAGGATGCTGACCGGATGATTGCGTATAAGGATGTTTATCTATAGTCCAGTGAATTAAAACCTTTAGAGAAATAGAGGGCATGTATCGTTTATTCCTAGCGTTGTTCTTTTGAATGATTTGGTTAGTCAGAGCCTTCATTTTGAAATGTTTCAAACCAATTAGGCATCTTTTGACCTAGATCTTCCAGCCTTCAGCTTTAAGGAATACATACTTGGATTTGCAAGAATGTGAAGATTTAGCTAGGTAGTCGATTCCTGTTAGCTGTGAGAGGGCTTAGGCCTCAACTGACTGCTGTTTACTAGATACTTGTTTTTTCGCAGAATGTTCTTCCATCGTGGAGAGAAGACTCTCATAATGAACCCTCATAGTGAACCATTAAATTCTCTAATGTTCTCTCATGATTCTCATGACTCAATCTTGTCATGAACCTCTGAATAAGTGTAAGTAATGGAAGATGGTAGGTTTTAGTTTGAAATGATAGATTCTTCTTTTAGATGTTGGTCGGTCCCCTTGCCCGGGGGTAGGGGGTGGTAGTGCTATATGTTCACAGTTGTAGGTGCCTGCAGATGAGAATTGGTGGTGGTGAAGGACAGGCAGAGGATCAGGCATACTTATGAGTTGGACCCACACCCAGGCTTTCCCTTGAGTCCCCAGGTGATGAGGCTGACTTCCTACTTTGGTGAGAGAAAACCCTAACAGCCCACTCCACACTTTTCATTTCTCCTTTAGAAGTAGAAGGTTGTAGGAACCAGTGAGTTGTATGAACCAGTACCTGAAGCTTAGGGAGCCTTCAATTCAATCAGAACTAGTTTTTGTTTGTGTCTAGCTATAACGGTGTGGCAAGGAATGGAACAGGGAGACTTCTAATTCCTCTTCATCTTCCCCGCTATTATAGAAATTCCATGAGGGCAGGGACCATGTCTTTCCTTTTCTCTTTATACGGTGGCAGACAGTAAGTGCTCAGTGTTTATTGAGTACATGACTTAATGACTGAGCAAAGCATAATGTTTTGATACTGAGGTAACGTGTGTTTGAACCACGAGAAAACTTGTTTGATACCAGTTTTCAAGCCCTGTTCTAATTCTTGGAAGAAATATGGGATTTTCAATTTAAAATAACTGATACCTGAAAATAAGTGAAGACTGAAAAATGTTGGGTGTTCAAAGATAGTGAAGAACTATTTGTCTTGAAAGTAACAGAAACACTCAAACCAGCTTAAGCAAAAAAAAGGCTGGAATCAGTGGAAATGAGGGCAGTGTCTCTGGACCTTGTGAAGTCTTGGAACCCGCTCTGGGAAGTCACTGGGAGCCAAGGCTGCTTCTCTTCCTCTTTCCCTTCTTTTTTTCTTTGATACTTCTTCTTCTGTAGAGTCCATCTTCTATAAATGCTGGATGCTTCTAAACTCATAAAGTTTTTATCAGTTTTTATTTTTCCTTCCAAAATGCTAGTCTACACATTACTTTTTAGTAATGAATTGAAGGTATGGGTGGTAGAAAATCATAATTTATTTTACTTATCAGAATGGCTGCCTGTTAGGGATACTGAGAAAAGTGGGTGCATGAGGTCATCAGGCTGGTAGTCGAGATTTAGTCTGTGCAGTTTTACTCCCTTTAACAGTTTCTTATGCATGCAAAAAAAAAGGAGGTGTCCTGAAGCTGGTGACCTGTTGGCATTACCGGGAAGAGCCAGCCTCTGTTCTCTCTCTTCCACATTCTCCCTTGCAGGCTGTTTGTAAATTTGTTCTTTTTCTTTTCTGGGCTTGGCAAGTTGCCTCATTCTCCCACTCCCTTGTCCATGCCTGTTACCTGTCTCTTAGTACCCCAGTCATCTCCTACTTTTCTCCTCCCTGAAAGTCGGATTTTTCTCTTTATCACCATTTGATGATTCTTTAAGCGTTATGATTGATAATTTGCAATTTGAGCAGAGCTCATTTTCTATATAGTACTTCTAAGTACTTTTCTGACTTTGCCTAACTGTTCATTCATTCATCTTTCTCTCATTTTGACTTTCCTGAAGCCTGTATATCACTGAGAGAAAATACAATCTTAAGTAAGGGAGTAACTAATAGAGGTCAGATTGGAAGGAGAACGAATGGAGAATTAAGTGAATTTAGGAAGAGTCAGAAAAGAGTTTCCCGCTTTAAAACACGAGCCCTCTGTGGCTCCTGTAAAAGTGCAGTTTTGCTGTAGGAGCTGCTGCTGCGCCATCGCGTTTGCTCTTCTAGCTCCTTCAGATTCCTCTTTTGAATGCCCCATTGCCATTCCTTGTTTGCTTGTATCTTTTGCTCTCTTCCTTGTTAAATAGTTTCTTTTCTTGTTAAATACTTTGTAAGAAAGCCTTGATTTTTGTGTATTTTCCCCATTTTTCTTCAAAGGTTCCGTAGTTCCTTAAAACTTAGTCTTTTCTTGCAGTCTGTTTTTTCACCAATCACCTCTGTCACCTCAAAATGTCTTCACAAAGTCCTGCTTTTCCTTGTACCTCTTCGTCTTGTTCAGAATCTTGCAGTTGATTCCTCTCCTACTTCATTCCTCTCAGCAGTTTCCTTTGATGGTGATACTTGCCTTGGAATTTCTACTTGAGCCTCTTAAACCCTTTGGGAAAGGTAATTTTGTCAGCATTCACTTTTCTTTCTTTTCTATTCCAAAAGGCTAAGGACAAGGAATCCTTACGCATTCCTGTGCTGAGGAATCTGCTCTAAGGTTTCTGCTATCATTTTCTTATCAGGGTCTGGATTCTCTGTGAAGGTGCCCGATAAGACCTCCCATCTCTTCCCTGGTCTCAGGGCAGGACACAAGGGTTGCATCTGGAATTGGCTCCAGACACTCAGATACCATGAATTTAATAATGATTACATGATCCTTTGAAGGCAAACTAACAAAAGAGCTTCTCTAAGAGGTTAGCTGGGTAAAATCAGAATGGGATGATCTCTAATGACTTTTCTTGCTCTCTTATTACCAATCTGTGAATTTATCCTCAAGGAAGAGTTCGTCAGAAGGAGAGAACCATCATTCCCCATTTTATATATATTTTTATTTGTAATCTATCTGCAGTTTAATTTTTTTAAATTTTTATTATTTTTAAATTTTTGGCTGTTTTGGGTCTTTGTTGCTGCACGCGGGCTTTCTCTAGTTGTGGCGAGCAGGGGCTGCTCTTCATTGTGGTGCATGGGCTTCTCTTGTTGTGGAGCACAGGCTCTAGGCGCACGGACATCAGTAGTTGTGGCTCGTGGGCTCTAAACCGCAGGCTCAGTAGTTGTGGCGCACGGGCTTAGTTGCTCCACGGCATGTGGGATCTTCCCTGACCAGGGCTCGAACCCGTGTCCCCTGCATTGGCAGGCGGACTACTAACCACTGCGCCACCAGGGAAGTCCTGCAGTTTAATTTTGTATCAGTACTTAGCTACTGTTTACTCATTTGTAAAATTCCTTTTAACTTTGTAAAAACCAGTCTGCTACCAGATAAAATTTCAGATTGTTCAGCTTTAAAATGTTTTACTTAAAAGGATAAGATAGGGGGCTTCCCTGGTGGCGCAGTGGTTGGGAGTCCGCCTGCCGATGTAGGGGATGCGGGTTCGTGCCCCGGTCCGGGAGGATCCCGCATGCCGCGGAGCGGCTGGGCCTGTGAGCCATGGCCGCTGAGCCTGCGCGTCTGGAGCCTGTGCTCCGCAACAGGAGAGGCCACGGCAGTGAGAGGCCCGCTTATTAAATTAAAATTTAATAAATTTAAAAAAGATTGAATATTTGTAGGAAGTCTATAGCCATTGCTGACACATACCTTTCTACTTGTTGTGCTCCAGAGGAAGATCACCAAATTTAAGCCTGCGAGCTTTCAAGTTGCTCTTATTATCAGTGTCATATTACACGAAGTTGGAACTTTTAAGATTCATTATTTTTGGCAGAGATAATGAGAACTTTGATTTTCATTCACTGTCATCATATGTACCTGGCACATAGTAGGCACTCCATTTGGTTTATTGGATGAATAAAGAAAGTGATTCTGCTGTTCAGTGGGATATAAAAAGTCTCTACCAACATCACCGTTGATTGCTCCTGTTGCCCTGTGTATTATGCGACCCCAAGTTTATTGCAGCCTTACAGACATCTCAGTCACTGCAGGTGACAGACTCTTAAACTTTCTGGTGGAGTCCCATGTCTCATTCTTGGCAAACTGAAGTATAAATCAACATATATAGATTTCACTCTAGTTCAGAAATGGCTCTTTTTAGTGAAACTTGCAGAAGGTCCTACTTCCTGCCTGAGAAATAGGGTAATAGGATCACACCCGAAAAAAATGCTGCCTTGTTCAGAAGTGACATGATCTCTGTTCAGTTTGGAATATTGATAAGTGGGCAGATTTATTTGGAAGCACTTTGTTTTTACTACATGTGTAAAACTCCAGGGAACTCTGAATAAGAGATGAGGGGCTCCCTTTTGGCTGTGCATTAGCAACGTGGCGGTTACTGATCTGTCATTTACTTTGAAAAGGAATTACAAAGTTTTGGCCTCCTGCCTGGAGTAGCTCCAGATGGTCAGAAAAGATTTTTGTACTGAAGTCAAAGAGTATGTTGCAGTGATAGAATTGAGCTTGCCATGTTTGTATTAGAACAGGGTCTTCCCACTTCATCCCTCTGCAGAGTTTTTCCTTTCATTTTTTTTTCCCCCCCTGAGGGAGTAAGCGGAAGAAAATGCTGCTTTAGAGTTGTGGAATCTAATATTTGGAATACCTTTGTTCTTGGTGATGGTGATGTAGAGGTATGGTATGTGGCCCATAGAATTGCTTTGTTAATCTCAGAACCCCGGTACTCAGTATTTGCAAAGGACTCATGAAGAATTGGAATGTAGAGATACACCAAGACCATTCTAGCTGATTTGGAAATGGGGGTCAGAAGCTTCATTTGGGTTGCAGGTGCTTGTCTGATAAAGTGGCTGTTAGCCCACAACTGTTATTTAGTGGCTTTCCTTTGTCAATTGGCCCATCTCTCATGGGCGCTAGGCATTACTGCATCTTTCCTCATGTTTCCCCATGATTTTGTGGTCGATAGGGTAACGATGAAGTGTAGGTGTCCAGTATGGGTGGGAGGTGGGGCTCAGGGAGATACGAGCAGTGAGGAGGTCATGGTATTCACCAGCAATTCCAAGACTCTGCTCTTCTGGGCACTAGTGCTTAAGTTCTACACATGCCCTTAGGTCAACCTTGGAAGGGGAATGATGCGATTCCTGTTTTCTAGATAAGAAAGCTGAGATTCAGAGTGATAATAATCTGCCCAAGGTAATAACTAGGTAACGCTCTTTTGCCGCCTGCTCACATACAATTTTGGAGAAATTTATTACAAGTTTCCTGCCCCTTCAGGTGAGAGGTGACTGCAGGCTTCAGGAAATAAAGCTCATTTTCCTCTGGGAAACTTGGGCCTTGTTCAAATTGAGCCTTTTAGTAAAGCTTGGTCACAAGGCTCAGATTAACACCTAAATCTACAGGCTGCTGCTCCCACACTGCTTCTGGTTACTCTTGCGGTTATTGAGTAACTTGGTGAGTTTGAAGAACATTAACAAAGTTTTATATCTTTGAAGAAAATCCAACACATGGGGAAGTGACATTAAGTTGCATACCACAAAAAAGGAATTTTTATCTGTTTTGACATATTGGTATATAAATTGAAAACAATGAAAAAATCCATCATTTTGACTCTTGTACTCTTAGTTGATTGTCTGGGTACTTAACACAGGTGGCTGTCTTGAAGCACTTTTATTGAAGAGTGTAAAGACTTATGTTCTTCACAAGTTGGTGCTTCTCTCTGCAGAGAGAAGACTTGGTCAGCAGTCTCCTCCCCAGACAGTCTTCCACAAACCACCAGAATCCTCCTCTGGGCTGTTATTCTGCTTCATTATTCTGTCTTCTTTTAAAATCTCCACTGTTTAGATAGTGTGCAGACAGTATTATTTTTCTGTATATATTATATGGTGCTGTAATGACTTCATGAGTTCTTTGGGGATTGCATCCTAAACTGCAGAACACCTTGTTCTGGTGGATGTGCTTTTTGAAGTCTCGCTACCTTTTTGATGAAAGTGGAGTGGAGGTGGGTTAGTCTGGCTTAATATAAATCTGATCTCTGAGGCTTTTCCATATTCACAGAGGCACCAGAGTAGGGCTGCTCTTGTTACTTTATTACAATTATGAGTGAAACTTTAATGCTATTATTTTATAAAAGATCATAAAGTAAAGGTACATTTCTTAGTGTTCTCTATGTTTAAAAAAAAGGACAATCACCATGAGTCATAAAGCTACAATTACATCATAAAGTTTCTTGTATGAAAGAGTCTGTAGTGGATTTTTGGTGCAGTCTTTGCCCCTGTATCAGGGGAGTGAAATGTCATCACCCTTGAGAAAAACTTCATCAGGCTGATTAAGAGCCTGTAGAAGTTTGTATCTTCTCAGGGACTTATGGTCCCAGAGTTAGTGCTACAGAACAGGCTCTTTCAGTCCTGGGATGCCAGTAGTTTTCCCTACTACTTACCCTCATGACTTACTAAATACATTTTAGGGGTTTCCCTCTCCTGTTTGTTTTGAAGAGTCTTCCTCTGAGAATTAATGATAGAAAGATCATTAATTGAAAAGATCATTTATTGAAAGATCTTCACACAGAGGGTGTGGTATTGCCACTGTTTCAGGTTGTGCTTTGTGGTATTACCCGAAGCCTGCTGAGAGCAGAGAATGTACAAGGCATCTTCTCCCACTGCCTTTGTGCTCACGTGCTCCAGGAACACCAGAAAGCATGCTGCTCAGGCTACGCGCCTACCTGTGTTCCCATTGCCTGGAGTGCCTCCTCTACTCTTCCTCTGCTCCTCAGGTATAGGGCGACTGCTTAGGTTTTAGCTCTACCTTTCTTAATACTCGGACCCGTCTTGTTGGAACCCATCCCGCAGTCCCTGTTGCTCTTTCCAGGTGCTTCTTCTTTGTCATTAGCTCCCTGTCTCTTCCCCCACCGGACTCAGACTCTGGGCCCTTCTGGAGGGATTGTAGATTCACCTTTTATATCTCCAGTGTCAGGGCTGATGCTGTGCTGACTGCGTAAGGAAGCACACAGAGGAAGAAAATAAGAAATTAGTAATTGACTGGCCTGAGCACAGCTCCCATACTTGCAGTACTCATCCCTTCTGTTTCCTCAAACACTTTACTTGAATTAGTACGTGATTCTGTCCTTTCGAACCGCTGATCCAGTGTTTGGGGGACAATGTTTTTTGAGAAGTATTCATTTATAGCAAGAGTAAAAATGTTTTGTGAGGAAATTTAATAATAATAATAATATTGAATGCCTACTATGTGCACTCTTTTAAGTGCTTTAGTGCATTTCTTGATTTAATCCTCACAGCTTCATGAGGTAGATACTTTATTATCATCTCCATTTTGTAAATGAAGAAACTGAGGCACAGGGAGAGCAAGCAACTTGCTTGAGGTTAAAAGCTAGTAAGTTGTGGAGTCAGGATTTGAACCCAGGCAGTTGTGGTAAAGTGTGTAGGATAGGTTTCAGGAGAGTTTCTCCCTGAAACTGCGTATTGCTTTGTAAATCTTTTCTGTGTTACATATTACGTTATTCCTCATACAGTTATTTGGGTCAACTTCTTGTGCTTTTGCTGAGAAACATCACTGTTGGCTTCCTTGACTTGGTAACTCCCTGTTATGATTTGCCATTGTGGGAGGGTACTGCTGGCCTTGCTGTTGGCTGCTCTTTCCATTTGAAGTTTACAGTTTTGTATATCTTTTTTTTTTTTTTTTGCGGTACGCTGGCCTCTCACTGTTGTGGCCTCTCCTGTTGCGGAGCACAGGCTCCAGACGCGCAGGCTCAGCGGCCATGGCTCACGGGCCCAGCCACTCCGCGGCATGTGGGATCTTCCCGGACCGGGGCACGAACCCGCATCCCCTACATTGGCAGGTGAACTCTCAACCACTGCGCCACCAGGGAAGCCCAGTTTTGTATATCTTAATGTGACATTGAATCGATATTTCCTCGGTATTTATTTGTTCATTTTATTTTACTAAGCAAAATGTTATTCAAAATGTTTGCTGGCTTTTATGTGGTTAGCACAAGCAAATACAGGGTTAACACTATTAGGCAAAGGTTGATACCTTCAAAGAATTAGTGAATCTTAATAAGTCATTGTTATGTGCCTTTGATCTGATTGACCTGCCTTAGTTTCTGATCTTCAGACTCCCATTCATAGTACCTTGGCAGCCTCACCCAGTTGTGCCTAGATGCTGTGGCCAGGTGGTTCATGTTTCATCTTTACTGGAAGGAAGTTGTGGAATCTGGCTGACAGTTCCATTTAGCCCTCTTCATTTAATTGGCTGTTTTTTCCTTTCCCTTTCTAAGTAGGGGAATAGCCAGAAACCATTTTTAGAGGGGCTGCTAAAGTAGTTCACAAGCTGATGGCTTTTATTTAAACAGCACTTTATTTAAAAAGCAGTTTTCTCTGTATTACGGAGTCATTCCCACAGGACCCTGTAACGTAAACAAAGTGAGGATTGTCTCAGAGATAAGAAAACCTAATCTGAAAGTGTGCACCTCTCCTAAGGGTGCCTCAGCTAATAAAGGGAAAAATCAGGCAACAGTTCTAATTGCTTGATTCCAGATCTCCCTCTTCTTTTTTTTCCCATTGCATTTTATTGTCTCAAAATTGGCTAACCTCTAACTGAAAATCTGTAGGTACACATCTTCTTCACTTATAATGATATGAACATTAAAATATTTTCATCGTGCTAACATTTTCCCAGGCTCTTATTAGAGTATTTTGACATTCATTTTTATAAATGGAGAACAGAGTTAGAAATAACTCAATTACCATAATTGTGTAATTTTAGATGTTCTAGTACTAAACTGGGATCCATCAACAGAATGCAGCCTCTTGATAGCCTTAAAAAAAAAAAGGCACATCTTGGAGTCAAGAATAATGATGTCAAAATAAGACCCTTGGCCATTTCTGGAGTGTGTTGGCTAATCCACCTCTTGGTTTTCTTTACCTGGAATTGGTGAAGAAAGAGACAAACAAAATCCAAAAACAAGTCACATGAAAAAATTAATACTCCTCTGGGCATACAGTTGTTTGGGATAATCATAAATTGTGCTGCCTGTAGTGACTGGGGAGGTGGGGGAAGAGCAGAATTGTAGCACTCTGGCTATGGACTGTGAAACGGGTGCACGTTTGTTAGGACTTTTAACCTTTCCCTTTACCCCATTTCCCACTTCCTGCTGTACTGTGTTGAAGCAAACCCCAGACCTCTTATCATTTAATCTCTAAATATTTCAGTATTTTTTTTTCAGGTAGATTCTTTCAGAAGTATATTTTCTTCTAGTTTAAAGTTTTCCAATTGAAATATTGGAATTTTTGCTATATAAATTGGCGATTGGTTTCTAACCAATTAGCACTTTTCAAGTTGACTTTGGTTTGGACTCACAGACCTTTTTTTTCCTGAAACAGGGAAAAAGTTATTCATAATAACAGACAAATGAGTGTTTTGGTAGTGTTAAAAATTAGCTTATTTTTCAGACTTAACTTTTTTTTTAATTCAAAAAAATTTAGTATGTTTCAGAAACTTTCAAACTTTAGTGCGGGACCATAATGTTCTTCAGTTTTATGTGTTTTCAATGCTTATATTTCCCAGCTATTTCAAACAGCCTAAATTTTAGTGTACCATAGCTTATGCAATCATTAATTTAGACTCTACTGATTTGGAATTTTCAAAAAGTTGGATATAACTTTAATAGCAGGTTTCTATTCATGGAACATATTTGCTAATTGTAGATGGTTGTCAAAGAGAATTCTCAAGGTCTTGTAGTTTAAGTGAGTGGATTTATGGGCTCAATTATTTTTAAGTATATATATTTATATACCATAATGTTATGGATTTAACCTTATTTGGAAAAACTAAACTGGTTTTTATATATATATATATAATCAATTAATTGATCAATTACATTTAATATAAGTAATAAAATCAGAACTAATCTTCTTTTAAGGTGGAGATCCTACTTTTTGAAAGGTGGTCAAACATAAAAGGCAAATTTTGGCTAATGAATCTAATCTTTTAGCCTGGAGACCGGCTGTTACAGGCAGTCACACATACTAGAAGGAACGAAATACTCCTTAACTGGAAAAGGCTATGAACATTTTTAAGGCCTTGAAGCATGCTTCGGGCTTAATATCAGCAAATATTTGCTTAGTGCTTGCTGTTCTGGGCACTTAACTAACTCATTTAATCCTTACCACAGTCCTATGAGGATATGTGTTGTAATTATCCTTGTTTTATAGCTAGGAAACTGAGGCATGGAGAGGCTAAGTAACTGGTCCCAATCCCAGAGCTAGTAAGTGGTTGAGCCTGGGTTAGAATTCAGTAGTGGGGCTCCAGAGTGCTGGCTCTTAACAGCTCTGCTCAAGTGCTTCACTTGGTGTATAAGGGGAAATATTAGTTCTATGCAAAAAACTTGTTCCTCGCCTTTTCATCAGTGAGAACATGGCATTTTAGAGAAGTGCTGCCCGATAGAATTTTGTGAAATGATGGAAATATTCTATCTACATTATCCAGTAGGATAACAACTAATCACATTGAACACTTGAAATGTGGCTAATGTGACTAAGGAACAACATTTTAAATTCTATTTGTTTAATTAATTTAAATTTAAATAGTCACATGTAGCTTCAGTTTTAGAGTCCAAGAGACCTGGGAGAATTTATAGTTTCAGTTTTCCTGGGGTAATGACAGCATCTTGACACTTGATGACTGTCAATATCTCCACCTCTTTAGGGTTGTCAGTGGTTGTATCATTAAATAGTAACGATTTTAATGAGAGTGAAAATATTTTTACAGATGAGATAATTGAATGTTTAAAACCTTAATGCCTAACAACAAAATACTGTTAGATCACCAACATAAGAGATCGTCATCCTACCACATCTGGAGGCATCCCCTTGTTAATTGCTTTGTGGCTGAGCAAAAATTGCTTTGACATTTCCCTTTGCTTCTTAGCTTTGGAGGGGAGTTTTTGCTTCGTAATGAGTCCAGCTCCTTGGTCAAGCTTAGCATCAAGGAGTGATGATAAAATGGTAAAATGGCCTTTCTGGGCCAAAAGCAGCCCTTAAGAAGCAAGCATTCAGCTCATCTTTCTCCTCCGGCCTGCCTCAGTAGAATTGTGTTGACAGAGCTCCCATCTATGAAAATATAGCAAGAAAAGCCAGTGGTAATTAAGCCAGGTTTCATTTCAAATGAGACCACATAAACTATGAGTTAGTTGATAAATCATGCCTCCTATAATGTGCTTTCATCTAAGCCTTTATGAGGCACTTAAACCTAATTGTTTTAATCTTTCCTTTATGTTGATGAAAAGGGCCAGAGTGGTTGTTTCCATCAGCAATGGTGGGGATGTGAAATGCAGGCAAGCAGAGTCTCCAGATGGTGGCGGGTCTTGGACCTTAGCCACCTGGCAGACATAATTAAACATGTCTGCAGTCCCCTCATTTAGCAGTTCTAAAACAGACATTTTCTTTGTTTATGGGATTGAACTGTTATCATTAGCATTTAAGTGAAGGACTTGAAGTACTATAACCAGGTGCTAAAAGTCAGCCACTGTTAGACATGGATCTGGAAGTCTGCTTTGAAAGGTCTGTATGGAGAGGTTTCCACCAAACATTGGGAATTAGCATGGCCATGGGGTGTTTTCAACAGGTCCTGTTGGCTCAGTTCTTATTTGTAATTCTCAAATGTAGCAGAGTTAGGATGTAGAGAACCCAGACTGGGTGTGAAACTGGATTGGGACTTAAGGTCTTAAGGTTAAAAAGTATTAAATGACAGGTGAAACATACTGCGTTCCCGGCTGTAGCTTCTAACTGAAGTTGGGCAAATCATTTAGTTGCTGTGGACTTTGACTTCTCCACTTGGTGCACTGCTTTCGGGATGGGAAACCACGTGTCACTAGAGAGTGATTTGACTTCTTGAAAGGAGAATTACGATTTAATTGTAGAATGAAAGGTAGCTATGATGAGTGAGTTCCCCGTTTACCTGCCTCACTGCCAGTAAACTCTCCATTTACACTTTCAATGATGATTTAAGGAGCCGTTGAACATTACTTAAAGGCATTTGTGATGAGCTTTTCTCATGCAGCTGACTGTACAATATGTTCCGTAGTTACCTTTTTCACCGAAGCTTTAGAACTGAGTCGGCCTTTTGATGGGTCAGTACTTCTATAGCTTAAGTAAGTTTGCTAACTGACTTTGCTTTGTGTCTTCTTCACTGTGAAACTCTTACCAAATTAGCCAGAAGAGTAGAATTACCTTTCCTTTGTGCTTTTCCCCCCTGGCCTCTTTCCTTACCACATGACCCATATGAACTGGAAGCCAGGCCTTCTGTCATGAATTTAGGATGATGCTGCACTGCGTCTTCAAGCAAGGGTTGTAGCACAGGATGATGACTCTGGATGAAAACTTTCTCTGCTTAGGACCTTACAAACGTTGTATTGAAATACAGTTGTCTCCAATTTTGACATACATTGGACCCTGTTTTTCTGGTGACTTAATTGAAAGTATGCCTCTATCCTGAGAGATGCCTCTATATGTTTGATAGTGTGCTGGTGCTGATATAGCTTGTGACTGCTGTGACTGGCACTGAGGTGGCCCTCCTGCTGTGCAAGAAGTAGCAGCGGTTCCAAAAGTCCACTGGGCCAGTATTCAGGTCTAGTTCTCTAGTTACAAATCCTGCGGATCCCATAACTTAGAAACGCGTGTGTGTGCTCACATACATCAAATAAGTCTTGTGCACACACAGAGCAGCCTGTACCAAGGACTTGGAGTGACAATTGAGTCTTGAACTCTTCTTAAAAAGGAAAAATTAGCACAAAGTTAAAACTTTACTAATTTAAAGATGTCATTAGTTCTGTTTAAGAGCAGCCCTTTATGCTTTTGCTTGTGAGTAACTTGTCTTCGAGTCGGTGAGATTGGTTGCTTGTGACTATGGAATCTTGCCTTCTGGCTATAAAGGATGATTTCATGGTGGAGGATGTCGCAGATATCTTAGTTTGCTGCTTTATAGGGTGAGGTATGCTTTAAGGGCTGGGAGAAAAAATTAGGTAATTTAAGTCTGTTTCGAGACACGTGGAAAGGAAGCTATTTCATAACTAACTATCGGGCATGTGAAACTTGGCAGGACTCAAGTCCATTAGTGGCCACAGTCACATGATTGATTACCGGTTGGGGACCTTCAGTTAGCTTATTGCAGACCTACATCTGGCATAATTGATGTTGTCATCAGTATTAAACTACTCACCCTGTTTTGCCAACTTTCTTCCAATAACAAAAGTTTCTTGCTTTGCATGTGTGAAAGTTTTTGTGACTCTAGGTATGTGTATAGAATTAGAGAGTTTTAACCATGATGCAGTCACAACTATTAGAACTTCTTGATTTTAATAAAACACTAGAAAAACTGATGATTCCATTACTTCCCTACTCTCTCTCTTTGGCAAACCTGTGGGCTTCTTCTTACCTAGTTAGTTAAGAGGAAGAGGGAAAGATTGCCCCAAACCATGTTATTCTATATACCTAGTGCCTAAAAGAAATACAGGGACAGATAGGCCTCCAAACTTGGATAGTGACTTAAAAACATGAATTAATATATATTTTAAATGTTCATTGCTCATTTTTTATGGAAGTTAGTGGGTTGTTTTCTGAGGAGTTTGCTGTAAGGAGTCATTTGTTCTCTTATGAAAGGAGGGTGGAGGGTAGTGAAAATATGGGTGGGACTGGACTGGTGGGGAACTGTATGAGCATTTCTCATTAGTGCATCCTTTCTACTTTGCTACGGATACTTAAAGATTAGGAGTTAATTTTTCTCTATGGGGGAAAACATGGCAAGGAGCATTCCAATTTCAGAGATTTTTATTTTAAGTTTTGTAACATCTCAAGGTGGAATTTCTTCCTTTTAAGTTAAGGGTTATCTACTACTTTTTTTGTTAAAATGGTGCTTTTTCTTATCTTTGTGTCTTCTAAAACTTCAAAAGAATAGGCCTTGGTTTTAATTTTTCCTTAATGGTTTTTATCATGTTTCAAATCCTGAGCTCTATAAATAATGACATATATGTAAATAAAGTCCCCATTATCTCTTTATCCTGAAAATTTGTACATCAGAAGATAAGTACAGTACTTATAGTTTTATATCAAAGAATTTTAATCTATAGGCACCAAGGAGGCCCTCTAATTCTCCATTCCAACCAGTGCCAAGACCCCCCTATGTGACATCTTGACACATGGTCAACAGCCTATGCTAGAGTCAAGGCAATTGAACTAGGGGGCTCTGGAGACTGGCTTCCAGGCTTGGCTCTGCCCCTAACTACCAGTTTGGTTTTGGGTATCTTTACCATTATGATTAATGAAATGAAAGGATTAGACCAGGTGATCACTAAGGTTTCTTCCAGTTCTTGATTTCTTTGAATATTCACTAACAAAGTTTCTTTAAGAAGTAATCAGTTAATTCTTTTTTTTTTTTTTTTTTGACATCCCTCATTTTTATATTGAGCCCACATTGTCATGGTGAAAGATGGGCTTTCTATAGCACTGTTTTTCCACAAATTTTGACTGGCACGCACATTGAGACACGTTTTACCTGGTAGTCCAGTAAATACACATCTACGAAAATTTTAAATATGTATACCTGGATCAAAATAAATCAATACTTGCCTTTATTCTTTGTGATCCAATTCTATGCTATTCTCTTTTATCTAAAGGAATGCCAGTCAGTGACCCACTAAATTGATTATATGACCCATAGTTCAAAAAATACTACTCCACAGCAACCTAGAACAAGTTTGTTTCTTCTTTCATGTGACAGCCCCTCAAACTCAACTCTAGCCAGCTTGTTTGCTGCAGGTCCCCAGTGTTCAAAGCTTTTCCTTGTATGATTTGACATTTTGATTCAACACCATCCTGGTCAATTGCCCCTTAGATACTTGGAGTTTGTGTCACGTTTAAAGTAGTGGTGAGCATCGGAAGTACAATCTAAAAATAAAATTTAGCTAGTCCCAGCCCTTTCTTCTACTTCCTTTCCTACTAATGTCTACTATGTGTTATACATTTTTTCTGCAGATATTATTTCACACGTGTTTACTGAGCACTGCTATGTATTAGTACTGTTCTTGGGGCTTGGGGATACAGCAGAGAGCAAAACCCCAGTCTCTGCTTTCAGAGAGTGTACGTTGTGGAGAATTATGCTGGCTACTAGGAGTGTAAGGATGAATCACAGCCAGGCCCTTGCCCATAGAGCTCTCCTTCAGCGCCCAGCTGCACGTGGTCTTTTATGGCTCTGTGTTGCCTGCTTGTTAGGTATTTCCCCTCTGAACTGTGAGCTCTTCCTGCCTTTCCACTTGAGTGCACATCTCAGCAAAGTCGAAATGTCAACTTCTAGGGAGACAGTATATGTATGCAGCTTTAAAAAATGTTAATCCTCTAAAAAAAATTAGGTGGAAATTAGAGAGTTTAAAAAAGTATCAGAGTACAAAGACATTAAATTATTTTTCATGAGTTTCAGAGTGGTTAAGGGAAGGTTGAAAGCCTCTTTAATGTTGATGAAAGTCTGTCAATTCCATTCAGGTCACAAGGGCATCAAGAGGGGTCTTTAATTTGGGGGGACAATGAAGTATACTTTTTAAATAAAATTATAACTGTTTCTAGAGTGACTTTGGCTTGGATAAATTTGGACCAATGTTAATAGTTTTAGTTTATAGTTAAAAAGTTAATTCACCTAACTAAAATGTCTGTTGTATATAAAGTAATATATCGTGGGGTTGGCAGGGGAAAGCTTTGAGTGGATGAAATGAATAAAAAATGTGGTTCCTATCTTCAAAGTTTGTATTCGAATTAGAAAATCTACATACATGAAGTTATATAAACCAGTGATCAAGCCACATAAGTACAACTTGAATGATTATAGGTCAGTAGAATTAATCAAGAATGATTAACTGGAGACCTAGAATTTGAAGTAGATGGGAATGGATTGGTAAAAAAGATCATGTCTGTTCTAAGTTGAATGTAACTTAAGGAATCAGGAGCATTAAAAAAACTGCTTAGGTGAAGTTGCAATTTATTTACCTTTCTTAAAAAAGTCAGAATTTCTTCTATTTGAAAACTTAACAAATTAGGAATTTTTGTAGAGATGTAAATACATTTCTAACATGAGAAACTAATGTTTAGAGAAAGAGCAGGGATGCAAGTCTTCAGTATGACGTTATTCAGTCAGAATAGGATTGTATTGATCCAGGGGTGAGAAAATGCTTATGGGGTGGTGTTTTCACAGAGGCCTCTTCCTTTACTTTATTCTGAGCTACATAAATATCAAGTAAAGCTTTCTAGTCCAAGTTAACAGATGGCGATGTATGCTGGATTTATAAACAAAGCCCTAGAACAATACTACACTTAATTGATGAATGCTCTCTCCCTTCTCTGAACAAAGGTTTTGGCCTCCTGTGTGCTTGTCTGAGAGAGAATTAATGAATTCTTTTCTGTGATCTCATGTAGAAAGACTCTCACTATAGAAATATTTGATTTTTTTCCCCCAACAAGAAAACTTGAATACTTTTTAAGTTGCCTAGTAGTTTTGAGTTCACAAAGGTGGACTGAAAAAGTATTTGGACAACTTGTATTAAACTCACCTTAAAAAAAGAGTCATATTTTTGTCTTCAGAGTAGAATGATGCCTCAAAACCAAAAATAGTAACCTAAATAAAATACACAGGAAGGAACATGTCCAATTAGATGATTTCAGACAAACATGCAAATTAGATCTATTTTAAACTCTTTTTCTGTGAACTTCCATTTCACATTCTTTAGCATGAAGTAACGCTTTATACTGATTCTTAAAATGCACCCTCCCCGTGTATTTAAGATATGTGAAAGTAGCTATTTTGTAATATTGCTATGCAAATGGAATCTTGGGGTTTGGGAGGATGAGCACAGGTGTCCACGTCTAATGGAATGCAGGTCCCCCTGTGCATGAGAAGAAGGCGAGAGGAGCCATTTGACCAGTATGACAGTGTCCGTAGAAAGTATTCATTGTCATTTGTTTGGAAATGGTAAATTTCAGATTGTGAAGAAGTCCACCTCGTCTCTTCATCCTGCCTTCTTTGAAACAAGCAATAGGTTGATTGAAGTAAATATTTAAATATACAGGAGCATTTGGATTGTGGCAGATGAAAACACTGGCGCCTTTGGTTGAAGGCAATCTGTACAAAATGCTTTTGACTTTAATGATAGCTTTCTTCTTGTGCTCATTGGTTTGAGGAACATTCCCTAAAATGAGGGAGGCAGTTCACATAAAAGTTCTGGAGGTTCCTGCCCAAGGCAGCCTTTTATAGGGAGTTCTCCTGGTGGTGGGTGTCATATGATTGCCTTGGGAATGTGTTTACCTGACTGTCTCTTGACACACTGATACAGGAGATAAAGAAGGCACAGACCACCCTTCCCCCACTTTTTGGTTCAGCTCTGATGTAGGTATTTTTAGCAACCTGTGAGATAACCTATAGAAATTGTGTGTGGTAGGCTCTTGGCTGGGATTGACATTTGTATAAATCAGTATCTTCAGAATTAGGAAGACATGACATCAAAAGTATGAATTCATAATTTCTTATGTTAAGTTAAATGTCATGCTGTTAAACTACACAGTTAGAATTTGAGATGAGGCCTCAGTATCCTCTGTGCTGTGCTGATTGGGGTAAAAGACTAAATGTGTATTGAGTTGTAGGAGTCTGCAAGGCCCTCACACCTGTCCAGTCCAGAGCTGGTCTCTGCCTTCCTCTAAAGCTTCCGTTCGCCTTTGGTGGGGTTCTGTGTGGGGAGCTGCAGCTCCAGGTGCTCCTGCTAGTTTTATCGGAGGAGAGACCAGGAAGAACAAACTGGCGAGGGATTTGGGCAGAGAGTGATAGAAAAGTGATAATTGGAAAGAAATTTTTCAGTCAGGACATTTTTACCACCCAAACATAGGCATCTTGGGAGTATTCCTGTGTTGCCATTGTCAAGGTCTTACTTTAGCACTCAGTTATGTAAACACTGAAATTTGTGGAGATGGTAAATAATGCCTAGACAGCCAGAATCGGGGAAATTGTTAGTATCCTTTAAGATGAGGAAATTCAGTTTCTAGTAAGGAAAGACACAACCTAGAGCCTTTTTGAAAGTGAGGTGTTAGGTGAGGGAAGGGAGCGAGGCTGAGTTCTGATCAATGCTGCCCCTTGTTTTTCGGGTCTCTGCTTGTCATGAGAGAAGTATTGTTCCTGGAAATGAAAAGCATGGAGGCAAAAAATCTATTTCTTTAAAAAAAAAAAAAGATAGCGAGTGGATTTTTGCACTGCTGGACTAGCTGTTGATTTGGCAGCCTTGGTAAAATCGAAATCCTGTCTGTATGCCTGTGCAAAATCTCAAATGCCTGGCTTTAAATCTGAAATCACAAACAGATCCTAAAAGGCAAGAATAACATCAAAATGATAGAGGGTAGAGAAAAAGACTGATATTAACAAATAGGTCAGTTATTATTTTTTGAAAACATGTATTAGGAATCTGTTTAAACCCTTAAATCAAGAAAACAGCTATGGAAAGATTCAAAACAGAAAAATAAGGTTTATCTTATAAAAAGTTCATACTTCACTCTTAGGCCTAGTTGCTAATGACATTCAGTTACCTGAAAGAATTATTTAAAAAGGGGGAGGGGCTACCCACGTTCACTAATTGCCTTGCATCTAGGGCTTTGGAAGATTCGACATTTCCTGAGTTGACCATAGACGTTGAAGTTGAGTGTGGTTCAGCCTGTTAGGCTGAGAGTTCCCACCCTTCAGGTTGAAGACATCTTTTAGAATCTTAGAAGTTTGGGCTGTACCCTTGAAGGGATGGAACCTGCCCATCTGATGTTTCACTTTGGCATAAAGCCAGAAGGCCTGGCTCTCATCTATAATTTGATGATGGTTCACTGATACGCCCATCACAGTTTCAAAGTTGATGTTTACTTAGAGCTGCCTAGGCCCCAAAGAGGGTTTACACTATGAATCTCCTGTTGATTGTGTTTATTAAGGACACCCCATGGTTACACATAAAATGTACGCATCTGTTAGATTCTCTGCTAGGTGTTTTGAAGTGCTAACTCATTTTTCTTACAGTGACTTCCTTAGGAATTAGAATCCGTTGAGAACTTCAGTTGCTTAAGTTGACTCCCGGTGTTTGGAAATAGTTGATTAACATTCTTCTGAAAATTGATTAAGTGACCGTCAGGGTGTCATTTTAATCTAAGGTTTTAGTTTAAAAATTGATACGTAAAGATTGAAAGTTGTGATTTATTATATTTTGCCAAAGATTCGTCTGTCTGATCAGTCAACTTTTTTTTTTTTTTTATCCCTGTACTCCTTTCACAACTGATCCAAAGACACTGGTTGTTACTAGTAGTTTTCAGTTAATATTAGAAAACGTGGAGTAAGAATCAGATTACCTTTTGGATTCTCCCATTTAGGAACCACATAAGTTTGCTTCTGTCTTACTTTACCTCTCCAGTCATCACTGTTTTCTCCGTTTCAGGAAGGTAACCCCAGTTTCTGTGGTATTCCTTTTGTCTTGTTAGCTTGCTTTCTTTGTTCTCTTTGTTTTTTCTTTACGTGGAGCAAAACTTATCGACTTTAGTCTGGACTTTTGAGGTAATGGTAATTATACTAATATTGTGGGGTTATTTATATTTGTATATGGAAAGTGACTATACGTAAAGTGACTTCCTGAGTCTTACATTTTATAGGTTAAAAATCTAAGGATCTAATTCCATATATACATTTCAACGTAGGGCATTTACCTGATAGGAAAGTTACTTTCTATCTTTTAAAACGTATATACTATAACGGGTACATTTTTAAAGACTTCATTTTTATTGGAGCAGTTTTAGGTTCACAGCAAAATTGAGAGGAAGGTAAAGAGACTTCCCTTCTAGCCCTTTGCCGCCACAGTGCACAGCCTCCTCCGTTATCAGCTTCCCCCCACAAGAGTGGTGCATTTGTCATAACTGACGAACCTCCATTGACAATCATTATCACCCAAAATCTGAATACATTTTTGAATTCGGAAAATAAAATTTTGAACAGTATTATAAATTAGAAGACTGGCTGTGTTGGCAAGGTTAGTAATAGGTGACAGATTTTGTATTCATACCTGTTTGCCATTAGTCATGCCTTTTCTCAGTTGTTCCTCAGAGCAATTAGATTAGCACATTTAAGTTTTTGGGTTTAAGAAATGATCTTCAAAGGGTAAGGTGGTTAATGCTTACCTAATTGGCTAGAAAAGTGTTTATTTCTTTTTAGGAAAATAATTTCCTCTTGTTTCATATTATCCAGCACATTGGTTGAGTGAAATTAATTGTTAACTTGAAACACATTTATTTTCTATGGATGTGAATATTCCCATAGTACATTTGACACTTTGATAATACTTAATTGTGGATTAGGTTCATGGTTCCATGTGACATGTTGACATGCAAGTCGGAGGAGCCTATTACATTTACAGAAGTTCAGTAACAAGAAACTCATCATTAACTAGGACTGCTGGAAATAAGGAAATAGTGTTTTGGCATTTGCGGTCTTTTATGTATGGGAATTCTTTTCTGTACTGGTCTTGTAAATTAATATGAAAGTCTGACCAACATATATTTTTTCTTTTATAAACATTTCTCCCACCCCCAAATAACTTGAATGAAATCAGCTTTATTCCTGTCTGCCGTAGTCATTTCTTTCTATGGATAAATAGTATTCCTTGTTATTTGCAAGGCTGATGTAACAACACAGCTGTTATATGCTTGGCATTTCTGCTTCTGGTGAAATGCTATTTGTGCAGATTTATCTGATCCAGATGTGTGACCAGCAGGCTACATTTCTAATTATAAGGATAGCCAAATTCCATTATAAGCACATCATGGGATTATAGAGCCAGGAGGCATCTTGCGAGGACATCTAGTTCATTCTCCAGCTTTTCAGCAGGACCACACTTCATAAACCACTCCAGCACTGAACAAAGCAGCAAAGAATGTTCCACCCATGTATAGGCTGAAAGTAGAATCATCAGAATTACAACTGGAAAAAGAGATGAGTCCCTCTAGTCCAGCCCTCTTACTTTACGGGTAAACAGATTCAGGCCCAGAGAAGTTTGACATAATCTGGACGTTTAGGACTCTTTGCCTAAAACTTACTCTGCTTTCTTCTGAAGTGGCCTGTGCTGAGGGAGAGAAGGTGGAAGACTTGATTGGAAACGCCAGGTTCACATCCAGATGTAGCTCTCCAGTTCCTTCATTTAGAAGTAAGAGGTAATGAATTAGTGACAGCTGGATTCCATTGGAGTTTATTAACTATTTCTGAAACCTAATATGGGGTGAGATATTCTATTGTAGTATGTGTATATGTTTTGTGTATATCAGCGATTAAAGAACAAAGGAAATCAGACGTGCGTTTAGGGCCTGAGGATTTGCAAGTTTTGTATATAAGCTTACCAAGAATGACATATCTGAATAAATATGTGATTCTTCAACTCCATTTGACATTGTTGAGTCTGGGGTTTGATTTTGCCCTAAGCTAATAGTGACCGTGTTACTGTTTCATCAGTGCTGGCAGAAGACAGGGGACTCTGGCACCACAGACAGGGGCATACCAAACAGGGTGAGCACCAGCAGTTGTATCAGTTCCTCCTTGCCCCCAAGTCCCACGGGGGTGATTTGGAGCATCCAGATGGAACTGTGTACACAGTGGGGTTGTGTTTCTGCTGAGGGACACTAAACTCGGGGAATCCACTGCTTTTGCAGCATGCAGTGAGGGAACTTTCTCTTTGTCCAGAGGAGAGTCTTACCCCATCTGTCAAGGTAGTTCACTGTAAACAGAACTCTGAGAAATAGCCTGGACACAGAACGGTCAAGGCCTTGCCTTTTTAGCATACCTGACAGGGCGTGTAAGAGCACAAGAGACCGACGGAGGGTGTCTCACAGCAATAATGTCCTGTAATTTCTGTCCATTTATGTGCGGTAAGGAAGAGATGATCAACTAAAATGCATTACTAGCAACTTCACAAAGAGTAAAAGACATTATGTAGCTGTTAGGAAGCAAATTATTAAGAGAAAATGGTAAGTGCTGGATAATCAGGAGAATGAAAATGGGAGGAAAATATGCAGAACTTTATTTCTTCTGTAAATTGACATTTGATTATGAAACTTAGGGATGTGGTCAATTCATATTAAATATTATCACAACCAAAACATCAGGGATTATAAATCTTGTTTCTACGTTGTTAAATCTGTACATCTTTTGTGAAATGAAAGTGGTAGCCATGTGGACCCAGGCCTAGATTTAACTCTGTTTCTTCAGTGCATTGTAGCCTTAAGGGTTTAAAAAAAAATTATTATTATTAGAAAAGTTATTCGTGTTGTTTGTTTAAAAAAAACTGTTTTCCCCCCAAACAATAGAGTGGTATAAAAAAGTGAAATCTTTCTCCTTTTCACCGCATTGTAGCCCAGTCAAAGTTCATAGAGGTTGCCATAGTTCTGTGGCCTTTGGATCAGTCAACATTAGAAGGGAGAAGAAATGTTAATGATTTTAGTAGCTACTTTTTCCTTTTGAAAGATCAGAGCCTAATAAGTGCTTAGGACATTTAAGAGGTATTCTGAATGTCTAGAAATGATCATCATACTGCATCATAAATCTAACACTAAAATATTATAAGTTCACTTTTCTCAAATAGTAACGAAAGATTGTCTTACAATAATGGGCATTAGGTAGATCAGGTAACAATATCTTTGTTTTATGGATAAGGAAACCAAGGCATGAAAATTTGCCCATTGGTTATATGTCAGCTGTGTTGGGCTTCTTACTACTTAGAAAAGATTTTGGCTGCAACTAAAACCTTCATAAGACATGAGACTAACTCTGTTAACTCTGTAGTACTCTTAATTCTATTTATCCTGTTTTTTTTTTCATGTTTTTTTTTTTTTTTTTAACATTAAGTATCACTTTCTTACGTACTGCATAACTTCTTATGTTCGTGGCTTGTTTCCCCTTACTAGAATGTAAACGCCACCAGAACAAGGGTTTTTTGTTGTTGTTTCTCTTGTGCACTGGTGAATTACCAATCTCTGGAAGAGTATCTAACCCCTAGTAGGTCCTTGGTAAATTTGGTGATTAAGTGAACCAACATGTGGTATATTATATACCTGGTACTATAAATTGATGAGACTCAGATTTTAGATATCTCCAGCTTTGGGCAAGTGATTGGACGTCTCCAGATAACACTGATTGCCTCATCTGATAGGATGAGATTGAATTTGTAAACTGGGCTGGGGGATGGGGCCTGTAGATTTTGTTTTTGGCTTTGCACAGTGTTTTTTAAAATTTGGAAGCAACTTTTGAAAATGAAGGGATTTCACATAAAACAAGATTTCTGGTTTCTCTTGAAAACCTGGCAGTATGGACTGACGTTTCTGCAACGTAGTGAAGGTCGTAAGCTGAGTGTCAGCTCCCTGTTTAGGAGGGGTGTCTGCTCTGTCTGCAGGGGTCTCCACCGCTCTCTGTTGACTCCTAGATACTGAGGCTGCCTGTCAGTTGTTTTTTGCCATCGTGTGCGCACCTTAATTTTTAAAATATGAAAAAAATTTAAATATGAAATATTTCTCTGTAGCCATGTTTCTAAAACAGGAAGCAAGGAAGGTAGGCTACTTTACTCGTTGACATTCCCTTCTTGGCTCTTGTAGGCATTTAGACATCACAGCCCCTTGATGTGATGATTATTTAAAACCTCTACCTCTTTCGGGTCTAGAGTTTTTATGATTTTAGTTATGAGTGCTGACAGTATGCAACAGGGAAGAGATAGCGGCTCAGACTTAGAGGAATGAACTTCAGCCCTTTGACTGTGGAAGTGGCAGCATGGAATGTGAGTCTGGGGGAAAAAATGCTTTCTTTGTTGAACTGTTAAAATGCCTAATTGGTTCAGATGTTGAAAGTGCATGGCCACATTGCTGAGTGCTCAGATACAGCATTAGAAGGGCCCTAAAGGTGTGTGTTCGCTATTTGTACTGTTTCCTGTCTACTAAGGAGATTGTATTTTTCTTTCTACTTGTAATAGTGGCAGGAAATGCGAAAGATTAGAAAACATTTTGTTGTTTGGAAAAAGTGATCTTTCATCCAGGAAAAGTGAACGTTTTGATTTGTTGTTGCCTTAAAGACTTGAAAAATTGAGCTTTGGATTCCTTTTCATAGGAAGAAGAAATGGCATACCCTTCCTAGAGGAAATTTGAACAACTAGACAATTTCAAGCCATGTTTAATGTGGAAATGTGACTTATATTTTGACGTTATATGGGTGAATAAGCTTGTGCAGTCCTTTAGACTCATAAATTGTGTAGGGTTAACCGTTGGATCCAATTTTCTTTGACTTTTTACCTGAAGATTGGGCTAAGTTCTCATGTGAAGAAACTAGGTGAAGTGCTACTAACATATCATTAGATAATCTCTATAAAAAAGAATTTCACATGATTTCATTAGGAGAGTTGAAAATAATTGAGTAGCTAGAGCTAGAGCATTATCTGATGAACACCAGACCTTGGGAAAAGTTTGTGTTTAGAAAAGTTTGACCCTGGAGGGAATCTTGGTACATATTAGTTCTTTGAAGTCCAGCGTTAAAGAACCTCTAGCTATTCAGTCCAGAGTTTTCAGGTTTACTTGATATTAGAATTCTTTTTTCATATAAGACATATTAGCATGAAGCAGAATATTTGTTCCATGGCATATACTTTGGAAATTACACCTGGATGGATTTAGAAAAAACAAAGATACCACACGTAGTTGGTTCCTGTTTCTGTATGGGTTTTTCTGTTTCCCCTCACTTTTACCTGAGTTTGCAATTACATTTCTTCCAGGCCACTCCTGGAGATGTCAGGCAGTGACATGGTTGAAACTTAGTGTAGAACCCAGAGGGAATGTAGAGGATAGTTTTGAGTGGTCTTTCTTTTGTTTAGAAAACAAATAAATCTGTATTGATTTCCGATTTTTTAGGTCATATGCTTCTAATTAAGACACATAACTCACCATGGCTGTGTTGTAAACGACCATATTAGGTGTGGACATCTTTTCCTTGTGCTGCCCTTCTTTTGGAGACTTAGTGTTACTAATGTAGAAAACACTTGTCTCCTCTGAGAGCCTCAGTAGTTGCCTGGTTTGGGACTTTGCAGAGAACCTGATAGACTAGGGGAAAGGCAGTGGGATAATTAACATTTTGGAATTTGATAAGTAAGAGTGGGTGTATATGTGTGTGGGTGTTGTAAAGAGCATACAGCCTGGTTAGTTTTCCTTTATAAACTTAGGTAGAAAATATGCTCAGAAATTTGAAGTGATTTGAGAGGCAAGAGACCTTACTCTTCCATTAATCAGTGGTGTGACCTCTAAAAAATAAGGGATGGATTAGATAATCTTGAAAGTGCTGCTGATTTAAAAAAAAAAAACTTTAAAAATTTCACTGCAAATTTTAAATGCTGAGGTTGTGGTTTTGAAATTAGTATAGGTTGTAACATGCTGGAAGGGAAATGAAACCCTTATGGTGGAAAAGCCTATGCTGATGTAAAAATATGATTTGGAATCTTTGGTATTTGCCAGGGGCTACAAGAATTAAATGACTCTCCATTTGCAATCTTCTTGTACCACATGAGGGCTGCAGGAGAATTTGAGAGCCCCGGGCTGACCTCTTTGAGAGCTCGGCAGGACACAGTCCACGGTAGCAGGAAGGAGTAGCACAGTATATATATACTACTTCTGCCTTTGGATCTTGAACCTTTTACCATGCATCACCTCTGCCATTCACATTTTCAGAGTAAGTAATGAGAAGCTTAGAACCAGGGAAGTGCTTGCCACGTCTTGTTCCTGAGAAGCCTGCAGCCTAAAAATGCTTATCATTCAAGGTGTGACATGAATGAGTGTTATATGGCTATTCTAATTTTTCTTTAAAGATATGTGGCTAAACACAGTACTTTCTAGGGAAAATATCTTTTAAGTAGAACTTTGTTTATGGCTCTGATCCCAAATTAGTGAAATTGCTGTATTAGGATCACAGAATTTAGAATTGGAAGGAAATTTGCAGGTAATCTAGTCCAACCACATCATGTTGCAGATAAATGGAGGCTCTGAGAAACCTAAGTCACGCAGCTGGTATTTATAATAGAACAAATTAAACCAAGTCTCTGGATTGCCACCGAGATCCTCTTTTCTCACATCATGTAGATTTCAGGCGATATGTGCAGTGCTAGAATTCCTTGTGAAATGTTTAAAAAATTGAAATATAGTTTACATACAACAAATTTAACAAATCTGAATCTTCACAAGTATATTTTGAAGTGTAACTGATCATTTAGAAATCGTTTTAAAAATAAATCTACAAAGTAGAAGTGCAAGTGCAATCTCATTAGTTGTGTTGACAGCGCTCTCCTAAAACATGTGTGTTGCTTAAAATGATTAGCTTGTATGGAAGGTATAAAAAAGAGTTGTATTTTTATTCACTTATCCAGCAGTAAGACTTTTAAGATACATAGACAATGGCCAAATAATATTCAGTCTTCTGGTTTAAGTGATAGGGAAATTAGCTTTCTTATGGACAGAAAAGGCATTGAGAGAGAACTGACTTGTCATGGTGTTGAATTTCACAGAATTAGCTTTGAATAAATAGGATTTTCAGTGTGCTGTGAGCTTTTTAAAACTCACAGTGAGTAACTAATACCCGTAGAACTTTGCAAAGTAAAAATTAGTTCAGAACAGATTATTTCTTTTACTGATTCTCATTTCTGAATTAAATCTATGAATCAAGAATGTACGAAAACATCTTTTAGAATGTATGTTACAGGAGTACAATATAAGATTGGGGCAAGATGTTCTACTACAGGATTTTCTTAGACCCTGGGAAAAACCAGTACAAATTCATTAGTGAGTGTTGGAAACAGGAAGCGATGGGGCACAGCTGTCTGCAGAGGTTTGGAGGATTTCCCTGTGACAGTCAGTACTGAATCATCAGTTGATTGAAGGTAGGGGGTAGGTGGCAACACACACCACACACAAGTTGAATGTCGGATTTACTAAGCCCTCAGCAGTATGATGATTTTAGATTATAATTTCAGTCATAGCAATATCTTAATACCTTTGACAGAAGGATCTTGGAACATTAAAAAAAAAAGATTCCAGTAAGACTGCCTTGTAAAGATCAAGGACATGGAGATTTGAAAAATCTCACTCTGTTCATTATTGGAAGGTCTTTTGAAATCTTAGCTCAATTGCAAAGTTAGCCAAATGTGCATAACTGGATTTCCAGTGTCTGCACAGTGCTAGGCACGTAAGATACCCAATAAATGTTTGAAAAACCGAGGGAATAAATTTCCAGATCTGTCTACTCAACTTTATCTGACTTCAATCACACATATGATTTCAACATGTATTATTCATTTGTAGTAGTGCTCTGGTTGTGGTGATCTGTCAGATGTGGTTGTCTGTTAAATGATTTGAGTAGGTGTGCTTAATTCTAATATCTTAATTATTAGGTGTTGATTAAATTTTTTAGCAATTAGTCAATTTAAAATTCTCAGACATTAATGTTGTCTCTGAAATGCCGAACAAATTAGAGGTGGAGACCAGAGGTTTTGTCTCTACAACTCGTCCAGCATCAGATGTATCTCCTCTTTTCTGCTACTTGCAGTTCTTGATTGACTGAGAATGGCTGAGTAGAGGGGTCCTTGGTGCTTTTTCTAACCAATGGATGGCAAATATGTGACATGGATCTCCTCAATCCTTAATCTCACTACCTTGGCAGCCCTCTCTATCACTGAACCAGGGCAGTGAATCTTTCTCAACACTGTAATCCAGGCAGGTACCAAACCAATTTGAGTGGGCATGTGAGAAAAAAGCCAGGACCCTCACCAAACAGCCCACGTTAAGGAGCTGGAGAGGGATTTGCGCTTAGAACACAGAAAGAGTTCTTGGTGCAGTCAGAATAATCCAGGTTTCCTGATTCTCCAGTGTAGTATTCCTTATCGCTTTGCTTTCTCGTGTAACAGGATAGGATTGTGAAAATAAACTGAAATGATATCCTTACTTAGCGTCCAGCTCACAAAACCAAAACATTATTTACCTTGTTTTATCTGGGTACTGAAGATAATATAGCTAATTTAAATTTTCATCCTAGTAATCTCTTCAGTGGCTATGAAGAAGTTGGGAAATAATTTACTAAAATAAGACTGGGGTGGAGGACCTAGGGAGAAGGGAGTAGAATAAAATAAAACTCTTCTGAAGTACTTGGGAAAATATATATATAAAAAATTTTTATTAGAGTATAGTTGTACGATGTTTTGTTAGTTTCAGGTGTACAGCAAAGTGAATCAGTTATACATATGCATGTATCCACTCTTTGTTAGATTCTTTTCCCATATAGGCCATAACAGAGTATTGAGTAGAGTTCCCTATGCTATACAGTAGGTCCTTGTTAGTTATCTATTTTATATAGAGTAGTGTGTATATGTCAATCCCAATCTTCCAATTTATCTCCTCCCCCAACCTCCTGGTAACCATGAGTTTGTTTTCTACATCTGTAACTCCATTTCTGTTTTGTAGATAAGTTCATTTGTACTCTTTTTTTAGATTCCACGTATAAGCGATGTCATATGACGTTTGTCTTTCTCTGTCTGATTTACTTCACTCACTATGACAATCTCTGGGTCCATCCATGGGAAAATATTTTTTTGACGTAGCAATTGTTAGAGGTACAAGTATGTCTTATCTGTTAAGTAGAGCAGGTAGGAGTTACACTTGGCAATGCTATTGACAGTTTTAGCTGCGTTTATATTTGTTGTTGCAGTTGCTTCTTTTCATATATATAGATGGGATTTTCCTCAATAATTTTGAATTACCAAGGTTTTTATCTGTATAATATTAACACGTGAAAAGAACAGTACAGTTTGAAGATGAGGTGCACATTTTCCCTTAATTTGCAAACATCTGAAAAAAACTTAGAAATTACAGGACTCTGATATTTTAAAGATTTAGAAATTGGCATTATAGTACCAAGGGCTGTGTAATTTCCTAGTGTGTTTTCTAAGGAGTGTATATCTGTGCATACATGTGTATATGTGTGTTTATGTATATGTGTTTTGGAGCATCTTAATTTCAGCTTTATGAAGCTTTGTCCTTACAAGTTGCTGGAAATATAAGAATGCATTTTGTACCTCTAAATTGTGATGCAAAAGTTACTAGCTTCTTCAAAAAATTGGCTTTTATTTTAACACATGTGGAATTTTTGTTTATTCATCTTGACACGAGTAGTCACTGAAGAGCAATTTTGAAAACTGTGTTGCTTCCAGGAACATCATCTGGAGTGCTGTGGCGTTTCACTGACCTTGCGTTGTGTACGTGGTGGGGGGCAGTGATGAAAGGCTTTAGACTGCTTCAGAAAAGGAGATTGCAGATTGATCACAAGATGGGCCCGTTATTTTGTTTATCTCATGACCATGGAATACACCTCTAACCTTAACAACTCTTCTTTCAAATGCTTTCATAAAGCCATCATCACTGGCAGAAAAAAACAACATATATTACAGGTCTCTTTGATAGGGGTTGGTAGTGTCTTCTTGGAAAAGAAGAACAGCAACCTTCATATGTCAAACAGAAGCAGTACAGAAGTGGCAGGTCTCCCCTATGCAAAAGATCTCTGTAGATAACCTCAGCAAACCTAGAAGTCTGAATAGACTGTAGCTAAAGGAGTGACTTCTTAAGTATCAAGGAATTCATCAAATAGCTGAGCCACTACCACACGCCAGGGCCCTATAGCAGTATCCTGAGGACCTTTTTAACAGGTGCATATTCTCCAGCCTTAAAAAAAAAATTCTTCCTCAAGTTACTTAACTTCCCCATACATCAAGTAGGGGAGAAAGTTACACAAGAGGCATTAATTGGATGTAATATGTGAATTGAATGGAGGAAAGTTTGCTTGCCTAGAGTGTCTCTTGGGTCTTCAGAGAGGCTCAGACTATCAGATAATGGAAGAAAGTCCAGCAGTCCATCACCCTCCTTTCACACTTGAGGACAGGAAGGCCCAAAGGGCTCTTAGTGGAGGTCATTGTAAACTGGAGTAATCTTGAGGTAGCTTTAACCAACAGATAAGGCTTAGACAGAAGGTGGATGTCCTAGGAAAGAGGAGGGGGGTACCAGGAGCAAAGTTTCAGCAGTCACATGCTTCTGGAGCCTCGTGACGCTGGTAGGAGGGAGAGTCGTGACACTGGTAGGAGGGAGAGTCGTGACACTGGTAGGAGGGAGAGTCGTGACACTGGTAGGAGGGAGAGTCGTGTGGGCAGAGTAGGAAATACATTTATATAGGCAGGGGACTGTGGAGGATCTGTTTGGCCTGAGAAATGTTTTTGAGCTACAGAATATACTATCTTGCCTACATATGTCATATTAGGAAAGATCTAAGACAGTGTTTAGTGTATTTTACAGCTTTTCTGAAAATTCCCATCACCTGCCCTTGTTCAGAGGAAAGATATCCAGGCCTCCCTCCAGAGATTCTGACTTGGTAGTTCTGAGGTGGAATTGAGGGATCCATATTTTTTTTTTTTTTGCGGTACGCAGGCCTCTCACTGCTGTGGCCTCTCCCGTTGCGGAGCACAGGCTCCGGACGCGCAGGCTCAGCGGCCATGGCTCACGGGCCCAGCCGCTCCGCGGCACGAGGGATCTTCCCGGACTGGGGCACGAGCCCGCGTCCCCTGCATCGGCAGGCGGACTCTCAACCACTGCGCCACCAAGGAAGCCCGGGATCCGTATTTTTAAACAGTTTTATTGAGAAATAATCGACGTCATACAGTTTACTCATTTAAGATGTAAAATGCAATGTATATATTTGTAGCATATTGGCAAGGTTGTACAACCATCGCCAATATCAAATTCTAGAACATTTTGTACCTTCTAAAAGAAACCTTGTAGTACCTATTAGCAGTTACTCTGCTCT
Source organism: Stenella coeruleoalba (assembly GCF_951394435.1). Lineage (NCBI taxonomy): Eukaryota > Metazoa > Chordata > Mammalia > Artiodactyla > Delphinidae > Stenella > Stenella coeruleoalba. The sequence continues at coordinate 50,515,902 of NC_137150.1, forward strand.
GCCATCCCTCTACCCCTCCACCTCCGCCCCAAGCTCCAGGCAAACACCCTTTCTGTATCTAAAAATTCACCTGTTCCGGACATTTCATAAAAGGAAGTCATACAATATGTGGCCTTCTGTGGCTAGCTTTTTCCACCTAGCATAATATTTTCAGGGTTTATCCATGTTCTGTCACGTGTCAGTACTTCATTCCTTTTTATTGCCAAGTTCTTTTCCATTGTGTGGCTCTACCATATCTTATTTATTTATTCTAAAGTTGATGTTTGGGTTGTTTCTCCTTTTTTGGCATTTATGAATAATGCTGCTGTGAACATTTGTGAGGAATCTGTGTTTCTAAACAAGCACCCCACCTGATTCTGTTGCAGTAGTTCCTGCGTCACACCTGAAGAAACACTAACCGGAGCAGTTAGCTCAGTAGAACTCGCACTTCCACACGCGAAGTCCCTCATTCCGCATCTCATGAGAGCTGCTCTGGCCTCTGCTTGAAGAGTCCCTGGTTTGTGAGAGTGAGCGGTGGCCTAGTGGAGGTGACGTTTCACAATGAATTGCATGGTCTGCATGTGCAGGGTAGAGTGGACGGAAGAGGGAGACGAGAGAGAGATGGTAGGCAGGATAAGTTGGTTCCAGATGGTTCCAGAATCTAGAAGTGATTTAATTCCTGAACTAGGGCACTGCTCCTTCTGCTGCTGGTAATGGAAAGGAAGAGTCAGAGGAGCAGACTTTTATTAAAGGAAGAATCCTTTCACTAGTGGTGATTTTAAAATATTCAGCAGTTTATATTTTTAACTGACTCAGACATGGTTATGTCTAATTCTGACCTTATCTATTCCTATCATCCTGTTATTCCAAATAAATGTGTTTTTACCAACTGTTTGAGAGGGGAAATCCAGGAAAACTAACTGAAGGATATAGTATAATAAAAAAAATGCTGGGTTATGATATTTTGAAGCCTCTGGACAATTTGGGATGTTTAGATATTGTACAAGCCTGTGTCAGACTGAACTTCTCAAGGTTCCTTTTTAGATTCAGGATTCTGTAATATATCTTGAAACTGAAAATAGTTTCTAGGAGCGGAGTCCTCACCATCACTGTGGGTCTGGCCCACTGTGCCTAAGGTGAAGCGGAAACCACACCTGTGAGCTGCTGCACCGATTTAGAAGGTGGGGCTGCCACCATCAGTGACCAGTTTCAGGAAGTCATAGAAGTGTGTTTTGTATCATAGGATTCTCATTGATCAGATATCCATTATCTGTTTCTCATTTTTCCATTGGATGATTTGACAAATATGATGAGATTGCCCTTAAGATGCTCTGTGTTCTATATATTCAATACGTTTTTTTTCTTCCCTAGCAAAAGCACCACTAAAAAAAGGTCAGAACATGTTGATGAAAAATTCTTCATTCTACCTACTTAACCATAATCACTGTGAACACTTCGGTGTATATTCTTTTATTTCTGTTCTCTTGTGAAAAATAAACATATTCCTATTTTTGCAGAAATAAGACCACAGCGTAGACCTTCTGTTTGTTAACCTATGGCAGCATAGTCTTCCATTGTGTGGATGAGGTAGCTTCCGACTTTTCACTGTTTTATGCTGAGATATACTTTATACTAAGGTAGTTTTAGGTCACATCATACACTGCCAGTCTGGTTTTCTGTTAATAACTTTACTGGCAGCAATACACCTAGATGCTCAGGGTTAAGTGTTTTGGGTCAGAGTGCCATCAACCTTGGTTCATGATACGTCTGTTCTGCTGAGAAGATAGGGTAGGTTTATAGTTGTGAAGAAAGTATTATGAACAGTTAACAGAAAACATCCTATAGCTCTTAAGAAACAGAAAGCAAACCTTTACTTTTTAGAAACTTACATATATGGAAACATAGAAACAAAAAATTGAATTTACAGTAATTTGTGGGGACCATTCACTTCATAATTCTATTTAAATATTTGTGCACAATCTAAGTGTATTGTGTCATTATAACCGGATATCATATAGAAGTAGATTATGCCTTTGGGTACACGTTGGTCATCTCAGTTGAATACCATGTATTCCCTAGCTTTGTGCCAAGGTCAAGGACCTGGAGGAGATTTTGCCACCTTCTCTGAAGATGTCACTTAGGAACCAGTTCTTTATTTTGTTATTAAAGTTGTCAGTGTTATAATCATGAAATATCAAAAATAAAAAATAGGTCTATACTGTGTCAACTGTAGCCCTCTAACTTTATAGATTTCATATGGCTAGAAAAAAATTGAAATGAAACACATCACTGTTTTAACAGTGGATGTTTCTGGGTGATGTGATTATGAATAATCGAAACTTTCTTTCTACTTCTCTGTATTTCCAGATTCCTAGAGTGAACATGTATTATATGTTCTAATATATGGGGATGTGGGAATTAAAATATGGGACAAATATTTTTAGGCTTCAGATGAGGGAAGGTGGGGTGGAGAGAAACCATAAAAATTAGAGTGGGTAGTTACTTTTCCACTGAGAATGAGGCCTACCAACCCTAAGGGAACTCTCTGGTCCCACCCTGTACTTTTCTTAGCTAGAGTTTCTGAAGTCCTTTGTGCTAGTTAGGGACTAGCATAGTTAGCACAGCTAAGTAAGTATGTAACAGATTTCTATTATTAGTTTATCTTTGCTGAGCCTCATTTGATTGACGGAGAGTTCTCCACCCAGAAAGTTCCATTTATTTTGGCAGTTCAAAGAGGATATTTTGGAGTGCTTGTTATCTAAAAAAAGTAAGGTTGAGGAACCTGCTTTCCCCTCCTCCCTTTAAAAAAACTGTTTGGGTTGGTCCTAGGGAGCATGCCTAATCTAGGGATTACTCGGCAAGCATGACCCAGGGCTGGCTTTGTAAATGTTACCAAATCTATTACTTAACCACAGATGTGCTTCCATTGTTGTGTTCCACATAGTCCCGGGCTCAATGGTGAAAGTTCGTTCTGGGAGACTTGGCTAAATCCGTGTCTTTTAGGTCTTTACCTTATGTTGTGCAGTGGTTTGGAAATATTTCATCGTGAAAATTTGACCAGTCACATGGTACAATGTAGATGGAATTATATGGGTTTTTAAAAGTTAACTTTTATGATTATAAAAATTATAGATGCTCAAAAATAGTTAAGTACAAAGGAAAAAATGTAACTCATTTCATTATCCATAGGTTAACCATTGTTAACATTTTGGTTTTATTTCATTTCAGTCTCATAAACGATTACATGTACATATATACTCTGTGTACCTTTCACTAAATATTGTGTTATGAGCATTTCCATGTGATTTCTGGTTTACTTTTTCTATATTGCAGTAGTGACTTCCTGAAGCTAGTAAGTGCTGTTATTTATGGTTGGCATGGGTGCAGATGCCTTTTATTTTATGGTGGCTGCCTTAAGTATTAGACTTCCAATAAACCCTTGAGATGTATGTATTAAATGTGACGTTCTTTGTTGCCGTCCCCAAATCGATTGATTATTAGAGCTGGCAGGGACCTTGATCATGGAGTTTAGCCCTCTAATTAGAGAAATGAGAAAAATAAGCCAGAAGAGTTGCCCCTTGCCCAATGTCATTAAGTTATTTAATGGCCTAAGAATATTCCTCTCTTTTACACGTTGAGAGACTTGGGTATTGAGAATTTAATCAACATTTTTGAAAGAACCTGGTTGTGTTTTTTTTTTAAAAAGCTCAGGTAGGGAGGAAAAAGTCAAACTGGTAGTTTTGTAGTGTAGTAGTAAATTGGTAAAACCTATTTGTTAATTGCATTTTCCATCAGCAGTTGGTTAATTTGATGGCATGTGTCACCATTATCTTTATTTCCTCACATATTTGTGCAGAAGTCATTGATACGATGCTGACAATGCCCACTTTCCTATCTGAGGAGTTAAAATAATTATTTTTTTTGCTTTGCAGTTAAGCAAAATGGTCAGTATTTAAGGAACCCTAATTTTCAGTAGAGATAATGAAGTGAGTGTTGAAGTTTTGATTTTTTAAAAATTGCATATCCAATACTAACACTGTTCGTTAGTTTTGAAAAGCAATAAGTTCCTGGGAGTATTTTCCAGTTTATTTGAGAGAAAAATGTCATGGCCTTGTGATTTTTTTTTTTTCAAACAAAGTGATACCCTGAGAGATTAGCTAGAGAAATGAAATGCAGTTGTTGACTGTGTCCCTTTTACCTCGGGAAGAACTCGGGGGAATGATTGTTGACAACACCAGCTTTGCTGACCCTGAAGTGTAGGCAGTGGGGGGCCTGTGAACATGGCATTTACAGTGGTTCACCGTCCCCTGCCTTGGAAAGTTCTCTCTGGAACAGTTGGAGGTGCTGTTAGCGAGGCCTGCTTCCTGTGTGAGTACCTATTGTGGAGGCCTCCCTTGAATGGGAGGTTTGTGAGAAGTGCTTTCCCACCAGTACACAATGCACCCTCTCGGCAATGTAAATACACATTCCACTTAGGGTCAGGCTCACAGCGCCTGGCCAGAACTCCCTTGCAAAGAACGGTATTTTGTAGTTGCATTTATTTATAATGGCCGGTGGAAAATTAATATGCTTGTTAAATCTATTTTTAAAAATAAAAGGGAAGCCACTTATCTAAGAGTGTTTGCTGAATGTAAATCAATTAGCTGTGGCATATTTTGATCTCGCTAATTCGCCTGCTCTAGGAAATGATTGTCACCTTCTTACTAACTGTTCTGTCTATATTTGAAACTGGAGATTCTTGTTTTAAGAGTTATCCTTATGCCTCAGAAAAACTCCTTTTGGGTTCTCTGATGAAAAACATAATAGGCTGTGGCTAAAGAAAATAAAGTAGTGACCCTAGAAAATACTAGATCAAGTCATCTTGGGATTTCAAATGGGCTCTATTGAGCAGTAAATGAAGGTCTAGAGATCAGAGCAGATAAGATTCTTACTTGGGAATGGCAACACAAAATTATTTGTCTTTATTTCCTTGGAGATGATCGTTTGCTTTGAATCCAGGGTATGGATATGATTACTCGAGAGATTGAATGGGGTCCCCATCTAATGGGCCTGGATTTATTGGAGACAGGTCCCACCCGGTCCCTGAATGTTTGCTGACATTCCCAGCAGGGGAGTACCTGGTCCCCAAAATCCATTTCCTATCCCCCCAGCCTGTTGCTCTTTTCTCAAGATTTTACCAAATGAATTTGTTTCACCAGGGTGCTTTAAAGAGTATAACATAAAGTCCTGTAGAGAAAAATCCATGGTGGAATTTGGATACCTTTTCATTTGGGTTAATTATTCTTTGTTCAGACCCTGCCGGGTGAATTGTGGATGTATAGAGTATAAAATACGGACAACAATCTTTGTCTACTAGAAAGTGAGTTGAAATTTTCCTTATATTTTTACATCTAAGGTGCTTGGCATGGAGCAGTGGTTGTCAAAGTGTGGTATGGGGGACCCTTGGGTGTTCCTGAGATTCTTTTAATGGGGTTCGCGAGGTCATAACTATTAATAATCCTAAAATGTTATTTGTCTTTTTCAATCTTATGCTTCTGAGTTCTTCAATAATGTTAACTGAAAAGTATCTTGTGTCTTTCATGCTTTCACATGAGGAGAAATATGAAAATTGAATTGGAGAACATGTATTTTGTAGCAGAGTTGAAATTTAAAATTATTTTTCTGGAAAGATTTTAAAGCCTATTAGTGGACTCCTTAAATTTAGAATTTGAATGATTTTAGAACAAAAGAGTGTCTTACACAGAGCAGAACCTAAGTGAGTATTTATTAAATAAATGAATGCAGCCCCCTTACATTTTCTTAACAAATTATATTAGTGTAATTAATGATGTCATTATTCACAGGGAGTGTTTAGAATATAGGCAAGCATCATGCTTTCAAACATTTAGATTCAGCTGTTTGCATATAAGTATGTATATACCAATTGTCATTTCATTTATTGAATCTCTTTGATGCTCTATGGTACGGGACAGTTTTGTTTTGTTTTTTCCCCCGTAAAAGAAAGAAAATGTTTTTTCTGAAGAATTCCACATTTTTGTGTTTTCAAAAATATTAGTCTGAATTAGGAAAGTGGTTGCTCATGCTGAAATTTTGTGATGGGCTAAAATCTGATATAGTAAATAGATGTTCCCTTACACAGTGTGTCTTTGCACCTGCTAATTTGTTTCTTTGTGTCATTTCATGTGAATTTTCTGTTTCAGTACCTTGTAAGTTCTAAGGAACACCTGGTATTTGCTTTGTGTTTAGTCACATTAGGTGAAATACAGAGCTGCTTATGAGAGTGTCATCAGTTGTAATGATTCTTTAAGAAATAGTTTGTTTTAAAAACATGTTTGTAAACTGATTTTCAGTGTGTCCTATACTATTCTCATTGATTTCTCTACCCTCCCCCACATAGGGGAGGAAGAAATATTTGAACCAACATCTAAAATTAGTAATAAAATGTTAGAAATCTTTGAAATACATATCTAAGTATAAATTGGATAAAACATCAGTGATGCTTCTACCAGGCTGAAGTAACAGCTTCAGAGCTCTTCCTTGTAATGAGTGTTTCATAACATCTATTCAGTTCAACAAAACTGAGTTTGTTAAATAAACATGATTGAATTCTATATGAGCTGATTAAAGGAACAGTTTTAGTATCCTCCTGGCTAATCAGAAATGAAGGTTGGGCAGGTGGCATGTTTTGAAGACAAATTCATCTTCTGGCACACTCTTAAGAGTAGGGAAGATGCCACAGCTGGGAAACCAAGTTTAGACATTGAAGCTTATCTCAGATGAAAGGTTTCATAGAGCAAGGAGGTCTGTTGACTTCGGTTTTGTCAGAAGTATCCAATGTGGATTTGGGTTAATCGAATATAACATTCAGTGTAATGCTATTTAACATCATGCCTTTATTTCTAGAATCCTACCAGTCCCTGGTACATAGTGGATGCTCAATAAATGTTTGTTAAAAGAATGGATGATTATCTCTGTTCATGTCCTTTTGTTTGATGCTATTTTAGAAGATTCCTTTCAGCTTAGTCCTTTTGAGATATTGAAAATAATAGAATCTTGAAACCCTTTGTACCAAATACCTTGTTCTAACACTCTCCTCATCGATGACTTGCTAAGCTGCCCTCCTTTGTGAAGTAATTTTACTTTTGTGTTTAATCATGGCATATCTCTTTGAAAATCAACACAGAGGGTGTAACTTTAGTACTTTATAGTTTGGTTTCTTTTTCTCCATAATTTTTAACCATCTGGACTACATGATAGTACAGTGGATTTGTTTAACCTTCCTTAAGCTACTTTGAAAAGTGTTTTAAAAAAATCATTAAATCTGCATCTTGGTGAAGATACACCCAAAACTCACAGTTGTTGCCTTTGTGTATGGGGAACTGGGGACTGGATAGGAGAGAAATGCACTTTGATTGGATGTCTTCGAAAATTATCTTTTGAATTTTGTACTCTGTGCTTGTTTTATCTAATTTTTAAAATTCACTAACCTGTGAATTTTTCATCAGTCCTTCCACTTCCATGTTTTGTTGCCAGATTCTTAAATGTTATAATCAGCTCACTCAGAGAGCGTTGACTCTTAACCATGGCTTTCTGAGTCTCTATGGGCACCTTACTTAACCTCTCTCAGCCTTAGCTGCAATACCTGTTAAGAGGGGAATACTGCCTCCTTCATACGAAGGTTGAGAGGCTAGGTAAGAATTAGTGTGCAGGGGCTGCAAGCCATGCCTTTCTTTGCTTTGGGGCTCTTTCTCTCATCCTTTCCCAGAAACGGTCAGTTTTTGGGTGTCTGCAACACATCCCACCCACACACCAATAAAGGGTGTTACACGTGGCTGTTAGGTACCCAAGTGGTTGTAGAAATGTGAATTTAATTCATAATACATCTCTAAAAGCAGAGTAATAAAATACATTTTGGATTTCATTAGAGGGGACTCTAGAAGTTGTGTTAAAGCACCCACATTACAGATGAAGAAACTGAGACTCAGAGGACCTGTGTAGGCCCACCTTGAGTCACAGCCCTGACGAGCAGTGGGACCTGTCACAGTGCCGTGGGGCTTCCAGGCAGGTGGTAGTAAGTAGCCCAGGGGCTGGGTGAGGAGTGAGCTTCTGGTGCTGGGATGGAGAGGAGAGCGTGTCTTCTGTGTCTTCTGATATCCCATCTCATCCCTTTCTATATCTGCCCCGCCCTTGCAGCTTGCAGGTTGACTGGTGGCGGGGTGGCGAGACCTGGAGCTGCAGAGGGTTTTAGGAGTGAGCTCTTCTGTTCTTGGACTATAGTTTTCTAGACTTGTTTTCAACATCCTATAGAAAAAGATACAAACAACCACACAATTCTGAATCTCATTGAAAAGAAGTATTTTCAGTTCTTCTCATCTTTGGGTAAAGTATGTGACAAAGTTAGCTTGGATATGTGTGAAAATAAGGGCTCATAGCTTTGGAATGTTTCTTGTTAGATGCTAGACTGTCATCCTTGGGATGTGAGAGAGGGATGTGAAATTTATTGTGCTGAGTGTGCCTGGAGTCTAGATGTTCTAATAAAAATGTCTAATTACATCTGCAAACTTCTTTAAACACCATTTAAAAACAATGAACAAAACAAACGGGCCTTTGGTTGGTAAACGTTTTTTGTAGTTGGGCCCCCTTTCCCTTTTAGTTAATATTTTCAGAACTGAGCTGTTTATGTGTGGATGTGGATCAGAGGTCCAGAGATTGTGTATATGTAGTGATACAATTTTTTTTTAAGTTTTTGTGTTTCCTTAAAGATTTGGAGTATATTAAGGGTCTATGGAAGCAACCAACCTCTGTATATTCATGGAGAATTACATTGATAAAAGTAACCTCAGGATGCATATAATGCTTACATATGATCCTTAGATATGTAGGTTGTTTTTTTTTTCCTTCTCAGAAAATAGTGCCTTTCCTGTATGGTAGTTTTGAGTTCAGACATGACTATGCTTTGCCAAATTAAAAAAAAAAAAAGAAAGCATTTATGTATTCTCAAAGGCAGGGGCCTATACATTAGACTATTTGGCATCCCTCCTTGGTCTCTGGAGCACAGTAGACAATTCTTTTTTTTATTTGTTGCTTGAATCATTTATTGTTATTTAATCTGTGGCAGAGGTGGCAGCGGTGCTTTTAATCTAACTCAGTTTCACGGGATTTCTCTGTGACTTTAAACTTTGCCACCTAATTCTCCTGTGTTTATAATTGGATGCAAAAAGCGAGAGTGTCTTTAAGGTTAGGAACTTTTTCAGACAACTGTGATTTAACTTCACTAATGAACCCATGTCAGACAAGAAGACAAATTCCAGACTATTTGTGCCTCAACCAACCAGCTGGGTGCATACCTCCAGGTACTGCTCATGTCTCAAGAGGTTTTTCTGCATGAACAGTTATCACCACTCCTTTCATTCAAGTGGCAAGCCATGGCAAGAGTCTTTCTTTCACAGCTGTGTAGAACTCAGCTGTAAAATTAGCTTTCATTGGCATAAAAACACAGTGATTACTATCACTATTTACTCAATACGTTCTTTTTCAGCATTTTACTTAGATTCTTCCTCTCTTATGCAGAAGGCTCAGATTATACTCATACAAGTAAGAGAAACAGGTTCTTAGAGTTTGAGTAAACCTCTCTTTTTAGCTTTTGCTTATTAATCTGTATGAAGTGAGCACAGTAGGCAATGGTGTTTTGAAACATAGTCTATTAAGAGCAAAAGGAAACCTTAAAGGTGAATCTATAATCTTGTCATTTTGTAAAAGAAGAAATTAATTGCCCCAATTTAAAGCTAATTATTGGCAAACCTCAAATTAGAACTCATATTTTCCAATACTCAGTCTTGGGGTCTCTTTGCTCTAGTGCTTTTTTGCCGAACACACTGGTCCTTTGAACAGTTTTTAGTGGAAGGGCTGTGAAAAATTCTAATAAATATCTTTAGTTTCTCTCCATATCCTTTTTTTGGGCACAATTTAATTTGATTTTCAGAAAAGTGAAGGAGAGTGTTTGCCTGTACAAGTACCTTTCCTCATGGTTGCCCACAGTGTACGGGAGACATGGTACAAAGAGAAGCACTGAAACCACCTGCAGCCTTTTCCTGTCCAATGGCAGTGCCCCCCATCAGGTTCCTGAATGGCCACATGGTAATTCCACACGGTCAGAGCCAGTGCCACAGCCACTGCTTTAGTGTTACCAGAAGGGAAAGAAAAGTCCTGCTTTCACAGGAGCAGGAACATAGTGAAAACAGTCCGATGTGTGTTGATGGATGAGCAGGTTTCTCTCAATTTCAGAGGTAAAGGAGGTTGCACAGTGTTTCTATTTTGTTTTCATCATTTTTTTCTTTCTATTGATGCTGTTGGTGTTTCCACAGTTATCAGAAAGCTGTTTCTAGTTTTGCTCCGAAGGCTAGAACCGTTTTGAGAGTTTCTAGGTCTTGAAATGTCATCAGGGGTTTACCTTTCAAAACCAGAATGGAGCAGGAAGGTAAGAGGTTTTTCTGATGAAGAAAATAAAACAGCAAATGATACTTTGATATCTCGTTAGTTTTAAGAATGTGTATAACTTTTTAAAAACATTTTTTCTTCTCTCTCTTCCTCTCTCAGCGTTTCTCTTTCCCTTCCTCCTCTCTCCCTCTTTGTTTTTCTAAATCTTGCTAATAAAACTTAGAGTGGAAGACTACACACTAAGAAGCTGTTGGTCCTTGTGACTGAGGGCATGTGTACATAACGGCCACCTGTATGAGAAGGAAGTTCATGAAAGCAGTTTTTCTTTTTTCTGTGCTACGTGATTCTCTGTCAAATTTTGACTTTTTAAGATTTTTCTTTTTTACTACAGTCATGGCATAAACAAGTGTAAATCAGCTGCACAAATGTTTGTCGTAATAAGTTAGGTTTTATTAGGCTTAGGTTTTACATTGGAAGCCATTAAGAAACTTGTAATCACTCATAAAACATTAGCTATCTGATAATTATATTCTTTGAATAGAGATACAGTAATTTCTTGGTAACCTCTCAAACCCATCTGCCTCAAACACAACACAGCAAAACAAAGCCCCCGTTTTTTTTGTGATTCAGTAAGTTTATCCTATTGTCGTTTTGACTACTGGTGGGGTTTTTCTTGCTATGTTGAAACAGGAAAAAGAGTTCTTTTCCTTATCACTATTTAGAAACATGGCTAGAACATTTCTCTGGTATGTGTGTGATGATTTTCTGACACCTGGTCCACAATAGGTTCTTACTACTGAAAGTCATTTAGTACTTTTAGTAGAGAAGGAACTTTTGTTGAAGTATGAATCAAGCTATGATTTTACTAATGTGCCCCTGAGAATATTTTTCCCAGGCTGCAGAACAAGCATGTAGCAAGCAAAACGTTTACATGCTGTTTAGATTATGTGAAGGTGATTGGTTAATGTATAATTTATTGGAAAAGATACAAGCTTTATGGAATCACAGTTAACTTTAGTGATATGAATTCTGAAAATTATTTTATTTATTAGATTATTTATTTACCTAATTGCTTCATAGGTCTTAATTGGTGGGTTTCTATCCACTTCCCATTCATCAAGGAACCCATTTCGCTTCTGAAAGTGCATTTGAATTGCAGAGTGGAAGCAAAAAGTCAAAACTGATGATGTGCACTTTTTTTTTTTAATATATTGAGGTGTAACTGGCACACATACATTCTTCTTACTGGTTCTCATACTGCTTTTATTTTTTACACACTTCCCCGGGATAGTTTAGAATAGGTCAGAAGCCACATCAGGGTGTAGGTGAAGTGAGCCTGGGAGCCTGCACCTTGGCGCTGGCCTGAGACTTGACTCAGGGAGCCAGTCTCCTTTCACCCAGTAGGTCCACCCCGTTTGGCGCTGCTGGTTATGCTTTGCTCCTTTTGGTGCCATTAGGTTTCTTTTCCTCTTGGCATCTGAAACCCATTTGTGTACTGTACTGCTAACTCACATCTTGAATTAATGTAAGGAAATTCGGGTCATCAGCCTATGGAGTGAGGACCAGGACATTCTGTTACTAATATGAAGGCCAGGTTCACAGACTTAAACCTCCTCCCGCGGTGATCAGGGCTTTGGTTTTTTTCAAGTTAGAAATTCTTCCTAGTATATAATTGCTTTCTCTGGCCTTTGGAAATGGATCTGTGGTTCTTTCCTGAGAATCAGGTTTTTTATGAAATTGGCTGTGTGTTTCTTAGTATAGGCTGGGGCCAAAATACCATGGAAAACCTTTTTGGACTTGGAGTGAGGGAAGCAAAATAAAGGGAAAAAGTAATAACCCAGTTGCCTAGAGTAATGTAAAAACTGAAGACCCTTTGCAATATTATTTTAAAATAAGGTGTTCTGTAAAAGCTTTGGGGGCATATTTGGACAGAATTAAACGTCTTACCGGCGGTGAGGATCTCTTTTTCAGAGTATGCAGTGCCCCCCCTCCCCCCACCATTAGCCTAGAAGTTCTTTGGTTCTGGGCCTTGCTAGCAGGTAAGGACGGTAACAAACGACTTGCTTTCAGGAGAGAGGGAAGTTAACCACAAGTGCTCACGTGGCATCCCTTCCCTGTCAATCAAAAGAATAGAACTGGCCGGGCATGAAGCACTTGTGGTTTTAGTGTTAGGATGTGTGGTTAGGGGGAGAGGTTGTGAGGGCCTGTGGTTGTCACCGAATTCTTTGAAATAGAAGTATGGGTAAGAATAAAAAGAATAGGAGTGAAACCTTGGAGATCTATGTGAAAAAAAAAAAAAGTTCAGAGAATTAGAAAAAAGCACTGTAGTAGAGGTCATCTATTTTCTATTGGTTTAGTCGGATTAGTTCTGCAGCACATTTATTCTTTATCTGTAAACGGTGGTGGTCTAAAGAATGGATTTATTGCAAGAGCTCAGTTGTGTGTGAGGAGGACAGTATGGTTGTGGTAGAGCCTTGAATGCAATGCATGAGTTCTGTGAAAGCTTTGGCCAGCTCAGATACACATCTGTCCAAGGGAGAAGGAACCCAGACCAGGATGGACGAGGGTTTTGTCAGGGCGATTCCTCATGAGACTTTCTGACTGACACGAAAAACAGTTACAGCTCAGTTATCCAGAGATCAACATCTGGCTCACTCAGCTCCCCTCAGAGCTGATAGCAAGGCACAGAGGGGAGCTTCTGAGACCCCAGAGACCACTCCTCTATGTGTGTATAACTAACAGCCTGGCTTCCCAGCCCAAGGAAGATATAAGACAGCAAATTTAGGATATGTTTCTCAGATTTGAGGAGGTGTGGTTTGTGGTACAGCCTAATGAGGAAGAGAGAAAAAAAAACCCATAGAATTTAAACCTAAGAACTCAAAGTAGGGGTGAATTTCTCTGAGTATGTAAGGTCAGAATGCTTAGTAACTCCCTAGTACATCACCTTGTGACTGAACACAGTATTGTAAACAATGACCCTACATCCCTAAGGAAAAATAAAGTTACGGTCAGACTGCCCTATAATGAAGTGAGAAAATGTATAATTTCCACCCACAATTATTGCAAATAAAGTTTTTGGTCCTTCAAGTTAACTGTTTGAATAGTAAGCCTTCCACATTCATGGCTTCATTTTTAAAATTCCATTTGAAAAGTTCAAGTTCGGTCAGCTTTCTTAGGCATGTCACATTCTCCAGGTCTCCTCAAGACAGTGGTGCTGAGGCTTAAGCACCTCTTAAGGTGTTTAAGTTGAGTTTTGTCTGGGTTATCGGCCAAAATAGAGGAGACTCACTTTGGGGGGAGCTGTCACCATTAAATGATTGCTGCATGGCAAGCCTTCCCAAGTATCTTGGCCTGACTTAACCTTCTTCAACTGTCAATGGTTAGGGCTGAGTGGTTTTCCCAATTTCCAACTTGAACATTTGACATTCCATTTGTATTTGGAAAAGTCATTACCTCCTGCTACCCGACTCCCATCCCCATCACTAGGGAATAACCAAAAATATGGTAATAACCATAGTAAATACTACTTTGTACCCTGTTTTATGTTTTGCATCTATGGTTTTCATTCTTTTATAATTCTTCCTTCTGCCTTTTCTCTTGTCCCAGTCCACGGCACTAAATTGTTGGTGTTCTATGATAATTTAAGGACCGATTGGCAGGCAATTGCTTTGTTAAAGTAGCTGGGCATTATCTTGCCTAGCGGTAACTTATTGCTTTTTCTACATGTCCCTTGAATTCCAGGCAAATGAACATATCCTGTGTATGTGCATGGAGTGTAGAAAGGGGGTTTTAAACATTGTTGGCTGCCTGAACCACCCCTTCTAGATCAGTCTCTTACCTTGTATTGCAGGCAGAATAAAGTCTGGTTTACCTTTGGTGAAACTCTTGGGCATTAGAAAGTGGGCCTTGGATTTTAGCAAGCTGGTGGCCTACGGTAAAGAGGGTTAACAACTTTGCTTATGAGCATTGTGCCTCTGTGGCTTCATTTTATTTGTTTTTGTTTTTGTTTCTTGCGGTACGCGGGCCTCTCACTGTTGTGGGCTCTCCCGTTGCGGAGCACAGGCTCCGGACGCGCAGGCTCAGCGGCCATGGCTCACGGGCCCAGCCGCTCCGTGGCATGTGGGATCTTCCCGGACCGGGGCACGAACCCGTGTCCCCTGCATCGGCAGGCGGACTCTCAACCACTGTGCCACCAGGGAAGCCCTGTGGCTTCATTTTATTCTTCCATTTTTGTCCATGATTAAAGGTACAGTTGTTGCATGGTTGAGTTGAGGCACTAGGAGTGTACGACGTTTATATGTTCCCACTGTATGCTGAGTTGATTTTTTTATGCACAGTTCCCCGTCTTCCCCTCCCTTGTTCCCCCTCAGTAATCTGCAACAACTACTGCACATCTGTGAGGTGAATAATCCATCATCCAGTAGAAAAGAAATACAGGATTCAGGCATCTTTCTCTGTATCGAATAGCTGCATTGCCCAAAGTTGCCTGTACAATTTTCAAAAGCAAGTACAATTATCTCTTTGTGCCAGTGGACTTGGTTTCTTTGGGGGTTTTTGCAGCTCTCTGTTGGCTCCCACCCTCCCTCATCGTAGATTTATAAGCCTTTCATGGAACCGGGGAGGGGCTCTGTCCTTTTATCCCACACTTGCAGAACCTGGAGTTTAACTGCCCAGTTTGGACTTGACACCTGTGCTTAAGAGTGCCAGCTAGTGGGGCTGGATTGCTGTGTTTTGATGATAGCAAGTCCCATTGTTTATTACGATGCCAACCAGAAGGTTTCTTAAATTGGAATTGTCAGTGTTAGACATAATGTTGGGAGTTGAGACATTCTTTGGTATTAGGGATGGGTGGCCAGGAATGGCTAAATTTTATACTAGATCACAATTCTGTCCTCCTACCAGTACCTGCGTGCACAGGATGAAAAAAGAGCAGGTTCTATCCTTATGCTTGTCTGTGAGATGACCAGGACTGTCCCCCAGTGGGAGAGGGCTTTGGTGCTCACTACTTTAGCAGAGGAGAGGGGAGAGGACGGAGCCACAACCTCCATAACCTTACCAGCAAGTGCCTTGGGGCGCTTCCCTGCGGAGGGGTGAGGAAAAGGTGGAAGTGAGTGTGGAGTGCTTCTTTCTCCCAGATGCTTTATCCTCAGACCCTTAATGTAAATTAGTACCCTGGTTATCCAACCTGCACGTTGAAGAAACATTAAATAAAACATTACGCTTAAGAAATAGGCCTGTGTAATATCAACCTGAGGAAAACTAGCCATTCTTTCTTCATGCACTAGTAGGATTAAGTATATTTGAAATAAAACTGAAATGGACATTAGTACTCCATTAGTAGTACTACTCAAAATCAAACAGTTGATGTCATGATAGTGTCAGTTATCTTGGTTAATTCTGTTGTGGAAGAATCTGTTTCCTACATTAGGATAAACTACTGGGCTTTGAGTTTTGTACTTTTATTTGCTTAGGAACTGAGTAATTGCCTCATAAAACAGCATGATGATACTGTTAACACTGCATTATAAGACCTGTTATTATAGAATGTGCTTCCCTAGTTGGAACAAGACTTTGTTGTTTGGCGCTTAAAATAATTAGTTTCTCCAAATGGGGTTATAATGAATAGTGTAAAATTTTACCGATTTAAAATAAAGTTTATAATCTCTTGGGTGGCTTTTATGCATCATTTGATACTTCCAGGGAAGGAGTATCTTTTGGATGGGATTTGGGGGAGGGAGATATATTTAACATTCAGAATGAGAAGAAATATTTTATTTGTCACACCTGAGACAAATTAGAGATAATCATTAAAGGATTTGCCCCACTGTTTTGCCTGATTTGGATATTGAGTATTAAAGGATTCATTTACCAAATCCTCTTGAATTTGAAATTTTGGGGGACTTTATTATGAATGAGAAAAATTTTAAAATGAACCACATGGCAGTCTCTTTCTGGACTGACTTAAAATAGTGTGCCTGTGTGTTTGTTTATTCTTCTTTGTCCATGCTGTTAAACTTTTTGTGACAAAACGTTTTAGGCACGATTGAAGGATACGTAAATACTTCTTAAGGAACATTATAATTCTGAATAGGAATTCATTGTTTTCCTGCTGTTATATTGAAAAGCTGGATGTTGGGGGCAAGTACCATTACGGAATGAAAGTGGGCTTGGCGTTGTTTTGAATACCTGTATGACAACCATTTATTCTGTGGAAACAATGGAATGTGCCGTTAAGCCTTATTCCGTACAAGGTGCCACGGGTACTGTCAGATACAGGAAAACTCAAGACATTCGGCCGTGATAAAGCTGTAAATATGCAGCAGGTTAAATCCAATTCAAGGAGGTGACGGGAGAGAAATAATTAGAACATGATTAATTACCAATTTAATGGCAAGGTCAGAAATCGCAACAACTGCAGTGTAGGCAGTTAACCTTTGTTTACTTGCTTTGTTAACAGCTTTTTTTTTTTTTGAGGAAAACTTTTCTTATAGCTCATTCTCTTTGGCCTTATTTTCTGTAATTACCTTAAAGATAATGATATGGTCAGTGTTCGTTTGACACTTTTAGCCTCTCAAATTGTTACCTCATTTTATTCTGAGGAAGATCCCTGGGGTTAGGGGACTTACTATTATTCATAAGTTTTTAAAATTTATAGCTAAACAATGAAATTGAGGAACTAGAGGTTGTGTTCACTTGGCTGCGTAGAGATTCAGGTTTGTGGTCTCCTAATTCAGGCTGTTTCCTGGGTTTTGCTTCACCCCTTTTAATACAGTACTGTGATTAGAAGAATTTGAGTTTCGTCTGACCTCATGACGGTGCACTTAAATTGCTGACTTGTTACAGGTGAATTTTTTTGGTCTTGAATCCTTTTCAAAAAAAATGGTGATTTTCTTGCAGGAAGCCAGTTGAGGGAAATTCTCCATGAATGTATGTCACAATGATGATGACCGACCAGATCCCTCTGGAACTGCCACCATTGCTGAACGGAGAGGTAGCCATGATGCCTCACTTGGTGAATGGAGATGCAGCTCAGCAGGTAGGTGCAGTAAGAAGGAAATTTAAGTCAACTTGTCTAAGTGGGAAACGTTAACCCAGAAATTGTTTTTATATTTTTAAGATTTTTTTTTGATGTGGACCATTTTTAAAGTCTTTATTGAATTTGTTACAATACTCCTTCTGTTTTCTGTTTTGGTTTTTTGGCTAAAAGGCATGTGGGGGTCATAGCTCCCCAACCGGGGATTGAACCCCACGCCCCCTGCCTTGGAAGGCGAAGTCTTAACCACAGGACCGCCAGGGAAGTCTGCTAACCCGGAAATTGTTTTATTTTGAGATTCAAGATCTGTGATTTTGAACCTTTGTAGTTCTCTAGAGGTCAAGTGTTTTTGTTGTAGAATTACTATATGATTTAAAATATCAGAAGTTGTAGTTTTTGAGAACAGCAAACTTTACCTAATCCAGTTGGTATTCTTGAAGCATCAAAAACAAATGTCTGATTTTTGAAATGAATCATTTTGAAAATACGTACAAGTCTTTGGAATAAAATACTGTTTGCTTATGTCATATATTGTGCTTGACTGGTTTGCCTGATTGGTCAGAGCAGGATGGCCCGAGCAGGATTGCCCAGAGGGTGGATCAGGTTTTCATCTCACACAGGGGGTGACTGACCCCGACAAGAGGCACAGGTCTGTGTGAACCCACCCTGGCTCCTGGAGCAGTCCTTCCAAATGTAGAGCCTGCTGCCCAGAAAATGATGGTACTTGTTTTCTGTAAAAACTCCTTTGCCTCTAGTTACTTAACATTACAGAGTTGAAAAGTTATTCCTGAGCTCATTCCTGTAGCACTTGGGAAAAAATTTAAATGGTAAGTAAAACTTTAAAAATTATTAGAGACAAGTATTGTCTCTGATAACATTATTTAAATTTTTAATTGACAACTAAAACTGGGTTCCCTCAGTCTTGTACTAAATAAATGCCATTTTTTATACTTGTGTAGCTCTTTAGAAGCACAAAAGTAGAAGACTTCGTTTTATCAAAAGTAGAATTGGGAACAATTGCTTGAAAAATATTTACGCAAAATATATTAATTCAGAAAAGTTAATTGGCCATTTATTTGATGTCAGTGTGTTGCTCTTCCCCACCCCCATCTGTCATAGTACATTAACACTCTTTATCCATCATAGTACATTAATACTTTGTATATACCTCTGTTGGATATTGCTTTGCTGCTTAGTAGTTTATATATATTACTTTCTCCTGCATTAGACTGTGAACCTCTTAAGAACAAAGAATATCTAATAGGTGCTCAATAAATGTTTGTCAGTTGAACAAATTTCCTCCCTTCTTGCCACTGATGCAAGTATCTCTCTTCCTGACTCCTGATTCTCTCTTTTGGCTCATTTCCACCCATCTACTGTAGTATCTTTTATCTTAAATGCACAAATAGCTATACCTCTCATCCACCCAACAGAAACAAGCTCCCTCGCTTGACTCCACATTCTCCCAGTTACCATCTTGTATCTCTGCTCCCCTTTATAGCAGTGCTTCTCTAAATAGAGCCTCTGCTTCCTTGCCTCTATTACTCTTCATCTCCAGAGTCTCCACTTGTTTCTTGTCATCTTTCTATTCCAGTCTGTCAGCAAGTCCTGTTGGCCTTATCTCAGGAACATTGCTGAAACCATACTTTGCCATGTCCACTTCATTTCCATGACCACTCCTGGACTCTAAGCCAGCACCTCTCACCAGGGTAGGACAGTTCTTCTCACTGGTCTCGCTGCTTTTACTTTTGCTCTACCAGAAAGCATTTGCCACACAGCAGTCTGCTAAAAACATAAACGTACCATGTCGCTGCCCTGCTCACAGCTGTCCTGTCCACCTGAGATAAAATCTGAGCGCAGAACCATGGCCAGTCCACCTTCTGCGGTTAGAGCTTGCCTCTCTCCATCATCCTCCCACTGCCCTGCTCCGGCCACTCATGGGAAGGTCTCAAAGTGCCATGAATAGTTTCAAGATGCGGTGTTTGGTCTCCTTTATTTTCACTAATTAAAACAATAAAAGGGCAAGTTGGGACTTCCCTGGCGGTCCAGTGGTTAAGACTCGGCACTTCCACTGCACGGGGTACGGCTTCGATCACTGGTTGGGGAACTAAGATCCCACATGCCTCATGGTGAGGCCAAAAAAAAAAAAAAGCAGGGACAAGGTATTCAAATATGACTAAACTTGGAAAACAATGCAGGTCTCTCAGATGTTGTCACCTTGTTCCATTTTGCATATGTACCTGGAAGACCTGAGACCACCCATCCATGTAGCTGTGCACCATTTTTGTGTTTTGATTTCTCCCTCATTTCTATAATTCATTTTGCATAGAGTAGCCTTTTGTAGTTTTATAAGCCAGCATACAGAGCCCTTAGAATTTTCCAGTTTTTTCTTCAGAAGTAAACTCCTTTGCTCCCAGAAATGACCAGTGACTGAAAAGACTGGATTTCCTCAGAAGGCCTTGTGGTATTTCCTACTCTGTATATCTACCTCAGCTCCTAAGTAGAAGCTGCTTAATAATTTTGGTTAATAAAATCACATTTCGATTTCACCTGAGAAGGTTTCTATAAATCCAAGAAATGGGAAGATTTGTTAATGTTTTATAAGCAGTCACAAACATCGAGCTTTCTCAGACTAGAGTACACTTACTCTAAACAGATCTCATCGGAAGGAAATGTTTCAGTCTCTCTAATTCGCAAATATGTTTGATTGTGCTAGAAGCATTGACGTTTAGGCATTTAGGTTATGTGGGCCAAGCTGTTGACTGGCATTAACCCTAAATGTCCCTTAGTGGGGCACAGTTGTTAACTGGGCAGAGTGCGTTTGAAATGTTCCTCTCGGCAGGAACGGCCCAAGATGTATCATGCCTTGATGTTGTCACTGTGGCTCTGCTGAGGCAGTGGCCTATGTGCCTGACACTTCTTTTTGCCTCTTTCTGCCCCCAGAATCCCCATTCTGTGTCTCCCTCATTCACTCAAGCCTTCACTTTTTCCTTTGGGTCCTAACATTTAGTTTTGGCAGAGTTAAGTGTGGTAGAGTCCCCAGGGCCTGTGTGTGGAACCTGGGCTAAGGGGCAAGCAAAACCAAAATAATGGAGAAATACCAGAGAGGAGGTGGGGGAGGGGGAGGGATGGGGGCGTCACCAAAAAGAGCAAGGACCAGGAGTGCGGATCCAAGAGTCAGGAACTGCAAGAGTGTTGAGTGCTTGTCCGGGCGCCTGCTGTTGTTTGCTGCTTGCTCTCGGAGCACGTGTGGTGTGTTGCTCAGGTGGGTTTGTGTGAAAGGATCAGGAGGCTTTGACTATGCTGTCTCTTGAGGCAATACTTATTCTTTTTAACAAGGACCATTTGGAGGCACAGGGCTGACTTCAATGATGGACATTGCAGGCACTGTCCCGGCAGACCCCTGGAGTGACGTTTTAAGGGAGAGGCCCTTGAGCCACTTCCCAAATTATACTGTTGAAGAGAGGGGCCCTCTGGCTCTGCATTTGTTAGGAGTGTGTAGGTGAAGCTTACCTTGTATGTGTTTACAACTCTTAATACATTGCAGCTGTGCTGAGGACATTCTAATTATTTCTATATATGCAAAAGAACCACCACAGTTAGGAGAAAGCTCTTCAGTCCCCACAGCCTTCATCCTCCGGATTTCTGTCCTGTTGGCTTCTGGATTTAATTAGGACCGGTTCTTGGCAAGATTCTCTGCTCTGTTCTGGCTCTCTAAATAAGAAACACTGTTAATTTTCATTATCCGAAGTCATGTTAAGTTTGAAACCTTGTTTTGCCATTTTATGTAGGTAGCAGGAAAAGGATGATTCTTTTCTTAAAATGAAAAGCTGTCCTCATTATGAATGAATGAACATTTAAAGTGTATTATCAACTAAGAAATGAACAAGAATAACAATAACAAATACACAAGGTGGATAGAAGGAACTTAGCGTTATTGAGATATAATCCACATGCCATGTAATTCACTTAAAGTATACAATTTGACGAAATTGATTATATTCACAGAATTGTGCAACCAAGACTACCATTAATCTTAGAACATTTTTATCACCCTGAAAAGAAACCCTTTAGCAGTCACTCTCCATTCCCTTCTCTCCCCTATTCCTAGGCAGCCACTCATCTACTTTCTGTCTCTGTAGATAATTTGCCCATTATGGACATTCATATAAATGAAATCATACAATATGTGGTCTTTTATGTCTGCCTTCTCTCACTTAGCATAATGTTTTTTAAGGTTCGTCCATGTTGTAGCATGTATCACTATAGGCATACCTCGGAGATATAGTGGGTTCAGTCCCAAGCCACCACAGTAAAGTGAATATTGCAACACAGTGAGTCACGTGAATTTTTTGATTTCTCAGTGCATGTAAAAGTTCTGTTTACACTATACTGTAGTCTCTTAAGTGTGCAATAGCATGTCTAAAAAATTGTACATACCTTAATTTAAAAATATTTTATTGCTAAAAAATGCTAACCATCTGAGCCTACGGTGAGTCGTAATCTTTTTGTAATAGTAACATCAAAGATCACTGATTGCAGATCACCATAACAAATATAATAATAATGAAAAAGTTTGAAATTTTGCAAGCACTACCAAAATGTGACACAGAGATAGGAAGTGAGCAAATACTATTGGAAAAATGGCACTGATAGACTCACTCCACTCAGAGTTGCCATGTTAAACCAATTTGTAAAACACACAATTACCTGCAAAGCACAATAAAGCAGAAAAGCTCAATAAAACGAGGTATGCTTGTACTTCATACCTTTTTTATTGCCAAATAATATTCTAGTGTATGAATACTACTCCATTTTATTTATCCATTCATCAGTTGATGGACATTTGGATTGTTTCTGCTCTTTTTGGCTATTATGAACAATGCTACTGTGAATGTTTGTGTGGTTTTTGTGTTGTGTGTTTTCATTTCTCTCATGTATACCTAGGAGGGAAATTGAACGGCTTTCTTTTTAACTATAGTTTTCTAAATAAAGTACTTCTGCTTCTCTCACTATAATTTCTTCTACCTTTAAATAGATCAACATAGCTAAATAAAGTTTGCTTACCTTAATATGCCTAACCACATACTATTCTTGAGTTATAAAAGTCATGTTTCCACCTGAGCTTTTGTGTGTGGCTGTATAAATTACAGTGAATGCCCTTCAGTAATCAAAATATTGGCATTTCATACATTACATTTCAGAACCTAATGTTCTGAAACATTTTAGAACCTAATGGTGTATTAATTTAACTATCTTCGTTAAGTACTTTTAGCACATCTTAGAGATTTTAAGAAGTAGCAGCTAGTTTTGAGCATGAAAGAGTAAGCATTTCCAACTTGTTCTATTGGTTTAATATTTCAGTAATCTCTGAAGAGGAATTAGAGCAGCCACCAGTTAAAGAAACTATTAGGTTAAGAGCAGAGTGTTCACCTAGAATTTACTGATTTGCTAATTTAATCTGTGACACTTATAACCTACACGACGGTGGTATGCCACTTTATATTCTTAGTGACACTTCTCACATATGTATTCATTAGGTCAGTGGGGTGGGGAGAGAGTTAGGCGCCTCTTTGTTCTGCCTAGCATTTAGCACACAGAGAGCACCTAGCAAATGTTTTGTCATTTTTTATTTCTTGTGTCTTTTCTTTTTTCTTTTAAGCTTCCTGAATATTAATTGCTAATGAGTATTCTTAATGCCTCTTCTTCAGGAAGTGGATCTTCTTAAATGTAAACAGAAAACTGTTTCTGGGATAGCCTGGAAGACAGGAGGTTAAAGTTACCTCAGTTGTGTCCAGTTGTCTTAACTTTAGCCCGTTTCGATTGATCAGCATTTAGCACGTCATTTTATTGGGAGTGAGGGTTTTTTTTCCCTTTTGTTTCTTCTTTCTGAAAGCCTTTGTTTCCCTAGACAGAATACACAGCCAGAGTTTTCCTGGATCATTCGTTTGAGTACACATTTCCAGACAGCACATTAAACACATTAAAACTTTCCACGTTCAGATGGTGCTCGTCATCAGCATGTCTTTTACAGCAAATGTACTTCTCCTGCTAATCCAGTGACCTTTTCTGTTCTGGTTGATATCTTCTTAATAACTTTTCCCCTGATGGCTCCCTTCTTGCATTCAGTAGTTCAAATCCTCTCACCACACAGGTTTGCTCTTCAAGCATACTGACGGCCACTGTGTCAGGGGGAGCCAGAAAGGTTTACAATCAGTATAGTGTAGAAAAATGAATAAACGGCTCTTAGGAGCCTTGCCCAGGAAAAAGAAGGATATTCAAATGAGAATGGGACTTGCTGTTAAAATATCATTGCTGAATAATATTAGATAACATCTCCTTTTATGATAGAATCCTATTTAGAAGCTGGGGCTTGAGCTAGAAAGTAGAAAAAGTTAGGCTGGTCAAATGTTGGGTTTGGGAAACCAAGTATGGGGAAGCTCAGTTTTGGTCAGACTCTTGAACATCACAATATATGAGAAATGTGTAACTTGTGCAAATATTTAAAGAAAATTATTATTGCAAACTGCTGTCTGCGTTCTCTCTACTACTCAAACTTATAAGGCCTGTTGTGTCAAGATTGTCAGCTCTCTTCTTTGAGACTGGGGTGGAAAGAAGGAGTGAGAGGATAAGATTTATGACTGAATTAAGGAGTGACTGAATAATAGATTTGTTCATTTTAATAAGCATTTGTCATACGTCTTCTGTGCAGGACTGTATTAGGTGTTGGTGACACAGACCTGAGTAAGACACTGTTTTTGCCCTAAAGGAATGAGCAGTGTAGTTAGGGAGCAAAGTGTGGTTTACCAAAAAAAAGAAAAAAAGGCTGTATTTACACACGTGTAGAACCACAGGAGAAGTGCTTGGAGTTTATCAGTGCCTTGGGAGCGCAGAGGAGGGGTGGATCAGGGAGCAGGATAGGCGGGCAGGAAAACAGACCAGGAAGGGAAAGGTGTCTATGGGGAGGCTGAGCCTGAACCGAGACCTTGCTGGAAGTTATTCAAGCTTTGCATATCATATAATCAGTTTTGGTTTTATGAAATGTAAATACTGTGTAGGGATAGTATAGTCAATGAGGAGCTAATGTTAGTGGCACCCCAAGCAGACCATATCTAAATCTCTTTTCTGGAAACTTTGCTCTTTAGTATTCTTTCTAGAGAATCTGTCTGTCCTGTGATGCATCCAGCCTGGCGACCCACCCGTGGCCTCTTTTTTATAAATCTATTTATTTTTATTTTTGGCTGCGTTGGGTCTTTGTTGTTGCACGCAGGCTTTCTCTAGTTGCAGTGAGCGGGGGCTACTCTTCGTTGCAGTGCGCGGGCTTCTCATTGCAGTGGCTTCTCTCGTTGTGGAGCACGGGCTCTAGGGGCGCTGGCTCAGTAGTTGTGGCTCGCGGCCCCTAGCGCGCAGGCTCAGTAGTTGTGGCGCACGGGCTTAGTTGCTCCGCGGCATGTGGGATCCTCCCAGACCAGGGCTCGAACCTGTGTCTTCTGCGTTGGCAGGCAGATTCTTAACCACTGCACCACCAGGGAAGCCCCACCCGTGGCCTCTTGATGTCTCTTCCTCATAATTACCGATTCTGCAGAAGTGCAGATCCTTCACCAAAGCTGCTCTCCAGCAGCACAGGCAGCCAGCCCCGTTTCTGAGGGCTTCCTTTTAACTGTAAAAAAGTGGAGTGAGTTTATGCAGGTCTGTGGTTTGATATTACAATCCTCTCTGCCTTAGGTTTGCCAATTCTACTCCCTACAAAGCCTTCTGAAAAGGCATAGCCTATGCATAATCTCTGTCTCATAAAGGAAAATGTTGATGCCATGCAGAGGGTGGTGTTATATGTGGCACCCACAATAATTATGACACATGACATATAATTATGACAGCTCTGAGCTGTCTGGGTTGAGAGACACTTCAGAATTTAATTAGCCAAAGGCAATAATAATAAGGTACAAGATGCAGTCAGTATCCTTCAAATGGGAGCTGCCTTCAAAAAGGAGAGGATTAAGGAAAAACACAGGCGTGGCAAGGTTGCACTGCAAAATAACAGCAATTTAAAACGCTATGGTGGTTTTCACATTATGATTGTTTTCAACTTATTGCAATGTTTGACTGTCTGGTTGCACTCTGAACTCCAGGGGAGCAGGGGCTATGTGTCTCTTGTTCATGCTGTGCCTGGTGTCTGAGGGTAGCATTCAGTAAGTCCTTCAGAGTGGATGAAGGATAAATGAAATGAACAAATCTAATTCATCTAAACCAGGGCCTGAAAACTGGCTACCTATTGCATTTGTCATATAGGCATTAAAAAAAAAAGTCTTTATAGTTAACAAAAAATAATTAGGTGCCAACCTTTAAAAACGGGAAGATTGACACAAAATTCTGGATCTTTCTGTTTATGTTGAAAACCCAGAAGATCTGATAACTGGGCTGGCAGCAGTTGACCGGCACAAAGTAGCAGCTGCCCGGTTTGGATGGGGAGTGTCGTCCTCAGGCCCCACCCTGTCCGCTTCACTCCATTTCCAGACCTGCCTGGGCTCTGTGGTCATCTGAACTTGCAACCTGGGAATTGTTAACTTTTTTTACTTTTGAAATTTCTTCTTGTGCTTACACATACTGGGTTTTAAATATAGCAAAAATATTTAAGATTTTTCAGACACATTCATTGTGTATCATACTGATAAAGTGATTTTAAGCCTCTTACTTTTCTACTTAATGACTTGTAAAATGAACTAGTGTGGGCTATGGTTCGTATAGCTTTGTAGAAGGTTTTCAATTATATGTCTTACAATTTAGGACCCAAGTATTGGTTGTTTTGGCCTCTGCTTTTCAGTGAACAGTATTTGAATCCCCAATCAGTGCCACACTGAGCACTCCTCAAAGCGTAACAAGGGCAGGAGAAAAGACCAGGCGCCTTGGTTTTCCTGTTTACACACTAGTTAGGGGACATTAAAGAGAGATGCAAGGTATCAGCGTTCCAGGGGATAGAGATGCAAATACTTGTGTTTACAATCTTTTTTACAGTCTCCAAGAATTGAGTTTTCATTAGGTACTTATTGAAACAGAATTTTAAAATTCTATTTCAGTAAAATTTCCCTGGTACTACCTAGACGAGACATTTTTATTTAAGTCATTTCTATATTGACTTTCTCTTTGAATAAGATTAAATTTGATAGTAGATTTCCAATCTTGAATTCTTAATTTTTTTCTTTTTTGGAAAATGTGTATTTGTCCTCTTGAATGTGGTATGATAGCCACTGATGTGTCTTATAGTGCAGTAAAAATAATATATATGCACACACACGCACACAGGAAGAAAAGATGGGACTATTCTCCATCCAGAATGTGTTAAGACATGTGTTTTACTTATACATAATTGTTTTCATGTTGGCAGACCCTATTTTTTTTTTTTGTCCAGATGATTGACTTAAAAATATGACTATATAGCAGTTAGATATGTTACATCCCAAACAGGATAGTAGTGAGCAAGCTGCATAAAATTAGTAACATTAATCTCTAAGTTCCAAATGCAGATGCAAAAAATAAACAGCCTGATGAGGAGCCCGCTGCTGAAGCGGCCTAGTGATTTTCCAGCCAGCTCTGCTGTTACACTAAATTGAAGCTGAACTGTGGTGGACCTCCAGAAGAAACAGTTCAGTGCCACTTTAGTGTTCATGCCTACACTGGTATTGCTTCTCAGCCCTGGGCCTTTTTCTTTAGCAGGTGACCATCAGATAGATCATTGCTGAGAGGAAATCTGTTTTATGTGCAGCATGTGTTTAGTACAACCATTAACTAGAATATTTGACCTGGATCCATTCTTTATTGCCCATTCCCTGCCCCTTGCGGTATAGTGGATGTGCATTTGGATAAAATGGACAGTCTGCATTTACAGAATTACTTTGCCAAGTGTTTCTGCTTTGCAAATAACTAGGCAACTAGTTAAGTGGAGATAGCAGAAAGTTGGGGGTACTTGGACTAATTTTGGGGGGCAGGTTGACTAGAGAGTATTTATATCAGCAAAGGGTGTCCATTCCTATTACAGTTGACCCTTGAACAACATGGATTTGACCGCGCAGGTCCACTTCTACACTTAACTTATATTTTTCAGTAGTAACTATTATAGAACTCTACCATCCACCATTGGTTGAGTCCACAGATGTGCAACTGAGGATACCAAGGACCTGCTAATGCAGAGGGCTGACTATAAGTTACAGATGGATTTTTGACTGCGTGGAGGGTCGGTGCCCCTTAGCCCTGCATTTTTCAAGGGTCATTTGTGTTTTTAAAAAGTAGAAATCAATTCTTCTGAGCTAAACCTTAGCTGTGTAGAGAAATGGACTTGTGTTGTTATCTAGCTGTGTTTCATAACTTCTAATTTTTAGAAGGAGTCGTTAAAATACTCGTGTGTTTTTCTAAGTAGTTAGAAAAATTCCACACTGAGGCATGTTACTTGGATAGAAGTTTCTTTGGTCTTTACGTATATTGGAATATTGAGTTGTCCTTCTAGTTCATGAGGGAAACTGTGACACATTGAAGCATGTGCTTTAGTTAGTGATGTTGTTTGGTAGCTAACTTGGCCAGAGTTTTGCAGCTCATTTATCTTTTCTGACCTGTTTTGCATTGGCAGCATGCATCTATTTATAACTCATCTTAATTCTCATCACTTTGGCAAAAGGCTATATAAAAAGCATCCTTATAGAATGGCTGTTTCTTTATCATTTATTTGGTGACTTCAGTCATGACTGAAAATAAGTGTAATTTAAATACAAATATATATTATATGAATTACAGAGGAATGGCATCTGTATTTTTCTTATAAGGTTTGCATTGAGAAATCAGACCTTAGGCTTATATATACCCTGTGTGTGAATAATATCTGTTTTAAAGACCCAGGGAATCAGTTGAGGATGGAGTTGGGTGATAGAGCACATAATCCTTTAATAGATGGGTGTTCACATCCTGTTTACTTCTCAGACTTTCTCTTATCTTGTTTTCTTATTTTTCAAGTGGTTACTCCAGGTAAGGCCCTGAGCATCTTCCCACTTTTTATTGACTGCCTCTCCACACCGTGCTGCTTCAAGTTGCCTTGGAACTTTAAAGAAGCCTCCATTAAAGAGACTTGAAGATAGACATCACAACTGGTGTATGCTATTTCTTTGGAGGGAGGCAGTGGCTCATTTTCTAAGTTATTCTAAAATCACGGGGGAAGTGTAGGCTAAAATGTTTTGTAATATTCCAGAGATTCTAGTGTCGTAACAATGTAAATGATATATTAAAGGTCAGATTTTGGGGGCATTGAAAGAATGCCAAGTGTCTAACCTAATTTTTGGCATTTGCCTCAAACTTAAATGTTACTTTTGGACTTCCCTGGTGGCACAGTGGTTAAGAATCCACCTGCCAGTGCAGGGGACATGGGTTTGATCCCTGGTCTGGGAAGTTCCCACATGCCGCAGAGCAACTGGGCCCGTGCACTGCAACTACTGAGCCTGTGCTCTAGAACCCGCGAGCCACAACTACTGAAACCCGCATGCCTAGAGCCCGTGCTCTACAACGAAGAGTAGCCCCCACTCGCCACAACTAGAGAAGGCCTGCGCGCAGCAACGAAGACCCAACACAACCAAAATTTTTAAAAAGTTACTTTTTAAGCTTGCTAATCACCAGAAGGCTTTTAATCTCAATTTTATGCTCGACTTTTAGCTGAGTGGTTATTTGTTAAATTATTGGAAAGAATGGCTTTTTTTTTTTCTCTCTCTCTCTCTCTCTTTTTGGCTGCACCTCACGGCTTGCAGATCTTAGTTCCTTGACCAGGGACTGAATCTAGGCTACGGCGAGTCCCAACCACTGGACTGCCAGGGAAGTCCCCAAGAATGGCTTTTATTTGACATTTTCATTTCTTTGTTCCCTGTGTGGTGGAAGGAATGAATAGTAACTATTTGAGGGCTTATGATATGCTAAGAATGGTACTAAGCACTTCTTTACATCATTCCTTCCTGTGAACATACGCCTTGTAAGGTAGTGATCATTTTTACAGACAGAATCACGGGTGAGAAAGGTTAAGTACTTTACAGCTGGTAATCACAGGACTGGGATTTGAATCCACTTATGTCCTACCTTCCAGGAAGGGTGGAGTTGCTTGGATTAGGCATATATCAATTGTTTTGTTCAGGTAAACAGTCAGGAGAGACATGGGACTGGGTTTTGCACAGTAGTAAATTGTAAAGTTTACAAAGAAGAGTATTCCTGCTGTTACCTTATATGATCTTCATATCAACTCTGGAAGACGGCAGCGATTCTGGCTCTGCAGCTTCTCAGAATTGTGGACCAAGCTGTGGTGACCGTGTCTGAAGCCTCGAGGCACTGGCTGAGTTTGGAGGAGAGGTTGGGTTTCAGGCCCAGGCCATCAGAGTAGCTCCCTTTCTTTCCCTAGGGAATGGTTCTTTTCCTGAGGTTAGGCGCAGGGGAGCAGTTCCCTTTGGGGCCAGCAGCTGCTGAGAGATGGTGGTGACTAGAGAAGGGCATCAGGGGTTCCTCGTCCTTGGGAGTCTGGGGGTAAGGAGAGGGCCTTTTGTCTGCCTTCTTTTCCTCCCAAACCCCACCTTTCATTTCCATTCAAAAATTGTGCCCCAGAGGCACAGTTTTTGTGTTTTAAGAAATCTTAATTGTAAGACTTGAACCTATTAGATTTGTTTTTCCTTTCTGAATTTATAATTATTTCTCTTAAGTAATGCCAAAAAAAAAAAAATCTAAGTTTATCCATCGAAGAGAAATAATTCCACGAGCGTTTCCGAAGTGTCTCACCTGTGCTCATTCCTGTTCTCGGGGGGGAATACAAAATTAGGTGTCGTGCAGTATTTGTGCCATGAGGCCACACCCCTTTGCTAGTGAGTGCCTCATTTTCTTTGTTTTAGATTGATGAAGGGCTGCTTGGACTTTGACTCTCCTCAAGATGCTAATTATATGTTTCAAAATCATGTGTTCTGTTAAAGATCACTTACGAGTAGCCTTGGAAAGAGAACTGGAAGCAGGGAGGTGCTTCAAGGGTGCAGAATATTGTTTGGAGGCCTTGGGAAATAAATCTTAAGTTCATTTACCACCAAGACATATTTAGTCAGTGTATATAAACAAAAGAAGTCACAGTGTGCCTGGACATTATTTGTCCCAGATGGAGTTTAAACTTGGCTCATTGTACTGCACTGATGTCATGGTGCATAAACTGGCCCGAGTTAGAGACGTGCATAGAATCTGCTGTGTGCTTGTGTGTGCTGAGGGCGTGCGAGGAGGAGGGAGGGGCTGGCTGGAAAATTGTTGTCACATTTTTCCTTTGCTGTCTGCAGAGCCTAGTGTCAGTACTGAATTTGGACTTGGTGCGGGATGAGGGAAGAATCGGAATAATCTGTTCATTTGTGCAAGTCTGTATGTGATGCACTCAGGGATGTCCTTCTTCCAAGACTGAGTGTAAGTGCATCAGGCTTTCCAACAGCTGCTTACAATGCTCTGGTACTAAAATCTAGAAAGGAAAATCTTAAAGTACTACATTTTTGAAGAGCGCTTTCAGTCTGTTTGCTTTGAAATCTTCAATCTGGATAGTTTCTTTAAATTTTTTAATGGTCTTAAATATCCAGCTGTATAATTACGTTTTCCTGGATTGAATGGT
The DNA here is from genome assembly GCF_951394435.1 of Stenella coeruleoalba. Lineage (NCBI taxonomy): Eukaryota > Metazoa > Chordata > Mammalia > Artiodactyla > Delphinidae > Stenella > Stenella coeruleoalba. The sequence continues at coordinate 50,546,996 of NC_137150.1, forward strand.
GGATAACTTTTCAAACTAGTTGCTTAAGTGTTTTAAAAGGCAGTTGCCTGATGCTTCTTAGAGAATCTGGCCAGGTTTAATTCTTCCTGTATGCTTTGAGAAGGCAGTTTATAGGTCAGAAAAGGATCCTCTTCTGGAGTTCTGGGTGCTTGATAGGAAATCTCCACATACCGTGGTGTTATTTTGTTACATTTTATTGCTGACTTTCTTTATGATAATCTTAATTAGAAGTGGTTCCAAGTAATTCAAACCATTTTGTGGATGTAAAGGGCTTAGATTTCAGAACTTCTGTGAATGGATTCCAAAGTCACTATTGTTGCCGGGATCCATGGAAGGTGAACAGACACCAGAATGTGAATGAGTTGGGAGGTGATCCTTTAAGGAAAGCCAGAATGTTTCTCAAACAGAAAATCTGCTCAGAGGTGAGAATTGGCTGGTTTTAGATTTTATTGAGAACATGAAACTTGGTAGTTTTGGTAAAATTTTTTCTTTAGACTTTATTAGAGGCCATGTTTTTCCTTAACTGAGAGACTTGTCACTGGTAGAAATTTGAAGAAAAAGAAATATTAATAACAATTACTTACTGAGCACATACTACGTATAAGGCCTTCTACCAGGGCTGCACTGGGGTTGCTCTCTTCCTCAGAGCACACACAGAAGGTAGGTGTTTATCTCTCTTTTCAGAGGAGGAAGTGCAGGGTTAGAAAGGTTAAGTGCCCTGTCTGGCAGAGCCAGGACTTAACCGTGATGTGTCTGATTTGCTCTTCTCACTGTGTATCTTTGGTATCTTAGTTGATTTTTTAAACTGTTAGTTAAAAAAGAATTGCAAGTAAAATGAGATTAGCACAAAGTGACTTAATTACTCAGTATTTACATACTCTATATGATGTTACTTAGAAGAGACCTCTGGCCGGAACGCCATCTAATTTTACCGCAACATATAGTGTGGCAGGAAGACAAACATGTAGAAGAAATATGTGCTATTATGTACTTATTTTTTAAAATCTTAAAAAGTAGTTAAGATTCATCTTAAATTTAATGATTAAGTTGTAGGTTGTGCTGTTTTCTTACCTGCAATTCTGAGTCCTTAAATTATTTTTTCAAACTTTTTTTGTGTATGTATGATATGCTAAAAGGCAAACTATAACTTAAAGATATAAAAAATGAATTAACTAGTCTGAAATGGGATTACCTCGGAATCAGAAAGTAGATGTTTTGGGAATATGATTAACTTGGGACCCTTGGAAATAAGTAAAGATTCTCTTTTGACTCATAATTATATTTGTTTCCCAATAATCCTACTGTTAGTCCTCCTTTTCTTTTGATCAGCAAACCAACCCACAGCATAGTAGGTGGACAACATAGTCCCCTGTTGGACTGATGAGTTGACTACAAGTAAAGGAAAAGACTGGTAGGTTGGCTGCTGAGTGCTTTGGGGGTTAGCTTTTTAGAGCAAGAAACCAGAGAGAAGAAATAAGGGACAGAAAAGGTCTAGGAAAAGGTGGAGACTCAAGAGAGGGACAGACTGTGAAGGCCTATCAGTTGTCAGTGATAGGAGGGGTGGAAATGGAAATGACAGAATCACAGTTGGATAATAGAATTAGAGAGAGTGACAGGAAGTAGGAAAAATTAAGTAAGTATGTCTGGGAGAGCCATACACTGCTACACCTCTGCAATCCGAGATGCCCCAGCGTTCATAGAGAGGGAGGGCAGAACTCTTCAGCAGCAAACCCTGTGATCTGGATGGTCATATTTAAAGGTTAAACCATCGGTTAGTTTTGAAAACTCTTAGAACAGTGTAACCCCTGAATTATGTCACAGGTGGATGTTTCACTAATATCTTTGCTGGTGTCTATGTGTTCGGTATCTCCCATCTCAGTTTGAGTTTCTCGCTACTAACAGAGTTATCTTAATAATGTTGCTTTCCTACTGGAAAACTCTGCTCACAGGATAAAGTCCAGACTTCCAAGAGGGGCAAACAACGGCTTTTCTGAGGTGGGCACGGCCTGCCTCTGTGGTCTCACCTTTACCCCTCTGTTGCATGCTTATGCCATTACGGCCACACTGGAATTCTCTAGCACATTGGAATTCTAAACGTACCATACCGGTCAGGCCTCCATGCATGTGCTGTGTGATTGTTCTTTTGCTTATCCTCTCATTCCCCTCTTTTTTTTTGGCGGTACGCGGGCCTCTCACTGCTGTGGCCTCTCCCATTGCGGAGCACAGGCTCTGGACGTGCAGGCTCAGCGGCCATGGCTCACGGACCCAGCCGCTCCACGGCATGTGGGATCTTCCCGGACCGGGGCACGAATCCATGTCCCCGGCATCAGCAGGCGGACTCTCAACCACTTCGCCTCCAGGGAAGCCCTCATTCCCCCTTTAATTGTCACCCCCAACTATAACTTTTCCTGATTTCTCGATGATTTCTTCAGTTTCCATAGCACTTGATAGCAAATAATCATTTTTTATTATAGTTCATTGTATTTTCTACTAGTGCATCAATAAATGGGTAGGATTTCAAAATCTTTCTCATCTTAGAATCATCAGTGCTTAATAAAGTGCCTGGCCAGTAGTAACTACTCAGCAAATGTTTGTTGAATGATCAGGGTTTCAATAATTGCATGAGGTATTGATTTAAATAAGTTTAATATAATCAATGCAAAGGCAAGGCCTGAATAAGTGATGATAATATACTGTGAAGTGGTGGGGAAGGACTGGAGTCTCTTCCACAAAATCCTTCCAAAACTGTAGAACATTTCATATTTGTATTCATTTCTGATTTTATGTTAGTGAGAATAAAATATAAGGCAATAGTAGTGTTAATTTTAAGCAATTAAGGAAGTATAGTAGTAAGAAAAGTAAACTCTAGAATGTTTAATGACAAAATATTGGGAACTGATTTTCTGTCAGCTTTAGGGATGAGAACATTCTTCATGGGCATATTGTTTATTTTTTTTCTCAAAAGGATTTTTATGGACTTTGACAGGGTGTTCTAAAATAATCTAAAAGAGAAAATGCATATGAATAATCAAAACTTAAAGAAGAACAATAAATATATCTAAGCCTTTCCAGATGCCAAAGCATATCATAATCCATAATAATTATTTTTGAATAGTACTAGTGTAGAAGTAGATCAGCACAGAAATGGAATAAGAAGTTCAGCAACAGACTCATATGAATATTTTTAAAAAATGTATCCCTGAATATGTGTTAATATAAACACAATCAGAAGAGCAAAGAAAAGCTGGAAAACCATAAGAGGCCTTTTATGTTTATCAAAATGGTTAATACGTTTATAGGAAATACTTACATTTCTCGAGGAATAAAGAGTGAATTAAAACAAATAGGGAGCTCAGCTCGGTGCTCTGTGATGACCTAGATGGATGGGGTGTATACATATAGCTGATTCACTTCATTGTACAGCATACACTAACACAACATTGTAAAGCAATTATACTCCAATAAAAAAAAGGAATACAATTTTTGCCCAACACGTGAACATTATTTCTTGATTATGTCTTAGGTGGGGAAGAACTGTTCAATGAATGATATGGCCAATGTTGAAATGGGTTTTAAAAGTAGTAGAATATTGGGAATGTAGGCAGTTAAATACGTTTCTTCACTGGCCTTTGAGATTCCCACAGTAGAGTTGTATATTTAGGTTTTTATTGCACAGCTTACCACAGGTGTGTGCCATTAATTAGCACATCAATGTGGATCATGTCCCAGCCAATCAAAACCAGACATGAGATAGCTGGATCTAAATGAAGGAAGACATGCAAGATTCAGTGTGCAAAACACATTCAAGGTACGGCTGATTAGGTGAAAAGTGGCCCAAGTTGCTGATTCCCCATCAGTGTGGCCAGAGCCCAGCTTGGAGGTATGGGGTGTGTGGATGGAATTGAGGGGTGGAAAGGGGTTTTAACCTCAAATGGTGGACATTTTTAATAAGGATTGATCCTGAAACAGTGATGACAGGAACGAAAATTTGTTCTCAGTGAATATAATTTTCAGCTAAAGGAGGAAGTATCTTTTTGATACTCAACAACTCTGTGAAAATATATTTAATAAAATGAAAAAAAAATCCATTTAAATAAACGTAATGCTGCTCCAAATGCACAAGGATATTTGGTAGCCGTTACTCTTAGCCAGGGAAAAACTACACTTACGCTTGTATGGAATTTTGGTCTTTAATGTTTTTGGTTTCTATCTTGAAAGCACTGTAGTTGAAACTTTAGACTTGGCCATTTGTGGCTCTCTTAAAACAGGTTTTTAACCTAGTTTGGGCCATCTATATTACATTTTGCATTTTTTCCGTTTAAGTTAATGCTATATTTTTATTCTTAGCAAACAGCTCTTTTTGTAATAGAATCTCTTTATTCAGGGCAGAATACAATTAGAGGGAGTAGAAATATATAACTTCTTACAAGCTGCCATTGTATTTTCTTTATAGCCCTTACCACTATCTGTAAATGTTTTATTTTTATTTAAGTGATTCCCCACTCCCATCCCATGCAAGTTCCATTTGTCAGCCTGTGGTAGGGAGAACTTTGTGTTGTTTAAGACTCTCTTTTGTGGCCTGGAGGAATGCCTCACCCTTTCTGGGCAAGCATTAATATTTGCTGCATTATAACTGAGTAGAGTAGTAATTCTTCTAAGGACACTTATTTGAAATGCAGTTATTGAACTCATTTGAATGTACAGTTTACCCTTGAACAGCACAGGTTTGAACTGCATAGGTCCACTTATATGCAGATTTTTTTCACTAAATATGTATCACAGTACTACACCATCTGCAGTTGGTTGAATCGGAGGATGTGGAGGGCCAACTGTAAAGTTATATGCAGATTTCCAACTGTGCAGAGGGTTCAAGGTGAAATTTATATATTTTCAGCAGACACTGGTGTGATTTCAGTGCATAAAAATGTTCTTTTTGGTTCATCTTATTTCTCTTTCCTTGGTTACCTGTTAATCCATTCCTATCGTTTTTGTTGATGACAGGTGACTTTTGGGAAGCATAGATGCCTAAGACCCAGTCTTTTCAGGAGTAGTCTTTTATTTTTCTTATGCCTGTTATTAGGCCATGAGAAATGGCATCTAATGATTGTGATAATCAAGTGGTTAGCTTATTGGTTTGTCTGAGGTTTCTAGGGGAATTCAAGGACTTGACAACGAATTTATGAGAATAAATCCTGCCCAATATAAAAACAACTGTTTGTTGTTAGTTAAGGGATGGATTCCTTACCACCCAACTGCCATATTGGGAGTAAGGGGCTCTGCCTCAGCGAGTGAGCACAGATTTCCTAGAAGTGAACTTGTCCTCAGTTTTGGGGACATGCCTTTGACCCAGTTAAATGCATTCTCTCCTTGTAACCATTCACTGAAGCTTCTCCATAGAGAACTGACTCTGCGAAACCCACACCTGCTGGGGAGGCGGGGCAGGGACGATGTGCGGTAGAAGAGAAAAGCATGCGTTTTGGTCAGTCAGTCATTTTGTGGTTTTGTGACTTTAGACAAGTTACTGATCCTCTTCAAGCCTCAGCTCCCCATCTCTAAAATCTGGATGTCCTTTTGCCTTGACCTAGTGTATAAGTACCCTTGGAGGCTCCCTGGTCTTATGTGTTCTTTTCCTGCCAGCTTTGGATTCAGGCTTCAGGTTGGACATGTGAACTGGTGAGTCAGTCAATGCTTTCCCATTATCTTCTAGGACCTTCCTGTTTAACTGGTCACATTTTTTTTTTTTTAATTTCTAAGCTGCTTTTTTAAAAAAAATTATTTATTTTCTTTATTTTTGGCTGTGTTGGGTCTTCGCTGCTGCACACGGGCTTTCTCTAGTTGCGGCGAGAGGGGGCTACTCTTCATTGCAGTGCGTTGGCTTCTTTTGTTGTGGAGCACAGGCTCTAGGTGTGCAGGCTTCAGTAGTTGTGGCACGCGAGCTTCAGTAGTTGTGGCTCGCGGGCTGTAGAGCACAGGCTCAGTAGTTGTGGCGCACGGCCTTAGTTGCTCCGCAGCATGTGGGATCTTCTCGGACCAGGGCTCGAACCCGTGTCCCCTGAATTGGCAGGTGGATTCTTAACCACTGTGCCACCAGGGAAGCCCTAACTGCTTACATTTAAAATCTTGGGACATTTTCTTTGTGTATGTTACTACCACAAAGGTAATTATCATTCATTTGCAGCTCATCATCTCCCTTTTCCTGATTTGGAGAAAAGAGACAGAGCTTAAAAAACAAATGATGCTACTTTTCAGTTTTGCTTGAGGCCAGCTGTGTTCTTGGCACAGAGACCAGGGTCTCGAAGGTGTGTCTTGATGGATGGTTTGGGCCCTTCAGGGCCTGGGCAGATCTTGCCAGGAGTTTTCTGGAGTTTGGGAATCTGGAGTGAGAGTGTGTGTGTGTCCAGAAGGAAGGTGCTACTATTCCTTTCATGGAGTCAAAGGTCACTTTTTAACTTATTAGATCTTCCTGGATAGAATCTGTCCTTACATGGAACTCTTATGCAGCTTTTAGGTTGTATTATTTTTTTCCCCTGAAGATATCTGTTGGATATTCATAAATGCTGGCTCTAAGTGAGAATGTTCATTCATACATGAAACAGCTAAGAGTAAGACAAGCCTCACAGAATGTGGCAAGTGGGAAAAGCTCTGAAAGTGAAATGGGATCTCCTCTCCTAGCACAGCTTATATCTTGATTGTCTGGGTATGGGATTTAACTTTTAAGAATACTGCAAATGTAACATTTCATCTTTGATCAGTCAGTACTGTTCTCCTGGCAGAAGCTTTTGTGATGGACTCATACGTGGCAGTGATTATTTAGTCTGGTGGCTGGTAGTATTTTATTTGAGGCATAAATTAGGAATTTGCCTCTAGAGGTCTTAGATGCTAACCATCTTCTGGTTAATCAGCCACCCAAAATTTAAATTGCAAATGTAGCTTTCCTTTTGCTCTTCTAATGAGTTAGAAACAGAGTTAGATTTAGATTTATACCTTTAAGGAAAGATGTGTTATACCTGTTTCAGTTGTCTTGTTGGTAAAGCTTTCCCTGGATGCTGTGTTTAGCCTTTTGCTCAATTATGTTAATTCTACCTCTTATTTTATTGTTTCTCTAGACTTTGGAAGAATGGTCACTTATTTTTCTTTAAGCCGTAATGAACTACCTTTGGTTATTTTGGGCTGCTTGGTTCATATAGCACTAATAGATTTGAAAGAAATCTGATGAAGCAATAGTAGACTGAAGTATGCTCTTATGATTTGATTAACATGGTTCTATTTTAACATCTCTGGGGGAAAAAAAAATCTATCAGTGGTTAAAATCTTTGTTCTCTCTTTTTTTTTTTCTTCTCCTCTGACAAGACACAGAATACAGCATGACTTGTTTTAATGCTGACTTCAGAAAAGCAGGAAATGCTTACTGAGTGGACAAAAAATGAGGTTTGGACAGTGATGTTATGTTTTACATTCTGTATTTAAGAGAAATTGTAACCGTAGTGTCTGCTTTGTGGCTAAAGAGAGAAAGAAGGAGGCAGGGAAGAGGGGTGGGGGATGGGGGGAGGGGGGGAGAGACAGATTGAGAGAGATATTCAGAGAGAGAGAGAGAGACAGACATACAGACTGACTGACCTGTGTGATAAAAAAGGTTAAGTGCCAGGGAGCCTTTGGGTGTGACTTATGCTCCTCAAGGCTGTGTGATGCGTGGCTTGCTGCCGCCATCTCATTCATTGTCTCTGGCCAGGGACAGATCATTGGGCTGGTGTGTGTCAAAACTTTATTTTTATCTCTCCTTTATTGACAGTGAAAACAGCAAGGTAGTCAGTCTGCTTCAGTATAATAAAATGCTTTCTTTTAAAATATCTCGGTGCCAAGATGAATACGGTTTGCTCAAATAATGACTTTTGCTCTTACTAAGAAAAATTGATATTGGGACACAGGAGATTTGCCTGGTTTCTGAGGTAACTTGGTAGATTATAATCTGGTTGCCATAGCAACACAGCAGCAGGGAAAATTACAGGAACTAAACATTTGAAGAGAGGTATTTTAATAGGATGTGTACAAGCCCTTTACCTATCATCTTTCTCCCTGAAGAAATGGGGTGGGGGTCAGGAATGGGCCTCCTGTGAGCAGAGAGGGGAAGGCATAAATGGTTTTTGGAGGCTGGATGCCTCCAGGACAGCCATTCTTTGAATTGTGACCTAGTGTCAGTGACCGCTGAGGAACTGCTGCAGATACTTTTCATGCAACATGATAAGCAGATGATGTGACAGAACCTGGAACATACTCCAATTCAGAAATCCCTTTTCTTGCCTGGGATTTTCCCTAATACTGGTGAATTGCACTTTTAGAACCAGCATTTAGGACACATTGTCTGACAGTTATGAGTGTAGTGGAAGAGAGTATATAAATTTGGGATTGTCAAAGAATATCTGGGTCATGGTCTTAGTGTCCACTGATTTTTTTTTTTTCTGACTAAATAATTCTACAGGCATGTATTATAGGCCCATCCCTACAGGCTTAACAAAGCAGGTGGTTTCTGCACTATTACAGTGATGTTAGAATTGGTTTAAGGACTTTTAAAAAAACATGGATAATTTTCTTTATTGGAGTGTTTGATTCCATTGTAGTCGAGTTGTGTTCTATGTGTATATAAAAACAAAGTAAAATCAAAAATATTTTCATGTTAGGAATGACTTTAAAAACTCAGTTTCCAGAAAGCAATTGGAATGTCTTAATCACTCCATAGAGATCTGAAAGGATTTCCTTTTGAGTTCTTAAAATGACAAAGTGTGTTTACCTTGGGAAGAATTTGAATACTTAAGACTGAAAGATTATTGACACAGTTACTGTACAGGAAAAATAAATTGCCTTGAAATAACCGTTATATTTCAAGATAACAAGCACTAGGGATGAAGCTTGTACTGCTTTTCCTTGAATGATCCTGTTTTCTCTAGTTAATGTATTTCCAGATTAAAAAAATTTTAATATCCCAGCAGTGTTTTTCCTGTGGTGAATTATTAATAGAAGCAAAATACATGGAAATTAAAGGTTTAGTTTTTAAAGATGAAATGGTTTTGATCTTAATAGTTTTAAAATGCAGATAAATTATGGTCCATACAGTAAATAAAATTGACTTTCAAAGTTGCATATTCTGAAAGCTTAATATCCAAGTTAAAATAATTGTTACAGTGGTTTTTCCCTATGTTTTATGACTTCATTCAGTCAGTAAATATATTTCTTTTTTTTCCCCTCTTTTTTTTTGAATTTAATTTAATTTATTTTTTTTATACAGCAGGTTCTTATTAGTCAACCATGTTATACACATCAGTGTTCACATGTCAATCCCAATCTCCCAATTCATACCACCACCTCCCCCGCCACTTTCCCCCCTTGGTGTCCATACATTTGTTTTCTACATCTGTGTCTCAATTTCTGCCCTGCAAACCGGTTCATCTGTACCATTTTCTAGGTTCCACATATATGCGCTAACATACGGTATTTGTTTTTCTCTTTCTGACTTACTTCACTCTGTGTGACAGTCTCTAGATCCATCCACGTCTCTACAAATGACCCAATTTTATTCCTTTTTATGGCTGAGTAATATTCCATTGGATATATGTACCACATCTTCTTTATCCAGTCGTCTATTGATGGGCATTTAGGTTGCTTCCTTGACCTGGCTATTGTAAATAGTGCTGCAATGAACATTGGGGTGCATGTGTCTTTTTGAATTATGGTGTTCTCAGGGTATATGCCCAGTAGTGGGATTGCTGGGTCATATGGTAGTTCTATTTTTAGTTTTCTAAGGACCCTCCATACTGTTCTCCATAGTGGCTGTATCAATTTACATTCCCACCAACAGTGCAAGAGGGTTCCCTTTTCTCCACACCCTCTCCAGCATTTGTTGCTTGCAGATTTTCTTTTTTTTTTAACATCTTTATTGTAGTATAATTGCTTTACAATGGTGTGCTAGTTTCTGCTTTATAACAAAGTGAATCAGCTATACATATACATATATCCCCATATCTCTTCCCTCCTGCATCTCCCTCCCTCCCACCCTGCCTATCCCACCCCTGTAGGTGGTCACAAAGCATGGAGCTGATCTCCCTGTGCTATGTGGCTACTTCCCGCTAGTTATCGGTTTTATATTTGGTAGTGTATACATGTACATGCCACTCTCTCACTTTGTCCCAGCATACTGTGTCCTCAAGTCCATTCTCTAGTAGGTCTGCGTCTTTATTCCCACCCTGCCCCTAGGTTTTTCATGACCTTTTTTTTTTTTTAGGTTCCATATATATGTGTTAGCATACGATATTTGTTTTTCTGACTTACTTCACTCTGTTTGACGGTCTCTAGGTCCATCCACCTCACTACAAATAACTCAATTTCGTTTCTTTTTATGGCTGAGTAATATTCCATTGTATGTATGTGCCACATCTTCTTTATCCATTCATCTGTTGATGGACACTTAGGTTGCTTCCATGTCCTGGTTATTGTAAATAGAGCTGCAGTGAACATTTTGGTACATGACTCTTTTTGAATTACGGTTTTCTCAGGGTATATGCCCAGTAGTGGGATTGCTGGGTTGTGTGGTAGTTCTATTTTTAGCTTTTTTATGGAACCTCCATAGTGTTCTCCATAGTGACTATCAATTTACTTTCCCACCAACAGTGCAAGACGGTTCGCTTTTCTCCACACCCTCTCCAGCATTTATTGTTTGTAGACTTTTGGATGATGGCCGTTCTGACCCGTGTGAGCTGATATCTTATTGTAGTTTTGATTTGCATTTCTCTGATGATTAATGATGTTGAGCATCCTTTCATGTGTCTGTTGGCAATCTGTATATCTTCTTTGGAGAAGTGTCTATTTAGGTCTTCTGCCCAGTTTTGGATTGGGTTGTTTGTTTCTTAGATATTGAGCTGCATGAGCTGCTTGTAAATTTTGCAGATTATTCCTTTGTCAGTTGCTTCATTTGCAAATATTTTCTCCCATTCTGAGGGTTGTCTTTTCATCTTGTTTATGGTTTCCTTTGCTGTGCAAAAGCTTTTAAGTTTCATTAGGTCCCATTTGTTTATTTTTGTTTTTATTTCCATTTCTCTAGGAGGTGAGTCAAAAAGGATCTTGTTGTGATTTATGTCATAGAGTGTTCTGCCTTGTTTTCCTCTAAGAATTTGATGGTGTCTGGCCTTACATTTAGGTTTTTAATCCATTCTGAGTTTATTTTTGTGTATGGTGTTAGGGAGTGTTCTAATTTCATTCTTTTACATGTAGCTGTCCACTTTTCCCAACACCACTTACTGAAGAGGCTGTCTTTTCTTCACTGTATATTCTTGCCTCCTTTGTCAAAGATAAGGTGACCATATATGCATGGGTTTATCTCTGGGCTTTCTATCCTGTTCCATTGATCTATGTTTCTGTTTCTGTGCCAGTACCATATTGTCTTGATTACTGTAGCTTTGTAGTATAGTCTGAAGTCAGGGAGCCTGATTCCTCCAGCTTCGTTTTTCTTTCTCAAGATTGCTTTGGGTATTCAGGGTCTTTTGTGTTTCCATACAAATTATGAATTTTTTTTCTAGTTCTGTGAAAAATGTCAGTGGTAATTTGATAGGGATTACATTGAATCTGTAGATTGCTTTGGGTAGTAGAATCATTTTCACAATGTTGATTCTTCCAATGCAAGAACAAGGTATATCTCTCCATCTATTTGTATCATTTTTCATCAGTGTCTTACAATTTTCTGCATACGGTCTTTTGTCTCCTTAAGTAGCTTTATTCCTAGATATTTTATTCTTTTTGTTAGCAGTGGTAAATGGGAGTGTTTTCTTGATTTCACTTTCAGATTTTTCATCATTAGTGTATAGGAATGCAAGAGATTTCTGTGCATTAATTTTGTATCCTGCTGCTTTACCAAATTCATTGATTAGCTCTAGTAGTTGTCTGGTAGCATCTTTAGAATTCTCTATGTATAGTATCATGTCATCTGCAAACAGTGACAGCTTTACTTCTTCCTTGCCAATTTGGATTCCTTTTACTTCTTTTTCTTCTCTGCTGTGGCTAAAACTTCCAAAACTATGTTGAATAAGAGTGGTGAGAGTGGGCAACCTTGTCTTGTTCCTGATCTTAGAGGAAATGGTATCAGTTTTTCACCACTGAGGACGAGGTTGGCTGTGGGTTTGTCATATATGGCCTTTATTATGTTGAGGAAAGTTCCCTCTATGTCTACTTTCTGGATGATTTTTATCATAAATGGGTGTTGAATTTTGTCAAAAGCTTTCTCTGCATCTATTGAGATGATCATATGGTTTTTCTCCTTCAATTTGTTAATATGGTGTGTCAAATTGATTGATTTGCGTATATTGAAGAATACTTGCATTCCTGGGATAAACCCCACTTGATCATAGTGTATGATCCTTTTAACGTGCTGTTGGATTCTGTTTGCTAGTGTTTTGTTGAGGATTTTTGCATCTATGTTCATCAGTGATATTGGCCTGTAGTTTTCTTTCTTTGTGACATCTTTGTATGGTTTTGGTATCGGGGTGATGGTGGCCTCATAGAATGAGTTTGGGAGGGTTCCTCCCTCTTCTATATTTTGGAAGAGTTTGAGAAGGATAGGTATTATCTCTTCTATAATTGTTTGATAGAATTCGCCTGTGAAGCCATTTGGTCCTGGGCTTTTGTTTGTTGAAAGATTTTTAATCACAGTTTTATTTTCATTACTTGTGATTGGTCTGTTCATATTTTCTATTTCTTCCTGGTTCACTCTTGGAAGGTTGTGCACTTCTAAGAATTTGTCCATTTCTTCCAGGTTGTCCATTTTATTGGCATATATTTGCTTGTAGTAACCTCTCATGATCCTTTGTATTTCTGCATTGTTAGTTGTTGCTTCTCCTTTTTCATTTCTAATTCTGTTGATTTGAGTCTTCTCCCTTTTTTGCTTGATGAATCTGGCTATGGTTTATCTATTTTGTTTATCTCCTCAAAGAACAAGCTTTTAGTTTTATTGATCTTTGCTCTCGTATCCTTCATTTGTTTTTCATTTATTTCCGATCTGATCTTTATGATTTCTTTCCTTCTGCTAACTTTGGGGTTTTTTTTGTTCTTCTTTCTCTAATTGCTTTAGGTGTAAGGTTAGGTTGTTTATTTGAGATGTTTCTTGTTTCTTAAGGTAGGGCTTGTATTGCTATAAACTTCCCTCTTAGGACTGCTTCTGCTGCATCCCATATGTTTGGTTTCGTTGTTTTCATTGTCATTTGTTTCTAGGTATTTTTTGATTTCCTCTTTGATTTCTTCAGTGATCTCTTGGTTATTAACTAGCGTTGTTTAGCCTCCATGTGTTTGTATTTCTTATAGACTTTTTCCTGTAATTGATACCTAGACTTATAGCATTGTGGTCAGAAAAGATACTTGATAGGATTTCAGTTTCCTTAAATTTACCAAGGCTTGATTTGTGACCCAAGAGGTGATCTATCCTGGAGAATGTTCTATGAGCACTTGAGAAGAATGTGTATTCTGTTGATTTTGGATGGAATGTCCTATAAATATCAATTAAGTCCATCTTGTTTAATGTATCACTTAAAGCTTGTGTTTCTTTATTTTCATTTTGGATGATCTGTCCATTGGTGAAAGTGGGGTGTTAAAGTCCCCTACTATGATTGTGTTACTGTCGATTTCCCCTTTTATGGCTGTTAGTATTTGCCTTATGTATTGAGGTGCTCCTCTGTTGGGTGCATAAATACTTAAAATTGTTATATCTTCTTCTTGGATTGATCCCTTGATCATTATGTAGTGTCCTTATTTGTCTCTTGTAATAGTCCTTGTTTTAAAGTCTATTTTCTCTGATACGAGAATTGCTACTCCAGCTTTCTTTTGATTTCCATTTGCATGGAATATCTTTTTTCATCCTCTCACTTTCTGTCTGTATGTGTCCCTAGGTCTGAAGTGGGTCTCTTGTAGAAAGGATATATATGGGTCTTGTTTTTGTATCCATTCAGCCAATCTATGTCTTTTGGTTGGAGCATTTAATCCATTTACATTTAAGGTAGATATCAATATGTATGTTCCTATTACTATTTTCTTAATTGTTTTGGGTTTAGTATTGTAGGTCTTTTCCTTCTTTTGTGTTTCCTGCCTAGAGAAGTTCCTTTAGCATTTCTTGTAAAGCTGGTTTGATGGTGCTCAGTTCTCTTAGTTTTTTTTTTGTCTGTAACGGTTTTAATTTCTCCATCAAATCTGAATGAGATCCTTGCTGGGTAGAGTAATCTTTGTTGTAGGTTTTTCTCTTTCATCACTTTAATTATGTCCTGCCACTCCCTTCTGGCTTGCAGAGTTTCTGCTGAAAGATCAGCTGTTAACCTTATGGGGATTCCCTTATGTGTTACTTGTTGTTTTTCCCTTGCTGCTTTTAATATTTATTCTTTGTATTTAATTTTTGATAGTTTGATTAATATGTGTCTTGGCGTGTTTCTCCTTGGATTTAATCCTGTGTGGAACTCTCTGTGCTTCCTGGACTTGATTTCCTTTCCCATATTAGGGAAGTTTTCAGCTATAATCTCTTCAAATATTTTCTCAGTCCCTTTCTTTTTCTCTTCTTCTTCTGGGACCCCTATAATTCGAATGTTGCGTTCAATGTTGTCCTAGAGTTCTATGAGACTGTCCTTAATTCTTTTCATTCTTTTTTCTTTATTCTGCTCTGCAGTAGTTATTTCCACTATTTTGTCTTCCAGGTCACTTATCCGTTCTTCTGCCTAAGTTATTCTGCTATCTATCCCTTCTAGAGAATTTTTAATTTCATTTATTGTGTTGTTCATCACTGTTTGTTTGCTCTTTAGTTCTTCTAGGTCCTTGTTAAACGTTTCTTGTATTTTCTCTCTTCTATTTCTAAGATTTTGGATCATCTTTACTATCATTATTCTGTATTCTTTCTCAGGTAGACTGCCTACTTCCTCTTCATTTGTTAGGTCTGGTGGGTTTTTGCCTTGCTCCTTCATCTGCAGTTTCTCTTTCTTCTCATTTTGCTTAACTTACTGTGTTTGGGGTCTCCTTTTCGCAGGCTGCAGGTTCGTAGTTTCCGTTGTTTTTGGTGTGTGTCCCTAGTGGGTAAGGTTGGTTCAGTGGGTTGTGTAGGCTTCCTGGTGGAGGGGACTAGTGCCTGTGTTCTGGTAGATGAGGCTGGATCTTGTCTTTCTGGTGGGCAGGTCCATGTCTGGTGGTGTGTTTTGGGGTGTCTGTGGCCGTATTATCTTAGGCAGCCTCTCTGCTACTGGATGGGGTTGTGTTCCTGTCTTGCTAGTTGTCTGGCATAGGGTGTTCAGCAGTGTAGCTTGCTGGTCGTTGAGTGGAGCTGGGTCTTGATGTTGAGATGGAGAGCCCTGGGAGATTTTCGCTGTTTGATATTATGTGGAGCTGGGAGGTCTCTTGTGAACCAATGTCCTGAACTTGGCTCTGCCATCTCAGTGGCACAGCCCTGACGCCTGGCTGGAGCACCAAGAGCCTGTCCTCCACACGGCTCAGAATAAAAGGGAGAAAAGAAAGAAAGAAAGGAAAGGAAGGAAGGAAGGAGGGAGGGAGGGAGGGAGGAGGGAGAAGATAAAACGAAATAAAATAAAAGAGTAAAGTAAAATAAAAAATTTATTAAAATAAAAAATAATTATTAAGAAAAAAAGTTTTAAAGTAATTAAAAAAAATAACGGACTGACAGAGCCCTAGGATAAATGGTAAAAGTGAAGGTATATCGACAAAATCACACACAGAAGCATACATATACACAGTCACAAAAAGAGAAAAAGGGAAAAATATATATATATACTGTTGCTCCCGAAGTCCACCTCCTCAATTTGGGATGATTCGTTGTC
Organism: Stenella coeruleoalba; assembly: GCF_951394435.1. Taxonomy (NCBI): domain Eukaryota; kingdom Metazoa; phylum Chordata; class Mammalia; order Artiodactyla; family Delphinidae; genus Stenella; species Stenella coeruleoalba. Next base: position 50,562,835 of record NC_137150.1, read on the forward strand.
TATTCAGGTATTCCGCAGATGCAGGGTGCATCACGTTGATTGTGGAGATTTAGTCCGCTGCTCCTGAGGCTGCTGGGAGAGATTTACCTTTCTCTTCTTTGTTCGCACAGCTCCTGGGGTTCAGGTTTGGATTTGGACCCGCCTCTGCATATAGGTCGCCTGAGGGCGTCTGTTCTTTGCTCAGACAGGACGGGGTTAAAGGAGCCGCTGATTCAGAGGCTGTGGCTCACTCAGGCCGGGGTGAGGGAGGGGTTCGGGTGCGGGCAAGCCTGCGGCGGCAGAGGCCAGCATGATGATGCACCAGCCTGAGGCGTGCCGTGCGTTCTCCTGGGGAAGTTGTCCCTGGATCACAGGACCCTGGCAGTGGCGGGCTGCGCAGGCGCCCAGGAGGGGAGGTGTGGATAGTGACCTGTGCTCGCAGACAGGCTTCTTGGTGGCTGCAGCAGCAGCCTTAGCATCTCGTGCCTGTCTCTGGGGTCCGCGCTGATAGCTGCGGCTCGCGCCCGTCTCTGGAGCTCCTTTAAGCAGCGATCTTAATCCCCTCTCATCGCGCACCAGGAAACAAAGAGGGAGGAAAAAGTCTCTTGCCTCTTCGGCAGCTCCAGACCTTTTCCCGGAGTCCCTCCCGGCTAGCCGTGGTGCACTGACCCCCTGAAGGCTGTGTTCACGTCGCCAACCCCAGTCCTCTCCCTGCACTCAGACCGAAGCCCGAGCCTCAGCTCGCAGCCCCGCCCGCCTGGGCTGGTGAGTGCCGTCGGCCCTGATCCTCTGTGCGGGAATCTCTCCGCTTTGCCCTCCGCACTCCTATTGCTGTGCTCTCCTCCGTGGCTCCGAAGCTCCCCGCCTCCACTACCCGCACTCTCCACTCACGAAGGGGCTTCCTAGTGTGTGGAAACCTTTCCTCCTTCACAGCTTCCTCCCACTGGTGCAGGTCCCGTCCCTATTTTTTTGTCTCTATGTTTTCTTTTTTCTTTTGCTCTACCCAGGTACGGGGGGAGTTTCTTGCCTTTTGGGAGGTCTGAGGTCTTCTGCCAGCGTTCAGTAGGTGTTCTGTAGGAGTTGTTCCACATGCAGATGTATTTCTGATGTATTTGTGGGGAGGAAGGTGATCTCAGCGTCTTACTCTTCTGCCGTCTTGAACCTCCTCCCCTGCTTGTAGATTTTTTGATGATGCCTATTCTAACTGGTGTGAGGTAATACCTCACTGTAGTTTTGATTTTCATTTCTCTAATACTTAGTGATGTTGAGCAGCTTTTCATGTGCTTCTTGGCCATCTGTATGTCTTCTTTGGAGAAATGTCTGTTTAGGTCTTCTGTCCATTTTTGGATTGGGTTGTTTCTTTAATATTGAGTGCAAGAGCTGTTTATATATTTTGGAGATTAATCGTTTGTCCGTTGATTGGTTTGCAAATATTTTCTCCCATTCTAAGGGTTGTCTTTTCATCTTGTTTATGGTTTCCTTTGCTGTGCAAAAGCTTTAAAGTTTCATCAAGTCCCATTTGTTTCTTTTTATTTCCATTACTCTAGGAGGTGGATCAAAAAATATCTTGCTGTGATTTATGTCAGAGAGTGTTCTTCTTACGTTTTCCTCTAAGAGTTTTATAGTGTCTGGTCTTACATTTAGGTCTATAATCAATTTTAACTTTATTTTTGTGTATGCTGTTAGGGAGTGTTCTAACTTCATTCTTTTATATGTAGCTGTCCAGTTTTCCCAGCACCACTTATTGAAGAGACCTACTCTTCTCCATTGTATATCCTTGCCTCCTTTGTCATAGATTAGTTGACCATAGGTACGTGGGTGTATCTCTGGGCTTTCTATCTTGTTCCATTTATCTATGTTTCTGTTTATGTGCCAGTACCGTATTGTCTTGATTACTGTAGCTTTTTAGTATAGTCTGAAGTCAGGGAGTCTGATTCCTCTAGCTCCTTTTTTTTCCCTCAAGACTGCTTTGGCTATTTAGGTCTTTTTTGTCTCCATACAAATTTTAAGATTTTTTGTTCTAGTTCTATAAAAAATGCAATTGGTGATTTGACACGGATTGAATTGAATCTGTAGATTGCTTTGGGTAGTATAGTCATTTTCACAGTACTGGTTATTCCAATCCAATAACATGGTGTATCTCTCCATCTGTTTGTTTCATCTTTAATTTCTTTCATCAGTGTCTTATAGTTTTCTGCATACAGGTCTTTTGTCTCCCTAGGTATGTTTATTCCTAGGTATTTTATTCTTTTTGTTGCAAGGGTAAATGGGAGTGTTTCCTTAATTTCTCTTTCAGATTTTTCATCATTAGTGTATAGGAATGCAAGAGATTTCTGTGCATTAATTTTGTATCCTGCAACTTTACCAAATTCATTGATTAGCTCTAGTAGTTTTCTGGTGGCAGCTTTAGGATTCTATGTATAGTATCGTGTCATCTGCAAACAGTGACAGTTTTACTTCTTTTTTTCCAATTTGTATTCCTTTTATTTCTTTTTTACTCTGATATCCGTGGCTAGGACCTCCAAAACTATGTTGAATAAGAGTGGTGAGAGTGGACATCTTTGTCTTGTTCTTGATCTTAGAGGAAATGCTTTCCGTTTTTCACCATTGAGAATGATGTTGGCTGTGGGTTTGTCGTATATGGCCTTTATTATGTTGAAGTAGGTTTCCTCTATGCCCACTTTCTGGAAATTTTTTATCATAAATTGGTGTTGAATTTTGTTGAAAGCTTTCTCTGCATCTATTCAGATGATCATATGGTTTTTATTCTTCAGTTTGTTAATATGGTGTATCACATTGATTGATTGCCATATATTGAAGGATCCTTGCATCCCTGGGATAAATGCCATTTGATCATGGTGTATGATCCTTTTAATGTGTCGTTGGATTCTGTTTGCTAGTATTTTGTTGAGGAATTTTGCATCTATATTCCTCAGTGATATTGGTCTGTAATTTTCTTTTTTTGTAGTATCTTTGTCTGGTTTTGGTATCAGGGTGATGGTGGCCTCGTAGAATGAGTTTGGGAGTATTCCTTCCTCTGCGATTTTTTGGAAGAGTTTGAGAAGGTTGGTGTTAGCTCTTCTCTAAATGTTTGATAGCATTCACCTGTGAAGCCATCTGGTCCTGGACTTTTGTTTGTTGGAAGATTTTTAATCACAGTTTTATTTTCATTACTTGTGATTGGTTTGTCCATATTTTCTATTTCTTCCTGGTTCAGTCTTGGGAGGTTATACCTTTCTAAGAATTTGTCCATTTCTTCCAGGTTGTCCATTTTATTGGCATAGAGTTGCTTGTAGTCTCTCAGGATGCTTTGTATTTCTGTGGTGTCTGTTGTAACTTCTCCTTTTTCATTTCTAATTCTATTGATTTGAGTCTTCTCCTTTTTCTTGATGAGTCTGGCTAAAGGTTTATCAATTTCGTTTATCTTCTTAAAGAACCAGCTTTTAGTTTTATTAATCTTTGCTATTGTTTTCTTTGTTTCTATTTCATTTATTTCTGCTCTGATTTTTATGATTTCTTTCCCTCTGCTAACTTTGGGTTTTGTTTGTTCTTCTTTCTCTAGTTCCTTTAGGTGAAAGTTTAGATTGTTTATTTGAGATTTTTCTTGTTTCTTGAGGTATGCTTGTATAGCTATAAACTTCCCTCTTAGAACTGTTTTTGCTGCATCCCATACCTTTTGGGTCATCGTGTTTTCATTGTCATTTGTCTCTAAGTATTTTTTGATTTCCTCTTTGATTTCTTCAGCGATCGCTTGGTTATTTAGTAACATGTTGTTTAGCCTCTGTGTCTTTGTGGTTTTTTTCCATTTCTTTTCCCTGTAATTGATTTCTAATCTCATAGTGTTGTGGTCAGAAAAGATGCTTGATATGATTTCAGTTTTCTTAACTTTACTGAGGCTTGATTTGTGACCCAAGATGTGATCTGTCCTGGAGAATGTTCCATGCGCAGTTGAGAAGAAGGTGTAATCTGCTGTTTTTGGATGGATTGTCCTATAAATATCAATTAAATCTATCTGGCCTACTGTGTTATTTAAAGCTTTTGTTTCCTTATTAATTTTCTGTCTGGATGATCTGTCCATTGGTGTAAGTGAGGTGTTAAAGTCCTCCACTATTGTGTTACTGTCGATTTCCTCTTTTATAGCTGTTAGCAGTTGCATTATGTATTGAGGTGCTCCTATGTTGGGTGCATATTATTTATAATTGTTATATCTTCTTCTTGGACTGATCCATTGATCATTATGTAGTGTCCTTCCTTGTCTCATGTAACATTCTTTATTTTAAAGTCTATTTTATCTGATACAAGTATTGCTGCTCCAGCTTTCTCTTGATTTCCATTTGTATGGAATATCTTTTTCCATCCCCTCAGTTTCAGTCTGTATGTGTCCCTAGGTCTGACGTGGATCTCTTGTAGACAGCATATATATGGGTCTTGTTTTTGTATCCATTTAGCAAGCCTGTGTCTTTTGGTTGGAGCATTTAATCCATTCACGTTTAAGGTTATTATTGATATGTATGTTCCTATTACCATTTTCTTAATCGTTTTGGGTTTCTTTTTGTAGGTTCCTTTCTTCTCTTGTGTTTCCCATTTAGATAAGTTCATTTAGCATTTGTTGTAGATCTGGTTTGGTGGTGCTGAATTCTCTTAGCTTTTGCTTGTCTGTAAAGCTTTTGATTTCTTCATCAAATCTGAATGAGATCCTTGCCGGGTAGAGTAATCTTGGTTGTTGGTTTTTCCCTTTTATCACTTTAAGTATATCATGCCACTCCCTTCTGGCTTGTAGAGTTTCTGCTGAGAAATCAGCTGTTAACCTTACGGGAATTCCCTTGTATGTTATTTGTCGTTTTTCTCTTGCTGCTTTCAGTAATTTTTCTTTGTTTTTAATTTTTGCCAATTTCATTACTATGTGTCTCGCTGTGTTTCTCCTTGGGTTTATCCTGTATGGGACTCTCTGTGCTTCCTGGACTTGGATGGCTCTTTCCTTTCCCATGTTAGGCAAGTTTTCGACTATAATCTCTTCAGATATTTTCTCGGGTTCTTTCTCTCTCTCTTCTCCTTTTTGGACCCCTATAACGCGAATGTTCTTGCATTTAATGTTGTCCCAGTGGTCTCTTAGGCTGTCTTCATTTCTTTTCATTCTTTTTTCTTTATTCTCTTTTGCAGCAGTGAATTCCATCATTCTGTCTTCCAGGTCACTTATCCGTTCTTCTGTCTCAGTTATTCTGCTATTGATTCCTTTTAGTGTATTTTTCATTTCAAATCTTGTATTGTTCATCTCTGTTTATTTATTCTTTAATTCTTCTAGGTCTTTGTTAAACATTTTTTGCATCTTCTTGATATTTGCCTCCATTCTTTTTCCGAGGTCCTGGATCATCTTCACTATCATTATTTTGAATTCTTTTTCTGGAAGGTTGCCTATCTCTACTTCATTTAGTTGCTTTTGTGGGGTTTTGTCTTGTTCCTTCATCTGGTACATAGCCTTCTGCGTTTTCATCTTGTCTGTCTTTCTATGAATGTGCTTTTTGTTCCTCAGGCTGCAGGATTGTAGTTCTTGCTTCTGCTGTCTGCCCTCTGGTGGATGAGGCTATCTAAGAGGCTTGTGCAATTTTCCTGATGAGAGGGACTGGTGGTGGATAGAGCTGGGTGTTGCTCTGGTGGGCAGAGCCCAGTAAAACTTTAATCCACTTGCCTGCTGATGGGTGGGGCTGTGTCCCCTCCCTGTTGGTTGGTTGGTCTGAAAAGACCCAACACTGGAGCCTACCCCGGCTTTTTGGTGGGGCTAATGGCAGACTGTGTGAGGGCTCATGCCAAGGAGTACCTCCCAGAAGTTCTGCTGCCAGTGTCCTTGTCCTCATGGAGAGACAGAGCCACCCCCCGCCTCTGCAGGAGACCCCCCAATACTAGCAGGTAGGTCTGGTTCAGTCTCCTGTGGGGCCACTGCTCCTTCCCCTGGGTCCCTAAGCACACACTACTTTGTGTGTGCCCTCCAAGAGTGGAGTCTCTGTTTCCCCCAGTCCTGTCGAAGTCTTGCAGTCAAATCCCCCTAGCCTTTAAAGTCTGATTCTCTAGGAATTCCTTCTCCCGTTGCCAGACCCCCAGGTTCGGAAGCCTGACGTGGGGCTCAGAACCTTCATTCCAGTGGGTGGACTTGTGTGGTATAAGTGTTCTCCAGTTTGTGGGTCACCCACCCAGCAGTTATTGGATTTGATTTTAATATGAATGCGCCCCTCATACCATCTCAGTATGGCTTTTCCTTTGTCTTTGGATGTGGGGTATCTCTTTTGGTGTGTTCCAGTGTCTTCCTGTCGATGATTGTTCAGCTGTTAGTTGTGTTTCCAGTATTCTCACAAGAGGGAGTGAGAGCACGTCCTTCTATTCTGCCATCTTGAACCAATCTGTCCAGTAAATATATTTCTTGAGCACTTATTCTGTGTCAGATCTTGCCCTTACAGAGCCTAGATTAAAGGAAAGACAGACACAAAAATAATTGCTTAGTTAATTAATTGCAATTGTAAATTTTAGGAAGGAGTAGAGTTTTGTTTGTTTGTTTTTTGAGAACACATATTACAAGACCTGGCCTGTCCTGAGAGTCAAATACCACTTCTTAATCTGGCAAGGATGAATGGGCGTTAGCTGGTTGAGGAAGGAATAAGGTGGGCAGAGATGAAGGAGTGCAGAGAGAGCATTGCAGACAGGGAACAGTATGCTTGATGGTTTTGAGGCAGGGAGGAACAAGGCTTGCTCTAAGAACTATAAGATGAATGTGACACTGACATCCTTCCAGTTTCTAGAAATATACAGTCATTATTTTAATAGTGTTAATGTTGCACATGTTAATTTTTTTAAAAATTTCAATAGGTAAAATTTAATACTTATTCATGATTTTTTAAATACATGTATGTTTTGATGAGGATTATTAAAACACACACAAACACACACAAACACACACACCTAGCATCACACTTAATGGTAAAACTGATGCTTTCCTGCTGACAGGCATGGTCACAAATGGTCATGAACAAGAGAAGAATGTCTTCTATTCAACATTGTCCTTGAGATCTTAATCAGGTTTTTTTAAAATTTATTTATTTTTGGCTGCGTTGGGTCTTTGTTGCTGCGCGCAGGCTTTCGATAGTTGCGGCGAGCAGGGGCTACTCTTTGTTGCGGTGCGCAGGCTTCTCATTGCGGCGGCTTCTCTTGTTGCGGAGCATGAGCTGTAGGCGCGTGGGCTTCAGTAGTTGTGGCTCACGGGCTCTAGAGCGCAGGCTCAGTAGTTGTGGCACACGGGCTTAGTTGCTCCGCAAAATGTAGGGTCTTCCCAGACCAGGGCTCGAACCTATGTCCCCTGCACTGGCAGGCGGATTCTTAACGACTGCGCCACCAGGGAAGTCCCTCTTTGGGAGAGGTACTGAATAGGAGGGGCAGGGGTCTTGTAGGGTGCTGAGAATAATTTCTATTTGATTGTGTTGTGAGTATATGAATGTATACGTTTCTATAAGTTCTTCAAGCTCCATTCTTCTGATCTGTGGACTTTATTTATATGCACGTTATACCTGCTAGTGTTGGAGGGTCTCCTGCAGAGGCAGGGGTGGCTGTGTCTCACTGTGAGGACAAGGACGCTGGCCTCAGAAGTTCTGGGAAGTATTTATTCCTTGGCATGAGCCCTCCCAGACTCCGCCATTAGCCCCACCAAAGAACCCAGGTAGCACACCTGGTAATTTTTAACTACAGTTTTTTAAGCTTTGTTATATCCTTTAATTTATATTTATATATAAATTAGTGATTTTTTTTTTTTTACTTTTGTTATCTAAAGGAACTAAATGAGATTAGAACTTAAAACTGAGGTTCTTAAAAGAACATACTTTGCCATGGCATCCGTGGTTTAGTCTTTCGGAAGTTGTCTTCTGATAACTAAATATCTATGTTATATGACTAAAACACTGACATTTAGGTAATAGATTCAAAAATTTGTGTGTGTGATGGGTCTTATTTGTAATATTTATTTTATACTGTTCATTGTTATTTCCAGGTTCTATACACGCTTTTTTTTCCCCCCAAAAAACATTTTTCTTATAAATTGCTTTCTATTGTTACACAGTAGAGTCAGGTCAGTAATAGATACTTGGGAATGGTATGCAACAGTGTTAGGTCAGAAACTCATTTCTCTTTCAATTTTCCTTTGTAAGTTATAGTTCCTGGTTCTTTTTCTTCTTTAATTGTTGTTTCTGGTTTAGTGAAAGAAAAAAAGGAATTGTCTGAAAGAAAAGGTATCTTAACATTGGTTTTTTTTTTTTTTTTTTTTTTTAGTTATATAGCATAAGCAACACAGGAGAATTCACTTAGCTAAATTCAAATGCATGAACTTACCCCCCTCAAATTTGAACCATATCTAAGATATATCCTAAGTTTTGTGTTTATACAAGATTCTGTGCCACATACTTCTTATCTAGTACATAAATTTAGGTAATGAAACCGTTGAAGAGTATTAAATTGAAATTACTGTGTTATTTTGGCAGGTTATTCTCGTTCAAGTTAATCCAGGTGAGACTTTTACAATAAGAGCGGAGGATGGAACACTTCAGTGCATTCAAGGTAAGGAAGTTCTTTGTAAGCCTTCTAATCAAAGAAGTTTTCCTTTATTTATTATTTTATAGAAGTAGAGTTTATCTCTGAGTCTGCATGTGATTTTCTAGAAGTTAAATTTATCTTGGATTTTTTGGGTTTTTTTGTTTTTGCTTTTATTAGGGGCTCCTTAATGCTGATGTGGGCCTGTGATATATAAGTGACAAAGTTAAATATCTTGAGTAGTCTATTGACTTTTAAGTGAATTAAATAAACTTGGGAAAGCTTGCATTGTTTTCATGTATTATGGAACTTGGTAGTCCTGAAAAATGCAGAGATTTTTAAGAGAGCTTAAAATTCCAGATGAGAACAGCAAGTACTTTTTCAAATTAGGTAAAAGTTTCAAATACATATTGTGATGCTATCCAAATGATTTTTTTAGGGGTAAAAATATGGATTAAATATCTGTTATTTATTACTGAGTAACAAATTACTTAAATTTAGTAGCTTAAAACAGTTCTTGTCTGCAGTTTCTGTGGGTCAGGAATTTAGGCACAGCTTAGCTGTGTCCTATGGCTCTGGGCCTCTCGAAATGCTAAAATCCAGGCGTGGGCTACATAGAGCTGCAGTCACTGTGAGGCATGTCAGAGTGTCAGTCTGTTTCCAGGCTCGCCTGAGTGGTTGTTGGCAGGATTTAGGTTTTTTTTGTGGGCTAGTGGCAGGCGGCTTCCCTCTGTTCCTTGCTAAGTGGCCTCTCCATGGGGATGCTTACATTATGGCAGCTTCATCGGAGCAGGGACTAAAGGGCAAGAGGGAGTGGTATGTCCAGCCCACTCCAGAAAGGGGATTACACAGAGTATGAACACCAGCAGCCAACTTTTAGAAAGCGGCCCACCACCGTCCACCCTCGGCCCTGAGTAATTCATGTCTCTCCCGTATGCAAGATACGCCCTCCTAAGATCTCCAAAACTCTTATTCCAGTACAGCATCAGCTCAGAGTCCAGAGTCTTGTTACCTAAATAAGCTCCAGGAGTAGGTGAGGCTCCTTGGGTGTAGTTCTTTAAGTACCGCTCCTAGGGCATTTCAGTTAATTTCTAGTTTGTGTAATACCGGTGCCTCTTCTCTATAGTTCACTAAGGAAAGAAAGACGCTTAGGTACTCTGATCCCTATGGGGTTCTGTGTAGGAAGATCAATCCAGATACGGAGTTAGTGTACAAATACTGCTGTGTTGGAGGCACTGTGTGACAGCTCTTTTTGGCAGTGATTGGGATTATAGGGCAGATGGTAAATTGGCCTGTAATTGAGTTCAATACTAGGTTATTGATTAGACTGGAATCTGACCAGAGGTCTTACTTTAATACTTGGGCTTGCTCACCAATATATAAAGAAAATGAAGGGAAATGCCCTTTAGTTTTAGTTTTCCATAATGAGCTGCATGGAAAAAGTTGATCTTCGTATTGTTTTGCATAATAGCAGAGTGTGCTGCTGTGTCGTTTCATTACTTGTTTTTGTAACTATAAGAACAAAAATTTAGGAAAACAATTAAAACTCATTAGGCTAGAATCCTAGTGAGTTTTTTTTTTTTTTTCCCACAAGGCATGTCTTTTATTTTATTTTTATTTTATATTTGTGTATAGTTGATTAACAATATTGTGTTAGTTTCAGGTGTACAGCAAGATGATTCAGTTATACATATACATATATCTATTCTTTTTCAATTCTTTTCCCATTTAGGTTATTACAGAATATTTAGCAGAGTTCCCTGTGCTATACAGTAGGTCCTTGTTGGTTATCTATTTTAAATATAGTAGTGTGCCAATCCCAAACACCCCTAGTGAGTTTTAATTGCAGTTAATCTGAAATGGTTTAACCATTTTATTAATGGTTTTTTTCTGATCGCATTCATTGTGTCCCTGAAATTGATCTTGGTGTTCTAAACCATTTAAAAACCAAACCTAGTCTTCAGTGATAGATCACACAAAGGAACTTCAGGAAAAAGAAGAGAGAAAAATATTTTAAAATAGTATGGGTTACAGAATCTTCTACCTACTTGTAGAACTGTAACAGATATTATCAACAAATAAAACCCCAAGATTCACTCTGTATCTTAAAAAAAAAAAAATCACACTAGTAAAACTAGATGAAAAGTTATTTTACCTACATAGAATGAAGCTGGTGTTTCCAGTTCAGTAAGAAAATAGGTGAGCTTCTGGTCATGGTAACATTGGAAGCTTATGCTTTGGCTAGAAGACTGTGTCCCTCTACAGCTGAGTATGTGTAATAGAGTCTATAAAAGCAAATTGCTGAATGGATCAACATACATAAAATCCACTTTTTCATGCCACCTGCTTTTACTTTTGGTGTCTGAAGAGTGTGTGTGTGTGTGTTCATCTAGTTAGCCTCTTCCTCACTTTTTGTGGGTCCAATTCGTAACTGGCATACTCTGCAGGGAATTTAGCAAGTATATTGCTCTGTCCACAATGGAAGCTTTGTATTTATTCATGATGGTACTTGGAGATAAGTGACACTAACACCCCTTTCAGTGATTTAAAAAAATGCCATTCACTAAAGAGGAATTGTAGAGCCATTTATCTTTGGCTTACTGAGCCTTCCTATTCTTTGTTCTCTTCTGAACACCCAGGTACTGTGGTTATCTTTATTTGGACATGTTGGTACCTGGCCCAACTAATTGAAATGACACAGGACAGGATGAGGGTGACCTGGAACCCCAAGTGGTTTGCTAGGGCTTGGGAGGCCCTGGGACAACAGGATCAACTGCAGGAACTGGAAGGAACCCCAGTCCAGACCCATTGTTGGCCACTCATGCATAACTGGCAGCCACTCAGCCCAGGTGCTCTCATCCCCCCCTTCATCTGAGTTCCAGTGTGAGTTAATGAATGCTTCACTCCAGGTAGGCAGAGCATATCAACATAGAATGTGGGAATAGGCAATATGTTTATAAATTCCAACACAAGTTGGTATTATCCTTTCACTGTGATTAACATCCCTATCATTGCTAATATTTATTCAACTCTTAGCCTTATGCATTCTCTCATTGAATGGGTATGACAGATACACATGAGGAAGCTGAGACCTGTAGAGGCTAATTCACACATCTAAAGTCATATAGTGCAGCTACATATAAAAGAATGAAATTAGCACACTCCCTAACACCATACACAAAAATAAACTCAGAATGGATTAAGGACCTAAATGTAAGGCCAGACACTATAAACTCTTAGAGGAAAACATAGGCCGAACACTCTATGACGTAAATCACAGCAAGATCCTTTTTAACCCACCTCCTAGAGAAATGGAAATAAAAACAAAAATAAACAAATGGGACCTAATGAAACTTAAAAGCTTTTGCACAGCAAAGGAAACCATAAACAAGATGAAAAGACAACCCTCAGAATGGGAGAAAATATTTGCAAATGAAGCAACTGACAAAGGATTAATCTCCAAAATTTACAAGCAGCTCATGCAGCTCAATATCAAAAAAACAAAAAACCCAATCCAAAAATGGGCAGAAGACCTAAATAGACATTTCTCCAAAGAAGATATACAGACTGCCCACAAACACGTGAAAGGATGCTCAACATCACTAATCGCTAGAGAAATGCAAATCAAAACTACAATGAGGTATCACCTCACACTGGTCAGAATGGCCATCACCAAAAAATCTACAAACAATAAGTGCTGGAGAGGGTGTGGAGAAAAGGGAACCAACCCTCTTGCACTGTTGGTGGGAATGTAAATTGATACAGCCACTATGTAGAACAGTATGGAGGTTCCTTAAAAAACTAAAAGTAGAATTACCATATGACCCAGCAATCCCACTGTTGGGCATATACCTGGAGAAAAGCATAATTCAAAAGAGTCATGTACCACAATGTTCATTGCAGCTCTATTTACAATAGCCAGGACATGGAAGCAACCTAAGTGTCCATTGACAGATGAATGGGTAAAGAAGATGTGGCACATATATACAATGGAATATTACTCAGCCATAAAAAGAAATGAAATTGAGTCATTTGTAGTGAGGTGGATGGACCTAGAGTCTGTCATGCAGAGTGAAGTAAGTCAGAAAGAAAAAAACAAATACCGTATGCTAACATATATATGGAATCTAAAAAAATAAATGGTTATGAAGAACCTGGGAGCAGGACAGGAATAAAGACGCAGACGTACAGAATGGACTCCAGGACATGGGGAGGGGGAAGGGTAAGCTGGGACAAAGTGAGAGAGTGGCATGGACATATATACACTACCAAATGTAAAATAGATAGCTAGTGGGAAGCAGCCGCATAGCACAGGGAGATCAGCTCCATGCTCTGTGACCACCTAGAGGGGTGAGATTGGAAGGGTGGGAGGGAGATGCAAGAGGGAGGAGATATGGGGATATATGTAAATGTATAGCTGATTCACTTTGTTATAAAGCTGAAACTAACACACCATTGTAAAGCAATTATACGCCAATAAAGATGTTAAAAAAAATAGTAAAGTCATCTAGTGAGAAACAGCAGAGCTCTTTATTGCCTTGCTCCGTGGCTTTACGTCAGGGAATCATGAACTCAAATCGACTCCATTTTCTTGGGCACGTGACAAGAGCAAGATGGGTTCCTATTCCTGGAGTAACAGGATTCTGGGAAGGCTGCTAGGTGAGTACTCAGGTGACCAGAATGAGATAGAGATGGTTTGCAGAGCAAAAGTGGATGGTGGAGACTGGGTCTTTGGAATAAGACAGGTACCCTGTTAACAGAAGTGGGAGCAGGATAGTTCGATACAGGGAGTATTGATTTAGAAGTCCTTAAATTATCTCTGTCCAGAGTCAGGATTGGGCCCAGAGTTGGGCTGAGCTTCTAGGTGGGGCTTCCAGCTTCAGTTGCTGGAAGAGGAGGGGTACAATGGTAGAGGACTGGTTAGGAAAGGATCTGAAATTGAGTCATATTGTAATGGAAACTTCTAAAAGAAGCATTTGTATTTAAAGTTAAGAGAATGAAGCTCTAGCTGTGCTTTTTCAACACCAGCCGGCAGATGGGGAGGTGTTTTTTCGGCGGGGAAGGGGAGTGCGCCTTCCGGGAAAGTTTGAAGTCATTCCCATTGCTTACACCGTGGTTGAAACTGTCAGCTTGATAGCTTTGCTATTGCAGCACTAGCCAGCACGGTAAGAATTGCTGGGGGCTGGGGGGTGGGGTTAGGGGGAGGGAGTGGAGCTGGTTGCAGGCCTTCCTGGAAACTTTGAAATTACACCCTATGAGGTCAACCTCCTCTGCTTGTAGTCGAATTTGTCAGCCTTATAATTTTCTCTATAGGACATTTATGACATCACTAGAAAGACCCCAGAAGCTCATTGTGGTGCCATGAAAAGGCAGTCTGGAAATTCAGAGCACATCAGTGTAAAGCATATGGTTACTCTGGGGAAAAAACAAGCGTTTGTTTTCATGGGAATGTCCTTGGTGATAAAGGAAGAAAAACACAGGAAACATACAATATGCTGTGAAAGCAGATTCATTTCTAATGGAATATTTCTCAATATTTCCATGAAACATGAATCATAGGTCTTGAAGGGGCCACAGAAGGTCATAGTTTATTCTTACTTGGAGGCAGCACTATACCTATGGCATCCTAGACAAAAGATTTTTCTTTCCTAGGCCAGGTGAAAGTGTATAAGGAGCTAATTGTAAGGGAAAAAAGAATCTTAGCAATCAATATGAATTTTTTCCTTCGGTGAAATTCAGGAATTAATAGAGGGCAGCTGCAGGTCTCTCCCATTATTTTCATATCCTTGTCTGGGCTGAGGTGCTGGCAGTGCAGCCTTCCTTCCTGTCCATGCATGCCATCTTTTTATCTGGGCCATTTCTTTGCTCCCTGTAAAACGCTTCAGCCAAAACAAATACCGCACTTCCTTTAAGCTCTAGGCTCTCTCCTTCGGCAGGGGTCCCCCCCTTCCCCCCAGACCATTTCAGTCCATTCTGACCTTTCTCTGCGTTCCTGGAGGAGCAGGTAGAGGTAGCACTGCATGTAACTATCTGGTTATATGTGTAAACCTTTCCTTAGCCCTTGAGTTAGACTGTGAGTCCAGTTGTGACAGGAAACAGTGTATCCTCCACCCTACCTACCTCCAGCCACACAGCCTGACAATAATTACTGACTACTAGGCCCTTGACTAGCTCTGGCATTACATCCGATGTGATGATTTTTCTTTTAACTTTTACTATTGTGCCGGGAACTTGAAGATATTTAGTTAAGTGCTTTTAGGGGCCTTTAAAATCTCTATAGAATAACTTTCAAATTTCAAATCACATTATAATTAAAGGTTATCAGTTTCCTTTAAAAAAAATGTGGAAGTCTAAAGAACTTTCATATTAACCAGTAGTAATGCTGCAGTTTTTGTCTTTCAAGACTTATATTTCACATCATGAGCCTGAAGAAAACAGGTGAATGTCCTGGTGATAACAGCAAACAACAGGCTGAAGTGAAATGCTTGGGAATCACCATTATTCTAATAAAGAATAATATTTAAAGATATCTGATTATTAATGTTTCTTGTCCAGAATAATCTAGACATCTTTAAAAAGATTATTTACTCGGCTCATTTGTGGTAAGTGAGTAGAGACCTTGAAATGACAGCAGAATGTATGGCAGGAGGGAAACTTGAGGAGAGCCTTACTCTGAGATGGCTGTAGTTTGGGTCTGTCAGAGTGTGAGACTTTCTCCCTCTCCTGCTTACTCTCCTTAAGCCTTCTTCAGCTCCGTGTCTAAGTCCCCCTGCCCCACTGAGTGTGGGAACCGTATCATTGATGAACAGCATGCTCTGCTCACAGGCCCCTGTGAATGACACCATTGAGAGCCGTTCCACATTTTTGAATCTCCTCGTTTGTCTCCCACCCCACTCCCTGCCATATTCAGACTCCAGACTGTCACTGGGACCTTAAAGTTACTTTTTTTTCTCACTTGGTACTTTAAGTGCATTTATTAGACTTGGTTGGCACATTAAAACACCAACCTGTCATTCTTTCTAAGAATTTTATGACAGATCCTATGGACTCTCTTTGTCTCTTGCTTTGTTGATTGAGAAATGACTTGAGTGATGTCATAGGTAGGGCTTGCAAGCTGAGGTAGACTGTCATTTCACAAGCAAAGCTTCTATATGGTCTATGCCTTTAAAGAAAACTCTGCATATAAGTGAGAAATTCCTATTTTACTGGCTTACAACCAAGGAAGAGGACCTGTTGCAAATGAAGTCTGTCTCCTAAGAGTGATTGAACCCTTGCCCTGGCTGAAATTTGCAAACAAGTCTTTTATCCAAACTATTTGGGTGAATTTTTTTTTTTTTTTTTTTTTTTTGCGGTACACGGGCCTCTCACTGCTGTGGCCTCTCCCGCTGTGGAGCACAGGCTCTGGACGCGCAGGCTCAGCGGCCATGGCTCTCAGGCCCAGCCGCTCCGCGGCATGTGGGATCTTCCCGGACCGGGGCACGAACCCGTGTCCCCTGCAACGGCAGGCGGACTCTCAACCACTGCACCACCAGAGAAGCCCTATTTGGGTGATTTGAAAGTGAACTTACTGTCCTATGACTGCCTTTAAATAGTTTAGAATCTTTGCAAACTTTCATTACATTGAATATGTAATTAATTGTTATTTGACTGTATGTAATTAGTTATGGAAAGTCTGTACTATAAGGCAAAAGATTTTTTCCTGTTACAATTTTCTTATTTTGAGATCTTCTTTTTCTACACAAGAAACTGCTTTGAAACCCCCTTTTGCATTTGGGGGTTTGTGAGGGATCGCTAATCTGAAATGTTACTGTGAACAGTTAAGGCCTCACTTGAGAAAATCTTTTAGAATTGAAAATACCGAGTTTTTGTCCAGGCTAGCCCCAGTGTCCTGCCCATCTTTCTGACTGATCCAGAGCTGTATTTGGTAAGACTTAATACATAAGTTTCCAGTGAGGCTCTAGGCTGAGAGAATCTGAGTTTCTAGGAAGATCTGAATTATTCCACCAATGTGCCAGCTCATTTTATAACTTAAATATTAGATTTGGGACAAATCAGTCTCTTACCTGTGTGTGTGTAATATTGATGAAATGTTGATGAAAAATCACTTTTAGCATTTTGGAGAATACCTGATCTCTGAAGTGTTTGAGAGCCTTATTCTGGGCATGATGATTTGCCTTTTTTCTCATCCATGGACATGCATAGCTGTTTGTGCAAATAGGAGTTCTGTATGCTGACCTGATAGGCCCCCTTTCAGACAATAGCTTGCTGCCGAGTAACTGGAAGTTTCCCACCAGAGTAGTCTCCATAAGGGTCGGTGAGTACTGATGGGCCCAGAGCAGAAAGTCCAGTTTATGAAGGGGGTGGGAGGAAAGTCTGTGATGATAAGTGTGGCTGTCATCATGCTGGGACTGAGTAATGTCATGAGACTGGGTTACATCAGTATCAAACCATGCTGCATCTCAAGGGAAAATTCCCAGTGTGTCTGCTGCTTTCTACCCTTCCCATTTATCTCGATTGTTTTTAGCTATTGTTACATATCCATAATTAGGACAAAAACTTTACACAAAATTATATTGTCAGACTTTCTTTGGCCTTTTTCTTCAAGTAAAGCTTGAGTGATTTAATTGTTAGACGTTATAAAGGTTATGTTCTAAGAGTAAAGGCTCTGTAGTGAGAATCCCTGGTTGTTTGCTAGATAATGGTTAGACTCTTAGCCTCAGTTTCTTTCCTCTCTTAAAATGGGGTTAGTGGGAATACCTATCCAGTAAGGTTGTGAGACATTCCATTGTAAGTACCAGCATCATCATCATCATCATCTAGTAATGTACACAGCTTTGCTGATTATTTTTGTTCGAAACAGATGCCATAACCAATCGTGGGCAATGACTTGGTTATCAAAGTTCGAGCCTCCATTTCTTTGCCTACTTAACAGTAGGCTTGCTCTCATGGGTTGATGGTGATGGCAACATTTCAGACATTTCAGATGAAGGTTTATGGGGTTGTATGTATTGTTCAGATAAAGGATTGTGGATAAAACAGTGGTTCCACTGTTTCATGCATTTAAAGTAAGTGTTGTTGTAGTTGAAGCTTCAGTTGTTCCTTTTATTTTGGATGATAAGCTGTTAACTCACACTATGCTTGAGAGGCCGTATTCAGACAGGCCTATAAAGTGGTTCCTGTGGGTATGCCTTCCGTCCTTTAGGCCTTGTCGTTCACATTTCAGTTAAACTCCATACTTCTTTAATCTTTATTTAATGTGTCGTGCTCTTAGGCAGTACTGAAGAGGCAGTAAGGCATATTGGTAAGATCATTATGGGTTTTTGAGTAAGATTGGCTGACTTAGAAGTCCCCTGCGTATTAGATGTGTATCGTAAAAGCAGTTACTTCTCTCCATCTACACCTAATCTGTAAAATTGGAATAATAATATCGGTCTTAAAGAATTGCTATGGGGATTAAATGACATATTGGGTAGAAAACACTTAGAACAGTTTCTAAGGCAATGTAAGGGTCCAATAAATAGGAACCATTATTAGGCTCCCAGTCTCCATTACGGCTAGACGTTGAACCACCGTTTATTTTTGTTACTTGTCAGTTTAAAGCATTTCAGGGAAGACTCTGTGAACTTGAGGTATTGGTTAGGAGTTTTCAGATGTCTTCACATTTTAGTCGTACTGCTTCATAATATGTTTAAAAATTATGCAGTGGGAGTTTAGCTTCTGTGCCCTTTTTGTCTTTCAGCCTTGTTCAGCAGTGGTTAAAATGTCATTTCTGAGGGTACCACTGCTTGGAGTTCCTTAAATGTCACAGATCTTTGCATGACAGATAATTCTGAAGAGCTAACTGTCACATTACCTCGATTGTCCACCACATTTTATTTCACAGCTTATAATCTTTTAGTTCTTGCTTTATTCTTTCTGTATTTTTTACCTTTGTGTTTTACACTTACAATTTGAAATGGAAAATTTCATGTTGGAGGTGTCTGTAAAGGGTTCTTCAAGGGTAGGGGTCAAATCTTAGTGATCTTTGTATCCCAGTGCCTATCCAGCACCTCCTAGATGCTCAGAAAAGAGGAAAGTCATTTCCTGATTTACTGCTAAAAAATCATGTCAAAATCATGGAAAAGTCTCATAGTTAATTCACAGAGGTAATTTTTTGTTTTTGTACTTAAGTAATTAAGTTTGGTTATTTTTACTCTCCGTTCCTCGAATTAAGATAATGAATGCAGGTATGAGTTTGTTTCCAAAAACACACAGTAATTCTGAAGAAGTCCAAAATATTGGTTAGCTCCCTTACTTGTAAAAAGCGTGAAGGAGTGATCATTATATCCATTCTTTTGATAATCTTTTTCTTTTGTGAGGAGTAAGCTGGGAACACCTTGGAAAATATTTTTAAGGCTATTTAATAGTGAAAGATAGACCAGCTTTATCTTTTATATTATTAGCAAGTAATTTAGATTGTTCATTAGTATTTTATTGTTTTCGTGTAGTTAAAAATTATAGCATTTATCTGTAGCAGGAAACTCCATGTCAGACCCAGGAATAAACAGAGTACACGTTAAATTGTAAACGAGTCTGGTTACTGAAGTAAATGGAGTTGGCAGGCAGGAGGCGAAGAGAGCCTGGGTGAGGGCATTGGTGGTGGGTGTGGAAGCAGGAACAGAAATTTGAGATGTTTAGGAGATAGTCATGACTTGCTGACCAGTGGGACACACACTGAAGAGAGGGAGTGAGCTATGCACTAGATGTTGTATGTTTCCCTAAGATAGGTGGAATCCGGTCCTTTAGAAAAATGTTTGTCCTACAGTGTAAACAATAGTTTACAAACTAAACATTTTGTATTCACTCTGTCCTAATTGGACAAGCATTAGGATTAACAAAAAAGGATAAAAAGATGCAAACTTTTTTCTTTCTTTAAGTAAGTGAGTTTTTTCTGCTCATCAACTTGGGTATTGCTTCTTGGAGGAGAGTTTTCAGTGACTTGGAAGGTATTTTGCACACTATTTTTTGAAGATATGAAGACAGTTGGGTAAAAGGGGAGTGTGTTTTAATACTTCCTTCTGGACTCATCTAAATATGGAGAAAACTGGCCTCAAAACTGCCCACAGGGACTTCCCTGGTGGCGCAGTGGTTAAGAATCCACCTGCCAATGCAGGGGACATGGGTTCGAGTCCTGGTCCGGCAAGATCCCACCTGCGGCAGAGCAACTAAGCCTGTGCACCACAACTACTGAGCCTGCGCTCTAGAGCTCATGAACCACAACTCCTGAAGCCTGGTCGCTTAGAGCAGGTGCTCCGCAACAAAGAGAAGCCACTGCAATGAGAAGCCTGCGCACCGCAACAAAGAATAGCGCCCACTCGCCGCAACTAGAGAAGGCCCGCGCTCAGCAACAAAGACGCAACGCAGCCAAAAATAAATAAGTAAATAAATTTATTCAAAACAAAACAAAAAAACTGCCCACATCAGCGACTTCCCTTTATGCTCCTAGTTGGGGGTTCTTTGCATATACCCACATTTCTTGTGTGGCTGCATAACACTCCCCAACCCTCTTTAGCAATTGGAGGGAAAAGTTGAGGTGTTGAAAACTCTTCAGGTCTTTTTGTGTCTGAGTTAAAATGGAAGTGTTCCATAATTCAAATATAACATCTTTATGGACACTTTGTATATGGCAGTGCGGCAGAGCCAGAATTAACAGGCTTTGTGGGATCTTTCTGGCTATAGGAGTTTCAACATTTTCACTTAATTTAAAAAGCTTCCAGTTATTAGCAAATTAAAATTTCTGTTCTGAACTGATAAGAAGAGGAGGCAAAACATCAGGGGAAGAAAAGTCTTTGGGAACAGAAGTGGAAACTTAAAAAGATAAATATAAGCATTATTCTTAGTGTGTTTTTGAGTGAAAGTGTTATTCTATTAGAGGATCGACTAGATGAATTTTATGTTTTGTTCTGCAGTTCTCAGTAAAGTGGATATACACACTCACACATTATCTCATATAGATGTCAAATTAAACTCTGCCTGTTCGTGGCTTGAAGCGCCAAGTCTTTAACTGTTGTCTGAGGTTGGATTATTTTGGTTATCTGGGATTGGATCTTTTAACATCGGTCAGTGTGTCTTATGCTAGATCCAGCAGTGTCAATTTTCTGTGCCTGCTGTACCAGGATACAAGCATTGCAGACAACACGTGTACTTTGGCACAGCTGGAACTTGTCTCCTCCAATTGAGGAAGAACAGTCTTTGCAGGCAGTATAATCAAACCTTTATACTTAAATTGCCTGAGTGTAAGCATTGAAATAGTCACAAAATGTTAAAGTACAGCAAAAGTGTGGCTTGTTATACCATAAATTAGAAACCAAGATCTGAGATTAATTAGTTAATTTATTCTCAGTGATCCAGACATTTCTTATTCTGTGGGTCAAGCATTCACATTTTGAATGACATAGTTCTTGCATCATATGCTTAAGGTAAAGAACATCTCTAACACCTCAGGATTTTAAGGCTGGTTGTATTAACATTAGTGGTTTGTAACTTTTGCACATCAGAATTACCTGGGGAACTTTAAAAAAAAAAATGCACAAGTTGACCTCCAGGCTAATTGTAGGGAATTGTCAGATTGTCTAAGCCAAGGGGAACTGTCAGATTGTTTTGGGGGCAAGACCTTGGCATTAGTTTTGAAAAGCTTCATAGGTAATTTAATACGCAGTGGAGACTGAGAATTTCTGGTTAACCTAACCCTCAGGATAGTTTAAGAAATTCTCATGGTGTGTTTTCCCAAGTACATCACACTGCACATGCTGTGTACCTGTCTGTTCATCCAGGTTAGTCTTCTTTAAGAATGTTTACAAAGTGCTTAAAGATCGTTTATCTTGTAATCATATACTTATTAATAAGTAAGCTGTATGTGGTGGTTGTTTTTATTGAACCTATTAACTGAAATGGCTCTTTTTGTTATAAACATCTGTAAGTAGTAAATAAGGGTCATCAAACAGAAATTTGAGTTTATTCCTTTCAGCAGAGAATAGATCTATTTTACCTTCAGTTAGATGTAAACACAACAGCTCACCTATTATAAACTGTTAAAATTCAAAGTTGATTAAAATAGGTAAAGATTGTACAGGGTGGATGAAGCAGAAAAAGTGAGATGAGAAAATAACTATCTTACATCTTGCTGCTTGCAGAAGCTGCTTTTAGCACTCTTTCCACTTGACTCTGTGGACGAATTGGGCTGAAACTATTGCTTCCCTCTTTGTTCCCTTCATAGATCTTGCCTCATACTTTAAATGATATAGGTGCCCAGGAAACAGGTTGGTATTTGGCTCAAGTTGTCCCCCCAGCATACCTGAATCCAGGGTATTACATCCTGTTTCAGATGCTGACAGTTACCAGTAACTTTAGCATGGATTAGAATCACCTGGAGGGCTTGTTTAAAACACAGATTGCTGGTACCACCCCCAGGGTTTCTGATTTAGGTCTGGGGTAGGTGAGATGGGTCCTGAGAATTTGTATTTATAAGGAGTTCCCAGGTGTTGCTGATGTTCGTGGTTCTGGGTCCAGGCTTTGAGAACAGCTGAGGTAGGAGGCTTTCTGGAAGAGGGGCACTTGTAAGAGGGGACTTTTAGAGAAGTGCCCTTAAACAAAAGAGAAAACTCTCAGGATTAAGTTTGGTCACAAAGTGGACAAAAGGGAGAAAGTCCATGTAAATGAAGAAAAATAAAAAAGAATGATTGGCTTAAATTCTTCAGTTTTAAGCTCAAAGATAGAAGTTTTTCTTGGTCTGAAATTTTTTCCCCTTCCTCCACTATAGGTTTAATGAACTGAGGTTTGAATCAGGGACTCTTTTCAAAGGATCTGTTCGTATAATCTTTCCATTTATACCTCTTAATTCAATTGCCATTTTATCAGGAATTCTTTTTCTTCTCTATGCCTCAGTTCTGACACAGTGAGAATAAATAACGATTGCCAAAGCTATTCCAGGAATATTTTAGAGTTTAATGAATAGTATTGTGTAGTATACGGGGATCACTGAGTTAGGAAACTTATGCAAATATGAAAAATATTCTAAACAGATACACAATATCTGATACTGTATTCAAGTAATAAGCTAGTACATCCCTCCCCCTAGACAGCTGGGTGGTAGTAAAAGAAAAAACCAAAAGGGGAAGATAAAAAGTCAGGGAAACGATATGGAAGTTGGCTTCACTCTATGAAGTATTCTAAAAAAACAGTATGATTTTTAAAGTATAAAACTAGGGGGAAAGGAAGTGACTCATCATTCAAAATAGATAGGACTACAACAGTAAAGATCTGGAATGGGAGGAACGTGAGGAGAAGCAATCCATGAGAAGCAGTTCGGGTTAGTGAACGACTCCATAGTAACATGAAAAACAGGATTATACATATTCCCTTTTTTTCCCCTGTGGACAGGGCACCATTGTAGAAATTAGAACGTTGTGTTGTGTTTTAAAAATCTGTTTCAGGGGTCAAATTGAATTCCAGACCAATTGTTAGTAATTAAAGTTACAGCTCTTGAGGAGTTTTCTCATGGTCTCTAGATGAGTTCTGCCACTGTTCTGTGAGTTGAGTTCATTGATCATTTTTCTACTCATTGCACCTGTCATGCTGGTATCAGCAATTAACATTCCTCAGAGGTGAATAGAATGCCAGCCTCCATCTCAGATGGAACTCGAGAACAACAGGTGCATTCTACCTATTTCTTGGCTATACCCAGGGTAGTGAGAAGGCACGTAATTAACCATAGAACAGACTTTGGAGAAAATGAGATTCTTTAGAAATTGAGCCAGAGTGCTGAAAAGTAGCTCTGGGTAATGTATTTAGGGGACATAGGAAATGGCTCAACAGGAAGGGTGAAATAGCCTTGCTAATCTGGCCTCTTTAAACTTATTTCAAGCCTATTCCCCTTCCTTGATACAAATCTTCTTTACCGTACACCTTCCATAGACCCAGTATTTTGTGCAGCTTAAAAAAAAAAATGTTTTAAGTTCACATCAAAGGTCATTGGACTTGAACTCATTCAGTAAAAATCAGTTGATTATATTGTTAATTTTTCTCTTCCCCTTTAGATGAAGAAACTGATAAAACTTTCTGCCCCTGATTAAAGGCAGAGAGAATGCCCAGATGAAGTTTAACAACTTTTCCATTCAATATGGTTTCTTTGATCAAGACTTCACTTTCCTCACCTCAGAATAAGGATTGGACCAGATCGTTTCTAAAATTCTTCTTACCTCCCAATTTCTCCTTCCTCTGCCACTTTTATTCCCCTAGAGTTTTCTGCCATTTAGATCTTCCTAATTTCATGAGAAGACTATAACTTTACCTAAATAGATTCAAGTGTGGGTAGATCTCAAGAGCTTAATTATCTAGAATTTTCTTTTTGAAAGTGAGATGTTAAAATATCATTTAGGACTCTTACTTTAGGTACTACATTAATTTCTCTAAAATCTTATTAGCATAAATTAATCTTGACTAGTAACCAAAAAAAGGAAAGAAAATTACCCAGGGTATATTTTTTTCCTTGTTTTAGTAATTGCCACGTTAAAAAATGTGCTCACCTGTTGTATGCCAGGTACTTTCCATCACTTGTCAACCCTGGCTGCACAGTTGAATCACCTAGGATTTAAAACAAAATGCTTGAGTTCCTACCTCCAGAGGTTTGGATATAGTTAGTATCCAGTTTTATTTTTTTTATTTTTGTTTGTTTTGTTTTTGGCCGTGCTGCGCGGCTTGCCAATCTTAGTTCCCTGACCAGGGATTGAACCCAGACCCTGGCAGTGAAATCGCTAAGACCTAACCACTAGCCCACCAGGGAAATCCCCCCAGTATATTTTTAAAAATAGAGTTGTCATAAGTATTTAGTTAACCTTGTTTTCAGCAAAGCAATTGGTGGATTTTATTTTTATGTCATCTGATATTTAGGGCATTAAATTATTTGTGAATGGAAAAAACCCTAAAAACATAAAAAGTGATACTTTCTCCTCCTAGGTGTTCTGCCTCAGCTGAAGGGTCTGTATGTGCCTTTGCTCCCACCTTGTGCCCACTGCTTATCCGTGAACTGGCTAAGATCACCTTGCTGCCTGTCTCTTATCTCTGAAACGGCACACATGGTTGTCCTTTATGCATTGGTTTCATAGGTTACTTTCTATCATTTTATTGAATCTATGATGTGATTGATTTTGAGATGCACCAGCATTTTACATATCTCTACATGAGAAAATACTGTCAATTAAACTGACTTGCCATTAACTGTAAGATGCTTTCCTTTTCTCGAGATGTTAAAATGAGAAAAAAAATTACTTGGAATCAATGAAATACATTTATTTAGTTTTCAGTTTCTCTTTCAGATTTAATTAGGTCTTTAAAAATCACAAATTGATACGGGTTTGTCCTAATTTTGTGTTTGCATAATCATTTTGTGTGTGCATGTATGTAAAAATTGAAATAGCTTACTATTCTGTGCACTTCTCAGTTGTAGAACTATGACTCATTTGTTTAAACATCATATCCTCTAAGTACACCCTGGAGGATTTTCATACACAAGTCATAATCTTGTGATGCTCTTTGTTAGTTTTAGCTTCTCACCAAATGTCTCTGTTTCACTGGCCAAAAGGGTTATTTTTTCTAATGTGTGTATATGTATGCATACATATGCATACACATGCAATGTATATGAATGTATGTGTTTGCCAGTGTTATCACTTGTGTCTTCTCTGTTTTGTCTAACCTTTTGGTAAAAGCTACACTTTGGGTTTTAAAAAATTTCAAGGCTCTTCTGTTCTTCATCTCTGTGCTGGTTGTTGTAGCATTACCTTATTAAAAACAGTATAGCCAAGTTCAGCAATCTTATCATGTACTTCTAATATTTATATGAAAAATACTTCATTTTCTCTACCTATTCCCCCCCCCTTTTCCTTTTCTTTTCTTTTCCTCCCTCCCTCCTTTCAGGTGCCCTCCTTTCCTCCCCTCCCTCCCTTCCCCTCCTCTCCACCCCCCTCCCCTCCCTTCCCTCCCTCCCTCCCTCCCTCCCTTCCTTCCTTCCTTCCTTCCCTACAGTGTTACCCAAGACATATTATTACTTTTGGATCTAGACCATCTACCTCTAAAAACTTCCCTGGTATAATAACGAATTTAAATTTATTCCAGATGTATAAGCAGCATATATGATTTGATAGTTTTTATTTTTGAGATGATTTTAAAGCTTTATTGTAGTCTATCAGGGCACTAGGGTATTTTCTTTGGTCAAAATGCTATATGGATTTATTTGAAGCCTGTGGTAGCCAGTTAAATTTGGAATATTTGTTTGGTTTTCAATAAATTAATAGGTAGCCAAATCTAATATTTTCTTTTTCTCCCGTAACGAGGTGCTGGTGATACTCAGTTCCTGTCTGAAGACCAGGCTTTATGAAGTGGCCCCTTAGATTAGATGTGCTGTTGGTGTTCATTTTCACAAATGGTAGAAATAAAAAAAGAGTACCTTTTACATCACTAAATCTCTAAGTACTTACAATATTTGATTTTGTTTTGTCCTCTAGTTCCTTTTCATTAGAACGTCAGTTTTGCAGCCACGTGTGGTCTCCGGGCTTTGTGTGTTCTTCCTTTTCTGGTTTGCTCCTAAGGCCTCTCCTGCTATAGACTCCTTTCAGAAGCTACATGTCTCTTTTGCACTTGGGGTTGTGTATGCACGCGTGTGCTTGGGGTAGTTAACGCCTTCTTTGTAAATAGTAGCTCAGTCACCTTCCAGAACTGTTAGGGTCAGACTGCCTTTGCTGTGGCTGCAGTGTTTGTGTGTTACTTTGTCTGCTCTCCATCCTGTGCCTCTTCTCTCACAACACCCTTCTCCATGTCGTGAACTACTCGCTCTGTCTTCACCTCCTTTCTTTCCTGTTTCTTTTACTAATACTCTCCATGGGACGGGATATTTTCTTTAGCAAACCTGGTATTTTTGGAGAGAAAGATTCACCCTTTGGGCTGTCCACCTAAGACCTTTCTCCGAGAGTGGAGGGGAAAGCCCTGAACTTAGGAGATTTCTGAGAAAAATCACTTTTTTTGTTTTTCGTTTTACAGTATTTCTGGTCTAAATTTGCAGCAAGTTAAGAAGCTCCTAGGTATCCTGGGCGCATAGGAGCCCTGCTGTTTTAGCATGTAACCTTAACCATGTTGGTTTACACGAGCAGGATTGGTTTTGGGCCTTACTGAACCAGCTGCGTAAAGCATGGCATTGTCACTCATGCAGCGTATCTCTGTGTAGGGTGAGTTGTTCGCTTCTTGTAGGGAATCCGTCCTGCGAGATACCATGATAACATTTGGCAGGCCTTATTTGTTTACTGCTTTTAGTGTGTGTGTTTAGAAGAAGAAAAGGCCCATAGTGATCACTTTTGTGTGTCAGCCCTTTAGGTCAGGTTTTCCATCCTGACTCAACGTGTGTGTCAGGGCTGCGGAGACTGGTGGGTTGGGTGTGCAGAATTCCCTCTTTTGGACCCAGGAGCCAGAAAGCCACGACGAAGTTTGATTTGGCTTGTGGCAGCCTTTTCCAAATATGAGTTTGGATGCAGTACAGTACGTCCTCTAAGAAAAGGAGGAAAAACCAATAACTCTGTAACTGGAAATATTTGGGGCACATTTCAAAATGGGGAAACTCTAACCTGTAGTATTTGGAGTCTCCCCTAAGCTTGTGTCGCTGTGGCACACAGAGGCTGGTCTTTTTGTCCAGGCTGAGCGCTCCCTTCACTGGGGGAAACCATAGAGCAGCCTCTGTCCTGCGGGTGCTGCATGCTGCCTGCTCCAGACGGTCTTGAATGTGACCTGGCAGCCAGCACTGTTTCCTGCTGACGTGGCCTCCCACGGCTGAGCCCAACAGAGCGCCTCAGTGTGCTGAGGAAGGAGCGGCCCAGGGCATGAATCACCAGCGGGATAAGGAACAAATTAAGAGGGGAAAGCGCCTAGCTGTTCAGGTTTCCTTCTAGATATACTTGAAAGACACCTTTTTTATAGGAAGGGAGGAGGAGGAAGAAAAACAGGAGGGAAGAATGCTGCAAGAATCAAACAGTGATTTGTTTGGCCATAGGAAGCGTTTCTTATCAGCAGGAGTTAACTTCTGGGGTGAGACCCAGTCTGCAGCAGACATCTGAGAGGAGGCTTTAGAAGGCCAGACGAGGCTGCATCCTGCAGCCTGCTCGCGCCACACTCCTGCAGAGGTGGGTGGGAGTACGAGCTCCCAGTCATATCCTGCAGACAGACATTCCAGAAAACAAAACAAAGCTGTAGTTTGTGTCTTGGTGGAAAAGGCTCTCGCAGCTTGGTAGGAACTGAAGAATGGGACTCTTTGGAGAAACCGTTTTAGGAGCAAATCCTGTTGAATGGTTTTCCCATCAGTGGTGTCAGCATCCCATTGGATGCTCAGTATTGGCTTGTGTTTCAAGCACTGCTTGGTACTTTAAAATCGCTTATTTGAAAAGGTCCAAGTATAGCTCCTTGTTACCCTCTAATGGGGCCAGAAAAGTCAAGCTGTCATGGAATTTTAGAGTGAGATGGGACTTCAGTTCTGATCTAGGCCTTCAGTGGGTTTGTCTGTTTTGGAAGGTTGTTGTAGAACCTTTTATTCAGTTAATCTTACATGGACGTCCCCTGTACAAAGCAAATGGAGCTGATTGAGGGTGGAGAGGCTTGAGGCACACCTGCTCCTCTTTCTTCTGATAAAGGGTCTTAAAACTTTTCTCCTGACCACCCTGCCCTCCTGGCACGCGCGTATGTTGAAAAACCACTGATGTAATGCACGTTTCCATTTTATAGGTGAGGAGATTTTGCCTCAGGTGGGTCAGTTTGTTAGGTAATATTGTAATGACTGTCAGAGTACCTTAGAGTAAAAGTTCTTTGATCTGTCACTTGCTTTTGAGCCTTCATAATCTCTTAGTTAGCTATTGTAGCCTTCCACACCTCCCTACCTCTAGCACAGCTTTAGGGCAGGTGGTGTAGTAGTGCGCTGTGTGTCTGCAGGCTGGAGAGCTAGAAGTCACTGAGTATGACCCAGATGGTATGACTACGATCCAGATGGTGGCACTAGTCTAGGTGTGAGACGAATTGGGGGTGGCAGTAAGACTGAAGATGAAGGGAATTATTTGAAAGGAAGAGCCATCAGCACTTTTTAAGCATGGTTAAGTTTTAAAGTATGGTTTAAATTACAGAAATTGGATGTGGAAAATTAACCAAGAGAACTTAAGTCAAAATGATTCTCAAATACCCAGCCAAGGCAATAGGAAGAATGTGGGGCCTGTCTGCCATAGATATTAGGAAAACATACTTTTCAGTTCTCTGGGCCGTTTAAACTTCTTTAAGATCCAGCAAGCCCTTCTCGTCCAGGACTAATTCTCTGGAGGTGGCCGACAGTTTGAGCCCTGATTTTCTTTACTGTTTCAGCATCCCTACGTGATTGCTGGGTGGCCTTTTCTTTTTTTTTGGGGTGGCTTTTGACATATGGTGTAACCCTTAATTCCTGGTGTATCATTTATTTATATAATTCACTTGAATTTGTTTGATGGGTTGTTTACTCTAGGTTATGGGACAAAGCTGAGGTGGATTCAGGCCTCGTATGGGTCTCATTCCTGGGTCAGCCCTGGCTTTCCTACATAGCGCCCAAGTCCAGTAGGTGGGTGGACTTGGACTTAAACGTTTTGTAAATTATTTACATTGGCCATATAATCCAGTGTTTCCTCTTTCCTGCAAGCTACTTTCTTCCGTTGCTCCCCAAATTACTACCCTCAGCCCATCAGGGTGAACAGAAGCCTCCGCCCGTAGCAAATGAACTCTCAGTAAAACAAGCAGGATAGGAATGGAATGGAGAGGATGGGATAGTAAAAGTATAATAGATCTACTTACATTTTCAGTAAAGTTTTCTGACTTCCTTTAAAGAGGCTTTGATTTTCATAGGGCATGCATGGGTGGAACTAGGAAGTTATTCAAATCGTTTGTGGTGTTCTGCTGTTGCTGCTGTAGGCTGGGTTTACACTTCATGAAGACCAGAAGGGGAGAAACAGTTTCATCTGTCAATCTTGTTTCAGTGGCAGAGATACTGTATGTGTAATTATATGCATTCCCCTCCTCAGTTCATGCTGGAAAAAAAAATACCGAGACGTTTTTCCACAGTTCTTGATAGATCTATTCTTCAAGTGCAACTGTGAGTAGGAAGCCAGGGCAGTGGGAGTGATTGTTCTTTTGTGTGATGTTAATGAGATAATTTCTGCATTACAAATTTTCAGCACACTCTTTGTTTAAATGAAAGTTCAGAGTCTTTGCAAAGCCACTTTACCAAGTCTCTTTGCTTCATTAAAAAAAAAAAAGCCTTTATTAATTTCGTATGTTTTGCTGTCATCAGTTGCACAAACTAATAGACTTGTTTTGAACGAACGAATTCAGGCCATCATTTGTTTGGTGCCTTGTCTTTTCTCCTTCTCTCTCCCAAACATAATTTGACCGAGGCAAGTTAAGCTGCCGCTGTTCCCCCCCACCAACTACCCACTCAGAGTGGTAAGTGCCAAGTGTCAGTTCATCCTGGTATTGGACTAGAAGTCGAGAGGAAGTGTCCAGGGTTGACTGCAGAATCATTGCCAGGGGCTGGGCGGCTGACAGCGGGCGGGCCTTCACTGGGGCTGCCAGCAAGGGACGGGCACAGGAATATCCGTTGCACTGCCAGAGGGAACAGGGTAGGCCTGAGGGTGTCACAGTGCCAGCCAGGACCTTGAGCGGTTCTTTGTATTGGTTGTTGATGGAACCTGGAAAGCCTTATTGTGGAGGGATCTACAGTGAAAGGTGGCCATTATGATTTTTGAAGTATTTTTCAGTGATCATTCTCTGAAGCAACGGGAGTTTCTTTGGTTAAAAGCAGCTAATTAATCTGTTTGATCTCGATGTGGAAATGAACCGTATCAAATTCCAGGTCACATTGCTTTCCTTTGTAGAATGTTTGCTTAACCTTTTGAAGTATATTTCATCAGATTATGGACTGTAGGAAGTTTATTTGTCCTCAGTTTTCTAATCTATATGGTGGCATGGCTATTATTCTAATAATGCTCTTAAATCTAAACCTAATTTTGTCTACAAATAAGAAAAGTCACATTTACAAATGGATTATAAAAAGTTGTAGGTACAGTTTGTAGCTTAATCATACAAGCAGTCCCATATACGGCACTATTCTTGAAAAATACTTTGCCATCTGGTCTCGTTTATCTCAGATGAAAAAAACTGCTTTTTCTTTCTTTTTTTTTCCTTTGCTCATTTTAATTCTCATTAAGCCACCAGCTAATATTATTATCCTTAAAACATGAAGAAACAAAAGTTCAGAATGGCTAAATAACTTATCCACAGTAGTGTAGTAGCAGAACCAGATTTTGATCTCAAGATTCCAAAGCTCCTGGTATTAAAAACACAAAAAACTTTTTATTCTGAAATAATTGTAAATTCACAGGACGTTGGAAAAAATGTACAGGGAGATCCAATGTATCTTTGACCCAGTTCTGCCTAGTGTAGTAACATCTTGCGTAACTATAATACAATATCAAAACCAGGAATTAACATTGGTACAGTCCACAGAGTTTATTCAGATTTCACCAGCTGTACATGTTTTTGTGTGTGTGGGGTAGATTTGTGTAGTCACTACCACAATCAAGAACTGCTTTTTCCAAAAGGCATCCCTCTGTTATCCCATTACAGCCACTCCCCTGTTCTCCCACCGTCTCTAAGCCTTAACAGCCACTAAACTGTTCTACATCTCTGTGGTTTTGTTACTTAAAGAATATCATATAAATGGACTGATATAATATTTAATTTTTTGAGACTGGCTTTTTTTTTTTTCCCCCCCTCTGAGCATAATTTGAGATCCATCCAACTTGTATGTGCTAACAGTTCCTTTTTATTGCTGAGTAGTATTCCATGATATGGACAAATCACAGTTTAACAGTTCACCTATTGAAAGACATTTGGTTCTAGTTTTTGGCAGTTACACATAAAAGCTCTGTGAACATATGTGTACGAATTTTTGTGTGAACATGACTTTTCATTTCCCTGTGATAAATGCTTAAGAGTACAGTGCTGCGTTGTATTATAATTGCATATTTAGTTTTGTAAGAAACTGCCAAACTTCTCCAGAGTGGCTGTACCATTTTACATTCCTTCTAGCAACGTGTGAGTGATCCAGATTCTCCTCATCTTTGCCAGCAATTGGTCTTATCACTAAGCTCCTCTTCTTTCCTATTAACGTCCCATTGCTTCAGCACCATTTGTTGAAAAGACTTACCTTTTTCCATTGCATTGCTTTTGCACCTCTGTTAAAAATTATTTGGGGTATACTCGTGTGTGTCTATTTCTGGGTCCTCAGTTTCTGTTCCATTGATCTGTGTATCTAGCCCTTCTCTAGTACCACACAGTCTTGGTTACTGTAGCTTTATAAAGTAAGCCTTAACATTGGGCCCTAGTATTTTTTAAAATGAATTTTACCGTAGGTATTTAGGGTAAATAAAGGACCCAATAGAGATATGTCAGTTCTCCTTAAATGGGTACTTGTAAATAAGAGTTTTCATTTAGAAGTGTTAGTTAAGCTTTGACTTAATTTGAGAAAATCAGTAGAAAAAACACAAAGTAAGTATGCAAAAAAAAAAAAAAGACATATTAATTGGTTTGTAAGTGTGAAGTTCTATACAGCTGTCACCGAGGTACCCAAGGACTTTAAGGCTAGAATGATCATAAAGTCTAGATCTTTGGGTCTGTTTGGCCTGAAATAACAGCTATCGATAATCAAAAAAGGAGCCACATGAGCAGAAAGTTAAAAAAAAAAAAAGTTAGGATCCAGATCCATTAAAAAAAAGATTTTACCACTCATTTGTGTATTTTAAGGCACCCTACACTCACTGAAGCCTTCTGTATGTTTTGTAGTCTTTAGCAAAGATACTACAACATTTCAGACTTGGAGAGGAGGTAGAAGTCAATTAATTTAACCTTCATATTTTACAGGTAGGAAATAGGGTTCTCTTGTAAATGGGCTGGTCCATCTGCAGCATGGCAGACAGCCTGTCCATGTGAGAGAGCATCTTGATCCAGGGCAGTCAGTCACTTCCACTTCATCAGCTTTTACATAGGGAAGCAGATCCTTTGGGCCCAGCTCAAGTTAACTGATATTCACTAAAAGTTGTGGGAAGCCCCATCATTGCCTGCTGTATCCCAGCACCATTCCATCTATCTTGAGTCATAACCTAACTGTTGGTGTGGAAACTGTTCAGGAGCCTCAGCCTCATGAACTTGAAGATTTGAAATAGTGTTCTATGGCTCTAAACCTCAGGGTCAAAGGCTAGGAGGACAGCTTCATTGGTCAACTCTGCATGGAGGTGAGTGCCTTTTTGGATCCATGTTCCTCCGTTTACAGAATGCATTATTGGGATCCAGTCTGCATATCTGGGTCTTCTCCTGACTTGGGCTCTTTTGTGTTCTGGATCTCTTGCAGGGTGTGTATATGTGTGTGGGAGGTGGGAGGGAGGAGAGAGGGAGGTGGGCAGCTCTTACCTTGCGGGTGGAGTATGTCAGTCTTCTGACTCACTGTAAGCTGCTGTTTTTCATCTGACATGGTCCTGAAGCCAAGGGCAGCACTGAGCATCACAGTACTACAGTATTATACAAGTTCCCTTGAATGGCATGCTCTGTTCCTAGACCTGTGTCTGGAGTGAGACTGAAGTCTGGTTGTGCTCCCTGGGCCTTGCCTGTTGTGGATGTGGCATCCCACCTGCTGGCGAGGAGCTGCCTTTTGTGCCCCCCCAGGGCTTGCCTTTTTATTTCTTCAGGTTTCTTCTCTGTGGCTTTGTTCTTTATGCTCACCACTCTGCCACTTAGTCTGGTCCTTGATGTGGTCTATGTTTGCATCTTCTAGAGTTTAGGCCCCAACCATAAGAAGTGATATTAAATTAAAAAAAATTTTTGTTGGAATATAGTTGATTTACAGGTTGTGTTAGTTTCAGGTGTACAGCAAAGTGAGTTTTATATATATGTGTTGTGTATGTGTGTGTGTATATATATTTATTTATTTATTTATTCTTTTTTGGTTCTTTTCCATTATAGGTTATTACACGATTGAGTATAATTCCCTGTGCTATACAGTAGGTCCTTGTTGTTTACCTATTTTATATATAGTAGTGTGTGTATTTTAATCCCAAACGCCTACTTTATCACCCCCCCCCCCCGCCCCGTTCCGCAGAAGTCATATTAAATCTTATGGCAGAGCTGCTAAAATTCAAGACACTGAATTCAAGACTGCCTTCTAAATAATATTGGTCTACTCTTTTCAGAGTTGTCATGGAACAGAGAAATGAAAAAATCAACTATAAGTCAGAAATCTCAGTTTGTGCTAGGGAGGCGTGATCCAATAGTGGAGCAAGATTAATAGAAAAGTCTATATAACTATATTTTGAAGTATGCTCACTGTCTATAAAGATGAGAAAGAACTTTTATAATGTTGGCTTTTGATTTTTTATTAGGTTTTTAAAATAAAGAAGCCACGTAATTGTAAACGGTTTCTAAACTTTTATCTTGGCTGTAACTATTATAAATCCAGAACAATAGAAGGAATCCCTATTTTCATTTTTGGATTTTTTTTACCCCAACTTACTGTTGAAAAGATTGTTGGCAGCATACAGATATATTTACTACATATTGAGATAAAATAAATTTAAAAAGTAAAAAAATTGATGCAAAGAAAATAAAGTCACTGCAATAAGAGGGAGCCAGGAGTGATCTTGACCTTTATAAGGCCCTTAAAATAAGTCTCATTCTTGTTTTTGTCAATCATTATTCTTGATACAATATTTCTATAATTTTTCAGTTGTGTTTTTTGACTGTTATGTAGAATTCTCATTAGAAATAGGATTGACTGACATTGGAAGTGTTTTACTTTCACGTCTGCATTTGGGCAGGCTGTTGGACATTGGTGGGCTGGAATGTGAACTAACTGATGACTTTTCCAATCCTGTTATTTTCCAGTGTGGTTTGGAAAAAAATTCTCTACATATGAAGTCAAGAGAGCACACTTCTGGTTAAGGAATTTAGTGAGTTTCAGATTTTCCTCTCATGGAGAGTCCTGGAAAATCACTTCAGTAAAGAGGTTATGGGTCACTTATAGAAGATACTGCTTTGCATGCAGACTTAGCACATTCTGCATGCTACCGTGGATTCTTGCCCAACCTCTGATGGATAAAATCAAAACCTATTGATTACTGCACTAAGAACTGGAAACAAAGCCATTCTGTGCAGGATTTAGGTTTATGACTAGTCAGATTTCTCCCAGACTTTGGGGCTGAATGTAAAAGTTTATTTGACACGTGCATGTGTTTACTGAAGTCTGACAATTTCTGAGGACTGTTGTGTATTATTTATGGCAGGGATCACCTGTAATGCAATTTTTTTATGATAACAGTTTTATTGCGATGTAATTCACATACCCTGCAATGTGCCCTTTTTTTTTTTTTTCTTTTGCGGTACGCGGGCCTCTCACTGTTGTGGCCTCTCCCGTTGTGGAGCACAGGCTCTGGATGTGCAGGCTCAGTGGCCATGGCTCACGGGCCCAGCTGCTCCGCGGCATGTGGGATCTTCCCAGACCGGGGCACGAACCCGTGTCCCCTGCATCGGCAGGTGGACTCTCAACCACTGCGCCACCAGGGAAGCCCAATCTGCCTATTTAAAGCATACAATTTGGTGGTTCGGTATGTTCACAGTTTTGCAGCCATCACTGTAATCAGTTTTGAAACATTTCCATCACTTGGAAAAACCCTAACCCATTAGCATTCACCCCCAATTTCCCCACTTCCCTGGCCCTAGGCAACCACTAATGTACTTTCTATCTCTGTTGAGTAGCTTATTCTGGGTATTTCATATAAATGGAATCATATACTGTGCAGTCTTTTGTGCTTGGCTTTTATCCCTTAGCATAATTTTTAAGTTTTATCCACTTTGTAGCTTGTATCAGTACTTCGTTTCTTTCTTTCTTTCTTTCTTTCTTTCTTTCTTTTATTTTATTTATTTATTTATTTATTTATTTATTTATTTATTTATGGCTGTGTTGGGTGTTCGTTGCTGCACGCGGGCTTTCTGTAGTTGCGGCAAGCGGGGGGCTACTCTTCATTGCAGTGCGCGGGCTTCT
Source organism: Stenella coeruleoalba (assembly GCF_951394435.1). Taxonomy (NCBI): domain Eukaryota; kingdom Metazoa; phylum Chordata; class Mammalia; order Artiodactyla; family Delphinidae; genus Stenella; species Stenella coeruleoalba. Next base: position 50,598,551 of record NC_137150.1, read on the forward strand.
CATTGCAGTGGCTTCCCTCATTGTGGAGCATGGGCTTCAGTAGTTGTGGAACGTGGGCTCCAGTAGTTGTGGAACGTGGGCTCAGTAGTTGTGGCTTGCGGGCTCTAGAGCGCAGGCTCAGTAGTTGTGGCACACGAGCTTAGTTGCTCCACGGCATATGGGATCTTCCCGGGCCAGGGATCGAACCCATGTCCCCTGCATTGGCAGGCAGATTCTCAACCACTGCGCCACTGGGGAAGCCCAGTACTTCATTTCTTTTTATTGCCAGATAAAATATTCCATTCCGTAGATATACCACATTTTATTAATCTCTTCATCAACTGATGGACATTTGAGTTGTTTCCACTTTTTAGTTGTTATTAATAATGCTATCAGGACTATCTGTGTACAAGTTTTTGTGTGGACATATGTTTTTATTCCTCTTGGGTGTATACCTAGGAGTGGAATTGCTGGGTCATATAGTAACTCTATATTTAACTTTCTGAGGAACTGCCAGACTGTTTTCCAGAGTTGCTGCACCATTCTGCATTCCTGCTGGCAGTGTATGAGCTTTCTCAGTTTTCCCACTCTCTCACCAACACTTGGTTATTATCTGTTTTTTTGGTCTTTAATGCAATTTTAGGTTTTTGTTTTTCTTTCTTTTCTTTTCTTTTTTTTTTTTTTTTTTGTGGTATGCGGGCCTCTCACTGTTGTGGCCTCTCCCGCTGCGGAGCACAGGCTCCGGACACGCAGGCTCAGCGGCCATGGCTCACCGGCCCAGCCACTCCGCAGCATGTGGGATCTTCCCGGACCGGGGCACGAACCCGTGTCCCCTGCATAGGCAGGTGGACTCTCAACCACTGCGCCACCACGGAAGCCCTCTTTCTTTTCTTTTCTTTGCATTTTTCACATTTGTTCTCTTCAGGGGATTGGTATTTATATACCTAAGGAAGTAGGATGTGGTTAGTTCTGCTATGGCTGTGAGCTATAATGAAGCTTCTTGCTAGAACCAGCATGCTTCCTTGTTTTTGACCTTGACCCCAAGTCACAGCATTAACCAAACCACATACGTACCACGAAAAATAATTCTTTTCAGAAGCTCACATCTGATCTTTTAATCTTGAAATATATCAGATATATATGAGAATGCATAAAATATATGTATAGGTAAAGAACAGTTATAAAGCAAACAATAAATCCACCTAGATTGTAAAGTAAAAATTTATAATTCTAGGTAACTGTTAATAATGAAGATGGCTGAGAGAGTATATAAATATTATTAACATGAATAATCATTAACAAATTTCTTCTGTGCATTTCCTTTTAACGTCCCCCTACCAACCCCGCACCCCCAGCCCCTAAAATCACTAACCTTTTAGGATAGTAACTTTTCATGTTTTTCCTTGTAGCTTTACTGCATGCATATGAGTGTGCACACGCATGTACACATACACATACACACACACACAAGTGTAGGTTAGTTTTGCTTGTTTTCAAACTTTATATAAATGAAACCATACTATTTGCATTCTCTCCTGACTACTTCTGTGAAACATTAATTTATGAGTTTCAAAGATATTGTGTGTAGCTGTTCATGTTTTTGTTACCAGATAGTGATCAAATTCCTTATTTCTACACTCGTTTCTTTTTTTTTTTTAACGTCTTTATTGGAGAATAATTGCTTTACAATGGTGTGTTAGTTTCTGCTGTATAACAAAGTGAATCAGCTATATGTATACATATATCCCCATATCTCCTCCCTCTTACGTCTCCCTCCCACCCTCCCAATCTCACACCTCTAGGTGGTCACAAAGCATGGAGCTGATCTCCCTGTGCCATGCGGCTGCTTCCCACTAGCTATCTATTTTACATTTGATAGTGTGTATATGTCCATGCCACTCTCTCACTTCGTCCCAGCTTACCCTTCCCCCTCCCTGTGTCCTCGAGTCCATTCTCTATGTCTGCGTCTTTATTCCTGTCCTGCCCCTAGGTTCTTCAGAACCTTTTTTTTTTTTTTTAGATTCCATATATATGCGTTAGCATACGGTATTTGTTTCTCTCTTTCTGACTTACTTCACTCTGTATGACAGACTCTAGGTCCATCCACCTCACTACAAATAACTCAATTTTGTTGCTTTTTATGGCTGAGTAATATTCCATTGTATACATGTGCCACATCTTCTTTATCCATTCATCTGTCGTTGGACACTTAGATTGCTTCCATGTCCTGGCTATTGTAAATAGAGCTGCAATGAACATTGTGGTACATGACTTTTTTTTTTTTTTTTTTTTTTTTTTTTTTTTGTGGTACGCAGGCATCTCACTGTTGTGGCCTCTCCCGTTGCGGAGCACAGGCTCCGGACGCGCAGGCTCAGCGACCATGGCTCACGGGCCCAGCCGCTCCACGGCATGTGGGATCTTCCCGGACCGGGGCACGAACCCGTGTCCCCTGCATCGGCAGGCGGACTCTCAACCACTGCGCCACCAGGGAAGCCCCATGACTCTTTTTGAATTATGGTTTTCTCTGGGTATATGCCCAGTAGTGGGATTCCTGGGTCATGTGGTAACTCTGTTTTTAGTTTTTAAAGGAACCTCCATACTGTTCTCCATAGAGGCTGTATCAATTTACATTTCCACCAACAGTGCAAGAGGGTTCCCTTTTCTCCACACCCTCTCCAGCATTTATTGTTTGTAGATTTTTTTGATGATGGCCATTCGAACCGGTCTATACTCCTTTCCTGATGAACATTTGGGTTGTTTCCGGTTTGGGGATATTTTGAGCAGTGCTGCTATGAATATTCTTGTCTGTGTATTCTTGTCTGTGTCTCCAGGTCTGCGGGAGTTTCTCTGGAATGTTTAGTGAATAATAGAATTGTAGGTTACTAGATAATGCCAGACTCTTTTAAAATGCTGTAATGCTTTTTTCTACAACCTTATCAATCTTTAATATTTTCAGCCTTTAAACATTTTGCCGGTCTGGTGGGTGGTTCTTGTAATGGTGTCTGATCATGGTTTTAATTTGCATTTCTGTAAGTGTCTCATTACTTTTAAAGTTTCACCCAGCCCATGTACAGTTATAGTTTTTATTTCTTGTAGAAAGGTGGACATTGAAAATCCTATGTGCTATTGAAAAATCATTGAGATGGTATATTCCTTAGATTATTATAACTGAGAACTAGATCTCTTATATGAATACTATCAGATTTTTTTCCATTCCAAAGATTTTTCTCTTGCCATGTGTAATAAAGTTAAAAATGTATGGAATTGCTTATTTAGGTTACCAACGTGATGCCTTTTGCTTGATATATAGGCAACTACAAGCAGTAAGTTTGTGGTTTGCTAATATTGATTCTCTTAGCCCAGGGTATATAAATTGTCGCTTGCTTATGGTGAATAGAGTACTTCAGAGGAATTCACAACATCTAGTTTAAAAGATTCTAGACATTAGGAAGTAGTATCTTCTTAGTGTGTGCATGCTTATGTGTCAGTGTGTGTCTGTGTGTGTATGTGTGGAAGGAAGTGCTGAAAGACATGCCATTTTGATCTTTTTGACTATTTTTTTGTGCTGGAGAAAGAAAGTTACTGTTTGTTTATTTATTTATTTACAGCTGCATTGGGTCTTCGTTTGTGAGCACGGGCTTTCTCTAGTTGCCGCACGCAGGCTTCTCATTGCGGTGGCTTCTCTTGTTGCGGAGCACGGGCTCTGGGCTCATGGGCTCAGTAGTTGTGGTGCATGGGTTTAGTTGCTCCACGGCATGTGGGATCTTCCCAGACCAGGGCTCGACCCCGTGTCACCTGCATTGGCAGGCAGGTTCTTAACCACTGTGCCACCAGGGAAGTCCCAAAGTTACTGATTTTAAAGGGTAAGCTAGTATTTTGAAAACTTAACATAAACCTAAAAGCGAATCTTGCTTATTTTACTGAGAAAAAGTAAGACTGTCACTTTAGGTATGAGGAAATGGGCTAAAAGCAGAACTTTTGGTATGAAATTGAAAAAAAATGTATTTATGAATACTTATTGTATGACTCCTGTAAGAGGAAAGTCTCATTGTAGCACACACTACTTGGAGGTTTGTTTTTGGTAAACTTTAAAACATAGCTGCAGGTTCAGGTGATGTATCATCCTGTCGGGTGATTTGTATAGTGCTTAGGAGACAAAAATTAACGAATTACTGCCTTTATTCCCAGTTCTTGAATATAGATGAATTTAGGTTGTTATTTAGGGCAAAGATATTTTGTCTCATCACATCAAGTATCTTATTATGTTGTTATCTTATGAATTAGTAGCATAATTATTTACATACTCTGGAGTATTATATATTTTTCTAGATGTCACAGGAATATTTGCACCCCTGATGGGTGAATTCTGTGCTTCAGTGAACTTGGGGGGGGCAAGGAGGGGTAGTTGCAAGGAAGAGCGAAGCAAGCAGTTTCTCCCATTGATACTGGAAATCGAAATAGGAGTGTTGAATCGCTTTACATATTTTGTTTTGTTTTTATAATTGAATATACTTTAGACCAAGTAACAGTTTGTTTCCCCCTGTATACAATTGCGGTATCTTACAAACTTACTCTAAATTGAATTTTCATACTGTACCATGCAGACTGGAAATGAGTCTTATTTTTTTGTTTTGTTTTTTAGTACACTAAATTTCAGTTCTAAAGTCATAAATCTTTATTTTGTTTTGTACAAGTAAAATCCCATTTTATAAATTGTCTCATAAAGATGTCCACATCATAGAACCATGTTTACAAGTGGTGGTGGGAGGTACAAAAAAGAGAAGCTGTCAGAAATTGTTTAATGCTGGGGGTGTTCACCGCCTTGAATTTCGCTGTAATCTTCATGAATCACATTAGGTTGAGGAGTCCAGGATATATATATTTGTAATATAACTTGGTTATCAGGAGAGATTGTTTCATTCTGTTCTTTTTAGAAACACTTGTTTTTATGCTTTGGAGGTATTTCTGTTTCCTAGGTGAATACTCGAGCACGGTGGGTATTCAAGGCTGGAGGAAGTCTTCTCAGTCTTCCTTTATACACGAAGGAGCTAAAGTGCACTGATTTATGTTAATACATGTATGGACACTTTAGGAAACTATATTTAATTCATTTCAACATAGAATTTATTTAAGATATATTGCATTTTGCCAGGGCCAAGCGTTGCTAGACACATTTCAGATTCTTGAAGTAGAAACCAAAGAGGTTAAATTGTATGGAATCAAGAGACTTTAAAATATGTACATTTCAGAGTTAGCATTTATATGAAGTTTATTTCAGATTTTATGTCCCAGATTTATTAATCTAGATCAGAGTGTGTGTGTGCGCATTGATGTTGGGGGAAAACTAGTCAGCATTTCAAGGCTACCCATTTCGTTCTGAATTAGAATTGTAATTCAGCCAAGTTTGTGAATCTTTACCTTTTTCCAGTATGTATTGGACTGTGTTGATTACTGCTGTGTTTCTTGTGCCTCAATCAATACCTGCTGCAGGGTAGCCCTCTAAATTTTTGTTGAATGACTTCATGAAATGAATGAATGAATGAGTAATTATTGGCCTTTTGTCGATTGTTTGAGAGCATACAAGCTACCTTGAGTCTGATCTCTCCCGATTGAAATGGTTCTTACAAATTGCAGTCAGAAGTAATTCAGTTGAAGAAGGCATGTGCTCTTGTCATGGTCTGCTTGTTCCAGACACTCTGGAATCTAGATCCTAAGTCTCCTATGTGTTCATTTTTCTTTTAAGAATAATTATGACTGTCTGATGGCTAAAGAATCAGAAGCTGTAAGAACTCTTGGTAGTCCCAACAGTCATTTCTTTCTATACCCGTTCAAACGGCTTAGAATTTTGGAGGCCCATTCATCTCTGTTCCTCTTCTGATCTTCCCCAGAGGTGATAATAAAAAGAGATTGAAAATGTTGATGTCATTTACTTTTCTACAAAAGGAACGCATTTAGGTAGTGACAGAAAGAAGAGTGTCCTTTGTGCCATTTGCATTGTCTCATTTAATTATCCTAATAGGCCTGCAAGGTTGGAATAGTGATTAGCCCACTTTATAGATCAAGAAACCAAGGCTCTCAAGTCTGCATTTGCTCCCTAGAATATGTACTCCATGAAGGCTGCAGTTGCGTCTGTTTTGTTCACCATTGTGATTTCATTATGTAGTACAGTGCCTGGCACATAATTGCATAAGTACTGATTGGCTTTACTTCCTGGGGATCACATGACTAGTTAGTGGAAGCAACTCCGCTTACATGCGGTTTTCACTCATTCCACAACCTTTGAGCTCTTTTCCCTGTAGTTCTTCTAGTTCTCTAAGAGGTGATCGTGAGTTACACATCTCTCAGAAGAAGTGGTGAGAGTCCAGTGGCATGCTTATCTTAGACTTCCCAGCCTGGGCAGGATTGTGGCCTGACCCCTGTCGTAATACTACAGGGAGGTAGAGGTCTTTTCTCTACACGGAACATGCTAATGACTATCCTTGGCTGCTCATAGTGTGTTTACTAATTTTATGTAACGTACTACTTACCCTCAGTTTTCAAATTTTTATATGTTTTTTCAAATTGTTCTATTTTCAGATTGTTATAGCAAGTGAAAATAACTAGAAAAAAGTATAACTAACTGGCCATTATTATACACATTGCCGAATCTTAGCACGATTTGCTTCTATGAGCCCAGTAATTATATACTGCCTCTACTACTCTCCTCCTCATCTTATAAAAGGACTCTACAGGTTAGCTCTCTCTTCTTTTACTCTTTGATTTTTGCTATTTTGAAGTTGTGGGAATCAGGGAAGGTGTTGCTGTTTTTCTGCCATTCTACTGCACCTTTGCCCAGGATGATGTAATGGAACTGAGCAGACCATGTCAGTGGAATGCTGGAGATGGCTTGTACCATCTCCCAAGAGCCGATTGTCAAATTTTCAGACATTTTGGGCCCTGGTTGTTAAGCACAGCCATTATTAAACATTAAGATATACAGGCTTACAATTTAAACTGTATTTAATAACAAAGATAATAGATACTTGAAATTCCTCCTTTCCTGGTCTTGTAGTACATGTTGCTGTTATCTATACTCTTGAGGTTCTTTAGGTCTCTTGTGTCTATATGATGGAAATGCTGCATAGCAGAGTGTTGCTATCTTTCCAAGTCCATGTTCAGGTATGTCGTGTTGCTGGGTTGATCTTGGCCATGGCGGGAACATTTATACCATGGAAACTGGCAAACACTACAATTCAGGACATACCCTCCCCCCTTTTTCCCTGGAGAACCATTTGTTGTTAAATATTTACAACCACACACTGTGGGATGCCTAGAAACGAGGAGATTGATACTGCTATATTTTGTGTTATTTGTTTGGTTATCTTTGTAATATTTAGTCACAGTGAGGGAAAGAAATAGCTAGGAGATAGACAACAGTGAGGAAGAGAGTTGAGGTACAGAGGCGTGCCTTAGCCTAGAAGCAAACATAGGACTAACTCAGATAATGTGTATGGTAAAACTATACTGATTTACTTACTGGTATTGCAGGTTATTTTTAGAAAATTTTCTTTTAAAAAGATACAGCTTTATAAAACAATTACCCAACATCTTATTCTCAGCTAAAAGCCTTTTATAATAATTTAAAAATTTTGCGTGGGTGTAAATGTTATTGCATATAAGCTGTTCTAGAATAATTTCATACATTTTTAGAGCTCAGAGAGTGGGGTTTGCTTTTGAGACAAAAATTTTTTGAGGTGTCTTCACTCGTTTTTTTAAAATTGAGGTAAACTTGGTGTGAAATGAGTTTCAGATGCACAAACTTTCACTTTTTTTTTTTTTTTTTTTGCGGTACGCGGGCCTCTCACTGTTGCAGCCTCTCCCGTTGCGGAGCACAGGCTCTGGACACGCTGGCCCAGCGGCCATGGCTCACCGGCCCAGCCACTCCACGGCATGTGGGATCTTCCTGGACCGGGGCACGAAGCCGTGTCCCCTGCATTGGCAGGCGGACTCTCAACCACTGCGCCACCAGGGAAGCTCTCACTCATTTTAAATCACATGGTCGTGGTGATCTATATTTGTGTGTGTGTGTATAACGAATAATTCAGCATTTCATAATTTAGGCCCACTTGTAGATACTTACACATAGGCCTTGCAGTCCAACAGCTAAGCTAGATTGCTCAAGGTTTCCCCCGCCTCCTACCTTGATGTAAAAGTTTTACTTGTGCCAAGCTGTCATGTCTTCTTGAGTGACACCCCAGAATGCGTTACCGATCTTCACCAGCAAGCCCATGCCAGCACTTATCGACACTTCTGTTCCAAAGGTACCTTGAGCACTTGTGGAACACTGAGAGCTGCATCCATTCTGTCAGAGGTGCCCTTTAGAGGAGTAACCAAAGGGATTGCCTGAGCAGGTCTCTGGGTTGTTGGGCAGCCTTCTGCTGAATGCACATTGCTGAGATCGAGGCCTGCCTGTAGAACCAAGCCAGTAGGTGCGTTTGGGGGTGGAGGGGTGGGACCTGGTGCTTGTGTGTGCTCACAAAGTAGTTACTAAATATTAAAATAGATGCAAGGGTTAAATGCTTCCTAAAAAGGTGTTTTTCAAGCCGGATGGTTTTGTTTACTGCAGGGATTGCGCATTTGTTGGAAATGGCATTGAAGTACAGTGGAGGTGAGTCATACATTTCCTAGCCACTTAGCCGATATCAAATGATTAAAAACCATTTCATGGATAGGGCCATGCAGCCAGAAGAACCTACGGGGACTGACTTGATGATACCCACTTTTAGAAAAGAATTGGCTGAGTTTAACTTGTCCTCATTAGGAAGCATGCCATGTAACAGTGATGAAAGTAGCTCATGTGCAAGTAGATTGCTCTGGTCCATTCACTTCCACTGGGCGAGTTACTTTGTGCTGAAAGCTCACTGTTAATATTTCCATTTAAATAGCACTTTACGAAAAGTCTCATAGTATCTTCACATTTTATGTGTACCACAGAGAGGGAAATTCATTGCTTGATTCAACCTAAAAACAGAATTTTTAAAAACTAGGCGACCCTAAAAGGCTGACTTCCACACACCAACGTAAGCCACTGCGTTCAGTTTCCGTCCTGCCCCTCATGTTTTACACAAAACTGGCTTCCTATCAAGGTTTGCTATTTACCTTCCTTCAAGTAGAATTTTTAACACTCAAATCTAAGTTTTTGGTTTAAATTTTATTATCTTTGTTACTTAATTGATATGTTTAAAAATATTAGCCAAGTTCTCCTCCTTCTTCCCCTACTTTTATTAAAAGTAGAAATGCAAGTCTAGAGGGGGTAATTTTTTCCTAATTCCATAGATTCCTCAGCATTTTCCTCCCAAGGAGCTGGCTGTACCTTGTTTGTCACTCTTGAGTGCAGAATATTCAGGATTGTGGACAAATCATGTCCCCTTTCCCCGCCTCGCAAATAACAAATCACAGGTACCACACAGAAGACTTTGGTGGGTCAGGGCAGATGCCACACTTCACCTTTGCTGTGATAATGTTTGGGGTTGGAGGCAAGCGAGGTTACGATTCATTGCTTACAAGTGAATCCTTTCTTACCTGCCCGGAGTTGCCCCCGGTCTCCATTCCAGTATGGCTCCCATGGTGATAGGGAGAGAGGAAGGAAGGAAATAATGTCGTGTTCCCCTCCTCCTTGCTGCAGAAGCCTGCTAGGCTGGCTTGGTGGAGAAGGTGAAGAAGGCAAGCCTCCAGTGGCTGGAGACTGTTGAGAATGTTATACAGAAACAGGGCTGTATATAGTTACCACTCCTTTCACTTGATCTTCTCCGAGCTTCCTAGGTAAACTAGGAGAGCTCAGATGAAACACATTCTGTAAATATAACTTTCAGCTAATGAAACATGCCCTTCCCGTGATTGACCTTTTTTTTTTTTTTTAAAAACAGTTTTGAGTTCAAACCAAGACAGTAGAATTTCATTATGCAAATCTTTGAGCCACTTTTATAGCATCACTGTCTTAGTATTGCTCTAATGTTAAAAGTCTTCTCTGTTTACTGTAAGATAAAACCTTTGTGTTTGGTTGGAAAAGAAAGGGACTCCTTGGAGGCCCTTGCCAGTGGCTGTATGAAGATAGGCGGCTGAGACCTGTTCACAAAGGCCTTCTGTGCTGTGTCTCTGTGGCCCTACAAAGGTGGTAAGCCGAGCCCAGAGGGAAGTCTACGGAAATGCAAAGCTGAAGTTCCTGTGTTCATTATTTCAAAATGGAGTTGCTCCTTTATTTACAAAACAAAGTGACACACCAGCAAGTCACAAACGTTTCATATGATTATATTAAGACAGGCTAAGAACATACTTTAAAAACATGGTTTAAAAGCACATATTCACCCTCTCCAAAACTGTTGTTTTGTGTAGATCTAGTACTCATACGTCTTTCGGTAGAAAATTTTGCTGGATTTCTGTTTTTTCCTTGTTGTAGAGGTGGCACATATTACTACTGGAAACTTGGATGTCCAGCGTTTTTTCCCCTTCTATTCATTTTATTAAAGAATGGGATATCTTTTTAAAACTCTCTTCATCTATTAGTATGAGTAGGTAACATAATACTGGTGGAGGTGGGCTTGGGGGAGGTTTAGAGGGAGGAATTGCATTCTTTTGGCATTCCTGAGAGGAAAACAGCTGCATTAACCATTTTTTTTGGGGGGGGTGGTTGGGAGGGGGTGGTACAGGGGCATCTCCCCGATGCTCAGAATTTCAGCGTTTTACAGCTGAGCACAAACAGCTTGGCATAGTTAGGCCTGGAGTCAGTGTGCGTGTGTTACAGTTCTGATTATTAGCCAGCAGAAGACAGCTGTATACATTACTAATGAAAGTACTTTGAAATAAAAAAAAATCCAATAGTGGGGTTTCCCCTATAAACACCAGATGTATACAGTGGTTTTGCCCTGTGTCTGCCCTGTATTTTAGCACCATTTTTCAGGGAAATAAATGGAAGCCAGCATTTGAGAGGTTGGACATGTGGTGAAAGTAGATATGTTTGTAGCAAAATAAGGTATGTTGTGGTTGACTAGAAACATTTTCAGGTTTATTATTTTAAGAGAGTCATTGCTGCCCCGGCCAGTCATTCCATTCCTCCTCCTTTGCCTCTTATAAAAAGAAAACATTGTGTGCCTGCAAACATATGCTCCATTATCAGGCTTCAGACACACAATGGTCTAAATCTTTAGGGGCTTTGAGTGGTTTCAGTAGGTAAATGGTAGTGTAAGGGGTTTACTATTTGATATATGTCTTCTAAAGCATCTCTGGAAGTGGACATTTTGTTTTTGTTGCCTGTGGGAATTTCTGTCCTTTTTTTCGAGTACATTTAACCCATGACCAAAAATTACCTAGATCTCAGTTTCTGGATTTTTTTCGAAAATAGTGATCAAGTAAGGAATGTCTAAGACTAGGAGTAGGGATATCTGGAACTACCTAGATCTCAGTTTCTGGATTTTTATTGTGTGACAAAGTAAGGAATGTCTAAGATTACAAGTCAGAGGGAAATTCTAAGATCCTGTCAATTTTTTGTTCCAAAACAGTATGTTTCTTGGGGGGAAGGAAAATTCCTGACTGGTCCTGGGGAAGAAATGAAGTAGAACTGGTATTGAAGAGATCTTTCTCTGCGGGAACACAGCAAAAATACATTTCCAAGAACTTGCCTGGGGAATTCCCAGATTCTTTTAAACCTTTACATGTCAAGTACCTTAATATAAATACAGGTTTAGACATATTGGTTTGATGTTTCAATACCTATTTTTAATATGTAGTTTTATCATCCAGGTCTTCTGTTTTCCACTTGTTCTATCAAGTCATGGTTTTCAAAACAGTCACAATTTAAATATAAGGAGCCTATTTCTTTTCCTTCCTTTCATTTAAAAAATTCTCCAGTGAAAGATGAGAGCTCAGAAGTGGGTTGCTAAGGGTTTTTAATATGCTGAGTGATGTCAGTTTTACCACAGCTTTATTTAATCTTATATTTTAATGCCTCTTATCCATGTAACTTGGGCATTGAAAAGGTTCTGTAGTTTGTTGTGAGAAAATCCCAGTAAAATCATTTATAGAAAACTTTTACAGTTAAATTATTAACTTTTCCTAAGGAGTTTCTTGAGGGAATTTTCCTTTCCCCATTTCATAAGTCAGCGAAAAGGAAACTGGAATTAGTGTATAGGGTTAAAAATACACTAAAGTGAAGGAGGGGAACATTATGAGAATTTTGCTCTGGGGTAAATGACAAGCCAATTTGTAGAATTCCTTTTTCTGCTTGACAGAAGGTAATCTGTTTCTTCTTTTGGATTTCTTCCTGGTGGTGGCCCCAAGCTTTGTATCACAGATTCTTTTATCACAAGGGCCCTACACTTGACTCTAACTATTTTAAAATAAAGCTTAAGGTTACCAAACACCTTAACAGAGATTTCTCTATTAAGATACAAGGGGTAAACAATTCTGATATGTTCTTCAAACCCACTGCTTCAAGGAGGAGTCTTGATGTGTGGTTTCTGAGCTGCTGGGTGAATCATGCTGAAGACGTTTGACGCCTTAGGTGCGCTCAGAAGAGAAGGCTGTGGCAGAGAAATGGGGATGGCGGTCGCTGCCTGTGAGACTCATCGGTGTTGGTGTATAGCGCGGCTCAGGGATGGGTTATTTACAGGGGAACTGGGAGTCCGTCAGCAAACTGCGAATCCGTTCATGGGTGCAGCAAAAGGTGCCCATTGGGGGAATGTTTCTGAGCTCTGTGGGCGCCTCCTCAGACTGAGGGAATTCGGGCTGCTCTGGGTAGGGGCTGTGAAAACTGCCATTTTCACACCTCTAGGTGCAGAATGACTCCCATTTCCCTGACCACCAGGTGACTTCATTCGACTTGTTATGACCGAAAGAATTTGAGAATATTTGGGAAGGAACATTCTTGTTCCCTAGTGGGAAAATGCTAAAAGATCAGAAGTTTCTAAGTACTGAACCTTACTCCAGAGGTAGTTTTTTCTGCCTGCTTTGTTTTCTACTCCATGTTGGGACTCCCACTTAGTTTTTAGTCTTGTGATTTGAAACCAGTTTTTGCAACGTGAAGTCTAACCTACAGACTATTATTTTTAGCCTGAAAATCATCTGTTTAAAAATCCCAAATCTGAACGGTTCTCTTATCTTGCTTAAAATTCTTTCTAGTACTTTTAAGCCAACAGAAGGGAAAATGTAAACAATTTGTTAATTGCAGCAGCTGTTCCCTGAGTATCTTTATGTTAATGTTTTGAATTGGCAGATTTGAAAGATTTTTAGAAAGAGCATCTGGATTGATGTCCTATTCAAACCTCAAGCTTGAGAAGTGGAATCAGCCTCTTCAAAACAAATAAACAGAAGCCTTACACAGATTGAGAGGGTGACTGCAAAGTCATGGTGAAATTTCTATAAAATTGTAGAGGAGAATGAAGACAAATGGTCTTGGTTATTAGGCTGTGGGTGAAGAGCCTCTTATTGGATTTAGTATGGTGTTTATCTAGCTGCCGTGGTAAATGAAGTCTTTTGCGTATACAGTTAATTCCCAATTATTCATACACGCTTGGGCCAAATTGCTGATTCTCTATGGACTTTGGAGACCTTTCCTCTGCCCCGCCCCATTTGTTGTCCATCCGGTCCCATGGCCTGATTTCCTCTTTCGCCAGGCTTTCTCCGAGGGGTTCCCAGCTGCTTTCCTCACTTCCATTTTTGTTTCCTTATCAGGCTCCTGCTGCTTTGCTTTCTCTGCTGTGTTCCCTGACAGTCCAGGATTCTTGTCTGATACTGCTTTTCTTAGTTATCTCAGATCAGTGACAGAGAAACTAGTTACCTGTTAGGGAAAAACTCTGTGGAAGATGATGTCTGCTGCTCCTTGCTTTTCTTCTGTCATCTTTGGGCTTTTGTGGAATGAAGGAGTGGAGATAAGCAGAGAAAGGGTTTTCCCTAAAAACGTTTCCAAGCTGTTCTGTTAAGTGGTTTCTTCAGGATTTTACAGTTCTGTGGGGGAGGTGTTAGAGTTAAACGCTTAAATAGTCTTTTCATCCTCCTTTTTCCTTTTTTGTTCTCAACTTAGACGTTTCTTCCCATTGCAAATCATTAGACAAGGGCCCTTTAGAGGATGTGTATCTGAGGAAAGTTTAACTTTGGGATGGAGTTGGAGCTACAGTGGTAAGAATGGCCTTGAATGGCTCTTCATTTAGCAAATATCTGATTTATTGAGTTCTTATATTTTGAATATTGTGGAAGATATAAAATAAATTTGAGATTCTGCCTTTAAAGAGATTTACATAAATTTAGGAGAGGAGTCTACACAGAAAACCACAAATCTAAAGCCGGTACAGACACACATGATTAACAAATGTGAGAAACTTGTAGATGTAGACGAAATGTCGGGGCTCTCCCAGGAGGTTATTGTTTCTCCAGGGGAGGGACCAGAGTTAGTAGAGATGTAAAAACTCTCCCCTGATATTCCTTGCCTGCACTGAGGGGATGGAATAGTTTTATCTATACAATTTTTTTTTTTTTTTTTTTTTTTTTTTTGCGGTACACAGGCCTCTCACTGTTGTGGCCTCTCCCGTTGCAGAGCACAGGCTCCGGACGCGCAGGCTCAGCGGCCATGGCTCACAGGCCCAGCCGCTCCGTGGCATGTGGGATCGTCCCGGACCGGGGCACGAACCCATGTCCCCTGCATCGGCAGGCGGACTCTCAACCACTGTGCCACCAGGGAAGCCCTCTATACAATTTTTATAAACCTGTTCTTGTTTCTTTTTTGAATATTAAATGTCTGCATAGAATATAATTTTCCCTTATCAGATGAGAGCTTAATATAGGTATTCAGGCCCTACTTGGCAGTAATATTGGTTAAAGGAATGTGATTCTGTGTTCAATTCCCAAACCAACCCCAAGCCAGGCAATTGGTTAAAAAGGAAGGCCTTTGATTAGCCAATCAGACTTCAGATAAATCAACTCTAAAGCATGTGTGCACTAGATTCTTAGAAGAGCCCTTTATTCTCTCACCAGCGGCTGATGTTATTTATTTCTGTTTCCAATGAAGCTTTTGGTTTCTCAGACCAACTGAGATTAAAGTCAGCAAATTTTAAGGAAGGGGAGCTATCAGAGAGAGAGAGGTATGATAATAACAAGGCTGAAACTATAAGAAGTGGACACAAGAATGCCTAGAGCGTGGTAGTTTTCAGTGAGATTTCTGTTTAAAGTGTTGGTACTTTAAGAGGCTTAACCTTCCATGGGATACCTCAATTCATTCTTTATATTCATGAGATGTTTTTTGTTAGTTGCCCTTAAATAAGAGCCAAATAAAAATGAGCTCTGAATTGGGTTTGAAAACTTAGTTCTTGCTGTAGCTGCAGATTTCGTGGGGAGGATGAAGGAGGGACCGGTGGTTAGAGATGATTCTGGAGCTTCTCTTTAGAGTTCGTCCCCAAGATGATGATGGTCAGGTGAGATCATGTGAGACTGCTTTCTGGTTGGAGAGTGCTGTAGGAACCATGAGTTCATCTGAAACTGTAGCTTGACGTTCATTAAGGTGACGCTGATAATACTTTTCTGAATGACCTGCAGTGCCTGTTAAATATTCAGATTCCTGGGCCTAATCATAGGCCTACTGAATCAGATTCTCTGAGAGCAAGGATCTGAGAATCTGCATTTTAGCAGCCTCCTTGGGCATTTCTACTGCCCTTTACCCTAGAGCTACTTACACTAGAAGTTGCAGCCTTTTGAAGTTTGAAGTTGCCAGTTGAGAAACTTTGCTTTTGGGTAGCAGGGGAGTGTTCATGTGGTGGCTCAGTCAGCAGTGTTACTAAGTGAAGCGGTTCCCAAGCATCTCTACTGTCTTGGAAATAAGGGTGAAAGGCTCATATCTTGAACATTTATTATCTGCTACATTTAATTGATACAATTCTCCCAGTAGCCCGGAGGAAGGTATAACTTTTATCACCCCTGTTTTTTACCCAGGGGCAAATCAAGGGTCAGAAGGGCTAGGTAACTTGCTTAGGATCACACAACTAGTCACCAAGGAGCTGAACTTGAACTCTCATCTGTTTGAGCCTAAAGCTGAACTTCTCAGCCGCTAGCCATTCTGGATTGCCAGGTGCAGATGGTTCCAGCCGGTAGCGTGAGGGGAGGCAGGGGGCAGCTAAGACATCACTGCAGCAGTGGATTGGCATGCTCAGGGTGCTGACCCATGGAAGTCAGGCAGACTGAAAACCCAGAAAACCCAGGAGGCACGATATCCTGCTGTGTGAATTCAAGGCCTAGGAGAGAGATTTCTAGGAAGCTACCTGCTTTGTCACCTGAAAGCTCTAAAGCAAGGTGGAAGAGAAGATCACAAGTTCTACTTATAACTGCCTGTGAACTTTTCATAAGACTTTACAAATCAGTACGCAGATGCTTTATCTTGACAGATGGTAAGTTGCAGACCAGTAAGAATTAAGAGGCCGGTGTAAAGATTTGCAGGGAATCAAGGCTACAATTGCAGGAAGAACAGGGGAAAAGGGAGGGGAGAAAGCACCAAAAGCTTGATGTGTGGGGACCTAGTGAGCCAGGATGTTCCTGTAATCCCACGTTCTTATTATTTTATTATGTCTTGGAACAAAAGATAACTGGAGAGAGTGATGGTAAGAGTGATAAAAATGTGAGTTATAATAGAAGTCCACAGATAAGGACAGTTGGAAGAAGCTGAAGGTAGTTTGGGGGTGAAAAACCTGTGCCACCTTCCGAGAGCCTCAGAGTCTTTTATTTCCACATTGCCCCGTTCAGTTCAGCTCCCTCACACACCCAATGGATAAGCTCTAGTATTTCTGATCTTCATATTTCTGCCTTGTGATTAAACATGAATACCATAAACATTAGCACCTGACCAGGAAATTGGTTTGTCTTTGGAAGGTATGGGTTTGAAAAGGTTTACTGCATGGCCAGTGGACCATGGAGTCTCATAAAAATAAGAACTGTGATCAAGAGAAATATAGGATGTAAGTTGTAGAAAGTACTTTGAGGCAACTAAAACATCTATGTTAAAATGTTCATTCCGTAGATACAGGGGAGATGGTATGAACTGGGACACCTGGGTTTTTGTGTCACATCCTCCCTGGCAACGACATACATGCATACACTCCCCAGCTGTAAGAGTTTAGACAGGTGATTTTTATCTCTTGGGCCTTAGGTTTCCTCACCTGTCTGATGAGAGGCGTTACTGGATGACCTCTTTTGGGTTTTACATTCCACAGTCATCAACCATAGTTTGTGGTGGCCCTGACTAGCCCCATTCTGACAGTGACTCATGGAAACATTTCTCTTCTTCCTCCTCTCTTCATATTAGCATGTTTTTTTAAAAAAATTAATTTATTTTTGGCTGGTTAGGTCTTTGTTGCTGCGTGTGGGCTTTTTCTCTAGTTGCAGTGAGTGGGAGCTACTCTTCGTTGCAGTGTACGGGCTTCGCAGTGTGAGGGCTTCTCACTGTGGCGGCTTCTCATTGCAGAGCACGGGCTCTAGGCACACGGGCTTCGGTAGTTGTGGCTTATGGGCTCTAGAGTGCAGGCTCAGTAGTTGTGGCGCACGGGCTTAGTTGCTCCACGGCATGTGGGATCTTCCTGGACCAGGGATCGAACCTGTGTCCCCTGCATGTGCAGGCGGATTCTTAACCACCGCGCCACCAGGGAAGTCCCGCATTAGCATGTTTTGATTGCACTATTCCTTGTACTTAGTGGGGCCACAGGCAAAGCAAGCATGTCTTCCTCTGAAGCATGTAGAAGTGGGTATGGACAGGCATGTTGTCCCTAGTCTCCAGCTGTGCCTCTGCTGTCCATCCAGCTGGATGGCATTTCTCCAGTGTGGAGTGTGGCTCTCCTGAGTGTTAGGTAGAAATGCAGAATTCTGGACCTCTTGACAGATCTACTGAGCAGGGGTCTCTGGAAGTAAGGCTCTGGAATCTGTATTGTAACAAGCCTCCAGAGTGATCTTCGGGCTCACTACAGACTGAGAGCCTGAATGATTCAGCTTTCAGTACGTGCTGTGGTCTTTAGATACAGCCCCAGTTCTCTGAAGGCAGGGGCCATGCTGTATGTGTATATATGTGTGTATGAATAAAACTTCTCAGAATAAGTTGTAATCATCTGGTTTGTTCATTCATGTAACAAATATTTGTATGCTTACTGTATACAAAGCCCTGTGTTAGTTGTTGTCGGAATGGGGGCAGAACAGACAGATCTCAGTGACTGATGGGACACGAGGGACCTGCTCTTATAGCCGGGTGTGGGAATCTAGTTGTGCCATTAGGAGAGATGGGCACACAGGCAGAGCAGGCAACGGCTTCGGGAGAGAAGATGTAAATGGGAACCTGTAGAGTGATGATAAAATGTGCCTGAATTTCTGGAACCAGTTTTAAGACTGGTACCACTTACAGATTCATAATATTTTAGAGTTGGCGGGGATCTTTTAGATGCTGTTTCAGTCTCTTCAGAAGCAGGAAAGACTGTTACCATTTGGAGGCTGTGGCTTAGGTCGGAGGAAAAATACAGTGAGGCAAGCCATTATGTATAAAGGTGACTTTTCCTCTCGGACTTGAGAGAAGCTGGTTTTATTAATAATCTCTAATTGATTTTGAATCTCTGCCAGAATGACCCCTAGAAATAAGATTTGAAATGATACAAGCATTTTATGCAGATAGATTCACTTGGTGTTTAAAAAATGCCTTTAGAATTTACTTTCCTTGGTCAAGTAGCGTGTCGGTGTGTCATCTTTAAAGATAGCCACAAAGTACCCCTCTCACTCCTTAGGCTAAGAGTGGGGAGCACAGACTGCTGTTCTCACCCATTGAGTGGATTTCCTCGGGTGGTTTCGTATTGTTTCCCCAGACTGCTTGACAAATGAAAGTTTACATTTTTCTTTTTTCCTTACTTTGGCCTGTGGGTGAGGCAGAGTGGCCTGTTGAGTTTCTGAGGATCTTGGAATTCCACACCAGAGGTAGTTTTAAGTGTGTGTGCCCTTCTTAACAGCAGTGGCTTCAGCATTGAGTTGTTTTTGCACTTGTGGCTGTGAGTTCCCTTTGTCCCACCAGAATCAGCATGGTAAGCTGGGAGAGAAATCCTTTGCCAACAGGACTGGAAGTAGCAAGTGAAGGCTGGGCTCAGGGGAGGAGAACAATTCAAGGAGCTGATGTGGTCACAGGAAGGATAGAGTCAGGAAGAAGCATGAGTCAGGCTGGTGGCTGTCCGTGGTCTTCTCACAGCAGCAACAGCTGGAGGTATGGGGCCAAGTGTTGAGTCAGAGCTGCCTGGCCGGAGATCTGGGCAACAGAGTGGATGCGGTGTGCCAGACACCAAGAGGACTTCCTTAGGCTCAGAGCTTCCTGGGCTCTTCCTGTTGTGTGGGAGCCAGTGATCAGCACCTTGCTCCTTGCCCCACCCCGTTCACAGAGAGTCAGCCCTGGCAGAGCCCTGGAGGCAGTACTGGGTGCACTTTTGCCAGAGGCCCTTGCGGGATGTGTGGTCACGGTGTGATTTGCATTTGGCATGATCAGCAGTGCTCATCAGCTGCTGCCTAATGCAAATTGTAAGAACCTGTTAAGGGCCAGGGGCTCTAACATGGCGTCTTGAGGAAGTTTCTAGGCTGTACTTTGAGATTATTATGCATGTTTTTAATGCCAATGGAAGTAAAAATGTAGTGATAATTTGGAGTAAATTTTAAGGGTTCTTATAGTAGAACCTGTTTAATTTGGTGACAGGACGTAATTAACTTTGGGTATGTGAATGAGAAATAAAGATGAAGTATTTTGTTGTTTGTTTGTTTAAAAAAGGGTTAAAAAGGAACTCTGAGTGTTACACAAAGCTTTCTGCTCCAAAGCCCCACCCCTTTGCCACGCTAGTGGCAGAGAAATTACAGAAAGCTGATTGTGTTGTCTGTTTGGCAAGTCAAAGCAAGATATAGCAAGCTAAAAGATGAGTATTCTAGATTGCTTTCACTTTCTGTGACATGAAGGTTCTAAATATAAGAAATAAGAAGCCCCTGGGTGATTGCTTTTTGGAATTTGTGTGGACAGATCCAGGTCATCCTTGTCCTTCTTTGTGCTTTTTAAGAAGTGAGACTTTCTGATTAGTGAGTCAGAATTTCTGTCGGATAGCTTTTAAGTTTGATGGTTTAAAAAAAAGATTTGTTACACAAAATTTAAGTTTATAATTTCCAATAAAAAAGGTAATGAAAATTGTACTCTTACTCTCAATTTTGTTATTAGAGGTTTACAATTACCATGTACTAAAGCCTGGAATTTCTCCTCTACTTTACAGATGCTTAAAAGACTCTGATTTTTATTTCTCTTTTGCTCTGTGTCATTAAAACATTTGTTTTAATTAATTATATGTCCAGTATGTTTATTAGAGAGAGAGCTTTGTCAGAATATGTGTCATTTTAACCTTCTGGTGGTTCAAATATAATTAAGTTGCTTTTTGGTCTTACTGACTGTTTGCATTGTAAGAAAATGCAATCTGTGTTTCGTCTTTGAATGACATTACATTTCTTTCAGGCTGGAGTGGCATTTTGTGCTTTCACTTATCCAAGTTTTGCTACTCTTGGATAGCAGTTTATGTGCCTGGTCTGTTAGTCTTTTTGACTAGATTACCCTTTTAAGTATTACTGAATCCAAGTACCTTGTAAAATTATTACACTTTTATTCATTCTTACTGTATGCTAGGCACATGGCTAGGTGTATAACCTGCTTCTGATCTCCGTAATTACTTTAAGAGATAGGTGCTGTTATTTGAAATAGAAATAGAGGGATAGAAAATTTAATTTATCCAAAGTCAAGTAGCTGTTAAGGGATGGAGTGGAGATTTGAACCCAGGTCTTTATTAACCTCAAACCCCTGACTTTTAATTTCTGCTCTGCTGCCTCGTGCACTGTTCTTTGTATTCAGCTCGTATTAATGAGCACTGACCATGCCTGGTTCTTTCTGCATGTTAAGAAGGACGGAAGAGTGGAACAACCAGAGCTGGGAATAAATGGACAACAAAAGATTAAATACACATATAACATCACCAGAGGTGGTGATGGCTATGAAGAAAATACTGGGTAAGAGTAATGGAAGGAGTATGCTTTCTGGCAAAACTTTCAAAATATATATGTTGTTCTAGTCATTGGTTCTGCTTAAAGCCTAGGACAGTATGAAGAAAAGGCAAGAAAAAAGTAAATCAGACTTTCTATAAAGTTTCACATCCTACTGACAGATGGCTTGTCAGCCTATGCACTGGAAAGCCTAATTGTTTGTATAGCTCACAGGGGAGTGTGGCCAGGCAGGAGGTGAATGTGAAGGAGGTTGGGTTTAAATGTGGGAGCGCCAACATTCCAGTTATTCCAGAGTTACAATACCAGTCTTTCAGATAAGGGTTGTGAGGAATTATCTTCTGGGGCTTTCCTTTTCTGTAGGAAATACTGTTTTAAAACTGTTTCACCAAGAAGTGCTAATTAGCAAAGGTCTTTTCTTTTATCCCTTTTGATAATCCCCGCAAATGAACTTTTAAAGATTCAGAAGCAAGAGAAAAAGTAGACTAAGAACTCAAACATTAAGAATGTCGTGACAGTTTGGAAGCCAGTGTCCAAGCACTGAAAAATTATCTATAAAATTTCTTTTCAGGAGAGTAGATAAAAGCTATTACTGGGCTTCCCTGGTGGCACAGTGGTTGAGAGTCCGCCTGCCCATGCAGGGGACACGGGTTCGTGCCCCGATCCGGGAAGATCCCACATGCAGCGAAGCGGCTGGGCCCGTGAACCATGGCTGCTGAGCCTGCGCGTCCGGAGCCTGTGCTCCGCAACGGGAGAGGCTACAACAGTGAGAGGCCCGCGTACCGCAAAAAAAAAAAAAAAAAGCTATTACTATTTGCCACTTTGAAGTTGTGTGTTTTTATGAATGACTACTGTCATGAACTTTGATCTAGCACTGAAGACCATAACAGCTTAGAAGAACCCACTGTTTGGTTCCTACCTAGTAGGTTCTTGTCAAGTTCATAACGTCTTCCACATGCACATAACCTTTTCATTTATAAAAGGTTGCAGAAAGGATTTCCCATTTCTTCCTACCAGGTGGAGTTAAAAAATGTCCTGCCCTCTTTCTGGTTCATTATCTTTCTTCCATTATACCCACGGATTGTCCTGATAGCCTAGAAATTGATTAAAATCAAGCAATCCAGATAGACATGGAAGACACCTAGTCCTGTGCAATCCTGTCTGAAGAATTCTTTGTGCTCTAAACCCAAGCATTTCTGTTTTCCTTCCTTTCATTCTTATTTTGGGGAAGGTTGAGACATTCAGTTCTTCTACAGAATGCATTTACTCTATTTTCAAGTGTTTAAAGATTGAATTAGTTCTTCCGAAGCAATCATTTCTTATTGAGATTTGAAAGAGAATGTTTTGATTTAAAAACTTATGAACAAAAGTTAATTTCTTTCTGTCTGCAATATGTCATGTTACTTTGTATCATTTTATTTAGAATATGTTTATCAGAGTAGCAGGAAAGTTTAACTGCTGTTGCCAGAAAACAGGCCAATGGATTCTGTGAACTTTGTATTGGTAATTTAATTCCTTACAAAGAAATAATTTGTCTAATGTAGTCACTGTGTTTTCTAATTACAAGGAAGTAATTATACTGCACTAATTTATTTTTTATAAATTTATTTTATTTATTTATTTTTGGCTGCATTGGGGTCCTTTTGCTGCGTGCGGGCTTTCTCTAGTTGCGGCAAGCGGGGGCTACTCTTCATTGTGGTGCATGGGCTTCTCACTGCGGTGACTTCTCTTGTTGCGGAGCATGGGCTCTAGGTGCGTGGGTTTCATTAGTTGTGGCACGCGGGCTCTAGAGCACAGGCTCAGTAGTTGTGGCGCACGAGCTTAGTTGCTCCGCGGCATGTGTGATCTTCCCGGACCAGGGCTCAAACCCGTGTCCCCTGCATTGGCAGGCGGATACTTAATCACTGTGCCACCAGGGAAGCCCTATGCTGCACTAATTTAATGTAGGTTTTGTTTGTTACCTCTCTTTAAAAAATTCAGTGCAGTAAGTGTATATCAAATTCTCACTGAATTGCTAGCTCTTGGGAGCTATCGCTGCTTTTGGAGACCATATCTTCTATTTTACTTAGTGTCTAAGATTTTAAAAGACAGGCAATAAAGAGGAGAGTGAATATAATTGACAAAAAGTGATTGCAGATGTTACAAGTCTCTGGAGATAGGCCAGAAGTGGAAGAGGGTGTTGAAAGCTGAAGTTAGGCTTTCAAAAGTTGCGAAGCTTAAAGAATTTCCATGAATTAAGCATTCTTGGAGTTACTTTCATCTCTCTCCTTTTCCAGCAGTGGAACTTTTTCTGTGATCCTTTTATACTATAGCTTTTAAATTTATGGAACCTGGAAAATAAATCGTTGAGTTCATATACTGTCATCTGTTTCTTTTCGATGTCTAAGTAAGATTTAGGATTACATATGCTTTTCTCCTCACCTCCATGATAATATTTTTGTAAAAAAACTTCATATTTGGGATTTGAGCATTGTGGCAAAGTATTTCTAAAATTAGCATCTGAATGGCTAAAGGAGATGTGGCATGTGTGTGTGCATGTGTATATATACGTATATATATGTATGTATACACACACACACACACACAATGGAGTACTCTCACCATTAAAAAGAAGGAAGTACTGCCATTTGCAGCAACATGGATGGACCTAGAGATTGCCATACTAAGTGAACTCAGACAAAGACAAATATCGTATATCACTTTTATGTGGAATCTAAAATATGATACAAATGAACTTATTTTACAAAAGAGAAACAGACTCACAGACGTAGAAAACAAATTTATGGTTACCAAAGGGGAAAGGGAGTGGGGGAGGGATAAATTAGGAATTTGGGATTAGCAGATACAAATTGCTGTATATAAAACAGATAACAAGGCCCTGCTGTACAGTGCAGGGAACTATATTCAATATCCTGTAATAAACCATGATGAAAAAGAATATGAAAAAGTATACATATATATGTATAACTGAGTCAGTTTGCTGTATACCAGAAACTAATAAATATTGTAAATCAACTATACTTCAATAATAAAAAAAAAAAGAAATGAGACCATGGAACGTGACCAACCCTACCTTATTTTCCAGGTGAAGAGACTAAGGCTCAGAGAAGCCACATAATTTGCCCAAGATCACACAGCACAGAGCTGACTGGAGCCCAGGTCCCGTCAGCCTCATATCACTGAGTCTTTGTGTGTGTGTGTGTGTGTGTGTGTATTGTTTTTAATCCTTGTTCTCACAAAATCACTTTTATGTCAGTATTTTGTATATATACTATTGTTGATATCAGTACGTTGGCATAGTCTGTGGGCTGTGGAAGTGTCTTAGAAGAAATTAAATTATATTTGCTTTGTGTGTGGCAAGTTATACTTTTGATCTCAAATAATCATCACTGTTAATGCCACAAGAAGTGATGTTATTATTGTCATTTTTGTCCTCATCATCATCCCCATTCTAGAGGCTGGAAGGCCTGAGTTTCTCAGTGCGTAAGCACGGTATTCAAGTGGTAGGTCTAGGTTTCAAATTCTTGTTTAACTTTCAAGTACTGTCTGTTTTGCAGCAAGGTAAATGAGGTTTCAGCTCTCCTACCAACTAGTTGATTGTGGCTCGCTGGAGTGCTGTGTGCAGGATCCAGAAATGGCCTCTGGGCCCAGTGGGAAAGGTGCAGTGCTCGGTGATGTTTACCCCAACCTTGGAATGGGTTTGGAGGTGGCATATGTGACATAAACTGTCAGACCTGTTTCTCCTAAGTGTAGCAAGCTGATTCTTAGTTTCACAGGATAGGAAACACAGTTTTAAGTTTACATGGGAAAATGGAGTTAGGGTTGGTGATCAGACGCTGGAAAACCAGCTCGTATTAACCGAATTCGCAGAAGACTTTTTTTTTCCCCCTCTGCTTTATTTTTATTTATTTATTTATTTAATAGCTCTTTATTGGAGTATAATTGCTTCACAATACTGTGTTAGTTTCTGTTGTAGAGCAAAGCGAATCAGCCATATGCATACACATGTCCCCATATCCCCTCCCTCTTGAGCCTCCTTCCCACCCTCCCTATCCCATCCCTCCAGGTCATTGCAAAGCACCCAGCTGATCTCCCTGTGCTGTGCTGCTGCTTCCCACCAGCCAACTATTTTACATCACAGAAGACTTTTATAAGCACTAATACCAATTCAGTAATTTGCTTTCTGTTGCTTGGTATACTTACATGTATTTATTCAGGGAGGATTGATTCTATAGATAACTTATTTCCTATTTTATTTTGACTATCTTGACCTCCAGTTACAGAGCATGAGGATTTTTGATCTCATTTTAATTTTGGAGATTTTCCCCATAAGGAGCCTGTAGCCTCTGGTGCACTTACTTTTGTAACGAGGACTTAATCACAGAGGTCTGGAACTATAAATTATTATTCATCCGGGTTGGCTGTATCAAATGCGATTCATTTCAGGCTGGAAAGAACAATGTCTTTAAAATATAAATTCAGATAATCATCTGAAAGAATTCATTATTTGAAATTTCAGTATCAAGAAAAATGCAGTTAATTTGCAAATAACTGAATGTCTCAAATGTCTGCTTGTGATTGTCTGTTAATTCCTCATTTCTGTCCTTCTGCCCTCTCTCTAAATCTGTAGTCTTGTGTTAACTGTGTTAAATGCTAGGCCCCAGTCTCTCTTTTCTCTGTCCTCTTTCTGTTTTTGCTGTCTCACTTCTTTTTGACTTGCACTATCATTTCTTTCCATATTTGGGTTGGTAATCTGAAGTATATTAAAAGGAATTGCAAAATACTTATACTAATGCAGAGAATGAGGTCATATTACTAAATTTTTCATCGACTAATTACTTTGCGCTCTTTTTATTTTGTCTCGTACCCCCGTAGTTCATTGTTGATTTGAAATCTTTTGGGCTCAGTGGTGTTTTCTGCTCCACGTGCTCCCTCGCATTTTGGTTGCTGGCTGGTGGCACTTTGTCTAGAATTAGGGAAGCCTGGGTTTGTCTGGCTTTGCTTGGCGTGGCATCTTTCTTTCTTCTCGTGCTGGCGCTCTGTGAGGAAAGGGAGGTGTTTTTGATGTCTAGAAATGGGACCTTGTGAGGAAACTGTAACAACTCAAGGTATCACCACAGAAGGAAGACCAATAAAAATTTTCAAAAATTGCATCAACTTTATAATAGTGGAAGTGCTCACACTGAAGTGTGAGTACAAAAAAAAAAAGGTTAATTATGGGTGAGCAAGCAAAATTTCAAAACCATGTTAACAAGTTAGCCCACTGTAGCATAGTACTGATTCACGCATTTCAACCAGCAGCCATTAGTGAGGTCCTGCTGTTTGCCACGTACTCCGGTAGGTACCTTGAGAGCTACAGAAATGTAAATATGTGATTCTTGTCTTGTATGACCTTACCTGTCATGCGAAATAAGACATGGACAGGAATGGTACTATACAATTAGGAATGAGATTATATGTCACTGTTGTAGATAATAGTCACATCTGATCATCAAACCTGTGTTTCTTTTGGAGTATTCTTTCACTAGGAAGGGTGAGAGAATTCCTTGGCGGTCCAGTGGTTAGGACTCAGCGCTTTCATTGCCAGGGGTCTGGGTTCGATCCCTAGTTGGGGAACTAAGATCCCCAAGCCACGTGGCGTGGCCAAAAAAAAAACAGGGAGGGAGACTGAGACACTCCTAAGATGAAGGTATAGCATTTGTGGAAAACATTCTGTTTGTATGAGTGCTAAGTAATCTTCGGTACAAGGGAGATGACTAGCGTTGCAAGTACTGTAAAAGTAAATAGCTCATGTAGCTCTTGTTTGCAAATTTAAGTATATTGTCCCCATCACAAACAGTGTCTCCGTGCTGTAGATTTGGAAAGTGGAATTTATGTAAATTCTGAATTTGTTTCTCTTCGTATATAGAACATTTACTAACCTTCTATAATATGTGAGCAAATACATATATAAAAATTTGACTTTAAAAGCAAATTACCATTCTTTTGTTTAATAGACATTTTTTTTTTTGCGGTATGCGGGCCTCTCACTGTTGTGGCCTCTCCCGTTGCGGAGCACAGGCTCTGGACGCGCAGGCTCAGCGGCCATGGCTCACGGGCCCAGCCGCTCCGCAGCATGTGGGATCTTCCCGGACCGGGGCACGAACCCGTGTCCTCTGCATCGGCAGGTGGACTCTCAACCACTGCGCCACCAGGGAAGCCCTTAATAGACATTTTAATAAATTGAAAATTATTGTCATTTCTTTGTTAAATGGAATTTAAGAATGCTTTCATACACACGTCAAAGTTTTGTTTTCCATATTTGAATTATAACTTACTGCTTCTATATAATCATCTTCTTATCATGGTTAAAATTATACATGGTACTACTTTTCTATTGGAAAGAATCCAGTTGTGGCATAGGTCATATACCTAGCTCCAAATTTCTTTAAAAAAATGAAAAAGAAGTATTAAGAGCATTAAGGATTGATTTAGAATTTGTAATTATGTTTGTAAGTATCTACTCATCTAGTCCAGCACTGACGAGTCACATAAGAACTTAATTTCATAGGTGAATCACAAATAGCTTTAAAAATTTTTGTGTTTTTCTTGTTATCTTGGGCCTAAAGATTTAATGAGTTTAAATTATTTCTTTGGCCTCAACCCGGGTGGTTAGCCTAATTCTAATACCATGGTGAATGGTTACTGTGACTACCATGTTGCTAAGAAACCTGTTATGTTATCAAGTTGCCTTGGTGAAGCGATGGCTTCTTGGGCCTCCTCAGCCCTGCTGGGAGGTGGTTAATCAGAGCTACGAAGGATCTTAGAGAATTTGTTTCCCAGGTTATAACTAATTTTTCATCAGGAAAGGAAACAAAACTAGGTCTGTAAAAACTGACATAAAAGGAAGTCCAAGTTATTTTAAATTAAATTATGATGTTTAGTTATTCACAAAAATAGTTGTGATCCAAGATAAAAAGCTATTTTTGTAATAATTAAATTAGAACAGTTTGTGTATTGAATGGTATGTATTTCTCCCCCTCCTTAACTTTGCCTTCCATTTTTGTTTTCTTAGATTCTTGGAAGTGCATTTATAATATATAGATGAATATTTGAATTGAGATTGTGAGAGAAAAATATGTGTACAATTTGTCACTTGATATAAATTGCTCTTTGCTATGAAATGATTCAACATTTTATTTAAAAAAAAACTACACTATGTAACATTTTTTTTTAATGCACTAAGACTTATTACTAGGTTAAGAATTTGATTCAGGGCAGAAACCTGGCTTTTGCTAGCTTTGCTTCATGGCAAAAGGTTTCCATCTTAGATAAGTTTGGCATCATTGCAGATTCTTAGAGCTCCACACGTAAGTCAGCATAGTAGTGAAGAATCTGAGAAGTTGTGCTGTAAACTGTTTATCATTTTGGATAACTTAGGCTTCTTCCATATTATTTTCTTCCAATACCCACCTACATTTTGAGGTGCTTGTTTTCAGCAAATCAGGTTTTGATAAACCCTTTCTTGACTGTTGTCCATATGGAGAATATAGAAGGGGTTCTTGCCCATTTGACACCAGTTTTCTTAGAGTAGTACCAGTTAAATCACAAGCTGGCCTGCAGAGCTGGGGGGAGCAGTTCAGGGCGTACAGGAGTTGGGTACAAGCAGTTAAGAGCCCAGGCTTGGATGTCAGACTTTCTGGGTTCATTTCTGAGTCTTCTGCCTCAAACTTTCTGACCTTAAATGAGTTAGGTAATGACTGTGATCCTAGATTTCCTCAACAGTAAAAGAGGGATGATAACAGTTTCTACCTCAAAGAGTTGTGAGGATTAAATGAGATTATGTGAAATGCTTAGGATGATTTCTGGCACTTATTGTGAACCTTCGTAAATGTACGATGTTAATTATCATAGAGGATATTTTTGGGGGACTATGAGAGTTTCTTCAAATCTTAAAAATTTAGGTAGTTGACATTTGACAAGGCCTCACCCAGAAAAGCTTTTAATTGCTAGGAAGAGTTTTCAGATTTAAACATTTTTATTTTATGTTACACTTTTTATAGCTTATTTCCATTTATTCTTTTTCCTTGAGTTTGGAGTTGGGCATTCTAGGTGTTGGCACCAACTCTTGTTCTCTCTGGGGCTTCAGTTTTCTAATCTGTAAAATGGAGGGGTGGAGGTGGGATTTGGTTGTCTCAAGTCATGCCTAGCTCTGTGATCTGAGCTCTGGGTGTGCATAGTGAGAGGTTCCATTTTGAACAGAAGGGGGTCTAGAGTTTGAGGACAGCCTGAAAATCTGAAAATCAGAATGGGCCACATGAATGATAGCAGCAAGAGCTCTCGGAGGCAGTAAGTAAGTGGACATTCTTTATGTTTGGGTTAAATATATGCTTTAAGCTATCATTTTACTCTTTTTAAAAAATAATTGCTTAAAATTTTGAAACAGCCTCAAACTTACAGAATTGTTGCAGATACAGTGCCACAAAATATCTTATGGCACTAGTTGGCTAAAACCAATTTATTTTTGGGAAATAATTTGAATGGTACAAAAACTTTGTATTTAAATAGTACAAATATAGCTTGAATACTAAAAAAAAAAAAAAAAAAAAAATCTCTGGAGTGTAAATTGGTCTCCTGATGTCCATCACTCCTGAATACCTTAGTTGTATTTTCCTTACAAACAAGGACATTCTCCTGCATAACAACACAAGCATCAAAATTAGGAATTTTGATGGTTGTGTTTTTATTATGTCCTGTCAGGAGGTCATGATTTTGATTTGTCCCATACTGATGATGATCATTTTGATCACTTGATTAAGGTGGTATCTGCCAGTCTTCTCCATTGTAGACTTCCTTATTTTCCCTTTGTAACTAATATTTTGTACTAATAAGTATCATTTTGATCACTTGATTAAGGTGGTATCTGCCAGTCTTCTTCTCCATTGTAGACTGTCTCATTTTCCCTTTGTAACTAGTAAGTGTATTCTGTAGGGAGATATTTTAAAGTGATGGAAATAAATCAATATCAAAATGTCAATTCATTTATTTATTTATACTAATACAAATGCATGCTTTGGTTTGGATTCAATTTAGTGGGTTATAATCCATTACTAACATTATTTTGGTGCTCAAATAAAATCTCTTCCAGCCATCTTATGTATCCTTTTAATACATCCCCATCATTCTTTGAGTACTTCTTTTCTGGTACAAAAAGATGTTCCAGGCTCTTCTTGAAGTTTTCCTGCCTTAGTCCTCAATTAACCATTTCCTTAGGAAACCCTGGTTTCTTTTAGTAGAGAATGATATTTAGAATCCAAGATCTGGGTAGTACGTGCGGCCATTACTATTGGGGTTGTACCTCTCCAAGACTTTCAGTGGACAGAGCTGGAGAATACTTGAATTGTATATATGTACATACTTAACACATTCATATAGATATACATATGCATAAAAATACACATGAGTACACATTTTATATGTATTTCTACATCTTACTGTATATATTGAAATCTGTGAGTTTATACTGATACTTGTAATTCCAATCCAACACAAGGGTTCTCGTTTTCCTCACCATGTTTGTAAATCTCCCTTCTATTATAGTGAGAAGTCTGACTCCCTGTATATGTAACCAGCCTCACAGTGTTTCCCCTGCTTTACCCCTTTGGCTGATACCGCGTGTCAGACGGCCTCACTGCATGGACACCCTTCTTGCCCAATGCCAGGCTGCCACCATGAGTGATATCTTCTTGCACCTGACCTGTCTCCAGATCCCCATGCTAGGCCACCCTTTTAAGTGGCCTCTCCATGCTGGACTGCCTCCACACCTGGACATCCTCTTTACCCCACTCCAACTATCACTCCCCGTGTCCAACTGACCCTCTAACCCTGGGATGCCTACCTTGTGGGGAGAGAACAGGAAGAGAAAGAAGTAAATGAAGAACTATTTTCATGTCTTTCACATGCCTAGTGAAGGAGTGGTAGCTGTTAGGAATATTTATTTATGATAACACTATTGTCCTAATCACATCAAGGAAAAAGTTACATATATAATTATTTTTGTCCTTTGGGTTGCGTTTAAACAAATGAATGCAGTGGTGTATGTGCCCACAATTCACTGGCTTAGTTTGGAGCATGAAACTGAGTAAAATGATCTTGTCGTCTGGAGAGAGGAGAGAGGAGCATTTGAAGAAGTGAATTTTCTTTTTCTCAAAAGTGCACCTGAGTAAGTACCTTGGCCTTTATTTAATTTTTAGTGAAAGGGCTGTCTTCGTGGCAGTTGTTGCCAATATAGTTGCTGCCATGTGCATATGTGGGCAGGAGGAAGTTGAATAGCACTTGCTAGCTAAAACCAACTTCTTAGTGAATTTATTTGAACAACGATTCATAATTTTTATGCTTATGATCTTATCCCTGTGTGGATGTTCGGGCCAGCCATGTTTTCAGAGCTCCCTGTTCCAGCCAGCCTCTCTAAGGGCTCCTACAGTGAAGTTCTGTTAGCGCTTCCATTGGAAACCTATCACAGGGCCGGGTTCTGGCCGAGTGCCCTTCTCAAGAAAGCCACAACCCCAGCGGGGAAAGCACAGGGTGGAGTTTTTCCACTCAGATCCTGGCAGCTCTCCAGAGGCTTCAGTGTCTGTGAGGTTTCTTCTCCTTCCTTTCTTACTTTAAAAAATACTGTAACACTACTACTTGGACATATTTGGGATGTAGGCTCTGTGTGTGTGTGTGAGTGAGTGAGAGAGAGGGGGAGTGGGGGTTGGAGGGCTAGAGGTGGGCCTTTTAGTTGGCTCCCCAGCAGTGCTCTCCTACCACTGGCTTTCTGCTGAGAGTGACCTCATGAGAAGTAGTGGCAGTACTGTAAGGTAAGTCTGTACCTCTAGAGGATTTCCCCGTCATGGGCATTTTATTTCCCTGTGGTTGTCTGAGTAAGGCAATGGGAATCTCCTGCTGGGTCTTTAACCTCTTTTCTATAGCATTCTTTGTACAGATTGCTGACATATTGAGAGACAAAGTCATTCATATCAGTTCCTCACCCCCCAGCCTATGGAGTATTACAAAATGGCAGCTGTTTAACCTTCATGTCTTCGTAGCGCCCAAAGCTGGACTTCAGATGTACAACAAATAATTTTTCAGTGTGAACATGTTCCTTGCAGTATTTGGAACAAATAATTGTGTATCTGAAATTCAAATTTAACTGAGTGTGACCTGAGTGTGTCTTTTATCTGGCAGCCCTACTTCATGAGTTCTTGCATGATGCAATAACTTGGACACATAGTATACTTAGAATAATATGTATGCATGATCAGTTTCTAAAAAATTGGCAGTCTTCACAAATAAACCCTTGAGTGGATGAAAATTTGAGGCTTGATCTTAACCCTCCTTAAAAGGCAACGGAATTGCAATTGAGCTGGCAAATCACATTTGTCAGGTTCTCGGACTAAGTTAAATCAGCCAGCTTGAGGTAGGAATTTGAAGTTACAGCATCCAGAATTTCTGATTACCCCTTTTTTCCCTCCTCCTCTTTAATGACTTTTCAGCTTATAGGTTAGAAATTTCAGCTACGCCTTCCCCTCATAAAAAGCCTCTTTTCTTTATTCATTTAAAAAGATAGCTATCTGAGGTTGTCTTTGTGCTTGTAGGAAAAAGAAAGAGTTTTATAACGTCTTCCGCCTTGCTTTGTCTTTTATTTGGTCAGTATTTCCTTTGGCATATTCTACAAGAAGACAGGAGAGCCCCGTGCAATACAAATAAAGTTCTCTCCCGCCCTCTGTGAGGGCAAGTGGTTATTAAGGAATTCTCCCAAACTGAACGATTTATTAGGTACCTTCCCAGATACCTTTCCCAGATAAAGAGTTTGTCGTATTATGACATCTTAAGATTGCCTTATTAACCCTTTGTTGCTGAATGAGCAGAGTCCTGGTGGGGCCCTTCTATCCTCAGCTCTGACATTTTCATCTTCCCCTGAGTCTGGTCCATGACCCCTGGAAGAGATTATTTGAAAGCACATTCATAAGTTGGCTCCACATTCATGATTTGGCTTAAATAGAATCAGGAGTTACTTGAGGCTTTTTACTGCTCTAGTGCAGGGTTGGCAAACTTTTTCTTGTAAAGGACAAGATAGTAAATATTTTGCTTTGCAGACATATGGTGTTTGATGCATATTCTTTATTTCTTTTACAACCTTTAAAAATGTGAAAACCATTTTTAGCTCCTAGGCTGTACAGAACCCGGCCATGGGCTGGCAGTAGTTTTCCTAAGAGTGTTTGCTCTCATAAGTGTGTTACGTGGAGAGTTCTCTGGGTTCTGAGATTTACCCTCCACTTCCAACTTATATAGAAGTGATGTTGGTGGGGAGATAAGGTAACAAATGAATACTTAGTAATAAGAATATGTTAGTGTTATAAGCTGTGGGGAATGTCATATCCTGGAGGACACTGCCCCCTCTTCCCTCAACCTTCCCTGTGACATGTTTTTATGTCATACTCATATTTTTATTTGATTTCATACTTATACTAAGAACGATGGCAGAATTCTGTTAGCAGGTCTGTAGGAACAACTGGTCAAACAGCAAGTTTATGCCCACAGTGGGAGAAAGCAAAATAGCCCATGAGTTTGTCTTCTGTCTTTGTGGGGTTGTTTGTTGGTTTTACCCATGACAGAGAGGATTTGGTGAAAGTTTGGGTAGAACCAGATGTCCTAACGTGTCTTGCTGTCTTTCTGAAATGACAAGTTTTAAACTGCGTATTATTTTGAAACCTTATGGGGAGGAGGAGTATCATATTCACATACACTCCACAGGAAGTTGCTATTTGATCTGCTCTACCTTTTCTCTGACTTCCTGTGAAAGGTTATATTTGGTGTTCTTCCAGATTGCAGTGCTAACAACATCCATGATCCCAAAAGCACCTTAAGGGGATTGACAGCCCTTTAGATTCATCATACACTTCATACCTTTCCTGCTGCTGTTCTTGCTGATTGTATAAAGCCATTCAGTCACTCCTTGTCTATTATTATAAATAGAAATAGGTTTTTTTCCCATCACTTTTTTCCTCTAGACCTTTACAAATGATTTTTGGGCCCAAATGCAATTGTGAATAGACAGGCATAGCTTCTAGGAAAGCCGTTGGGACGCACTGAATTGTGACTGTTGGACAAAGGCATTCTGTTTAGAAGGCTTGTCCCAAAGTGGTGTTGGAGTCTGAAAGAAGGGCCGCCAGCGTCTGGTTGTTTCTGCTGTGAACTAATAGGGAAGCTGATGTTTGCTGAGTGGATGGCTGTGCTCACTGTCCAAACAGATCTCTGTTTGCCAACTGTGAACATATTGCTGCCTCTGTGGGGCACTCCATCATGCCTTGAATGGGTCCTCTTGTGTTCAGAATTTTCTGACTCAGAGAGATGGAGAGAAAAATATTTCTTTCAGAATTAAGCATTCACTGTAGCACCCATAGAGAGTCTCATCAGACCCTTAGAAACCAGGCGTGCACCAGAGATGCTTCTTAAGGAGAAGGAGAAAGGGGGTAGAGAAAAAAGGAAGAAAGCAAAAGACAGCCCTATTGAAATGCCTTGATTCTGGCCACTTGTGGCCAAGTTTTTATAAATAAACCAGGCTGCCTTTGTAAGCAGAAAGAATTGTGAGAATATTCCTGATTTCCCCTGAGCAAAATAAAACTTTCAGTACTGAGTTTCCAACTCATGGCTCATTTCTGTTCACTTCTACACATACACACCTCCCAAAGCATACAATGCATTCATAATATGTTACTAAATGGGTAATAGAGTTTCATTCTACCTGAATAATTCCTTAAGCAAAGGTTAATTGATATATAGGAGTTTTAATTACTTTATAAACTTTTTGTAGAGTTCCAAACTTATTCTATAAAATAAACTGGAATTTTTTTTGTCATTTTAGTCCCTTTATTGTGTCATTTTCTGCACTGAAGTCTGCTTTTTGGGCAAGATCTAGTATTAGCTGCATGAATTGAGGACACAGCTCATAGGACAAGGTTAGATATTCTTTGCAAATTACCTGTTCTATGTTTTAAGGTTTAGAAACCTGGGATGAGTGGTGGTGGGAGAGAACCAACAACATTGTCAATGCAACTAAACGAGTACATGGTACATCCAGGAAACATCCATTTGGGCCTAAGTTATTTGTCAAGTGCCTGTTAAACACTGGGCCACCTTTGCTTGGTATTGTGGGGGAAATGAAGAGGGTTTCTTGTATCTGATGGGAAGGACAGTGCTTTTATGAATGGAAATGTAGATCCCATGCAGCAGTAAATCTATGTTGCTTTCCCTCAGCCGATGAGAAACCAATATTGATTTGCCTAGTTGGAGTGAATGATTTTTTGACTTAACCTGATAGAAGGCTTAAAACCAGGATCATCACCCCATCCCAAGCTATGGCATTAACCATTTTTGTTGATGGATAGGTATTAATCATTTTTATTGTCTGGATATTGGTATTAATCATTTTTGTTGTTTGGAGAATTTTATTTGTGATTACCTATACTCATAGAAAAATCTGAGTCTATTACCTTACTTGGTTAAAACTGGAATATAACAGGAGTAATAGGGACCGTTGGGACGGAGAGAAAATGGCAGCTGTGGCTGTGGTATAATAGTAATAATCCCAGCTGACCCATCAGGGAGCCAAGCACGTGTCAGGCATTCTTCCAAGAAGCATTTCACATCTACTAACTCACTTCTTCCTCTGGTAATCTTGTGAGATTGGTACTATTACCTTCTTTGTTTTGCAGATGAGGAAACTGAGGCATAGAGAGAGGTTTAGTAATATGCCTAGGATCACACAACTAGTAACTGGTAGAGCTGGGAATTGAATCTGGAAGAGTAAGGCCCAGTATCTATGCCACAACTACTCCTCTCTGGTTAGCCGGTAAATAAATCTGCATTCTCCTTGCAGAGTTTCAATTTATCTTTTATTTCTTGCAGTGTGTTTTGGAGAAGTGTTTAAAGTTACTCAAAATCCGAATTCTAGGAAGTAAGATCACTTCAGAAAGATAATATATTCTATAGGTAAAGGAATTTGCCCTTCTCCGATATCTGTTTTTATCACAGAGAAAAGTTCCATGTTTAATTTGTTCCTTGGTAGTTACCATACATTGATTGAATTACATTGTGGTTTAGTAGGTAGGTGGGTAATAAATTTTGTTCAGCCCTTAATTGGCATTTTTATTTTAAATTTGAAGGTAATGAATCGTTAGCAAGTATCTTAATGTAAAATCAGGGTATTTATATATTCTTGTATACTGTATATGAAAAATGAAAAGTAGATATATAAATTATTCAACCATTTATTTCTTATAATGTGATGAGGGAAAGAAAAAGAATAAGGATAAGGCTTGGAAAGAGTGTTTTTAGACTAATTTTTACCACTGTAAGGTAATATGACGATTGGCGGCATAATTAGTTTTTCTCAAGGGACTGTAGGGCTGATTGAAATTGGCCAGTTTAAGATGATTTTTTTAGGAGTTATATTTATTGCAGCTCATGAATGCTATGTTTAGTAGTTACTGGTCATTTGAAATGGTGCACCAAGTGAAGGGGAGGTCATATGGCTCCTGAATAGGAGTCGAAATAGTGCATGAATAACATAAGGCAAGTTTTGTCATTCATTTCTGAGTCCATCAAAAAGGAAGTTCGTTTAGAAGTATATTCTACAGAGTATATTCCAGAAAAATCAGTTATTTAAAAAAAAAGCAGATCATACTGTACTGTGATGTTTTATGTAGTTTGTAAACCTATCCAGAAGTTTTAGAATTGAGTTTTCTCTAAAATGAGAATGTGTTCAAGTTTTTCTTCTTTAGAGAGAGAAATTATGACAGAAAAGAGTAGCTTAGCTTTCCACCTCTCCTGATTACTTACAGGACTCTTTGTTTTGGCCTTCGTTGCCTTTGCTAGTTTTGTTTATTTTGTATGTCTTGGGTCTATTTTGCCTGTTTGGGACCTGTTTTTGAGGGGCTCACAAACTCCCTACTAGAGCTCATTAGAGTGGTGACTTCACATCCACAAAGGTGGCCCCATCTTTCTGAATGACACCTACGATCACCACCTTAATATTCTAGCAGCTGCCATCCGGTAGTTTTCAGCAGTCCTTTCTGCCTGGTTTAGGATTAGTCTGTAAATTTCAGCTAAGATGTTAATTTGTGAGAAAACCTGGAGAAATTGGAAAACTTGTTTGGTGTTACTTTTGTTTAATATCCACTTAAATGTAGAAGTAACTTATAACATTTTAGCACTTGTTTCCCAGTCATTAAGAGTAAATCATTAAGAAACAATGAATATCAAATGAAAAATAGAATCTACAGGGGGAAAAAGGTAACTAAAGCGCCCTGTGGATCACGTTTGGCCACTTTCTACTTTTGTATACATACACTTCAGATTGTTAGGTTTCTGTTTGATAAGTTTTGATAGGCTAGACTCTTGCAGATGCATTCAATCATTTTGTGAGTAGTGGATTTAGTAAAATTAGGGCGTTAAAAGATAACTAAATAAAACGTTATCAATAACACTAGTTCTTTTTCCAGGGTCTTTAGAGAGAAGATTTGCTTTTTTAACTTCCTGGTAAATCTCATCCTGTATAGCCCAGGTTAGGACCGTACATTGGCATTTAAGATCTTGACCTTTATTTCTTCCTTTCCTTTGGCTGACTTTTTTTTTTTTTTTTTTTTTTTTTTGCGGTACGCGGGCCTCTCACTGTTGTGGCCTCTCCCGTTGCGGAGCGCAGGCCCTGGACGCGCAGTCTCAGCGGCCATGGCTCACGGGCCCAGCCGCTCCGCGGCACGTGGGATCCTCCTGGACTGGGGCACGAACCCGTGTCCCCTGCATCGGCAGGTGGACTCTCAATCACTGCGCCACCAGGGAAGCCCCCTTTGGCTGACTTTAATAAGAATATTGTGAGGTGACCCTCTGGGATGAAGAAAACAGAGGGAGTGATGAAGCACAAATTAAAGGAATCTGGCGTTTCTCCGAACTGCTGGACAACAACAGTAGTTAGAACTTTAATTACTATGCAGTCATAGTTTAGCTTGACATACCCTCCACTGTCAGAAACATGGACAATAATAGGTGAATTTGTCTTAAGCCCCTCCCCATGTAGCTTTCTTCCGGAGATGTGGGACTGGGGTGCAGGGAAGGTGGGAAGCAGATGGAGGAGACAGAATATAATTTATTCTTTTAAGCGGAAAGTGTTGTTTATTGGTTATTCCATTACAAGAATTAATGAGACCAAGGGGAATGTAGAACTCCTTAAAACATGGGATAAAGCAGTATTTTTCGTTACATTGAGAATGAGTTTTAGAAAACACATATATTTGTAAGACATTGCATTTTAATGCAAATCAGATGTATCGCCAAGTCCATGGGATGACCAGACCTTCCTAGGACTGTTTACGCTCAGTCTTTCCAGAGGTATCACACTTTTTTCGTTTGTTTTTGGCTGCATTGGGTCTTAGTTGCCACGTGTGGGATCTTTCGTTGCAGCATGCGGGCTTCTCTCTATTTGTGGCGCCTGAGCTTCTCTCTAGTTGTGGCGTGCGGGCTCAGTAGTTGTGGCGCGAGGACTTAGTTGCCCCGCGGCATGTGGGATTTTAGTTCCCTAACCAGGGGTCGAGGCCCGTCCCCTGCATTGGAAGGTGGATTCTTAACCACTGGACCACCAGGGAAGTCCCTCAAACTTTTTTAAAGTAAATTTTTTTCCTTTGCTAAACACTTGCCCTAAGAGTTCTGAACCAGTGGTTGTATGCCTTCAGGATATGAGGAAGCTAGAGATTCATGGCTGTTATCAGAAATTGTCTTCAGTCTTAGGTTTAATGCGTAGTGAGACTGCCAGTCTCTTGAAGGGGACAGTGACCTGCCTTTTTTTGTGAATTTTGAACATTTAAAGACTAAAACTTGGTTTATGTTTAACTGAAGTAAAGCAAATACATTAGTTACAGGAATACTGAGTTCAACTAACATTCAGTGAATTTGAATTTAAAGGAGAAAGGAGGGGGTAGGGTACATTAATTTCAGTGAACTACTCTGTAATTCCAAGTTGTAAGTTTTTGTGCAAGAAATGAATTTTGGTAGTTTCTGGGACATTAGACTTAAAGCTGGTTCTGGTTTTTTTTTTCTTCTTTAAATTTTTTAGCTATACATATACATATATCCCCATATCTCCTCCCTCTTGTGTCTCCCTCCCACCCTCCCTATCCCACCCCTCTAGGTGGTCACAGAGCGCGGAGCTGATCTCCCTGTGCTATGCGGCTGCTTCCCACTAGCTATCTATTTTACATTTCGTAGTGTATATATGTGCATGCCACTCTCTCACTTCGTCCCAGCTTACCCTTCCCCTTCCCCTTGTCCTCAAGTCCATTCTCTACATCTGCGTCTTTATTCCTGTCCTGCCTCTATGTTCTTCATATCCGTTTTTTTCTTTAGATTCCATATATGTGTTACCATGCGGTATTTGTTTTTCTCCTTCTGACTTACTTCACTCTGTATGACACTGGCTTCACTCTAAAGCTGGCTCTTAATGATTGTTCCAAATCGTGTTGTTAATGGGAATTTTGTGCTTGTGCTCACAAACCTCTTAATCATCCACTGAGCCATTGGCTAGGTCTACAGATTGGGATTGTGAACGCTCTGATTTCTTTCAGTTTCTTCTCAGACTATCCCATATTTCATGAATTTTAAAAAACACTTTTCTACTCCCATTTTAACATCTTTTGAATTGTCATGCATCTTATACTTGATTGGATGTCAATTGAAGGCAACATTTTTTCTTTTTCAGTAGCATATGAAATTATGTTGTCTTATAGATGGTATCTTTGACTTGGTGAAATATGATATTTATAAAAATATGCCCCTATGCTACACATAATAAGATGCATCATTTGTTTTTCTTCTTCTTACTCTGTTGAGCCACAGTAGGGATTCTAGACTTTGGACCACTAATAAACGTAGATGAATTTAAATTTAATGTTTTGAATGGGTGATCCCTTTGGGAACCACATTAGTTGAGAGTTCTATAAGTTGTTATAAGCCCATAGCAATATGGTTGTACTGCTAACAGTCCTCATGAAAAACCTGAAGCGTGGGGTAAAATGAGAAACTGGGTTCTTCTCAAAAAAGGAAAATTCTGTTTTTTAAAATAATAAATTCACATAGAATCAAGAATCTGTGAGAAAACCTTTCCAGAATATTTCACAGATTATATTGGCACTTTCGAAAAAATTAATGAGATTTAGCTAAGTTGGAAGGTGGGCACAAACTGCTATTTTCATTCTTTTTCTTGGGGAGGAGAGCTGGGTAGGGAGTGATGGAATAAAGGCCATCAAAGTTATTGACATGTTTCAGTAAAATGAATCAGTATTATTAGGTTGCTTTAGGATTTAAGAAAACCTAAGTATTAATTTTTCGTAAGATCCTGCATTTTTGTAGTCCTCTTTAAAAAACTTTGTAGCCACATGCAAAAAATGAAAAGATTTGCTTATGAATACCCAAATGGGTATAAATGTTGAGAAGAATAAACTAAAGTTTTAGGGAAGAAAATGTTCTTTTAACTGGCTCAAGTGAGAGAAGTATCAGCTGAGAAGTTACCTGCTTTTTAGATGTTTTACCCATGTGTAGAAATTTTGCTACTGACACATTTGCAAAAGTTGAGATTGAAAACGAGGAAGTATCTTGATCACAGACATGTCATTTAATGCCTAACTACTAACTATTCTGTTACAAAAACCTTTGGGTTAATGACAATGAGATTACTTCATATGAAGTGAACTTTATATTATGATTTCATTTGACAGTACACTCACATACACCTAAAAACATATAAACTATAGTATCTAAATGATTTCATATAATATCACATAAAAGATACTCATAGCATATAAATGTGAAGATATACATATTTAAGTAATGACTATAGTGCTGATTCTGATACCAGTGATCTCAATAACCTAGTATAATCCAGAATGCAAAAACAGTGAAATCATGATCTCTCTCAGGTTTGAACTTAGCAGTTCCCTGTTGTTTGGGCTTTGCCTAACGCCTGCAGTGAGTTGAGTTCTCAACTGCAGAGGCCCATGGGTCACCAAAGGCATGGTGCACTCAGGGATTCATCCTCATTGGTCAGCTGGCCTTGGTGTGGAGGAGAGGCCAGTGGTCTTATTTCTGTCTGAGCTTGACTGTGAATAGACCAGGGCAGTGATGATTCTCCACACCTTGTGCTTACAGAGTGATGGGGTGTAATGTTTTTATTTTATTTTTAAAAATATTTATTTATTTGGCTGTGTCGGGTCTTAGTTGCGGCACACGGGCCCTCTAGTTGTGGCGCACGGGCTCTAGAGCATGTGGGCTCAGTAGTTGTGGTGTGTGGGCCTAGTTGCCCCACGGCCTGTGGGATCTTAGTTCCCCGACCAAGGATCAAACCCGCGTCCCCTGCACTGGAAGGTGGGTTCTTAACCACTGGACCACCAGGGACGTCCCTAGTGTAATGTTTTTAGAACCTAAGAAGTTTTAAAAGGGCTATAGACAAGGTTGATTGTTAGGATGACCAATGGGGATGCAGTTAGAAGCCATGACAAAGAAGGAGAGGGTAAAGAAATCCCAAGTAGTTTTGTCTTTAGGAGGAGGCCTGATGAGATTTAACTCTCCAGGTATCTGAAGTATTGTTTTATGGGATTGAGATTACGTTTAGTCTGTATGACTCTTAGGAATAGAATTCAGATTTCTGCTTATTAAAAGGGAAAACCCATTCTCAATTAAGATTCCTAAAAAATGGAATTTGCTGCGTTTTCAGAAGGTGAACTCTGTATTACTTGAAATATTCTGGCCACTTGCTAGAGATTTTGATCAGCAGTTCAAGCCTTAAGTAGGGAATTGGACTGAATGACCTTTAAGATGCTTGCCACCCCTAAGGGAATTTTGATTCTGTGATCTTGGCTGTCAACTAAAAACAGTTACAAAGATTTTATCAAATGTTCTCCCTGTTTGTTTATTTTTAGATGCATAGAGTTTTGTATTAAACTGTCACTGATGTCTTGTAATCATATAAATAAATATAATACTTGTATAGACTGCTTAATAGAATGCTTATTATTTTATATTATATAAAATTCTGTGATTATTTTGTTGTTGTCATGGAAGTATAATAGTAGCTTTATTATGACTAAAGCTGGAGGACTATTTTTAGCCAAATTATAGTCATCTTTGTTGATATATATTTAATTAAATACCCATCAATTGGATAAAATTTATGGAACTTGGCTGTCTCTTTTCCCTCTTCACTTTTAAGCATTGTGCTGAAATTAAGACTCAGCTAATTTGGCCTAAAGTAAGTACAAATGAGATGTGCTTCAAGGATCTTGAATGTGATTATTCTTTTCGCCCTTTTATTTATTTTATCGCATTCTTTCTAGGTCATTATTCCTCTGACTGATCCATAGTACATCTACATCGAAATCAATGGGGTGTATAATTGAGGGGTAAGGAAGGGAGAGCTGGTCAGCCTGTGAAAGAAAGCAGGTTCCAGAGGTCCTGGAAATCTACATTTTCAAAAGGCCCCAGAGATTCTAGTGTAACTCTCATTTGAGGCTCACAGCTGGAAGGATTTTAGAGATTGTCCACTAACAGCTCTTTCTAGAATCTGCAAGCATAGGCCTAAATGACACCATTGCTGCTGCTCTAGAAGGAAGCATGGAAATCATCATGTTCCTTTTCTTTTACATTGCATTCGAGGCAGTTATTAACATGCACAGTTAAGTGACTTACCCAAGGCCTTGTGGATTGGATCCCATATCTCCACTGAGCTTCAGTTGGTTTCCACAGGGTAGGTTGAAGAGAAGAGTTTTTAAAAATACCGCTTGAAAGCTGAAATGGATCATTGACCAGCCTCTAGATTCCTGTGATGCTTTTTTTGAGTTGCTATTTTGAATATCATGCGTGTGCTCTCACCACAGACCTTTTAATGTGTCACACTGAATTGGAACCCAATTCAGTAGAGATTAATTGGGGCCAAATATTTTCTGGGTGTGATTTTTATGCCTGGTTTGAGGTTTTCTCCCCAGTCCACCAGATTATTTCCTCCTTCTGCGTTTTGGTTTTTTTTCTTTTTCCTTCTTGTATATTCAGTATATGTCTAGTTCCTCCTCTCTTTTCTACGAGAATGTCATCTTGCTGCCCCAAACCTTTCTTTCTTCTTCTTATCAGATCTTCACTTTGTTCTAGCAACACATTACCTAACAGACCTGACCTCAT
Organism: Stenella coeruleoalba; assembly: GCF_951394435.1. Taxonomy (NCBI): domain Eukaryota; kingdom Metazoa; phylum Chordata; class Mammalia; order Artiodactyla; family Delphinidae; genus Stenella; species Stenella coeruleoalba. Next base: position 50,641,817 of record NC_137150.1, read on the forward strand.
ATCTGTGACCAGGAAATTTTTAATCAAATATTTTGACACTGTTTTACTCTTCTAAAAGTGAAGGTGATCACTTGGTAAGTATGAGGCTTAAGGTATGGACTTCAGGCCATGTGCACATGGGGATTATTTCATAGGTGATGTCAGAGGGAAGAGAAGTCACAAAACACAATGGTTTCTCAAAGGCAGTGATGGAGATAAAGAGTTGAAAAATACTCACAACTTCTGATGCTCACAGTTTAATGTGATAGGGATGTCTGGACTGGAAGGGTGTTAATATGAATGTTTTGCCTTGAAGGGTTTTAGGAGTTGCTCGTGTTTGTATGTTGTGTATATCTGGTTTTGGTTATGTTGTTAAACCACTGATGGCAGTATAAGTGAAATTACTGTTTTGATTTTTTTTTTTTTTCATTGAACATATTGGTAATTTTGCATTTTCCTTTTCTTACCTATCCCGGTATGGCCTAGTCTTGGATATTCCTGACTGGCTGGTAGTTCTCTGGATGGAGTGACTTTAAAATTTATCATTCTCTTGAAAAGCTTCCTTTTTTTTTTTTTTTTTTAAGCTAGGGAAAGACAGCAGTTAATCAGCTAGGAGATCTTTCTGGTTACGTATTCCCCAAGCTTAGACCCTCCATTTTCATTTGTCTCAGTCCCCTTTGTAAGTGGAGGGTTGATACTTGAAAGTGAAATTGTAGCCTGCTTAGTAAAAATTTTTGTTTCTGTTGAACCAGCGTGCCAGGACGAGAAAGCATCTATGCCATAAAGCAGTTGTCTGCCCCTCAAACAGTAACTGTGTCAGCTCATTTTTATAGCCGAGAAAATAACTGGCCAGGGTGATCCAACCTTCCTGCAGTTACTTGGAGGTGTTTACTGACTGCCTTTGATCAGACTTCAAATGGGAGAGCCTAACCTATTTGTAGTTGTTGTTTACTGTCAGTCTCAGCCTGCCCTTTGTTTTTCACATACAAACAAAAAAGAGTAAAAGCAACAAGCTGTGTAAACGTGGCTGGTCTATAGGAACTCTCACTTACTCTCTTGGTCTCCTCTACATGGTTTAGGTAAGGCAGAGATTCGAACTGTAAACTGAGGTAGTCATCTCAAAGCCCATTATTAGGTCCGAACCACTGGACAATTTAGAGAATTTTTATTAGCAATCAAAACATTTTTGTAAAATTAAATTAATTTCAGAAGATTGCTGGTCTTCTGTTGAGAAGCAGCTTCCAACCTGACATTGTGTGATTGTGAGTGAGTGAAAAGAATAACCTTATAGTTGGAGGAAAAATGGCATCAGGTAGATAAACTGTGATTTGTGTTCTGTGGAACATTTGGATTATTTTTTTTCCATTTCCATAATAACTGTTGGTTTTCTTTAGCAGTTCTGTGCCGTGGATCCCAGACATTTTTCTCTTGCCTTTGTTTTCTTGAGGTGCATGAGTTAAAAGAACCAAGGTAGTAAACCATGTTGGGATGTTGTCAATAAAATGCCTTTAGAATGTTGTCAGAGGCTTTCCTTTACGGGAAGCATGCTCATGGTGGGGAGGGCAGGGAGCAGAAGAGCCAGCCTTGAGGGCAATTAAAAGGTATCCTCTGTGGTTGGCTTTGTAAACCTCATCAGAGCAATGGATAATTGAACTCCCCCAATATATTGTGTAATGATATGTTGGTAAAGCTATACCTTATTATTTCTGTAATTCAGCTTTCAGGTGGGTGATGTTTTAATAGTCTTTCATTTCTGACAGATGAATAATGTAAAACAGATCTTGAGAGGAGTGCAATCACATATTGTTGTTGGGTTAATAATTTCAGTACTATTTTCAAACTTGCCCCTCTACAGCATGACCTTGGAGTTGTAAAGAGGAGCACACATTATTTTATTTAGGAAGTGCACATTTGCCCCTGAGTTCTTCACAGAGTTGTTAGGAAAATATCTATTTGCTGTCCTATCTTTTGTTTGCTGTTCTTTCCTTCCCGGGAGAAAACAGGCTTGTGGGGCAGCCAAATGGGGTGGGAGTTGAGGTCTGGAGAAGAAGAGTAGACAGGGTTGTATTCTTTCCTGTTCCCTTTCATAACCCTTTCTGACCGCAAAGAAAGCTGGTGAGAGAATGAAGGCAACCCTTTTAAAATACTCAGTGCCACAGTGAATAAGTTCTGCCCCAATCCTGCTAGCACGTTGCTTAGTTGCTGTCTCTGCCATTGCCTTTTAATGAATAATTTTTCTTTCTGATTTTTTTCTCTACAAAATTAATAGACTTATTTCTTAAAAATATCAGTTTGTTTTATCTCAGGACATTTAAAATGAAATTAAAATACTCTGCTCTAATAAATTTCTACCCTCAACAAGACTCTCTCGGAGGGTTCCACTGAAGTTATGCTCACCCATTCTGACTCAGTTTGTTGGGCAACTTCCTCTTGAATTTGTTATTAGCTAATACCAGTAGTTGGCAAAATGGTCCTCATTACCCTGTATAAGAAAGTGTGAGGGGCTCTCTGATGCCCTTGATGGGCATAGAGAAAGCATGCTAGGAAAGATTTGCTTTACAAGGCTTTGAAGTGAATGCCCTTTTGATGACTTTATTTTAATTTTGCTGCTAGTATTTGCAGGGACTTTTTTTGGTAAAATATCAGAAGCTCATTCTCAGTATTACTGAGTTGTGTTTGTGTCATTCCTCAGAGCTTTGAAGTTTATAAGGTCCTAGTTTAAGTATAAATAAGCAAATCCATGGATTATCTGACATTAAAAATCAAACAAAGACAGACTGAGTCTTAGTGTTCATTTAGATAAGTTTAACTGGAAGGGTGACACTGAATGTTTTTCATTTTGTGGACTGGTTAAGTTATGGTCCAGATTTGAAGAGGGTGATAAATTTAACATGAAGAGCAGGGCCCTGAGACCTCGGGAGGTCCAGCTTCAACATCAGGCTGTATCTGTGAACTCACTGTCTTGTGTTTTGTTTTTTCCAAAGATGAACTTTTGGAACCATTTTTCATAGGCCTCCTACCTAATTGTTTAATCACTTCTATTGCTAGACTAGACTCTTACCAAATGCTCATGCTGCTTGAGATGTCTGGACTATGTGCCTGACTCCATGCCGAGACACACAGTGTCTGTCGCAGAAACCTCGGGCCCAAAGCAGGACACAAAGCTGGGTTTCCCCCTCCGCCCCGCACTCTATGCACCTGTGCATTACTCATTCTGCATGCCATTCGCTCCATAATTAAGAGCAGAAATGCTTGTTCTCTTCAATGTCATTGTGTCCTTGGCATCCTGTGCCGGGTCTGGCAGCTAGACCGGGTTCAGCAAAGGTTTGTTGAACTGAACAAAGCAACAACCAAGAGCTCTAAAATCAGGAGTCGAAGGCTGTATCACTGGCCTCTCTCATGGTACCTAATATCTTTGACAGTCTTAGAGCTTGTATTCCTGTAGGCCTGAATTTAAATCAAGTTCTTTTTAAAACTGCGTTAGGCATCATGCCTGTTGTGAGTGGATTCACTTCCTTTACCATTCACTGTCAGTCACTGGAAGTGTTAAATATGCTCCTTCTACCCACCCCGTGGATGATTTTTATTGTCCAGCTCCAGAGCTCTTGGCCGCTAATAAAACAATTGCTGCTTATTTATGTAGTAGTTTGTTAGTAACGTTTCTGTTGTCGAATCTTCTGTGTGGCTTTTAATACCTTACAGCATCTTGTACAATAAATGTTTATTGAATTGAATGCAATAAAATATTAACTAATATAAGAAAAGCACTCTATAATCACTCAGTAAGTATACAGATTTTATTAACATTTAAGCCTAAAAACAACTTGATAACATGGGTAGATATCTCAATTTTTTTGAAATTAAGGAAAATTGGGATTGATGAAGTTTAGTCTTATGTGAGAATTAAACTCTTGCTCTACTCCTGATGCCCTTATAACAGCTAAGTAGCAGAACAAGTTCGAAGAGGAATATTTGGAAAGAAACGACTTGCATTTCAAAAATGGTATAACATATTTAACTAAAGTAGCACCTTCTTGTGTTTTTAAATGGTTAAATGATAAGATGGTGGTGACCCATTATTTATGAGTTCTATCGGCCGCTCACTTTTGGTTCTTGGTAGTGGTTTACTTCAGGAAGACTTCAACAGGAATATTTTAGTCATCATTGGGCAATTTGTTGTTACGGTCACTTGCTACTTTTAAGGACAATAGCTGAGCCAGACTAGAAATTCTTGTAATAAAGCCAATGTCAGAGAGATGTAGACGATTGGCTTTCAGAAAACAAGGGCTGATCCTTTGATTTAGAGTTGTCCAGACATTTAGAAAGTTAGGCATACCCAATTTTCTAAGGTTTCCTAGAAATTAGGAAAAGATAACAGGTGGTTTTGGGAGAGGTAGAGGGCTAGTATTAGATATGGGAAAGTAGACAACTATGGGAAAGCAGCCGTCTTTTCCTTTTTTAAAAATTTGTTCCTTGTTTTTAAATCATAATTCATATATCTCGAATGCAATATATATATATATATATATATATATTTTTTTTTTTTTTTTTTGCGGTACGCGGGCCTCTCACTGTTGTGGCCTCTCCCGTTGCGGAGCACAGGCTCCAGACGCGCAGGCTCAGCGGCTGTGGCTCACGGGCCCAGCCGCTCCGCGGCATGTGGGATCTTCCCGGACCGGGGCACGAACCCGTGTCCCCTGCATTGGCAGGCGGACTCTCAACCACTGCGTCACCAGGGAAGCCCGCATTATATTTTTAAAAGGAGAATATTATTTTGAAGGTACAAGATGGAAACACATTTTTAGAGGGAAAAATTGTGAAGGACAAAACAACTGACTTGCTCATTTGAGAAAGTATATAACTCTTCGTTTGTCTCTCTGATAAATGCTTAGTCTCTATTAACCTCTTTGTTCATACAGTATTTTTCTTCGTGGCACAATGTTGGAGTTGTTTTTTAAATACCATTATTTGACACGGTACTGTGCTGGACCCTATATGCATTATTAGAACTTCCAGTCCTCAGAACAACCCTTGAAATTAGCTCTTGTCATCCTTTTTTGTAGGTCAGAAAAGTGCTGATCAGTCAGAGAGAGTTTAAGTAACTAGCCCAAGGTCATGCTAGAAAGTGGTGGAGCTCACATTCAAGCCCAGGCCTCGCTAGCTCCAAAGCTTTTGTTCTTTGCACTGCTCAGATTCTGCTCGTCCCAGTTTGTTTCCTCTCTGGCAGGATGCCTTTGGGAAGAAGTAGTTACAGTTTGGAGAGACCAATATATCTGAGCCAGAGAAACGTGCCATCTATACCTGGCTCTATGTGAAAATTACACCGTGAGAGAAAATGACTTTGCAGCAGCATTTTAAGAAACAACAAAACTTACTGCTGAAGGAAACCACATTGGGCTGAAAACTAGAAAAACTGACTTCTAGACCCTGTCGTTCCATCACCTGCCAGCTTCTCAGTTTGCTTCTGGGCCTCAGTTTCTTTAGTTGTAAAATAGTGAGCCCTCTACTAACTCCTAAGGGCCTTCTAACAGCTCATTTCTGTAATTACTAATGTGTCCATAGGATGATAATCATTTAAAATCTTGCTAAATTTAGACAGTGCCTGAAGTGCATCCTTGTGTGTGTTTGTTTATGTATCTGTTCCTCGTAATTAGACTGTGAGTGCTTTGAGGACAGAGAATGCACTTTACTGGCTTTTTGCATAGCACAGTGTCTAGAAATAGCATCCTCCCAGAAATTAATGTATGAGGAATGAAGATGTGCTCTAGGAAGTTTATGTTCAGTTGCTTTTTGGTAGTTTATTAGTAACCCCAGTCTTACTATCTTATAGTTCTTTGGTTATGTGCTCATCATTTCTTTAAAAAAATATTTTTATTGAGGTGAAATACACATAACATTAACTATTAACATTATTAATTAGATAAAATTAACTATTTTAATTCATTGGCAATTTAGTATATTTATGGTGTTATGCAATCCCTACTTCTTTCTAGTTCTAAAACATTTTCATCACCCCAAAAGGAAACCCTGCATCTATTAAGCAGTTGCTTCCCAAATCCCTCCCATCCCTCAGCCCTTGGAAACCACAAATCTGAGTTTCATTTCTGTTGATTTATTTATTCTGGATATTTCATATACATGGAATCACACAATATGTGACCTTTTGTGTCTGGCTTCTCTCACTTAGCGTAACGTTTTCAACCTTGTAGCATGTATCAGTACGTCATTTCTTTTTATGGCTGAGTAATATTGCCTGTGTGTATTATGTCACATTGTATTTACCCATTCATCCCCTAATAGACATTTTGGCTGTTTGCATCTTTTGGCTATTGTGAATAGTGATGCTGTGAACGTGTGTGTACATGTATTTGTTTGCATCCCAGTTTTCAATCCTTCTGGGTATATTATACCTAGGAGTGATATTGGTGGGTCATAATGGTACTTTCCTGATTAACTTTTTGAGGAAGAGCCAAACTGTTTTCCACAACAGCTGTATCATTTTACATCACTACCAGCAACTGTACAAGGGTTCCAGTTTTTCCACATCCTCACCAACACTTATTTTCCATTTTTCTGAGAATAGGCATTGTAGGGGGTGTGAAGTGGTACCTCATTGTGGTTTTGATTTGTGTTTCCCTAATGACTAACGATGTTGTGAGCATCTTCTCATATGTTTGTTGGCTGTTTGTATATCTTCTTTGGTAAGATGTCTATTTAAACCATTTACCCGTTTTAAAAATTAGGTTGTTTGTCTTTTTGTTGAGTCGTGACAATTATCAATATGTATATATTTGGGATACTAGTTCCTTATCAGTTACCGAATTTGTAAATATTTTTTCCCTATTTTATAGGTTGTCTTTTTACTTTGTTAATAATGTCCTTTGCACAAAAGTTTTTAATTTTTATGAAGTCCACTCTATTTTTTTTCTTTTGTTGCTTGTGGTTTTGGTGTCACGTTTAAGAATCCACTGACAGATGCCCATGAAATATATACCCATGTTTTCTTCTAAGGGTTTTATGGTTTTAGCTTTTATATTTAGATCTATGATGAGTTAATTTTTGTATATGATGTCAGGTCGGGGTCCAAGTTGATTCTTTTTGTCTGTTTGGGGCCTCTTGCAATTTCATATGAATTTGAGGGTTGGCTTTTCCATTTCTGCCAAAAAGACCGTTGGAATTTTGGTAGAGATTACGTTGACTCAGTAGATCGCTTTGAGCGGTATTGCCATCTTAACAATATTAAGTCTTCCATTCCGTGTCTTTGTTTAGGTGTTCTTAAGTTCCATTTATTTAGGTCTTCTTTAATTTCTTTCAGCAGTGTTTTGTAATTTAAGTGCATAAATCTTTCACCCCCTTGATTAAATTTTTTCCTAGGTATTTTATTCTTTTGGATACTGTCATAAATAGAATTGTGTTCTTAATTTCCTTTTCAGATTGTTCATTGCTGGTGCATAGAAACACAATTGACTTATGCATTGCTCTTGTACCCTGTAAATTCACTGAATTCGTTTTTTAGCTCTAATAGTTTTTTGTGTATGGAATCTTTGGGATTTTCTATATATAGGATTATGTCTTCTGCGAATATAATTTTACTTCTTCCTTTCCAATTTGGATGCCTTTTCTGTTTCTTTTTCTTTTTTTGCCCCGTTGTTCTAGCTAAGACTTCTGGTACAATGTCGATACTGGTGGTGAAAGTAGGCATCCTTGTCTTGTTCCTCATGTTAGAGGGAAAGCTTTCAGTTTCTTAACCATTGAGTGTCATGTTTGCTGTGTATGCTTATTGTCTTTTAACCTACTAAGTCAGAGGTTATCACCTGAGAACTCGTTAGAAATGCTAGCTCTTAAGACCCACCCCCAATCTTCTGATTCTGAAACTATGGGAAGTGGAGTTCAGCAATCTGGATTTTCAGAAACCCTCTGGATGATTTTGATGCACACTAAAGTTTAAGAACCACTGCACTAGAGTTTAAGCTTAGGTTAGAACCTGTGCTTTATTTTATTACCTTTGTATTCCTTTTAGTTCTCTTGTGGGATTAATTAGTGTTGAATAGCTTTAAAAAAATCAGTGTTCCCCAAAGTGCCTACATAATCTCTTCGCTCGTCTACATGTCTTGAATCACTGTGAATAACTGGAGATTCATTATTAGACATTCATAAGGTTCACCAGAAGACCTCACATTTTGTATTCAGTCTTAGACCCTTGGCAAACAGCGCAAGTGTACTTTTTTTTTTTTAATTTATTTATTTTTGGCTGCGTTGGGTCTTCATTGCTGTGTGCGGGCTCCTCATTGTGGTGGCTTCTCTTGTTGTAGAGCATGGGCTTCAGTAGTTGTGGCATGTGAGCTCAGGTGGCTCACGGGCTCTAGAGCGCAGGCTCAGTAGTTGTGGCGCACGGGCTTAGTTCCTCCGCAGCATGTGGGATCTTCCCGGACCAGGGCTCCAACCTGTGTCCCCTGCATTGGCAGGCGGATTCTTAACCACTGCGCCACCAGGGAAGCCCGCAGTGTACTTTTATTTAGACCGTTTGTTTTGATAAGTGCTTTCACCATAATTGTCTGGTTACCTATTAGCTGTGGCCTTATCCATATGACTACTTCAACGAGCAAGAAATTATCTTTTGGCTATTTAGAAAGACTCAGGTGTCTTTTTATTTTTTTAAATAGGGTTCATTGGATTTTATCACATCAGTGTTTTGCCCTTGCTTTATTTTTCTCATTAGCTTTCCTTTATCTTGCTGTGTTGTGATCTCAGTCCTCTTACATCCTTCCCCCCCCGCCACCCTTTTCATCCTCTTTGAACACAATAATATTTGTTAATAAGCTAAGAATGTGATTTATTGCTACTAATGGCTGTTGTTGAAAGTAGCCATTTGGACACACAAGTACCAGTTTATGGACAATTACAATCATAACATTCTACTTATTCACTACTTGTTTACCTACTGGCAAATATTCAGTTTATAAAAAATACCATTTCAAAATGTCAAAATTGTGGTGTAATTAATTATTTATACCTAATCTATTTCTGAGACTAATTTAAATGATAATATATACTCTGGATTCCCATTTTCCACCACTTTCAGATGTCTGAACCTCATTTGTACATTCTCCTCGAGTCAATCTAGTTAACTCTTCTCCCAGGATGGGTGAATATTCTGAATATAGTATCAGAGCAAGGGGTATCTACACGTGTGGGCTCTGGGGGGGATCCCTGGTAGCAGGGAAGAAGCACAGAGTGAAGCAGAATGGTCGTACAGCCATGGCAGGGGCTTAGGAGCTCTCCATGAGTTATATGTCCCTAGAAATACAACATTGTTGGACTCTCCTTCAGTCTCTTTGATGTGAGAATAAAGTTGTAGGATCATTGCATGAATTACTGTTGGTTGAATAATTAAGCCGCTCTCCAACCTTTCTTGTTCACAGTTTGCTGTAAGTAAATGAAAAATCAATTCATTAACAAATGCTAGCAGACTTTTAAGATGTTAGACCATGTACTTGCATATTGTGGTTAAATTTTTTAATGACTATAAACTGATCATAGTTCTTGTTTGTGTCTCACATCTTGTTCAATGAAAAAAAAAGGGAGTGTTCATTGCAGCACTATTTACAGTAGCCAGGAGATGGGAGCAACCTAAGTGTCCATCGACAGATGAATGGATAAAGAAGATGTGGCACGTATATACAATGGAATATTACTCAGCCATAAAAAGAAACGAAATTGAGTTATCTGTAGTGAGGTGGATGGACCTAGAGTCTGTCATACAGAGTGAAGTAAGTCAGAAAGAGAAAAACAAATACCATATGCTAACACATATATATGGAATCTAGAAAAAAAAGGGTTCACATGAACCTAGGGGCAGGACAGAGATAAAGACGCAGAGTTAGAGAATGGACTTGAGGACACGGGGAGGGGGAAGGGGAGGGGTAAGCTGGGACGAAGTGAGAGAGTGGCATGGACTTATATACACTACCAAATATAAAATAGCTAGTGGGAAGCAGCAGCATAGCACAGGGAGATCAGCTTGGTGCTTTGTGACCACCTAGGGGTGGGATAGGGAGGGTGGGAGGGAGATGAGAGGGAGGGGATATGGGGATATATGTATGCGTATAGCTGACTCACTTTGTTATACAGCAGAAACTAACACACCATTGTAAAGCAATTATACTCCAATAAAGATGTTAAAAAAAGAAAAAAGAAAAAAAGGGGGGGGGGGTTCTTGACTGTTGAAGTCACAGCCTGAAATTGATCAAATTTCCCAAGGCATTTTTTTCATAGAATTACTTGGGTTTTAGCAAACATTCTAGTTCCAGTTCTAGAAATTGTACGTGTGACATCTTTCATCTGTCTGTGGAAGAGTTCATGTGGTCTCTAGCTGAGCTTCTTATTTAGTTTCTCAAAAAAAAAAAAATCTGAAGTAGTTTGGAAGTGTATGTTTGTGTTCAAATTATTTAATCTATGTGTATGTATATTTGCGTAGACCTACCTTTATGTAAGAAGAGTGTTTAATAAAGAAGTTTCCAGATATCTTAAGAGATTTAAAAAGTTTTTTTTCCAAAAAGTTTAATAGATGGATGGTTTCCCAATACAGTCAGAAAGGAAGTTAGTTTGGGGAGATTGTGTGCCTTTTTTACCCCTCACATATCCGGTGTTGGTGGTTTGAACAAGAAGAGAACCATTTTCCACATATTCTCAGGGCTATATCCTTTCAGTCTTCTGTGTCACGAGATTATCGATTAAAAATCAAAAGGAATCTAGTAGTCCTAAAAGTTTAGGAAGAGAAGTTTGTGTTTTAATTAGGGAAGAATTATAATAGTATCAGGAGGTTCTCAAACACAAACTGTTGAGCAGAGGCATAAACTCACTGATTGGGAGATAAGTATTTAGGGAGACAATAACTTTTCTCATACCACCATTGTGAAAGGGATTTTATTTTCCTGGCTTTTAAACTCCTGAATGCCTGTGTATGCAATGGTTTATTTCAGAAAGGAGAGAAACCTTAGGGTTCTAGGGCAGAGCTGAGTTTCAGAAACCATTACTGTATATTTCGCAAGGCTTTTTGAAAGGGTTTTGATGACAGTGACAAGAGAAAGGGGGAACAAGCATGTTAAAGTCATTTGGCTACTTTTGAAACCAAGGCCAGGAAGAAAACATTTTCTGGCTGTAAATCATTTACTTGTCCTGCATTCTTTAAAGCATTTTATACAAATGGCTTTAACAGTTTTAGGGGTCATGCCTGGGGTTAAGAGACTGTTTGCCTGGTATACATTTTGGTGATTAAAAAGTAATACTTTATTGAAGTGGTAGCATTTCTGTTCACACTCTGCACTGTGAAATATTTGCTATTTATCTGATGAGGAAGGTTTGCCTCATAAGTCAGTATTGTACAAAGAGTATGCGTGTTGACTGTGTTACAGGGACATGTACTGTTAAAAAAATAGTGCTTAAAATGTAACTGTAATGAAAGAACAGGAAAAAACAAAAAACTATAAATAAAAAAAGAGAAAAATTGTAAAGATTGCTAACATTTTGATGAGTGATTATTATGCCATGCACTGCCCTAAATGCTTTTACATGTAGTCTTTAAACACAAACCTATGAGGTAGGGATTGTTATTCTTATTGACAAGTGAGGCATAGAAAGGCTAAGTGAATTGTCCAGCGTCACACAACCAGTGTGAATAGTGAGGTGGGAAATGAAACCAGGCAGAGGCCACGCTCTTAATGCCTGCTTATAGAGCTGAGTGCATTGACCCTTGGATTTCAAAGATAGTACTCAGGCTAAGAGTGAAATAGTTGTCTATGATTTTTAAGTGAATCAATTCAAATAGAAATATTTAGTAAACACCTAAATGTCTCAATGGCTGTGGCAAAAATGCTAAAGCTGATGAGAAAGATGGATTTGGAAGGTGAATTTGGAAAGTGCCTTCAGTGATTGTTGGATGTATTAGTTGGAATCGTACTTAAAAATACAGTGGGATCGTGGAATTATCCATTCTTATGGCATTGTCATCCTTTTCTTTAACTGATTCTTTAACTGATTACCAGTGTGTTACTATGTGAGAGACTACTGTGGTATTTTGTATGTGTTCAGAGATTATCAGATAGTTTAGTACTTTGGCATATTGTCCATGAAGTTGCAGCAACTCTAGTCGTGTGGAATGTTACATGAATATTCAGATCTTTTCTCTGCTTCTCCTATATGCTTTTCCTATACTTGTAGACCTTTGGATGGGCACCCCAGCATCTCTGTCCCTCCACACTTTTCCTGAGAAGTAGTTGTAACATTGGATTGTACTGTGAGGTGAAAGATGCATTGTGCTTATGTGTAAGCGCAGCACTGGGGGGCAGGGTCTGTCTTCTTTTGCCAAGAAAAGTGTTGTATTTTTCTTGGTTTTTGTTACAGCAGAGCAATTTTCATTGCCGGCAGCACAACACACATCAGGAGAAAGCAAATAAACAACACAGGGCACTTGGAGCCAGGAAGTCGCATCTCAAGACTAGAAACACAGCTTTGGATTGACATTTGGGACCTGGGTTGCTAAATAGGGGAGCCACCTGTCAAACTGAAAACCAGTGACCTGTGGTCCTTATACTTCCAGGGAAACCATTTAGTCGTAGGATCTTTGGAAGGGTGTCAGAAGTTGATTTTGATGTTATGACAATCAGTTTCCTTGTAATTAAATATTAACTCAAACTGTGTCTTAGGTAACTGAGCTTTGCCTTGCCTTTCATTGTTTCCTTAGACATGCGATTAACATTTGTTGAATTTAATATTTTGAAACTAACCTCTTGTTAATTGAATGCTTTACTTTGAAATAATCCAAGTAAATTTGGTATGAGTATTCCTAATAGTGTCTAGTTTTAAATGTTTTTACCCCCTGCCTTATAAGAGACTTGTCAAATTCAGTTGGTTTGGAGTATTTTAAAGGTTTCTTCTATGTCAAATTAATGGCATGTTACAGTAACTTATTGAAAATAATAATCGAAATGAAAATTATAAACCCAAAGTCTATAGGAGCTTTTTAAACCAGAGGAGATAAACGCATTAAAAATTTATTTACTTAAGCATATATTGATAATACATTCTTTTAAAGGGAAAAAAGGAAACTTTTTGCCCTACTTTGTTAGACTACTTTTAACTGAGCAGCCTTAATTTATGGAACTTGAGGCTTTGGGAATCATTAAATATTTATAAAGATGCTCATAGGGACTTCCCTGGTGGCGCAGGGGTTGAGAATCTGCCTGCCAGTGCCAGGGACACAGGTTCGATCCTTGGTCAGGGAAGATCCCACATGCCGTGGAGCAACTAAGCCCCTGCTGTGCTTGTGCCTGTACAACTAACGAGCCTGTGCTCTAGAGCTCGTGAGCCACAACTACTGAGCCCGAGCGCCACAACCTCTGAAACCTGTGCACCCTAGAGCCTGCGTGCCGCAACTACTGAGCCTGCGTGCCGCAACTACTGAGCCCGCATGCTGCAACTCCTGAAGCCCGTGTGCCGCAACTCCTGAAGCCCGTGTGCCTAGAGCCCGTGCTCCGCAACAAGAGAAGCCACTGCAATGAGATACCTGCGCACCACAACGAAGAATAGCCCCGCTCGCCGCAGCTAGAGAAAGCCTGCGCACAGCAATGAAGACCCAGCGCAGCCAAAAAACAATATTAAAAAAAAAAAAGAGGCTCATAGCTGTTCTCCTACCCCCACCCCCTTAACTTATGCAGCTGGAGAATTCCTTTTCATTTGTGATTTCACGTCTAAGGCACGAGGTACCAATTACTGAAGAGAAAATAGTCAGTGATTCTCTTCAGTTTTGATATTATTTTAAAATACCAATGATTAGTTTGAATAATGTATATTTCTTCAGTTGTTAATATCTTACTCTTGCCTCTTTTAGGGCCTGCTGAAGTTCCCATGATGTCACCCAATGGATCCATTCCTCCCATCCATGTGCCTCCAGGTTATATTTCACAGGTAAACCATTTAATAGACTTCTCTACTCACTATGGGCACTGTTATTATTCCAAAACAAAATATGGCCTCAAAACCTTATTCCAGGATTAATTTAGTTAGGATAATGCTAGAGTTGTGGGGTTTTCTTGTTTTCCTGTTTTAGTTTTTGATTTTTGTTTGTGTGGCACCACATGGTCCTTCCTGAATCTTGCTGCTTGATGTGCCAGAAAGTCAGCGGGAGGGAAACACAGCAGGGTTACCAGGCTGCCCTCCTCTGAGGTGGGTTTCACACTTGACCATTTGATGGTGGTTCCTTCATTGAGTCTACTGCCTTTAGAGACTTCCTTCTATCTGTACCACAGTTTGCTAGAAAAAAAAACTTGTAGACTTAATTAGTAAAAAATATCAAAGGAGACATATAGTTAACATAAATAAGGTCTGCCTTCTGTTATAGGAGTCCCATTTTTCTGTAATGTGGCATGACTTGGGCTTGATAAATTACTGAATATGATGTGAGAACTTTGCTGTTTGTACTTAATTTCTCTGAAATTGGATTATTTCTTAAAAAAGCAATAGCTGTTTAAAAAAGTAGTAGCAGGCCGCCTGTCTGGCTGGCAGGGAAGGAAAAGAACTTGCATGTTGGTGAAGGAGGCTGGATGGGACGACAGTGAAATCTAGAGTAAAGAGCAAGCTGGTCCAGGGTGTCCTGCGGGCTGTAAAATGCAGTTTAATCAGTGCCATTTTTTTTGTTGTTGTTCAAATGATTTTAATTATTGGAATGCACAATTTTTTTAATATGCAAATAAAAAGTTTTAAAACCTGAAAAAAAAAAAAAGTAGTAGCAGGGGGGCTTCCCTGGTGGCGCGGTGGTTGAGAGTCTGCCTGCCGATGCAGGGGACACGGGTTCGTGCCCCGGTCCGGGAAGATCCCACATGCCGCGGAGTGGCTGGGCCCGTGAGCCATGGCCGCTGAGTCTGCGCGTCCAGAGCCTGTGCTCCGCAACGGGAGAGGCCACAACAGTGTGAGGCCCGCGTACCGAAAAAAAAAAAAAAAAAAAAAAACCAAAATAAAACAAAAAAAACGTAGTGGCAGGACTTCCCTGGCGGTCCAGTGGGTAGGACTCGGCGCTTTCACTGCAGAGGTTGCGGGTTCAATCCCTGGTCAGGGAACTAAGATCCCACAGCCTCTCAGTTCGCCCCCGCCCCCAAAAAAAGTAGTAGCAGCAATTTCAGAGGTGTGTTGGAAAGATTAAAAAAAAAAATTAAAGGATAAAGTTGTACTCCTATTCCTGGATAAGGTTTAAAGTCTTCAGGGTGCCTGAAACATGGGCATCTGTATATACTTTTGTTTTTTGTCCTCAGTTCCTAAAACAACTTGAACTCTCCCTGCACTACTTCCTCCCCAAATACCTAACTAACCAACTGTTTTTCTCTCTTTCTGCCACTATTGTACTTTTTTTCTGATTATAATGGCATCTTATATTCGTTGGAAAAAATCTGAGAAGGCAGAAGAGTAGAAAAAAAGAAAATATTTGTAATTTTACTACCCACAGAAGACGATAATCTTTGTGTTAACATTTTTTGGATTATAGTCTTCCAGATATTTTTTTCTTTCTCTCTCTGTCTGCTTTTAAAATGGTTTAAAAATCTGTAATTTTCATTTTCAGTGATTTTGCTGGGGTGAAAAAATTGGCAGCTACATAGGAAAATTGCTGAAGTGCAGGCAGGAATCAAAGAAGATTTATCCTTCTCTGATGTAAAAACTTATCCATTTCTTCACTGTCTAAGGCATAGTGCAGCCACTATAATTTCATTTTTTCCATCGTTCTTTTATGTGAGCCAATTTGACATCTTTGTTTTTTGGAGGAGCCAGAATGTTGGCCCATCTTCCCCCTGTTGCAAGTAAATGGCTTGTTTTACACAAGTCTTTGTAAATAAGGATCACTGAAGGAGAAAAGGGTGCAGAGCAAGCCCTTCCAGCCAGGACACACGATGGTGGATCACATTCACGTCACCGGTCAATAAACAGAAAAGAACAAGGAATGTAGAATTCCATTATGTCTCCCAATCATTTATTTGAGGAAGTGTTTCATTCCCTTGAACCAGAGTACAGTTCTCACCATCGTGATGGCTGAAATAACACCTCCTTTTATGCTAAATGCCCATTTAGGAATACCAGTTAAAAATTGAACATTCTAGTGGAGAGAAGCTGTAATGTGCTTTTTATTGCTAGTGGTGTTGCTGTGATTGTATTAACTGCCAAACATTTATTAGGATTCCTAGGAAAAATAGAAACTTTTAGGTCGTGGTGTATTTCTGATTCTGAAAAACTTCTATAGAAAATCTAAGTAGAAAGAGGAAAAACAGAACTGTAAACTTACTTTCATAAAGCTGATAATGGAAGCATAGTGAAACACTTTCTGAACTCAGAATTATGGCAGAAAGTGCTAGGAGATACTTGAAGAATAGTAAAAATGGAATAAGTTGGACTCCAAATTGAAAAAGAACAAGAAGCAGTCTGTAAGGCACGTATTCAACTCTTTTTAGACTGAGCTGTCTGCTCAGAAGATAGGCCCAGAGTTAAATAACCTTCAGTGGTAGCATTAAAACTTGAATGATATTTGACAGTGAAGTGTCTTAAGTAAAAGTGATTATTATAATGAAGAAAATTGAGAACCTGAAGAGGTACAACATCTTCTTTAAGGCTGACCGTATACACACTTGAAAGGAATGAAGAAGGTTGGAACCAAGTATAAAATGTCTTAGGAGACTTATGAAGGAGCAAAATACATTTTTGTTATGCAGTTGTGGGAAGAAATAATCACTTAAAAAAAAATCCCCCTCCTGGCTAGACATATGTGAGAATGCCCAATACTAGTCTGTCCCTATGCAATGCAGTTTACACCTTAACCCCACAGTCCTTTTCCTCAAATACATGTGGCTTCCTTGTTCAGATCTAGAGTTGGGTGTACATTGTGTAGCGGTACAGTTAAAGGTCTCTGTTGTAGTATATGGATTCTTAATATTCAACCCTGTCCTCCTTTTGAGAGTCACCTTTTCCTATTGCCCCACATTGCTACACCTTAAACCTCTGTCCGCTGGCTTTTTCTCAACTTCATACTTTTGTGCCCATTATTTCTCTCTTCTTGGAGAACTCTAGAGCCCTTCTTTGTCTGACAGTTCAATAATTCTTCTATGCAAATACCTCTCCTCAATGTGACCACTTTAGAACCTCTAACACAGAGATGGTTGTTTTTGTTTTGTTTTTGTTTTTGTTTTTTTCCAGCATCTTTGGTACTTTGTCCCCATCTCTGTCATGAAACACAATACATTTTATAACCATCCCCAAGAATCTTAGTGCTTCATTGGGATTATATCTGAGAATTTAGAATACTGCCTGGTACATAGTAGGTACTTGATAAGTGCTTTTAAATGTAAGTGATTGGCCAACCTGAAATAAAGTAAATACAGGATAGATTCGTAGGTTTGGTTCAAAGATTTGCAGGTTCAAGTAGAGCAGTAATATGCCTGATAGCTGGAAAATTAGCAAGATCAGAGTGATGTATACCTGCAAGGAATGAAATACTCTGAATGTGGATTTAAGAGAGAGAAGTGCCAAGATAGTTCAGTAGAGGAAGGAATAGTCTCTTCAACAAATAGTGCAGGGACAACTGGGTATCCAGATGCAACAGAATGAAGTTGGACCTCTACCTCACACCATATACAAAAATTAACTCAAAATGGATCATAGATGTAAGAACTAAAACTGTATAACTCTAGGAGTAAAATTTTGTAACCTCGGATTAGGCAATGGAATCTTAGATATGACACCAAAAGCACAAGCAGGAAAAGAAGAAAACAGATAAATTTGACTTCATCCAGATTACAACTTTTTGCGCTTCCAAGGTACCATCGACAAAATGAAAAGAGAACTCATAGATTGGGAGAAAATGTACGCAAATCATATATTTTAGAAGGGACTTGTATCTAGAATATATAAGGAAATCTTAACAGCTCAAGAATAAAAAGACAAACAACCCAGTTTAAATATGGGCAAAGGATCAGAATAGACATTCTCCAGAAACAATGTACAAATGGCCAAATAGTACATGAAAAGATGGTGAACATCACTTAACCATCAGGGAAATGAAATCAAAACCACAGCGCAGTATACTTCACACACACTAGGATGGCTTTAGTCAAAGAGACAAGTAGGAACAAGTGTTGGCAAGGATGTGGAACAGTTGGAACCCTCATACGCTGCCTGTGGTAATGTAAAATGGTACAGCTGCTTTGGAAGATAGTCTGGCATTTCCTCAAATGGTTAAATAGAGAGTCATTTACCATGTGACTCTGCTATTCCACTACTAGGTAAATACCCAAGAGGAGAGAAAACATATGTTTATACACAAAAAAAGCTTGTACATGAATATTCATAGCAGCACTATTCATAATAACCCCAATGTGGAAACAACCCAAATGTCCATCAGCCTATGAATGGATAAACATGTTGTGATATATCCATAAAATGGACCATTATTCAGCCATAAGAAGGAATGAAGTACTTATGCATGCTAAAAAGCGGATGAACCTTGAAAATATTGTGCTAAGTGAAAGAAGCCAGACACAAAAGCCATATACAGTGTCATTCCATTTATATGTCATGTTCAGAACAGGCAAATGCATAGACACTGATAATGTATTAGTTGTTGCCGGGGGCTGGGGGAGAGAGTATTAGGGAGTTGCTGCTAGTGGTATGGTATTCTTTTGGGGGTGATGACAGTGTTCTGGAAATAAATAGTGGTAATGGTCACTCAACTCTGAATATACTAAGAACCAACTGAATCAGACACTTTAAAAGAATGGATTTTGCGGTATGTAAATTACACCTCAATAAAGCTATTACAAAAGAGGAGGGAGGGAAAGATAGTGACTAGTCCTAACTATTAATCAGCAAACAGTGGCACAGCTGGGAAAAATGGCCCAGCCTGTCTCGGTGCCTGTGTTGATGGTGGTAATAACTACTGCGTATGCTGTGCACTCTGCTAAATGCTTTATTTACGTGTCTGGTTTTCACCATCCTAACTTTACATACGAGGAAGCTAAGGCCCTGAGTTGAACCAGGATTGCAACCCAGGCATTTCTGAACTCACTGACCTTTTTCCCACTATGATGTGATCTCTAAGTCAGTGACAGAGCCTACTTTGATGGATATACAGTTGACCCTTGAAGAACATGAGTTGAAACTGCGCAGGTCCACTTATACGTGGATTTTTTTCAGTACTAACTACTCAGTACTACACGATGCGTGGTTGGTTGAGTCCACGGATGAGGAGCTACAGATAAGGAGAGCTGATTATAAGTTATTTGTGGAC
Organism: Stenella coeruleoalba; assembly: GCF_951394435.1. Taxonomy (NCBI): domain Eukaryota; kingdom Metazoa; phylum Chordata; class Mammalia; order Artiodactyla; family Delphinidae; genus Stenella; species Stenella coeruleoalba. The sequence goes on from NC_137150.1 coordinate 50,661,114, forward strand.
TTTTGACTGTGAGGCGGGTCGGTGCCCTTGACGCCCACCTTGTTCAAGGATTAACTGTATTTACTTCATGTTACATTGCTTTTTGACAGTGTGAGTGTGGATGTGTGGTGTGTCTACTTGTGCATCTCTAATACTAAAATCCTAGCTACTCATACATGAGATGGTACATTATTGTAAGAAAATTGAAGAGAGAGGCAAGTAAATGATTAAAGGCATTACAGTCACTCTAAACCGAGTCAGTGGGGAATTTCTTGGTTGTAGCATTCATTCCATACTTCAGTAGCTATAAGTGCTTGAAAGATAAATTGATAAACTTGATCAAGTTGACAAAATACCAATGTTAGTAATGAGCAGATGATCTTATAGAAAGACAAAGGTGGAGTTGAGACAGCTCTGCTGTGACTCACTGTCAACAGCACAGCCTGTGTTTTCTTAGTTTGGGAAGGACTGACCCTGTGGGCTTTAGAGATAGTGTGGACTAGGGCAGGAGAACAGTGGAACCTTCTCTGAGATAGTAAGCTTTTCTTTGTTGTAGTGTGAGTGTGTGTTTTGTGCTTTACTTTTTGGTGGGAGGCTGGGGGAGGTTTGAGGAAAATGCGATCTGACATTTTCAACTTGAGAGAAAATACAGGCTAAGTTTTTGTGGGTTTTTTTTTTCCCCCACCTGTGAGAAAGTGGATTTAGGTGAGAGGGAATTTAATTTAGCCTTATCCACTTATCACCATTATTTCCATTATGTAAAAGCATCTATTAGTGTCATTAGGGTTGAAGCTGTGGGAAAAGAGGGCAAGCTAGGAAGAACATGGACATCACTTGAAAAGGCTTTTGCCTTCGTATTCCACCATGGCTACTTCCGTGTAGCTTCTACAAACTCTTGCCACATAGGTGAATGCCTACCTGATGTGGCAGAGGGAAGAATTAAGAGAAATGCTATGTAAGGTGTGTACGCCACAGTGGGCATTCACTACGTGGTAGCTATTAGAATGAAGAGGCCTGTTAGAACAATTTCAGTGAAAGTTTGGCAGAATTTGCCTCCTCAATACACATTGAGATCATGCCATGTGAAGCAAATTTTTCCTTTCATTGTATACTTCCCTGGTTTTTCTTAAATTTTTTTAACCTCATCATTAACTTTTGAAGAATTTATATATAAAAATTGCTTAAGCAGATGCCTTGAGTTTTATGTTCCATGCTTCCATAGTAATTTATGAAACATTTTCAAAAGTTACAGGGAAAGGTTTCATGTAGACCCCCAGATTTAAAAAGCATATGAAGAGACAAAGTGAAACATCCAAGTTAATGTTCCATCATTTGAGAAACCATTCTTCTTTTTCCAGGTTAATTGATGTAACCTAAAAACTTCAGAGTCAAAATAAGTGTTTCTGTTGTTATAGCAGAAGTACACACTTTAACCCATTCCGTTGTTTTGGGATTAGTTAATGGGTAAATACCTGTTGAAATTATATATATTCCATTTCTCTTGACCGGGGAGAGACAAAAAATCTATTTAAAAACATGTTTAAATTTTGGTTTGGTTGATCATTCTCCAGTGAGGCTTGTTTTAAGAGTTGGCCAGAAATCAGAGCCCTGTGGAGAAACAATGGGACCTGTTAGGTGGAAGCCGTGGAATGCTTTTCTACACTTTGTTCAACCAGGTCGGCTGAGCTATGAGCATTAGCTTCAACTGCTTCCCTTTGGTAATTACAACCTGGTGTTAAACTAATGCTGTGCTTCAACCTTCAACGTTGTAGAAATGATGAGCAGGAAGGAACATGGGGCATTGCCCTGTGCCTGGGTAGACCAAGAATCAGACCCATTTGGCGGCCAATAATAAGAAAATTGGAATCTCTTTCAAAACTCTAAATCCTCTGGAAAATTTGACTTTTCTATAGGAAGTTAGGAAGATGTTTCACAGTGAACAGTGTGTGTGCACACAGTGTGTGCATGGGTGTTGGGAGCTTCTGTGGAAAAGAGCAGAGGACTTACGTACCCATTCTGTTTTAGTTTCTATCATCATCAGATTTACAATAACTTTATTTTCATTTTATGGCTTATTTTGTCTGAGGAGCGATTACAGACAAGGTTGGCGATGGTAAATTAAAGAGATGTACCCTCCCCTCAAAGCATTGTGCAAGTTTTCTCTTTCTGAGTCCTCTGTCTCCCTGTTCTGCATTTTCTCTTGGATTTCTTTCCTTTGTTTCTACGATCCTGGCATTGTGACCTAATAGAACACAGGATTAGCAGGATGAAATATGTGTCCTGTTCAACACTGTATCTCTAGTTCCTTGAAAGGTGTCAAGCACATACTAGGCATTTATTAAAATTTGGCTGACTTTTGGAGTCATTTTTATCTTGTGGAGGGAGGAGGGCAAAGGAGAGTGTTTGAGGATCTCTGAGGTTCTTTTCTAATCTAAAATTAGAGGATTCTCCTGTACTGTTCATACTGCTCCTTAAGAAGGAGACCAAGAGAGAATATAAGTAAGTTTCCATAAGCAATCATTACCAAAACAGTGGGGCACACTTTTTTGGGATTTAGCATTCTATTGAGTAGAATGCTATTCTTCACTTCTACAGAAAAATGATAGTTGATTTGATAGTTGATTTTCATAGTAATAATATTGAGAAGATGTCAGATCTAGAAATGACTTCTGAATCATTGATAAGGATTAAATTATGCACATTACATTATATGATTTTATCACACAATTATTGTAGTCTGTCTTTCTAAATTAGTAACCCACTTTTGTCATATGTAACAACTTTTCTTAGAAAATCACATTTGCCCAACCTTTGAGCACAAAACTGAACCAAAGTTAAGTGGTTATATTCCTACACACTCTTTGAAACTCATCAGGTTTACAAACTTGGACTTACAGATGTTTTGCTTTGTAATAAATATCTGATTATCAACAGCACAGATTCTTAATCCTTTCTCGTGCCATGGAACCCACTGCCAAACTGATGGCATTTTTAAGTGTAAAATATAAAATTCATAGACACAATCTAGAACAGCCTGCCTGTGTTTCCATGGATGTATATGTGTCTGAGAAGCTGGACTGAAAAGATGTTATTGGCTGTGTCTTCTGTGCTGGTCAATGGAGAGGTGCTGGAGGAACAGCAACAGTTATTCCCGTTGATTCCTGCTGTTAATAGCTTTATTAATATCTTTTTTAAAAATTGAACAGTTGATTTACAATGTTGTGTTAATCTCTGCTGTACAGCACAGTGATTCAGTTATATATATATATATATATATATATATATATATATATATACACATTTTAAAAACATTCTTTTCCATTATGATTTATCTCAGGACATTGAATATAGTTCCCTGCGCTATACAGTAGGACCTTGTTGTTTGTTATTAATATCTTAAAGGCAGCTCAGTTTGGCACAAATTAAACCATCAGATTGCTACTTACTGTTTATCTTCCAACAAATATTCTGTTCCTTAAAACAGCATTTCCATCTAGTCTGAAATAATTGTTTGGTCCATTTTATTAATTGAAACTCTATGGATGTAACTCTTTTCACTTGTCCAATGTTCTCATGCTCCGTACATATCCTGGGGAGTATTAGATTTGATTTTTGATCTTCAGATGTGGTTCTTTTTGGTATTTAGGTTGGTAATATACAATAAAATATGACAAAAGGCACAGCATTTCTAGTGAGAGTACTTGGGTATGAATCTTGTCACCCATTTAGTTGGCCTTAGGTTAATTACTTAATTGCTCCTGAAGATTCTTAATCCAGAATTTAGGACTATGATGTTGCCTATGTTAGAGGATCTTCTGAGTATTATGCGAGTTATGTGCCGAGCACTTTATACGTTATTAAGTTGCTTAGCTCTTTCTAAATAGGGCCTCTCTGCCCCTCAAGCTAGGGTAGCCAAGATGTGGTAATGGAGCTGGCACCAGCTGAGGACCCAACACCAGTTCTGTGGTTCATAAGATGTGTCTCAAACCTTGCTGGGCTTCCTTCTTAATGTCCCCTCAGCTATATAGCATTACATACCTTACTCAAGACGTTGGATTAAAAGAGATACCACAGAAGATGTACTTGTTTCCATACTCCTCTCCAGCCTTCAGTGGTTTTAGTTATAAATCACTCGACAGTCACCTGGAAAGAGCCCTGTCTGTTTAGTAAAGTACTAAAAGTTGATTTGATTTATATATGCCCTAGTTGTGCTCCTTTTTCCAGATTAAAGATTTATGTAAGTGTGAGTGGTTTTTCTGTGTATAAAAGTGTTAGTACATATAAAGCCACCAGAGTGAGGCTTGCCATTTATGAGGGTATCTCCTTATACTGGTCACCTCTTTTCATTTATTTATTTTTTAACATCTTTATTGCAGTATAATCGCTTTACAATGGTGTGCTAGTTTCTGCTTTATAACAAAGTGAATCAGTTATACATATACATATGTTCCCATCTCTTCCCTCTTGCGTCTCCCTCCCTCCCACCCTCCCTATCCCACCCCTCTAGGTGGTCACAAAGCACGGAGCTGATCTCCCTGTGTTATGCGGCTGCTTCCCACTAGCTAGCTATTTTACGTTTGGTGGTGTATATATGTCCATGCCACTCTCTCACTTTGTCCCAGCTTACCCTTCCACCTCCCCATATCCTCAAGTCCATTCTCTAGCAGGTCTGTGTCTTTATTCCTGTCTTGCCCCTAGGTTCTTCATGACCATTTTTTGACTTACTTCACTCTGCATGACAGACTCTAGGTCCATCCACCTCACTACAAATAACTCAATTTCATTTCTTTTTATGGCTGAGTAATATTCCATTGTATATATGTGCCACATCTTCTTTATCCATTCATCCGATGATGGACACTTAGGTTGTTTCCATGTCCTGGCTATTGTAAATAGAGCTGCCATGAACATTGTGGTACGTGACTCTTTTTGAATTATGGTTTTCTCAGGGTATATGCCCAGTAGTGGGATTGCTGGGTCGTATGGTCACCTCTGTACAAGTTTGTCTGTAAGGTTCATGCTCTAAAATACTGAAGACAAGGGCCATATCAGTACCTTCAACTTGGGATTCCCCATTTAGCAACCTCAGATTTGTTATCTGGATCTAACCATTCCCTTGTCACTCTATACCTTAGCCATTGCCTGAAGTTGGCATGTGCATTAAAAATTATGCACCAATGGAAAATTTAAGGTTTCTAGGTATAAATGAGTGTGTGGGTAAAATGTTTGGGGAATTTTTATTCATTCATGAATCACCTTATTACTTAAATCCTTAAGTTTGGTTACCTGTGAAGCATATGAAATTAGTTGTTTACTTAATCATTGGCAAGAACTGTTTCAGAAAAGTAGCTAGAATTTTCAAGGAACTTTTTTTCTTTTCTTGATTCAGAGAGGATGTTGATTATCAATCTGCAACTACTCTGCAGGATAATCCTTTGATATTATATAAAGGGCTTTTAGAAACCCAGAAATGTCACCAATAATTTATTTTTCCATTCTGCTACAAAAATAACCATGCTATGTGGCAAGAGGAGCTGGTCCTAAACCTAGAGGGTTTATTGTCTCAGACCATTCATGATAATGTTACACTGGAAAGAGCAGATAGTATTTCATCAGTGTTGGGCTGTAACAGATGTGAAGAGAAAGGAGATTGAGAAGTAACATTTGATGTTTTCAGCCACAGTTATGATTATTAAGTTTGAACGGACAGAAAAGTAAGTCGGGAGATTTGAGAAATACATTGAATTCTGCCACGTTTTTAAGTCAAGTAACTTAACTTCATCTGTAAAATAGAATCACTACTTGGCTCCTGTAATTCTTTGGTTGCCCTTTGAATATTCCTTTATCCTCATTTTCTCTTTCTTCTAAGGTACTTGGTGATGGTGGGAGGAGTTTCATCCATCCATAGGAGCAAAAAGGGGGTTGGGCTGGGGAAAGTACAGTCCGTACGTTTTAAGTCTCTCCCTCTGTGAAGAACAAACTTGCTTTTCCTCTTTTGTATTGTTTACTATATTAGAAAATGCAGAGTGAGGAGTCAGTGCAGAAAGGAAAGGTGAGAAATAATGCTTCTTTATTCCTGGTTGGTGAGAATAAAGTAAAATCACTCAACTGCATTTGGATTTGAAGTAGAACTTATATAGGAAATGTGTAAATTTTCTGTGTCTTTCTTATAGTAAAATCATACTTATTTAAAATAAGAGTGTCAGGGATAACAGATCTGGAATTGATTTTCTGAAACTTTAGAGTATGATGTCTAAACTAAGATATATACCTGAGTTATGGGGTGGGTTGAATCTGATAAAGAATGTGTTAAGAACTTTTTTTAGACATCAAATCTAAAAGAGAAAAATTTTTTTTTTTGCTTGCTTTTCCATTCATTTGTTGGTTAGCTAACATATATTGAGAGCCCCCTGTGTACCCGGGTGTCTTGAGGGACTTGGAGTTGGTGGGAGACACAGATCTGTAATCTGCATTACAGGACAGAGATGCTGGTGGAGAGGTGAGCACCAGTCTGGCTGGCAGAAGCCTGGACTGTTTGCCTGCCCGTCCCTCTGTCCATGCAGCTGTTTCATGTTGCCCAGAATTTTCTTCTCCTTGTTCACTGCTCAGTTTTAGCTGAGACTTCTTCCCTTACCAGAATGGCCTGGGAGCCCTCTTTTAAGTATGTTGGCCACAGTTAGGAAGTGAGTCTGAGCCCAACTTTCACAAACACATTAGGTCCCAGTTTTCTGTGTGCAGCAGCTCACTCAAGCAATCCAGATTTGCACGCTACCTGCATGCACGCGGGCTCACGTGTGTCCACAGGCAGTCTGTTCTGCCCACATCTGGGATCATCACTGGCCATTGGGGCAGCCTGTTAAAATTTTTCTTTTGCCTCCTACCATTGAAGTTCTTTTGATTCTTGTTGTTTGCAGCCCAGAAGAAGTAGAAGGAGAGAGTTTTAGGAACTGAGGAGTTTCGTTAAAATTCCTGTGGAGCATTTCAGTTCAATAAGGAGAAGAACTACCTTCTCGGTTAACACGAGAAAGGATCATCAAAGCATAAGTGTTTTTAAGATGTCCACTTTAGTTCTCGGACTCAAAATTGCACCCCGCCTCCCTTCCCCGTCACTTCCCCCCATAGCTCTCTGACCTTGTGAGTGTTAGCTTAACTTTACTGAGCTTCGTTCCTTTTCTGTCTCAAATGGGGGAAACTGTATTTGCCTCCCAGCGTTGTTGGGAAGATTTAGTGAGGTGGTAATAGTAGTAATTGCCAGGTAAGGTTTATCTATTATGTATCAGTTACTGTTCCAGGACCTTAACATGCTGCTGCCTTATTTCAGGTAGAAGATATTAAAGCAGAGCAGCAGGTATTCAATAAATATTGTTTGTATCTTGAATCCTTTCACATCTCTTAATAACCTATTTCTAACAGTTCATTATTTACATATTTATTTCGCAGCATACCTAACTCCTGTATGATTCTTTACATAATGAAAACTTGGGAGTATAGACCAGAATGAAAATCTGGTTCTGCAGTTGAACTAGTTGTACATTTTCATCATGCTGTGCCTTGGTTTTCTCATGTACGACGGGATGCTAATATCTAGTTCTCCAGTAGTTAAGGAAGTCACATGAGGTAACAGGTGACAAGCAGCTGGCAGGCCACAGGCACTGGCTGGGACTTGCTTTCTCCTCTCCCTCCCTGCTGCTCCCATTAGCTCTCCCTCTTGCTGTTGCCCCCAGGCTATCTCATTTTGTTTCAGCAGTTCTCTTGGTCATACTTCTAAAAACACTGGTGTAAGGAAGGCATACATTCTCTCGGTTTAATCTTTCGTGCCTCATTTTCTAGCCTCTCATCCATGTGTATCAGCCACAGGATAGCAGAGGACACTAGGCACATAGAAGTTCCTCAGTAAATACTTATTGAGTAGAATAAAAGGACGTGATAAAGATTCAAACTAACTGCTGTTTGCCATCAAGCTTTCTTCCTTAGCTAGAGGAAGGTGGCTGGGTTTAGTCCAGGAGGATAAATGCATTACTTTTTGAAGAGAGGTTTTTTGCGGTTTTTGCGGTGCGGGGCGGGGGGGGGGGTTGTTTGCTTTGTTTTTTGTTTTTGTTTTAAGCGGACAAGAATGGTAGAACTTAAGATAGGAGGCTCTGAGAGGTGGCGTGTTAATTTGCTAAGGCCACCATAACGAAGTGTCATAGACTGGGCGGCTTAAACAACAGAAATTACTTCCTCACAGTTCCTCAGGCTATCAGTTTGGTTTCTTTTAAGGCCTCTCTCATTGGCTTGTTGATGGCCTTCCCTCTGCCTGTCTGTGTCCTAATTTCCTTTTCTTATATGGATATCAGTCATGTCTGATTAGGACCCACCCATATGACCTCATTTTACCATAATTACTTCATTAAGGGCCCTATCTCCAAATACAGTCACATGCTGAGGTACTGCGGGTTAGGACATAAATATATGAACTGGTGCGGGGCAGGGAGGAGGACACATAATTCAGTCCATAACAGGTGGCAGCCTTGAGGACCTGGCACAATGATGTTTTCCAAGGATCTGTGCTCTCTGGAGAAGGTGAGTGTTCCGTTGAGTCACAGGACTAGAAAAAAATCTAGATGAAGAATACTTGGTTTTCATTTCTGATAAAACAGTACTTTGTTCAGATTTCTGAACAGAACTCACTAGGACTCAAGCTAATTTTTCTCTTTGTTTTTAGGCTAGACAAATCTTAATGTTTAGCACCTATTTTTTCCCCACTTTTGAATATCCAGTGCTCAGCTCATAGTGTGTATCAGGAAATAGTTGTTGAATTGAGTGCAGGTGATTTGTCTGCCTCTGGACATTGTCCCGATTTCATTCACCCCAAAAGGAAATGAATTGTCTTTTCCATGGTCGTTTATGAAGACTAAAGGCACATTTTTATTGTCTCAGGATTTTTAGACTGAACTCTCGCTGATGTCTGAATTCTTCTGCTACAGTAATATATTTCTTTATGAACCGTATTTTTTAAAGAATGTTATTGCCACCGTTTCCTGAGTTGCTTATTATTTTGTGCGTTATTATCGCTCCTCAGACTTTGGAGGAACATAGGCATAATTTCCTTAGACATAGATCAAAACTGCGTTTGATAATTAAATATGCTACAGTTTGTGTTATGGAAGAACAATAAACAAAATACTCAGTACACATTTTTTGATTTTTGTTTCTGATTATTTCAGAATATTTCATTTCATAAAAATATTTTTAGTCATACGGTAGGCTTTGATTGGCTAAGGAGCAGGTTTCCAAAAGTATCCCCTCTCACGTGTACATGTAAATAGACTTCTTTCACAAATAACACAGAATAATTTAAGATAATTACATATGGGACTATCAAACAGTCTTCATATATGCAGGCAGTTTGCGGTTTCAAGAAGCTACTTAGTTCTCTAACTGGAAATCCATTTTTTGGTGAATAGTAATTTATACTTCAGATTTATTAATGTTTGTAATTAGTGGACATATTTATTCTTATAAAATATAGTAGTAAAAAGATAATGTTTCAGCTCTGTATCTCTTTTTTTTTGTTTTTCTTTTCCCCCCTTGACTGGAATTCTTACTTTTGTTAGTGCTTTTTGCCCAACTTTTTTTTTTAAGCACTTTAACAAGTCAGAAACTATATGATGAAATGAAAGTAATTTCTCTTCATCGTAACTACCCCTGTTTACAAGCCCAGGGTTGTTCTTTACATTTAGTGAGATCCCTGTTCTTCTTGTACTACCTCAGTCAAGTCTGTACAGACTGCTTGATCATTGGAAGTTTTACGTTGACTGAAATAATGTAGGTTGTAAGCTTCTAGAAAACAAATACTTTGCTTATGTGCCCTTCCATTTTCTAGCACGGGATTGAAAGAAGATTGTATGAAAGAGGGACATCTGGAATATGCCGTACTTTTTTCTTAATAGCTAGTGGCAGGGCCGAGGGAAAGAAGACACTATAGAATAATGCATGTTTATATGAGATGGTAAGAAAAACCCATATTTATACTAAAATTATAAAAAATGCGCTACCATATTCATGCTCTGTGTGTTAGACAAAATAGAAGATGCTTGAAATAAACAAATGGGGCCTAATCAGACTTTTGCACAGCAAAGGAAACTATAAACAAAACAAAAAGACAACCTCTGGAAGGGGAGAAAATATTTGTAAATGATGCAACCTACAAGGGCTTAATTTCCAAATTATACACACAGCTCATACAACTCAATAACAACAACAACAAACAAACAAAATCCCAATCAAATGGGCAGAAGACCTAAACAGACATTTCTCCAAAGAAGACATACAGATGGCCAATAGGCACATGAAAAGATGTTCAACATCACTAATTGTTAGAGAAATGCAAATCAAAACTACAAAGAGGTATCACCTCACACTGGTCAGAATGGCCATCATTAAAAAGTCTGTAAATAACAAATGCTGGAGAGGGTGTATAGAAAAGGGAACCCTCCTACACGGTTGGTGGGAATGTAAATTGGTGCAGCCACTATGGAAAACAGTATGGAGGTTCCTTAAACTAAAAATAGAGTTGCCATATGATCCAGCAATCCCACTGCTGGACATATATCTGGAGAAAACTGTAATTCGAAAAGATACATGGACCCCAGTGTTCACAGTAGCACTATATACAGTAGCCAAAACATGGAATCAACCTAAATGTCCATCGACAGATGAATGGATAAAGACGATGTGGTATATATACACAGTGGAATACTAGTCAGCCAAAAAAAAAAAAAAAGAATGAAATAATGCCATTTGCAGCAACATGCATGGACCTAGAGATTATCATACTAAGTGAAGTAAGCCAGACAAAAACAAATATTGCATGATATCACTTATATGTGAAATCTAAAGTAGGATACAAACAAACTTACTTACAGAACAGAAGCAGACTCAGGCATAGAAAACAAACTTGTGGTTACCAAAGGGGAAAGTGGGGGTGGTGGAGGAGGGATAAATTAGGGTTTGGGGATTAGCAGATACAAACTATTGGGTTGACCAAAAAGTTCATCTGGTTTTCTCGTAAGCTGGCTCGAGTAGCACTTAGTTGTCTTTAACTTCATTCAAAACAATGTTAGATTGTATTGTGACAGCTGTCATATCAGCGTGCATTAAAAAAAAAAAAATCAAAATTGGTGAATTTTTGCGTAGCCATTTTAATATTGAAGATGGAAGAAAAAGCAACATTGTCAGCATATTATGCTTTATTATTTCAAGAAAGGTAAAGATGCAACTTAAACGCAAAAAATTTGTGCAGTGTATGGAGCAGGTACTGTGACTGATCGAACGTGTCAAAAGTGGTTTGCGAAGTTTCGTGCTGGAGATTTCTGGCTGGACGGTGTTCCACTGTTGGGTAGACCAGTTGAAGTTGATAGCGTTCAAATCAAGACATTAATTGAAAACAATCAACGTATACCACGTAGGAAATAGCTGACATACTCAAAATACCCAAATCAAGCATTGAAAATCACTTGCACCAGCTTGGCTATGTGAATTGCTTTGATGTTTGGGTTCCACATAAATTAAGTGCAAAAAACCTTCTTGACCATATTACCTCATGGGATTCTCTACTGAAACGTAAGGAAAATGTTCTGTTTTTCAAACAAATTGTGAAGGCAGTGAAAAGTGGATACTGTACAATAATGTGGAATGGAAGAGATCGTGGGGCAAGCGAAATGAGCCACCACCAACCACACCAAAGGCCGGTCTTCATCCAAAGAAGGGGATGTTGTATATATGGTGGGATTGGAAGGGAGTCCTCTATTATGAGGTCCTTCCAGAGAACCAAAGGATTAATTCCAACAAGAACTGCTCCCAAGTAGACCAACTGAAAGCAGCACCTGATGAAAAGCATCTGGAATTAGTCAAGAGAAAATGCAGAATCTTCCATCAGGATAATGCAAAACCGCATGTTTCTTTGATGACCAGGCAAAAACTGTTACAGCTTGGCTGGGAAGTTCTGATTCATCCTCCGTATTCACCAGACATTGCACCTTCAGATTTCCATTTATTTCGGTCTTTACAAAATCCTCTTAATGGAAAAAATTTCAGTTCCCTGGAAGACTATAAAAGGCACCTGGAAAAGTTCTTTGGTCAAAAAAAATAGAAAGTTTTGGGAAGATGGGATTATGAAGTTGCCTGAAAAATGGCAGAAGGTAGTGGAACAAAACAGTGAATACGTTGTTCAATAAAGTTCTTGGTGAAAATGAAAAATGTCTTTTATTTTTACTTAAAAACTAAAGGAACTTTTTGGCCAACCCAATGCTATATATAAAATAGATAAACAACAAGGTCCTACTGTATAGAACTGGGAACTATATTCAATATCCTGCAATAAACTATAATGGAAAAGAATACACATATATGCATATGTATAACTGAATCACTGCTGTACAACAGAAACTAACACAACATTGCAAATCAACTATAATTCAATAAAGAAAAAAAACAGAAGATGCTTTGATGATAATTATTAGTGTATGCATTAGAATTTCTAGTGTCATGGTTTAAGCACCATTTCAGATATACCTGTAACTTAGCAGCCTAAATGAGGCTAATGTGATTAACTTGCCAAGGCCAGGAAAGGGTTACATTTAATAAAGAATATGTAAAAAGCTACATCCTGAGCTTTAGTAGGGAGTATGACTCAGAATCTTAATTTTAAGGAGTTACTATTGCTTTATTAATGAACTATTAACATAGTAGTTAATTCTGAAGCTAATATATTAATAGGTTCATTAATAAACAAAGATTTTTTTTCTTAACATAAAAATTAATGGCTATTGGGCTTCCCTAGTGGCGCAGTGGTTGAGAGTCCGCCTGCCGATGCAGGGGACGCGGGTTCGTGCCCCGGTCCGGGAAGATCCCACATGCCGCGGAGCTGCTGGACCCGTGAGCCATGGCCGCTGAGCCTGTGCGTCCGGAGCCTGTGCTCCGCAACAGGAGAGGCCACAACAGTGAGAGGCCCGCGTACAGCAAAAAAAAAAAAAAAAAAAAAAGATTAATGGCTATTAATTAAAATTAAACCTATCTTGTTCACTGAAGTACAGACTAATGTTGATAAACTTGCCATTTTGTCTCAAGCAGTATTTTAGGAAACAAAGCTTACTATAATTTTTTTATTAGAATGCTTTAGACATGATTAAGTCATTTTATTTTGGCCTATAATCAGCCTCCTGAGATGTAATGAGAAGTCTATTTCAATACACAAGTTTAATTTTCAGTTTTTTGTTTGTTTGTTTTTTTAAACAAAATTTCCTATCAGTGTATGTACCTGATTGTCTTAAGCTAGATTAGGCCATCTGGTCTCTTTGGAAGCCTGGTTCCGGCTTCCAAGTTTATTCTTGTGGCGTCATTGTCCCCTTTTTTGCAGGGCCCTAATGCAGGGGCCATGCTCTCACCTGTCCCAGCCCTACCAGTTCTTTGAGGTCCCTGAAGCCTGCTCTGATTCTGCCATTTCATGCTCTTCTTCTCTGTACCCCACAGCTTTACGTTTGGATTATGGTTTCTGTTGCATTTTTTCTTATCTTGTGTCTCAACAAAATTGTTTGCTCCTAGAGCAGGTAGCACGCAGTCGGCCACAGAGGCAATAAATATTGGCTTTGTACTGCCTTATGTTACCTTCCTTGGTTGAATTTTTAAAAAATCATTTGAAGAAAGTATAGATAGAATGTTGATTGGCTCACTCTGCTCACAGCAGGTCCCCGGTCACAATGTCTCCTTCACAACGCTCGGTACATCGTCAGGACATCTTGGGAGCGAAGGTGTCCTCGATTTGGGATTGCTCAAGTGTTTGAAGGGTTGGGATCCCTCATTTCATCCACAACCTTGGTTCCAGATTAAATGGCCTTTAGGTACTATTATGGGTTCTGAAGTTAATGTTACCTTGGTTTCCTGAAGCCCCAGTGTCATGGAACTGTGCTTGCTAAAGCAGGAACGGGGTTGGGTGTTATGGGGCAGACGTGGAATCTCAGCCCTCTAAGGCATATTTACGTGGCCCAGAAAGTCTCTTCTTTCTGGAAAACCACCAGCTAAAATTCATTTAACTAGTTGAATTAGAGAATCAGAATTCAACATGCACTAATTTTTTTTTTTCCTATGGAGGAGAGAAGATTAAAGTTAAGGAGGAAGTAATTAAATACCATACACATTCACAGGATATTTACTAATAATGCATACTACGTTCTTTCTGCTGTTTCCTTTAGGTGATTGAAGACAATACTGGAGTCCGCCGGGTGGTGGTCACACCCCAGTCTCCTGAGTGCTACCCCCCAAGCTACCCCTCGGCCATGTCTCCAACCCATCACCTACCCCCCTACCTGACTCACCACCCGCATTTTATTCATAACTCACACACAGCTTACTACCCACCTGTTACTGGACCTGGAGATATGCCGCCTCAGTTTTTTCCTCAGCATCATCTTCCCCCTACAATATACGGTGAACAAGGTGAGTAGATTGCTGGCATCGGGAGCTGTTGGAACTGGTTACAACATTTAAGTAGCTTGAGAGAGCCAGTGAGCAGCTTTGTTTCCTCTGTAATAAACATGGTAGAGGAGGTTCTATCTGCTGTATAAAGCTCATGGTAAATTCCTAACTTTCTTTGTCCTGAATTGTGTCTTGCAACTCTTTCTTTCTTTATATGTTTTCAAATTCTGCCCTCATCCCACCCCACAGAGAGCAGGTAGTGGGAGAGCCACTTCTTATTTCAGAAAAGAGGCAGTAACCTATCATATGTTCCCATGTCCTGATAACATATTTTTATGTGAGCGTGGCCCAAGACAGAACCACAGCACATTATTTCTTAGGCATCCATATGGTCTAGCAGTAGAAGGGAATTTACAAAGGGTTTTGTGCCCCTTTTCCAGTGATAGAAGACTGCGAGGTCTTGGTAAACTTTGGGTTTCTTGGATGCTCTGTTGCAATCTTGGCGAACTCCAAATCCCCTGACCGTTGGTGTGGTCTTCCTGAACGCTGTTTTTAGTTTAAGAATAGCCATTAGTGCAGCCACAGTTTCACTGGTTGTTAGGCAAATATTTACCTTGAAATGAAAAAGAATCTCAGAGATACCGACATTATTTCTTTTTAGTTTTGGCCTTGGTGTTGGTTTAGTCTAAAGCCCTTCTCTATCAAAATGGATACTAAGAAACCAGACAAGTGAGGATAAAATTAGACTTCAACCTCTAGGACTTTGCAAAGGGATTTTCTTCTGTGTCTGACTGTGAATTGAAGTGTTTTATTGTTTCAAACACTTATTACTTTGGTTTACAGATAAATTGTATGAGAAATGCCTGTTAGTTTTGGAGGAAGTTATCACCTTACCTTCTCTCATCAACTTTATATATATATATATATATATATATATATATATATATATATATGTTTCCCCCTGTATGTTTATACCACATTGGAATATTTTCTTACTAACAAGAGAAAAATTTGAGATAGGTATTTTAAGTGAAATACCCTGTGTCCTGTTGTAACTTAGGGATAGAATTTGATTTTTTGTAGTTGTAGTAATAGTAGTTAGAAAGAAATTTAATATAATTCAAAAGGATCAGGTGCTATTATAATGGGGTATGGAGAGATGATAGCAAAAGACGAATCGATACTTTAATTGCATGGAGGCATCAATAGCTTCCTATTGCTAAAAAGTCTTTTTGCCTAGTAGCATAACACTCCAAAACATCAGATTGGGCATGTTCCATGAAAACATTTTGATAAAAACTGAAAAAATTCAGTTAATTAAGTATAGTTTTTAAAAAAGTATTCAGTACTCTGACACAGTACACATTAAGTATTTGAGCATTTGTCAGAGTTTTCTGGTTAGGTCTGAGCTTAATGACAGTGTGAAAAGCCTTGGCTACTGACTCATTGCTTGATGAAGAGTGTCTGACCTGCCTTATTTTAGCAGTCTTTTAGTAGGATGCCACACAGTTACTGTTTTGTGAATGGTGTCCTCTGTAATTTTATACAACAGTATGATTTAAGTCATCGTTAGAATTAAGCAAAAAGAGAAATTATATTGTCTTCATTGAATAGGATATTTGGTTTAATTTCATTAAAATAACACACAGCAATAATGTAAAATAAAAGTGCCTTCATTGATTCCAAATTAAAGAAAGCAGAAAACAAAAATCCTTTGCTTTATAAATAAAAAGGCTTTTATATATTGTCTTACCTTAGTTCTCAGTGTGCATACACCTAAAAGCAATTTAAACGTTTAATTTCCTAAACCATGTGAGTTTAAAAGTTCTTGATGTTTTAAAATATTATTCTATCAGTATCCGTGGTGAATATTTTAAGTCTCAAGTGTAATGCATTGTGATATTTAAAGCCTTTTTACCATTCTTTTTGTATATGTTTAGACATAATTTATTTGGGCATGCACTTTTTGAGTAGGATTGTGTTTCTCTAGTGCAGATTGGTTATCTTGTAAAGATTTGCTTTCTAAAGGTCTTCCTCAAGCTATGTGAACAGAAAGAAAATGCAAAGTGGAGCTTTACCATTGGACAATTGAAACATTAGTCATTAAGTTATATAGGGTGACCATACATTCCTGGTGTGCCTAGGACAGTGCTGGTTTAGGTCTCGTGTCAAGAGAAATAATTAGAAATGCTCCCTAATCATGCTCAGAATTACTCAGATTTGGATGGAAATTTATATGGTCACTCTGTGCACATGGGGCCTTTTTTTCTTATAAACATGTAAGGACCCAGTGTCTGTTATACATTACCATTTTTATTAATGTCTAAATAGAATTTTTTATTGCTTAAAAAATTTAAATTTACAATAAATGTTTTCCCCTAAGATCATGAGATTGTTTTGCAGGCTCCCATTTTCTTTTGAGCCATGAAAAAATATGGATAAGTGAAGCCAGGTGACATTCTACTAGTCAGTTTGTCTTACCTCCTGATCACCCCAAAATACTAGTTTATGACTGTAGATTATTATGCTTGGCACCAGGTTCCAGAGATGGCTTATATTGATCACTACAAGATCTCCTTGAACATTTCCCCTGGTTCTGTGAGCTTTGATTATTTTTAATGGGAATTTCTCATCTTTTCATTTTAGTAGGTTTTGTTCAAATGTTGGCTCTTTTAGATGGCACAAATAACTCCTTATATTCTAGTTGCTATGTACTTTCTGATAGAAATGCTATTCTGTCCGTAAGGATAAGCCTACTTTCAAGTATCTTGATTCTAAGAACACATTACTTAAGGGGGTATTTTATTTGTTAATTCTAACTTTTTTTGTATGTTGCAACTACTAAAAATAACAGGCAAAATCAAGCTTGGTTATCTATTCAACTAAAATATGAACTCTTGGTGGACAGTAACCCTTCTTCAGTATTTCCCATAATTTCTGGAACATTTCTGAACATACAGTATAGTTTTTTAATGATTAATTATTCCTTTATTGGTTAGACATGAATGGGAATATTTTAAACATGTATAATCTGCGTATCGCTTTTATACTGTATTTAGTAATATGTTAAACTTCTTCCTTCAGGCATCAGGTCATTTGACCCTGTAATAATTTGTTATTGGAAACGTAGACTGAGCTTGCATTTGTCATAATCATCATTTTAGAAATTATACCACTCTATGGAATGTCGAGTTATATCACCCGAGAAGACCAGTACAGCAAGCCTCCGCACAAAAAGCTGAAAGACCGCCAGATTGACCGCCAGAATCGCCTCAACAGCCCTCCTTCTTCTATCTACAAGAGCAACTGCACGACCGTGTACAACGGCTACGGGAAGGGCCACAGTGGTGGTGGCGGCGGAGGCGGGGGAGGAGGCAGCGGTGGGCCGGGCGTTAAGAAAACAGAGCGGCGAGCAAGAAGCAGTCCGAAGTCAAGTGACGCAGACTTGCAAGGTAATGTTCAAAGACGTTTGCAGTGAAAGAGTGAGACGCCGAGTTTTCTGTCAGGGTGTTGCATGGCAGTTGGTCTTTCTGCTAGGAGCGATAGGGTAGACCTTCTCTTATCTTTTGCTCAGCAAGGACAGGATGTTTTGTCATCTCTTTTCTATCACTACTTCATGGCAGAAGTGTTATTTCTTCGATCACACGTGCTGTGTCACGTTCTACTTAATCTCAGTAACAAGTACCTGACAGTGTTTTCACGTTAGCTTACTTCCGTGGTTTCATTCTAAGTAGACAAATGTGGAAGAGATCCTAAGTAAAACAGGTAAACTTTCTAAGACGTATAGGGCTAGTTTAAATCTCAAAATAATTATACCTCATAAAACCAGATGTACTTACTTCCATACTGTAGTGAAATTTATCATCGTGTAAGGGAATATATTTCTGTCTCCGTCATCAGTTATTGTTTTCAATGCCACCTTTGGCATCCTGAATGAAGTATTCATAGACCAAGGATGAGAGGGAAGAATTAGGGGCACCACATATAAATAGAGAGACATCAGTTCAAAAGGGCATTTGTTTCTTTGTAGATTAGTCTTGTGGCTAGATCAATAAATATGGGAAGAAGGTGCGCGTGCTTTAAATGAAGCTTTTAGGTAAGACTTAGACACGACCTGTTCTTATGCCACAGGAGTTAAAAACAGAAGCTTTTATATAGGCATATGTAGAAGGCTGACTTAAGGGAAGCAAAAGAAGAGCATTTTGATAAGCTAGGTGAGATAACAGATAGAAATAAAGACATGTGAAAGACAAGGTAAGAACGGATTATAACACTATTAAATACACTCCTTCCTTATCGGACCTCATCCAGGTAGAAACCGGCATTGTGTATGTGAGAATGTGTTTGTGAATGAAAAAGACAGAATTAGTGTATGGTTGATTGTGTAGGGAAGACTGGCCTCTGTCAGGGCAGAGGAAAATTAGGTAAAACCAGACACTGGCATCAACATTTCCTCCCGTGTTGTTCATATGCGTGAACTGCAGCACGAAAAAGAGCAATAGTAAGATAGAGTGAAAAGTGAACAGTAATTTCTCTGTGAGATATATTATAGGTGCTTTTAATTTTGTTTATTCCTTTCTGTATTTTCCAACTTTTATTTAATTACCATGCATTATTATTATTATAATTATTAAACAAAACATAAACAAGTATATAAGAATGACCCAAGATTTAAGAGGCTTTCAAACAGCTCCTAGTGGAAAGTGCTGTGTCTGCTGTATAAAATGATTTTTAGTCAAATAATACTATAATTTCTAAGTTTGAAATTCAGTTATTAGCAAGTTATAATTTTAAATCATGGGCATTTAAGAGAGAATTCACACACAAAAAAATTAGAAATAGGTTTTCCTAAGGAGAATTTTAGTCTACAGAAAAGAGAAAAAGAATGTATAAGCTGTCTTCAGAGAGCTTATGAAGTTTGAACTACCTTGATTACTTGATTAATTCTTTAATACTTTTTGTTCTGCCTTGCATCAAAAAAGATTTAAGGCAGATGAAATAGATAAATATAATAGAGGCAGATAAAACAAATTTGAGTAAGATCTAAGAGGCAGAGAGACAATAAGAGAAGGGAAATAAGATGAAGCAGGGTTAAAGTTAGCATACAAAATTAGTGAAGTTATGAATTACCTGGCAAAAGTAAACCTTCCTTATATATGCAATTATTTCCTTTTACATATACCTAAATGTGTAAGCTGCCCTATATTTTAATATTCTCTCATAGCTGTAAGAGAGGAAATGGATTTGCATTGAAATCAACGCTGAAATGTTTGCTAATGTACATATGTTTACAAGCATTTTGGCATTTTACATTATGACAGAGAGTATAATTATTCTGGGCACCTTAAGCTCTTTGCTGTTGCATAGAGAACATGTTATTGTGTTGGTAACAGTGAGATCTTTTTCATTATGGGCTTCTGGGAGTGTGTGTTTCACAATGAAAAGAGTTAGAAAATATTTTTATCTCACCTTCAGTTCAAACTTGGTGTATTGTTCCTTTTCTCATCACAGTATTTGCCTACTCAAAATCACTCCAAGTGCGTGCTACTCTCCACATGGTTTAGCCATGAAATATATAGAGTCAGATGGAGTATTATTTTATGTACTCTAGTGCATTCCAATAAGGATCTGAGGGGGTTTACATATTGGATAAAAAAATAACAGTTTGCTGACATGAATTGAAAACTTAACGTCCTGACAAAAAAATACACACGGATGTTTGGAGCAGCTTTATTCATAATTGCCAAAACTTGGAAGCAACCAAGATGTCCTTCAGTAAGTAAATGGGTAAATAAACTGGTTCATCCACACGTGGAGTATTACTCAGCACTAAAAAGAAATGAGCTATCTAGCTATAAAAGACATGGAGCCACCTTAAATACATGTTACTGCGTGAAACAAGCCAGTCTGAAAAGGCTACCTACCGTATGATTCCAACTATCCAATAGGAAAAGGCAAAACTATGGAGGCAGTGAAAAGATTCATAGATGTCAGGGGTTCAGGGAGTGAGGAGTGAACAGGCAGAGCACAGAGGATTTTTAAGGCAGTGAAACTACTCTGTCTGTTACTGTAATGGTGGGTACATATCACATACATTGGTCAAAACCCATACAGTGTACAACACCAAGAGTTACATACACCCTAACGTAAACTATGGACTTGGTAATGGTGGCGTGTCAGTGTAGGTTCATCAGCTGTAACAAATGTACTGCTCTGGCGTGGACATGCTAGGTGGGGCAGGCTCTATGCATGTGGTGGGTGGGGTGTATAAGGGCCTTCTTTGCATCTGATCAGTTTTGCTCTGCAATTAAAACTGCTCTGAAAAGTAATCTATAAAAAAATAAATATCTGAGGAAACTGAGGACAAATAAGACGAAGACACGAGTAAGGTTGTCCATAAAGAATCCCGAAGAGTTGCTTGATGTAGGCCATCTATTTGGCCTTGAGCCTCCAGGTTGTCTGAAGCAAAGAGGAAAACCTGAATCAGGTGGAATAGGTGAACAAAAGCACCTCTTGTTCCTGGAGTCCATAATGTTGTTCATAGTGGTTCAGCCCTGTCTGCCTCAGAATGTGATTGTTGGCTGAAAGGATCCCAGAAGGCTTCTTCTGCCTTCTCATACGTAAATGGCAACATTCTCCCAGGGTATCTTTTTGCTTGAATGTACTGCAACTGACTCCTGTACCCAGAAAGTAAGTTTCTCAAATAATTCTTAAGTTTTCAGTGCCATCTGATTAATATGAAGCTACAATTAATTCTAGTATGTTGATCTGTTTACATTCATGTGTAGTTCGTACAAGATTAGGGTTTATACTTAACCATGACGTACAGGTTGTGGTATTTTTCTACATTTCACTTAAGATGCCCACGTTTGCCAGAGGAGGCCAACTTTTAGTCTCAGAATTCCCTAGTTTTTGAGGGAATCTACTTGAATTACTTACCGCCTTTTTACCACTTAGAAAATACAAATGTAAAAGGAAAAGGGCAAACTTCAAATTTGCACCTGGTCCTGTGATAAGCAAACAAATTATGTTAATCTAAGCAAATAAATATATTAAAAAGATGGAGATTGCTTAATTACTCTCTGGAATCTTGGTTCCCTTGTTTGTACTTCAGAAACACTGGTGGAACTTCCAAAAAATGCAGACCCCTAACCCTCATTGCAGACCTGCTAAACCAGAATCTCTTCGCCTGATCTGGCTTCATGTTTTTTTATTAAACTTCCACTGAGAATGATGGCCAGCAAGATAGAGAACTACTGTTCTGATATCAAGGATGGTTACAGAAGGTGTGGTTTGCTAGTTTGTATATGGTGTGAGGTAGGAACTTTAGCTCACCACCTTCTCCCCACCTCCTAGGACTGTGTGTGGCACACAGTATGTACTTAGTAAATATTTGTGGAATGAACCCTGTGTTCTTAACTGCACTGTTCTCTAAAACAAGCCATCTGCTCTGCAGCCAGCCCCTTCTTTCGTTTACTGCTGGTACCTTCAGGAAAACAGCTTAGGCAGGACAAAGTCTACAGTACCATCAGGGGAATGTACGATTCCAGTTTGTACACGTTGGAGTTGATGGTGTGATGTGGGCAGAGAACAGTTGGGGTTTGGCTTAGAATCGGGTTTTGTCACTTGCTGACTATTTGCTTTTAGTATTCCCTGAATCTCTGTATCCTCATCTGTAAAGTGGGTATTTTAATTCCCAATATTAAATATTAAAAGTAGTCTATCTCGGTTCTTAACACCTCAGTATAATGGTCACCCTTGTTACTTGAATATTCTTATCGTCTCCCCCCTGTAATCTTAGGGTCAACTCTCATCAAGATACATGCCCTTCTCAAAACAAGTATCTCTATGTGCCCCTGAGCCCCCTTCGCCCCCTCCCGCCATCCGATGCCGTCTCTCTTGCCTTCATGCCCTCGCCCTGCAACTCCTTCCCCTGTAAGCCAGAAGTGGCTTCCTTCTGCTTAAACCCGTCTTCATTTTGAAAGTTCAGCCCTGTACTCCTGGACCTCTACCTCTGGAAGTTGCATCCAGGCTCTCTGAGGGAGATTGCTACTGGGGTAAAAATGTGCTGCCTGCCCAGAGGTGCCAGATCGCACACATCTTCTCATCAGCCCGTCAGGGACGCTTAGAGTTCCGAGTGAGTGAGAACTCTGGATACCCTCTTGGGCCATCCTTTCTAATGAACTCTGTCTTTGGCATCTCCTCACATTTTTTAGAAACCTGAGTTAGGATTCCCTATGCTTAGTCTGAGGAGGACCGCCTTATGTTTTAAGAAATGGGATTATCCATCTTCCTCTCCATCCCATCCTCTGATTACAGCCGCATCTACATCAGATCTGAACGTGCTGTTCCCCTCCCTAAGGAACCTCCATGGCGGTCCCCATTGTCCAGAGAATAAAGTCTAAGCTGCTTGATGCTCACCTTCCCAAGTACTTTAGATTTCCCCACCGGCTGCCCAAAGTTTTGCCCTATTTCAAGAATATGCCTCATCTTCTCTTCTTGGCTTTTCCTTCCAGTCCCTGTGCCTAGCACACTCCGACTCAGTCCTTCAAGAGCCAGCTCAAATATCATCTCTTTCTGTGGGGCCTGTCTCCCCAAGGCATAATAATGGCAGATTGATTAGGGGAAAATATTTCAAGAAAATTTCCCTTCTCTTTCTTTTCCTTAACTGGCATTTGATTTTAGTTCAGTGCCTGAGCACCTTGTCCATAGTTGTTCAAGGACAGGATGACAGAATTTGTCCTTGTGTGCAGAATGTTGTACAAGAAGAGCTGGGCCTTGAGCCTCTTCTGTGGCCCAGACCAAGTTAAGATTGTCATGTTCCTTTTATCACAGAGGCTACAGAAGTTTCTGTTGCTCTTCCTTGAGTGAGAGGGAAGTTTCATCCTTCCATTTTATCCTTGGTAAAAACCGAAGCATATGATATCAAGGAAGTTACTCAGAGGATACAGTTTTGTAACTGAAATCCCCTAGTTTTCAGCCAGCACTGTAGTCCCTGTGTCATATTGATATATCCTCAGAAAGGAGAGTTAGGTTATCTGCTAGTACTGTTTTAGAAACGATTGTGTGAAGCCAGAGTGAAAAACGAAAACTTTGGTGAGGATCCACTGTCTGATAATATGAAAAGACTTAAGTAAGCAACCCCATTAATAATGGGGGGGGGTTGTTTGGGTAGAGGAAGGGGAGAAAGAACGAACATCAAGAGTGTTTATAAGTCACAATCTCCAAACACCTTGTGTGTGTGTGTGTGTGTGAAAGTATTTTGTGTGTGCAGTTGATACTGCTGACCTTTACCTCATCCCTGGGTTTATCTTTTTCACTCATTACTTGAACATTTTAAAACCTTAATGGATTTGTAAGATAACAGTTGTTTGTGTTTTAGATTACGTGATACATAACAAGTCATTTCACTAGGCCTCAGTTTCCCTTTCAGTAAAATGAACAGGTGAGTTAAAGTCAGTGATTTTCAGGGCTTCCCTGGTGGCGCAGTGGTTGAGAGTCCGCCTGCCGATGCATTGGACACGTGTTCGTGCCCTGGTCTGGGAGGATCCCACATGCCGCGGAGCGGCTGGGCCCGTGAGTCATGGCCGCTGAGCCTGCGCGTCCGAAGCCTGTGCTCTGCAACAGGAGAGGCCACAGCAGGGAGAGGCCTGCGTACCGCAAAAAAAAAAAAAAAAAGATCTCATGTGGATCCGCAATGTAATACAGAATCCTTCCTCTCCAACCATCATCTTTCTCTCTCTCTTTCTCTCTCTCTCTCTCACACACACACACACACACACGCCGGCGTTGTAACAGCAGATAGAGTTGGAGCTGCTGTGCTTGGGGCGGGAGATATGGGCACTTGTCATCCACAAAGCTTTCCTCACCCTCACTTGGACTCTGGCTGTTCAGTCCCAGGCCACAGCTTCATCGCCATCTAGGAGCTTGTAAGACATGTGCCGTCCTGGTCTGCCCCAGACCTGCTGGATTACAGTTGGTGGAGGTGGGACCCAGCAACCTGTGTTTTGTTGAGCTCTCCAGGTGGTAATCAGGCACAGTAACATTTGAAAACCACTGGCCCCGTGAATGCCAAGCAATTTTGAAGGAAGATTTTTAAATGAGGGGTATGGGAGGCGTTCAGTTAAAACACTCATTTTAAGTTGAAGCTTATTCCTTTTGTAGTACCTGTATAATGATAAGCATGTACGGGAGGTGGAGAGAGTCCCTTTTATGTTGCTAACGTATAAGTAGTAGTTTACGTGAAGACCTCTAGAACTTACAGTGCCATATGGGAAAACATTGGGACAAAATGGTAAGACTTCCAAATATAGAAGAAGATGAAGATACAGCATACTTTTGGCATTTGACCTTTGGAATTGTTGACAATCCAGAGACTCAGTTACACTGTTGATAAAATTCCATCACATAGAATGATAGTTTCTGATTGTAACATTGAAAGCCGGTGACAAAAGCATTATTCTTGTGCTTTTCTCCTTCTGACCCCCAGTAGTAGTATTCCTTATTACCAGGCTTTTGTGTTCTGATTTCTTCTCAGATGGCCCTCCCTGACATTTTTTCTCTTTCTATATTTTGCTATTACTGGTCGGAAACCAGAATCTGACCCCTGTATGTATGTACTGAAATTAGCATGAAAGTTTATTCATTCTGCAGATAAGAATTGCTGTAGTGAGGGTGAGGACGGCCTTTTCCTCCAGAGGTCTGAGATTGTGGGCAGTTGCCGGTTCTTGGAGGCTGTCTCTTGCTGGGTGGCTTGGCTCTGGGAGGGGCGGCTGCATCCACCTGTGCAGGGCTGACAGTCGTTTCCTTTGTTTGGAAGGACAGGCCTAATGTTAATAAGGTCTGGAATGTGACGAGTCAAGGCAGATTTTCTTTTGGAGTCTCTTTTGGTCCTGGCTCCCTGTAAGAGATAACACTGGTGCTGTTCTGTTTAAAATAAGGTGTTTAGTGGGGCTTTCACACTTCATAAGTGGCTCATTTCTTCTTTCACCTGCAGCCTTTTTCTCTCATGAGCACATACCTCCTAGGCATACCCTGACTGGGTGTTTTGGAAGAGAGTTTACTTGTGCAGGGTGCAGGGATCCTTTCTCCCGGTGTGGGTGCTTTCCACACTGCATTTGAAAATGGTACAGTTTCTAGTTGGATTTTCATTATTGCTTCATCTCAAGTCTTTGGTGATGATAAATCCCGTGTGTTTTCACCTGTCTGCAGCTGCATATGAATCCTGTGCGTGGCAAAAATATCAAGAAAACATGAAAAAAAAAATGAGCTCAAGTCAGTGGAATTTACCCATTCTTCTGCCAAGTACAGTCTGAAAAGTGAAAATAGTCCAGTCAAACCCAAGTGACTTTTATTTTCTTGAAGAGACAATGTGGACTCTTGGATCAAAATGCAAGATACACTCATTTTGGCAGGAAGCTGGGCAATTAACACCCTTACTTCCATTTCAGATGTAGATTGCCAGATCTATCCCCTAGTCTCCAAGGCCCCTGAGGGATGCTGGGAGAGGTCTGAGCAGGTTTCCAGGCCTTGTGACAACTGCCTACGTGTGGGATGGAAGGGAGGGAGGCTTGGGGACGGAAGGCTGTTTTCAGGAGGAGGGTGCTGCTCACTGACATGTGCTTTCTGACCTGGGCACTATCCTCTGAGGGCCAGAGCTGGAGAAATCCAGCAATGAGTAACTTTTTTCAGTAAGACCCCAGTGTACTGATTTTTTTTTTCCTTCCAGAGGCATTGACTTTCCTGATACAAAGGCAAAATCTGTGGCTCAACAAAGAGGAAAATGTGGTGGCCCAAATTTTTGCTATTGAGTAGAGTGTATAGTTGTCTTTATCAAGTTCCATCACTTATCTTTTTGCCTTTTGCCCTTTCCCCCTGTATTTCTGTTGCAATCTGGAATGTTTTAAAGATGTTAACTACATGGTTCTTTCAACAGAGAGGATGAGATATTTTTGTCATGTCAGTTTAAGAAGTCTTAACGCATTAAATCATACTTGAAGCTTCCCATTTTTCACTTACATATAAAAAGACAGACAACATGCAAAAATTTTTTTGAGTTTTCTCTTGCAGTGAATGTTCACCAGAAGATTGAGGGCAGAATTTTGATTAGTTTCTACCATATGTAGTACTTAACTCTGTGAACCCATATTATTTTCTCTGCCTTTTTTTGCTTTCTTGGGAACTGATCATAGAGGCATTTAGATGACATCAGAACCCATGTGGGTAAAATACATGTCATCCCAAAGAACCCTTTAAACAGCAGGTATAAGTGATGACATGGTTTGTTTCTGGTACATATATAACCTTCAATTTTATTGAATTGAAACTTTTACATGTTATTCTCTCATTTAGCTAAGTTGAATTCTGAATTTAACTGGGTCAAAGGGCATTGTCACAAATGTGCCATACTTAGAAGCAAAATAACATACTAGTCAGGACCTTGCAGATCTGGGTTTAGTCCCACCTCTGCCCCTTGTGAACCTTGGGCCTTTGGGCAAGATAGTTAATCTCTCAAAGCTTCAGTTTCTTCATGTCTGTATAAAATGGGGACCATTAATAGCACCTATTTCAGAAGACTGTCATGAGTTCTTAATACAATTTTAGAGGCACTAAGTGCTTTAGAAATGTTAAAGAATATGGATAAAGAAAGACCATGGCATTTTTCTGCTTAAGGGAACCGCCTCATGTAGGTCATGTTAACAGAACCCCCAGCCTGGGAGCGCAACCCCTGGAGTGCTGCAGGACAGGGCCTCCTGTGTTCTGAGTCAATGTTGAGTAACTTTCAGTGCCAAGGATTTGAGATATGAGGGGAGTCAGAGAGGCATCCAATCCCAAGAAAAGACCGTGACCGTTTACCACCAACAGCCTGGTAAATCCTGGGCAAGAGTAAAATTCAGTTCCCTCCTTATCTCTCCTCTGCCTCTTCTCTGGGCTGGATTCTCTTGTGAGGCCGAGGAGTAGAGCCTAATGGGCCAGCTTGTTTCTGTGTCTGAACCTTCTCAACACACGGCTTTAAATTACTTTGCTAGGTGTTAGAAGTGCTGCAAAAGGAGTAGCTGGAGATGACTTGGGCAAGCCACGACTTCTCTATATTTTGCTAACACTTATATTACTTGCTGTGGGGCCGTTAGTTAACCCAGACAGATAAGCTTGCTAGGAAAGCCACTAAATTTCAAGCTCTTTCGCAGTTCTTCCTTATACCTCAGAAGTCATACACGTCCACATTCTGTTGGTCACATATTGTACCTACTGATACGGTGTGGAAGGCGTCTACCCCGAGGTGGGCTGATGGTGGGGTGAGGTAGGGGAGGGGTCATCTCAGAGGCTAGCCACCACATGGTGTGTGGAGTCGGGGACCATGCCTATTAATACTCCACTCCATCTGAAATAGTCTCGGCATTTGTGATGGAATTTTGGCAACTTTCCAGCTGTTATGTCAACATTGATTTTGTCACTACATCTCCTGTGGAATGGTCCTTCAGGATTCCTGTATGTAAGTGCTGTATGAAGAGGCAGGGTATCGAATCTCTGGGTTTACAGGACCAGTTTCTTATAACGTGACGATTATAGACAGTATTGCAGATATGCTAATTACAGGCCATCGTTTCTGCTCTGACCAGCCTTTGCTTTTATTTCCAACTTAATTTGCCCGACCATACACACCACAGTGCAGCCGATTATATCACGCTGTTCCAATCTTTGGTGCTGTAATGAGACCTTGAAATTCTATTAAGGATTGAGTAGAGAACACAAGGGTAAAACGGGTAAGGTCCATGAGAGAGAGCAGTGATACCAGCTCATTGCTTGCGATTTAGGATTTACAAAGTAAAGAGTGTAAATGTCGCTGTAGTTGACCATAAAATCTCCTCTTCTTGCCTTCTGGTGCTGAGTTTGCATTCTTATATGTGCCTCGTGCCCCACCACCCCCAATTGTAGCTGCTACTTCCCAGCTGCATCAGAAGAATGGAGCTTTCCACGCACGCAGGCGGGCGTTGAGCTCAGAAAAGGGGCAGGAAAGAGCAGGTGATAGTGGTGGGGATGATTTGCTCCAGGCACAAAAGGGAATTGTGATATCCGGAAAACTGGAAAATGAGGAGGCTGGAGTGAGAGGAGAAGGGCCTCAGAGGAATGGCACATTGAAACAAAAGGAAGTGGCCAAAAGGAAAATAAGTAGAACGAAAGGAGGAAACGTGGTGGACAGGGAAGATTCTCTGGATTGTGGAATAAAGATAATTTGGCAAAAACAAGAGGAAGAAAAGCAGAGAGGTTTCATGGTTCCATTTTCATAGATTGCATTCCACCCACTCAGTCAGCATTTTCCAGCGGAGTAGGGCACAGCCCTTTTGCCCTGTGTGGTCCATGAGCCCTTTTATCGGTGGCTCCACTTTGGGCAGCTCCACTTTGACCAAATCTCCATGTAAATAAAACTCTTACTCTTTCCCCTTTGGGCTTTCCTGAAGCTTATGTCTTCCTCCTGTGCTGAGTTAGGACATTCACTGCCAGTGTAGATTCGATAAGCGAATTAAAAATGAAGCCTTACACGGAACTTCAGCAGCGTTAGCAATACACTAGATTGAAGTATTGGGTTTTTGAATAGTGCTCTGCAGTGTTAAAGTGATGTTTTAGAGTTTGGGTATGCTTAAAAACTGGAAATTCAGAAAAAAAATTTCCTTTTTAAACTTTAACTTGGAAGTTAAGAACAAGAAAGGGGTTTACTTTACCCTTGAGTTAGTGTGCTTTTGTTAAAAGCAGCGTGCGTTAATCAAATGTCATGATTATTTTTAGGTCCTCTAACAAACTGAGGTTACTTTTTGTTTGTTTGTTTTTAGTTTAGATTTATTTAACTTATAGAAGTAATATTTACTTATTTTGACAATGAAAAAACTACAGACATGTAGAGCGGTCATCTCTCTCCCTTTAGCCATCTCAGCCTACTCCCTCAGAAATAGTTTGTATCTTTTCACATCCTTTGAAGTAGTTTTCATCCTGTTCTTTTCTTTTTTTTTAATTCATTTTTAACATCTTTACTGAAGTATAATTTCTTTACAATGGTGTGTTTGTTTCTGCTTTATAACAAAGTGAATCAGCTATACATATACATATATCCCCATATCCCCTCCCTCTTGCGTCTCCCTCCCACCCTCCCTATCCCACCCCTCTAGGTGGTCACAAAGCACCGAGCTGGTCTCCCTGTGCTGTGCGGCTGCTTCCCACTAGCTATCTATTTTACACTTGGTAGTGTGTATATGTCCATGCCACTCTCTCACTTCGTCCCAGCTTACCCTTCCCCCTCCCTGTGTCCTCAAGTCTATTCACTGAGGTTACTTTAAGGTGCAGTCAGCTCTTTCCAAAGTCAAAAAAGGAAGTTCATTCTTAACTTTACATTTATATATAATAAAAAAGAATATTGATGGCATTTCTAGTAAGTGCTCAGATCTTGCTTCCTAGGCTTATTAGATCTACCCCAAGAGAGCAACATGAGGAAGTAAGAGGGAAGAACTAGGTCTACAAACAATTTTTTAAAGATTTTCATAAATGCATTTGTTACTGCTGTGCTTAATTCACATGGTGAACTTACATTGACCTCTTTTTCCCTATTATTTGAAAAGACAAATTATTATATGGAACAGTAAGCTCCTTAAAATCAGGAGGGATGGAGAAACTGCCGTATTTTAGGTTCACTGAGTTCCTCAAAACTATGTAAGTATATTGCCAAGCACATTAAAAAAAATAATATTTAGTCTTTCAGGGAGTTTTTTTTTTTTTTTTGGTGGAATGTTGCCCCAAGGAACTCCATAAGATATCAGCATCTTTTGAAAACTCGGGTTAAAAATCATGTGTCACTTAAATTAAAATGGTTGTTGGTGCTTTAATTCTTCAGCTATCATGTTATTTTATTTTTTGACACACACTGACACTATTAATATTTACTCTTCACACTGTTGTCCACAAGAGGGTAGCTCAAATTTGATGGCAGACAGTATTCAATTTGAAACTGTGTTTCCTTTTTATTGAAGATTTCTGTGTCTGTGAAGTATTATTCTCCACACATTTCAGTCTCTGGATTTAGTGAACTCAGCACATCTCAAATATCATGTATAAGGGCAAAAATGTCTCTATTAATGTTTGATAAGTGTCTACTATATTAGCATTTTATAGAAGAAAGGTTATCTTTTTGGTAGTAAGGATACATGCGTTGTAGAATCAGTAAGACTTTCTGCTGCTTTGCCTGATTCTGCAGTTGGATAAATGCCTGTTTTCTGCACCATTTATTTTAAATAATTTCAGGGCCAGTTGGTGACCATTCTGCAGTCATGCTGCTTTTAGTTGGAATGGGAGATACGAGTAATCTTTTATATATTAGCCTTTATTACTTACGCTTTCAGAACTTTGGTTGTCTGAACTTGGTAATCTGTGGAATGTTTTGTACCCAGAAATTAGGATTCTCATTCATTCTTCTCTTTTTCTTCTGTTTTATACTTTTCTTTATCACTTGCGTTTTAAAATTCTGCGAATTCTCTCCCCTGCCTCCCCGACTTTGAATGCCTGGCTTTCATGACCTGCCATATTTGTCATCACTAATACTATGAATGGACCTTTAAAATTTAGAATTATTTCTTTATTCATTCATCTGTTCACTTACTTACTACTGGGGTATTTTTGTTTTGCTTTTGGAGTGGGAAGAAGCAGGAAATGATAGATGAGAAGAATGCTTTTAGTACTAGATTTTTATCATAGCTCTCAACCCATTTACTTTTGAAGAAGAAAGGTTCAAGATGTGCTCTTATTTTAAGTCTATGTTACAACCTCATTGAGCACATCTGAGGAAAAGGATAGCACTTGAGATAAGTTCATGGCCCTTCTTTAAAAGAGCATGATCCACTTGGTAGGTTTTCTGTGCCCTCTTATTTCCATCTCCTTCCTGCATTTTTTGAATCATTTTTATGCACGAGATGGGAAAAACGGGAAATCGAAAGATTGACATTAATTTATTTGACCAGGAAACGGCATCTGAGCAGGGGTAAATGCCAATACAATCAATCTTTTTTTGTCCCTATGCTAAATTTGGGGTAATACCTAATCTGTTGTTGTCAGAGCCCCCCCCCCAATTCAGCAAATTTTAGTTCCATATTCCATATTAGTAGGAGAATGGATTAAAAGTAAAAGTTTGTGATAAACTCTGACACAGTCCTGGCATGTAGTATGAACTCAGTTCATTTAATTTGGCTTTATTTTCTTTGCTGTCTCTATTCATATTGAAGTTACTGTTGCCCATGAAGAGGTTAGCTCAGCGGAGCACACCTCTGATGGGCTGTAACTAACAAATTACCACGAAGTCAGTGATTTAAAACAACGGAAATTTATTCTGTCATGGCTCTGGAGGGAATCTGAAGAATACGATTTCAGAGGTCAGAAGTCTGAAATCAGGTGTCACTGGGTTGAATTCAAGGTGTTGGCAGGGTAATGCTCCCTCCAGAGGCTCTAGGGAAGAATCTGTTTTTTTTTTATCTTTCCCAGCCAGGGGATGCCATCATTCCCTTTGCTTGTGGCTGCATCACTCCCATCTTGAAGACCAGCATCTTCAAATATCTTTCTGCTCCATCTTCACATTGCTTTGTCCTCTGTGCATGTCAAATCTTGCTTTGCTTCCTTCTTATAAGAATACATGTGATTTCATTTAAGGCCCACTCAGATAATTCAGGATAGTCTTCCCATCTCAGAATCCTTAACTTAGTCGCATGTCTGAAGACTTTGCCATGAAAGGTAACATTCACAGGGTCCAGAGATTAGGATATGGATATCCTTTGGGGGCCATTTTCAGCCTAACCCATGCTGCTTCCAGTGTCCCCATTGTAGTAACCTGGTCAGGACCAGCTCATTACCCTTCGTGGTGTTTGGGTCTGATTGCAGGATCCGTTCACCTTCCTCAGCATCCACCACAGCTTTTTCAGTGTGTTACAGTTTAGTATAAACGTCTAAGAGCAGCTCTGAGTATCTGTCTCTGATAACGCAGGCCAAGAATCACTTACCAGAGCTGTGTCTACTCTTCATGGTAGCAGTTTGCATCAGGGATGTCTGTGCACAGTTAATTAAGCTAGTTGAGGCAAGTCAGAAGGTTGAATGCTGTAATTGTTCATATTAACTCTGGAAATTGGAATGAGTTGTCACGTGGATATGTGCATGTATACGCATGTAAGTGGTGGATATGTATTTTCAGGACATATTAATGGAAGTTAAATAAAAGGATCTGTATAATTCCTTTTAGAGTTAATGGCATTTTCCAAAAAGAAGTGAAAGGAACCTATCTTAATTTGGAACATATATTTTCTTCAAAAAGGAAACTGAGGTAGCTTTCAGCTAGCATGAGGTAAGACTAAGAAGGCTGTCAGAATAATTAATTCTTTATGAATCTAATGATTCTATAATAATTAACAATCATTATAAAACTCCCCCAAGGGGCTTCCCTGGTGGCGCAGTGGTTGAGAGTCTGCCTGCCGATGCAGGGGACATGGGTTCGTGCCCCTGTCCGGGAAGATCCCACATGCCGCGGAGCGGCTGGACCCGTGAGCCATGGCCGCTGAGCCTGCGCGTCCGGAGCCTGTGCTCCGCAACGGGAGAGGCCACAGCATTGAGAGGCCCACGTACCGCAAAACAAAACAAAACAAAACAAAACAAACAAAAACTCCCCCAAGAAAATTCCATAAAAGCTGATGCTTGTTGGATATTGACTGGATTGCTAATGCTATAGATTGATTACATG
Source organism: Stenella coeruleoalba (assembly GCF_951394435.1). Lineage (NCBI taxonomy): Eukaryota > Metazoa > Chordata > Mammalia > Artiodactyla > Delphinidae > Stenella > Stenella coeruleoalba. Next base: position 50,694,307 of record NC_137150.1, read on the forward strand.
TGTCCTTTCCTTGATGGCTATATCTAGGTGAGGTCTAATAATTAGTTTAATTTTGAAGAAGAGTTATAAGGACCCCAAGGTATCATATGAGCGATAAATTCTAAACCCTCTTATCTGCCTTGCTGTGTTTTTAATAATTATTGCCTGTGTAATGAAACTTGTGTCTTACAGATTTCCTTTTATACCCTCGTGTGGGTGTTATGCCTAAAATAGACACAGAAGATTTTAAGTACATACAATACAAGATAGTACTTGAAATCAGTTAAGATTCTTTCCTCTAACAGAATTCTGTGATTCTGTGAAACTTGGTAGGAAATATATATCAAAGTTAAGTTTATGTCACTGTATAAACATCAGCAAATTATTGCTTGGATGAACAAATTTGTCAGAACTGTATCTGTTTATATCTCATTGATGAGAGTAATAAAGTTGAGGTACAGAGCCCAGGTTGTGTAAGTGAAGATGAAAGAAAAAGTAGGGAAAAAAAAGTTTTAGCCAAACATGAGAACTCAGCTGGATTATATAGTATCAGCCAAGATGGTAAATGAAAAAAGACAGCAGAGAGCAGGGGGACTTCCCTGGTGGCACAGTGGTTAAGAATCCGCCTGCCAATGCCTGGGACACGGGTTCAAGCCCTAGTCCGGGAAGATCTCTCATGCTGCGGAGCAGCTAAGCCTGTGCACCACAACTACTGAGCCTGTGCTCTAGAGCCCGCGAGCCACAAGTACTGAGCCTGCGTGCCACAACTACTGAAGCCTGCGTGCCTAGAGCCCCTGCTCCGCAACAAGAGAAGCCACCACAATGAGAAAGCCCGCACACCGCAAGGAAGAGTAGCCCCCACTCACCGCAACTAAAGAAAGCCCACATGCGGCAGCAAAGGCCCGGCACAGCCAAAAATAAATAAATTAAAAAAAAAAAAGACAGCAGGTACAGCTGCCATGATATGGAGGATAAAGTACTAGTCATGCGGATCACAGTCTTCCTTATGTTCAAGCCACTAGATATGCTAGTTTAGCCATATAATCAACTCTTGTGATATTGCTAGGACCTTAATGAGGGGAGAAAGCAACTGAGGGGGGTCACATCATGTTACCTTTCTTGAACAGCTTCCCTGGTCTTATTTTCAATGAATTTAAAACATTAACTCTGTCTCATTTAAGCCATTTAACTGTACCCATAGTCATGAGCCTTTAGTTTTAGCTATTTACGTGTTTTTTCCATAAGAGTATCAATCACTTACAGCATATACTATGCCCTTGCCAGTTCCTTTTGGAACCAATTTAAATGAGAAAAATAAAGGGCTTTGGGAAGACTGTTTAAGTATGTCTGGTAAATTCTTTTACTGTTTGAGAGCAGCTCTAGAGACTGCAATACGTTTTCCATTTAGTAGAATTTGGCTTTTTTTGTGAGTCACAACATTCATGGAAATACATTCAAATCTTAAATGTAGAGACTATGACTTACTGCTTTTGGTATTACTTGCTGTCTAGAATGATGTTACAGTCTACATTACAATATATCTCTGATCAGCAGTGTTTGAAACAAGGATAGCTTCAGACTACAGGGAAGAGTGCATATCATGATCCACCACCTCATGTTCTGGATTCTTTAGATTGTAGAGCAAGTATGGTACAAAGCTGTGCTTTTCCATTAGACATTTCATCAAATACATGTTCTTGGTCACTTGAGTTGCTACTCTTCTTGGACCTAGATCTAGAAAAGTATTGTGATAAATTTCTGTATATCCAAAACATATCTCATTAAATGTGACTCTCCTCATAATTTCCAGTATTATTGTAGCGCTTGTTTTCATTTTAAGACAGATTTTTTTAGAGCGGTTCTAGGTTCATGGCAAAATTGAGAAGGTACAGAGATTTCCCTTATCAGTGCTTACTTTTTAATGTTTGTGTGCATGTATACTTTCATAGAGATTTTGTCCCCTGAGCTAGTCTCTCTCCTTTAACCTTTGTTCCCTCACAATTCATTCTCCACACAGCAGCCAGGTGATCTTGTTAAATAAAACTCGCCACGTTTTCCTTTCGAACTTAGCATACAGTACAGACTCTTTACCCCGGTGACCAAGTCTGTGTCAGCTGACTGCTGCCTCAGCTCCTCCGAGCCCTGTTCCAGCTCCCTGTGCTCTGGACGCAGGCTTCCTTACCAGTCCTCTAAGATGCCAGGCCCTTCCCGCCTTCACGCTTTCTGTTACCTCTGCCTCCAGAGTTCTCTTGCTCTTTGTAAGGTAGGGTCCTCCTCATCTTTCCTGGAGTAGCGCAGATGCTTCAGTCAGAGAGGCCTTCGCAGACTACTCCATCCTATCACCCTTTAAAACATGTTCTTCGTGGCACTAACTGACCTCATCCTGTTTGTTCATGGGTATGTATGCTGTCTGTATTGTCCCACCAGAGTTCACCCCTTGAATGTATTGGAAACAGATTAGGCTTGTCAGAGGTTCAAGTGCAGAGCTCATTCAAAGGGACTTCCAAACATTTTTATAGGCAATATGAATTGCTGAATTTACTTTTTATTTTAAAATTTTCATTTTATAAGGCTCGGGTTAAAATACAGAATTCCATTGCAGTTGGAAAGAGTTACCAGATAGCTATCACGCATGTTTGTATGCCAGAATTGCACAGTACGGAGCACAAAAGGTTTTTTTGAAGAACTGAACTGCCAGGTAAGAATTTTTTGCTGAGCTCATTTCATCCTCACAGATGAAGGACTTCCCTATAAATGAAGTCTTATATTTCCTTCCCACCGAATAAATGTTATAAACTTTTACCACTGTTTCCCCCATTTGTGTTCAGTAGGAATTAGCCTTTTTTTGTGGTTGCAGAGTCAATTTTGGCAGTCCAGTATTATTTCTGTTACCATTGGCTTGTTCACCCTTAGGCAGAATCTGGACTTTGTGTTTTCCCCTATGCAATTTACATTGAATAAATGTAAATTTCATGTAATTCATGGAATTAAAACTTCACTTGGATACTCTTGACTGCATGGCAATAAAGGCATTTTGGAATATTAGACCAGGTTTTAACATGGAATCTGACTCAATCTTTAGTTTTAAACTATTGATTTCTCCCATAGCTTGGGGATGTTTTTCAGACAATAGCCCCTAGTAGTCTGATTCTCTTAGTGCTTTTATATTAGAGCATTTTAAAAAATGGTACAATAACTTTTGTATTACTCATTACTTTTGGCACTCAGAATGGTTTTGTATGCTCTTATTCTGTTGAAAGATGAGATGAAAATATTCTTTTCTGATTGTTGGGAAACGTCATGAAACCTGACTTTTTGACCACTTTGTACTCGTCCTAGGGACTGTTTGCCTGTTTGCTCCCACTTGGCTCTTCCAGCCAGGGCTAACTCGACTGGTCACCATGCTCTTAGGAGGGAAGTTAAGTAAACTTCAGGTCTGTGCCAGAAATAAAAATGGGGTTCCATCACCTTCTAAGTGTTAATAGAACGAGAGACAGAACAACAGATTCTTCTTTGAGAATTATTAGTGGAGATTCTATCCCACTAATGAAAGCATTCTCTACCAGACGATATTGATACATTGACATTTTGGAACAAGGATGGATTCTGTCATCTTGGCTTAGAGAGCCCCTTAAAGGTTGCATTCTAAGAAAGGAAGCCTCTGTGATTTGTAGCCTAGAAGATAAGCTTGTTCTGGTAGAACACATCTGAGTAGGAAACAAATCCTCGTGCTTCTGATACTGTCACTGGGGTGCCGATCACTATTGGGCTTAAGCATAGACCCCTAATTCCAGCTTTTCTCAAAAACTTTCAGCAGTCTGAACTAATGATAGAGGACATGTTGTAAACCTGTGTTTGCCTGGCAATCAGGTTGTTGCCAAGCTTGAGTTAGAAAGGAATCATTTCTTCTCTTACTTTCTCGACAGTAACTGTGTGAGGGTGGGAGTCGGAAAGATATCTGACTATAAAAGTAATAAAACATGACTGTGAGACCTGCTTGCAACTTTAGTAACATTTGGGTATTTTCTTTAATAACACACCTTTACTATTCCTGAATTAAGCTATGGTGACCACCTGTATGGAGCCTAGCTAGAAACTGCCCTATGTACCTTATAGAGAAAACAAACTAATGGCTACCAGCGAGGAGAGGGAAGAGGGGAGGAGCAAGATAGGGCTATGGGATTAAGAGATACAAACTTCCATGTATAAAACAGATAAGCAACAAGGATATTACATATAGCACAGGGAGTTATAGCCATTATCTTGTAATAACTTTTAATGGAGTATAATCTGTAAAAATACTGAATCACTATGCTATACACCTGAAATTAATATAATGTTGTAAATCAACTTTAGTAAAAACAAAAAAGATACCTTAAGGAAAAAGTAGCTGAGCTTTGTTACAGTGGGGAACAGTTCACAGTGCTGTGACCCTATCTCTAGTCGGTGCCCAAAAGGCAGAAGTCACGGATTGCCGTGGGGAAAAGGACTGACTTCTCCAGAAGACATAACCTCATTCTAGGGACAGCTGGATATATCTTTATTTTAGATGTTGCCTTTGACAAGTTTTAGGGAATTTTTAATTTCACATTTCAGGTGAATATTCTTAATTTGAGCTTTTGGGCTTTGCTAGAGAGCATAGGACCCTCAAAACTCAATGTGATGATCTTGGAACCTCCCTAATTTCTTTCTTTCCATTCTCAGTCTCTCTTCCCACTTCCTTTCACTCTTCTGAAAATTAACACCTGCCAGCGAAATCAACTTTACGCTGCTTTCACTGGAGGCTGGTGTCTAAAAATCAATCCTGGCAACTAATGTAAAGTGAAATTTGGAAGATGCCTGGGTTCTCATGGAGTCGTGCAAGCTGAAGTTATTAAAGAGGATTAGAGACCACAGCTGGTGAGCAGATGGAATGCTTATAATTTCACAATCTTAGGTGGCTTTAAAGCCAAATCTGCACAAAACCTATTTGCTTTTTCTCTAGTTCATTTCGCTTTATCCTGCTGGAATATAACCCTAGTCAGTGTGATACTTTAATTGTTGTAAATGATGAGCCTTAATAGGTCACTCACTTAGATGAAAGCATTTATAATTCTGGTCATGCAATTTCTTACTCAATTGCATTTCAGTAACCACTCTTTAATAATGTACTGTGAGAAGCTCAGTAGATAGGGAGGAGAGAATAAGACTTGTACATTTCATTCAAAATGTAGACATGAAGACTACTTCACAATAACACTAATAATATAGTATAATTACATTATGATGAAGACTAGTTCACAGTAATTACAGCTAAACAGTTCATCCGTTTGCGGCTTAAAGAAACTTGCCAATCAGTTTCTGCAGCTCTTTTTCTGTGTCCCTTTCGTTAGAAATTCTTTTGTTATGCAGTCAGACAAGTCACCTGGACCAGCCGCCTTCAACTGCTGTGCCGCCTAATCACAGCCCACTGCCCCGCTTTCCCCATGTCCTCCTCCCTCTTTGTTCTGGCTCGTTGTTATATGGGCGTCTTGTATGTGCGTAGAGCAACTGTAAGCTCCCCAGAAACGCACTTTCCTGCACTTCCTGGTAGATTGGTGTCTCCTACACAAAGGGAAGTGTTTGTGAGGCTTCTGCTCAGTAACTGTTAAGAAGGTCAAACTAGGACCTTTATTCTACTAATTTAAAGATATTAATTTATACCTTAATGGCTGTTACTTTATCTAAGGACAGAATTAGTACCCACTATACTCTTAGCAGTTCTTTATCCTTACTGAAAGACTTGAGAAAAATGGCTGCTTCACTCAAGCCGTTGCAGAATGTCTGAAAATACAGAAAAACAGCTGGAGCCATAAATAAGTGAGTAGTCTGGATACACTCTGTACTAGCTGGTGGGGAAGAAAACAACACACAGATATTTCAGGTGGTGCTGCACAGCAAACAGCTGTAGTTTTTGGTCCATCATAGTCTCTGTTCTTTTGGAGCCAGTATGTGCTGCTTCTGTAAAGCCACAGTCAGCTGCAAAAATATTGTAACATGTGTTTTGGAAGCAATTACTGCATAATAGTATTCTAGCCTCAGAACATCCTGAATGATATATTTCTATACGTGGGGAGAAAGGGAAGAGCATATTGTGTTACTGATGCGTTGGCACGAAGTAGTAGAATTGTCATAGGAAGTGGTCTTTTTTTGGATCAGCTTTTCAAATGATTTTCAGTCGCTTCTTTTTTGGACTTCTAAATTGGCCTTCTGTAATTGGATATGACCTCTTATAAAGCAAGTAGTATAAACACATTTTAACTTCCACTGTAATTATTTTGTACTGAACCAAGTAGTTTAGCAATCCCTTCAAGCTGATAGATTTGTACATCTATCATAAGTAAAATTGTTCTCCCTACCCTTCCCTTGTTCCCTTAGGTGGAGGGGATGGCTGGGTGAAAGGAGGTTTTGGAGGCCCCCTAAGAAGAAAAAGAATTAGGCCAAGAATTAGAAGACCTGGGGTTAACACTGGGTTCTTCTAGATTTGCCTTGTGTGTATTGACCAAATTCTGAAAATTCCTAGTTTGTAGGATCCATATCTAGTAAATGGGTATAATAATACTGAATATTTCCATATATGATACACTTATTAGATTACGACGGCTGCCATAACAAAGTACCACAAACTGGGTGGCTTAAGTAACAGATACTTAACTTTCTCATAGTTTCTGGAGGCTAGAAATCTGAGATCAAAGTGTCTACAAGGTTGATTGTTTCTGAGGACCATGAGGGAAGGATTTGCTCCAGGTTTCTCTCCTTGGCTTGTGGATGGCTGATTCTTCCCTTTGTCTTCACATCATCTTCCCTCTATATGTGTCTCTATCTAAGTTTCCTCCTCTTATAAAGACATTAGTCACATAGGGTCTACCATAATGACCTTATTTTAACTTAATTACCTCGTAAAGACACTGTCTCCAAATACAGTCAGATCTGAGGTACTGGGGGTTAAGACTTCAATATATGGATTTTGAGGGGAATACAATTCAGCCCATAACAATACATTACAGAGGGCTATCTAATTATAAGTGATATACTGTAGTTTATAATTCTTCAAATTGCTCTGTGTATTCAAAATATTTTAGTACAGTTTTATTCTGGTGGGCACATTGATAGGAAAAAAAGCGCACTTTCCTTCTTTAAAACCTAAAACTTAATACCCAACCGTGTTTTCATTCCGTATGGTGAATTTGCAAGTGAAAAGATACATCTTTTACTCTGGAGGAATTAGATGGAACTGTTGTATACACCATATACACCATTCCGGTTACTATCTCTTAGGGCATCTTTCTGTTTGACTCTTAGTTGTAGAGTGTTGTTTGGGAAGTTATTAGGAAAGCTTCGCAGGAATGGGTGAGTTGAATTGCTGTTGCCAGCAGGGTCAAAGCATTCTAAATTAGTCTTTTGCTAGAGAGTAAATAGACTCTTGCTTGGAAGTTTTGAGCCAATGGCAGTGTTTTACTCAAAGTGTCTAACTGCTAGACTGCTTACTATAGGTAGTAAGCCATAAAGACGGAGTCCACAGTAAAGTCCAAGTGTGACTTTGTGGGCCTGGGATAGAGGGCAGTGCAAAGAAGGAGATCGCTCAATGGAGAATGCCAAGTTTTTCGTTCACTGGGATTGCAATTGGAGGACTGTTAATTATGGGAAGAAAGGCAACCAGACAGTCACATACTCCAAGGCAGAAAGGAGAAAGGGTAGTCAGGCCAGTTGGAAGCATGCATTAAGATTGCAAAAAGGGAGACTTGCAAATACTTTTGCAGGTCAGACTTTCCTATTTGGCTGAGTAATTAATCGGTAAATAGGCATAATAGAGTCATCTCAAATGGTTCTTTAGAGATGCATGATTTGTACACACAAAAAAACTATTGTGGAACAGGGAAGCTGGAAAACAGCTAACTTGGCTAAACAAAACCAAGGCATTTTAGCCTCTAAAAACAACTTTGTGCATTCTGATTTAATTTTCTGAAATGAGATTAGTATGTAGCAGATTAAAAGGTTACCACTAGTAGGTAAAATGCTCCATTCTTCTTCAGGATACTATCCAGAGTGAGATCCAGGAATTCTCAATTGCTTAATTAGTTAACGTGCTCAGTTGCATTTTTATCATCACAGCAAGCGTGATGGCTTTATTGAGAGATTTTTTTTTTGCCAGGCAGACTGTTAGCTTTGGCTGTTGAAATATTTCTAATCTGCATCAACTTTAGGATTCTTACTGAATTAATTTAGTATGTGCATACTGAATTCCTATGCAAAAATGGAGATGTATATAGACCTTTGACACAGGTTTATCATAATGTGTTATTTGATGTAATATCGTGATCTATCAAGATGTCATCCCTTTTAACTTTCTCCACCATGGCGTCTGTCATGTGCTTGTTTCTAAATATTCAGAGAATAAAAGCACAGTAGGTGCATTTGTGCATAAGTGGTCTCTGACCATTTATTCAGTCATACATTCAAGACATACTCCTGTGCAGGTACTAGGTACTGGGGGATCAATGACACATAGCAGTGATGTGATTCCTGTACTCATGAAGCTTACCCTTGCCTTGTTTGGAGAAGCGGAGGCTATACAGTTGACCCTTGAGCAACATGGGTTTGAACTTCTCAGGTCCGGATTTTTTTCAGTAGTAAATACTATAAATACCATAGTACTACACGATCTGTGGTTGCTTGAATCTGCGTTGATGGAGGAACTGCATTTATGGAGGGACGACTGACTATAAGTTATACATGCATTTTCAACTAAAGGAAGGGTCGGCCCTGCTAATCCCCACGTTATTCAAGGTTCAGCTGTACTGTGAACAAGAACACGCAGTGGGATATATACTTAAATATGGAGAGGAGGATGGGATGTTAGGGGAGATCCTACAAAGAGGACCATTGCAGGTGGTGGGTGATAAGGGCAACACTGCCTGGAAGAATTGATCGCTCAGCAGAGGCATGAAGGATGAGAAGAGCGAGCTGGACCAGGAGGGAAGGGATAGACTCTGTACTGTCCTTTCACCCTTGGGTAACGAAAAGGTTTCTCACAAATTAACCTTTTACATTTTGATGTCTTGTAATAGAAATTTTATCACTATAAGCTCTAGGAAATTATTTTAAAATCAATTAGCTGGATAAAAAATTGTCAATGTTAATTGCTGAGAGCCATGTTTGAAATCTTTTTATCTCTGTCACTCATTCCTCTTTTGCTGCCCCTCTTTTTCTTTTCTCTTTTTTTCATCTCTTCTGGGTTTTTTTCTTCTGTGCCAACTTTTATATTTTCATCTAGAGCATTTTTATTTCTTGTCCAGTTTGATACATGACCCAAATGGCTACTTTTGCTCATGGGTTTTCCCCGGGAGCCTGATGCGCTCACTGTAGTCCAGGAGTTACATACCTCAGCTGTTAGGATATGGAGCCCAGGTGAGCATGATTTATCATCTGCAGACTTTAAAATGTGGCTGGTAAAGTGTGCCATTTATTGAGCTGGTTTGGGGTATAAATGTAATATTCCAGTTCTCAGACCTTTTAACTGATATTTAAGTATACATGCAGAACACATTATTAATAGGCGCATGACTTTCCTGTTTTGAACAACAAGGGCAGCCCATTTGGACAACAGAGATGTCATCTGCATGGCTCAAGAGAGTCCTTTATTTTATACAGAAAACTGAAAAATTTTAATTCCAAATAATTTCATTTTATGAAAGACTTAGAATGAGATAGCAAGATCAGTGCCATATGACTTCAGTTTGCTTGTGAACAACTTAAGACTTCTTTCGCATTGACCTTAGATTTGTGGAATGTCTGCTCTATTATACATGTTTTGGAGAACAAAAGGAAAACCTTTAAGAGTAGAGGGCTTCTGACCCTCAAAATGATCCCAATTCTGGAGAAAAATTTCTCATAGATAGCATTCTCCATGTAGATGTTTCCTGCTCTCTGGACCAGTCTAACTTTTCATTTTCATTTTTTTTCTCAGTTTGATGCGTTTAGAATACAGTCCACTTTCTTTTCTGGATTGGGGCAGATGGTGCTGTCTCTTTCGATTATCTATGTTTTAAAGGAAATGTTGATTGGGAAGAACGAGAAATAAAACATGGCCAGATGAAATTGAGAGCAGAAATTATATAATCCAAGAAGAGCCATATGTATTCTGTGTTTTTCTACTCAAAGTTTACCATGACTCATGTTTGAGTTTCTGGAGTTCAAGTCTGCTGTATTTTAAAATGTCATTTAGGATGGTTCTTTGGGTTATTGGTTTGTTTTAACTTTAATTTCTAAAAGATACAGAAACGAGAAATAGATGGGGTTTTTTTCTTCCTAGTCACATTTAAATAAGAAAGTTCTTGAGCAGTAGTGGCTTTTGACAAATCCAAAACTTTTGGATAAATTCTACTTAATGCTCATAAAATCTGTCACCTGCAGTCTGCACATTTTCGCACAGTTGGCCAAGTGATCTTAAACCAGAATATTTAACAGGTGTTCCAAACAGAAGCCTGAAGGAAATGAACAAAGGGGCACAGAAGACAGCTTGAAGGCTCTCCTACTGGCTATATTTGAGAGAGTTTTAGCATTCAAAAGAATGATGGCAAAGAGTATGACAAGTTTTATTGAGTGGAAAAAATAATCCGTGACTTCATAGATAATTAATGTGAGAGAGGGAACTAATTAACATAGAAGGAATGATAGAATTAGGAATATCACCATCTTACAAGTATCAATATAGTAATATCTTCTGGCAAAGATATTAGTGTTTAACCATCAGGTGAAAGGGGAAGAGGGCGCCTTAACAACAGGGAAGTAGGTCACATAATAATAGAACTAAGTGATCGAAGGGCTGAGTATCACCAGAAGGTGCAAATTGGCACTGTGTGCTTCCTTAAGTGGGGGAATGGGAAGTACATCCATACAGAGCTCTTGATAAACATTTTTAGCCTGAATCTAATTATGAGGAAATAGTCACACAATCCAGGTAGTTGTATACGTTATAAGAAAACTGGTCTGGGGACTTCCCTGGTGGCGCAGTGGTTAAGAATCCGCCTGCCAGCGCGGGGGACATGGGTTTGCTCCCTGGTCCGGGAAGATCCCACATGCCTCGGAGCAACTAAGCCCGTGCGCCACAACTACTGAGCCTGCGTTCTAGAGCCCACATGCTGCAACTACTGAAGCCCGTGCACCTAGAGCCCGTGCTCTGCAACAAAGAGAAGCCACCACAATGAGGAGCCCGCTTGCTGCAACTAGAGAAAGCCCGTGTGCAGCAACCAAGACCCAACGCAGCCAAAAATAAAAATAAATTAATTAAAAAAAAAAAACTGGTCTGGACACTTCAAAAATATTAACTTTAGCAAGACAAAAAATATAGGAGATTTTTATTCTAGATTAGAGGAGACTAATGCAACACATGTTCCTTGATTGGACCCTGGACTTGGGGTTGGGGGGGAACATTAAAGACATATTGGAATGACCGGGGCAATTCGAACATGTAATATAGATTAGATTTTATTCTGTCAGTGTTAAGTCTCTTGGTGTGATGTTGTGGTTACATCATCACACCAACAAGAAGGTCCTTGCTTTTAGGAAATACATGCTGAAGTTTTTGGGGTGAACTGTCATAAGATCAATAACTTCAAATAGTTCTGGAAAAAAATGTGTGTACGTGTGTGTGTATAGAGAGAGAAAATGTGAACATACAAGTATAGCAAAATGTTAATAATTGGTCAGTGTAGGTGAAGGGCATATGGCTGCTCATAATACTGTTCCTTCACTTTTCTATAGATTAAAAAGGTTTCAAAATATATATTTTTACACATCAGGAAATTTCACAGAAAAATTTTCATTTCCACATTCTCTGGAAAAATGGCAGTCTGTCAGCCTGAGACTCCTTAGATCCTGCTTGGCAATAATTGATTGGCTACATAACAGCTGCCTCCTTTAGATAGGGTGAAGGCATTTTCTGTTTTCCACAGTCTTTACCCTTCCCTTTTGCCTGATATGTCCACCATCTTTTACTCACTGACATTACCTGCCAGATGACTATATGCATTTGTTGATTTCCTGGCTGAGGTAGGCTGTACCATGAATAGTAATGCTATTTCCATATGTCAGAACTCTGGTGAGTTATTTCGAGCCCTAGCACATGAAGTTAGTACTGGATTTGATTCCTATATCAACTGATGAGCTTCACTGGGTTCTTTGGCCATAGACTGAATTCTGTCCTCATCCCCAAATGCATATAATTTCGTCATGTGAGACATCAAATTTTAAAATGTGGGTGTAAAAACTGTTCAGAACTTGCTCGATAGGTGGTATAAATATTAAAATTCTCTTTCAGATTTAATGTGTTACAAAATTGTGCTGTCTGGATTCTGCCTTGCAAAATCAGTTGAACGGTCTTGCAAAAGTATTGAATAAGCTACTTGAAAATTTTTCAATGTGACATGCCAAACCTTAATGAAAAAACATTTTGTGGAAACGTTTATAGATGCCAGTGCAGAAAGTAGGGTATAAACTTTAATTACCTTTGTAAGTTGTTCTATCCTGTGTTTAAGCGATTGCTTTCCTGTTATACACCCAGGGAGGGTACCGGGTCTTTCTGGGTAATCATGGAGCCGAGCCTTCCCCCAAAATAAAAGAGCTATATCTGGCACAGGTTAGGGTTCAGTTAGCCAGTGACACAGTTCAAACATGCAGAGGGAAGGAAAGAATAGGTCTAGTGCTAGAGTCAGGCTTGCCAGGCAAGCATATCTACCTCATACTTTATCCATTTTTGTGGGTTTTTCATTCCTATATAATTTGCTGTTCTTAAAAATGCTAGCTGCTTCTGTCCAGTTCCATGTGCCTATATGATTTTTGCCTTGTGAAGTAAACAGGAGAACTTTTCTTAGAGAATTTGACAGAAGTGAGCATAGATTCTCCTAGTATTTTAGGTAGAATCCAATTTAGTTGGCATCACAGGAGGAGGTTGAGAGAGAAACTTGAGACCTGGGGTTCAGCAAGGGTAACGGATCTGGTGCTTTCGCTTTTTATTAAAGCCCAGACCTCGCACTTTTGTATCTTATTAACTGAAGTGTAGTACAGCTGTTGCCCGAATGGGACCCATTTTGCCTATGGATAAACTAATATGAAAGTTCCTAGCAGGGCTTTGCTCAGATCTTGGGCTAGGACAGAAGATCACTCTTTCTTCTGAATTCCAGAAATAGCAACAAAAGCTCAGAGGAAATCAGCCTCCCTTGTCCCATTTACATTCTCTGGCCTTCCCTCCTATCCAGCTGGCCACTCCAGCTGCAAAAGGAATTCATCTCTCCTCTTCTGCTTTCTCTAAGGTTCCAGAATCTGTCTGGAACCCATGTTGCTCTTGAAAATATTTTCCTAGACTGGAAGGCAACTTCCCACAACGTATGTTCGCCTACCTGCTGCTTTCTTTTCACTGTTGAGAGTCTGGTATTCCCTTGTCTGTCTTTCAGGATTTCAAATAGTGTAACCACTTAACCAGCTAAATGGCTAGAAAGATGTTTGTCTTTGCATTTTTAGCATCAGGATGATTGATATCTGAAGGTATTTCTGGCATATTTGTCTTTGGGGATTAACTGCATTGTCTTTATATTATGTGAATTTATTCCTTGTGATTTTATACATTTTTAATGTTTGTATTTAGCGCCGCTAACTGTGGATCATAATCACTAAATGGAGATTGTTAGGTAGTTAATCTGACTTTCGTATGCAACTATTGATTCCTCTTTTTTCCCCAGGATGAGTAATATTTTAAAAATGAAGATGATAGATTTATTTTTCTGATTAGAAAAGCAATTCAGCAAGCATTCGTAAACTGTCTTTCCTTTACCTTCATTTATTCTCATCAGCATTGGTAGGCATTGTCTAGATATCCAGTTTGTCCCTATTATTGAGCCACTTTTTTTTTCTTTTTCATCCCAAAGTACTGTTTTTTTCTGTTCATTTAGTTCTTATATTGAGGGTTTGCTATTGATTTTAAGCCTCTTAAAAATGGACACGACCAGAAGTCGTGTATTTTCCACACCCTTAGTTTATTATATATAATTTTGAAAGAGAGTAGCTAAGTCAGCTCCTTGGCAAATCTGAGAAAGCATGTTATGTTATGCTGGGCATATCTGTAAATGAACCCTGTGGATGAGAACTAGACAGAAGGGTTACAGAGAAATAATGCTGATGTCATTTCATTGGAATGAAGGGGCTGCTGTCACAACCATAAATGCATTCTATAGCTAGCAGCTAAGTGTCTAGCTCTGTTTCTTTTCTAAGAAGGAAAACAGTGAAACAAGCCAAAGAAGTAAGTTGTGTTTACAAAGTGGGATATTTTAATTAGTTTAGGCCTTACAGTTATACAGACAGTGTGAACTTACAGTTCTTTTTGGAGCAAACATGAAAACCATTATTTGTGGAAAGTTTAAATTTCACGTGACACATATTCCGTCTACGTGCGTAGGGTTTTTGTGGGTTTTTTTGTCCTTTTTCAAAATAATGTATTTGCTTTGCTAGTGTATTTTTATTTTAGCCTTCCCTGTGCTAAAAATGCTCTATTTTCTTGGGTGGAGATGTGCGTTTAGGAGGGAGGAAGGGTATAAGTTGCTGAACTGAATCTCTCCTTCCTTTTTTTTTTTTTTTTGGCATGTCCAAATAGGGTAGTTTTCACCTCAATTGGGGCATGTTTAAACAAGAGGCTTCCATCTTAATCCCTTTTCAAGAAATTCCCTACCCCCAGTGTGTCTATATCTACAAAATAAAATGCTCCCTGCCCCCCTCTGTTTGGAAAGCTGTCCCGGGAGCGCCCTATAATCCTTTTTTACTGATCAGAGTCTTCACCACAGGGGAAAGACTTTCAAATATTAAGGAGGTGGTGATATAAAAGGTGGGTCGTCATGTCTGCCCACTTGAGCCATGGTCACAAACAAAATTGAAGCAGGTGGAAAAGTGGTTTTAATTTGATTGCTCACCTCATGGCAGCTTCAATGTGGGAAGAAAGAAAGTTGGCTTATAAGATTTGCCTCTGGATAAATTTACCTGCTGCAAAACCAGAGGGAGGAAGGCAGCCCCGATAGTGAAGAAAGAGCACCTTGCCCTACAGCCTCGCATTTCTTCCTCTTCTGGACAGTCTCATTCGGTTGGCACACACCAAACTCTTGGGGGTCAGGGGAGGACAAAAACAAACAAGGCGTAGTTTCTTTTTAAACTTGATATAAAAGGTATCCTAACGGCACATCACCAGAACTGTTCTTTCTTGTTTTGTTAATTTTTGTGAGGGGATTGGTTAGCTTTCTAATTTTTTTCTCCTTTGCACACACTCATGGTGTGTCTGTGAGACAGGGACAGAGACAGAGACTGAGAAAAAGAGAGCACGTGAGCAGGCAGAAGCCTGGTCCAACTGCGAAATGTACTCTGTAGAGCTGGTCTCTGTTTTATGGAAAGGGTAATAATTCATAGACTACTCCGAGGCACAGTTAAATCTGGCTTAGGGAGAGGTGGGCCAAGGTCTGAGTTAACTCAGTTATTTAGGTAGTGGAATTGTGCATTTTGGCATTTTCATACCAGAAAGTTAGCTTTCACACAAGAGTATATTTTATGTGTGGTAAGTAACTGTCACTTTAGCTCAGTTAAACAAATTTTATTTTCGCTCTTGTTTGTGCAAAGTGTGTGCCTGGCATTTATTTGCTTTTTTTTCTCTTAGTCTGCGGTAGCACAAATGGGAAAGCGTTACATAAATGTGGTGTGAATGCATTTTCCTCTTCTTTTGCCGTAGTCACAATGCAGAACCTTGAAAGAAAGAAGGAATCCAGTCTGGCTTTGATACCACATTTCTCTTGATATAATAGGGTAGTGGCTGTCCTGTCACTGCCTTTCCTCCTCAGGCCCTGCCCTCTTTATTTTTGATCTTTGCAGAATCCTTTGTTTATCTGGCTCCATTCATGGCCTACTTTTTCTTGTTCTTCCTTTCCTCACATGCCTTGTCCCCAGATCCAAATGCCTTTGCTCTATTCATTTGACAGCTTTTTCAGAGTTTAAGAAAGAAACCCAAGAACACAAACCCTCTCCTGGGACTTAGGGGGTCTCTGCTGCCACCTCCTTTCTCCCGTCCGCCTCAGGGCAAACACCCCGCCAGTCCCAGCCTTCTGCCCCTCCCTCTCGCTCTCCCTCATGACTCCTAGTTCGTCATGATGCAGCCAGAGGCTCTGCTTGCTTTGGGACATGTACTAGACTTGTGGTCCTGGGGAAACCTCCTCGTTTGTCCCTCAGCCTCATTCCTCGGTCGACAAAGACACCTTGCAGATACTGTGCTCCGAACTGGACACGAAACTGTGATGTGCAGAATAGACTGCAGCCCTGCCTCCTGCGGTAAAATGGAGCAGAGAATGTCCATCTTGCCAAGGAGGCTGTAAAAATCAGCAAGGTGATGGTGCCTGACCAGCATATATCTAGGTGCTCAGAAAATAGCAGCTTTTGTTATTACAGTGAGACAGACAAGGCAAGTCCTGACCTCTGTTTGGAAGTTGTTCAGTTGGGTTTCCTTTGTTTTTTGTTTTAGTTTTATTTATTGATTTTTGGCTGCGTTGGGTCTTCGTTGCTGCACGCGGGCTTTCTCTAGTTGTGGCGAGCGGGGGCTACTGTTCGTTGTGGTGTGGGCTTCTCATTGCGGTGGCTCCTCTTGTTGCGGAGCACGGGCTCTAGGCGCGTGGGCTCAGTAGTTGTGGCTCGCGGGCTGTAGAGCGCAGGCTCAGTAGTTGTGGCGCACGGGCTTAGTTGCTCTGCGGCATGGGGGATCTTCCCGGACCAGGGATCGAGCCCATGTCCCCTGCATTGGCAGGCGGATTCTTAACCACTGTGCCACCAGGGAAGCCCTGTTTAGTTGTTTTTAATTTCAGTCAGAGCCTTTCACTTGTATGTCTGGCTCTTACCCAAAACCCATTTTTTTCAGTTTTAAGCAGATTCCATCCTCCCCACCTTCTAATTCAACCTCCTTTCCCATTTTTCCTTTTTCTGTCAAAAGCATAACCATTTCTTCTATCATCCGTGTGTGTTTGAAAGCTGGCTGTGGGGAGGAGGTCTTCAAATTTTTTTTTTTTTTAACTCCCCTTTCTTTCATGCCGTATGTCTGGTAATGGTCCGGAGGATTCTTCCTTCGGAGAGCTCTTCAATTCTTCTCTTCTTTCTTTGTTGGATAGGCGATCATCTCTGTTCTAGTCTAAACTTTTATTACCTCAAGGATAGGATCTGGCTTCTTGTCCTTCTGAGACACTTTAAATGTCAGTCATGGCAGAAGGCAATAAAGACCTCCTTCAGCTAGCAGTTTGAATGTATCTAGTGTTTGAATGTATCTCTGTGAGTGTTTGAAACCATCGGGTGCTTCAAACTCTGGAATAACCAGTGATTCAGAGAGTATTGTTTTTAACAAGTGAACCAGTTCATTTATTGCAACTGTGCTTATGTGTTTTTTACTGACAACTAACTTCTGAGATGCACAGTATTTACAGTTGACTTAGTAGGAGTTCCCAGAAAATGTGAGGCTATGTTTTGACTTACAAGTATAGTCCGTTATCTGTATCTTAACACGAATACATGATTATAAATGAGCTTGGGACATTAAGTCTTTTGAATGTGAGTTTTCTTTTAGTTGCAGTTTTAAAAAATACGATATTGCCACCAGCCCCTTTCTTTTTCTCACCAAAATAAAAGTAAACATTCTGCTTCTACTAAGCAGAATGCAGTGGGGAAGAACGAAGAACCGATCCTTTTGAAGTTCAGGGCGGAGCCAACTAGAAGTTCTTGTTATTTTTTACGTACGCTTGGTTTATTGACTGAGTCAACAAGTAGGTATCAAGCTGTGAGTCTGCAGGAACTGTGCGAGGCGCTCTGGGCTGAGTGGTGAGCACGTCCTAAAGCAGGGCCAGGAGCTGCAGCCTGCCCTGTGGCCTCTTTTTTGTGTCCCTCACCCACTAAGCTGGGGCTTACACTTTTAAGTGGCTAGAGGAACAAAGAAGACTGTGTGACAGAGGCCTCTGCGTGACCCACAAAATTTAAAATATTTACTATCTGGTTATTGACAGAAAATATATCTGCTCTGGACCTCTAGTGTCTCTGCCTTCCTGAAGCTTACATTTTAGTAGGAAAGAAAAATAATAAACGAGTGAACAGTTAGACAGGAGAATTAATGTCCAGTTCTGATGACTGCTGGGAAGGAGCTAAGTAGGGTACGACGATGACGGGAGGGAAGCCGGGACAAGGGGGTGAGGGCTAAGGTAGGATTCTTGGAAATTAGACCTGAACATTGTGAATAAACGGCCTGTGAAGAGCTGGGCTTACTAACCTGCTCTCACCCCTAGTCCACTTCCCCCTTCACCTCCCAATGCCTGCTTGCCCACAGGACTCAGCTGGGTGTTGGTTCCTAGGAAGCTTCTAGAGCGGTCTCTCTTAGAGGGCCTTTACCACAGCGCCTGTCACTTTGTAATCTCCTGTTTGCTTCCATTCCTTCCCCCACCCTCACCCCCCCCCCCGACTTGAAATATCTTGAGGTCAAGGACATGTCTTGGTAGTCATAGTATCTCTAGGTATATAGCTCATAACCTGGTTGAACAGTTAAATAAATCTGTAGACTCAAAATTAGATTCCATCAAGCAGGTCGTGAAAGTCAAACGTTTCTTTTAGCAAAACAGATTAAATTTATCCTACTTTTACACATCCTTCCCACCCCATGCTCCCTGCTCCAAGTACTTTTCCTGTTTCATCTCAAAAACAATTCTTGCTGCACCCCAAAACTTGCCCATCTCCGCATCTTATTAAAAAACACCACCATCCTTTCAGTTGATTAAGCCCCAAACGAGGAATTAGCCTTGATTCTTCTCATTCCCTCGTCCATGTCCATCATATCCAACCCTTCAGCACCTATACCTCCAAAACCAGACCTATTTTTAGCATCTTTACTACCACCCCCGGCCCCGGCCGGCTAGCTCCATCCTTCACCTGGGCCAGTGTAGCAATGTGCTGACTGGTCTTTCTGCTGCCACTCTTAGCTTCCATATATCCATTATTCATGCAGACACCAAACAGATCTTTTCAAACTCAATAGTATGTCAGTCCCTCCACTTAACACTCTAGTGGTTGCTCATCAAACTTAGAATAAAACTTGAATTAAAAAATCTGAACTCACAGCCCTTCATGAACCGGCCTCTGTCTTCAACCTCATCTCTTCATTGCTCTCAGCTTCTCTCAGTTGCACTGGTCTCCCCTGTCTCCTCCTTAGGGTTCTCTGTTCCCTGTTGCCTGTTGAATTATTAGGTAGAGTTCAGTGTTAATCTGGTCAGCGTTGTGACTATGTAAACCAATAATAGTGGCAAGTTAACACAACCACAGTGAAATCCCTACCCCAAAGACATCCTCATTCCTGATTTTCATTATCATGTTTGTGGTACCAAAAGTTCATGGTAACAGGCAACTGACTTCATGATAACCCTTGTTAAAGGCTTGGGAAAGGAACTTGACAACCTTACTGACTTCTAATGGCATTAACTGTTTTTCTTTTTTCCTCTTTTTGCCACGCAGAGTATGAGTTGGAAGTAAAGAGGGTGCAAGACATTCTTTCGGGAATAGAGAAGCCACAGGTATGTCTTCTGGATTTCTCAGCGTAAATGGCGCTTTTTTAAGTATTTCAAACATGCTTTTCTTTTACCACACAGTAGGTAAGCAAAAGGGCCCCTTTCCATTGCGGATTACTCACAAACTGTGAAATAGTGTTGTTATTAACGGAGCATGAAAATGTAAAACAGCAGTCTTCTGTTTAGTCATCATCCACCAAAATGTCTTCTTCATTTAGATATTCGGGATGCAATTAGGTATTCATCCCGATTTCCGGGAGTACCCCTTCCCCCACCCGCTAAGGCTACAGAACAGTTTTCTTTTGGTAATTTCCCTTTACCTTTGTAAATGTAATAATAATAATTTTTGAAAACCTCAGTAATTCAAAGTATTTTTCCAGGTAAATTTCAAAAAGGTACGTAAATATTAGCTGAGTAAAATAAGTCCAAAGCATAATGGCAAGGAAAAATGTTGGTGGGAGTAGTGATATTGTGAGGTTTTAAGTTTGATTTTGCCAGATGCTTTGAAATTCAAGTGAAAAATTCAGAATGTTGATTCAGGCTTTCATCTGAGTTTAGAGAGCCAAAGTTCTTTGGAGTGTTTTCTAGCTAAATTGGAAAACCTTGATTCTTCATGTGTTTCAAATACTGAGGCCTTTTAACAGAAGGGTCCAAACATGCCTCGGGGCACATAGTTGAGTTTGACTAAACCTAAAACCATGAGGTGTTGCTGGACTACGGGCGCAGTAGGGCACTTGCAGAAGCGTAGGGTGTTTGATGCTGGGTTGGGGAGTCTGCACTTGATCCGGTAAGGAGTGGGTTGCCACTGAGAGTTTATAAGCAAAGAAGTTATGTTTCTTATAATCAGGACTGTACTTTCAGGAGGATCAAACAGCCAGCAGGTGCATTGCAGTGAGAAGGGCATGGACCCAGGGAGACAAGCCTCTGGCATCTGTTATTGTAGGGCTGGCGAGAGGCTGTGGGAATCAGAGTTAGGGCGGTGGCATCAGATGTGGCAAGGAGAGGATGGATACTAAAGCCATTCTAGAGCGAAATCAGTCAGGCATTACAGCCTATCAGGTGTCACGGGTTAACTGGGCTTTCAGGCTCAGATGACGCCTTTCAGGAGTTGCTTCCTCTGGGCAGGCTGCCCTGATTTCTGTCCCATCAACTGGGATACTCCCCACGGCATTTGGTACCACTGGTACTACATGTGGTACCACAGCTTCACTGTGCTCTGCGTGTATTTAATACATTGTACTCCATTTACTTGTGTTTGTGTCTTTCCCGGTAATCTGTGAGTTCCTCTAGAATAGGTTTGTGTCTGTGTCCTCTCGGTATCTTCAGTGCCATTCTTAGACATGTGGAATTTGTTTTACTAGCAGGGTATCCAGGAAGACGAATAAGTGGGTGGTTGAGTGTGCCTGATAGATCAGTGCCGTGGAGAGAGGGCAACAAGATATACCTGGGGAGTGCACGTGCATCGGAGTGACCATTGGAATCGTAGGAGTGTATGATAGCTTTGGGGATGGGGTAGAGCACAGGGAGAGCTTAGAGAAGGCTTGAGGGCAGAATCATGAAACAGGCTTACATTTACAGTGCAGCAGAAAGAAGAGCCCATGAGGGACACACGGAAGTCATAGTCAGCGTGCGAAGGCAGAGCAGCAGGTTAGTTGACTATCCGGGATGTAGTCAGACAACTCCATCATCTGGTCTCTGTCCCGTGTACACACACACGGTGTTTTTCTTGAGTTATACCTGATCATTTCTTTACTGCAGAAGTCATAAAGTCTGTTTCTGAGGATCATGTGGCTCTAGAAAGATAAAAGCAACATTAATATGTATTGGTCCTTTCCTCCTGATTCAGCATTTATTAAATGCTTAACTCTTTACAGGTTTTAGAGCAGGGTAGACAGGGTTTTGTATAAATAGTCATGATGTTAGGTGTAATATAGTCAGATTGTCACCTGAGAGGTCAGAAAGTCCAAAATGAGTCTCACTTGGCTAAAATCCAGGTATCGGCTGGGCTACATTCCTTTCTGGAGGCTCTGGGGGCAAATCTGTTTTCTCGCCCTTTCCAGCTTCTAGAGGCTACCTGCATTCCTTGGCCCATGACCCCTTCCATTCTCGTATCTCCTTCTCTGACTTTCCTGCCTCCCTCTTTTGCTTACAAAGACCCGTTACTCATACTTGTTACTACATCAGGCCCACCCGGGTAATCCAGGGTAGTCCCTACTTCACAAGATCCTTCACTTACTCACATCTGCAGAGTCTCTTTTTACCTTGTAGGTTCCAGGGACTAGGATGCGGACATCTTGGGGGTGGTCGTTACTCTGCCCACCATACCAACCCCTGGTCCCCACAAAAACCTTCTCTGCTGGATGACAGTCCACCCATCCTCCCCAGCCCTGTTAGTTCTTCACACCATTATTCTCCCTTCTTTCCTCTCCTCCCCCCTCTGCCTGAAACTCTTACTCGTGGTTGTGCCTTATTTATCTTTGTGCTCCTAGTACCTAGCACTGCCCTTGGCACGTTGTGAACCCTTAACATGTACTTGGTAAATAAATGTGTGGCAGCCTGCAGTGGCAGTAGTGAGGTTCTGCCAGGTGAGACAGATACCTGACGGCTGGCCAGCATCACACGAGGCTCAGCCAGCCTGGTGGGATGTGGGCACGGCTGGGAGCCAGAGTGCGAGGCAGCAGCACGCAGAGGAGGGTCCTGTGAGTTGGAGCCCAGCGTGGCCATTAACTGGCTCTGTGACCCTGAGCCGCAGTTTCCTTACCTTTGAAAGGTCGGATAATAAATACCATGTGGGACTATCTGAAAAGTAAATTGTATGCTATTTATAGAGTCCTTGGAATGGAGTATTTTCCTAGAGTTTTTAGCATATCATTAGGCAAAAGTGAAACTCCCTGCTATACTCTGAAACGGGAAGGAGGGGCTGTTCACCTTCTAGGAAAAGAAACAGCTGCAGAAAGTTCGGCACACAATTGTCTGAAGGATTGCTGTTCTAAATTTTTTTTTTTTTCAGCTGCACCTGGTAACACCTCCAAATAAAACACATATATTTTTCTTCAAGGTTTTACGGATGGTTTGTTTTAGGTGTTAGAAACATTACTGAGGACTTGTAGATTCCAGTCATCTTTCTAGAACTTTGGGCACCCTGAATTAAGCAAGTCATTTACTCTTCAGAAACCCAGATACTATAAATATCCAAATACTTAGCCATTAAATAAAACAGGGTACAAATATACAAGGTTTTTGTCCCGAGACTGTAACAATTAGGTGTCTTGGGGACTGTGCTCATACAGCCACTGCTGTACCACAGAACTAAGCTGATATGATTCTAAGTGGTTTACGGATTAACCTCTGCTAGTACCAGCCAGCTCCAACCTAACGTGGTTTAATCTGCTCTGATGGTGGTGCTAGATGAAGTCTCCCACATACTGGGCTGTTTATTTTCAGGATGTAAATAAATGTAACTTGGAATTGTGGTTCTGCATTGTTTCTATCCGCTAATGTTCAGCTTGTAGAAACAATTGATTTGTTGGTTCCAGAAGTGAGTAAACTGACCTAAAAGAAGAACAACTGTCCCTGCAAGAAGCAATCCCTTGAAACGTAAACAGCAGTAGATCTGGAAACAGATTTGAGGTTCTTAGCACTAAAGGAATTTTAGTAGCAGATGAGTCTGAAATTCCTGGATTTGAGCATCCATTTCTTGGAGTAATGATCTCTTTGACCTTTTCCTTTTAAATTTTCCTTTATGTTATTATTTTTCATGATGGGTACTTCAGAAGTGAAGCCAATATTTCTATGGTAATATTTTCTTAACATACTCCCTAAATTGGATCAGCAGACCTCCCACATAGTTAAATCCAAAGACAGACCAAATTTAGAAGCTACTAACTTACATAGAAATATTTTTGAACACGAGAGTAACAATTTAGTAACTTTATGAGAGTAAATGGTGTTTTTGATCCAAATAATGAATATCATTTGCATATAAGATAGTCTGAAAACTAAGAAAGTAAAATTTCACAGAATAGTATTAACATACTGGGGATGAACAGGAGAGAAAGGGGAAAGGAGAAAGAGAGCTAAGGATTACATACGAAATAGGTACAAGATAATGCGGTCTTATCATTTGCGAATATGTGTACGCATATGTATATGCTTTTAACTAGCAGCTGTTCTCAAGTTCAAATCTATATTTAATCAATACATAGACAAAAATGACTTCTAATCAGTGTGTAATCGTTTAGAAGTAGATGGTTTTATGAGTCCTTCAGAGATACTTCAAAGCAGTTTAAGTAATTTCTATGCAGACTTAACACTAGTAACCTTCACAGCAGACTCTTATATCACTAGTGCTGAAACAAATGTCACGTTGGATCTTGTCCAATAACTTTGTAACTAAAAATCACCACTTTTATCACCATTACAAAGGAGATTGATTTCTGTTTATGGTAGAATCGTTAAGCATCAGCAAGTCAGTTAGTTTTATGGCTTCTAAACTTCCTTTTTTGGATCACAGCCATGACAATCATTGTGATGATCAGGTTAGCCGTGCCCCATTTCAGTTCAGTGGTCACCGCTGGTGAGAAAGTTTCACCAGAGAGAGAGAGACTGAATGAATGAAGGTGAAGCTTGTGTACGAATGCTGTTGCTCTGCAGTAGGCTTGAACCCAGCCTAGTTCCCAGAGTTCTGAATCTCTCATTAAAGTTATCACCTCCCTGGATGCTTGGAGTAAAGGCATCTACTGCTGAGGATTCCCCTTTACATGACACTCTCTTGAAAGGCACCGTGTAATTTCCTGGCATCAACCTTGGAGTGGGAGTGAGTTCCAAGTTCTAACAGAGACAAAGCACTCTTTCTCTCAGGATTCCAATGCCTGAAGAAAGGAAACCTGAGGCCCAGGAGTCAGTGAGAGGGAGGGAGGGGGGAGCACAGGAGGGAACGGGCCTCTCAACTCTGGTAGTAGTCTAGGAGGCAGGCTGCTCAGATCCAGGAAAGAATTCCCGGAAGCCGCCGTCCTTTGAAAATGATGCTGAGTTCTCCAGGTGCACTTCTGATAGGCTGGCTGATGGGAAGGATGCACTTGCACAGAGGTCTGTGTTCACATGACAGTTGGCCTTCCTAAGGCTTGCTCAGGGAACCTCGGGGAAAGGTGAGCGTTATTTTAGTTGATGCTTCAGGTGTTGTACATCACTGTTGAGTTAAGTAATAATTTAACCAAGTCCTAAAGGAAAGACAGTAAATTCTTTTCTTTTTTGGTTTGATTTACGTATATCATAAAATGATTATCACGACAGGTGCAGCTAACATCCGTCATCTCATATAGATGCAATATAAAGAAAGAAAAAAAGAAAACATTTTCTTCTTGTGATAAGAACTCTTAGGAGTAAATTCTTAATAGCTGATGAAAAAAGTAGAGTTTAAAAGGATGTGAATTTATGGATACCTGTTCAGTATCTAAAGTGCTAGCATTTGACTGAGCTATTTTGAGAAGTGGTGTTAATTTCACCCCACCATTCATGGAATCAGTGTTACTACATACTGTGCTCTTGGAATTGGGCCACTTACCACCTCAGTTGAGTGTTCCTCTGTACCTAACTAATCAGCATCTTTTTAAATTATAAACTGAACTCTTCATAGCAAAATATCTTGTTTTAAGTTAAAAATCAAATATAATATCCAGTATCTCAAGATTACTCATTAATGGTGTGTGAAGGAATTCAGCAAATACAATGGTGTATGTGGTAGAAACGCTGCCTTAAAATCTAATCAGGGGAACAACACACAGATAACCAGGTAAAGCAGAGGATAATGAAATGAGTGTCAAATATAGGTGCCCGCTCAGTGTGGTTGGAGCACAAAGAAAACAGTTGCTGATCCTGAGCAGGGAGTCAGGCAGCACCGTACAGAAACTTTTCCTGAATTGGCCTCAAGCTGCCATGGGCCCCTCTGTGCTCAGTGTATCTGCCGTGAGGCCCCTCATGCATCTCTTCATCAGGCAGAGGTCATACCTTAATCATCTTTGTGTCCACAGCCCCTCACAAGTTAAGCTATGATGATTAAATGAATAAGCAAAGGCAACATTTGAACTGGGTCTAAAGGAAGTTTGTTAAAGGCAGGAAAGTGGGAAAGTCCAGAGCTAAGTCTCAGGGGCGTGAGAGAGGACGGCATCCTGAAGGGCGGGTCACAGCCGTCACAGGAGGAGTAGGCAGAAGAGTAGCTGCTAGTCTGGAGACATAGCAAGAAGGGTCGAGTTCAATTCTGTAACAGTGTCTCTCCAGGTTTTTTTTTAAAGATGTTTAATGCTGGTCTGCCATCCACTGTGTTACCTGTATCAGAAACTCAGACTGTCTTATTCCCTTCGATTTTTATTTTTCATTCAACATTTACTAAGCAGCCACTACTCACAGTTGAGTATGACTTAGGCCTTCTCCTTAGGGAGTCCCACGGTCCAGTGGGGAAGGTAGGCAAATGCTATTAACATGATTAGCAATGAGTAGAGATAGCAGCAAGGTGCTGTGGAACAGAGAGATGACAGGATATTTCAGGGAAGGCTACTTGGGGGTAGTGAGGCCAGCCTAGGGTCTTGAAGGATGAGTAGGAGTTTGACTAAATAATTGGTTAAATATATAATGATGCTGTATCTATTTGGAACAGAGATGATATGGAGGGACCTCTGCTCAAAATGGAATGCGTGATAGACTGAAAAGGGAAACTCTGTTCATTTCCATATTTATTATTCATGCTTTTAAATTATCTTATATTTTAATACCCTTTATTTAGATCAGATAGTGACAAAAATAGAAGAAAAAAAGATACTTAGTAGTTTAGACATCTCCATCCACAGCCTACTCTAATCTACAGGTATAAAGTCTTGTATGAACGTTAAGCTTTAATGTATGTTTTAACTCTCATTTTGTTTTAATGTTATCCAGACCAATATCTAGAGAGCAACAAAATAAACTTTAGAAAATTAGAACATTAAAATGCATTGACAGATTTATTTTAAAGAATTAGACTGTGCATTAGATTAGGTTTCTCCAGAAACAGACTCTGAAACAAAGATTGGAAGGCAAATGGTGTAAGTGGGGAGGTGCCCCAGGAAGCACGGTTAGAGTAGAGACATGAGATTGCAGAGGAGAAGCCAGTGCAGGGTCTGTTAATGAGCAGGTTACAGCTGCGGGCAGCTGGGGCTCAGTCCTGCCGAGGATGCCTGGGAGATAGTGTAAGAACGTGCTTCAGAGAAGCCCTAAGTAAGAGGGAAAAGTTGGGGCGTTGAGAGTCCCAGACTCCTTTGTTCAAATGAAGCCTTGAGCGGAGACTAAAGCAAAAGATAAAAGCAGAGCCTAGAGAGGTGAAACATCTCCACACATATTTCTGCCATCTGTCAGCCTGGGCCATGGTTCCGTTTCCACCCCCCACCCCCCACCCCCATACTGGGTTTTCCCAGGAACCTGCAGGACTTTGGGGAGCGTGGTTTGAAAGGTCTTGGCTTTGCAGAAGAGTTCGACATCAAGCAAAGCTTGGAGGCCGCTGGAAAGTACCTGTGGATGTGGGTTCCTTCCACATAATACGATGGCCATCATGGAGATTATTGAAATATCATGTTCAACTTTTTACCTTTAGAAAAATTCTCAAACGTGATATTATTTTTACTTTCTGGAGGACCAAGTGTGAATTGCATCAGACTTGGACATAAGTTTGCATAATAAGGACAGATGTTTTAGGAGCTATAGTTTGGACATCAGGACTTTGACAAAAGAATGCCATATAGGATGGGTGGGTTCTTTTTGGTAATTAAAATAAATTTGTAAATTAAAATAAATTCGTTTTTCTTGAGTTAAATCTGAGCCATTTTAATGCTACTGCTAATAATCACAAAATGTTCTGGGGAGAAGTGTAGTGTCTGATTCATGTTTTTCTTCCTCAGGTTTCTAATATTCAGGCAAGAACGGTTGTGTTGTCCTGGGCTCCCCCTGTTGGACTTTCGTGTGGACCCCACAGTGGTCTTTCCTTCCCCTACAGCTACGAGGTTGGTCTGTCAGACAAAGGACGAGATGGAAAATACAAGATAATTTACAGGTAGCGTATATTTCCATGTGTTTTTCTCAGCTGCCAAACGTGAAATTGCTGTTACTAAGGAGAATAAAAAACAAAGGAAAAATTTAATGGCTTTGCAAATTTTCCTTTAAATAGTTCTTTTTAAGAATTAGTGATAATTGTAATGTCAGGAGTTAACTTTGTCCAGGGTAATTGCTAATCAGAAATGACTTTTATACAGCTATTTGGTGTTGGTCAAATATGTCACTTGGTTATGTTAGCTTGCCAGTGTAGTACTAAAGAAAAGTTTCCATTAATGTTGTCAGAGCAAAAAGTGAGCATGCCTCTTAGTTTTTACGTATATCATGCACTTCTATGATCACCTCTTTTTAGGCTCAGACCTTGTGCTAGTCTTGTTTTTCAAAATTCTATGATGTGGTTTCCATTTCACCCTCCTTCTTATCCTCTACAGTAGTTTTCCAGTGTGCAGTAAAGTTTTTCATTCGGAGGCTATCTTAAATCGTCAAAAGTTTAGCACACCGAATAAGGGATTATCCCCTTCCACTTTATGGACTCCCAGATATTAACCATTTAAGTGATTTATAGCTGTGTTCTAGATGTGATAAAAAATTTTTAGGGTCAAATCTTTTCTCTTTTGTAGTTGCTGGCACTGCTCAGATTTGCAGAGTAGGAAATCAGAGGCCATCTTGTTCTAACTACTTGTTTGACCTCTCTGTGACTGGCCCTGGGAACTACTGCCCAAACCCAGTGTCACATGGTCACACAAAGCCCACCTCTTCTTCTGCCAGAGAAGCTGCTTTTCTCTTCTGTTTCCCTGCTGCAGACCTCGCATCTCCCTAGCCCCATTTCTAATTCTTAACTTGCTCCAGGGACTTGTCTTTTTCTGGACAAAGAAAAGGGGGAAAGAGAGACAGACAGAGGGAAGCCCTTTAGTCACTCTCTCCTGTTGCCGCCACGTAGGGCTCTGTCCTCTCTTCCTGGACTCCTACAAGAGTCTCCTCAGGCTCCTCCAGCATCCACTCTTGCTCTCCTCCCATCCAGCCTCCACGCTGCAAAAACAGAAGTCAGGACAAGCCTCCCCCCTGTGAGAACACTGCAGTGCTTTATCACTGTGCTTAGAATGTAGTCCTAACCCCTTGCTCTGGCTCACAACCATTGGGTTCTATTTTGAAAAGTCAGAATTGGTAGTGACCTTAGCAAAATATAGAGCACCATTTCCCCCAGCCCACCAAGAAGCAGTTAGATTCTGTCAATGCATGATGGTCATTGGTGGCAGGAGCTAGAGTCCCAAGTGCCCAGTGAGGCAGGCAGGTAACATAAGTGAGAAAGTACGAAGCTTGGGAATGAGGTGAATGGTGAACGGGAACACTCCTGTCTTCATCGATAAAGGAGCAGCTGCCAGTCACCTAAAGTAGGTTGTTGCATAAGGGAATGTAGGCCTAGATTTGCTGATTCCTTGGAATTTTTTTTAAAGGAAATGCTAAAAATCTGAATTATTATGTAAACCTTCCTAATGTTAAACTGATTCAGCAAATTCAAAAAACTTCAAAGATAAACTGCAAGTCAAACAACAGAACTGCACATGCAGGGTGTGGACATTGGCCTCCAGTTTGCAACTTTAAAAAAGTATTTTTATTTGAATAATTTCAAACTTATAAATGTTGCAAAAATAAAGAGATCAAGGAATATCTCTTTATTTTTTATCTCTTTATTTTTTATCTCTTTATTTTATGCTTTACCCAGATTCACATATTATTAACTTTTTACCCTATTTGCTTTACTATTTGATTTTCTCTCTTGCCTTTTCTCTCCTCTTAATCTGTATTTTTTCCTATTAGTTTTATACATCATGGTCCTTTACTGCTAAATACTGAAGTGTGTTTCCTAAGATATTTTTTTAAATAGCTACAATGCCATTACTTCATGACTTTACATCAATACCATACTTTTATCCACTCTGTCATCCACATTCCAGTTTCGTCAGTTGATGAAATAATGTCTGCGGTAGCATTTTTCTTCCCCTTGTAGGACAAGATCCATTCTAGGGTCAGATACAGCAGTTAGTTGTCATGTCTCTGTAGCCTTCTTTAATTTGGAACACTTCCACAGTATTTCATTGTCCTTTATGACACTGACTTTTTTTTCCCCAATCTTCTGCTTTAATAATGAAAACTGACATGTATACATACTTTTTCAAAAACAAAAGTGTTAAATATCACTAGCAGGGCAATAAGTTTAAAATTTTTTAAAAATTATGGCTAAATTGCAAACATACAGAAACATAGAGAAAATACTACAATGAACCCCCAGATAACCATCACTCAGATTTAACAATTATTAAGATCTTGCCACATTTGCATCATATCCCCTTTATTACTATTATTGTTGTTGTTGTTGTTGTTATTGTAGCATTTGGTAGCAACTCACAGATAACACATCAGTTACTCCTACATAGTTCAATATGGATCAACATAAGATTTTTTTTACATAACTGCAATGTCATTAACATCTAGGAAAACTGACAATAATACCTGGCATCATTTCATACCTTGGTCATATTCAGATTTTCCCAGTTGTCTCAAAAATGTGTTTTAATATTGATTTCTTCTTCTGGGAC
Organism: Stenella coeruleoalba; assembly: GCF_951394435.1. Taxonomy (NCBI): domain Eukaryota; kingdom Metazoa; phylum Chordata; class Mammalia; order Artiodactyla; family Delphinidae; genus Stenella; species Stenella coeruleoalba. The sequence goes on from NC_137150.1 coordinate 50,724,584, forward strand.
TCCAAATGAAGTTTACTCATTGCCTGGGATTGTTAGGTCTCATAAATCTATTTAAATCTAGAATAGTCTCCCTTTTTGGAAATGGAATAGCTACTTTATATTTTAAATTTTAATTTAAAAAATTTTTATTGACATATAGTTGGCATACATTATAGTTTTCAGGTGTATCTCCCATCTTTTTAAAAATTCTTGATCAGTTGCAAAAAGTGAATCACTTTTGTTACCAATCTGAATTTGTGGTATCCTTTAACTTAATCTTCCCCCCCCATATTTCTTATAAATGGACAGTTAGTTCTGGAGCTTGATCAGATGCAGGTTTAACATTTGTGGGAGGCGTTCATCAAGGTAGTTCTATGTACTTCCTCTTCCAGCACACTGGGAGGCAACAGTGTTTGGCGGCCTCACTGTGATTAAATCGTTTGGGAATTATCCAATGCTTTTTTTTTTAAATCTTATTTATTTATTTGAAGTATAGTTGACATACAGTATTAGTTTCAGGTATGCTACATAGTGATTCAAAATTTTTATAGATTACACTCCATTTAAAGTTATCGTAGGCTTTCCCTGGTGGCGCACTAGTTAAGAATCCGCCTGCCAATGCAGGGGACATGGGTTTGAACCCCAGTCCGGGAAGATCCCACATGCCGCGGAGCAGCTAAGCCCGCGTGCCATGGCCGCTGAGCCTGCGCTCTAGAGCCCACATGCCACAACTACTGAGCCCGCGTGCTACAGCTACTGAAGCCCGCGCGCCTAGAGCCCATGCTCCTCAACAAGAGAAGCCACCGCAGTGAGAACCTGCGCCCCGCAACGAAGAGTAGCCCCCACTTGCTGCAACTAGAGGAAGCCCGCGTGCAGCAACAAAGACCCAACGCCGTCAAAAATTAATTAATTAATTAAAAAATATAAATAAAGTTATTATAAAATATTGGCTGTACTCCCTGTGCTGTGCATTACATCCTTATAGCTTATTTACTTTATACATAGTAGTTTGTACTTCTCAATCCCCTACCCATATCTTGCCCCTCCCCAGTTCGCTCTCCCCACTGGTACCCACTAGTTTGTTCTCTATATCTGTGAGACTGTTTCTGTTTTGTTATATTCATTTGTCTGTTTTATTTTTCAGATACCACATATAAGTGATAGCATACAGTGTTTGTCTTTGTCTGACTTATTTCACTAAGCACAATACCCTCCAGATCCATCCGTGTTGTTACACATGGCAGAATTTCATTCTTTTTTGTGGCTGGGTAGATACTGACATTTGTGAAGAATACAGTTATGCCCACACACACCCCTCTCACCTTTAAAAATTTTTTTAATGGGAACATTACGTATTTTCTGGAATGTTGGTGGTTTCCTCATGATTAAGTCAAGGTTCTTCTGCAGCTTCTGGTCAAATAAATGGTTTTATTTTGTGTAAGAGAGCTATTTATCGGCATGCATCTGTAAGAGAGCTGTTTATTAGTATTGATATGTGAGGGAAGCAGATTGAGGTTTCTTGAAGAGAGTTGAGAAGTTGAAGCTATTGGGGTTCTTGCCAGGACAAGTCTGGGAGCCACCTTCAGCTGACAGCTGGTGCTGTTATTTACACTTATGTTTATCTGGGTATCTTTCTGTTCAGCTTGCTTCCTTATTTACTTATTTTTATGTAGTCATTTTGAAGAAGTGGTAAGATATTTTGGAATTTTATTCATAAGTTAGCCTTGCCGTTTTCCAGGTCCAGAATGACACTATTTCAAGGAATCTCATGTGCTAGTCCAGAAAAATGATAATACCAAGCAGGAGAGTTTATTTCTGACTTAAGGTGGAAGTAGAAATAATAGTTCTTGAATCGCTATTGGTACCTGACTATGAGACCCAAATCCAAAACCTGTTTTATTTTTGAAACTGGTATCATTGACTAAGAAATGATTTTTCTTTGCAGCGGAGAAGAATTAGAATGTAACCTGAAAGATCTTAGGCCAGCAACCGATTATCATGTGAGGTGAGTATTGGGGAATTCAGATTGCTAAAATAAATAATATGCTCCTTTCTAAAAGTGTTTGGTTAACAGCACTTGCCTAACTAAAAGTGTCAGTACCTTTGCTCATCGGCCATTCCTTGATGTCCTACACTTGAGAGCATAGAGATTGGGAGTCCACAGATGTGCTTCTGGTAATAGAAAAGTAGATGATACCCTGAACAGAATTTAAAAATTATTTTTGCGAAGTAATTTTTATTTTACGTAGTCTCCTAAGATCCGTTGGAATGCGTGGTTTAATATATAATATTTTTTTCTATAAAGCAATAATTTTTTACCATGGGTATATCAGTTATTATAGACCTTCCATGTAAACTATATGTTCAGCCAGTATGACTAAATAAAGTCCTTCCCATGTTTCAAGTTTGGACCTAAAAGGCAATACGTTTTGAAGTAAGTAATGCAAATATCAAAATTATCTCTAGCAAGAGCTAATGCAGTTTTCCAAAACAACTCACATAGTTTGCTACCGAGTCTGAACTCTCTACCATGACTGCTCTGGAAGACAGGGCTAGCTGATCTCAGGGAGAGACCCAGCCAACCACAGACCTGCGAGAACGAAAGTATCATCTAAGTGTTTACAGAGCTCATCTGATTACTCAAAGATACATCCATACATCCATCTGCAAACAGGCAGATTTTTAAATCTGAATGTGATCCATAATATCGTTTAAATTTTCATTTTAATTTAAACTTTCATTTTATTTAATTTTTAATTTGATCAGAAATTCTCATTTTATCTAATAGGGTGAACAACAACAAATTCTCCTTTCTTCAATTATATATGTATATATGAAGATTATGTAATAAAATTGCAACCATCAAGCACACACCCTTTATTACACTTTCCAAAGGTTAATTCACACCACACGTTCCGTCTGTGGTGGAGTAGAGGCACGGTAGCCTAGCAGGAAGAGCATATGTTAATTATTAGGCAGCTTGAGGTCTAGTCTGGTTCTGCCCATCAATTGACTGTTTTAACTTTGGTCAATCACAGAGAATCCATGCCACAATTTTCTCGGTAACAAAAGTAAGGAAAGTAGGGGTGTGTTTAGATTATAATATCTTATTAGCTGCACAAGTGTTTAAAACTATGTTTAAAGCAATACGTAAAAGAGCAAGGTTTTTACATTCAGTCATAAAGTGTATATCTGCTTAGCTATTGTTTTGTTTAGATGAACTCTGTTGCAGCCATCTTTTCCTATTTGAATCAAAACTTTTGGATTTTGAGTGAATTAGCTTTAGCCCAAACTTATTGAACTTTTCACACCGTCTGTACAAACAAAAAGATTTGTATAACTTGTGAAGCTGAGATAATAGTTTAACCATTCTTTGAAATGGTCGATTTAACAACAAACCAGAAAATGTAACACCATATAGGTAGTCCTGTAAATGTTCTCCATTAGACATTGTTAACATGTGTTTCCTTTTTTCTCTTTTAATGTTCATTGTCACTGCTTTACTAAAGGTTTACTTTATTAATTTTCTGCTCATCCATGAGTTGACAATAACTTCTAAAAAAATTTTAAATGTCACAGTCTGCCCTTTATTTACTGTCCTATCTGTTGTGTTGCCCTTTGTATCTTTTCAACGCCTCTTACAAAGGGTAAACTTGAGAATACTTGCTCATTAATTCTTTTTATGTATCTTATGAACACCTTAAACTTCTGGGCAGATGAAAGGAATAATTAATGGATTCCCCAAAAGACATAGGAGCATGAGGTAGTTACCACCTAGAGGCCTCGGATCCAAGACTGCCTCCTAACACATCGGGGATCCCACCCTTGCGACATATTTGACACTTGTGTGACACCACACATAAAGAGCCTAAGGCACCACCAGCGGTTACTTGGTCTAGTGCTCTGCTGGCCAGAGAGATGGAAAATTCTCCATCTCTTTGATCCTGATCTCTTTACTTTTTTATACAGCAGGTTCTCATTAGTTATCTATTTTATACACATCAGTGTATACATGTCAATCCCAATCTCACAATTCATACCACCACCACCACCACCACCCCCCGCCGCTTTCCCCCCTTGGTGTCCATATGTTTGTTCTCTACATCTGTGTCTATTTCTGGCTTGCACACCTGTTCATTTGTACGATTTTTCTAGATTCCACATATATGAATTTATATATTTGCTTTTCTCTTTCTGACTTACTTCACTCTGTATGACAGTCTCTAGGTCCATCCACGTCTCTACAAATGACCCAATTTCGTTCCTTTTTAAGGCTGAGTAATATTCCATTGTATATATGCATCATATCTTCTTTATCCATTCGTCTGTTGATGGGCATTTAGGTTGCTTCCATGACCTGGCTATCGTAAATAGTGCTGCAGTGAACATCGGGGTGCATGTGTCTTTTTGTTTTTTCCACATCTTTATTGGAGTATAAATGCTTTACAATGTTGTGTTAGTTTCTACTGTACAACAGTCCGCTATATGTATACATATATCCCCATATCCCCTCCCTCTTGAGCCTCCCTCCCCCCACCCTCCCTATCCCACCCCTCTAGGTCGTCACAAAGCACCAAGCTGATCTCCCTGTGCTATGCGGCGGCTTCCCACTAGCCATCCATTTTACATTTGGTAGTGTATATATGTCAGTGCTACTCTCTCACTTCATCCAAGCTTCCCCTTCACCCCTGTACCCTCAACCCCGTTCTCCACATCTGCCTCTTTATTACTGCCCTGCCACTAGGTTTATCAGTACCACTTTTTAAAATGTCATATATATGTATTAGCCAACGGTATTTGTTTTTCTCTTTCTGACTTCACTGTGTATGACAGATTCTAGGTCCATCCACCTGACTACAAATAACTCAATTTCGTTCCTTTTTATGGCTGAGTAATATTCAATTGTACATATGTGCCACACCTTCTTTATCTAGTCATCTGTTGATGGATATTTAGGTTGCTTCCATGTCTGGCTCTTGTAAATAGTGCTGCAATGAACATTGTTGTATGTATATCTTTTTGAATTACGGTTTTCTCAGCGTATATGCCCAGTAGTGGGATTGCTAGGTCATATGGTAGTTCTATTTTTAGTTTTTTAAGGAATTTCCATACTGTTCTCCGTAGTGGCTGTATCAATTTACATTCCCACCAACAGTGCAAGAGGGTTCCCTTTTCTCCACACCCTCTCCAGCATTTGTTGTTTGTAGAGTTTCTGATGCTACCCATTCTAACCGGTGTGAGGTAATAATACCTCATTGTGGTTTTGATTTGCATTTCTCTAATAATTAGTGATATTGAGCAGGTTTCATGTGCCTCTTGGCCAACTGTATGTCTTCTTTGGAGAAATGTCTATTTAGGTCTTCTGCCTATTTCCTGATTGGGTTGTTTGTTTTTTTTTTATATTGAGCTGCATGAGCTGTGTATGTATTTTGGAGATTAATCCTTTGTCCGTTGATTTGTTTGCAAATATTTTCTCCCATTCTGAGTTTCTTTTAGTTTCCTTTGCTGTGCAAAAGCTTTTAAGTTTCATTGCGTCCCAGTTGTTTATTTTTGTTTTTATTTCCGTTACTCTAGGGGGTGAGTAAAAAAGATCTTGCTGTGATTTATGTCAAAGAGTGTTCTTCCTATGTTTACTTCTAAGAGTTTTATAGTGTCTGGTCTTACATTTAGGTCTTTAATCCATTTTGGGTTTATTTTTGTATATGGTATTAGGGAGTGTTCTAATTTCATTCTTTTACATGTAGCTGTCCAGTTTTCCCAGCACCGTTTATTGAAGAGACTGTCTTTTCTCCATTGTATATCCTTACCTCCTTTGTCATAGATTAGTTGACCATAGCTGTGTGGGTTTATCTCTGGGCTTTCTATCCTCTTCTGTTGATCTGTATTTCTGTTTCTGTGCCAGTACCATATTGTCTTGATTACTGTAGCTTTGTAGTATAGTCTGAAGTCAGGGAGTCTGATTCCTACACCTCCCTTTTTTTCCCTCAAGATTACTTTGGCTATTTGGGGTCTTTTGTGTCTCCATACAAATTTTAAGGTTTTTTGTTCTAGTTCTGTAAAATATGCCATTGGTAATTTGATAGGGATTGCATTGAACCTGTAGATTGCTTTGTGTAGTATAGTCATTTTCACAATATTCATTCTTCCAATCCACGAACATGGTATATCTCTCCATCTGTTTGTGTCATCTTTGATTTCTTTCACCAGTGTCGTATAATTTCCTTAGTACAGGTCTTTTACCCCCTTAAGTAGGTTTATTCCTAGGTATTTTATTCTTTTTGTTGCAGTGGTGAATGGGATTGTTTCGTTAATTTCTTTCTGATCTTTCCTTGTTAGTGTATAGGGATGCAAGAGATTTCTGTGCATTAATTTTGTATCCTGCTACTTTACCAGATTTATTGATTAGCTCTAGTAGTTTTCTGGTGGCATCGTTAGGATTTTCTATGTATAGTATCATGTCATCTGCAAACAGTGACAGTTTTACTTCTTCTTTTTCAATTTGGATTCCTTTTATTCCTTTTTCTTCTCTGATTGCCATGGCTAAAACTTCCAGAACTGTGTAGAATAATAGTGGCAAGAGTGGCCATCCTTGTCTTGTTCCTGATCTTAGAGGAAATGCTTTCAGTTTTTCACCATTGAGAATGATGTTTGCTGTGGGTTTGTCGTAGACACCCTTTATTATGTTGAGGTAGGTTCCCTCTATGACCACTTTCTGGAGAGTGGTTTTTTTTCCTGCGGTACGCGGGCCTCTCACCGCTGCGGCCCCTCCCGCCGCGGAGCACAGGCCCTGGACGCGCAGGCCCAGCGGCCACGGCCCACAGGCCTAGCCGCTCCGCGACATGTAGGATCCTCCCGGACCAGGGCACGAACCCGCGTCCCCTGAATCAGCAGGCCACCTCCCAACCACTGCGCCACCAGGGAAGCCCTCTGGAGAGTTTTTATCATAAATTGATGTTGAATTTTGTCAGAAGGTTTTTCTTCATCTATTGAGATGATCATATGGTTTTTATTCTTCAATTTGTTAATATGGTGTATCACATTGATTTGCATATACTGAAGATTCCTTGCGTCCCTGGGATAAATCCCACTTGATCATGGGGTATGATCCTTTTAATGTGTTGTTGGATTCTGTTTGCTAGTATTTTGTTGAGGACTTTTGCATCTATATTCATCAGTGATATTGGTCTGTAATTTTCTTTTTTTGTAGTATCTTTGTCTGGTTTTGGTATCAGGGTGATGGTGGCCTTGTAGAATGGGTTTGGGAGTGCTCCTTCCTCTGCGATTTTTTGGAAGAGTTCGAGAAGGATGGGTGTTAGCTCTTCTCTAAATGTTTGACGGCATTCACCTGTGAAGCCATCTGGTCCTGGACTTTTGTTCGTTGGAAGATTTTTAATCACAGTTTCAATTTCATTACTTGTGATTGTTCTGTTCATATTTTCTGTTTCTTCCTGGTTCAGCCTTTGAAGGTTATACCTTTCTAAGAATTTGTCCATTTCTTCCAGGTTGTCCATTTTATTGTTATAGAGTTGCTTGTAGTAGTCTCTCAGGATGCTTTGTATTTCTGTGGTGTCTGTTGTAACTTCTCCTTTTTCATTTCTAATTTTATTGATTTGAGTCCTCTCCCTCTTTTTCTTGATGAGTCCAGCTAAAGGCTTATCCATTTTGTTTATCTTCTCAAAGAACCAGCTTTTAGTTTTATTGATCTTTGTTATTGTTTTCTTTTTCATTTATTTCTTCTCTGATCTTTATGATTTCTTTCCCTCTGCTAACTTTGGGTTTTGTTTGTTCTTCTTTCTCTAGTTCCTTTAGGTGTAACGTTAGATTGTTTAGTTGAGATTTTTCTTGTTTCTTGAGGTAGGATTGTATTGCTATAAACTTCCCTCTTAGAACTGCTTTTGCTGCATCCCATAGGTTTTAGATCATCGTGTTTTCATTGTCATTTGTCTCTAAGTATTTTTATTTCCTCTTTGATTTCCTCAGTGATTTCTTGGTTATTTAGTAACATATTGTTTAGCCTCCATGTGTTTGTGTTTTTACGTTTTTTTCCCCTGTAATTTATTTCTAATCTCACAGCATTGTGGTCAGAAAAGATGCTTGATATGATTTCAGTTTTCTTAAATTTACTGAGGCTTCATTTGTGACCCAAGATGTGATCTATCCTGGAGAATGTTTTGTGTGCACTTGAAAAGAAAGTGTGTTTTGTTGTTTTCGGATGGAATGTCCTATAAATATAAATTAAATCTATCCTGGTCTGTTGTGTCATTTAAAGCTTGAGTTTCCTTATTAATTTTCTGTCTTGATGATCTGTCCATTGGTATAAGTGAGGTGTTAAATTCCCCCACTGTTACTGTGTTACTGTCGATTTCCTCTTTTGTAGCTGTTAGCAGTTGCCTTATGTTTGAGGTACTCCTATGTTGGGTGTGTATGTATTTATAATTGTTGTATCTTCTTCTTGGATTGATCCCTTGATCATTATGTCGTGTCCTTCCTTGTCTCTTGTAACATTCTTTAAAGTCTATTTTACCTGATATGAGTATTGCTACTCCCGCTTTCTTTTGATTTCCATTTGCATGGCATATCTTTTTCTATCCCCTCACTTTCAGTCTGTATGTGTCCCCAGGTCTGAAGTGGGTCTCTTGTAGACAGCACATCTATGGGTCTTATTTTTGGTTGGAACATTTAATCCATTCACGTTTAAGGTAATTATTGATATGTATGTTCCTATTACCATTTTCTTAATTGTTTTGGGTTTGTTTTTGTAGGTCCTTTTCTTCTCTTGTGTTTCCCACTTAGAGAAGTTCCTTTAGCATTTGCTGTAGAGCTGGTCTGGTGGTGCTGAATTCTCTTAGCTTTTGCTTGTCTGTAAAGCTTTTGATTTCTCCGTTGAATCTGAATGAGATCCTTGCTGGGTAGAGTAATCTTGGTTGTAGGTTCTTCCCTTTCATCACTTTAAATATGTCATGCTACTTCCTTCTGGCTTGTAGAGTTTCTGCTGAGAAATCATCTGTTAACCTTATGGGAGTTCCCTTGTATGTTATTTGTCATTTTTCCCTTGTTGCTTTTAATAATTTTTCTTTGTCTTTAATTTTTGTCAGTTTGATTACTTTGTGTCTCAGCATGTTTCTCCATGGGTTTATCCTGTGTGGGACTCTCTGCGCTTCCTGGACTTGGGTGGCTATTTGCTTTCCCATGTTAGGGATGTTTTTGACTATAATCTCTTCAAATATTTTCTCAGGTCCTTTCTCTTTTCTCCTTCTGGGACACATTATAGACGTGAATGTTGGTGTGTTTAATGTGGTCCCAGAGGTCTCTTAGGCTGTCTTCATTTCTTTTCATTCTTTTTTCTTGATTCTGTTCCACAGCAGTGAATTCCACCATTCTGTCTTCCGGGTCATTTATCCGTTCTTCTGCCTCAGTTATTCTGCTATTCATTCCTTCTAGTGTATTTTTCATTTCAGTTATTGTATTGTTCATCTCTGTTTGTTTGTTCTTTAATTCTTCTAGGTCTTTGTTAAACATTTCTGACATCTTCTTGATCTTTGCCTCCATTCTTTTTCCGAGGTCCTGGATCATCTTCACTATCATTATTTTGAATTCTTTTTTCTGGAAGGTTGCCTATCTCCACTTCATTTAGTTGTTTTTCTGCGTTTTATCTTGTTCCTTCATCTGGTACATAGTCCCCTGCCTTTTCATTTTGTCTGTCTTTCAATGTGGTTTTTGTTCCACAGGGTGCAGGATTGTAGTTCTTCTTGCTTCTGCTGTCTGCCCTCTGGTGGATGAAGCTAGCAAAGAGGCTTGTGCAAGCTTCCTGCTGGGAGGGACTGGTGGTGGGTAGAGCTGGGTTTTGCTCTGGTGGGCAGAGCTCAGTGAAACTTTAATCCACTTGTCTGCTGTTGGGTGGGGCTAAGTTCCCTCCCTGTTGGTTGTTTGGCCTGAGGCGACCCAGCACTGGAGTCTTCAGGCCCTTTGGTGGGGGTAATGGTGGACTCTGGGAGGGCTTAAGCCAAGGAGTACTTCCCAGAACTTCTGCTGCCAGTGTCCTTGTCCCCACGGTGAGCCAGAGCCACCCCCTGCCTCTGCAGGATACCCTCCAACACTAGCAGGTAAGTCTTGTTCAGTCTCCTGTGGGGTCACTACTCCTTTCCCCTGGGTCCTGATGCACACACTCCTTTGCGTGTGCCGTCCAAGAGTGGAGTCTGTCTTTCCCCCAGTTCTGTTGAAGTCCTGTAATGAAATCCCTGTAGCCTTCAAAGTCTGATTCTCTGGGAATTCCTCCTCCCATTGCCAGACCCCCAGCTTGGGAAGCCCGACATGGGGCTCAGAACCTTCACTCTAGTGGGTGGACTTCTGTGGTATAAGTGATCTCCAGTTTGTGAACCACCCACCCAGCGGTTATGACTTTATTGTGATTGCACCCCTCCTACCATCTCATTGCGACTTCTCCTTTGTCTTTGGATATAGGGTATCTTTTTTGGTGAGTTCCAGTGTCTTCCTGTCAATGATTGTTCAGCAGTTACTTGTGATTCCGGTGCTCTCTCAAGAGGAAGTGAGCATATGTCCTTCTTTTGCGCCATCTTCCAGAACACATCACTTTTAGTATTTTTAAAAAATTCTTTCCTAAGAAAAATGTCTACATACAGTCCCAATTGTAGTTACTTTGCTCCGACTCTTCCACAGTCCATATAGATCATTCATTCCCTTTCCCTATACAGCCTTTCATTTTTCAAGCTAGAGAATACTCTTAACCCTTCCAGCCCCTACGTAGAGTCAGTCTCTTCTGCCTTGAATTGCTTTGGGAGGCACCTTGATGACATAGTAGGCAGACCTTGGAATTTGGAATTAATGACTCAGGCACTTACTGAGGGTATGTGATTAGGCAAGCCATGTAAGCTTCAATGTCCTTGTGTTCTCATTCATAAAATGAGGATAATAACGATACCAGCCTCAGAAAGATGGTGTGAGAGCAAATGAAATATATGTGGAAATCTATTATAAATCTGTACCACCTATAAATGTTTTGTTTTTCCAAAGTGGTTGCAGATTTTCCACACTAATAATAAAAAGGACTTCATGATGAAGTTTGACCATACCACTCATTATTTTATTGAGATAAAGATATATCATAATTGGAGCTGAAAAAAGCAGAGCAAAAATCTCTTTTTATGATGCAGTTAACATTCTCAAAATCTTAGTTCCAGGAATGTAAGCTTTTATCAACACAGTAGCCTCAAATATAATTTTAAATTTAATAGTCACCTATAAGGCCTCAAAAAGCTACATGGAAATATTTCCTAACTTTTCCACAACAGAAGCTCCAAACGAATTCCATTACTGTACACCTGCAAAATGAACAGTTATATTTATTACTGTTTTCATTTATTTGTACATTACCAATTTAGAAAGTGTCGCCTTATAGGAAGTCTGGAGAGCCAATGATAAAAACAGATGTTTCTTGTAGCAGTGTCAAGCAGGCTGTATTCTCCTTCTAGTTGTTAATAGTGCACATTGACAAAGGCCTGCAGAAGTCTCTGTTCAAACCACTCTTCCGTAGAGTGAAAGGTTTCTTTCTCAGCTCAGGTACTGACATCTCACCTAGGGCTCCTTTCTTGTTGCTCTTGCTTTTGCTATTCTGATTTCATCCCCTTCACATTGCTTGCTTGGTATCTTTATGGAATTCTTTTTCTCATTTTCAGTTTTTTCCTCCCTCCTGTTAGTGAGTATGGTCAGAGTTCACCAGTCAGATACACAACCATTTTTTAAAGTAGCAGCCTCTCAGTCATGGAGTTCTGTCATTGAACTGTACAGTGCTTGGCATCAGTTCCTAGGCAAGAAGAGTTCTTGAATTCTACTTGCCATCATCTCACTGTTATTGGGAATAATTTATTAAGAGACCAGTGGCATCCTTGAGACGGTGCTATAGGTTATGTGTCTGTAGCTGTTCAGATTGGCGCTTGCTATGCCCTTTAGTCCAAATTCCACATTGAAAATTGTATCCTGAGACATTTCAGGTTTTAAAGATTATTTTCCTCACTTTTTGCTATGTATTTTCGTGTCATTGCTCCACATCTATCTGACCACTTTTTTTTTTCTCCTAGTGATTGAGGAAAGTAATTCATCAATAATTCCTCTATTATGTTGATTTAAAAAATTTAGGTGTTGGGTCCTGGGTTATTTTTATTAAAGTCATCACTTTTATATTAGTTTCCCAGTTCTTACACAGATTGCTTTTTTTGGTTTAATGTTGGCTGAATGTTTAAAAGGAATCAATTTGTAATTGTCAAAGTGTATTTATTCAGTGTTTCCATATAGGGTATTTTGTTATGGAATGACGCCACCAATGCAGAATCTCCTCTGTGTGTGTGTGTGTGTTGAGGAAGAGAGGAATGAGAAAAATCCAACACATACATACATACAAATAAATAACATTCTGTTTTATAATACTTAGGCATAAGTATGTAACTTTACAATCACAAACATTTGTATATTCATTTATTTATACACATACAAAGAAAAGCATATTCCTCTTTTTTTTTTTTTTTTTTTTTTTTTGCGGTACGCAGGCCTCTCACTGCTGTGGCCTCTCCTGCCGCGGAGCACAGGCTCCAGACGCGCAGGCCCAGTGGCCACGGCTCACGGGCCCAGCTGCTCCGCGGCACGTGGGATCCTCCTGGACCGGGGCATGAACCCACGCCCCCTGCATGGGCAGGCGGACCCTCAACCACTGCGCCACCAGGGAAGCCCATATATTCCTCTTTTAATTGGTAGTTTTATAATTAATAGTCGCATTGAAACAATCATTTTACTGTGAGAGTCAAGAATTTATATTTTTATCAATGATAGGATAATCAGGAATTTGAGTGTTGGAATGGATAGCAATTTCAATGCAGAATTTGAGGCCGTTTTCCAGTCATTGTCATAAACAATTTGGCAAAGAGGTTGCCGAGAGATGATATCATGTAATAACATTTCCCAGAAAAATTATGTGATGAAACAATCCAAAAATATGTGGTTGACCAGCTCAGTGTGGAGTTATGAAATAGGTGTTATTTTATTTTTTTTTAACATCTTTATTGGAGTATATTTACTTTACAGTGGTGTGTTAGTTTCTGCTTTATAACAAAGTGAATAAGCTATACGTACACTTATATCCCCATATCCCCTCCCTCTTGCGTCTCCCTATCCCACCCCTCTAGGTGGTCACAAAGCACCGAGCTGATCTCCCTGTGCTATGCAGCTGCTTCCCACTAGCTATCTATTTTTTATTTCGTAGTGTATATGTGTCCATGCCACTCTCTCACTTCCTCCCAGCTTACCCTTCCCCCTCCCCGTGTCCTCAAGTCCATTCTCTACGTCTGCGTCTTTATTCCTGTCTTGCACCTAGGTTCCTCAGAACCATTTTTTTTTGGTTCCATATATATGTGTTAGCATACGGTATTTGTTTTTCTCTTTCTGACTTATTTCACTCTGCGTGACAGACTCTAGGTCCATTCACGAAATAGGTGTTATTGACTAGAAATTGCAGCTCCTGGTATGTTACAGACGTGCTGGAGGAAAGGGGAGGCAAATTTCTGAAATTCTTGGAGCACCTGTTCCATACACATTTAGTTGGTACTTAAACTGAAACAAATGTGCAAACCCAACACAAGATTAGTTATATCCTTAGAAAAGTGTATTCCTCTTTGCTGGTATAAATGCTAAAAGAACTGAATTGTTTGCTGATATATTTAACTTAGGACACTCGTCCTACTCCACAGATCTTCCTGTCATATCGTGGTATTTAGAGAAAACACATCACCATCGTGTGAGAAACATGATTGCAACATGCTTCAAAATGTAATGTCATTTACAGAGACTTTTCTGTGAAAATTACTGGTAAAAGCGGAGCAGGTAGTTATTACAGTTATTAGTTGCTATCTATTTACTGAACAATTTGAATTGACAGATGTAATCATGAGGTACTTAGATATCATGTCAAGTTTTAGGTACTGAGTGCAGCACATTTATATTGCCACGTGAAATAGATCTTGTTTCCTTTGCAGACAGACTTTTTACAAGTGCAGAGCATTGACTCCTCATTTAGACAAACTATAACATTCTCTGAGTTTAAAGACAAGGGCACTAACTCCTGCCGACCCGTACAACTGTCCGTCCTCAAGTACCCCAGATTTTTACTTGTGCTATCAGGTTCCTTCGTTCCTACTGTCATCCTCCCAACCTGGCTGTCAGGAGCCTCCTTCTCTCGTGTTTCTCTAGCCCGATAAGTATGGATTTGTGACTCCAAGAATCTCATTGAAAAGAAAGAATGAACTTGACTGAGTCCAGCTCTCCCCAGATAACTAACTGCGGTCTGCTAGTCCTTGGCAGGCCCTTTCCCTACCTCCTTTCCTCTGCTCTGTTACCCAATGGATTTTTTTTTTTTTTTACCCAATGGATTTTTGGTGCTGACTGTTTTTGTGGATATTTAGGACTTGGTCTGTCTGAGTATAGTCTGAATTCATAAGCAAATGCCTAGTGACTGCAACATGAGATACCTCCTGGGAACGGAAGGGGGGAAAGAGGATTGGGTAAAAGGCAGCGAAAAAGCAATCTCAATTCCGGGGAGCAGTAGGGAGTGGTGGGGACTCTGAACTGGACAGCACTTGCCCATCTAAAGGGGGAGCTGCTCTCAGTTTCATTTAATTCCCGTCATTCAGGTCTGCAGCTCAGTGTTGCTAGAACTTCTGGTTTTTAAGAGAAGGCAGAGGTTCATTTTTTTCAACGAGAGATCTCCATTTTTTTTCAGCATTGGCTTAATTTTTAACTTTGTGTTTCTGAAGATTTCAGTTATAGTCAAAAGTGGACAGTAATTTAATGAACTCTCATATACCCACCACCCAACTTTTTATTTCCTTGGTGCCTTCTGCTACGCCCTCCCCCAACAGTTATTTTGAAGTAAAGTCCGGTCATCATATTATTTCACCTGCGAACCACATTACCATCATCACACACCCCATGCCCATCCAAAATAAACAAAAATGGTAAATTCCTTCATGTCTTTAAAATCCAGACACTGTTCCCATTTCCTCAACTGTCCTAAAAATGAAGGTTTTATTTCTTCAGTTTGTTGTAATTGGAATTCAGATGTGGTTTGAGTATTGTGTTTGGCTTATAGCTCTTACATTTCTTTTAAGCTATAGGTTTTCCCTCCATCCCTTTTTTCTCTTCTTGCAATTTATTTGTTGGAATAAATTTTTTTTTTGTCCTGTAGACTTTTCCACACTGTGAATTAGCCTGATTGTATCCTGTAGTGTTGCTTAATAATGTTCTCTCCATGTTTCCTATAAAGCAGTGAAGAGGCTTAATCAGATACAGGTTCAGTTTTTCTGGCAGGGATTTTATAGATAGTGGCATGGTCTCTCATTAGGAGTGCATGTCTCTTTTTTGGTGATCGTTGCCTATGTCCTTTAATTCATAGGTGGCAGTAATATTTTAAAACACTATATTCCTTCCCTCCCCCCACACGTATTTTGGGCAAAATACAGTCGATAAGCCATCAGTTGGAGAATTCAACGGATCTGTTAAAGTTCAGGCTGGAACCCTGCCCATGTCTGGAACATTCTGTGATTCATTTTTAAGTAACTTAACGCCCAGTGAACCTGTCCTGATACACGGAAATGATCTTGCCAACTCTCCTGTTTCATTTTCTGTTACCATGTTCCTACTTACAGTGAATGCAAAAAGGAGCGTTTCTGTCATCAGATTGGGTGAAGAGCATCCTAATGAGAGGTATCTTTTGTTTGGATCAAATATCATGGTGTCCTCCCCTAAGGCAGACAAGTCAAATATCCAGTAAATATGTATCTTACCTTTTAGAATGGAAGGTAGGCATGTCTGTTAGGACTTTCGACTTGCATGGCCTCTATAAATATTTTGTGGTGGACTTCAGGTGTATGATTTTTAAAATCCTTTCTCCTCAGTTAGGTCCTATTTTCCATAATGTTATCTGTAGCTGTTATTTATTCCTTGGGTAGGGGAAGTGGATTGCAGGATGAATAGGACAGTAGGGAATATAGTATAGCAGTTAGATCTCCATGACTGAGTACAATTGATCCAACTTTCTAGCTGTGTAGCTTTGGGAAATTTACTTCACCTCTCTAGTCTGAGTGTTCTTCTGTCTTTAATGGCAGCTCATAAAGAGTTGTTAAGAATTAAGGACTTGATGTACTTACAAATTCTGAATAGCTTAATCCGTGCATCTTCTTTAGGCAGCAAAGATTCCTTTGTTGTCTTTTTAAAAGAGTATGTTTTCAAGGTTTCTTTTTAATGCCCAATATTTAAAAAATGAAAAAGTAGAAAAGAAGATGGTAAAAATCAGCATAATCCTATTTTGTGCTATTTGAAAGGAGTGTAGTTTTATAATAGTGTGTTATATGCTTTTTTTTCCACAGCTTCTCTGGAGAAATCAGGTCCATATGTTGAGTATCGAGCCAGGCATTTTAATGTGCAGAATGCACATCCTTCATCTTGGCTCCAGGTGTAAGAGTTAGATGTTCACATGGATAAACTGTACCTGAACTGTACCATGTTTTTAATGAATTAGAAGAGAGATGCATTTGGCAGTAGCGAGCCTGTTTCTGTGTGTGAAATGTCCTTATTTCTACCTAAATATCTGCAGTATTATCAACAGTTCAAAGATGATATCTACTTTGTTGTTTGTACTTCTACCTCTCTCTCTCAGTTTGTGGACTCTCATCACTGCTTCTTGTCTCCTTTGGCCCAACCGTTATCTGTACTTTTAGCCTTTTTCCAGACAAAGTCAACCAGAGAGTGCCTTGATGGATTTTCGAATATATACTTGGAGGCCATTTTGGGGAATAAGTATATTTCCTTATTGAGCATATTCTTTTCCAGTCAGTAGACTCTGCCTGTCTTAAATGGGGCTGGGTGGCTCTGACAGTTAGTGGGAGGAGAGAACGCATTGAGACACATCGCCTGCTGGGATGATTTTCCCCTGAAAATGCTGACCATAGTTAGGTCAGGACAAGACCAGTAAAGAGGAATAAGGGTCATGGTGTGTACTACATAAGAAATTCTGTTCTCTGTGGAAGGTCCTGGGGCAAAGCTGAGATAAAAACCCCGATCTTCTGTGATGGGCCTCTGCCACTGACTGTATTTGTCTGTCTGTTTTCAGGGTATATGCTATGTACAATTCCGTAAAGGGATCCTGCTCTGAGCCGGTTAGCTTCACCACCCACAGCTGCGCACCCGAGTGTCCTTTCCCGCCTAAGCTGGCACACAGGAGCAAAAGTTCACTAACCTTGCAGTGGAAGGTGGGTAGCACAAAGTGGCAGGAATATTCTGAAGTCTGTAGCCATTTGAAACGTTTATTTAGCAGTATTCCAGTTTGGTGATGGTGTTTCATTTTCTGCATAGTGACTATGTGAAACAAATTATAATGATATCAAAAGTTGCCGTCTCTATAAAAATTGGGCAAAAGGATGGGAGAGGGAACTGTGAAATCAAGTTTTAGCTTTCTTTTCAGGGTCATGAGCAACACTTTATAAGTGATATAAATACTTAAGATACCTAAATGTCATCACTTTCTGATAGTTTAACTCATTGCAGTAGACATTTGAGGACTTGAGTAAAACGTTTTTGTGAAGAAAGATTTAGAGATAAAGTAGGTTTATGGGTCCATTGGCTTCTTTCAGTGGTGACTCTGCAATGTCTAATATTTAAAACTGCCTAGAATGTTCAGTGTTCTAAACTACATTAAGGTTTCATTAATTTTGACTAATTAGGCCTTAGGTCAGTTAGGATTACTAATTATTTTTTTAACATCTGAATCATGTAGTAGTTTTCATGAAATACAACTTTTTGGCTACAAATAACTCTCGTTAAAGAGAGGTCCTTAAAGTAGTATATCATTGACTTATCAGTCACAGTTGTGTGTTTGTAAGAAAATAGTAGATTATGTTATCAATCTCTATAGTAATTATTTCTGTATATTTATACTTTAAAATATAGTTCAAAATGTAAAATTTATAGAGGTAGAGATAATAAAGATTTGTGGTATTGGGGGAAAACACTGATGTGCAAATAAGATGACTAGGGAGATTCCTTATTGGTGAACAAATACTTTGTTCTTTTGTTCTTAGACCAGAGGGTCAAATTTATCTTGGGAGTTGATAAAAGCAGTTGAGAGTAGTGGTTAGCAACAAAGCATGGACTTCTGTAGACCCCTCTCGTAGCCAGTGGCCAACATTGAGTGTGTTATTTGGACAAAGGCAAAGTTGTAGAATCTGAACTATTTTATTTTCCTTCCTGGCTTCCAGGGATAATCCAGGTCAGTGATTCCCTACCTTTTCAGAGTTTTAACACCCAACTGGTCATCATTGTTTAAGTCCTTGGAGCATATACGTCCATTTTAAAATGTGTTCTGTATTTATACATATACGTATGTAAATATATCTTAAGGAAAGAGTTAAAATCCATTTTGTTTGGAAAGTATAAGAAATCTTAAAGATTACCAGAGGGACCCTGGGGTCTTATAAACCTAAAGTTGGGAATCACTGATACATACTCTGCTTAAAACCTGGATGAAATTCGGGCCTCAGGCAGACCAGCAACTTCTAGAAAAAGATTTCTTACTAGGAGGAAAATGTTTCACAATTTCTTTCTCCCTTTATTTAATTGTAAATCAGAAGCGTATTATTGTTCCATTCAGTTACGTGCAAACTTGAAAGTTCTGGATTCAGTTCAGTTTTCATGTTCTTAGAACAGATTTTCCAATAACGGTGCTCCAGTTGGGGGTACAAGGACAGGGCGACCATGCTCTGGCTGCCCCCCTGTCCTTGAAGCCACCAAGACACTGAGAGAGCTCAGGGCCCTCTAATGTCATCCAGTTAGCGCCAGGAGATAGGGCAACACAAACACCAGGGGCTGTGTCCCCACCCTCAAGGAATCAGGGACTCGGTGGTGGGGCAGGACATCAGAAAGGAATATATGAGCATCATAAATGTAGTTCTTACCTGAGAAATGGGTTCTCAGCTAAAACCTTGATTTTGTCCGTTATTTAGACCTTTAAATGTAACCCTATCCTTTCTCCCAAATCGAGCCCACAAAAGCCTGAAATTACAGTTTAGTAGAACATACATCACTCACGTGTAATTGGGGCTTGGAACTCTAAGATTATATGACTCAGAAGAAAGAAGGAGGAAGGAAGGAAAGGCCAGGGTGAAGAGTTTCTTTATTAATTAATATTTACTGAGCCCTCGATGTTAATACATTTATTATTAACAATAATAATGCAACAGCTACTGTTTACTGACGGCTTCCTGTAACACCGGGGCAGTTTAGTAAGTGATTTACATATATTCTCCCAATTCCTTATCACACCCATCCATTCTTGGAATAAGAAACTAAGCATTGTTATTAAGCAACTTACATCAGACCACTTGTGACAGACAGCCGAGAGGGGCTTCAGTGTAGCTCTGGTGACCTGGCTGCCTTTGCTGGGGGCAGGTCACCACATTCTATGGGGCCCTGGCTCTTTTCCTGGGAAGAGCCAGGCCCAGGTGCGTTTGTGCTTGGGAGACATCATCCTACTACCTTAGTGCTGTGAGTGACTCCACAGTAGCACCCCCTTCTGGCAGCTCTGACCCTACAAAGCACTCTTTTCTCCAGAGTTCTTTACTCCTCTTCCCATTGTCCAAAGCCTGCTTTCTCAGTAAAGCAGATCTCAGCATGCTTTTAGGAGGAAAGCAAATGATGAAACTTCTTTTTGCTAATATGCTAAGGGCTAATTGCCCCTGGTAATCTATCCGGGAGATCCTGGTTTTTCTCATTTTTTTAAAAAAGGGCAACCTTAATGCCACAGAAGGCTTTCTAATCTTAAACTCTTAAAACAACAAAAACTGTATGGGGGAAGTTACAAAAATATGGACTTTAGACTCTTGAACCTAGGGTGGGTCAGCTTTATCTTATCAGACCCCAAACAGTGTCTGTGTTTCTCCCCTGTCTTTTTTTCTCCTCCACCCTTGAATTTAACATGCCTCTTAAAAGTTTTATCCCCGGAGGAGGAAGTAGGGCACCAGGTGAATGTAAAGGTAGAGGTGGTGGGGAAGGGGGGCTTGGCTGTTCGTGGGGTACAATTTATTAATAGTGGGGCGCTCTCTACTAGCTGACTTGTAATAAAATTGGTTTTGTGATAATGTTTGAAGAAGCAAATACAGGAGGTATCCAGGGTTATCCCCCTGCAGGGAGAGTACAGTACTAGCATGGACATTGTATTTGAACCAAGTGGAGAGCTCATAACTTTTAACTGTGAACAACTTTCTCTAATCTCATTTTATTTATTTATTTTTTTAGGCACCAATTGACAACGGTTCAAAAATCACCAACTACCTTTTAGAATGGGATGAGGTAATCATATTTTTATGTTCATCCATCTAAAACACCTTTTAAAAATGAAATTGCTGAACAAATGTCATTTTATTCTTTTTTGAAGATATGCTAAACACATGGAAAAAATAATGTAAGTAGAGAAAAATTTAAACCAATAGTTATTGACTGTGGAAAATGAAGATGGACTGAAGTGTAGTGAATTGTGCATTAAAACATATTTACATGACTTATTTGCAAGACATGCTACTGAAAGAAAAGATAGGATCTTATCTATTTTGGAGACCCTAGTGTCTGACCAAGAATTGACTTATTTGTTATCTTGAGTGCCCAGGGCCAGCCTGCATAGATGGTTTCCATAAGGTAAACCACACTGCAGCCTGGGAAGCCTAGTTTGTTTCTCTGTGGGAGCAGGGCAGGGGAGACGACAGCACCTGGAGGTCTCACCCACCTGCGAGCACCCTACTGGCTAGACCATCCTCGAAGGGGGGTGCCCCCTTTGCTGTTTCTGTCACCAGAGGCCTTGGATGGTAACCGTGGTGAAGTCTTCTTACACTCTAGGCCACTCTCTGCTGAACGGTGACCCCTTGCTTTCCTGGCCTCACTAACACTGCACAGAATCTCAGGCAGGAACACGGGATGCAGAAATCTTCTGTTTCTAAAAAGCAATGATACTATTCTTGTATATCTTAATTCCGTTCATTCATTTACCTGTGTTTTATTCTCCTTCTGTGATCAAGCAAACAGACTAAGGATTTTAAGAATAGGAAATATTGACTTTGGAGAGTAATGCAAGTTAACTAGTCTTTGTGACTTAAATTTAGGGGCCCTGAAAGATTCAGAACACAGGCTTAGGCAAAAAGCCACTTGTCAAGTGTGGGAAAAATATTTTAACCCAATGTAAAATGAAAACGGATGAAATTCTCATGACGAAATTTTGATGTGGGAAGGGGGCTCTTTGTCACTTTTTGCAGAAGCATATTTTCCCATCTGGGTTGCATCTGAACAGCTAGAGTTCCAAGTTACCAAAGACAATGATCTATTGTTCTTAGGATCCTTGTGAGTAGTTCCTATGTACAGATTGGTGAAATCTCAGACTTAACCAGTATATTTTACAGATTAGGTGGATTTCATTTTAAGGCGGCTTGATTGGAAAGTGAAACCACCCCCTATGGCCCTTGTGGTTGAGGTTTTATATCAAGATAGAGTTTACCTAGTAAAGAGGAGCTTTTTTCCTCTCCATATCTTCTCAGAGCACTGGTGAGTGTGTGTGTGTGTGTGTGCGCGCGTGTGTGTGTCTGTGTCTGTCTGTCTGTCTGTCTGTCTGTCTGTCTGTCTCCTGTGTTTTTGGCTGCTTCTCTGTCTTGGACCATGGCTTCATAAGTTAAGTAAGGTCAGTGGGAAACCTCAAGAAAAACCCAGGTGCTGCAGGAAATAGTAATGGTGACTCAGTTGTTGGCCACCTTACCTTTGAATTTGACTTTAAAGTGTCCTGGCATGATGCTGGGAGGAAACATGCTACAGCCTCCCATGAAATGGAGAAGCTCTGTCTGATGATCATTTGTACTCAGTAGGACCCACTATGGACGAGTGACCACAGAATGTGAAGTTGTTTATTTTGGGCCTTCTCCTGCCTTTCCCGTCCTTGCTCTCCTTCCATCTTGCCCTCACTTCCATCCTAATTCTTCTGTCTTCCCCTTTCCTCTTTATATTCCCTCCCACCTTTGAATGCCTGTTGGTGTCGGTTCTGGTGAGCTTTCCTGGAAATTCCAGGCTAATTGACTATAGGCCTTTTGCCAACACAGGAATCCTTTTATGTCCTGTGGCTTAATATTCTTCAAGGAAGAAAATCAAATGTACAAACAGAGAACAACATCTGACCTGCAGAAAGTGAGAGCACGTGAGGCGCTGGCTCTCCCTCCAAAACCTTCTGCTGGTGGTGTCTGCGCCAGGTGCACCTGGTACAAGTCTCCTTCCAGACCGTGCCCTGGTGGAGAATGGTGGGGCAGGAGAACAGGAGGGGTGTTCAGCTGAAGTTCCTCCCCCCACGCCCAACCCTTTCCACAGCCAGAGCTCGCCTCTCCCAGCCATGCCCTCATGGCCTCTCTGGCACCCAGGGGGCTGTAGAAACAAGCTTAAAGGGCAGAAAGGTGGGTGGGTGCACAAAGGAGCAGATCCCCGCCTGAGAGGGAAGCAGGTATTGTTCAGTCTCGAAGAAGCTTTTGTTCAGGAGTCTCACCCCACCCCATTCCTGCTGTGGCACCTGGTCTGAGAATCACAGCTTGGGGTGAGGTGACCCCATCTACATACATGCACCACGAATGTCTCATCCCATATTTTTATTATATCAGCCCTGGCTAGAGTTCCCAGAATTTATTCTTTTGCTCAATTTTGTTTTAAACATTTATTTCATTTATTTTTTATTTTTTTGGCTGCGTCAGGTCTTAGTTGCGGTACACAGGATCTTCACTGGGCACACGGGCTCTTCGTTGTGGCACACAGGCTTCTCTCTAGTTGTAGCATGCAGGTTTGCTTTCTGTAGTTGAGGCGCAGGCTCAGTAGTTGTGGCACGCGGTCTTAGTCACCCTGTGGCATGCGGGATCTTAGTTCCCCGACCAGGGATCGAACCTGTGTCCCCTGCATTGGAAGGCGGATTCTTTGTCACTGGACCACCAGGACAGTCCCTCTTTTGCTCAAATTTTTAATCACCATTCCAATAAAATAATTAGTGTAAAATTCTGAAGGTGTTAGTAAACTAAGAGCACAGGGCCTCAAGTCCTACTGTCACGTTTCTAGAAAAAGAACTTCATGAATGAAAGAGCAGAAGCAGAGAGGCCAGTGAGTACCTGGCCTTTATTTCTCCTATGACTGGGGATGCTGTGCTGAGTTGACCTTGGGAAAAGCCACCTTAAAATCAAGAGCTAACCGCCTGCTGGTCTCTGAAGGCAGGTGTGGCCCTAATGGGGAACAGAAAACAGAACCGTGAAGCACGGGGCGGGAAGCTAATACACCCTGACTCCTAAATTCATTGTCAATAATGTCAGATCACTGTTCACAGACTTCACTTGGGAATTACTCACTAATAGTTCTGCAAGAGGGCTGGATGCCTACTTTTCTCCGTGAGTAATTGTGCCTAGCCACTCCCATAATTTTTCCATCACTGCAGGAAGTAACTGTGACTATGAGATGGTAATGAGCAACTAAAAATGGAACACACAGGTGTCACTGGCTTTTCAGCTATAGCCACCAGTTTCAGTTTTCTCCTGAAACAGATCAGTTTTCATAACTTGGAAAGGTGTGGCCTTTCCTGGCCACATCCCTTTGTTGGGGTGACTCAGATAAGTGGTAGTGTGAGTTCTACTCTTAGATATTGTTTTGACGCGTGCTCTACAGAAATGCTAACCGGTGCTATTAGCAGCTAGCTCTCAGCACAAACGCAGGTCTCCTAAGATCTCACTGTGAACACGTGGCGTGGATTCATGCTTATGTGTTCAGTGACATGGTGTTCACCCAAAGAGAACTGGATTGTTTCTGCTTTGTCTCTAACTAGTCAAACAAATAATTTAACCTCCAAGTCTCAGCTTCTCCACTTGAAAAATAGCGTCTGTTATCTCACAGGTAGGTTAAAATCGAATGAGATAACTTGGACAATGACAGATTCTGTGTAATGAGTATTTCAGACCACCTAAGCACATTGATGTTAAGATCTGGGATAGGAAAAGTCAACAATTACAGAAGGAGTGTATGAAAGGAATATGACATTTTTCTGTCAGGAACTTAGGCAGGAGCCCTGAGGTTAATAGCTCTGGTTTGAACTAAATAAAGATGGATGTTAGTGCTATATATAGATGCTAATTTGCCATTAGCTTTGCTTCCAGACATGACATGTTGGGAATATACAAAAGAACCAGAAAAATAGCTTTGTGGGAATGTGACTAGTGGAGTTCCCGAGACTCTCCATCACATGTGACTCAGCTAGCCCAAAAAGGAATGTCACATTTGGCTTTCCTGGTGACTAATGAGTGAACGCCACTGTAGAACACAGCAGACCGCGAATGACATAAATACTGCAGAAGTCAAGGGGAGTATACTTTGAACTCAAACAGAAAAGGCCGGCACCAGGTAGAGCCCAGAAGCCCATGGGGAACCATTAGGCAGCCTGGCCCAGGCTCAGCAGCTCCACTGTAGAAACCTAGAGTAGGTGGCAGGCCCCAGACTGTCGCTTTGTGGGCATCTATTTCCGGAGCAGCCAACCTAGCTCATGTAGAGAAAGAGCTGGCCCCGTAGGAGGTGCTTGGTTCCTGCTTTATTAATCAGATTCCTGTTTAACTTAGGCATTAGTTATATTGATAATCTTTCAAAAGGCTTCTTGGAACGAGTGAATTTGCATGTGGCTTTTCTGGTTAGACAGCCCTTCTTGGAAGAGCCGTAGCATTGGCAAGCAGAGTGACTTACTGACCTCACAGAGCGGATAAGGAGAGCCTCGCCGAGAGTGCAGCTGACGCTGTCTCTGAGGAGCCCTGCTT
Organism: Stenella coeruleoalba; assembly: GCF_951394435.1. NCBI lineage: Eukaryota > Metazoa > Chordata > Mammalia > Artiodactyla > Delphinidae > Stenella > Stenella coeruleoalba. The sequence goes on from NC_137150.1 coordinate 50,749,471, forward strand.
CCCGAGGCTGCATAGCCTGTTGTTCAGTGGAGAAAACTCGGAAGGCCAGTGCCTACTCCCCAGCCCATCGCCGATGCCTGGCTGAAAGTCAGGGGAAGGTGCCACTTGCCCAGGCCCACGAGCTCTTTGCCCATTCTCGGGGAGTGCCCTCTTGGAGATTGGAGAGTGGGGTCCCAGGTTCGTTTGTCATTTGTCCATCAAAAACCATATTTTACGTAAGGACCAAATCAGTGACCTGGCAGAATGACAGTGTTTTGCCACGTCACAGATCTTTACCACCTCCATGTCAAAGGGTGGTTTCTGAGGTCCCAGGGAACAGCTTCCTCCACTACAGCCCCTATGGAAGGAAACTAGGCAAGGAAGGATTTAATAACTCAGAGAAGTCCATAGGTATCAAAGAACTGAGTTAAAAGGAGCCCTCTCTTTTAGGGACCCCGGACATCTGCACACCGGAAGCAGATTCTCCGTGCTTTTTACCATTTGTCATGTGTACAGGAGGGGGTTATTATGTGTTAGGGCAGCAGACTTTGTGGGGAGCTTCCAGCTGAGGCTATATCACATATGCGCATCTTGGTCCTTGGCACCTAAGTTATCAACTCATTTGTCCTGCTTGTTGGTTGCCAGCTAGAGGATGGCCGCCTTGGGCCTTGGCTAGGTGGGTGAACTGAGCCCATCCGTCCCTTGGTTCATCCCTTGTATAGGCAACCTGCTCTAAAATCACCCCCTTCCCTTCACTGGGATAGTCCCAACACATGGATCCTATCAGAGCACTCGACATCAGGTGAACCTCCGTATTTGGAGAGATATATAAGCACATTATGTTTGTTTGTTTTAAACCAGAGGAACATCCTTGACTATTTCAGATAGCCAAGCCTCTCCCACTAATATAAAAAACTAGTGTGCCAGGGGATAAAATGCATGCAGTATTTATTTAGTGACATGCAGCCACAAACTACGCTACCCCCTTTTCTTACCTTTGAAAATTCCTCTGTGCCAGAGTGGTCAGTTAAATGAAAGAGGCATCACTGAGGGGAGAGTGAGGTTTGGTGCAAAGAACTTTGGAATCCACCCAGATGTGGAGTGTCCCCACCTCCCTGTTATGAACCCCTTCTTATATATGGCTATGCTGAACCCATACATGCTTTTATATCTCAAGCCAACATTTATATTTGATGTTGCCTAGGGTCGGCCAACGCTGGTACAGCTTCTAAATATAGATGTACTAGCAGACTAAATCTTCGAGCCTGGTAGTAGTTCAGTTGGCCAGTGCAGCCTTATTTTTTTATTTGATTTATCGTTGATGTTTCTGACAGGTTGAGCTATGCTGTTACAGAGAGTGCCCAGCCCAGAATCACTCAGCCCATGTCTGGATCCAGCAGCCATGGGCCACGAGCACATGACACCTGACAACCAAATGCATGTTATTTATTTAGCAGGCAGTTATCAAACATGGTAAGAGCAGCTTGGGAAGGCAACAGGCATGGCTGTGAAAGAACCTGTAAGAGAAGGAGGTCAATAAATCAAGAAAACATCAGGAAGAGTACAAGCCACGTGACCACAGGGCACCCTGGTGTTGGCCATTCTCATTTTCTTGTGCCAGCGAGCAGGAAGGATCACTTCCAATCTGTTAATCTGAAGGCAGTTGAAAATATCAGCCAACTTCATCTCGTAGTACCAGTGTTGGAAATACCAGCTTCCAAGATTGTTAGTGCAGTCCAGGGGAATTGGAAATGTCAGCCAGAGAAACCACAGCAACCTCAGTCTACAGAATTACTCCCGGCAAGAAAATACTGTGGCCTGAATTAGTTGGAGTATGCGTGAGTTGTATGTATAGAATTGGCCATAGATGTGTTAAGTTCCTTAGCAGGAAACAAACCCATTTTAAGGATTCATCTTCCCAAGCGGTGAGGACAACGTTATGAAGATACTAAGTTTATAAAGAAGGAAAACAGATTTGAAAAAAATATTTTTGTTTGTTTTCAGTTACATAGTTTTACAAATTAACAACTACTTTTAAACATTTTAACTTTAAAAATTAGTTGGCATGTTATGAAATAAATACTTTTTATATACTTAGATTCCATTTTTCAAATAGGCAGACCTATCTGTAAATTGATTTATCCACTGGAACTTTATTCCATTATGTGTCATAAACAGATACCAAACAGAGGTAGAAACACGATTATATGCGAAGGTCCTTTGAAAGGTTATTTAATTTGCTCACTCCTGAGGCTTTAGGCTATGCAATACCTAAACTGCCCAAAGACCTATGCATGTCTGTATTTAAAAATATTCCCAGGGTTCTCTACAACTTTGGGGATAGCATTATTAAAAATTTTAATTCTCTAAAATGTCACTCTGTAAAATGAAGTAACTGCATTGCCATTGATTAACAATTTTGGTTGATCTTTGTCTTATAGGAATCTTGTTACATTTTTAGCTTCTACAGAAATAATTTTTAAGATCTATTCAGAGAGACCTTACTTTGTTGGACGCTTTGAGGGAAAAAGCGTGTGTTAAGTGCATGTAGAAAATAGAAGCCTTTATCCAGGCATACTTTAAACATTGGTTTTGAGTACGAGCATGCACACTTCTGCTCCCTTACCTCCTGGCTATTTATAGTACAGGAGGAATTTATAAAAGTTCACTGAAAAACTTCATATTCTAGACATCTGTGGACATCAAAATAAATGACTGTAATATTGCATAACAAATTACCTCAAAACGTAATGCCTTAAAACAGTCACTTTCTTATCTCATGGATTCTGGGTTGGGAATTTGGACAGGGCACTGGAGGAGTAGCTAGCCTGTGTTCCACAATTTCTGGTGGTTCAGCTGGGAGGGCTCATTGGCTGGGAGCTGGAGAACCTTCTGGTGGGGTCCTCACTCAACAAATCTAGTGGTCACTGCAGGCTGCGGTGGGACCTCGTCTCAGGCTCCCTCAGAGCATGGCAGCCTCAGGGGAGTCAGAATTGCGAAAGTGAGCATTCCGGGGAAAAGACAGAAACTTCATCATCTTTTCAGACCTCACCTTGGTAGTCACACGGCTTCATTTCCACTCCATCTGTCAGTTACAGTCACGAGCCCATGCACATTCGAGGGAAAGGGTCATAGACTTTGCTCCTCACCGGATGGAGAATCAAAGAACGTTTGGACATGTTTAAAATCGTCACCGTGTGACATAAAAGGTTCTCTTGACTCTCGTAGTCCATTCATCTTTTTCCCTTTATCTTTGTGTAGCACATACAGTGTTTTAGGTACTATGTCCTAAGACTTATATGCAAGGGCATGGACTTTGAAAGTACAGCATAACTCTTTTCCTACCCCTGCTCTCCTCTGAGTGTGCTGGGAAGAGGGGAAGGAAGACAGATGTGCCCCAGAGATGCAGTGGTAGGATGGGACTCAGACCCTGTGGCCAGCGCGGCTCGCTAGCCGAACACGGAGTGTGACTCAGCGGTGCACAAACCCGGCCCTTCTCACTAAACAGATGGGAGAGATTACTGCTGTTCCCTCAGTGATAAGGAAAGGGAACCCATGAGAAAAACTGCTTTCCTGCCAATTAATGTCTCTGCCTCATTGTTGTACTACATGTGTCCTCTTCCTTTGGGCGACTCACAGGAGGTCAGCAAAGTGCTCCCTCCCCCCTTTTTTGAGGGGATAATATATTTATAATCTTATTTAAGAGCTAATTTAAAATTTTAAACGAGATTAGAAAGAAAAATACTCAAGTAGGTAGTAAAAGGGCAGAAGATAAAATGAGAAAATAGAGAATATATTCCTTAAAGTATTTTAAACCTTTTATTTATCATTTATCCCCAAATTTCATTTTAAAGAGTGAAATAATGCTTGAGAATATCTTTGTCCCTGAAGTTTATATTGACTCATCCTGAAAAATGTTTCCAAGGGTGAGTCACTGTCTGCTGTGTAGCCACATGGGTTGCATTCCACCCACTCCCCCATGCTCTCTTCTCTCACCCCTGCCTCTCTAAGGTTGGGTCCTTTCACAGTCTGGCGAAAAGTTGACGTTCTTCAGAGTAAAGCAGGAACTTTGTAGGACCTAAAAGAACATCCGGACTCTGATTATCATTAGGAGTGGTGACCATATGTATGACCCTTCTGCAAAGGGAGTGAGGATGAGGATGGAGCAGGGACACATGTGGGTGGAGTATGTAGCTTTCTGACTGTGGTAAGGCTGCGACTCGCCCCCGAAGGTGGTGCCCCTGCTTCACTCTGTGAATCTAGGACTGAAAAGAAGCATTTGTTCACCAAGGACCAGATAAATGAGACATCCAGACTAGGCCCAGTGAACTCTGTGGTAAATAGAGTTGCAGTGGCATCAGGGAGTGGGCTGCCTGGTGGCATGGAGATTAAGCTGACCAGTGGGGTCTAGGACGTAGATAATACGCAGTGTATTTTTGTTCAATGGTAAGAGAGGTGATAGAGGCAAAGCAGGGGACCTCAGGACTGGGGCAGGACTAATCTGATATACGCTGTGTTCATGATTCAGCTGCTGGCAAATCGAGCACTTTTCAAGCACTTTTAACCAGAATCGGAGGACAAGCACCCTGGACCCTGGGCAGAAAACAATTCCATTTGTCTCAATGCCCAGGCTGGCGAATGTGTGCTCTCAGGCTAGGTCTAGGTGCGGGATGATGGCAGATTAGCGAGAACTGTGAATTCATTTGAGCGAGAAGAGGAGCACAGCTGAAAAAGGAAGCAGCTGGGTTTTTAATGCCTCACTCCCTGCCAAAGTGAGCACCTTGAGCTCTGTTAACACACAGTTGGTTTGTATTCCAAGATTTCTTCACATTCTAGTAAAGATTAACCTTGTCCTTGAATGAACCCAGTGTGTGCAATAGAAAAAATTATTTGGGCATGCCCAAGATTATGAAATGGAAGCAAGTCGGGGAGCCCTGGAAATCTGCCCTTTTGGGCTTGTGGACACTGGCAGTAGCAAGTTAGTCCAGAACACGCTGGGGCTTCATGTCCAATGAGGTCAGTAGTCCAGTGGCTAGGTCTGCTCCAGGACGATCAAGGGTGTGGGCTTCCAGCCTCCTCTCACCTCTTTCTCTAGTTGGGGTGAAGTTTTTGTTGCTTCCCCCGGGAGAACAGGAACTCAAGTGCTCATCTTAGGGAGGTTCTGATCCTGACTTCTCCCATGCTGCACGTCCATCATCCCCCAAGATGCAGAATCAGGGTGCTACTGGGCATCCATACCTCAGATCTTGGAGACCAGCCAACTCCTAGACCTTTGGAACCCCGCTCTATGTAACACCCCACAAGTAGCCTAGCAGCAGTAGCGGACCAGGACAAGGCCTTGGCCACAGGTGTCCCTGCTGCCTGTGTTTGACCAGATTATTGATGGCAATGGCCCTACAAAGTGTCGAGAGAGATTATGCATTTCCATTAGGACCATGTTTTAGTAGGAGATTTTGCATGAAGCTAACTTTAAATTATTAAAAAGTGAGTTGTCTTTCCAAGTAAAGCAGTTATGTCTCAGTAATCCTGTGTACTTTAAATTAGATTTATTAAAAGAGGGAACATGCCATAAATTATAATAGCTCAAAATCATTTGGAGCCACGCTACCTATCAAACATGGAAGTTGTGATTTACCATTTGTAAAACTTCAGACAGTAGTGGCTTGGACATATTTAATTTCTGATAAATAACGATAAACATTCACATTATCACTCCTGTCGTTTCTATCAATCTTTTAGCCTTCTAAAGCATTATCTTTTTTTTTTAAACCCTATCCATTTCTGTCAACAAGAAGAGCTGCATAATATTTTATTTATAAATGCTGTCTGCAACCTGGGATCACACTTGGTTTACAAACAGATTCTTCACATCGCCTGTACCTTTGAACGTGTACTTACTCTAATGCCCAAGACTAAAGCCATTTGAGAGCCTGGCCTGGGCTTTCACGGATGAGCAGGGGGACGCGGGAGCCATCCCACACTGGCGTTCTCCATCTTCACCTGCTAACCTCTCAGCCGTAGATTACCTCTGCACTGCAGCGACTCTTCTGAATATTAATTTCTTTCTTCTCAGATATCCCTTTTATATTAAACTCCATGTCATCCACGAGTATTTTCAAGCTTCTCATGTCCGAAATACTTTGTTAACCTACTCCCACCCCCCTTTTTTTTTGTTTTATACTCAGTGACTTCTAAAAATTCACCAATAAGCTTTACTTTTTTAACTCTGTGACATAGTTGTACTCTTACCCCCTTCAGCTTCTACAAATACTGTTCCTAAAACTTGATTCTGAAGTTCCAACAACTCTGGGTCATTCTCTGTTCCTGAGGTCCGTGCACATAGTTGTATATCTTGGAAGGTATTAAGATGGAAAATTTGGCATGATTTATCTAAGCAAGTTGGAGTTCATTTAGTAATTGTTCTTGATACTGAAGTTGAAAAAAATTTTTTTTAATGTTAGCAATATGAGAAAACATCTTGAAGGTCACAGAATGCCTCTGTCCCCATTCTTTAGTGAGCCCCAGTGCTCTGGCCCCTTAAAATCAAAGTCTAGTTTCCATCATTGATGCCTCCCCACTCTTTTTTTCTCATTTAAACCACAGCCCGGTTTTCACCAAAGTAAAGCAAATCAACCTAGTAAGGAACAGGCTGCTTTTATTTACTGGCTGTAGGTCTAAGCACAAGAAATGGGCAAAGGAGACCAAACAAAGAAATAGGAAAAATGAGGCATTGAAGGGGAGCCAACATTGGGTTTGGAAGGGATGAGGCTTCCGTGGCAGCAGGATGTGCCTTTCTTGCACTGTTTACTCTGAGCTCAGAAATAGTGGAGGAAAGAAGGTAGATCACGCTACTGCCTGAAATGGATACAGAACATACCAGGGCATGCAGCGCATAGAGTGTAATCAGACACTGGATGTAATTATGCAAATGTATGCGTAAACGGGTTTTCTGTGAATAAATTGTCTGCAGCAACCTTAACACTCAAGGTTAAAGTAAGCATAAGGGCGTGATTTGCAAGTCACAGGGTGAGTTTGCTAAAGTAGTCGCTGAAAGACATTATGTTTGACTGCCTGCCCACCCCACTCCCCATTTTCCATAGTTGCACCTGAATGTACTTTGAACCCTTGATAAAATGAACTTTGGATCTTAAGGACTGTTAGGGCTTCTACTCCCTTCCTTGGAAAAAGGGTACCACCTTGCTTGTGAGGGGAGAGTTGGGAAGAGTTTGAGGATGAATGTGGCATGGTGGTTTTTAATCTGTTCAACCTAGTGATACTTCAAGCTAGTTGTATATTTATTTTTAACTAGACTTCACCTGGAATGTTTCTTTCAGTAGTAAGCATTTGGAGGCCTGCTTTAAGGAAGGAAATGCTTAAATTTGCTTAGGAGAAAAATGTGCTTTCTTTGTTTTTTTATGTAATAAATTGAGAATTTCAAACATTCCTGGAAGTCCTGGGCCCAGGCTGTCTGATTAAAATGCTAATTCATCCAGTGTTAGCATGTGGTTTTCTTCTGCGTAAACATAGATAAAATACTGTGGATTATGGGTATGAAATATTCTAGAAAACTGCCGATGTGAGTATTCCATGGCTCTGAGCATGGCACAGCATAGTTAAGTTATGTTTTTGTTTTTGTTTTCTTACTTCTATTAAGAGAACCCACTGGAGTGTTTTCTTTTTCCTTCGAGGAGTTTGAAGCATCATGTAAGGCTAGGAATGCATTAAAATATGTTTCCAGCCTCATAAGAAACTTAAGAATGGCTGTAATATGTATAGATGAAGTGCTTGTCAGACATTCAGTTCGACTCTGCAAGCCTTGATAGAGCTCCCAGATTGTCCAGAGCACTGCCTTGAGGAGACCAGATGTGGACAAGATGAGTCAAAGGCATGCGCCCAGTATTTAGGGATGAGTAGACAAACAGCTCACTAGCCAGAATGTACACGTGTGGGCTTGGGGGCTGCCACAAGGCGGGAGAGGAGAGAGAAGACCAGGGAGGACTTTCTGTGGCTTGCGGAGCTGCGTAGCCTGGTCCTCAGGTGCTGGGCCATCTGGGGGTGGCTGTGCAGCTCCAGAGTTAGCAATCCTGTGAGGCTGCAGACTCACTCCTATGAGTCAGATCAGGCAGTTTGACCAAGTAAGGAAGAAGATCTGAGAAATTGTGATCCTTCACTTGAGCACTGCCTTGTGCCTGAAAGGGCCTTTTTTATTTTGTTGACGAAATACCACAAGGACCGTGCATTATCCCTCTCGGTAACACAGCTTTCTGTAGTGCCTTTGTGTTAGGGATGGCATTTCACTGTAGAGCACTTTCCTTCTCTTGGTTTTGTCCATCCAAACTAGGAAATTAAACAGTTGTTCAAAATATTCCTTCATTCTCTTATTATGTTTTTTTAAACTTCTTTGCATTGTTTCGCTGTTTCAGGGAAAAAGAAACAGTGGTTTCAGACAGTGCTTCTTTGGGAGCCAAAAACACTGCAAGTTGACAAAGCTGTGTCCGGCAATGGGGTACACATTCAGGCTGGCTGCTCGGAATGACATTGGCACCAGGTATGGCGTTTCCTGGTCCTCATGCCTTTAAGCGTCCGTGTGGTGTTTCTGAGTCTTCTGTCACGTTGCCGAAAGGCGCAAGGTCGCCTGCTGCCTCCACACCGAACCAGTTAGAGATTTTCTGAAAGGGAATCCTAATCAGAGGCTAGAAAGCCCCGTCTGAGGTGATAAATGCCACTGTGTGGCCTCTTTGCAGCCTTGCGGGCTGTAACGCAAAGGCCCACTAGGGGTCTCTGAGAATCAGGAGGAAGGTAACTACAGATTTTGAAAGGAATCCTCTGGGGGCTTTATTTTTTTCAGATTGTGTGCCTTTTCCTTTCATCACTTTAGCAAGCTACTCATTCAGTTGCCTTTTTTCAACTATGTCTGAGTGTTTGCTGATACAAAGAAAGAGTTGCTGGGCCGTCCATTGTTGTCAAGCCCGGGCAGATACTCACAGGACTGGAGAAAATCTGGACTGGGTAGGACACACGGCTTGCCTCCAAGCTGCTAGAGAAAGGCAAGAACAGGTTTATGGTGAAGCATCAGTGGATTAAAGGTGCTCTGAAAAGACCGTATTTCAGTTGTACTTCTTGGGTAACTGTTGATTAAGGGGGAAATCTTTTTCTTTATCACTGATTGTTGAAAATCTTCTTAAAGGTTCAGCACACCATTGGTCCCAACCGTTTTTCCAGCCTAAAGAACTTCTTAAGACCACAAGGTTTACAGCCCTCCTTCCCTACCCATGATAGCCATTGTATTTTTAGAGTGCACTGGTTGGACGGTCATAATGATAAAGGCTTCTACAGTTCAAGAATTTGTAAATGAACTAGAGGTATCTACAAACATTTGGAAAATAGCACCATATATATTTGTAAAACATTTATTTCATCAGTAGACAGTTATTTGCTCTCACATGGATTTGAAGCCTCCTTGGTAGCTGTGGCTCATAGCTTGTCACCATCACCACTGTGCTGTGCTTTCTCCTGGGTGCTTTCGGGGGGAAGTAAATTTTTAAATCTATTGTCCTGTAACATGGCATGCTTTTCCAGTAGCAGACCTAAGCAGAGCAGTGCAGGGGGCGGTGGGGTGGATCGGGGCAAATTGAAGTTGTGGTAGGGAATATCCCATAAAGGATCCTTGCCTTCCTTTGCTCAATGAACCTGTCAGGCCCCAGACTTTCCCACCCAAGCAAGTTGCGCAGCAGGTGGGCTTATCCCTGCTCTTCTGAAATGCCGAGACCCCGCCCGTGCCCCTAAGCGTGTCTCACCGGGTCTGTCTCTCTCCAGTGGGTATAGCCAAGAGGTGGTGTGCTACACGTTAGGAAACATTCCTCAGATGCCCTCTGCACCAAGACTTGTTCGAGCTGGGGTCACATGGGTCACACTGCAGTGGAATAAACCAGAAGGCTGTTCACCTGAGGAAGTAGTCACCTACACCTTGGAAATCCAGGAGGACGAAAACGTGAGTCTGGCACATTTTATACCCTCGTGTGTGTTCGGTAAAGTCAGTTTTATCTTAACTACAGGATGCACTGGTGAAATTAGATTCGCTGCCTAAATTTGAAACCAAGCTCTTAATTTCTGCCACTGTAACCACTAGCAGAAACCTGGCCTTCCCACAGTCTTCCCCATCCAAGTAGATGGCATCCCCGTGCTTTCATTTGGGGAAGCCAGAAACCCGTGGGCTCTTCCTTGACTTCATATACAGTCAGTCAGCAAATCCTTTCAAAGCTCCCTTCAAAAGTTACCCAGGAATCTGACCGTTTCTCAGCGTCTGCACAGCTACTACACTTTTTGAGCCACCATCATCTCGCCCCTGGGTTTTGGAACGGCCTCTTAAGTATTTTCCCTACTTTCATCCTCACTACACTACAGTCTGTCCTCCACACGAAGCCAGAGTGATCCTGTTAAATACAAATACGGTCATGTCAGTGCTCTGCTCAGAAGCCCTCCCATCTCAGTGCCTTCCCTTCTCTTCCAGAGGGAAAGCCAGTGCTCTCACAGTGCTTTCCAGGTCCTCCACATTCAGGGTCTTCGTTCCTGCCCTTGTTCCTGCCACTGTAGTCTCACTGAGCGTACCAGCTGTGCCGTCCCGCCCCACCTTTGCAGTTCTGGTGCCCTCTGGCTCTCATGCCCCTTCCGATATCTTTGAGTTACTTCCCTCATTTCCTTCAGGTCTCTTCTCACATGTCACTTCTTTGGACGACCCTTTCCTGACCACCCTGTAAAACAGCACTGTCCAGGAGAAGTTTCTGTGATGATGGAAATGTTCTGTATCGTGTGCTGTCCAATAAGATAGTGCCTAGCCACACGTGGCTGCTGAGCCCTTGAAATGTGACTGTAAGCCCAAGGAACTGAATTTTTAATTGTATTTCATTTAAATTGGAGGAGCCATATGTGGCTGCCTTAAGGAGCCTGCAGAGCTGGCCTTCCCACAGCCTTCCCCATCCAGGTAGATGGCATCCCATGCTTTCATTTGGAAGCAGTGCTTCCTAGCTCCACCACTCCGTCCTCTTACCCAGCTTTACTTTCGTCTCACAGCACTTACCGCCACACAGCATGCTTCATGTTTGTCTGTAGGTTTTTTTGTTAATTGCTTTCTCTGGCTATTATGTCAGTTTCTGATGGGCAAGACTTAACTCTGTTCTTGGGCAGTGCTAAACCCCTAGAGCGTGGAAGAGAGCCTGATGCATAGAAGGTGCTCCGAGATGAATGCGTGGGTGGATGGATGGATGTGTGCATGACTAAGAATATTATTGAATGAATTCTGTACAGTCAGCTTTCAGTAGGATGTTTATCCCGTTGAAGGGTTATGTCTTCCCCATCCAAGCTCTGCTTTCCCCCTTGTCCAGAAGAGGACACTGTGTCAGAAACCCCAGCCAGTGGATTGCGTAGCACGTTGCAGCTTGACAGTAAGGATCTCCGTACAAGAGCCTTTTTTCATGACGACATTATTAGATAATTTTTTTAACTACATAAGCTTCGTTAATTTGGTGGTTAAATTCATTGTTTAAAATGCTTATTGAGTAACCAGAAAAATTTGCTCCGTGAGAAAAGTATATGGTGACATCTATTCCAAAGCAAATTTACACTCTCTCAAAGAGAAAACATTGTTCTCATTCAGATTAGTGTTAGTCTCCCAATAAAAGTACCCAGATCCAGGACAGATTATGATGTGACAGAGTTAAATTTTTCCTAAAGCACTGTGGGATTCTGGCCCTCTTTCTGGTGTAGCTGCCACACTTCTGGCCCGCTGGTGATGCTGGAAGGAGGCAATATAAAAATCCTACAGACAAGGTATTTAATGCCCAGATTTTATGATACTGATGTTTCTTTCTGGCTTTGCCTTTTCAGGATAACCTTTTCCACCCAAAATACACTGGAGAGGATTTAACCTGTACTGTGAAAAATCTCAAAAGAAGCACACAGTATAAGTTCAGGGTAAGTCAGTCATTTTGGTACCTGAACTGCTTAAAAATGAAGCTGTTTTATGTTTCATCCCTTGACCATTTTAAATCTCCTGTACAGGTTAAAAGATTTTTAAGTTCGCTGCACTTTACACTTTTAAGGTAACATCTGTAAAATACACACCCAACTTTAATTTTAAAACCCACTTTTGAGAAAGAAACCTGTTGCCGTAATGTGCTGTAATAAATTGCATCACAGCGTGGCCAGATGCCCTTGCCTGGGAAGACCCAAACCAGGTGCCCAGCGCACCTGTCTCTCACCTGCACGTCACACCTTTCTATTCACAGTTTCTTCTTTTAATCAGATTTCCCTTTTCTCCGTCGCCCTTTGCTCTTTTGCCCATTTTCTTTTTCTCAGCCGTTTTCCTTTTGCTCTTCTGTTACCCACCCCCTCCCCACTTGGGCTCCGCGTTGGGCGACGTTGCGTCGAATCAACTCTTTGCGACCTCGTTAGGAGAGAAGGGAACAGCAGGCTGCCTTGTGTGCTGCCCGCTGTTTGTTGATTCTAGCCCAGCGCGGTGTTTTCTAGTGTGACAGTGTGCCTTCTGGAGAGATGTGGTTGTCTTCTGATTCCCCCTTTCCTTCTCTGAATTTGTGAGCCAAACCATGTTATTTAACACGTAGTAGTCACTCAGTAAATAGTTGTCGGATTATCCAGTGGCATGTGTAACTATTGAAGGAAAATGATAGTTTTTGATATTTTTAAAAATCCTTGTTACTCGATGCTGGCTGTGAGATCATAGGTATACTGCTAGCATTTCTCCACAAGGTGGCATTGCCCTACTCCTAAATAAGCAAGGTTATTTTTATCTGCTTTTCCTCCATGTTTTCCTTCCACAAAACACTGTGAACTGGGTGGTGACATACTAGTTTTGTTTTGTCTTCTTGAAAGGGTAAAAATATCTTTGGCTAAAACCTACCTTATTTTATTTTTAATTGTTAATAGCTAAACTGTATAGAAAATAAGTACTCCATTAAAGAAACACTTACAAATTCGTAGTTTGAGACTGAGAGAGAGAGAGAGAGAGAAAGAGAATATGTGAGTGTGTCTGTCTGTGTGAGTTTATGGATACCTTGATCTTGCCATATTGAAAGTCACTACTGGTTTAAGACCTGATATCTAAAGCACATTAATGTTTTTTCGGTTGTGTTATAGCTGACTGCTTCTAATATGGAAGGGAAAAGCTGCCCAAGTGAAGTTTTGGTTTGTACGACGAGTCCTGACAGGCCTGGACCTCCTACAAGACCCCTCATTAAAGGACCAGTTACATCTCATGGTTTTAGTGTTAAATGGGGTATGTTTTGTTGCTGTTGCTGCTGCTGCTTTTTTGACAGGTTTTTAAAAACTTGATTAATTTCAGTAGTGACAAACCAATAAACAAACAAATCATATTATTTGAGGGAGTTTTACACGTTTGAAATATATGTATGAGAAACATCCTGAGAATTCTACAAACTCGTAAAATTGACAATTGTAAGAGCATTTCATTTACTTCATGATTTTCCTGTAAGACACATTTTTTCTCCTATAGTTTTAATGTATTATTGATTTGAATGTGGTAATCTCTGAACATATTTCATTCTTCAACAGCTTGCCCTTAAAAATGTAGCAATATTTAATATAAAAATTGATTTATAAACTTAGTATAAATTTCAAAATTTAGGTAAGTCATATTAAATTTTACAGAAGTTTAAGTTACAGTGAATTAGGAAGACTAGTTGTTGTTTGTATATCTTCGGAAGTCTTGGAATTCAGGAGGTTTTCATATTGAAGTTCATCATGGTATCTGTGGGGATCTGGTAGAGGGTTTTGTGGCTCACCTGCTGCATGGATTATTTCAGCGAAATGAATGCCATTAGAATGTTGATAAACATTTGCAGCTGTATGGGAAACATAATATGTATGATTGTCACTAATGTCATACAATAATAGTAACTACCAAACAGGCAAAAAAAAAAAAAATAGAAATCTAAAATAAGATTTTACCTGGCAGTCAAGTAATGTAAAGGGAATTTAAAACATTATTAAATTGTTATTGGAGGCCAACCACTGAGACATACAACTGCTTCAAGTTATGTGGTAATTTTGAGGCAGAATTATTCCCTATAAGATGGATACGATTAAGAGAAACAAAAAATCTAGGTGTGCTTTTTGCCAGATCTAAAGCTTTTATTCTCAGAATATCCTAGAAAGTTCCGTCAACGCTGAGTATTTACTTTCATTAGCCATATGCTGTATTTTAATTATTGCTGTATATATCTATTGCCGAAGTTTGCATACATTAATGGAAATAACAGGTGAAAGGAGACGGGAATTAAAGTTTCTAAATCTATATGAGTAACCTGAGGGTATATCTAAAATACAGAGGTGGCCAACTGATAGTAGAAGCAAATTCTGTGTAGTCTTGCAAATAGGTATTTTCCTGCTCAGAAAAGAAAACTCTTGCAGGCACCGGGTTAGCAGTAGACAGATATGATACCTAAGGCGCACAGGGCTCTAGTAACAAGCCGGAACCTCCTCCTCAAACCGGCTCTTTGGTACAGGTTCTTATTGATCCGCAGCTCTGGTTTTATATTAGGTTCATGTGGGATACAAAGTTTGCTTAGTAGCAAACTGTGATGGGACAGTTTTGTTGTATTCTGATCTTTTATTTATTTTGTCAGTAAGTTTTGCACCTCCCTTTTCTTCCCTCTCCGTCTCTCACTGATGATACAAGTGAAATAAAAAAAGGATAAAGTAATTTTTAAAAAGAAATATATGTATATTTTGTCTTATATAAAAACCATCAGATATTGAAGAGCAGGCTTCAGAATCTCAAAATAAATAAATGAACATAACTCTTAGAAAAATAACTCCATATTTTGAGTTTTGTTCATGTTTCACTAAATAAGTGCTAACAGTTTTGACATGTCTAGCTCTACGCTTTGATAATCAGAAGGTTTTGTGGTTTTGTTTCTTTTGTTTTTCGAGAAAGGAGTTGGGTGAAATAATATATTAATTATTGTGCCTTTTGGTTGAATCCAGAATTTAGACAGTATATTATATGATTCTATGTGTGCTAATAATATTTACTAATAAAAATCAATACACTTTTATAACTAATAAGGCATTTGCTTACTTTCCAGATCCTCCAAAGGACAACGGTGGTTCAGAAATACTCAAGTACTTGCTAGAGATTACTGATGGAAATTCTGAAGGTGAAGTTTGTAGAAATTGTTTTGTTCAAGTCCTGTTTTCTAATAAGATAAACATTTGTATAATAATAGCAGGCAATCATTAATTCTATTGATAGAGGTACTACAATAAACAAGCCTTAATCACATATTGACAGTTTTTTCTTTCAAACACAGCATCGGGGATCAGAATCTGCTTGAAATGTACGTTTTTGTCGTTTTTAAAATTTTCTGTCATTTCTTTAAACCAGAGGTCCCAATTAATAGAATAAATATGTTTTTTATCTCTCTTGGCACGCTTTCTCTAGAAATTCTTATAAGCAGAGAAAGTGTCAGAAGCATCAGCAGGAAGGATAAATTGGAGACAGCAAATGAGTTTGGTGCACAAAGGATGACAAAATATAGCATTGCTGTGGGCTATTGACAAGTGTCACACTTTGTAACAAGTTCAGAAAATGTCTTCATTTTTGTTGTGATTTCTGAGTCATATTAGTTCTTCGTTACTAGTCAGACGAGGTGAATTAAAGTGGGACAGTGTTACAGATCAGATTCCCTTTATAGTGTCTTTTAAAAAATTCTTAGATCTTCTTTCTGATAAAATTTATTAGGCTTTAATAGAAAAAAGTATAGTCATCCGAACTTTAAAAATGACACCCATCTCACCACTCTAATAATCCCTGTAACTTAAATTTTTTTTTAAAAAGTGATGCATATGGGAAAAAAGGAAAGAGTTAACAGCAGCTTTTACAAACAAGCAATGCAGGTGTGTGGCTTGCTTTTTATTCTGTGCCACGATAGCCACCTGGAGTGTTTTGTTTTTCATGTCAGTTGGGCCCTATTTTAAGCTGAAAAACATGAAAATGCTTTGAGATGGGCACAGCTGTTCTTAACATAAAATCACATTCTATGCTAAAAATCTGACCTAGGAGAGAAGTCACGGATGTGCGGTGGCTTATCGTGAAAACTTAAATATATTTTGAATTTTTGTGGCTCTCTTGACCACTGGTGACAGATCAAAAGTAGATGCCGTCTGTACCTAAAAGTTAACAACATTGCCAGTGCGTGACGTCAATGATTAATTGAATCTCCTCGGTAGTCCTTGTTCCCAGTTGCCTTTTCAGTGCAGGTTGTTTGATCGGTAATGTCAGGATGACTGTCTTTAATATTCCCCCTTGTCATATGGCCCTAGTGCATGTGGCTTCATTGTAAATCTGACCTAATAAGCAGCTGAGGGCATTTGTGGAAGTTAGTAACTATCATGGAACAGGGTAAAAGTATTTTCCCTAAAACAACTGCATGGAGTAAAGGCCTCCTTTAAAATAGTCTGCTGGAAACATTGTGTTAGTGGGAGCAAGACAGAGGAGGATAAACATCCCAGATTTGTGGGGCAGGCAGGCCGTCAGTCGAAGCATCCCCAGTGCTCTTCACCTGGTGGCATCAGCTTCACCCAGGCCCCTCCAGTGGCTCTGCTTGCTTGCTTTATTCCAGAGAAGTGGTCAGATAACCTGGGTCACACTGAATGTTTCATTTTTAATGTCACTCCCTCAGATGTTTTTGTCTTTTAAGTGGGGCTCCGTGGAGACAGCAGGCCTTTTACCCAAAGGACTTGGTCTATATGGGGAGGGGGAGGTTCCACTCACTGTGACCTCCAGGCAGATAAGAGCCAGGAGAAACTCTTCAGTGGTGCCCTGGTCTGACCAGGAACCTTGTGGCCGAGCAGCCTTCCGCCTGCCCAGCTGGCCTCAGGGGCTTCTCACACCATCACCACTTCCTAGCTTGCTCAACACCACCCGCTGTCTCCTGCTGCGGGGCAAGCTACAGATTTCGTGTGCTTTCCAGCATCCCAACCTCACAGTCAGCAAACGTAATCATGGTGATATAAGTAGTCTAGCCAGCAGTACTAAGTATTAAAAATGACTCCATGTTATTTTAGTATTTAACTTTGTAAAGGAGATGGAAAGAGGGCACTGTGGCTGTTGAGGAAAAAAGAAAGAATAGGAGATGCTGGTTTTCATGGAAACCACTTAGAGCTTTTTCTTATCAAGAATGGTTGGTACTGTTAACGTTTTTACAAAAGGCATAATCTCATACACGGGTCTTGTTTTGCAGCGAGTCAGTGGGAAGTGGCCTACAGTGGGTCGGCTACAGAGTACACTTTCACCCACTTGAAACCAGGCACTTTGTACAAACTCCGAGCATGCTGCATAAGTACTGGTGGACACAGTCAGGTTGGTTTTGTTTCAGTATAAAAGTAAACATCTTTGGTCCAACTCAGACAACCCATCTATAACATCAGAATAAATTGCTGTTTAAAAATGTATCTTGGTAATGCAGCCTGCCATGGTATCACGTCATGAATTCAGTTTTCCAAATTGTGCTTTAGTGGGTATAAAAAGATAGACCCAAATGATTCTCAACTGAATTGTGCTGCTTTCCAAGTACATCCCTCACTTAATTTCTCAGAAGACTTTGCCATGATCACCTGACAGTTGAAAATTGAGGGTGGTCTGCAATTTTCATTAGCTAATAAATAAGGGGGTGAATCTCAGTTATTGCAATGATAGAAAAGCGTAGAATTTAGAGCAAAAAAAGATATGGCCTCCAGCACAGCTTTTCTTGTACCACATCTGGCAGTTTTGTGAAAATGAGAGACACACCTTCCTTGAGATACTTTGCTGCCATCTGCTGGAAAATTATTGTAAAAGCCACATAAATCTATGATGACTGAGCTGAAAGGCACCGCCTGTGATTACGCAGTGCCCAACCTACACATCTGTAGGCAGCCCCAGTTCTCTTGCTGTCTCTTTCTTTTTTTAAAATTGAAGTATAATTGACTTACAGTATTACATAAGTTTCAGGTCCACAACATAGTGACAATATTTTTATACATCACAAAAGGATCACCACCATTGTCTACAATTTATATGACCTTAGACCAACCATTCAACACGTCAGGAAACTTGGTTTCAACTTCACAGTGTTCTCATAGGCTCAAAACAACGTAACATGTACACATGAAGTGCTCTAGAAATGAGATATCAGTAGTTATTATCTAAATGGTGTTAACATTCAGAAAGTGAGTGAGAGGCAATATGGTAAAAGATGTTTTCATTGTAGAGATGTTTAACATTGTGGTTTTGAAACCATTAGTATTGAGAGAGAGTGCACGCGCAGTGGTGGCTTATAACCTTGTTACCCTGTACTGGGTTGACTTTTCAAAAGAACACCTGCCATTAGGTGCCGAATTTTGCCACTCAGCCCACCTCTGACGTCGTTTTATGTTTATTTTCTTTTCCCCCCAAGGATAGTGGTACTGTGATGTCTAGACTGTCCATATAGACAGACTTCTGAGGTAAAAAAAAAAAAAGGTCCACCTAGACGACGTTTATGCAGTGCCTCCCAGGGTGGGGATGTCCACATCAAAGCTACAGATGATCAGCGAGTTCCTCTTACATGCGAGGTGCTGCACACGCCTACACAGAAGCGGCAGCGCTCCTTGAATGCCTAAGTACATCTCCTCTGCACCTGTCTCCTCAGGATGGAGGCTGAATTTGGTTGAGCTGCATAGGTCTACCATGCTCCTCCTGTCTCAAAAAGGGGTCAGCTTCCATACGACCAGGCTTACGCAACCAGATCCTGCAAAAAAGAAGGCCTGCTGATTTTAGTATTAACAGAACCTGCTGGTTAATGTCAGACTCAGTTGATTAATATTGACTTTATTTGCTTTTCTGCTCTGTATGTGGATGGTTGGCCATTTATGACACCATTTAAGAACTTCATCCAGCTGTTGTTTTGTGTTCTCTTCTGTCCTCCTGAAGGGTCTCTAATTTTTGTTTAAAGGAAAATAACAGTGTGCTTAGGATACACAACACTCAGAAAGTCAACCTACAAATCTGACATCAGAAATAATTATTTTTACCAGTGCTGTATGCGGTATATGTCCATACTTAAAACAAACACATACACACACACACACCACACAGAGACGAAGATCTTATTGCATAAAAAGTGTAAACATTCAATGTGTAACCCTCTTTGGAAGCATTTGCAGGTATGGGGTGGAATTTGCTTGGTATATAGAGCTCTAATAAATTCAAAGTAACTAAGAGATGATTCTCTCCTGTATTTCTCCTGCAGTGTTCTGAAAGTCTCCCTGTTCGCACACTAAGCATTGCACCAGGTCAGTGTCGCCCACCGAGGGTTTTGGGTAGACCAAAGCACAAAGAAGTCCACTTAGAGTGGGGTGAGTGAACACATCTTCACGTTGCCAATTTGGACAAGTGGAGATTGAGTTTAAGACTTCATGCTTTGTAATCAAGTTCCAGGTCTTCCTTCTGAAAACCATATTTGTTTCTATTGAAAATGCCCATATTCTGTTCAATGTACATGGGCTTGGGTTTGTATTCTCCCCACGTTGTCACTCACCCTCCTATATTCCTGATGGTGCCACACGTGCTGTTCATCCTCTACCCTCAGAGGGCACTTTAATAGAAAATGTTTCAGAGCAGCCAGTCTTTTCAGGAATTTTTCAGCTTTATTCATAAAATAAAAGTTGTGCTCAATTTAGAGGTTAAACCAAGAAATAGTTCATCAGGTAACATCTAATTCCTCCTCATCTTTGCTGCCTTGTTAAGTGTGGGTCCTGGTGTTTTACTGTATCGACTCAAACTGTATTAGCATTTCCTGTCGGATCAACAATTTACAAGCATGTAAAACTGCAAATATGAACCTGCAAAACGCTGTCAGACTATTGTTCCCCATCACTTATGCCTAAAATAAGATAGTGTGCCAGTTTTGGGTCCTCTAACTTGATTGAATGTGTCCTTTGGTTTCAAGTTAAGGAGAAGATTTTCTCCCCTCTATTTCTTGTGTTTACCTGGCATTAGAATATAAAGGAATTGCCTAAAAGTTCTACAGTTTTGGAATTTTGTTAATATCATTAAACGTACTTGCTTTGGAAAGTATGGATAACATCATTCAAAAACTTTCTTCTGTATATCTTTTTTTTGGAGTGGGGTTTCTTTTATAAATATCGAGGACAGGCCACCTACATGATATTTTGCAAACCTTGTGGAAAGTGAGGTGTGATAGGGTCAACCGGAAACACAAAAGTGTTCTGATATGAAAAACATTCTCCTTTCCCAGATGTTCCTGCCTCTGAAAGTGGCTGTGAGGTCTCAGAGTACAGCGTGGAGATGACGGAACCTGAGGATGTAGCTTCAGAGGTGTACCACGGGCCCGAGCTTGAGTGCACCGTTGGCAACCTACTTCCCGGAACCATGTATCGCTTCAGGGTGAGAGCTCTGAATGATGGAGGGGTGAGTACACGCTTATACACCGTAACAGAAATATAAGGTCCCGGCACTTCTGTTTCTACCCTCCTAAAATCCTTAGCAGTATCTGTCCCACCTTGACAACCATTAAAGAAGTGTATGTAAAATCTAATTTCTGAAGATACACTGTTTTGATTTCACGTAGACCCAACATTGGAAATTTTGTTTCTTTTGTCCTCATATCATTCTATTAAGATAGAGTTCAAGGTTAATAACAACATCACCCTTTAGATGCTTTTGGTAGTTTTTAAAATAATTTCCTATTTTCTCATCGACTGTATAAATTAGTTATGGGAAACTAGGACTACATAATATTTCTTTATCATATTGTCTAAATTACCCAGCAATGTCTTACATCAGTTTTTAAAACTGGACTGGGGTAGAGGCTAGGGAGGCCAGTATATATATTTTTTTTTTTTTCATTTATTTCAAGTGAAAACTGTAGAACTCTCTGGTCCTTCTTACTACTCCATCTGAAGTTGTTGAGGTGGGCTGTTAGAGATTGGAAGAGTATGTCTATATTATATCCACAAAGGTGATTGGTTTTTGTTTTTTTTTAATTGCAGAGTGATATGGATTGGGGGGCAATTCATAATGAGAGTGAAGTGACCCAGAAACTACAGGGCTTTTTGGTGTGTCAAAGATGGGCAGAAACATAAAAGAAGGTAGAAGGGCGTGGGTAGAGCAAACCGCTGCTAAAGCCCCACGGAGTGCCAGTGGTGTGTATAGATGCACTCCGTGCAGACAAATAGATGTCATTAATTGGTGAGATTTTTACAAGTAAGAAAGCCCACTGACAGTGACAGGAAGTTGACAATGACTCTTCTAGTTCTCGGTGGTCCTGTTCACGCCTTTCAGAAGCAAAGTATGTTTGTCTTTAGTCCGTTCCGTGTTAGCCATGCTGACTATGAAAACATTTGGTCTGAAGTATGATCACAAGCCTTTAACAGGAGCTGGATTTCTTCTAATTGCCCATTAGGAAAGAATTTCAGATACAGGTATTTAAATTAAAACACACACACACACACACACACACACAAAACTAAACAATAAAAATGTATTGGTGAGAAGATAAGAAAGCCTATGCACCCAAACTTTTATAAGTAAAAAGAGGATGGGGGCTTCCCTGATGGCGCAGTGGTTGAGAGCCCGCCTGCCGATGCAGGGGACACGGGTTCGTGCCCTGGTCTGGGAAGATCCCACGTGCCGTGGAGCGGCAGGGCCCGTGAGCCATGGTTGCTGAGCCTGCGCATCCGGAGCCCGTGCTCCGCAACGGGAGAGGCCACAACAGTGAGAGGCCCGCGTACCGCAAAAAGAAAAAAAAAAAAGAGGATGGATGGTGATGATCACTGATGCTGCAGAAGAAATCCTATTTTACTGTTGATCTGGTGCTTCTCCCCATCAATTTTTCAGAGGGATTTTTTTTTATCTTTTCATGATAAAGATAAATGTGCTGTTAAAAAGAAAAGAAAAAGATAAATGTGCAACTGGGCTGACTTGAGTTTTACTTTCTCCTTTCACTAATTTATCATATAAAGAAAGTATCTTCAGCCTTGTTTTTAAATTCTGTTGCATTGGAAGTTAACCATATATTTGACTCATAATCACCTTCTGTGGGCCACTTCAGAGAGCTTCTCCCCCACCCCCAGTATATTTGCAGGTTATATTGTTAGAAAATGTGAGAGGTTTGGGGTTTTTTTTGTTTTTTTAATCTTTTTTTTCCATTTTGAAAAACATAGTCACATACTTCATTAACCTGAAAATTACTTCACTCTTTGCCCCAGCTCATTGAAGTATCACATATTCCACTGTTAACATGGTGGTGATGGTTCTGTCGACGTGTTTTAAATCTGTAGCAGTGGTTGGCTCTGAGCAGTGTGGTCACTGATGGTGGTGGAGGAGAGGAGTGCAGTGTAAACCTTCAAATAGTTGAGATGGTGGGAGACATGCTGAGAAAACATTAACATGACCATTGGTTTTCAAAATGGAAAATACCAGTAACTAGAAGAAGTACTCAAAATTTGATAACCAACAATCCCACGAAGATTTTTGGGCATTAAAAATTAAACTGCAGTGTGCATCTGACTTAGTTTTCTTTGAAGCCTTCTGAGAAATTAAAGGAGAATGCTGTGATGTAGCAAAAGTCAGCATTTTTTGTTTCTTAGGTCACAGCAAAAATGTTTAGTAAACCAACTTTCTAATCCTTTTGAATTAAAAAAATATATATTTATAAAATAGACATTTACTACTTAGGGAATGTATGTTAGAAGAAAACCTACATATTCAACTGAAAGTGAAGACCATTAGGTAATACTTTTAATCAGTTGTATTGATGATGGCATTAGCTTAGCCCTTGTTTGGTTATAAGCTTGTGTTGTGTACACACACACACACACACACGCACACCTACAAGCACGCATGTGTTTTTGTCTTTCAGTATGGTCCCTATTCTGATGTCTCAGAAATTACCACGGCTGCAGGGCCTCCTGGACAGTGCAAAGCACCTTGTATCTCTTTTACGCCTGATGGATGTGTCCTAGTGAGTTGGGAGGTAAGTCAGGCACATGTTCTGCATCAGTTTGTTTCTTCTACTTTATCTGCCCCCCAGTGCAAGTTATGAGGGACCCACAAAGCTTAAGTTCACAAATAGGTTTTACACAGTCATCTGCCTTGGCACTTGCCAAGAGTTATGGAAATTTTACCACTGGTCAGAATTGAGAGGAAATTGAGTATCTTTTTCATGCTTTTCTTTTCATGTATTTGAAATATCCTAAGGCATGTTGCTCTCTTTCTCGGTTTAGTTAATTGAACACAAACATCATAGGATTTTCTTTTCAATGAAATTAACCACTTAAATTTCTGTTTTCCAGAGTCCTGAAAGCTCTGGTGCTGATATCTCAGAGTACAGGTTGGAGTGGGGAGAAGATGAAGAATCCTTAGAACTCATTTATCATGGGACAGACACCGGCTTTGAAATGAGGGATCTGTTGCCTGCTGCACAGTATTGCTGTAGGTTACAGGTAGGCTGACACTATTCGGACATCTCTCACAAATACTGGTGTTCCATGATAGACTCTGGGAAACTTACTCAAAGGCTCGTGATGGAGGCCATCAGGAGGGGCGATATGGAAAAAAAGAGTCCTTTTAAATAAAAATAAATGTAATTGTTTTGGTATTTTACAGTTAATTTTTACTTCTCCAAGAGGTCCTAAAAAGTAGGAACAAAACCAGAATCATCTCCACTGTACTTCTCACCACGCTTGCATCTTGCTTGCTGGTTAATTCACTGAATGAAGGACCGAGTCCAAGGCAAAGGTGGCACAGCTTCTTAGGGAAGATACCTTCTGTATGTATTTTCTGAGATGCACATTTTGGTGGGAAAGCCACTTAGACAAAAGGCAAAAAACATTTAAAACTTCCCATTCCAGATGTTAAATGGAGCCAAAAACAAACACTAGAGTATTTAGAACCAGTCTGCGTTCAGTTGTTAAGACCCACCTCCCACGTCCCAGTGACCATTAACAAGGCTTGTTATCTGTAAGCTTCCACTTGGGTGTCCAAATAGAATAACATGAAGAATAATTGGCTCCTAGCCTAACCCCTAAGAGTGACAATAGTCATGGGTTTACTTTCATTTTATTGACTTGGGTAAATATTTTTTTTCCCTTTGAAAAACCATATTGTCCTGAGAAAACAGGGTTCTTTGTTCATTTCTTTCCATTTGTTCAGTAACATTTCTTGAGCACCACTTTGTGCCAGAATCAAAGGATGATGCCGATGATGAAAAGGAGAGATACAAAGATTAATCGCTTGCGGTTCTTGACCTTGAAGAATTCTTTCTTCATACATGTTTAGATTTAAACAGTTAAAGAAGCAAAGATGCCAGATTTAGGTTTCCACCTGATTTAAGTCATGGATCATATTGCTTATTACAAGCCCATCTACTCTCAGTGTCTCTGGGCCTCGGGCCTCTTTGGAGAAAATATTCCCTTCTTAAGTTAACTTTCCAGATCAACTGAAGCTGTTCTGTTGAATTCTGAAGGCTGTTTTGTCATAAACATTTCCGGCTAAACTCTTCCATTATACACACCTTCCTTCTAGAATGGAGGGCCTGGGATGTAATTAACCATTCATCAGTGAGTCAGGGTCATAGCACGTTATCTGAGCTTTATAACAGCCATGCTGAGTCATTGGGAAGAGGTTAAATTATGTGCTACACTCCTGTTTTTGGAACAAGGCAGCATATAAATAAAAACTGTCTGCCATCACAGGAAGCCACTTCAATCTGCTTTTGAGTTTTGGTGTCTCTTTAAAATGTTCTACCTCCTTTTCGGGGTATATGTTGTCACTTAGCATTAACTTCCCAAAACTGCATTTTAAAAGATACATTGGTAAGAATAGAGCCTGCATAATAATCTTGCCTCCCTGTCAACAATAGTAAATATTTTCAAGTGTCTGTACTTAACTGTCATAAAATGAGTCAGACCCTATGAAGGGGATAGCACTTTCAAGGCCATTGCTATGCTAAAGAAGTATTGCCAGGAAAGGGGTCTCCCCAACCTGTATTGATTTCTTGATACCTATAGACCAAATCTGAATTGTTTTCATTTGACACTGCTACAAAGTCAGGTTAAAGATGAATATTCTTTTGACTATTCGGTGCCTTAAAAATTAAATCACTGTGATACCTATACTGTGTTTTATAAAAATTGGGTGGAACATTTCTTGTTTGAATATTTTAATTACCGTGTACCCAAGTAATTCTATTCACATGAAGCATATTGTATATTATAGACATACTCTTATATTTTAGTAAGATTCTTTTGAATTGTTTCCATTGTAAACTGGTAATATAATTGATACAACTCGAGAAAGCTAGAACAAAGCTAGGCAGGATCCTGGAATAGAGAAAGAACGTTATCGGAAATTGGTAAGATTTGAATCTAACTACATAAGGTCTGTACGTCATTAATACCGTTGTACCAATGTTAATCTCCTGGTTTTGATCATCGTTTTATACTTATGTAAGGTATTAATACTAGGGGAAGCAAGGTGAGCGATTATATGGAAATTTCTCTGCACTATTTTTGCAACTTTTCTGTAAGTCTAAAATTGTTCAAAATAAAGTATTTCATTGTTGTTTTGTTTTAAGAAAATTGGTTTAGGAAAATTGCTATTGCTATTTTGTTCTTGATTTTCCCAGGGAGAAGGAGGGAAGTGAAGCACTGACAGCTGGCCTGATATACTCTGCCAGGATTTGACATGTTAACAAATTTAGTCTTTACAATAACTCTTTGAATTATGTGTTACTATCCCCATTCTACATCTGAGGAAACAGCAGTGTTAATTTGCCTAAGATCACACAGTTAGTAAATAATGGAATCCAGGTGTGAACAAAGCTCCAACTCTGAAAGCCATGTTCTTTTCCTTCTGTTACATGGTGATTAAAGCCTTAGTTGATATGGAAGTTGGGCTCCACAGTATCTTATTTTTCTGCCCCTGTGATAAATTTGTATCCAAAAATAAAATCTCTAAATATATACAGTAAGTCCCCTACATACGAAGCTTCAAGTTGCTAACTTTCAAAGTTGCGAACGTGCATTCGCACGTCCAGTCACGTAAGTTAGTTCACGTGAAATTGCAGCTTGCCCTCCGTCTTCTGTTGCTGACGACCCTTCAGCTCTACTATCTCCCACCTCCTCTCCCTCCTCCAGTCAGTAACTCTTCTTGCCTGTTCACTCGAGGCCAGCCCCTGTATGCCAGCTGTTGTACTGTACTACTGTACTTTTCAAGGTACTGTACTGTAAGATTAAAAATGTTTTCTTTATTTTTTGCGTTTGTTTGTTTTCTATGTATTATTTGTGTGAAAATAATTACAGTACAGTACTATATAGCCGATTGTGTTAGTTGGGTACCTAGGCTAACTTTGTTGGACTTAACGAACAAATTGGACTTGTGAACGCACTCTTGGAACAGAACTCATTCATATGTAGGGGACTTACTGTACTCTTAATTTGTGACATAAAAATTTTACCAGAAAGAAAGTTGGTGTTGTCATGAAATAGGACTTGATGTAAAAAAATATTACAGAAGGGCTTCAAAAGTGATTTGATAGCAAATGAATGCTCTTAGCTTGCTTCTTTGAAATTAACTGATACACAGACATTATAGTGAAACTTTGATTTAAGAGATCAGACTACTTTTCTTTTGTATTATAATTTGTCCTCATCAGCTCTCCCATGAAGTAAACGAGATTTTAGAGTACTTCACCTTCATTTTTTTGTAAGGTGGTTGCCAATGTTTTTTTTTTTTTTTTTTTTGGCTGCGTTGGGTCTTTGTTGCTGCGCGTGGGGCTAGAGGGGGCGACTCTTCATTGCGGTGCGGTGGCTTCTCTTGTTGCGGAGCTCGGGCTCTAGGCGCGCGGGCTTCAGTAGCTGTGGCACATGGGCTCAGTAGTTGTGGCTTATGGACTTAGTTGCTCCGCAGCATGTGAGATCTTCCTGGACCAGGGATCAAACCCGTGTCCCCTGCATTGGCAGGCGGGTTCTTAACCACTGCGTCACCAGGGAAATCCCCAAATGTTCTTATAAGGAAAAAAATATTGTTAATAACATTTATTGAGCACACACTCTGTGTCAGGTACTGTTCTAGTTGCCAGGGCCACAGCAGTGAACCCGAAAGCCTTGCCCTTGTGGAACTTACATTCTAATCAGGGAGTAATTAAATGAAATAAATACTATACTGGTGACAAATGCTATGATGAAAATAAAAGCAGAGAAGGGAAATAAGAAATGAGTGGGGTCACGGGTGTTGGGGTAGGGGTGACTGTAAGTTTTAATATGGTGTTCAAAGAGGTCTCCCTGAAAAGGCAACACTCGAGAGAAGCCTGAGAATACGATTGAATGGGCTGTGTAGATGTCTGGGGAAAAGCTCTGTGGACAGAAGGGGCAGCAAGTTGCAAAGGCCCTGAGATGAGAGCAAATTTAGTGTCCCTGTGGAACAGCAAGGAGGCCAGTGTGGCTGGAGCAGAGCGAGTGAGAGGGAGGGTAGTGGACGATGAAGGCAGAGCGGTCCTGGGTTCTTTGGGAAGGTGGTGGCGGTGAGCAGATTAGATAGGGTCTTATAGGCAGTTGTGAGGCCTTCAGAGGTTATTCTGTATCCAGTGAGAGGCCATTGAAAGGGACAGTGAATACAGACTGTGGGGCAAGGGCTGACACAGGTACCAGTTAGGAGGTCATTACAGCAACCAGATATGAAAGAGTGTAGTTGGACTAGGCTGGGAAAGGATGTGCTGATGCTTTGGGCAGGGGTATGAGAGGAAGAAAGATGTCCAACAGTGACTCAGAGATAATGACTTGAACAACCTGAGGGATGGGGAAAACCACAGGAGGTACAGTGGGGTTTTTGATGAGCAGGAATGGGGTGGAGTCTTAGAGCTGTACAGACACTTAAGTTTGAGATGCCTATTTGACATTTAAGTGGAACTATTCAGTAGGCAGTTGAATACACTAGCCTCGCATTCAGGGCAGAGGTCTGAGCTACACAAATAAATTTGGGAGTAGGATATAAATGGCATTATATTTCCCTGAGACAAGATGAGATGTCCAAGAGTTTAAGCAGAGATGACAAAGAGGTGTGCAAGGCCCACGGCCTGGTGCCCTCCAGTGCTGAAAGGTCCCGGTAACGAGTAGCAGCCAGGAGAGGTGACTGAGACGCAGCAGCAGCGGCAAAATAGAAACAAGAAGATGGTCCCAGAGACCGAGTGAGTGAGGATTCGAAAGCGGTGAGTGATCAGGTGTCAGTGGTGACGCTCAGGTAAAGTCAGATGAGGGCTGAGCATTGACTTCAGGTACGAATTTAGCATTCACATGGAAAACAGTAGGTATCTTTTCTAAAATTCCTATAGCTCTTCCAGAGCAGCACTTGAGTTAAAAGTCAGATTACTGAATTTGGGTCCCAGCTTGGCATCTAAATCTGGGGCCTGAGTACTTAATTTGACTTTGAGTTCCCTCCTCTGTGAAAGGCAGATAAGAATACCTGCCATATATTATCTACCTCAGATGGTTATTGTGAAGATTGCATAAGACAATACGTAAACTGCAGTGGGCTGTGCAAATACAAAGTTATTTTTAAACTATTTTTCATAAGAAACGGTGATGGCGATGTTCTCTCTTATTAGCAGAGAAGATGTGATTGGTATTTTTTAGAAAGTGGTATTCACATAAACATTGTGGAGGATTTATTTCTACCTCCATTTCTAGCAGTAATCGTATGTTACTTTAGACTTATTTAACGCCTAATGTGGAGGCATTAGAATGTGCTCATGGGGTAATGTGGACTTTGTCTCGCTATTCTGTTTTTTAGGCCGTTAATCAAGCTGGAGCAGGACCATACAGTGAGCTTGTCCTTTGCCAGACGCCAGCATCTGCCCCTGACCCTGTCTCCACTCTGTGTGTCCTGGAGGAGGAGACCCTCAACGCCTATCCTGATCCGCCTTCTGTGTGCCTTGTACTGAGCTGGGAAGAACCGTGCAATAATGGATCTGACATCCTTGCTTATAATATTGATCTTGGAGACACTAGCATCACTGTGGGCAATACCACCACCCACGTTATGAAAGACCTCCTTCCGGAAACCACCTACCGGTGAGTGCAGGAAAGTTGAAATAAAGCTGCATGGACACGTCAGCACTTGGGGCTACAGACCCTTCAGGTCCTAAAGGCCAAATGGGTGAATTCTAGTCACTCTTAATATATTTGAGTACCAAATGCTAATATAGCTTAAAAACTTGTACTACTTTTTACTTTATGAGTCGGTTATAAATTGATACAAATCCTAACCCTTGGGGGGGAATTTCACCTACCATTTCGAATCAGTTCCTCCTTGTTGTTTTTTTGATAAACTACTTTTCTTCGTGTTTTTACTGTGACTCATCACTATGGACACCCTCTGTCCCCAGCATGTACTTGGTCCACCTCTGAAGCAGGGCTCTGCCATTCTTCTGATCCCCCAAAGCAGACACACTGTTACAGAGCATTTGTAATGGAGCTTTTGCTCAGGATTTCACGAGGGGCCGGTGAAAAGACGTTACATCACACTGCACCCAGCGAAGCTCAGTTACCACTTGCATTCTTTCTTTTCCCCAGAGTTCCTGTCAGGGAGCCAGCACCTTACCTTCCTCTTCTCACACACCTTTTTCTCAACATAGCCTCCTAAGATTTCAAGTCATTTAACTCTGTCCCCAGGGTGCCATAGCTGGGGGAACCAAAACAGAAGTTTAGGATTAGTGTTAGAGGAGTGCAGGAACCATCTGGTTAGTCCAGTGCCCTTTGTGAGATTAAACGGCTTCTCAAGGTGAAGGAGAGCACAGATTCAGATACAGGTCCTTAGCGGTGTCTTTGGGTAAGTTACTTAACCTCTCAGTGTCCCAGCTGCTTCCACAGGGTGAGGAGAACAAGATTACTTACCTCAAAAGCATGTTGTAAGGAGTGAGCAAACAAATATGAAATGCTCGTATAGAGCCCAGCAGTACACAGCAGGCGCACAGTAACAGGGATTGTGATTTCCATCATCACCAAGACCTTCACCCTGGAAAACTAGTTCTTCTTGGGGTAGGGCAGGGGGAATGAAGGGCAGGCAGGTAAACTTGCTGCTAGAAAAGGGTTTATCATTTCACTTATTTTTTTTCTGCAGTCTTTTCTAATGTTATAATCTAATAGACTACATTTTTTTATCCCCAGAAACTGAAGAAAGAAACCAGCTTAACAGCTGTAAGATACAGAAGTCCCATCCTGCCTAAGCATGCTATCTCTGCTTTCCCTCTCTTACCAAGTCTTTTGTGAATGATGCATATAAGTGTATTCATTTTGCTTTTCAAAACAGTGACTATTTTTTGTTTAGTCTTTCCTTCTTTTAAGAAATCTCTGGGGCACAGTACTTATGCACTGTGGGTCTATGAAATAGTGATAAACACTATCCTTGCCCTCAGAGCGCTCAGGGAGTTGGGGGACACTTAACAGCAACCTAAGATAGCAGATGCTTGTGACCTCACAGGCTGAAAATAACACTGTACAGAGTCCTGTTGGCGTTTCAGAGAGGAAGACCCAGGGTTCAGAATGATCGGGATGGTTTGAAGTGGGAATCAAGTTAGAAACTGAATAAAGACGGTATGACTTGCTATGGATGAAGAGGCAGGCCAAGGGCATTTTTTCATTTTTAGCATTGTAGCCAATCTCAGAAAACCAGCCACCACCTTCGTTTGCTAACCAAATACTGACTGACCATTGTGTCCAGAGCACTCTAATCAGGTGCTGACGAAATCCAGAGGTGAATTAAACCCAGAACTTGACCTCAGGGACATTCCCCAGTGGTGATGCTCTAAGGAGACCTGACCATGAGGTGTCTCTCGGGGGGGAAATGACCAAGTGAATGTCATCCCCTAGCTGTTCCTAAGAGACTGCATGTCCAGAACATTGCCTGACTTGGATTCCTCAGGCCAGAAAACCTATGAAGAAGCCACTGGCTCAGGGCTCACTGAAAGGTCTTTTGTCCAGTGTGATCCACCCCATGTCTACGCAGACTGGACTCAGATCCTCAGGTCAGTCCTCTGAACATTCGGGTCAGAAATCATAAAAGGGCTTTTAGGGCAAGGTGTCAGCCTGAGAATTTTGCTCCTTCCTGCCATTATGCATACCTTAAAGGTGGCTTAAATGATTATAAAACTTTACGGCTTTTAGAAGGTTGATATTGGAGGAACGCTGATGTTTATTAGTCAACATATAGTTGAATGACTTCAAGAAAGAAATCTAGAGGTCAAAAGCTCAAATGAAGGAACTGACCTAGGGGATCTTTCCTTATTGATGAAATGCCAGTTACAGTGGAAATTATCAAGAATATCTTCCACATAAGTGGTTGATGAAAGACATGTTAAAAAGTACCTCAGAGATTAATTCTGTTTTGGAGAAGATGAAATGGTTTAGTAATGTACAGTTTAGATTTGGATAGTGAAACCTCAAGAATCTATTTAAAAAGTATTTAATGGATGTAGCATAAATAATTCATTTCAGTATTAATATGCAAGGCTAGCTATATTGAGCTGAACATGGAAAGTCACATTGGGAGGATGTCACCTCTTAACCTTACATGGTAGCTTGTAAGACATCATTTTAGACAGATTGCATGAAAAATGTACAGCTTTAGAAAAGACAGATCTTTGGCCCTAAGTCATATTGTGTTAATGGCAAAGAAAAAAAAAGATTTAGCCAGAGTATTTGCTGGCCAATCAATCAATAAATTGGATGTTTCACATTTAAGGTCATCTTTGTCCAACTCAAGGAATTTTATTCCTATAGCACCTAATTGGATTCTCTATAGTAGAACTCCAGTCAACCCATAGTCTTGTTCTTTTATGTTTCAAAAACACAATTGCAGTAACTGTGGTGAAATACAAAATGAGTATTTCAGGGAACTAAGGGTATAATTTTAGTCCAATCTACTTTTACCTCACCTTTTTTTGTCCCATAAATTGGTTAAAATATAAGTGAACAGATCATGATGTTCTAGATAAAAATGTGGAAAGAAACATTTTAAGCGGCAGTGGGGCTTGTTTCTTTTGGGGTTTTGTTGTCGTTTTTAACGTTTAGCAGTTACACGTTGTTCTCACACGGAGCATATTCTCTCTCTGTCTTGCTGGGACAGAAATGTGCACCTCTCCAGCCAACCTACTGACACAGAAATGATCCATCCCTTCTCCACCGGTGCTTGCCAAACTGTCCACTGGCTTGCTGACACCCTGTATAGAATTTGGTTGGAATTACAATGATATTTTTAAATACATTACTTTTAAGCTTAGAACTGAGTTTGTGTTTTGGTTTGCAGAGAAAAAAATGTTGTTGAAAACAGAGACGTAGGTTTCCTTTGCATGCTTCCTGCCACAGGGAGCCATAGGCTTTGTGAGCTGAGACAAGATTGCCTGGTGTCACCCCCTCTCAGCACCCTGGCGTGAGCATCTCTGGTGATGGAGCAGTGTTTTCAGCTTCTACTCGCCGGGCAGTGCATTCCAGTCGTGGATAACTCTGTTTCTGTAGAGGTTCCCTTATATTTTGTCAAAACCCCTCTATAGCTAAAATCTACTCAGTTGATCCTGGGCTCTCCCCCAGAGCATCAGCATCACCTAGAAACTTATTAAAATGCCATGTATCAGGCCCTGCTGGAGGCTACAAATCAGAAACCCTTGGGGTGGGGCCCAGCACTCTGTGCTTTAATTAGCCCTGCGGGAAATTCTGATGCATGTTAAAAGTTTGAGAACTCTGCCCTAGAGCGATGATTCTGGAATGCTGATGTATTTAGGAATCACCTGGAGAGGTTTTGCAGAATACAGAGGTCTGAGCCCCACTCCTAGGGCCTAGACATCATTATCTTATTATTTCAGCTGTCTCCTAGTTAACCATCTTCACTTCATTCAGATCTGTCTTCACTGGCATGGGTTTTCTATAACCCCCTCAATCCTCTTCATCGGATGATTTCTGTTTCTTGATGGCCTCTTTAATGAGTAGCGCCCTGACCTCCAGGAACGGTCTGGCTGGCTCAGAGCAGAGCAAGACTGTCACTTTCCCTGTTCTCCATATTGAGCAGTCAGTAAGGTCACCTAAGATTACTTTTTTTGGCAGCCTCATTATATGTCTGACTCATATTGAGCTGTCAGATAACTAAAACTTAAGGTAGATTTGTCTGCTGTGCTGTTTTTGCTCGGTAAAATGCAGATGAAAATAACATTTATTGAGTCCTTAGTATATGTCAAGAACTACATAAACCTGTCAAGAAGTGAATCATAACTCATTTCATTCTAACAAGATGAAGTGGGCTTTATAAGGGGACAAGTTCTAAGTAGTTTAAAAGTAGTGGACGGGAGTCAGACAGCCTTGACATCAATCCTGAGTCTCTCACTTGGTGCCTCTGTCACCTCTGGCAAGCTATTTAGGCTCCCTGTGCCTCAGTTTTTTGATCTGTAAAAAAGGGATAATTACTTTACATAATAGGGTTGTCATGTTTTAGACTTCAGGCACCTTGTGTGGGACCTGACACCTGGTAAGTAAGCACTCAATAAATTATCTGTTGCTAATGCCTGGTAGGGTAGGGAAGAAAGGAGCTGGCAGGTGGGTTATGACCAGATTACAGGTAGAAATGTGTGTGGGAATCTGGCATTATCTTTTAAGCCACAGGAGACATTTAAGGTTTCTTTCCTGCCAAGACAGGGCACGAAGAAAAGCAGGTCTAAGTGCCTGGAGATGGAATGTGGCACTGGTCTCTGAGGAGCTGTCAGAAGTAGCTTGGTTAAAGGGAGGCATGACTCTGAGCTAGCTAAGGTTACCCTTCCAGGGAGCCTTCTCCGAGTAACTTTACTCTGAACACATCTTTTCCCCTAAAGAGGTTTTCTGTATTTAAGCTACTATTTATTATTTCCTCAGAAGTTATCTGAAGATGATACTACTCCTTCATATTTTTCTCTTCTTAAGTGGATGATTAGGTAGATTGGTGGGCTTAAAAGCCCATCTTTTGCTTCTTCGGCCTGTCTTACCCCAGCTCTTCATGGAGGAAGGGGGGGGCTGTCTTCACTGTCCCCTCACTCGAGGCATCCCGAGTACTGGGACGGCTAATTGTGATTGAGAAGTCACCTTCCCCAGTTTTCAAAGTCATTCTTCTTTTAGCATACGTAGTGTCATTTGAGAGAGAGAGAGAGAGAGAGAGAGAGAGAGAGAGAGTGTGTGTAAAGTGCATTATGTTAGGCTATGATCTTCTGAAGCAGTAATGTATTTGGCATCTAAAATTAGAAGATATTTTAATAGTGGATTTTCAGTCAAAATTTATAAAGAATATACTTCTTAATTTATTTTATCAGTATTATCAGTGTATTGATGGATATTGCAGACTTCTAGATACTTAAGGAGATTTTTCACATTAGTCCTGCCAAGGTAGAGCTTCTCAGAATTAAGTCACTTCCCTGAATTGGAAAGCAAAATTCCATTTCCCTTGTACTTACGTTGCAGAGCTTAAGATTTCAGAAAATGATACACATTGCATGTTAAAAAAAAATGCAGATCTTATCTAAATGTCAAGATTAACATGTTACTTCAGGTAAAGAGAAAATGTCTCAAGTTTGGGTTTGGGATAGACTAATTTAATAAAACTTGAAAATCGTTTTTTTCTGAGGCGAATTTTTAGAATTGTTCCTCAGGTTAGTGTTGTTGTTTTTTTTTAATCAGTCCTGGGTGAGCTCTCACTGGGATTAGGAAATTATTTTCACACACTGCATTTTTCATCCCAAGACAAAAGAAATATTAACTACCTTAGTCCTTGTTCAGTTTTCTCAGCCTCCTAGACTAAGAGTTCTTAATATTTTTAGAAGACATGGCCTCATTTGATCAGTTCCTCAGTTCTATTTCAGTTTTGAGTGCTACTTTATCATTAAAACTGATTAACATTAGTTCAGTACATCAGCTACATGGAAAAATGTTTTCCATGCATTTTTACTGAAACACATTTTGTTATTTGAATAAATTGAAGCAAGTATTTTAAAACCTAGGCAGTTCATTCCAAGGCCAAAAGTTGTTTTACTAATGTGAAGATAAATTTGACTGTTCTAAATGTCTGTTTCATTGGCAAAAGGCAGTTGATGAACTGAAAGTGGGGTTTGAATTAAAATGATCTTTTGGTTGGATTAGAAGCTGCGTTTGGCTCAAATTATGCTTGGAGGGAATGGTGTGTCAGAATGCACGAAGACTTTGAGCCTAGAAAGACCAGGTTCACACCCAGATCTGACCTATATCTGCTGTGAAGATTAGTGCAAATGACTGAACCTAGGCGGCCTCAGTTCCTGCACTTGTGAAATAGAGTAATTCCTTCCTCATGGGGTTGGGGTAGAAATTAGAGACAGTATCAAATCTAGACTTCAGCACCTAGTAGCCACTGTATCAATTAGATGGAGTTATTTAACCTGAGTTGAACTGCAGTTTGCTCAGCTCTGAAAGCAAGAGAAGGGACTTCCCTGGCGGTCCAGTGGTTAGGGCTCCACGCTTCCACTGCAGGGGGTGTGGGATCAATCCCTGGTAGGGGAACTAAGATCCTGAGAGGCTCGTGGTGTGGCCTAGATAGATTAGATAGATAGGTAGAGAACACACTCATCTCGCTGCATCCACGGGTACAGAGCGCCGACTGAACTGTGCCATTTTATATATGGGACTTGAGCACCCACGGATTTTAGTATCCACAGGAGTCCTGGGAACAATCCTCTGCAGGTACTGAGGGACGACTGTACTAGTTCCTACTCCATAGCATAGTCCCTTGAACAGAGCAAGTCCTCAGTGCTGTTTGCTGCAGTGGTTATTAACATTTTCATCTGTTTCTAAGGTGTTATCTCACCTTCTGAGAAGGCAGTCCTTTTAGCTGTTGCTGTGTCCTTGGCCGTAATTTAGAGGAAGGAGAAACATAGATCGTATCAGCAAATTCCTCAAGTAATGAAGTGGTGGTAGTAATACAACTAAAACGAAGATGTACGTTTGTGTGCCCAGTACAGTGCCACTCCTATAGATCCCCAACACGTTTTCTTCACTGCTCTAGGAAGGAATACGGTCTTAAAAGAAGTCATAAAAATAGTAACTCCATAAAGTAGCACTTTAAAGTTCACCAAAGTGCTTTTAGCCACCTTGAATCCTTTTCTGATTGTACGGCAAAGTATAAAATATTAAAAATAGAAAGTACTGGGCTTCCCTGGTGATGCAGTGGTTGAGAATCTGCCTGCCAATGCAGGGGACACGGGTTCGAGCCCTGGTCTGGGAAGATCCCACATGCCACGGAGCAACTAAGCCCGTGAGCCACAACTACTGAGCCTACGCTCTAGAGCCCATGAGCCACAACTACTGAGACCGCATGCCACAACTACTGAAGCCCACACACCTAGAGCCCATGCTCTGCAACAAAAGAAGCCACTGCAATGAGAAGCCCGCTCACCACAGCTAGATAAAGCCTGTGCGCAGCAACGAAGACCCAACGCAGCCAAGAATAAATAAATTAAATAAATAAATTTATTTTTAAAAAAGTACTTCCCATATTCCTTATCTTAATTAAGTAATCCTATTTGTAAATGCAGCGAAGATTTCATAGAGGAGGAAACTGTTACTTAAAGGTGTTAGATCCTTTCCCCAAGGTCACCAAAGTGATGAGCAGAGTAGGCAGAAAGGCTTCACTGCTAAAGAGAGTTAAAATGCTACCATAGTATTCTTGTTCTTGGTGTGTGTATGTGTGTGTGTGTGTGTGTGTGTATGTGTATGTGTATGTATGTATGGCTAACATTCGATATGCCTACCAAATACTTCCCAGTTAAAAGGTCAGAGAACCCTAGAGCTACAGATATTAGGAACCTAGTACCTAACAAAATACTGGGGAGGCCTTGTGAAGAAAATGAATTTACAAAAGTAAATATTAAATCTACATTTCTTTCTGCATCTTGATACTTGTGTATTATAAGCTATTTTTTAATTCTTATAAATGATTCGGATCTCATAATTTTTTTGTCTTGAGCAGAACAACAATCTAAAGCAACCCATTACCTCCCTTCCTTTTACTTAATGTAGCTAAAGGGCTGTTGAGGCCGCAGGGAGCAAAACAGTAGGATCACCTTGAGTACAGGTGAGCTTGGCTCTGGAGGAATATGGGCAAGCAGATGGAAGGAAGCATCTTGGCCTCTGGGCTCTAGGAATACCTCTGCCCAGAATAAAGGGAAGGAATGGCAGTCTGGACAGTGGAAAGACATTGATATAAACTTTGTAGGTGAGGAAATTTGTACACCATTGAAAAAAGACTGAGACTTAAAGTCTGGCTTAATCCCCTTTTCCTGAGTAGGGAAAAAAGGTAGTAATTTCTACGACAATGATGACCACCTTTCTAAAAAGATTTTTCCTCTCCAGTTGCAGAAAAATTTAGTACTTTTCAAATCATAGGGGAAAAACTCTTATCTTAATACCATGCAGCTATTTTACAAGACTCATGCTGGGAAGCAAAGAAGAGTTTACTGTAGTCTTTCAATGCTGTGTTGAGAGAGTGACGTTGCATTATCTACAAGAGACCTGATGTAGCCCTAGTTTAATAGAATCTGGGAAAAGTAAGGCTCTTTGTAATGGAACTTTTGCTGTACTTTATCAGCGATAAGTGTTTGCTACATTCCAAACTGTGAGGCAGATATTCATCCAGTTTTGGGTGATTATGAATAGAGCTGGTATAAACGTGTATGTGCGGGCTTTTGTGTGAACGTAAACTTTAATTCCTCTAGAGTAAAGTCCAAGAAGTGTGATTGCTGGGTCATATGATAAATGTATGTTAAAGTTTATAAGAAACTTTGTAAGCGAATTGTTTTCCAATGTAACTATACCATTTTGCATTCTCACCAACAAAAGAGGAGAGTTTCAGTTGTTCCTTATACTTGCCAGAATGGTATTAATAAGCATTTTTTATTTTGGCCATTTTAATAGGGATATAGTATTACCCCATTGTAGTTTTAATTTGTATTTTCCTTGTGGCTAATGATGTTAAACATGTTTTTTGTGTGCATATTTGCCATGTGTATATCCTCTTTGGTGGAATGTTCCAGTCTTTTGCCCATTTTTTTTATTAGTTGGGTTGTTTTGTGTTGTTTTGCTGCTGAGATTTGAAAGGTCTTAGATGCATTCTGGATACATTCTTTTCACACCATATCTAAAAGTTCTTTAATTCTAGGTAACAAATATTTCCTCCTGTTTTCTTCTTAAGAGTTTTATATTTTACATTCTACACTTAGATCTGTGATCCATGAGTTAACTTTTGAATAAGATCTGAGGTTTAGATTGAGATTTATTTATCTTTCCTTTTGATATCCAGTTGTTCCAATACCACTTGTTAAGAAGACTATTCTTTCTTCGTTGAATTCATTCTGCACATTTTTGAAAATCAGTTGGCCATATATGTGTTGGTTCTGTTGGTCTATGTGTCTGTCTGATACCACACTATCTTGAATACTTTATAGGAAGCTTTATAGTAAGTTCTAAATCAGATAGTGTGATTCTTCCAACTTTATTCGTATGTTTCAGATTTGTGTTAGCAATTTTAGTTCCTTTGTCTTGCCACATAACTTTTAGAATCAACTTATCTATATCTACTAAGAAGAATCCTGCTGGAATTTTATTAGAATTGCATTGTATCTATAGATCCCGTTTTGGAAGAATTGACATTTTTTCTGTGTAGAATCTTCCAATTCATGATCACAGTATATCTCTGTCTAGTTAGGTGGTCTTCAATAGTCTCAGCAGTGTCTTGCAGTATATTTCTTTATTTCCTATCTCTGTGCCTTTTTTCCCACACCCACCGGCTGGGACTGGTACCTGACATTAAATAGGAGTGGTGAGAGTAGACATCCTTGCTTTGTTCTGATCTTTCATTTAGTCTTTCACCGTTAAGTGTAATGTTAGCTGCAGGTATTTCTATAGATGCCCCTTTTGGGTTGAGAAATTTCCCTTCTATCCCTAGTTTGCTGGGCATTTTTATTATGAACATATGTTGAATTTCATTAGATGCTTTTTCTGTATCAATGAGTATGATCATGTGGTTTTTCTTCTTTAGGCTGTTAATATGATGGAACTGGCTAAGGGTTGGAAAATGAGACAGTGTAGAAAAGAAATAAAAAAAAAGAGGAATGGGGGAATTTTCTCCCATTCAGAGACTCTTTGCTTTCTTTTGAGCCAGGCAGCTCTCTGCCCATGCAAATGTCTGTTCCTGGATTTCAGGCTGCGCCGTTGAGTCTAATCCAGTGAGTAAAGGAGGGGAAAAATGGTAAATTCACTGCTGGTTTGGTGATAGTTCAAATTCTTCCCCAAATCCTTCAGCTGCTATTTCCTTTCTGGACTTCTTAAATAGCTGCTCTGTTTATTTTGTCCAGGTTTAATAGCGCATTCAGTGGGAGAGACGGGGAGTGTGCTTACTCCATCTCACCTGGAATTAATCTATTGGGTTTTTTTTCCTTCTTAACAATTTACAGATGTGTCATTAGATTGACTTGCTGAACTATGTAATTTTAAATTTGAAGAATTAAGGTTAATTTGAGGTCATATGATGGATTAAGGTATTGTAATACCTAAATGATATTTTCTATTTAGATATAAGCAATAATTGCTGTAAGTGAGAAGTACATAAAACTAAATTATAAGAATATTTTAAACTGATCTGTTTCCTGAGAATTTCTCTTTGACTGTATTTTTTATTATCATGTGTTTTGAAACACTGTTTCAAACTCAAATCAAGTTTAAATGTTGAAACTTTTAGAACTAGTGACACCACACTGCTCATTCAGCCCAATAAGATGCCTATGTACCTAGCAAGGGATCTGGGTGAAAGTTTCTACTAGAGGCCTAGTAATGAGGCATGAAGAGATGGAGGAGAGGCAGACCTGGGGAAGATCTTAAGTGGATGAAGCTGTGGAATGCTGAAGTTATTGAGAGGACTGTCCATATTGTACAGAAGAAGAAAGGAAGAGCAGAGGGTGGGGTGGGAGCTAGTGTGAGACCTTTGGTCCGAGAAGCAGAGGAGAAAGGCCTCTGCAGGGGTCTGCAGGCCACTGTGCCAGGAGGAAACAAGCTTCAATAACATGCAGTCACTGCGGGAAGGAGTGTTGAGGATGAAGGTGGAGCAGTGCCATCAATGTGTTGTGTGATGACCTTGGAGAACTTTTTCAATCAACTAGTAAGGAAGTAGAGGAACAAGAAAAATAGGAATGATAATAGGAAATTTTTTCTATATACATTTTAACTTTGATTTTCAGTTCCTAGACCATGAGAGCAGTGTTAGTATATCTTTATTACCCATAACACTGCACATAGTAAACATCCAGTTAAGATAATTGCACATCTGAATGACACTGTTACCAGCAGTGCCTGCACACATAGCACTGGTTAAGGACTAGCAGAGGTTGTTGGGTGAGGCTGGAGAAAGGGGAGGAAAATGTGCTGTTGAAGAGCTGTTATCCTAAAACTGACTTTGAGGCAGCTGAAGGGTGGCTAGAACAAAATATGAAAGTCTTTAGTATGTCTTCCCTTTTCTGCCATTCTTTCTTTCTTTTTTTTCTTTCTTTCTTTTAATTAAAGAACTAAGGGATATCTTGCTAATGTGGTTTTTTGGGGCTATTTTTTGGAATGGAGAAGATAATCTGTCTTCCGAGCTGCCCATTTCTCTATTTGTCTTGAATTATTTTTAACTTGTTTTCCTTTATTCCATGACACTGCTTATAGGGGCAAGTAAGAAATACACCACACAATGTTTATTTCAAATGAGGAATCACTGCTTCTTAAACCAACAACCTTTGTGATTTTTTTTTTTCCTTTTTCCAGGATCAGAATTCAGGCCATAAATGAAATTGGAGCTGGACCATTTAGTCAGTTCATTAAAGCAAAAACTCGGCCGTTACCACCGTTGCCTCCTAGGCTCGAATGTGCCGCTGCTGGGCCCCAGAGCCTGAAGCTGAAATGGGGAGACGGTAACGCCAGGACGCACGCGGCTGATGGCACGGTGTACACACTGCAGCTGGAGGACAGAAACAAGAGGTGAGGACCTGAGGCTTCATCCGAAAATTCGATGGCTTTGGGTTGTGGGATGGAATCTTCCTTGTTCATTTGTCCTCTGAAGCACTCTTCGTCCTTATTGAAAGACTCCCTAGGTATTTGGGTCCTGCGTTTTATACCCAAAGTTGCACCCTCCATTCTCCATTTGGAATTTTCTAAATTAACATTCTCGTGATCCTGATTTCCCTACATGTGATAATATATGTGTTTTTTTCTTTCATAAAGCCAGAAAATGGAGAGAAATTATCCAAAAAGAAAATGGTCGAATTCAAGTCCATGCTGTTTAATAGTGTTATATTAGTCACGAGTGCAGAGGGAAATAAGACTCAGGAAAAGATGTTAACCTCTTTAAATATTCAGTAACCATCGGGACAAACATGTTTACCAGTCTGAAATAGCTGTGGTGATGTACAGATGGGGATTGTGCTCTGTAACTATGGGCAATGCAATATAATATCAAATTAACTGGAGCAAATAGGAGATTCTTTATAAAACTCCATGCTCAGGAACACTGTTGGCTACAGAAATCAAATACAGCCTTTCACGTAGTATTTATTTAATCTAACTTTATTTCCTCTGAAAATGGCCGATCAGAAGATGGGCAGCTGAACTGTATTTAGGAATAATTCAGATGCGTAGCAAAAGTTAATGACAGAAAGTTCTGTTACCAAAAGTTCAAATGAGAGAATCAGCTGAAGGAGGTAGGAGATGACCATAAAACCAAGACAGCCTGATGGAGTAGACATGCTGCCCCTTCCTGTGCATACCTGCCAAAGCACAGACCAGTGTATGTGGAAGTATTCCTGTTATTTCCCCTTAATGCATCACAGTATCCTGCTCTTTTATATGGGGACCTGGTTCTAATTAGCACAGAGACCCCTGTCCAACCTCTACCTCTGCTCTGTACTCGAGTACTCGGATTCACGTGAGCTCAGTGGAGTCCTGCTATGTGGAAGGCACTGTTTGAGGTGGGCCCTCGGGGACACCAAGCTCAAGAACGAAAGCAAGGCCCTGCTTCCCCCTCCAGAAGCATAATATCAACCTACAAATAGTCGTAGAACACTAGTGCCATTGGAGAAAAGCGCTCTGGGAGTTGGAAGGGGGCAGACGTAGGGAATAAAGTGCAGAGACTGGTTGGTTGCAAAGATCAGGAACAGCTTTTTGAAACAGATAACGTTTGAACTTGACATTGGAGGACCTGGAAAACACAATAGTTTGACTTAGAAGAAAAAAAGTGATCGTCCTTTTGGGAATGAGTCCCAGTGTAGAAAGGCCAGAGAAGGCAAGGCTTCTTTGGGGGAGGTTCATTAGAGATTAAATTCATACTCATTCACAGACAAGACCATTTATCTTACTGTGCTGTGTGCTTTTGGAATGCATTTTTCACGGACTCACTATTTTACTGGTAGGAGACTCCTTGACCTTACTGGCAAGAACAGGAATTATGGACTAACAGAAATCATGATAAATATATAAAGCTAGCATTTGGGGAAATTTGTACATGAGTCTCTTTTTTCCTGGGCTTTTGGCTTACATTGTTGGCAGGGAGAACCTTCCTTAGAAAATACCTTGTAGTTGTACTGTTTAGAAGAAGTGAATCCCAGGAACATTTTTGAAGCTGGTGGCAGAATTGGGATCAGAACCAGCACCTCCTGACTTCCCCATGCAGCTGCCTCTACTATTACCTCCAAGAATATGGGAAGAAGGACAGCTTTGCACCAAACCTGCTATCCCCAGTGTGCTGCAGTCCTGCCCTCTGCAGGGCAGCTACCTGAAGTGCCTTGTACAGAGAACTGAACAGATGCTTAGAACAAAATCTCCATGAGCAAATAAGAATGCTGGTCCAAATAAGAATGCTGTTGTTAGACATTTAAATATGCCAGACAGAAAATAGTGCAGAGTCTAGTAATCAATACAGGCTCCTTCCTCATTAAAAAAAAAAAGAAAACAAAAAGAGGGGGGGCTGGCTTGTAATCAAATAAATGACTTGCCTAAATTTAAATGGCATTTTAAGAAAACTTACCATTAGGAACAGTGTTTTTCTTAATTTTATGGGCTAGAGTCCAAATTTATCTTTTTCTAAATTAGATTTGTCAGTGCTCCCAGAAGTTATTAAAGTAATAGGAATATAGAACATAATAAATTCTCATTCCATTTGTGGAATTATTTTCCTGGGATTTAAAAGGATGAAATTGACCTATTTTGAGTTTGAAGATGACCTTCCTTAGTGTCTCGAAACTGAGCTCGTGTAGTGAAAATGGCCCCACGAATCCAAGCCTTTAACTCTGGCTCTTGAGTAGTGAAGATCAGCGAGAAACACCTTGAGTTGGATAGATCATAATACTTGTTCTTAGCCAGCTCTTTGTCAGTTCTCGTCCCCTTGAGGTTCTTTAGGACTTGGATCTGGCCTGTCCAGTGTTTTCTTCCAAAGTGACAGCTGTCTTTTTCATTGAACTTGTGGTTGCTAGAGTGGTTTCTAGTTGTGGCTTTGGGGAAAAGTGTACACATCCTTTAGCGTGTGTATTGATTTCATTAAGCACTAACAAGTTCCTATTATGGATGTGGCAAAAATATTATATATCCTGCTGTGGCCAAGGTGAGAATCAGAGTTAGGTCCGATGGTGGTTTTAATGTACTTTCTTAGCTGTCAGCTCTCAAAATATTTCTTTTGCCATGTACGCTTTTCTCACCAGTCACTGTGGGCATTTGGAAGGAGGGCTGTGGTGTCTGAGTCTTGTCGCTGTCCTAGCCAGCCAATGCAAGAAATCTGAGTCTTTAAACATGTTTTGCAACAGAAGCACAGTGAAAATGAATAACTCCCTGCTTGGTAATTGTCAGATTAAAGAGTTGAGTTGATTTCAGCTGCTAAACTATTGCTCCTGCGTTTTCCACATCCATGAAATACAAAGGGGTTGAACTAGAAGCTGAACTCTGAGATCCTTGCCACCTTTTCACCTTAAAGCAGTGAATCTTTGTAGATTATTTGTGAGCTAAATTCTATATAAAAAGATGTATTTTGTAAATGATTAGAGAATGTTATCTCTTTTTTTCTTCATGTTTAATTTCTGCTTTTGACAAATAAGAAAA
Organism: Stenella coeruleoalba; assembly: GCF_951394435.1. Lineage (NCBI taxonomy): Eukaryota > Metazoa > Chordata > Mammalia > Artiodactyla > Delphinidae > Stenella > Stenella coeruleoalba. The sequence goes on from NC_137150.1 coordinate 50,793,676, forward strand.
GAAGAAGAAAGATACTGACTTTCCTTAAGAGTGACCACTTAATGGGCAAAACCACTAAGGTTTTGCATCTGTGATCTGCTGGTTTATTATGTTTAATTTATATACCTCATAATCAAAAAAATCTGAAATGACCCAGAGATTTCTAAGTATACCGTTTGGCCAAAAATATATTTTCAGACTTTCTAAAGGACACTACTATTTATTGAGCATCTACAAAGTGCCAGGCATTGAGAGCTTTATCTACATTATTTAGTTCTTGAATAGATCACAGTCTGGTTGGGGATAGGTAGAAGAGACAGCAAATCATGGTGTGGAGGGCTTAAAGATTGACACATGCACAGAGTGTTGAGGGAAGGTAGAAGAATGGCACGTACTTTAGGCTTAAAATTGAACAGAGAAGGCTTACTAGAAAAGGTAACAAGTTGGATGAGTCTTAAAAGGGAATCAATCTTATAACCTCATGCTGGAGAGCCTTAGGATGGAGACCAGTGATAAGGACTCAGGATTGGGTGGAAACCGAGGATACAATCTCCAGAGAACAGAAACATGCCCTGGGTCTTTCTCCATGTAAATGCCTTTCTATTCTGGTACTTTTACACTTGGTTTTTTTTTTTTTTCTTCTTAAGTTTGGGGCTACTTCATGTAAATAAAAGGGATACCAGAAGGGCACCTTGCCCAAATCCTTGCCCCAAGGTAAGTCAACCTAGAATTCATCCCGATCACCTGGAATTGCTGTGTAGAAAGTTTTCCCCCTTGATCAGGACATTTGTTTCCCATGTATTCAAGATTTTGACCCACAAGATTCCCAGTCCAAGGTCACTGACTACATATTTACATAGCAACCTCAAAGTAGGACTAAGTTTATCCGTAGCAGTTATATTATGATTGCTCAGTCCATTTTTTTTTAAATTACTGCAGTGTGCTAGGTCTTGTGAAGTATGTAGCCTGTCTGTAAGGAGCTTATCTTGCTGAGAAATTAACGTGAAAAACTGAGCAGACAGTACAAGAGTTTTTATTTAATTTCAACAGAAAAACAAAAATTATGTTAGTTTGGCTATAGAGTGATTAAGTCTATTATTCTTAACAGGTCTAGCATAGATCCAAATGTCTTTGGTTCCTATGTATGCAAGAAAAATATATACCCAAAAGTAAACATTTTCATAATGCTGTGCTAACCGAATACAGGGATTAGAATAACAAGATCAGCTCGTGCATTTTAAGATTATAATGTGTAATGATGATTTTGAAGATGCATTTGTCTGCGTTATTGAAGTGAAATGTTATGCTGCCCTAACAGAATTTGAATTGATGCTGATTCTCGTCCTGACCCTGTGGGTCCCTGTTCCTGATAATTGTACTCAGCACTGAGGCAAGAGGAACTTAAGTTCCAGGAATACATTTATGGTTAATCTGTTGTTCAGGTTACCCAGAGAGCCAATGTATTTTAAAGCAAGGCTCCAGCAAAATGGGGATGGGCTCTAATAGAATGGATAATTGCCACTTGCTCTCCTTTTAACTCAGCCCTTGTGCCCGTGACACTTTTACCTTTAGCCAGCAAAATTGGAGGGACTATGTAATGTGTACAGTATGACTGCCTGTTTGCTATTAGAGAGGGATGGAAAATAATCTGCAGAAAGAAACCCTAAAAAATTATACACCGGGCAACTAACAAAAGTGGCCGGGGTATATGAGCACTACAGGAGTGAACTTTCTTAATGTATGCCTGTTATAGAACAAACTCCTGTTTATATTTCCCAGAGCATACTGCTGAATTAAATGAAATAGATGTAACACGACTAACTCAGGGCCCACAAAAGACCCTCGGTATTAGCTTCCTTTGCTTCTGTGGAGCAGTCCCCAATTCGCATGACCACCCTTGTTGGATAAATGGCATTTTTATATTGCTTTCAGTCACCAGAAGGCAGTTATGGTTCTCAACAGGGGTGTTAATTCTCTGTTGTAATCCCAGATCTGTTACTGAGTTTCTAGATGACTAGAGGCATGTCCCTTAACTTCTTTTTGCCTTAGTTTCTCCCTTTACAAAATGAAGCTAATGATACCTGTCTTCAGTCCCTGATTGATGGGAAAAAAAGCATTTTTATTTTTTTAAAAAGGAGCATAAAGATTCATCCTGCAAAATAAAGAGTATTGCTAGCTTACTCAATTTCAGGCTAAAATGTTCTAAGGACAGTCCAAGGTGAGGAGTGGTAAATGAAGTATTTGAGATCTTAATTAGACCAGAAGTAGAATTCTGACTATGGTTTTTTCTTCTATTTAAAAGTAAATAAGTAACAGAATGGAATTGGATAGCATTTTCCTCTCCATTTTTCCTAAATGAGGTAAGATTGAGGTAAGGCCACTAAAATAAAAGTAGGCTAACAGGAATTTGGAAGACTCTGCGAAGAATATGCCTGAAGATGAGATTCACTGCACGTATTTGAAAGCAAAGTAGAAGAATGGAAAGTTTCAAGGTTCTCAGGTGGTCTTTAGAGAGTCTAGTCATCCTTTATTTGAATATAAATAAATTTCTTTTTTGATGTATATCAATAAGTGCAGTGCAGACAAAAAGGATCAAAAACAAGAATTTTATTCTATGTACAGATTTTCATCAGTAGCTATAGTGACATTTTATTTCTTAGAAAAGGAGCATAAAAAGGATCATAACCAAAACATATTGCAGCCTGATTACTCCCAAGCCATGTGGAGCTGGGGACATGGGGGTTAGGAAATTAACTCCTTTTCTCATTGGTCTTTTGGAAATCGCTCTTGACACATGAGCATTCACTCTCCACACTGGGACTCTCGGCAACATCAGAACCAGTTTTGGAAAAGCATCTTCTTTGCCTCAGGTGTCCTCACGTGATGCCATCTGCTGCCATCTGCTTCTGCATAGACATGGCGGGACTCAGTGTTCTTTGTGGAGGGAGGGTACATACTATTCATTCCTGTTTTGAACATCCTCCATTCCCAAACGTCACTTCAGTAATGTAGGAAATTCACACACACACAATCCATGGAGCCCAGGGAAATTAAGAAAAAATAAAGGCAATGACATGTCATTGCTCAGGAATATAGCCACATTGAGCTTACTAAGAGTGTTAATTTGTGATGTTTTGAAATGTGCCATTTGCAGCCGTTTGTGGACCATAGGCCCTTTTAGGTCAGCAGGTTAGATCACTTTGAAGAGTAAATATTAATGGGCTTCTGTTAGCCTGCAGTGGGTGGACAGCAACGAGGAAATAAACATACAAGCCTCAGCATTCTCTCTTATTTTCTACTGTGAATTTATTATACTCCATCCAGAGAATTCTTGGACGTTTCTTTTGAAACAAAACTGTTTTACGGAAACATTTTAAAATTAATACTTTGTATATCATCATTTTCCCCTAAAATGATTTTAAAAAACATTTAAAGATGTAACATGTCTGAATTTCTTCCTTCAGTGCAAAAAAGTTATCTTTCACAATATTAAAGCCTAAAATACTGAGGTTGAAAGAATTTCTTGAAAATGTCAAAAATCTGTTGTTTTGCCTTCCTAGTGTATATTTAATAACAAATCATAGAATTTACTTGGTCCTTTCATTTGGATCTCAGAAAAATTCCTGCCAGGTGAATAAGACAGTTATTATCGCAAGCGTCCAGAAACAGCCTGGAGAGTTATCGACTTGTTCATCATGAAGATAACAGACTCTGCATTGTGGTCAAGGTCTTTGTGCCTCTTTGTACCCACCATGGAGTACTCTGACAGGCAAGCCAAATAGGCATATTCATTTTGTATCCATAGGTATGTAAAATATTTTTTTAAAACACTGCCAAATTACCAAATTAAAAGCCCACGTGTTTTTGTTGCCTTCAAAGTGTTTAGTTTCAAGAAGACATAGTCAAAGCTGGAGCCAGTTGGGGGCAGAGCCATAAAGAATTCATTTAGACTGTAAACTTTCAGTGACCCACTGAACGTTCCGCCTTGTTTATGCTTCCCCTTCCAAGTAAACATTTGTTTTAGTACATGAGAGCATTTCTCTCCGTTTTTCCTCTCACTAAGTAAAAATGCCCAAATTTCCATAAGTGGCCGGCATTTCTATAGGACCTGCTGCTTCATCTTCATCTGTTTTCCACAGCGGTTCTCCGCCTGGGTTTTCCAGGACAGGATAGATGGTATTCACATGTACAGCTTTCCCTCCAGCTCCGGAAAGTCTAAGGGAATGTAAGTGAGAGGGATGCCGTCCGGGGACATCCTCAGGTTTCTCCAGTGCTGAGAAACTAGGTAAATCATTCATGAACCTTGGTGCTTTGTTATTATAAACAGTAACCACTAATATTTATCTAGCACTCACAAGTGCTAGGCATTTTGTAATGGGTTCTCTCTGCATTATCCCATTTAATTCTCACAACTCTCTGAGGGGGTCAGCACTGTTATCGTGCCCATGTTACACAGGAGGAAACAGCTTACTTGGCTATAGAGGTGAAGACCACCAGGCTGTTGAAGCTGAACTCAAACTCAAGTCTGCTGTCTGCAGTGATTGTTATTACCCGCTGGACCTTCAGCCCCTGCACCAGTGGGGCAGCTCCACAGCGGAGCCCCAAGATGTTTCCACACCTGTCCTCTTACTTGGCCTTCACAAGAGCCCTAGGTCATGGGGCTGATGCCTCCAGATGTGTGTGGCTATGGGCAGCAGGGGTTGAGGATGGAGTACAAGACCTCTCAGAGGCACTGCCAGTGTGGGCCCAGGGCTCCAGGGAGACCTATAAGGGGCTGTGATACCACAGAGGATCCCTGTGGCTACACAGGCCTCAGCCTGAACTGATACTAAAATTACTCAGTGGCTTTATTGAGCATGAACTACATTCTAGGAACCATACCTATATATTGATATAATTTCATTATGTTTCTATAGCATAGGAGCATTCATGTAATAAAAATAACAGTGAGCATTTCATGTGCACTCCTTGGTCACCAGATTAGATTAACTTATTTGGGGGAGAGCTATATGTCTAGCACAGGCCATAACAGATGTGGCAGGACAAGTTCAGAGGGACCTCTTCCTGCCGCAGCATGAACTGGTTGTGGCCCCAGCAACCTGGAGAAAGGCCTGCGTGGTGGGAGTTGAGAGCCACAGTGATCCTCAGGGCACCTTAGCCTGATCAGGTTGGTTGGTGGCACTCATGGTGCAGGGTCTGGAGCCATTGGGTACCCTGTATTGAACTCTTACTACGTGTCGGGCTCAGTGCTAAGCTTTTTCCTCACATTTCTGCATTTGGCTCATCAAAACGATCTATGAGGTGGATACTGTCCCTGTTTTGCAGATGGAGAAATGATTAGCAGGTGCGAGCGATTTGGCAGCCTTATGGGCGGAGCTGAGATTCATGGCCAGTCTTCCTGGGTCCAAGTCCCCGTGCCCCACCCCTTGACACCAACAGTGTGGAGGAGGCAGGGGGAGAAGTGAAGGGTGGCCCAGTGTTTACCAGGCAGCATAGACCAAGGGGTGGCCCAGGGGAGCGCAGACTCCCCACATATTGCGTCCCTTGTCACCTGGGCCACCCCCGTGGGATTGAGCAGTCAAGGGAATGACGTTAAGGGGGAGGAATAGCCGTCGGGACGGCTGGATGGCCACTGTTCTCCTCTTCATGGCAAAGCCTTGCTCCAAGCTCTGAGTCCTTGGTTGTTTTAAAATGTGGAGTCTTCAATCATTGTGTCTTGGGACATGTAGCATGTTTAATTCTATCACCAAAGGCGTCTGGCTTACTTATTAATGAATTTTAAAATTAAGTTGGCCTTTTTAAAACAAATATTTGAGGAATATTTTTATTCCCTCCCCGAGTGGTTCTAGCCACAGGGTGTTAACCTGTGGAGCCTCCCAGAGAGGCCATCATGCAACTGGCTCTAAATCACTGGCTCTGAAGAAAGAAGGTTCTTTCTTCCCCTGCCTCTTGGAGTGATGGAAAATAATTACAGAATTGGGGTGAAAGAGGGATTATATTTTTTGTGTTGGCTTGTGTGCTTTTATTTCGTTTTGGTTGGTGTTTATTGTTTGAAGGAGAAGTTACTGTCAGCATGTACAGAAAGAAGCTTAGGATCAACAGATACTTATTTGAGGGCTACTCTGTGTACGAACTGGGGCTTTTACGTGAGTTTTCACACTGAATCCCAGCAGTCTTGCGAGGGAGGTGCTCTTGCCTGCACTTCACTGACAGGTCCAGTGGGAGAGGGTAAACAGCCAGTGTGTGCAGGGCAGCCTCTCACCACACGGCTGACCCTCCACCCGGGAGGAAAGAAAATAACCTCAGTGTTAGCTGTCTTCTCAGCATTATGAAATGATTATAACTAACACTTCCTGAGTGATTATTACATGTCAAGACTATTCTAAGCACTTGTCTTGTATTAACCCATTTAAACCTGGGGTGGGCTCTGTCACTAGCTTTATTGCACTGTCCCTGGAGGCAAACAAATGCACTAATGGCACCATTGTAAAGTTTTTCATTGTAAAGTTTTTCAATCACCTGTTCCACAGTGCTTTTTCTAAATAGGAATGCAATTTTAAACGATTAATAAAATGCTGTGGTACAAGAGGAAAACAAGAAAAAGGAACAAAATAGCTATTCCAAAAACAGCAGGTTTTGATGAACTTGAAAATTGAAATATTTGAAAATATGCTATTTGCTCAGTTTAGATTATACTACAAAATTAGAGTACTGAATCTGCTTCAGTAAACTTCTTTGTGAATGTGAGTGCTGCTGCCTACATAGATATACTGAACTTATTTCAGAAGGAAATACTCTTCTCAGAGCAGGGCACGGGCGAGGAAGCAGTACTATTGCTAGTAGTCCTCTCCAAACTCCTCTAAACACCCGGCTTTACTGCAAGTTTGTAATGAAGATGTAACGTTTTTACTTCTTATGCCATGACTTCCATTTTGTGGTATAAGTAAGGGCAATTACTCTGGTTAGAGATTCTAGCCTGGGTGAGGCTGAGTTAATAAGTAGCCTCTAGCATTAGCAAGGGGTATCTTCATTAAGGCCGTAATGTGTCAGGAGTGCTAAGTAGGTTACCATGGTATTTGGGTTTCAGCCGGGACTCTGTCTTTTCCTGAAATTAAAAATGTTCATTCTTCAGTAAAAGGTGCTTCCTTACACAGCAAAGCAGAGGAACATTAAATGGGTGAAATGACTGGGGCTCAGGAACTCAACTGCAAAGGCTGATTAATGCATGGATACTTTAAGATAAGTATCGACTGACAGGTTTTGTAAAACAGCTGTTTAATCTCTGTATCCGTCCATCCATCTGGAGGGGATGTTCGCTAGCAGGTGGAAAAGCTGCTGCTCTCCTTCAGAAAACCCTGCCCACACACGGGACCAGCTAACCCACAGGATTAGGTCTAATTCATCTCTGAATACACAGAGTCTGGCACACAGCAGATGTTCAAAAAATGTTTGCTAAATGAGTGCATAAATTCTGCTTACCCTTAGGCCAAATCAGCCTAAGAGACATTTTGAATTGTGTGTGATTCTATCACTGCCTGACTTCGAGCAGCATTTGAAGACAGCGGATTGTCCTCAGATGCCGAGAAACTGGGAGAGACAGTTGGCCTGTGTAGGGACAAGGCGGTGTGGTTGGATTAACTCATATAGAAGTTCTCAAAGTGTCCCCAGGCCAGCAGATTCAGATTCTGAATCTACTGAAGATCCTGGATAACTTATGGGAAGTTACATTATTTCCAAAATATTACGGTTAACTATAAAAGGACAAACGGTAACATTATATTGCAGTTCTAAGTAATCCCGTTTCACTGTGAAAATATTAATTTCCAAGACCTGAGGGGAAACACTCAAAATGTAAGGCCTGTTTTTTTTATCCTCATGCCTCTTATGCCTGTGTCTCATGGAAATATTATTTAGCAGAGAAGTACAAAATAGTCCTGATGGGAGGGAGAAGGATCCAGAAGCTGCCCATCTAAACTGTCCAGCCCACCTGTGCTGTTTTTCTGTTATTGTGATTAAGCTAATGGATGATTCTGAGCAAAATATATTTTCTTTTTACATATTTTCTCAAAGATCTATAATCGTAAATGGCATCTTACTAGTTTGAGAAAGGGGCTTTGAAAGCTCTTGGAAAGATAAAGGTTAAAATGTAAAGAATTTTCTAGCTAAACCTGTTATTTAGAAAATTCTGGTAAAGAGGACACTGTATTTCTCCGGTGCCCAATTAACATTAACTTCATTGCCTAGTTCATAGTAGAAGGTAAGGTAACATATCAGATTATATAGATATTGCCATTATGAAAAATTTGAAATTTCTGTTCTTTATCAGTAAACAAAAGCATGAACAACTGATGTCTCTAGAATCTATAACATAATTAAAGGAATCTCATTCTAAGCTTTATATGTTCTTAAATTTGTGGTTTTCTTTTATGTAAGCATATATTAGACATTAAACTTAACAGTAACATAGCAACTGGCTGATGATTAATTCAGATGGTATGAAAAGCATTTACCAAGTTGGTCTAATCTGTTCCACTTTTGTATCATAATTTCTTGTCACTAATAAAAGTTCAGGTGGCTAATGGATTCTGCTCCTTTCTCTAGGTTTATTTCAATCTACAGAGGACCCAGCCACACCTATAAGGTCCAGAGGCTGACTGAATTCACATGCTACTCCTTCAGAATCCAGGCAGCCAGCGAGGCTGGGGAAGGGCCTTTCTCGGAAACCTACACCTTCAGCACAACCAAGAGTGTCCCCCCCAGCATCAAAGGTTTGTGGACCGTGTATGCAGTCATGCTCTTCTGTGAGAGTGAGGAAATGTTGGGATTTAAGAGGAGGAGGCTCGATTCTGACCTTGAATATGCTCTCCTAATATTTCTCACATCAGCAAGATAGAATCAAAAGAACTTTCTAAAAGAGATGGTTGAGAAATGGGTTCTCTAGGGGAAATGAGAGGCCTTAAGGGAGAGGGCTTACCGGTAATGACTTTTCTCAAGTGTGTGTAGATTATTATCACAGATAATTTAATGGTGATACAGCCTCTTCCCCACGGGGGATAGATGGACGAAGAAAAGAAGCCGACCTGAGCGGCAGATGTTGGGTTAGGAATGCGGGTGAATTCCTGGTGATGTAGCGCTTATGGCAGGTTACCACGAGAGGTCTGAGTGTCTCTCTGCAGCGCTTCGCCTGCATCTTTGGATGACTGTGGTGCATCAGTAGATTAGAGGCCGGTGTAGGCAACATCCACAGCCTTTCCTCCAGCCCGCAGCCCTCACTGGAAAGCTGTAGCAGTGGCCTGTTCTCACCTCCTGGAGTATTTGTCTTGAGGTTTGTGAATGACTGGTTTACCCTCTGCCCCCTTCATGGGATCAGGGAGGGAGCGAAAGCCACGCCCCCAAGGCTCTCCCTCCACCGGGTCCGCTGAGCCCTCATCTCCCATTTTCAGCCACTGCACAGCCGACTGGCCAAGCCGGGCAGACAGCAACAGGGCAAAAGCTGGCTCAGCCCTTCCCACCTAGCGTTGGGCCCAGTCCCAGCCCATCGTGGACTCCTGAGCCTGCGCCCTCACCTCCCCGGTAGTGTGATTCTCGTGAGGGTCCCTGCTGCCAGTCTTTGCTTTATCCAGCTGCTGCCCGAAATGACTCTGAGGCTGACAGATAAGCAGCCCACCTGAACCAGGTTTTACATGGGGTAAAGTGAGAGTTGGCTGTATTATTTGGGTGGCTAGGCAGTGAGCACCATTTGTTAAGAAGGTTCTGTCTGTGTCTGGCCCCAGGAGAAAGGCCATTTGACTTACTGCTTCTGCACAGAGGCGCTGTATCAGCTACACCAGGGCACGGAGTGCGTTACAGGAGGGTGCGGGGCCTCCGGGGCCTGGGTCAGGGTCTGACCACAGTGTGGTTGCATTCTGTGAAGGTTTCCCATAGTTCCTTTCAGGGCACTTTATGGTAAATACCTTCCCCCTGCTCCCCTGCCCCTCAGTGGTCCAGAAGCTCTTTGGCTTCTTCATGTGACGAAGATAACTGGTATAAATGGATGTATACTTGCTGGGTCACTTGGGCAGTAAATGCCCTGGCCCTTTGGTGTAGCTTCACCTTTCGGCTCTAACAGAGGAGATTCCTGAGCACCCTGTGGCTGATAGGTTTGTTGTTGTAACAGGAAGGCCTGCCACATTTACCAATTAGCTAAATAACTTCAGGGGTCTTCCCAGCACTACCTTTGCCTCTGAAGGTGATTATTGGGGGCGATTCATTCTGTGGAAAATACGACACCAAATTGATAGCTCTTGCAGGTCGTGGTACACTTTCTTCAGGAGGACAGTGTCCTCACACTGCCGCACGATCAGGTGTTCCTCCTCTCATTCTTAGATTTAGGAAATTGTCTTAGCTGGAGGACTGTTTAGTCTGATGAGATTATTTAGTTTTCCATAAATTGTAGTTTTGGCCAACTAATACAAACTTTTTTTTTAAGACAACTTTTATTTTTCTGAAACAGCATTGTACAGAATTGAAAGTAGAAACAACTGCCTCTGAAGAATTCATGTCATTAGAAATTTAAAAATTAGAAATTAAAAATAAGGGCATTGGGCTTCCCTGGTGACGCAGTGGTTGAGAGTCCGCCTGCCGATGCAGGGGACATGGGTTCGTGCCCCGGTCCGGGAAGATCCCACATGCCGCGGAGTGGCTGGGCCCGTAAGCCATGGCCGCTGAGCCTGCGCGTCCGGAGCCTGTGCTCCGCAGTGGGAGAAGCCCCAGCAGTGAGAGGCCCGCGTCCCGCAAAAAAAAAAAAAAAAAAAAAAAATAAGGGCATTCAGCAAGAGCAGTTACACATGCTAGTTACAAAATGGAAAAATATCAGATATTGAATTAAGCTGTAGAGATACAGTATAAGCTGTAAGAAAATATTTAAAAATTTTGCAACATGTAAGTGCTTTTCTGCAAACTAACATAAGTTCACTTTAATCTGGAACAATGAGTCCAGTAGGTAAAAAGTAAACTAAAAACTATAAACGTAAGGTAACTTTTAAAGGCTTACCTCAAATGCCACCTGCTCCTCAAACCTTTCTTAGACTCTCACACGGATGTGACTTCCTTCCCCTGGGACTCCCCAACATTTTGTTTGTACCTCTCATTTTAATCTGCCTTACATTTATGTTTGTTTGTACTTGTTTCATACCTTTCTCTCCCCTTCCCTCAACTAGATCTTCATTTCCTCGAAAGCAGTATTTATGGTACCTATTTTTGCATCCCCCAAAGAACCTAACACAGGGCTTAATCATGGAAGGTGCTCATTAGCCATCAAAAAAATAACAAAAATGCAACCCAGGCCAAATAGTTATTAATAGGACAGCGAGCAAAGGGTTCTTCGCCAATGGCTTGCTAGGCATGGGATGTCTTCTCTGTGTAAAGGGTACCCTGCTAGTTTTCTAGGAGGCTGGGCAAATAAACTCCCCTCTCAGGGTGGGCACAAGCATTCTCTCTCTCTCTCTGGGTTCTCACTAATATTACTAAAATATGGGCTATTCATATGATGCTTTGAATTTTGAGCTTGGATGTGTGGATTTGTATTTCAGCACCTCGAGTAACACAGTTAGAAGGAAATTCATGTGAAATTTTATGGGAGACGGTACCACCCATGAAAGGCGATCCTGTCAACTACATTCTGCAGGTATTGGTTGGAAGAGAATCTGAGTACAAACAGGTAAGAACCAGCGTGCGTGGCACGTGCGTGGCCTGTCAGGGTCTGGCTGGCTCCTTGCCTCTGCCTTTGCGGTGAATAATTTAGTAGCCAGTGAACTACATTTTTCTCAAAATTGGTCGTAGACACTGCCTCACTTGTACCCATTACCTAATTCTTCAGGGTAGAGTAGCTCTAGCTTACATTTTATTTTGTATGTGGTGGTATTCTTAAATTTTCAGTTCCACAAGCATAATCTTGGGAAGGGTTTTAAGTTCTGTATTTGTATTTGATATTCATATGTATTGAAAACTAAAGTGCCAGTGGTTTTTCTTTATAGGGAAGTAGTGTCCACCTAATTACTAAACCCCATGTCTGTTTGCCTTTTTTATGGAAGTTATAATTGAAGGATAAGGGAAATGACCTATCAGCCTGTGATTCAGAAGCTCTGGGTCACTACTTGTCACCCTTTACTGTGCATAGGATCACCTGAGTATCTGTTAAAAATTCAGATTCTGATTCAGTAGGTCTGGGGTCGAGGTTCAAGTTCCCAGGTGACATTGACGTTGCTGGTCCATGGATCGTGGTTTTAGTAGCAAGGATACAGTTCACATGATAAACCCTTACACGAAAGAATGTGATTGGAATATAACCAGATAGAGAATTTGGGTTTATCATTCTTGACACCCTTTTTGATCCTAATTCTTCCAAAGCCACACATTATCTTGTCACTGGATGTGAAGGATTCAGAGACTCTGTGGCTTTCCATAATGTTCCCAGGAACTTAATAATTGTGTGAAATCAGAATATAACATTGTTACTCCATTAGAAAAGCTGAGGACCCATTCCTTACCAGCACTGTTAATAGAGGAATGCATTCATGTCAAACTCAAGAAGTTGAAGATAAATGCCACTGCCTTCCGAATCATTAACATAATTTGCGAACACTTCTTTGTATTCAACTATTGAGGCTCCAGGTACACAAAACAAGTAGAAAATAATTTGATTCAGAGTTTTTGTTAATTTGCTGGTTAATATTCCTCGTATAATAATAAAGAATACTTGTAAATAAAAATGTGTAAAAAGAATCAAAGAAAATTTTAGTAAATCTTACTGTACTTTGTTAATATGAAGTGCCAGATAAAAGAATGAATTGCTTTAAGCACATTTTGCAAAAACTTGTTTTAAACAAGACAGGCACCACCAGTATTGATTAACATCCGTGGATGATTTCACCAGTTTCCATCATTCCTCTGAAATAAGAGCAAAACCACTCTTGTTTCCTTTCACCTTACAGTCTCGTTTTATACAGTATATTTCACTTCACAGTCAGTAATTTTATGTGTGCAGTTGTTTCACCTTACCACAAATATATTACTGGTTTCAGAGTCTCAGCGCACACGAAGAGCAGAGGATTTTCCCTGCTAGATTTAGTCATCTTTAACACCAGTAGCATTGTCCTGTCGCATAGCAATGTAACAAATGGCTAAAGATGAAATGTTACCAAATTTTACAACATATCACTTGACACTTAACAATATTCACTTGCCAGCAGTACATTCACTGCATGTTCATCGTTGTATTTTATAAACCTTTTTATTCCACCACCATGCTTTTCCAACCTGTTCTTGGAAAAAATGTTCTGCTTCTCAAAGCCTACTGATTGCTGATTTACATGGAAAAAGCATTGTTTACTCAGTATCTATACACATTCATAAATTAGATGTCACTGGCAGATTGGCTCTTTTGAATCTTGCTATTTGTTTAATGTTGTATATTTTGTCTCATGAACATACAAATACTAATACACAATTACATATATGCTTCAAAATATATTTCTCATTGTAAACAGCTATAAATAAGAGTTTCTTGTTGAAAGTAGGTGAAAACACAGTACACCAGGGCGGGCTCAGTAGCTGGGGAATTAGCATTCTTCTCGTAACCGTGTATTTCCTGCATTTACCAAGAAATGATTAAGGCAGGTAGTGGTACTTGAAAAGCCACCGTTGAGTCAGGGACAATTTGTACTGAGTTTTCTGCTTCTCCCTATTCAATAGACATTAACTTAAACATGATGTTTTGAGTACTTCATTCAGTTGTTCTGGACACGAGATAGGGAATGAAATCTATTTATCTTATGTGTGCAGAGTAATGGTTAAAATAATTATAGTCCAGAGATAACAGGCTTTGAATTCATAGAGGCAAAGCAAAAGAAAATGAGAGGTCGTCAGTGCAGAGCATACACCACAGCAGAGCTATGGGCTTATATAGGAAGCACTGTGTATACTTCAGTTACAGCACTAATCAGGCAGGATCCACTAATGTGTGGGCTTGTGTTATTCATTTTTATTTTCCCAGGTCTGGCACATAGCTAGGCACTCAGTAAATGTTTCTTGTGTGCGTGAAAGAGGCAGTTTCACAGGAACAGGGTGATTTATACTTGCAGTGGTGAGAATCAGTAAACTTCACCATAGGGGGGATTTAGAAGTGATGCTTGTAACTGAGGTGAAAAAAATCACCAATAATAGAACAGTGTCCTTCTGTTCCCCTACCTCATTTTTACAGGCGACATATGGTAAGGGCCAAGTCTTTTTCTGATATGTTGCTGGAAACATTGACTTTAACTCTGTAATTAGCTTTCTTTGGTTGAGCTATCATGATGTGGGGCGAGCATCTGGTTCTAATTATGAGACTGTCTATTACAGTATTAAGTCCTCACCTAAAGTTTTACTCTGTATTACAATGCATGCATATATTGATTTGGCTTTTCTGCCACTTAAAAAACGTTTCAAGCACAAGCCTTTTTCAAGAACCTTAAAACTTCTTTTCAAACAGTATTAATTGTAAAGCATTCTCTTTTTTTTAAACATCTTTATTGGGGTATAATTGCTATACAATGGTGTGTTAGTTTCTGCTTTATAACAAAGTGAATCAGCTATATACATATACATATGTTCCCATATCTCTTCCCTCTTGCATCTCCCTCCCTCCCACCCTCCCTATCCCACCCCTCCAGGTGGTCACAAAGCACCGAGCTGATCTCCCTGTGCTATGCGGCTGCTTCCCACTAGCTATCTAGCTTACGTTTGGTAGTGTATATACGTCCATGCCTCTCTCTCGCTTTGTCACAGCTCACCCTTCCCCCTCCCAATATCCTCAAGTCCGTTCTCCAGTAGGTCTGTGTCTTTATTCCTGTCTTACCACTAGGTTCTTCATGACATTTTTTTAAATTTTCTTGAATTCCATATATATGTGTTAGCATACAGTATTTGTCTTTCTCTTTCTGACTTACTTCACTCTGTATGACAGGCTCTAGGTCTACCCACCTCATTACAAATAGCTCAATTTCGTTTCTTTTTATGGCTGAGTAATATTCCATTGTATATATGTGCCACATCTTCTTTATCCATTCATCCGATGATGGACACTTAGGTTGTTTCCATCTCTGGGCTATTGTAAATAGAGCTGCAATGAACATTTTGGTATATGACTCTTTTTGACTTTTGGTTTTCTCAGGGTATATGCCCAGTAGTCGGATTGCTGGGTCATATGGTGTTCTATTTGTAGTTTTTTAAGGAACCTCCATACTGTTCTCCATAGTGGCTGTACCAATTCACATTCCCACCAGCAGTGGAAGAGTGTTCCCTTTTCTCCACATCCTCTCCAGCATTTATTGTTGCTAGATTTTTTGATGATGGCCATTCTGACTGGTGTGAGATGATATCTCATTGTAGTTTTGATTTGCATTTCTCTAATGATTAATGATGTTGAGCATTCTTTCATGTGTTTGTTGGCAGTCTGTATATCTTCTTTGGAGAAATGTCTATTTAGGTCTTCTGCCCATTTTTGGATTGGGTTGTTTGTTTTTTTGTCATTGAGCTGCATGAGCTGCTTGTAAATTTTGGAAATTAATCCTTTGTCAGTTGCTACATTTGCAAATATTTTCTCCCATTCTGAGGGTTGTCTTTTTGGTCTTGCTTATGGTTTCCTTTGCTGTGCAAAAGCTTTGAAGTTTCATTAGGTCCCATTTGTTTATTTTTGTTTTTATTTCCATTTCTCTAGGAGGTGGGTCAAAAAGGATCTTGCTGTGATTTATGTCATAGAGTGTTCTGCCTATGTTTTCCTCTAAGAGTTTGATACTTTCTGGCCTTACATTTAGGTCTTTAATCCATTTTGAGCTTATTTTTGTGTATGGTGTTAGGGAGTGATCTAATCTCATACTTTTACATGTACCTGTCCAGTTTTCCCAGCACCACTTATTGAAGAGGCTGTCCTTTCTCCACTGTACATTCCTGCCTCCTTTATCAAAGATAAGTGACCATATGTGCGTGGGTTTATCTCTGGGCTTTCTATCCTGTTCCATTGATCTATCTTTCTGTTTTTGTGCCAGTACCATGCTCTCTTGATTACTGTAGCTTTGTAGTATAGTCTGAAGTCAGGGAGCCTGATTCCTCCAGCTCCATTTTTCGTTCTCAAGATTGCTTTGGCTATTCAGGGTCTTTTGTGTTTCCATACAAATTGTGAAATGTTTTGTTCTAGTTCTGTGAAAAATGCCAGTGGTAGTTTGATAGGGGTTGCATTGAATCTGTAGATTGCTTTGGGTAGTATAGTCATTTTCACAATGTTGATTCTTCAAATCCAAAAACATGGTATATCTCTCCATCTATTTGTATCATCTTTAATTTCTTTCATCAGTGTCTTATACTTTTCTGCATACAGGTCTTTTGTCTCCTTAGGTATGTTTATTCCTAGGTATTTTATTCTTTTTGTTGCAATGGTAAATGGGAGTGTTTTCTTGATTTCACTTTCAGATTTTTCATCATTAGTGTATAGGAATGCAAGAGATTTCTGTGCATTAATTTTGTATCCTGCAGCTTTACCAAATTCATTGATTAGCTCTAGTAGTTTTCTTGTAGCATCTTTAAGATTCTCTATGTATAGTATCATGTCATCTGCAAACAGTGACAGCTTTACTTCTTCTTTTCCGATTTGGATTCCTTTTATTTCCTTTCTTTTCTGATTGCTGTGGCTAAAACTTCCAAAACTGTATTGAATAAGAGTGGTGAGAGTGGGCAACCTTGTCTTGTTCCTGATCTTAGTGGAAATGCTTTCAGTGTTTCACCATTGAGGACGATGTTGGCTGTGGGTTTGTCATATATGGCCTTCATTATGTTGAAGAAAGTTCCCTCTGTGCCTACTTTCTGCAGGGTTTTTATCATAAATGGGTGTTGAATTTTGTCAAAAGCTTTCTCTGCATCTATTGAGATGATCATATGGTTTTTCTCCTTCAATTTGTTAATATGGTGTATCACGTTGATTGATTTGCGTATATTGAAGAATCCTTGCATTCCTGGAATAAACCCCACCTGATCATGGTGTATGATCCTTTTAATGTGCTGTTGGATTCTGTTTGCTAATATTTTTTTGAGGATTTTTGCATCTATGTTCATCAGTGATATGGGCCTGTAGTTTTCTTCCTTTGTGACATCCTTGTCTGGTTTTGGTATCAGGGTGATGGTGGCCTCGTAGAATGAGTTGGGGAGTGTTCCTCCCTCTGCTATATTTTGGAAGAGTTTGAGAAGGATAGGTGTTAGCTGTTCTCTAAATGTTTGATAGAATTCGCCTGTGAAGCCATCTGGTCCTGGGCTTTTGTTTGTTGGAAGATTTTTAATCACAGTTTCAATTTCAGTGCTTGTGATTGGTCTGTTCATATTTTCTATTTCTTCCTGATTCAGTCTTGGCAGGTTGTGCATTTGTAAGAATTTGTCCATTTCTTCCAGGTTGTCCATTTTATTGGCATAGAGTTGCTTGTAGTAATCTCTCATGATCTTTTGTATTTCTGCAGTCAGATGTTAATTCTTTTTCATTTCTATTTCTATTGATTTGAGTCTTCTCCCTTTTTTTCTTGATGAGTCTGGCTAATGGTTTATCTATTTTGTTTATCTTCTCAAAGAACCAGCTTTTAGTTTTATTGATCTTTGCTATTGTTTCCTTCATTTCTTTTTCGTTTATTTCTGATCTGATTTTTATGATTTCTTTCCTTCTGCTAACTTTGGTGTGTTTTTGTTCTTCTTTCTCTAATTGCTTTAGGTGCAAGGTTAGGTTGTTTATTCGAGATGTTTCCTGTTTCTTAAGGTGGGCTTGTATTGCTATAAACTTCCCTCTTAGAACTGCTTTTGCTGCATCCCATAGGTTTTGGGTTGTCGTGTCTCCATTGTCATTTGTTTCTAGGTATTTTTTTTATTTCCTCTTTGATTTCTTCAGTGATCACTTTGTTATTAAGTATTGTTTAGCCTCCATGTGTTTGTATTTTTTACAGATCTTTTCCTGTAATTGATATATAGTCTCATGGTGTTGTGTCAGAAAAGATACTTGATACAATTTCAATTTTCTTAAATTTACCAAGGCTTGATTTGTGACCCAAGAGATGCTCTATCCTGTGAATGTTCCATGAGCACTTGAGAAAACTGTGTATTCTGTTGTTTTTGGATGGAATGTCCTATAAATATAAATGAAGTCCATCTTGTTTAATGTATCATTTAAAGCTTGTGTTTCCTTATTTATTCTCATTTTGGATGATCTGTCCATTGGTGAAAGTGGGGTGTTAAAGTCCCCTACTATGAATGTGTTACTGTCGAGTTCCCCTTTTATGGCTGTTAGTATTTGCCTTATGTATTGAGGTGCTCCTATGTTGGGTGCATAAATACTTAAAATTGTTATATCTTCTTCTTGGATCGATCCCTTGATCATTATGTAGTTTCCTTCTTTGTCTCTTCTAATAGTCTTTATTTTAAAGTCTATTTTGTCTGATATGAGAATTGCTACTCCAGCTTTCTTTTGGCGTCCATCTGCATGGAATATATTTTTCCATCCCCTTACTTTCCGTCTGTATGTGTCTTTAGGTCTGAAGTGGGTCTCTTGTAGACAGCGTATATATGGGTCTTGTTTTTGCATCCATTCAGCCAATCTGTGTCTTTTGGTGGGAGCATTTAGTCCATTTACATTTAAGGTAATTATTGATATGTATGTTCCTATTCCCATTTTCTAAATTGTTTTTGGTTCGTTATTATAGGTCTTTTCCTTCTCTTGTGTTTCTTGCCTAGAGAAGTTCTTTTAGCATTTGTTGTAAAGCTGGTTTGGTGGTGCTAAACTCTCTCAGCTTTTGCTTGTCTGTAAAGGTTTTAATTTCTCCATCAAATCTGAATGAGATCCTTGCTGAGTAATCTTGGTTGTAGGTTTTTCTCCTTCATCACTTTCAGTATGTCCTGGCACTCCCTTCTGGTTTGCAGAGTTTCTGCTGAAAGATCAGCAGTTAACCTTATGGGGATTCCCTTGTGTTATTTGTTTTTCTCTTGCTGCTTTTAATATGCTTTCTTTGTATTTAATTTTTGACAGTTTGATTAATATGTGTCTTGGCATATGTTTCCTTGGATTTATCCTGTATGGGACTCTCTGTGCTTCCTGGACTTGATTAACTATTTCCTTTCCCACATTAGGGAAGTTTTCAACTGTAATCTCTTTAAATATTTTCTCAGTCCCTTTCTTTTTCTCTTCTTCTTCTGGAACCCCTATAATTCGAATGTTGGTGCGTTTAATGTTGTCCCAGAGGTCTCTGAGACTGTCCTCAGTTCTTTTCATTCTTTTTTCTTTATTCTGCTCTGCATTAGTTATTTCCACTATTTTATCTTCCAGGTCACTTATCCGTTCTTCTGCCTCAGCTACTCTGCTATTGATCCCATCTAGAGTATTTTTCATTTCATTTATTGTGTTGTTCATCATTGTTTGTTTCATCTTTAGTTCTTCTAGGTCCTTGTTAAATGTTTCTTGCATTTTGTCTATTCTATTTCCAAGATTTTGGATCATCTTTACTATCATTATTCTGGATTCTTTTTCAGGTAGACTGCCTATTTCCTCTTCATTTATTAGGTCTGGTGGGTTTTTATCTTGCTCCTTCATCTGCTGTGTGTTTTTCTGTCTTCTCATTTTGCTTATCTTACTGTGCTTGGAGTCTCCTTTTTGCAGGCTGCAGGTTCGTAGTTCCTGTTGATTTTGGTGTCTGTCACCAGTGGCTAAGGTTTGTTCAGTGGGTTGTGTAGGCTTCGTGGTGGAGGGGACTAGTGCCTGTCTTCTGGTGGATGAGGCTGGATCTTGTCTCTCTGGTGGGCAGGTCCACGTCTGCTGGTGTGTTTTGGGGTGTCTGTGGACTTATTATGATTTTAGGCAGCCTCTCTGCTAATGGGTGGGGTTGTGTTCCTGTTATGCTAGTTGTTTGGCATAGGTTGTCCAGCACTGTAGCTTGCTGGTCGTTGAGTGAAGTTGGGTGCTGGTGTTGAGATGGAGATCTCTGGGAGATTTTCGCCATTTGATATTATGTGGAGCTGGGAGGTCTGTTGTGGACCAGTGTCCTGAAGTTGGCTCTCCCACCTCAGAGGCACAGCACTGACTCCTGGCTGCAGCACCAAGAGCCTTTCATCCACACGGCTCAGAATAAAAGGGAGAAAATATAGAGAGATAGAATTAGTAGAAGTAGGAAGAAAGAAAGAAAGGAGGGAAGGAAGGAAGAAGGAAAAGGAGGGAGGGAGGAGGGAAGGAAGGAAAAGAAAAACGGATGGATAGAACCTTAGGACAAATGGTGGAAGCAAAGCTATACAGACAAAATCTCACACAGAAGCATACACACTCACAAAAAGAGGAAAAGGGGAAAAAATCTTAACTCTTGCTCTCAAAGTCCACCTCCTCAATTTGGGATGATTCGTTGTCTATTCAGGTATTCCGCAGATGCAGGGTACATCAAGTTGATTGTGGAGCTTTAATCCGCTGCTTCTGAGGCTGCTGGGAGAGATTTCCTTTTCTCTTCTTTGTTCTCACAGCTCCCAGGGGCTCAGCTTTGGATTTGGCCCCGCCTCTGCGTGTAGGTCGCTGGAGGGCATCTGGAGGGCGTCTGTTTTTTGCTCAGACAGGATGGGGTTAAAGGAGCCGCTGATTCGGGGGCTCTGGCTCACTCAGGCCGGGGAGAGGGAGGGGCGCGGAGTGCGGGGCGGGCCTGCGGCACGCCGTGCATTCTCCCAGGGTAGTTGTCCCTGGATCCCGGGAACCTGGCGGTGGCGGGCTGCACAGGCTCCCCCGAAGAGGGGTGTGGATAGTGACCTGTGCTCGCACACAGGCCCCTTGGTGGCGGCAGCAGCAGCCTTACCGTCTCCCGCCTGTCTCTGGGGTCCGAGCTTTTAGCCGTGGCTCGCGCGCGTCTCTGGAGTTCTTTTAAGCAGCGCTTTTAATCCCCTCTTCTCGTGCACCAGGAAACAAAGAGGGAAGAAAAAGTCTCTTGCCTCTTCGGCTGCTCCAGACCTTTTCCCGGACTCCCTCCCAGCTAGCCGTGGTGCACTAACCCCTTCAGGCTGTGTTCACGCAGCCAACCCCCGTCCTCTCCCTGCGCTCCGACCAAAGCCCGAGCCTCAGCTCGCAGCCCCGCCCGCCCTGGCGGGTGAGCAGACAAGCCTCTCGGGCTGGTGAGTGCCGGTCAGCCCTGATCCTCTGTGTGGGAATCTCCGCTTTGCCCTCCGCACCCCTGTTGTTGTGCTCTCCTCCGCGGCCCCGAATCTCCCCCCTCCACCTCCCGCAGTCTCCGCCCGCGAAGGGGCTTCTAGTGTGTGGAAACCTTTCCTCCTTCATGGCTCCCTCCCACTGGTGCAGGTCGCGTCCCTATTCTTTTGTCTCTGTTTTTTCTTTTTTTCTTTTGCCCTCCCCAGGTACGTGGGGAGTTTCTTGCCTTTTGGGATGTCTGAGGTCTTCTGCCAGCGTTCAGTAGGTGTTCTGTAGGAGTTGTTCCACGTGTAGATGTATTTCTGGTGTATCTGTGGGGAGGAAGGTGATCTCCGTGCCTTACTCTTCCACCATCTTCCCCCGAGGTCCGTAAAGCATTCTTAAAAAGAATGAAAATTGTATGTATATGCAGGTGACTGATTTTTTTTGCCTCACAAGACATAACATAAACAGTTTAATATATACGTAAGAATGTAAAGCGAAATGATTCACATTCATATCCCTGTTCAGACAGCAATAATTTTTACATAAAGTATTTAAATATAAACACTGAAGATGAGAAAAGGGTAGCAAACTGCAAGAAATTATTACCTATTGGGAGTCAAAATTTGTGACAAATTATTAATATTGTTGGTGCTCAGATTTGTTGCATTATGAAAACCTTCGAAGAATCTGAAACTTTATAGAGCTCCACATTTAACTGAATGGCATCTCTGTATAAATTTATTTTGTATCATTTTTAGAATATAGTATTGGGATGTGTATTGATTCTTCGTGGTATCACACAAGTTACTGGGAAGAAAGATCTTCTCTTGACCTTGAGAGAACTATTTTAAGGACTTGGAGCCTACATATTTTTTTAATAGTTTGTGATTTAATTCCCTAACACAGAAGTTAAATAGGCTGTGACCGTCTTATTGCACATTTTCTTCATCTTTGTGTAAATAAAGGGTCAAATCCCAAGCAAAGTAAGAATAGATCAAGGTGGGAATATCTAAAAGCTATCATTTATCTTGCTGAGTCTTAAGTTTTTTAGGTTTATAGGTCCGTTTAAGTATCTGATGCAGGATATGACCCGTTCTATCAGAAAAATATTCATGCACACATCCGTTTTAAATTGCATATGAAACAAATTTATATTCAGTTTCATGGCGTTCAGGTGTAGGGCCCCTGGTTCATTGGGAAACTGGTAGGTGCTGTGCACTGTGAGGGCTGCCTGGCATATAACAGAACAGCATAGTCTGTGCTCTCAGAGCTTCTGGGCCCACTGGGGTAGAAGCAGCGTGCCCCCAAGAAGCAGCTCAGTAACAGTACCTTGGCCTGTCCTCTGGCTCAGGAGCAACAATTCCTGCCCAGCATTGCACCCTCTACAGAGGAAGTCTGCAGGGTAGTGAATTCCCACTGTAGCTGGGGGGCAAGGGAGGTGAAATCTGCCTTTTGTAGTCATGTGATATTGGAGGAATTAATTCACCTCTCTGAGCCTCAGCTGTCTTGTCGAAGTGGAGATACTAATTCTCTACCTCAGGGTTACTGTGAGCGTCAGATCTGTTCAGTCATGAGAGGGCGCTGTGTAGATGGCAATGCTGGGCAGTTATGTCTCCCTTTCCAGTTCCTGGGAGAAGGATGGCATTAGTAAAGAGATGCAGGCCTTGACCCAGATCCCAGCCTCCAGCAGCCTCCCCCAAAGGCTCTCTGTTTCAAAGATATCAACTACACAGCATGTTACTCTGAATTAAGGGTCACTGATTCTTCATTTCGATTATCTGGGTATTACTTTAAATCCTCTCATTTGGAACAAACATGTCAAAATTACTTTAAAATATATTGCACATCAAATCAAGGACAGAAATAGTCTTTGTAAAAATAATATTGCTTGTATACTTACTGTGATATTATGATTGGTTACTTCAATAAAGATAATCTTAAATGGAACTATGCCTTTTAAATTGGGTTGAGGCAGGAGGAAGAGCCTGTAATGGTGCCCCTGTCAAAATGAATGAAAACAAAGGGGTAAGAGGCATGGCCTGCTGCCCTGCCATGGTGAGAGGCACAGTCCCATGAAAAGTCACCTCAGCTGTGCTGCAGGCCTGATGACCTTACTGATTTTGCGATCTCGTGGCTGTGATTATTTACACAAAAACAAATCAGTTATCTCAAACCTCAGGAACCAGAATCCTCAGGAAATGGAGTATTGGGATTGTTTTAATTTTTCCTTAACTAAGATCCAAAAGGCTTAATAAGCATTGTTGACTACTATCAATACACTGAAAACAACTCAATCCTTGTTAACGATTCCATTTTGTATAATCACGGCTGTACCTGTTCTAAACCCTGTGGTTTGTGTGCGGGTTCTGATACTTAATGTTCACATGTACTTGCTGCTGGTAATTTTCCTCTCTTTTCAAGTAGTGTGGTATAAGCATATCTACTCTCAAGTATTTAAGGGTTCTAATTAGAGAGCATTCACTGAGCACCTGCTTTGTTAATAGCCATTGTGCTGGTTGCTCTGGAGATAATAGAACACAGTCCCACACTCAATATATTCATCATATATATACTTTTAAAGATAATATTAACATTGTGTTGACAGTGCTTGTGAAAAAGGGGAGCGCTTCTAATTAAAACAATAAGAATAGCTAAAAGAAAAACATATTTACAAATTAAAGCCCAGCTTTCAATTGGATTTGTCATTGAGGAAGTTCCCTTCCATTAGATGTTCATTTTTCCTTCACTAAGCTTTTTGCTTAATGGTTATGAGAACAGTAGCACTCCTTTGCTTTCAAAATATCAATACATTTTTAGGGATCTTTAAGGAGTTAAGAGTTGCGAAGTACCATCAAAATTAATATATAAAGTCGATGTTCAAGATTCCATGAATTGGGTTTCTGGGAAATTAAATATACTTCTGAGCCAACTTTCTTAGAAGGAGCTAGCCATGCAAATCCTGGAAACCATAGAAATCATTTAATACTACATATAAATGAACATTTATATGTACTTTCCAAAAGTCTCTCAAACATCTGTAGGGATAGGTTATGAATTAAGTGATTTTCAGCCATGAGGTCATTGTTTGGCATAATTAAGAGGCCACGTCACAGAAATGCTGCCCAAGCCTTTCCTTGGCACAGACTGGGTTGGGGAGCTGCTTTCCATACATCATATAGGAAAGGCAGTGCTTTCCTTCTGGGGCAGTGGACCCAGGGTGGGGCGATCTGGAAGTGTTTCGTGGAAACACCAGGGAGGCTGTGGGACTCCCTGGGAAGACAAAGTCAGAAGGTCAAGAGAAGTGGACCTGGTATCACACCGTAGTCAGTGGATGAGGACTGAAGTGGGGAGGATGGGTTCCACCAAAGACGTGGAACCAGTGGAGCTGGAGCAGTTCCAGTGGTGAGCAGGGGTGTTTGAGTTAGATGTGGGATCTCGTCTGGGGTCTACCACTACCCTTATTCACCTGAGACCTTGAGAAATTAACAGCTTTCTGATCCTCAGTTTTATCATCTCTAAAATGGGAGTAATACCTGCCAGAGTAATCAGGAGGATTAAATTTGATAAAGATGACTTATCTCCAGTATATTCCTTTCACAAAGCATTTTTCACATAGTTTCTCACTTAATACTCAATCCCTCTTGGGGTTAACGTTAGGTACTGTAACTGTCCCCATGTTAAAGATGAAAAAAAATAAGGCTCAAAGCTGTTACTTGCCCGAGGTGACAAACCTAGAAAGGGTCAGAGCAAGGACGTAGACCTGGAATCCTGATGCCAGTTCCTGGTCCTGCCGTTGAGAAGAAGCTGCCCAGTGCCTCCCAGTGGCCAAGTCAGACTAGACCCAGTTCCCTGGGGTTGCACAGAAGAGCTCCAGCAGCTACAATATTTCACCCTTTGATAAGGGTAAACATTCAAGAGGTGAGGCCTCCAAAAGAATTGACGAAAGAGGTGTATCGAGAAACCTTGCAGCTAAGGCGTAGATGGCAGCTTTTCTCCAACTCCATCAACAGCCTGACATTAACTTATCACCACCATAGAGACAGAACAGATTGTATACCTGGGCCATTGCAGACAGGAACCCGAAGCTCAGATGGCAAAGGATTGGTAGTATGCTGTTTCCAAAGGTTGCAAATCATTCCCTTCGTGAATGGTCCCAACAGTTTCGAAGAAAAGACAATACCAACTTGAGCATCTAAATTTGGGAAATTAAGAACATTCACAATGAAAAGGTCTCTTTAAAGAAAAAAAAAGTGTACACCATTGTTTTCCTGAGACCACCCACATGTTGGGAGATAATTCATAGACAGTGCTCTCATGGTGTAGTCTGAACTCCTGAATAGCTTGGGGCAGTCACCATGACAACAAGCTCGTCTTAAAATAGCCATTTAACTAACTCATCATTGGAACAATGACCGACCAGAAAGGCGTGGTCTCTCAGGATGGCTGGGGGTTTTCTTACAGCTCTTTTGTTCTTGGTTGCTCCAGCCCAGTTCTGTCTGTAATCCCACTTGCTAAGACACACGCCACAATCTTTAAAGAAACAGAGTAACTCACCAGGAGGAATGTGCTTCAAATCTTATAGAGGAATATATGAGAAATAGAATTGGTTTTCTGGGGCTTAATCACTAAACGAAAATACAGTAAGACTCTTCAAGTCTACTTCTAAAGTTCGAAAATGGGGGAGGAAAAATCTTAAAAAGGCTGACTATCAGGTGAGCACTGGAAGTCCGATCCCTTTTCTAAACTGTGATCCTCTTGCTGTCTTTGTTTGCTCAACGCTAAGTGAGTGGCCAGCGCACTTAGGTTCTCTGGTACCATGTCCTGCTTCTTGTAGAAGTTTATGTGCCAGGCTTTAGAAACACTGAATCTTTGTAGATTCCCACTAGCTCTCTATAGCTGGAGAGTATTTCAGACAAAGTTGAAATTGTTGGAAATACTCTATTTTCTAGGGAATTTGTATTAAGGGGCAAAATTCACATCTTTACTTAAGGTGGCCTGCCACTAGGTTGAAAATGCCCCTGTCACTTTTAATCACTGTATTTTAAGAATATATTTGGAGTTGTTTTAAAGTTCTAAATAGTAGTAGTAGTAGTAATAATAGCTAACTTTTTCTCTGCACTTACCCATGTACCAGGCATGTCTTAAGCACTTTACAGAGGCTAACTCAGTGCCACTCAGCTACAAAGTGTTCAGTTAATTTTAATTTCTTGTTTAATTATTTCATCAGCCAAATCTCTTTACTGATTTGGTTGAGTTCCAGCTAGTTTCTTCCTATCTCTATTTCATATAAGACATGGATTTTTATGTAATTTTAAGGCGGTTATCATTTCCTCTGAGTATTTTGAGGATCAGTACCACTTTGATTGAAGAACCACGTGAGCTCTCCCTCTACCACCTTCCCTCAAAGATACCTATTTTCTTCAGTCAACTCAAAGGTTTATAATCTCTAAGTAAACTGGTAGATTTCAAGTCCTCATAGTAGGAAGCCTCATGGTGATTATATCAGTGTTAACAAAGGGGAAGAAAATATCCTAGATTCTTAACGGAAAAAGGACAAGTTAGTCAAACAGACAGGAAACATTTAAGACAGACCATTAAATTAATTAAATATTAATTTGTGATAAATAGGACTGCATCAAAAATTTTCTTAAGAAATGATTAGGGAAGACACAAAACTGGGAGAGGATATTCACAACACATACCTGACAAAGAACTTACATCCAGATTAAGGAGCCACTACAAGTAAAAGCAAACAAATTAAAAATAGGCAAAACAGCTGAACACACACTCCTCACAAAAGAAGGTATGTGAGTGACCAAATGAGCATATGAAAAGGTGGGAAACACTTAGGCATCAGGGAAATGCAACTGAGGTACCATTCTCACCCATTTGCATGACTAAAATATAAATGACTGACAGTAACAAATGTTGGTGAGGGTGTGGAACAACTGGAACTCTCATGCTTAGCTGGCAGGAGTGCAAAGGGATGTGCTTGGGACAGCTTTCTCATGCAGTTAGATGTAGACTTATACCCAGCCCTTCTAGGTATTCACCCAAGAAAAAGAGAAGCTTAAGTCCTCAAGATCTGTACAAAAATGTTCATAGTACTCTTACTATATAAAAACTCCAAACTGGAAACAGTGCAAATATTTGTCAGAAAGCAAATGGATACATCAAAGTATAGGCATATGATAGAGTACTTATTCTTCAGTAAAAGGAACAACTACTGAATCGATTACATGGATGAACCTCGTAGGTACAAGAGAGTGCGTAGTGTTTGATTGCATTTGCATGAACTTCTAGAGTAGGCCAAACAAATTACAGAATGAGAAGTCAGAAGAGTTCTTACCTCTTAGGGGTGGAGGTGGGCTACCTTGATGGAGTAGTGTTAAATGGTGTAGTCAGTAGTCAAAGGATCATTCAACTGAGACTTTGCACTTTATTTCTATAATTTGTTTTTAATATTCTTTGCAGCAAGATCAGAGAGCCCTTTGTATGAATTAAGTCATCTGCTGATTTATAGCCTAAATTATTAAAATTTAGCTAGATGCATCATCATGACTTGTATCACCTGTATTTCTGGTCAGTGCCTTATCTCCTGTCAATAGCAGAGTCACTGAATTTATTTTATTTTATTCAGAGTAGGTCAGAATACTTGACAGATGAAATATAGACTGGGACAAATGCCTTTCCATGTACTTTTTGTTGTTGCAGAGTTCACATAAACCAAGCCAGGTCTACAAGGCCCCCGATGTTATACAGTTATTACTTTAGAGACCACAATGTTGTTATAAATGTATTGACCGGGACTTTTCTTTTTCTTGAAGGTGTACAAGGGAGAAGAAGCCACATTCCAAATCTCAGGCCTCCAGACCAACACAGACTATAGGTTCCGCGTGTGTGCGTGTCGTCGCTGTTTAGACACCTCTCAGGAGCTAAGCGGAGCTTTCAGCCCCTCTGCGGCTTTTGTACTACAACGAAGTGAGGTCATGCTTACAGGGGACATGGGGAGCTTAGATGATCCCAAAATGAAGAGCATGATGCCTACTGATGAACAGTTTGCAGCCCTCATTGTGGTTGGCTTTGCAACTTTGTCCATTTTATTTGCCTTTATATTACAGTACTTCTTAATGAAGTAAACAAACCCAGCAAAACTAGAGGTATGACTTTAATTAATGCTACACATTTTAATACACACATTTATTCAGATACTCCCCTTTTTAAGCCCTTTTGTTCTTTGATTTATATACTTGTTTTACAGATTTAGCTAGGAAAAAAAAATATCAGTGTTTTGGTGCACCTTTTTGAAATGCAAAACTAGGAAGAGGTTAAACTGGATTTAAAAAAAAAAAAAAAGAAACAAACCAGATACCAAAAGCTAAAGCTAGCTTACGTTTTCTTTTAAATTTTTCAGATTTGCCTTTATTCTGTTTTCACTGATGTCTTTTGCAAGCCTTTGATTTTTTTTTTTCCATGTCACCATTTAGTAATTTATATTCACCTGTCACTTCTTATGTCTTGATCATCTGTACCTGTGAACATGAATCACAGTGTGTGTAGTTACAGGGCTAGGATTTCAGTGTTGTCAGAGTATCACCACACAACCACACACAGAAGATGTGTTCACTCAGATAAGGCTGCCCTAAACAACCATTTTGTCACTCAGTTATTTAACTGTGTTTAGCTCATTGAGATCAAAATGTGTACTTTAAAATGTTTTAGTAATCTGTATTTCTTACGATTTTAACACTATGAGCTGCCTGTCTAAGAAATCAAGTAACCAAAATGCATCTATAAATTATGGAGCATTGTAGATTGTACCACATCAATTCATAGCAGTAACTTCTCGAGGGCATTGTGCAATAGTTAGTTTCCTTGTTCAGCTATTTTAAAAGCTGCTTTAACTTGTTTGTCTGTCTTTGTATATAACTACTTCTGATCTAATCACTAGAGTTATTATATTCTGTTATGTTTGACCAGAATTATATGACGAGAACTGGTGACAGTTTAGTGCCTCTGCCCATTGTCCATGACTTACACTAATTGTGATCAATCTTCTTACACATCAGCTCATTATTTTTGAAAAATTTGCCTTTAGGCTATTCAGTGAAGTATCAAAGAAGTGATTGAATTTCAATAGCTTAATTCAGTGCACATAATACTAATCTAACAGCAGGTGAAAATTGATAAAGCCCAAAAGAGTCATCTCAATTTGTAGTTCCTATTCTTGTGGGGTTGACCTGGCCATGTGTGGAGAGGGAATGGTATTTGGTGGTAATAAGCACAGGGTGTTTGGGGGTCAAGGAGCCTAGATTATCTCCCTGGATCTGTCACTAACTAACTTGCTGCGTGATCTGAACACGTCACTTTACCTCTCTGTGCCTCAGTTTTCCCATGCATTAAAAATAAAAAATAAAATGGGGATTCTAATGTTCGTAAGTGCTTTGAGATCCTTGATCTATAGGTGCTATTGGAGTGCAAAGTGTTACTCTTGCATGTTTATTCTGAGTCATGAGATAATCAATTTTAACCCAAAGTCATTGGATTATTTATATGAAGTCCATAATGTTCGCGTACCTCAGGGACATTTAAGAGTTGGAGGTGCAAATATATTCCAAAAGGGTGCAACAGACACAGTGTATCCCCCTGCTTCTGTTTTTGTATATTTTTGCTACTTGGTTTTTCTTGATCATAGCTATTTTGTGCTTGGTCTGTGTTGTCTTAAAATGCAGTATCCTGTACTAGCTTATAATATTCCCATACCAAAGTCATGGGGAAACCAACATTATTTTGTTTTTGGTTTATTTATACTATATTCTGCATACAGTACTTTAAATGCCAATTACAGTGCAATCTTTATTTATTGTAAAATTTTTTAAATGTACTTATGTACTAATTTTCCCTTGTAGCATGTTATTTTTTTGTGTTTTATACTTTTGTAATTTTAGGTCAGTCTCGTTCCTTGGCAACATCTGTAGTATTGTCATTCTTCTGACATTTTCTTGTGTTTTTAAAGATAAAGAGCATCTAGTGCATTAAATGCCAAAAAAAATCCATTGTCAGCGATTGAAACGTTTACATGTACCCAAGAAAAACATAATCATCTCTTGAAAGAAAGTGCTAAGATCAATGAATTATTCTGTGTGCCTACGTTGATGTAATAAGTACTACTAGAAAGTTCTGTATTTTGTTATTGACTAGAATAATTAGTTTAATTAGCCTTGCAAACTGATGGCATCAAGATGAAATTTTTTTGCCAAAGTTCTGGCCTTGCGTAGCTCATCCCTCTATTTAAATGTGTATTATGATCCACTGTAACGCTGCATCTGCATTTTCTGAAACAATCTCATGCAGGTGTTTTGGGGAGAAGGCATTTTTTAAGCAATGAAGATTCAACTGAGTACGAGAACCCTGTCTGCAGGAGAAAAAAATAAGTCCCTTTTTTGGAAACACTTCAGAACTGCTGCTATAAAGAAATTCTCTGAATTCGTTGGATTTTTTTTTTAATGAAATAATACTTTAAGCCAAAATTGCTATGAATATTTGATCTTTGAGATTTTCATGCTATCTGTTTAACCACCAGAAAGCTGTTGTGTGTGAAACACTAGCTGACGGCACTTTATTTTATTGCTCTCCCTTATTCGGCATCATTATAATCCCTTCAGTCAAAAAGTTATTACACTATCTGGCACTGTTTTCTATCACAGATATGTATATGTGATATTGATATAACTATATATGTATTGCCATTACACATGAACAATAAAATAAAGTGTTATGTTAACCTTCTCTCTTTGCCCTTTTGTAATATGTAGGAACGAGTGAGTGGCTTTCTGATGCTCTATATGTCAAACTCCTCCCTGGCACAAGAAAATTCCAGTCATGTGAAGCAAAATGCCCTTTGTCCTCAAAGAAATTGTTTAAAAAGAAAACAACTTTTTAAAAAGATTTTTTGAATATTACCTGCCTTGTTCTTATCAACTTGAAACGTTGGCATTTTCTAACCGTGTTTTGTTGGCTACAGTGATTCAGTATTCCTGTCAAAATTGAAACGTGCCCTAACTGAATGTGTTTGTTTGAATGTTATCCTTGCACAGTTCTTTAAATTGAAAGACAAAATGTTTTACCTCACTGTTGGACATACATTCCAAGCTTTTCAACTTTAGGAGAAAAAAAAAAATAATCATATGTTTTCCTGTAAATTTTAGACTATTTCATATACATTGTATTAAAACTGCCGTATCAATTTTAATGTATAGATTTTGCAAATACTATGCTATATGTAATACCTAACTGTATCTGTAGTGTATATGTAATATATTTATGCCCAATAAATGTTTTAATTCTTTCTGACTTAAGTAGGGTTCTTCTGCCATGAATAGGATTGCTTCTGTTGTTGTTACTTTTTAAAAACTTAAACCACATCCCAGAAGTTGTAAATTCAAATGTGTTTATAGGCCAGGCAAGTGGCATAGCGCAGGGTGTTTGCTGTACCGTCTAAAGGGGCGGCTGCCACCCTGCTCCTGGTTGAGGTCCTGCAGGATTGCCACCCACAATCACGTAGGCTGATGTTTCAGAAGTAAAGCAGCTACACCCCAATTAAAAAAAAAAAAAGCAGCAGCTACAAATCCAGATGTCCCTAAATGGGCCAACTAACATGGGATTGCGGACCGTAAAGGCCCATGGGCTGTCAGTCCTTTGTCAGAGTCTGTGGGGATAAAGAGTGTGTCTTTAACATTTTATCTATATACCAGACTCAGGAGCCCAGGTCTAGCTCTTTTCACTTAGCACCTGGGGTGCACCTTCTCCATGACGGACTCGCACAGTTTTGACCCCCTTCCCTCCTCCGGGTCTCATTCAACAACAACAATAGCAATAAAGTGTAGTGTTCCCACTACAGTCATGGTTTCACCCTGATGTTTAGATTGTTTTGCTTGGAATCCCTACTATCTTTTTTATCCCCTGAGGGAAAAATGAATGGGGGAACCGATTGTTTATAACTAAAAGCTTTCTTTCGCATGAAGAATGGCGATAATCATTCTTTTGGGTAAAAGTGACAAGTTGAACACATCAAATTTTGCATGCTCCCGACACTCCACTCCTGAAAACACAGTAAAGGATTTTTTTTTAAGTCATAACTGCTCTCAACACAGAAGAATGGGAACTGTTAGCACCAGAAGTTTGGAAACCTGACTGAAGAAAGCTGAGTTCTCATTTAGCGGGGGAGAAAATGAGCACCAACTCAATTTACATGCAGAATACACTGAAGGCTCGAAAACTGACAGAAGCACGTCACTTTAAAGTGAGGGTGAAGAGGGAGAGGCGCCTCAAATAGTATTGGTAGAAAGCTGCTAAAAGGGCCATTACATCTACAAAATCCCTCCCTACTTTCAGCTGGACAACTGCTCCTCCGCCCTTGCAGAAACCAAAAGTTTATCCACAGGAGAAGGTAAAATAGGCCCTGGACTTAGCGAATGTTAGTCTTGCCGGAAGATGAAGTGGTTCAGCCAGAGCACCCTTTGGTGATACTTCTCAGCCTTGGCTACACAGTGACACCACCCGGGAAGCTTTTCAGAATCCCTGTGTTCAGACCCTGTACCAATAAAATGAGTATTTCTGGAGTATCAACGTTTTTTAAAGCTCCCCAGGTGATTCCATTGTACAGCCAAGATCGAGAACCACTGTCCTACGGTGAAACTCTTGGTCAACAATCCTCTATCAGCTTTTTAGTCCTCCAGCTTAGCCAAAGGTAACCTGACATCTGATGAAAGCTGCTAACATGAATGAAAAGTCCAAAGCCAACAACTTGGAAGAATCAGAGGCTAAGGGAGAAGAACCTTCAGAAGATGATCCTATCCCCAGAGAGATGAGGAAAAAACAAGTCATCTGTAGACTAAGGATAGGATGCTATGGAAGAAGGACACGTGAAGAACACGGGAACATTCTTGGAAATTAGAAACTAAACAGAAGGGTTGGAAGCTGGAATTGAGACTAACCTAAAAATAGAGCAAAAAACGCAAAGATAAGATCAGAATCAGACCAGGACATTCAATATCTAAACAATAGGGACTTCAGAAAGAATAGAAAGTGTAGGGGAGGAAATCATCAAACATCTGAGTTTCCATAGTGAGAGGGCACGAGGGAGCTCACCACAGCGGATGGGACTAGAACCCCTGTCAAGGCACCCATCTTGAAATTTCCAAACAGTGGGACCAAGAGAAGCTCCCCAAGACGCTGAAAAACCGGTCACACAGAAGCGCTAGAAGTCAGAGTAGATGTGTTCTTCTCAGTAGCAACACTGGAAGCGAGGAGTCCGTCAGGCAGGTATGTCAAGATTTTGAAAGAGAAAGGTTTCCCACCTGCTTACTCTCAGTCAAGGGTAAAGTATCATGAAGCCATTTTTAGAAATTGGAGCCCTCACAACTTTGCCTCCCATGCACCCTTCCTCAGGAAGCTGCTAGAGGGTGTGCTCTCCTATATGAGGGGGATAAACCAAGAAAGAAGCATCTGTGGGATTCCGCCTTCAGTGCTGTTCACGCAGGTCAGAAGTTGGCTCTCTGGCCCTTTGCCTCAGAAGGATTTATGCAGCTTTCATTTTATCCCTTCCCTACCCCCCAGTCATGGTGGGTGAGCACACGCACACACACACGCATACACACACACACACACACACACACACACACGCATACACTTCCCTCTACAGAGGAAAGACAGAATGACCCTTCTAAACACTTTACCTTGGGCTAATTAAACCAACAATTAAATCTGTGTACCGGCACTGGTACCCTTTATTCAGGGTGGTAACTTAAAAAAAGTTCCCACCTCCACTGCTAGACTCTAAGTGCCTCAAAAGCTGGGGGAAGGGAACATGTACTCAGGGCAGCAAGTCTCAGTCAGCTCTGCAGCACACAGCATATTCTCTGGCACATAATAGAAGCTAAAAAAAGGTTTGTTGAATTCAGTTTACTGACTTGGTCGGAAAAGTTCACATAGCAGTGATGAGAGCCATAAGATACTCGCTGCTCCAAACTAGTCTTTTGCCACCATGTGTTATTTTGGGTGCAGTATTTTGATTTTTTAAAAATTATAGGCAATAAATTAAAATGTGGCAATTTCCCACGAAATACTGGGATTCCAGATTCCACTGAAGTTTGAGAGACCCGGAAACTCTAGGTCTTGTTCTGGAATGGTGCTTATGGACAGGGGTGAATAGTAGCTGTCCTTGTTGGTTGGCATTTGCTCTGCACCTGACCACATTTCCCACCAAATCCCGGACATGGATATGGATGGTGATGTCTCGTCTAACAGAAGAAAAATTCTTGGCCTTGTTTCCATCAACAGTGAGAAAACGGGGGGGGGGGAGGGGGGGGCGGGATTCCAAGAATGATGGAATGAGGGTGTCTGTAAATCTGCTTTTCCATAGAAGCAACAACAACAACAAAAAAATGTCCCGAAAGTTCTGAAAACTTTTTCAGAGCTCCAGAAATTAACCAAATGCTTATAACAATCTGAACCTTGGTAAGAACTGCAGGTTTTGTGATATTTTAACCCAGTCTACACCCCACACCCTACCCCACCCCAGCTCCACCCTAGTCTTGAAAAACAGCAGCCCTGCAACCACTAGAGGGAGCACACGGGATTTGGAGCACCTCAAAATGGCTCATCCCAGCGCACTGTCACCATCTAACCTGTCTCACAGGCTCTCTGGAAAAGCCCCACTGGCAGGGTGGTTGTATTTAACTTGCCTCAGAGCTCACTCTGTGGGAAAGCCTTATACCCAGGGCATTTGTTGAAAGATAGTGCAATTGTTTAACCCTGCAGCTACTTGAGGCTGCAATACCAGCGGGGGTAAACAAGAGCTGGCCCAAAACTGCAAGATCTGGGGAATGAGATGTCCTCAGGGGCTTTTAAAAGCTTGCAGCATTCTTGGGGTCTAGAAGGCCATGTGCATGTGCAGGGCTGTGTGCATGCTCAGCAAAGACCTGAGAAGGCCCCGATTTCACTTCTGACTGATCTTCAGGCCTTGTGCAGTCAGGGAGCGAAGGTTAAGGCAGAATTGTAAATTCCCTGTGCATTGAAGGTGCGCTCCAGCATACAGAGCCCCTTGACTTTGTCAAGGGGGACTGACTGGCTCAAGGCATTTAAGGAAATCTGTGAGCATTCTCTAACTGACCATTAAACACAACAGATATGCTAGTGGCCAGACGCAAAGAATGAAGTCTGGAAGGATACAATCTGAATTCATAACTTGGATTAACCCTAGTGAGGAGTGGGGAGGTGATGATCAAAGAGAATTTTAGTCTTAACTGCAATATGTTCACCTTTTAGATGAAAGATGAATTTATGTATTGTGTAATAAAAATTAGTTTTATTGTAAACAAAACCATACAGAAGAAATAAAATTCCTCCCACTTTTCTGAGCCAAAGGATAAATAAAGATGCTCCTTAATTTTTTCCCCTAGGACAAAGGTACAGATTTTGTTTTCTATCTGAATAAATTATAAGAGAAATGTGTTCAATTTGGATAAACACAATTTCTTGCAGTCATGAGCCATTGAATGCTTA
Source organism: Stenella coeruleoalba (assembly GCF_951394435.1). Lineage (NCBI taxonomy): Eukaryota > Metazoa > Chordata > Mammalia > Artiodactyla > Delphinidae > Stenella > Stenella coeruleoalba. The sequence continues at coordinate 50,829,419 of NC_137150.1, forward strand.
TGATTTTCCACTATAGCATTGTTTGCCAAAGTGAGGAGGCATAGAAGATAGCTAAGTGGTTATTGTCAACACCTTTGAAATTATGTAGTTTTTGTCATCTGGGCTAGGGAAAATTGTAACTAGCATATCAAAGAGAAACATAAGATTAAAGTGGATATTTAAGTTTACAAAAGAAACAGAACAAGTAAATAGTGTAGGTGCTACTCAGATACGGCAGAAATCATAGGGCTGATAAGCAAATGACTCAAGTTTGAGAACAATGCACTGTGGAACCCTGCCTTCAAAAACTACAAATGGATCTATGCAACACAACATGTTTTATGTTAGCGGCTGCAAATATATTCTTTTTTTCCTCAGGTGAAAAGAGTTATTTTAGGGAAAAAGGAGTGGGAATAAAAATCACAATCCACACGGAGTTGGAAATTGAACTGAACTAGAAAGTTCATATAGCTGATCCCTACCAGCCTCAATAACCTGCTTTTACCTCCCTGTCTTACTGTGCATATCTTCACATTTGATACTTAGGAATATTCACAAGACTAAGAATTAGCTTTCGTTTTTTTTTTAATTAAGAAGTTGAATATTTTATTATTAAACTGTTTCTTATTTTCCTGCAAGGCTGTTGCTTCACTGTATGAAAACAGCACCGCAAACACAGTATATTGCAAAATTAAGATAGTAATGTTCTGCATTGGACACTATACAACTAACAAACTTTTCTCCACTACCAGTTATTTCCAGTGGGAAGATCGTTGAGTATTTTGACCCAAATCCAGGGATGGCTGTAAGCAAGTTACAATATCATATAAGGCTTAAGATAGCAATATTATCCTTGAATTACATAATTTTTATAACTAGTTTTACCAGAGATAATTTCAGGAATTCTGAATATTATAACTGGAGACCAGCCTAAAAATCATAGGGTGTTGTGGAAAAGATGCATAGTGTTTATCTGAAGTCATTAGGAGGTTAAGGGGTATTTTCTTCAGGAAACATTGTTGCAAGTAGTTTCTTTTGCTAAAAATTGCTTTTTAAAAATCCACCACTAATTTAAGACAACTATGCTAGATTAAGTTGTTTCAAACTAGTTTATTTAGGGGTTCCATTTTCACTCAATAGATTTTATGCATTTCTTATACACTCCTTCACTCATTAGGTCATCTAGTTCTGAAGGGTTACTGAGCGTCATCTTGATCAGCCAACCATCTTCATAACAAGATTTGTTGACAAGTCCTGGATTTTCTGCTAGAGCTTCACTAATTTCAGTTACTTCTGATAGAGGAGAATAGAGTTCATTACTAGCTTTCACACTTTCCAAAGCACCAAATTCCTCTCGTTTGTTCAATTTTGTCTCAACTTCAGGCAGACTACAGTAAACAACAACTCCTAAAGCTTCCTGTGCAAAATTGCTGATTTCCACTGTTCCAACACTGTTTTCTCTTGGTACCCATTCATGTTTGTCTGTGAATTTATGCACCGACACCAGAGCAGGGCCGGTGCGCCAAGCCCGGAGGGCGCCCACCCACAGTCCCCAGGGCTGCAGCGGTCAGGGGCGCACTGGGCACAGAGATGGCCCGCAGCCTACAGACTGCGGCCTGCACGCTCCGTGCCACTTACAGAGCCATGTTCACAGTAAGAATTAGCTTTTCTAAACTTACGGTGCTTTTGCTGGAACCCTGAAAGTTCAATAATGTTATTTTTGCAGAGCCTGAGATAAGATATAATAGATTTTGGGTTTGCAATAGTCATGTGGGAGAGAAGGAAAAAAATAATGGGTGTCTTTTAATTTGTCTGCCACTGCCTCCTCTGGGCAGTGGGCTAGGGGCATCCTGTCCCACCTCCAACTCCATCCACTTGGTTCTCCACAAGTTGTTGTTTTTTTCAAAAAATCCCTTGCCCAGACTTAAGGACATTATTTTAGGAATGGGTCCCTAACCATTTGGGATTAAGAATCAAGTTAGTCTTGCTCTAATGCCAGAACTGCAAGATGAAAACCTTGAAAATTTTGAGCAACTGGTTTTCTTGGTGTAGAGTAAGCCAGTGGTTGGTAAGAGAAAACATGCTGGCAGGAAAAGAGAAGGAAAAAAGAGGGGCAAAGATGTGATAGGAGATCCCTAGTTAAGGCCCCATTTATTCTGTCCTTAGGTTCTCTGAGACCTCTTCCCTGCTTTCCTTATGCCCCCTTGTGTTTAAGCTACTTGAACTTGGGTTTCTGACACCAGAGGCCGGAAGGTTCCCAACTAGGATAGAAAGCACGTAAGACCTATCTCGTATTGCAAAATGGGTTTATTTAAATTATTATATACAGGAGAGTGATCAAGACGGCAGAATAGTAGGACGTGAAGCTCACCCCCTCCCACAAACACAACAAAATTACATCTACATGTGGAACAATTCTCACAGAATACCTACTGAACTCTGGCAGAAGACCTCAGACTACTGAAAGGGCAAGAAAATCTCCACATATCTGGGTAGGAAACAAGAAAAAAAAAAGGCGAGAGAGAAATCGGTCTGGGACCTGCACCCCTGGGAGGAAGCTGTGAAAGAGGAAAGTTCCTGCACCCTGGGAAGCCCCCTCTCCCTGGCGGGGAGATCAGCCAGGACAGAGGGGTAGCTTCAGAGCCTCAAAGGAAAGAACAGAAGCCAGTTTGTGGCAGCCGGAGCAGAGGGAGAACTGCACAGTCAGTCCCACCACCCTGCACTCCCCACGCTGATGTGCATGTCCGCCAGTGCCGGCAGGGGCTGGGTGCTGGAACTCAGGCTTCGGAGATCAGAACCAAGGAGAGGACTGGGGGTGGCTGTGTGGAGACAGATGCGGGGGGCTGGAATTCAGTGCGACTTCAGGAGGGGGTGTACATAGAGGAAGTCTGGGCCACCTTAGAGGTCAGGTGCCATTGTTTGTGGGGGGGTGCCCGAGGGGAGTGGCAGGACCTGGATTGTAGCCTTTTTCCCTGTGTGTGCACTCACAGAGAGGAGGACACTAGCTGCACAGGCTCAAGGGGCAATGGCAGACCCCTGCCACCTCCCTCCCAAACCCCGGGAGCAGTCTCAGGCCACTGACACTGACCCCCTGGATGCCAGGAGTGGTCACGGGCCCCTGCCACCTCCCTCCCAGACTCCAGGAGTGGTTGAAAGCCATGTTCACATGCATGGCGTGTCCCTGGGGCATGCCTGAGCTGCCTGCCACTGCCAAGAACCCCAAGACTGGGCACCAGCCACTGCACCTGCACACCCCCTATCAAGGGGATAATGACCAGCACACACTGAGGAAACAGGTGACAGGCATCCATACTAAAAACAGCCCTCACATCAAATATACTGAACTCACACAAGCTACACAGGGATGATCCCACATATAAATAGCCCTCCAAGACCACAGTAGATAAATGTTTCTCCTAAATTCACAGAGTAAGAGAAATATAAGTAAAATGAAGAACCAGAGGAACCACTTCCAGTTAAAAGACCAAGAGCACTTCCCTGAAAGAACCGACAATGAAGCAGACCTCTTCAGTCTAATAGACACCAATTTCAAAAAGGAGATAATGAGAATACTGAAGGAATTAAGAAAGGCTATCAACAGAAATGCAGAGTACTGTAAAAAGGAACTAGAAACTATAAAGAGGAACCAAGAAAAATTAGAAAACTCATTTGCAGAGACAAAAGCTGAGCTAAAGGCAATGAATAGCAGAATGAATAATGCTGAAGAACATATAAGTGACCTGGAAGATAGAATAATGGAAATCACCCAATCAGGACAGCAGACAGAAAGCCAAATTAAAACAACAAAAAAAAAATGAAAGCAATATAAAACACCTATGGGATAATATAAAGCATGCCAACCTACACATAATAGCAATTCCAGAAGGGGAAGAAAGAGAAAAAGGGATCCAAAATGTATCTTAAGAAATTATAGCTGAAAATTTCCCAAACCTAAAAAAGGAAACAGATATCCAGGTACAGGAAGCATAGAGGGTCCCAAACAAGATAAACCCGAAACAGACCTACAACAAAACATATTATTATAAAAATGGCAAAAGTTAAGATAAAGAGAGGATTTTAAAGGTAGCAAGAGAAAAACACAGTTAATTACAAGGAAACCCCCATAAAGCTATCAGCTGATTTCTCTACAGAAACACTGCAGGCCAGAAGGGAGTGGCAAGATATATTCAAAGTCCTGAAAGGGAAAAATCTGTGACCTAGGATACTCTACTCAGCAAGATTATCACTTAGGATAGAAGGAGAGATAAAAAAAATTTTCTCAGCCAAGCAAAAACTAAATGAATACACCAATACTAAACCTATCCTAAAGGAAATATTAAAAACTCTTCTCCAAAGAGAAAAGAAGAATCTATAGGAAAGAGAAAATCACAACTGGAAAACACTTAAATAAGCCATACACAGATTTTTTAAATCAAAAAATTTTCTGTGAAAGTGATGATAGTGCACAATGAACAGCAGAGGGGTGAACCTGAAGATGTAAAAGACGACATCAAAATCATAAAATGTGGGGAAGGAGAGTGAAAAAGTGTAGTTTTTTGTTTTTGTTTTTCCTAGAATGTGTTTGAGCCTATATGACTACCAGTCTAAGGTAAATAGATATAGGAGGGGGTCAACAAACTTTAAAAACAGAGTAACGACAAATGAAAAACATACAATAGAGTCACTGAAACCAAAAAGAAGAGAGCATAGGTATAATACAAAAGAAAATCATCAAGCCACAAAAGGAAAAACAAAGAGAAAAGGAAAGGGACAAAGAAGAAATATAAAATCAATGGGAAAACAAGGTTGAAAATGGCAATAAATACATATCTATCAATAATTACCTTAAATGTCAATGGAATAAGTGCTCCAATCAAAAGACACAGAGTGGCATATTGGATTAAAAAAACAAGAGCCTACAATATGCTGTCTACAAAAGACACACTTTAGGGCAAAGGACACACACAGATTGAAAGTGAGGGCATGGAAATAGATATTTCATGCAAATGGAAATGACAAGAAAGCAGGGGTCATGATACTCATATCAGACAAAATAGACCTTAAAACAAAGGCTATAAAGAAAGATAAAGAAGGACACTATATAATGATAAAAGGGTCAATACAAGAAGAGGATTTTACACTCATTAACATACATGCACCTAATATAGGAGCACCCAAATACATAAAACAAATACTAACAGACATAGAGAAATTTACAGGGATACAATAATAGTAGACTTTAATACCCCACTCACATCAATGGACAGATCTTCCAGTTAAAGAATCAATAAGGCAACAGAGATACAAAATGATGCAATAGAACAGTTAGACAATTGATATTTTCAGGACATTACATCCAAAAAAATCAGAATACACATTCTTTTCAAGTGCACATGGAACATTCCCTAGGATTGACCGTATACTAGGGCACAAAACAAGCCTTAACAAATTTAAGAGGATAGAAGTTATTTCAAGCATCTTTTCTGACCAAAACAGTATGAAACTAGAAATCCACCACAGAAAGAAAAATGAGAAAAAAACGATTACATGGAGACTAAACAACATGCTACTAAAAAAACCAATGGGTCAATGATGAAATCAAAAAGGAAATTTAAAAATACTTTGAGAAAAATGACAATGATAACACAACCATACAAAATCTATGGGATGCAGCAAAAACAATCCTTAGAGGGAAGTTCATAGCAATACAAGACTTCCTCAAAAAACAAGAAAAATCTCAAATAAACAACATAAGTTCCCACTTAAAAGAATTAGAAAACGAAGAATAAACAAAACCTAAAGTCAGCAGAAGGAAGGAAATAATAAAGATCAGAGAGGAAATAAATAAATCAGAGATTAAAAAAATAATAGAGAAAATCAATAAAACCAAGAGCTGGTTCTTTGAAAGGATAAACGAGATTGACAAATCTCTGGCCAAGCTCACCAAGAAGAAAAGAGAGAACACAAATAAACAAAATAAGAAATGAAAAAGGAGACATAACAACTGATACCTCAGAAATACAAAAAAAAAAAACTGTAAGGTACTACTATGAACAATTATATGCCAACAAATTCAATAACCTAGAAGAAATGGACAAGTTTCTAGAAACATACAGCCCACCAAAACTGAATCAAGAAGAAATAGATAATTTGAACAGACCAATAATTTGAAGTGAAATAGAATCTGTAATTTAAAAACTCCCTACAGGGCTTCCCTGGTGGTGCAGTGGTTGAGAGTCCACCTCCCGATGCAGGGGACACGGGTTCGTGCCCCGGTCTGGGAAGATCTCACATGCCGCGGAGCGGCTAGTTCCGTGAGCCATGGCCACTGAGCCTGCGCATCCGGAGCCTGTGCTCCGCAACAGGAGAGGCCACAACAGTGAGAGGCCCGCGTACCGCAAAAACAAACAAACAAACAAAAACTCCCTACAAACAAAAATCCAGGACCAGATAGCTTCACAGGCAAATTCTACCCAACATACAAAGAAGAAATTATACCAATCCTTCTCAAACTCTTCCAAAAAATTGAAGAGGAAAGAACACACCCAAGGACATTCTATAAAGCCACCATCACCCTGATACCGAAACCAGACAAAGATACCACCAAAAAAGAAAATTACAGGCCAATATCTTTGATGAACATAGATGCAAAAATTCTCAACAAAATGTTAACAAACTAAATCCAACAGCACATAAAAAAGATCACACACCATGAACAAGTGGGATTCATCCCAATTTCACAAGGATGATTCAACATATGCAAATCAATCAATGTGATACACCACATAAATAAGAGACAAAAACCACATGATCATCTCAGTAGATGCAGAAAAGGACTTGGATAAAATTCAGCATATATCCATGATTAAAACTCTTACCAAAGTGGGTATAGAGGGAACACATCTCAAAATAGTAAAAGCTATTTATGACAAACCCACAGCCAATATAATACTCACTGCTAAAATCTGGAACAAGACAAAGAGCCAACTCCCATGACTTCTATTCAACACAGTATTGGCAGTCCTAACCACAGCAATCACAGAAGAAAAAGAAATAAGTTATATCCAAATTGGAAGGCTAGAGGTAAAATTGTCATTATATGCAGATAATATGATACTACATATAGAAAACCCACACAAAAACTACTAGAACTGATAAATTCAGCAAGGTAGTAGGATACAAGATTAACATACAGAAACTGGTTGAATTTCTTTACACCAAAAATGAAATGTCATAAAGGAAAAGCAACCCAGAAGATAAAATACTTAGGAATAAACCACACCAAGGAAGTGAAAGAGAACTATAAAACATTAATAAATGAAACTGAAGATGATTCAAAGAAATGGAAAGATATCCCATGCTGTTGGATTGGAAGAATTAATATTGTTAAAATGGCCATAGTACCCCAAACAATCTATAGATTTAATGCAGTCCCTATCAAATTACCCATGACATTTTTCACATAACTAGAATAAATAATCCTAAAATTCATATGGAACCATAAAAGACCCAGAATTGCCCAGGCAATCCTGAGGAAAAAAACAAAGCAGGAGGCTTAACCTTCCCAGACTTCATACAATACTACAAAGCTACGGTAATCAAAACAGCATGCTATTGCACAAAAACAGACATATGGATCAATGGAACAGAATAGAGAGCCTGAAATAAACCCACACACCTACAATCAATTAATCTTTGAAAAAAAGAGGTAAGAATATACAAAGGGAAAAAGGCAGTCTCTTCAGCAAGTGGTGTTGGGAAAGTTGGACAGCTGCATGTAAATCAGTGAAGTTAGAACACACCCTCTCACCATACACAAAAATAAACTCAAAATGACTTAAGGACTTAACCATAAGACATGACACATAAAACTCCTAGAAGAGAACATAGGCAAAACATTCTCTGACATAAACTGTTCCAATGTTTTCTTAGGTCAGTCTCCCTAGGCAATAGAAATAAAAACAAAATTAAGCCAATGGGACCTAATCAAACTTACAAGTTTTTGCACAGCAAAGGAAACCATAATAAGAAGAGACAGCCTACAAATGGGAGAAAATACTTGCAAACAATGCAACAAACAAGGGCTTAATTTCCAAAATATACAAACAGCTCATACAACTCAATAAAAACAAAAAAACAAACAACCCAATCAAAAAAGTGGGCAGAAGACCTAAAGAGACATTTCTCCAAGGAAGAAATACAAATGGCTGATAGGCACATGAAAAGATGCTCAACATCGCTAATTATTAGAAAAATGCAAATCAAAACTACAATGAGGTATCACCTCACACCAGTCAGAATGGCCATCATTAAAAAGGCTACAGATAACAAATGCTGGAGAGGGTGGGGAGAAAAGGAAACCCTCCTACACTATTGGTGGGAATATAAGTTGGTGAAGCCACTGTGGAAAACAGTATGGAGGTTCCTCAGAAAACTAAAAACAGAATTACCATATGATCCAGCAATCCCACTCCTGGGCATATTTCCAGACAAAACTGTAATTCAAAAAGGCACATGCACCCCTATGTTCATCACAGCACTATTCACAATAGGCAAGGCATGGAAACAATCTAAATGTCCATCAACAGAGGAATGGATAAAGAAGATATGGTATATATATACAATGAAATATTACTCAGCCATAAAAAAGAATGAAATAATGCCATTTGCAGCAACATGGATACAACTAGAAATTATCACATTAAGTTAAGTAAGTCATAAAGAGAAAGACAAATACCATATGATATCACTTATAGTGGAATCTAAAATATGACACAAATGAACCTATCTATGAAACAGAAACAGAATCACGGACATAGAGAATAGACTGGTGGTTGCCAAGGGGGCGGGGGGTGGGAGAGGGACCGATTGAGAGTTTGGGATTAGCAGATGCAAACTGGTATATATAGCATAGGTAAACAATAAGGTCCTACTGTATAGCACAGGGAATTATATTCAATATTCTGTGATAAACCATAATAGAAAAGAATATGAAAAAGAATGTGTATATGTATAACTGAATCACTTTGCTGTACAGCAGAAATAACACAACATTGTAAATCAACTATACTTCAATAAAAAAAATTAAAAACAATAAATAAATTAGGATACACAATGTACCAAATGCACAACCTCAAAGATTTCTGTCCTGGGAATTTATTCAGATTTGGCCTTTTCCTTTGTGTGTTTTCATTTTGTTTTTACTTTTCAAATCATATATGCTGAATTTAGGAAATCTATATTTTTTAATTTAACAAAATGATGCTGAATTGGAGCACTAATTGATGAGCACTTGACATACATCATATCATCTATGCCTCATAACAACCCTTTGAGGCAATTATATCTATCTCCCCTTGAAGCACAAGGTGCTCAAGTAATTTGAGCATATAAATGTTGATGGAGAATTCAAGCCTGGCTCTAATTAATTTCTGAGGCCAGTATACTCTAACCCTGTGCCATGCTGCCTGCCAGAACCCTTCAGGACCTCTCCTCTTGTGGTTACCTTTAACTGATGTGAACAACAAAGGTACCAGCATTGAACTTCAATCTCATAAATAATGTGGTGTTAAAACAAGGTTTAAAAAAGTATTAAAGGAGAAGCAGCTGTAGTTTTGACCTTCAGGCTTGAGTCCATCCCTTCACTGCCATCCTCTCCCCTCCTGATGAAAGGCACCAGGGGTACTCATACAAGAGTCAGATGTTTGACTAAGGGGTGATCGTACTTCTAAAAGACAGACCGAGACTCCTCTGAAAAAAGGAATAAAAACTCTGAGCTTTGTTTTCCTCCAATGTAAGGCAAATTTTGAACTACATAATCTAAAGTCCTTAACTTTATGATTCTATGAAGACTGGACTCTTCTGAGGTAGGTGGGCTTCTGTCCAAACTACAATTCCTTGACTGATATAATCAGGGGACGAGGTCCCCTGGCAAGGTCCCCCACATATGCACAACCTTAGACTTTGAGAAAATTGTCCCCAAGCCAACTGCAAACATCTGCAATTTGGATTGCAAAACTGCCAGTCAGGAAGAATGCCAGCCAACACCAGGACTCTCCCTGCTCAGGGAACACAGTACACTTCTACAAAGCTTATTTCAGATGCTACCACACAGCGGATGTGAAGCTCACCTTCCCCCACAAACACATCAAAAATGCATCTACATGTGGAACAATTCTCACAGAAAAGCAACTAGAAACTGGCAAGAGATCTACACAGCCAAAGCTGCAAGAAAGATCTCTATAGAACCAGAGTAGGATGGGGAAAAAAAGTCATCAGGATGGGACTCTGCCCCTGGGAGTGATCTGTAAGGAAGAGAAGGTCCACGTGGGCAGACCTTCACCCTGGGGAAGCCCTCTTGCCTGCTGAGAAATCTGGGACAGATAGAGGGGCTGCCTGTGTGGGCTTCCTAACATCGGGATGGAGAGAGACATGCACCAACGGCTGGCTGCTGACTTGCCAAGCTTCCCAATCGGAAGGGGCAAACACCCAGGGCCCCTTCACTCCACACCGCAGCATGGCGTGAGATCATGGCAGAGATTTGGTCTAGCTGCACAGAGACAGACAGGGCACCTGGGGTGTGATCTGGGCCAAACCGTGGAGCCCATTGTCCGTGCGTGCACAGCACAGGTGTGGCTGCAGTGCACACTGTCGGTGCACACCAGGTGGCACCACAGGAACAGGCAGGCACTGGGTGCTGAGTCTTGGATGGACAGGCCCTGGGCAGGAATACGTGACTGTTCATTTCCCAGTGGGAGCGCTCCAGCTCCACCCACTTTATACCACTTCTGGGGCAGACAGATCCTGGGAGAGGTCTACCACAGAGGCAGCCCAGGTCCCAGGTGGCAGCACAGCCATCTCCATTCCTGTAGCCACAGTCCACCAAACCCCGCCTACTCCACACCACAGCCTAGCACTAAGTCTCGGTTGAACAAAATGGAGAAAGTGATGCGACTTTGGGCTGCTTCTGGAAGGAAGTGCAGACACCTACACAGATGATGCATAGGTTCACTGTGACCACATGAGCCTTACTTGCTTTAGTGAACACCAACTTTGGGGCAAGGCATGCACTCAAGGACAACAGAGCCTGATCAAACCCGACCCTCAGGGCTTCTACTCCAACAACTGGGGAGGAGACCCCGCCCCTGACAGGGCAGTGACAGCCATGGAGCAAAGAGGAGGCCCCACCCCACATCCAGCACAGGCTCTGGGCAGTATACCACCACTCACATTCCCCATCAAGGGGATAAGGCGAGCACACTCTAAGGAAAGATGTGGCTGGATCCATACCAAAACAAGCCCTCACACTAAAAATATTGGAAAACAGTCTACAGAGGGATGCTCCCACATTAAACAACAACAATAACAACAACAAAAAACGTTCAAGACCACAGTAGGTAACTCTTTCTCCTAAATTCATAGAGACAAAGAAAGTTAGGGAAAATAAAAAGCAGAGGAACTACTCCCAACTAAAAGAACAAGAGGAATCCCCTGAAAGAACACACGATGATCAGGCCTCATCAGCCTACGAGACCCCAAGTCCAAAAGGAGATAATAAAAATGCTAAAGGAATTAAGAAAGATTATCAATAAATGAAGTTTATTGAAGTTTCACTTCAGTGAAATGAAGTTCACTGTAACAAGGAACAAGAAACTATAAAGATGAACCAAACAAAATTAGACAATCCAATTGCCAAGATAAAAACCAATGTAGAAGCAATGAATAGCAGACTAAAAGACACAGAAGAATGAATGAATGATCTAGAAGAAAGAATACTGGAAGTCACCCAATCAGAACAGCAGACAGACAAATAAAAAAAAAATGAAAGCAACGTATGAGATTTATGGGATAATATAAAGCATGCCAACCTATATGTAATAGGGGTTCCAGGAGGAGAAGATAGAGAGAAAGGGATTGAAGATGTATCTGAAGAAATTATGGCTGAAAACTTCTCAAATCTAAAGAAGGACACAGATATCCAGGTATAGGAAGCACAGTGGGTCCCAAACAAGATAAACCCAAACAGACCCACACCAAAGCATATCATAATTTAAATGGCAAAAGTTAAGGGGAGGATTCTAAAGGCAACAAGAGAAAAACAAAATGTCAGTTAAAAGGGAACCCCCATACGGTTATCAGCTGATTTTTCTGCAGAAACTTTGAGGGCCGGAAGGGAGTGACAAGATATATTCAAAGTCCTGAAAGGGAAAAACCTGCAACATAGGATATGCTACCCAGCAAGATTATCATTAAGAATAGAAGGAAAGATAAAGAATTTTTCAGACAAGCAAAAACTAAAAGAATTCAGCAATACTAAACCTACCCTAAAAGAAATATTGAAAGGTCTTCTCTAAATAGAAAATAAGCAAGAATCTATTGGAGAGGGCAAATCACAGTAGGAGAGGCAAATATACAAAAGGATTGAAGATCACTTAAATAAACGACTACAGAGACTAAAAACAATCAAATTTTATAAAAATGATTATGACTACAATTAACAGCAAAAGGATAAACATGAAGATGTAAAATAGGACATCAAAATCACAAATGTGAGGACGGGGAGTGTTAAAATGCAGATCTCTTAGAATGTGTTTGAACTTGTATGACTATCAGTTTAAGCAAGTAGCTATAGCTATGGGTCAACATACTTGCAAACCAGGGTAACCACAAATCAAAAACATATAATAGATTCACAAAAACCAAAAAGAAAGTAACTCAAGCATACTACAAAAGAAAACCATCAAACCACACACACACACAAAAATGAACAAAGAAGAACTGCAAAAACTAGAAAACAAGATTTTAAATGGCAATAAATATGTACCTATCAATAATTACTTTAAATGTCAATGGACTAAATGCTCCGATCAGAAGACAGTGGCAGATTAGATTTAAAAAAAGAACCTACAGTATGCTGCCTACAAGAGACTCACCTCAGGCACAGACTGAAAGTAAAGGGTTGGAAAATTATATTTCATGCAAATGAAAATGACAAGAAAACAGGGACAGCAATACTCCTACCAGACAAACAAAGTAGACTTTTAACATGTCCTTTTTAATTGAAGTATAGGTGATGTACAATATTATGTAAGTTACAGATGTACAATATAGTGATTCACAGTTTTTAAAGGTTATAGTCCATTTGTACTTATTATAAAATATTGGCTATATTCCCCATGCTGTACGATATTTCCTTGTAGCTTATTTTATACCTATTAGTTTGTACCTCTTAATGCCCTACACCCCTAAATTGCCCCTCCCCTCTCCCCACTAGTAGCCACTAATTTGTTCTCTATATCCAAGTCTACTTTTTTGTTGTATTCACTAGCTTTATTTTTCAGATTCCATGTATAAGTGATATCATACAGTATTTGTCTTTCTCTGTCTTACTTATTTCACTTAGCATGACACCCTCCAAGTCCATCCATGTTGTTGCAAATGGCAAAATTCCATTTTTTCTATGGCTGAGTAGTATTCCATTATATATATACATATATATGTACAGACATATATATACACATATATATATATATATATATATATACACACACACACACACACACATACCACCTCTTCTTTATCCACCTACTAATAGACACTTAGGTTGCTTTTACATTTTAGCAATTGTAAATAATGCTGCTATAAACATTGGGGTGCATGTATCTTTTCAAATTAGTGTTTCTGGGTTTTGGGGGGGATATATACCCAGGATTGAATTGCTGGGTCTTATGGTATTTCTATTTTTAGTCTTTTGAGAAATCTCTGTACTGTGTCCACAGTGACTGTACCAATGTACATTCCCATCAACAGTGTATGAGGATTCCCTTTTCTGCACATCCTTATCAACATGTTATTTGTGGTCTTTTTGATGATAGCCATTCTGACAGGTGTGAAGTGATATTCATTGTGGTTTTGATTTGCATTTCCCTGATGATTGGCAATGTTGAGCATCTTTTCCTGTGTCTGTTGACTATCTGCATTTCCTCTTTGGAAAAATATCTATTTAGTTCTGCCCATTTTTAAGTTGGGTTGTCTTTATTTTTTTTGATGTTGAGTTATATGAGCTGTTTATATATTTTGGATATTAACCCTTTGTTGGTCATTATTTGCAAATATTTTTTTCCCATTCAGTAGGTTGTCTTTTCATTTTGTCAACAGTTTCCTTTGCTGTGTAAAAACATTTAAGTTTAATTAGGTCTCATTTGTTAATTTTTGCTTTTATTTCCTTTGCTTTAGGAGACAGAGCAAGAAAAATATTTCTACAATTTCTGTCAAAGAGTGTTTTCTGCCTATGTTTTCCTTCGGAGATTTATGGCATCTGGTCTTATATTTAGATCTTCAATCCATTTTGAGCTTATTTTTATATATGGTGTTAGAGAATATTCTAATTTCACTCTTTTACATGTAGATGTTCAGCTTTCCCAGCACCACTTATTGAAAAGACTGTCTCTTGTCCATTGTACATTCTTGCCTCCTTTGTCATAGATTAATTGATCATAAGTGTGTGAGTTTAGTTCTGGGCTCTCTATCATGTTCCATTGTTCTATGTGTCTGTTTTTGTACCAGAAGCATTCTGTTTTGATTACTGTAGCTTTGTAGTATAGTCTGAAGTCAGGGTGCATGGTTCCTTTATCTCTTCTTCTTAAGATTGTTTTGGCTATTCAGGGTCTTTTGTGTCAGTCACCATACAGATTTTAAAAGTATTTATTTTAGTTCTGTGAAAAATGTCATTGGTATTTTGATAGGGATTGCACAGAATCTGTAGATTGCCTGGAGTAGTATGGTCATGTTAACAATATTAATTTTTCCAATCCAAGAACACAGTATATCTTTCCATCGTTTTCTGTCATCTTCAATTCTTTCCTCAGGGTCTTATAATTTGAGTATAGATATTTTACCTCCTTAGGTAGGTTTATTCCTAGATGTTTTATTCTTTCTGATGTGATGATAAATGCAATGGTTTCCTTAATTTCACTGATAGTTCATTGTTATTGTATAGATTGTATAGATTGTATCCAATAGATTTCTGCTGCTTTTGGATGGAATGTTGTATATATATCAATTAAGTCCATTGGTCTAATGTGTCATTTAAGACCCATGTTTCCTTATTGAT
Organism: Stenella coeruleoalba; assembly: GCF_951394435.1. Taxonomy (NCBI): domain Eukaryota; kingdom Metazoa; phylum Chordata; class Mammalia; order Artiodactyla; family Delphinidae; genus Stenella; species Stenella coeruleoalba. The sequence goes on from NC_137150.1 coordinate 50,844,510, forward strand.
TTTCTGTCTGGATGATCTAGGCATTGATGTAAGTAAGGGACTTTAACACCCCATTATTATTGTGTTACTATTGATTTCTCCACTTATGACTTAATATTTGCTTTATGTTTTTAAGTGCTCCTATGTTGGGTGCATATATATTGTGCTATTCCCTTCTGGCCTGCAGAATTTCTGCTGAAAAGTCAGCTGATAGGCTTATGGAAGTTCCCTTGTATGTTACTTGTTGCTTTTCCCTTGCTGCTTTTAATAAAGGATACATGTACATGTATAACTGAATCACTTTAATAACACAACATTTTTTTTTTTCGATATGCGGGCCCCTCACCACCGTGGCCTCTCCCGTCATGGAGCACATGCTCCGGACGTGCAGGCTCAGTGGCCATGGCCCACGGGCTCAGCCACTCCGTGGCACAGGGATCCTCCCGGACCGGGGCACAAACCCATGCCCCCCACATTGGCAGGCGGACCCCCAACCACTGCGCCACCAGGGAAGACCCTAACACAACATTTTTAATCAACTATGCTCCAATATAAAATAAAAAATTTAAAAATATTCTTTGTGATTAAAATGGCAAAAAATTAAAGGTAGTGTGTCTTGATGTGGTCCTCTTTGGGTTGAGCCTCTATGGGAGCTTCCACACTTCCTGGACTTGGGTGACTGTTTCCTCTCCCAGGTTAGGGACATTTTCAGCTATTATGTCTTCAAATATGTTCTCAGCCCCTTTTCTCTTCTCCCTATAATGCAAATATTAGTGCTGTTGATGCGTCCCAGAGGCCTCTTAACTGTCCCCATTTTCACTTTTTTCTTCCTGTTCAACATCAGTGATTTCCACTGCTGTCTTCCAGTTCACAGATCCATTCTTCTGAATCTTTCTATATACAGTTGATGCCTTCTGATGCATTTTTCCTTTAAGTTATTGTATTCTTCATCTACTGTTCTTTATATTTTCTAACTCTTTTTTAAAGACTTCTAACTTCTTGCTCTGTACATCCTGCTCTGTATATCCATTCTTCTCCCCAGTTCTTTGATCATCTTTATATATCATCAGTCATTACCCTGAACTCTTCCTCAGGTGGATTGCCTATCTATACTTCATTTAGTTCTTCTGGGGTTTTATCTTATTCCTTTGTCTGGAACATGTTCCTCTTTCACCTTGTTTTACATAAGTTGCTATTCGTATTTTTATGTGTCTAATAGGCTAGTTACCTTTACCAAGCTTAGAGAATTTCCTCTCTGTAGGAAACATCCCATATGTCCTAGCAGTGCACTCCCCTCTATATGCTCTAGGGGTTCCCCCATGAGGGCTGCATGGGTCCTTCTATTGTGGCAGATTAAGTGGGAAGTCTGGTAGGTGTGGTTGGTCCCCAGTCCAGTTGGTTGCCAGGACTTTCCTTGTGAAATGGCTGTGGCTGCTGGTTGGCAGGGCCAGGTCACAAGTTGGCTGACTGCAGAGGTCCAGGGGACTCTGGGACTAGTACTGGCTCACAGGTGGGCAGAGTCAGGGTCCAGAAGACTCCAGGGCTGTTACCTGCCCATTGGTGAATGAAGCCAGGTCCTGGGGTTACTGCCGGGCTACCGGTAGGCAGAGATGGATCCTGGAGTCTGGTTGCAAGGCTCAAGGGTCCCAGAGCTGGTGTCAGATTGCTTGTGGACTGGGGGTAGTTCCTGACACAGCTGGGTATGTCATCTTGGGTGTCCCAAAGCTTGTACTGGCCTGCTAGTTGGCAGGGCTAGGGCCCAGCTGGTTCTGGGGAAGGGTCTGACCTGCTGGTGGGCAAGCTTTGTCTGGAGACTACAGGTTTGTGGTTTTATTTCTCCCAAAATTAAGTCCTGCTGGCCTTCAAAGCCAAATGCTCTAGGGGCTCATTTTCCTGGTGCAGGGCCTCTGGCCTAGGGAGCCCAAAATTGGGCTCAGACATTTCCTGTGGGAGAACCACTACAATGTAATTATTTTCCAGTGTGTGTCACTTACCCCAGGAGTATAAGACTTGACTATTTCACAAGTTCACCCCTCCTACCCATCTCATTGTGGTTCCTTATGTCTTTAGTCATAGAAGATCTTTGTTGGTAGGTCCGGGTCTTTTTCATCTATGGTTATTCTGCAGATAGCTGTGATTTTAGTTGTGATTTTAGTTGTGATTTTAGTGTGCTTGTGAGAGGAGGTGAGCTCAGGGTCTTTCTATTCTGCCATCCTGGCCAAATTCTACTAAGATGTATTTTCTTAACATTCTATGTTTGAAGTAAACTAAACTGAAAATGAGACAGGAGAAAATACATGTAATCAGGGGCCTATGGTCAGGTCTCCCTTCTTAATTCCATCTCATCTAATCAAGTAGAGACTTGAGAAAACAAAACAGCTTCACTGAAAAAGAGAACATGATCCTCAGACAAAATACTTTAAAAGAGAGGCCATAAAGACAAAGGAGGACATTATTTATTATATAGTGATAAAGGGATTAATACAAGATGAAAATATACTGATTAACATATATGCACCCAATTTAGGAGCACCTAAATATAAAACAAATACTAACAAAGGGAGAAACTGACAGAGATATAATAGGAGGCTTTAATATTCCACTGACATCAGAGGACACATCATCGAACAGAAAGTAAAGCAACAGAGGTCCTAAAAGACACAATAGACCAGTTGAACTTAATGGCCATCTACAGGACAGTACATCTAAAACCAGAATATACATCCTTTTCTAGTGCACATGGAATATTCTCTAGGGGAGACTACATAACAGATCACAAAACAAGCCTCAAGAAATGTGAGAATAGAAATTACTTCAAACATTTTTTTGACCACGAGAGTATGAAATTAGAAATCAACCATAGAAAGAAAAATGGGAAAAGAATGAACACTTGGAGACTAAACAGTTTACTAAAAAAACAAAAACAAAAACAAAAAAAAAACAGTGGGTCAATGATTAAATCAAAGAGAAAATCGGAAGGTACCAAGATAAATGACAATAAAAACACTACCAAAAGCTCTTAAAGATGTCTCTGGGAGAGAGGGGGAAGATGGTGGAAGAGTAAGACGTGGGGATCACCTTCCTCCACACAGATACACCAGAAATACATCTACACATGGAACAACTCCTACAGAACACCTACTGAATGCTGGCAGAAGACCTCAGACCTCCCAAAAGGCAAGAAACCCCCCACGTACCTGGGTAGGGCAAAAGAAAAAAGAATAAACAGAGAAAAAAGAATAGGGACAGGACCTGCACCAATGGGAGGGAGCTGTGAAGGAGGAACGGTTTCCACACACTAGAAAGCCCCTTTGAGGGCGGAGACTGTGGGTGGCGGAGGGGGGAAGCTTCAGAGCAACAGAGGAGAGCACAGCAGCAGGGGTGCGGAGGGCAAAGTGGAGAGATTCCCGCACAGAGGATCAGGGCCGACCGGCACTCAACAGTCCGAGAGGCTTGTCTGCTCACCCGCCAGGGTGGGCAGGAGCTGGGAGCTGAGGTTCCAGCATCGGTCGGATCTCGGATCGCAGGGAAAGGACTGGCAGCTTGAACAAAGCCTGAAGGGGTTAGTGCACCATGGCTACCCGGGAGGGAGTCTGGGAAAAAGTCTGGACCTGCCGAAGAGGCAAGAGACTTTTTCTTCCCTCTTTGTTTCCTGGTGCGCGAGGAGAGGGGTTTGGGACTGGCACTTAAATGAGCTCCAGAGATGGGCATAAGCCACGGCTAAAAGCGCGGAGCCAGAGATGGGCATGAGATGCTAAGGCCGCTGTTGCCGCCACCAAGAAGCCTGTGTGTGAGCACTGGTTACTCTCCACACCTCCCCTCCTAGGAACCTGTGGAGCCGGCCACTGCCAGGGTCCCATGATCCAGGGACAACTTCCCAGGGAGAATGCACAGTGTGCCTCAGGCTGGTGCAATGTCACGCTAGGCTCTGCTGCCAAAGACTGGCCCTGCACTCCGTGCCCCTCCCTCACCCTGGCCTCAGTGAGTCAGAGCCACTGAAGCACCTGCTCCTTTAACCCCTCCTGTCTGAGCAAAGAGCAGATGCCCTCCAGCGCCCTACATGCAGAAGCGGGACAAAATCCAAAGCTAAACCCCGGGAGCTGTGTGAACAAAGAAGATAAAGGGAAATATCTCCCAGGAGCTGCAGGAGCAGCAGATTAAATCTCCACAATCAACTTGATGTACCCTGCATCGGTGGAATACCTGAAAGGACAACGAATCACCCCAAATTGAGGGGGTGGACTTTGAGAGCAAGATTTATTATTTTTTCCCCTTTTCCTCCTTTTGTGAGTGTGTATGTGTATGCTTCTGTGTGAGATTTTGTCTGTATAGCTACGCTTTCACCATTTGTCCTAGGGTTCTCTCCGTCCTTTCTTTTGTTTCTTTGTTTCTTTTTACTTGATAAAATTTTTTTTTCTAAATAATTATTTTCTATTTTAATAACTTTATTTTATTTTATGCTCTTTATTTCTTTTTTTCTACTTTTTCTCCCTTTTATTCTGAGCCATGTGGATGAAAGGCTCTTGGTGCTGCAGCCAGGAGTCAGTGCTGTGCCTCTGAGGTGGCAGAGCCAACTTCAGGACAAAGGTCCACAAGAGAGCTCCCAGCTCCACATAATATCAAATGGCAAAAATCTCCCAGAGATCTCCATCTCAACACCAGCACCCAGCTTCACTCAACGACCAGCAAGCTACAGTGCTAGACACCCTATCCCAAACAACTAGCAAGACAGGAACACAACTCCACCCATTAGCAGAGAGGCTGCCTAAAATCATAATAAGTCCACAGACACCCCAAAACACACCACCAGACGTGGACCTACCCACCAGAAAGAAAAGATCCAGCCTCATCCACCAGAACACAGGCACTAGTCCCCTCCACCAGGAAGCCTACACAACCCACTGAAAAAAACCTCAGTCACTGGGGGCAGACACCAAAAACAATGGGAACTAATAACCTACAGCCTGCAAAAAGGAGACCCGAAACACAGTAAGATGAGCAAAATGAGAAGACAGAAAAACACACAGCAGATGAAGGAGCAAGATAAAAACCCACCAGACCTAACAGATGAAGAGGAAATATGCAGAATACCTGAAAAACAATTCAGAATAACGATAGTAAAGATGATCCAAAATCTTGGAAATAGAATAGAGAAAATGCAGAAACATTTAACAAGGATCTAGAAGAACTAAAGAGAAAACAAAAAACAATAAACAACACAATAAATGAAATTAAAAATACTCTAGAAGGGATCAATAACAGAATAACTGAGGCAGAAGAACAGATAAGTGACCTGGAAGACAAAATAGTGGAAATAACTACTGCAGACAACATTAAATGCACAAACATTCGGATTATAGGGTTCCCAGAAGAAGAGAAAAAGAAAGGGACTGAGAAAATATTTGAAGAGATTATAGTTGAAAATTTCCCTAACATGGGAAGGGAAATAGTTAATCAAGTCCAGAAAGCACAGAGAGTCCCATACAGGATAAATCCAAGGAGAAACATGCCAAGACACATATTAATCAAACTGTCAAAAATTAAATACAAAGAAAACATATTAAAAGCAGCAAGGGAAAACAACAAATAGCACACAAGGGGATCCCCATAAGGTTAACACCTGATATTTCAGCAGAATCTCTGCAAGCCAGAAGGGACTGGCAGACCATATTTAAAGTGATGAAGGAGAAAAACCTACAACCAAGATTACTCTACCCAGCAAAGATCTCATTCAGATATGATGGAGAGATTAAAACCTTTACAGACAAACAAAAGCTGAGAGAGTTCACCACCACCAAACAAGCTTTACAACAAATGCTAAAGGAACTTCTCTAGGCAAGAAACACAAGAGAAGGAAAAGACCTACAATAACAAACCCAAAACAATTAAGAAAATGGGAATAGGAACATACATATCGATAATTACCTTAAATGTAAGTGGATTAAATGCTCCCACCAAAAGACACAGACTGGCTGAATGGATACAAAAACAAGACCCATAAACATGCTCTCTACAAGAGACCCACTTCAGACCTAGAGACACATACAGACTGAAAGTGAGGGGATGGAAAAAGATATTCCATGCAAATGGAAATCAAAAGAAAGCTGGAGTAGCAATTCTCGTATCAGACAAATAGACTTTAAAATAAAGACTATTAGAAGAGACAAAGAAGGACACTACATAATGATCAAGGGATCGATCCAAGAAGATATAACAATTGTAAATATTTATGCACCCAACATAGGAGCACCTCAATACATAAGGCAAATACTAACAGCCATAAAAGGGGAACTCGACAGTAACACATTCATAGTAGGGGACTTTAACACCCCACTTTCACCCATGGACAGATCATCCAAAATGAAAATAAATAAGGAAACACAAGCTTTAAATGATACATTCAACAAGATGGACTTCATTGATATTTATAGGACAGTCCATCCAAAAACAACAGAATACACATTTTTCTCAAGTGCTCATGGAACATTCTCCACGAAAGACCATATCTTGGGTCACAAATTCAAGTCTTGGTATATTTAAGAAAATTGAAATTGTATCAAGTATCTTCTCCGACCACGACGCTATGAAACTAGATATCAATTACAGGAAAAGATCTGTAAAAAATACAAACACATGGAGGCTAAACAATACACTACTTAATAACAAAGTGATCACTGAAGAAATCAAAGAGGAAATAAAAAAGTACCTAGAAACAAATGACAATGGAGACACTATGACCCATAACCTATGGGATGCAGCAAAAGCACTTCTAAGAGGGAAGTCTATAGCAATACAATCCTACCTTAAGAAACAGGAAACATCTCGAATAAACAACCTAACCTTGCACCTAAAGCAATTGGAGAAAGAAGAACATAAAAACCCCGAAGTTAGCAGAAGAAATCACAAGGATCAGATCAGAAATAAATGAAAAAGAAATGAAGAAAACGATAGCAAAGATCAATAAAACTAAAAGCTGGTTCTTTGAGAAGATAAACAAAATTGATAAACCATTAGCCAGACTCATCAAGAAAAAAGGGAGAAGACTCAAATCAATAGAATTCGAAGTGAAAAAGGAGAAGTAACAACTGACACTGCAGAAATACAAAAGATCATGAGAGATTACTACAAGTAACTCTATGCCAATAAAATGGACAACCTGGAAGAAATGGACAAATTTTTAGAAATGCACAACTTGCCAAGACTGAATCAGGAAGAAATAGAAAATATGAACAGACCAATCACAAGCACTGAAATTGAAACTGTGATTAAAAATCTTCCAATAAACAAAAGCCCAGGACCAGATGGCTTCACAGGAGAATTCTATCAAACATTTAGAGAAGAGCTAACACCTATCATTCTCAAACTCTTCCAAAATATAGCAGAGGGAGGAACACTCCCAAACTCATTCTACGAGGCCACCATCACCCTGATACCAAAACCAGACAAGGATGTCACAAAGAAAGAAAACTACAGGCCCATATCACTGATGAGCATAGATGCAAAAATCCTCAACAGAATACTAGCAAACAGAGTCCAACAGCACATTAAAAGGATCATACACCATGATCAAGTGGGGTTTATTCCAGGAATGCAAGGATTCTTCAATATATGCAAATCAATCAACGTGATACACCATATTAACAAATTGAAGGAGAAAACCATATGACCATCTCAATAGATGCAGAGAAAACTTTTGACAAAATTCAATACCCATTTATGATAAAAACCCTGCAGAAGTAGGCATAGAGGGAACTTTCCTCAACATAATAAAGGCCATATATGACAAACCCACAGCCAACATTGTCCTCCATGGTGAAATACTGAAAACATTCCACTAAGTTCAGGAACAAGACAAGGTTGCCCACTCTCACCACTCTTATTCAACATAGTTTTGGAAGTTATAGCCACAGCAATCAGAGAAGAAAAGGAAATAAAAGGAATCCAAATCCAAATCGGAAAAGAAGAAGTAAAGCTGTCACTGTTTGCAGATGACATGATACCATACATAGAGAATCCTAAAGATGCTACCAGAAAACTACTAGGGCTAATCAATGAATTTGGTAAAGTAGCAGGATACAAATTAATGCACAGAAACTCTGGCATTCCTATACACTAATGATGAAAAATCTGAAAGTGAAATCAAGAAAACACTCCCATTTACCACTGCAAAAAAAAGAGTAAAATATCTCGGAATAAACCTACCTAAGGAGACAAAAGACCTCTATGCAGAAAACTATAAGACACTGATGAAAGAAATTAAAGATGATAGAAATAGATGGAGAAAGATACCATGTTCTTGGATTGGAGGAATCAACATTGTGAAAATGACTCTACTACCCTAATCAATCTACAGATTCAATGCAATCCCTGTCAAACTACCACTGGCATTTTCCACAGAACTAGAACAAAACATTTCACAATTTGTATGGAAACACAAAAGACCCCGAATAGCCAAAGCAATCTTGAGAACGAAAAACGGAGCTGGAGGAATCACGCTCCCTGACTTCAGACTATACTACAAAGCTACAGTAATCAAGACAGTATGGTACTGGCACAAAAACAGAAATATAGATCAATGGAACAGGATAGAAAGCCCAGAGATAAACCCACCCACATATGGTCACCTTATCTTTGATAAAGGAGGCAGGAATGTACAGTGGAGAAAGGACAGCCTCTTCAATAAGTGGTGCTGGGAAAACTGGACAGGTACATGTAAAAGTATGAGATTAGAACATTCCCTAACACCATACACAAAAATAAGCTCAAAATGGATTAAAGACCTAAATGTAAGGCCAGAAACTATCAAACTCTCAGAGGTAAACATAGGCAGAACACTCTATGACATAAACCACAGCAAGATCCTTTTTGACCTGCCTCCTAGAGAAATGGAAATAAAAACAAAAAAAGGGCTTCCCTCGTGTTGCAGTGGTTGGGAGTCTGCCTGCTGGTGCAGGGGACGTGGGTTCATGCCCCGGTCCGGGAGGACACCACATGCCGCAGAGCAGCTGTGCCCGTAAGCCATGGCCGCTGAGCCTGTGCATCCGGAGCCTGTGCTCCGCAGTGGGAGAGGCCACAACAGTGATAGGTCCACGTACCGCAAAAAAACCCCAAATCAAACCAAACCAAAACAAACACAAAGATAAACAAATGGGACCTAATGAAACTTCAAAGCTTTTGCACAGCAAAGGAAACCATACACAAGACCAAAAGACAACCCTCCAAATGGGATAAAATATTTGCAAATGAAGCAACTGACAAAGGATTAATCTCCAAAATTTACAAGCAGCTCATGCAGCTCAATAGCAAAAAAACAAACAACCCAATCCAAAAATTGGCAGAAGACCTAAACAGACATTTTTCTAAAGAAGATATACAGATTGCCAACAAACACATGAAAGAATGCTCAACATCATTAATCATTAGAGAAATGCAAATCAAAACTACAATGAGATATCATCTCACACCGCTCAGAATGGCCATCATCAAAACATCTGGAAACAATAAATGCTGGAGAGGGTGTGGAGAAAAGGGAACAGTCTTGCACTGCTGGTGGGAATGTGAATTGGTACACCCACTATGGAGAACAGTATGGAGTTTCCTTAAAAAACTACAAATAGATCTACCATATGACCCAGCAATCCGAATACTGGCCATATACCCTGAGAAAACCATAATTTAAAAAGAGTCATGTACCAAAATTTCATTGCAGCTCTATTTACAATAGCCAGGAGATGGAAGCAGCCTAAGTGTCCATCATCAGATGAATGGATAAAGAAGATGTGGCACGTATATACCATGGAATATTACTCAGCCATAGAAAGAAATGAAATTGGGTTATTTGTAGTGAGGTGGATGGACCTAGAGTCTGTCATACAGAGTGAAGTAAGTCAGAAAGAGAAAGACAAATACTGTATGCTAACACATATATACGGAATCTAAGGAAAAAAATGTCATGAAGAACCTAGAGGTAAGATGGTAATAAAGACAGAGACCTACTAGAGAAAGGACTTGAGGATATGGAGACGGACCTAATAGAGAATGGACTTGAGGATATGGGGAGGGGAAGGGTAAGCTGTGACAAAGTGAGAGAGTGGCATGGACATATATACACTATGAAACGTAAGATAGATAGCTGGTGGGAAGCAGCCGCTAGCACAGGGAGATCAGCTCGGTGCTTTGTGACCACCTAGAGGGGTGGGATAGGGAGGGTGGGATGGAGGGAGATGCACGAGGGAAGAGATATGGCAACATATGTATATGTATAACTGATTCACTTTGTTATAAAGCAGAGACTAACACACAATTGTAAAGCAATTATAGTCTAATAAAGATGTTAAAAAAAACACAAACAAACACTACCATACGAAATCTATGGGATGCTACAAAAGCAGTTCTAAGAGAGAAGTTCACAGCCATACCGGCCTTCCCCAAGAAAGAAGGAAAATTTCAAAACACCTAACCTACCACCTAGAAGAAAACAAAACCCTATGTCAGCAGAGGAAAGGAAATAAAGATCAAAGAGGAAATAAAAGAGAGAACAAAGACAGATCAATAAAACCAAGACCTTGTTTCTTGAAAAGATTAAAAAAGAAAGAAAGAAAAATGACAAACCTCTAGCCAGGCTCACCAAGAAAATAAGACACAAATAAAAGAAATTAAAGGAGAAATAATTGATGCAACAGAAATATCAAAAATAAGAGATTACTTTGAGCAGTTACATGGCAACAAATTGAACAATGTAGAAGAAATGGACAAGTTTCTAGAAACAGGCTACAAAAGCTGAGTCAAGAAGAAACAGATAACTTGAACAGACTGATCATTTGAAGTGAAATCAAATCTAATAAGCATATTCCCTGCAAACAAGAGTCTAGGACCAGGTGGCTTCACTGGGGAATTCCAAACATACAAAGAACTTATACATATCTTTATCAATCTATTCAAGAATTGAAAGGAGGGAACACTCTGAAATTTATTTTATGAAGCCACTATCACCCTGATGCCAAAACCAGATAAAGACACTACAAAAAAGATTACAGGCCAGTATCTTTAATATAGATACAAAAGTCAGACAAGAAAAAGTAAAAGACATCCAAATCAGAAGGAAGAGGTAAAACTGTTATTATCTGCAGATGACATGACACTCTAGAGAACTTCAAAGTCTCCACATAAAAACTAATAAGTGAATTCAGCAAGGTAGCAGGATACAAGATTAATATACAGAAATCTGTTGCATTTCTTTACACTAACAATGAAATACCAGAAAGAGAATGTCAAAAAAATCCCATTTAGTGTCAGGTCAAAAAAATACATAGTGGGTTAACATACTTGTAAAAGCAGGATAACCACAAATCAAAAACATACAATAGACTCACAGAACACAAAAAGAACACAAGTACAATACAAAAGAAAACCATCAAACCACGAAAGTAAAAAAAGAAAATAGAAAGAGATATAAAATCAATGGGAAAACAAAGTTTAAAATGGCAATAAATACATATTAATAATTACATTAAATGTCAATGGACTAAATTCAAAAGATTTTATTATCCAATCTGCCACTCTGTAAGAGCCTACAATATGCTGCCTACAAGAAACTTCCCATAAAAAAAAGGACACATATAGATTGAAAGTGAGGGGATGGGAAAGAAAATATAAACAGAAAGAAAGTGGGTGTAGCAATACTCAGACAAAATAAACTTTAAAATGAAGGCCATGAGTAAAGGACAAAAAAAAGGACACTATATAATGATAGAAGGATTAATACAAGAGCATATTACACAATACAAGAGGATATTACACTTGTTAACGTTATGCACCAAATATAGGAGCACCTAAATACATAAAACAAGTACTAACAGACATAAAAGGAGAAATTGACAGGAATACAATAATAGTAGGAGACTTTAACACTAATCACATCAATGGATAGATCTTCTGGACAGAAAAAAAAATCAGTAAGGAAACAGAGATCCTAAATGACACAACAGAACAGTTAGATTTAATTGATATTTTCAGGACATTACATCCAAAAAACCCCAAATACATATTCTTTAAGTGCACGTGGAACATTCTATAGGATAGACCACATACTAGGGCACAAAACAAGTCTCAAATTTTAGAGGATAGAAATTACTTCAAGCACCTTTTCAGACCACAATGACATGACACTAGGAAAATAACCACAAAAAGAGAAATGAGAAAAAATGATTACAGAGACTATAAAATATGTTACTAAAAAACCAACGGGCCAACAATGAAATCAAAGAAGAAATTTAAAAGTACCTTGAGACAAATGACACTGAACAAATAACCACACAAAATCTATGGAATGCAGCAAAACAACC